>NC_139908.1:10481402-15281402 GCF_905171665.1 Trachurus trachurus | reverse complement strand
ACCAGACAGATAGACAGACCACATGGAAAAATGCACAGTGTCAAAGAGACTTTTGTAGGGTTTCTTACCTCCTAAATCTATGCAAGATTTTCGTAAGCACGGGGGTAATCAATCACAACACATGAATCTGGTAGTTTAGGCGCGCCCTTATCCTGCAGGACGTTGCTCTAGTATCCCTTGTCTTCACACACACACACTCACACACAAAAAGAAAGAAGAAGAAAAAAAAAAACAGAAAGCCCAGCCGCTTGGCTCTTATTCCCCCTCCTGTCTGCAAATGTGTGGCCCGGAGTCAGTCAGTGTTTTAAATCTACTGGTATTTCAGGATGCCGGTTGAAGAATAGAGCATCCCCCAGTCCGCTCCTCACCTGCGGAAGACTAGCAATCGTCTATTCTCATCGTTATTAAATTCAATAGGACGACCGGCTACGGCACATGCGCAAACCAAAAAGCCAGATTTTATTTCCCAAGGCTGTGGTTGGGGATGGGGCTGCAAGAAAACTGTGTTTCTCCCCCATGTCATCCCTGTGTCCTTTGCTGTTTAGACCAACTGGATCAGTTCATTTTGATGACCCAAAAAAATAAGAATTCATATTCTTAAGCAGCAGTATCTTTTGTTTTCAGGGTCCCAACCCCTCCCCCCTGTCCCATCCCATCTCACTCCAGCTTGTCCTGCCCAAACACAATAAAGACGACCCCCCCAGCCCCTCCTCCATACAAATTTTCACGAGAATCAGCCAGCCTGCCATTTCCTCTGTTGGCCTTTTCTGCTGTCTTAAAACACATTTCCACTCCTTGGCTGATTGTGACTACAGCTCTTCACACAAACTTAACTCCAAGCTGGCCTGTCAGGTCAGAACGGGACAGTGTAAACTGTCATAACAACAGATGCCCAATTCATAGTTCACTCATTCTCTTAATTTCATTGTACATTCACATCCAATTAAATCTGAGCACATCTTCTCATACTTGGCATAAAAATACTCTTTTTGTATGTTTTTAGGAAATAAACTTCATTCCAATGCTAAGTAGCTGCTACATTTCCCTGTCTCCAGCAACTGACACTGTAACTATAAATTAAACAAAGAAAACAATAAGGTTAGTCAGGAAGTTGGTGTTTCATGATGAATGTCTGCAAAATAAGATTTCTGACCTTAGAAAGTGTGCAGCAAGACAAACTGAACTCAAAGTCTATTCCAACACTTTGAAGTTTGAGCCATATAGAGTCCTCATCAAGGTCAAGAATGAGCTTTATTATATTTTTGTCAACCCTTGTAATAAGCTGTTTTCTATGTCTTTCTATGTTCATGTTTTCCCCCACTTGTCGTGTAACTGTAGCACCTAATTAAAAAAACAAAGAAAAAACAAGAATGAGCTTTCCCATAAAACTTTCAAATTGTGACTGAGCTCAACGATCTGTCTTAGTGACAGCTGAGAAGAAATTTTAATGTGGTTATAGAAACACTTAACTTCAAAACCTTGTAAGTTGATTTGCACCTAGACGATGTTGAATTTAACAGTTTCTGAGTATTAAGATTTGTAATCTAATCTAATTTGATCTAATCTTTAACCATTTGAGGAGAATATTGTTTGTTTGAATTGTAAATGTGTGGATTGGAGGTGTAGAAGAAAGTAAGAGTAGCCTATTATTTTGCTCATTCATAACCTGTTAGTTTTTCTAAGGAGTTATTGAGGTAGGTGAACATGTTGATACTCAGTTTTACAGCAGTCTACAGTTTACCCTGAACTGGAGTGTGGGAGAAATCTGATAAGGGATTGAGATGAAAAAGAGACAGTCCTTGGTGACAGGATTAACTTGGTTGACTGATTGACTAAATGATGGGAATATGAAACATGGATTTTTCTTATTGTCCTCAACTAAATGATCCCAGTCCCAGTTCTCCATCATGAAAAGTTGTCTGGGGAAACCCTGCTTTGTTTTATATTAAATCAGTCTCCCAGCCGGACATGAAAAAGAAGAAGACTCATAATAGAATTAGGTTTAAAAGTTTAAATGTCACACATTACATAACTGTTTTACCATTACTGGTAGAGTTGTTGATGTTTTTTCCGCTGAGCACAAAAGAATCAGCTGCTTTTAATTGTAATATAATGAAAACAAAAAACAGAACACTATTGCTGTGTTATCAAAGAGCTACCTAATTACACATCCATCTGATTCAGAGAATTACCATTCATTTAGAATCATGTGAAGTCCAATGTTCATTCTCTGTTTTTAACTCCTGAGGGAAATGTCCGGCTCTTTAAAGGCTAAATGCTCCAACATGTTCACCAGCTAGTTGATAACATTGTCTCTCTGTTGTTCAGTGCCGGGCAGGTAGAAAAAGGGTCAAAATCCTTCTCGGAGCTCAGAGGAAGTGCTATGTGAAAATGTGGCTGTGTTACAGTGAGCACCACCTTTCATATCTACTCGTATCCAGCGTGATACCATAAGTAAATCTGATCATTTAAACCAGATTTTTTTAGTATGCTTTTATGTCAATAACTGCCAGTCAGTCCGTTTCAGAAGGTGCCAAAACATCAACTTTGTATCTTCAGAATATCAACATTTTTAGACTTCAAGTAGGCCTACCGGTAATTGATTTTGTACACCGATGGAGAACTGATTTAAAGTTTTCACGTGACACTACAGTATACTGTCTGGAAAGCACACTCTAATTCTAATATAGCACACATGCTTATTTGTGTACAAATGCTTTGATGAACCAAAAAGTCTTTACCTTTCTTTGGAGGTGGTTGGACTTCTGGTGGTTTCTCTTTGGATTTCTTTGGGACATCGAAGGCATTCTTCATTTGGGATACTTTCAGACTTGGACTCTGCTCAGCCACTCGAATCTGAGCTTTGGGTCCCTCAGGTTTGACCCGACCCGGATTTCTCTGCATTTGATTTGCTTCCCTCACAATTTCTGCCACAGGTTTGTAGGAACCCACCTCACTACCATTTCCTGCATCCCTATCGCTACTGTGATCAGTCACATCCTTATGGAAGCCATAGCCAGCACGGTCATTGCTGACCTGTGTGCTGACTCTCTCAGACTGGAGCTCAGGGTAGATTTCTCTCTTCCCTGAATAAGCAGGTTCTGGTCTTTGGATTTCTATGTCCGACACACCCTCTGGCATGTGTAGGGTCTCTGAGGAAGGATAACGATCTTGGCGCTTTCTCGCAACAGGTGGAGGGGAGCTTTTGTATCTGGATCGCCTCTCTAGGAATACCCGTCTCTGTGTCATGTCCAGATTTGGCGGCTCTTCATCATCTGGAGAGAGCTTTGCAATGCGCGTACAGTAGTCATAGTCGATCATATCTCCGTACCGTTCGTCCATTTCTGCGAGTGAAAGGTGTTGCCAAGGGCCGAGGTCAACTGACAGCCGTCGTATGTTTGCTGGCACGGTGTAGGTGCCTCTTTCATCCCACAGTAGGCACATATCCTGATTAGTTTGAGGGATGCATGGAAGATCTTTGTTAAAATGAAAAGTGTGTCTCCTTTTGACCTTTTCCTCAGATCGCAGATGATCTTTCTTTCTCCTTTGCACCCTTGCATCTACTGCATCAGTAGACATTAATTGTGCAGTTTTGAGCTTTATAAATGGATTTTTGGGTTTTTTGGGGACAGGTGGAGGTGGACCTTTAACTTTGGGCTTTTCGTTTGGGACGGACTCATCTTTAAAATCGCATGAGGTGGACATGGCATCTGGCTCTGTCAGTTGTAGACTTCCGCTGGTTGTGTTTTTCTCATGTAACAGATGAGTCAAAGGTGTAGGAGTGATGATGGCAGAAAAGCAAACAAGCTCACTCTCTCTCTTTAAGCTTGCTACCTGCATCTTCCCATCACAGCCTTCATTCCCCGGCAGAGGAAGAGGAGGGATCACATCGCATTGTTCCAAAGGAAATGGGAAATTGTCTTGCGGTTGTGGTGTCTCAGAGCTAGGGGGCTTAGCCTTTGTGGGATGAGAGTCTGCTGCTGCTGCTTTACCGAGTGCTTGGCTGTCCTCTTTCTTGGTGCGTGAACTAAGAGTGCTTGCTTTAGCTCTTTTAGAAACTACGCCAGCAAACCTGCTCAGATATGACTGTTGTTCCACTTTTGGTTTTTGTGCTGTTAATTTTGAAATTTGGCTTTCCTTATCTTGACTTTGTGAGTCTCTCAAAGACAGATTTACTTTTTCCACATGGCCTGTATCGGCAGCTCTCTCCCCACCTGCCTCTTGCTGTGAAATCAAAGAGCCATCTTCATTGTTCATGTTTTCCAAATCATTGCTGCCGTTGTTTTGCCTTGACAGTTGCTCCTTTTTAATGTGAGTAGAAACTTGCCCCTTGCTGTGGCCATTCAAGTTTTGCTCCCCCTCGGCTTTTCCTCTCCCAGTTGTCTCAGTGCGGGCAGCTCCAACATGACTGACTCCTTTTAGCTGACACCTGCTGCCTTCAGCCAAATGTTGACCCATTTCGCTCTCAAAACAGGCAGCGGGTGAACTCCTAGCATGTACTTCCACACTGTCTGTGGTGACTGAAAGTGTGTCGGATGGTCGTCTGCTTTTGTTCTCATACCCTTTTTCTTGTGGGGTATTCCTGGGAGATTTAGGACGGTTATTATCACCGTGAGCAGCAGAAGAGTCTACCTCAACTTTTCTTTTAACACATGACTGGCGATTATCTGTTTTTATCCTGTTGCCAATAGGATTACTCTCTCCATCAGAAGACGTCCAAGTTTCATCCCTCTCAAGCACCACAAAGTCCTCCTCATTAGTGGGATCACATGAGGCTGTTTGAGCCACGGTTTGAGCGTCTGGACCAAACTTGCTACAGCCAGCCTTAGATTTCTTCTTATTTTCCTGCTCCTCCATAGCTGTGGTCCAAATAAAGGCCACAGCCTTACTCCCAGAGCCTTGCTTTTTGTTTAAAGTTTGTCTGGTCTCCGTTGGGCTTAGGACAGTCTTTGACTCGTCTACAGTTTGACTGATACTCTGGCTCTCCCTGTCTCCTCCCACCAACTCTCTCCTGGAGTTGAGAGGCTGACATAGAGGTCTGATTGGCTGCCCAGTTTGGGGGTCTGTACGTGCAGAAGTGGCTGTGTGCTCCCCTTCATGCCCAGTCACCGGGCCACTGACACTGATCCCACTAATCCCACCAATATTCGGAGAGGTCACAAAACTGCCATCGTACTGATCTCGGCTCTCAAATTGTTCTGATGTCTCCGACTGTTGTGTCTCTCCAGTTTGTTCAGACCAGTCTGAATTGTCAAGTGACTCTTCGTCTTTTTCCGACAGCTTCTCCAGCTTCTGGCCCATGGCTGTTGTTCTGTCTTGGCATTAGGAAAAGAGATAGACAAATGTCAAGACACAGCAGCGGATTTATAAGCAAGTCACACAGTGGTATAATGAGGATGGCCTGCCTCCCCATCCCAGTGAAATGAAATCACGCAACAGCCGCTGCCGTCTATCTTGGACTATCATGAATCTTTCTCTATTTTTGTATATTCTTCTATACAGCTCACATTTGCCCTCCCAAGGCCTCTCTGTCTATCTCTCCCTATTCTGTTGGAAAGGAATGCTGTGGTGGCTATAATTAAAGTTGGTCCGACTGCAGCCAGTGAGTCAGAAGGCCAAAAAGGAAACAAGACAAGTGAGATAAGAGGTCAGCTGCCAGGTGCCAAGGTCAAATAAAATGTCCGGCGAAAATGTGATCCATTAAATTCTACAAGATACATGATCTATAAATCTTTTCAATTACATCAAAGCCTTGTCTTGTGTGATTTTTAGGTTTTATAACTCATTTTCTCCCAAACATGTTCCTTGAGAACCAGCACAGTATGAGACATCATGCACAGTCAATTACTGGTTTGGAGACAAGGCGTGTTTGTGCTGTGTTTGCCTTTCGCTTCCAACTATCTGAATGTTTATGATTGTTTTGGTTACAGGGTCTATAGAAAGGTCACCTGGAATACGTGATGCGAGTCACAAGTGCTTTGACTTCTGAACTGAATTGTTTGTCTGGAGCTTGATGAGAGTTTAACCACCAACTTGATGGATGGTGGACTAGAGATTATTACAAAGGGGAAACAGCTCAACAGGCTTCGAGGTGGCATGTGCAGTCTGAGTATTTTTAGGTAGCAAATAAACAGCTAAAATACAGTACATGAGTTGACTGTTGTTACATTAAGGTATTTTACATAAACACACACTAAAGTTTATCCATATAAACATTTTTCATCCTAAATATTCTTTGATTTTGTCAGCTGAGAGGTGAGTGAGAAAAGAGAGGTGACTGAACCTCTTCACCCTTGATCTGCAATCATGCGCTCTGCTGCTTGAGCTATTTCAAGCCTCAGAGGTGCTGAGTGACACTTCATTTTTTTTTTCAAGCCTGTCTATTTAACGAACATGCTTGTCCAATGGCATGTAAATAAATCTGTTCCCCCTGAGGCTTTTTGGCTCCCTTTTTTCTACAATGTTTCTTTATTCTCTGCAGCAGAGTGGATGGTTAGCTAAAAATGATGAATAAATAAAATGAATACTAGTTCAAATTGTTAAATGAAAATGATGGATAAATGGTTATACATAGCTAGCAGTGTATTAATACTTTGAATAGCCTTGGATAAACAGGTAAAGTAGGTAGTTAAAATGAAAGAAATGGTTAAAATACATTTAAGTAATTGGTAAAATGTTCAATAGTTTGCTAAAAGTTACGGATAAATAAAGTTGAAAAATTGAAATCAACAGCTTTGTCAATACCTGATACATAGAACCTACAGAAGATGTTTTCTAATAAATCTCAATTGGTGCGGAGCTGAAGTTTGATGTCCTTAAGGCCCTTTAAGTGTACGTTTGTCCAGAACCTGACTAAATCAGCCTGATCATCTGTATTGTTTGGTTTGTCTCGGCTCATACTCTTTTTCCAAACCTGGTTCCAATACTTGTAATAGAGCTTTAATCCTTTAACCAGCTCACATCGTTGAACCACAGCTCTGGTTTTCTGGTATGATGTAGCCCAGAATAATTCAGTGCTCGACAGATGCATGCACTTGCAGCTAAAGTGTTATTCTGGGATGGATGCATTACAATGGCAGCAGTGGGAGGCATCTGTGGCAGTGGTTTGTGTCACCCCCTCCCTCATTCTCCCTCTGTCTGTTTCCATTTCCCATCATTGTGTATCTCATGATTCCAATACTAAGCACACAGTTTATAAGAGACTTGTGACTCAGAGTACACAAATTATTAACTGGTCTTCAGTTAGACTTTATTTTTTCCCAACAAAAATACTTCACTGCCAAGCCTTTAGAGCAGTAACTGTGTGACATAATATAGCTCAAATTCAAATGGCCAGCACAACAGGATGATATTCAGACAGATAATCTAATCTCACAGTAACATTTTCATAACATTCTCTAAGGCAGGACAGAGTCATAAAAAAGACAAAGATAGTGTGCTTGTTTAAATATGGCTCAATGGATTTATATAATGTAGTAAGCCATAATAAGACATTTCTGTGGCTTTTATAATGTTGTTAGAATGACATAACCACAGATGTAAACAGTACGACCATGTACAATACAGGTATGGTAGTGTTTAAAAGTTCATTTGTATTTGACGTGAAACAAATGTTAACTTTTCACTCATCTTTAACATTTCTTCTACAAGTCTCCTGACCTGCTGATACTGTGTGTTTACTATGCCAATCAACACTATTACTATTGATAAATCCCTTTAAAAACTCAATTGTTTACAGTTTTAGAAGTTACCTAATAAACAGTATAGTCGCAGTAACATAGCGGTAGTACAGTAGAAATGGTAGGTACTTACTGCAGTTGAAGTTATAAAATGATGCTCCCTCTGCCTGTCGTCCTGTCAGACTTTGGTCTTTCTGGGAGAGCTTCTCCTCCAACCGTCACCTGCCCCATGATGTCAGACAGACTTCATTTGACTAACTCAATAAGATCGCTCTCTGCCCTGTCCATTTAATTAAAGAGCAAGTCAGAGGCTAGAGGCTGGCGGAGGCGTTTCAAGTCATCACAGATGTACGGGACTACAGATACAGGGCTTCTCTCATGACATGTTTTGTCTCTCGTGTCATCACACATCAATCATGTTTGATCTGTACATGTAAATCCACTGATTACACAGAGTATGCAGAGGAAATGGTTTATTTCCATGATAAACATTAGACTGGACATCATTTTAACAAAATGTAAAAAAAAAAGTGCATTACACATGAACATTGGCAATGTACAGTACAGTACACAAAAGTTAACAAAAAACAGTCAACGTAACAAAATCTTACTCCCAGGTAAGTTTATCATGTTCTGTATTTTTCACTCATCATACTCTCATGCTTTGGGGCAGACTTGTGCTCTATGAATACACTCTATAAGTGCCTGCCCCCCCCCCTTGAAATAACAATATGTCTTAATGTCCTCCATCACAAAGTCCTCATCCGGCCCTTAAGTAGGATTGTCAGTTTGATGTCTGCTGCCTGGGAATAATGCAATAAAAAATAAACAATCATTGCCATTTTTAATAGAGCCTGAAGACATCTTCCTAAATTAGAGATGGCCCAAAATACTTTCTCTTTTTTTTTTTCGCTGTGGTTTCAAACACGAGAACTTAATTATAAGTATTTCTCAATACACAGTAGCATTATCAGTGCTTTTCTTAATATTGACCACATCTGCAAGCTAATGTACTCAATAGCAAATTGTAGAGAAAACTATTTACAGACTGGTAAATTTCAGAGACTTAAATCCTTCTTATCTAATGTTTTAATGTAAATGATAGTTCTCATTCCAGCAAGTAAGGTTCTTCAGCCAGCTATTGAACCAATACAGTGTACCACAAGTTTCAACAATATCAAACAAATACAATATTATTATAGGCTATTAATAAATGGAAGTCCATCAAGTATGTGTGTTTTGAGGGAGAGGAGGCTGCTGTGCATGAGCTTATGTGTGTTTGCATACATTATATTATGTGCCAAGTTATACATTGCAAGGAACATGGTTATTATTGGGAGTGAGGGTAAGTAATGTACAAAAAAACCAGACCATCAACACACTCACAGAAACTTTGCAAAGCATGTGATGCTTTATGACAGAGCTAAGGCCAAGGTTAAGGCACTTAAATGCAAAAACAAATTCAAAACATGAAGCAAACAACCCAACATAGTGCTGTGGTCTGGGAAAACGCAAACACAAGGATTTAGTATGCATTACGTCACATGAATGTCAAACGCCCTCGTCAGGCCCACCTGTCAAGAGCGTTAACATACTGAGAACAACTGGCTTAGGTTGGAATCATGTTGAGAATATATTAAAGGAATTATTTGAGATTTTGGGAAGCAAGTTTGTTTTCTTGGCAAAAGCTGGATGAAAAGATCAATATCGCCCCCCTTTGCCTGTATGGTAAATATGAAGCTGCCAGTGGCCATTTGGCTTACTAGCTAGCTTGCATCTGTCCAGAGGCAAAACAAATCTGCCAAATAGCACTTGTAAAAGAAAAACTAGATGCTCTTTTTTTTTACACTTTGGTGAATGTGCAAATTAAACACATGAGTTACAATGTGTTTTTCAACACACTTTAGTTGTGCTAGTCACTGTCAAACAGAGCCATGCTGGTAGTTAGCACATTTTTTCTCTTTACGTTAAGCTAACCAGCAGCTAACTTCATATTTAACTTTACAAACAAGACAGCCGTATCAAATCTTGTCATCTATCTTTTAGCAAGAAAACAAGTATAAATGCCAAACTATTCCTTTAATCTGTCTTTGACAGCCTTTAGCAAGCTCTCCACTTTGTAACATTTCTTTTAGCCAAAATATTCATGAGCTACCTTTTGGAAACTATTTTCTCCTCAGTTTCAAATGGATCTATTTTAGATGTGTGCGGCATCAGATGCCAACAACTTTGTGTAAGTGCTTTATGTTACATCATGCTCAAATGGCCACGTGATGAGGGAAAGAACAGGTTAAAGGCAAAACCTAATTACTTAAATCTAACTAGCGGAGCAAACCTGCAGCTCCCTGGGATCCAGTTAAGGAACAGAGGATGCATTATTGTTGTTTGTCTAAGTTTCTACTGATCTAATTAAAGAAAAGCAAAATCTACAAAAAAAATACAATATAACCCCATGATTAAAGATGATTAAATAATTTGCATTCATTCTTTTGCACAGTTTTCATTTCTTCTGAAGCACCCAGATATTCAAACACAGTCATAACACTTGCATGTGCTTTTCCTGCAAACAGACAGGCATCATTCAGTACCATTCTAGCACACCCAGCGTGCCAAAAACAGTAAGAACACAACATCAACCAAACAGAGGATTTAGCAGAGTAACACCCTGTGGCACAGCAACTTTGGACTGAACTTCAACAAAACAGTTTAAAAAATATGCCTCAAGCTTTCTGAGCATGTACAAAAATGTTTAAAGTTGAACTAACAAATGAGGAAAAGACGAATTAACTGACTTCAGGGATAGAAGAGTTGAGATGTGGAAACCTGTAAAGCTTTTTTCTGCAGTTTTCTTCATAGGTTACTCCTTCTGTATTTAAGATAAAGGAAAAATAGTCTTGCCAATTTATAAATGAATACTTTTTTCTAAGTTTCACAGTGTATATGGAATAAAACTAACAATTGAATTTTGATTTTATTTCCCACAGGCAATACATTTCTTGAATATTCTTAAAGTGATGGCAGATTTTTCATTCATGATTTCTCTATGTCTGCTCCTGTCTTCTTAAATGATTTGGATTGAATGTGGCTGTGTACTGTGTGAATGGTTGCTAAAGTTGTGCTCAAGTGCTTAATCTACACACGATCAATGTGCCTTTGAAAATATTTGTAGGTTTAGAGAAAGGTAGTGGAAGGTTTTTCAGTATAGTACCAAAAAGGTAACTCCTCGTTAAATGACTACCCACATTCAGACTGGGTACGGAGGTGAGACGAACATGTTGGTCAAATGATGAAAACTGGACCTGGCAACATGATATGGCTTTGGTTACATCATAAATCATGTGACATCAAAAATTATGAATTATCTCTTGAAGCATGAATGCTGTAATGTCCCCCAACAAAAATGTAAAGTGTGTCTTCTGTCCTTCTTTTAGACATAAGAAAATCTAACCCAACTTTCATGTGTTTTCTGCCTAAGCATGTTGAGGATATGTTTGTTCAGTATTTTGTGATACTGCAGAGTCATGTGTGGCTAAACTGAGCACTTTAAGGACATGATTACATTAACTTTAATGGAGGGAAGTCAGGGCGAACCAACCACTGAGCAGAGACAAAAAGTTTTGACCAAAACAGTCTGAGATGCTTGTGGTCCGAGGTACGACGCTTTTCAAAGAGGCATTAAAAAGGCTCACATATGCTCACATCCTTCTTTGATGATTATGCTTTCACATGAAATGCCCTCTAGTGATGCAAAAGCAGCTGCAGCGGGGGAAAATATAAGTGAAGGATTCAGTTATCAGTGGTAACACGAGGGATGCAATCAAACAGGCTCAACGGCAAACATTCATTGAGTTCCTTTTGATACTATTGATGAGTTGGATTGAAAACCATACAGTACACTGACAGAAGCATGTTGCTCCACGTATTTTTCTTTCCATCAACATCAAAGTGTTAACTCAGGAGTCAGACAGGGACAACAATTAGATCTTATGAACCTCCATCGTCTCCTGTTTTGAGAATACACCAAACCTGTCTGTTGAGAGTAAAATGGCAGCATAATGCTCATCTCCACCTAGGAAGATGTGGGGAAGTGTGAAGATCATTTATGAGTGGGTGGGGCAGATTCGGAAGAGACCAGACCGGTCTTATGGAAAAGTGAAGGACACAAGAAAGTCCTTAGTCCCAATTCAGCCAGAAGCATTTAAGCTTTTAGCATAAAGCAACCAGCCTCATCTGGATCTCTGTTGCAGCTTGTTACAGTGGAGCTTGAGGCCAGGACATGACAGTACAGGTCAAAGCAGAGCTTTGTTTCTGGTGCGACACCACAGCGACAGTCTTCTAAAGGCCCACGGCCATCATAGTGTACCTGTTGGAGGCTGTGCTAAGCCCCCTCCTCCTCTTCCTCCTCCTCTTCCATCTCTTCCACTAAGGCAGGGCCCCCACTGGGAGCTGGCCCTCCATGGCAGAGCTTGGCGGCTTTTCAAGCCGCTCCGCCCTTTGGCGCGTCAATTCCAGACCAAATTCCCCAGTCCCGGCATCTGCAGCTGGGCCAGAGCCTGCTGCTGGAGCTCCACTGCTCCACCAGGCTCTAACTTTAAACCTTCAGCAGTGGTCGCGCTGATGGCCCCTGTACCTTCCGTTGATATTTGTACTTCCACGTTGTCACCGTTCGGTTCATCCATGTCCTCCGGCTCCACTGAGCTGCGTTCAGGAGGCGTCTCCTCGCAGCTCATGGGCGAGACCAGCTTCTGGCGGTTGGCTAGCGGGACACCCGGGGCGCAGGTGGCACAGCGGTAGAGGTGAGCACAGGGCTGGGCCAAGCTAGAGGGGACAACTGCAGGGGATGGCAAAGACTGCAGAAGTGGGGTGGAAGCAAAATGTGTCCCCGGCGGATCTATGCATATGGAAGGGACAGTGCAGTGGCGGGAAGGGTTAAGGCGGTGGGAACGACCTCCTGCTGGACGGTCACAGCGCCGACCTTGCGGCAGACGCAAGCAGTCTTTACAGGACTGATAGGAGGGCTTCACTTTTAAAGGGTTTCCTGTGCTAGCACTGTCCTAAATGGAGCAAAGAGTGCAAGAAAATACAATATATGGTCAGTGGCATGCAGAATATTTAAAATGCATTTTATGTTTTTAACATGAACGCCATTTAAAAACATATAAATAAACACAACATGAAATCTCTCATATAATAAACTTAAAATCTATATTTTTTTCGACTCACGTCAAAAGCTGCAGGGCAGCTGCGCTTCGCAGCCAGGCGGTTGCTGTTGTTAGTGTTGAGGTTGGCGAGGCCCAACCTGCTCTCCTCCGTCCTCTCAGCCTCCTCTCCTGCTCTCTTCCCATCAGAATTTCCGGGCGTTTGAGCCAAAGCCGCCATCTCTGCTTCCTCTTTCTTTGCCTCTTCCTCATCCTCTTCTTCCAAAGTACTGAACTCGAGTCTCAGTCTCATGTCCTCCAGGGGGTCGAGACGTCCGCAGGTCTGGGCTGCGGTGCCCTCACCGGGCAGGGCTAAATGGGCCATGGGGAAACCCTCGTCCTCCAGGAGGGCGTCTCTCTCCACGTCCTCGATCTCAATGAAGACTCTCTCCATCCCCAGCAGAGGGGGTCCTCGCACCGGGGTGGAGGGCTCGCTGTCTAGTGCAGAGTCTGACAAACGCCTGAAGTAGTAATTATAGTTAAGAGAGTCAAGGGGCTCCATCTCCGGACCCATGCCCCTGCAGGGAGACGCCCCGCAGCCTCCCCAGGCCTCTTCCCCTCTGAGCCCTGGGGTCTCCTCCCCACCAGTACTGTGGCCGGAGGCTTGCAAATCATCGGACCCCTCCTCGTCTGTTTCAGGCCTCCATAGCTTGTTGTGACGCTGTTTGCTGTGCAGGCGCAATACACTTTTGTTAACACGTCACATAACACACATACACATAGAGCACGTCACAAAGAAGCTTTACAGTTTCATTTCCAGCAGCGTGTGCGTAATATCGAACTTCTTACCTAGCGTCCAGGATTCCCTCGTACTCCGCCAGCTGCCTCATGAAGCCGGCGTTTGGCTGAGCTATACTCCGCTTCTGCTTGACAAAGTTGTAGGCTTTCTCCAGAGACCAGCCGTACTCCTTCATTGCATAGGCAATAACTGTCGAGGCAGACCGACTCACCCCCATCTTACAGTGCACCAGGCACTTGGAGTTGTTCTTCCTGATGGACGGAGAGAAATTCATCACAATCTCATCTGATGATCTAGCTGCTGATCAGATTAGTAAACTAAATGTGATGATTTTCATGTAGCATGTTTTAACTTTAGATCCTCCATTTTTATTTGTACAAACATCCTTTTTTACTCCAGGTTAGCATGGTTAGACAGTTGCATAGCAACCACAGGGACTGCACCATTTCAGCTCTGTCTCCGTCTCTGTTACTGACACAACCCACAGCTGTGTCCTGCATTTGGGCAGGATAGAAATGTGTCCTGTGTGATCACGGCCTCAATACTCGTGAAGAACGCCTGGTGTGAGACGAGTTAAATTATGACGACGTCAACATGATGACTAACAACTCCATCTATAAACACCGAGGTGCAGTGGGAGCGTAGTTATGATGCACAGTCTCTGATCAGACACTCCTTATAATATATAACAACCTGTTTATAATCTGTATCATTTCTCCCACATATCTGTCAAATGCACTTAAAAAAAAGGCACTGGTTTTATTTTGATGCGTAGGTTCATTCACTCACTTGGCTTTGACGATAAAGTTGTAGGTGTCGTTCCAGTGGGCCAGCAGGTCGGTGGCGTCCTCGTCGTACACGCGGACGTTGTGGTATGAGAACATCCCTGGGAAGAAGTTGTCGATCTCTCTGGTGACATTCAGGATGTAACCCACTCTGAAACCAAAGAAACAATGCATCAGTTTTTCTTCTGCTTTAACTGAGAAGAGATGAATCACTGCTGCAGCAATTCAATTACTGACGGAAAGACATGCAGCGACACAGAAGTTTACCTTGAAAAAAGCAGAATCCAGTCTAAAATTTAGCAAACACTGTCTTTAAGACATGGCACATCTCACTTTAACCTTTTTGAGCTAAAATTTCAGTCAAAACTTTGGCTTGGATTTGTCTCTTCTTTCATAGTGTATAGGTCTTAGATATTAATATACATGTATAGCATTTATTTAGTCTTATACGAGATTTCAGCTTTTAGCTTTAAATCTGAAAAATGTGAGAGCGTGCATCAGCTCACCCACAGTCACGTAGTTCTTCCAGGTTTGAAGCGTTCCACTCTGAGCCCTACACAGGTAAAGACACAGTAACACTTGTTAAAATAATTGCTCAGATTTACTATTGAAAACTCAGTAAACTATATAGAGGAGGGAATAAACCATAGTGTGACACTTATTGAGTAAGGGCGTGTAATGAGGAAAATGACGTACTCACCAAGTACACATGGTCAAAGATAAGTGTGGCCTTGTCCATCTGACCCAGGATCAGAAGCATCTCGTTGTCTATAAACTCCTTGTACTCTTTGAGGTTACAGCTCATATGCTGCTCCAGCTCGTTACGGATCTAAGCATCAAAAACAACCCCCCCCCCAAAAAAAAAAAAAATTTGTGAAACTTTCCCCACACTGAAACAAACACTAATACTTTTGTTTTGTTCGCATCAGTGCACAATTCCATGGTAAATTTTTGGCAAGTCAGTACTTGTGTTTCCAAAGCTGTTTGGAAACCACTCTTACACAAACAGTGATATTGATATCCACCAGAATGTATCAGTTTCCAGTGCAGAGAACAGTATTATAGGCAGATCTTCATCATTGTTGATGTGTTACTTTGGCACATACCTCCTTGGACGTGATGTTCTCCAGGTCCTGAAACGTCATGATGTTGCGTAGCTTGGCTTTGATGAGACACTCTGTTCTCTCTCGTTCGGTCGGCCTGCACATAATCATAATCGCCCGGGAGTCAATACATCAGTGGTTTCTTCTGAATGAAAATTAGCATAACAGTGTAAAATGTTTCCACAAAGAAAAACAAAGAGCACAAAGAGAGAACAAAAAAGACAACAGTACGTGTCAAAAGGTTTGCTAATCTATTCCATGACTATGGTCGTACTCATGCCAGGACCTGTGGGTCCATTCACAACAAAACTTTGCCTCTGTCTCTTCCAGCACAAGAGATAATTGAATCAGATGTGGGTGTATTGTACTGTAGGTGAGTGCCTGACAACACAACACTACATCCTGGTGCTACTACATGTTGTTGTTGTTGCACTTGCAGCTCTGGGGTCTCACCGGTCAACAAACATGGTGGGCGAATCGGACCGCGTGGTCTCCAGATCGGTCATAGCGTTCCACTCATTGACGCAGCTCTGCTCTGAGGTGATGCAGCTCTCGTAGAAGGCCATCCATGTGAGAGCAATGCCCCCTGGGAAGTAGTTGAGCCGGCGTGACACCTCGCATGCTTTGTGGAGGACCTGCAAGGCAGACCTGTGGAAAGGGGGGGGGGTTTGACCACCAGAAATAATCAGCAGCAAGAACAAGCAACTTATTTAGTTGTAATTCTGATAAGTGACCAGCAGGTGGCGTGGAGCTCCCATAGAGAGGATGTTTTTGCTTTGAACAAATGGTGGCGACAGTAGTGAACAATGGGGCCAATAGTTACACTGCACCAGCAACGTCATCGCAGTGAGGAACATAGTAAATTAAAGGAGGAATGTCACCAAACCAAGAATATCATTATTGTAAATATTCAAACTATATTTAAATGAGATGGATGGTTGAGTCCGAACGCTCCTACTCACTTTAAACTAAGGACAGTTCAACTCTCAGTGACAATATTTTCCTTGTGCTTTCAGGGACAAGCTTAAGGGTGTCTTTTCACTCTGACTGTTAAGTCGACTTGATTTCCATTGACTACATCCACTGTTAGATTCATAAAGTCACTTACTTCAACATTGTTAAAATCTGCTTATGTCCATACACATCTACCCATAGGGACAATACGATACTGTATACAACATGCCATTGTGCCCAATGTGTATTTTGATACAAATAGAGTTGGCATCACAAATAATTTATTTTGTTCTGAAAAGTGTTCACACCAGGTTAACAAACACAACGCCTTGAAGTCTACACAGTAATTTCTCAGCCGTTTCGTGGAGCTGCTACTTGATCCCATAATTGAGCTAAATTTGGATAATCTCAGTGTTTAACTGTTCCTTCACCCTGCACACAAGCTTAAAATGGATCTCCGCGTCCCCATCAAATTAAAAAAAATGTACAAATTGTGATTTAGATTAACGCTAACTGTGGCACCTTACAGGAAAGAACATGTAGAAAAAGATTAGAGAAGTGTGAAACATGTCCTAAGGTACACATGCTCTTGATATGTGTAATTTAAGAATCTAAAAAAAAAAACACATTCCCCCAGTGTGGACAATGTATAAACCTCCCTGTGCTGAAACGATCTCACACACCACAAACACACAGCAGTAATCCCAGGTGAACATGAAGAGTTTCCTCACCACATGGCCTGCACGGATACAGGCTTGAAGACATGTGACCGCCCCGCTGTGTTCACGCTGAAGCCTCTGGTGAGGAAGAAGAGAAGGAGAAGAGGAAGAGGAGCAGGAGGAGCAGGAGGAGGAAGAGGAGAACGTGGATCAGTTTTGAGTCTGGAGGGAGATGGAGAGTGATGAGGGGCGATGTAAACACAGACTGGACGAGGCTGGTTCACTGGGACTATTCAGGCCACAAACCAGTGGAACATTCCTCCAGCGTACACGCACAGAGACAATGTTAACAGGTCAGCAAGAACGGCTCTCACAGGGGGAGAGAAAAAAAAAAGTGTAATTCACTCCTCTGCCACTAGTGGGCAGTAAAACCCACAGGGCAGAAAAACAACAACAACCAAACCTTCATATGTGATTTGTTTTACCAGCTGATTGACTGAACCTTACCCATCTCCGTCTAAATGGATGTTGGTGTCGCTCCACAGCGGCAGCACCATCCCAATGGAGCAGTTTTTACTGAGGGTGAGAAACATGAAAGGATTTAATAAGTCACATTCAGGTTAAAAAGAAAAACTGAATGTAAGGCGGTATAGGGAGAATAATCACCTGTCCTTGTCTGTGAAGTCCATTCCCAGGACGATATTTTCCTCTGTATCTTGATGGCCATTGGTGTAGATAACAACCATGTAGCGCACCCGGTCCGACCATCCACTCTCTAACCGTACCGCCTGTGCAACAAAAACCAGACACAATAGGAATCTTGTACTTCTGACTATCAGGGAATCACTCTTTAGAAATATAGTTTCAACTTGAAAATTATGAATTTTCTATGAATTTAATTAAATGAATGACTTATTATTTAATGAAGTGTCAGTATTATACAAACCAGTTTGATGCGATCTTCAGACCGGAGGATCTTAAACATGACCTGCAGGTGTTGAGGTAAATCACCTGAAAGGAAACCGTTAAGAAACTAGTTGAGTCAGAGTTCAGTGTCTCTTTTTCTGACATGTGCTTTAATCAAACAAACCACTTCGAGATGATTATCACAGCCTGGATGTGAAGACAATTGATTCCCACTGACCAGTGTACAGTAACTAAAACTTCCATTTCCAGATCGGATTTCACTATATATAGAAAAAATAACACTCCCCAATTGTAGAGAGACTCTTTTTTTTATGAATAAAAAACAAAACATAACGAAGGTCGGCTACAAACCAGTCATCTTTCACTGTGCATTCCTTGGATTTTTTTTTCCTTTTCCAAAGGGATGTTAACACTGTTGCTCACAAAGTTGGAATAAAAAAATAAAAAAAATCTTTCTCATTAAGTGACAATGTGATTTATTCTTGACAAAGTGTATATCTTCTCAAAACGTTATTGATCAATCTCTTCCAAACTGATCAAAGTGAAAATTAAACCATAATTAACCTTTATAATAGGAATAAAAAGAGGAATGTGTCTGAAAACAAAATTATTCCAACTTCATGAGCAACAGTGTATTTGGAGATTTATCTTAATGAAGACAAATCTAAACCCTGCAACCTGCCAGTGGTGTAAAGCTACAGAATTAGAGAGTTACAGCTCAGTAAAGATTTTGTCTTGGATTTGTCCTCAGACAACTTCAGACTCAACAGAGATGTCAGAGACTTTACAAACAGCGAGGATCTAAAAGAAATAATAAATAAACCTGATGGACTGTACTGAGCATGTAGTTTATTTTTAGATTGTTCAGGACTTTGTCAGACGGTAACATCACTTTGATGTGCGGACATGAAGCAGCAGTGTGATTGTGTAATATCACTTGGCTAAATCTGTTGGAGCTTGGCTGATATAAAAATTAAAAAACGACTAAAGTTCGGATGACACAGCACAAATATCTGCAGTAATTTAGACAATACAGGCGTCTGAGCTGGATGACGACATCAGCACTGTCCTAATTTGAAAACATATTGAGATATATAAAATCAGACATGATTTTTAAATGCATTTAAGTCAAAACAGTCTATATATTCATTTGAAATAGCTTGAAGCAAACTGTTCCTGGTTTGAAACTGTGGGTGTCTCTGGTGTTCAGCTGTGGGTCAGTTCAGGTCAGACCCAGTGAGGTAACAGTTGAGAATAAACACAGACAAGCCCACAGAGGGGAAAACGCCACCTCAGCTGACACAATTTTCCTTTTGTCTGGAGCTCATTTGTGCAGAGAACATGGGCAAAAAAAAAAAAAAAAAAAAAGAAAAGAAAAAAAGACACAAAGCTTCTTGTCTCTGTGTGGTTGCGCTGTGTTCCTACCTGCATGTTTGTGGTGGGTCGGGGTCTTTGGTCCTTGTGCGCTGCCGCCCTGCTGGAGGAAGAGGGCAGCTCCTTTGACCATGAAGAAGCTCTCGCTGAGGCTGGAGGAGGGAAAAAAGGAGAAAGGAAGAAAAAAGAACAGACTGAAGTCTCGACAAGATCAAACTCTGACAACTTCCTGACAGGTTACTCCCAGATTTAAGTCATAAACTGACAGGGAAACAGGGAAGAGGGCAAGAAATTGCAACCCCACATGATCAGTTCTCCTGAAGATCACACATACGTATATACCGGCTTTCATTTGTGCATACATGCTTTTTTTTTACACCAACAACTTCTTCTACATCCCCCTTTTTTTTCTTATGACATCAGAGGACGAACATTCAATGTATAAACTGAACTAAGAAATTCAAAATGTTAACAATCGCTTGAACTAAGAAAACTGTCCAGGTGCCGTTCTCCAAAGGCAACACACGCCTCATTTCCTCTTTTTTGGAAACAGATCCTCAACCCCTCATTTAAAACCTTACAACCTGAAATTAGAAGACAGAATCTTAAAAACATGAACAAAAGATGTACAAAGAGTTGGTAGATGAGATTATCTAGATCAAGCTGCAACTGAATCATCGTTGTCTGTGTAAATAAACTGCTAAATAAAAATAGTTTTTCATCTACAGTCTACAAAACAATAAGTCTGCAATTGATAATTCATCTTAATGTGACTTTCTTGATTGACTGACTCATTGTTCGGCCTGATCCAGCGACTTTTACTGCTTTGTGTTTTCACAGCGTGATGAACACAACTCCACCCGGGCTGGTTTGCTGACGGTTGATAAACTGTTCTTATGCCTCCATACTCTAAAATCTGCACTCTCCTGTCCTGCCTGCTGTCCCGCTGGATGCAGCAGCTCTGGGTCGTGACCTTGCAGCGAGCAGGAGGAGAGCCTTTAGTGTCTTTTCCTCACACGGGACAGGGTGCAGCTTTGTTTAACCACAGTCTCATTCTCCTCTCAACCAACACACACACCCTCACACACACACACATAGAGACAAAGCCTGGTATGACTGAGTGGGACCATCACAAGGCCTTTTGTTCCAGCTCCTCTGCTACGTGCCATCATTGTTTCTTTTCAAAAATTGACGCAAGACGACTGACGATTTTAAATTAGCTACAAAGCTGGATGTGCAGTGGAAACATGAAAGTGGCAAAAAATAACTTTCCCTGAACAAACTGGGGCTACGCTAGAGAAAAGGCATGAATATAATACAGAGAAACACTTCTAATCTCTTCTTTCACGCTGTTATATTAAACTAATCACTGGTCCAAGACGTCCCATACTGTCACTAAGTATTGATTTGCTCTCAAAATAAAAATCGACCCACTATAGACTTTTAAATCTCTGTGTGGGAACTTACATGCGACAGATCTCCCTCCGAGTCAGAGCGGCTTTATCCACGAAGTGAGGCAGCACCGTTAACATGGCTTTATGAGAAGGTTTCATGACCAGATGCATCCTGCTGGTTTCCTCTACTATTCACACTGTCCTCAGAAAAAAAAACCTTCTCATCTTCCCTTCATCCTCTACACCTGCAGCCTCCTCTAGCAGCAGATCCTTGTTTAACATCTCCTGTCATGCTCTCTTGTCTTGGCATGTCCCTCCTCTCCTCCTCCCACAGCTCTCTCTCTCTCTCTCTCTCTCTCTAGCTTTCCGACCCGTTCCTCAAATTCTCCTCGTCTGCGTTCGTTTCTGCTCTTCTTCAGCAACCGACACCACTCCCCCCACCTTCTCCTGCAACGCTCCTCCTGCTACAATGCCATCATTCATGCGAGTGCTGGGAGGCGGTGGAAGCGCTACTTGGCGTCGGCCTCAAGTTTGACATGCAGAATCCTAAATTAAGACTCCACACTGATGATGAATCACCGAGCCACAGAAACATGTTACTCATTGAGTCGGACAAAGCATGACATGACTGTTTCAACTGCAAGTGACCCACCCACACACACACACACACACACACATGCACACACACACGCACGCACACACATACACAGTGAGCACAATGACAGAGCCTGTGCCAGAGCTCTGCTGACACAAATCATAGCCACTGTGACGTCTCGTTGATGAAAGAAACGCTATGTGAATGAGCAGGATCAGGTGTTGATGTGCTCTTTGTTATGTAACCGAGGAGAGGAAGCATTTAAAAAAAAAAAAGAAAAAAAAGAAAGTCTGTCACATTAATCAGCAGCTTTTTCTCCTTGACAACAGTGAGAAACTAAGGGCCATTAGAGACAATAGACTGATGCTGTACGGCCCCTTGGAGAGCCTGATTCGCTGACATCACTGAATCTTCAGGACCGACGAGGACGAGACGAGCAGCTCATCACGGGCCAAAAGAGTTTTTAATCATCGAGGCGGCGCGGTCCTTTGACGGTGAAATAAGGCTGGATACATACGTTTCAGAACCACTGTGAATGCACCAAAAAGGTCAACGCAGAGGCAGCGTTGAATCAGTCCTCAGTAAGTTGTGCACTGTTAAAACCTTGTTCCCACTAGAGAGCCAATTACATGCAACTGTGCTGCAGAAACACCAACAAATAATACACAATATATCAGCAGCAGCCGCTAAGATGAAACTATTGAAATATTTGTAAGCAGTGTACAGGATGCCATCCTTGCATTAGCTATGAGGATGTTTATCTGCACTGTTTAAGCCCATTGATCATTGGAACATAACTTAATTGATACATTATTTAGTTACAAGCTGATAAATCCAGCTTCCTCACACTCAGTAAAAATAACTCAACATTTGTTCTGCTGTATTTCTGTTGTTGGACATGAAACTATATTTTTCACAACCACGAACTGCTCCTAAATACTATTAACCTTTTTTTTTTACCCATTTGTGTCTTGTATTCTAGTTTCCCAGGTGACTTAACGTTATGTAAATTAATGTGTTAATGTAGATGAACACAGAACCCAAAGGACACCAAGCATGTGGAGTTTAAGAGTTTTAAATAAATCAACCTGGAGGGTTAATTTCAGCCTTAAGCTGCACTAAAATATAATTTCGTTTTATACTTTTTCACTTTTTCACTTTTTCACACGAAGTGCGAAAAGCTGGATTAACAAAAATACAGAAATAACATGGAAACATACAGAAAACTGTGTTGTTAAGGTAATATTCTGACCCAAGCTGGTTCCAGTCATGCTACTTTCACACATAATACCTGTGGGGATTTCTCACAGTTGCTACTACAAATTCATCCAATGTCAGCGGGACGATCAGGACCGCTGACCACACAGAGTACAACGAATTAGTGTTTCCGCGTCTTCGTCTCTACAGAACAGTGAGATTTCTTACCTCTGATTATTTTTCCGGTCATCGTCGCTTCCAAAGTCCTGAAAGACAAAAACAAAGCGATTTTAAACGACTGACACATAATGTGTGAGGACACCGTGTTAAGATATTTTACATTTTCTGTCAGCACTTTAAACACCTTTCTCTCTTGTAGCTGAAGTCCAGCTGAATTATTCTGTTGCTTTGTACATTTCAAACTGATGTTCAAGCTTTAGGGACAGTACTGTAGCACCAAGACTGAGTCAAATAGAAACAAAGTAGTCCGACGCCATCTGCTGGCCCTCTGCATCTCTGCCAGTGTTGTGATCTCTGCTCTGAACATCCCATAAATCCGTCAGCTGAATCATTAGGACACCTTCAAACAGCACGAGTTCGCCAAAACAACACATCCAAACATCACACCCATCCACTTGTTTTTTCTTCCTGCAGCTCTGGCCGACTCTCGCAGAACAGTGAGAAGAAAAGTGATATTAAAAACCCACTTATCATCAAAGGAGGAATGTCACTGCTTATTTTTGTGCCTGGGCTCAGCCGGGCCTACTTATGAAGCACATAATCCACTTTCCTATAACTAGAAACTGGAGCACTAACCCTGATGTTATGATTTCACTGGGATGTCAAATCTGGCACTGCTCCATATTTGAATGTTGACTTTGTGGCTGCTAAGATGTGGTTTCTCAGATGTGGTTCTGTTTTCGTTGTCAGGAGCATGAACATGACTCCGGTTTGAGTTACAACTTATTACTGTTTGTCTAATGATGTCAAAACATATGCAGATGATCAACGTTTATACATTCAATTGCTTCCTGTTTCGCTACAGATACAAATAGCTAGGCTTTAACTTCTGGATGAGCACGTGAGGTGACACACCTCTGCATCTCATACGTGCACCTCAGTGGCATCACTCATTCTGCAAAGTTTTTCGATGAACATTTGACCTTCCTGTCCTAGGGTGCATTGTTGATTATGGAAAAAAAAAAATTGGTGGCATTTCCCTTTAAAGTCTCCTTCCCAACCTTCAGGCTGCATTAGAGCCAATAAAAGCTCCAGTAACAAGGAGGGAGGACAACCTGAGTGCAACGCAGCAAATGTTTGTGCAGCAGCAAAATGAGCACTTTGTTCTGACAGCTAAACCCCTCCACCACAACCTCCTCCTCCTCCTCCTCCTCCTCCTCCTCCTCCTCCTCCCCCCACTGCCTCCCACCTCCTCATCCACCGACCCCCCGCTGCAGGATTTTGTTTACAAATCCGCTGCCACAGTGCGACCACAAACAAGTCCCCTGCTGGAAACAGTGCGACAATAGGTGAAGTTTTTTTTTATAAATGCATGCAAGCGGCGGCGGAAGTAGGGTTAACAACCCTTCCCCGCAGGATATCCAAACACCACCCAGGTTGTAGTTAGTGATAACAGGCTCACGCCAGGCGCGTTTCTCGGCGTTTCCTCCTCACACACACACACACACACACACACACACACACTCACACACTCACTCACACAAAGACCGAGCCCCGGCTTTTCCACTCACCTCCCCCGCACTGCTGTTGGTCGTGCTGGCCGAGGATGCTGCACTAGGTGTGGGAGAGCGCTGCAGAGTCACCAGGGCCATGGTCGCGGTTGGGGCAGCAGCAGCAGCAGCAGGAGGAGGAGGAGGAGGAGGAGGAGAAGGGAGGAGGAGGAGGAGGAGGAGGAGGAGGAGGAGGATGTGAGAAGATGCGCCGCTGAGATTGTCTCTGTCACCGGGGAGAAAATGCCTAGTCAGACTCTCATCCAGCAGCAGCAGCAGCAGCAGCAGCACCTGACTCCTCCTGAGCAGCCCCGGCGGTGCTCCCAGTCCCTTCCCTTTCGGTCCGCCGGCGGCTCCGTGCGTCCTCTGCGCCCGGTCGCCGGAGTCCTCATGAGCGGGAAGTCGTGAGTGGTATTTTCCTCCGTTTGTAGCGAGCCAGCAGCGACGACGGAGCCCGAGATTTCATCGCCGGTGCGCAAGACAAGACAGACAAACAACAAAACACGGTGCAGGTTGCAAAGCGGGGCAGAAATGACATGCAGCTCCGTCGGCGGCCGCTGATTGGCTGGCCTAGTTCGCGTGTGCGCTGTCATTGGGCCAATGTTGTCAAGGTGACTGGCCAGACTAAGAACTCCCAAATACAAATGTGGATCAAATATTCTGCTCGTGTTATGAAACATAACAATTACCATCGATTTTCTCTATCGAGCAACCTGCTGATTATTATTATGGGTTAACTGTTTGGTCACCAAAACCTGACACCAAGAAAATTATATAAAAAATAACGTCATAATTTCCCACAGTCCAAGATGATGTCATGTTTTGTTCAAATGTTCAGACCCCTTCACATAGGCCTAACGAAAACAAGGCTGCTATATAAACCTTAATGAATAACAGTCAATTAACTTCATGCCAATCTAATGCTGTGGCTATTGGTTATTTTAATTATTGATTAATCTTCAGATTAATAATTAATAATCAACTCACATTTCAAAACCAAAATATGTTAAGTTTAGTGTCATTTAGATCAATACAAAGAATCAAGTGCTCACATTTGATATGGTGAAGAAACACATTTTGTGATTTTATTATTTGTGATGAATCACATAATGATTATTTGATTTACTTTTTGTAGATAAATTAATCAACTAGCCTAATGATTGTAAGTTTACCCTAGATTGATCAAGAGCCACAACAACAGACTCGTCTCTCCTGAGCCAATGACAATACAAAGATACACTGACAAAATAAAATAAAGCCTAAAGCAGATTAAATTATTTTATTGGACCAAAGGTGCAAGGCTGCATACAATAAATAAATAAAATAAGTCATATGTAAACTTAATGAAATAAAATCCTCAGTCTCTTGCAGGTGGTTTAAAAATGTGTAGCTCTGAGCAGAGTCTGGCCTGTGCATCATCATTTTCCAAAATGTCCCTGTGTTGGTTCTCATGGCCTGAATGGAAGAGAGGATAAACAAACCAGCCCAGGCACAAGTGTGCTTCCGCTCTCATTAGACATGGGCAGTAGGCCTACCCTCAATTATCACTCCCTGCCTGTAATGAGATTGTCCCCTGCTGCTCTTCACCCATCATCGCTCAGATGATTCGGTCCATAGTTAAAGAGACAACTGCGGCATCTGCAGCATCCTGGGAGGCGAACGAATATTCAGCCTTTTCAGTCTTTTTCAGTCTTTGTCATTCCTCCTGGTCGATCTAACCGTAGTCAGGGCAGGGTGCTGAAGTGTTTGCCTGGCTGGTTGTGGTGGTCGCTTCCCCTCCTCCGGCCTCCTGGTCAAACGTGGACTCCTGCAGACTCCTGCCTAACGTCTCAATGGGCAGCAACATTGATGCAACGGCGGCCAGGAGACTAATAACCAAGTAGACGGACAGGGTCACATCCACTGATGCTCTGAGCAGCACCTACAACCCAAACACAGACACTGAGGAACCTGACACAAAAAGAGAGTCTCATACAGGAAGCAGTACAGGTAGCATTGCTAAAATGCTAGAATCTACACTTACAGATTAAGAAGCAAAATGTAAAACATGAACATAAACTAGCTACATATAATCTATAATTTCACACCATTTCAGGTCAAAATGTCATCTTCTCATTACATATTACCTTTAAAAGGCCATGGTAAGATTTGTACAAAATTTGCAGTGAATCTTTTGTGGTTTGTGAATCATGTTTTTTTTTTTAGTCTTCTGACCATTGTCTCAACATCAGAAAATCAAACTTGGAAATATAAAATAGTGTGTTCACATCGAATTGGATAAAACAGAATAGGTAAAAACTGAAAATATTAGAAAATCTTTTGAAGAAAGGTACTTCCAATTTATATAAGCTTCTCCTCCGGCTGACACCTACTGTATGCTTTAGGTTTAGGTGTTTTTTTTTTCAGATTTGAGAAAGTTTCTATGCAAAGCACCAACAGACATGGCCGCTCCTCCTTACCTGTGCAACAAACGGGGTGATCAGGGCACCCACCCTGCTCATCGCACTGGACGCCCCCATCGCTGAGGCCCGGTTTTCTGTGGGATACACCTGATGACAAAAAAGGAAAAGGATTTATATACATATGTGAGCAAACATGTTGATGTGAAAAGTGCTGAAAAGGTGTGGAGACCGACCTCTGGGGTGTAGACAAAAACAACTTGGAACCCTCCAGAGATGAAGGCTCTGGCGATAAAGATGAAGACCATGAGAGTTGTCCTGCGAACAAAGAGAGAAACACGGAGATTGATTTAATGAGCTGCTTTTGGTCCAATAGGACAAAATAAAAACATGCAGTGTCAAACCTACCTGCCAACACAAGCGTATGCAGGCACAATGGACAGAGAAAACACAAAGAAACACAACGCCATGCTCTTCTTCCTGCCAATATACTCAACTCCCAGAAGCACAATTAAAATACCTGAAACAAATATGGAAAACAAACAGTAAACATACAAAGAGGATAAACACTCCTTAAAACAACATATATACTATGTGTGTCTGCCTCTCCTTAGGCTACATGCTGCAGGCCTGGATGGTGATGTAGCACATCAACATGGCTGAAACACTTTAAGTCTTTTCTTCATTACATTTCTGAATATAAGAGTTAAGCAGGTCTTGAGTTTCTATGTTGTAACAGTATGATTTGAGGATAATGAAGAAATGAGGAAGCACCCTGTGTGGAGGGGCTTAACACCGTTCTTGGCCTCAGCATCATTAAATGACATTATATTTCTAATTTACACCCCACAGCTTCCAGGAGATGCTAATAGGCGGCATTTCACCTGGGAATTCAGCCAAGGTCGTCCATAAAAGGGCTTTGTAGTCATCTGACGTCAGATATTTGCATTCCAGACTACAGCTTGGCTCAATCTTGGCGCCTTGGGTCGCTACGAGGAAGGAGGGCAGTTTTATTTCAGCGTTTGCTCAGATTACAACAGAGGGTTAAAAGAGGATCAACCTGGATCAGCTGTTTCTCACCGCCACACGAATCTTGGCTCTGCAACATCTCCGTTGTCAGCAGCACCACCCCGTAGTACGCAAAGGCATTCGCAAACCTTCAGATAAAATAATAGATAATAAATACATCACTTAAGAAACAAAGTACGGAGAAATTAAAGTATTAAATGGCTGACTATACAAAGTAATATCTCGATTATCTTGTTTGGTGCTCTACAAAACTAGCCATTCATTTCATAATACTCGCTGAGCTTTGCTGTGTGTTAAAGTAATTTGAACTAAGTTTTATTCAAGGATGTGTACAACTGAAGAACAAAAGTCTTAACAGGCAAAATGATAACAATAACTACCTCTGATAAGGACAAAGAGTGTTGTGTCACTTGAACTCACCATATAAACCACAGAAGAACAGTTGTCTTCCAGTATTGAGCAGCAAAGAGATCTTTGATCCGTCCTTGGACTTTCTGTAAAATATAAAAATACAATCATCATCACCAATGAAGCATTGGATCTGATCTCTCTGTGCTCTGTAAAACATCTTCAAACTTACCTGTTGATAAGCAATCAATACTCCTTGAGGCACACTTTTGCCATTGTCTTTGGCGATGCGTTGTAAAGTCCTCATGGCCTTTTCTCTTCTTCCCATCAGCACATCAAAACGAGGACTTTCAGGCAGCCACTGTGTGAAACAGGGAGTTCAGCTGAGAGTTTGAATCCACCTGGTTTTATTTCAGGGATCTCTATTAAACCATACGTACAAAGCAGAAGCAGATAAAGATCGCCATCGGTAGAGTGGACAGGCCGAGCAGCCACCTCCAGCCCAGAGTGGGCATTACCCACAGGGCCAGGAGAACCTCGAACACAGAGCCAATCGCCCAGAAAGCCTGACGCACATGAACACATCAGTCAGGTTAAAAGATTAAATGCTGCAGTACAGTCGAGGAGTCGCACTTCAATAACAAAATTACCACAGTACCGATATCAGCATGACGCAGATGCCTCTCGCCTTCACTGGGAGGAATTCAGAGTAAAGAGTCACCCTAAACAGAGACAGAGTATTTGTCGTTGTTACAAGTCATTAAGGAGTCATTAGACATCGCTTCATGTAAAAGAAGAAAGCAGAACTTACGACTGAGGAGCTCCTCCGATGCCGAAGCCTACGAGGCCCCGCAGGACCAAGAGCCAGCCGTACACCGGAGCAAAGGCACTCAACAGGCCGTAGTACAGAGTCCAGAACATACAAATGGTCAGACCCTGTTTACCACAAAACACACAAGTTAAAAATGAAATATTGTGTCTAAAATAAATACAATATATATGAAAAATCTGGATATTTTAAAAAACCTCACAATTCTTCTGCCATACTTGTCGGACACATTCCCCCACACAGGTGAGCTGATCCCCATCCCGATGAACACCACCTGAGGCAAAAACAGGCAAAGGCAGCTGAGAACAAACGTTTACACACACACACAAAATAAACCAACAAGCTTTAAGCTGTAGATTAAGACCAAACAGGACTTTACCGATGTTATGAGAGCCACCTGGTAGCCGGGCAGCCTCCACTCACAGTGCAGCTGAGGGCCTAAGATGCTGAGGATCATCATCTCCATGGCGTCTGCGACCTGCACGTTCAGAGAGACGGGACGAGGAGGCGCCGCGTCAGAGAGCACAGCTACTTGTGATAAGAGAGAGAAGACGTGTCCATGTGTTTTAAGAGTCTCACCCATGACAGTCCTGTGAGGAGAGACATCTTCCACTGGAACTTTCCAAAACCCATGGCCTCCAGAGCCTCCTCCACTGTAAAGGTTTCTGTAACATGGAGGCAGACAGTGTAAGGTCACGCTCACCTGTAAAGTATACAGGATCTCTTGAAAAGCAAAACAACTACAGGCCTATGCAACAATGTTTGGCACCATACAAGATTAGCAGATGTCAAAAAAGTAACAGTGCTAGGAGCTGATGTGTGACCCCAGCTGTCAAGACAACTTAAGTTGACTCACATTTGGGGTGTATGGACTTCAGTATTTTCATATTATACTATTTATACTTTCATAAAGATATTTTTTATTTATTTTATTCTACTGCTCTTTCCATTTTTGTTATCTTCTAAAAAAATAGACAGTACTATATAGACAGTACTATATACACATACAGTATAGGCCTATTACATGTATTGTTTTAGAGCACTGCTCCAATGTTGATTCATCACCAACAATGACAACAGCATGAACTGATTTTATTTTCCATTCACTTTAAATGAAATAAAAACTGTATTAAGTAGGCTACAACTGATGGTGTTGTACAAACCTTCGCCCCTAGAGTTAGATCCATCTCCTGTGGATGTGGACTGACCGGTCACTGAGGGGACTCTCGTTGAGGATATAGTGCAGATCTCATTGTCTGTGGCCTGAGACTCATCGCTGGGACTAACCAAATCTGTCCTGCTGCTGCTAAATGTCAGCACACAGGAAGGAGACATCAAGGTGTTATTATTCAGCAGGAGAAATAAGTCACCGTTTTTCTCACCATAATTTTGCCTTAGAGGGAATCATACGCCGTCTGACAACAGTCTAGTTAATATGCAAAAACAGTAGGATTGGAGTTACTACAACAACAGAGGGAATACGGAATAAAAACGCGAGTTTGTTTGTTTTACCTTAGGTCCGGGTTCTTAAATCGCCTGTAGATGATCTGAGATGGTTTCCTCCAAAAGTCCATGTCAGCCGTTGCAGAGAAAACTGGGAGGCTCGTCTCACTACACACTGCCGCCGTGTTGTTGTCAAACCTGTTGCAACAACTCGGCTTAAACCCGCCCCGAGAGCATACCTGAGGGAGACACCCAATCACAGAACAATACCTGCAGACGGGAGGAGGGAGGGGCCACAGGTGGACACAAGGCTGGGCTATTTCAGGCGTGAATGGCTGGGAAGTGGTTTTGTTTTTAGGTTAGGTTACAAAGGTCATTCACACCTAATTCTCATGGGTGGAGTCGGTGCAGTCTTGATAGAGAGTTAAGATGACATATTTCAGTCTTACATATCCACATCCATAATCATTTTTTAAGGTTGATTTACAATATTTTGTCTTTATTATGAATAATTAAATTATAAATAAATAAAAGCAGAAAAAAACTGACTGTAATAATCTAGTCCCATTGTCCATAGCTACATTTCTGGCAGATGTTCATATCTATTTACTATTTCGAGCAACCACAAATAATGTGTGTTTCTGTAACCACATGGAGATTGTATAGGATAAAAAATTAAACACTGCTCACAGCTACATTTTTTTAGCCCACATGTAGGCTACATGTGAAGCAGCTTTGTGGATACAGGCAGGTGAGTAAGTGTTGTAGCCTGGAGCTGACGGCAGGCTGTGCTCTCATACTGCTGCTGCTGCTGCTGCTGCTTGGTGTCATGTGTTCCAGCTGTTGTTACAGTTGTGTACAGGTTCATGCTCACAAAGGTGGTTTCACTGCTGAGCCCTCATGAGTGAAATGATTTACATTAAGATGAGGCCAAAATACAGTGACTCGACATTACCCCCTGTATCTCAAACAAGTCTCTGCAGATTACAATAAATTACTGAAAAACAAACACAGAAAAACATCCAGAGGTGAAAAGAACATGAAACATTCAGAAACTCTGATTTAGTCCCAAATGTAAAAAAAAATATGGCAAGTAAATCTTTTGTATTCAACATCCTGCTTATGTACAGATACTTTATCAGCAAAAAGTCTCTTATTAAAATATCAGAAATTTCCCCTGTGATTTATTCTATAGTATAATATTAGATTGGGGATACGAAGGCAACAATGTCACACTATTTTGTTGTTTTACACAAGTTTAACTACTTTCTGCTGCTCCTCAAGCTTGAACAAACCAATGCATTTTGGAGAAAATTGCCAGACCAGAAGTACAGTGGTTAGGTTAAAAGACCTCGGTCAAAACGTCTGTGTCCTGCCTGTCCTGGTGCTTTACTGATTAAACTTTCTCCTCTGACTTACACTTGTTTTAGCCGCGCACCTCTAAGTGTTGTTTTTTAGGGAGAGTGCTTGCTTCTTTCTTACACTGTTTAGGTTTCATCTTTAACTGTTTTAGTTTTTAGGATTTATGTGAGTTTGCAGCTATGGATATCAGATAAACCTGAATGTGGTGTATTTGAACTGATAAGTAGCATGAGATTATAAAAAAAAAGTGTGCACTGCTTGACAGTGTAATATCTACAGTAATCATCACACAAAATGTGAAAAAATATACATTGCTCTTGCCACAGCGAGGATATCCTTTATAATTGAACATTTGTCTGTGGCTGTTAGAGCCTCTCAGTCCTCTGCACCCCTGCAAGTGAACAAGGCCGACCTGAAAATGAAAGAAAAGTAGGACACGGTGAGGACATGCTGAGGCTGCTGCATTATGGGACAGTCATAAATACACTACAGGTAGAATATACAGTACAATCCCTCGTCCACACATCCTCTGACCACATCAGCTGCTCGGCCAGATTCTCACAGAACGACACAGAATCTCAGCAGAGATTTTCAGATTTACATAATGAACGACAACATGGACTCAGAGGTAAGTTTTAATAACTAATTTAATCTAATTATAATCTTATACATTTCATTTTCATCCTGCTGTTCAATTGGTCAAAATTGCTGTTGTTTGATGCTGTTGTTGAAATCAATACAGATGTTGGTTTTGTGATGCTGTACAGCTGTTGTTCCACTTGTTCAATGAAATGCTCCACTTCTGAGACGGTTAAAATCTCAGCTTGTTGTGGCCTTCGCAGTCCTGCCCCTGCGACAGACATTTGTCCACTCACACCCAATAATGGATCTGTTGAAAGTGTAGCTGTTTGGGTCTAATTCAGCCTGTGAATATTTATTTGGACAAACAGTGGGTCAAGGACACCTCGCTCTTCACTCTTTAGAAACAAGACAGCAAGAGGCCATATTGTTTAACTCTTTATCAGGTGTTGAGATTTTGCAGTGTGTGTGTGTGTGATTGTGTTCTGTACATGTGTTTGGGTACAGTTATATTATTTTTTGTTAATTTAACTGATAGAGAATTGAAAAACCTATGCATTTGGGAAGTTTGGCTGATTGAAAAGAAAGAAAAAAGTGTTTTGCCAATAAAAAAAAGTCTCACAATAGAAAGATGTTGGAAAAAAAGATTTCTTTGTGGCACCATAACTCAGCTATCACAGAAAACAGCTTACAGTAAAACTCATCCTGTATAATCACGGTTTACATGACCTCAAGAAGTAAGAATTCATGACTTCTTACACAACATTGTAAATTCTTCCCACGACTAAGTGAGTAATTTTTTATGCAAAACTGATATTGACGCTGTATTTGAGTGAACTCTATTCAAGTGTTTCATGGGTGGACTGTGAGGCTGCGTGTTTCAGACGGTGCATCCTAGAAATCCCTCTCTATTTGCATAATGAATTACATTATGGTAATGACGGTTCTTCGGCCATGCTCTCTTATGTCACCACATGTTTTGCGGCCAATCTTCAGGCAGTAACGTAAGATGCCTTTGCTTGATGTCTACAGGAAGCCCGGTGTTAAAGTTTAAACAGTCTTACGTTGCCTACGCGTCTCTAACAACTGAACCAGCTGAACCATAGGGAAAAATGAGAAAAAAAACATAATTAGGGGTGATTGTCAACACTGTGATGCCAGGAGCAAAAATACAAAAAAAATAGTATTTTAGTAAATAGTAATAGTAAATTCGATCTTTTCTCCCTTAATTTCCTGTCACCTCTGTGGTTCTATTACTTTTTTAAAACAAAGGCAAACATTTTGTGGCATTTATGTTGATTTCTTGGTAAAATGAATAAAATCGGTTCTACCACGTCACAGCCTAATTGGTTGAATAATAACGGAAATTATTGTTTGAGGTTTCATTTCAAACCTTCAGTGTGTTGTTGAAGATGACACAACAAGAACTGACAATGACAAACATCCTGTGAGTGTTGATCTGTAATTAATCTACTGTGACAGCTGACGTAGGAGAATCTGAAATATAGTTCAGGTCCATATCTGATCAGTGTGCCACCGATGAGCAGTTCGTAATTAGTTTGAAATCCATCTGTCTAATCAAAGATCAGTAATTGAATACCTGTGCAGTAATTTTGATGGGTCTCCGGGAGGATTGAGTTACCACATCCTTGGATTACATACCGGCCTGCACACACACACACACACACTACACACTCACACACACACACACTCTCTTCCTTAAACAACTAGTGCTGTTCGACACTCAGGTGAAGCACTGAACGTTTGCTGCCTGTGCTCCATGAATGTTTAACCAGCCCGGAGCCTCCAGAGCCAGGTAGCTCATTACTGCCTCATTACCTACAATGCAGGGACACCAGCCCAGCAGGAAGCAGCAGGGCCACCCTCCTCCTCCTCCTCTTCCTCCTCTTCCTCCTCCTCCTCCTCCTCATCCTCTCTGTCCCGGGCCGAGTTGCAGGGCCTTGCTCCGAGCTGATATTTGAATCAGGGACCGTGGGCAGCGCAGGAGACAGAGTAGTAGGAGTGAAACGTCTGTGCTGACTTGGACAGACTTGGCTATGTGAGAAGACTGAAGCCGCCGTCACAGGCTCTGTCTGTCTGAGTTGTTTATACCTGAAGACTGAAGTTCTGAGTAGTTTGGATTTATCAGGGTCATCAAACAAGACTGATTCAACCATGACACACAGGGCTTTGGAAGAAAAAGAGGTAATTACATAGCCATGGCTTTTGTATTGGACATCTGTTGTGTTACTGTTCTTCCAGTATTTTACATTTGTATGTGATGGTAGCAACTTTCAGACTATTCTTTTAGACATTTTATTTGTTGAAAGATAAAAAATAAAATAAAATAAAAAACACATCTGTTTTTAACCTATTCATCAGTTTAACTTAAAGTCGGCCTGGTGGCTTTAAAGTATACAATGATGAATATTTTTCAAATGACTACATGTAATGTTAAAGTAGCCGTAAGTCCACAGATAGGTATCACCTGATTCTGCGGAAGCCTTCAGCTCTGATGAGCCTCTTTCAGCCCATTGTTTTGGTTTTTCTAGCAGGCACAGTCTATATTGTATTGTTGGTTGTCTCACCTCTGACCAGCATTTCTGGCTGCACCAGTTGATGAAGTCATTATATACTGTAGTAGCTGGTCAGAAACAAAGGGCTAAGTTAGCGGCCAGTGGATTGAAGAATTTCATAGTTAAAGGACCAGATATTTTGATGCTAATGTTGCCACTGGATGAAGAAACTCCTGACAATAGCAAGTTTTGTGTGAATGTTGTGTTTTCAGCTTATTTCACTGCAAATAATGAATGTTGCTTTAATTAAAAAACTCGATTCTTCGGTCCAGAAGTAAACTAACACATTTTAGCCAATTATCGATGCTACGATTTAAGCACCACAGGTTGATGAGTCGGTTGCATGTTGTGTTAGCTATAGCAACACAGGAGGTACTGTACTTGACTGGCGTGATGGAGGCCTGTTGACGCTCAGGTTTCTCTAGACACCTGGAGCCCCCTAAATGTGTGTTGCCCTGGGTGATGTGTGGTGTCAGTCAATGGCCCACGAGGAGTGCTATCTCTTTCAGGAGCCTAACTGCCACTTTGTGACTGCGTAACAGGATCCCGCACCATACTGGATAGACAGGGACAATGGAGTGTCCTCTCGGGTGATGGTCTCCGGGTCAGATAGACTTTCCTGTTCCGCCGTTGCCCGACATCAAAATTTGATGTTTACAGCAGTTGTTCGATTTGGATGTTTTTCGTGTGTGTTACATTAAACGTGTGACAGTGTCTTGTACGTCTTTCCCTTTAAATCTTAAAGGCTCTTTCCACTCCCTCAGTTGAGTCAAATAGTGCCGCCAACTGAAGTCATCTCTTACCTCGTGGCTCTTTGCTTTTGTAAAATTTTTCCCATCACCCTACAGCGCAGTGTTGTCTTCCCATCTGCCAATTGTTCAGCAGAGGTCACATTTCCTTTGAATGGCAGAAAATCTCTGCCCTGCGCTCTGTGCCCACAGTGTGCCAATAATAGGGCAGAGCGACCGAAAGTAGACCAGGTGCTCTCTGCTTGACCTCTTACCGTTGGTTTTGACATGTCAGAAGGCTGTTTTCAAGTGTCGGACACACAAACCAGCATTTTAACTTTCAACCTTGGTGATGACATTAGAAAAGCCGGTAACACTTTACAATAAAGGTCCCTTAATTAATGTTAGTACATTATTAAGCATTGATATATAGACTAATGTGTTAATTAATGCTGAGTAATGCATACATAATGATAACTAATTACATTATTGAACTTTTATTATAACTTAATAATTTATTAACTAACTTTGAGTAGTAAACATTAATTAACTGCTTACTAAAAGGCTACATTAATTAATGTGTTTCCTAATCCTAAGTAATACATAATAATGATTGTTAATATATCTGTAAACAGTTAATTCATGCTTAATAATGTACTAACTAACTTTAATTAAGGGGCCGTTATTGTGTTACCAAAAAGTCAGAATTTGGTTTCTAGTTTTATTATTAATTTGATGTGATCACCTTACGTCTGCTTCTAATGTTCATATTAGGTTTATTATTATTTAGGGAGCATTGCGACCAGTCGTTGATACTTTGTTGTCCGACTGAGTCTCTATAGGTTATGTACTACTGAGGGAAATGGTTAAGGAAAAAAAAAGAAGTTATATATTTATTGTACAGGGTTGTACTGTTTGCAGGGCAAAAGGGAAATTTAAGAAATATTCTTTTTTAGCAATGTGTTATACCCAGTTTTGCTTTCAGAGTGACTTCATGAGGTAAAAAAAAGAAAAAAGGAAAAAAATAAAGAAGCAGAAATGTCATTCAGTAAACGGAGACCACAACTCAAACATATGTATGTGTTCAGGAAACATCTGATTTATCTCTCCACACACACACACACACACGCACGCACGCACGCACGCACACACACACCCACACACACACACACATAAATACATATTTAGAATGAGGTTTGTTTCCTTTCTTACACCCACACGACATAATTGATGGTTTCCTATTGAAGGAAGTTGAAACTATCAGATCAATCTGTGTTTCCTGTCATACTACTGTCCTTTCCCCTCAATAAAACCAGATGCTCAGTTCAGAACTGGCACTGAGCATCACACACACGCAGAAAGGACTTTCAGGACAGGTAACTTCTTACACTTTTTGCCCCCTTGTTGAACATTTGAATTAATTAAATTGATGCATTTTTCAGGACATGATTTATTGTTGCAACTTTTTCCAGCGAATTTGTGGGTCAGTAGAGCAGCGGCTTCATTGTGGAGGATGATTGTCACTTGGTGACAGGTCATCTTGGCAGTGATGAGAGCCAAGCTACTGAAGCATCATACCGGGTGTCTCTTTCACAGCGTCGTAATTAAAGTGCATTGCGTTTGCTGATTATTTTACCTGGCACTTTGTCAGTTGACTAAGTAGCAGAGTAAATGCTGCAGTGTATGATGAATGTAATTACTTATGGATTGTACTTTACCTTACTGTACTAGTTTATATTTGAGTCAGTTAGGCCTATTACAATACTGAGACCCATGGGAACTGTCATATGTGTTAAAAAGAGAAGTTTTATGGAGCTTTTAGAATAAGTGGATTACATGGTGTTGGCTCTGTCCTTGTCTTGGACATGACTGATGGCTCTGTAGAGAGAACACAAGCAGATTAGATAGTGCTGGCTGAATTTAGGTTTGTCCTGAGCGTAAAGGATGCAGCCAAGGCCACTACCCGCTCAGACTGGAAGTCACAGATATAAGGACAGACAGGCAGGAAATTAGTCACTCTCTGGGAAATATATACCCTAGGTGATACATAATTTTGTGCTGGTGTGTGTGTGTTCTTGAGTGACAATTTCCACAAAAGCAGATAACTTTTAAGGAACAAACAGGACACAACAGGAAAAGGATGGGACATATAGGCCTGGGCTTGACAGAAAAAGTCAGACTTGGGTCAAAAATAACAATAATAATATCTGTAAGAATCAAGTAGAGCTTTGTCATACTACCCTGCTATGTCACTCATGTGCTGCTACACAGAGTCTGGAGGAGCGCTGTAACCGGATGCTGAGGAACATGGAGGCCTCCCTGACAGCCCGGGATCGTGTGGGCATCCAGGATTTTGTTCTCTTGGACGCCTACACGAGTGAGAGTGCCTTCCTGGACAACTTAAGGAAGCGCTTCCATGAGAATCTCATTTACGTGAGTCTTTCCTGTGTGGTTTAATTTTGGATAGCCGCGCTGCAGTCGTTCTCTTACACTCTAATTAAACCTCGTGCCCTCGACCCTCAACCCGACAAGGCCTTCACACATTGTTTCTGCTGAATCTGGCACCTTGGCTTGCTGAAACAGCAGCTCCTGTTCTTTTCATTTGCAGAGTGAGCACTCTAAAGGTCACCGCTGTCCGTAAGGTCATGACAACTGATTAACCAAACTTATTGCTTTTGATAAGAGGAACAAAATTACTTATCAGTCGAATGATGCATGCACACCGCACTGCTGGAGGCCTTTATAATGTCATGTCATCTTGAAGAAAAACAATCTCCTCCATCATCAAATGTGCAAGAGTTGCAGACCATGACTTCCTCTCCTTGTCTCTCTCTGCAGACCTACATCGGGACTCTCCTGGTGTCGGTCAACCCGTATAAAGATTTGGACATCTACAGCAAGAAGCAGATGGATACCTACATGGGAGTTAATTTCTTTGAGCTGCCTCCACATATGTAAGATTTGGTCCTTAGATTGATTAACTATTGCCTAAGGTGCAGAATGCTAAAGCTTTTCTTCACATCCCTCAGCATGATATCATAATGATGTCAGCATTTATATAGCACCACTGTGCCCATATATAGCCTCATGCAGTTGCTAGCATGGAAATAGCCTCTTAATCTTGTTATTTTCAACTTTTAATTGATTGTAACATTACTATCGTTTGGTACAAAGAAAATACAAATGAAGCAAGATCTTCTGCACAATTCACTCAGCTGTAGGGATCAAGCCACTCCCCATTTCTCTGTCTCTCTGTTTAAACTGAAGCTATGACAAGTAAATAAGGTTTTAAATAAATAGAAGAAACCTTCAGGAGATTTCAGGAACATGTACGATGATGCTGTGACATGGTAAAAGTCAAAATGTGGTTGAATGTGACACAAGCACTGTGCTTCCAGTTATGCTCTGGCTGACAACGTCTTCCGCACGATGCTGTCCGAGTTCAACAACCACTTCATCCTGATCTCAGGGGAGAGTGGGGCCGGCAAGACCGAGGCCTCCAAGAAAATCCTCCAGTTCTACGCCGTCAGCTGTCCAAGCACCAGACTCCTGAACAACGTCCGAGACAGACTGCTCCTCTCCAACCCAGTGCTTGAAGTCAGTGACACGGACACACATGCACCAACCCTCCTGAGAGCATTTTGATCAAACATTTTATCATCTTTTGTTTTATGTCTTTCAGGCATTCGGAAATGCCAAAACCCTAAAGAATGACAATTCAAGTCGCTTTGGGAAGTACATGGACATCCAGTTTGACCACCAGGTGAACTGAGATATCCTCTTCACATTGCATTACGGTGCAAATCACAAACTCAAGAAAGCGTTATGGTTCCCGTCTAGTTCAAACTTAGAGGTTTCGTCCTACCTTTCTCCATCAGGGGGGGGCAGTTGGTGGCCACATCCTCAGTTACCTGTTGGAGAAGTCCCGTGTCGTCCATCAAAACCACGGAGAGAGAAACTTCCACATCTTCTATCAGCTGGTGGAGGGAGGGGAGGAGGAGCTGCTCCGCTGGCTCGGCCTGGAGAGAAACTGCCAGCACTACAGTTATCTGGTGCAGGTCAGTGCGAGAAAAAAAACAAAAAACATCTGTTGTGTCATAAAAAGAAGATAATCTTGAATCAGACCTTTTGTTCCTTTTGTCTTCTTCAGGGTGATTGTGCCAAAGTTAGCTCTATCAACGATAAAAGCGACTGGAGGACAGTGAGGAAAGCCCTCTCTGTCATAGAGTTCAACGAGAGTGATATTGAGGTGAGGTAGAACAGTCACTGCATAAAACATCATCATATCAACATTTATATATCGAACAAAACCACATGTGATAACTGGAAATTCTCTCTGCTTTTAATGCAGCACCTGTTTGGGATCGTTGCGAGTGTTCTCCACCTGGGAAATGTCAAGTTTGAAGCAGATAATCGAGGATATGCCACTCTCAACAGCAACCAGGAGATGCACTGGGTGTCAAAGGTGAAACTGCACATGGTTTAGGTCATCATGTGCCTTCATGTCCGTTCATGCAGTTTTATGGTAGAAGACTTTGTGGAAACATTGTTGATGCATGTCGGGTTTTTCTTCTGCATTTGTTGTACAGTTGCTGGGGATTCCTGCTCAGGTGCTACAACAGGGTTTGACCCACAGGAAGATTGAAGCCAGAACAGAGGAGGTGACTTTCCTTTAAAGTCATTTGAAGTATAACATACGTATTGTTCATGTTTGATTACAATATCTCCTTCATTCTGCTCTTCAAGGTGCTTAGTCCGTTCTCTGTGGAGCATGCTGTATATGCCAGGGATGCCCTTGCCAAAGCCATCTACGGCCGCACTTTCAACTGGCTGGTCAACAAGATCAATGAATCTTTGGCAAACAAAGTGAGTTTAAAAAAAAGGGATGCTCTCTCTTCCTAATCTTGCCAAGCCGGCTCTGCCTCATTATTGAAATGGGAAGAAAACTGGTGTAACGAGATCTTAGTACGCCAGAGGCTATCATTTAACAGGAAACAGCAAATCTGGATTTTTTATTTATTTTTTAGCTTATTATGTTTCTAAATTGTGATTTTATTGGTTTAAAGTAATGTAACCCCCCCCCCCCCCCCCCCCAAAAAAAAAAAAAAAAAAAAAAAAAAACGAATGAAAGACACACACATCTCCTCAGGGAAGGGCAGGTGCTGAGTCGATAGTGTTGTAAAACAGGATGAAAGACTCGCAACAGAAGACTTCTAGAAAACGTGACGTACGTTTTGAGCAAACGTGCTCTTCGTCAGACAAAAGGTGCTATGAGAGGCCATCTTAAGTAAAGGTGATCACATGGTACAATTAGAATCACATGACATTACAAGATACAGATCAGCTTTTCTATAATTGTCTTGCAGGAAGAGAGCCATGCATCCAAACAAAGACTCAGATGTAAATAATAGTTCACAACAGCAAAGTAATGTCAGCACATGAGACTGAATTCTCTGCAGGTGAAAGCATGACTGTGTGTTAATTAAATCTAGGATTCCTCCAGAAAGATGGTGATTGGTCTGCTGGACATCTATGGGTTTGAGGTTTTCAATGTGAACAGGTAATGAGAGGTGACATTATTCTGCAACAGTCAAACTGTGTAATGATCAGGTCAGATACTGACTGTGGCTTTGGTTTGTTTCAGCTTTGAGCAGTTTTGCATCAACTATTGCAACGAGAAGCTGCAGCAGCTTTTCATCCAACTGACCCTCAAATCAGAGCAGGAGGAGTACGAGATGGAGGGGATTGAAGTAAAGACACTATATATATTTTTTGCATTTTCATTAGCACATGGCTCACACTGCTCCAAATTCACATACAAAAAAAAAAAACGATCTTTTTTTTCAATACGCAGTGGGAACCAGTGCCATTTTTCAACAACAAGATTATTTGCGACCTTGTGGAGGAGAGGTACAGAGGAATCATCTCACTGTTGGTAAAGATGAGACAAAGAATCAAACGATTAACAATAATCTGCCACAAAAGTGAAACATGGCTGAACTCGTGATGCTCCTCCTCTCACGTAGGACGAGGAGTGTTTACGGCCCGGAGAAGCCACAGATCTCACCTTTCTGGAGAAGATGGAGGAGAAGATCGGCGGTCACCCTCATTTTGTGACGTGAGTTCAACACGTTAGCCTTATACAGGAAATAGTTGAGGAACATGACTGTGCATAAACACAACCATCAACATCCTAATGACCCTACATTAATGCTCCTTTTTCCTGCAGACATAAACTTGGAGATCAAAAGACGAGGAAAACGCTGGAAAGAGGAGACTTCCGCCTGCTGCACTATGCAGGGGAAGTTACCTATTGTGTTGTTGGTGAGACAAGATACTAAAATATACATTATATACATGTCTTACCAGTGGATCAGCAGCAAAATTACAAAATGTAGTTTAAAAGTGGCAGAAGGTTACACAGTTACACATTAGACACAGAATGCTACAGGTCATATTAAAACCAAGTTAGTCTGTGGCTGTGTTTTCGTATTGATTGTTTATGAGTCCAGTTTGTATGAGGGGGAATTTTATATTTTTGTTTCCAAAATCTACAGTCTTGAATCTCAAAGCCTCACTTTGTCCTTTCAACTTTCAGGATTCTTGGACAAGAACAATGACCTCTTGTATCGAAATGGGAAAGAGGTAATTTCACTTCATTTGTTTTTGTCTAAAACCAGTGATGACCACATAATACTGGTTGGCGAGCCCTTGAAAATGAAGCATGCCCTATTGGTTCTAATTTTACTGCATGACCTTTCACGTCCTCCACCGCTTCCAGAAATACAAACACAGAACTGATGATATATTTAAAACGAATGGCGTTCAGTTCTAACATTGCATTATAAGGATGTGTTTAAAAATGTTTGGCGATGACCGAGGTTTCCTGTTCCTGTTAAGGTCATGCGGCAGTCCAAAAACGCCATCATCAAGCACTGTTTTCCTCCCACTGAACCGGACAGCAAGAGGAGACCTGAAACTGTAAGAAATGACTCACGTCGTGTTCAACCATCACCCACTGGTTTCATTATTTATAAAATGACCACAAATAAACCGGTAGTTCTCATTCCTCTGCCAATTTCCTGTGATTCCTCAGGTGGTCACTCAGTTTAAGAGCAGCCTGGTGGGCTTGACAGAGATCCTCATGTCCAAAGAGCCCTGGTACGTCCGCTGCATTAAACCCAATGAAGCCAAGCAGCCAGGTAGAGAAACATCCACTGTACGAACTGCGTATATTCAGCTGACAACAAGCACATGGAGTCAAACCAGACAAGTTTGACCCATGATCTAGTCCAACTTAGCATTGTGGCGTCTCCTGCAGGACGTTTTGATGATGTGCTGGTGAGGCATCAGGTGAAGTACCTGGGGCTGATGGAGCACCTGAGGGTCAGGCGAGCTGGATTCGCTTACCGTCGTAAATATGACATCTTCCTCCAGAGGTATCTCAGCACATAAAACTACAGTGGTGAAAATAAGTAGTTCATTCCCTGCTGATTTTTGCCCTTACTTCACTTGATCAAATGTAAATTATTTTATATCCTTTAGATGATGATATTATTTCAGGATTTTTTGTTGATATTCTGCCTCTCTGTTAGAATAAACTTAACATAAAAACGATAGACCATCCATTTCTTTGGGGGGCAGGGGATCAAATACTTATTATCCTAACTGTACTTGTTTTCATTCATAAAAAAAAGAAAAAAAATACTCATGGTTTCATTTCTTTCATGGCTGCTGCTTCCGGTGTCAAACACAAAGCTGTGTGCTCTCCTTCTGTGCTCAGGTACAAGCCTCTGTGTCCAGACACCTGGCCCAACTGGAGAGGCACGGCAGCAGAAGGCGTGCGCCGCCTGGTGAAACACCTGGGCTACAAATCTGACGAATACAAAATGGGCAGGTGAGCAACTGCTCATGTACATGTGTCACCGTCAATGCTGATCAACTATGAAGGAAATACAGAACTGATCGTCTCACTGTCTTTCCCTCAAGGACAAAAATTTTCATCCGCCATCCTAAAACTCTGTTTGCAACAGAAGATGCTTTCCAGGTCTGCAAACACAAGCTAGGTGAGATGGTGTTGTGTAAAACAATTTGTAACACTAAAGTACGCTTCAAAAGCTCATTGAGGGTGAAACTGTTTCTGTTGCAGCAACAAGGATTCAGGCCAAGTACAAAGGCTACAGGGTGAAAGGGGACTTCCAGAAACAGAGAGAAGCTGGTCAGTGGTGACACAGCAACACATCTTCCTACAGGCACAAACTTAAATCTCCTCCCTGATTAAATGTTTAAATGTGACTTAGATACATATTACTTTTTGTTTCCTTGCCATATCCAAACAGCCACCAAGATTGAGAACTGCTGGAGAGGCCTGAAGGCCAGGAAGGAGCGAGAAAAGAGAGCTTGGGCTGTCAAGGTCATAAAGAAGTAAGTCACCACGATGAAACTGTCAGGGTTACCGGAAACTGGACCCCAAATGCAGACAATTCAAAGTAACAGGCAACAAAGGGAATTTATTAAAAAGGTGAGAAAAAAAATCATACAACTGAAAAGAACTAAGGGTCAAGCCAAAGTCCAGGACTTAAACAGAAAAATCAAAGGGTTAGGACACAGAGAGAACGCAGCATGGACGACAGGGAACAGACACAGAACAACAGATGAACTGAAAAGGACAATAGGAAAAACACACAGGTTCAATACACAAGGGAACGAGCCACAGGTGGTTAAATCAACACAGGTGAAACACATTGGGTAATCACCAGAGGGAGCACACAGGAAGCCAAGACAAGAACTTCAAAATAAAACAGGAACTCAGGACAGACCATGACAGAAATTAGTTCTGCGGTTTAAGAAGATGATAATAATTAGAGTCGGGTCAAGAGTCTGAATGAATCTGTGTGTGTATTTATTGTAGGTTCATTAAAGGTTTCATGACCAGAAATGAGCCAGCCTGCGTTGAGAACAGTGAGTACCTGGCGTATGTGAGGCAGAACTACCTCACACGTCTGAGGGAAAACCTCCCCAGTACCGTCCTGCAGAGGGACTGCTGGCTCACGCCTCCGCCCATAATGCAGGAGGTAAGTGATGGTCCATTTACTATTTACAAACTGTCTCTGGGCGGTGTGGATGTGGAGAGATGTAAAGTCAAACAGCTCATGTAAAACCTTTGTTTTGTTTTGTTTTGTTTGTTTTGTAGGTGTCCCAGCTCTTGAGGAAGATTTACATTCGCTGCATGGTTCGGAAGTACGTCAGAGGAATCACTCCACAGAGGAAAGCACAGGTACAATCTGCAGCCTGTTAAGCGCACACTGTGTAGAAACTGATATTCACATTAGAAGAATAATACTCTACACTTAAAATAACTTACCCTCTGCCATGCCACAGTTAAAGTTAAATCAGTGGCTCCTATTTTGTGCTTTATTTATGGATGCAGTTTAATTTATAAAATAAATAAGGAATATACATATGAGTATTCCTATGAATATATCATCATACTATCTTACTATCTATTTTAACATTGTCTCCATGTTCCCAGCTTCTGTTAAAAGTACAGGCGAGCTCCATGTTTAAAGGAAAGAAAGAAAACTACCCCTTCAGTGTGTGTAGACCGTTCCTGGACACCAGGATAGGTAAGATTGCAGGAGGGTTTTTATTGTGTTTTTTTTTTTACTTAATAGCCTAATACTTTATACTTTTTACTTTATTGTTTTACTATATGCTTGCATGATAAAACACAATAATTTCTATGCCTGTGAAGACTGCAGATCGCAGTTGATGTGGAGTTTTCCCTGTTTGATAAGAGTTTTGTTTTCAGTTAACCAATAATTCCAAAATCTGATTATGCATGTAGTAGTTTCTGTTATTTTTCTGAAGGTGCTGAAGACATAAGCATCAGAGTGATTCAGATGATACGGCACGAGCACATCAAGGTAAACTTACACTGTCATTGACTTTGCATTAAAAATCAATCCATTCATCCACCGTGAGTGAGCTGAGTCTGTCTTCTGCCCACAGTACAGCGTGCCAGTGGTGAAGTACGACAGGAACGGCTTCAGGCCTCGTCTCCGGCAGCTTATCTTCACACAGGAAGCCGCCTACCTCGTGGAAGAGACCAAGATCAAGCAGCGGATAGATTACAGCTCTCTGAAAGGTAATGAGTTAGACTAATAGACTTAATGAGGAGAGAGATACACGCTTGCCATTACGTACCTGTGTGACTCAAGCTTTACAAGCTTACACCTCTCTCTGAAGGTGTGTCGGTGAGCAACCTGAGCGACAACTTCCTGATCCTTCATGTAACGTGTGATGACATCAAGAAAAAGGTACAATAGACCGATCACACTGTTGTCGACGGTTAATGACAACATCGTGACAATAAACTCTGATTCTGTTTCATTCAGGGGGATCTGGTCCTGCAGTGCGACCACCTGTTTGAGGCCCTGACCAAACTGTGTGGCGTTACCAACAAGCAGAACTTCATCAAAGTCGTCCAGGGCAGGTACACGATCTGACATTTTTAATGAAGTAAGAGTGAATCTAAAAACAGAGTGAGCGAGTGAGAATTTAAAGTGGAAATTGTTATTGTCACTTGTAGTGTGCGATTTGACATCCAGCCTGGAAGAGAGGGCTTTGTGGACTTCAAGAGCGGTCAGGAGTCCATGGTCTACAGGGCGAAGAACGGCCACTTGATGGTGGTGAGTGTAAAGCTCAGACGATGTTAAGTTCACGTCAACGCCGCAAAATCCTGACTGAGCTCTTTGTGTTTTCTAGGAATCGACAAGAACCAAGTCAAGATGATGAAGCCTGTAATGTGCATCGCAGAGCCGCACCTCTTGAATCAACAGCCATGCTCGTTGTAAAATCCTGCACTGCGGCTGTTGCCAACAGCTTTTGTTTTATGTCACCTGAACTTGTACTCATTACGGCAAAGTAGATGCTATTGATTCACAATTACTGCCAATATCTTACTGTAGTAGTGTAGATCCCCTCATACGTGCTTGTGTCAGAGCCTAGCCACAATATCAGAGGCTCCATGTGGATTTTGAATTATCATCATGTGAACAATCTGATTCCAGCTCAGATTCATGGATATCACCCATCTTCATTATGAAGAGAAGCACTTATGTTTTTTTTTATTAAACATACCTGAAATCCCGTCTAGGTTATAGTAGCAGAGAGAAACATTACCTACGAGTGCAGCCATGAATGTAACTGTGTTTATACCTCACACATACTGTACCTTTACATTAAAACATGCTAAACCACAGTGGACTGGGGTTTTTCCTTTTGTTTAATGGGGTGCTTGACAAAATGCTGTGACACTGTGATGACAGCAGCTCCACCTACTGGCCTTTTTATTTTCAGACCTGTGAGTCATTCATGCTCTTTGTCCCCATTCCTTTGACCTTTGGGGTCAGGGGAGGGTGGGAGGCCCGGAGCCGCTCCCCGCTAACACTGGCTGAAGGTGGCCACACTCTGAAGGTGTGTGTAAATATAAATTACTGCTACTGTATAAATATTCTCTATTGCCACTTCACTTTTAGCTTGTTTGTGTGCTACAGGCTTGGGTAAATAAACAGAGCAGTATATGATTCATGATTGTTTAATGTAACTAGGAGTATTTTCTCTTAACAAAAGGTTATTTTATTCATCTAGAACCTCCTTAGTGTTTTAAAGAAGTCATATCAATATATTCCTGATTACAATATGCTGGGCTGAGATAAGCATGAAATGGTCATAATTAGTCATGTGAGGTCATGCAAAGTTAAAGATGAAATCAATAAAGACTTCTGGTTGATGATTAAACACATGTTTGTAAATGACCCTGATAAAAGGGCCAAGGTTTAGGCTCGGAAAAATGCTGAGTATATAAAGAAGCAGCCACGAGTGTGTGACAGGGACCTTGGTTCAACAATCTCACTCTGCAGCCATGGAGAGATTTACTGTACTAATATTTGTCCTTCTGGTTTCATGTATCTGCAGGACATTTGGTAAGTTCCAACAATCTTCTAAACTTTACATACTGTACATAATACCCTGACTGCTGTTTTCTGGTTGGACCAGCACAGAGTGAGTGTCTCTTTAAATTAAAGCAATCATAAGGAGGTATCTGAACATTTTCAGATATATATAAATTAATGTATAAAAAATACATTGTACACACACTGTGTAGGTTGAAAAAGAAATTATGAATCCATAAAACAAACACGTATTTCGATCTTAATTGATCATTTGTGTTGTGAAAATATATTTTCAAGTGTCATTAAATTCAGTGAAATAATTAGCTGTATGAATTGCAAATAAAACTGGTGGCACAATCCAGACTCCTCACTAAAGACCTTCTTCTTCTGGACAGGTCAGACATGTGAAGGAAGCTGTGGGGAAAACCTGAGCCTGTGTTCATGTCACCCGACATGTAAGTCTCTGGAGAGCTGCTGTGCGGACTATAGAGACTACTGTGTGGAAATCTCTCCATATTCTGGGAGCTCATTTGGTGGGACAGACATTACTGTACTTGAAGCAACCTTCAATAAAAGTTCCCATGTAGTATGCAGGTAAAAAAAAGCTTGGTTTTGCTTTATCTTTTATCTCCATATTCAAATGACTGACTATTTAATCTAAAATCTTGATACACTTTATAATCGCAGGTTTAACAATGAGACCGATACTGTTGGATATGTGGATGAGAACAGCAGAGGCCACTGCATCTCCCCACTGTTCTATCAAACAGGATGGATCCCTCTGGAAATCTCCTCAGATAATGGCACTACATTCAATAGAGTTGGATCGTGGCTTTCAGGTACTTTTATTTTCTGCAAATTCTCATGAAAGCACTTACTAAAAAACATCTCAACATGTAGTTTGATTCATTTGTTTTAAATGTGTTTCTGCAGTACATACTGGCAAGTTAGACTCTAAGTTCAAGGCGACTCTGGTCAACTCGACACAGTGGCAGTACTATGGCACACCCGACGTCGGAGGCATCCTTGAGATGACCTGGAACACCTCTTTGGTCCGAGCTGAGAGGGTCAACATCGAGCTCTGGGGATACAGGGAGACGGGTGAGTACGACCTCAGTTTCATGGCTCACATGATCATGATCATCACTTAAATTTGCAAAATGCTTCTCTGTAGGACATCCCTATTCATCCTCCTGGAGCGGGAAGTGGGAGTATCTGTACTCACTTGCAAAGGATCAGCCCAACAATGGTTCCTTCAGCTTTTTGCCCAAACCAGCAGAGAAGGGCTTTTCAAGCTGGGAGCTCGGCTCTCTGCGTGTCAGTCCCAGTTCCTACCCTGATGGCAAGTGGTATGTGTAGCACTGTCTATGTACTATAAATAAGAGTAACAACAGCTCTTGTGATTGATTATTTAAGTCAAAAGAGTCTAACAGCTGATATTTGTGATATTTAGGAACGTCCAGGCTGCATGGACTGAGGATCATGCTTTAGCTTGGCAGCTGGAGGAGAAGTTCAGACAGGACTCTGCAGCCTGGGCCCTGGATAAATGTTTAGCCTGGGACAAGCTGGAGAATGAGTTGCCCAACTTCCTCAATGAGATCATAGACTGCCCCTGCACCCTGGCTCAAGCCAGAGCAGACACCGGGAGGTTTCACGTAAGTGTGGCGCGCAACAAATTTAGGCTTTCTTGCAATCAATTGAAACTGCCTAGATATAAAGATTAAATGATTAAAAAACTAAATCAACATCCACATATAGGCCTTAAGAAAGTACAAACAACAGTCACAGACAGAATAAAGTTGTGTTAGAGACTGTCTTGGTAGATACATGTGCTAGAACTGTTAATACTAATGAATCAAAGCTGAAACTATGGGACAAAAACACACAGAATCAAATAATAAAATAATAGAATTAATAAACTAACTATCAGACAGAGACTTTGAGACAGCAGCTGAGTGGATTATACAAAATAAAAGAGTAATTTGCCCAAATGACTGAGTTTACCTGATCATGTAATCACAAATTAAAAACAAAACAAAACATGTATCTGGTGTGTTCATATTTGTGTGGGCCAGACATACAGCAGATCAGTAAAACACACACTTTAAGTCAAGGAGCTCTCTCTTAGCTCTTCATCTTAGATGAACACAGATCTAGTTGTGGTTTATGTTGTGAAGCATTTGGTTTGTTTACAGTCAGATGGTGGACAAGAAACTGAATAACCAAGTGGTTGATTTTGCTTCTTTAGAACTACAGTATGCATTTGAGAAATTACTTGGTTTAAAGTTTTACATGTCAAGTTCAAAGCACGAATCAGATTCAAACCAGAAATTGAGTTTATACCATTAAACTTATATCTAAACTTTTCATATTTCTCTCAGACCAATGTGAGTCTTGTTGTGTATGCATGAACTCAGTGTCAGTGTCGGCTCACAGAAGCTGTATCTCTCTCCTCAGACTGATTATGGCTGTGACATAGAGAAAGGGAGTGTGTGCACGTATCACCCTGGGAGTGTTCACTGTGTGAGGGCCATACAAGCCAGGTGAGTCCTTGATTGACACTGTAATTAACTTGTTGTTACGGCTGAGTGTCAACACAGATCTTTTATGAGTGCTGCTTTATTTTACAATCACAGACTGTTTGCTTATCCGTGATATTTGGCCAAGAGGCAACAACCTGTGTTAAATTGCCGACTGTAAGCAAAAACCAAATTACAATCACAAAATATTCACATGTCAGTGTAGTTGCATTATTATATTATTATTACTATTTATTGCCTAGAATTAAAATGTAGAGGATAAGAAAAGCATGTTCTTCATTCTCATGCTGCACTTTGTAGCCTTTGCCTGCCTTTTATTTTTTATCTCTTCACTTACCTATGACCTTCATGAGAAGCCCACGCTGACCATAACTACCTCACCCTGATGGAAGTATTATTAGCAGTAAATACCATCCTTATCTTCTGTGCACTCACACACATATATACTTTATGTCATCTAGACATGCTTAAACTGATTTATGAAGGCTATGAGTAAAGGCTAATGGAGCCATTTGGACAAATAGCAGATAATCATTACTGTACATACTCAAATATATGTGTTATATATAAGTTGAATGATATGAGTTAAAACTTTGATGTTACAGTGGAGTTAATGTGAAAAATACAGATGTATGCATTTTTTACATATTGAAATATCCCAACAATATTGGAATTGAATTGAATATTTACATATATTGAAATTAACCTTATTTTACATACAAAAATAATGTAATTCCCATGCATGAACTTTATGTTTTTAGCATATATTAAAATGATTGGTAACACTTTACTTGATGCCTATCTCTATAACGCATTATAACCATATTATACCACTCTAAGGGGTTGTCGTCCCTCCGCTTCGCGTCGGGCCGAACAACGCCCCTTAGCCGTGGTATAATGAGCATATACCACGGCCTGTCGTGATATATTGCTTAACTATACCATACTAAAGTGTTGTGCTTATTGTTATAAAGCCTTATCAAAATGTATGAATGTTTATAATGATAGTTATACACGTTTATAAGCCAATTACAACACATTATAACTATATTTATAATGCATTATCGATGTGGGCATTGTCAACGAGTTACTAACAATTATAACGTATTATAATACCTGACCTTATAAATCATGATAAAATGCTTTATAGTGTGTTACGATTATTGTTATAAAGCATTATGATCATTTATGAGTGTTTATAACTGTAGTTATACAGTTTTTCAAAGGAGGTTAAATCGAAAGGCTGGGACTGGTCGGACCAGTCCCAGCCTGGTCAGCTGCGTACATGAACTGATGAAGCCTCTTGGATGAGAGGTGAAACGTCTTCCTAGACAAAAAACTAAGTCCAGTTGCTTTCGATTTAACCTCCTTTGAAATACTATGACCTGGACAAATGAGAATATGCACCGGCTTATTGTAGTTATACAGTGCTATAACTGCATTATGACTCATTATATTATTATTAGGTTATAATGCGTTACAGAGATAGGCGTCAAGTAAAGTGTTACCAACTTATTATTGTAGGTTCATGTCAGCAGCCACACAGAGCTGCTAACATGGCTGTTTAAAATGCTTTCACATGTTTTGGTCACAGTTCACAGTTGTGATTGACACTGTGTTTTTGGAAATGCGTCAACAGTCCTGAGTACGCAGCAGGACAACAGTGTTGTTATGACAGCACCGGAGCTCAGGTCTTGACAGCAGACTCGATCGGAGGCAGCACCCCGGACAGAGCACACGACTGGGGCTCCCCTCCCTACAGGAGACCTCCTCGGATTCCCGGGCAGTCCCACTGGGTCTACGATGTCCTCAGCTTCTACTACTGCTGCCTGTGGTCAGACAACTGCAACTACTACTTCAAACACAGGCCCTCCAGTGACTGCAGGCGCTACCACTCCCCCAGCTCAGGTGAGGGAAACGTCAACCACACGACATGTGATTTGCTTTCTCAGGTTATTATTTGTTGTAAGTCATAATGTTTTATATGCACGTCCAGCTGTGGTGTTTGGAGATCCCCACTTCATCACATTTGATGGTGTCAGCTACTCCTTCAACGGCAAAGGGGAGTACACTTTGGTGAAGTCTACACTGACAAATCTGGCAGTCCAGGGCAGAACAGAACCTGTGAACGGTGAGCCACACTCTTTTCCATCTTCCTCAATAATCATCACTCAAATGCTGCACCTAAAGAGTAATAACCTGCATACAGTATCTACTTGTAAAATACACACCGCTTGTGACATGTTGCAACAGTTTCTTTTCCCAACTTTCCGCTTCTTTTACTATCAGAAACAATAAAAGCGACAATGTTATCATCCGTGGCCATGAAGGAAGAAGCCTCTGATGTTGTCGAGGTGCGGCTCAACGGCGATCACAGCAGCCTCCAAGTGTTGCAGAATCAAAAAACCCTCTCCTTCACTGAGCAGAGCTGGATGGACCTGCACGGTGAGACCCCCCGACTCTCCTTTATGATTTGACTTTTCATGACATTTTGTGACATTGTGATCAGCCTTATCTGGGTGTGAAGTTAGCGTAAAGAGAACAAGAACAGATACAGGCCCAATCTTGGATCTCTTGAAAACCTCAAGAAACATTGGAGGCCTGCTTCTGGCCCCATCACATTATAAACCAGGCCAAATTATGCCATAGGAAGTTCAGTTTTTCTTCTTCTGGTTGATGAGTCACCATCCGCCTCTCTTTCCTTTCAACTCTTCCTGTTGCTTTGTATCACGTGGCCACATCTTATAGCCCTGAAACACACACAAATTCAAATCTCTTAACATTAAGAGACTGTATTCAAATGATTCAGGTAGGGAAAAAAACCCTGTATTTGATTTAATAGATTCTTTGGTGCTATCATCCTGATGCCAATGTTATTATTATCGTATATTTTCTTAGTCTTCTCAAAAAGTTAGCTCTTGATGTAATCTGGTTATGACTTTACTTTAATCAAATCCCTCCTCCAGGTGTGTTTGTGTTTTCTCCTACTCCGTCAAATGTGACCGTGATGTTCCCCTCTGGAGCCGGGGTGGAAGTGCGACTGAGAGAAGGAACCATGACAACAACTGTGCTCTTGCCAGAGTTGTTCAAAGACAGAACTCTGGGATTGTTGGGACAGATGAACGGGGACGCCAGCGACGACCTCGTCCTCAGCAACGGTCAACTTGTGCAGAACCTCAGCAATCCAGAGGAGCTGTTCAGCTTCGGGGCAAGCTGTAAGAAATCAATAAAACCTCTGATTATTGGCTCAAAATGTGATGTAATGTGAACCTATGTTTTATGTGAGGTTCACATGTGAAAATACACAGAAAATCATATTAATTCACTGAGAATTGTGAGATTAAAATATAAAAAAAATCACTGAAATAAATCAAAGTCAACCGACCAATTTATTATGTGAAATGGTAGGATAGCTGCCAATAGCTATCAATAAAACAACTTTGTTGTAAAAGAGAAAAGTCAGGACTTTGGGCATGTTGACTTCAGTTACTTATCAGTCACAGTTGACAGTATCTTGACTGTGAGTCAGGAAGCTTTTAAAACTGGTCGCAAAAGTTGAAGGTCCTTTTGCTCATTTCTTTGTCGTTCTGCTTCCTGCTACAGACATGTCCTCTTCATATTAACCTTCCATAGTGGGAAAACATATTTATCTTTTATTATTTCCATGCAGGTTCTTGTTGCATAGTTGATATCTATCTTGTTTTATGAAATGTTAGTCACATTTTTACTTAAAATTCAGTATTTTTAATGATGTGTAGTAATTGTTCATCTTTCTTTTTGTCTTACAGGGGCTGTATACAACAGATCTGCCTTGTTCACATATGATTCTGAATATCTGCTGGACACATATTTTCATGCTCCCAGACATGACCACACTTTTATTCCAGTCTTCTTAGTCCCCGATAGTCCAGATGATCCACTGGACGGTCAGGCAGATAAGATATGCTCTGGAGAGGGATCTGAGTTCTGTAGGTATGTGATCAAACAAACTACAATGACATCTGCAGATAAGCCCATAATTAAATAAACAAATCTTTATTGTAATCAGGCAAAATTACCTTGACAATGTCCCTGCGATGTCATCCTGGTTGTCTTGACTCCAGATTTATCATCTAACCAGGCAAATAGTCCATAATAAAGAATAGTTTATAAAGCTCGACCCACACATGAACAAAATATCATGATATCTTGTTTTCAAATGACTCAATTTGTCACTTGATGGAAAATCTTCTCATTTGAATTTTCAATGAAATCATTTTTTGACGACTACAGCTATGTCTCTCATCATTCCCTCTCTACTGTAGGTACGACATACTGGTGGGCCGTAGTCCAAGAATGGGAAATGCCACTAGGGCGTCTTTCCAGAGTCACATTTCTCTTGTGGACGATCTAAAGCCAGGTCAGTGTACAGTATGTGAGGGGAAAAGTCTAGCTCTATCTATAAGATTTGGTATTTGGTTTCACACTGTCACTTGTTGTTATTCTGCACAGTGATATCCTGTGGCTGGCTTGCACCACCAAGTAATGGGAAGAAGGAGGGGACAACATATTTACAAGGAGCTAAAGTTCAATTTTCCTGTGACGATGGCTACACTCTCAAAGGATCAACAGAGCGGATGTGCCAGGAGAACGGCCTGTGGTCTGGAGAGGAGACGAGCTGCGTGACTCCCAGTATGCATAAATGAACAAAATCAGTCCTGTCCAATGATTTTTTATCTTCACAAATCATGTGTGTGTGTGTGTGTGTGTGTGTGTGTGTGTGTGTGTGTGTGTGTGTGTGTGTGTGTGTGTGTGTGTGTGTGTGTGTGTGTGTGTGTGTGTGTGTGTGTGTGTGTGTGTGTGTGTGTGTGGGAGCATGCTGACCCATCCTATCAGCTCTGAAGTGTTGAAATGGACAGAAAATAAAGTCACTTTCATGACCTTTTTAACTTCAGTGTTTCTACTTAGAACTACTGACTATTGATTCAAGTATAAATGCATACAGCAAATTAGAAATTTAAACAGTTTAGAAATACGATACCTCCACTGAATATCCATCATCCATTCACTTAGACCTGTGATTCAGTCTCTCTTTCAGGTTTTCTAGGTTAGTCAAAGCAGCCATTGCCACCTTATTAGGACATTAACATATTATCAATCATTTCTGTTGAGGTTTAATTACAATCCTCTGATAAACACACCTCTTCACAGAAACAGATCAGGCCTGTTTGGAGAGATTTTCTTTTTTTTCTCCATTTGTTTAGGTTTAAACTTTCAGTGATCAATTGTACGAGCCATCAGCCTGTGGTGGTGAAACTGTTTTTTCAGCTTAACCCTTGATTGTGCTAAACAAAAAGTTGAAGGATTACTATTATAGTTCATCCACTGAAGAAAAAAGATGTTCATGGTGACCCATCAAGTAGTTTTTGATGACATGTACAACAACAAAATTGATAATCTGTCTAACTGGTCCGCTTTAGTATTTCAATCTGAACCAATCAACCCACAGGCTGATCAGATTGGAAGGACATTGCCACCAGTAGTGGCAAACAGCTGGCATGGCTGAACTATCCAGGAGAGACAGTGGAGTAAAAGTGCATTTATCCAATATGTGACAAAGTTGGGCAAGAGAACAATCACACAACTAAAACATCTTAGATCTTAGATCAAGCTTTGAGGGTCCTGGTGGTCTAGATGTCACCAGTTTGATTCTGGTTAAGGCAAAAGGCAAATTCCATAAATCCAATCAAACCTGCTTGATCTTAATACTGTAAATGGTTTTGATTGTATTAAGATCTGCTGTGGTTTAAAAACAACTCTGTTACTTTTCAGCTAATATCACAGGAATTGTGGTCGGTTCAGTCATCGGAGGAGCCACGCTCATTCTTATTATAACAGCAATCGTTCTCGCTGCCAAGAAACAGAAAAGGTTCGGTGAAGTATAGAATCTAAAATGAATCCACTCACTTTGACACAATGTTTGAAGAATGACAGTTTTTTTTAATAGTTTCCTGCTATGAAATGATAATTATTTTTTTCTCTTCCTCTTCTTTTTTTTTCTCATTTCAGAAAAGCGAGGAGCGAGGAGATACAAAAAAGTGAGGCCTTCTAAGCACAACGTTTTCTCGACTGTAAAACTGTGCAAGCATTTCTTCCAACAACGAAAAACTTTGATACACACATTGAAACATCATACAGTTGAGCAAAGTCCATGCCCAGCTAAAGAGTAACATCTCTTGCCACTCACTGTAACTAGTTAAGCACTCCATTATTATTAAAGTCATAGACACTGAGGAAAAAAGCTGTGATGTATGTACTGTTGTGTATTGTCCTCAAGTGCTTTTGTTAAACTCCTTATATTTAAATTTGCTGGACAATAAAGTTATTCTAATACAACCATTTTCAGCTTCACATCTGTGTCAATTAATGACTCTTGTTAGTGTTACTGATCTGAAAGCAGATTCCTGCTATTTATGGAGCATATTCATACTTTAGGATTTTTTCCCCTTAATCTGAGGATTATGATTAATAACAGAGAAAGGATATCCATAGCAATTATTACAAGAATCTTAATCTCATCCTTGTTTGTTAGTACTTTTGGAATTTAAGAGCTTAACCTCTATATTTTGCCTCTATTATTCAAATTGAACCAGAATTTGGGGAAATGTTTCTCTTAGAAGTGACAATAACTCATAAACATGAAGAGGAAAAAACTGCTGGTCCAGTTTAAAGATTATAGTTACTTTCCATTGTTATGTAAAGTAGTAAAGTGCAAAGTACACAGACACTAGTTTGCCATAATGACAACATGCAGTGGTGTGGCTGAACCGATGACCTCACTCTCCTCACCTTTATGTAAAGATATCTTCTTTTTAGAACCTCAATTTGTAACCATAAAGGTCCGGCATATTTACTTTGCACCCCGCGCACTAATGATAGGATTTATGGCCTCACTAATGGGCTTTTCATCAGATACCAAGGCACTATATGAAAGCAAATGTTATCATGTTAAGAGGAGTTAAGTAATGTTATCAGGAGTTGAGCACTAATAAAAAACAGGAGGTTTGGTTGACTAGACCTGTTGTGTCCACATACTTTTACCTCCTCTTGGTGATAATGTAACTGGATAAGACAATACAATGGCATCACTGTAAGTATTATAGTTAATTGCTTGATGATGCTGTATGTCCGCCATGTGTTGCTCCAGTTGACACCATTGACCAATGTTTCGGATGAGCGCTGGTGGAAAGGCAACAGATATTGCCTCAGTGATACATATCATTCCTCTCTGATGGTGAATAGCTCATTGATTTATTTCTCTACAGCTCGTTTCATTATTTGTACAACATAACACCCATGAGGATGTAGCTCGACAAATTCCTCACCACCCCTCCACTGCGTCAGTCCTTCAATCCATCACATTGTCCTGGATGTAAACACGTCCTCATCCTTAAAATATTGAATAGTTTGTCCCCAACACTGATCACATGATAATGTTTGTTTGGTCTCCAGTTTTTTCTTCCTTCTTGGGTTTAGAAACTGGCTTTAACTCCTGGAGTTGTTTACTGTGTGACTCTGAATGTACGTGCTGTTCCCTCACATAACACAAGGCCGTGATTTCTATGGACAAAGAGCACCAGTATGTGACAAGACTGCAGAGGCCACTGCTGAATAGGCTGTCCGCTTGCTGCTTCCAGAGTCATTCACCAACAACTTGCCACAGACACTCCAGAGATATAAATACAAATAATTAGCATTATCCACCTCAGGGTCCAGGGCAACGGAGGAGCAACATCCCAGATCATCAGGACATACCAGGATGCTCTCATCCCTTAGATCACACTTACTGCTGGACAAGTGTTGAATCAGCTGGGTATATAAAGTGTGTGAGTGGAGGATTACCGATGCCAAATCAGCCTTTTTCTCAAAACCTCGTGCTCACTTTCTGTTGAGAATAAAAATACAGCTGCCCTATTGTTTAATGTCCCGGTCATCAATCTAGACTTGCTTGTCAGGGTGGAGCTACAGACTTTGCAGTTTCAACATCAGTCTCCCTCATTCTGAGCTTACTCTCAAGGGAGATGGGTGAACAAAATAAAACATTATCTCGTCCCATTTTCCGTCGAGATGTCAGCTGGGATCCCTTCCCAAACTGGACTCAGCCGAGCCGCATCTTCGCGCAGGACTTTGGCCTCCCTCCTTTCCTGGAACCCAGTGATCTGGACTGGCTAGACTGGGCGAAGAAGAGAATGGCATCTTTCTCGTGGCCAGCGTACGCACAAACCCCCCTCCTGCCTCCGCTGAGAGGTCAGAATGAAAAGGACCTGAAACAAGTCACAAGCGGAGTGTCGGAGATCCAGACGGGGCAACACAGCTGGAGGATCAACCTGGATGTCAATCACTTCTCACCTGAGGAGATTGCAATCACAACCAAGGAGGGCTATCTGCAAATATCAGGTACTGCACAAGCTTCTTTGATACATGTAAAAACATCCAAATTTACAGTATTATAAACAATGTATTTTTCTCACTTTTTCTGTTTTTCATATCAAGGAAATCATGAAGAAAGGCAAGATGAGCATGGATTAGTTTCAAGATGCTTCACCCGCAAATATAAGTAGGTCATCTCTGAATATATGAAGAATATGGGGAGGGTTACTGGGTTATCACTGTTTTGATTGCAGTGTACTCTATAAATAACACCACTAAAGCAAATAAACCAGTGGTTCCCAACCTTTTTTGGCTTGTGACCCCATTTTGACATCACAAATTTTGGGTGATCCTGTCATTCAAGATATACCAGCTCAGATATTTTTATATACTGCATTTTATTTGAACTCAATTTATATTCGATAAAGTAAAAGTATAGAATACAGTTGTTTAAGATTGTCTGTGGTGTTTTTAATTATAATTTAAAAAAGAATAATAATTAGTTACAAAACATTTTCATCAGTAATTTTTGTTAATCAATTACTAGACATTTCAGGCGACCCCATTTGAATTCCAGGTGACCCCACATGGAGCCCCGACCCCAAGGTTGAAAAACACTGAAATAAACACTAAACTTTAATAAGGTCAGAGGTCAGTGAAGACACATGATGATGATAAAGTATCATGGAGCAACAGGCTGCCTCATCACGAAGAGCCCAGCTACATGCTATGACTTCATTTAGCTTGTGTTGACATGTTGGTTGCTGATAAGTAACTGTCTTCATTATGTTCAAGGTTGCCACAGGGGGTGGACCTGCAGCACATCAGCTCATCATTGTCTGGTGATGGAGTCCTGTCCGTAGAGGCTCCTGTTCCCGGGACGTCCACCGGCACCCCGGCCAATAACGAGCTTGTCATACCCGTTCAGACCAGACAGAGGCAGGACGGTGAAAAGTGAAACCAGCTGAGCAGAACTTGAAACTAGACTCAGATGTAGCTCGCGTTGTAGCAACCTTTGTAGCACTGACATTTAAAATGAAAAAAAAAAAAAAAAAAAAGTAAAGTTTGTTACAGCTAACTTAGAGATTTACTGTAACAACAACAGGCATGTTTTTCAGAGATACTGTGTGCTACTCTAATGCATGATCACCGCTACAGCACCATGCCACGTAGTTACTTTTGGTTTTAAAATGAAATGCAAACTCATCAAAGTAAAACAGAACTGACTTTGAAAGTGAGGAATGAGGAAGGAATCATTTTTGCATGGCATGGCATTTCAAACAGAACAGGGTTGGTAGCAATGTCATCACATCTTCTGTATAACAGGGAAGAATAGTGACAATGAAGATGTCATATGATCTTCAACAAATGTATTAAACAGCTCCTGCCATATGAATAAAAAGATTGTAATTTTCACAATTTATATGCAGATAATCGGACTAGTAGGAACCTGTTTAATAATTGTTGGGCTATTTGTTCATCCATTGCTTGTTTTTCTGGTGTCAGTTTATTTACTCATATAAACAGTTTATCTCAATGACAACATAATCAGCCACTTACCACTCATCTGTCAGATGCATATTTTAAAATCACTTTGCATGTGGTGAAGTTTGTAAATGTGGTGGCAAATGTCAAAGGAAAGTGAAGCTGAAAAATGCCTATAGATGAACGAAATAATAGTTTTTGTAAAGTTGCAAGGGTTGAGAGTGAATCGTGCTGAGTTCGTCTGATGAAGACCACACCATTCAAAAGTAAGCAGTGACATCTAGTGTTTACATAGAGTACTGCACTAAGTTATTGTTTATGTCCTATATTCCATCACATGGATTAATGCTGTAATGAAAAAAATAATACAGAAGGTATGATAAAACACAGTGTGGCTTGTTTGAACTGATGATTACTTGTTCACTTTCTTGGCATCGTTTGTTGATTATCCAACGAGTGGTCATGAAGTGATGATGTTTTGATTGAATTTTATCCTCTGTTAAAGAATGGTTATCTGCTCATTTGTCCATGTTTAGAGACAGTAAGACAAAAGGTTAGACGTTGCTCTAACCATGTGACCATCTGTGGCCAAAGTTTCATTGTTCTTTCACCTCTTCCCTTGATGTGTCAGTTTAAATAGAGGAGAACTTAAAATATTGTGCAATCACCATGGACAATAGCTATGGCCAAAGTGCCAACAATCTCCAATTACAATGGCTCTGGGCAAATTCATTCATCATGGATGCTCATATACAGATGCTTCAAATAGCATCTGCCATCCCTTCTCCATCCATCACCCAGCTCACAGTCACTAGCAAGAATTAAAGCATGTACACTAAACATTACATCACTGGACCTTTCAGGCCTGAAGCCAAAAACATGCTCAGGAACAGAGGAACCCAGCAACAGCACAAACAAACACACGGAGGAAGTCTTACAAAAAATACAACTCACAATATAACAGTGTCTACGCTGTACACTTTGGTCTGTGGCAATATCTCCAAGGTCCAATGGGATTTATGCAGAATGAATAACAGTGATTTTAAATATGTAATTTAATGCTAAAATGTTATGCAGCAAGCAAATGTCCAAGAGAAGCAAACCTGAACCCCAGCGGAGCCTTTTCTTAGTGCGCTGGATGACACAGAGCATAAAATAGGAGAAGTAAAAACCTTCAGAAGGAACTTTAAGCATGAAGCCCAAAGGAAAATTACTTTGATGAAACTTTTATTGAGGCACTTCTGCTGCTGTGTGTGTTTGATAGGAGAGCGTTGGTGGTCGCTGGGTGGATATGTTGTCTTTATTTGGAACAATTGCTATGGTGTCACTGGCTCGTCGTTAGGAGGTTTCTGGAGTATTTATAACATCTGGCTAGGTTGTTTGGGTCTTTCAAGGTAGTTGTGAGCTGGTTGTTCTGCAAGGTTGCTATAGGGTTGTAGCCTACTATGTGGTTGTCAGATGGTCACTAAGGTATTCCTGGCAAATTTCTAGGTGGTTGGGAGGCTGGATGAGGTGGTTGCCATGGTGATTCCCAGTGGTTTCTAGGAGTACTGCATGCTAACATTGCTAATGTGTACCAATGGGATGTAGCAGTAGTGGGAGTGACAGTATATGCACATATACTGTTAACTATTTCATTTTCAGCACCATGGAGAGAGACACTGGGAATAAAGGTTATTGAAATGCTGTCATGAAGCAATTAGTGTAAAAACTAAACTCAACAAAGTCTGTTTCATCATTCCTGCAAAAAGAAAGAAAAGAAAAGAGAGTATGTTATGATGATGATGAAATTATTTCTCCCAGGTGAAGAGAAGTTTAGAAAATGAATAGCTAATGATAACCTAATAGAACTAATTATGATGACAACAATACCATCAATAATTATATTAATGAACATAATGATGATGACGTACCTCACTATAAACCGACGTTGTATGACGTGAGATGTCAATGGGAATTTTGAAAAGATTTATAATAATAATAATAGGCCTAATAATAATGACATAATTCCATTATTGATACATTTTTTCTATGTATTGTGATAGCGTGTGATGTTCAATAGCCTAACTTTAGGCTTTTGCTGAGATATGCCTGTAGTATTGCGGTGTCTCTTTAAAGGAAGGGGGAGTGTAGAAGAGGGACAGAGGAAAGAGATGAATAGAAGGCACCAGAACCACCTACCATGACCAAGTGCGCTGTAAATGTAGGACAGAAATTCGAGTGGAATACAAACGGATCATCAAGCGACATATTCGAGGAAAAACCATGTTTGGATGTGCCTTATCTGATTCCAATATTTTTAAAAATGGTTCCACATGCGATCATGGCAACACAGGAAAAGTATTTTTCCTCCCAAACATTTCTTGCATTTTGAAACGGAAAAGAAGAGTGGCAGTAACATACATCCCTGTGCTATCTTTCTCCGATTATCAATGGTAGGCATTGCATAATTCACCCTTATCCACCGGAGCCATTTGGTTCCTCCTCTTTGGGAAGAGGGGGACGCCAGAAAAAAAAACCCGACTACATCCAGTAGCTGCCTTTACGGTGGTGCCTGCAATTGTTTGGCAATGCCCTTTTCTCTCTTAGGAAGGACTTGCAGACAGTAGCGGGGAAACAAGCAGGGGAAGGATGCATTTAACGCTGGATGTGTGCTGCATTCAGGGAGATTCGGCAGTAATAGCAGCTCTAGCAGAAACAGCGAGTGCGGAGGGCCTGGGAAGCACCCAGCCCTACTATCTCCTCCTTTTCCTCCCCCCCTGCAGGACCATGCTTGCGTGAGGGATGAGGCTGTGCACAGGGACACCAGGCCAGAGCTGCGGCCTACTTCTCACAAGAGCCGGTCTCTCGACTGCAAGATCTGTGAACACATTGCCACCATCAAATCAGCATCTTTGGTACGCAGCTCCCTCTCTCCACCGTTTGCATAAAAAAGTACGTGTGTGTGTGTATCTGTGTGCGCGCGCACACACACACATCCGCGCGTGTGTTAGTGTATGTGTGCGCGTGTGTGCGTGCGTGCGGGTGTACGTGTGTGTGTGTGTGTGTGTGTGTGTGTGCTGGGGGGGAGGGGGGTTGTGAGGAGGGGAGGGAAGGGGTGTCTGTGTTCTCAGCTGTACATCTGTAGTCATGGCAACCAGATCCTGTTAATGGATGTCATTTTTTCCATCCTCAGCTTCCCTCTCTGCCTCTGCTTTTATGTGTGTGCATTGCATTTATATGTATTCCATGTAAATCTCTGCCTGCTTTCTATTACCACTGAGAATTCGTTCTTGTCATACTTTGTTAAAGAAAGAAAAGAAAAGAAAAGAAAAAGGTGTATTTCCACATCTACTTTTCATAGTCATTGTTGTCTCACAGACGGGTCTTGATCCTAATCATGACATCATATGGACATCGGTTGCTTGTTGGAAAGGACACTGGAGTGATTCAGTGATTAATTCATGTTGCTTGATTTTATCACGAGTTACTCTATGCAGAATTTGAAATGGGATTCAACAACAGAGCCTCTGTTACAATTAGACCTCTGTATCATTTGTAACCCATTTTTAAATTCTTGGCTCATCATGGACATGTAGTTGCCTTATCTGCAGACTGATTACTTTTCTGTGACAATTGTTCTTTACCACTGCACTGTATGTGGTGTGTTTTTAGGCCATAGCCTCTCACTCACCAGCTGTCTTCTTCATTTATTTCTCTCTCCACCACGGCAGTTGTTTCTGTCTGCCTGCCCTGTGTCTTTTACTTCCTGCCTCCTGTGTTCCTCTGTCTAGGTCATCAGGTAGATCCAGGAGCATGAGCAGGACTTTGAGCTGCGGGAGCAGATGTCTGGGTATAAGCGCATGCGGCGGCAGCACCAGAAGCAGCTGATCGCCCTGGAGAACAGGCTAAAGGCCGAGATGGATGAGCATAGGCTCCGGCTGCAGAAGGAATTAGAGACACATGCGAACAACACTTACATTGAGCTGGAAAGACTGGCCAAACGCCATGTTGCTCAAACAGACAAAGAGGTAAAGCCACCACAGCAGGTGTTACTTATGAATGAGGTAGAAACTACAAAGTGATTTCATTCACTTTAAGTCAAACAGTGTGTCTTCAGGCATCTCTGGGTGGTAATTTGAATATTTTGATGTCTCTTCACAGATGAAGTCAGTTGCAGCAGAAGAGAGGAGGATCCAGCAACAGATTGTTGCTCAGCAAAAGAAAGAGCTGACTACTTTCTTAGAAAACCAGAAAAAGGAGTACAGGCTCTGCAAAGACAAGATCAAAGAAGTAAATATCTTGAATAAACACAGCCACAAAGTTTGTGAACTTACACGTCGTATCTCTCAGCCTTCTCTGACAATTTCCGACAGGATTTTCCTCTGATCACACCAGCTCTGTTTACATTGTTCTGTTATTTTTTTATTTCAAGGAGATGAATGAAGACCCTTGCACACCCAAGGAGGAGAAGCAGGAGCGTCTGTCCAGGCACAAAGAAACAATGCAGCGCTCCCAGGCTGAGGAGGAAGCTCATCTGCTGGCCCAGCAGAGGCTGGTCTACGACCGGAGCTGCAGGGCCCTAAAACGCCGGAGTCTGGTCAGGAAGCAGGAGTTTGAACAAGAGCAGCTGAGAGAGGTACAGAGACTTCATGCCATTACATAACATTATGTGTAACCAGATGATACAAACAATTACAAAAGCTCAATTCATTTTTATGGATGAGTTTGGATTGGAACAAACATCATCTAGATGAAGCTTTGGTACACTGACTAGACTGACTAGACTAAAATGTAGATTTTTACAGCAGATACAGTATGAACCACCTCACTTGCAACAAAGACCACAAAGGAATCCTCATGTTTAAAGTTGTTGTCATATGTCACTTGAACTGATCATGAAATGAGTCAGGACCTGTGGTGGCTTACCACTCCGGATGAACTATTGTCTGTTCTGCATTTGAATGTAAAGCTGTGTGTCATCAGCATAGGTGTGTAAAAATAATGTAGTGCTTACAGGAAGCCAAAAGAAATGACTGAGATTTCTCCATAAATCAAATAAAGCAGGCTTAGTCCAACATTGTTTATGAACATTTGCATAGATAGATAGATAGATAGATAGATAGATAGATAGATAGATAGATAGATAGATAGATAGATAGATAGTACTTTATTAATCCCTTGGGAGGTTACACTCAGGGAAATTGAGGTTCCAGCAGCAGCACAGCACCGATCATACATTAAAAAAAGCACAGATAGATATAAGAATATAAAAATATAAAATATAAAGTGCATTCAGGGCTAAAAGAACAATAATAAATACATATAAATACATCAATCCTAATCTTCCCCATCCCCTCTCCATCAAACTTCTCGCCCAGGAGTTGAACAAGAAGAGGACCCAGAAGGAGATGGAACACGCTCTGATGATCCGGCAGGACGAGTCCACCCAGGACCTGGAGCGCCGGCAGCTGCAGATGCTACAGAAACTGCGTGTTGAACTCATGCGGCTGCAGCACCAGACAGAGCTCGAAAACCAGGAGGAGTACAACGGCCGGCGGCAGAGAGAACTACACAGGAAACACAGTCTGGAGCAGCGGCAGCAGCCCAGAAACCTCAAGGTACGTGGAGCCTTGTTTTGGCCACTGTACTGTACTGTATGTGGTTATTGAGAGTGAGATGTGCAGATCATTTCATTTCAAGAAAAGTTTGCTGCTAAAAGGAAGATTACACGCTGGGTTTGAAATGAAAACTCTGCAGGTACCAAACTTCTGCATCTTCCCGTACTTCCGACATTTGGTAAAATCAGAAGTGTACCTTGTATTCTTATTCTAATTACAGATAGAAAACTGAAGAAAAGCATCAACCATGTTGCCATGAGAACTGCTTCTTTCAAAACATTGCAGTGATATTGTTAACACATTTGAACATTTCCACTCTCTTTAAATATTAAAGGAGACATATTATGCCCCCTTTCCACAAATTAAAATAGTTCCAAGGTGTCTTAAAGACATGTCTGTGACATGCTGTGGTCAAAATACCCCAAGGATCAAACATCACGGCTCTTTTCATCCGCTCAAAACTGCCCTGTTCAGAACAGCTGGTTAAGTACCTGTCCCTTTAAATGCAAATCAGCCACTGCTTGCCCAGCCCCACCCCTTCTACTGGTCCCAGGTAGGGGTGGGGTTATGTAAATGTGAAAACTAGTTACATCACTGGAAGACATTTGAGGGAACAGCTCATTTTTTTAGTAAATTTTTTTGGGGCCGGAAGGCAAGCCAAACCCCCCAAAATATGTTAAAGAGCCTTCAAAAAGCGATATTTCCACAATATGTCCCCTTAATGGACAGTAGTTTTTATGATGTGAACAATTTAGGGGAGAGGTTAGCTAATCTCCAAACTGAAATACTCAAAAACAAGCAAACAAATACTTAATTAATGATTTACCTATTAATACAACTTGAAAATTATTTACTCCACATGGAAGAGTGTCTTGAGAACAAAGTGGAGGTCTGTCTGGACCTACTAACTAAATTACCAAGTCAATCAAATGAAGACAACTGTTTTTTTCTAATTATACAATAGGATTTACTTTGGCTCTATCTCAAAAAGAACCAGTGTTAAAACAGGTTTGTGCCATTTGACTGATTGTGTTGTGATGTCTGTTGTGATGTCTTTCAACCCTGTGCAGATGCTGGAGATGCAGATCAAGAAACAGTTCCAAGATACGTGCAAGGTGCAGAACAAGCAGTACAAAGCTCTGAGGAACCATCAGCTGGAAGTCTCCCCCAAAGGCGACCACAAGTCCATCCTGAAGAGCCTGAAAGAGGAGCAGACACGGAAGCTGGCTGTACTGGCCGAGCAGTACGAGCAGAGCATCAACGAGATGATGGCTTCACAAGCGGTACGAGGACCCAGAAGCATCTTGTTGAAAAAAAGTGGACCTCATTCATCATTTGTATGTTGTATATTTATTCATGCAACACATTTGTCCTTCTCGACATCCATAATGGTAACAGTCGCCACTGTACGAGCATCAGTTTTTTTCCATTACACATTCGAGAACAGTGGACTGCTGTTTAATGCTAAAGCTTGTGCTAAATGTTGTTGGCCTGTAGTTTGACAAATGAGCGCCCAACCTGGGCTTGTTGCTAATGTGTTTGTGACCACCTCTGTCTCGCTGGGTCTCTAGATGCGATTAGAGGCAGAGCAGGAGAGAGAGTGCCAAGCTCTGAAGCAGCAGCTGAAGCAAGAGATGGAGCTCCTGGATGCCTACCAGAGAAAAACCAAGTCACAGATGGAGACCCAACATGAGCGAGAGCAGCAGAAACTTGAGCAGAAGGTCTCCATACGCAGAGCGCACCTTGAACAGAAGGTAGATTAAAGATGGAAGCCATTCAAAAATATTTGATATAAATGCAGCACAATACCAAACTATACAGAAATTACCTCAGCATAGGTAGGCAGCTAGATTGATGTGCTATTATAGTGGCAGTTAGAGGCCAGTTGGCGCCAAACAAAGTCACAATTTGACCTCTCCTCGATGACACCACAACTGTAGCTTAAAATGTACATTTTGTGAAGTTTGCAGTAAAATCTGTTAAAATGAATCAATACAAAATTGTTTGTTCTTGGACTGGTGTTGGAGGACTCTTTAAAAAGGCCTCAAATAACTATTGAGTTATTGACACTGGGTTTACTACCACTTCCATTGTGAGGAGTCCCGTAGTTCCCAGTCTTGTAATTGCAAAATCAATACTTTCAAATACTTGCATGCTAATGGAAAAGCAATAGCCAATCTGCCAGTGAGTCTGTTGTCAGTCAAACACTGTGGTCCAGATCTTAGAAACTGTGAGAGGGACTGTTATGAAATTTTGTGCAGATAATGCATTGTCCCAATAGGATGACACCAAGCATCTACAGTAACATCATCACCTGCTGGATGATGTGTGATTTTAGGTGACATGACTCAACAAGTACACGATGGATTGCTATGAAATATAAAATATACATTTCTGTCTCCCTCGCGCCGTTGAAATTATGAATAGGCTACCTGCAAAAAAATACTGATATTCCCATCAGCCTTAGCTGCTATTTGTGTTTTATGGCTGCCATCAAATATTACCATGTTAGCATCATGCTCAACCAAGATACTGAACATGGAAAACATCATTTCCTGCTCAGTGTTGTAATGTTTATATTCATTGAAAGCATTGGTAGCATGCTAATGATAGCTTGTGGCGTAAAGCAGAGCTTCAATGAGATGCTAGCAGGTCTAGCTTTTCTCATTTTATAAAAGCTCGACACCTTCAGCTTAGAGAAACATCTTGTTTTGTGCAACCAACAAAAAATGTACATTTACCATGACGTACAGTACTGCAGATGAGGAAAAACTGAAAATTCTTGCATTACAGCAAGTGTTGATTGGTATAATGACTAATCAGGTCATCCTTAGAGGTGATGCCAAAGGTCAGGAGAGCTCCCATTCAGTCTGAAAGTGGTGGAGTTACTAACAGCATGACTCACACAAGAGTAATCTAGTGTCCCCATAACAAAATGACTAGCATCACGTTTTTCGATTGCAGATTGAAGAGGAACTGGCTGCACTTCAGAAGGAGCGTACTGAAAGGGTCAAGCACTTGTTGGAACGTCAGGACAGAGAAATTAACGGTTTTGACACAGAAAGTAGAAGTCTCGGCTTCGGAAGCCTGGGATCTCTGGACTTCCCCAAAGAAGACAACAGATGAAAGTGGACTTATCTTTAGAGGACAACATATCCGTGCCCTTTTCATGTCCACTCGACCGTTCGTCACATCCACGGTGACAAAGCTGGATAACTTTCTCTATTGCTTTTCTTCTCTCTTAGATATTGCATCTTTGAATCGAGGTGTTACGTGCAATGAGAACTTCTTTTGTGAAACTTGAAAGGGGGAAAGTAAAAACAAAAGAACCTACAACAACATGTCAATAAAAATCAAACCTAGTCAGTGTAACTCAAAACTTATGTGTTAAAAATAACAGACTCTTTCCTCCATGCCATTTCCTCCTTTTGGTATGAAATGAATAAATCAGGAAATTTTAGTAAAATGGGCACTTTGATATGTTTAAGTAGAAACTCATCATGTTCATATGATGCTTAATGTGTGTGTTACATGGAGGGACATTGTGGAATGTGAGCTGCGGACTCCCCCGTGGTGTTAAGCTGCTTTGTCTTATTTTTATTTGTCTTATTTCATTTTGTTCTATTTATTTGATTTCATTTAATGCTCTGAATGTGAATGTTACTGTATGGGGTCACTGGATAAAGTCAGTTTATTCATTTTTATTTGGTCATACTTCCATATTGTGCTTATGCATACAGTATACTGTGGTCCCTCACTTTTCTAGGCGACAGTTCTTACCTTTTCTTTTCTTTGATATGTAGGATCAATTGGCATTAGCTTGATCAACCCGTTTATCTTATCACAACTCAAGATCCCACTTGGTAAAACTGCTTATTATTGCATGCACTTTAAGGACAAATTCAGGTTGTGAAGTGAAGCATGAATCTGTCAGAGATTTTAGCTGTTTGTAAATAAAAGTGGTCATAGCATTTTTTTGTTTTAGGCCTATGGATACTGGACATAAGCGCCATATTTGATATGATAATTTCACAAATGCCTTTATTTAAGTTGTGCCTGAAGCAGATTTTAGTTATGTGTTTGTTATATCTATATTTTATTTACTGAGGCCGGCACCATTTTGTTTTTGGTTTCATCTAAACTTGTGAATCATTTAATGTTCACTTATCAAAGTTCTTGTAAAGGAAAATGGTGAGAATTGTGCTGTATAACTTTTGATATGAATATTTGTACATGAGAATATAGCTAGAACATACAGAGACACTGGTCTATTACTGATAACAGAGCTTAACGATAAAGATTTTGCTTCATTTTTGTTTTATAATATAGAGATATGGTCATACAATAGCTCAATATATTGCTAAGTCAAATCACTAGACTCTCAGATTGTATAAATGCTGGTGAATGGAACCACAGACTTCTTATGATATCATTCCGATGATCTTTTATTGATCAGCGGCTCTACAAAAACAAACACAACAACACGTGGGTCCAGATTGCATTTGAGTAATTAGTGTCTAATGATCAGATTTACATATTTTTTGCCATGTTCATTATGGTCATTGAACAGGTTGCACAATGTTTCCATTTATAATGAATGGAAAGATAATTGTTTGGTGCTTAATTTCTAATACCACCCTAGCCTTGTAGTTTTTTGTCTTGGAGAGACGATTGATTTTTACAAAATGTAAACATGAAGCATTTTGAAACCCCCTCTGAGTCAAAACACTACTAAGTTTTTCAGACACTCATGACATATTTAGAGTACCCCATGCAGTGAAAACCCTCTAAAAATGAAGTATATGTATGGAAAAAATAAACACTATTTTATCACGGGTCAGTTTTTGAAACATTGTTTAATGTGGTGGTCTTGAATGCAACCCTGTCGGTTGTTCGATGGGCATTTCAGGACCTGTTTCTTTCTTTTCATTTCAGAGCCACGACTTGTATTAATGTTCAGTCATGTTGCTCACAGGGCTGAAAGGTGGAAGATGTCCCCTGAATGAACAAAGTATTTTCAATGGAGGTATATATAATAATGACATTGAAGTATAATTTGTGATGGTAATATAACTGAAATACTCTTGTTTTACACATAGAAACTTCAATTCTGAATTTGTTATGTTTGACCAGAGTGTGTTCTGAAGTTGAGTGGCTCCTCTAGATTTTTCAGCCTTTTACATTTTCACAAACTTTCTGAAATTTGATGAAAAACGTTTCTCATATGCAGTAAGGCCTTTTGTCTGGTCACATATAACTGAAGCCTTGTGGACAAATGGTTCCATATAAAAGTGCTACTGGGGTGCTTGAGTAAGGTTTTTGCCTGAGAGGGCTTCAGAACAGTTATGAACCTTACAATTTGTGTGAATTTTAAGTTAATAGAAAGATGTATTTAGTTAGAATAAAGGGGACTTTCCTAAACAACCTTATTCACCATTTCCTGTGCAGTTAATGCAAAATAAAAGAGATTCTGTTGAACAAAAAAAAGGAGTCTCAGTCAACATCCTGCATCTTCTGACAGTGCATTTCTTATTGTTTGTGGTTGCCTTTCCACGTAATGCTTTGTTATGCGGTCTAGGTTGGTATTGTCACTTTTGCTTTTCCTTGGTGCAGCGTGCCCTCTGTGACCTACATTGTGTTTAATTGGAGGTTGTTTTTGTTTTTTCTTCTCACATATGATTTACTGTAGATCTAAACACACACATGCAGGTCAAAGATAACTTGTTATAACCAGAACTTTGAAATAGGAACAAGAGGTGTGAGGGAAGTTGAGCTGCAGAGCGTCCAGCGTCTTCTCAGCCTCCTTACACTTATGGGTAATCTTGCTTGATTTAGGTGTTGATTGGCGGGTTTTCTCTTTTTTTGGCATGTCTTTACTGTATATGCTGGCAGGAATCCAGCCGTAGTTTCCTTGAAATGTCAACGTTTGCGGCGCCATCTGCAGCAGTCGCCCGTTCCACCACAACCCCTCTCTTAATCCCCCTGGGGCAACTGGAAAGCCCCGAGGATAGCAGACTCCGTGGTTAGCCTTTACCTGAAGTAGTGCTGACAGGGCTGTGGTGTGTCGAGTTCCCCCTCTCTCTTTTCTCAAGTAGACAGTGGTTTCACTACAATACAACACCGAGATGGGGATGCTTTAAACCAAGACGTGATTACCACAAGAAAAAAGGCATGGAGATCGTGTCGGCTCTCAGCGAGCTCGTATAAAGTTTATCTATGGCTTCTACAGATAGTGTGTGTGTGTTTGTGTCCTGCAGGCTGACTGACCTCCCATCAACCCTGTGATGCAGACGGCTGACTAAACACATCACCGGGTGTCTCCAAGCAGAAGTGACCACCATTCATAGAAGTTTGTGATGATAGTGATGACGTTGATGAGATTAGACAACACATGAAAACCCCACTTTGTGTTATTATGATCTTTTACACATTCCTCAAGTTCCTCCTTCCTTCACCCAAAAACATCACAGGACTGATGGATGCAATACTCCTTAACATTATCACCATGAACTCATCCTCTGCAACAGTGAGCCCAGGCAGACAGAGGCTTAAAGTTGTGGTGAGATGACAGTGGCGTATTGCCTGCTTCAGCTAGCAGACCCTCCCCTCTTTACGCACATGTAAAAGTTTCTGATTGAGAAATGCATTTCCTGTGACCTTGCCAGCTTCCTGCAAAATGCTCACATGAAAACACTGCGGCAGAAAGAGGAGCGGTTTGAGAAGCCGCTGTTACAGTTGTAATGATACAATTAAGTGGAATTGTTTATCATAAGACAGGAGGGTGGTGGAAATTTCTTTTCAATGTCGTTACTTCCACTTTCTAAAGGGTCAGCTCAGAGTTTGTTGACTGTTATTAGGGCGGATTTTGCAGCATCCAGGCAGCAACGGCTGCAGGGGTGTGGTGCTGTTGTTGAACTATAAGTCACTGATTCAATACAAGTGACAAAAAAAGAAAGAAATATAAGTCCCTGAATTATATCTGAATTGAAGATGCTACTTCTAGAAGGTGCGCTGTGCAGCTCGGTGCACTGCAAGTGAGCTCACTTTTACTTTTTAGCTCCCACCAGGTTCTCACCTTCTCACCCGCACTCTCTAGAGGGCGGTAAAAAAAAAAGAAGCATGTCAGTGAACTGTGTCAAAGGGTAGGCTGACCCCAGCGCTTCAATTATTTTCATGCACGTCTGACACAGTTTTTCTAAATTCAGCAGGTTAATGTTCCTCAAGTGATTTTAAATATACCAGATACGTGTATATCTCTCCATGCACACATAAAAAGGAAGTGCTGTTAGTAGTTTTTTCTCACACATATAATAAATATAACAATTAGACACTGTCCCTTCATGCCCTGTCATATGTTTAGGCATGTAGGGACATTGCCCAGCGCAGAGGGAAGAAAAAAAAAAAACTGCACATCTGAAAAGAAGGAGGAAATTCTGGGAAATTTGGTTGCCTCACAAAGTGCACGTCATTTCCTCCTATGACAAATGTGTGGTTTCTGTCTTTTAAAAAAGTTTTACAGCAGTGTGATTATGACAAGTCTGCGCAAATTGCCTGCGATACCGAGTGGAGAATGAATGGTCATGTAAAGAGCATGAATTTTCAACAGTTCATGGAACTGGCAACAAGTAAGTTTTCTAATTTCATTCTATTGAGACATCAAGGAGACAATTAAACACAATTGCATCTTTTCTTGACAGTGCATGTTGCTGCTGTTTGGTATCATTTTCACTGCTTTAGAGCTGCTGGTTGACTGACTGATGAGTTTCAAATGTTCAAACTTAAGTTACAGTTTATCTTCAGTTTATTAAAGAAAACACATACACATTAGATTTTGTGCTTGCATCAGTGAAGTAAATGGCTTTTTCATCTGTTTGGAGAATCTATTCAATATCTTAAGAGAGCGATATGACATATCATAATATATAACAGAATCACATTATAACTACATTAAACTGTTGTATAAAATGTCTGAACTGTCAGCAGACTTGTGGTTGTTCTGTTTTCACATGCTGAATGTTTGCTAGGTGGACAATCTATTTTTACCTCTGCTACTCGCCGCTCGTGGCTTTAAAATGCAGTTCCCCTCACTGATGTGATGTAGGATAACCATAACTGACCAGTTCCTTTCTCCTCAGCATTACTCTCTGTCCTGCTGCTAATGGCTGTTGATTCAACAAGAACTGTGGCAGCGAGCAGAAACCAGCAATGTGGGAATTCACTGCAACAGACTCTGAAGCTCACCAGACTTGCACAGAAGGAATCTGTCGACCTAATCAAAACATATGTGAGTACAGTCATGAAGAGCTATATCTAATTTTGCTGGGTGAAATCCCCATGTGCTTCCTCAGTGTTTTACATGCTGTGTTTTCATTACTAGACACACAAGATGTGTGATTTGATTAATCTGATGTTTTTTTAATACCTTTTCTTTTTGCTTTTGCAGAAAGCCTCTCAAGGAGAATTGCCAGAGTTCCTCTGCAAGGTGTCGGTGAACAATGTCCCTGACCCAAACATCTCCGGCCTGGAGCCCTCAGAGAGGATAGCGAGCATCTACACACACGTCCAAGCCTTCATCCCGCATTTAAAACGGGTGTACGAGCAGCAGACAGACTTGCAGTTGCCCGCCAGTCCGCTGCTGACCAAGCTCGACCATGTCAGCGCTCGCAGCAAGTACCTGGCCGAACGCATAAAGAACTTTTATCAGAGCCTCTTCCCAAACCTGCCAGTACCGCAGCCAGCAGGGGGGGCGACCGATCTGCCTCCGCCTCAGAACGTGTTCCAGCAGAAGGTCTACGGCTGTGTGGTGCTGAAAACCTACAAAGAGCTCCTGTCAAACATCTCCCTCGAACTGAGAACTATAAGGAGCAAAGTCTGCAGGAGGAGGATACAGATAAACACACCCTTCTTCTAGGGATGACCCCCCCGCCCAGGGTGACCTTAGACAGTATTATTATTTTTTTGATAAAGATTTAAAAAGAAAAGTGAATTTAAAGATGGCTGGTACATCAGAGTAATGGAGCCTATTTATGGTATTTATTATTTATTTTCTTTTGTGTTTTTGAGAAGAAGGGATGCTGTTAAAAGATGAAGAATGCAAAGTTTATCTCTGAGCAAGTTATGTATATTTAATATATCTAATACGTTATGTAAGGTTCTACTTTGCTGATGTAAAATTATTTGCTTATTTACTGTACATAATTATTAAAAAAAATAACTTGCTGGACTAATTTTTGAACTGTGAATTTTTTTGGGAGGCTGCATTGATAATGTACAGAAGATAAAAAAAATGGATCAACACAACAGTTTCAACCCTGTTGATGATGATTACATTTTAAAGAAAGACCAAAACAGTATAATTCATGTTGGAAGCATCATGTGTTGTTTTCTACACAGATCAAGAGGAGTTAAAAAGAAAATCAGGAAGCTGCTGAGACGCTGACTGAGCTGATATCAGCTCTGAGTGACGCATGTGTTCAACACAAGGCTGCATCAGATAGGAAAGATTTCATGACACTGGCGGGCCGTCTGGCCAGTCAGTCACAAGGTGTGGGTGGGTGTGGGACGGTGTTGGTCAGATAACTGTATGTGGTGGCCACATGTATCTCATCCTGTCAGTGGAGGCGTTAGGTGTGAATCTGAGGTTCTGCAGAAAACTCCAATTGTTATTAACTGATGACGAATAACCGAAACTACGCACAAATTGGTCATCTTAACGTATATAGACCACAAACACCAACTATATGTGTTGAAATGAAGTAATGCTTAACTAAACTTTCCTCAGATCACAAGCTTTCAGGAAACTGGAAGTGGATGGGGGATTCACTCTAGGTCATGAATCAAGTTCCTCGTTATAACTCGGCTTTATTTAAAGCACAAACCCAGAGGCTACCTCAGGACAACACCAATTCTTCAGTCTACATTATTTATTCTTTTTCACAACCCACTTAATGCTTTACAGGGTCTGATAGGTCACTCATAAAGTCCTCGCTTTCCATTTTCTTTGGCTGAAATTGTAATAAAAGATAACCTGCACAATTTAAATGGCCACAAAGGGAATAACGTGTCAAACCCAACGAGGCTGGAGACTGAAGACTCTTTTGCAGCTGCTGCAACTCCTGACCCGCCTGTCATCTACAGCAAAATACTATGGGATTGTGATGATTTCTGCTAACCTGCAACATTTTTTCTCAGACTACTGTTTCCAAGGTCAATTATATAATTTTCTGTCGGGTGACAAGTTATTCCTTATTTAGATGTGAGAGTAAAAATACCATGAGCTTGGTAAAGCTTGATGCAACCTACTATACACACATACTAACTTCTGCAGCATTTAGACTCAATATATGATGTAACACTTTCCTTCCAATGTGAAGAACTCGTTACTATATGAGCTGCATTGAGCACTGAAAATACCAGTAGTTGACCAAGTGTTAAACACTTATAGTTTCAGGGATTCTTTACACTAGGAAACAACGTGTGGCACAATTTCTCTAGAAATAGGCCATATAGACAAACTGATGAGTTAACAATGTGACTGTCAAACAATTAAAAAATCAGAACCACAGTTAGGCTCATGTCATATTTTATTGCAAAAATATGGACAGTGTAAAGGCCTTAATGATATAATGTCATGAACTGTATGAATGACAAATGCAATAATTTAAATGGATGAAAAACTGCATAAAAATGACCCAAACGCATCATTATGAAAAGCACAGTATCATACATCGTATGTAATCTGTAGTTGTGTAGAAAATGTAATGAATCAGGTGCAAGTTCATTGTGCCTTGACATGTTTTATACGTTTATGACCTGCGGAGGGCAGTATACACCCGCCACTGAAGATGTTGACTGGAATGTGTAAGTGCATCAGGTGCTGCTACTTGGCATGCTCAGGATATGCCATAAATATAAATATATATTTAATCCAACATACAATACAGATCGGTGCCCGACTGTACAGCAACTCCAAAAGCTGGGGACTTAAAGGGAAAAAAAACTATGTGAAGTTGTGGGGTCAGTGCAGGTCAGTATAGATAATCTGAGACGAGCTGCAGCTTTTCATGCTGTAGAGAAGATTTGTAAGATTATAGATCTTCTCTCCACTGCCCATTTATAACCCACTTATGTTAATCTTACTTATTTTGAGCCTTCTTGAAAAGGCTTACATGAGATTACTGTTCTTAGTGTTTTGACCAAAAAGTGGAAGTAATAGGACTGATAATATTTCTTGAAACATCTGATATGATGAAGCTGTAAAGACTTTGTTCACACTTGTATTATATGTTGGAATAAAACAAACACATGCCTAAGTTACAACATACGTAAAAGCATCGAGGTACAATCTAAACTGTACATAAACATAATAAAGAGTGAGCCGAATAATCTGTTCCCACATTCTTCAAAACACACTGCTTCTCCGTCTCTTCTCTTGTTATAGAGAAGTCTACTGATTAAAAATACTATGGTGCAGTGAGATCACACACCATAGAGACTACAAGCAGTGTCAAGTCATTCACTCTCTTTAGGAAACATTGACTTTTCTGAGAAAAGCTGGTGTGACCCTGCTGGTTGTTATGTTTCCAGGGTTCATGTAAACTGACCTCTATAACTTTTGATTGACTAGAAATCACATTTTATTACAATTTACAGCCCATCACCTCTTCTTATGAAGCTAGAGCCAATCAGATTCTGCCTTTAAGCAGTTAATCTTGCATGACAGCACTCCCATTTCCTTTTTCATCAGAAATGCACATCGTGAACTGAAGTCACACCTGCTTGTTTCTTTTTTACTGTGTAAATGTGTCCAGACTGAGCATGCATCATGTTACATATTCTGCAGTGTCAGTGTGAAGGCATCTCTAGTTGCTGTCATACTATTTTGACATGTATAGATACTTGGACAAACCGATATATACCTGATTATTTAGAGTTACTGGTTTATGGCATTAACATTTGTAAATGCTCATCTAGCATCCATATTTGCATGCATAGTCATTCTGTCTGTTACACCAGACATGCTGATTATTGCTCTGTCGAACTACTACCAGCCTGATTGTTGTCACTGATTATCTAATATTATTGCTTACAGTCAAATAAACTACTCCTAAACACCCATCATTTATATAATATATATATATATATTCTTTGGATTTGCATAGTTATTGAGTAGTAAGGCATACAGTCAATGCAAGCGGTAAAGGTTGGTGTGGGAAACAAGCAATAGTTGCTGTTATAACTACAGTAATATGTGCCATCAGTCTCCCCAAAGTCACTGAATGGTGCAGTGTACCAACTTCACTTACACAGGGTTGGCGTGTCCATATTCAAAAAGCGAATGTTCATTCTTGATTCAATTTCAAAGCCGTCCAGCAACTGCAAAAGAGCCTGACATGAGTTAAAACGGAAACTCATTCCAATGCAATTCTGTATAATCCAAACTAAATCCTACTTTAAAGTGTTGATGCATTTTCAAAGTTTTCTTATTGGCTAAGGAAGCAGTTTTAGCAAACGCATAGCATACAATATATATCAGAGTGTTTTTTTTTTCTGTACACACCTTGAGAAAATGTTCAAATGTTATTCCCTCGTAGAATTCATCAGGTTCCTGTGGACACAAATGAGAGATTATTGACACAATCCAGACAAACAGTGATTCAAAAACTAAAGGCCCTGTGTTCTACCCTTTTTTGTGTTTGACTTTAGGTTTTGATACATAATTTACTGGCTTACAGATCCTGCTCGGTTGGATAATGGGTCTCATGTGGCTGAGAGCAGTGACACCTTTTTTTTGTGATATCATTGTTAGCAAATCTCAAAAGACCGGGAAGTCTCACTTTACACAATATGGGACCTTTAAAATGCTATAGTTGACGTACCATGTGTCCCATTGAAATACTAGCCACCTCCAACATGGCTGCATCAGCTATGCTTTTGGCTGTTTCCTTCCCCAGCGCACCGCTGCGAGACAACAGCTCCTCCACCACCTGGACAGATGTGAACAACAGCTGAATCATAATAGTATTACTACAGTGACTACAGCACTCAAATCCTGGGTCTCGAGGTAATGACATGCCTCCTCCCTTCCCTCATTAGCTGGCAATTAGGTGTTTTGCAGGAAGGCAGTTGACTCTCAAGTGTGGGAGTAAGACATACTCAATAACCAGATGTGGAGTTACACATACTGTAAAACAGAGATGACTCTGTTCTATTATGGCTCATCTGTGTCTTAAAACATCCTCAAAATTTCAATGAAATGATCAAATGATGATGATAAACACTGATGCAGAAGTAAATGATGACCTCACAGTGACCCAGGATGATTTCACCAAACTCTGAGTAGACAGTGTTGTTATGATTACTAGTTACATGCAGATTAAAAAGATTTAAAACTAAGCATGTGTGGGATTTTCTTTGCCCATAGAAGTGAGCAGAGGCTTACATGTCTGTACTCCTCCAGGGTTATTGTCCCGTCATTGTCTGTGTCATGCATGTTGAATAGAACTGCAGAGAGAAACACAATTGTCAGTTCAGTAACAGCTTTGTCTCAGTTAACGGCCGCAATGTCAAGCATGCGATCATGTGATGAGTTTAAAGACGCACATTTCAGCTTCTCCCTCCTGACGCTCTCACGCTGCTCGTCTGTCATGTGCAGCGACGGCGGCCTGAAATGGGACATGACCACCAGGAACTGCTCAAAGCCGATCTCCTCCACCGTCCCCTCACCGTTCTGACGATAGTTTCTGTTGGAGCACACGAAGATCAAATTTAAAATCCCTCAAATATACTGGTGCAAACTGTGGTTCAAAATCTAATCCAACCACATGTGAAACTGTGACACGAACAGAAGCAAATAGGTCGATGTGACTTTCAGACTTGACACTACTGACCTTCTGTCAAAGAACGCCTCTATGATCTGTGCACGGATTGGGTTGCACGCAAGATCTGGGATTTCATTGAAGTGATCTCTCCTGAGGGAGAAAAAGGTTTTAAAGGAGTGCCACAAGGGTAACAATTACTGCCACTTGTTAAGACGCCAATATGAAGCCTGTTAGTCAGGTTCCCAGTTGCAAAGAAAGCTGAAAGGAAGCCGAGCTGATATACTACAAATTATGACAACAATGTTTGATCAAGAGATGTTTTTTTAATACAGTTTACACTGGAATTTTAAAGACGCCCGGTATGATGATGATGATCAGAACTGACTCATTAATTGATAGATCAACTTACCGCAGAATTTCCTCATTGTGGCTCAACTGTTTGAATCTTTTGTGCAGGACTGCAATTTGTTCAAATGAAACTGAAAACAAACGAGAGACAACCTTAGGGCCAATCGCCTGAGGGTTATTCCTCATACAAAAACAGACATTGCAGGCAAACAACTCCTCTCAGCAATTAAACATTATCCACTCTGACAAGTCACTTCATTGTCGAGAAACTGACAGCAACAACTCTTTAGAGGGTTTCCTGGAAGCTTTCAAGGTAGTGAGATTTGTATATATGCAAAACACATTGCAGCAGGTTTTCTGTTGTGTGTTCCTATGCAACTATCACACTCAGTGAAACTCACACTCCTATTAACTTCAATTATTCATTGCTAGTGCACCACACAGGCTGGTTTAACTTAAAGCCACAGAGATCTCGAGACATATCTAATTAGACTGAAGCCTATTGCTAAATATTGATCACTGCAGTGGTGAACACATAAGATTATAACGTCGGATTTCCCCTTTAAGACTTAGAATTAAAATTAGACTGACCCACATTTATACCTCCATCACACATCCTACGTATCTGACAGTCATTCAAGTAGCCAATATAAACAATATTAATACTCACAGCCCGTCTTTTCAGCCAGATCAATGTACTCTGGCTGACCTGGTACTGACTGTAGTGCACCCATTCCTCCAAGAATAAACAGAAGCTCCCGACAACCGGTCCGGTGTTAACGGGACCCACGAGACAGAAACGAACCGAAGCTGTTGGAGCTGAAACGGGATCTCAGTGGATCATGTTTCACAATCATGCATCTCCACCTGAGCGTGTGTGTGTGTGTGTGTGTGTGTGTTTGTGTGTGTGTGTGTGTGTAACAGATGCAGGGCTCACACCTCCTCTTTCCTGCGCTGTCGCAACTTCCGCAACTACCGTCTTCTTGATGACGACACACTTTCGCGAACAACAGGCAGCGGCTTAAATTATTTATTCAGACTTCCCTATTATTATTTATTCAGCCGCTGCCGCCATTGACTGCGACCTATTTGTTTACCGCGCATGCAGAGAGGCAGGGAAGGAGGGAGGGGCGCAGAGGAAGCAGGTGCATGACACAAACATCACAGGCTGACATGACCGATGTTACAAACTGCACAGGAATAAGACGTGTTTTCATTTCCATGTTATGTTATGATTATATCGATTCATTATTAAATAAGGCGTTTTTTCTTTCTTTCTTTCTTTCTTTCTTTCTTTCTTTCTTTCTTTCTTTCTAAAAAAAAAAATCTAGTTCCACAGGTGGATTCACCTGAAAAGACACAAAGGTGAGGCTGTTGCAACAAGTCTCAGACCTCCAATCATGCAAGACGATACTCACACTGCGCATGCTCAGTCCCATCTACATCTTACATCCAAACTCTGCATTTTTTTTGAAGGTATGAACCAAATAATTTTCACTTGTGGTATTTTGTATTACTGTCCTGCTCCTTGTAGCACTAAGTTTAACTCGTTGACTTCTGTGACATGGTTGGCATTCAGCTAACACATGATAACTGATGTGACAGGGATGTCCAGCAAACATGCCCATTTGAGGTCCATCTGGTTTTCACAGCTCCTACTTCCTGAAATTAGGTGGGCATTTGTATTTCCTCAAGGTCAAAAAGGTCAAAGGTCTCTTTATTGTCATGCAACACATGTTAAAAACATGGGATGAACGAAATTGCGATGCCCTGGTCCCGTGCCAGCCCACTAAGATAAATAAAAATAAATAGAAGTACAATAAATAAAAACTGTAGTTAAAAACTATAGTAATGTCATCTAAAAACATACAGTAAAAACATACAATAAATAAAAGATGCAACGACAACGACAACAGCAGCAGCGCCCTCCTGGCAGTCTAAAGTGGCAATTGTCCTGTCCTTTACTATTGGGTGAAGTGATTAATCAGGTGTAGCCTACCTCATCATTGTACTTAAGTCAGGCACACCTGTGGTGGACATGGTGAAATAAAGATGCTGCATGTGAAAACCATCTTGTAGTTTGTAAGTGGTTGACTAGGGGTAATTTTAAGTGTCTTGTACACTTTTCTAAAAATGTAAGGGGTCATGGGGGGTGGGGCTACCCACGGTGGGGTCGGGGGTTTGTGCTCACACTTGTGATTTTTGAATCTCGCAAATCTTCATGCATACTTGGGGCGCTACAACTAATGTACTGCCACCTGCCGGAGAGGGTATACGGGAGATTAACGGGGAAAAGTGTAAACGGGAAGACGGCGGGACAGATGATTAAAATAACAGAATTTCCCGGGGAAAACGGGAGAGTTGACAGATCTGATGTGGAGCATCATGGAGCACATGTTGGTGGGCTGAGTGTTGGTTCTCCAGACTAAGAATGGGGCCCAGGAGGTACTACAGGTTTGGGCTCCAAGGTGTCGGGCCTTTCCCCCCATTTCACAGAAATGGATCCAAAAGTGGGACCCTACTTTCTAAAGCATCCAAGTGACAAAAAAGGGCACAGAAAACCTTTAATAGGCCCCCAAATGGGCTTACTCATATGGTAATTCCACAATTGGGCTCAACATAGGGGCCCAGTGCCAACTGCCAACATGTCCCACAATAAACCCACAATGGACCCACATATAAGCATGTTTGCTGGGTGGCAGAATTATGTCAGCTTTCGCAAAGCTAAGTCATAGCCATAGCATATATCAAAACCAACCATACAACAGGATGTCTCAGCACATGTGATAAGAATTGCTAAGAGGATACAGCAAGTTATTTTGTCAACCTCTCATGGTGTTGCAGTGGTTAACATTGTTGCCTCACAGCAAGAAGGATCTGTGGTGGCTTTCTGTGGGCGAGACTGGGTGGGTCGGCCACGGAAAACCCTCAACTGCTGTTGGCCCCACATGGGCCAATACACAGGGGGCCCAATGGGCAGAAATGTTCAAAAGCCCTAGAAGAGCTACTAGATGTTGCTTCCAATGTTAAGAATGACCTTTGAACCTGATAGAAGTAGGTCAAATACCATGTAGTGTTTATTGTAGCCTCTGCTGCCAAACTGACAGAGCGTGACATTTAGCATCTTGCTGGAAGTTGAAATATTTGTTGTAGTTATCAGCAGCACCTGAACGGCACGTCCGTTGCATTGTCAAGTTGGACATTTTAAACTTCTGACCCCTGCCTCCTGCTCGTCGTCTACCTAAGCTTATCTGCGCTATACACAAAGACTGTGAGGACCCAAACGAGTCCCTCAACTCACAACACTTGTTTGGGTGTGTCTCAGGGTTGGACACGTTTGAATACTGCAAAACCACAGTCAGTCAGCATCAGGTTTCTGCCCTTAGTGAGTCACTCACTGTCCAAAGCCTGAACTCAAACACCACATCCCACATGACATGTAGGGAGTGTTATAATCCACACATCCTGCATGAGCGTCATAAATGAGCTCCTACATTAAAATATCCCATAATGCTCACACCTATTTAACCATTATGTCCTAAACCTCAATTTCTACTAATCTGAAATGTGAAAATGTGCTGATAACCATAGAGGATGCATCCCAAAAATATGTTGTTGATTAAAACTGTGTAGTGCTGAAGTAGACCACATGGTGGTAGCCTTTTATCAACTATTGGGTGAAGATCACTTTGGTAAAGAATCATGTACTTGTGATGCAATTTAGTTTTGCTTTCATCAGAAGAGGAAAGACTAAACATATACTGTATAATATGATGTGTATTGATTTTATGTGTTAACTCGCAGTCACTCGAGGGCAACGTTTATGGCTCCACACCGTGTCAATCCCTCTGCATTATCTGTGCTGAGTGTATTGTTAACCACAGGGTACTCATTTTCCGTACTATATCAACAAATTACACCCTGTCAGTCCTCTCTGCTCATCGTTTGTACGGCATTGTGTGTCGTCTCATCAAACTGTAATGAGCTGATCCCACCCCGTCCTATTTCGCAGCTGCTTCCTTCCAAAGCTGTCAGAGCCCCACAATGTGTAATGGTAGCGTCCTCCAGTCAAGAGGAATAGCTGTCACTGCTAATGGTTAATCAAGAGGCATCATAAGGACAACTCAACTGAACCTTTATTTAAAAATGTATGATCTTATCTACAATTTTGATCCCGTTGCCTGCAGTCACCACACAGTGTTGTTTTTCACGCCACGCCACCCCTTGAGTGTTTTGTTGTTTCTTCTTCTCAATATCAAATTCGATCACATACTGACCAAAATGATGAAAGCTGGACTCAGATCTGTGTGTGTTACTTTCCTGAGTGCCACAGTGCACACACACACACATCTGATGGTTTATTGGAACTGTCCTTTTTTAAGCTTACAGTATATACTCAACAGGTTTTTGCCCCGTTGTGACATGTATAATTTATGAATTATTAATGAATGTACAGTGACAGAATATCATCAGCATTGTGAACATGTGTTTCAGTACACTGTGGTTAATTAAGAGCCCCCCCCCCCCCCCCCCCCTTAAGCTACAATCATCTACTTGAGAGAGCTTTCTATGTTCTGTGTCAAGAATTGTGTGACTCAACCTGTCAAAGCATTAGTCCTTGCACCTCGACCACGGTCAGATCAATCAGTTGGAGGGCCTCAGGGTAATAATTTGTTGCAAAGCCTCTGTTGTCCACGCCCTCATATCAGGAGACCCACAAACCAACATTTACTCTCATAGTGGAGCACTTACTAGAATCATGTTTCATAGGTCAGTCATTGCCAATGCCACTGATCGATCGCAACTTTTATTTAGCCAATACAATATGAGCACAACACAAGAACTGTGTGAGAAGCACACCATTGATTTTGAACTTCAGCGGTGCCAAGTTACACCTATTTGAGATGAATCAAATTGCTTATAACCAACTGAACCGAGGGTCTCGGGGGCAGCTGCCCATTTGACAAGCTGGTAATCCATGCATGATATCGCAATAATTAACATTTAATTGATTTGTCTTTAAACCTAGAGTGATGTACTAGGTCAATTTTCATATGTGCAATGTTTGACAATGGGCTTTGAGCAAACTCCAACTATTTTCAATTAAAATAAATAGAGCACAAAAAAGTTTAAAATTGATTAATTATGTATGAGCCACTGGCCAGACAGCTCCAAGTAAAAGCGGATGTTTTGAGTCGAAAGAGCTCGGCCGAATCAGAACATGTTCATTTATTTTCCCCTGTGCAGGGGAATTGATGCATCTAGTACACAATCAATCTGGTCTGAAAAACAACAATACATTCTCAGTCTCTGCCCTTGAAATGTTCTTTCTCATAAAATTGTCTCACTTGCTGCGCGTGTTGTAACTATTACCGTATGCACTGCGTTTGATGGCTGCAAATTGATTTGAATAAAGACTCAGCTTCAGAGTGAGGGAGGAGAGAAAATAAGGAGGTGCCTGTTATACACGGAGATGAAAAGGGGCGGAAAAGCGTGGCCAAGGAGAGAGGGCAGCCTGAACCTGGCAGCCTGAGCCTGTTTTGCATGCACGGGGGCTTCTGTGGGAGAAGGAGTTGACAGGGCGCCGCAGTGCTGCCTCCAGCTCTCAGACAACAGCTGCTCAGAAAGAGGAGACGTCCTGAGGGTGCTGCGACATGTCTCGCTCTCTCTCCATCTCTCTTTTCACCTGTCTGCCTCTTCCTTTCAGCAAGCAGACATACGCTAGACACATGTGCAACTCACTGCCTTCCACATACACAGATCTCTTTCTCAATGACACACACACACACTCACATCGGAGCATGTGGGTTGTGAGATTCATAAGAAATTGGCCGGCTGCCTGTGCTCAAACAAAACACTCAAAATAAACCAGGTATAGCTGAACCTTTGATGGATTCTGTTGTTTGTTTGGCTTACTTGGAAAGATATTTACGAACGAAAATTATCGTCAGTTTAATGGAAATAAAATGTTCTTCCAAGCTCCTGATGGCAGAAATTTGAGCAGACGAGTCTTTGTATTGACATCAAAAACACAATTTTGAGAATTTGCTTTGGTGTAATTTGGTTACTTGTGAAATTTGTGATAGCTTTTGATCCGTTTCCTCATGCAAAGAACAGAGAACCAACTTACACAGTGTTATTTTATTCACCACATTCAGCGGCAGCCTGTTATTGTCACCACTACTTTTTATAAGACGGTTGAATTATATCTCACAATAACACTGGAGATTGTTTGATCTGACAGCTCACATATTTTATGATTGATGAGACTCTTCTTTTTTTTTGCAGACAAAAGCAAAGACAGAATTGGCTTTATATTAAAGCCTCAGTCTGTGTTTTCTAATAGAAGTTCTCGGGTCTTGCATTAAAACTTAAGGGAACAGTTAATTCCACATTAATGCCTGTTAATTAATCCAAATGAGCTCATGACAAATTTATGAATGGTCACCCTCCACATTTATGAGCCATGCCATACATTAATATAAGTGGAGCTGAAATAAGATTCAGAAGCCGTTTGTTTGGGTACTTTTAATTACTTTCATCACTTTGGAGGTGACCCAGTTCTAAAACCAGATCTTAGAGAAAGGGTGGGCAGGTACTAGACAGACATAATAATTACTGTATCTCATGAGAAAACTACTAGCTGGAAATACAACCATATAAATTGGCTAAAAAAAATATTATGAATGAGTCTTGCTTTTCACAACTGAGAATTTGGTGTCCAGCGGTGATCTTGGTCTCATTACTAATTCTAGTGCTGTAAATCAGGAAGTTTTGTTTTGAATGGATGGCACATGAAAGGACAAACAAACGTGCCTCTTTCTCTCTTTGCCCTTGGTTTGTCAATACAGAAAAAGAGAGGGGATAGCAGAGGCGTGGACAGGGCACGCTTTGATCTCCAGACAGAGAGAAATCAATTTCAGGGCACAGGCAGTTCAGACACAGGCAAAGGCAAAGCTAAGTTACAGTAAAAGATAGTATGATAGTAGAAAGGTTTAAAACGTTGTCGCTGAAGTTAAGAAACATTGAAGTCATTGTCGGGAAGACTTATTTAAGACATAAAATCTACAGTAACATCACTATCTATTCTTTAGCGATGCCAGACAGGTATTACAAATGTCTGTTCCCCAGCCACCTCCTCCAGCTCCTGTGGGGGGGGGGGGGGGGATTCCTCATCCCTCCCATGCCAATGGGGGATGTAAACACTTGTGTGTGTCCTTGGTCTGTTCCGGGGTGTCTCCTCGGTTGGTCATGCCTCAGGACTCCTCCAAACAGAGTCTGGCAGCTTCTAGAGATTGCCTGAACCACCTCGGCTGCCTCCTCCTCGCAATGCAAAGGAGCCGATGTTCGAGTGCTGTGGTTTGTCTACATTCACAGACAAGACACCATGGCACCCATTGGAGAAAGCTCATTAAAGTCCCTTGTATCTGCAGTCTCATTCTCTCTGTCGCCGTTCAAAGATTGTGACCATTGGTTTAGGAGTTGAATGAGGACTGACAAGACAAATTGAGAGTCTCGGGCTACTTTATAGCTCAGCTGTGATTTCCCACCACATTCTGATGCAAAGCCTGCCAGCCCATGCCCCTAACTGATCATCAATCTCACAATACTTTGTAGGCTACCATTGCTCTACAATATTTCACCTGAGCTCCTCCATTTGTGGCAGCTGCTCCCTCCTTAGCTAGAATGAGAAATCCAGCCCTTCCTGCACCTAACCTCTAGGATTGATCTTCAAGGTCACAGTTTGGTGAAGCCAAATGGAGAGCGTCATCCACAAAAAGCAGAAATGTCAACTGTCCCACATGTGTATTAGTTGTTGCATTGTCTATGAGTTATTCTCTGGTATTATTTAAGTATTTAAATAAGTTTAACTGTTTATGAAACTGAATTAAGGTTTCTATCTAGGTGGACAGGTTGTATTTTTAGTCAGGGAGCATGGTGAAGTAAACCTCTACATCATTTTTCAAACAGTGGGTCCTGGATTTCAGACCAGCATGTTTCTCATTCTGAGCCAGCAACCGTCCTGAAATGACAACTGTCACTGGCAAATTTTATCAACTGCTGCTATAACAAGCTGATTATAAACACTATCTCTGGCTGACTTTTGGATGGTTCAAGCTAACTCTTTTTAAAAAGTTAGCATCCCTGCCAGTTGTTGATACAGCTCTGTCCTTGCAATGCAATTTAGAGCTAGTTAATTATGATATATTATCAGTTAGAGAAGTGCTTTATCTTTTATGTATGTGAGATTGCTACTGCGTTACTGTGACAACTTAGCTAGGAATGCTAATGTTTTCAGCCTACGCAGACGTCACTCCCAATTCTTTGAATTAACGTCTGACTGTTACTATAACCTTACGCCCACTGTTTAGCATGTGGAAAAATTTGGTGGTTGTGGTATCACTTTGCGACAAAGTTTCCCTGAAGTTACTGTAAACTATAGCAGAAACTGAGCTTGGTTTCATTTGCAACCACCAACTGTATAAAATTCTTGCCTTTGCTTGCTTTCATAGTGAATAACTGTTGTAGTTGCCTGCAGAGTAGTGCTTACAGCAAACCCTTAACATGGATCATCTTATGAGCTGCTATGTGTCGTATAAAATGTTTATAGGTGAAGGTTATATTGGCGTTACTGTTAAGCCAGTATCTCACAGTAATCTACAGAAACAATAATTATCTAAATACCAAGTGCATAAATTAGATGTTTTATGTCCTATAGTGTTACCTAAATGACACAAAATGGAGTTTCCAGCAATTTCATGGTGAGGGAATAATAATATGGAAAGGTCATATGTGAATATACAAATATCCACATTTAGATCCTTGCAGTTGCAGCTCTCAAGGATTCAGGCCCATTGCTTTGACCTTACATGTAATCCAAGTCCATAACGGAGGTGTTTATGACCTCTAGGCTCTGAATGTCAACATATTCACCAGTTTGCTGTGACATTAATTTAAGACTAAATGCTTCAGCCTATTTTTTCCCCCTCATGCACCCTTCAGCGGTTTCATTAGAAATTCAAATTACGAAACCAAACTTTAAGCAAGTTTACTGAACTTAAACCCCAAAACAAGTCATTATCCCAAAAATGAGACAGAACTTTCCATCTGAAGCAATGGCACTGCTGAAAAAAAAAAAAAAAAAGGCATGTTGGAATTTCAATTAGCATATACACTACGTGATATGCATAGCCTATATTTCAAAATCAAAAGCAAGGACAGCTGTTCAAGCCATAAGAAACAGAATGCTGAGTAGTCGTGGGGCGTCACAGAGGTAGTAGACTGTACGCTGCAGATGAATATGTGATGATTGGTGAAGCACAGAAACCTGTGATTAGGAATTACAGTCAACTCATCTGCACCAAGTTCTGTCCAGTACACTTCGGTCTTATTCTGGTCTGATGTGTCACTCAAGCCTGAAACTGAACTCCTTTAACAGCTCTGCAAAACATTAATGACCCAACGCCCCCTTCTGGCCCTGTACACCTCTCTCTCTGGGTAACTGTATATAAACCTGCCATTCTCTGTAATCACAATGCAACCATTAATCATATGCTTCTGAAATACCGTAGGTTACATTAATTAAGATTAAACATCCATGCTTTAGCAAAAAAAATTTGACAGCACTTGCTGGTGTGTCAAATGTCAAATGATCTGTCCAGTAGTTGTTGGGTTAGACCAAAGTGATAGAGGGTTAGGGTTAAAATTTGAATTAAGATGATATATGTGATAGTCCTCCACCTAAACTGTTTGTATCTGTCATTTAAGTGTTTTATTTAATTCCTTGCAGGTATTTCCCCCCCAACTTTTAATCTTTTTCACAAACCATGTCAGCTTCTGCTGCTCTTTTAATGTCGTAAATATGACTGATGTTGTGGATGAAAAGAGACCTCAGAGAGAAACAGTTGTTGTAACATGACAGACAACAGAGACTTAGTAGTTGACCCTGAGCTTTTAACTGGACATTTCCAAACAACAACTTCATGTTCATGTTCAAATGCTGTGTCACTTTAATCGTCAGCATTTGAACCTGACAGATGATTTGCCCCTGAGGATTTCTAAGTGATCACTTATTTTTCCTTTAGGCCATGAGATCTGCCTGAGAAAAGACTTGAACACAAAAACCTGGATCCTGGTTAAATGTCTACAAAAAAGTTTTGAGTCCTTCCTGTATTATTTAGATCTTACCCTTGGCACCACCTGGGCCAAAGCCAGAACTGGAAGCTGGAGTGAAAACAAACAGGGACCCCAGGGTCTTGGATCTGAGACTGAGAACTGCTGCTGGTTGATATACTGTACCAAGGTCAGAAACTGACAAGTGCTTGTTGTTCATCTGCTGCATTTACTTGATCGGAGATGTAATCACATTATTTCTCATGACATATGCTGTGAATATTTTATTTAACCTTTACTTAATTACTGTAATAATCCCATTGAGATTCAGAATCTCTTTTGCAAGGGGATCCTGGCCAAGAGAGCAGCACAGTAGGTCCACATAAAGTACACACTTGAAAAACAACAACAAAACAAACATAAAAACAGTTAAAACAGTTTGGGAAATCACATTTCACCAGCTGCATTTGGTAAGAGGACATGTGCATTCAGTAGTAAAATAGCCTTTGATCCTATAGCTTTAAAATCTCCCATACTTGGGAGGTAATCCAATTCAAGATGACTCTGTAATTTATACCAGGAGAAGGGTGCGAATGCTCACCAAAGACAGTCACCGTAGCGTACATTATCAATCTATCGAGCCTGAGACTACAGCTTTTGGGGTTGACTTAAAGAGTCAAGAGAGAACATAAATAAGGAGGCAAGTCACACAGGATGGCCTTATAAAGAAAACAATACCATTATATTATATATTCACGCTCCCCAGCAGATGAATCCTAATGATGCTGGTGAACCCATGAACTCTCTGTAACATCACCCTCTTCTTTTCCCCAGAGCTGAATCACAGTTTAATAGGCAGATTATGTGTTCAGCAAATTTAATAGCAAACTTCAAAGAAGTTTCTTGCACTTCACTGATAAGCGTTTTAATACCCTTACCGCCACTGTGAAAATATGTTAGTGGAAACGAAATGTAGGTAATTTCCCTTCATCTGTTTCAACAATTTGGATGTACAAAACATCTAACACACAAAATGTGTTTAAAACATATATTATAAAATATATTACATTTCAATACCACTGAAGGTTAAGGTTTTATCTGTGGAACATCCACTTTGTATTACTTTTTTTTAAAACCTTATTATCCTGGTCTTGTTCTTTGTAATTGACCTCAGAAAGTAAACAAACTCACTCGTGTAACCCTCCATATAAATTGCACTCAACTTTGACCTCAAGAGGACATTGGTGCAAAATCTTAAGGGATTCGATCAAGGAGTTCTGTTCATGATCATTGTGAGGTCACCATGACCTATGACCTTTGCCCAACAAAATCTAGCCTAATCAGTTTGTCCTTGAGTTCAGGTGAGGTGTTTTCAGATGGGCTTTTATATTCTGATAAGGCAAAAACGAACTTGACCTTTGGCCAAATCAAAATCTAATCAGTTCATCCCTGAGTTTAAAGGGATATTCCGTCATAAATTTAACCCATGGTCCAACGCACTGTGACACCGAGTTAGACCCCGCCTGAGAGATGAAGTCTGCTGACCGCTAGCTTCTCTAGTTGTAACATCTTTAGCAAAGACCGCACCATAACAAACAGCGCAGTCTATTTCTCCTCACGCAAACCGCAAACAAAAAGCCACTCATAGCCACAAATAATGCTCAGAACAGCAACAAACGTCATCAACAATACAAACAGGGTCCCAGCACATGAGGCATCAAACATCTGTTAGCTTTGCCTGGTTTCTACTGAAGAGATGAAAACAACTCACCCACTCTCCTCCAGTTACACGCAGCAGCTTTCCACGTCCGAGTCTGACTGGCAGCACAATTTCAGTGGCAGGCAGTGACCACACTGACCACTTAATTTCGCCCAGCACCGGGACACCACCGGCATCTCCCACTTTCCCTTTTCTCCTCCATTTCCTTCAGCTCATCTTCGGTAAACTCAGTCTCAAACTGATCGGGGTGCCCATCGAAATGAAACCAGTCGGCGTTGTCTCAAACTCCATAAACTCAGCCTTGTTGTCCCTTCTGTGATGTCTGCTCATAATACATCCATGTGTCTGCTTCACTATGTTACAGGCAGTCTCTTCCGGCAACAAACGCCGTCCTGATCTCGCGTGTGACGTCGCGTCTCCCGGAAATATCTAAAGTTAGAAATGCCCAATTCCGTACATTACCCTGTGAACACTCCATAATGACTTTTAGAAACTGATAGTGTAATAACCTTATGATGACCGGGTGGTGTATATCTGGACGCCGTGACTCCAGGCTCTGGTTTAACAACAGCAGGCTTTATTGTTGACTCACATGACACTGCATACAGCCTAGTCTGCCTCCACGTTCATGTTACTACCTAGACTTCCGGCCGCTCACACTTCACGCTGCTCCAGTCTCATCACACTAGTATAAGTGCGCGGCACTATATACTACAGATAGGCCAGATACATAGGAACATTGGCTGCACTGCATGGAGTAATACACACATTTTCATCCTTGAGCTGTGGGATTAGTCTGGGGCCGTTGACTCGCTGTTTTGGTCAGCAACCGGATGCAGGGCGAGAGGGACAGGCCTGTCCGTCAAAATAAAAGCACCAAGCTAATAAAATGCGGTGACACTTTTTAATTTAAGGAATATAAGTTACAGAAAGTCCACGAGCCATTAAGTTAAGCTTTTGCCTTTATTGTATTACAAGTTAATGTCTATTTTATAAGTTTTATGTTGGTGAAGACTTTTACTTTGGTGAGTCAACAGACTACTTCACTCGGCAATCGCCTCCACGCCAGCTGACTACCTGTAACCATGGCAGTAACAAGCAGACACATCACAGAAGGGACAACACCAATACATCCATGGACAACACCTGAGTTTGTGCAGTTCGAGAACAACTGGTTTCATTTCGATGGGCGCCCCTATCCGTTTGAGACCGAGTATACCGAAGACGAGCTGAAGGAAATTGAGGAGAAAAGTGAAAGAGGGGGGAGCTGCCGGTGGAGTCTATGTGCTGGACCTGGGGCCTTCGAGTGGCCAGGCTGTGGTCACTGCCTGACCATGGCCGCTGAAACTGACTGTTTGTGCTGCCAGGAGCACTCGGACGTGTTTTATCAGTGCCTGGACTCTAACGTTATGGTGGACACGGAAAGTTGCTGCATAACTGGAGGAGAGTGGGTGAGTTTTTTCCCGTCTCTTTTCAATAGAAACCAGGCTAAGCTAACAGATGTTTGATGCCTCGTATTATGTGCTGGGAGCCTGTTTGTACTGTTGACGACGTTTGTTGCTGTTTTGAGCATTATTTGTGGCTATGAGTGGCTTTTTGATTGCGGTTTGCGTGTGGAGAGATAATGACTTGCTAAAGTTGCTACAACTAGAGAAGCTAGCGGTCAGCACACTTAATCTCTCTCGAAGTTGGGTCTTACTCGGTGTCACGGTGCGTTGGACCATGGGTTAAATTTACGCCTATAACAAGTTTAACTGACATGGTTTTCACAAAGTCCAAACTGTGTTTTGTGAGGTCACAAGCACCCTTGACCTTTGATCTTCCACTACTAAAATTGAAGTCCTAGTGAGTGTTTGTGTCAAATGTGAAAAAAGCCCTGGCAGGAGGTTGTTGATTTATCATGTCCACAAGAATGGGACAGATGGACATACCTGTGTAGATTATGTATATGAGCATGTATGAGCAGCCCAAAGCCCATCTGGCTCCAGCTCTGGCTGTCACCGACGTGGAGAAAAAAAAAATGCACAGAAAACATTGTTGATCATAAATCATGGCTGTAATGTATTCATTGCCGGTTAAAACGGATGTGACCCCAAGTATCATTGTCTGAACAGTTCCAGCTTATGTGTCTCCCCAAAGGCAGACAAGGAAGCTTCAAAGGAGGTTTGGCCATCAAGGGAGTTTCAACCGGTTTCATCCTCGCCTTCCTGTTGCTCCTGTTTTTGCTGCACACAGAACAGGAAGTATTCCACAGAGAGGACAGCTTTGTATTTCAAAGGGGCACACTGGCTAATATTTAAATCAAGCACAAAATAATCAGTACAGCGATTTTAGTGGTTTTAGCACGAGAATTGAAAATGAGTCTTTTACACTGGCTATTTTCACGGTGCCTAAAAAATGGATTTGGGCCCAGCTAATACGCAGTCCATAGAGAATACATGCCGTTTTATACACTCACCTTGAAGACATTTTTGGGCCGGCTACAGTCAGCGAATTGGTTCCACTGAAAGATGCTGACTGTCATTTCAAAGTTCAGAAGACTCCCCCGTTCCCTCCTGCACGGCCGTGTGGTCCCCCGGCATCAGAGCGTTTCTGTTTGTGACCTGTGCCGCCGCCTTTTTTCTTCCACTCACTTTCCTGCTCTGTGTGAGAAGGTTTGATTTGGCAGGAAGGATGGGCTCTCGAGCAGCTATATTATGTTATCAGCAGCTCAGTCTCAGGTCCCTGTTTAACGCTCTGAAAAAGACCTGTTGTGTTGAGATACCGGCCTGTGTCGTGCTGTGCTGCGTGGCTCGGCAGAGACCGGCTGTGAAGTTTACCCCGCTGCATTGCAGGCAAGGTCACTGGATGGTGATGGCTGATGCCCAGCCCAATTCATGGGCATCAGCTGAGACCTGTGTGAGGTGAAGAGCTTGTTGAATTTTTATTACACACAGAGAGCAGCTTGTGTCAGCGCTTTCACCCACCATGTTCTTTGAACTGCAGAGCAGGTGGGATGGGGATTTAGTGGTGTTTCCAAGTGATTCTCCTGCAGGGTGACAGTCAATCAAGCTTGACAGGAAGTGTGCGTCGCTCGGTGATTATCAGCTCTCCGAGCCTTCTTGGCAGGATTTTGTGTCATTGTTGGTCTTCACCCCATCAGTCTGTAGAACTCTTTTAGGCAAGAAAATACAAGGTGAGATATTGTAGAGTTAAAAAAAACACATCCAGAGCCATTTGGCTAATTCCTGATTACCTGTGTCCACATACAAACTGGGATGTAAATAGATGAAGGAGAAGATAAAATGTATGAAGTCCCTTTTGAGAGTTCCACATGTGTTCATTGACCAAGACTAACCTTCGCTGTCATTGCTGTCTGACGCCTTGCATTCTTGCTGCAAATCCAGATTTTAATTGTTTATCAGGGTGATTATCATTCAGTCACAGACTGTGACGCTGGCAGTAGATCCATAACAGGGTAGAGGTAGGATAATCAATCACATTGTGTCGGGCAGCAACACTTGACACATGACAACTAAGATCCAAAACGCGACAGCCACACACAGCTCCGTCCACTGCTTTGAAGGTTTTCCAAATTAGTTTCAAGAAGAAGCTTCAAGGAGAAATTTGCAGCAATTCTCAAAACACAACAGTCTTACTGATGGCACAACGACTGGCCAATCAGATTTGAGCAGCGGGCACAGTCTCAGAGCATTTGCAAGACCATGCAGTAAAAGACTGGACCTTTTTCTGATATTTTTGTTTGCATGTACAATCATTATTATTTTATTGTCCCACGAGAGAGCAAAGTTACAACCCTTACACACATTTTGTAATAACAGCAGAAAGATTAAAAATGCAGGGAATTATAAAGTGTTTTGCCTCTTTTCTAAACCAGAGTCTGCTTGGATAAAAAAAAAAAAAAATCTAATTATCATATAACAGTTTCAATCTGTACGTTTAATCCACAAGAATCAGCTGCTCAGGAATCAGGCCACGTTTTAACCTGTGCGCATTAGACTCACAGGTGTCTTCAATAATTCTGCTGATTAGACCTCTGCTCAGGTTCAAGCTGGGTGGAGCAATAATGACATTTACATAAGTTCACCAAATGCAACGTTTTAACGAGAAAGGACATTCTTTCACAGTTTTCTCTGACATGCTCATTGTTCTGATCCACCAGTTTGTACAATTATCTTAAACTGACTTAAAAACCCTATATTACATTTTATTATACTATGCTGTGTGCAATTTATCAATTTATTATGATGTTGCACTGAACAAAATTATGTTAATCCTCTGCAACATATCATACAACTATAACATAATCTTAGCTTGTATTGTCATATGTCTTAATGTGTTTTCTTAAACGATAAAAGCAGATGTGGCATCACTAACATAAAACTACAGTATGTCCACGCAGGCTCTAAGATCATTAACTGTTCATTATGTGTAGTCCATTAGATGCTGTGCAATCTTACTGTTCATTGAGAATTATTACACCCTTAATAATGGTCACCAATTACCTCACAATGCACCGCACAAACCTGTGTACAGTCAGTGGTGGTCACCTACAAAGATGTAGGAGCCTATACAGTAGCCTATATCATGCATGGCGTAGAGAAAATTAAATGGCTGTCACTCTGACATTGCTTTGATCTTGCCATCTAGTGCATGTCTGCGCTGATAAACCAGAGGCAACAAACAAAAAGGCATTTTTTATAGACTCAAAGATAAGATAACACCCTGTTTGCAGAACCGCTGTCTATTATTAGAGATAAGTCTAAGTTGTAATATTTTGTGACGGGCGGACAAACTGGGTTTCAGTAGTTTATGAAATTCACCTACAAAAGATTGCATCACTGAATGATGGATCCCATGACCTAATGTCTATGATCTGTGGGCAACGGCTTCAAGTTTGAACCCTGTGATACGGCATTACTTCAAATGAATGTAAATAAAGGGGAAGTCACTGCCACTGGGTTATTGAGTAGACATGTTGTTGTGTTTACGGCTCAGCCGGCTGACAGAGAAGGATTTCCTCCTCGGTGACAGGCATGTTTTCCAAGCTGTGTCATCCTGCGTGTCTGTTTTTAGTTCTCCAAGAAAAGCAGAGAGAGCAGCTCAACAAGCTTGTGTAGGTGTGAGCCACAGCAGGTTGTTTTAGACGTCAGATTTCAATCTGGATTAACACCCGCTGCTGAATAAAATGGGCCTCTTTGTGGCATATTTAATGTGACTCATGAATAATTTGTCATTTTTCTCAAGGTGAGCAGTTCTTTCGGATAAACGTAGACCCGCTGTGCTGTGAAAAACAAGAAACATATACCGTCATCAGAATTAGAAATGCTTAGCTGGCTAAACTAATTTACTTTATACAGGGTGGGATTCACCTCGAGCGTCAATATAATTCCTCAGATGTGGGCTATAGTGCATCAAAAAAGGGTGGACCATTTCACTGTTTGCCTGTTGCATTTAAATGAACAGAGTGGTTTATGCTGAAGCATCTTGAGATTTACGCAAACATTGTGAAGATTTAAACCCCCAGTGCGAAAAACCCCCTCAAAAGTTTAATTCAACGAATTGGAAATCTTTTCTCCCTGTTGACCTCTGTTAGTTCTCGGTTTCTGTTGGTTAATTAACTTAATGATCAACAGCTGACGACAGGATCAAGGTCACGATCTGTTCCCCCTCTATTGAATATATCAGCCTGTTTGTTTGAGACATTTCTAGGTGTGCGCTTGGTGAAAGGTAAGACACTTGTTTTGTAAAAGTCAGTCGGCCAAGTTGTAAATATTATCAATAAATTAATCAGTTTTGTAAAAAAACACATGCCCTGTGGGTTTTTGGAGTCAGTTGTATTTACAGTATCCAGATAATAATGTGCAAACTTGATTAGGGGTAACTGAGACTGGTCTTGTCTTTACACCTTGAGACTCATTAACAACATTTCTGTAAAAGAAAAAGCGACTTAATGTGATCCCAAACAGCCAGAAGTGGTCAGTAAGAATTGGATATTGTGGCGCAGTACTGCATCCTATGAATACCTACACATAATACATTCACAAAGTAAATAGTAGAAATTATATTGCAGGGTTTTTTTTTGTTTGTTTTTTCAAATCTAATTATATTGCGTGGTATTGTTTTGTTTTGTTTATTTATTTTTTCTTTTTGGCAAAGATTGGTAATTCCCAGTCCGTTGCCTTCATAGCCACAGGATTAATATAAACCAGTCAGAGTGGGATGTTCCATAATAATCAAGTGTGTAAATAGGCTGTGGTGGCAGCAGATCAACCCACCTGTAAACATGACAGATGGACTGAGAGGAGGAGCGGTGACCCCCTCGCTTGTTTGGAAGGGAACCACAGTGATGTGGCAAGAAACAGAAATTTTGACAGACAGATTTTTATTAAATTAGGGGGGCAGAGCAGATGCAGGACGGATGAGGGGGATGGAGAATACACAGTGACTTGTTTTGCTGGCTGCATTGCTATATCCAATGATATTCAGTATAACACAGTGATGGGTAGTAAACAACATGCAATTAAACAAGTAGTAGTAGGGTTTGCAGTTTTCATCTACGTATTTTTGCCACTTTTACGTAGTTAATCACTGATTATCTGGGGCCATTAAAAGAAAGGAATTTTTATTCCAATGCTACTTAAACTGAATCACCTTGATCAGTGCTGACCACTGTGAATGCATACAGATACAGATAATGCATTAGTCAGGCAACCACCAACACGTCCTTGACCTTTGTGTAGTGCATGTGCAAAAGCCAAAGGTGGGTGTTATTCAGTGTTCACACAGCTACAGCACCATGATGGAAACACCTTCCTAATCTCAGCCTGAAGAAGAAGAATCTTGTGTTCATGTCCAACACTCTCCCACGAAAATAGTTTTTCTTTTATGACCTTTGAACAATCTGCCACTTTTTGCAATAAACTTTGGTTTACAATGCTTCTGCATTGATACTCTTCTCATGTATGAGTCTTAAGGCCTTGTTTTTATTGGAGAAGTAGTTATCTGGAGAGTGGAGACTGAAATGAGCTGCACTTCACACTGACTCTTGGCTTATATTCGCTTCAAAAAAAGATAATGCTTTTGTTTCTCACTTTTTTTATTTTTTAAAGTGAATGTGAATGTTGAACCTTCAATGTCTTTGTTCCATATCACTTTCAGAAATGAAAAAAATGACCCCCAGTACTAGGTGTCCTGATTTGAAAACGCAATGCAAAAGGACTCCCGCCGCTAACACACATGTGCAATCTATATGATTGCAACGCACAATCTACAAGATTACCAAAGCTACCACTCTTGGAAACCAATCTCTCTATATGATGTCTGGCCACATGTGCATGGAGGAGATTAATATGGCAATTGTGTTGAAAGACCAGGCTATTCATGAGAAGTGTTTTAATAGCCCTGATATATCTAAATCAGACAGCTGCTGTCTGCACATAAATCTTCCTCCTTCGATAGAACAATGCCACGTCGTAATTGGCAGGGCAGTATGGGGAGAATATAATCACCTGCAGGCTGCATAATAAAAACCACGCATTGTTTGTACTCCTGAGACGTGGACAGGCTATGTGACTGAGTGAACAGTTTAGGGATTTACATCTTAAACTTAAAGATATGATAAACACAAGAGATAAGGGAAGGAAGTGCATGAGAACAGATGGAGGGGCTACTGGAGAAAAGACATTAAAACCAAAAAGGAAAATAAAGGGAAAATTAGAGACAGAGAGACAGATGTAATGGCTTATCCAGAATAGAGTTTCACCATTGTTATTCATAGAATTGCATGCTTGGATTAGGAGAGGTTTCTCACCCACATAACATCCTCATGGCCTGAAATTGCCACTTAATTCAATGATGGCGCAATGAGATCGGGCATGATTAGAAAAAAAGGAAGAAAAAAAAGCATTGGCACAGCCTGGCAAGGAGCTGAAGACGGTTTTAAAAGGAATGGACATTTGTCAGCAAGTGCAGGTTTACAAGTTTTTATTGCTGTGTAATTCCTAGTTTTCCCAGTCTTCCTAATTTTATTGTTATTTTGGTTTGCTTTTTTGTCTGTTTTTCGCTTTTTGGAAATGTTTGAGAATTGAAAGTGGACACAGACTGGAAACACTGGGTAAGAGGAGATTACGACAACGTGCTTGGGCCAGATTCAAACCTATGTCACAGTTTTGTGGTTTGTACTTCAGCCCACTGAGCCTCCAGGACACCGTAATCTCTCCCTTCACACAATTCCCCTTGAAACGAAACAAAAAAAACACTGTCATTATCACCTGATGGACAAAGCAGAGTTTGACCAAAATCCACTGAGGGTGACATTTTACTGAATGTATCTTTAATGATTAGACCCACTAATCTCAACCTTAGACCCTGCAGAACCGAGCGCAGCCCAGAGAGACTGAATGCGTATCAATGTGCAGATTATGATATATGCATTGAAAAGAGACCACAATAGCTCAGTGCGGGTACATGTGTCAGAATAAATGGCGGTGTTGCTGTAAACCTGCCTCTCAGAAATAAATGTCAGCATCAATCCAACATGATTTTTTGCTTGTTTGGCTCGGACAGCTCAGTCTGCGAGTCTGTCTGGAGAGTTATAGGCCTGAGTCTGTAGAGCTCAAACGCAGCCAGATAATCTTCGCTGACGATGAGTTCTGGCAAAGCATCTGATCCCCTCCGCCCTGTGGGTACCAGTGGCCGGTGTCCTATCAGGAGCAGTGCTCGTCCGGAGGCATGTTTCAGAGATAACAGACACACAGGAGAGCGTGGACAATAAGCAGATGAAAGGTCTGGGAGGAGCTGAATAAACACAGGACTCAATAATATTGAATTTGTTGAACCAAGTGTGCATCTCAGAGAAAGCTTGATTTAATACACGTTCAAAACATCTCCAGCTATGACCGAAGTAATGATTTAACAGCTAGAGGATCGGTGTCAAGTATACATGTGTCACACAGGCGCAAATGATCACGCACATCTTTTCAACACTGCTCCTGTGCCAGATATTACACACATACATGCCTCTGCAAAACTGCTTTGATCTTTTTTCCCAAGTGCATTAGATTAACTGAACAAAAGTGAAAAAAAAGTCCTGTAGCAATAACACTTGGCAAGGAAACATGATGCCAAAAACTGTTTACCTTAACCAAAATGCTAAAAGTATGTATCTACTTACAATGAGAGAAAAAAAACACATGAATTCAAATCCAGAGTGGGTCTGACTGCAGTAAATATATTGATATGCATAAACAGTAAATAAACTCTTGGCTTGAGAATGAATGCAGAAAAGTGTTCATGCATAAATACATAAATGCATAAATGAAACAATAAGCAGAGGCTGTCTAAAGTAATATTTGTATGAGAAGGTGCTCAACTTGAGAACTGCAGCTCAATCAAAGCTGATGTATTTCACTCCTGTTCATGATATAGAGGAACAAACATGGCTGCATCTGCTTCACCTGTGTGTCTACAGGCTGGACCGGCACTGTCGGGATTCCCCAGCCTGTTTCACTGCGGTAATTGAAACTGTGCAGGTGTGAGGCTCAGTGCACAGGGACTTCATTAGCAAAGAGAGAGATTCTACCTGACCCATTTTCAGAATACCCAGAGTGCCACCGAGGGCTTCTTTGACATCCCGACTCTTGTTTTGACATAAAGAGGAAGGGTGATTAATTTATTGCTATTGCATGTTGATCCATGGAGAACATCTCAGGGTCATTTCCAGACCTTTAGTCGTAGAGGTGTGCAGGGGCCAGGGTCTGTAAGACTGGTGATCAATCTTAAATAATCCTCCTCCAAACCATTGAATTCAAGCTATTCCTCCTCGTGTCAATAAATGTTTGTTTGCTGACTTATGAGGACTCAGCCGAAAAGAAAAGAAAAGAAAAGAAAAGAAGAGAAAAAAAACTCTCACCGTCTCTGATCCACTCAAGCTGAGACAGACAGATGTGGATCTTTTCGAGATCTCCCTGCTGATAGATTAATGCGGACGAGCGCCTGGAATTGTCTAGTTTGGAAATCACTTTGCTGTGAGCCGACTGTCCGCTCATTGGAAGGAGGCAGCAGGCATGAGCTGAATATCAAGTGCTTGCGCAGATGGAAATCACTGCCACTGTTGTGGGATGTACATCTTATGAAATTAATATCAGTGAATTCATTTGGATATTTTCTTGCAATTTAAATTTCCCTAGACACATTAACAGATAAGGAGTCCACTAACTGGATAACTGGAGTTATTGTTTACTGGCACAGAAACCAATTGACAATGACCTTGCGCTTGTTTTGTTTGATTTCATGTGCAGGACAGGTGTTGCTCATAAAGCCAGGAGCACAGGTCCAGTACATGAGGAGCTCCACAAATATGCTATTTACACTGAGATATGCTGTTTACATCTTGAACCACATCTGAAAAAATATGAAATTATTCACCGGAAAATAATTTTTATTTTGGTCCACATGCCTAGAGCATGAATTGGAATGTGATTTGTCTGCACTGGTTTAAGAAAGTCCTTGTTTCCTACAACACCATTTAACTAAGATGTGTAACTTCTAATCAAAAAGAAAAGTCACTTTTGTCGTCTGTGATTAATTTGACAACAAATTACACTATAGCAGCTTCATGACAGCTTGCAGCATCTCATGGAGACAGAGTTGTGTGAGTGACAGAAACTTTGCAATCTTGTTAACAGCGGCATGCCGAATTGAAGAATTTCTCTCTGGAAAACTTGTGGTCTTATTAGGGGGAAATGTTGAGTTTATATCTACAGTCAACACAGAGAAGTGAGAAAATTACCCATTTCCAGACAGTAACTGTCAACTGTGACAAAAGCCTTACATTTGAAGCCTGTGAGTTGTTTTGCGAAGCGATGATTATGATGCCGTTTCCTCTTGGATAAAATTGTCCTGGAGTTGTGTCCCATCCTTAATGAGTCTGGAGTCGACAACTGGCACAGACGTAATGGGTCATGAAAAGCTTATTTCACTGTGTCAGCTAGGGAGGCAGATTTTGATTCATCCCAAATCTGCATACCCAATTTACATTTCAAAAGGCAGCAATCCTTTTAATTTCCATGAAATTGGGTGTCTATTAGTGGGTGACTCAGATACATGGCATACAGGAGTCAGTCCAATAGGATTCTTACTTAAAGAACATCACACGTGGGAAATTACCATGCAGATTATTGATTGTGCTAACCTCGTCTCATAAGTTGTTTTATTTTTTTTCAAATAGCTTCTCAGACAAATAAATAATTAAATACCACGTTCCTTAATATTGTCTTTTTGTAACATCATCATAGCCGGGAGCTTTCTGCTGCTGCAGAGCTGAAAGAGAACTTTCATGTTTTATTAGGTCAGGATTTGGAAAAATAATCATCTCATCAATCGTTTTCCAATTTGCACATTTTTGTGTATCTTCGCAAATGCCCTCGGTGGCTTCCTTAGAGTTTCAATGGCAGCTAAAATGTTTAATACAGCGTGATACCATATTGCCTTTTACTTCTGTTAGCCCTGGGACGTAAGTCAAAATTATGTAACTCCTTATTCGGCTCAGAGGGATCAGTCTCTGATCTTTCCTGGGCAAGACAGAAGAATTTTGTGACCCAATTCTGCAGATACACAATTGAGTGCTTACACGCTGGATCTGCGAATGTAGGTCAGCATGCCATTTTTATGGGTCATTGCAGCTGATCGGCTGGACTGCAGAGAATAGGAGAGGACATTTTGCATACAGCAAATTGGCCAACAAAGACATATCTATTTTCTTAATCCAGAATATCAAAGTTGTTTATCGTCTCCCACTGAGGCCTGAGATGTATCACTTTAATTTTGAACAAAGAAAATTGATGATAGTCAAGATCACTCTACCATGTCTGCATGCAAACTGTCTGCAGCCCCAGAGGCTGATATGAAAACATTTGTTTCTCTATCAGAGTAAATTCTCATAGAAATAATTTTTCACATGAAATAACCTCTCACATGAATCCCTCTCTCTCTTTCCCCCAAGACACCAGAGTCACAACAAAACAGCTTTAAAGTGGTCACAAATTTAGTTTGCCCAAGTGTCCTGTCTCTCATAAATAGTTCTCTCACCCCTGGCTCTGCACCATCCCATTTTAAGCTTCCTCTTGTCTGGCCTGAGAGCATTTGGGATCCATCTCTTTACTCCTAGAGTTGTGTCTAACCAGCTTTTAGGCTATTTCAAGTCTGGCTTCTCTCTGATATTTCAGGGAGGCATCTGGTCATGCTACAGTACAGACATATTCCTCTCAATGATTTCCTATCAGCAGCTGATCCTTGACAATACTCCATGGTAATCCCTCTGTGCCGCTTCAGATACAATCAATCAACAGCCAGAACGGTTTGACATTTTGGAAAATACATAAATATGCTTTCGGGCACAGATGAAGCCACTCTCATAGCACTTTCAATAAGCTTAGCTAGGGGAAAATAAAATAGCTTTACAGGTTCTGTTCACAAATTATCATGTTCAGATCTGCTTTTTGTCTTTTTTTCAGACTGAACAAACAAGATGTACTTTGTAAACCTGTGATCTTGAAACACTTCCTTTCAGATTTGCACCATTATGTCACCACTCTATTGATTTGATAATTAAGATATTTCTTAGGCACGTTCTGGAGTTTGCGCGAAGATTTTGGGGCATTTATTTAGATTTAAGGTAATGATATGTAAAACCTCATGTCGCGTCTTTGCCTAATGTTTCTCCCGTTATGATCAAGGCAAGCACTAAAACTGATGTGCAAAGCTATCTGACCGCTGGTTTGGTACTTAGTGTGTAGGCCTACAAACATGGCTAAGCCTACTGGTTTAGTTAGCACAGCTTGGTCAAGTCTTAGGCTAAAGCTGAAGACAAGTAAAGAGAAACATCGAGGCTTGTCGTGGAAGATGTCCAGGGCCAGATGAAGCAGACCAAAAAGAAAAAATGCTGACAAAGAAAGAGATGACATTAGAGTTAACAAGAAACATGAATTAGTTTTGCTTGTAGGACAAGAGAGCACAGAAGATGGTGGAGAGAGACCAAAAACAGCTGTAGGAGAGGGAGTCCTGCTTAAACAGAGAGAGGAGGTTAATCAAAACACACAATGACGTCTTTGTGGAGAACCCTTTGTTTGAATCTAAACAATTTTTCATTTTCCAATTAAATCTCTTTGTCAAAGACGCACAATGTTGAAACAGAAACAAAGACTGCTTTGGAAAAGAAAGATAAAAGAAAGCAAATCTTTGCAATTATACAGCTGCTATGTGAAACATTAAAGGGGACTCTTAATTTGAAAGGTCATCTGTCGCTCCAAAACTTTGAGATTTATTCATGACAAAGCTTTCCTCTTTTTGCTGTTACATGCTCTCTTTCTCAAACACATTTCAAGGCAAACCATGAAAACAGGCCTGAGGTCAGAGAAGTCACAGACTTTCTGTTGACATGAGCCAGAGGTGGAGAGAAATAAGAGAGGGCGACGCCCACAGAACATTTTCTCATAACAAATAGGCATTTTATGTGAGACATAATGGTTGATGCTGTTTTCACTTTTAAATCTCTGCATATTAATTACCACATAGATATTATCTGTTACAGGTAAAATTGCAAAGTCAGTTTCCTTCAAATAGAGTTTTTTTTTTCCTTTGATGAGATCTGCATCAAGAGGATGTGAATGATAAGAGGCAAAATTAAATGTGGGGAATGTCCTTGCCTGGCCAAAAAACTATAACACTAATAGCCAGGAGGGGTTCCTTCCTTGTGCAATGTGAAAGGCAATGTAATGTCTTATGACTCTTTTCTGTGAGCACTATCAGATGATCATTTAAAGGCAATCATTCAAAGATGAACTTTTAAGGATCTTTTAATTGGCTATATCCTACAGCTGTCTTTGGTTCTTTGGTTCCATCTTTGGCAAGCGAGGAGATTTGATACGCCGAGTCAGTATCTACTTCGTGTCAACAGGAGATAATGTTTGATGCTATAAATATGATTCCCCGTCTTGCGCTCTTTTAAATCTAAATTTAATTGTGTATAAGCCGCCATCCATCAACAGTTCAGTTACTCATATTTCTAATCATCTTGCCTGAAGGAGTTTGGAGCTCGAACTGAAGATTTGCTCTATACAGCTCCAAGCTACATTTACTTAAACCAAATTAACATCTCACAGTCATTCAAATATATCCCATGTCCAAATTTGATACATGCAGGCATTAGTATTTTAGATGGTTTTTGCAGTTAATATACAAGAATTAAGTGTACTTAATTCTGTCTCAGGAGCAACGTTGTCCAGTGGAAATATACCGAAGCGTCCTCAGAATGAGCATGTGGTGTCGAATTGGGACCCGGCTATAGTCGGTTCATACATATACATACGCAATTAGACAAGATGTCCAATTCGCCACAATTGAAGCCATCTGTGTGGACGTGCAGGGCTTTTCAAAATAAAAGTTTTAAAAAACAAAAAACAAACAACTTGTGTCACTGGAGACGCAGCTATGTGACACGGCTGCAAAAGCACAGGTGTAAATAATGAAATTAAGGATGAGTGAAAAGCATTGAGCTGCTGCAGGTTTTCTTCCTGCTGCCTCATTGTCCCACTGTCATGGCTTACCGGGGGGGAGGACGCGTGAATAGAACAGAGCCGGCATTATCAGCAACACCTGTGCTTTTCCTACTATGAAAGCTGAATCATGTCAGTCATAATTCGAAGCATGTATTGGATTTGCAAAGTGTGGTTACTCTGGAAAAATGACAAAATAAACTATGTTCAAAGCAGAAAGTATTCACACTAAAGACAAAACACTTATCTCACAGTGGGATTAGAGGAATTTAAAACTAATTGGACAAAGAGAAATAGCTCTATAAAGTATACATCACTAAGATTTGTATATTCTGCATGCAATTTGGACACAGCAAGTTTGACTGTTGCCAATTTTGCACTTTAAACAAAAACATACAGAAGGGAGAAAAATGCCAGATAAACTGTAGAACAGACTCAAGAGTATCCTCACATCCTCACATGTACCAACTCCCTAACAACAATCCCTCAGCTCAGTCCGTTTCCAGCAGCTTGGTTCCAACTCAGCACTCGGAGTGTAAAAAAAACAGCTCAACCACGTCTAGTTGGTAACGCTTGGACTTCCTGCACGTCTCCCTTCTCCCCAGATAGCGGGGTATACACACCCAGAGGCAACGTTTCTGAAACTGAGGCGCAGTCGACCAAACACTGCTCTTCTCCTTTTATACCTGCAGGTCACGAGCCAGCCGGTCCTGGTGAAGTGGTTCGCTCTCTGTTTGTCTGGAGCCGTACCTAGGACCTGGCTCGTCTACCGAGACCACAGATGAGCTCGAGTGCTCCAGAGGACACAGTTCAAAGGGTCGCAGAGAGACGCACAGACAACTGCTGTAATGTGTCCATTCAGAAAAGACTCCTTGACCTCAAACTGTGATATAGACACACACTGAAAGACACAAATAGAAAAGCATAGCAGCTAATATTTCATTTACCTTTTAAATGCTCTCAAACTCTTCTAGTTTGCCCACAGATGAAGTCCATTCACATAAACCTTGACTTTGACAAACACGTTTCTGCTCTGCTTCCTTTTTTTCATAATTTTTCTGTCATTCCCTTCCTGTCCATGCAGCATTTGTGTGCACTCGTCTTCCTGCTGTTCGTCACCTCCAGTTTGCCACACCCACCTGCTCACCTGCTCCTCATTTTCTCATTACCTGCCCTCAAACAAATAACCCTGCCCTCTGCAGCCTCAGTGCTTTGGCAGGTTGTTTATTGTGCTTCATGCTGTGGCCTTGTAGCCCTGTCTTGTATCCTGCCTGCTATATTCCCCTATGGACTTGTTTTTTTTTCTTTTTTTGGCCTATTTGCCTTGCTTCTTGCTTCCTGCTTCCTGCGCTTACCCAGCTTTAACACTGACTCACTAAACTTTGCTTTAACTTGCCTTTGCTCAGAGTGTTCTCCCTATGAGTTGAGCTTCTGAGTCCACACCTTTCCTTGCCAAGATTGTTACGGTTGTGCGCTAACAAAGGCTCCTGACACCCATGTTTTTTTTTCTTGCCGTAAATTGAGGCCAGCACACAGCTCCCCTTTTCCCACAGGAAAGACTCCTAATAAGACTAAGAATAAAGTTCTGTATAGACCACTGACCTGATTGAAGTTTCTTCTCAAATAGCAGCTCAAATTAGCGTGATCCGCACATGTTCACTTTGAGGGTGAAGCAAGGCGGCAGAGAGTCTGATAACAAAATCAGCCAGAGGTGACTGGAGGGCCAATTTCTAATTCCACAGTGCTGTGTGTGTGTGTGTGTGTGTGTGTGTGTGTGTCTGTGTCTGTGTGTCTGTGTGTTAGTTAGCTTGCATTTCTTTAGAAACGCAACATTAGCCAATAGATTTGGAAAAATTAAAAAAAAAAAAAAAAAAAAAAAAAGAGGAACATGGAAAAAGTTGCAAAACTGCTAATGTCAGAAAATTACATCATATCATCCTTTTGGCATGAATAAGCAAGAAGAAGGAAGTTTCCCAGAGTGCTTACATCCCTAAAAAAATCAATTACAGCTTTCAATTTTCTGTTTTGTCGAAAGTGCAGTCGTGCTGATTTTGTATGTGCTGTCAGTCCATCTTGCTTTAGAGAGAGAGAGAGGAGGGGGGGTTAGGGTTTGGACCACAGCCCCCCCTCCCCTCCTCCATACTGACACTGTTGTGTCTGAAATATACAGCAGGTTTTAAATTTAATTCACAGGACGAATCTACATATCATTACAGAGTTTGCCTGCTCCACAGTCAAAGTCATCCTGGTGAGGCATCTTAGCAAACTCCTCTAACTGAATGACGTCCCTGCAGTTGTCTGTTTTATGTTGGACATCCTGACAGGAGGAAAACTGTTATCGCGGCTTCCCGGGTTGTAGCGGCCCTTTAAATTGGATGAAAGCATCTGCTGCTTCATTAAGAAATCCAGCCAGAGGATGTGCATTCTGTGAAAATGAAGAAGAAACAGACTTTAAAGTACCCTGTAGAGTTTTCTTTTGTAAACAAAGACTTGTTTTGTTTACACTCGGTGCTTCTCAACAAAAACTCAGTATCCTCAGGCCTAACGAACATATTTACTCCATTTCCAACCTCATAAACTATTTGCAAAGTCTGCTTTTTACGATATCTTTCCGATGGTTATATCCACTTGTGCTTTTCTTATTTCCAGTGATTTTATTACTTGTCATCCTCAAGCTTGTAATGTGCATAATGCATCTTTGTAAATGTACTGGTAAAACATGTTCCACAGCGCCTCTGGTGGTCAGAAATTGGAACATTTTAAAAGCAGTGATAGTTGAGTTTCACAGTCTCGGGTCACCTTCTCAGTTTTCTCCATGCACCTCTGGCATGTTACCTGCTCTCTTGTGTTGCCGTCAGCTGACTCCACAAAAGAAGTGCCTGGCGCGAGGGCAGAGGTGAGGACAGGAAGGATCGCCACACGCCCTGTTCAGATTGACCATCTGTTCCAAAATCTTTACAGTGCTGATTCATCAAAATTAAAAAATCAAATGGCAGTACCCGATCCCAAAGTCCCATCAGGTTTATTTTCTCTCTTTAGCTACATGTGAGATGTTTGAATTTATTTCTTCTGATAGTAAAAAGAAAAAAAAAACAAAGCCACTGCATTAGTCAAAACCAGACTCTATGAGCCCATGGATTAATTTGCAGTTTGATTTTCTTGTTGAATCTTCTGCTCGTATTTCCCCTTAAAGCCATCATAATCTAGTTGATTAACTGCGGACTAGAACATGTTGACATGCCCACAGGATTGTCAAATATATTGTCTTAATATTTCCCCCAGTGTCTGTAGCAAAGACTGAAGGACGTTTGGAGAAAACAGCTTTATTACTCCAGAGGCAACCGACCCTGAGAACTGTAAAATTGGTCACAGAAATGGTATTGATCTGGTTTTTCAAAGCGCTGTTGTGACCTGACTTGTAATGCTCCTTTTGTAAACGCCCCTTTTTGTGCTCTGTCTACCAGCCACACATGATATTATCATTATCATTCAATGTGTGAGAAAGAAGCCGCTGCTGGATTTAGATTGAATGGTGGAGATTTCATCAAGGCGGTGTAATTTGCAATAGTGAAATCCATCGACAAACTTAGCATATGATGAAAAATGCATAAGTTTTTAACCAGTTTATTCATAGAAACCGTGAGAAAATCCCTCTGTTGAGGATCTTGTCAGTGAGAGGAGATCAAAGATTTAAAGTTTCCATAATTGATCTGGAGACGTGCGTTGGTAAATACACATGTGTGTGTTTAACAACAGGTGACCTTGTCAGAAGCAGGGCCGGTCCTTACGTAGATCCCCACCTGGGCTGCAGTGTAATGGGATGGCAGATGAGGAGGAGGAGGATGAGCTGGTACAACCATCTTGCACAGACAGTGACTGATTGTCTGGGGAATTCTACCTAACATAATGCATTACCGCAACATAATTGACTTTAGTGCAAGACAAGATCCCCGAGGACCAACAGTTTAGAGTCAAGGTCACAGTTTTTGGGCAGAAAAGCGGCACAAGATGCAAGATGAGGTTTGTGTCAAGAACAGGTGAACAAAGGAGAAAAACACACAAAGAGATCCATTATGGTTGACCTTGGTCCTTGGTCACGGCGACATGAATAAAAAGCATGAATGAAATCTCACGGAAAACTAAGGCCTGACCTTCTACAACAACAACAACAACAGAGTTTCTCCTAGAAGGCAGTGTTTTATTCCTGGGAATATCAGTCTGAGGGAAACACGCTTTGACATGTAGAAACACATACGTACACTTCTACTTCCCTGCTCTACGATTGTTCTATTGCAACATGTGGTGGAGGAAGCTGCTTCTGTCATTTAACAAGGCCTGCTGAGTCTGGCTCCAGTCTCTGGCTCAAATGACAGCATATTTAGTGTCATCGCCCATCAAGCACCTGTCAGTCTGCTGTGCCTCTCTCCCTGATTGATGGCCGCCCCCTGGAGCATAGGGAACAGCGAGCCATCCGACCACCGTGCCACAATGTGTGGTTAATGACCCGCCCGGAGGCTTCCATGACTAAATGCAACCCCAAAAGTTTCCTTTTGCACGTCTGCACGCCACGGACAATCACATCACAGCACAAACACACGTGCATGACTACATGCAAACAAATGTGTAAACAACTTAATATGATTTTCCAAGGCCACAGCATGTAACTTCAAAGGAAATGGTTATTTATACCTTATGATGTAAGTAAGGACTATTATCCTGGGATTAGACTCTAGCACATTAAATCTGGGCTCATGTATTTATGTATGTTAAGTGAACAAAGCTCCTGTATGCGTGACAAGTGTGCACTTAATGCTCGTTGTTGGGTGACAATTATTAACTGCTGTTAATGTTTCATTGCTTATGAAGATAGACTCCAAATGCAGCCACTCAAATCCAATCAGTCGTCCCGCCGGTGAAAATGTTTATCGACGGAATAATCTGTGCAATGATTTGCTGTTGTGTGTGGGAACAAAGACATTATGCTTCAGCAGCGGCTCGCAGTAAAAAGACGGGTGGGTTTTCACACAATAGTAATGTTTCAGTCTGATTGTTACGCTATAAAAGTGGAGAGGTTGTTTTACAAGAAAGTGGCCACAGAAATCTATCTGCTGTCATCGGTAAAATGAGATCAAATCTTTAATCCCCCATTGGGTAAATCCTGTGTCTGTCCTGAGGATACACGGCAGAAACTCTCACTGGGTATTGGAATTAAACGGATAAGGAAACAGGTGGTTATATTTCACTCAGATTTCAAGCTGTCAGCACATACTGTTTGTTTGGTTCAATTAAAACAAGATAATCAGAGTGAGGGCTGATGAGGAGTTTATTCATTTGTATGTAACAGCACAAAGGCTAAGACAAGGTGAAAGAGACGTGTCTGGTGTCAGGGCTCTGCTATCGAACATGAAGGTCTCCTCAGATCTGTTTTCCACCTGTCGAAGTGTTTTTAGATCTACTGGGGAGGCAGCTGCCATGTTTTCCTGATTGTGGGATTAAACGGATGGGATGAGGACGCCGGGGTTGGAGATAGCATCGACACTCCACAACAGCATGATGGCAGCTGTGTCAAGTAGATGGTCTGTTTAACCACGTGCGGTGATTTATGTATTCCGACTTTCCGCTAAACTGATCCGATGTAACACGATGATCGGACAGAACAGACAGGATACACAGAGTACACGAGCCTGTGAGGATGCAATTCAGCGTGGATGACAGACATTCTGTCCAATGAACCATCCCCTCCTTGAAATGATCTAGTCTCAAATAACATTGAGTGTCTGTGCAAACTGCAACGAAGGGAACATTATTTGCTAATGCAACTTTTTTTTACTCTCAATTAACTATGGCTGATAAACATACTTAAAGCAGCACTAAGTAATATTCTACGGTGGCCCTGAGAGCTCACACACACATGCAAAAACACAAATGCTACAAATTTAGACTTACTTCATAAATTTGAGAATTTATGCACTTCATTACAGCCATCAGCTGACTTCTGAGGACGACTGCACGCTGCAGTTGAAACATGTCACAAAATGTCCTTGTGTCTGTTAAAGGGATAGTTCAACATTTTGGCAAATTGGCCCATTGCCATAATCGCTATAGTCATAGCAGTAGGTTCGTTACCTTTATTTGTCGGTGTAAGCTATTTTTAGAACGGAGGAGCGAAGCGTCAGGCTGTTCAGAGCTACGCTATGGAGGCTAATGGAATTTCTTGGTTTCCCTCATCAAACTCATCAAATACAAAATCCCAAAACTCCAAAACGCTTTTGTGGACAAGTTGTGACCTGCACAACCACCACGCTATGAGATAATAATGGAACGTTACGAAACGGAGCCGTTTTCGAGGTAAATACAGAGTCTGCTTGCTGAAAAACTGTCCCTGAACGCAACGCGCATCAGCGGTTTTGCATGAATTTACCTCTAAAACAACTCTGTCTCGTAACGTTCTATTATTATCTCATAGCGTGGTGATTGTGCAGCTCACAACTTGTCCACGAAAGCGTTTTGGAGTTTTGGGATTTTGTATTTGATGAGTTTGATGAGGGAAACCAAGAAATTCCATTAGCCTCCATAGTGTAGCTCTGAACAGCCTGCCGCTCCGCTCCTCCGTTCTAAAAATAGCTTACACCGACAAATAAAGGTAACGAACCTACTGCTATGACTATAGGGATTATGGCAATGGGCCAATTTGCCAAAATGTTGAACTATCCCTTTAAAAGAAGTAGAAAATGCTGAAGCCAACAGTACAAATTTGGAGTATTACAGTATCTGAATCAATCATGTAGTAATGTTATGAAAAAAAAGAAACTCACGTTGTTTTCAGACACTATTAACAGATAATTGATTCATAATTTCTCAGGTCATGAAGCTCTGAAGAAGAGTGCTTCCCAGAGTCCATCATTCTTTTGTGTCCCTCCAAACCCCACTGTGAGGTTTTGCAGTGCATGGGTTGTCAAATTAATGATGCTGTTTTCTGAATTTGTAGTTTTCCTAAGCTCTCAGGGACACTCTTATTCTTCATATAACTAATGGATCAAAAGGCCATGTCTAATGTGAAAAAGAACCGTTATTGATGAAACCACAGATAATAATAACCAAACTCTGTGTTTGTGTTCTCAGATTTTCAGACAAGTATCTTCATTGATTAAGAAAAAGAAACCCCTTTAAAAACTGATTGTACACTATCTGAACAGCACTGAACAGCAGCAAGACAAAGTCAGCAGCCAGCTGGTGAAAAATAGTTTTGCAAAAAAAGCCAGGTATTTCTCCCAGGAGTTGGAAGACACCGAAGCCAAAGTTAAAGGAGATTTATATTCAGCCAGAAACAAAACTTTATATAAATGCTAATGTTGCTCTGTAGATGTGTAAATGAGCCCTGACTTTATAACAAGTTTTCCTCATTAACTTTAAAAAGAAAAAAGTAAATGTAAGTTTAAATTTGGCAACAAGGGAATCAGCATACCGAAATCAGTCAATTAACTGAGAGAGTGTTTTATATATAGATATAAATTTCAGGGAAAGTTTCTGTACCTCTGTTATAAACAATATGTCCTTAAAGATCTGAATAGACAAGAAAGAGAAAGTTTTCATATCTGCAACTGTTTATATCTTAGTGAAGCCATGTAAATAATCTCTCGCCACCATTTGACTGAGGACGTCCGAAGCCTTTTAATGTTTATCATTATCAGGGAATCACTGGTTTAGTTGTTTCCTTGCAGAGCTGTTGGGAGGCATCAGCGTGACCATGGACCAATCAGAGCACTCGGTTTTAGGGGCTGCACCCGGAGCAGCCAATCAGATCTCAAAGCCATGCCCCAGGCAGTCAGATATATTCATTTGTGATGTCCTCATTACATTTTAATACATCATTTGAATACATGATGATGTAAAAATTCAATAAGCTCTTTTAGGTGCTCTTCTGGCCCTCATTTTGCCCCTCGGAGGACGCAAGAAGAAATGAATTACATCACTATTGGTCATGAACATCCATGATGAATATTTCATCAGGATGGTCTGGAAATTCACACGATTTTGCTGTTAATGACACAGTGTGCCATCTGCCAGAGCAACAGGTAATTTAAGGAATTCATCATCATCTGCTGTCACAGACGTGAAACGGAGAGTGATACAGTAACACTGCAAACAGGCTGCAGACGATACCCCAAATGTCTGGGTGTCTGTTCTCCGACAACAAGCAATACGTTTATTTTCTGCACTCAGAAGTGCTGGAAGACATCAGAGCAGACTGCAACAACATCCTGAGGAGGAAAAAAAAAAACACGACTAACACATTTTCAGCAACTGCATTTTTCATCACATTTTAATTGAACATGTTTTTACAGCAGGATGACATCATAATCCTCATGTACATAAACCGGTGCGTGATGATGCAGTCTGACCCCCACCAAGGACAAATTAGTGTCAGGGAAGTTGACCGAGCCGGAGCAGGTACTCATGGTGCATGTGAATTGCGATAAAGCATTTTATTATTAAATATTCATGAATCACCGTGCATTAAAGTCCACGATGGACCCCATTGTCTAAATGCCAATTATACCTGCAGCACAGAGCACGACGGTGAAAACGACAGAGAACAACTGAAACTGCTCAAATTTCTAATTTAATGAGTCTGTTACGGTGAAATAGTAAACACCTTGATGAAGATGTTTTTGAAGGACATCTGTGTTGGCAGATGATAACGGCAAGAAGGTGACCTGAAGAGGAATTTAATAGAAAGCAGCATGTCCATCCTGCAGTGGAGATTAAGAGATGTAACGTCTATACTGACATCTTAACAGGATGCTTTATAGTGGTGAAACGAGAAATCACACATCCTTAGCTGTCAGTAGCTTCCTGTCAGTGGGTTTTTATGTGTTTATCTGGGTCTCCTCTGAACCCTGTACTCCATGAACGCTCTGCAGGAGGTTACTAACACTCTCGTCATTTTTGTGGAAATCTATCGTGTACCGCTTCTCACCTGAGATTTGACCTCCAGTGACATGTTCCCTGCATTAATAGGACAATATGTAGTTCATATACTGTAGGTGATAGATTGTGCTGTGAAAACTATGCATGAACAGCTGTCAGATATTCATGAGGTGAGGAAAAACCTTCATGTTTTCCAGCTTTCTATCAAGGAAAAAAGAAATCAACATCGTGAAAATTATATGGATTATATTTGGATACGTGGTCGTCTTTCAATGGGCAGCAGTAATGAAATATACAATCTGTGGGACTCAAGAACAAAGATGTTTTTTTTCCTTCTGTAGATCATTATACTGTCTGTATGACATCTGCATGCAGAAGAGAGATGCTCCTTCTGTCTCTCCTCTTGAGGCTTCTCCTTGTTACGGGGTTTGTGTGGAGCTTTTATCTTCTTCAACTTTGTGATTTTTGGGCTGCACAAATAAAATTCACTTGACTAAATTCTCCACTGACTGGTAGCTCAGTCACAAATGTGTCACAGGGATTAGCCGAAAACCACTTTTTGTGCCAAGCTTCTCACAAACCCAGATAAAGTAAAAGGTAAAAAAAAAAGTGGAGAAAAAACAACAGATATCTGACACTTTCTTCTCCTTTCTACACACTGGGGAGCTGCTTCAATTCTGATCACATAAAAAATGTCTGTGGTGCGACCTAATAGTTTCTGAAACCAAAGGTTCTTCAGTCAATTACAAAAGCAATCAATAATCCCAAATGAATCTCTGACGGGAAGCTGTTTGGATGTAGGTGCCATTGATGAGATTTTTGGGAGTTCTTTCTGCACTGTTAGTTTTATAGATTGCATTTGCCATGCAGGGAAAATGCTTTTCCACTTTGTTTAGTTTAAAATCTCATCTCAAGGTGCTAGTTAAACATCACCCCAACATTTATAAAATAACATACAACTATATATGAATACCAAGTAATTGTGTCTCAACAGAATATCCCATGTTTTACAGCCGTGTAAAGATCTCATAAAGTAAGAAATCAACAGATATAAATGTCAGTGTAGATCCTTAGAGCAGGGGCCAGTCTTACAATCGAAGACTTGGGGGGAAAAGAGAGAGAGAGAGACATTTAAATTCATTAATTGCACCAACTTTTAGTAAGATACAACCTGGGCTCAGTGCAGACCTGGAGCAGAGCTGAGCTGCTGCGGCGTTTTAATGTGGCAGGACTCAATATGTCTGCTCATCAGTCAGGCTCAGGATATTTTCTTCAGGCTGTTAAAAGTGACTGACGACGTCCTGGCTGCTGTATATAACCACCAGTTTAGTGTGGTCTCTGCAAGAAAAAGAAAAGAAAAACTCTCAAAACTCATTACTTGCCCCCACAACAATGTTGGAAAATCATAAATTATTAGCCATGTTTTGCTCTTATTTTTTGTCACTTTTGTCAAAGCGTGTCTCAATGTTACCATGGAAACGTGGCTCTTGGTTAGCCTGGGGTTAGAGGGTGGATAACTTTGCAAGCTGAAAAATAAGTCACTCTCTTTTTTTTGTGAAACCTGCATTATTTTTGATTCAAGAGCGAAAATAAGACTGGCCGAGATCTATAACATCTTTATGACCACGGGCGTGGATAGGAGTGACATGTTTGGATTTCTTCAAACCCCTTCTGCTTCTTGACATTGTTAGAAATAGCTCAATAGATATTTCACAATGCATACTCTTGAACTGCAGTGAGATGTGCCTCTGCTCTGCAGCCGTTCTTGATCATGTGGTGGTAAACGATCTTCACCCTGCCTGCTGGGTTTGTCTGGGATTTCGATCAGGCCTGAATACAGGAGTTCATCCTTGGAATTTACAAGAGTTTTTTTTTTCTCCTTTCTCCATCCAGTGTGGGAATATTTCCATCTTGGCCGCCTGGATGTCAGCAGCTGTGGTTTTGATGTCTCTTACCTGCCTTTACTCTGAGCTGAGTTGCCTCTGAAGACAACCTTGTAGCCCACCCTAGAGGCTTAATTTGATGATGATAGGATGGATGCAGAGGAATGGGGTGATTTCCACTAGTGAAAACCCTCAGGCTGAGATGATATCCCACTATGAATGACCACTATAGCACTCTTATGAACTCTATGGGTGGCATATATTAGATAACTACTACTGCCCAGACATACAGTGCAACACAAAGGTGACTCTCACTCTCCTCCAGTCTCATGAAATATTGGCCGGTCTGGGTTTGACGGGCTTGAGAGCGAGACTGAGCTGAGGCTTTTTCAGATAGAGAATAAGAAATGTTTTGGCTCGACGTGGTGTACAGATAAAAGGGCTGTCTGGTTTGTTTTTGCACTTAATGCAGTTTTTACATCTTGTTATGAAGGTTATTGTGCAGTGAATTGTGCTTTTCACTGAGGAGACAGTGGGTTTAATGATCTTTTGAGTGATTAAATTGAAGATCGGTGTGTGCTCATTTATTCATTTCGTGAAAGCGGTGTCTGTGATGGATATTTAAGAATATGATTGTGTTTGAAACATGCCGCAAATAGGCACCAAGCTGCATTAGAGTATATTCAAAAATCTTTTTCCATCAACCTGTCTTTTTTATGAACAGCATATATTACTGCCCTGGGTATACAATTACTGGATATCTGTGCTTCCCTCTCTGCCAGAGTTGAAAAGACTGCATGAAAATGATTAAACTCTCAGAATCTGAGCCATCATATATCCATCATGTTGCGTGGGAGAAAGAACAAAGCCTGTTTTTCACGTTTTAAGAAGTGTGCTCGTGTGGATGCGGAGCCAGCGGGAGGCTCAGGTGCAGCAGAAGGAGACAATCCCTTCACATTCAGAGGGGAATAGACCTTGCCCCTGTAAAAAAAAAAACCTTGAAGAACCAGTCAGTGGAACCACATGCAGCCCTCGGAGCACACGTCACACTTATCTGGTGACAACCAGGTTGGAAAGATGTTAACGCAGGGCACCATCGAGCAGCACGCTGGAAGTCTCAACGGCAGATTCACTGTCTGTGTTTTCTGAGGGCTGCTTCAGGTGCATCTCGGTAAACATTCATCACATTTCAGCCTCAGAGTCGTACAGCTGGTTCTGAACAGAATATGAGGGTGTGCACTGCTTTGTTTGGGGTAGAAATAAATAAATAAGTGTGCTGCCTGTAGCCCTGTGTGTGGGCTTGCTCATTTCCAGGAAAGGGATGTTTTCAGATTCAACCCGTAAACGACTGTCACAGTTACTTTTTACTTATTTATTTATTTATTTTTCAGACATCAGGGTGTGGTGGCTCGAATTAAATAAATCCATGGCCTCGACTTTTTCTAATGCTGGAAAATTGCATTTTTCACCTGGGAAATATGTTCCGCCTGCACTGATGAGTAAGCATGAAGCTAGTTTGAGTTGTTTATGCAGTAGTCGACTTACTTATTGAGTAACCTATTGGCTTTTTCTTGTTGAGAGCTAGATGAAAAGATAACCACTCTCAATGCCTGTGGTAAACATGAAGCAGCTTGTGGAAGAAGGCTGGCTGCACAGAGCCAGGCTAGCTCTTTCCACTTTCGTCCAGTCTATGCTAAGCTAAACAAATTAAGCTAAACTAAGTTAAACTAAACTAAGATAGCTGCTGGCTGCAACTTCATAATCATAGAGAATAGATATGTCAGCATCATCAGCTCTAGTCTCAGTTCATCCCTAGTGGTTCTTGCCAATATGGCACCCAGCCCCAAATTGCTACATGAGCACTTAATTTCCCTTGAAATAGATTTGGTTATTTTATTTTATTTTTCCTCTGTCCTTTGGTCCTTTTCACTTTGATGAATAAGCATTCTGAAAACCAGCTTCATTTTTTGTATTCTGGGTTTCACTGAATTCTTGTTTGATCATGAACCACATATTGGATAAGGACCAAATGGCCCAAGGCTTGATCTAATTTTTCAGCAGGACACTAATCCAATAGGAGCCAATTAATGGTAATACTATGACTGAGCTAAAAACTGATATGGAAAATACTCAGGCAGTCTAACTGGCAGGGCTGCAGAGCATCACTTGTTGCTGCTTATACCCACTTTCTTTTTCTTTTTCTGGATCCTTCAAACGCACCTCATCTCTATATTTGGTCCAGCAATCTTTAACCTGTGTTTTTCAGTTAACATATACAAATTGGGGGGGAAGGAGGGAAATCTCATTGCAGGCAGACAATTTGGAGACGGTCAACAGATTCTGTGGCAGAGGCGACAGTAGCCTGTGGTGTGTGTGTGTGCGTATGTGTGTGTGTGCGCCATGTGAGAGTCCAAATGAGACTGGAGCAGACAGCTGGAGAGAGAGAGGATCACTGCCTCTTGCAGCGTGTCTGTAGATGAGAAGGGGGTCACCCCGGATTCCCTTGAAGCTGCTCTCCAGGAAAAAAAAATGTTCCGAGATTTTGTTTGTACCTCGTTTTCTGGATAGAATCACCTCGTCAGTGCCTCTGCTGCTCTTTCCCCCCCATTTTTTTTCGCTTAAGAAGATGCCGAAACGGGAAAGAAAAGTGAGGCTGAATATACTGGAAATAGACTCTTTGATAGAACAAGACGCGCTGTAGGAGCCAAATAGAGAAAAGATCGATTTAGTGCAAATATCTTTTGTACTTAATTTACATTTTTCTCTCTTTTTTATTATTATTATTTTCCAGGGCAGAGGATACAGGCTGCGTGAATAGAAGAGTGTTTATTTTGGGGTGCAGATTTTTAATATGAGCTGGTCAGCATCTAAATGATAATTTAAGGCTTTTTCATTATTATTATTAAACACTGCAGATAGGCTCCAGCTTTGTTAATCAGGCTATGAAGTAAAAGTTTTAGATGTTATTTTTGGGAGACGGTATTGGCTGTCTGCCTCATGTCTTGCTTACAGTAGTCTGCCACAGGCGACTTCCACGCTGCGTTATTGGTTAAACGCGCAGCGCAGCGGAAGGTGGTTTCATTCATATTTTAGGGTTTCTAGAAACATTGCGAAGACGCGACGAGCGGTTGAACTTTGCGGAGTGGTGGCGGTGGTGCGTTTTTACTGGGTGATTTGGCTTGAGGTTTTATTCTAAGATATCGAGGAGAGTAGTAAAGGGTCTCTAAAAACTCCGGAGAGCCAGGCTATATGAAGATCGCGACACAGTTGTTGATTTTCCCTCGCAGAAATGCCAGTGCGTGCTGTGACCACCAGGTTCATGTACAAGGGACTTTGCACTATTCCAGATGTCCTCTCCTACCGGACCCCTGTTAACCTGCCTGAGGATGAAGTGGAAGGTGAGTCTTTGTTAATTGGTTTGTTGGTTGGGTTGTGGTTTGAACTTGGGATTATAAAGAGTTGCTGCATCTGGACGCAGCGTCCGGCTGGTTCAGGACCAGTTCAGGACCCGGAGCAGGGATCCTGCCACTGTGCGGTTCTCTTTTCCCCCCGTGTGCACTGGACTGTGTAGATCTGCTTGCGGAGAGGTTCAGCAGCTCAGATCTTGTGCATCATGATGAAGAGTTCAAGTGTTGCACTAAATCTGGGACAGGCTGTGTGCAATTTTGCTCCTGTTTCTCTGATTTATGACACAAAGGCACAAAATAAACGGTTAGTTTTCTGTTTTAGTGTATGCATTTAGAAAAGAAGTACACAATCATTCAATAAGTTGTTAATAATCCTCTTCATATTTATTTATATTGCCTCCAAGTTCCCCATACATGGCACATTGTCATAAAGTTGTGGTCTTTAGATGCATTGATATACCTCCTGGTTATAGCACCTGTGAGACTTACACCTATAGTATCACTTTCTGTAGGTAATTTGCATTTGAGCTCAGTGTTTTAGCCATTCAGCTGTGATGAATGACAGTTTTATATATATATATTAAAAAAAACTGAAGCAGAATAACTCTTGTGGGAAATCTGTGGCAGATAAAAAGCCATCATTAAGATGGGAGAAATTGATTCATCCCAGGTCTTGAATTACTTAATTTCACCTCTGTTGAGCTTGTTTGATGTATTACATTTGGCTGTTAATTAATAAAAATCCCCCTTGTACAACATAGCATTGTACTAAGATCACATAAAAGAGTCAGTGGAGCATTAAAATCGCTCCCGCTGTTGTAAATGTGGTACATAGTTGTTAAGAATGAAGGTTCTGTTTTGGCAAATGGTCCTCTCAATGAGAGAGCACAGCTGGCGGTGATTTGGAGCCGAGCCAGGCAGACTACAATAAAGAGATAACTCACATCAGATTTGATATCACACAATCTTTTATGAGACGGGAATTCCATTCCCCCTCTTGCTCTGTGTCTAGGTTGCCCGGGCCCACAAGTGGCTGCTCTGCCCTTGCTTTGAGCCACTTGATTTGACATTGAAAATCCACTATCTGCAATGACAGCATAAATTAAACAAAAGGTTGGCTGTGGAAAAAACAAGAATTAGAACAACAGTGAAATGACAAGGATGTTGCAGGGGGGAGGGAAGTTGCGCATTCAGGGATGATACAGCTTGCCAGGTAATGGAGAAGTCGCTTTCAAACTGTAGTTCACTAATTGAGTGGCATTAAATATTCAGAACATAGTGTGACTGAGCATTCAAGCATGAAAGTATTTACCAAGGGAAGAGTCGCCAGCCACATAATGCAACTGCTACATTTACATGGCCTCACACCGCAGCAGTAAACAGTGCTCTTCGTTTTGTCACAGAGCAGCTCCACCACCAGCACCGATAACATGTGTTCAGAAAGAGGTGTACAAGTTTCAAATTCCTCTTCTGGTTACAGATCCTGCAGGTTTTCAAACTGCAGCCTCCCACATTGCCACAGGCCACCGACCCTTTATGCTACTGCTGTTCCACCTTAACTCACAGTGTGGGAGCTGCAGCACTGTCTAAATGAACGTCGCTGGCCTGTGAACGGTGCTGCAGTCCAATGTGCCCGGATAGAAATCGCTCCCTTTTCCGCAGAGGTCCGAAAAATCAACCTGTGAATGTGGTTTCATCCAACAAACTCTTTAATTACTTCAGGGCAGAAGTTCCCTGATTGCTCAACTCATGTAATTACTCTTCATAATCATATTTATTATAATAGTTCTTTTCCTCTGCAAGGTGTGCGTATATACTCCTTGTGTAACCTGACAAGTTTAAAATCACCTGAGAAATAGATTACGGATGCATCACTGAGCAGCGATATGCAAGTTTGAGAAAGTTGCACAGTAATAGTGGGTATTGTTTTTGAACATTAAGATTTAAAGACTCGGTGTAGATATAACCAATGAACCCAATCCAAATACAGCACAAGAGTATAGCAGGATATCAATAAATAATCAAAACCTTGCCCAATTTTCAATCCAAACTGACTGAGTGAACCTCACATCTATATTTTTAAGAAACCCATTAATATTACACAAATGCATCAATAGTAAATGAATGTCATTTTGAAAAATTGTATCAGTAAAGAAAAAAAGAAACATGAGTTTTGTGTTTAAATCCAGTTTCTCTTGGTGACATTGTTGCAGAGACATAATGACTACACACAAACACATCACCCAAGGACAAAAGGACCTTGTAGTAGACGGTGCTTTAACAGGGACACTATATGAAAAATCCCACCATGGATAAAGAAATTCAAAAGATCAGTTTCAGCTTCAGGAGGAATTGGAGATGACCCGTACAGTGTTTGTTGCACCAGTGAAGCACAAGAGGCTCCACACAGTAAGATGAGAAAAGATGACAAAATGTGCTTTCATATTGACAAAACCCACTTCTGTGGGTCTGCAAATCAACACACAGTAAATCCTAAAGTGTTTTCATAGAGGGGCATTGGGCACAATACAGCAATAGTCATCAGGGCACAAGCCTTCAAGCAGAACTTTAATACAAAACAACTGTCAGTCCTCTTTAACATCAGGTCCTGCGATGTTTAAGCAGCAAACACTTTGGTTCCAGTGAAGCTCAACAGGAGCTGCAGTTTCTTAAATGGCATGTAGAGGCTGTTTCTCTAACACTTGATAGCATTCAACCAACAAGTCCTTCAACCTAAACAACATAGGTCGTTTTTCCCCGCACTCTCTTGTACAACCCAGACAGATTTCATTCATATTCCCCATTTAACTGAACAGAGTATGATTAACAAATGAATCGTCTTTGCCACAGCCTTTGTAATCCTGCCATCTTCAGACTTTTGCTATCTTTAATCTGACAGTTTTATTTGGATTACAATTAGTTCTGCGGTAATAATTGTATTGGCAATATGATCTGAATTGGAGATCAGCTGCTGTGTTTGGAAGCAGAACAGCTCCGTAAATCCCATTAGATCTCGGTGTGGGGAAACGTCGCGTGTGATTCATTTGAAATCTAAGAAATTCTGTTGACGGTGCAGAAAAAAAAGAAAAGGATTACAGACGCTGACAGTGAATATAGAGAAGAAGACATTGTTTGTACTGGGTGAGCTTTAGGGAGCCTGATTAAGCACTCACAGCTCTTAATGGATCTGCTTCTAGGGAAGATATCTGAGCAGATGGTTGCCTAGGTGGGCAGGGTCAGTGGCGAGGCCTCCTGCCCTCTTCGTTGCCCTTGTGTCGTGCAGATGTCATGATGAACGCTGATATGTATTCAAACCATTTCTGACTGTTAAAATCACGATTCCTCTCCTACTTCATCCACATAATATGAATATATTCGAGCCTGCTACATCGCTCATCTCAAATCAGATTTATTTACATCGTAATTATGCAATCTTTCAAATTATTAACCTTGGGCATCGAGCTGTTAAGTTAGTCTCTCTGAGGAAGGAAAAAACCATTAATGCATCACAAATTACACCTGCACTTATGCTACTTCAGCCTGATGTCAGTGGCATAACAGCAATCATCATATTATTCATGTTCCTCAACACATCCATTAATTATTTATGTGTGTATCCAGCCTGCGTGAGAGTGTTACACTCGCTGGTAAATGTGTATGTGGATCAAACGTTGTGCCAAGTGTCTTCCTGTTTAATGAGCGCAATATCAAAACCACCATCCTGAGCCAAGTTCAGCCCATTATGCAGCATCTAGGGTAACTGAAAACATCCATGGTACCAACAAAAATTATTTCTTTAAGTTTGGAAAAAAAAAAAGATCCTACCTCACTAGCACCATTGTTACAAATTGGAAAGCTGAGCCCCATAACTTAAGTAAACTGGCAGACACTTAAACTGCACACATGTTGACATAGATAAGGGTCTCGTTTTATGGCTGAGCAGTCATGACTTCCTGGCAGTTACACTCTTGGAGGTCTCTGCGAGCTTGTATCACTCCCCCGGTGAATCCCCGACTGAGGATGTGAACAGTATTTATAGATGGCAGCCAGCAGGAGAATCCCCCAGATATCTGGCATTGTGGGGAAGTGTAGACCCGTCTTCCACTTTGTATGCAAAGCTGCCTTCTTTTGTGCTTACAAATGCAATGTTTTTTTGTTTTTTTTGCAGCAATATTGTAAACAGATAAGTATGAGCGTGAGCGTGCTGCATGGGTGTGTGCGTGACTGTATTACAGCTGTCAGGGATCTATAACTGTAAATCTGCCGTGCACAAACAGAGTAATATTTGTCAGGGCAGATTTATGATGGTTGGAGACGCTTTGTGTTCTCTGAGAAGATATTGAATGTGCCACTCTTTTTTCCAGCTGACTTCGGTAAATACGCATATAGTGAACATCCGTGTGTTCATCTTTCCAAGCCAGCAGCAGCAGCAGGGTTGAAAAACAACAGACAAGACACTAGAGGCTCTATTATCCTCCGCTGTTTGTTTAGTGGGACTTCCTCCGCGGTCAGAGACAAATGTCTGGTCGTTACTGTTGTCGTCGTCCAGAGAGATTCACAGTTACCAACAACATCGTTTAACGTTATTACAAGATGTTAATCATGAGATTGTGTCCTTACTCTCCCCTTGTCTGTCTGTTGACAGCAGGCAGATTTCATTTACATCACTCTATCAAGTTGGGAAACACCCAAAGCTAATATGAACTGTTCACTGGATGAAAATATAACATCTGTGCAAGTAGGCTTCGAGCCCTGAAAGATGAAAGGACCTGGCTCCATTATCTTTGCTGATATCCACAAATATTCAGCTTCAGACTATGATAAATAAAATAAAGTGAAGGGTTCAAATGTCAAAATCTGAAAGGATGTGGTGGATTGCAGCAGAAGACATCAGTTACTACTAAATAAACAGCAGTGATCAGTTTGTTTTTAACTTCACCAACATTTTATCATTGAAATCCCCAGAGATCTGGAGAGAAAAAGCAGCTTGTTTAAGTCAATTAAATGTAACAGTTGGGTATAATAAAACAAAATGACACCAGACAAAACATCACCTAGAGACTCAGGAAAGAATTGATCAAACAAGATAAGCTTAAGTCAAATCTGTATCTCTCTCTGTGTGTGTGTGTGTGTGAGTAACTCAGTCCTGCAAAACAGCAACAACTGCTCACAAAGTCAAGATCGGATTCCAGAAAGATCAGGTCACGTAATTTCAATTCAGCGGGTGAAGAGCTGCAGGTAGTGGGAGGATTTCACCTTCTTTTTTGACAGGAGGAGTTTTCGCTGCAGGGCCTGTGTGCAGCACGTCTTCACCGTCTCTAGCGGCCGTGTGTGTTTGTGTGAATGTAATAACTGTAAGTCTGCTGCGGCAAAGAAGAAGGCAGAGATGAAGTGTAAATGTGTGAGACTTCTGATGATGGCTTGACTTATGATTTTTTTAGCCTCTTTGTGTTTGTGTGAGAGAGTGTGTGTTATTATAAGAGTCTCAACTCTCACTCTCAATCATTTATCACATCCTATTACCTCAGGAGCATATCTAGTTGAACCATTGACACTTTGTGGTTTTGTGGATATTTTGCAAAAGCAGTTCATCTGTTTCTCTTTGTGTGTCTGTGTGGATTCAATCAAGGTGTATATGAATAAACTATTGAACACAACATTAGAACAGCTTTTTGTCGGTGTGTAGGAAAGTAGAGCAGCTTCTGGAGCTTTGAAACAAGTCAGAATTGAAACTGTAATTTTACCTAATTATAAAACCAGCAGGCTACAAACCTACAAACCCCAACAGACTGTCGCCGACGACTGATTTTTGCTTACATACATGTGTATTTTGGGTTTTCCTGCAGAGTCCAGAATCCCCAGTTGTTATTTCCTTTGCCTCAGTCAGTTGCTGCACAATTTAGTGCTATTTCCACACTCTCCTCCATATACTTATTTATTTGCAAATTTGCATTATTTTGACAGTTTTTGTATGACCTATTTCTTTTTTGTGAAGAGAGCCTTAATGGAGCGTCTCTCAGCTGTGCAGTGTTTTTATTTGTGTTGCCTCTGGTTCACATTTTCTCTACGCCTTTTATTATCAGAGAGTGGAGGCATGTCATGGGTGTCATCATACCATTACTGATGGAACCACCTGGGAGGGGCTCTCGCTTAATGAAAAGAGTCTGATTTATCTCCTCGTGAATATTTCTATCCTCTAACCAATCTTCTGTAACTACCTCAATAAGTGGCCTTTTGACAAGGAAAATATGTTCTTGTATTCAAAGTACAGAATCTCCCCCTTTCTCTTTCTTGCTTCAGGAGGCTCATGTCAATCACTGACTCTCTTTGTAATATTTCTTGGGGTTGCTGTAGCTAATTTAAGATTGTTCATTGTTCCTGTATTCAGTGCCTTTATTTACGTTCCTTTCATCACAGTAACAGGCACAAAAGATTGTATTTGATGCTGAGTTGTTGTGTGCATCTCAGCATCTCCCCTTATTCAATATAAGTTAAAATAGTCAGATTCTGAAAGTTCCCTGTGGGGCACAAGAAAGTAAAAGAACTGATGTTAATTATAATCAACTGGATGCCACCTCTAAGACGAGCTTAACAATGTGGTGACAATGTAGAAATAAAGCCTATTGTGTGTAACTTCAAGAGTCCACACTTGCCAGTTGTTGGACTATTACTCTGTTCTCTTCTACTCACTTCCCCCTGGAGTGAAGAGACCTCTTCATCTGCCTCCTGCTGTATGAGCTCTATTACTGTTTCCTGTACAATGTCGTGATTGTTACTGAAGGTGAAAAGTGGTTTTGCAGTAAACTGGACGAGCACAGCAGGGAGCTCTCGGCGCTGCTTCCTTTCCTCAAGGATATATACAGTGATTATACAGTAAATATGATTTTGGAGGGGTGAAAAAAAAGAGTGGCAGATCAACCGGGCGCTCTCTCTGCAGTATTGAAACAAGCCCTCGCAGCTTGAGAGCTAATGGAAAGGAGACCAAAGGTGACATCAAACAGAGCTTATCACACTAATGTTGCATGAGATGTGTTTGAAAAAGTCATTTTAAGACGTGATAAATGAGACGCTGCAGCCTTTGTACAGATTTAGGTCTCACGCTTACAGAGTTTACTGTTAATTTATGATCAGAATCTTCACTGTGTAATCATTATGTCGTAGCTTTGTTAATTTTAGTTTTGCCAGTTAATTAAAAAAAAAAGCAATAACAGAACAAAACACTTCACAAATTTTGTCTCTGTTGTTGTTGTGGTCTGTGCACGGCGGTATCATCTTCATCCGAAGGCCATGTTGGTGTCGTGCACTGTTCTTCTGGCTCAGAGCCATTATTTGAGATTTCCCCAGTTATTTAGAAGCGAGCGCTTCAGTGGCCTCGCTGCCTCTGCCAGTGGCACTGAAACTTTGCAGCAGTGGGCTTCTTGGCACCGGTCCTTGTCATGGACCATTTTCACTGTCGTTTTATAGCTGCACTATGCAACAACAACCAGCATGAATCACTCTGTGGGTCGGTCAGAAAGGTCAGCAGGATCTGTTGGTCCTCATGTTCTGTTCTGGCTCTTTTGGAAGGTCAGCAGACTTTTAAGTCCTGGGTTCAGAACTCAGAGTTGGCAAAAAAAAAAAGCCCCTTTGATGTCTGGGACAAATCAGTTCCAGCATATTACAAATTGTATACAGGTTCCTAGATGTATATCTCCTCACAGGGGAAGGCTGAGGATGAGGTAACACCTCATTTACTTAGACGATAAACAAAGGACAAAGGTGAAAATCAAACAGTAGGTCAAATAACAAACAGATCCACATACTGTAGAAGTACAGATAAACATCAACAATCCTGTTTGCTCTCCAGGAAACAATCAGCATTATGATTCTGTCGGCAGCTGTTGGCCTAACCTGCCATGAATTTATCAGTCAATATTTCATTTTGTTCTTGCACGGCAACATTTGATGAATTGGTCGTATCACTTTTGTCACAGTAAACTCCAGGGGCTGTTCGGCTCTGTGTGACTTGCTTTTCCTCCCCTCACCCTCTCCCCTGACATTTGTAATAGAGGCTACACCACCACCACCACCACCACTACCAGTGGTAAAAAAAAAAAGAAAAAAGAAAAGAAAAGAAAAAAAGACAAGGGTGGTAGAAGAAGGAGTCCAAACAAACCAAAGATATTCTGGTGCAACAAAAACAGAGATATTTCCTCTGCAGTCCCCCAGAGCCCCTCTCAAGATGATGCAGCACCTGTTGCCAGGATGTTCTGTCTGTGCATTATCAGAAATAAAACAGATTATTCACCACTTTGGACAAAGGCATGACTCAAACCTCAATCCACAGTCGTCTGGACCATCCATAAACCAGTATTCAATAAACACAGCTGTCAGCCTCAGATTTCTATCTGGTGCTCTGATACTCTTGTCAGCGACCTTTCTAACACTCACACCAAAGACTTGTGTGTGTCTGGTGAAGCTTATTGCTTTCTGTGGACACACCCATGTATGACTGTGTCTTTACCCTTGACTTGACTCTGAACACTGATGACGTGCTTTGTGTTACGGACGGTCAGTGCCATTACTTCATCTTTTATTATAAATGTGTTGCAATGTTTCAGCCACTTATAGTATTTCACAGCACACTGTTGTCACCGACTTGACTAATCATTTATTCTGCAATATTAATGATTTGCTTAAAAGTATCAAACAAGTTAGAACTTCAGTCAGTGCTGTGAAATTGTTCTCCTCTTATCGACCGGTGCAGAATTAGCACTAAGAAGTCTTAGTCCTACGGACCATGATTACTTGCTGCTGCGAGGGAAAGTTTATGTTCAAGGTGGCTTAGATTCTTTGATCAAGGACTCGCTGTGGAACAAAAGCTGAGTTTCATGAGCGTTCCTAGCAGCATTTAAAACTTCACTTTTATCAGTTTGGCTTTAACAGTGGTGGCTGTTCTCTTTTTATCTCTTTTGCTGGCATGTGCAATATGCATTGTTGTAATTCACTTACTAACTATGTGTTTAAAGAGGAATTGTGCACGATTTGCACCTTAATCAAACAGCTTCGGAGTAATTGGGATGGTTAAATGACTTGTTAGGGGGAGAATGGAGGCTCTCTGCCTTCCACGTAGCAAAAACCAAAAACCAACCTTGCAAGATCAACGCCCCCGACCCGGTGTCCCAGATCTCGTCTCTAGAGAAACATGGACTGTTTTACGGCACTACGACACAAACATGACCGATAATCCGTATCTCTTGTTAACATTATTCTCTCTTCTTGCCGGCTTCATTGAAAACAAATGCACTTGGCTGGAGGGGAGGGAGGAGGGTTAGCTGTGAGTTTTTATGACGGTGAAAATATGCACTCCCAAGCTCCATAGAGAAAAAATGGGACCAAACAGCAGAAAATCGACCGAACTTGCATAGGTTCCCTTTAAAATGACTCATTAATACTCACTGTGATGTACAGACACATTGTCATAATAATACAACAATAATAATAATACTTACAGTATTGGCGACTTTAGGCTTATAATTAGTATTGGTTAATTCTGTGTCGACGTCTAAACCCTGTTGTACTCGTGCTGTGTTGCACCGTACGGTTTTCAGATTGTGCTTTTACCTTCTGCCTTGCAGTGAACTTCACAATACCGGCCCAGAGGAAATTAACTTTTTAGAATATGAAGTGTGAAATTCAGAGAAGAGGATTGAAGAAGAGAAGCAGTAGTTGTGTGTTGCAGTTGCATCGGCGCCCTGTGTCCTTTAAATATTCACTCTTCATGGAGAAACAATCAGTAGTCCGACCACTTCTCAGCTGGGTCTGAATTCATTATTTGTCACTGGCACCAAAGGTCGTGACATTGAATCCAGGGTGGTGCCGAAGGAAGATAACGAAACTCAAGCATTGCTGCTGGCTGTAATTTAGACAAATATGCTGGGTCTGATATGTCGAGGTGTGGTTCAGACACTGTTGCTTGTTCAGTCAGACCTCAATTTATGCGCCCCAACAGTTCCTTATTTTCTCTCTGTGTAGTAGACCGCCACTGTGGGCTATCACTTTTAAACTGTGGTGTCTCAGTCATCCATGTTTACAAGATGGATGGTCAGTGTAGTGCAAGTCCACTTGCAAGCTTGCATGCAAATTACAGGGAGTGCCTGTCCAATCCCGTACATGCATGCAAATTGCTTTTTCATCCATAGCAGACGAACTTAAAATAATCACATGTTTTCGATGAGCTCAAATTAAATTAATTTATTGAGCCACAGTATCCATCCATCCATCCATCCATCCATCCTGTCTATACTGTCTATCCGTGTAAGGTCGCAGAGGGGCTGGAGCCAATCCCAGCTGATATGAGGTCGGGAAATATTCTGGGCAGGGATGTGACACATGGAGATGAACAACCTCACATGTTCTCATTCACACCAACAGGCAATTTAGAGTTGCCAATCAATCTAATGTGCTTGTTTTGAACTGTGGGAGGAAGCTGAAGGACCTAGAGAGAACAAACACAGGCACAAGGAGAACATGCAAACTCTGCACAGAAAGGCCAGGAATCACTGAGAGGCAAAAGTGCTAACCACTGAAACCACCTTGCCGCCCGGCTATAGTATCCCAATAAACATTAATGAAGACACAGACGAGTCAGTGTTATTGCTCATGGTGAAGTTAAAGCAGAAGTAAGTGATATATTTGTGTTAATATAAGTCTTAAATAGTTATATCTTCCGACAGCAATCACTTACATAGAGTGTTTGGACTGAAACACGGGTCTCCCAGTCACTCTGCTCTGCTCTGAGCCGAGGAGAAAACATTTATCGTATCCTACAGTTTTTATCCAATGAGGAGAGAGAACGGCATGCAGGGCTGTGTGTGCAGCCAAGGGACGCCGTGAATGTGGCGACGTAGGGACGCGGGCTGTTATGGTGCGTTCAAGGAAACTCGTATTTTTCCGACCGTGAAGTGGTACCAGTTCGATCTGGTACGAGTTCACGGGTCGGAAGTTACGAGTGGCCGTTATAGTGACTTTCACCGGTAAAACAGGTCGGAAAAACACGAGTGGGTTGCCTGGAACGCTACACAGTCGTAAGTTGTGACTTGAAGCTGTAATTTACGATTTCAAAAGCCTGCCTGGAACGCAGCATTAGCGAAAACGACCGGGCCACTTACTTCTGCTTTAAAGAATGAATCTGAACCACCAGACCACTTTCCCTTCCCATTGATCCATTGACAGTGTTATATAAATGAAACCTGATCGGCCGCCTACCTCCCTTTATCTGACATACATTTCATCTTACATTTCACATAACACACGGCCACTGAGCAAGCACTGAAGAGTCTTGTATATTTGAGGATCTACATCAAACAGAAGCACCGAAGACCTGCCTTTGATGTGCAACTGCTCTTTTTACCACTTCAAACAGAATGCTGTGATGCAGGGTGAGGACAGGAGCCAAATGGCAATGTTTATGGATTATTCACCAAAAGTTGTTTCTAATTATGAACACATGAAACTGCTCGCTGCTGCCTGTCACAACCAATTGTGTTATAGCCACGGCAACATGTACTGAATCTGAAGGTACCTATTAGTATACATCTGTAGCAAACAAGGAATTTACACTACACACTCTCAACAGAGAAAATAATAGGCGAAGTGGAATCATACAGTACGTGTACACAGACGTTAGATAATTCATAAACGGTTCCTTTTCTGTGTTGAATATAACCCCGAAACACAATAGAATAAATCTAAATTCATAAAGGGAGCTGTACTTCATCTCTTCATTATTTTCATCTGTTGAATATAAGGTATCCTTTCAAATCTTCACAAAAGTAGATACCGTATTGATATAATATATAGTAAAAAATAAAAAAAAAAACGATGTGGAAGATATAGCCCCTTCAAGACACAGAAGGTTAGAGGTTCAGAGTGATTGGGAAAAAAACATATGAGGTCATCCCTTTCAACGTTTTGCAGAAAACCCTTAACAGCCATTGCTTTAAGTCTCCCACCCACAGACATGACCAGATGCTTTGGTTCTTCCCTGGTGATGCTACAGCCTTCACTGGACTGAGATCATGTGACTGACTCTGCCAGCCAGTCGAGAATATTTAACCTCCTTTCCCTGTAAAAGCTTTTTGGACGCTCTGTCTGTTTGTGTAGGATCACTGTCCTGCTGAGTGCTTTTTGATCCATTTGACTGAATCTGAGCACCGGATGCCTCTGTTTACCTCTGCATGCAGCCTGTTGCTTCCGTCAAGCAGTGAAACAAATGCACTGCCATCCACACCTGAGTCATAACCAACACAGCGTTTGACATATGAGGTGGTGGCTCTGGGTCATGAGCTGCTCCTTTACCCCCCCTCAACACATTCCTCTTTCCATCATTTTGATACGGATTGATTTTTGCTTCACCATTCCATCGAACTTTTCCCCTGAACTCTACAGGTTTCTCTCTGATCCACGAGACTTGTACTCTTCAGCCCAGCAGGTCATTTGCTATTATTAGTGCACCCAACTTTTGATTTTAGATCCTTTTTGGCCTCATTATTGTCTCCCTTGCTTGTGTGGTCACCTCCTTATTCTTCATACTGACAGACCCAAATCTAAATGGCAACTCTTAAAAGCTCTGTATGCCACAAATAAGCATTTAGTAGCCAAGTGTCCAATCACTTTTGAAACCTTGTAGTTTGTAAATAGGGCTCCCACACAGGGCCTATTGATATACGTATTCAAATTAAAGCTGAAGCTTGGCACTGTAATGCTGTATCAGTCAATTTATTTCAAACTAAATGTGCTGGAGCACAGAATCTAAAGAACAAAAACTGTGTAACTGTCCAAACACTGACACAATATCTAGACTGTATAAAATAGACTCTCTCTCCATGTTACTGAAGCAGTCGAGTCTGACTCTCTCTCCGTGGTGCTGAAAAATTAAACTTTATTCTCTCTCCATGGTGCTGAAACATTCAACTACAGTCCCTCATAACTAAAAAATACAACCACGGGGTCCGACGTCGCTCCCTATTTACTATGCAGTGCACTATATTTACTGTGCACCATTTTATTTGTGTGTCAAAATACTGTGGGTATGAATTGTACTTTTGTCCTCAAGTCTCCCTCAGCTCACTGAGGAGGTAGTATTCGTGGTAATCTAGGCGAGTCTATGTATCACATCTGAGCAGAATCAGAAATTACATGCGAGCCACTAATGAGGATTCAAAGTGAGGAGGATTTGAGGTCTCACTTTGGTGCATATTATATCATTAACGCCAGACTGATCATTATATATGGAGTAGTGACACAGACTCAGCCTCTGTCATTCAACTACAGTCTCTCTGTCAGGCTCTATCCATGGTGCTGAAACAATCAACTACAGCGTCTCTCTGTTTCTCTCCATGGTGCTGAAACATTCAACTACAGTGTCTTTGTACCTCTGTAGGCACCAAAGAGTAGAAGCCACTTAATGAATGATAATATAATCAAAAGTTGTAATTCTATGGAATAAGTTAAACTATAATTGTCAAAATTATGTGTTACAAAATGCCTAGATCCTAAACTGCTTATGATGGAGGGCTTAAGGCAAAGTGTTACCATTTCAGACTTTCTTTCCTTTTGATGTAGTTCATCAAGATTTGCCCAGGCAGATAATACTGGAATCGAATCATTGGTTCATTGGTTTGAAAATTATTGACACTTGTAAAATATGCAATATCACCAGATTTATACATCAGTTACTTTTTCAAACTTTTTAATGGGACTCATCTTGTGCACATCTTAAAAAATATATTTGCACCAAGAAAAACTGTTTTAAGATGTTCTTAATCCATCAACCTTTAAACATAGTAGTGCTTCTCTTTTTCTCAAAAATAAACATCTAAAAAGACAGAAATTACTCATTTAAAGCTATGAGCTTGAGAAAAACTTCACACATTTATAGGCTTAAACTACTTTTAACATGCCCCATAAACACTGCATGCACATATTTCAAATCAACATGTTGAGCAGAGGCAGCTGTTGTCAGCGTGAAAGCACGAGTGATTAATCAGAATCTAACATGCTTGTTGCTCTATACGTCTATCCTCCGTCTCCACTCTTAACTCAGTAATTACTCTCCTCCTTCCCACAGAGATTCGTGAGGCTTTCAAAGTATTTGACCGGGATGGGAATGGCTTTATCTCAAAGCAGGAGCTGGGGATGGCCATGCGATCGCTGGGCTACATGCCCAATGAGGTGGAGCTGGAGGTCATCATCCAAAGACTTGACATGGACGGTACGTTTTCTATCTCACTTTCTCTCTCCTGCACTGGATCAGAGAGTTCACAAGTGCTGCTGTGTATAATGCAGCACATGAGCTATGCAGTGACATGTTGGTGTGTTTGTCTGTTTTATCAGGGGACGGTCAGGTCGGCTTTGAAGAATTTGTCACATTGCTTGGTCCCAAACTCTCTGCTTCTGGAATGCCTGATAAGTTCAACGGAGCCGATTTTGATTCAGTGTTTTGGAAGGTACTGTATATGTTATCATCATCTGTATCATCAATCGGATCTAATTATGTGTACACCTTCTCCTTCATCAGTGTTTAATCCATTCTCTTTTGTCTTTGGAGTAAGTGTCCCCGAGGGCTTTTTTGTTGTTTTTGATATAGAACCATCTGTTTCAATTAAAACTCCAAAGCAAAAAAAAAATAGTAAAGGAGAGCTTTATTATCACCTCATGCATTTTATTTCCAAGTTGTTTCTCTGACTTTTGATAGACCAGATGATGCTAATGATTACGTCACATGCGGCGACTGCATGCCTTGCATTTAGTTGCGTTATCAAATAATTTATTTCACTGTCTGATTTTAATGAAAATGCATGCTGAATGCTCTCACTCTCTAACTAGCATAAATTGCCAGGAGGAACCCGGTTTAACCAATATTTACTGCTGACCTGCAGCCTGTGTGCGTCACTAAGGGGAATAGAGACTCACGTTTTTCCTCTGCTAATTAGACCTTGTTGTTTTCTGTCTTCCCAGTGCGACATGCAGAAACTGACTGTGGATGAGCTTAAGAGACTGCTTTACGATACCTTCCGTGACCACCTCACTATGAAAGACATTGAGAACATCATTATGACCGAGGAGAGCCACATGAACAGTCCAGAGTCCCACGTGGACATTGACAGTACGTCTGTTTAAAAAGATTTAAAGTCACACATTTTTAAAACTTTTTTTTTTACCACGCTCAGATGTGCTAATATTGTTCTCCACATCTTTCCACAGCAAGCCCAACACAACAGGAAAAACACACATGTGTGCGGAAAAGCCTGATTTGTGCCTTCGCCATTGCATTCATCATCAGTGTTATGCTCATTGCAGCAAATCAAATGCTCCGCAGAGGCATGAAGTAGATACCGGTACCATCTGATTACCAGCAAGATCGAAGGATGGACGCTGAAAAAAGCAAAATGTTAACCCAAATACTTTACTGCATTCTGATTTTGCGCATTGTTTTTTCAACAACCACAATGATGCGATCACAGCTTCTCTCTGTAATGGATTAATTGATGTCATGCAGTGGTTCTTTGTGACCACTAACCACAGCATACCATGGTAAGACAGAAAGAATGAAAGAAAGACATGTCAAGGGCTGATTAGTATCCTGAAACAGTAGCATCTCTGACTCAAAATCTCTGATGTTTTCCAATAAATTAGATAGGAAACCAGACTGTAGAAGACTTCAGTATCTCAGTGTGCAGTGTGTGCCGTAGTGGTAGCTGTGCTGTGTCTAATATATCAAAACAATCAGTGTTGTCGATGAGGACCATTTGCAATGCACCCAATAATGATAGGAGCAATGTTAGTAATAAAGCAATACAAAAGTGATGATGGACTTTATATTATATAGTTGCTAAAAACATATAAGGACAAGTGACATGTGCACTGCATAATGTGTCTCTTTTAAGTGTCTGTTTATTTGAGTGTGCCAAGATTTCCTGTCCAGAAGTACAACTCACATCCAATTTATCTGATTTTGCCAAAGCAGCACCATCTGCGATCTAATACTTTCCAAAGGAGTAATTCAAAACTCAAGATTGGTCTACTCATAAATGCTTAATGAACTCTTCAGTTACAAAAACTCCCCGAGGTTGTACAAATCTGTTAATGGAATATGACAGTATATTGACAACTTTTCAGCCATGCTAGTTGAATAGCATCATCATCAAGAATTGGTGGGATATCACAACAACTACTGGATGTAAGGTAGTGACAGCTGGTGCATGCATACATTCATACTTCCCTCAGGATGAACTGTAATATCTTTATTGATCCGTCTGCATTACTATGTCAGATTTACTTACCTATTGCACAAGTCTAAGGTGATGGGCATAGTAAACATTGTACCTGCTAAATATGAGCCACTAGCAACGCAAAGATACTCAAGAAACTGTGGAGTTATATAGAGCTTTAGGAGTGACACAGATGGGGTGTCAGGAAATCATGCACATCTGTCGGGTGCTGATTTGTTAGTTTAGAAAGATGCTACAAAGATGTACACCATTTTATATTCTGCAAAACATAAGGCTATTATCTAGCAATTCACATCTCAACCTGACATTTAAAAGCAAAGACATAAAAAAAAGAACAATGTCCACATTTTTCACTTCAACAATGAGAAGTACAAAAAAAAAAAACCAACAGTTGGAACAAACTGGGGAAAGCACAGGAACCACTCTGGACAGGAGTGCTGAAAACCAGAAGGGTTGGAGACACGAAGACAGGCTGTGCCCCTCAGCCACATGCTGTGTGCTCCAGTCAGCTGTTCTGCAGGAAAAACCCCACGGTCCATTTCCAAAGATGTCATAAATTAATTGGTTTGTTTTTGAGATCAGCCAGTGAGCCGTCCCGGCTGAGCAGCTGGGCATTTCTCTAACTCAAACAGCTATTTTCCCAACTGTATAGGTTTAAGACATTTAAACTTAGGTTAGCCATGAACTCCAAATTGAAGACATGACCCCAAAAGAAATGAAAGAAATGTCGGACACATGTGCCACCAGCTGTGAATAAATCGAACCATACCATGTTCAGAGTTTCAACAAAACTTGGTTTAACTGTAATATTTGTTGCAAATGAGTATGATGGAGGATATTCAATTCACATGGCACACTTGCATGTACATTAAATTAGAAATAAATGTATGTTCTATGTATGTGAGATCAAATTTAAAATTCTGATGTAAGTATTAAAATGATTATGCAATTTGTACAGTGACCATTGCAAAAAAAAAAAAAGAAGAAGAAGAAGTCTCAACATTTGACATTTTCTGTAAATGTCAAATTTTGTGGGTGTGCAAACAATATCAAAAATACTAAATACTTTGCAGTACGCTGTGAACAATAATTTAACATATCATAAGAATGTTGTTTTCTGGCTTTTACATGGACCACCAAAACAACATATTGTTTAAGGTATAACATGGTTATATTTTCTTACTTGGAAAGTGAAACATTAAATCTATGTGATTTTATTATGAATGTAAGCATAATGTTTTGTAAAAATAAACAAATAAATAAAATAATTTAAAAAAAAAAAAGCAAAAGTGTACAAAAAAAGAGAGAAAATATCAGGTTTCTGATGTATAATTTCCAGTTTGACTGGACATTCAGATATAATAAGTTATTGCGTGTGTTAGCGTCATGCTTTTACATTAACATTTTTTTTCTTATTATTTGTTAAGATTCATTTTTTTGAATGTTTTCTCAAATATTTGTCAAATATGACAAGTTTTACAAAATGCTATATATTTTTTCTCGCTCTTTTTATCTTAAGGTTTATTGAAACTCGATGGAAAGAGGAAACGTTTGAGACAGTTCTGGCAATAAAACTGATATTTTAATTCATATGGTAGCTGTTTATGTAATGGACCACTTGTAATGACATCACATTACCTCTCCATATCATGTAGGGTATGGGTTTTTGTGCGAATGTAAAATATAGCTATTGTGTCCAATCTTGTCTTAAGACATATAAGCTTCTTCTGTATGTTCTAGTGTTTAAATGAGCAGATTTATGTACACTTTGTTGATGGGTCGTCTTAATTGTTGGTATGAATTTGATTTGGGTTCTTGATGTCTTCTTTTCTGTGCCTAATGTCATTCTGAGTATTACAACCTGCACTCTCATGTCCTGTCTTACAGTAACTTTAGAAAGACTTTTGGGAAGATGAGAAATCTATTTGATAAAACCATCACTTTTGACAGAAATGAATCTGATGCTAAATGTATTTTTGCATTGAAATGACTTCTCAGTCAAAAAAACAGTAAGTATTTCTGGATTGTGTTTCTCTCTCCTCTGTTCTTGATAAAAGTTACTCCAACTTCCTGTTAATACTTGTTGTACCATACTACTGTGACATTACAGGTAGTTTTGATGTCTAGAGAATATCCTTTACTGTTTTATTTCTATAACTCTTACTGCACATGTAGAGGTTACTGCATCAGTTATTCACTAATGTGAGTGGTGTCTAGATGCATGTAGTCCAATAAAAACTAAAGAACTAAAATGAGTTGTATCATTGTATTGCTGCTCACAAATGTAGCATTGCTTATAAAAGAAGGTATAAAATATATACTAATATCAAGTACAAGAAAAGAAAAGAAAAAGATAACAAGAAAATAGAATGAAATTCTGAATTGCTCATTGAGGCACTTGAAAACAAGTGGTGTGATGGTCCTGTTGCTGCACTATCAGGCATGGTAATGATCCATTAGCAACAGGGCACAGCACACAACCTGCAGCCGGAGAGACCATTTCCCTAGAGTCGATGGACTCATGTAACGTGTCCGTATATCTCTAGGTGATGGAATATAAATGGTAGATGGTTTAAGGATACACGCCTATACCAGGCTGTGATTATGTGATATTAAAGAAGTTTCAATTTGAAAGGCCAAATCGCTCACCAGTGGTATACATAATAAGCTTTAAATAAGCTTTGAAGTGTATGACCTGATCCCAAGTTGCTTTAATAAACATGTGGGGTATCGATTGTCTGCAAGTGGACTGAGATGTATTTGATACAAATTACTGCTGCAGAGGGGGATGAACATTTGTGTCACACAGCAAAGGGTAATTACTGGGCCACACAAGGAGGCTGACTACTTGAGAACAGCTGAGAATGAGTTTTGAGTGAAGAAGAACAGAAACTTGTCATTACCTTTTTACAGCCTGACCTTAACCTCAAGGTGCCTCATGTAGTTTATATTCAGTGCTTCTCCTCAAAATATATTGCGTGGATCCCTGAGGGCTAATAAATGTGCTGACGGGAGTGCATTTAATTCTACAGTCAACATTTGCAAAGCTGGTTTTTGCGATCTACGTCTTCTTGTCTTGTTGCTGCTCCTGTCGATGAGCAGAATAGCCTGAGACGATACAAAGAAAACGGGGACCCATATGGTAAGTGAAGTTCAATAAAAGTCAGAGTCGTCTTTTACACAGGAGGTCTGGCCAATAAAAGCACATTTAAGACAAAGTATTACAATTACTCCAGACAGAAACATAACGAGTATTTTAATGAGGAATCAGCAAACAGCTGTGGAAACAGGTCAAAGTATATACATCTCAGTGTAACTCCACTTAACAGGAATAATCTGGCTGGTGACAATATTAATATATTAGTCATACATGCAAGGGATCTGCGTTACAAAAATACAAAAATGTACTATTTAGGAAGTGAAATGGTATTTTCCAATGGCTGGGTTAGAAATAAAATGAAGTCATGAGATCAGTGAGTGATTCCCCCAGTGACACGGCACAGGATCAAAATAAAACAAAACAAATCATTTCCATCTGCTCGGCAATCCTGCATTCCTTTAGGGACTACGTGGCATTAAAGTAACTCCTGCAAGGGCTCTCGTTGTAAAGAGCTGCTGCTGCTACTGATGGGTGCAGCAAAAAACAACAACACTGTCACAGTGACACTGTCAAAATGTCAATAATGAGGATTAGTGCCTGTATGGAATCTCCTTAAAAAAATGTTTTAGGCAAATAAAAACTTGAACTCATTCTGAAGTGGAAAATTTAACTTGACATCTTAAATAAAATCACTCCAAAATGAAAAACACATCATGTGCATAACTGCATAGCAGCATGCTAAATACTTCTGTTAGGATCCATTATTTCTCCAAATGAGAAATGGTAAAAGACGGTAAAAATTCATTTCTCTCCTTCAAAAACGAACCTGACACCATCTCATTATCGCTGTATCTGCACCATTTCTCCTTCTGGTAATGTCACATATCCATTTAACACATCTGAACCCCAAAGTAATTATCTCTCAACCCCATTCAGTGTTCACTGTGACTTTCCACCCGCCTGGAGGAGGAGGAGGTAGAAGTGAGGGTGGAAGGTCGGTGATGCAAAGGAGCTGTGGAGGTACGTCACTCTCTGTTTGGCCCTCTTCACTCTCCTCCCTATTTTTTAGATCTCTGCAAAAGATAAATAATTGAAGAGTTGAATTGTAAATCAGCAGGAGTAACCATTAGCCTTACAAACCATGTATGACTAAGTGTTGAGACAAAAATGAACGTGCGTACCCTTCACTGCTGAGGGCACTTCTCCTCCTCTCCCTTCTAGCGAGCCATTCTTCTACGCTTCGCCCAGGCATCAGTCGGTCCTGAGAGTCCTCTCTGCGCTGCCTTTCATCTGACAAACCAGAAAAATGTCACTCCTCTCAACATGGAGTTGTTTACACAATCACTAAGATTAAATGTTCCTGACAACCTGTGCTGCTTGTATTTGTCTACTCACAATTTCTTGCAAGAATGATTTAGATAAGAAAAACAATTATAGTAGATAATGCATATTAGGTGTGTGGCAAATTCACAGTGATATTAATTCATTTACTCATGGTAGACAGTACAGCCCTTTGGTTACAGCTTACCTTCCACCTGTCTTTTGAGGTTTATCAGCTCCTGCTCAGACATGTGAGAAAACCTGCAGTTGGGGCCAAAATCACAAATTCCTAAAAAAAGAAACAAATGGCACGATAGATAAGTTCGATTACAAACAGACACAGGTCCTATTTGTTTGTAGTTAATGGAGAAATGTTTAGTGTAGTTATTCTGTTACCTTTTTGGAGAAACTTCCTACAGGGTTTCTTTGTTTGCTCATCATACAGAATGGCTGCAGAGTCTGCAAAAAGAAAAATGACAAGTCTCTATGGTTGATTATATAATCCTACACTGTAAACAGGTGGGCAGCCAACACAGAATAATGAAATGTAAGCATACTTAACTCTCCAGTGATAATCACATACATTAACATAAATTAACATCTTAAATAGTAGTCTTATAGACAAAAATGCATTTTGATGTATTGTATCATTGTCTATTTTGATAGGCACTCATTTAGACTGGAACATCATATGTTGTCTTATATTATCTCAGCGGTCACGTAAACAAATGCAGTTTTCACCTCTAAAATAGTCAAACCAGGCCTTTTTAGCTCTGTGGTGCTGGACGCCATTCAGGTGTTTTTTCCTGTTATGCATGTTGTCCTGAAAGGAGCGGTCACAGTAGTCACAGTAGTATCTCTTCCCCATGGTGCAGGTTGTGTGTTCAAACCAGCATAAGGTCACCTTTTACACCACTGAAAGACAACAGACAGAAATAAAACAATTTTAGATAACTGCTCTGTCAAAACACAGTCAGTGAATAGCCTTCCTAATGCAAATAGCTCGTGTTCAATAGCAGTATGACTAAGTAAATGTTGCTCTCTGATAAATGAATAAATGATTACTAAAACAATATGACACACTCTTTCCGAATGAAATGCGACTTCCTGGACTCTGGGTGCAACAAACTATTTTTCATTAACCTTTAATCAAATCAATGCTCATGTGAATCTAACGAGATACACTTAATACACAAGCCAGAAATCTTAAATTTAGTTTGCATTTATGTCTTTTGTGCGTTTAATAATTTATCATTATCATCATGAATTACTTTTACCTTATGAAATATAAAACCATTTTTGCCCTATATCACAGATTATTGTGGGAACTACCCCACTAACTACTATCAAGTAAAGCTGCATTTATATTTGCTGCCATCTGTTGGTTTAAAGATGGAAGTACTGTATTGATTAAAACAACTTGATATACTGTAGGTCCCTGTTCACCTCTGATAATATTAGGCTAATAGGAGCTCTTTGGAAATATACTGAACTTGTGAACAGATCATTCAAAAAAGAAAGACAGGAGGAAGCGCTGCTTGGGTCATTGTAGACATGTGCTCTTTAGTGAGACAGGTGTATCTTAGCAAAAATAAAAACAACCTCCAGGGACTTCTTGTTGTAAAAAAAAAGAAAAGAAAAAGAAAAAGGATGCAGGCGTCCCATAGACTGTAAAAAAAAACCAGACAAAAATGGGACTGAGGCACTCTGTCGTCTGGTGGAAATACTGTTTAGGCCTATATAATTTATTGAGAGCAATTATATATTTTTCTCGCCAGACGACAGAGTGCACCAGTCCCCTTTTTCACTTGGACGACTGCTTCATTGTTTTTACAGCAAGAAGTTCCGGGGAGTCTTTAGTTTTGTCATGTAAACAGATTTGTTTATTTGTAGCTACACTAACGTAGCTAACTTAACGTTAACGTTGTCGTGACGCTGGTAAATCGGCAGTGAGTCGGTTAAATTAGTCTTAGCAAAGAGCACAAACCATTGGTGGAGCAGCGACGTCCTCTTCTGTGGTTATTTGTGTTTAGAAAGTCGCTCAAATTAATGGAAAGTGCAGCGAAAAAGACATAAAAACCCCCTGCACGTTTGTTCACCAACAGTGTTTTCACCACCGCTTCCTGGTAGCGGAAGTTACGTCACGCTGCTTCCGGTCACGCGCACACTCTTCCACCAACATGGCGCTGGCGAAGTCTGTCTACAACCTCCTCTTCAGGAGAACGTCCACTTTTGCTATAACCATCATGGTTGGAGCCGTCTTCTTCGAGAGGATGTTCGACCACGGCGGTGATGCTATCTTTGAGCAAATGAACCACGGGGTGAGTTTGTCCGCTGGTGTTTTTCTTACCTCTGGTTTCATCCTGACCTTGTAGGCAGAGGGCGAAGCGGCGTTAGCTAAGCTAGCTCACCCGCCGAGCCGAGCCAACCGTGTTCCTTATTATCGTCTGTAAACTGGACTCATCTAAATTGTACAACGTGTTTATATTGAAACTAATTGACCTCTGTTTCATTGTAGAAACTATGGAAACACATCAAACACAACTACGAGAACAAAGACGAGGAATAGGACGCGGCGCCGGGGTCATCTAAGGCTGATACGTAACTGTTGTCACACTTCCATCATCCATTCTTCCTGGACTTCATAACACCTGTATCAAGCAGCAGCAGCAGCAGCCAACATGGACATTGTACTCAAGGCCATGCCCCGGTTGGCAGCGGCTACCAGAGGAGCTGTGGTAGCTGACTGAAGGTCCAGAGACCACCGTGAAGATGGAGCAATGGTTCCTGCCTCCTCGTCCTCCCTCTCTGTCGTTGTTTGTAATGCCTTCCTTCTCCTCTCAGATTGTAAATGCTTAAATTAAACATGTGTTAGATGTCTTACAGACCTTGCCTTGTGTTTATTCACCGTGTCATAGGCGTACCGGGCCTCTGTGCAGTTTCTGTGGAAAGATACTGTTAACAGATACCTAGATCAGTTATGGCAGATTTTTTTGATTTTTGATTTTTAATTTAACATAATCAGTATTTTCATATACAAAGTCACATCATGAACTCGTGTCAAGAGCTTAATATACTAATTAAACAAGAATCTTGGAAAAGAGACATGAAAGTTTTGCGTAATGCAGTTATTTCCAGTGAAACTGGCCATCTCCATTTGTTCACTGCATCATTGCAAGCTTTTTCACAGTGGATGGATACCTAATGTGTTTGTGATGGAGCCACAGCTGTATCTTTTATCTTACAACACATTTCTGCCCACTCACTTCATTATTATGTATTCACAAGGAGGTAAGACTCGACAAACACAGCATAATACTGTCTCTAAACGGATCCAATATCAATTCTTGATGAGGAAAATTATTGATTTTCGAGACCAAAATGCCACATAACAGAAGGAACATAATCTCTTGTTACTGTATTTATTTGAAAATCCATATATGAAAAAAGATATAACTTACGTATACAGTAATAACAATTACAAATTGTGTATCAAGAGGATATTACAAAACAGGCTCACAAGTTGCACCACATTTACAAAATAGAAAGTTCCAAGAGGCTGGCAGATTTCAAATGTATTACTTTTGCAAAGTCATTCAATCACTGATAACGATAAATGACAATTCGATTCTCATCCAAACAACACTGTGCATGAAGTCTCATGCAGTTGGCAGGCACCTATATTATAAATTATTTTTGATAACAGGGCGAATGTAATGTAATTTATAATATAGGTGCCTGCCAACTGCATGAGACTTCATGCACAGTGTTGTTTGGATGAGAATATACACAATATACTTTTTTTTCTTCTTTTTTTGTCATTTGACTGCTATGTGAAATTATCACAATGAATGATGAAGACATCTTATGTAAACCACAGTATCAAAGGCATTGCAAACAACTGCTCTTAATTCCCAGGCCTGTAGATGGCACACTAGCACTTCCTGGTCCGTTGAATGATAGGGACTGCACTTTCAACAATATAACCATAACCGGTTAGGCTCAGTCGCACACACACATATATTTCAGTCAGAAACACTTACATCAAGGCTTTGCACTATATTTTTGCAACACTGAATATGTAAATATTTGCCTCAAATGTAGAATTTTACTGATTTAGGTACCACAGAGGAATATTGCTTAAAAAAAAGTGTAAACAAATAAATTTTGGCCTTCTTTTGTAGAGTGCATAATTTTGACAGATACGACAAAGAGTGAGGAGCAATGGATGATGAGCGGCAGTATCTGAGTTAACTGATCCCTCAGTTGGCCCATTGGGAGTGTGAAAGTATCACCATCCAGATGCAGCAGGAACTTAATTTGAAGGTGATAAATATGGAGAAGTATTAATGCATGATACAAAAGTACATTTCTACTAAAATAAGAGGCTTATGTTTGTTATAACATACAGTAGGCTATGTGTTGTAGGGTTCTTATATTTTAGCTGTGAATGATTTCATCCAAATCAAACTGTAAAAATGGCATCTTTTATCCAACCCCACAGTCGAGTAACCCACAGACTAACGCCCAAGTCTGATAAGTACTGTATTTCAGGTGTGAGCATTTTTTCACAAATCGTCCTGTATTTAGGATCAATATCTTTCTTCATGTTGTAACCCAGGATGGAGGACTCCCCAACCGGCTGCCAGGGCAGAAAATGTCTGTCCTGAATGTTCTGGGCTTCGACCGCATTACCCCCCTCGATACAGATGGCTTTCATCTCAGCATTCCTTCTCCTCAGCTCATTCACCTCCTGTTTCATTCTTTCTCTGCCATACACCTCCACTCTGGTCCAGAATGTAGCATTAAAGTGCTGATAGAGTTTCCAGTCAGCCCCGTTCCACTGTAAAGCCTTGGCCCTGAACTCAGGGGTCAGTCGAGATACAGATGAGCTCTTGCGAGCATTTAGCTTGAAATACAGAATGTCCTCCATGGTCCAACAGAGCGTGTCCTTAAGCAGGATAAGGGATTCCTCAAAATATTCTGCTATGAGAACTAAATGAAATTGTTTTGACAAGTTATGAATGTTCCTCATTACACGAGGGTCGTCAGCTTCAATGTTGTTATCAAAACCAAAGTCAAAAGAGAGCAGATTTCTCAGATAGAAAGAGTTATAAGCCTGTGGGCTGTAGAAGGTCTGAGGATTGTTCAGAAACTCCTCCAGTTTATTGGCTCCACTGATCCTCCATGTTAGAGGAACTGCTCTGTGATAGTAATGGAAGGACGACTCAAAGAGATCCACAGGGTCACGTAAGATGGTGATGTACTTGGCCTCCAGAGGCAGGAGCTTTGCTACCTCTCGGTGATCAAAGCGCATGTGGTTACAGACAATATTGAAGCACTCCCCAGGCCTGTAGTCCTTCACCTGGGAGCACAGGAAAGGCGACGGGTAGAAGAAGTCGTTGCGTCCATCAGGAAAGGCGAACTTAAGCTTGTGCTTCTCTCCAAATCTGAACAGGATGTTGAGTATGGTGCTGCTAGCGGTTTTATGGGTCTTCATGAACATGATGTTAACTGCAGGGGAGCATTCCTCTGATGGGGATTTGGCGCTTTGAGAAGATGCGGTCTCATTTTTCTTCATCAATTCTGCCATGCTGAGAGGGCATGTATCTTCCTGAGAGCTCCTGTTAACAAAGTGTAATGATATATAAACTGATTTATGTCAGATAAGACATATTTTCGGTAACCCTTTATTTTACAGGCTGCTAATTGCGTAATAAAGAGCCAAGAAATAACAAGTAATTGTGTAGCAATGTCAAGAAATAGCCTATAATAACGGCCAATTTCATAGTAATGTCATGTTTTTCATAAAGGCTAAAGATTACACATGCTTTTCATGCTTTGAATTTTTTTGGGAAGGGCCAGAATTTTTCTCCACCAAGTCCTTGCAATTGTTAATTACAATCAATTATTTCTGGGCTATTTCTAGGCAACCAATAGTTATTTCTTGGCAATATTTCTCAACATAACTATGAAATTGACCGTTATTTCTAGGCTATTTCTTGACATTATGATGCAATTACTTGTTATATCTTGGCTATTTCTTGACATTATCATGTAATTAGCAGCCTGTAAATTAAAGGGTTACCTGCTTTTCTTTTAGATACCTACCTGGACCTGTCTTGTGCTGGGTTCGTCAAGCTGTAGAGCAGCAGCATGATGTTGGTCAATAAAACCCACAGAATCAGCTTTCGTATGACAGGAGTGCATTTAAGTCCTTTGGTGCCACACATTATTAAAACTGAAGCCGGTCCTGAAAGTGAAATTAGAAAAACAAACATGCAGACAATACAATATTAACAATGAGGCTGGGAGGGTATGATTCACATTTAACTGGAGTTAACTTGTGTTTTTGTGGGAACAGCTGCAGTGCCCTGTGGCAATCTCTACACTCAGGGACACTAATTACCCTCTTACCTTAGCTCATCCCTCCCAGCAGCAGGATAATTGTTAAGTCTGTACAAAGAGGTCAGGCTTGACATTAAATGAAATGTATTCTATTGTATTTATTTATCTATCACTGCTAAAGGGAGAGGTAAAACTGTATGAGACAGGAAGATACAGAATACAGATAGACAGGGAAACTGCTGAATCATTCTTTCTGTCAAATATGGCCCTCATGTGTACACTTTAAACATGTTTACAGAACATTAAATCCCCCGTTTTGACTCAAATGTCTTCTGAAAGACAGTGGTGAGGGTTAAAATGGCTAAAGATCAAAGCAGATTACAGCCGTTAACATTAGACAGTAACATAAACTCGAATAAAGAAGCACTCCAGGGAAATTCAAATAGGTACCGTGATATGAATAGGTGTGTCTCTATGTACACCTGCTCTGGCTTCTTATCTCTAACACTGACAGTTGTTACGTGCAGTCTTTTGTTATACGTGATGAGAGTTACTGTCATCTGTAAGTCTCATAGAGCCGTTGTCGTCGATAAAGGGATTTCAGTTTTGTCAATGCATTCACATTTGAAAGACCTGAAATAATAATTCTCTACAATATTATCCTGAATGATACATTTTTGAGTTAAGCTGCAAATCAAAGAACAATCTTCACGTGGATGTAGCATTCATAGCCTAAGCCCAAATATGTGTGGAAGAAAACAACGTCTTTACCTGCAGATGACAGCTACAGCAGTGATGTGGTTCAAGATTTCAGACAGGGTGAAAGAAACCCTACCTACTATTGTTCAGCGTGCAGTACACACTCTGAGGTAATATCTTATTGGCTGTGAGGAGGTTCAGAAGTCAGGTGTGGATGCTCCACCCACATCATGGGAGACACTTTGTAAAATAGGCCCAAACAACTCTACATAACTGTACAGATTTGACAAACCAGGTTTAAAAACATAAAGCACATCAAAGTGTGCTGATGTATGTTAATATGTTGTCGGTACTGATTTTTTTCATCATGTTACATGGAATTTGTAAAGTGAATATGGCTATAATCACATCCAGCATCCCTGTGTAATCAAGTCCTAGTATTTCCTATTAGTTACTATTTTTGCAGCATAATGTGAATACCAACTTTCATCTATTATGACGATGATTCCATGAACCATAAACAATTTGTTTTACTTCACTACATTCTCATAACCCATGCATCAGCCCAGGCAGTGCAAATATGCAAGATGCACAGATACAAAACTTTTTTGTTTATAGGAACCTGCTGTTCCAGTTGTTGTTTTGGTCAGGTGGCTAATATCAGTGTTTAGTTATATCATGTCTATGATCTAATGTAGGATGTACACTGGTAGCAGTTTAATAGTACAGAGTGCAGTTTCAAAAAAATTGATCACAAAAAAAAAAGAGTGCAGTTTATGTATGAGGTCCCATGTCATAATCAAAATATGTTGCATATGAAGTCCAGCTGGATAAACTGGTTTCATTTGGAGGGTCTTGTGTTCTTGTGCTTCACTCAGAAATGTACTATAACAGAGAGCATCCCTAGCTCCACCCAGCCGTGTGCTGTGTTGTGGGGTGGACTGAATGATTTTTTTCAATCTCCAGATACCTTGACGCAGGTGCTGCATCAGCTGCTGCTGGTTTTGGCTGCAGCTGCATAATCCCATCGATTTGGCACACTTCTCTCTAACCTGTGTCGCAAAGGCCAAAGTTGTTTGTGTCACTGACATCAAATTACGTCAATGGAATGAATCAGATCTATGTCACTACGAGATAAGAGCAGGATTTTGTCTATCCATGCCAGGTTTGCTATTGCCAAGGCTGCCTTCAGTGCAGAACCACATGTTTAGTCAACTAAAAGGCTTTTAAACTGAGTTTTTAACTCAAACTAAACCTTCCAAATCAACTAAGACCCTTTGCATCTGAATGTCACTCAGGACTTCCACTTCCAATACTCAGTCTCAACAAGAATGAACACAACCAAGTGTTGCTTTATTAACTGTATTTTTATTACATTGATCATTAATTACATATATTTTACAATTGTACAAAATGTGACATGTGCTGATAAAGCAATCACAAGAAATAATGAGGACAAAGTAACTGCAACATTAAATGCTTCAGGTAAAAACAACATTTCTAATCAAAAACTTTTACCTTCTACAGGCAAGACATTAAAATCTGATTTTAAAAAAATCTAAAATCAATTACATGCTAAAACAAGATCTCCAACCACTCAGAGTGGTTATATGCACATCAATCCTCCAGAACCATAAAAGAAGCTTGTTTATGTACCATTGCCAGTAAATTAAATTGATTTTCAATATTGCTGGAATTGCGTAAGAGTTGTGACATTGACAGTTGATATTAATTTGAATGTAATGCTGTCATTCATTCAAGATTTATAGCTTTGGTTTTGCTTTTTATGAATATAAAGCAACATTATTATGTATAGGCTACACTACTATAGTGTAAAGTGTTATCATCAGAAATGCTGCGTCAGTGACACTGTATTTATATCATCCAGTAATTCAGCCAATGTCATATAAGACTATACCGTTTTGTCATGTCTCATGTCCAACTTTCACTGAGGCGCTGTGGGTGACAGTGAAACCAGAGTTACTGACACAGCCAGTCCAGAGATCTTCTTTACAATCTCAGACTGAAGCAGCGGGCAGCCTCTCTTCTCCCATACAGCTTATGCAACAGTGCAGGTGTTCTGAAAATGCTTGGGTACACACTTCCATGAAAAACACAGCAATTATACTGTGGCACGTTTTTCTGGGAACATTTCAGAGCATGTGTCCCAAGTGTTTGATGAGCAGAACATGCTCTCACCTTAAAAGAAAACTGAAGTCACAAACACCCCACGATATCAGTATGTTGCACAACAATCAACAAAATGACTCGTTAAAGCTGAGAAATACAGTGACTCATAATAAACATGCTAAAATAATTTAGCATCCCATTGGAGGAGTGTGCAGTTAACAACAAAAACAGGTTGAGCTGTTGCAGTGTATCTTTGAAAGCAATCATTAGGCACTTTGAGTGACAGCTACATGCTTGCACTGAACAAATCATACAAAGAACATACAAAGAGTGTGCGTCATCGTAAAAAGCACACTATAACTTATATATATATACATACAAGTAGGCCACCTCTGGTAACTGTACAAACACAATGTACTTTTTAAAAAGTTTCTGCTGAAGAGTTCCACGTGTATCAGAAAAGGTCGAGTGTTACATTTACAAATTTTCTCTTAAAATGAGCATGTTTTGATGTTTTTGCAGAAGTGAAAGGATTACCATAACTTAAATAAAATGATTACAGTGTTTTAAACACCTACACATGCTGTTAAAAGAAAAAAAAATCCCTACTGCATACCACACTTTAAATACTTGTCAACATTCTTGATACTGAGCAGCCTAAAAAGCAAAGGAAGGGCATTAGTCTTCCTCGACTGGGAGCAGGTAGTGGTACAGTGAAGTGATGTGATGGTGGAATGCTTAAAAGTAATACTCTGGTCAGTATGTTGTGGTCCTGTGACTCAGTACACTGGCCTGTAGAAAACCTGACCACCCAGCACCCTGCGCTTCAGCTCCTTCCACAGCAGGCTGCGCTCTCTCTGGGATCCCTTCATGAAGCCGCGGTTCTCTTGAGCACGACGAGACAGATAGGGGATGACCTCGTTCACCGGGCCGTACGGAACATACTTGTAGACCGGGAAACCTGCTTGACCTGTTTTTAAATGCAGAGTAAGGAGATATGTTTTACAACATGAGCCACTGACTCCACCATGTGTGCGTTCTGTGTCATCACTCGTCATCTAATGTCTACAGCTGGATGTAGAGGAGAAACACGACAGTTACAATGCACATTAAATACGTTTTCTGAATATAATCATTAATCTAACAGCAGTTCCTTAATGTTTTAATGTACTGTAGATAAGCTAGTAACTGAGCTGGTGGGAAAATTGTGCAAGAGATTAAAACATTGACTTTTTTTTATTTCAAAAGGAAATCCTGTTGAATAAATATTGGATTAAGATAAAACAGCTATGTCAAAATGAGATGTAGATATTAGACATCACCTGATATGACAAGGTTAAAACAACCTTTATGACGCAGTAGAGGAAGAAAGATAACGTCTGCTACAGAATTATGGGAACCATTCATCTACTCTTCGCATTAAAATGAAGTTGTAGTTGTGTGTCTCAGTTGTCAGTGTCTAACATTATATCCAAGAAAAATCTAACCAGTTTGACTCCAAAGAAGAACCAGGCATCTGACTATTGCTTGATGCTCTTATCACATGAACTACACCATGTACAGCGTTACGTCCACTAACTCAACAAGCGGCGATATGAACATGTTTAGACTGATAGCGTGTGGCCCTGAAGGACATAAAGAAACTGGAGTTGTTTGCTCTCAGGGATATCTACAGATTGGATGGATCCTGTCTAAGGTCAGTGGCCGAGTATTGAAGAGCTGACGTCTGCAGGGGCTATGTTTCAGTGCAACCTCAGTGACCACATGACGATGTGATGTAAGCTTTCGTGATTCCATAACTTACTGTTTACTTTTAGTATGCAAGCTGAGCACAACATACCTAGCGGGAAGCTGATCTGGTCACACATGCCCAGCAGCTGTCCAAAGTAAACTTTGTTCTCAGTGGGTGAGAGGCCCATCTCGTTCATCCTGGAAAAAAGAGAGAGGAAGGGTTGTTGCATAAGATGAGGCCACGTTTTTCTGTACAGTAAACCTCATAATTGCTTTTGAGTGTTAACAAGGAATATGATTCACTTGGAGGAATATCTTGGGTATTGGATTACAGTAAAACCATAGGTTTAATCTTTAACGAATCAGAGGTTTAAGGGTGTGTTAAAACTAAATCTGCACGAAGTACATGTTGCATGGTTTTTCATGCAGGCCACAGTCACAAACTTACATTTGTAGAGTGAATTTCACTGTGTCCTCATTGTGACTTGCAACCATGACATTAGCTTTCCTGTTGTGCTCAATCTCCTCCAACACATACTCCAAACACCTGAAACCAACAACAAGGCAGACGGTTAGGATTAAGAGACTTCCTGAATGATCCACAAATAATGACAACGATTCAAGACTTACTTGTGATACATCCTGTTTGTGGCTTCATAGTCTGGGTTTATTGGGTCTTCGTAGCCAATCTCCTGGGCTCTGGCTCTCTCTTGGTACATGTAGGCTCCACGGACCAGCTTGGCACCAAAGTACCAGCCCTCCCGACGTGACAGCTCAATATCACATGTTACATTGCCATAGGCATCCTAAAGACGCAGACAACACGCAGAGGTTTGACAGTTTATTACACAAGTGAGGGGACTGTCGATTTACATAATCAGTCATGGATGGAAGTGTAGTCTCACCTTCAGGTAACACTGGTATGTGTTGAATATGATTGGCTTTTCTCTGTTGAATCTCCTCTGCATTTCCAGGGTCAGTCGACTAATAGCCGGCTGGAAGTACGTCTGCTCAGCGTCCACCATTAGCCTCACCCCGTTCTCCAAAGCGTGCTGGAGCACATCGAGAGTATTTAGAGTTTAATAGTTATCCGAAATCAGAAAAAACTTCTAACCCTGACCTCTGATTACATACATCTGTATGGTGTTATTAATGATATATTTAATAAAAAGACATATTTGTGTCATATTCCTCACCTTGGCCAGAACGTCCACTCTCTGCAGCATTCTCTTCATCTGCCTCTCCTCCTCAGCTGTAAACATTTTCAACAAAGGCTCCAGGTGGCCCGTCTGCACAACAAACACAAAACATTGGCTCATTTGGCGTTCACTTTCTTCAAGATCAGAGTAACAAACCTTTATCTGTGTGCGACAGACACAGAAGAAGCTGGGTGGGCAGGGTGGCAGTGAGAGCAGATTTCAAACTGAAACCAGAAACAGGATTTTCTAAACTGCCCTCGGTTGCCTGTGGCTACACTAACAAGTGCATGGAAACATAACTAATACCAACACTGCAAAAACAAGTCTCAAAGGCTGTTGGGTTTTACCTCATTTGTGCAAGCTGTTTACTTGCGGGAAGAAGATATGATACTGCACCAGCAAATTGTTATCTCTCGGGAAAAAAGATCAATTTCTCTGTCCCACTAAAGTCCACGTTGTGAGGGGGAAACTAAAACTGTTGTCTTGCCTTACGTATGTTGTGCTAATTTATTGTTTACATGATCAACAACTCACCTCAAGGTTTGGCACCATGAGCAGATTGGACATTTGTGTTGTATCATCTATTAAACTGTTCCAGTCCAGCAGGTCGATTGTTCTGGAAGTAAAACAAGAAAATTGTAACATGTAAAACTAAAAAAAACCCTCAGAATATTTTTGTTGCAGATGAATTGGTTTTAGTTAAGCTGAGAGGAATAAACTCTTGGGTCCATTGCTACCTTTATGTAATTAGCATTCAAGGTTTAACATCCACTTTTCTGCTTATTTCACGTCGTGTCTGCTGTTGTTAAGTGATAGTGAGTGACTATCTTACCCTGACAAACCCAGTTTCTCTCCGCTGAACCAGTTTGCAATGTCATCCTTGGCTCCAACGCCCATCTTAGTCAAACTTTCCTATAAAGAAATATTTCAGTGATTGACAACATATAAAAAAAACATCTACTGTGGCATTAAAAGCCACCAAGGCTTAAGTGGCGATAGTGTATCGTGTTGACAGCTACATATTACATTACAACAGCAGTTATGCATGGGCATGCAACAACCTGCCGTAGACTTTGCCGAAGGTTTCACACACCTTGAGTTGTTCCAGCTCCAGCTTTTGTTCCAAAACCATCATTTCAGATTTTCCCTGCTGAGCTGCAAGGAAGTTGAAGAACTGTCTCCATTTAACCAGAACCTCAGAAAACTCGAGCTGTTGACACAGAAAAATTCATTAAGGATCAAGTCATAACATTGCATCTGAACACTGTGATGAGACACTGAGGTGTGAGTAAGCAAGTAAGTAGGGTGAATTTATGATTGTACTAATCTACTGGCACTGACCCAAACCCATAAAGAGAAAAACTGCTGATTGTTTTATCAAAACATTACACTGTAATGGTCATCTCGTGCCAATACACAGATGTGTAGGCCTGGCAGCTATGTTGTTGTCAAATCGATGCAGTTCATAACTTTATCTAAGATTAACTTTTTGAAAATGTCAACTTGTCTCAAACATACCAGGAACTGTGGGCGTCCCAGGGCGGTCATTTTGATGGCAGAAAATCCATCAGCAGAGGCTCCACCTGAAATGATTGACACATTTTCACTTGATTCTGCATTGTTATCCACTTTATTTTTTCGTACAACTGTCATCTGTACAGCAATACTACTTACCGGAGGCTTTAATGCAGTTTATGAACGTCTCCATTTGTTTGTCACATTTGGCCTCATCTGCATAGAAATAGGTACGAGCGCTGATGACCCCTCCACGCCTGTCTCCAAACTGACGGTGAGCCTTATATTTCTTCTCACGATGAACAGCATCTGGAGTGAGAGGAAAATTGGGTTTTGATGACAAATTTTAACTGGGAGCTCACTGAAAATTTAAGTTCTGATGCTGTCTTTAAGAAATTATACAAACATTTTCAGATATTAAGTTTTGTTTGCATAAATAAATAATTGTAGTGCATCCAGATAATTAATTAATTAAAGTTGTAAAATAAAGAAAAACTACTATGTGACCACAAGCAAATCCTCAAAATAATCTGAGATTTCTTTTCTTACTTGTAACTCATCATGAAAGACCTAGAGAGGCAGTAATACGAGCAATGTGCATTAAGGAATTGGTGTTGTTGAATTACACTTACACATATAATATTTTGGAATAAGGTCAGCGAGGGTAATAGTGCGTGACTGATGCACTTGGGTCTGAAATGTCAGCCCTCAGACACAGGCTCACTGTGCCCACTGGACAGGACATTTCAGACCCCCACCCCCCTTTCCCCCCAATCCAGCTACAACCAGCGCCGTCCAGGGTAGAGCGCACGGCTGCATAACTAGACATACCGATCCTGACATTTGACTCTCGTGTTGCGTTCATGGCCAAGATGAAGCAGCTGAATATCAAAGCAAACTGGTAGTTCAGTCTTGCCACTACCAATTTTGCTTGTTAGTTACATTACATTACATTTAAATACATAATAAAGTAAAACATTTTCAGATGATAGTACATACCTGGACTTTCTTTCTCTGCTTCAGAAACACATGAACTGGAAAAGGAGATATTTCAGCATTAGAGCAGCAACGCAAAGCATTGTGCATGTGTAAATGCAACAAATGTCAAATAGATTATACTGCCATACCTATACTCTCTCACAAGCATGTTTAATCACAAAAACATTATATCATCCCCTACTATGACCGTGATGATTTTGAAATATATAAACAAAAAAGATTGTTTTGAATGTTAAAAAAAAACAAAATTATTTTTTCTTTTTATAACATTTTAACCCATTAAGCAGAAACCTTTCAGTGCAGTTAATAATCTCTTTTCCTAGACTTGTCTTTACATTAGATGTATCAAGGTGACGCATTCTCTATGGGAGATATCAGTCGACCCCTTTTTTGCACTGATACAGAGTCTTGTCATAGAGTCTACATCAAAAAAGAAATAAATACTTTGGCATGTGTATGTTCGTGCTCAGTAAACTAATCCTTGGTTAAAACATAAGCTTGTTTCCTCCTTGGGGCGTTGCATAACACTTCCGTGTCCGTGTTCATGCCCTCTGAAGGGAACCAGCACATTACTCAAAAGGGCTGCAAGCTTTTCCATGAAGCACATCCCCCTGCTGAATAAGCCGCTCGACCTATCAGGGGAGAGGGGTCTGCTCCAGCCGACCAATGTAAGACAAGAACTGTTTTGCTACTAGAGATCAAATAAAAACACACGAGGTTTCGATTACAACCTGTTTATACAGCTGAAACACACTGAATCTCGTGACTCGTAAATTTGATAAGAACCATTAACAGAAGCCAGTAGTAGAGTTAAGAATAAACTGGCATCGATGCGCAGTGTGGCTCACTGGATAATTTTACAGTCACTATGTTCTGGGTGTGTGTAAAAGGATCATCTGAGGCTGATTGCCAGTATATTCTATCCACCTGTATCATGGTGCTCTAAACTGCTGGGAGGCCCTTTAAAACCTGCCCATAAGCCCATTATCCCATAATGATTTGGTATAGGGCAATGACTAAAATTACGACTGGTAGTTTCACTTACCTAATTACAGTAACTATAACATCAGTTTCAATTTGACTTGCAATGACACTGCAGTAAAGTTTTTTATGAATGAATTCATTGCAACAATTTTCTTTTATTTCAGCAACTGTCCATCCCAATGTGCAGTTCCTATTGGGTGGTGGAGAGTCCTCTCTTATGTAAAATGGCAAATTCAAGTTTGTCAAGTTTCTCCCACTTTCCTGAGGGACAGAACAAGGGCTGTGTGTGGTGAACTAAGCTACTTTTGGTGCGCTGCAGCTACACCCCATGGCCAGATACACCCCTCATGCTATTCATGATCTATTATGCAACACAACTTAAACAACTCCCTTATATAATGCACATATGGTATTAAAGTTGGAATACCGATGGGCTGTGGTTTAAAAGCTTTACCACAATATTTCGCAACATAGGAGCCACAGACCAATAATAGGAACACAGCTCGCATTGTTGCCGCTACACCCCTGCTCCGTCAGACGTAAACATTACTTACTCCATTTCCTTATTCTCTGCCTCCTCTTGTGTCAGGTCCTCTTCAACGCTGTAGTCCAAAACAGCCCCAACGCCAAAGGCCTGATTCTTCTGAATCAAAGGCTTGATAGAGTTGTGGTCTTCTCCTGCCACAAACTGGCCGTAGAAGGTCATCTTCATCATCTTCTCAAACATCCACTGACCAAACAGCTTCTTACTCAGGTCCATCAACTGAAAACAAAACAAGAACAAGTTGTTCTACCTTGGATAACGGGAGTGGATGTCTTTTTACTTTCATGCAAAGAGCAGATTTAAATAAGGACACAATGATCTCATTTGTTGCCATTCATATACAAGATAGGCTATCTAGTGATAATGCATAGGCCTACATTGATGATTTAAATGTGAATTCCTGAACTTTTAGAGTAAGAAATTGGAACAATATCTGAGGATTATAACAAGAATACAAACAAATAATAAATCTTATTAGTAAAGCATCTTTCTTTATACATATATATATATATATATTAAAAACTGGGTTATAAGGTTCTTGTGTAAGTTAAGAAACCAAACATAAAACACAATAGCCTATAGTTTACACATTCAAAACAACAAAGCAGATACTAAAGTTGAGTTACATTAATTCTATCCTTGTTAAAAGTTGGGTAACTTTATTTTTTGTCATTATAGCTTAAAACGAAAGCAACCAGAGCAACTTGTGGAACAACTCACCTCCCTGTTCTTTTCAACGAGCAGGTCAATGGTGCAGAGCTTGAAGACCAGCAGGCTCCGGAGCAGCTCAATGTTTCCCTTACTTTTATAAGCTTCTTGAGTGTTGTCGAAGTCGATGTTGATTTTACTCAGTTGTGCGTCGGTGCTGGTTTTTAAATGCTGACAAAATTCAATCGGCACCGTTTCTACCACGGTGCACTCACTCATCTGTTGTTGTTCCTTCTCCTCTTGAGTTTTGGTGGATGCAAGTGTCGAGCGACATCTCCCAGGTGAAATACGTACTTTACCGACGTGGCCCGAGTTTGCTCTGATAAGAGCGGCTACGAACTTCGTGTACGGCATGGTTTCCTTTTCTTTTTCCCTTCTAAAAAGCGACTGTTCAACTACCACGACGAGCTGCTTCTCTGCCCCGGACAGCCGCGTCTTCGATGCTGCGTATGAGCGCGCGCTGGGGAGTAAAATCACCTCGCGCTGGGGGGCGGCGCCTCACGTGTCACGTCATGCTGCCTGCTGGCATCCCATGTGTGAAGTCAGTGCTGGCGTTGTTGTTGCACATTACCTGGAAGTCACTCTGTTAAAAATACGTTTAGACAGATAGACAGATAGACAGATAGACAGATAGATAGATAGATAGATAGATAGATAGATAGATAGATAGATAGATAGATAGATATACATACGTACATACAAAAGACATATTGCACTCAACATTGGATGCAAAGTAAAGTAAAGCTTATATATCAACTATTACAGGGTTTAAAAAATCTCATAGTGCCCCACAAAAATAAAATAAAATAATAAAACAGGCCAGTAAACATGCTTTAAAATGGAATAGCTCAATAAAATGTAAGCAGATGCATAAAGATATCATCACAGAAGTGCAGGGATTGCAATGATCAGAGGTGACAGCATGGTCACCTTGGGCATAGGTTGTTTGAGAGACTTGTGTTCAGCAGACCCAACACCCTGATTGGTTGGATAAGGGAGGAGGGGGGCAGCAATGAACTGGTTTGACCATGCAAGACTCTAAAGTTTAGCACCTATACGCACAGTGGTTGTCTGACTTTAAGCATCACTTTAATGTTAACAACCAATAAAAGCATGAATGGAAACGAAACAAAACAAAACTTGAATGCATGAGCCATCAAAAGACAGGGCTTGACCAAAGATGACACCCAGGCCTACATTTCTAAGATTATGTTGAAAAAAACAAACAAACATGTAATGATTATTAGTGTTTGGAAAAAGATTTACAGGATCAATTAAAGGGACTTTTGTCCTATTTCATTGGAGACAGCTGGTTATGCTCAATAGGCTTAAAAAAAAAAGCAATACAATATAATTGCCATAAAAAAAAGATATTAACTTATGTCCAAAAGCCTTTAACAGATCAACATAGGACATATGGACCCATATGCACCACTATTTCAAGTTTAATCGATTTATTTGAAGCATCTTTTTTTGAACTTATACTATTACGTTAGGCTACCCTGTCTTCTGACTATAATTTAATTTATGTTATTATAATGTAATTCACATTTCCCTGCTACAGTACACAAAAGCTATGCTGGTGTTTCTTAACTAGGGAACTCAAATTAAAGGAGTTAAACAGTGTAGAAACTCTTATATAATTGGTTACGCAACAAACCATCCTGAGACCTCATCCCTGAAACAAGCAGAGAGAAACAGCCAGGACACGATGTAGCTGGCACAGAGGACAAAAGAGGATAACAGACTAGAGGGTTTTGGGAGAGATTTTGTACAAGAGGAAATGAAAGAAATACCAGTTGAGCAAAATCAACATGCTGCAAAGCTACTTTGTATTACATAGAGGCACCCCAGCAAACACAAACCGTAATTTCAACGTTGATTTCCGGTTGAAACCAGGTTGATATAAGGTTTGAACGTTTTTCAACCTCTTTTCAACCGTCTAAAAAGCGGTTACAACATCAACGTTGCGCAAAACACATATTTGTTTAATTTTAGTTGATAATCATTTCCGTTGTAGCTCTCAAAAGAGATTGTATTGATTAGATTGATGTTTTTTCTCTAAATGAGGGAGGCGAAATTACGTCTAAACAAAACGTAATTTCAACGCATTAAATGTTTCATAAAATATCACAAATATGGACATATATGAGCTTTGTGCTGTTAATAGAAAGCTTCCAGTACATCGCAATGGTGATATTTTAATGAATTTATGTAAAATTAGAGGATGCCGTGTACTGCTGTAACGCGCATGCGCGAACACTTAGGCTGAGGAGAGGACTACCTTGACCATAACCGGCTGCTGCACTGAGCCAGCAGGAGTGCGGCGAACGAGTCGGTCCTACTCACGCTGCCTGAGTCGTCAAATACAGCATTTTTGGTAAGTGTATGCACTACTGTACAGTATTTCCTATGTTCCACCAAGAAATTATGACACCATTTGTTTCATTTTACGCTGCTAACGATGCGGACGAGGCCGCTCGTTTGGGCATGCTAACTTAGCAGTAAGGTTAGCATGGTAGCTTGTAACGTTTTCATGCTTGCGGCCTTGACAAAACTTTCTGCCCGACTACTTTAAGGCGTGTGTTTATAATGTTGGTTCGCTATTGCATGTAATTCCACAATTGGACTGTCGACGTAGCCTTCTAAATTTAATATTCAGGCCATTTTAACTTAACATTTAAAATACACAGCTGAAAGCGAGGGGGCTGCAAGCTAGGGGATGGAGTGAATGAGGGATTGTGATGATTTAAAAAATAAATGGCCCAAAACTTTGTTGTTTGTCCTACTACAACAACATATAGAGAAAGTATGACCAGTGGGAAAAGGGCACACCCTACTGAAATGGGCTACTGTATGCAAGTAAAAGTAAAGGGGAAAAACAACAACAAAAAAGGGCCTTGAGGGAAACTGTGGTGTACTCTGTGATTAAAGGTAATTTTTGCTAATAATAAAGTTTGTCTATATTACTGAGTGGTTGCACAGTGAAATCCTTGCATCTCATACAGGGTTCGACAATAACGGTTGCCCGATTGCCCGGGGCAAGTAAAAATTACCGGCGGGCAGGTAGAACCTGCGCGGACTTGCCCGGTCGGGCAAGCACCGACTCAGATTTTATTATTTTTTATTTTCGGACGTTTTATGCATTTATTTTGAAAGGACAGCTGGAGAGAGACGGGGGGAGAGGGAGCGAGTGAGAGGGGGGGTTGACGCGGAGCAAAGGCACTGTCAGGTGGGATCGAGCTGGGTCGCTGCAGCGGGTGCTCTACCAGGTGAGATAGGCTGTACGTTGCTCGCGGCTGGCTGTATTTAATCGGCGATTTCACCGAGCATTTCACTGACGGTGAGCGGCCTGACGCTGCTTCATTAACGCCGCCGCTGTTTCAGACTCGGGGCAGACGCACGCAACAGTCACCCGTTACCGTTTAGTTACCATACCGACGAGCTAACGTGCCCTTTATAGGTTATAATCCTGTTGTCAATAAACACACGTGGAGACGGCGCTTCAAACAGGGGTGTGAAACATGCGGCCCGCGGGCCAAAACCGGCCCAACAGTGGGTCCAGTCCGGCCCTCAGCAAGTGTGAAAATTTTAAATTGCACATATTTTTATCAAGAAATTTCAGGTGGTTCATAATATGTTTTGTAAAAGGATAGTTCATTAACTGTAAACATCTTAATAATGTACTAAAACAGAGGAAAAATAAACATTTTAAAATATATGTATAGGCTATCATGCTATTGCTTTACTGGTTAGGCCTACTTGAGATCAAATTGTGCTGTTTGTTACCCCTGAACTAAATTGAGTTTGACACACATGATTGGCTGTTTGCCTGTCACTGTTGTTTCAATGTCCCACATCCTTGAGTTTTACAGGGGCAACTCAATAAACTAGAGTAACATGGAAAAGTCTAGGCTATTTCCAGTAGTTCAAGTCAAATGGCCCCAACCAAGTATTGAGAGCATATAGATGGACATGAACATTTTCATATTAAAAAATATTTTTTAAATTGGTCTTTTCTAATATATATATATTTTTTAGATACTGCATTAATACTGAAGCTAAATTGTCCACTGCAGCATGTGAATGCAATGAAAAGAATAAAATCTGACTGGAGGAGCCAGCTATCTGTTAAAATGTTGTCCAGGTTAATGTTTTTAGCCATTAAAAGGCCCTTCAGTTCAAGATTTCAACTGTGATCGGGCATTAAACAGGTGGCTCACCTGTTCAGATAGGGCATGGAGGGTGCAACTGCTACTGGTCAAATAATGTGAAATAGCAGTTAATTTTACATGTCTGCAATGATTGCCATTTAAATGCAATTATAGATAATAATAAATACTGCTTTCTGAAGAAAGAAGTGTTGTGTATAGTCAACAGGAAGGATTTTAGTAAGATATAAGTCATGAGCGAAAGTATGCACCACACAACCAGAAAAAAAAACCTAGGCAGGGCAAGTAAGAATTTAGATGGGGCAAGTAGACTTGAAAAGTACTTGCCCGACAGGGCAAGTACGAAAAAACCTTAACGTCGGACCCTGTCATAATTTCTATACTCTTTCCCTAATATTTTAGATGCAGTCATGAGGTTGAATCTCAGCCCCACAGGCAAATGTCAACAGCGCCATGGCAGACCACCTGAAACAGGCTGCAGGGAGGACTGGTGGTGGTGGTTTTGATCCAGCCCTGCATTCCACAACCTTTGTTCTAAACAATTTTATTTAGAGAAGATTTTCTTTTATTGTTTGCAGGGTTGGGGAGTAATGGAATAGTTAAATATTTAAAATACAGTATTTTAAATAGAAAATGAGTAACTGTATTGTGTAACAATTTAAATGTGTGTTTCCTGACACTGTTACTGTCTCAAGTAAGATTACTTGAAGGACTTTAATGTGTTATTTGCTCAAGAAGACTTTTTCTGTATATTTTGTGATTATTTTTTCCCTCAAATATTGCTACTGTTTTCTAGAAAAATCCCCCATGTCTGATTGTTAGTGTTGTACTGTGTCATATTTCATAAATGTGTCTGTATTTTAACACTGTTGATTTTCAATATTTGAATAAATTCAAGTTTATTGTAGCCTTTGTCCTTACTGTAAACTGTTGACAAAGTAGATAAGCTGGTGGTTGAATTGGTATCCTATAGTCAGCAACTATATATTGAGTATATAGTGAGCATTTTTACGTTTAATAGACGTTTTTTAAACGTCTATGTTGAAAACTCGTTCAAAATTGGTTGAAAAGTGAAAGTTTTTTCACCGGCTATATGTAGACGTTTAATGAACGTTCATATTTAGACCACATTTAAACGTCTTTTGCAATAGTGCTTTCAAATGAGAAATTTAGACAAAATTTACTAGTTATGATCCACCATAACAATATACTGTGTATGCACACTAAATAAGGAGAAAAAATTTAATATAGCATTTCCTGGTGAAATATGGTTTATACGTGAACGTTGAATAGACGTCCACAAATAGCCGTTGAAAAAACTTTCACTTTTGAACCAATTCTGAACGTCTTTTCAACGGTCGGCATAAACGTTTTTTAAACGTCTTTTCAACCAAAAAATGTTTGCTGGGACCAGTTACACCACAGGGGCAAATGGGACATTCAGTTTATCTTTAAAACTACAGCTACAGCTAAGCTAAAGTGTCAACCTCCCTTTTGTTTAGTTAATTACAGCAGTATGACATGACATTGCTGCTGTTGGGATACCAACACCAGGAGCAACAACAATGCTCCCTCTGCGACCAGCAGGAGGCAGCAAGGACCAGCAGGAGGCAGTAAGGAGATAACCGGACCGGAAATGTGAAGTAGAAGAAGGCGCCGCCGAGCTCCTAGCTAATGTTGCTAACTAACACGGAAGTAGCACGGCGTGCTAATCGATTTCATTAAATTTTACAAAGAGGTGCCCTTACTTGCTTTGAAAGGTAATTGTACATTTTTTTTAGTTACGTGTTATTTACTACATGCTTTTCTCAATCACTGGTATTTTCGATTGTGAGGAATATTATGTACATTTTTAGCCGTGGCAGACACTCGCTAGCTCGACTTGCTGACCTTACATATCAACAAAGAGGACTGGACTGCGATATTAATGGCTGGGGTGTACATTGCATGGTTTTGAAGTTATCGTGTAGTTTCGAGCTGTCGATATGAAGCTGAATAAAACCAGTGTTTATGTCTGTTGCATGCTCGTTTACCAAAGAAGTACAATGGTTGGTAGATAAACCACCTGTAAAGGAAGCCAGCTATCGTAAAACGACAGCGGCTAATGTTAGCGGGGCATCTGTGGGCCAGTGTAGTGGTAAAAAAAATAAAAGACGAGTGCTGCTTGGCGCCCGCCTTTTATTTACTGCTTCAAATAACAACCATCGCGTGAACGTTACGAGCTAATGTATCAGTATTGAAACAAATGTATTACTTTCAACCAGCTTTCAACACATTTGAATGAAATATTTCAACATCGGTATTCAGTCAGCAGGTGGAAACAGGTCTGGTCGGTTTACCATCTGGTTCAACCAGAAAACTGTATTTCAACGTTATGCCATAGAAATATATTTTTGAATAGCTTTCATTGTGTATTAGTAAATGTCTCTTTATTCTTTGGTTGAAATAGTACAAGTAAATATAGATTTTCTCCATATTATGCGTATAATTTCAAGTGGAATAATAATGTAACTGTTAAAAGTTGTTGGATATTCATTACCCTGTTTTAAAGTTTTCAGGCTTGGATCCGAGGTCCTGTGCCATTTTTCTTGAACTCATCATTTACTACTGTGATGGCTGCATCCCTCCTTTAGAGTTGTATCTTGTCTAAATTGAGAAATTGGAGACGGATGGACTAATTTTGGATTGGAACTAGGATTAGGACCACTCCCACAGCTATTTGTGAAAACACGAAGTGATCTTAAAGTCTGAAGGTGCCCCCCCCTCCCCCATTCTGTGTCAGCAGTGCCACTCAATCAACCATCATGTCAGATGGCCGGATCTATGTCGGGAATCTTCCAATGGATGTCCAGGAGAGAGACATTGAGGATCTCTTCTACAAATATGGAAAAATCCGTGAAATTGAACTGAAGAACAATAGAGGCACTATCCCTTTTGCCTTCGTCCGTTTTGAAGACCCACGGTGAGTTTTTGGGATGGTCTTTGCCCAAGTCGAATCACATTCCCCTTGTTGGATACCATAAATTCTGTGGTAAAATACCGTCTCACAGTGACTGCCGGCAGGGAACGGATGGAGACGGCATTTCAAGGTCAATGTCCGCTAGTGAAACAGGCGTACTTTGGTAAGGAGTTCTTTGCTCTCTTCTCTTAGGGATGCAGATGATGCTGTCTATGGAAGGAATGGATATGGATATGGAGACTCCAAGCTGCGTGTAGAGTATCCTCGATCTTCAGGTGCTAAATTTGGTCCAATGGGAAGTGGTGGAGGAGAAAGAGGAGGAGGAGGAGGAGGAGGAGGAGGACCTAGGGGAAGATTTGGACCCCCCACTCGAAGATCCGAATTCCGCGTCCTAGTGACTGGTAGGTGGACGTCATGAGTCATAGCCAGTTCATAGTTGTCTTTCACTTCGACCTGGAAGTCAAAGGGACTGGTAGGGAAGTGGACATCAGAGTCGTAGGCAGATTTGTTTCACTCTCTCTCATGGCGGATTGGAGGACAAGGGCCCTGGTAGAAGACGTCAGGAGTCATAGGCAGATACGTTTCTTTCTCACTTATGGCGGATTGGAGGACAAGGGGACTAGTAGAGGACCTCTTGAGTCATAGGCAGATATGTTTCTCTCTCTCGCATGGCGGATTGGAGGACAAGGGGACTAGTAGAGGACGTCATGAGTCGTAGGCAGATATGTTTCTCTCTCTCATGGCGGACTGGAGGTCCATGAGGACTAAGTGGATGAGGTCAAGTCAGCTCCTTAAATCATGAAAAACAAATCGGTAAACTGAAATCGATCATGTTGGCTGCATAATCCCAAACACCAACTAGTGACTGGTAGGTGTCATTTTGTCATTGTCTATTATTATTATTATTTCATGTGTGCTACATTAACCAAATGTTTATACAAGCATGTTTTACAAACGTAACTGCTGTACTGCTTGACTAATTATCTAAGACTAACCCTGTGAAAGCTCAGGTTTATGTAGTTGCTTGACTTGACCAGTCAAACTAGATTAGATTTCAGGAAGTACAACACAATGAGGTTTTGGTCTGACATTTTTTGGGGCTCTCTGACCCAACAATTATATTTCAGTTCTCATGTTTACTTCTTTTAACTGAAAGGGCTAGATTTTCTGTACGATAGACAATATTGATTGAAAGTAAAATGAATATGTATTTTTCCTATTGGAGATTATAAAGGTAGTTCCAACTCTGGGTTTTACAAAAAAAAACATATTAGAAGATAAATGTTAGTGATTCAACTAACTACATTTCTCAAAAAGCACTGTGATGAGATACTGTGGATACATAGTCAAGATATTTACATTTAGCCTGTGTAAATTTCAGTTACTGCTAAGCTCAGACTTCATGAAAATGAAGATGAAACCTGCTCCTAAAATGACTTGAAAAACCTTTCAGGGTTGCCACCAACTGGGAGCTGGCAGGATCTGAAGGATCACATGCGCGAAGCAGGAGATGTTTGTTTCGCAGACGTGCAGCGAGACGGCGAGGGTGTGGTCGAGTTTCTCCGTAGAGAGGACATGGAGTATGCTCTACGCAGACTGGATCGGACCGAGTTCCGTTCACATCAAGTGAGTGCCAGCGATGATAATGAGGGTTTTTGCTTTATCTATCTTTTAAATGGTTAAAGTAACTAATGTTATGTCATATAATATCCACCTTTTTGTAGGGAGAGACTGCATACATCCGTGTCTACGAGGAGAGGGGCACTCCCAACTGGGGGGGTCGGTCGCGTTCCCGCTCCAGGTCCCGAGGCCGCTATTCACCTCCCTATCATAACAGAGGATCTCCTCCTCCGCGCTACCAGTCCCCCCCACGCCACGCTATGTCACGCCATAGTCCACGCCATAGTCCACCTCCCAGGAGGCACCCACCACAACACCATAGCCCACCGCCACGCCATTATCGATAGAAAGGCCCGTCATTTATAGAGGAATTGGGGGAAAATGTTTTGTAATTCTACTTTTAATTTTATTTTTTTTAACCCCAGGCCTCCTCGTAGGATACACCATTGTTACTTCTTGCTACATACATTCCATGGTCAGAATCTCCTGAACACCTTGCTCCCTCCCACAGCCTTAAAAAATGTGTTTTTCTTTATTTTTTTTAAACACTTGTGTTATCTCGATACAGAATTAAGATTTTGTCCCTCAGTGAGATAACTGTTTTTGATCATTGTGTAACGTTGGAGGTTTCTTTTATAAAAAAAAAAAATCTCCCAGGTTGTATTGTCAGAATTGGACAAGACAGTTCTGCCACTATCAGAATAAAAGTTGAACTGCTTTTTAAACTCTTCAAAATTTTCCTTTTTGTGTGTCACTTTTATTTTTTTGTAGCTTTAAGTACAAAGTTTTATTTGCCAATTTAAGAACCTGTGAAGCTAATTGATACCACCCCCTTACTGAAGACGTGTCAGTTTAGTGAGCCTTTTAGACCAGTGACATGTTGACTGTGAGCCTCACTTGTCAGATTCTTTTTTTTAATGATGTGTGAACCTCTGACCGAGGTGGCCTGTAGGTGGACTATAATTTGTATGCATCTCTAATGTTGTGTTTGTTTTATTTTTTTCTTTACCAATAAAATGCAAACTTTTACTGTGATTGTTTCATTCTTTGTCCTAAAGCTTGTTTTTGGTAGATCATTACTTATTATACAGTAGCTAACTTGACTTATGACTGAAGCAGATGGTTAACAGGTGTGTTGACAGTCATTTTAAATGTCCAATAGGTTGGATTTGGATTCCAGTTTATTGTGTACTAGGTTGTAGATACTAACCAAAAACTTGGTCCAAAAATTCACATTGCGTTTTATTTGCCCTCTTATATAGCAGACATTTAACTTGGTATAGTGGGAGCAGCACATGGTTTAAAAAACATTTATTATGACCCTCTTCCTGAAGTGAGTTTGTACAGTACTGAAGGCCTAAATCAGCTATCAGTAACTTTATTATCAAAACCTGTGACAGCATTTAAAATTATCAATTTTTGAATAAAGCCTGTTTATATTTTCCAATAAAGGTAGATATTTTATTAGGGATTTTGAGTTTTTGGATGATAAGGTGTCAAATATCCCCCAATAGTTTAAATGTTAGGTGAAATATACTTAATTTGTCCAACCTTTATCTCCTTGTGGTCAGTTTAGAGAGGAAATACAATTAGTAGCCAGCCACTATGGGTAGATAGACCTGAATAATTCTGAATGTAGACATCTAAAAGGAAACTATTTTATACAGTTGACTTCTGTATGGATGCAGCTTCTGTATTCTTATATGCATGCACTCTTATATGAGATAGCTGTGTAACTTATGTGGAACTGTATTTTTTGGTTATCCATAAAGCTTTCCATAAAGTATACACAAGACACATGAAATGCAAAATATAATATTTTAATACACAACAAATTAATTATACCAGGTGACAATTTGAGAAGACACAGAAAATAAAAATATATTTATTTCCAATGGCATACTTTTATCTTTCTCTTCATTATAATCAGATAAAGCCCATATACTGTACAGACATTGTATTGCATTTAATAAATATGTACTAGCTTTGTTTTTTGTTTTTTTGTACAATAAGTCCGTTTCTTTTGAACACTTTGTATACAGTAAATCTTCTGACAACACACACAGCAATACACAAACAGCAATACTCAGGCATGTTTTCGAAGATCATATGGAGACACGTTAGCAGTGATATCAAAGCACTGGAATTTAAGCCACAGTGAACCAAACATGGATGTGCTTTGGCTATTTTGCAACTGTGAGTGGCATCAATAAAACACATTTTCTGACTCATCTCTTGTTGGTGTTCAGACTGGTCCACACTTGCTTTCACCTGCTGAGATTTTGAGATATCTCTAAATATATAAAATTTCTGCCAGACAGATCAGATTCACGTTACTGGGATTTCACTGGGATTGCTCAATCTAAACTAGACTCGTTGCCATTAAAGTTTGTACAAAATTTTCAACATTTGAAATTCTCAATCTCAAAACGCACACACATACAACAAAGATTATATCCATAGCTACATACCACTAAATAGCTATCACTGCACTGACCCTTAAATGTAATACTTCCAGTGCTTACAAGGCTGTGAAACCCTGATAAGGGTTTTTTTTTTTTTTTTTCCAATCAAGATCACATTTTCCAAGCAGCATGTTATGACAGTCTGAGCAGCACGATACACAGTGAAACAAATAGGAACTCTTGAATGTGTAGTTAATGGGTTTGCTCAAGCCAAGAGGTGGGCAGTAGTAAATCTGGTGACCATTACTGTCTGGCCAAGAAGTGAGCTCTCCAAGGAAATGGAGGGCACCAGATCCATTTGAGCAGGCTGAGCACAACCTGACTGTCCTTTCAAATGAGTAAACGGAAGTGGCAGCTTTGTGGTTTGAAAAAATAGCTTTACAGGGCACAAACTGTAACTGAGGAAGGTGTTGTGAGGAATGGCCAAAGTGGACCTGGGAATGAAATACTGGTATGAGCTAAATATGAAAGGCAACAGTAGCAGGTAACAAGTGTGAACATGGAGATGGTTGAGGTAATTGTAGAGAAAAATGTGCACAGTTACTTTAGGAAATTGTTGCCAGTCTTGGCATTTACAAGGAGCTGACTAGATGTGTCAAAGACAAGGCAACGTACTGTAGATCTGCAGGGCAGGATAGAGGCAGAAAACTATGCAACTCTTCAGGGGGGGGGGAGAAAAAGAGTGAAGTGCGACTAAGTGTACCACCACCAGCTCAAAATAAACCAACAGAGCAGCTTTCACAATGCTGCAAGGAAGCTGAAAGTGTTAGCACTGTTGTGCTTTGATGTTGTGAGACCTGAGAGCTAAAATCTTCAGCTCGAGCAGCATTTGGTTAGGTAAGGGTAGTACTCGACATCTGTATTAACTACTTGAATAACTAAAGTCCAGAAATAAAAGCTCAGATAGGTAGCAATGGATGGACTTAATAAATGCATAGAGGAGGACCAAGACAGAAGGAGTACAAAGTATGAGAACTTGGGGGAAGGGGGAAACAGCTGACACTGTACACGCAAACTATGTGCAATCATGCTGGACTGCACAGAGTTAACGGGTTCAGAGAGGATATCCTGCTAGCGTGTTTGCATCAGAGGCAGACACAGAGAAGAGGGTCCCAAAGAAGCACACCTGTCCTGTGAGACCACACATGCTACTTGGACACAATCTAGCACTGACCAACCGCAGCCTGGTCTGCAGTTCCCATAATGTTCACAAAAACCAACTCATCTAATCGCACCAGCTATTATTACTGAACATATCCAAGTGTATCACAAGATGTTTAACCATGGCAGCTACAATTTCAGCAGAAATAATAATAATACTTAAAATATATTCAAGTGTATAGCAAGATTTACAAATATATGGGAGGTACAACTCAACAAAATGAACCTTGAAGAATAACAATGAAGTGAAGAGTTTGGTTCCTGTATCCCTGAACAAATAGCTAAGTTTAAGGCAAAATAAATAACATCCTGAAGCAGATTCAACAAGGCTACATTCACTAGGTGAACAATAACTCTTTAAAAAATAAATGTACTGGCAATACTTGCATCTCCTGACTATAGAAAGGGGCAAGTGGAGATAAGTTGTTATAGGAATTTATGATAATGATGATTAATGGCCAATTATCTTTTCAGCACTTACCAGTGCATTTCATTTACATCAGCTCCTTTCCTCTTGATTACATGATTATGATGTGGTTGTATGAGTATCCTGAAATAACTCATGGTTATCAGAGTTTGACAGCAGCATCAAAGCATCACTTGTTTTCTATGAGAGTCTGCACTTTGTTGACCAGGTCTCGAGCCATCATCAGGACTTGGGGGACATTGTGTCGCTCTGCCATTTCTGAGAAGAGAATATGAAAGTCATTGTGACTTAAAATAAAAATATCCATCATCTATATGAGCGAACAAGGCCATTTAACAGGTGCAAAAATGTTATTATTATAACATTAGCATAGGTGAAATACTTAACCAACTGTTACGTATTGTAATTGTGAACAAGAGTCTGTAATTGTTTTCAACGTGTACTATACTGTAGCATGTGTGTTTATCTTATCTCATCTTACCATTGAAGAACTTGATGATGTCTGTGAAGTCCATGTTATTTTCTAGGATGATGTCTCTGTACATCTCCACCAGTGCCAGAGCGATGAAGAGGACAAAGTGCTCGGAGGAGGTGTGCTTTGCGGCCCAGATGGTTTCCCACACGGAGAACACATCATCGTACACCATTTCTGTTTGGAAAAACAGCAATAAATTACATTACATGAAAGTGTCATATTATGTGAAATGCAAAGTTATGTTCAATGAGTGATCTAAGCAGACAAAACAAAACCATTTACCTCTTTTGAAGTCCAGTAGAAACCAGCGATAGCAGAAGTAGAAGTGGGTATAGTCTCCATTCTGCTGCATCAGTTCAAATAGCTCAGAGTCCAGGATCTATAGGTATAAAAACAAGATGGCATCATTACTCTGCAGCCTGTCTGATTCATTAATATGTGTCTATGCATATACATGCATATACCTGGATAAGAGAACGCATATTGGCAAAGTGAGAGTCCATGGCGCCTCCGTGAGGAAAATTCTGGTTCATCCTCTTCATCAGTTCAGTGAAGCAGCTAAATGCCATGACCTCTGGGAAGCACACACACAACAAGTTATTGATTTAACCATTTATGTACACCTCTGCAAAGCTGAAAAGGAGTTTGCACTTCATTTCCACTGACCATCGTCCAGAATAACCAAAAGAGGAGCGAGCAGATCACACATGCCCTGGACGTAACCTATATCCAGATGCTGCCACACGTAACTATGAAGACAATCAGATTATTATTTTTTTTAATAACAGTTTTGGTTTCTCTCACATTTTGTGTTGAGACAAACTTTACATATATCTCATGTGGTAACAGGTTTACCTGCACATGATGTTACGCAGCTTCTCCAGGTTCTCAGAAGTGAAGTACCAATATGTTCTGTCACAACGTCGGACATCTTTGTCAATGCGATGTAAGTTGATCAAGTACATGTCCAGTATTTCTTGCTAAAACATAACGGTACAATTCAGTTAGCATATATTCAGGATAAAAAGAAGACACATGTCAGTTTATCATGTGTATTGCTTACAGTATAGGTTTGTCCCTCTGAGGATTCATCACGTTTGGTGTCTCCTCCCACGTCCGCAGACTCTGGTTCAGTGAGCACATTTTCCATTTCAGGCTCATCTTCAGACAGGCCCAGGTCGGTGCCCTCAGGACTGGTGTTACAAGCTGTGTCCAGATGGTGATCTAGGACAAGGCCCTCAGATGCCATTTTCTCTCGTTGTGCCAGAGAGATGGGTGGTGCAGCGAGGCCTGCCAAAGGCCTGGCCTTAATATCCTCAGAGGTCACACATGTTATCCCTGTAGGAATGTCCTCCATTTCCAAGGCGGAGGGAGAGTCATCTGAATCTGCCGTGTCCGGAGACTGCCGGGATGACAGTGAAAGGCTGCCCCTCGACGCCGACTGAAGAGCGTTCAATACTTGTCTGACTGGTGAATTTGATCCTGGTTTATCAAATGGGATTTCTGCAGCTTTGTCCTTTTTGATTTCAGCCAAGTCACAAACTGTTGTTTCGGCTTCCTTTCTATCTGACTCAGTGGCACATGGCTTGATTGTTTGTGATGGGATTTTCTCAGAAGGTGTTTCGGGCTTTTCAGAAATCACTGGCTTTCTCTCAGTTTGATGATCAATGTCTTTTTCCACCGTAGGTTGAATTAATGGCTCTGTTACCATGTCTTTGCTCTTGTGGGCTTGAAATGTCAAGGTCTGCCCAAGTGGAGGTGCCTGGAAATATTCATTATGAATCTCTGTTTCTAGCTTCAGAACGTTAGTGTTCTCTGGGGCAGATCTTATATTCATATTTGTGTCCACTGCTTTCAAATCTTTACACTCTTCATCTGTTGTTATGTCTTTGTCTTCTACCTTAGGTTTTTCTTCAGCTTCAGATGTCTCTTTTGACTTGCTGACTCCAGTTTCCTCAGCCACGTCACTTTCTGTAACTGTCTCCATCTTTTCTGTCTCTGAAATCTTGTCCTTGGCAACTGGGTCCATACCATCTGCCCCTTCTGGCTGAGATCCAGTTGTAATTTTCTCATTTAAGACTTCTGATGCATCAGCTGAGGGCTGAGATGTTGTCGATCCAACAGTTGACTCTGTACCAAGAGGCCTATTTTCTGAGGCTGGTTGCTGATTTGACACATCTGGAGAGGAGGGGTTGAGGGTTGGAGGAAGTTGCGCAGAGTCCGCATTATCATTTGTGATGTCCTTCACTGGACTGCTGTGCTGTACTCCTCCTTCCTCGGGCCTGGGCTCAGACTCAATCTGATCCACTGCCTCCACTGATCCAAACACCTGCTAACCGGACAAAAGTGGTGAACATGGAGTACATTTACAGCACTGAGATGGACTAATGTTGAAGTATTACACCAGTTCACATTCACTGCTGAAACCCTTTGCCTCCATTCATTTCCATTCCAGATGAAAGCCCTTTAAGATTTTGAACATTCATAGGATGTAATACTATGTAATCCATCACAATAATCATCTGAGATTTGAGAGTGAGGGAGGAAACTAGTAGATTGGCTCTTGAGACGGCAATATTGGTGGTTCAGTTTATAGGTCAGTCCACCACTTTGTCATCATAGCTTGAAATACCTCAGCATTACTACTGGATGGATTCCTATAAGATTTAATAGATATTCATGTTCCAGTTTTCCTCTGGCACCACCTGCAGGTCAATGGCATTACTTATCCTAAGAAATACTGTATCTCATCATGGCCTGGATGAATTGTAATTACTTCTGCAAGCCTCTGACTTTTCATTTGGCAACTTCATCAGGTCAAATTTCAGTTAGTTGAACACCAATCATTATCTATTTTTAGATATTTTCCGTGGTTTGGTTTTAAAATGTGGTTTAAAATTAATGGAGGCTAATGGAAGCTGTTCAGCAAAAATGAATTGAAATAATAACTAAGATAAAACATCCAAAAACACTGGATTGATCAAGTATTATTACCTGTGCGCTGCTGCTGGAATCACTCTGCGAGGTGGCATTCTGCTGATCTGAGCTGCTACTTAGAGACGACTGCAGTGAAGAAGCATCACACAAGAGATAAATCCGACTGTCCGCCAAGTTATGTTAATAATTTCAATGATCATCATCATAACATTAAATATTCCTTTCATGTTAGTATTAAATGTCAACGTAACACTAAAACATCAAACTTGCATCTGTGCTGATGGTGGAGTCGCGCTGCACCGGTCCTCTCTCCACACTGGCTCCTGATGAACATCTGGCGATTGCCTCAGCATGTTTCTCTCTCTCCCTCTGACGAACAATGGCCTCACAGCCCTGCCACTCCTTTAAGGTCTGCTCATACATGATCCGCATCTGCTCATCGATCTGAGAACAGAAACTTTGTGTAAACAAGGATTGTCACATATAATCAATCCTACACACTCTGCTACAGGATAAATACCTCCATCCTGGATTTCTCTGTCGTGCTGAACTGGTAGTGTCCCAACAGGAAGGGCCAGACCTCTTTGCGAAGTGAAGGGTCCACACCTCCAAAATACACAAGCCTGCGTATCTCCTTCTCCTCATAGGCCTGAAGAAGAGAAGTGTGACTCAAACTGAAATTGCACACTCAATAGGAACTCAGATTTTATGGCGTGTTGCTCGGGTGCGATTCTCACAGTGCCGTCCTTGAGGAACTTGCCCCAGACCTCCACGGAGAGGCCTCCTTGGGCATCACAGGGCACATCAGGGTCAACTATGGTGGTGTTCACCAGAGCAGAGAGGTGGGTGCGAACCGTTGACAGGTGACGGCAGTATGCTAGCCCTTGAGAGGAAAAATAAACATTTCCATATTGATTAGGGATGTTGTTCGGCATGAGCGATCAATAAGAATGAAATTATTTCAAAATGAATGAAAGTAAACCTTCAATCATTTGGACTCACATCCATAAAAAGCACGGGAGATTATCTGGTACTTCATGGTGTCACAAAGGAGCTTTAAGGGAGCCCTGGCAGAATGAGAAAATTGAAAACTTAGTCAAGTAGAATAATCTGAATATAGATTTTGAGCCTGTCCCTGTGAAATAATTACCTCTCTTGATTACAGCCATTAGGCAGAGAGCCATCAGAAGAGCCATTTTGTGAGCAGGAGGAACACGAAGACTTCCTGGGGGTTGGTTGCCACATGTTCACACCCTGGTCCATCAGCTCTAGAGCCACTGAACAGCATAATATCCCCAATCATTACTGGTGCTACCATTAGCATCATGAGAAAGTGAAACAGATGGAATTTCAGTAAATAGACATAAGATGCAATTTTAAATTGCAAAAATAAAAATAAAAACATGGAAAAAACAAACCAAGTGACAGGGTGGAGATGGAGATGTGGCAGACAAATTACTTTATGTCCATGCAAAGTCTCCTATAATGTGAAATGGACACACAGGCACTAAATCGGCAGGGGGGAAAAAGATAAGAAATGAAACCCTTTAACATCAAAGAGAAATTAATCAGAAAGGTGAACAGTGAATATCTGCCTGGGGAAAACAGATTTATCTAAACTGAAGTTGTCTAATTCGTAAATCAGTATTAAGAGCTGATTGCAGATGTAATCTATGATGAGTCTTCATTAGATTATCTGGGGGAGGCAGAGCAGGCAGATTGAAGACACTCACTGAACTCCATCTGATTGCCAGGAAAGAGGATCCGAAACACATAATCGGTTGCTTCATCATCTTCTTTATCTGATACAGAATCACATGAGCCTTGTGGACTCCTCTTTCGCAATTTCGGGAAAACCTTTCCCTGCAAACGAAAAGTCCACTGTAGTTCAGGCCGAGCATAGCAAACACTAAATAGTGTTTGATGAAGAAGAATCGTTATAACAAATGAAGTTTTGGACAAATGCAGAAACTTTGACACACGATAATAGTATTTCATTATCGTGCTGACCTTTCCTCTCTGATTCCAGAGCGGTGGGTCCAGCTGTCCATGAGGAAGCAGGCCGGTCTCCAGGCAGGTCAGAAACTGGAGGAGGTGGCCTCCTTTGGGGAAATGTAGAGGAGGTCTCTGGATCCCATCCTGACTCACCAAAACCACAGTCCCACCACTGTTCACTGAGGGAGAGGGAAACAAGATAAGTAATAGCCTACCTCATACTCCTCCTCTGCATGCAGTAATATAAGAAGGCATTACTGTACCTTGTTGATGACAGTGGAGATACACGATCTCCTCCAAACGAATAGTCATAGCATAATCCCAATAGACACTGGAAGACAGACAAGTGAACAGAAGCCATTGAGTCAACTGTGTAAAAACAAGAGCATATTCTTATTTGATTGGCTCCTATGGGTCTTACTAACCTTTTCTCTGAATCCAGCTCCCCCACGTTGCCATTCATCAGCTGATTGGGCGTCCACTTCAGTGTCATGAGATCTGCAGTCTGATGTAGGGAGAGGTAGCCTGGTATGGCCTCCATGTCATCTCTCTGCGCACACAAATACAAGCTTTCAAATCAGAACACGACAGCTTGAGTAGAAATCAATTCGCAGACACGCCACATCCCCCATGAATGTGAACAAGCCTCTATTAATATTCAGTCTCTTTTAGGAGATACTTAACTCGTATTATTATTTCATCTATTTGATAAAAAAAGAAATACACACACCGGCTGCACCAGGACGTTGTTCTTTCCAAACAGAAGTGTGGCTCTGGAGTTTTGGTGGAGCGACTCAACGTAATCTCTCACCCACATGAGAGGACGATCGTCCATGCTCCCGCTGGACTGTCTCTTCTGGATCTGATGCATGGGGAAGATGAAATCAGCAGTGTTACACATACACAGGGATGTATATAGCTCATTGTGTCAGTGAAATCAATGAAGGCCTTGACTGTCTAACCAGTGCAGGTCGTCTGGAGGGGGAATCCTGCCGACAGTGGCCACTGTGGATACGATGTCGCTGCACAAGTTCGTCAGCAGACGGGTCTGTCCAGAAATGGTCGGCAGTCTTAACTTTGGTGTACTCCAAAGCACAAGGACCAACTGCAAAACAAGGTTAATTGGATTGAAGTTGTAGATATTTTAAAGATCTGAATCCTTGATTATATAACCTGAAACTGAATAGAGAAAGGCAAAGTACAGGGATTAGCTTTTATAGTGTAGTCAGATAGATATATAGATAGATATGGGATGGGTCCTCCAGGATTCTCTTCACCTGTTTCAGTACACACCTTTCAAACAGGGACTGCAGATTGTAGTGATCTTTGAGACCAATAATTTTTATAGCAGTTTGGACCAGGTGCAGTAGCTTAGATTTAGCTGAAACAGGGAGGTTCCCAAACCAAACAGTCATACCGTATCTGATGACACTCTCCAGGACAGCCTGGTAAAACAACAAGTCATAACATGTGCAGATTAGTGAGGTTCATAAATACCCAATAGAGAAGCAAGAATTGGTCCATCCACAGGATCCATCAGCATAGCTTCTTTCTCATAGAAGGAGCTGCAAGAAAAATGATTGAGACAATTTCATAGCATTTTGTAAAATAACCACATAATACTGATATTGACATACTGCAGGGTGTAGGTAACAGAAGGTTCGGAAACATAACAAAGCCAAGGAAATGTTTCTTACAAAGAATAACTGACAGTACAATGATGGCACGAAACAACTGTTCTTAAGTGAGAGACGTGGAAATCCAATAAATGGTGTTTAACAATACCTGCTGTTCTCCACTAAGTACAGGACAATCTTGTCTAAGAGCTTCTCCATCAGCGCAGTCCGGGTCCACAGGTGCTTCAGTGCCTGAGGAGGGAGGTTGGCCAGCTTCGATTGCCGACTGCGGTCATTACTCAGTGAGGAGTTGTTCTGTTTGCTAAAAAAAAAAAAACAGAAAAGAAACCTGACAGATGAGATGTTTGTATGCTGTTTCAAAGATACACATGTAGAATATAGGATAGCAGGACAATAATACAGTATATGGGTCATTGAGGATACATTGAGGAGAAAAGAGGAATTGATTCTACATCACTGACCTCTAATGGGCAGGATTTAAAATCTCACCTGTTTTCAATAAGCTGTTCCAGCTCCTGGACCTTGTGGCAGAGTTCCTCAGCAGGCGAAAAGCTTTTTGCCACCTTCATAAAGAGTGCTGCAACCTTGTTACTGCACAGCAGGCCTGCAATACGCCGCTTCAGTCCATGAAGCACACAAGCCTCCACTACAGCTATGCACACACACACACACACACACACAGACACAGAGACAGTATTACTCGATGTTTGATTTGGGTTTTTTTTTTTCAGCTCAGTATTATGCGTGTTTGTTTATTTGAGATTAAATATTTTGTTTGGCTTTGAGTTTTGTTTTGATCTCATGAGCACAAAATAATTTCCTCCTCGTGAAATCCTTAAGGCTTAATAGCTTTTTGCAAAAAGAAAGAAAAAAAGACAAGAGGCACAACAAGCACAGGTGGCACAAGTAGAAATAGACGCAAACCTGTCCAACACTGTCTACTGTTGCTAGGATATGAGGGATGTGAATCACACACGCCTCACTCCTGGTTAGTATCAACACCTTTGAATGGTGTAAGTCTACTCTAATACAAATCCACCCAATCCATCTTATTAAGCATTAAATAGACTAAATGGCTAATAGCATTAGGAGAATAACTTCTGAGGGTTTACACAGCTTGGACTGACTGTAAAGAAACATTTTGCGCTGTGAGCATGAACTCGTAGGAGGTGACAGGGCATGACACAAAGTTATGTCAGCCACCATTCTGTACTGTACATGATAATGTGTAACCATTACTGTGACCCACACTGTTTGATGCAGCATGACATGTGCTATGTTGATGGACTATTTAAAGCAAATATATATACACTGTTGCCCACAAGGTTGGAATAATTTAGTTTTCAGACACATTCCTCTTTAATCACCTTAGACCAGGTGCCATGATTACCTGGTTACCAGTTTTGAGAAGATATACACTTTATTAAGAATAAGTCACATTGTCACAATCATTTCATGAGAAGAGGTAAAAAAAAATATATATATATATATATTCCAACTTTATGGGCAACAGTGTACTGTATGTTACAAATTCACAAAGCAATAATTCCCCCAAATCTCTCTTGATTTCTATCCTAATAGCCCCTTTAATACTCATTCATAAGTTAATGTTAACAATTAGAGCTGACAGACAAGGCACTGAGCATGTCACCTTAACTCTGGAACAACATGACCAGGAGAGATGGCACAGTGTGCAATTCAATCACAGTAGGTTTAAAATGAGAAGAAGAAAAAAAATTACCACAGAAAGATATGATGTGGCTGCTGTCAGCATGCACAAATTTCCTCGTTACAGCCTCCTCCATAATTTGTTTCACCTAAGAGAGAAAGGTACACAGTGAGACAGGACTTAATCTGCCTGACGCAGTTACATAAGGCGACAGGGAGTCAAAACAAGGAGCACGCAGGTAAACAAAGGGGGGACATGTTAACAAGATGAAGTAGCAGGAGAAAATGTGTCTTCTCACCCTTGACTTTTTCATGCACAACAATCAGCATATAGGCCTAAACCAATTTGCTTTCCTTTGAAAAGGATGGGGGTCTAGAAATTTCTTATTCAATGGAAATAAAGTGTAAGCACTTGAAAATATAGATTTTAAATAATGGTCAGTTGGTCACAATCAAACCGGCAAAACAGCAGAGGAAGGAAAATATCCTGTTTTGCTACTTGGTGTCTCAGTGGAAGATCCCCCCTGCTAGGTAAATACACACATCGTAATAACATGCTGTAACGCAGCCTTTCTTTTTATAAATCCGTAGTCCCCAAGACAACCCTGCGATAACCCTGACGACACCTCTGGGGTTGTTTTTTCAGACCTGACAAAGCTTCTCCTGAGCTACAGGAGAAGCCGTCTACAGATTCAGAGGTTATAATGTGCATTGGGCTACTTGTTGGATGAGTGTTTTTATTCACTTACACTTCAGAAAATATAATGATAACCGTTATAAAAGGTCACATTCTACCAAGTACTGAATTGTCCCGAGACTCAATGCAACATTTATTTGTAAAACTGACTGAATTAATGAGTTCCATATGATATTCTGTGGTCTATGTCTACAAAATGAGGGAATAGTCCTATGGTAGAATAAAATGGGAGTTTTCTGCCTTACATAAACAGACAATGAATGCCACTAGATCCATGTTCACAATTAAGCTTTAGTTCATTAAAAAATAATACAATCTCATTCTTACAATGGGCTTCAAACCTACATTTCACAGCTTAAGCCCCTCCTTGCTGCAGGATCTGGTATCAGAGTCATGGATGTTTGAGAGGCAGTGAGTCACAGGTGAGGGGGAGCATGGGCACGATATAAGCCTGGAAGAACCCGGCTTTCTCGGCAATGAATAAAACATCCAGCTTTCTCTCCCTGGGGAATCACGTAGTCACTTGAGCAGTTTGGAAAGGTCTGCAGTGTGATCCCTTTAATGTCTATGTAGATGAATATCCAAACAGCTCATAGTTCAGTGATAAATCACCCAGTGTGAGTTGCATTTAATGTCTTCTACAGCACACAACATGCAACATATATGCCAAGGTCACGCCTTTAAGTTTACAACAATAAGATGCTGTGTTATAGAAATGTCAGTGCATGTGCAATGTCAGTTTCCTCAGGGAGAGAGAGAGAGAGAGAGAGAGAGAGAGAGAGAGAGAGAGAGAGAGAGAGAGAGAGAAGACTACCAAAGGATATGGATTTTCTTTTTTTAAAGACACATTTCGTATTGATAGCAAATCAATCTGTAAAATCACAGCTTCTTTAATTTGTGGTGTTTCCCCTCCCGATACTAAATCATCATCACTACCATCATCAGTATTATCGTCATCACCACCACCACCACCACCATCACCATCGTCATCATCATCTTACGCCAGCAGTCAAAAACAGACCCTGCATAGAATTTCACTGGATCTCAATTGCATCCACTCTCTAGCCTACATGATGCACAAATGAACGGCAATATTTGCTCATAAACAGGCCTGTGGCGTAGTCTGTGGCTCAGACCTGATGGACGATGTCCACATACACACACGCACGCGCGCACGCACACGAACACTGTCTCAGCTTCCAGCGCCCAGTAAACACAAACTGTGATGAGGCAAAGAGGGGAAATAAAAACACAACGAACCTCTTTCTTGACATTGCGCAGCAATTTCTGACGCGTCTCGGCCTCTGTCACGGGAAAAAACATGATTAATATGCTGATCAAGATTTGCAATATCGTAAAATTAATAATGATAGGCTCACGACAAGGGGAAAAATAATAATAGCCTAATAAAAAAAAAGGGCGACCGTACCTCCCATCGCTGCAGGCAGGATGTGGCGGCTGGTGACACGCACGGCTATTTTTCTGGTTGAATGTCTTGAAAGCAACGTAGACAAACACTGGTTAGGAGGAGGTAGAGAGGCTCCGAGATGTACGATGTGTTCTTAGCGACTAAATTAAACCTATCTGCTACCTCTCAGCGAACCAACACCCCTTTAAAGTCACAGTAGCCTTTACATTAAGCCATACAACACCTACACCCCTGTGACATAGACACACACATGCACACACTCAGAAATCTGTAGCAGGTGTCTCTTTGTTCTGTGTAAATGTATTAAACATTTGAAACATCCTGGTGTTCTCATTAGAAAAAAAAAAGTTTCCTCATTATAATTTTCATAAAACAGCCTGACACTCCTTAATTTCCCCACAGGTTGAACGCATTTAGTAATTAAACCTAAAGAGCCTCTGGTTAAATTATAGGCCTCATGAAATTAATTATCACAATCACACTAGGAGAATTAATCCATTCATATAGCCTACAAACATACTCACCGCAACCTGAAATTAAAAGAGAGGGCAGCTGGGTCCATTAGGCTTCACACACCAGACCAGCTCATTTCTTTATCACATCACATGAACACTGAAAAATGAATGACAAAACAAACAAACAATTGAAATTCCCAGTCAGCAGGGAAATTATAGGCCTATATAATGTGTGAAAGAGTTTACACGTTGAGTCTCAAACTGCAGCAGAACTTCTCCAAATGGAGAAAACTCTCCAATTCATTTCTTTTTATCGACTGCTGAATAGCCATGATCTTTTTTTTTAAGTATATTTTTTGGGGCTTTCTCACCTTTAATGGGCAGGAGAGTTGAGAGAGAGACAGGAAATGGGAGGCACAGAGCAGGATTCGAACCGGGGCTGCCTGCAGTGATGAGGACTAATAGCCTCAACACATTGGGCGGGTGCTCTACCAGCTGAGCTAAACACTGCCCCTAACCATGATCTTTCAATATGTTGCAGTCAGCTTTGGTGCAATTCCATGTAATTGATGTAACCACCTTGAGGTAACATTCAACACGAAGCAGGAGACAGTGAAGCCTTGAATAGAGATGGCATATTGTGAGCAGAGATATGAGGATTTTATCATGAAATTGATTGAAAGCAAGGACAAGAACAAGACTGTAACTGGGCATAAATCAAATGCATTTTGGGTAAAATTTCAGAAAGGGGACTGACAGGTGAGGGAAGCACTGTAGGCTACTACATGTACATTACTGTACAGAAGGTTTACAGTGTGCATCAAAGGTAACACTCACTTAAGAGCCTATTATTATTTGTTTATTGTGTGCAGCATTGCAATGTTAGGGTTAGGATTAAAGTGAAGTAATTTACACGTTGTTAATTAGGCTAGTTTAATAAAAGATGATCATACAGGTTTCATGTGAAATCTCAGACATCACAGCGGCAAAGTAGCCTAACTATAGGCTATCATGGGATCAAAATTAGGCTATAATGCTCTGAAATGTGGGTATAGTATAAAGTAGGATTTAAAAAATATCCAAGTAAAGCACATCAACTGTAGCCTACTACCACAAACAATACTTGGAAGACAAACAGATGAGAGTTTTTTGATTTATTAACGAGTCATACCCAACTCCATATTATGAGATTTGCGAGGCTTTATCCGTGAATAGAATAGAATAGAATAGTTAGTAGGCCTTTGCAGGAAATGATTGTGTCACAGCAGCTCCAATAGAATAGAATAACAAATACAGATATGATGATTTGCAGAATAAAATAACTTAGTCTAGCAATAATATTAAGGATACAGTGACAAAATCTTTATAAAATTGTAAGGAGACATAAAACATAGGCTAATAGAAATTCAGTTGCAGTGCAGGATGAACAATTGTGCAATGTAATGTATAGGCTAAAGTACAAGTGCAGGTGTGCAACTCTTTAATATTATTATTTTTTCAGTATTAAAGAGTCTGATGGCTGCTGGCAGGAAAGACTTTCTGCTCCTTACATGTAGGATAGGAAACAGGCCTAATAGACTGGTGTGATGATGAGACAGCGAAGGAAACAAGGAAGGGAGCAGACAAGGAGGCAAGGAGGAGGAGGCTCTTTCTCTGAGTATTGGGATGGGACACCGCTTTGTTCAACAGTAGGAGGGGAGGGCAGACGGGCACACACACAGTTGCTTTGCCTGTGCTGGAAGCGTTAAATACAATCTAACGGGGCGGACTATCCCTGTCTTATCCTCCTCGTCCGGCTGTGTTACAACCGTACCTTATTATTACACTTTGTCTTTCGTGGACTCTGAGGATTTTCTGTCGAGGGGATGTCAAAGCGAGTGCGAAGCAGAGAGGTCTGCGCTGATTGCAGTGCTCCGGGTAATGATGTCAAACAGGCTAGCAGCAGCGCTAGCCGCCTGGCTAACCACAGCTAGCCTTGACTACAACTTAACGTCCAGTCAGATAAACCTAGTTAACGTTAACAAACGGCCGCGACTAATTAGCCGTTAGTTAGCAACGCGGCTAATTGTGATTTCTTTTTTTATTCTCCTCTTGTGTGGAAACATTTGTTAACATATGTCGTGTCTGTGTCTTAACCTACCTACCTACCTACCTACCCACTCACACGAACTTGTCTAAATCTGCAACTATTTGCTTGAAATTGCATTTAACGATGGTTTGTGTTAAAATATGTTTTACGTTAGTTAGCTTAATTAGCTACCTTGCTAATGTAACCCACGTCTGATAGCATTAGTAACTGTGGTGTTTATTTTACGTGTCTAATCATCGGGAAGGAACTGACCTGGTGGAGTTGTCTGTGGCTGTCAGTTAGCAAGTATCCATATAGCCTGAATGGACTATAATTCATCAATTATCACAAATGCTTTAGCTTAAAGTTGTATGTAACGTTATTATTTACTTAGGTTGGACTAACCAGCTCATTTTGCATCCTGTTGTAGAGCCACGCTGGGCCTCTGTGAACAGGGGTGTGTTGATCTGCGATGAGTGCTGCAGCATCCATAGAGGACTGGGGCGACACAGCTCTCAAGTCCGACATCTGACTCATTCTCCGTGGCCCCCCTCCCAGTTACAGGTGATGAGACACTAGCTAAGCACACATACAAATGTGTAATGGATTAGAATGTATTCATAATAAGAGTTACATGTAATATAGTGGGTACACAATCAAACACATCTTTAAGTGGTTGGAAAAAGATTCAGTTCAAGTAATGTGTCTTTGTGGTTTTTAATATTTTAGATGGTCCAGACACTGTATGGCAATGGAGCTAACTCCATATGGGAGCACAGCCTTCTGGACCCTTCCTCCTCAGTGAGTGGGAAGCGCAAAGCCAACCCCCAGGACAGAGTTCAGTAAGTACTTCAAGGGTTTTGATGTGTCGGAGCCGATTGTGGTATGCCTGTTTGCCCTTTTGATATTAACATCTATTGGCAAAATTGATTTTCAGAGTTAAGTTCAGGGAACATGCATAATTGGTCTGCTGTAGCATGAACATGACTCATGGCCAATGGGTCTCAAGGAAGTTTTCAGCACTTAAGTGAGTTGGTTGACATGCAAACCATGAAAGCTAAGAAAAGCAACTGTCGATATCCTAATCATGCTACGCATATGGGATCAATTTGACATTTTGTTGATTAACCCACTCATTCTGCAAGCAGTAATTTGAAAGGGTTTATGTAGGCTTTCCCTTTATTGTGAAAGCTTTTCCACCAGCAGTATCTACTGTCGCTCAGAAGGCATGACAAAAAAACAAAATCCCTGAGGGAGAGAGATGTGATGTAGTCATCCACTGCCAGGTATAAACACTGTGTCGGTCTGGTGTCTGGCTGGTGGGGTAAAGATAAATAGTCAGCCACACATAAACACAGCCGTGCTTAGACCGACCCTTATACACAGAGCAAATGCATTCAGTCAAGAGACAACAGACATTTGCAGACAGAGTGTACGCATTGCACCAAATGGGAGGCAGCTGTCTTTGATCGCAAATACAACTTTCAAGATGAAGCTTATCTCATTGGTTACAGGAACTTTTTCAGGGGACTTCATGCCCTTTGAGGCACTAAACAACCAGGACTAAACTTAGTTCCTCTAGGAAAGTTCCAGGTGTTTAACAAAGGTTCCCCCTCGAGGGATATTTATAATTTATGATGGAGCATGAGCTGTTTGGACAGAGTTCTGTGATTGATTAAACATTGACCCTGCAGCTGCTTCAACTCATGTACCGCTTGATTCACACAACACAAGGAAATATTGACTTCAGGACGTTATCTGGACTTATCTCATTGTTTATTAACGTGAAAAACAATGTTAGTCTTTGTTGTGAAGTCGACTTTCCATTAGTTACGTTTAGTTTAGTAAACTGTATTGTACTCTCTCATTACAGAGATATAGTTGGTCTTATGATGGAGAAGAGGGATGTGAATTTGCAACTCTAACTTCAAGGGAGGGTTAGACCCACAGAAATGGAAGCTATCCACCTGTTATTTGTTTGTGCTGGCTGAAGTGACAGCAAAGAATACCGTTCTGTTGCATGTTGGAGGTTATAATGGAAGAATGTCTTTGCTGCAGTTCAAACACTGCACTTTCATATTTGCAGACGTGTGATTTCAATATCAGAAATCGTGAAGTCCCCAGTTGAGAAATGTTCTGGATGCTGTTTGTCTTTAATAGCCATATACATTTGAAAATGTCAACGACGGTCCAGATTTTTAGTACCCTGAGTTTTAGATACACATGTCTTTTGTTGTTTTCAGCCCCAACAAGACAGAGTTCATCAAAGCCAAATATCAAATGTTGGCATATGTTCATCGGATGCCTTGTCGGGAGGATGATAGTGTAACCGCAAAAGACCTCAGCAAGGTGAGAAAATGACTCAGTTGTTTCTACACTTTGTATTCACCAACCTTTATTAGGTATACACACAACTAACCCAGCATTGTCCCATGCTATTAAGCCGCTTAGAGACAGTCAAATCAATGGTGATGCTTTTAATTTTGGTAGCCTAGCACTTCCCATTTAGTTCAGAAATGGCATGGTCTATTTCGCATTCAGTGCTGCTGTGACATTCTGCCACACACATTTTCTTAAATTAGTCATGCTCATGCTGTGACTATCAAATAGAATAGCCTATCTGACCTCAACTCTCAGCTGCCTCTAGTTCACTCTCTTCTAAGATTTATGAAATGAATTCTGGATCATTCATCCCAAATAATTTGATAGCAAATTGGATTACATGCATATGGATATTATGCATTTCAGTAACCATCTATGGGTCACTAATACCAAAATCTATGGGGTTTATTAAGAAAATAGTTCATGAATGCAGAGAAAGTATAAAGGATATAGAGGTGCCTATAAAGCTGCACTAATATTAACCTTTTATCATACAGTTTTATATAGTTCCTTCAGGATAATGCATCATGTCATATGTATTTATGCAGTGAAGCCAGAACTCAGCCAGAACTTTATTAAAACAAACTACTTGTTACAATATCATTTCAGCAACTGCACTCCAGTGTTCGGACTGGAAACCTGGAGACCTGCCTCAGACTCTTATCCTTGGGGGCACAGGCCAATTTCTTCCATCCAGTAAGTCTAGCGGAATAAGCAGCAAAACAAATCGTACAAGTCAACATACGACTAATGCTTTATCCTAATGTTGTTTTGAAACCACAGGAGAAGGGAAACACCCCACTACACATAGCAGCAAAAGCAGGGCAGATGTTACAAGCAGAGCTGTTGGCAGTTTATGGTGCTGATCCTGGGGCCCTGGACTCCAGTGGAAAGACCCCTATTGATTATGCAAGGTAAAACCATCACTTGATTTTATTTATTGATTCATCACTTGCTCATCTGTTTATTTGTCCTATTAAATACCGTTTTTATAGTTTTGAGCACCAAAACTATACAGTATAGTGTTGTGAAAAACGTAATTTTAGAGATGCCACCATGTCAGACTTGTTGTAAGACATTTTTATTGGCCACATGAGTTGTGTGGTCTAATTTCACAGTGTTGCCTACATAGAAAACATGTTATAGCTACTGATGTTGTGGTTTTCATAATTACTCGGTAGCAAAGCTTCATGCAGCCCAGCTCGCTGGTGGCTGTGCTACAGGAAATGATACACATCCTTTGGAGATTTAAAATACACAGAAAAAGATGCGAGTATAATACGTGGGCTATTTATATACTGATGTGTTAATGAGGAAATGTTGGACATTGTCACTAACAGGAAATGTGCTGGACAGTGACCAAACACTGGTACACATGGCCTAGTTAGAGACCGTGGAAACAGTCACAAGCTGAAATGGCTAAAATATTTTGCATGCCTTGGACTACAATGAACACTAGACACAGACCCCAATGGCATTATGTCACAGTTTAACTAATTCAATAACAGTATGACTAACTGAGACAGGATGGGAGTGGATTCCAAAGCACGTACCGTAGCCAACGCAGCTTGAGTAGTTTAGCAGAAGTTGATCTGAAGATAAAACCACAGATATTAAATAAAGATAGTAGCAGCTCTTCCATGTCATGTTACTTGTTGAACAATTTTCAACACAAATAAAACCTGCTTGCTAGCTAAAGAATTGTTGTACTTAAGAGGAATTCCTCAAAGAAAACATACTTGTTTTTTTTTTATATAATGGTGTATCAGCATGGCTGGTCTTGCTCTGTCAATGAAATACTCAATACATTACTTTGAGCCACCAAACCAACATCATACTCTTAAAGAGGAACATTATTTCTGTGAACTTAATTCTCACAAGTTTATGATGTAGAATATTTTAAAGACCTCCTACCTGAGGTATTGTGTAGCCTCAGTGCAGAGCTGCATGTCTGTAGTATAACCTTTTTATTTCTAACCTGTGCAGACAAGCTGGGCACCAGGAGCTGGCAGAGAGGCTAGTGGAGATCCAGTATGAACTCACTGACCGGTTAACATTTTACCTTTGTGGAAGAAGACCAGGTACGTGTAGTATGTACCTCAAGTCTATGTAACTGTATGCTTATTTTTCCTTTTTTTTTTCTATGTTAATCACTTGCTGTCATGTCCTTGTTGTGTTGTAGATCACAGGAATGGGCAACACTTCATCATCCCACAGATGGCAGACAGGTAATAGCTGTTGTCAGTAGTAGTTACAGAAGTTGAAATTGTTAAATGCACAGACAATAATATCAAGTTATAGTATCAGCTCCAATAGGCACCAGGCTACTGTTAATGCTATGATATATATTCACATAATTGCAATCCTATTTTTTCTATGCTGCATTGGATGGATAAGAAATAAGTAAGTACGTTTGTTACTTTTGCTGTTGTTTCTCAATAGTTTGTCACCAGAAAAATAATTGTTCCTTTTTTTGTTTTGTTTTGTCTCACAGCAGTCTGGATTTGTCAGAGTTTGCAAAAGCTGCAAAGAAGAAGCTGCAGTCGGTGAGACATTCCTACTTGTGATTTGTTGGACTTTGAGAATGTATTGTTCTTTTTCACCTGCTGTTCAGTTATTCAGGAAGTAAACAGAAATTCTGCTTTGTTGTGCTCTAGCTAAGTAACCATCAGTTTGAAGAACTTGCCATGGATGTTTATGATGAAGTTGACAGAAGAGAAACAGATGCTGGTAAATTCAAGAATTTACAAAAGAATTTAAATGCCGTAGTATATAATGACGCGATGTATGTTATGTATAATTTCTACCTCGTTGTGTCTTTGCAGTGTGGTTGGCCACTCAGAACCACAGCACACTTGTAACTGACACCACAGTTGTACCTTTCCTGCCTGTCAATCCAGAGTACTCATCTACCAGAAACCAGGCAAGGGATTGCATCAGTGTTGCCTCCTGTTTACATTTCAGATTTGTTGTGTGAAGACTGAGTTTAACAACTCTTTCATTTGTTTCCCTCTTTTTGTGTTTCGTTTTCTCAGGGTCGTCAGAAGTTAGCCAGGTTTAGTGCTCATGAATTTGCTACCCTTGTGATCGATATTCTAACTGATGCGAAACGACGGCAGTGGGGTAATTCCTGTGACAGTCCCAAAGGTAAGGCTGATCTTTTCACATATGTTATTTTAACAGCTAATGAACCTTTATTTTGGGTTTTGTTAGTCTTTGTATCGCAGTAAGTGCACTTCTCAGTGGGGGGATGGAAAATGGACTGAGAATATTCAGTGAAGAAAATATAAATTGGTTGGTGCAAATGAGATGCAGAAAAGTCAGTATTGAATTTCTTATTCAAATGTGGCCCTTGTGGGCCAGCTTTATAGGCCACAATTAGAGTGTAGACCATGTGTACCAAGGCTGCCAAACACTGATTGTGAATTCAGGCTTTAATAATGAAAACTTGTGCATTCTGTAACTCACAAACCACATCACAGCCTCTTTTATTCATAGGGCATGCTCAAAGAAGACAAACATTGTTTTGGTTGATAATGAGGAGCCAGCCCTAATTTTTGGACTCAGTGTAGGGAAAAGAACGTCTGTCTCTTAGCTGTGTAGCTAGTAGGGTTTGTTTGATCTCCAGTCTTGTGATGTGGTGGTCGTTCCGCAGAAAGCGTGGAGCTGATCCTTCAGGGAATCGACAGCCGCCATAACAGTGAGAGCCAGGACAATGATCAGCCGGATTACGACAGCGTGGCATCAGACGAAGATCCAGTCCAAGAGGCGACTTGTGGGGACAGCTGCAATGATGGAAGGACCAAGGTTAATGTTTGTCAGACTCCTCTCCTAGCAAGAGATAAAGAAACAAATACGACATTGTGCTTTACTTTTTAAACTGATCACATTCCTTCCTGTCCCGTGTAACATGTTCTCCTGCAGAGCTCAGAGTCATCTGACCTCTCTGATGGACCAATCACAGTGCAGGAATATATGGAGGTGAAGAGCGCACTTACTGCATCAGAGGCCAAAATACAGCAGCTTCTCAAAGTCAACTGTCACCTTAGTGAAGAGCTGCGGTTGATGCAGGGCAAGGTTAGTGAAGTCACCTGTAATTGAGAAACAAAGTAGATTTTGTGCTGCAGATTGTTCAGACTTGTTTATTTCCAGCATTACTTTTTTTTATCAGTACACATTAATATTTTAAGATGCATATTGAGAAGGCTTACACAGGATTTACATCCTCTCTGAGACTTGTTGTCCTGGTTATTACTCACTTCCAGTTGTATTTCCATCACAAACAATATGCGCTGACATTGTTACAAAGGTGAGTTATTGATAGCACTGCCGCATCCTGTTCTCCCATGAGTGCTATTTACTAGAGGAGTGAAGTGCATTTAAGTGCAACTCTTACACAGTCAGCCTTTAAATAAGTAAGTAATATTGAATATCAGACATGTAGTAATTTGATTTCACCCAAGGACACAAGTAATTCATGATAAGGACATGCCTCTATTAAAAATTATACTATGCATGAATCACAGTGTGTTTGAATGTGTAGCTGCAGGGAAGACTGGAGTTTGACATATAAATGAATAAAAATACCACAGGGATTCTGCTTCACTGGTGTAACAGAGAAAATGGCTGCTATGTTTCCGGATGGGTGAAATTCCTGTGGTGATAATTAACAACCACCACAGGAATCTTTGATGCTATTCAGTTAGACCGCACAGCAGATATAATGGAAATAATGTTATAGTTCTTTGTGATCTAAAACAGAGGATTCAAAGAGGACATACAGGGGACATACTGATTCATAATCTTAAATCTACAGAACCATCAAACAGCCACAAGTCACACAGCACCTAAATGTGATTAAGAGTGTTGCAGTGTGGGTGAATCACTGGATTTATCTCCACTCAGTGTTCACCGTAACAGAAATGTCATTGAATTTGGTCCACAACACCTCCAGAAGGCATTTAGTAAAGTAGGCTACTGGCAAACCAGAACAACCCACAGTCATGTTATGTATATCTTTATTCCAGGCATATGGTGTCACTCAGTTCCTTATTTCTGAGAGTTTCCATAAAGTACAGTGTTATAAATTTAGATATTCACACATCATTGCAGTTTTATTTGCTGAGGTTTAGAGGAAACCCCAAAGTCTTAAGATGTCTGCCACCACCCCAACACAGTGGTGAGAATATTCTAGTTAATCAGCAAAACATACAAACCTTGGTGTGGGCATTTTGTACTGTCATTGTTGTTATTATTATGATTATTATGATGATGATTATTATTATTATTATTATTATTCACTCCTCTCATAGAAAATACTTCCATATGTGGAATGCCATGAAATCTAGTTATTTAGTTTGAGCAAAACCAACTTACCTTGAATGTCTTGCCTCTGATAGACACTAATGCAATTAATGAGGTTGTCAGGGTGTCATCCTGAGGAGCTGGCATGTTTGGCAGAGGTTTTTGCATTTAAAAAAAGGAGGTTTGTCACCTACGCAACCATTTTTGGAGATTTAATTTGGTTTCCTTCGATTCCTCAAAGTGTCACAGCCCGGTTTCTTTCTCTCTACTCTTGGCTGAGAGACGGTGTTAACACAATGTGCTGCCTCCTCCTGCTGGTTTATTTTCTCCTCGACCATGCTGCTTTTTAATTTTTTTTCTTTTTTTTTTTTTACACAAGTTAGCTTTCTCCATTCTACTCCCTTATCTTCTTCACCCCTATTGCAGTTCCCAAAACCTCAATTAGTGACACAGTAGAACCCTAATACGTCTCCTAATATATAAGCTAATAATCCTGTAAAATCTCCTTTTAAAATATTCATGTCTTTTGAGACAAAGGACCAAACTGTAGCCAACACTGCTCTTGCTTGGTACCATGTAGTTAAGTACTTTATCTGTTATCCCAAAAGTTAATTTGTTGAATTTTTTATTCTAATTTACATAATAATGTTGACAAGAAGCTTAGAAGGTTGTTTCCCATGAAAGAGTGCTGTTCGTGTAAATAAGGGCAACTACTTCTGCAGCAGTTTGTCGGGGTCGTACTTCAGGTGTTGTTGGCAACACACAGTGTCAGCACTTTGTTTGTCAGAGAAACAATCCTTTTTGTTGTGCGAAAAACTTTGAAGGCAAACCAAAAACAAAACGGAGATGAAGATGAACTCTCCACGGAGGAATTGCTTTTCTCCTGCAGACTTAGCTGGATTTCTGCTCTATTATTGATGTCTGGCCGGGCTTGTAAGGAGATCAACCCGCAGCTAGAGTTGAATTGAAAGTTATTTTGTTCTCCACAGCTGAACTCCCTGCAGACTGAAAACACATCGCTGCGGTGGCCGACCCCCAGCGGACAGCAACACCTGCAGGGGCCCTTAGGTCGACACCCGCCCCGCGGGGGTCGTGCCATGTCCATGTATGAGACGGGTTCCACCGCGAGGCAGTACCCCCACCGAGCTGAGACGGGCCGGCATGAGGATGGAGTCGTTTTACAACCCTTCCCGACTAATGTAAGCACAAGAGCACCAGTGTTCCTGCTGGATTTGTCCTCATGGGAGGACAGGACAATGATACCTGGCTTGGGGGGGCTGGCGTTGGTTTTTTCATTCATTCATTCAGTCAATCGTTCATTGCATCTCAATGGAGTATGCTCAACTTGGTTTGACCCCTTTTCTAGATTGGTAGGGGTCCTTTGGGGACGGCTGCTTCCTCCCTCCCTACCTTCCCCTCTTCCCTGTCCTGGTCGTGGGATGAGAGATCTCGAAGGGTTAAGTACTGAAGTTTAGTGGCAGCCCCAGGGGACGGTGAAAACTGTCCCCCCCTGCTTGACCCCCACAGTCTTCTCTCTCCTGACCTGTGTCTTCAAACTGCTCTTTATCAGTATCGCCTTTCTGCATGCATGCACCACAGTGCCTCTGCTACCGTTCAGTTACCTGAACGCCTCCAGCTTGTTCTGTACAGTGAGCCTCGGCCAGAGCCACTGCTTTCTCTAGGAAACATCAGAAGTGATGATGAAATGCTGCACGAGAGGAAGCTGTTTGAATGATCAGCCAGCAAAGTCCAATATAAAAGATAAAATATCCCATAACAGTGTGCCATTGATAAGAGAAGACACGGTTTCCACGTGGATTTCTTTGCATTTACTAATCGCATCCACTGCAGTATCTACTGTTACACCACAATGACCTTGTTGTGTATTTCCTGTCTTTCTCTATTTACCTGCTTTTAAACCAAGTGTCTGATAGTGTGTGGTCATGGCTTTGTTTTCAGAAATGCATGATTCTGACTCATACGTGTGCGCAGGTGCTCCTGTAATAGGTCTGTGCTAATCATCCGCACCATAAACTGTATTTTTGATTGATTGTAATCCACTGATGTGTCTACAGGGCTGTAGTTTAGAGGGACGGAGCACAATGTTGGAGAATGATTGCGACACTACGCCCAACCACTCTGAGGTGGAGGAGACTGGGTAAGACCTTTTAAAGTTAACTTTGCACCCCACTGATCAAAATGACAATCACTGAGACTGATTGTTGATTTGAAAGCACAGTTTCTTTCTGTGAAGGTTTGTAAACTTTACTACTGATTTTGTAAAAACCATCTGATTGGTTCTTCAGATTAATACATTAAAAATATTTTTTATATATCAAGTCCTGGTATATATTGATTTTATTGATGCTGTTAACAGAAGGCAAACAGATAAAGTAAGAATTGCCCAGAAAGAAGCAGTAAATTAAATAAATGTGAAGGTTTTTCTTTTTGGGGCGAGACTCGACTAATATTAGTTTAAACAGATGTTAAAACATGTCATGATTGGTACAATCTGTCTAGACAGCACGAGGACTTTCACTGGTCTGATGTAAGATACCAGTTGCAAAACGTCAACATGTGATGAGGAGCTAAGGGCCTGACACATCACTGACCTCCAGTTGTTCTCTTTCCATTTACACGTACAGTATATGCTGTATGTAGATTATAGTGGCTATTTTTAAGCAGCTATAAATGTGATAGAACAGTACATAGTTTTAAAACAAGCTGCTGCTGCTGCTGCTGGGTATGATAAGATTTCACTAAATTCTTAGTCATCACACTGCCCCACCTATTTTTTTTTTTTTTAAACAAAAATCTGTTTTAATATTCAAGATAACATGTATAACCCACTGTCTTTACAGCTGCAAACACTGATAAAACGTTTTTGCTTTGCTTTTGTAGCAGCCCTCCTCCAGCCTCGGATGCTGGGGAACCAGACGGGGGGGAGGAAGATGCCACACTGCCATGCACAGAGGACGTCATCTGTAAGACAGAGCAGATCACTAAGAACATACAAGAGCTTCTGAGAGCTGCCCAGGAGACCAAACATGAAAGGTAGTTTTATTATTAATATGTAATTGATTAACATGTTGTAATTGTAATTAAACAGCATAAATGTGGTCAACTCCTGAAACATCAAATTCAGCTCTTGTCATTATTTGCTGTGACAGTGTTCACCCTGTCAGTCTATACACTTAATCTGTGCCTGTATTTCTGTCACTTAGTCCAGCCTTTTAGTAAATGGAGTAAGTCCGTCCCAGCTGCTTCTAGGTCAGTGGTTTTCAATGGTTATCCTCCAGGCCCAGAGTCCCGCTGTTTTTCATTCATTTTAGCCAGCTAACTGGTAACTGATTTTCACCTGTGTGGCAGAGCCATCAGTCACGTAAAAGATAGAAAACCAGCAGAACGTTGTTTTCAGGGACCCAGATTCGCTGTGTTTGAGCCTTGTTGTCAGGCTCCTGTCCCTGTGTCCCAGAAGCTTTGTGTCTGCTGGGGGTTAGTCCGTATGTCTTTCAATGCAGCTGACAGGAAACAAACACCACATGATCATGTTCCCCTGTGACCTGCCAAATCCACAGCGACTCACTGAGGTTTCCTGCATCCATCCATTTGTTAATTTCTTACATTTTCACCGTTTTATCATGATATACAGTGTTAACCATTTCCCTCATCTCACTCTTCTTTAATGTGAATATTTTGAGATTAACAATGTGTACAATCTATCTGAAGTGCTCGTGGTTTTTCACAGTCATTACAGTATCTATATAAAGCTGTGAACAGTACTTGCAATATACGACTGGTCTAACACTATACTTTTGTTTAATTCAAGTTTTTTATTTTGAACATCAGGGCCTGTGGGATCTCACCCAGGCTGGTTATCTCAGAGTTGTTCTGCACTTGTACCACTTGGCTGCATATATCTGGTGATCACATTATCAAATTAATATAATAGATTTGCAGCACAACAGACACTGAAAATGCAGTCTCCCATTTGATGTACGGAAGTTGAGCGAGTGTACATAATGGTAAAAGAGGATCTGACCTCAGGCGGTTCTTTTAATCATATTATTATATGTTGCGCAGGAGTGGTTGATCACCCATTCATCCTTTTGTCTCCAACAGCTTCCTGCCTTGCTCTGAAAAGATCTGCATGGCCGTGACAGAGATGGCCGCCCTGTTTCCCAAGGTAAGATGACTCCCGTCAACAGTGTGCTGCCCCTCCCCCTGCCCGAGTAATTAAAGGATTTGTTGTTTGTTTGAAAACAGCCAACGGGAGTGGCTTGCCTAGATGAGTGGGCCGTGTTCATTGCATTACCTCGTTTTATGTTTAGCAATTATTGGATTACTTTGTTTTATGTTTACTCTCTTCACACACACGCAGACACAGTCCCCATGGGCCTACTGACCACAATGAGAGTTTATTTTATAGGCGTTGTCATGCAAGTCCCTTTTACTGAGTCTCTCATCATCATTATCATCTCTCTACCCCCCCGCAGAGGCCGTCCTCGGAGACCGTGCGAGGGTCTCTGTGTCTGCTCACGTCGAGCGCCAGCCGGCTGCACGGAGAGTGCCAGAAGGCTGCCGATCACAACCCCTGCCCGTCGGACATCCAGCTGGTCACTCAGCAGGTCATCCAGTGCGCCTATGACATTGCCAAAGCTGCCAAGCAACTTGTCACTGTGACAACCAAAGAAAATAACAACTAACCAAAAACCCAAAGACATTCCTACACACGCCCAAAATCCATTTAATCGACGTCGTTGCTAATTTGATCTTAATCATTTAACACCATGTTTTGTTTTTCCCATGTTAATCAGTGCGATCATTTACATACATTCCTTGAGATGGGAAAATCTGAAAAAAACAATATGCCATATAAAATTATAGATCATTCAAAAGCTTTATTTATTTGGTTGTTTTGTACCAAGGTAAAATGGAGTAACAAAATGGAAACATCTTAAAATATACAGTATAGTACACAATTAGTTAGAAATCTTTACCTCACAAGTAGATCAGTTTCATCCACACAATTTCCGAAAGTGCAATGTTGTGTGCGTGTGTAAATATAAAACAATCAGAACAACAAGCAGTTGAGCCTTTCGACATTGTACTTGTCTTCTTAGTACTTTCATCACTCGTGCTCCTTGAGTCTTGTTTCTGGCGTGGCCGAGCTGCCAGAGAGGACCAATAGTCTGCAAGACACCAGGCATCAAGGATCACAGTAGATGAACCTAAACTAATCCAGTGACATTGGTTTATTTTAACTGAAGCCATTTTAAATGTTTTTTTTATTTGTAAGATCCAATGATAGTGTTTAAATCTTGAATCATCGTGATGCCACTTGCTTAGAGTACAAATGTTTGTTTAGTAAGCAAACTGTGATTAGAAAAAGAAAACAGCTTCAGTGCATTGAGCACGCTGCAAGGCCAGCAGTACCAAGAGTGTGCAACCTTTCAGTCCATCCAGTCCCTCCGCGCTGGTGACACATTTTCATAGGCAAGGAGGTCTTAGTAGTTTTTTGGAGTTCTGTTACAGCCATACTTCTAATGCGTGTGTGTGTGTGTGAGTGCGTGCGTGCGTGTGTGTGTGTGAGAGCGCGGTTGACAGAGATGGCCTCGACGGTCTGTGTGAAATCCATTTTGAATCAATTTTAATAGCATTATGCAAATATATAAGATGTATGTATCCATGTAATTCTTTATCAAAATAATCCAAATGCTATTCTATTTATAAACTGTATGTCATACCTCTACGAAAATATCAATGTTTATTTTCATAAGCTTTTTTGTTTAACATGATGCTCCTCACAGGCTAACTTTTGTTCTGAGGTTTGGGACGTCTCAGCTGGCAGTTAGTTCTAGGCAACTTGTGATCTGTTCATTTGACGTGGTGCTGTAACTCCGGTGTATTAGATGCTGCCTCTGGTGAAACGCGTACCGCTAACGGTTTACAATCAACGATAAAGTAAATGTGCCCTCTCAGTTAGAGTCCCCGTCGTAGAACCTGGGTCTAATGTGTCAACTCGTTGTTGTGAGCCAGAGGTTTGAGCCAGGGGTGGACAGAAAACTAGAATACCACACACACAAGTGAAGCACAGATGATTCAGTATTAACCAAGTAATCAGTGTCTCTCTTTTGAAAACTTTGAAGTTACATAGTTACATCTGGTCAATATTAAAAGAGCCAGAGCAGCGTCCTGACTGTAACCTTTTCCATATGAATATGTAGCCCCATCCTTTAAACAGCCCCCTTGAATTCAGTAATGCTTTCCAAAGCAGAGAATGTCCTTTCTTTCTAAAAGCAGCTTATGGAAAGAAAAGAAGTTCAAAGCTTCTTTAGTGCACATTAGTATTTCATTAACGTCTACGGCTAATTCAAAAAGTTTCAAATCGTTTTTTTTTTTAGCTTTACTAAAGATCCACTTACTTGCTTTTTTCATGAGCTTTCACCCACATCCCTGTACATGAGTTTGTAAAGGAGTTCATCTTATTAAATTATTGTTTCTTTTTATCTTTTGTCGCTCAAATTAAAAATGTTTCGTCTTTTGTTTTTTTTGTAAGGTGGTGCCGACTGTCTTTTGTTTTTTAAAACACCACTACTTTCATTTTCTTTGTTTCAGTGGTGCAATAATTAATGTTTTAATTTGAATTAGCTCACAAGTTTTAAAGCAAGACAATGTAACTTTTGCAAAACAACAGCTACTGTGGCCACAACTCACACAACAGAGCAAAATGCTACAATGTAATTTAAGAAGAGACTAGTCATTACATATTGACCATTATAAACCAATATTTATCCAAATATTGGCAACATAAGCTAGTAGTACTACATCAATAGAGGTAGTTTTATCAAAACCACTTAGTGTAATGAATTCAACAAGGTTGATTCTTTTTTTTATAGCTTATGAAATAAAGAATATGTTTTTTCTTATTTTAAAAGTTAGATAGTCTTGCTTTAAATCTGATTTCATTTCAAAGCAATTATCCTGACTGGTCCAAGTGCACATTAATTGTAACACATACATAGTTATTTTAAAATAAAGGTTAAAAAAAGAAGTTTTTTTTTTTTTTTTGTCTGTGGGCTACTTGAACAATTCAGTACAAGTATTTAGTTACTTCCCACCCCTGGTCTCAGCCCTGACATTTAATTCCTTGTAACTTAAAGCCTGCCACTGCCTCTGTGGTTGAAAACAATCCCTGCCTTAGGTATAATAAAGTATAATTCATACCTCAAACGCGCTCAAGTGTTGTGTTTTTTTTGGTCGTGTGTTGTTGCGGGCGAACAGCTTGTTGTTTAACACGCCCATGTTTAATGTCCCACCTGTCGGAGAAGTATGAAAGTGATAGAGACGTCGGCTGCTCCCCACCCATCTGACAAGAAGTGAGTTCCGGGTTCTGTCTCGCTGTTACAACCGCTGCTGCTGCTGCTGCTGCCGCCACCGCTGTCGCTGCTATAACACGGGCTGGACCATGGCTCTTTTACTGGAAAACCAATTCGGAGAGCTTCCTCCGGACAAGTCCATTGACACTAAGTTATTTCTGGAAGCCGTCTCTCACATTCCCCTGTTCTTCGGTGAGTATTACCTGTGTGTAAAGTCGATAAAAGCCACGTTGAGGTGACTTTAAGAAGCGCTGCTGTCGCGCCGCAGTCGCTGTCACGGTTCATACTTTTGCTGACTTGTTCCTCATGATATGTTGATTCAAAACGACATGTCCCTCCGTCGGATCCCATGATTGGGGCCCTTTTAAGACGGGACGTGGGTTATTTCATACACTGGCCCGCTGGGTCACGGTGGGAGATCTGAACCAGCTGCGGCCGTGAAGCCTATAGAGAAACTCTTTGTTTACTCATTGAACAGAGCACACATTGACCTCATTGTGACTTAACTGAAACTATGCATTCACTGCATACCCCCCCCTCCTGTTTGTAAAGGCTGATCTGTATTCATCCTCCCCTCTTTGAGCCTGGGGATGTGTGATGAAGTCATTCATATTTTATTGCTTTGCTCTCAAATTTCTGCTTCTCTTTCAGACTGCTTGGGATCAAAAGTATTTTCAGTGATCAAATCTGACATTAATGGCAATATAACGGTAAGATACAGATCTGTCTTGTGTTGTTTCTGGTGTGTTTTCATACCACAGTTAATGGAGCAGCTTTCTTTCATGCAAACTAAACTCAACATGTGCATTTTTTCAGAAAATTAAAGCAGTGTATGCTCAGGATCCAGCAAAGTATGTCACCCTGCAGGACATCCTGGTGACAGAGCGGGAGGCCCACGGAGCACAGTGGCCCAAAGTTGGGGCAACGTTAGCTCTGATGTGGCTCAAAAGGTGAAGCACTATTGAACTCACTGTTATGTCATACTGTATGTTGAACTCACCTAGCCACTCAACTAAAAGCAGGAAGGCTCATCTTTCCTCCCTCTCCCTCTCTCTCCTGCAGGGGTCTCCGTTTCATCCAGATCCTGCTGCAGAGTTTAGCAGATGGAGACAGAGATGAGAACAACCCCAACCTCATTCGGGTCAATGTCACCAAAGCTTATGAGCAGGCGCTGAAGAAATACCACGGCTGGATTGTCCAGAAGATTTTTAATGTGAGAAAGAAAAAGAAAAAAACCCAGATCCCTTTGAAATAGTAGATTAGATGCAGCATCAGAAAAGATGTTTCCATGCAATGTTTCCATGTTTCTTTCTTTTTTGTGACATTTCTTTTCTTTTTGGTCGTTGCAGGCAGCGTTAATCGCAGCTCCCTATAGATCGAACTTCCTCAAGGCACTGTCAAAGGGAGAGGAAGTGAAAGAGGAGGACTGTCTAGCAAACGTGCGTCAGTTCCTGGTTAATTACACTGCCACTATAGATGCCATCTACGAGATGTTCACGAATCTAAACGCAGAGCTGGACTACACTGTTTGATGTCCCGGGACATAACTGGACTGGATTTGCAGGAGCGCCCTGCAGCACTTTCTTGTCTGTTGGGCATCAGACAAGTCCACCTTTCAAAGGTGTTTTTAATAAGGTTGTTTTACTTTTTGCTTTCAGTGTGGTATTTATTACTTTGATTATGCTTAAGTAAATACTAATATACTGTATGTGTTCCTAAAATTATGCAATTGCCTTAAATCTAAACAATCATTCTAGCAGAGAAAACATTTTTGTTCCCCATACATAATTGAATGTTACTGTTTGAGCTGCTGCTTTATTTATCTCATTTAATGGTGACTTTCACCTGACAGGGATACGAGATTGTAAATGCTGAAAAAAAGTGCTTTTAATGCTTAACATTCAGATGTTGTCTGCCTGCTGAGCCCTGGAGTTACCTCCACTGTTAACCTGGGAGCAGCGGCCCCAGAAGTAATCCGTAAATTTGAACGGTGCATTTCCAGTTGAATAATAAGTGCTTGCATCCACTGAGTGCCTTGGTGTTATTGAATAAATGCATAATCTTTTTAAAGTAAGCTCAGAGTCTATAGAGTCTATATGTGCCAGCAATTCTGTTCAGAGATTTTTTTTCTCTATTTTACCTTTTGGTGAGTTTGTGATGTGACGTGTGTGTTTAGCAGAGAAGTGTGGATGAGATGCGCTTGGTTTGTTTGTATTGTTCTCTGGCCTATTCTGCCCCTTTTAATGCCTCAAACGAGCGTAAGCATGGCATGATGCTGTGTCATGTGCACGTTTACTTATACCAAGCATATTCCTTCTATGAATATTCACACATTGTTAGTTCCTCAATAATCAACAATGAGCAGATTTGTAAGAAAACTGTGTTAGGACTTCTAGTCGAATCAGTAAAACCACACTCACAGGTTCACTTCCTGAATTTTACTCTAGGTGGCGATATTTACTTGTCTATACTTTCTGTTTTAATCATATTTATGGTGCAGCTACTGCATGAGACATTTTAAATGATGTTACTGATAAGATGTATGTTGCAAAACAGATACAGTTCCAGTCTCAGCCAAATTAGATCTGAAGTGACTCTAAAGGAGAAAAAAAAATCAGTTTTGTTGTCTGTAATTCTTCAAGAGCTAGTTTGTGAGAGGCTCATGATAGACATCAGTTTGATCTCACCAAAAAAGGCAAACTGCTGACAAAAATGTCAGTGCGGCTTAGTTGGAACACGATACATACATTAAAAATATATATTTATATACACTTTAGACATTAGCCGTAAATCTGAGGAAGAAAAATCCCCTCTCTTTTCATGTCTCCTAATCCTCCAAATCAACCAACCTCTTTCTCTGCCCACTCTTACTTATCTGAAGTGTGTCCCAGAGGAGCCAGAGTGGCTCTGGTTCCTCTCCCAGAGAAGCCCAGCCTGAGCTAATCGTCTCTGAGTGAGAGCAAGAGGGGCATGTCTGTAATCCTGTAGGTTTATCAGAAGAGTGTCCTGGCCTGTCCCGCCTGATAGATAGGATGGAAAACCTCCAAGCGGAGCCAGGACACAACAGGAAATCATTTACAACAAAGCCTCAATGACAAAGCCGCTGACCTTTCACACTGCAATATTTATCAGCAATAAAGTCATCAATGGAATATTGCAGTTTTATTCACAACGCTGCGTCTACGGCCATTATTCATGCCATCTAGGTTATTTGTTTTGTAATAGGCTACTTAAAGTGGGTGCTGCGGTGATCTAAACTACATTACTGCTTTAGCATCCAATTTAGGGGGACAAATGAAGCGAAATAAGAGGTGCATGAAGGCACACCATCTACGATTAGCAATTCAGAAGCTGGGTAATAGCGAGCCCATTTCTAAATCACGTGAACGTTCATACTCTTGTGGATGTATCTTAAAGAAAGCATGTATTTTTCATATACAAATGTAATATCTTAAGGACAAGGCCTGTACATTTATGTGTATTTTGAAATATTCAATGGCTTCTGCCTGAAGCGTCTGCTCTCCTTCTAGACTAACATAATTCACTTTAACAAAATTACTGCTTTCAACTTGCATCATTTAAATAGGAACCAGTCCAATGTATTTTAGTAAAGGATTGACTTACATCACATAATAAACCTGAGATCCTCCAGTGAAAAGATGGATCTTAATAAAATGAAATCTGACTAAAAAAAAAAAAAAAAAAGACCTGCCTGGTGGTTAAGCCTTAAATCCCTTTGCAATAAACCCAGAAAAATGTCTCATTTTCCCACAACCACTTTATCATTCATGAATATAATATAATCAAACCATCTTCTCAGCTGCATGTTTGACAGATAGTAACTAATGGCATGTAATAACACAAACTATTTGCTGGGTTTAGAAAATTTCATTTACTTGACAATCCTTATTAAGAAGAGGCAAAAAAAGGGGGTGAGGGGAATCGGGGTCATACATTGCAAAATGTAGTTATTTCAACAACATACTTCATGGAGAGCGCTCACATGTTCATATATAATAATTGCACTTTATAATTATAGAGACAGTTTGCTATGTAACTCAACAGGCCGACATAAATAAATAGTATTACAGAACCAGTGCAGACACACAAAGATCTACTCAGTCATACATCTCACACCATCAGAGATAATATAGCCCTACATAGAAGATACATGTAAATGATTCAGTTGGCCAGCTCTCTGACATGGCACTCCATTATACCCAGGTGTTGTGTAACAGTGTCAGAACCTTCCAGAGAAAAAAAAACAAAAACATTATATCATTCAAGAAAAATGTCTACACAACCTCTTACAAGTTAACAAAAATACAACCAAAAGGGCACATCTTGCTTGGCCTGAATGCCACAGTGTTGATTTGGATATGCAACAGTCCTAATACGCTGAGCTGAGCATGACTACATTGAATCAATTAAGATGTTAAATTACATAACTTTTGTCTTCGACTGCATAACGGAAAAAAAAATATATTCACATTTGTACGCAAAGTATCAAAACGCTTCCCCGGGCCGCACAGTGGCTGGGAGATTTGTATCATATTGCAGAAGCTGGGGCAGGAGTCACTGAAAAGAGGACGAAACAAAACCCACAATTAAACAGCAGACAACCAAAAATAACCGAGGGACTTTCCTCTCAAATAAGAAGCAATTGTATGTAAAAAAAAAAACAAAAAAAAAAAAACAATATATTCACAGGAACTGTAAGCAGAGAGCCTTCCCAAATTCAAGTGTTTTTTTGTTTTTTTTAGAAGGGTACCAATGATTATTTCAGTTCAGCACATTTCTATTTTTTGTAAAGGCCTACGGAAATGACACGGTCCATGTTTAAGATGGAACGGCAGATTCTGATTGGGTGCTCAGCGTCAGTAATAAGATGAACAACAACAGCAGGCTTATTTGATGGCCGTTTAAGATATAAAATTAAAACATGTAAAGTCCATAAGATAAACTTATATCTTAAGTCGTGATTATCATTTACCTTCAGGCTTAGAACACAAAGCCTCCTACAAACACAGTACATGCACAAACTAAAAAAAGGCATGTCTCATTCTCATAGATGTCTGAACTGACACACTTCCACTGTCTTTAATGGGTTCGTCACCCCTGCGGCCCGCTGTGTGCCAGCACCTCGTCTTATCTGTAGACAGGGAGTTGGATGTGGGTCTGCTGCTGGTGGTGCTCCAGCAGCTGAGGCATCCCCATGGCTTCGTACCCACGGCCCAGCATGCGCTCTTTGATGCAGGGGGGGTGGATCTCACTGATGAGGCACTCCAGAGACTGCAGGCTGCTGCTAAGTACTGCAGCGTGGCACAGGCTAGTACTAGGCAGCCCACAACAGAGGTTTTGGTCTTTGCTGTAGACCTGGGTATGTAGAGGGAGAGGAGGGTGGATCTGCAGCTGGTGATGCTGAGGGTGTTGGTGTTGTTGTTGATGGTGGTTGTGGTGTTGGTGTTGGTGTTGGTGTTGATGGCGGTTTGGGTGGAGGTGGGGATGCGAGAGCCCCAGGTCTCTAGGCCTGGCTGCACATGTACCCGTTGCCAGCACCTGAGTAGTGTAACAGTCGCTGTTAGGGGTGGCCACCACGCCGTCCCAGAGAGGAGCGAAGTACTGTCCGACGGAGAACTCCCCCGGCATGGCGGAGCAGTTCAGAGAGGAGCCGCTGACTCGCTCCTGCCCGGGAGGATGCGGCCTGTATGACAGCTGCGAGGAGCACGCCAAAGGGAGGCAGGTTTCAGGAGACTGGCCAACCCCGGCCTCTGCTGCTCTGTGCCCCTGAGCGCCGTTACTCACGCTGTACATCCTCACTGCTACCTGCTGATACGACGGCTGCTGCTGCTGCTGCTGCTGCTGCTGCTGCTGCTGAATTTGATGTTTGTGCTGCCACACTGCGTAGTCCCCTTTTTCTAAGTAAGCAGCTTTGGCTACGTCTGCACTCTGTGTCGGCAGCACGGCCCCCGTGAATGCCAGACTGCTCTGGGGCGGCACTCCCAGGACAAAGTCTGAGTCTGAATGTGCCACTGCGGCCACAGCCTGCAGAGACGGGCTGGCTCGAGCCTCCCCCCCCAGCTGCAGGGTCTGGCTGTGGGGAACTCTGCTCATCTGCCTCATCAGGCTTTGAACCTCTGCCAGCTCCGACTGGGGGGCCAGGCTCCGATCTCCCGAGGCCATCCCTGCACTAGAACAAAGCGTCTCAATGGGTACATCAGGCAGCTTACATGCGCTTATATGATAGGCCTTGTGCCCATGTCTGACAGCGTAGCCATTATTCAGGGGATTATTATACGGTGCCACGGAGGCCTGCGTGTTTGCGTGTTTAGTCCTCCTGCCCTCAGAGTTTTTCACCACACCTTTCACCACCACAGAGGCTTTGATGACGGCCAGCAAGCCCTGATATCCTCCTGAGTACGGCTGTGAGTACGGGCTGTAGCGGGGACCCGTGGTGTCCAAGCCGTTGACTGTTTTGTTGAGCTGTTTATGCTGCGGCACCCGCACGTCAGATGGAAAGATTTTGATTGACAGCGGGCTGTTGGCAGTCTTCTGGGCAAAAGCATCCAACTCCGCAGGAGAAGGGTATCGAGAAACCACGGAGGCCGGCTCGCCTGAGAAGAAAGCAGACAAAGATAAGCCATCAGTCCACAGGACGCCCAATGAAACCTTGTCTCTTGTTTTGTATGTGTGTGGTTTTTTTTTATTTTATAAACCTACCTACAGGGAATAAACGAGAGACATCAACTAATTTTACAGAGGGAAACACCTCCAGCTCTGCAGTGCTTAATGAAATTATCTCAGACTTTGTTCATCCTAGAATTAGTTTACCCACGTAAATCAAAAGAAGAGCAGTGGGAACAGGAGAGTGGCTAATTTTACTGCAGTGAGATTAAACTAAAGTGAGGGAGCAGGGGCAGCTGAAAAGCTTCTCTTTAACAATCACTAATTGGAGTCCCCCCCTTACTAATTAATATTTCAATAATTTGAATAGTAGAATGCTTCATAGCTGATCCACACTTTTCAGTTGTTTGTTAGTAATTTGCAATGATTCAAGCATCGCTAGTTCCTACCTATGATCTTTTCTTGTGCCATTTTATGCTTTTATGAACCTGCACCCATTCTACTGTAAAAGAACAAAAAAAGCCTGAAGCCTTGATTGTGAAGGAAAAGTTGTTGCTGCTGGAAAAAGAGCAAAGAGCACCACTGATTGAATTGTGTGTGGGTAAGCTAACGGGGACAAACTAAGATTGGATTTAAACACTATTATTCAAGCAATTTCATGGCTGCTTAACTCCATGCGACAAAGGAAAAAGTGGGAGAGGGGGCACCCCATTTAAAAACAATAAATCACCTGTTAGAAATTACCGCCACCTTTCGGAGCGACACTTTTATGGAATTCCTGACATAAAAAGAAAAAAGGTGCTCAAATTAACCTAGATCACAATATGAGTCAGTGCAAATAATAGCAAGCAAAATAACAAGCTTGTAATCGGCAGAAAAAGGCTAAAAATAATAATAATAATAATGGGGAAAAAAAACCAAAACACTTCATTTCATTTTCAATAACAAAACCAATTCCAGCTACGCAGGGGCGAGGCTCACTTGTTGTTCCCCATTTGAAATTGATTTGGGAGTTCATTTCATTTCAGGCCTACAGTGAGCCTCCCGACTGTGAAAATGATTCAATCTACAAGATCCATCTCATGAAAGAAATAAATTGGGTGTTTAAAATGGAGGAAAGAGGTAAGGTGGAGTGTTCAATCCATCCAGAAATCTCCCAGCGGAGCAGAAGGAGCAGCACCATGGTGCCGGGAGCATGAATGAATTCTACAGAGAAATACAACAAAGCAAAAACACTGCTTATTATGTATCACAGTGTAGTGCTGCTATAGAAAACAGTGACATCTGGGATGCTGGAGAGGTGTTTATACTGTACACAACATCAAGATGTGAGCTCTCTCTTCTCTAGTTTCCCATCATGCTTCTCATGGAGAAAGAGCTAACAGGAAAAACCAGCTGCAATAACAATTTCAAGCCCTTTGGATAAAAGCTGAAAATCCATGACCGTAACAGATAAGCAGAGGACGGGGTTTCATATCCACCTGAATGAGAAGTGATCGATATATCAATACGCACATGCACTGACACCATAGCATAAAACCTGCTTACTTTCTGCCTCAGATAATAATGCTCAATTGGCAGAGATGGATCATTTAGTGAGGCGTTTTGGCTGATTCTTGCTCAGTGAAATGTCAGTGTTAAGCCCTGCAGGCTGCGATCAGCTTGCTGTTCCACAAACATTTCAAACACTTTGAATGCTAACACATCTTCACAGGGTGTCTGATATTGTTAGTCCAGAGATTACAGCCCTGTCAGAGCCGTGGAGACACAACACAGCTGCGCTTCCCACTGTGGCTGCCTTAATGTGGCACTATGGAAACCTCATTAGCAAATAGTCCCTTCCCCACTCTGCATTCACATATTTATCATCTAAAGGCCACTACTGTGTGACATATGCATTAAAAAAGGGGGGATCATTTGAGCTGGTCTTGCCAGAAGCCCAGCCACTGGGTAATGTGAAGGCAAAAGCTGAGATCAGACGCAGCATGACAAGCATTAAAGCTGCTCTAAATTACAACCACAGGTAATTGTTTCAGTCTTGAGGACTTCATTACCAATCAGTGCTGTTAAACTGCAGTAAACTGTGCACAGCACGTCATGTTTATCGGTCTGCGGTGGCTCTTTGAAAGCATGTGGTAGCAGTGGTAAAAGTATATGCTTCAGTCATTGTTCACAATATTTGCTCATTTCACGGTTTTAAAAACACACCCAGCTCTAAAGGACCTTTAATGTGTAGTTCATTTATTCTAATCAGGCACCAAGATGGATGGAGTTTCCCTCTGAAGGCGTCAAGCAGGCGAAGAGCCCACTTTGTAGAAGCTGATATCCCACACAAAAGCTCCTCATAAGGGCACGAGGATTTCTCTGCATTATTGTCCATGATATGCAAAAAACATTCAGCTTGAATGGTCATTTTTGCTTTTCATTTTCACTTTAAATAATTGATACCAAACCAAACATGTCCGTTTAAGGCTTTTGTTGGTGTCTCTTGCAGTAACGCAACACTTAGTCTCCTAACAATTAACAATTTTAGCTTCATCAAAAACAATGCAGCTCGTGTGATTTTGATATTGCACTTGTTTTATTACATAGCAAATAATTGTGCCACCCTAGTGATTGTGACCAAAATAATACACAATAACAATATTATTGTGTATCATATAGCATGGTATTATATCACATGAAGACAGAAAGAGGTGCATTGTGATGAAATATGACAAAAAGTGAAGGTGTCTGAACAATTTCTGAATGCACTACATATAATTAAGAGCGAAAGTGGTGATTAAACAGCATCAGCTTTCTAGTGTCATTTGAACTTTCCAAAATGTGAGCAAGTTTGAAGTAAGCTTCAGGTTAGTGTCTTGCTGTGCATTAGACCACATTACACAGCCAGAGTATTTCAAAAACATATGCACCAGCTGCTTCCAGCTCATTCTGGCTGTTCTCCTGAAAACAAGCAAATAAACAAGTTTTTTTTTTCCTCCTCCAACCCTACTACTCCTCAGTTGGCAACAGTCATTATATTCAAGCCAGCCATTTGGCTCTGGCATTTACAGAAGCCAGGAAATGAGTAAATATTTTTACCTAGCAGGTGAACTGTCTGGGCAACGATGTACTTTTAGCTTAAGAAGTGTATGAGTCACTTAAACAAGATTAGTCACGTTGTTCCTCTAGTAGTATATTAATGCAGGCTTAATGTTTAGCACGCAGTCAGCATTTCAAACACAGGAAATGCTCTGTATGTAGCACACATTAACTGAAAGTGGCCAAAATTATGTTAATTTTCTATATTCTTTTTATCTTCTCTTTATCTTCTCTCTTTTGCCAGCTATACATTCATTGTGACACTGTTTCCTGTGCGTCTTTACTGTAGTCACAATGAAATTCAGTGGTGTAAAATCAAGGAAAGAGGTGAAAACAAATATGAGGCCATTCACATGACAACGGGGAAATGGCAGCTACGTGTTGTCAGGTAGAGAATGGCAGAGAGATAATTAGCAGCCTGACCTTAAGCACTTAATCACCCTGAACCTGCAGCCTGCACGCCGTTTCACTCCTCGGCCCTGACACGCAGCACAGGCACACAGAAAGACGAAAAACAGCACAGAAAAATAACACCAGCCACTTTTTCACCAGCAGCCTTGGCCGAGGCAATCGCGCTTTGCTGTTTACACATTTTAATTCTTTGACCCTTTAACATTTGCTTTCAGACGGGTCTGATTGAAGTAGTTTACGTGGGATTAAAAAGCTTGTTTTGTATTTTTCATTTTTCCACAAAAAAAAAAATCTGCATAATGACTCTGATGCGTGTTGCATCTAGAACACTGGCTTGATAAAATTTAATGGTCCCACCAGTCAGGCTTGAATGTTTTCTTCCTTAGACACGGCTCCACACAATAAACACGCTGCTCAACTGTTGTGGCACCATGCTGAGAGAAACTGGCACTCTTTCATAGGAAACACCTAATCCTGATTTCCTCTTTCCATGCAGGAGACTTGCTTGGGAAAAAAAAAAAAAACAAGTTGGGAGGAGGGATCAGAAACTCTCAATCACCACAAGAAATAATGATGTGTGTGCATGTGTATTTGTGGCTTAAAGAGTTTTTGGGAACATTAACATAAAGATAATCTGGAGGGACAAACGCTGCATTTTAATCACACCATGCTGTAAATATATAGGCTCTTTTATAACCCTGATTCCACCCCCATACAATTCTGCCACTTTAAACTGGCTAATCTTTTTCCCGTGGTCACACTCGAAGGCATCCCCCCCCCCCTCCTAGATTAGAGCGGAGCCCTCATTGTTTTGGAGCAGTTTAAGTTAATCGCTAATTTATGGGCAAAACAAGCCCTGGAGGCATGGGGCTGAAAACAGGAGCTCATTGCGTTTCCAAAGTCACCGCATCCGACGGTTACATACCCCAAGGGCCAACATAAGGGAACGATTAGAATGACCAGCAGATATGTTTCCCGTATGAACTGAAGCTAAAGAAAAATCCATAAATGACTCTTCATTAATATCCATACATGATGGACTGGATGGCCAGAAATACCCTACTGGCCTTTGATGTTATGCTGGAGACTCGTGGTGAACACTTTAGTGAGATAGCGTGTTTACAAGAGTCAAATCCTCAGCAGGAACATGGCACTGAGAGCTGGCAGTTAATTACAGAACAGCGCTTCTCAGCGAGCATAAATACTTGTTTACCACACTAATCATCCCGATATTTTAAATACCCTGGCCCTACCTTAATAAACAGGGACTGAGCTCAGCACATTTGCAACGCCTTTAAAAACCTATGTCCCTGTTACCATGACAACCCCCTCTTTGCACCCAGTTGGCCCAATAAGCCCAGTCATTAGAACCATGTAATTAATTGGCCCTGCCTTCATTCATCTGTTTGAGATGAGCTTGTGCAGTTGACTATCTGCTGGTTAGATGGACGCAATAACACCCCAAAACTAGCAGCTGCCGGGTTCTCCCTCACCCCCCGACTCAAGCCACAAATGGAAGATAAAATGATGATGTTTGTTTTGTTTTGCATCATTTATGATTGTATGTTAATTGCATTCGCCGTTGATGGATAACTTCGATCAGTCCATTTCCAACTTCAGCCAGAAGTCAGTGCAAACATGGAGATGCACAGACATCAGTGATTTATTAAAGCTGTTATAGTTTCCAAGGTCCCTGCTCCTGGAAGTAGAAGTCATATTAATTTCCTCATTGATAACAGTGGGTGACTCGTAGTTGGAGCACTTCTGTTACTTAGATGGACATACAGCTCTCCAAGCTGAGGCATTAGAAGACATAAACAACTCTGATGGGGAATAACTTTGGCCAAAAAAAAAAAAAAGTGAAAGTACATTTCATAAAGAAACTGTGACGGCAATTTGTAGAGCCAAATCCTCACTTTCACACAAACTTTCATTTGTGTTTTGAAAGTGTTGCCACCCTGACTTGCACCTCTAGCTGGATTCTTCTCCACAGCATTGGCTAAAGCTCATGGGTAGGGTAGTATTTATAGCCATCTGCTATGTCCAACTGACAGGCACAACAAAGCTGAAATAATTAAAACTGGAGTCTGTAACATATACCTAAACGGTTGTTAAATCATTCAGGAGATGTTTCCCTTTAACATGAGAATAATGGCTGGAAAGAAACACTTGAATATTTGCATGCAGTCGCAACTGTGTTACACGCCACCTCACAAATGTAAAAGGCCAATGACTTTCCATTTGGATCTGCTCTGGTCTATATATCAACTCCTAAAAAAAACAAAAGGGAGTGTGGAGCGGTTTAGCAGAGTTGTTTACTGAACAGCTGCCGGCTGCTGTTAGGAAAGCAGAGCTGATGTGACTGGTTACATGAGCCATATTGTAAATGTGTCGTAAAGAAACAAAACATTGTGCTGAGTAAAGCTAAACGGAGCCGAATGGCAATTCTCCGCTTTGTCGCCGAACACGCTCTTTCACATTACGGTCATTTGACTCCTCGCTGATATAAAATATATTGATTAATACAGGTTTAAACTGTGTCATCAACACAGAGAGGTGCAGTATCAGCAGCTTTCAGTACTTCAATGAAAAGGATGAATATTTATCTCCTAAGAGGTGAAAGGAAGGTTAACAGTTTCCTCCATGTGGTTCACCCAACCTGGCAACCAGGGGGACCATTAGATAGAGATGGATGGGGTGGAGAGAGTATAGACACAGGACGTGCTGACATCAGAGCACCAAATCTCACTCACACTAACTTCTCTATTCACAACCTTCTTCCGTAAACACGCAAACATAAAACTACAGACAGTCATTCACCCTGCTTTCATCCGCCGGCCCCTCTCCATGTCAGTACTGTCTACATGAAGGCAGCTCACAGGACATGGTAACCTCGGGGTTGAACACTGTGTGTGCTCGAGGAGGCTCTGGTGAATACTCCTTTGCATCAGTGTCACTCCTCATTTGTTTCTGTGCCGCTTGGCCCAGCTTGGGCAAAGTTTCCCCTCTAAAAGCCGGCAAACGAGCGCAGGCCAACAGCGTGGGAAAAAAAAAAGAAGCATTTCCAGGCCTGGCTTTCAAGCGGAGATAGCAGAGAGGAGTGCGGCTCTCATTCACTCTCATCACATAATTCCTAACCCTCGTTTCTCAGAAATCTTTCACATGGGTTCTGCGTGGCTGAGAGCTTTCATGTCCTGTGCCTTCCATTTATTGATAGCTAAAAATGGAAATGGCTCTCAAAAGCGCAGCAGCGACCAAAGACCGTCCCCATTTAACTCGATCCAACGACAACTCATTTAATGAAGAAGCCCGGGCCACACACACACTAAGCTCCCATCAGCAGTCTATTCCCTGTGGCTGTGCTTGAAATGTCAGGATTGAGCTGGAGGGTGCTGCACTACGCTCAGTCGCAGTACATAAAACTCAAAGGGGAGGGGGTTAAAAGGCCCTGCAGGTAAACAGGATGAGAAACGCACCCCTGGTTCTGCCTGAGGCAAACTAGGCCCTTCTGTTCCAATGTTTAGCAGACAAGTGCTCCACTGATTCCCAATTAATATTTAATAACAAAAAAGACAAAGAGGCATTTCACCCAGGGAGAGAGCTGGGAGACGATGATATGAGGATATGGAGCTCAAGAAGGAAGGAAATTCAACATTTCAAAGTTGAATTCACAAGTTGGATACACAGTGTGTGGTTTTGTTTAGGCTGTATAAGTCTCAAAATAATAATGCACCACCACCCTTTCCATGAATAACACAGGTATTTCCTCTTCATTTGGACAGTTTGGCCCTCATGTCCGGACCAAACTTATTTTCATTGTGTGTTTTTTGTTGCCCCTCTTAGATCTGCTAAAACATTTAAGGTTCTTTGGTGACCTCATGGAGAACTCTCAGCATGGCTCTGCCCAGCCTCAACCTAACAAGAGGTCTAATTCAGAAAACACCTGTGTTCTTGTGCAGGTGTTAAGGTTAACCTGTCACTGGGATCCAATAATTGCAATAAAATTAGGCCGTCTAACAGCGCAGTGCATGATTCACAAACAAAGATATCTTTTATGCGAATGCACAGGCCAATGGAAATGAACACAACATTTACTGGTAATGGGATCAGTCAGATAAGATAATCCTGACCGCTGCCCGGCTGCAGATATGACATATAGGCTCAGCTAACACTGATAGTCAAATTATGGTGATTCACTCAGAGAAAAATCTGGATGTGCACAATGTTACTGGTCAATATTTGCATACTCTTGCGTTTTTGTTTTCTCTGAGAGCACAGCCTGAGTCCCACACAGTTTCATTTCATTTACAATTAACCCTGTTAACTTCTGCAGTGCATTAGCTGTGGGTCTAAACGAAACACTTTTAAATATATGACAGCACAGACTCAAAATAATAACAACACAACTCACTGCAGCACCCGTGGCTAAAAGAAAACCCACGTATCTTTCAAAGGACCAAATAATTTAAGCAGCTCTATAGCTATATGGATTTATAAAACTGCAACACACACACACACACACACACACACACACACACACACACACACACACACACACACACACACACACACACACACACACACACACACACACACACACACACACACACACACACACACACACACACACACACACAGTTGAACCATTAAACTATAAGTAATTATGAATCTTCGATATAGCTTCAAACCAAACCCAGCAAGGAAGTATAAAGCATCAGCAATTTTTTAAAGCAATCGAGAAAAAGGAAACCACAGCAGAATAACTTCATTTGTGGTGCTATGATCTCATTATATGAATCTGGACTATCTAGGAAGGAAAAAAGAAAAGAATGCATTTGAACCACTGCACAAATATTATAGAGTCACGTATATAAAAAGAATACGAACTAATTCTGCAAAAACAGATGTTGCTTCTAATTTGTTAATTGAAAGAAACCTAATCACAAATGTCAATCAAGGTTAGTTCTCAAAAATACCCACTCAACCTTTCGGTGGATGCAGTGTAATCAGTCAGAGATGAAGGTCAAACAACACTGACATGGGGGCGCTTTCTGCTCAAAATGTGAACATCATTAGTAACCCTGTATGGGAGAGTTGATTAACTCTGTAATTTCAGAGGTCCACTTTGACCTGCACGCATTTGCACTGCAGGAGCACGCTGATTAGTAGCCCAATTAAGAAGCATCATCATCAACATCATCATCATCATCATCATCATCATCAGGAGGGCCATTATTTTAATTCATGAAGCTTCACATTCACAGCAACTGAAAATTCAACCCACTGCTAAACCCATGTGTCGCAGGGATGCCCTGTAACCTCTACGCTAAGTAAGACACAACACACACGACTTTTATTAATTACCTACCCAACAGGTGGCTGGTGGTTGTTTGGTAATAAACGCTGATTAATGTTCGAACCCTGTTGGCAGGGGGCGGGGCGGGGGGTGATAATATTTAGTCTTTGGTTGTGCTTAGGAGAGTTATAACTTATCGGTTGTGTAATGGATAATCACTCCTATAAGAAAATCAATCAATCAATTGTAATGTTATTTTATGGAGTAGGTGGAGCAACTAAACAGGGCTTGGCTCTTGTCCCAGGAAACTTGTACTTAGCTGCTTTCTTTTTGATTTTCTCACTTTTCACTTTGTTTTCTTTTTTTTCTTTTTTTTTGATAAATGTGTAAGGACATTGCAGACTCACCTTTGTGGGTGCAGGGCTGCAGTGGTGGTACCGGCAGCAGTAATGGCGGTGGTGGAACATCGAGGCTTTTGGGTGTGCAGGGCAGACGCTGCGACGAGAGGTTCTGCCGTCTCTGGATACAGGCCAGCATGATAGTTGACTATGGCTGCACACAGCCTGGGTAAACCTGCTGGAGTCAAGAGAAACAAAATGCTGATTGAACAAACCTGAAGGACAGCTGCTGTGCTCTGAGTTAAATGCTAACCTGAGCAGGCTAATATACACACAATGGAAAAAATGGCTTGTGTTAACAGGTAGGGCCTACAGTACATGGTAACCATGCTTACCATGAGCTAATTAGCACATAAGCACACCAGTTGAGGCTGTAAAATCATTAGTTTTGTAGATACTAACTTATAAACAATAAAATCAATATTCGGGTATGAATGTCAGGATCTATTATGAGAAAGAAAGTTAACCTAATGCTGGTGCTAAAAGGTTAATTCAGAAAATCCAGTCAGTGGGTTTCATTCTCTGAGAACAATGAAGGTCTGTATGAAATCTTAAAGCAATCCAACAGTGTTGAAATGGATCCCTGATCAGTTCTGCTCTCTCATCTTTTCTTATTTGAAAGGTTTTTCTACATTGAGAGGACACGCAGTTCTGAGGATCACTGGAGAGAACTTAGATGCCAACTTGAAGTTTTTTGGGGGGAGAAAAAAAAAATCAAATGATGAGCAATACATTCAAAGTCTTGCATCAAACATCAGTTTGATGTTGGAAAGAAAACTGCAGGTTTGCACACTAGAAAAAAAAAACCCATAGGAGGCTCGATTCAAAAACATCTTATCCCTGCTACTTCAGTAGATTACATATCTTAGAACTCTTCCAACGTCTTGGGTCCTTTTACCATATTAAAATTCAGCAGCCCCACTTTGAACTGCCAAGACTGCGCATTTAAGAAAGTAATATCACTTAATGACGACTCCTTCTGCTTAGTTGTTATGATGGTTCTTTCCTGTTATCAACCTTGGTCTGTCGGCTGCAATCGCACAGATCATTTACAAGGCCCCCTGTAGCCTCGGGCTGTGTGTTTCAATTTGTAACTAGCCCTGAGACCTGGATTTCTTGTTCCATAAATTTATGGCTGTATTGATCAGCGGAGAAAGCCAAAAGCAGCTCACTCCCTAAAATAGGCTGCGCTGTTTGCAGAGCTAAGTATTGTCAGAGGAAATGAGAGACTGAGTCTGAAAAAGAAGGCGCCTCTCCACAGCTGTGCTGATTGAAGCAATCATTGCGGAGAAGAAAGCCAGGCATTGAGGGAATATTTCAGTGATAATCGCATTTGACATTCTCTTTGATTATCTGAGAGAGTCAGCAAATCTGAATGCTAGCACTGCAGAACTACAAAACCTGGGGCTACTGTAAAATACTTATTACTGTATTGGAATCAGGTATTTCATACGCCGACAACAAAATATCACAGATGTATAGGCTATTAATAGTTAATAAATCCAACAATTGCAAATGGAAAGACCCACATTTCCATACAGCCTGGTGCAATGGCGATATGAGCCCGTAACACACAGCTGTCAAGATTGCTTCGTCTTCTTGTTCGGTGTATTTGGTTCTTTTGGATTTTTTGCCTTGGTTTCTCCCTCAGGGTCCAGAGGGCAGCTAAAGCGAGCCAACCGCAGAACACAGTGTTCAGTGATGAGCTGCAGAAACATGATTATACCTTCCCCTCAAAAAAAAAAGGAAGAAGAGACGGAGTGGCTTTCATTTTTACTCAGGTGCCAGCCCCTCACTCTTCCCTTTCCCCGTGTGCCCACTCCCCTCCTCCGCTCAACATCTGTCCCTTGGTGACAAGCCCACTTCAAACTGCTCGGCGCAACCTGTCTCATCTGAGCGCGCACATCTGAGGAGCTAAAACCCCTCAGTATGGTCCGATTCCATTTTTGAAAATAATAGCAGTTTCACAACAACCCCCTTCCATTACCACACATTTGTCAAGAGGGAGGTGCTGAAAAACGCTGAAGGAACACAAGGGAGAAAAGGTATCTCCAGGGAAATCCCTTCACGAGCAGAAAATGAGACATGAATTGGAATACCTTCCATTACCCTCCCTAATTTGCAACTGGAAGAAAATACATCAAGGAGGTCATTATAATTCAAAGAGAGGCCAGCAGTGGCTTAAAGAAAAAAAAAAGTTTCACTGAAAGCAGAAAAAGGAGCTAGATATGATGCATAAAGTGCAAGTAATGATGGTTTCTTTCATCCTGCTATCTAAATTTTAAATTTAAAGAGATTTTATGAAAACTTAAGCTTAAAATTGCCTTTCTCACTCTTGAGTAGAATTACCCGAAAATGGGGGGGAGAGAGATAAAAGATCAAAGTAATCCCTGAATTCATGATATTATCTGGGCAAAGTTCTCAAGCAGCAGTATCAGTTCTCCTGCCCTCCATTTAATGTTCTGCTCAACAAAAAAAGTTTTGTGCCTCACACTTTCTTATGATGTCACATCAGGATATCGCACAAATTGTGGAACTGCTGGAATAATGTCACACAACTCCAAAGTCTTTAAAACTCAACCTTCACAAGTAAGGTCAGAGATCTTTGTGGTCAGCGTTGCTCCCCCCACACTTCCAAGACACTTTTCGTCACTCAGCAGCAGCCAAGACATCACGGCTGAGTTTATAAACCAGATGTCGCACTTCTCACATTCTCTCCAAAGCCAACGCTCTGGCACTTCCAGAGTCTTACAAGTTCATTTCTTCAAGGACTTCTGTAACATGCATATTAAAGAAAAAGGACACAAAGTTTAAGCTGCAAGGACGTCTAATCCTCGGCACTCTCAGGCGACATCCACGCGGCTGATAAGCAGCATGATGTGGTCCACTGAGGGGGTGCCAGGAGATAAAAAATAAAAAAAAACCTTGTGCTTTGCGGTCCATCTAACTGTCCCCCATGGTTTTCTGATAAGGGTGTTTTGGCAGACAAGTTTATTTTTCAAGCCTCCTCTCTCATCACTGACAGGATTTAAAATGCCTTGGTTTTCTTTTCTTTCTAATGCCATCCATCCACCCGGATCAGGACAGGGCATTTTCAGAGAAGATAAGGTCAGCTGAAGAGCTGTAAGGGAAGGGATGGAGAGACTTTACAATGGCCTGTTCACTTTAAAAGACAGCTAAGCGATGCTTTAATTGTTCATTTCAAAAAGCAAATACTCACCAAAAAATATACCCTTTAACTTCTTTGAGAAAAGCCATATTTATGGTGTAAAATGGAAACTGGTATCACTTAAGAGTTCCCAGTAAATACACTGCTATGTAAAGAAAATTGAAAATGGGCCATGCCTGACTTTTTACCTGCACAAAGTGGCAGCACAAGAATAACCATCAAAGCAGGAAAAATGGGATCTAAATTATACAGGGGAGTCAGACAAGAGCATCTGTCTGACCTTCTGGAGTCTTTTATGACTCTGCACAGCATCAAGGGTCAGAGCGAAGATAGAGGCAAATTGCAAAGAGAGCTTTCCTCTCAGCAAACATGCACAGGAAAAAAAAAAAGATGCACACACACAGAGACAGACACACACACGCACACACACGGGCAAACACCCCCTCCCTGCCTGAACCATCTCAGCTCCTGTTAGCGGTTCTCAGAATCCTCAGTTAATAATTAGATGATAATGAAAAAGGTTTAAGACGAGCACCCTTTTCACTCTCTGGGTGGATTAGCATGTGAGTGCTATGCTAATGTTTCTCCTTCCTTCCACTCAGAAACTGCAGGCGAGCGGAAAAAGGGAAAGAACACAAAAGCAAAAAAGGAGAAGGTTAATTTAGAAGGAAATAAATGATTAACAAAGAGCAAATGGTTATTAGAGAAGAAGAAAAAGCAGTGTCGCTCTTTGAATGAACATGACATGGCCCATGAATAACAATACACTTACTGTATAATTAATTGTATATTATTTATGGCTTCATACAGTCTTCAAGGTAGGCACGGCAGGAACCTGTTTAAGTAATGGAGACCAGACAAGTAGTCTGACATTCAGTGCTGCTGCAGCTGCTGGATTCATCTCTATATACCCCTCCTCTCTCTCTCTCACACGCACGCACACACACACACACACACACACACACACACACACACACACACACACACACACACACACACACACACACACACACACACACTCCCAACCCCCTCATACAATTTTAATAGAATCTATTACTTCTGGATTAGCCGATAAGAGCTGCCCTGGTTAAATTCTATAATAGTTTGCATAATTGGTATCAGAGCAGCATATAAGAGAGACCCAGATTTCTCTCTTCTCCTTCTGACACAAAGGTTCACATACAGGATAACCAAACAACCCGGAGCCACTCTGCTCCACGCTGCAAGAACACTCAAGGCCCGAGGCTGATAACAATGAGCCTCATTTCCATTGAGATTAGCTCCTGTAAAAGGTATTACAACAGTCTTAAAAAGCGTTTCCTATACAACTTGTGTGCAAGCACAAAATTTATGTAAATACGATCACTGGGCAATACTCAGACAGATGTCCACGGCATTCAGTTGGATGTAAATCATGCAGCGTTAATGGCTGGCTGTCTGGGGAAAAAAACATTAACATTGCACTTTCTCTCATGCAAAATTTCACATAGCCAAGACAAGACAGTTGTGTTGCATTGAAGCTACGTGCACTGACGGCAGATCGGGCTAGAAATCACAGGTTTTCAACTCCATAACAGCAGCCAATCATCCACTGACAATTTTAGGAGCAGTCTCTCCTAGGCTACATATTGCCTCACTATTGCAAAGACACACGCGATAGGGTAAAGTCTACCCCATGTATAAATCAAATATAAACTTGCACATTATTATTGGACTAACTAAATTTTCCTCATGTTCCTCGCAGTCTGTAAATTGCACAGCCACCTCCCCGTGTTGCGTTTCCAATAAAGGAAAACACAGCTTATATCAATGTGTTTTAGGTCTACTGAGCAAAGCAATATATGAGCTCCACTGTGAAACCTACATCAATCAACATTTCATTTCCCACTACATCATCGATTTACCTTCTAAATAAACCACAGTTATTTGAAAATCCAGACAAACTACATATTAAATATAAAAAAGTCTTAACTTAGCCAGAGATTGACATCATCGTCATTCTTTAAAAAAATTGACTCTATAATTTTGCCTTTTATATGGGGATATAAAACTCATCGTATTTCCAAGGCTCATTTACAAAAGCCTAAGAAACATGGTGGTCTTGCCCTTCCTAATTTTCAACATTATTATTGGGCAACCAACGCCAGAGCTTTAATTTTCTGGCAGGATCTGCTCCCTCAACATAGAGAGCACTGCGATACACCTAAGTGGTTACAGCTTGAATCACATGCTGCAAGAAATAGCTCCCTTTCAGCTCTTTTGTTTTGCACGAAAGATTACCCTTTGTCTTCGGTTGAGGATAGTTTTGTGCTGTATAATTCAATTAAAATTTTAAAACAAATTAGGAAGGTACTTAAACTACCTGATTTTTCTAAATATTCTCCTATTTGTTTTAACCATAGTTTTGTTCCAGCTAAGTCTGATCAAGCCTTTGTATTCTGGAGACAAAGGGGTCTGGTTACCTTCTCAGATTTGTATATGCATAATCATTTAGCTTCATTCAATGAGTTGAAGGAAAGCTTTTCCCTTCCTCAATCCCACTTTTTTCGCTATCTACAAGTAAGGCATTTTGTTAAAGAAAATGTAAACAACTACATAAATCCTAGTATGGAGCACTCATTTTTTGCCATAATGAAACTAAAGCCAGGATCTAAACACCTTGTTTCAAAATTTGTTTCATTGTTTTCTAAAGTTTCAGTTTTGTCAACAAACCATATCAAGTCTGCATGGGAGGCAGATCTTGGTACGGAGCTGTCCGATGAGGTGTGGAGGGAAGGGTTGGAAAAGATTCATTTAGGTTCAACCAATGCCAGGTTGCAGCTGATCCAATATAAAATCATGCACAGATTACATTATTCCAAGGTAAAACTCAGTAAAATGTATCCTGATGTTTCCAATATTTGTGACAGATGCAACCAAGGTCTAGGGACTCTGGGGCACATGTTTTGGCTCTGTCCAAAGATTGTTTCTTTTTGGCAACAGATCTTCTCATGGTATAGTAATGTTTATGATGTGCAGCTGGATCCAGATGTAGTTTTTATATTGTTTGGTTGCTCCGAAACTTTCTTTTCACTCCCTCGCCCTATGCAGGTGACCATCAGATTTGGCACCTTGGTGGCAAAAAGGTTGATACTTAACGACTGGAAGGCCACTGACCCTCCTAGCTTTTCCAGGTGGCTGAGGGAAATGGTCTCAGGGATATACCTAGAAATGCTGCGCTGCAATCCGGGTACTGTTACACCACCCGTGGAGACTGACTGTGTCTGGGGCCCCATTGTGAAACATATTAACACAGTTCTGTAAATGTCTGGGTAGTGTTTGTCGTTGTTGTTTTGTTTTGTTTTGTTTTGTTTTGTTTTTGTTCTTCTTGTGTTTGTTTGTTTGTTTGTTTGTTTCCTGTTTCGGCTGTGTGCTTTTGTTGCTGTTTTTGTTTGTTTTGATGTTGCTGTTTTTATTGTTTAGCTTGTGTACTTGTTTGTTGTGGGGAGATTGGAGTGATTTTTGAAAATAATAAAAATATATAATTGACATCAGGATTCCCCCCCCCCCCTGCAACTATACCTGCAGAGAAACCCCTACAGTCGCACACAAAGCCTGTCCCCATCCATCTTTTCACTCCCACCACCTAATAGTGAAAAAAAATTACATCACCTTCCGTAGGAACAATCTCAAACAGTATTTTCAATAATTTAACATCTAACACTGCGGCAACAAATGGTCTGAAATGAATGACAGTCCAACTCCCTGGGATCAGAGCTTGCACCATTAACTTCAGCAGCAGCCACAGCTACTGGCAGCATGAAGTATTTGCCTATGAGCTTAACAGTTTTGACAAACAATTAATCATTTACGTTGGAGTTAATATCGGCCATTTCTGTGAGTCGCTCTTCCAAAACAGCACTGGTATGATGATTAGTGGTTAACCTGTCCAATACATCATGTTATATGTAAACTATATAACCACTGTTTGTTGAGTAAGTGGATTTTTTCCCCCGCTTATGCACATTTTCCTCTGCCCAGCCTTAATCTACAATGAGGAAATGGTTAAGCTATAGATGAGGAAAGAGGTCGTACTCCTGGGGTTTAAACATTGGATTTGTTATGTGGAAAATAGTAATTCCGGTTTCTCATTTTATACAGATGCTGAGCACAAATTAAGCCATTAATCCAAAGCTGCACAATTAAATCTTATCTCTGAGAACAGCCTTGTTGTGGAGAAGAAAGCCTTGGACTGACCCAAATCTGCCCTTGCACGTAGACGATGCCAAGGTAAAAGAAACTCACCGCATGGGGTAAAGTCTGGCCAGTGCCAAGGTAGCATTAGAGGGTAAACAGAGCCTTATCTTATCCTTATCCCAGTATGCACACTGAGACGCACTGTCAAAGAGCTATGGGTATGCTGTCCAGCCTTTAGAAAACCTTGACTTCAAAGATAACAGATGGTGAAAGAGTAAGCTGAAGGTTTTTGTGGCGAGATAACTTCTCTTTCAAATCGAAGCAAAGCTATGATTTAAATTTCATGTTGACATCTGCCGGTCAATTTGGACCTCAGCTGTAGACGTCCAATTTAAGAGAGGAAGACAGAAATTAGAGGAAAATGAGTTTATAATACTCAAGCTTAAACTCAATCCCACCAACCCCCCCTCCACTCTTTCAGCTCGGTCATCTGGTTGTTTATCTTACTCTTACACTGTTAGGGGTCACCGACACTTCCAGTCATTAAAATCTTGAAGCAAACATAAACCTCTGTAGGGGAAATGCTGCTTGTATGGCTCATATAGGAGATAACACAATGATAAGCTCTCAACCAGGCATCACTGACTGAAACATCAAAATGTTCTAGGGGGTCTTTGATCTCCGGACCAACTAAAGATGTCATCGTCTTACTGCATTTCTACTCGCAGCAAATGATAATGCATCAATTGCAATTTGGCAGTCTTAATCATTAATTTGAAGTAATGACCATCATGTAGACAAAATAAAGATTAGTGTTCCAAACAACACCGTCAGTCCTCTCCCCTCCCCAATGACCCCAGAGGCCCAGTCCTTAACCTTCCACCCTTAACCCCCGTCTCACTGCCCCTTCATCCCATTAGAATGAAAAGACCAATTAGACAGATTTCAAAAGATGGCAGGCTGCCTGTAATTACACATGACATCTCTTAGCAGATAAAAAGGTGATTACAAAGGGTGCACAGGAGAAATTGCTAAGCAACTGAGCCAGTGGCATTATCCCTGTAAGTTGGGAAGAGAGGTTGGGTGCATGCATGTACATTTTCAAAGTCATTTTGCATCATCTTATCATTTGGTCTCCAAACCACAGACTGACGCACAACAGAAGCCTCACTGAACCCGGTATAACAAGCCTCGAACACGGAGCAATGGACGACATGGCAGGGGGAGAAAAAAAAAGACATGACCTTAATCAGTCCTTGTTCTGGCCTGGGTAATGATCATCCAAGAAAAGGTCATTCTCGTGGTGAGCAGTTTCCTCCATTCAGTGATTCAGTAGGCCTGGAGATTGAGCGAGCCTGGGGAAACTTCACAATAAATCAGAGCTCAGCCTCACTCCTGAGAAAGCAAAGGGAAGCAGGCAGCCAAATGACAAATCCCTTCTCTTCTCGGAGTTGGAATTACTGCTGGGGTGTGATGTGAGATCAGAGGGAAAACCCCATGGGATACCTGAGCATTGACTGCTCATGATACGAGGCAATATACAACCACCTCAAAGAGGCTCAGGCCCCCCAATGCAAAACACATTTCCAGAGGAGAACCAAAGCATGAAAATCTGTTGTTGTGTAATTACAGCTATTTACATCTGACAGTCTATAATTGAAGACCACAGCAGAGCTAAAGCACAAGCGCTGTTAAGTATATGAGGCGTAAGCATGGATTGAATGTCAAATCAATACAGAAGATAAGGCACTAACATTTCACTGTGGTTAAATTAAGGCTACAGCGGCATGATTTGAGTATATTAATAGGAAATGATGAGAAAGAACGATTTCTGATCAAAACAAAAATCATTAACCCAGGGGAGTTGACATACTTTTCTTTTTCAGTCAGAAAAGAAGCAATGAAAGAGAGAAGAGGACAATAATAAGACACCAAAATTGCAGGCTTTTCTTCTCTATCCTCTGGTGAGAAGCTGTGACATCCCATCTCTCTGGGTAATAAAGGATCTGGCACAAGCAGGAAAAGCATGCAGAGTAGAATTTCACACCTGGCCAATAATCTATAGGCCCCTCTGCTGCGGCTAACCTTCAACCTCGGCTGCCACCGGTGCAGTGAGGTGCAATGATCCCACCTCCGGCTTCTAGACAATAGAAATGGAAACCTTCAGAGGCAGCCCTGAATGACCGATAATATACTTCAAAGCACTTCCCGTTTCCACTGAGCTGCTGAGCGCCTTTCAGTGCAAGCAAAAAAAAAAAAAAAAAGCCAGCATCCAACTCACAAATGCAGACAGACGAGACTAGGGATCGTATCAGCTCACAACAGAGCAGTTTCTAAAGAGGAAGAAAAACACATTTAGAAACTATGCAAATATTTCCTATTCATATATAATTACCAAATAAGGCCTGCAATTATCTATATTTAACTGTCAAATGGATTTCTGGGAAATATCCTGCCATTAAATGAATTATCCTACATAGTGGGTATAAATTACACCCCCCACAGCTGGACTCGGCCCATATAAATACACATTAGGCAATAGCAGGACACTGATATATAGTAAGGGCGAGACGCTCCTATCCATTAGTGCGCACTGGGCATCTTTCACCACTTAAGCGCTGTCGACCTAAAATCAATGCAGGGGCGAATCCTGGCATCATGCACTGAAGCATCTTTTACAACCACACGTCTTCTTCTTTTCTTTACTCTGTCATTGTAGTCAGTCAACACAGCGACCATTAAAAATCAATCCAGTTGCTTCAACTGCGGAGGAAACAAAACATGTTTTTTTTTTCTGGAGAAACTACATGCCCAACACAAATACTAAAGCATCGATTCAAACAGTATAGAGTGGAAATAAACATAATCGATGTCTTACAGAGTTTGGTGTTATCATAAGGCTTGTTTATCTTTGGTTCGCCACGGCTGATTGGTTGTTCTCCTGCTCGGAAGGCGTATTTCCTCTGCAAAAGCAATCTCGCCACTGATTTCGCGATGCGCACTGGAAACCTCCGGAGATAGTAATATCCATTGATGAAGCTGGCTCCGGTGGCTGCTACTTCCTCATCAACATATTGGTGGAAGATTGTTTCACCGATTTGTGCTTTCCGTGCGGCCGCATCTCAGGAGCCGACAAAGCTGTGTAATGTATGTATGAGTGTGTGTGAGAGTGTGTGAGTGTGTGTGTGAGTGAGTGCCACACAGAGCGATGTCGGAATGGCAATGAGTCCTCTGCACTGTTGAAACCGGCTCCGGGCCAATCAATCAAGCCTGGATTTGAATATTCCCACGGCTCGGCCAATCCCGTGCAGTAGAAGGCGGCCGCTGCCGTGATGCCAAACCCGTCAAAGTAAGCACGTTGCTGTTTCGCGGAAAAATTTAAAGGAGAAGACACATCTGATTATATTAACCACCAGTCTCTGATATTAAACACATAACAAAATGCAAGTTTCAGATCCGCCTTGATCCCTGCACGTCTTATTGATTAAACGAGCCGCACATCAGCTCTGTGTTTGTGTTGCAGCTCAGCCAATCAGTGGAGTTTAATGAAATCCTAATCGGATGAAGGTGTGCAAGAGCAGAGCAGAGCTGGAGATAAAAACCTGCATCACTTGGAATCAATGATGGGAAAAAGTAGCCCACTCAGATCACTTACATAAGTTAAAGTAGTAGGAGCTATAACACCACACTGTAAAAGATAACAACCATTATCATCAAAATCTACTTACATTAAACTTGGTTATGGATATAATGTTATGAATGGTAGGCTATCATAACATTATATAGCCTAGTTATTACATTGTGATTTTTAATGGCTGGTTGATACCTAAACAGGGTTAACTGGGAGGTTTATACATCACAATTCATCAAATGGATCATTCTGTGTTTTGCAATTAAAATGAGAATCTCCGCAGTCACTCTGAAAGATAAGCCAAGCGCTCTACAATTTATAATCATCATGAGATGCAGCGAGGCTGAAGTATGAAGAAGCATAAATTGGAAAGTGCACTTACCTCAAAATTGTCTTTAAGTACAGTACTTAAGTAAATTAACTTGATTACTTTCCATCCCTGATTGAGAGAAACAGAGAGGCACCTTAAAATGTAATGCAATCCAGCCACACCACAAACTGTAGCCTCATAAATTGCTCAGACATTGAATCAGCACCTAGTTGATGGAGTCGGCCAAGATCATGGATCATGGTCTTTTTGTTGATCCTAAAAAGAGAGATAAAGAGGTTTAACAGGCGGGTTTTACAGGTTTCACAGAACCACAAACAAAAATCGAAAATGTGCAGGGAAAACCTTTCCAGTGAGAATGACTAATGTGTCTTGACAGAAAACCGAGAACTAATTTTACTATAAATCCTGTCCCCTGGGTTAGAAATATCTCTGGATAAGAGCTTGTCACGATCTGTTGCCGAAAAAAATTTAGTATGCCATTTTTGCAGCAGATAGTCTCTCTGAGCCCACAGTGTCTCCCAGTTTGAGTATCCCGGTAATGTGCTCGTTGGCTCGTTGGCATGGCTCATTGTGACTTTTAAATGGAAAGGAGCCACCATTAATGTCATTAGTCATACCTGTGCTTTTCCTGCTGTGTCAGAAGTCGAGTCAGAATGAAAATAAAATGTGCATGTGTTTGACTAGCCAACACCCACAGAACCACAATTTAATGTGCAAACTAGTTCATCCAGTTTTCAAAACATCAGTGTTACATTTTTAAATCATGTGGTGACAGTTCTGGTCTTACATTTAGCTTCCTGAGTTGGGCACTCTTCATATTTCCAGCACCTATCAATACAACAGTGCACCGCCTTGTTACCTTGAGGTGCATGAGGTGTGTGGCACATTCAGATAGAAATGACAGTTTATGCTCGACTGCTCACTCTGCTTAAATCTAATGATAGTTCCCCGTGGCTGCCAAAATGTACATGTTGTAAGTCTAATGGCATCACAGCGTGAGGTGACTGCATTATAGGAGAGAAGTAAATGTACCTGCACATTTCTATGGCTGTGTGTGTGTGTGTGTGTGTGTGTGTGTGTGTGTGTGTGTGTGTGTGTGTGTGTGTGTGTGCAAGTGTATTTCACAAGTAAATGTGTCAGTGTGCAGATACTGTCAAATAAAATCGTTTTTTTTATTTTACCCCCCCCCCCAACTTGAGACATTTGGACTTGTCATAGAAGGAAAATTACAGGTGTGAATAATAAAGTTAATGATGGCTGAATGCTATTTAGTCACACTGTCATGGATCACAGGCACACTTGAACAGAACAGAAACATCGTTATTGTAACAGCAGTGCTTTTTCAGGTATGACAAGTCTGAGTTTCTACCATTTGATCCCAGTGCCACCACACAGTCTAATGAGCTATAACACAGCAGCACTCACTCCTGCTTTTAAAGGATTAGACGTATGGATACCACTTTCATATCTGTCCATCAAAGTAAGACTATAGCAGCAGCCTGTTAGCTTAGCATAAAGAGTGGAATGGGGGTGGAGGTGGAGGGGGTGGGGGGGGGGGCAGCTTACTGGCAGCTGGCGAAGATCAAATTAGTGCATAATGAGTGTGAATTTCTTGTTGATAATCCTCCAGGTTGATAAGACTCAATGTGCATGGTTAAGAAATAGTCCTGCACATACAGTCACAACTTGTTGTTTTTATGCTTCAGCTTTTCAGTGGATTCAACAAATTAGGTATGACATGTTAAATTAGTTCCTCCTCACATGCTAAAATTGAGTTCAACCATCCCATTAATTTACTCAACAATGCTGCCTTCAAGACCCCGCTCACTGGTATCGCCCCAGTGTGATGATGGAAACCAACCATACTTGCTACAAAATCCAACCCATTTAAGGCTGGTGTTTTGTTTTTTTTTTTTTTTTTTCGTTTTTTTTTGGAGAAAGGCAATCACGCACACACAGACAAGACTGAAAGAGAATCACATATTGTTTCTTGACAGTTCCCAAAAGTGTCATTTTTCAGTAGCCTATACATGAGGCCAAAAAAAAAAAGGCAAACAAGGTTACTGTGCTGACTTTGTCTTATATTGAACACTGGAGATATACTGTTAAGTTTATCATAAATTGTTGATAATGGACAGATAAGTTAAAGTCCACTGTTATCATAGGATATACAAATATAGTAGTCATTCTGTGTTATTTAGTGGTTGGCTAATTGATCAGTTCAGTGGATCATCCAAGGCCAAAACACAACTACAGAGAGTACAAAAATACAATATCGCTTGTAAAGTAATATGAGTAAAGCCGTCCCCTTTGTACCATGTTTTGCTCCATGGAGTGAAAATGCTAATCAACGTTAGGGCTGTAAACATACAGGCCTATGTAGAGACACAGACAAAAATACAAACATATGGCTGCTAATAAATACAATATAAAAAAAAAAAAAAAACTTATTAGGTAAATACCCTTGGGACACAACGAAAACCTCGAGCTAGTTAGAATTTTTCAAATTGGCTCATTAGCATGACAATAATAATGCTGGCCACTGCACAATTGAATCAACATAACAAACTGGTGACAAAAGAATGAATAAGCTTATAATGTGAATGCACAGAGTCTGTGTAGGGTTGTAACCACCCCCATCCTGATAATCATTCTGCTTTGGCCATGTCCTCAATGTGATGTCAAGCTCTCCCTCTTAAGACAGTCCTCATCAGGCCGAAATGAACCTGGCAGTGACAGTAATAAAGAGCTCCATCTGTGCCTGGCAGGCGGAGGCAAATGAACCAATAAAGGTCTGGTGAAGTCTCCTCTTTCACCTATTGGCAATGGCTGCCGTCATCTCCATCATGATGAAAAGGAGAGAGTGCAAGGGTAATTAAATACCAGCAGGGGCCAGGGGGCAAACCTAATAACTCTCGGTAACAAGCCAATAAGAGGTCTTATTGCTTAAGGGTTCACACAACCCAGAGCATGTTAATAGTGAAGGAGGCCACTTACAGCACACAAACATTCAAATAGTTAATAGGCCTGCCGGTTCCTAAGAGAAAATTGACCTTGTAGAGAGATATCAGCAGTAGCCCAAAGACAAAGTACAAAAACCTTTTACACCACCTTATATCTGCCATAGTGATATCTTCTTCCTGAGCCAGAGCTGGCTTTAATGTGAACTCAAATACACTTAGCCGTGCTGGGTATAAATATAGTGCTTAATGAGCCCTGTTGTAGCATGTTGCCATCTGCTGGCAAAATAATGTCTGTGCAAAGGACCCAGCATCATTAGGGATGTGTGGTGTTCCACATACATATCACCCTGGTGATCTGTTGTGAGGCTCTGTCCTGAAATCTTGCATGTGTGCATGCCACTGGCTCCAATTTAAAATCAAATCAATAACCCATACAAAGCAAACAACAACCAAAAACCACATCCTCACAATAGGGAAGCCAAAGAGAATCATTAATTTAAATGGAAATTATGTTTGTGTTTAACTGGCATGAGTCCTGTGAACTGTCAACAGTAGGTGCTCAAGTAGCCTAGTTGATGTGTATTGCATTCATAAAAAAAAAAGAAATAGAAGAAAATTGGAAATCTGATCTCATAATTATGACTTACCATCTCATAATAATCTCAAATTTATGTGAAAGCTATAGCAGTAATTAAAGTTATTAATCGCTGCAGTCTGAGGCGACAAAGGCATTATGTCTCTTCCTAATTCAATGCACTGTTATTTCATCTTTTATTATCGTTTGAAATATGGAAGCCACTAAAATATGAATAATATTATCAAGGGAGGCTTTTTTCTTTCTTTCTTTCTTTCTTTCTTTTTTGCTATATCCTTTATAACAACTTAATTAGGCCTGTTAATAGAATTAAGTTTTTTGCCAACAAAGTAGGCCTATTATGAAAAAAGTTATTAAAAGTTACATGTATGTAAAATAAAATAGAATAAAAGTCTTCACTTGTGTAAACAGAAGCTAATAGTCGGTGAATTTGTGATTGGCCAATTATCTGGGCGAGATCCATGTGTAGTAGCCTATAACCAGAGACGTTCTAATATTGAGCCTAGAAGGGCTTTGGTATAACCATGGATCTAAGATAACCCAGCAAACATTTTTTGGTTGAAAAGACGTTTAAAAAACGTTTATGCCGACCGTTGAAAAGACGTTCAGAATTGGTTCAAAAGTGAAAGTTTTTTCAACGGCTATTTGTGGACGTCTATTCAACGTTCACATATAAACCATATTTTACCAGGAAATGCTATATTTACATTTTTCTCCTTATTTAGTGTGCATACACAGTATATTGTTATGGTGGATCATAACTAGTACATTTTGTCTAAATTTCTCATTTGAAAGCACTATTGCAAAAGACGTTTAAATGTGGTCTAAATATGAACGTTCATTAAACGTCTACATATAGCCGGTGAAAAAACTTTCACTTTTCAACCACTTTTGAACTAGTTTTGAACATAGACGTTTTTTAAACGCCTATTAAACGTAAAAATGCTCACCACCAGCCTATCTACTTTGTCAACAGTTTACAGTAAGGACAAAGGCTACAATAAACTTGAATTTATTCAAATATTGAAAATCAACAGTGTTAAATACAGACATATGACAATACAGTACAACAATAACAATCAGACACGGGGGATTTTTCTAGAAAAAAAGTAGCAATATTTGAGGGGAAAAAAAGAGTCACAAAATATACAGGAAAAGTCTTGAGCAAATAACACATTAAAGTCCTTCAAGTAATCTTACTTGAGACAGTGTCAGGAAACACAAATTTAAATTGTTACACAATACAGTTACTCATTTTCTATTTAAAATACTGTATTATAAATATTTAACTATTCCATTACTCCCCAACCCTGCAAACAATAAAAAAAAAATATCTTCTCTAAATAAAATTGTTTAGAACAAAGGTTGTGGAATGCAAAACCACCACCACTAGTCGTCCCTGGAGCCTGTTTCAGGTGGTCTGCCATGGTGCTATTGACATTTGCCTGTGGGGCTGGGATTCAACCTCATGACAGCATCTAAAATATTAGGGAAAGAGTATAGGAATTATGAGATGCAAGGATTTCACTGTGCAACCACTCAGTAATATAGACAAACTTTATTATTAGCAAAAATTACCTTTAATCAGAGTACACCACAGTTTCCCTGTTTTTCCCCTTTACTTTTACTTGCATACAGTGAGTAGCCCATTTCAGTAGGGTGTGCCCTTTTCCCACTGGTCATACTTTCTCTATATGTTGTTGTAGTAGGACAAACAAAGTTTTTGGCAATTTTTTATCACAATCCCTCATTCACTCCCTCCCCTAGCTTGCAGCCCCCTCGCTTTCAGCTGTGCATTTTCGATGTAAAATGGCCTGAATATTAAATTTAGAAGGCTACGTCGACAGTCCAATTGTGGAATTACATGCAATAGCGAACCAACATTATAAACACACGCCTTAAAGTAGTCGGGCAGAAAGTTTTGTCAAGGCCGCAGCATGAAAACGTTACAAGCTAGCATGCTAACTTAGCAGCAGGTTAGCATGCTAGCTTGTAACGTTTTCATGCTGCCTCGTCCGCATCGTTAGCAGCGTAAAATGAAACAAATGGTGTCATAATTTCTTGTTGGAACATAGGAAATACTGTACAGTAGTACATGCACTTACCAAAAATGCTGTATTTGACGACTCAGGCAGCGTGAGTAGGACCGACTCGTTCGCCGCACTCCTGCTCGCACAGTGCAGCAGCCTGTTATGGTCAAGTTGATAAGTTGAGTCCTCAGCCTAAGTGTTTGCGCATGCGCGTTACAGCAGTACACGGCATCCTCTAATTTTACATAAATTCATTAAAATATCACCATTGCGATGTACTGGAAGCTTTCTATTAACAGCACAAAGCTCATATATGTCCATATTTATGATATTTTATGAAACATTAAATGCGTTGAAATTACGTTTTGTTTAGACGTAATTTCGCCTGCCTCATTTAGAGAAAAAACATCAATCTAATCAATACAATCTCTTTTGAGAGCTACAACGGAAATGATTATCAACCAAAATTAAACAAATACGTGTTTTGCGCCACGTTGATGTTGTAACCGCTTTTTAGACGGTTGAAAAGAGGTTGAAAAACGTTCAAACCTCATATCAACCTGGTTTCAACCGGAAATCAACGTTGAAATTACGGTTTGTGTTTGCTGGGAAGATATATAATAATAAATAATTAATATAATACATCCACGAGTATAACTAAATATCCCACTATTTTTTCCTCCTACTTCCCGATAAATAAATAATATAATAGGCTACATCCATGAGTAGGCCTATAACTAAATATCCAACTATTGTTTTTCTCCTACTTCCCGCTAGGTGTCGACGTCGACCTGTGACGTCTTTACCTCTGCGTTCCTACGGCAACGCACTGAAGCTTCCTCCAAGGGAATCATGGGAAACAACCCCTGGCTACTGGACCGGAGGGAGTTTCGAAATATTTAACAATTAGCTACGGTAATAACGTGTTATACCACCCTTAACTTACACTTTCCGATCCACCGATGATAGCGTAGCTTTACAGCCGAGCCATTGTATTTGACGTACCCGGGTTTGACTTTTTCGGGAGCCTTGTCCCTCGCTGTAAACAAAATTAGCTAGATGGCTAAAGCTAGTTAACGGTAATATTTACCACGGAAGAAAACACCACTATCACGGGAACATACAATGTAAACACGTTAGGCACCCGCTAACCCTATGGATTTATACCGCTTTGCTTATCTAGACTAGAGGGATCCTGTAACTTCAGCCCTTCCTGAATGCAGAACCACTGCGGGGGACTAATGCTGTCCGCTAAACATGGAGCTAAAGTTGGAGGTTGTTTTGTCATCCAGCATCAAAAGAAAGAAACCATGGCCGCGATTCTGCTGGCTTGGGCAGGTGAGGAGACTGAAGTGTTTAGCGATGTTTTTAACCAACGACGCCTCAACTTTTGCTATCCTTTGTCAGGAGAAAAGCCACTCACTCTGTGTTGTATCTTCTCAGGAGAAGGAGTCTGTGTTCCTGTTAGATGACAAACGGATCAGTGAGATCAACATGGTGTCTGGTCGCACCAAGAAAAGAACCCCCAAACTCCATCCTCTGCTCAGCAATGTGGTCACAATGGCTTCATCCTACAATGGTAAGTTTGATAACTTTCAAAGTATTCAAAAAATGTCATTTCAGGGCATACATTTACACTTGACTATTGTTTCTTATTCTTTTAGGCATGTGGCTTTGTGGACTCTTGGTCTCAGGGGAGCTCTTTCTGTGGAACAGGGATAAAGACTTGTTGAAGACTGTAGCAGCAGCCCCTGAAGTGGTCCACATAATTACTTCTGGTCAAGGTATGCACAGTATGTATACGTGGTATGCTCATCACCCATTTTCTTGAACCACTTAATGCATTCACTTTTGGAGAGTTGTATAAATACTTATGAAATATTTCATCCTGGATAATTAAATAACATCTCCGTTTTCTAAAATCTTTTGTTAATGTTATGCTGAAGTGGGTGATCTCAAATCTTAACTCACATAAGTGTGTGCGTGTTTTCATAGGAAATACCACCAGGTTGTCTCTCCAGGTTTCAGGAGATGGGATGCGTGTTCTGCTAGTAGCCATAACAGGTCAAGTCTTCCTATGGGAGTGTATGGATGTCCGGGATCTGACAGGACTACGAGATGGCATAGTCAAGGGACTATGGGCGCATATACAACCCCTTGAGGATACCATTCTGCCCTCCTCACAAGACAAAGAAGCATCTCAGCACACGATATTTGTGAAGACAGAGGTTTGTGCACATACTACGAGAAGGCCTGCATGTTTGATATATGTTTGTCCGTTTTTTATTTTATATAACCCTTATGTCTCAAGTCAATACATCTTTATGCAAACTCCTTCAGGCCATGGGTGATACTTGCTTATCAGCCCTTGTTTTCACATCTGGAAAGAACCTAATCCTCACCTGTCTGAAAATTCAATGGGAGGAAGGCCACATGAGAGTTGGGTGAGTGAGCAGGTCTATGCCACAGTCAGGACCCTCACAGGATATTTCAGTTGTAAAAAAAAGTATAAATTTCTCCTTTGCAGGTCTGTGGGCTTCAGCATTCAGTGGGCCACCAAGACATACCCCATGTCTTGTCTCACGCCCCCGTGCCAACCAGTGAAGTCAAGAGGGGCCTTGGTGACAGCGTTTTCCCCTGATGGCCGACTGTTAGCCATCGTCCTGAACCAGAGACAGCCAAAGGTGACGTCACCTTTTTCTTTTTCAGGGTCGATTCATTTGAAAACATAGAGAATGAATGAAATGAATTGAATCAAGTTTTTTTCAAATCAAAGTATTTTCTGTTTTCTGAAACCAGGCTTCACAGGTCCTGTATGTGAACACACAGAACTTTGTCTCAGTATCCAGCAGCCTTGGAGGATGTGGAAGTAAAAAAATGGAGATACCCTCCAAATACATAAGGTAGAATATGCATGAGTAAAATAGGAATGTGTATTGTGGCTGGTGTTATCGTCACTGTCAAGGTATAAGATGTGTGAAACCACTTTCAAATCATTGATGTGCAGTGTGTGTTTATGTAGAAAGGACCTTAACATATATTTTCCTTTAGGTCCTACTGGGTGGGAAGTATGAGCTGGTCACCTAGCGGCCTGTTCCTGGCTTGCGTTCTCAAGAGAGGCTCCCTACTGATGTTGACTCGCCTTGGTGGACTTCTCACTTTAACAAGCTCTGGTTGCAGTGTTGACTTGGGGCCGGCACAGTTCCTACCCCTTCACCCCCTTGTCACTTACCGGTACACATCTGAGACATTTTATTCTTCATCTATCACACCATGTTACAAGTTGTTTTTTTGTTTGAGCTGCTCTTTTCAGTTATTACCCCACCCCTCCTCTTTTACTGATTTCTACACTTTCATTTTCCAGCATTACAGTCTGTCGCCTATCATATTCCTTTATCTCAAGCATGATTGAAGTATAAACGCAGCATGAAATTTGATAATTTTACATCATTTTTGTCCTATTTGCTGTATGTAATGAAAGTTATTCTGTTTCTCCATCTGCTGTACTTTCTCACTACAGGCCGCCGCTGTCTGCAGGGAAAGGGGAGGCCTCTCTCTCCAGTTCCAGCTTGTCTGTGCGGGATGTCCTGAGGCAGCGATATTCTGTGACCTGGCACCCACGTCTGTTGTATCTCATTGTGTCTGATGGCTACATGGCCACAGTAATGCGGGTTCTGGATAGGCCTTCTCCTGCCATGTTGCTGAAAACACTTCTCAAGGACGTAAGCAAGGATCTTGAGAAGGCCAGCTGCAAACTGGATAAATCACAGGTGACAAACCAGACACTTCTCAAAGTGGGGCTTTCTTATGTCGCGTCAGCTTTTGCATGTACTTTCTTTAGAACTATTGTAACGGTACATATTTTCTCACTTTCTTTTTTTTTCAGATTCATGTGAAGGCCTGGTTGGAGTCCGTATCTTGTATGAGTCTTGTCGGCAGCCTTGAGACGCTCAATCCCATAGTTACGTGTGGCCCCAACACCACAGACTCTGTCTTTTCAGCAGCCACAGATGGAGCCACTGTGCCACTTTTCCTACAAGACAAGGGGACCCTGGGTGGAACTAAGGAGCTTCTTGAAAAAGTGCAGGTTGGTCACATGTTTTCTGCTAGCTAATTGTAGTATTAGATTTCTGTGTAAGAATGATTACCCTATATTGGTTTGTTTGTTTCTTTTCCTTTATTTCTTAACTTTGTTGTATATTTTGTGGGTATATACTTGAAAAAATGTACAAAGATGGAAAGAGATTGAAAATATTGTTTGTGGTTGTGAAGACAATGAAAGAAGCTTTGCAATAAAGTAATTAAAAAAAAAGAATAATGATCCTACTAATGTGCATGTAATTATACTGCACTGAGTTAGGATGCATCATGGTTGCTGTCTCTATGACTGGATTCACTAATGTCAGCTCTCTCTGACTTGTGCTTTGATTGTGTGGTCTAGACTTTCTTTGAGGATGACTCTGATTTGGATGGACCTCCTCCTGGTTCTCATATGGAGGATGGCGGCCGTTTGGAGTTCGCCTCAATGTTCGACACACTCCACGCGCAGGACACACACACACACACCGACGCTGGACTTTCCGTCGGTCTGGATTATGAAAAGGACTTTGTCGAAACAGAGAAGAAGACTCCTCTTCTTCACCGCGATCTTGGGAAAATCCGGAGTAAGCTGCTGACAGCCTGGGCCTTCGGCATGTCTCTAGGAAACGCTGTCGAACACAGAGCTCGTCTGCTGAAGCACACCCTCTATTGTGTGGTGCGATTTGCCGCTTTGCTCCATCTGATCCCCGGCTCCGTGGTCCACACGGGGAAAAAGAATAGCTCAGTTTCCGCTCGCCTCCTTCGCCTCGTCAAAGCCGTTCTATCTTTTCTCCCCTGGGATAGCACTCACTCAGATGGGCCGTGCTGCCTGGGGCTGGTGGTAGAGTTCAGTAAACGCCTGGTACGCCTCCTGTTGACCCCTCACCCTGAATTCTACCGGACCGGTCACTGTCAGCTCTCGTCTCAAAATCTATCCACCACCCTGCGTATCTTGCAGCTGATCTCTGATTCTCTTGACCACACCTACAGTCTACAGCTAAAAACGGCCTGGTGCTCTGCAGAGAAGGAATCTCTGTCTAAGCCTCCACAGCTCTGGCCTTCAGATGCGTACTGTGTTCCTCTGCTGCAAGAAGACAAGGAAATGACCCAAGGCTTGTTGCATAAGGCACAACCTGTTCCCCAGCGACCACCCAGCAGGTAGACATTGTCTCTTTTGGCTTTATACAAACACTATTAGCCAAAAGTTTTGACACACCTTCTCATTCAATGGTATTTCTTTATTTTTATTACTGTAAATTCATACTGAATACATCAAAACTATGAAGGAACACATGTGGAATTATGTAGCAAACACACAAAACTATTAATTAAAACAAAAGTGTTATCTGAGATGGTTTGGTTGGATGGTCAAGTTGGACCACAGTCTGAAGGAAAAACGTGCTCAGCACCTCATTCCATGTCGACCTCATGAAGCTGATGAGAGAAAGTCAAGAGTGTGCAAAGCTGTCATCAAATCAAAAGGTGGTTACTTCGAAAAATCTAAAATCTAAAACATGTTCAATGTGTGTTCCTTCATAGTTTTGATGTCTCTCGTATGAATCTACTGGAGAGTAATGAAAGTAATGGAAAAAAAAAAAATATATATATATATTTTATATATATTTAAAATCAATTTTAAATATATTTTATAGTTTTTTTTTCCCCCTTTTTTAACAAACAGGCATAAGACACACCAAAGGAAGACAAAACGTTTTTATTTTAGTGTATGTGTTAATGTTTTTGACCCAATAACTATTTGTTGTGTGAATGTCGGCCTTTCAAGAATGATGGTTTTCTCCTTTTGTGGCCAGATTGTTTGGAGTGTGGCAGTGGGTGTACCAGATCACCCAGCAGTATATGGAAGAACTGGAAAGCTTCAGAGGCTGTGATGGATGGGAAGAGGAACAGCAACAGTTGTCTTTCATCATGTCGCAGATCCAAACAGCTCTGCAGGCTACAGGAGAAAGGCTGGAGGAAGGCCCTGCTCTGCTGAGTTATCCAGGTCTGAAACAGATGGAGTATATAATGTTTTAATCATATGGAATGACATCAGGCCAAAACTCCAACTTAGCATGTCACTCCTCTCCCTGCAGGTGAACATCTTTTCCTGCGTGGCCACTATTCAAAAAGTGCTGATGCTTGGTGGGAACATATTTCTGATGAGAGTACCAAAAGTAAGAACCAGTGCTTCAGTGTTGCCGTTACAGTAAATCATATATGTCCACAGTCAGACTGAAATGGTGATCCTTTGTCTTTTTATTAGGTTCTGCTCGGAGCGTCTTCCAGGAGACACGGATTTGTCTGGCGCTGCTGTACAGTCTCTTGTCCCAGTACTGTCTGAGAGAAGCTCAGGAGTTGGGGGATCACATGGCTCGTCTAATACTGCACAGGGCAGGACACCAGAGACACAACACAGCCTGCATAACAGGTCAGCCACGGCCATTAACTCCTGTCTTTTAGATAGTTTTCATATGGATCAGTTTTTTTTTAACATTATTTTTTATTTCAGTTTAGTACGGACAATACAACTTGAGCAAATCTGAGATATTTTACATTAACTATAGAAACTGCCATACATTAAGAGATTACAAAAAACAAAAAAGGAAAGAACAAACAAGACAATCTGACAGGTAAAAAAAAAAAAAAAAAGATAAAATGAAATAGATAAACAAAACAAAATCGCATTTAGGGGGGGGGGAGGGTGGCCACTGATAAAAACTGTTACCTTATGCTACACAATGCCTTACGCTGTGGAGCATATGGCTCTATGGCTATAGTGTGATCTTTAGATAATCAGGAAAAGGTCCTCATATTTCATTGTAGTCACTTGTTGAACCAAAGAGTTTCTTATATTTTCAAATTTGAGAAAATGAAGTACATCTTTAACCCAATGTGTAAATGTTGGGGGTTTGCAGTCCTTCCATTGGATCACAATTAGCTGCCTGGCCAGGAGTGTGAGGAAAGTGATACTGTTTGATTGTAACTGAACAAGTGTAACCCCAAATAACCCAATTAAGGGGCTCATATGAATTAGTTTATGGAAAGAAGTTGTAAACAACTGACACCTCAATTTTCCACTATGTTGCCTTATTAATTGCCCTTATTTCTCAGTGATTATCCAACAAACATGTGGGAGTTACACACATGGCTTATTAACTCTGCCTTTGTCTTGAAGCAGACTCTCTTCCTTACCCGTGGCTCCCGACGGACCTTCACAGTGACGCAGCCTGTGCAGTGGTTCAGAGCCTGGGTAGATTCATGGCCTCTTACTTCACCAACCAACCCCTCTACATCCTGCCCCCTCACAATGTGGACATGCTACCTCCACTACATTTGCCACATGGTATGTTTCCAAAAATTATTTGTTAGTTAAAGGGACATTGTGTAACTTCTTTTGTTGTCTACTCACAAAAATCGCTTATTTCGTTCAAAGATTTGTGTTTCATTAAATAGTAATTACCCCCATTAACAATGAATGAATGAATTTGCCATTCATATATACATAGAGCTGGTAAGCTCAGTGCTGGCTGCTGTGTTGTGCCGCCATCTTTTACGTTCAGTGGCAGCGTGACCGTAGGTAACCACAGAAACTCACCGGAGGCACTGGAGCGATCGTTTCTGGGAGAAACGGTAGAGTACGTCTGCCCGATTCCATGTGAATGCAGCATAAAGAATACGATTGAGTTGGTTGCGATATACAACTGCACTGCAAGATGGGAGTAATTCCTACACAATGTCCCTTTAAAAAGATAATTTCTGCATTATTTGTTGATAATTTGGTAATATGTCTTTGCTCAGGCTCTAATGTTGGGCGCTTGGTGCCACTGTGCCAAGAGGAGGTGGCGACAGCAGTTCGACGGCAGCACCTGTCAGAAGTATGGACGGTGGACTACGCCCTGGATCTGCTCCTGCTGGGGGGGCTGCTTCCTGAGGCCGTGTGGTTGGCTTACCATCTCGGGGACTGGAAGACCGCAGTGTCTCTGAGTCAGGCCTATTCAAGCTATTGCACTGACCACTTTGCCTTTTCTCGGTCAGTGTGAAAGAAAGCCTACACTAGAATCAGTCTTAGTTACTGTTGGTCATCTGATTTCAAACCTTTATCACAGTTGTATTAATAAGTATGCTAATTACGTCTTTCCTGATAGACTGAGGAAGAGAGAGCTCCACCTCCCAGCAGCTTTGGAAGCAGAAAACATTTTTCAGTCTGAGTTGGAGTGTCTTCTCAGCAATAAGTCTGACTCCCATGAGCAGGGACACAAGGACGGTGACAAGAGCTTCACAGGTTTGTGAGATCTGACATAGAAGATACCTACAACATGCATAAACCTTTTCATCCAAATCTATATCTTGTCTCACTTCCTTTATCAGACCCACTGGAAGGAGAAGACTGGGATTTATTACAGGCTTCCATACAGGAGATTTTGAAAGCATCAGTCATGGCCGGAGTGAATGTTATGTCTTCACCCTTGTCTTCCTTGCTGGACAAAGCCAAAGATTTGTGTTCCTGCCTGCCTGCGTTGGTGCCAAATGGCCTGTATCTACCTTCCCCGCCTCTTTATTGCCCTCAGCCCTCAGCCAACACACAGGTACATGAAATAGAAGATCAGCTTGCCTTCCACCTATGTTTACATGTAAATTATATAATTAAATGTTGTTTGTGTGTGTGTCTCAGGACCCAATCGGGACAACATGGCAGTTCGCAGAAGTTGCATCTCGTCACAAAGTATCCAGGGTCCTCCAAAAATTACTTTTACTTCTGAGATCTGCCCGTTGTTGCCATCCTGCTGCTCAGTGGTACATCACCCAGCTGCGCCGTGCCAGGCATCTTCTGCACAAGGTACCTTACAGAGCTGCAGGGTTTAATAAAAATGATTGAATGTCCCTAATAATAAAATATGTGATATTTTTAATCTTAATGAAAGAAAGACATATTGTTTGTTGCATTTTTTTCTTATAATTACATGAATCACAAATTCAAAAATATTTTTTCCTTAGGGGACTGAACAAAAACATTCACACTTTTTCTGAATGCTAAAACCGGATGAAACTCGAAATAGTTGATGTTTGATGTTACAGCAAGTACATTAATTATCTGATGTTGGTTTCAGATTAAGAAGAAGTACTCATATCCAGCAGCTGCTGAAGAAGAGAGGGCTTTCCCAGAGGGCCTGATGAAGTTTGACACCCGCAGTGGCTTCTTCAGACGGGGGCCTAAGAAAGACGGTCACTTGGACCCTGATACCATCCAAACTATCAGTAAGATGGCACTGAAAGTAAAATGTGTGTGTCCTGATCCATAATCAGTTTTCAGATTGTACTTATATATATTTTTTTCTTCTAAGCTTATTTCAGGGAGCTGTGTAGTTTGTGCTGGATGCTACACGTCAGGGATCAACTCTCCATTTCCTGCAGGAAGTATCAGGCTGCCAGACAGCATGGCATAGATGAGCAGGTATTATTTTTCTGCCCGAGTGTTTCACATATTACTCTAACTTTACTGAGATGTAGATACTCAGTGAGTGTGTGTGTGTTGTGTTTTATAGATCCCTGTTGATTCAGAGGTGAGATCTAGCTGCATTGATGCTCTGCGCTGGGCCTGTCGTCTGCTGCCTTTCTGTCGTTACCTCAACGCTGAAGAGATTCTCCAGGACGTCCTGCTCAGCCTTGTGTCAGAACTGCCTCCTGTCTCTTTGGTGAAATTACTTTTTCTTGCCTTTTCTTACATAAGCAACACTTTATTAAAGTTAAACTCACTGACTTTCACTGAGAGCATTTCTCATCCCTGTCTTTTCTTCCTCTTAAGGTGGCAGACACACTGGTGCGAGCCTTCCCAGAGGAGGAAGAGTCTGTCAGAGTCCCGCTGAGAGAAAAGTATCACTCAGTGCTGCAGAGACTGAGGCAATGCAATGTCATCGGTATGAACACCTCTGTTACTTTGAAAAGCTATACAACAGTTAAATGAAACCCTTTCTGAACAGTGATGTGTTTAACTTAAATGATGGCAACATTTTATTATAGATTATTTTTTTGATTATTAGAATCTCTTGAGAATTTATGCCCATGATCAGGAATGTACAGGTCATTTGTGTCACTTGTCTTTATTCAATTTTTTTTAAATTTTTTTATAGACATGTATTAATTGAGTTTTAACAGTTTACAAAAATACATTTTAATACCTTTAACAAAGCATATAACAGTCAAACTATAAAAGAATCCACTCCCCCGACCCCAAAGGAAAAATAAATAGTTAAAGAAAAGACAGAACTAAAAACAAAACAAAACGCAAAACTGGATAACGACATGATGTAATCATACACAGCTTAGCATCACATGGTTAAGGTATCGACAGTTAGGGACACATCACCTTCAAATTACCAGAGTTTCTTCAACTTCACAAGAAAGGGATTCCAGATCTCTTTGAATTTGGCTGATTTCTTTTTCATTGTGTATGTAAACTTTTCAAGGACAAGGCATGTTGATACAGTAGTTTTCAGCAAAGAGAAATCAAGCGTCCAGCTTGTACTTAACATACTCGTCTTTATTCTATCTATTCTTCTCTAGATGGAGACAAAGATGAGATGGATGAGTTGATGATGATTCTGATCCAAGACAAGTACCGACAGAGGAGAAAACATCTGGGGCGTCTGCGGAGGCACTTGGCCGCCCCCGAGCTGCATCTGTGGGAGAAAGAGGAGGAAGAGGACGACAGAGGAAACAAACACGGGATGGCCGTGTTGAGGCAACTGTCGCTCGGTACAAGTCTGAGCACCAGCACATTGACCGATTACGGGTTTCCTCCAGTGTGCAGCGACGGAGACACAGCAGAGAACACATCTGAGGCGATCTCCCCAGAACAGCATTCCCGACCCATGACCAGGTAGTCGGTGTGAAGCAATAGCACTACTGTCGCTCTGAAGTTTCGTCTATGTTGTCGCTTATTTTGTCACTTTTTTTTCTTTCCTTCCAGGGACAAAAAGGGGAAGAAAGTAAGAGACAGGGAATATGTAAAGAAGACTGCTATAAAGATTGAAAGTGCCATTCAGGAGGAGACTCAGCCAAATGATGACAAGGGGGATGATAAAGTCTCCCTTCCAGTGGTCGGCACCAGGGAGTTTGAGCTTGAAGATGACGAGTATCTAAATTTCCTGGAGCTGTTTCTTAGCTACGTGCTAGAGAAGGATAGCGTCGATGGAGGGGTCGACTCGGGCAGCGAACTTCCTCTGTTGAAGGGATTCTCCTCCCAGCTGAGGGAGCGAGAGCTGCATTCTCTCACTTTTGACGTGCTCACAACTATTCACCGCCGTCAAAGAGACGGACACCACCCAGGGAGGAAACACTGCAGCAACGATCCTCCAGTGTTCAGGGCCGGGTGCTGCTACAAGCCCGTTAAACAAGGTGCGACACCTGAGCTACAAATGTCTTCTATCAGGAGTGAAGCTCCCATATCCAGAGCTAGTCTTTCTGTCAGCTCTCTTCCCGGGCTGAGAGCCGGCAGGCGGAAAGGTTTATTCGGACTCCGACAGCAAAGCAGTGTGACTTTAGCCCAGAGAATGAAAGGAGGCCACTCTGGTTCTGAAATGAACCCGAATCAAAGTGCCTTTCCCACGGGGCATCCATCAGAGAGCGTGATACTCGGCTCCTCGACTTCAGTGGAGGCGGTGACTGAACTGCAGCAAGGCCTCGACCCTAAATTAGAGGCTCAGTTTCCAGATCTGGGCAGGCTGCTGGAGTGGATGGTCCGCTGGGCCGACAGGAGGGCGCTGCTGGGACATCATGGCAAAAAGAAGAAAGAGAGGGGTGGAGGGGCTGGAGGAACAGCCGATGAAGGAGTAGTGATTCGCGTCAAAGCCTCGGCGCCTGCCGTCCTCACTTCCCTCAGCTTACTGGAGTGGAAGTACGCCGCTCTTCTCGGCTCAGACCACATCCAAGTCCCTGAAACACAGTGGACTGTTGCTCCTGTGCTGCGGCCTGACGTGGACACGAGGCTGGAGAGAGAGAGCAGCGTTGATACAGGCTACCCTGGGTCAGCCAACACTCCCATCATCGGCCTTGATCAAAATGTACAGCAAGGAGAAGAACTGTCCAAGTTAGTGATCTATGTTTTATTTTTAGTGCTTTACTGAACCAGTTGAATCTGGCTCACAAACACAGAAGAAGTTTGTATCAACAGGGCTCCAGACTAACTTTTTTTTACTAGGAGCACAGTGGCCCCTAATTTAAAATTTTAGGAGCGCAAGCAGAAAATTTAGGGGTGTAAATGAACTTGGAAAGCAAATATTCATATTTCCTTTTCATTCATTCCAGATTCTTTGAGTTACCCTTTCCATGTTTCACTAGTGTCAAAAAAAGAAAAGAAAAGGCAAATTTACTGGTTGCACATGCGCAAGTAGATGAAAAATTTACTTCCACTATCTTAAATTTTAGGGGCAAAATGTACTCATTTAGGGGCAACCTGGAGCCCTGATCAAGCCAGTTTATGCCAGAATGTAGTTGACCAAATGTCTTAATGTGGTCTGACAGATACCGTATGTTTCAGTCTATATGTAAAAACTGGGTTGTGTGTTGTCAGTGTGTGTATGAGGTTTATCAGAGTTTTTGAGATTTAGATATTTACTCAAGAAGCAAAAACTGGTATGTCACTATCATTGGGCATATGGTGGTATCACAGTAGCTGCAAAAGTAAATGTACATACATTGTAAATGTATTGTGGTTTTATTTTGTATTTATTGATTTGACAGTTAGTTTGTTTTCATTTTACTCATTCGTATGAAGAATCGACTGTATTTTTTATGCTATTTGTTTCCCTGCAGTGACTCTTGCACAGATGATCCAGAGGAACTGACATGTCACAGGACACCTCCTCCGAATGATCAGGATCAACTGACTTCTGATGCTCAGCGGGAACAATCCAGTTCACAAAAACCATCTCTGGATGACTTAGATGTTACCCCTGAAAAAGAAGGCATAATGCTAACTTATTGGATCGTACAAGCTGTTGGTTTGAAAAGCTTTATGAGAGAATAGTAATAGATGTGTTTCTTATTTTTCAGGCAAAAGTAGTGACAGTGAGGGATTTGAGGTGTCATCCTCTGTTTCCCACGGAAACATCTCTGAAAACATCTGCACACCTCAAACGGTGAATATTACCATTCAAGATTCTCATTCGTGGGTATCATCAAGGTTGTCAAAAAACAAACGGATATTATTTTTGTTCTTTGCAGAGTTTAAAACTTGCCGACCTGGATGTCTCAGAAAAAGATGAAGATACATTCAGTTCCACCTCCCTGTGAGTTTTTAATGTTATGCTTATTTCACTTATTTTTTCTGAGGAGAGCTGGTACTGCAGTGAGTCTGTGCCAAGACTATTATCTTTTCCAGTATTGCTTAACTCTTTTAGCCTCTGTGTTTTCTGCCATCCATAGAAGTCTACACGCTCCTCCTCACCCAGAGCCCCAAGCTCTTCCTATCGTCCAACCTGTGGCCTCCATTCACACAGAGCGCGCAGAGTCAACTGGAGTTCTGCTCCCCGATACACCTGTCGACCCTCCAAGCCTTCAGCCACAAAGCTCCGCAGCTGGCGCACCCACTGCTGCTTCTACAGCCCCCACTCAGCCATCGTCCAATCAGATTCCACCAATGAGACAGCAACTGGGCCAAGACTTACTTAGACTGGTTCAGGTAAGAATAGACTGACTGAAAGGAAAGGTTCATGCTTTGCTCTCTCTGATGACTAACTTGTGCCTGATGTGTCTCTGTTCTTTGTTGCAGAATGTCAACTATGTGAGCCTGATGGAGGTTTTGAGAGAATCATTTGCAAACCTGCAGATGGTCCAGCAGAGCTCTTCTCTGGCTCAGTCTAACATGAACTACTCACACCCAAATGTGCCACCATCTGATGTAACCAATTTCAACCCTCAACCAAATGCCTTACCTGTTCAAACCCCCGTTTCTGTGTCACAGCAGACACAGGCAAGTGTGCCAAGTTCAGGATTTAACAACCCTCACTTTAGTCAGGCCACTGCAAGTCTGTTTGCAAACCGGCCTGATGAGCAGAGCTCAGGGACTCCCTTTTTAACGGTCGACCAGCTTCAAATCACCAGGAATCTGCCCTCCACTTCCAGTGCAGGTGTAAATTATCAGGTAGCGGTCTAATGTATTGTTAAGTTGTTATATATTTTATTTAAGTGGTAAACTGTTTTGTCATAGTGAAATCAGGCTAAATACAGTTTTCCCTTTCTTTCGCCTTAGGAAATGCAGCCACTCTCTGTCCAGGCCGAGTCACCAGAGATCCAGTTTAAACAGAGCAAGAGGTTGATCCCATCCTCCCAGGGCCTCCTGGCCACTACTGACACCGGTCACACTATTGCTCCCAGTGCTCCCATGGCGCTGCCTTCTGATGGTAATATACAAAATGGCCAAGCTCCACTGGTCGTGGGACTCAAGTTACTTCATCTCCAGCGTCCTCCATTGCCCCATCAGAGTGCCACACACTGCCCTCCAGTTCGAGGGCATCAGACGCTGCACACTGCAAACCCTGCAGCCCTGGAGTCCCATCAGCCCAAGCTTAAACACAATCAGCAAGCCACGACACAGAGGGCAGAAGAAGGACAAAGAAACTGGTCTTCGGTTCCAAGAAGACAACTCAGTTTTAATCATCCACATGACTCAGCTCCCAGGAACTCACAAGCCCAGATTCAGACATCAGAGGGGTCCAGAGTGCAGGAGTTCCCGTTACTCCCTCCTGCTCTGCCAGCTCACACACCTGCATCAATGCAGGGTCCCTATCGGCTACACTATGAGCCTGTTTCACACAGCAACGTCACATTCCCAAAACTGCACTTACCATCTTCTTCTTGGCCCTCTAATGTCATCACAGCTCCACTGGGAGAGACACCTGTGATCAAGCTTCTGCGTATAGACTCTGCACCAAAAACGGCAAGCAACGGCTCTTACTTCATGATTGTTGAAATTTGGTGATGTGTAAATGAATTGCCTTGTAGTTGATGTACAGATATCTTTCTCTGCAACAGATTTTTCCCGTGGCAACTCCTTCGAACCAAATAACCCGTCTCATGTCCATGGAGGAGTTGACAAGTTCAGCGATTGGGAGGCAGAACATGGAAGAGTCTTCTTTGCGATTGGTCAGAGTGGATCGACCTACTGAAAACACCAGAGCAGCTACCACTCAGCCCAGCTCTAACTCCAGGCAAATCACAAGGCAAGGCAATCACATATATTTTTAGTGATGCTTTAGAGTTGTTTTTATGATTATGAGTATTTAACACACTGTGTTTCCTGTGTACTGTTTATAGGCAGAGGAGGAGAGCAGAGAAGGAGAGGAGGGCAAGAAAAACAGAGGTCACATTCAAACCAGATGAATCCATCATTCCTGCGCAAGAGGTTGAGAAATACCCATTTTAGTGAGAAGTATTTTCTACGGTTAATAATAATAAATTGTTATTTCACTATTGATTTGTTTTGCTATATCTGCAGCCAACTGTTGAGCCTGTAAATGAAGCGCCTCCAGTTGCAGAGAGCGTGATCCCTGGACCAGACTTTCCAATTCCTGTTGGTAAGTCTCAAATACCAGATACTGTGTATTCAGATGTTTTAGATCCCAAATTGAAAAGGTAACTAACTATATGCAGTATGTTACCAGTTAAAACAATGGTGGTTGATTTGTGGCACCAATAAAATAATAAAAATGGCAATGCTATTATGTAATAATAAATAAACAGTGATAATGACCAGTGTTTTGTTATATGTGGAAAATTCAAGAAAAACACGTACGGCTCAGTGGAGGAACCAAGATCTGCTTCCTTGCAGTTTTAAATTAAAAGTGATTTGATGAGGAGGTGGTGGCACAGAGCCCGTTTAATTGCCCAAACCTCAGTTTCTTTAATGGCTCAGCACAATCTGATGAAATACAGATGACTGCAATTTCTCTTGAGCTTTTTCCTGCCATATTTAGCTTCAAGATAATCAAAAAGGCAAAATGAAAATAAAGTGCATGAAGTAATCTCATTTGAATTAGCAATGAAATTAAAGTTCTATTTTTTGATAGCAATTTACCCAATGGCCTTTTTTGACTCATGTGTAGTGTAGCTTTTAATCAGACAAATGGGTGGATTACAAGAGTGTATTTACAGTTCTATCGATTGATCTGTTGTTTTTCTAACTGAACTTCAACTCCAAGGACTCTCTGACTCTTTGCTGACTGGTCAGAGATTATTGGACAGGGCCATGGCCACGTCAGCTGAGCTTCATGCCTATGCTTCCTCCTGTAAAAGACCCCCAGAGTGCCACGATGCTTTCACCAACACAGACCCAAGTGAGTGAGGATGTAGACTTCATTTTGCACAGTTACAGTGTTATCACACAATTTCTTTTTGATCAATTAGAAATAAAAAACATACATTAGATTATTAGATTAAACATAAATTACCTTTGTGTTCTACCTGCATGCAGTAAAAATATAATGGTTGTTTTAAGTTGTATGATTTTCAAAACCTAGATTCTAATCATGTATCATGTTGACTATTTGCCTGTCAGCTACTGCCCCTACACTTGTGGATAAAGCTGTGTCTGCTTCTGTGACTACTACAAGCCCTAAACGTAAGTTGATCTGAATTTGTGTGTAGAAGAACAACATACTGCTTTTTTATTGATATAATGATGTGTGTTTTCTCCATGCAGCACAAAGTTCGCAGAATTTACGTCTCGTTCAAGACACAGGGGAGACTCCAAAGAAAGCAGAGAGGATTTTGGTAAGAAGCAAGAAAAGAAGGTGGACTCTACTTATGAAGCTATTTATGGCTTGTGCATAGCCCCTTTTAGCAAAACTGACACCTTCCTATGCAATCATTTGGAATTTGAACTGGCATATTATTTTCAAATAGCAAGGTTATAAACTGACTATGATCTCCGTTTTTAATATGTATGCAGACTTGTACCTTTTTATGTTAACCTTGCATTGTAGTCATCATAATCAATGGATATTGTCAAATACTCCCCTGCATTTGTCTGTTTTTTTTCAGGATCAACATGGCCACCAGTTCATTAGTGTCTTAGATTTGGAGGACAAAGCTCTGCACCATGATTTGCCGCTGTGTCTCAGCCCCGTACCACAGAGTGTTCCTCCCATCCGTGCTCCTTCACCTACCTCTGCTGACCTTCATGCTCTTGCATCTGCTGTTATTACAAGTGCTGTGACTGCTGCTGCTGAGGACGAGGATCCAACACCCACAACTCTCCCAGGTCTTTATTTTGATGGTCTTATACATTTATGTCTTTATAATTAATATAATCAGACCTGTGGTGAAGCACAACACTATTGGTAAAATGTGATCCAAATATGTGTTGTACTGTGTTCTGTAGATATCCCTGTGGATACTCCATCAGTCAGCCACATTGAGCCCAGTACAGATCCCAAGAGAATCACTCCACAAGACATTGCAGATCCATCTGAATCAGAGATCTGTCGAGCCATAAGGATGCAGAGCGTCAGACCTCCTGGAGTGTCGTCCTCACCTCCTACAGCCTGGTTCTCTTCTCGCCTCTCGGAGATGGACGTCCAGTTGGCTGCGCTACAGAACATTGCAGATCATCTTGAGATGGACTTTTCCAACTCCAGGATGGTACTGTTATTACATGAACATGCTGTTTTGTCTTCATTCTGCCTATACTTTACTGCTTATACAAACCGGACTGTCTGACAAATATTTAATTGTTTTACTTTGTCTTTGTGTAGCTGGTGAACACCATTGAAAAACTCACTCCTGTCCTGGCTCCTGAGATGAAGAGTAACATGGCAGGGAAAAAAACTGTCAGACTGACTGTCCCACGTGAAGGTCTGTCTCTGAACACTTTGTCTTGATTGAAAGTTAAAATTGCATTGTATTTACTTTATATTACAAAACTGAGAGGCAAAAGTTGCAACTTTAACAAATTACATGGTAACACTGTTTAAAGACCCTCTATAAGCCTCTGTTTATATTCTTTGTCTCTAACAGCCTGGACATCACGATCTGACTTTGTGATGGAGCGAAATGCCTGTGAAGAGGAAAATCAGTATCACAAACATCTTCAAAGTGACTCTCGCTCTCCAGAAAGAAGTCCTCGTAGTCCCAGAGCTGGTCCTTCTTACCTTCACACCCCTCCAAGTAAAGATGCAATTTATTCAAATGTTTTCTGGAAAAATTTACTGCATTAAACAACTTACTTACTAATATTGAAGTTAAAAACAATGCAGACTGCTCTTTTTCCAGATATGACACAATAACATACCTGAATAGGAACTGGAAAAAAGAGAGGACAGTATTTTCAAGTTTTATGGGAAATGGGATTACTTGATTTTAACAACTCTAGAAAATCTCAAGTCTTCAAGTCAGCTGTTGCAGTGTTTGACTTCACAGTGATTTCAGATGGATCACAGTACTGTTGTAATGTCAGAAGTTATTATTTCATGTGTTTTATGTCTATGTTTCTCCCACAGAAATGAAAGATCAGCTGAGTGAAGCATCTGGGATATCTCACTTGTAAGTTTTGAATTTAATCTGAAATGTTGTAGCCATATGGTGACTTCCATTATCAGTTATGTTCCATTTCAAATACTCTGCCCACTCTCTAGATGGGAAGATGAGACTCTGGGTCAGTCTGGGCTATTGGATACAGCAGAAATCTTAGACGAGTTGGTAAAGGAAGGGTATTTGTCGCTGACCGACCTGGATTTGTCCACTTCACACACTGCACACTATAACAGGTATGCTGCCTATGAAAACTTACTGCTGAACAAATTACTGCTTAAACAAGGACGAGTTTTATTGAGCTGAAAAGTAGTGTGACCCAAAGCAGGCAGCAGCAGAGTAGCCGGATGTCGCAGAGAAGCGCCCTTCCAGAAGCAGAGAGGCGAGAGCTGAGGATCTGGATGAGAAGGAAACAGAGGGAAAGACTGGCTGCTTATCAAAAACACAGAGAAAGCCTGAGGGAGAGGGAGCGCAAACCTTTTACTCCATCTGGAAAAGTGGTAAGATGTGATTATATGTTTTTTATTCCATTGTATGGTATGTTTTTTAGCATTACATCAACATTGTCGTTCACCGACTACACCCTCTTCTGCCATAGAAATCAACAAACGGAAATCAAGCAACCGTTTGGAGAACCAGAGAGGAAAAAGAAAAGTATGTACCTGCTTGCTTTGCATTACGCTGGAGACAAGCTTGTGTAGGAATATTATAACAGCTATTTGCATTTGGTTTGATAGGTTCATGCTTCTGGAGCAATACAACAGGAGGACCCTTGAAGCTTGTTCTTTGGCCAGTGACTTCCCCACCACCGCTCAGCAGCCTGAAGGTCCTCCATTGTCTTCCACCATGCGGCCAACCTCCACTCCACTCCCTGGTCACACTCACAGGTACCATCTGGCACAGTAATATGATCAGACTCTTGTCTCATTAAATAATAATTGCACTTGGATATAGCATTCAAACAAATCATTAATTATTCCACAATGATCACGATACATACCCACTTCATCTTTATTTTGCTTGTTCATATGAAACTCCTAGAATGGTCTAGGTTTGGTAATGGGAGTAATATCATTTTTTTTAGGCCTTACAGTGCACCTGCAATTGATAAAAGAAGTCTTAAGTCCCAGTCGGGACAAACTCAGCTCCACCTTCGTCCAAGGACTGCAGAGGTGCAGGGGCGGCCTTTGGAGGATTATGGCAGGAGACTGGGGCTGCATAGACCAGGTACTGTAATGAGATTATCTAAAACTGATTTATCAGCTGTAAAGATCCCTTAAAACTTTTTTTCTACTTACAGTAATGCCATGAAAGAAAATATTAAATCAGACAAAATGTTCCGCTTTGGTTTTTGCTATTAGTTACTTCTCTGCCAAGGGACCGTCTGTCTCAGGTGACCAGACGTGGCATGATTACTGAAACAAAAAGCCACAGAGACGGCCAAAGTGAGGAACAGCAGAGAAAGACACGGATGAACAAAAGTCCCTCAGGGGGGACTGAAAGAGGAGCCCAGAGGGAAAGGACGAAGACCGAAGACAGAGCAGAGGGGAATCCTTGGGGGCCCAATTCAGACCTGGAGGAGTCAGAGTCTAACATGGTGAGAAACACATATTTCTAATTATCTTATATCACACATGAATAACTTTTTGTTGACAGATGATTTGGTCTAGTTCCCACTTCCCAGTGTCTGAAGATTTGGTTGAATTTCCACTTTCTTACATTTTTATACTCTTGTTAGGTTTTGGCTGGGCTGTTGGATGAGCAGGATGATGGTGCCAGAGCTGCTGCGTCAGGGATGGACTGGCTGGACAACCTATCGGAGAGCGCCAGCAGCAGCCTCAGCAAAATAGACTGGGCTGCTATTGAGAGGATGGTGGCTGCCGAGGAAGGTTGAGCTTCAGTGGAAACAACGGCAGTGCCATGTTGATGATGAAGTCGATGGTATATTACTGAAAAAAAACGTTCCAAGATTGTATGTGCCTTTTAAATGTACTGTAAATCAGAAACATGGTAAAATGCAAATTTTGAATGTAGGTAATAGATAAAATCAATGATTTGGATACAACTTAGTGATATTAAATATTTACTAAATATATTTGTAAAAAAGGCCTTAAACATATTATATGTAATGTAATCACTTTCAGTTCGTGATGTTTTGTTTGTTTGTTTTTAATGTAGATTTGTGCCATTTGTGTGTATATGCTAAGTTTTCTAGTTTTATAATTTATTTTTCTACAGACTTGGCGAATAAATATCTTAATAAAAACATGAAAGTTTGGATTTGAATATAATAGGAAATAGCAGTTTCCCCTTTAATACAATTTCATATCCTGGCCAGTAGGTGTAGCAATGTTACTGTAATATGAAGCAACATGAAATTAGCCATTTAGGCAGAGATGGACAGAGTACTCGACCCCAGTACTTGAGTACAAATACTACTGGTCAAAATTTACTCTGTTACAAGTAAAAGTAGCTCAGTCGACATGTTACTCGAATAAGAGTAAAAAAGTACTTGCTTTTAAAGGTACTTAAGTATCCAAAAGTACATGCTTTTAAATTTACTTAAAGTAAAAGTAAGAGTAAATTTCTTATTTTTCACATCAATGAATTACTATAATTTTTTCTAAATGAATTTAAGGACCTTTTAACTCTTGTTTCTCAGAACTTTGGCAGTATCCTTATGGGGAGGGATGACGTATTTCCGCTTTTCCCACTGGAGAGTGTGCACTGTGATAGGTTTCCTTCTTTGACAAACACAGCTTGTGTCCAATAGTATTTTAGAAAAAAAAAAAAAAAGAGCAGATCTGAAAGTAACAAGTACTTTTCAGCCTTCCTAGAAATTTACTTGAGTAAAAGTAAAAATATTTTGTGAGCTTAGAATTATAAGGTTCTATCTCCGTTTAGGGTAGTTCCGAGATATTGAGCATCAAAGTTCCAACTCGGCTTGTGTTTTGGTTGATAGAACCTTTGTATTTTATGAATAACTAATCAAAAAATGTTGAAAATTTAAAAATAACACCATACAGGCATTAACAGACCACTAATGGATGATATTATGCAAAAAACTCAATTTTGAAAAAAATGGAGATAAAACCTTATAATTCTAAGCTCACGATTTTTGTCTGTCTGTTGTTTTGGCTAATGCTGCGTTCCAGGTAGGCTTTTGAAACCGTAAATTACAGCTTCAAGTCACAACTTACGATTTGTAGCGTTTCAGGCAACCCACTTGTGTTTTTCCGACCTGTTTTACCTGTGAAAGTGCACTATAACGGCCACTCGTAACATCCGACCCGTGAACTCGTACCAGATCGAACTGGTACGACTTCACAGGTCGGAAAAACACGAGTTACGAGTTTCCTTGAACGCACCATAACAGTCCTCGTCCCTACGTCACCACATTCACGGCGTCCCTTGGCTGCACACACAGCCCTGCATGCCGTTCTCTCTCCTCATTGGATAAAAACTGTAGGATACGATAAATGTTTTCTCCTTGGCTCAGAGCAGAGCAGAGTGACTGACAGACCCGTGTTTCGGTCCAAACACTCTATGTAAGTGATTGCTGTCGGAAGATATAACTATTTAAGACTTATATTAACACAAATATATCACTTACTTCTGCTTTAATATAATACATCCATGGTCTGCACCATCACTATCACATCTTGTCATTCCGGCTCCGCTCGGCGGTGGCGCTGTGGCAGCGGCGAGCGCAACAGAAAGACGCGAAGAAGAAGAACTTCCCGAGGTCAGAGGTAAGCGTCGTTTTTGAAAACATGGATCCCAGGAAAGTGACTGAAGGTAACAACGTTTAGCCGTCGTTAAGTATATAAGCCTCGTATATTGATGTTACACAACTTATATTTGTGTCCTGGTTTAAATAAGCTTTGTTTTAGTTCGCTTTGCATGTATCAGCCAGTACAAGAGAAGAAAATACACACTCGTATTTGTTTTTGTTAGCTTGTTGTTAGCAAACATTTGTTTCCAGCTGTGTTGTCTAACTGTAGTTAACCACAAATTAGATTTATTGTTATCACCTGGGTTGAAATGATTCAGTATCGTTAGCTGACAGCCAAGGCTCATTATTATGTTAACATTTTCTAGCTTATCGACTTTCTGAAAGTTTGGATGGGTTTTTCGATTGAGGTAGATTTTTAAGCTTCAATAAAAAATAAATATACGTAAGTTACGTATGTGAGGGTCATGTAGTATGAAGTTAGATGTATTTAATCCAACGTAGTTTTATGTATAGGGTTTTTAAGTACGTGGGGTTTAAAACCTTGTGTAGCTGTTGCTATGTTAGTATTTATGGCTGTTATTCAGCGTATGGCCAGAATAATTTGCAGTCATTGGGCCGGACCCTTAATATAATAATAATTTATGTGTGTAAAGCTTTCATATCTTCATACTCGATACTTTAACTTTTACACGAAATGTCTTCTTAAGTGGACACTGAATGATGCTTGTAGTTAAAACTGTGTCACTTACAGTCAACAGAGCTTCATCCTGTATTTTTAAGCATTCATTTAAAAGGGATTTCAACTTGTCATGACAGTTTTCATTACCGTAACAAGATCACCCCAGACTATAATAAAAACTGTGCTGTGTTTCCCTTTTCAGGATCAGGAAAGATGAGTGGTGATGGAGACATGGCATCTGTCATGGGCTTTTCTGGGTTTGGTATGTACTGCCCAGCATAAATACTTACTTACTTAATATATTTGATATACCTATTCTAATTATTTCTTATATATTGAACTGTCAGTATGATTGATGAAAGTCATTACTTCTTTTAGGTAAGAAAGCCCGCACATTTGACCTGGATGCCCTTTTCGAACAGACCAGACGAACAGCTATTGAGAGGAGTCAGCGTGTATTAGGTAATGTTATAAACAACCATGATGTAACAAGCGCATCAGAAATACTTATGTGTATATTAACTGTAATTGGTGCATCCATACTATAGAGGAGCGCCAGAAGGAGGATATGGAGGAGGAAGGGGAGAGCTCCAAGTCAGTCAAGGCATCAGTCCCCAAACAGAAAGTCAAAGCTACAGCTGCCTCCTCCAGGTACTTTTCTTGTAGAGTTTTGTTTGACTGAACATTATAGTGTTTTAGTCTATAGTTTGGTTTCGCCACCAATGCCTCATGGTTTAGTTGCATGTCTGTTATGAAAGTGTTATAAAGGTTTTTGCTTTGTTGAACACATATTTTTTCTTTTCCTTTTTAGAAAACAGGAGAGTGACAGCAGCAGTGACAGTGACAGTGACTCAGACTCAGACTCAGAGCTTATTGGGCCGCCGGTGCCTCGACAACATGCAGCCCAGGATGATGATGATGATGATGATGATGAGCTTGTGGGACCTCCTCTTCCCCCGGGTTACACTGGCAGCACAGCTCACGATGATGACGACGATGACGATGAGCAAGAGGCACAAGATGACGATGATAACGTATGTCAGAAATGACCCATTGAGCAGCATGTCATGAATGCTACAAAATATTTCCCATAATTCCACAGCATGAATCTTTTAATTGTTCCATGTAAAACATTACATCCGTTTCCCTCCTCCATCACATAAACATGTTTTTTTCATAGCAGATATATTGGTAAAGCACAGGTGTTAGAGATCACATTTATTATCAAATATTAGTAATTTTTCAACTGTGACATGTCTGTAAAACAAAACAACATCATACCATAAAAAGGCACCTATCTCTGCTTTTAAGATTCCACCACTAGATGGCAGCAGAAGAAAATACAAGTTAAATTTAAGATGTGTGCATTGCACCGTGAAGGATGGGATGAATCGTGTCAGGTTTCTGAACATTAGTTTTCTGTTTTTCCTGTGTTTCTCACACATATTTTTCTCTACCACCTCAATATATCTTATCATATAAACAAGGTTCCCATGGGTCCGTGGAATCATTGAAAGTTTGTGAATTTCAGACAAGAGCAATCAAGACCTTTGAAGTTTCTGTAAATAGACTTGAATACAGTAGATGTGGTGAATTTAAACCTCTTTCTCCTTTTAATTGTTGTCTGTGAGCTCCTGTGTAGCCTGCTAGCTTCCATTGTAAAAAAAAAAAAAAAAAAGAAGAAGGGCTCAAATCATGCCATGTTGGCTCCTTGACTGAATGGGAAATGGGCCTGGAAATTTCATAACTGCTTGAGTTAATTGTCCAAATTAAGGATTCCTCATGGTGATACATTAGTGTCATACTACATTTGCATATATTGCAGGCTGTGAGTGAAAGTCCTAAATCCTAGTCCTAATTTTTCATCTCTGAATGTTCCCAGTCAGTAATTTGCAGCAGATGACTGTGATTCCAGACTTTTTAGTCACACGATCGATTAAATTGAAATATCATGTGTGATTGAGTCTTGGAATGAGTTACTAAGCTGTAACAATACACCTAATTCAGCCCTGTCTTCTAGCGCCATTGACTTGTATTTATACAAATTTCTGCTGCAGGATCCGGTGAAGAAGATTCCTGACACGCATGAGATCACTCTTCAGCACGGCACCAAGACAGTAAGATTGTCTTATTTGAGCTTTCAAGTGATTGTAATTGTTGCTTATGAAATACTGTGGAAATGTATTCGCCGAGTTTCTGTTAGGAAAAAGTGGATTGTAAACAACACTGAAATGTATTTATATGCTGCACACGCTAAGCCGTCTCATAAAGCAGATCTTTATTTTAGCAGTACAAAGTGTACTTTGTTTACGCTCCTGTTGCAATGAAAAAAGAGGTGAAATTTGTTTCAAGTTTTTTTTTTCCTAGTTGGAGAGCCAATGTACTCTCCAGTTCCAGTGCTGATTGCAGTATTAAAACTATTTACTTTTGAATAATTTGATTATTACACAAGATTAAACTCTTAATTTTGTGTTTGTGTTTATTTTGCTGGGTTTAGAGAAGACAGTGTGACTCCACTGTCAAAAATTTCTGGCAACTGAAGCAAACTTCAGCACTCTCCTCTTTTGGATAAAATTGAATTGTGCAGGTTTATACATTGTCTTCAAGTTGCAAATAAGACAACTGTCTCCCTAGGTGTCGGCTCTTGCTTTAGATCCGTCTGGAGCCCGTTTGGTTACTGGTGGATATGACTATGATGTTCGTTTCTGGGATTTTGCCGGGATGGACCAGACTCTGCAGGCCTTCAGGTCGCTGCAGCCCTGTGAATGGTGAGTCTATTTCTGAGAACAAAATGTGGAACATCAACACAGTTGCTTAACATGTGGTTAATTAGTTTCATGCAAACATCCAGTCCACTCACTGTGCCAAAGTGTACACACATACACACATTTGTTGAGCTTCATTGAGCCTCACTCTGTGACATCCTCTCTTTTCATTCAAAATGAGCCTTTCACAAGCAGATGTTTGAGATATGTGTTTGTGTGTCTGCATGTGTTTATTCTGTGTTTCACTGAAGCCATCATCAAAGATTCAATTCTTTACTTTTTGCCTTTGGGAACCAGAAGGCTGAACTGCAGCAGGCTTCACCTTATTAACGAGAATTTATGCTACATTAAATTTGATTACAATGTGATCCAGTAGCCTGTTTGGTTTACTAACAAGCTGGGCTACATATAGAAAGCTGTGCTGCTGAGGTCCACTGTTCCTATTCCTGACTCAGAAAGGAAACTGGTGTGCTCAGTTAAACTAAAACAATGAAGACTCTCAGCATTTGGGGCTAAATAGCGGGCCTTTGAAGATGCCACAACCTCCCAATTAAAAACAGAACTGATGCCAGCTTCACTTTCATTTCAGCAATGGAACTTTTTGCTCTGTGTATGGAAATGTTGATGCCCCATCTACCCCCTGTTGTGTTAATGCTATTTGATAATGACCTGAATTGCTAGTCTGTCTCACCATGCTTAAGTGGTCTAGAAAGTTGTCGGTCTCTTTATTTGCTTTTACTGCTGTGAATTGTGGATTGACTGCCACAATTGAAAACATAAAAATCACATCTTTGTCATGAAAAGCACTGAATAGTCTGTGTGTTATAAATCTTTTCATTTCCGAGATTTAAAATAGCATTATGGCCTGTTATGGTTTAGTACTTTGTGTGTTTGTTGTTGTAGATCAAAGAAAACAATCATCAGATGTACATCAGATGTTGTGCAGTTTTGTTCCTATAGCTACACTTATCTTGTGTTTGTTTCTTTTTCCCTGAGCCATTTGAAGGAGAAAAAGCTTCTTATATAACAATGTCTTTGGTGCAGGAGTCTTGTAAAATTACAGTTCACAGATGGCTTGCAGGCACGAAGCTTGTTAGAATTTACAGTGCATTCAGAAATTGTTCAGGCCCCTCTAGTTTTTTTTTTTTTTTTTTCACATTTAGTGATGTTGCAGTCTTGTGTTAAAATGAAAAAAACATACATTTACAATTATCAATCTATATTCAAATCAATACCCAATAACAACAAAGTATCAACAGAATTTTTTGCACATTGATTGGAGACCTAATGATTTTTGTAAGGAGCATATAAGAGCAAAAACCAAGTCTGGAGGTGGAAGATTGTCTTCTTGGTCTCTTAATGTGTCTCCTGTGTCTGTGTCCCCTCAGTCATCAGATCAAGTCCCTGCAGTACAGCATCACAGGCGACGTGATGCTTGTGATTTCTGGAAATGCACAGGCCAAGGTGTTGGACCGTGATGGCTTCAATGTCATGGAGTGTGTGAAAGGAGACCAATACATTGTGGATATGGCCAACACCAAGGTATGCCAAAGTAGTGCTTGCATATAATTGTGATGTATTACAGCTCAGATCTTGTTTTCATTATTTTGGCTGTTTATATTGATTATGATTATGCTGAGCTCACCCCAATATCACCAGTGCAACCACCGTAAAACCCAGCAGGGTCAACTAACGAGTTGAGCCAGTTAATCTGTAAATTGAGATGAATGTTTGCTACACAGTCTGGGTAATAATTTCACATCCTCCATTTGTTATCCCTTCCAAATAAGATGAACTTAAACTGGAGGTTTGTTTAAGACCTGTCAGATATTTCTTGCCCTGTCTGACTTCTTTTTAGTGATGGTGCCGCTTTCCCAGATTTCAGTAGTTAACTTGGTCAGTGCAGTGTTACAGCTGTCTAAATAATGGCCAAATCTGTAAAAATAATAGACAATGAGTTTTATTTAACTGGAATAAGTCTTAAAGAAGTTACATGTATTTATTTCTGTAGCAACAGCAGCCCTCCTAAAAGTGACTACTAATCCCAAACACAGGCTGTGTGCTCTTCTCTTCTCCTCTGTGGGATAACCCTGCCAATGAATAATGGTAGCAAGGTGCAGCTATGAGCTGGTCTGTTTTTGTATACGAGGATAATGGCCTGTGCTCTGTGAACGGCCGGAGGCAGTCTCAGGGGGAGAGGAACAGCACATGCTTTCAGGACTGTCGTGGTTCATCTCTTGCTTGTACCTGCATCTACAAAGGAAGATGCTAATTAAGTGTCCATGTTTAGGTTTTGCTGAGTTTAAGAAAGCTGTATTGGTGGTCACTAACCATCTGTGCCAGCTGCAGTGCATTTAGACATGGTTTATACCATCCATATGGATTACTTGAACAAGTGAAGGCCCATTGATTGCAAGTAGTGTTTTCCTGGATGTCCTACATTCTTGTCCCGCTCAGTCCCATCTGGAGTTGAAGGGAGAGTCTGGTTCAATGAAAATGCGTTTTGGCCTGCTGACAGTGTCCCAGTCGATTAGTTGTGTCTCATGTGATAATTAGGTCCTTGCTTTTACTCTGCCTCTGTCGACAGTTACTTGCCTCCAGCTCATCCCACTGTGTGCAGAGATTTGCTGCTCAGAGAACTATACATTCATGCAGTGGGAATAACAGTCCAAGTCCAAACCCAAAAACAACATAACAGCAAATCCTCACATTTGAGGACAGTGTGTGGTACTTTGCATGTTAAATTACTACAAAGCACAAAATGTGATTTACTGCTGTGGGGATTTTTCTGTCAAAAACAATAGCAGGGTTTGGTGACATTTTAAGTTGTGCGGGATTATGAGATTTGTTTTCTTCATTACCACTGCTGTGATCACAGCCGACTTTTTTTTTTTTTTTTTACTAGGAACTGAACCAATTTTACTTTAAAGATGCAATAGGTTTAAGAGCTGGATAAAGAGTAAATTGTGATGCCAAAACTAAATCAAATAGACTGTTACCTTGATTGAAGTTACTGATTTCATTAAGTTTGCAAATTGCTGGAATCATTTGAAATGATGTAAGTACACTACTCAACAAATTATTTGGCAGGATCTGATTATTTTCAGACATTTTCGTGTGGAAAAGTTATACATTTAAACTTTTTTTTTATTCTAAGCCTGTCCAACTCCAAATTGTAGTTGATAAATAGTTACAGAAACCTTTGTAGTGTTCAAGTGCTGTGTTTGTGTATGTGTGCGTGTGCACGTGCACTTCTTATTATCAGGACAGGGTTCTTGTCTTGGCTCTGTTTGTCATTAACGTGCTTTTTGTGTTTACTACTACATAGTATGGTATCATTCTGTATCTCTTTAGTCATTGTCAATTTGTTGTCCTAAACTGTTGAGGAAGGGTAATCTCCTTTTCTTTCTTTTTTCCGGAAGGTAGCTGCTCCTTCACCCAAATCGAGAAGCCCTTTTGTTTATTTTGATGTTTTTGCACAGAGCACAGAAGCAGGTCATTCTTGGTCCATTTGAGCTTTAACCTCATCTCATATAGTGAGTTTATATTTTACAACTAGCAATTTGGTATCAGTGCTGTTTTGCCATTAAAGTACAACGACTTAGGCAGTTCTCTTTTATTGATTATTAAAATGGTGTGTTTAAAATAGTTTGACGGTGAACAGGCAGGCCACTCTTCCTGCTGCACACACATACCAATGTCGTTTGGTCGACTTCTGCTCATGCAAGGCTCTGCCTTCTTAAGCATCTTGTCAAATAGCAGTATGTCATGTCTGAAGCCTCTTTGCAGCACACTGAAGTGTTTCTCTCTGACCTGGTGTTGAGGGAGGCCTCTCGCTGGGTTATTCCACTTTGAAGTCATTTGTTATGAGTAATTCTCAGTGGGACTACTCTGGAAGAGGAAATGTCTAAAAGTTGCTCTCATGCTGTTTGAAGCCATGACACAACCTTCTGCTCTGCTTCAGAGTTCAGTCGCTCAGTTGTAAGGCGAGGCCACAAGTCAAGGTTACAAAATGATCAAATTAAAGGTCCTTTTTGCTGAAGGGAGTGCCCTTTAAGATGCATTTAAATGAAAAAAAGTGGTACCTCCTGGGATCCTCTGCATGTATCTCAGGTCTCACAGTTGCCATGTAGTTCACACTGCACAACTATGAGACTGCATCGTCACAAAAACGTAATTCCACCTCTGAAATAATTAACTGATGACCTTTTGTACAACAGTCTTGGCTCAAGATTTAACAGGGAAGAACAACAGCTGTCTTAACACGTGATTTGTGAGCAGTGAGATTGCAGTATGTGTCTTCATTAATTCACCTTCACTGGTTCCTCCTGGTGAGCAGCTCTTACGCACTGAAACTGTTACAGCTGGCCTCTAAATACACAGTTTGAAAACTGTTAAAAGGAAAATGGCAGTGAGTGCTGGATCCACACAGTAAACCTCATGACTCACAGGTGTGCGTTGATTTTCAAAACAGCTGGAAATCAACAACAATTTAGTGCGCTGTTTGTTCATTCTCACCTTCTGCTCTTTTCAGGGCCACACAGCGATGCTGAATTGTGGCTGCTGGCATCCCAAGATTAAAGAAGAGTTCATGACCTGCTCCAATGATGGGTGAGTTCTAGTGGAGTCTAACAACTCCCACTGTCTTTCTTGTAGCCGCTATTAAGTACATACCGTAAACCTATAATTTAATGTAATAATAATAATCCCATACCTATTATAATGATGGCTATCATTTTCTGAAAAACAGTCATGTAAATTGCCACTAGACGTTGTTTCAGTTATTTTTATTGTGATGCAAACAGTGTATCAGGAATACAACCTTCTTTGATATAGATATGCCTCATTTCAAATATCAAATATAGCACTAACATGTCGTATACCGGTATGCAAACCTTACAAACACAATATGTAACATAGATAACAAAATTAAAAACAAGTAAATAAATAAATGGAAAAAAAGGTTTTCATTTCATTCTAAAATAAAAAGCAAATAAAACCTCTACAGTAACTCCCTCCCCATCCCACCTCACCCATCCAGTGCTACAGGGTTGTAAATTGCCACTAGATGCACAGGCACATCATATGTTTACTGGTCTTCAAGCATTAAAATGTGTCACTGGTTGTGTTTCCAAAATCTTTTTTAAACAGTATCTACTTGAACAGGAGAAATGCAGTCAAAAATATCATGTGCTGCATTTTTTTTTTTTTTTTTTTATCTACGTCTGTTTCTCACTTGAAACAATAAATTTAGCTTGTTGCATGTGCATTATTCCATATGCCTGAGCAGGATGTGTAAATTCCCACAGTCTGTTGTACAGTGATGACCAGACAAGTGAAATGTGTTTTGGATACATTTTGTTTAATATAATGATTCATCATAGTCACACCTCCTGAGTAGTATGATTCACTTGTTGAAAACGAATTCAGAAGCATCGCCCATCATCAACAAGCTCTGTCCAACTTCATGTTCTCAGCTGAACAGACTTTTCGCTTGCTCTCCTCTCCTCTGTCACCAGCAGGGAGTCCTCTAGTCCAGACAATGCCTGTGGAAAGGGTAGCTTTGCCTCACAGCTGTGCATCGGTACATGATACATTTTTACCCTGGATGTTGTCCAAATGCAGTCCTTCACTTGCGTGCAGTAACTCGGACCAGACAAACACAGCAGGAGATGACAGGATGTCACAAAGCCACGCACATTTATCCTTTTAATACCAGTTAACTCTGTTCTGTTCTCATTAAGAACAACACTAGACCTTCATGACTGCAAAAGTTGTAACCCTTTGCTGTGTGTATAGGTGTGCAGGGATATTTGGGAGTGAAAGCACAGTGATGAGTCTAAGTGAGTGTGACAGGCAGCAGTGCAGAAACCCAGGGCTATCATCATTAAGTGGAAACAAGGGCCTAGCTCTGTGGGCAGGCCGCAGCCCAGTGTTTACCAGTGTTACTGCTCTCCCAGATGTGGAGGCTGGTTTATTTAGCTCTTATTGAGGCTCTGGAAATCCTCCCCTGGCACGTTAGCACTGGGTGTTGCCCCTGGCCAGCTCACAGGAGAACAGCGTAGAGGAGCGCACAGGGAGCCATTCACAGAGCAGAGCAGCTGCACGAGAGAGAGGTTCACAGCAGCAGAGCAGGTCAGCACAGCAACCTGAGTCTGAGAAAGAGGCAGCGACGAAGAGAGGAAATGAGAGAGGGTCTGCCTATTGTGATTTACAGGTGGGAGAGGTTGTCCTTCTTACCATTCTTAAATCTCCCATATTCCACTTTTACTGATCATCACATTAGTAATGTGTGTTGCAGTACAGGAGTTTCCTTATGATAAACAGCTTTACTTTCTTGGGAGCCCCTCTCATTCCCTACAGTGCAAACAAAATGTGGAAATGGGGGTTTAACAGGTGCCAAACATACAGGTCATGTTACTTAGATCCCTGTTTCTATAATATTGTAACTTGTCATTTTCAGCATTCAGGGATTATATGTTACAGTAGACACAATGTAACAGGGGGGTTTACTGAGTGATCATCTAGATATATTGGGTTCTGGATGTATTCTCTATCTTGGAATAGGCTCCTGGACTATATTCAAGTGAAATTTTCAACTACTGTGTGTGTTTTGAAAATCATTGATTTGGTTCAAGTAAAAATTAAATTGACAGTGGCGTCCAAAGGTCTTAGAGCTCTTTCATAGCATCAGACGTCATGTTGTCTTTATTTTACTCCTCCTTAACACATTAATTTTTCCTCAAATGTTTGGCACAAGTGATTGCTAAAATCCCAGCCAGTGACACCTGTGCTCAGATCAGTTCTTTGTGGAAGAAAGTGACGAGTAACATCACAGACTATATGTCCAAGACCCTACTGTCAATGGACAACAACATGGGACTTTGAAAACGGAAACATGGACTTCGGTAGAAAGAAAAAAAACTTTTCAAATTTGTATTAATACTGATTGAGTGTAAGGTACAACCTGAGGATATTCTGAGCTTTCAGTCTCTGATTATTAATGCTCCACTTGTTTTGGAGGGACCACAGTGCAATGTTTTGTCCTTTTTTACTCCTCAGCACTACCTCATGAGTACGGCTCCATCCACTTCACTGTCATCCTTTTCAATAGGTGTGTAGTCTGCGGGGGCCACACTGCAGTGAGTGGGCCTCTTGAGAATAGATCAGCAGTCCACCAACAGTACCAGTGGGCGCCTGCTACAGGCTGCGTCCGCTTAAACATTAGACCAACATCAAGGTCTGCTCAAGTCTTTCTTCCTGTGTCAGCCTAGTTAGAGAGTCTTTGTTGTGTTTACTTGAATAGGTTATTAAGCATGATCACTGGACCGCCCAGCTCCTTCATTAAAGATCCCCCCCAGTTGTGTGGAATCTCATTCATAAGAACTGCCTCCCAGCTCCCTGAATGATTTCATTAAGCCAGACATTTTTTATTCACGGACAGGAAGTGGATGAGCGGGAAAGTACTGATGTAGCGGTTTAATAATGCAGCAGCGGGGTGGTAGTGATTGTCCCTGCACACTGAGGACTGAAAGGGGCTCGAGCAGAATTGTATGACCCAAGTCGCTCAGTGAAAAGCGTTTTTGCTGAGACTGGTGTGAATGTGTCAGCACCTGACATTTTTCTGTCGTTCTGGCGGAGGGTTTGTGCAATCGTAAACCGGCACCATGTTTTCCCTACAATATTATATTCATGTCCGATCCAAGGGTGCCAAATGCGTATTAAGCAGACAGCCACTTTAACTAAGTCTTATGCTGAAAGACTGAACACCTGTTTGAAAACTGCAGATTTATTTCTCAGAAAGTGAAGGCAATATGTGCTGGGTCAACTTCCAGAGGAAGTCTTTCTTTGGCAGTCTTAGACTTGAAGTAAACTAAAATATGACTGGGAGTTGGTGTCAGTGGTTTATTTTGAGACCTGCAGACCTTTTACTAATGAACAAAATCTTAAATATTCGTTGCTTTAAAATTCTTGAAAAAGCAGTTAAAACTTTTAGCTCTCTTTTTTTAAACGACTGCATAGTCTTGTGAATAATATATAACCAACACTGAAGAAAACATATTATCAGTGGCTTCAAGGATATGACATTGCTGATTTTTAGTTTCACTTTATGTAGTTCTATAGCGCCCCGGGAGAACTATGAAAAATTCATGTTGTGCTTTTGTGACTGAAATTTGCACCAGCGGAGCAGAGGATAGGACAAACGGCGACTTTCTAATTAGACCCACATGTTACTTCTGTTGAGGCTTGAGACACACTTGTGCATGTGCACACATAAAAACACACGATTTGAGGAATGTTTCCAAGAGGTTCGAATGCCAGGGATTCCCTTCGCGTTGGCCTGCTGTCAGGGCTGCAGCTGGACTTGGATGTGTAGCTGTATGCAAGGACACCCAGAGGACAATATGGCAGGTCTTTGTTTTTCCTGCTGAGGAAAAAAACTATTTTTCTTTGTCATGTGCTTCAACCAAACATATGACGTGATACATGTGGCGTATTCGGGAAATATCATTGGAGAGGATGCACAAAAATAGGACAAGTCATACAAAGAAGATTCATGACCTGCTGTGTTGATAAAACTTCAAAATCAATGTGTTTTTTTTGCACATGGATAGTCAGCATCTGTGTTAAAACTTTTTAGGCTTTTTATAAGTCAGTGTTTTATACAAATCTCAGTGTTTGCATCCTAATTGATCATTCCTGACATACTGATCTTATCAAGTAGGTTTTCCAAATGCTGGGTGATGGCTTACCTCAGATGTTACCGCTGGGTTATTAAAGGTGATCTGCTTGACAGAATGGGGATGAGGAGTGAGGACAGACTCCACAAAGTGTGTGTGAGCATGTTGGGGCCGTCCACACAGTTTGACACGTCAGGTTCATCCACAGTCCAGCGCATCTCCACCACTGTTGCCCGCCTTACAATGCAACTGTTCCATATCCTGCCCAAGAACGCACATACCGTACCTTGAAAGAGTGCATTTATCCTTCTTGTTCAGTTTACTGTCTCGGCTGAAATTTTGACAGTTACTTTTGTCTCTGTAGTGTGTGTGTGTGTGAGTGTTGCAGCGTTTTCACAGAATTTCAACAACTTCCTTATGTGGACGTCCAGTGTCTTAATCAGATTGCCTGATTAAATCTGAACAGCAGTCTATTCTTCATGCAGTCTATGAGTCAAGCATGTTCTACCTATAGTGTGTGTGGTCTCACCTGCCTATAAGGCCTTTTTCAGTTTTATCTTCTATCTTGGAGCCGCAGTAATAATGTTGGGAATCTGCATGAATCAGCACTGCACTGTACCCACGGTACATCCCTGCTTAGACCTCAGAGTTTCCTCTTTTGCTTCCTTGCTTGAATGCCACTGTGCATACGCCGCCTCCAAAATCCATCTGTTATTTCCCTGCTTTGTCTTCTTCAGTTGGAGATAGAGCATCTTTTCTCCTAATCCGCTTTTCTCATAACAGAGCCCCAGTTAGTCAGTCAACCGGCCGTCAGGCAGCACAACCTAGATCCATTGCCGGAATTTGACCAATAAACAACCTTATACAAGACGTATGCCTTTTCTTTTCCCCTCTTTCTTCTTTATCTCATCATCTGGGAAAATGATCCAAGCAACCATCGCCCCCAATAGGCCTATAACCTGACGGACAGATAAAATCTGGGGCCAGGGGAGTTGTCACTCCTCAGTTGATGTGTGAACGACTGTGCTACCTCGTAAAGTGCACACGCATGACTGAGGATGTATGGGTCTCATTTTTATTACATTCACCTCTCTGCCTCTGAAGCGTATGAGCGGGAAAAAGGAGGCTGCTGATTGAAGGGAAAATAGAGTTGCAGGAAGGGGGAAAGGATGAAGGTGTTGCCCTTGGATGTCTTTTGGTTGGTTTCTTCATGCTGCATGTGAATATTTTGACATCTCATACTCTTTCATTGTTATCACCTTCTCAAAACAACCACGTCCTTTTTAAGAACAAGGTTTGGGACTGCCCCAGATGTTTCCTTCTGGAATAAAAGGTGAAACTTGAATTAGGCAGCAGTTAATTTCTTTCAGTTTACCTTACTTGATTTTTGTTATTCTAACAAGAGATGGAAAGTTTTCACACTTCCATATACCAAATTAGAAGACCACATATTAGAGCTGACAGTTTCCCCTTCCCTACCCTCCTCTGCTCTGACAGGTGAGGGTGTGCAGTCTTCATTCTGTGTGTGCAGTTGGCTCCATCCTCTTGGCTCTGCCCCCGTGACAGCCAGCAATGCCATGTTTTGGAAAGAGCCCTTACGATAAATAGCATTCCAGGTTTTGTGTGCTATGCGAAAGGTTATGTTGTCTTTATTGGCTTGACAGACGCCTACAGTCTTCCGTAAACAAAATAGAGATGTCTCTGTTAGGCGGCAGGTGGACCAATTTGTCATCTAGTCCGTGGCTATCGGTCTTTCTCATTCACTCTCGCATGTAGATCTTCTCATGTAAACACTTACTGTACAAAGCTGAAGTCCCCATGTTGTACTTGTTAACCTCCTTTTTATATATATGTGGCTTTTGCACCTTTTTCCTCAGCAAGAGGCTTTTTGATTTATGAACAGCTTTGGTTTATGCGGCTTTAAACACAACTATGCATCAAACAGAGTTTTATTTGACCCTTGCCAGTCCTCACTCAAACCATATGTCTTCAGTTGGCATTTGTATCACATTGTTCGACTTATCCAAACACAGTTGAGTGTGTGTGCCTGCGACTTTGTATCCAGCCCCGGAGGAATCTTGGCCTGGCTGTTAGTAGCAGCCCTGCCTATGTGTTTATACTCCTCTGCCGACCTCATGACCCAACAGGTCACAACGCTCACTAGAGCAAGCAGAGGGTCATAGACACATTTGGACACACTCTGTCCGGTATGGGTGTTGGTGTGGATGTGTGAGAGGTTGGCTAAACATTTTTGTGTGTAGTCTTTCAACAAATAAAGGCGGAGCCTTAAAGGGCTCTCAAAGGGACTCGTGATGCTCGCAGGCAACTCAGTTTGCTCTGCCTTTTACATTATTTTATACTTTTCTCATAATCACCTACACGATCTGCTTGTTCTTGGGTTTGAATATCAAATTTGTTAGACATAAAAAATGTGGGGATACCTGTTGAAATTACATGTGGTGACATTTTGGAAATTTTCATAGATGCATACGCAACTGGTCAGATCTTTTAGAACACCTTAGTTTTCTTGCCGTTTGATTCATTGTCACTGTTTCTGAAATGAAAGAAAAGAACAAATAAATAATTGGACATATGAAAACAAATGATAATGAAATGTTTTCTGTAATGAAAAGTGAAGTGTTGACATTTGTATCATCTAAGTCCATGTTATTCACTGGACTTCAATGAAAACCGTTGCTTGAATGTCAATAAAAACTTGGAAAAATTAGTCTTTTCTAAAACCTTTGTAGAGTAGGTATGTGTACGTGAAAGTCCTTGTTCTCAGTGGTCCAGGTTTGTGTAATGTGTTCAACAGATGTAGAAGAGAGGATCAGAATTTCATGGAAGCGTCAGACATGCCTGTCAGACTGATGTACTGTTCTGCTGTTTGCTAACCCTTTGCCCTGCAACACATAGCTGCCTAACCTCATGTTCATAAGTGATGAGACTGACTGGGGCACACTGTATCTTTGTATGATTTTTATTTATGACCGTGATGGATGGGGTAATGACTAGATACATTTTAAGGAACAGTTATTTTTATGATTTATTAACGACTTTAAAGGGATATTTCAACATTCACAACAACTCGCATCTCTGCCCCGCCGATCTAAAAATAGCTTGCACCGACAATTAAATGTAATGAACCTACTCCTAAGACTCGAGGGATTATGGCAATAGGCGAATTTGCAAAAATGTTGAAATATGCCTTAAGGAAAAAAATTATTCTCTGTTTGCCCACAGCACTGTGCGGACGTGGGACTTGAACTCGGATAAGAAGCACAAGTCTGTGTTCAAACCCCGCTCCCTCCAGGGGAAAAAGGTCACGCCCACATGCTGCACCTACAGCCGAGACGGGAAGCTTGTTGCTGCAGGCTGCCAAGACGGGACCATCCAGATCTGGGACAGAAACCTCAGCGTGAGTCTTAAAACACACATACCAACCATCACAATGTGCATACAATGTGGTTGTAAACATAGGGTGTCTGGTTTGTTATGGCCTTGGGTACAGAGTCATGAGCCTCTGAGGTCATATGGTCACAGGCCAGAGAGGTCAGAGTTCAGCAAGTCATTAACACTGACCAGAACTCAGATGCCTGGCTTTAAAATGCATTTGTCCAAACTGTAAGTTGTTGAGAATATTATTGAATAGCCCATTGACCTTTATAGACCCTGTAATGACACCGATCAGATTGCAGCAATGAGCCCTGACCAGACTTCCTCCTGTTACATCATAATGGAGTCTCTGTTAGCCTGTACTTGGACACATTGGTGCTTTGAGCTGAATATTAGCATCTGTGTGCTAATGGTGACAATGGAAACATGCTGATGGTAATAATAATATTTACCCTTTGCAAAATCCTGAGGTTCAGGAAAGTTTTGATCTGTTGATTGCATTAGAATAAAAATTAAGAAAACACCAACGTGATTAAAATCCATCCTGAGGGGCACAAGAATGTTTGTTCCCAGTTTAATTCGACCCATCCAACATTTACTGAGACGTTTTTCTCCGGTTACAAATCTCAACCTTATGGTAGCACTGGAGAAAAAGTCAGAGGATCACCAAAGTGGTGGACCGGCAGACAGAATCTCCATCCTCCAGAGCCACATCTCCAGCAGGACAAAAGATAGCAGATTATGTAACTGTATCATAACTGACGTGTGATGATTGAGTTGAGTTGCATGAAAGTTACTGGGAGGCCCAGTCACAATTTCCCTCTGTACATTTTCCACTATTAGTTAATTAGGCAATTAAGCGATCAAAGTGTTCATACCATTCTTCAAGATTAACATTGTTGAGGTAATAGTTGATCTTGGCTCCTGGGAAGCATTGCTCTCACTTATTTGGCTGTTTTCACTTGAGTTATTTGACAAATCGTCACTGTGGATGAAAATGACTTCCATCCCTGGCAGGATAATGGATTTCCTCCATCTTCCTTGGAGGAGAGCTTCTAAAGCACCCAAAATATTACATCACTGATAGTTACTTCTTTAACCCATGCATGCCTTTCTACCCATGACTCTGCTTTATTAATGGCTCTCACCGTGACACCTCTTTGGTCATGGTCTGGACAGCAAAAGAATTTAACTTGCTGTTGTTCCCTGATGAAAAATGATGAAGCAGGTTTGGCAGCTTATTGCTCACTTACTTTTTCACACATAAGATGCATCTCCAAAAAGACAGATGGAAAGAGGAGAAAAAAAAGTTCAAGAGGTTTCTGTTGAAGAGAGTTTGGGGGACCTGCAACTCTCATAAGTCAGTATTTTCAAAGAAGACACATTACAGGCATCCTTCCACTGTGGTATTGTCTTACATTATGGCTGGCTCTTTTGGTTTCACAACTCGCTCTCCTGGGAGTCATACAGTACAGTGCTGAAGATTCACATTTTAAGATGGAAAATAAAATTGATTAAGGACTACAGACAGATATTGCTGAATACTTTCCTAGCCAGCACTGTCAGGACAGTAAAGATTTTGCAAAATTGGGTGCAAGTCTATTTTCATGAACTCTCAGGAGATAAGAGTTTGTTTTTCTGCCCGTGAGGATTTGGCACATTTCTACTCTAATTCTTTTGGTTTCACTTGAGATCCTTTTCATCTGTCCAACCCCATGTGTGGACAAGGTTGAATGCTTCTGTTATTTCATATGAGAATAGCGACAGTGACAATTAAGCTGTAGTTGGTGAGTTGGAACAGTCTGATTGTACAGAGGGGCTTATCCAGATTAGTCAAATGAGAAGTAGGCTACACGATAATTACTCCACCAGTCAACTTTGCAATCAACAGGGCACAGAAACAATGTAGTTAGATGGAAGATTTGTTTTCCTTGGAATACTTTCCCAATCTAACATTGTCTTTGCTCAGGTTGTATAGACTCCTACCTCTCCTCCACTCAACCATCATTCTACCTCTGTAGGAGCAGGCTCCAAATGATTGGGTTAAAGCTCTCAAAATTTATTACCCCTCCTTCTCCAAACTAAATATTTACCCTGCGTCCCATAGCAGCTTACAATAGTCATGTCTGTTGCCTGACCACTGGAGCCTGTCTTGTCTGAATGGCTCAAGAATTTAGTCGATGCCCTCTGCCCTAATCAGCAACCTGTGCCGCTGACTAAAATTCAGCCACAAGCCTAAAAAGGAGTTGACCTCTCGATGCTTTTATTGCAGCTCCCTCCCCCACTCAAATGAAGCCTATCTCCTCTTGTATCGCCGCTATTACTCATGGCCGGAATATGCAGGCAGATCAATCATGATCAATCATGTACATGACCTTGATCTAGAACTCAGCCTGAAGAGAAGCTATTGAGGATGACACATGGTGCTCTTGAACCCTGACATTGGTTGATTGATCCTATGATGGGAGTCAAGGAGGTCTCTTTTAGTGGACTGCCACAGAGAGTGATTGCATGCTCATTCTCTGACCAGAGGGGTCGGTGCCAGAATTACAAGACTGCATGTAAATGGTTGCCAGGTAATGTGCACTCTGTGATACTTGGTGCATTGAGGGTGCAGGCCTTCGTTCCAAAACATTACCACAGAAACCTGAGGAATGCTATGATGTCATTGGCGGACTTACATGTTTCCAGACTTCAAAGCGGGACCCCCAAAAAGAGGTGGTTTTGATAAACTACACAGTGGGGAGTGCTACCATGAGATTACACGGCAAACTTTACCTTGTTCCCTGTATGTGCTGCGGCTTTGTCACTGCTGCCGTCAACACGAATGATCAATTAGCAGCAAAAACAAGTCAAATTGCCTCTTTTTTTAGTTCAACATCGTAATGAGGATCAAAATTTGATTATCTTTTTTCTCCAATCAACAGTAATTTGTTTGTCCCACATATTGCCACCTGCATGAACTGATCACGAATTCTGTCTGGAACATGAGTTTCAGTGACCCGGACCCTCAACACACCAGTGCAGCTCTCCACAGTATCACCATGAAACAGTAATTGTGTGAAACATAAAAGATGAAGCTGTCAGAGATTAAAACAGACATAAAGAACTTTAGTTCCAACAAAAATTGTCTGGGGTTTGACAGCCAGCTAGACTACACATGAAACTCAAACCTCTCTTCATGGAAGTATTTCAAGTCCAACTGGTCCACTAGGCTATCAAAAGACAGTGCGATCGTAAAACTTTACACAGGATCTCTGTCAGGAGCAGGAGTATTTAAACGTTCAGAGTTATACATTCTTCATTCCTTACCAACATTTTGACCCCCGAAAGACAAAAACATTTTTTTTCATAGTATGTAGCTCAGACTTAGAGGAATACAGTTACTTTAATATAGCCCACTATCGGACTATCTGGACACTCAATCTAGTGTGTGTGATCCTTTAACACACACACGGCTTCACATCACATCACCACTTGTTGATTTCCATGAAAGATCAGAGCAGCTGTTCAGGGCTGCGGTTTGGCCACTTGATTCTCAGAACGTAACAAAGGTCAGAGTGAGATGTTACAAGTGACTGCACAGTGGGCATCATTAAGTCTTTCAGGTGTGCGGCTGTAAAAATACGGAGGTAGGAGAAATGCAGAGCCGTGCAGTATTTATATAATGATACTCAGTGTGGTTAGGAACAGTTGGCCCTGTGGTGGATTGCTGTCATAGTCTGCTGAGGATGAAACCCAATGCTGTGTTCCTTCAGCTATGTATCAGCTCCTGCTGCTGCTGAGTGTGTGTAGATATGGAACAGGTCTGTGTGTATGTGCGCATGCCAGTGTCCTCATGCATGCATGCATGCATGTATTATTAACTGGTATTCAAAAACTACAGACATTGGGTTGATAAAACTGAACTTTGTCCTGATATTTGTCGGGCCAGGTGAAGGGCACAGCTCACAGAGGATGTCACAAGGCATGAGAGAGGTTTGAAACAGTGTATGAGAATCCGGTTTCACAAACCGGCTGTATAGATTATCACAGGAAGCAAACCCCGTGGCATCTACCAATGCCAGCCAACATCAGGATAGTAAATAAACACTTGGGGTTTCACAACAACAGTATATGCTCTAGAAATAGCTGCACTGGGTTTGCAATAAGCAGCTAGAATAACTCCGACCTACCTATTGACAGTGCTACTTTCTCAACAGGAAGATGTCAGATGAAAAGACAAAAAGTTTCTGGAGTGATTTATTATGAGTTGAACAAGAGCTTGTAACTTCTCCCTAGTTGACCCGAGGAAACCTGTGGCTGTTGTGAAAACAGTTAGGAACCAAGTTATTTTGGAAAAATAATGAAATATTTCTGTCCAATTCCCTCTGAGGTTGTACAAAGCAGATTTCATCACCTTATCCTTTGCAGTAAATTTATGGTGTATCATATTTGTATTTTCCCTGCAAACTGTAGAAAGAGACCAGAAACCTTTTTGAGCTTTATGCAACAGCTCATATGAAAAGATAATTACAAGAAAACAGTTCATTAGCACAAGGTCTCGTTCATAGTCCGTTGAGCCCACCCAACGTTTTTGTGCCCACCATGTATAGCTGCATCCATTATGTGGATCCAAACTCTGTATCTCTATATAAGCTCCCGTTGTCCGTGTGCACATGACACAACAGCGGTGGTCACTTTAATTGCATGATTAAAAAGGGGCCCCTAATGTCTTTGTTTTAGGCTGATCAAGAATAGCAGACAGCTCTCTGAACTCAGTCACCTTGTATCTTAAAGCTTGTCTATTATGTTTGACTGTTTAAGCCTTACATTGTACTTTACATAGTGCTTTAGCTGCTACTCATTAGGCCTGAGATAGCCTCTGGCCTAACTGTTCCACAAAAGCACTAAGATTAGAAAATGTCATTTTTACACTGAATGATTGACTTTCTCAACCAACTCAATTTTAGTGTAACAAATAAAAGACCAGGTAGATAATCAAAGATTAAAAGAAGAGGAAAATGGAATTGAGTCAAAGGTACTATACGATGAAAATGGTGATGAAATGAAGCAGAAAATTATCCCTGGAGAGACGACTGAGGCTAAGTGGCCGAGACCTAAAAAAGTGGAATCCACGTTATCTACAGTTCAAGGTAACAGTGTTATCTGTCTCGTCCGAGTTAATAACTTCCCTCCATTTACTTTGGAAGTGAAGTATGGCCTCGTTTCCTCCTTGTATCATGAGGACACCTCACTCATTCACCTCACGCTCCACTCTCCCTGCTCTATTCGCCAGCACTTCTCTATATTTCCCTATCTTATCTGCCTTCTACACTCTGTGCTCAGTTCAGACTCTTATCCTCCCTTCTTGGTCAAAAGCCTGTATTGCTGCAATTCCCTTTTCACTGATTTATTTGCATTCCGTTTAGAATTAATGAAAATGTAGCCGTATAAACCAAGGTTATGTTTGTTTGAGTGTTAGCAAGCCTACTTCTCAGACTATTGCTTCACCAGAGTCTAGTAATGATCGATCTCTGTAATCTGGCTGTACTCAGCCCAGGTAAAACCAAGGCACGGGGCAGTAAACCCGCAGAGAGAATGCTAAGTTAATAAGGCATTCACATAGCGCTGAAACATTCAGTTGTTTGGTAGCCAGAAAATCATGTGCTGCAATTTCGACAGTTGGTTGATTATTGAATAATTTATGAAGCAAAAAAAAAAGAGGTCTTTCAAATTTGGACTGTTTATTCATATTGTAGACTAAGTGCTTAGTTGATTGATTAGAAAAAATATTAGATTCATCAAAAATGAAAATACAAATTGGTTGCATCCTGGAATGTAATAAATCAGTGTAAATAAAGACAAATGGCATTTGTTTTCCCTTGGGTATAGATTTTTTTTTTTTTAGGCCGTGGACTTTACACAGCTTTTCTTCTAGCTTTTCCTTTGTGTTTATGTGTGAGCAAGATAGAGAAAATTATCTGTGTTGGTTGGGGAAGGAGGGGGGGTGTTGAGATGGGTTATTTCCAGCCCGTAGCTGCAGATTTGGCACACACAGACTCTGTGCTACAGCAGTACACCACTTACTCCGAGCGAGCACTGAGGAAGTACATGGAACAGCAGGCTATCCAACAGCTGTTTAGATGAGGAGTTAAAATGCTTCTGTTTGCAGAGGATACACGGCTGCAATAGAAGACCTTTTAAATTGCCCAATTTGTTATTGTTTCCAAAATCTCACTAAAATGCTTCCACCAAATTCATAAACTTAAAAACTTTATGGAAAGAAGTAGAAGCAGCATCTAGTTATTGTCCCCAATAAAGGTCATGCTCCAAAGGCACAGGATCCTCCCCTTCATATCATGTACTTTTTAATGTGTAAGAACGGTGGAATTCCCCTTATTGTAGGGAGGCGGAGGTGTTACTTCTCCACATTTCCTTTCATTTTAGCACTTCTCCAAGTAAGCATCATTGCCTATTATGTAAGTGATCCTGGTGGGATGTTGATATTTCAATATGACAGTTCAAAATAGTTGTTGCTACTGGCTCAGGCTTGTGACATAACACTTGATTAAGGATGGCTAATAATATGAGGGAATCAAAAGGCCGGCTGTCATGTTTGTTGTGTGTTATTGGCTGCTTGAATGTAGGCAGCAGGGATATTATAATGCTCTTTCAGGTCAGACCAAAGCAAAAAATCTAAATTACCAGACAGCCACCTCAGCTTGCCAAGGTAAATCTCTGTAGTCTGAATGTCTTGTTAAAAAGTGTGGTAGGTACGGTCGGTGCGCCAAGTTACTGGTATTTCATAGGATCAAGGGCTTCATAGTTAAGTATAATAGTACGGTGTTCATGGAGGAAATGGAAACCGGCTGTTGTTTTGAAGAGAGAGAGAGAGTGAAAAGATTTTACCGTTACTGCAGTGACGGACTGAAAGTCCTCTTGAAGCAGAGCATTGGCAGTTTCACAGTGTGGTTCGTCAGGAGATTATGAGAACTATTTAATATTTATGATCAGTAGTAACCACAGCAGCGTGTTTATGGAAACTGCAGAGAGAGAGAGGATTGCACTTGCTCTTCATTTTTTTCTGTAATGAATGATCAAGCTGAGCTTGTTATCTTTTTCCTACTCTGTAATGTCCTATCAGACTTGTTTGTGACAAATATCAACAGTATATAAATACACTTGTAACTGTATTTGCTCAAGTATTTCTATTTTTGTGACTTGGACGAGTCTATTATTAGACACAAACAGGAATGACTTACTGCTGCTATCATGACCTCTGTGCTCAACTTTCACTTTCATACACTTTACATAGGGCCTGAGTCTAAAGCTGCAGTTGTGCCACACATCACTGCTAAACCATGAACCATACCAGAACCTGTACAAATCACTGTGGTCAATCTATTGTGTTCTTTCTCTCCCCAGGTCCATACAAAGTTTCACTGTCGGCAAGCACACACCCCAGGATCAGACACCTCCTGCCTCTCTTTTTCTTATGATGGCACGACTCTGGCTTCACGTGGAGGTGAGAAAAAGCTCTCAGTCTTATCTGCCAACTCCCCACAGGCACTTATTGCTCATGTGGAAGTTGCATTCATCAGCAGCCCAGCTCAGAGCCTCTAGTTTTCTAGGTCCAATGCTTGATCACTGATCCAAAGCAGTGATTTTAGGCGGAGACCAAGCTCAGCTGTTTTGCAACTAAACAAGGACCACCACCGATAATAAAGCATAGATGACTCACAAGAAATAAATACACAAAAAGACTGTGGTTCTAGTTAAGAGGTTTATAACAAAGATAAACAAGAATAACTCTGAGGAAAAGTCCTTCACCCAACATCATTTCATAACGTAAATAATATAATCCTAAATATAGCTCCTCTTGTGTGACTTATATTGGGTAAATCTCACAATTTACAATTGACCTGTTGTTTCTATACATTCTTGTTTAGGTGATGACACTCTGAAGACATGGGATATACGCAACTTCAGGAAACCCGTGAACGTAGCTACTGGGTTAACCAACTACTTCTCCATGTGAGACTTTTTTACTTTGTTACAAGCTGTCTGTTTGCTGTACTTGTCATGAGTGCTTCATGTGTGGAATATGAATTGATTTTGTATTTGTGTAATTTTCCCCCATTAGGACCGACTGCTGTTTCAGCCCGGATGACAAGCTTGTTGTGACGGGGACGTCGGTGAAGAAAGATGAGGGAAACGGGAAGCTGGTTTTCTTTGACCGAGCTTCCTTTCAGAGAGTCTATGAAATAGAAGTCACCAACGCCGTAAGTTCTTCCTCAAACTCCACAACCACAAATACTCTCATTACAAGATGTTTTTCAACTGGTTGATATGTTGGTTACAAACCAAATTGACCTAAAATGATGCAGAGTGGAAAAGAGCCATTAGAAATCCTCAGACATAATGAAACCAATGTGGATGTAATGTCTCCTCCATTTAAGTAGTCTGTGCTCACAACTGCAACATTAAAATCTTTTATATCATTCCATCTTCTTTTAACAGTGGTCTAATGTCACATTTTGACAGCTGTGACAACCGTAGCAGATTAGAACATTATATTATTGATGTTAGCTGGTGTTTAAACATGTGGAAGCGATTTCAAACAGCATATAGATAGCTGTGTACACCAGAAGAATTTGGAGAGACAAATCCAGATCTGTGCAGTCAGCAGCTTCGGTTATTTATAATTAGAGAATGATAATGCTAGAAAAACAAGTCTACTCAAATGTTATTTGAACTGATACTAATTCCCTCTGAAGGATAAATTAGTTTTTCTTTTCTCTGTAACTGAAATCAAATATGAAATAGCCCAGTCTTCTGGCAGCTATTAGACATTTTCCTTTTAAGTCACTGTCTCAGAAGCTCCTCCTATCGCAGCAGAATAGCACAATATGTGCAGTGTTAATCCAGGATGAAAAATTAATGGTAGTAATATATTGTTTGGGTGTAAGATGAGAGGAGTTATGGAGGGGGAGTGAAGGCAAAGGAGGAAACTTGCAAATTAGTTTGAGGTAAGGTTGGAGTAAGTACAGTAATGTGACATTTCTCTGCTGCAATTCCCACAAACCTTTAGCAGAAAAGCTATTGATACTTTTTAGTATGTTTTTAATAAATTGATTTCAATAACTGTAAGTAATTGAAATCAGTTTACTTATAATAAGCATGTTCCGTTCACATGCACAGACCTCAGACCCAGGAGCCGTTAGCGTACTGTGTACTTTACACTAATCCTGCTTTCTCAGAAATCCATTCTGTGAGGGCAACCAGCCATAGGTGCTGAAACGAAGGGCAGAGGTGCTGCTGTCTTCCATAGAAAAACTTTTGTTTCGTTGCTTCCTGTTTCTCCTCTGTCTCTCGTTCTTCGAGCCCTTTTCAACAGATTTAGCACTGTGTATCTGTAGTCATAACAGTGAGGGCTGACAGAGGCTAATGGCTTCTTACTTGGTCTCTCTGGCTAAAGCATGACACGTTCACATGGGCCATTGAGTGAACATGTTTGAGAGAGAGGGAAAAACACAAAAGCTGGGTTTGTGTGTGTATGTGTGTTTGCATCCCCATGCCCTGCCAGCCAGCTGCTGTTCACTTGCAAACCTTGGCACAGCGTCCACACTAAGTACACACTATGCTGCACAGTTGTGCTAACTGAGGGGAGGGGACTGTTTTGTTTGACCCCATTTCATCGGAGCAAAAATTTCATTTAAAAAATGACACATTTTCTCCTAATTTAATTTTTTGTACAAATATATGACTTAATTTACTTCAGATTTTAGGGTTTAGATTAATGCTTGAATGCACGAATAGCAATATGTCATGCAGCTGTTGAGTTCAAACTTGAGTGTAACCTTTCACGTCTGCAAACACCTTTTTACTGAGAAAGCAACACGGCCGCATCGGTGCAGACATCTGAAGTTAGAAGAGAGTGAAAAAAAACTTTACACTGCATTGACATTGGATTGACTTTGAATTAATTTGATGACTAAAAGTGCTAAAAATAGCCCTGTTAACATTAGTGTTCTCTATCGCTGCCAACGGTGATTAGAGATACTTTGGTGTACTTACCTAACAATCTTTGTGTCATACTAGGGTCTTACAGTATTGTTTGTGCAGGTGTTTCTTAAAATTCAAACCACATTGTGTGCATACACTGTTGGGTAGATGATGGTGGCAGTATACCTGTCCTCTCCTCTCCTAGAAAGGATGATTAATTGCCTGTTGTTTTGCAGTTATTGTTTTGTTTAAGAGGAGTCCACTGTATAACCAAAGCAGCTGTGACATTTGCACTCACCGTGGTGAAGGTATCGCTGTCGGCGGCATCAAGAAAAGACTCTGGGTCAAAGAGTCTGTTCATGGATGTTTGTCTTCTCTTTCACTTTACTGAAGAGAGGGTAAACATTTGGAAATTATTTCACTCGTTCCACCATCTGCCATAGAGAAAGCCTCATGTCGGTTTCACTGGAAAGACGGCGAGACCTCTTCCTGTCTGCTCACCCGTTGCGCTGTACAGAAAGCCACCAGATTTCCCATGAAATCCAACCCGGTGCCACAAAAAACAATGCAGTCTCAAGACTGGTACAGGCTGCCAATGGCCTTGGCAATAGTTTTATTTCACTTTATTTAGTAATGATTGTTTAATTGTGCATGTTCCCCTCCAAAAAGAATTTAACTTAAAATAATCTTTGAAGCCAACCATATATTTCAGCAGTCCTACATTTCTTTCTATCCATAAAAGCTGCGGTTTGTGTGTCAACATGTTGCGCTAAGTGGGAACATGGATGGAGCAGCGGCACGTTATACATGAGTCACAAACCGTTTGAAAACTTCAAAAGAAAATATTTATAGTTAATTGCTGTAAATTATTATGTTACTGCAAAGTTACATTGACATTTGAGTTTATTTGTGGGTGTTTTGACATTAACTGAACGAACAGAAACAGAGAGGTTTAGTGAAGTATGAAAACAGAGGTTTTACAGGATATGCTGATGGTTCCTGGCTGCCCAGTTGTGTAGCCTAAACCATTTTGATTCTCCAGATTGTTGGACTGATTATCAGATGCACACATTTGACAAAGTTTTCATGAAATTCATCCTCTGTATTCAGTCTCTCATCCCAACCCCCTGAACCAATCAGAGTGTAACTAGATGACCCTTATGAAATATCAATAGCCTGTTTTAACCCTGTTTTCTGCAATAATTCTGATGAGGAAAAGGTAGTTTTGTAGGTTATTGGTTTTATCTGGTTGACATGCACTCAGTGAACCTGATGAATGTGCTATTTACTATGTTTACATCAGCCATCTGCCTCTCAGATCACCCAAGAATTTAAGTGCAGTCTTTATAAAGTGGCGTACCAGACAGGCGAGTGAAAGGAAGGGCCACCAATCATTTCTAACTAAACAGTCTACATAACCCCAGACCTGGATTCTGGGGTGTGCATGAGAGCAGAGGCTGTTTCAGGGCCCATTTGGTAAATACTTCAGACACTCTTAAGCTTATCTGAGTCCATCAAAAAGGAGCAGGAACCAGGTGAGACCCTGTTGGCTATCAAAGCACTGAGCTGTTGGCTGGATTTCAAATGGAGACCAATGAAACCTGCAGCCCTCATGCACTCTCCGTTCTGTGTCTTCTGTATGTATTCACATTTCAGCCTCCATGCTTGTATGTGTCTTCTGTTGTTATGCATTGAGTGATTGCTTGCACCTGTCAGCTAGCATATTTGTTTTATACTGAAATGTAGTTTAAATGTGACATGATTCATGCCGTAGTATTCCATAAAACTCACATTAAACACACAGTGTTGTTTTTACTACTACTAAAATAACACAAAGCTAATATGAATGTTTGTGGTTGACTTGTGTAGTTAGTGACAGCATCATGATCTCACCCATCAAATGGATTTTGAAATGAAAACAAAAACAGAGCTCTGGTTTCAGTTTGGCGCTCAGCATTAATACAAAATCCTATCTGTTGGTGTAGGAATCAGGACTGGGAGACATGATGTGATATGTTATGATATGATTTGATATGCTCATATTAGGAATCTGATAATTTTGCATTTATGTTTGCACTTATGTTTTGCTCACAGGTCAAAGAGATAGGGGGAAAGTCAGGACAAATCCTCGAAAAACATGTTCTTGAGAAAAAACTGATCCTGATTTTCATAAGTAGACAATGAGTGATTATCTCTTCGATGAACCCTCATGGAGGTTAGTTTTTAGGGATGCACGATAACTCTTTTTTCCCACCAATACCAATAACCGATAACTTGCTGATTCTCATAACGGATGATACCGTTAACATTTTTAGTAGTTTACTGTGTATACTTACTACTAGTAAAGATGAATTAAACATTGTAGCTCTGCCTCTGACTTAACACAATAATATAACACGTCATCGCTACTGTAATTACAACAAAAACAAGAACAGTTATGACTCTTCAAAAAGCAACAATTATTGTTTCAAATCAAAGTAGGGGTTAGACAGACTGAAAATGAACTATAATTGGCTCTAGTAACGTCATTATCGTACTTATCAGTGTATTTGACAATAGTTTTCAGCCAATATCTGGCCAATAATCATCCATACCAAAAGTTATCGTGCATTCCTATTAATTATTAGAGGTGACTTTCCACCACTTTCACTAGTCGTTGTTGGCACATTCATTCTGCACCTTCTCGTCATCATGCTTGATAGCTGTTTGGCGCTGCTGCTCCCGGTGCTGTGCTCTTTAAGGAGGCCTTTGATATGAATGGTTGGTCTTTCATCCAAAGAAGGAGCAGCCAAGCTTGAAAGGTGGAAGGGAAAAGCCTTAAATCTGTTCTTTCTTGTGCATCTCACCAAGTAAATGTTGGAAGATGTGGAAGTCAGTCGTTCCAGTAAGGTAGTCCATTCTAATTACAGACTTCTCGGACATGTGCCCACTCGGTGTGTAGCTGAGGTGCTGAGAGTAGCGGTTTCCTTTCCCCCGCTGCATTCAGTTGGCCTGTGTAACCCTGTAAGTCTGTCAGGAGCGGCGCACATTTGGAACCACTCACCAGCGGCTAAACAAGGCACACAGCTGCGACTGTTGTGTCCCGCCGCTGCATAACTTTATTTTATAATGAGCGTACGTATTGAGCGAGTGGCTGTTGTCTTATTTATCCCTAATCAGCCTCTGGTATTTTAATCTGATAGGACACTGAGGGCTGCTACTGAAGAGCTGACTGATTAAAGTTTCCTCCTTCATGATGTGATGTAATTTTGTGGACATGAAGCATAAACAGGGGTTCCTAGAGTATAAACACGCTCCTCAGAATATCTGGAAAGCAGTCCTACTATTGGACTGGACTGGGCTGTGCTTGGCTGTGGATATCTCAGTGGATCCAGCTGGGGGTGGGCCTCACTGAACCGGGCTGTTTTAGGCAGCTCCGCTCTTTTTGGGTTTACGTGTTCGACCGTTGACAGAATGATTTGTTTTGTGTCTGAAATGGCAGTTTTCTGAGCTCGACTAGCTGTGCTCTCATTTTTTATTTTCCTGATAAGAACTGTTCTGTTTTGCGTCGCTCTGCTGCGCTTTGGGTGAATTGCTTGAGATTTTGGCAGTATCTGTGGAGTGTAACAGAATTCCTAGCTGTCGTCTCTGCCTTCCCTCTCGTGTGGGGACTGTCCGTGTTGCTTTAGCAACCCTGACAGGGCAATTTATAACTCATTACACATGTACACTGGAGCACATCCACAGTGGGTAGACTTCAATGGATCATACAGTACGTGTTGATACAGGTGTGGTGCTTTCTATGGTTTCAAATAACAGTTTTCTTGTTTAATTATTTGTTAAATTAACAGTTTCTGTGCTAAAATCTGTAACATTTTTAATAATTGATTTAAAATTATTTATACAATTTCCCCTTTCTGCCAATGAATGGGTACACGAAGCTCATGTTAAGCACATCCTGTTTAAAGCATATTCCAGATCTTTCATCAATTACAGTTAGCTCATGATCTGGTTGAGCAGATTAACACTCATCTGTCCCATGAGCCACACACACACACACACACACACACACACACACTGATCTGCTGGCCTTATAGTGTGTAGAAATTCACATGTGATGGTCCTGTAAAGTTTTACATTAGAGATTGTGAATTATTTTCAATACCCTTCTAGCACAGAGGTTAATGAATTAATTTGCACTGGAATATGATCGTGTTTTTTATGTTTGGTAGGTTTTGTGTGTTGGATCTGTTTTATATCATTTTGTCAAGTTATGTTTTATAGTTTTATTTAGTAATATTGAAAAAAAAACACAAACTAGCCCTCCTCACATTTTTTCCACGTATATGTACTTGTCAGCGTGTGTGTCTGTCCCCATGTGTTTGTGTGTTTGCCTGTGTGTGTATGTGTGTGTGCGATTGAGACTCCTTCCCCTGGTATCCTGGTAGGAAGCTGAACAGCTGGGCGCTAAGCAGCTTTCACCGTCACAGAATCTGGACGTCCTAGTCGTAGTCCTACCCCCACCCCCGATCCTACACTCCTGTCCCAGACCCCCGCCCCCCAGACTGCCTTCTCTGTTCCACATAAAGACGCGCCAAAAGCTCAAACACACTCTCTCCCAAACTGTTTCTCCAACTACAGGACATCCAACCACAGCAGATGTACTGTAGATGTGTGTAAATGATAACACTCTCACACACAAGTCATCATCGAAGGTTGTGATGCTTCATAACTGTGTGTGTGTGTGTGTGTGCAAGGAGACACGGCTGCAGGAAGTGGAAGTCTAGCACTCTACTATATCTCACATCAGAGACTGAACAGAGGGACTTCATCACTGTCCAACAACTGTGCTTGTATTTCTCCCTCTGCCCCTCTTTTGCTCTCTGTCTGTCTCTCTCTCACATACACACACCTCTGGATAAATGTGGTCACATTTGCCTATTGGCACTGGGCCATCTGTCACACACAGACTGAGGGATCCAGCCCTTATCCCAACAACCAAATATAGTCAACTAGAGCAGCAGAGCACACTGGGACTGATCCCTACTGTACCACAACCAACCTGGGTCACACATTCACAATACCTACTATAAAATGTGGCTGTTACCTTTTGTTAGCGAGAGACAGAAACATCCCTGCAAATCAGAGCTACAGAAGAAAGTTTTTCACTACCTGCTGTGAGCTGCTATTTCCAAGCATGACCTCATTTCTGCACATCTACCACCTTCAATTACTGTACACAAAAACATTTTACTTTCTGTGTGTGTGTGTATATTTCAGAGTGTTGTTCGCTCCCTGTGGCATCCAAAACTCAACCAGATAATGGTGGGAACTGGTAACGGACTGGCCAAGGTCTACTACGATCCTGTCAAAAGCCACAGGTATGTGCGGTTAAGACGTTAAGTTTGGTGCAATGTTATTTTCTTTTTATAGACAACAATTTTCCTAAGAGGACTAAAACCAGCAGTGAATGTATCCTATTAACCAGAGTTTACTCTCAAGCCATAGACATGCCATAGAACTATATTGGGTAAAAGTGTAAATATGCAACGAGCATCAACATGGCATCCAAGTACAGTTTGTTTTTGTCAACTTGTCAAAACAGCACAAACACACATGGACATGTGCCCAAAGCAAAGGTACCAACTGATATTAAGAAACATATTTTATTTGACCCTGATTCTTAAATTCAGCATCTTTTTCAGTGTTGAGCAAAACAAATACCATGAGTGCATCATGAGTCATTGTTGTTCCCAGTGTCACTCACTGCAGCACTATGGCTCTCACATACATAAAAAATATTTGGCTACCAAATGCTCTGAAGAAGGTCTTGTGCTAAAATGTGTCAGCGTTATCTGTTTCTGTGATGTGAACCAAGTAAAAGAGTGAAATGTGTTTATTTTGTCCTTTTTTGACTTGATGTCAATCAAGTCAAAAAAGTCAAAATGTAGGATGTGCTGCCCTTTCAAGTGTTTTTTTGAATTTTTTTGTGTCCAGCAGTCCGCCAGGAATCCCACTGTCGAAGCACAACTTCTCTTTTTTTTTTCCTCACAAAATTCACTCTTCACTTTCTTTCTATATGATACCATTAAACAACATCATTTGTAACCTGCTGACTCTTTTCCAGAGGGGTCAAACTGTGTGTAGTGAAGAGCAAGAGGAAAGAGAAACATGCAGAGACACTGACACAAGATTACATCATCACACGTAAGTTCTCCATCATCTGTGCTTACACACACACACACACACACACACACGCCAACATTTGTTTTATGCAGTGCTTCTAAGGGTAATAGATTTTGCCACTCAATGAACTTTAATTCTTATTCTCTGCCCTCTTGACTTTTTGTGCACGACAAACAATTACTGAAGCAATTAAAGCGAAGTGGCTTTCTCAAAGCCTTCCATCAGTTTAGTTAATCTTGCTCAGGAGTGCTCTTCACATAATATGCCTTTTTTATTAAGCATCACCAAAACAGTGCCAGTCATCTTCCAAGTGCATGATGTGACAAGTGGAGCATCTTCAAAAGTTTGTTCTCAGAGGCAAAGAACAAAAACCGTAACCCGTGTTTACATGCCAACTCACGCAAACGTTCAAACACTCTATCTCATACCGGCAGCTTTTTGAGGAATGAGAGTATTCAGTGCTTTCACAGGCTCATTAGCTGATGGGATAGGGTGTGGATGAGTGGACGAACGGCCGCAGGGCACTGTGCCACGCGGCGGCCACGTGGTCTGCACTCACGGTGGATCACGCTAGGAACAGCCGCCTCTCCCACCTCTGCTGGCGTGATCTGCCGGGTCCACACACAACCCCACCCCCCCACCCCCTACCTGTCATCCTGTCATATCACCAACACACGAGGCTGTCATCTCCTTCGTGCGTGCCTCGCACTCCTTTGCCCCCGGACTAAAGTCATGAACTCGCAGGGACCGGACAGCTGCCATCATCGTCCTCCCTGATTGGCTGCTGTGGCCCAATTCAGACACCATTTATTGTTTGGGCTGCTGCAGCCTTTTCAGATTCATCATGTGATTGCATTGCCATGCCAACAGGGTGTGAAGCAGGCAGGCATTTTGACTGACACAAGCAGGGAGTGACGCACTTGGTGCCCTGGCACTGGAAAATTAAAGGGGACAGGAAACAAGTGATGGCCCATTGAGAAAAGCGAGGGAATCTGTTAACAGTAACCTTTTTGCTTAATGTAGCGTGGAGGAGAAGAATTAACACTGAACAGCGACAGAGCTCCTGAATGGAAAATCACTTTATCTAGCCCTTTAAAAAAGTGTCTCTTTGTAACCCCTGAGGGTAAGAGCTGAGCACACACTCGCTTTACACAAACATTAATGCTCACACACACATAGACACACACTCTCTCTCCCTCTGTTTCTCACACACCTTCGAGGGCACTCATTCACACTTACTCATGCACACGTTCGCTCGCACACTCGTGGATTTAAGTGCTGGGGGCCTTTATTGTGATAGTGCTCAAAAAAGTGTGAAGAGTGGCAGAGTAATTGTCTGAATCTAAACATGGGGGATATAATGAATATGTTGGTGTGCACTATGGCAGAAAGAGTACACAATATGAGAGACGCTGCCAGAGATTAACAGGTGTGTGTATCTTCACATAAACACCTCACGTCCTCCGCAGGGTGTAGTAGTAGGTGAGATCGAGAGAATGTGTTTCTGTTTTCTGGAAACAGTTGTGAGTCTCAGCTTTGAATCTCTGTGTTCATTCACCGAAGTAATATACGTGGGTCGCGAACGCTGCACATGTTGCCAGGCCTGCTTGTTTGTGCGGCTGTGTTATGCGATCTTGCAGTTGGAGTTACCTAAGCAACTTGATTATCCGTGTTTACCCTGTGTGTCTCCAGCTCATGCCTTGCCCATGTTCAGAGAGGCCCGACAGCGGAGCACACGGAAACAGCTGGAGAAGGACAGACTCGACCCCAAGAAGTCCCACAAACCCGAGCCGCCAGTGTCCGGACCAGGTAACGTACATTTGTTTTTCTTTCCTTTCTTGCTTTTATTTTATTAGAAAAGAATAAAACCAATTAGGTATCAAAAAATGACAAGACAGAAACAAGAAGAGGATATAGTATCATTTAAATATGAGAATCTAATGAGGTATGGCCTCAGCTCTGCTTTAGTTTTTCCAGTGTATTATTAGTCATGTTTGTAAGTGGTTGAATACACGATTGTGTTTGAGACAGATGTACAAATCCACAGTTGTTGATCTGCTCAGTATTATGCAATCCAGCTGATGTCCAGAGCTATAACAGCTCTGCTCCCACTTGGCCCCTCAAAGTCTCATTGTAGCCTGCTGTTGCCTCATATTTTTTAACTGCGTGGATATAATAATGCATTGTTAACTTTCTCTGGGACCCGTCATCGGCGTGTTTATCCTCATACACGCATCCACACCTATACATAATCAAAGATGCTGTTTGAGCTTTGCTCCAATAAGCAAAGGCTCCAGACAGCATTTCCTGCTTGACTGTATTCCAGCTGGCTTAGTGCCGCCATGTTTGGTTGTGTCTTTTCACTTTCACTGTTTTTTCACTTAATTCTTCAGTACAATGTTCTTACAACAAACTAATGGTTCCACAGTGAAATGAACATGCTCTCGCTTTGATTGGAAAAACAGGTCTAAAAATTAAGATGGAGCAAAGCCACGTTTTAAAAGGAGAATTATGAAAAATGTTATGAAATTAGATTTAAACTATTCAAAAAACTCTCCCAAGGCAAATAAAACGTTTTCAAAGGAAGCTTATTTTTAGGTTTCTTTGTGGCTTTATAGGTTAAAACCACTGCACAGCTAAATAACATTATGTAAAGATTGTCGGAACGGTCCAATGGTAATGTATATAAGTATGGAAACCTAGTTTGAACAGTCTACAAATTAAAATTCAGGTCACTTGCATGAAAGTAGGTTTGACTACTTGATAGCAGAGTAGTGATTTCAAGACGACAGGCTGTCTGTTGTATTGTTTATTCTCTTTGTGAATCGACCTGCATAAGTGCAAGGTAATGCTGGTGGTTTGCTGAATGCTTACAAGCAATGGAAAGAAGTGCCTCTCAATCCCCAAACAACCCTACTGCACAACTACAGCAGGAAATCCCTGTGTCTTTGAGTATGCGTGTGTGTGTGTGTGTGTGTGTGTGTGTGTGTGTGTGTGTGTGTGTGTGTGTGTGTGTGTGTGTGTGTGTGTGTGTGTGTGTGTGTGTGTGTGTGTGTGTGTGTGTGTGTGTGTGTGTGTGTGTGTGTGTGTGTGTGTGTGTGTGTGTGTATGTCTATCTATCTCAACCTTGATCTTTTCAGACAACCGTAATAATGTCCTCTCTGGAAAGCAGGAAGGTTTTTCCCCCCAAAAGCTCCATTAAGTGCAGCCGAGTCCTGCCAGCAGCTCCGACGTACTGTACAGTAACTACAGCAGAGATCACTGCACTGCTTTCTCAGACAGGAAAGAAACAAAACAGAGCAAACCCAAAGTCATAAAAAGCTCGTAATGTGATAACCTGCTGCTGTAGCATAAAGTCTTTGTAACATTTTTATGAAAAATATAAAACAGTATTAAGTAAAGAAATAAATTACAAATGAGATATTTCAGTAGACCTCTCTACACTACACTACAGTACATCTGCTAATGTGGAAGAATAAGTTAGTGGTGGTGTTTTCTGTACATAAATCTAATGATTGACTGCGTGTGCCGACAGGTCGTGGAGGCAGAGTGGCAGCTCATGGCGGCACTTTGTCTTCATTCATCGTGAAGAACATCGCTTTAGATAAAACAGATGACAGCAACCCACGAGAGGCCATCCTGCGTCACGCCAAGGAGGCTTCGGAGAACCCTTACTGGGTTGCCCCGGCGTACACAGAGTAAGAAAACCCTCCTGTCTTCATCTTCATCCACCTTCACCGTTCCTTCCTCTTCATCACTCACTCATCTTCTCTCGTTTCTGGTGCTTCCTCTCATTAGCACGCTGTGTAAGCTGAGCGCTGGCCGTGCCGCTCTCGGTGTTGTGATAGCTCTAGGGTTTCTTCCTACTGGTGTGACACATAAATGTTTAAAGGGCTGTACAGTTTTTACAGGTACAACGGCAGTAATGGACAGCTTTAGATCACAATCAGACTCAGACAGCTATGTAAGCACAGAACAAAGCCGTGGGCCAAATTAAACAGACTGTTTCACATACAGTACTGCGAGCAAACTATTTTTAGTTCAACATACTGGTGATGTACATTGTAGTACAGTATGTGAATCAGATGACACACACTGCTGGTCACTACTGTGGCTCCCCTTGCTTGGCTTGGAGACAGTAAGGTTTTTAAAACAGGAAGTTAATACTACTGAAGAGCAGCAACGTGGAGATCAAGAGCTCCTGTACGGCCGTCTGCTTCATGTAACATCTGCAGCCTTCATCCTCACTTGGCCTGTGCAGAAAGAAATTATGTCTGAAGCAATAAAATTATATTATCTAACTTCTTAAAGCTGTGTCATCTGGTTATGTTCTTTAAATTACAGCTCATTGCTTTGCGCTGAAGTTGTTAAATCGTTGCTTGCTTTTGTGAATCCCTGTAGGACGCAGCCGGAGCCTGTGTTTGCGGAGGAATCGGAGGAGGACGAGGAGGAAGACAAGGAACCAGCGTGGAAGAAACGCAAGATCTGAAAGGTTTCATCAGCAGGTCTTTTTATATCGGTCAGTTGTGAGGGTGGGTTTGTTGTTGGTATTTTCAAAACTGTAAAACCACAAGGTCTCAGGATCAGTCACAGAATGCAGAGTAGCTGTCAACAACTCAGCATGAAAACATCAATTAAATCACCAAATTGTAGTGTGTCTTTCCTCCTGCTGCGTCCAGGCCACTGTATTCAGCATATAAATGTGCAGGCATTTTAACTGTGCAAGCCTGATAGGATTTTATACAGGTTTATTTTCCTCTCATTGCAATTCATCAAACCACCGGAGGAATTTGGATTTTTTATGCCTGTTTTGATTGTATGAACTTTATTTGCATCGTTTCTACTGGCCTCTCCTCCCACATCTTCAGAGTTTGCTAATGCCTCATAAATCAGCTCCAGATTTTGTGGTCTCGTTCTGTTCACCAACTATGAAGTTTGCTGGTTTGTAAAAAAGTCAATTGCAATGAACATGCATACAAATTTTTTTCTTTTCTTTTTTTACACACTGTATTCCAGCTCGCGAATTACATAAAAGGAATTTATATTCTCATGTCAAAGAGTGAAACATTTTATCCAAAGTGAAACGTGGAGTGACGTATCTGTTTTTACCAGCTGATCAAAGGGATTCTCCTGCCAAGTATCGTTTTTTTTATAAGACACTAACTCAAACCTGCAGATACATGATCCACCCAGATTGGGTCAAAGCCGCTGTTTTGACACTGTCTTGAAGTTTAAAGTATTTACAGGCTACATTTTTCATTGATCAGTCATCGTTTTGTTTAGATTTACTAATCCTAGTGGTTCTTCTAATTCCAAATATCTCTCACGAGCACTTTCTCCTCCCTAGCGAATTGAAGTTGGCTCAGTTGACGTCTTTAATTAGCTGATAAAGACAATGAGACTATGAACCTTGAGTTAAGATTATAAAATTACCTTGAAGATGTAGGATGAGGTTTCACGCCCATAATCCGGTCCGGTTGCTTCCATGCTTTGCTGTTTAAGATTAAAACATAGGTGTGGCCACATGTGATGATCATTTATTATTGTTTGTTGTCATTGCAAAAACAATACAAATCCAGAATCCCTTGAATAACCTGTGTAGTATCAATAAATATCTTAACTGACAGAGAAAACCACCACATGTAGATCTAATGAAAGCCATGTTTGTGTTCTTTACACATCCTCCAGATTGCAACCTTGGCCCACAATATGTGAGTGGTCTTTGTTTTTCGAGTACAACAACAAGGAAGTCACATGGTTCGTGTCTCCGCACAAACTTTGAATTGTACTGACACGATGATGATGAAAGCCCCTACCAATATTTAATGTTACCTTTTATCATGAAGACAATGAAAGTCCTAACACTCCATATCTGTGCGTTTAGCTGCCGTCTAAACTCGGTGACTTACAAACTGTATAACCATCATACAGTATGTCATTCCTCACCAACCAAAATTACAAGCAGACAACTGAATGTCTCAGTGCCCTGGAAAACATGCTGCGGCAGTAAAAAAAAAAAAAAAATCACTAAGAGACAAAGAGAAATAGCAGGACGAGGAATATGGGAGGACGACAATAACGAGTGATGTTTTAAAGAGCAGCGAAACTGGAGAAGGAGAGGAGATTTGCTTCATGGGGGAGAAGCTGATGTTAAATTCGTCTTCATGACCAAGTGATGAATCAGTCTGCATGAGGAGAGCAGAGGCTGACCTCCAGGTACCCAAGCTTTCAAGATGCAGCTTTGACCTATTAAAGGGGCAGTTCACCCAAATGAGAAAAACATTTTCTCGCTTAAATAATCCGTGATGATCAGTCCGTGTCTCATGCATAAGAGATGTGAGTTGGTTTTGCAGCTGTTCACATTATTGAGACGTTATATTCAAGTCACAGTGCCAGGGCCAAGCAGGTTATATTCTGTTGTTTTCTTAATGCTTAAACAAACATAATGCTAAAGTAAACAGGATAAACCACTTCCTAAAACACAAGTAATAGCCTAGTATTTACAGAGGTAGGAGGAATAGAGGAGGAATATATAGCACGTATACTTCATGCTTTGGCTACACAGTTATATAGTTTCCATGGAATTTGAATCACATCACAACACATCCTTTTGGACACACGAATGAGGATGAAAACAAACTCTTTTTGACGAAGTGTTTTCACAGCCTTAAAAAACAATTAAATGCTCAATCATTCTAATGGTCAGCAGTCTGACTCCGCAGAGATTAACTCAGACAAATTAAACCCAAATGGTCCCTTAAAGCACCTCGGCTAACTCACCTTGATCCCCTGCGTAATGACTCACTGTCTGCACCTCTGCATTTACATATCTTCTGTGCACAGTGGAAACATTCTGGAGCGCCCTGATTTACAGCCCGGTGGCGCTTTACTGCTCGCTTTTGTTTACTGTACGACCCTGGGCTGGTGTTCAGGAATGCAGAACAGGAGGGGACGCAACACGGTCGAGGCCATCTCTCAAACCATCCTCGGAGTCCTCCCTCGTTTCACCCACATTTTCATCCCCCCAATTTTTTTTTTTTCTTCTAAAATGATGCTTGTGTAAACACATCCCAAGCAAATTAGCACCATCTGGGCCCCGGTGGATTATTGTGCATGGCAGAATACCAAGAGACACGCTCATTTAATAGAAACAAGTTTAATTCTGTAAAAAGTTATAAAATGAATATTGTACAAAAATAAAGTTTGCCGAGAGCTTTGGTTCTGTAACACAAAACAAGTGAGACGACATGACAGGTTGTGTTTTTTTTCACAGAGGTGTTAACACAATAAGGAGTGAGAACAAATGCAATCCTTTTCTTCTAACATTAACACTGAGGTTTCCTTCGCATCTTTACCTTTCGCTTGTCTTCTCGTTTAAAACCGGAGGATGAGTCGCCAAAGGAACAGTTGAGCAAACAGTGATGAAGATGAGAGGGGGGCAAGTGGTCACAGTTTACACACTTTAATGTATGGTACTCAGGAGTGGCAAGGCGCTCCGAGGCTTCTGGGAAGTCTCCTAACTGCACATTCTCATCTGGAAAGGCTTATGCACAAATCAGTTGTTAAAGGGGAAGATGATCCAATTGATGAGGTATGCTGTGATAAAAGCTAAATTTTTTTTTTTTTTTTTTCCCTCTCTGTGTAGTGTTTGGCCTAAATTCAGCTTGATGCAGTGGATTTGTTCTGTGTGCAGAGGGATTACACAGTAAAGCTGGCTTGCTTGCTTGCTGCTGGGTGGGCACAGATACCTTGGTCCCTAATCCGTGCTAACATCAAGACCTACCCGAGGGCTGTCTTTGTTCCACTTAAACGATCCCCTTCGCAGGGTCTCGATGGGCAGAGCAACATGCTTTTACAGACCCTCCTGTTTTCCTGCATGTATGTTTCTGCTACGTTTTTTAGGAATAAACTTGGCTTGAGCAGGTTATTACATGCAGACGGCGCGCTGAGCCTAGCCATCGTCTTACGCTCCTTTGTCCAAACGTCTCATCTTCAGATATTCACATCAGTTTCCTGATGACAGCCGCTACAGTAGCTAGATCTTCCTTAAACTGCCTTCACCAAAATGCCTTTGCCAGCGGGGATATTTGGTTAAGACTCATGTTAAAGGATCACTTTCAAATCCCCTTTCAGGGAGCAAGACCCGTCTGTCAGTGCCGAGACAGAAACACAGGCAGTCCCGTGAACTTTAAAGCCTATTGGGACAGTAACCACTGCAAAGCCTTTTGCTCAGACTTGGTGCCGTGCCAGAGCGAGGTTTCGGATAACGTTCGCTGATAGGCAGGTATTCTAGCAGCTTCTGTACTCTGTGACTCAAAGGATTGATCCTCAAAGGCACCTACAGATCCTCAGAGAGACGACAGCTCTCCCTTTGAGATTTCAACTTAAAAAAGACGTGATGGACATTAAATCTATTCCTGATTTGTTAATTTAAACAGCAGCAGATAGTCGTTGGCCTCCTTGTAAACATACAGTAAAAATGATGTCATAGTTGGATCGGTGTGTACCTAGGTGGCGTGAGGAGAGGGAAACATCCCAAGCTCCCCCACCCCCCATCACCACCACCACCAACTTAGTGTGGTCACATTAGTGAGAATGAGGTGAATCTACCTTTAAAACAACAGATCGCTTAAATCAAAAATCTTCAATTGGTCCCCTCTGCTGTCTCTACCTACGCTCCTTTGACTTGATTGCTACAGATCTTTTTCTTTTTTCTTTTTTTTTTCTTTTGGACTCATCAACTGAGAAATCCTGGAATCTACGTGAAGCCAATAAATGTTATTAGGATGTGTGTGTGTTTGTGAGTTGTGGATTGCCTTGTAAGATTTTTTTCATGAGAGAATGCTCCACTTTGGCACCATCCAGGACAAACAAAGCTTTTAAATAAATAAGAAAAACAACAATTTCTTCTCATAAAATGGATTGAAATAAATAACAATAAGTTAATTCCATCTTAATAAATATACCTCTTACACACACTTGTATGCATATATATACTATATATACGTAGATGTGCTGCACCAAAAGAAGTCTCCGCTGAACCCCGATGTGGTATTTCTCATCACTTGGCTCTGAATGCAAATGTCAAGAAGCAGACTATGCAGTGGAAGTGATTTAGACTGCAGCTGAATATACTCCTCAAGTCTCTGTGTTTGTCTGCAGTCTTAGGAGCCAACCATGGAAAAACTGATGTTCCTGGGAAAATGAATTCTTCCAACAACAAAAAAAAATTAATAACCCAAGCCAACTAAAGTTATTATCTTTTCTCTCACCTTTTCAGACCGCACAGTAGGCGAATCTGGAAGTGTAACAATATTGATGCTTCCGCAAATCGGTGCACATGTATGTCTGAACTGGAGGGACTGTCAGAGTTAAATGTACAGTCGCCCATTCAACGATACACCTCCTCTTTGACCTTGTATGCCCATTTCCAACAGCGATCCCTCTCTCTGCAGCAGCAGCAGCTTGTAAAGGTGATCCTTAGTTCACTGTAGCTGGATGATGCTGCGTACGTCACATCTGTCTGACCTCCTCAGACACAGGCACATTTCCTCGCAGAATGCTTCTTCAGTGTGTGATACACCACGTTGTCGTCCAAGAAAGACAAGTCATCGTCGAACGCGATTGGTCGACAGCAGGTGCGAGAGGGCGTGTCCTTGTCCAGCTTCTTGTTGTGTGTGAGGTTGTTCAGGATCTTGTCATAGTTGGTCTCGGCCTCCACGCAGGGGCCGCTGCAGTAGCGGAAGATCAGCTCCTCTTTAGTCTGATAGCCCAGCCCCAAGTCCGTCACGTTGAGGTGGACCTCCTTCAGCAAGCAGCCTCGGGTCTGCACCGATATCCTCTCCCTCTCCCTCCCCTTCTCGCCTCGGCCTCCTTTGCTGCCTCGGCTTCGCCCTCGCCCCCGCCTCCTGTCGCCATGTCCTCTCCCCTCGCCTCTCGTGCCCCCCGTGTTTGCTGCTCCTCTCTGTCTCTGCTCCCTCCGTCCCCTGGAGCCCCCGTCGGGCTCCGATGATCTCCGGAGTCTGCCGATCGTAGCCTCGATAAAATCCATTACATCGTCAAACTGATCTGGATAGGGACCTGCGTTGTCATCTGCAAAACACAGAAGTAGAAGCAGATTGACTTAAAAAAAAAATATCAACGTCATACCTGACCTGGACACTAAAGAACAGTTCTCAGAAACGTCACCTCAACAACAGTCAGCAACAAGCTGATCTTAGATTTACTGCTTTCAAAGGATACACTGTGTGAGCAGATAAGATAAAGTCATGAAGATGTTGGTGTGTCAACAAGAGGTGCCTTTGCTCTCCCCAGTGCGGGATACTCAGGCTATTTTTATCTAATGCTGTACTTCTATAGTGACAATAAACATCATAATTGAATCAAACTTTAGAAATCCATGTGGGGGGAAAATGATCGGTATGAAAACATTGTAAAACCACAAGCAAAACATGCTTCTATTTCAGTAAAAACTGTACTCTTAATGAAGGAAAATCACATCCCATTATGAATGAATGGATAAATAAGGTATATAATGTATTCAATCTAAGTAATGTTTACTTTAAAGGAATAGTTTGACATTTTTGGAAATAGGTTTGTTTTCTTTCTCGTAAGGAGTTAGATGAGAAGATTGGTTGTTAGCGTAGTTTAGCTTAGCTTAGTTTAACACAAAGATGGGAGCTGAGGGGAAAGTAGTCAGCCTGACTCCGTCTAGGGTAAAAATCTCATTAGTTTCATCCGTACAAGAAAAACCAAAGTGCAGAAACAACAACTTGCCATTTAACGGACATTTATGTAGCAGACTGTTTCTTGGCTCGGAGCAGCAGCTTCCTGTCTCTTTTGCTTGCCTGGCAACTGCTCAGCCGTATATTTCACTGACAGATAAGACAGTAGTATCGATCTCCTCATCTAACCCTCTGCCAGAAAGTGAATGAAGCGTATTTCCCAAAATGAACAAGCAGAACTCAATAAATGCGCTTCTGCCAATTCTGTTCTTCAAACCATCTAGACCGAATGATGTACACTGAGCGTGCTCGTGCTCCGCCAGCACATTCACAGAGAAGCGGACAGAAGAATACATGCTGACGTAAATGCAGACAATGTCCATAAATACTGAGAAAAATGTGCAGATCAGAAACGGTGCATGCTGATTTATAGATTAGTCCCGGGTGGAGGAATGCGGTGAGGAGTCCAGAGTTGTTCATATGGACGTGCAGGTGCCCTGCTCTCACTCCCTCTAACACGACTCTTGGGAGGATGAGTTGGAGGCTAAAGGTCAAAGGGTGTTGTCAATTCCGTTTTGAGATTCGCTTCACCCAGAAAGGGAGGAAATATCTACATCTGCAGGGATGGGACGTGGCTTTTGCATCAATAACATGACCGGCATGTCAACACAAAGCCCTGCCTTCATTAGGTTTCCATCTCATAAAGTCATTAAAGGTATTTCAGGAATTTCATGCAGCAGTTTCCTGCATTGATCCAATTGGCACAGACCAAATAAAGCCACCAGCAGAGATGCAGTGGGACATTGTTTTCAGTCAAATCCTTGATGGATCTAATTTTAGAACTTCAAAGGCCTAATGAAAAGACACTTTGAGTCATTTACATGGAGCAGACTGTAGTCGGCTTGAAACCCAAAACATGTACCAGCACAGCTCTCCGCCATCTGCTCGGAGGAGCGGCAGAGGCCGGGCCTGACTGAAAGCCTTGGACCCTCCTTTGTTACACGTTGATTCTATTACTGGGAGAAACGTCACTCCTGCTCTCCAACGCCTGCGGGCCAGGCAGCAATAAACTATGTATGAAGATCATGAAGACATATTGTTCTGAAATGAATCGATTGCTCCGACTCGGGTTACACTGCCCTTGTGTGTCTATGCACGCTTGTGGTTGCGCGTTGCCGTGCTGCTTGCGTGGACCGGCGAGGTTCGGTGTCTGGCAGGTGGCGTTGTGGTTAACACGGCCTCTCTGTTTCAGTGACACCTAACTCTCCTCTCCTACCTGTTCCTCTGGCAGGAGCAGGAGAACGGGCCATCTGATCCGCCTGCTCTCCACAGCTGAGTGAGCCGCCGCTTGTGTATCAGGTGAGCCAGGGCCAATCTGTTTAGACACACCTGCCCTTTGATTTAGACACCTCCTATTGTATGTCAACTGACAGGCAGGGTGGTTACAGTATACACCTGCTGACAGACTGAACTGGTGGCAGGAAATGGTTTGATTCACGATGAAAACCGTGCCATAATTTTCCAAAGTTAATGCTAATTTCTTACCATTTCTTATTCCACTATCAGGATGTACATGTTCAGCTGCTGTTGTACAGTTTAGCATTAAAACGCGCTCATTATCTGATTTTTACATTCAAAAACAAAAGACCCATCGCCCCTTGGGGCTACAGTGTTGTTTACACTTTTGGTGCATAGTTAACTGTCTTGGGTTACACAGCAGATCAGTGATGTCACGGCGATCCAAACAGAATATGAGGTGGCAGCACAAACGTTTGTCTAAATGTTCCATTCCTTATCTAGTTCTTGGCAGCGTTTTACGTCTGTGTGAAGATGATGCAGTGTCACATTGGTCCAAACAAAATAAATTCCTGCCCACTGTTGCTGTTAAAATGAACATAAACACAGAACTCTCACTTGATTCCTCAAACTTTCCGGCGTTGTCTGGCCTCTACCCTGAAAATCCCTATGACCTGGCACGCGCTGCTGCCGTCTTCTTCTGAAACATGCCTTGATCTCTGACTTTGGGCAGACAGGTCTCTGAGTCACAGTGAGCCGGAGGTGAACGTAAACAAAAGGGAAGGAGGGAAGGAAGGGGGGGGGGGGTCAGCGTCTGCTTGGAATTGGAGCCGCTCATACTTGTATTCATGTTGCTCCCTTGTTTTGACATCAGCGTGATGTAACACACAGCAGCAATAAAACACAAATTAAGATCTTCCGTCTGATAACCTGCCCGTTATCAATGTAGGACTCCACTGGTGGCTCAGCCCACTGGATATCACCTTACATGCTGTTTCTCAAGTGTAATTACTCAAGGAAGGCCAAATTATTTGGCCAGCAAACCAACTGTGTAAGATTCATGTCTGAATTGCCCCTGGTTTAAAATGTAGCCTAAAGCATGAGCCTGTACTTGCTGCCAAATACTCCTCCCAAGAGCCAAGCCATGGAGGTGGATCACAACAAAGACAAAAACATGTTAGATTCCACCTCTCACTTTACATAATGAAAGAGTTGTTGCATGTTGTGTTAATGTAGGTCTGCACAAACGGCACAGATCTATGACTTGACCCCAATATGGGCTTATCACCTTCCATTCAAACAACTATCAGGGTGATTTCACTTCACAATGAGATTTTGTGAAAACATGCCATGTGCCTTACATTGATTCTCCATAGAGATCTCCTGCAGGTTGTGGTCTTCACGCTGGAACACTCGCTCTTCGTCCTCCACTGACAGGGACACTGAATCACTGTAGCTGCTGGGGAAGTAAGTCCTCTTGGCTGGCTGAGTGTTTTGGTAGAGAGGCCGTGTAGCAACAGAGCTCAGGAGCAACAAACACGTGGCCAAAACATCCCATAACTTCATCTTAGACTCAGTTCCTATGAAGAAACCTGCAAAAAATTACAGAGGGGATATTGTTGTTTAAAACAGAGATAAAACAAACTGGGAAGAAAAAAAATCAAAACACACTGTGGATATAGGCCACTGTGTTTATAATGAAGTCAGCAAGTGTTGAAGCCAGCCGTACCCTGACTCAGTCTGTATTAATAACTGTGCCATCACATGAAGAGACAATGATCTTCGGCGTTGTCTCTGTCTCATAGTTGACTTTGCTGCATATATGAATATCAGGGTGAAATTGCCACTTAGTTTTTATTTTTAGGAAAATAAACTTTAATGTACCTGAGTCAATCTAGTAAGTAATGTGTAAAATAATGCGTAAAATCGTGCGTAAAAGTGCCGCATTGTTTTAAAAATTACAAAGATAAACCATGGTTAACCAGCAGCCTGATGGTCAGACTTATTAGGATTATGAGATGATACATTCCTGTTGTTGTGATATCGGGAGGGTGCGCCTTATACACACACACACACACACACACACACACACACACACACACACACACACACACACACACAAACACAAACAAAAATGCGTCGGTTAAAGCACGCACCAAAGCGTGTTGGCAGCGATAGCCTAAATAATGGTGTGAGTTGGCCAGATGGCGATCCCCAAAGCTTACGTGACTCTTGTCTAATGGCATGTTGAGTCTGCAGTAAACCTAAACAGCTATGCATGGATAAATACTGGGCTTAAACATGCTATGCAAAAAGAAAAAAAGAAAAAAACAAAACACATAAAGTCCTGATAACTGTCTTTACACACAAGTTGCATTTCTCATTTCGCTTTCACCGAAAAATTACTGGAGAGACGCGTGCGTGTCCTTTGCGCGCAGATAATCTACGGGTATGAAAATGTTTTATCACACTCTGAAATTGTAAACAAATTACACTGCTTTTGCTTTATGCTACTTACCTTAAATATGGCCCATGCAGACCTGAAACTCGCTCGGCTGTTGGTGTTAAAATCCAAACAGAAAACTCGACTCATTTAGTGTCCCAAGCTGATTCAGCTGCAGTAAACCGTTCGAGCAGCCACGATCCAAAATTTAAATTTTCTAGTGAGTTCAAATTCAGTTTGTGTCCAAAAAGAACGAAGAAAAAAAAACCTGGAATAACAGCAACCAGGTGCGTTTTCACATACTTCGATCCAGCGCACCCGAGCGTGCAACCATGTGTCTCACCACACTTTGGAGTCCAAAGGTAGGTGTTGAAGAGAGCCGACCGAGTGCCACTGCGCCTTTACGGGGGTACAGTTGCAGTCGCTGATTAATTGGATGCTACGTTTCCACGTTGGAAATCCGAGAGAGATCCACCATCTCCGACTGAAGGGAGTCCAATGAAGACATCAGCGTCTCCGGCGCATAAGTGAAGCGCAAAAGGTGCGCAATATCTGCTCTCCAAGAGTGCAACAAGCTCGTCTCTGTCCCTTGGTTAGAGGCTGAGCAAAAAAAAAAAAATAGTTGAAGCGCCTTTACATCCACAACTGCGTGACAAAAATCATAGTCAAAACAAATTTAGAGTATCTTGACATGATAAACAACACACATGAGGGTGTTTACTCTCCATTTTCTCCGGGTCAGGTATAGTGTCTACATGCAGCTCGGACGGTTTCCACACGCGTTGTCCTCATACTGGACTGAGGCAGGACAGATGTCTGCGCATAACACCGCACCGGGCGCAGAGGGCTGTTTGGAGAGATTTATAGTTAAGTACGCTCTGACGTTTGGGGGCAGTTGGTGTCCGCCCCTCTTTTATAGATCCCTGCAAGAGCAAACAGTGAATAACAGAGGTCCACATATCCCTCCAAACCACCCCTGGAGCCCCGTTTGGAGGAGCGCAGTCTTCAGATGTCTTGGGGATTATGTCACACATCCTGATGTCCTCGGATTAGATTTCAGTATGCGGAATGCGATTTGGAGATGTTCTGTTGAGATGCATGTTTCTAACCTGATCTCCGCGCTCTGTGCGCACCGGTGTCAAGTTCCGTCCGATGGCTACACACATCTCAAATTTAAGAGTCCCACTTCACTTGCTATTTACTAGAACATATTTGTTAATGCGCGAGGAGAGCTGGCTATTTAGGACCGCTGTAGTGCACACTTTGATTTTTACTGTATTGGCAAATATGTTGGCTTTTTGTTGTTGTTGTTTCAATGTGCGTACACCACCTCAGATCATCTGGTTATTCAATCAGCAGGTTCTTGTCAAGGTGAGCCCCAGGCAACGGCGCGCACACCACAAAAGGAGGACTCAGAGATGTGGCACCCAAGAAAGCCTTTCCATCAGCCCCCGTGATTTACAAGCTGAATCGGCCTTTCATCTTCTGCTAAAACTTCATTCCACGAGTTACCCGCGTCCTCTTAACAACTAAACTCGTTTTGTCTTCATTGCCAAGAGGAGAGAGACTCCTTCCAACAACTCAACACTTAATTTTCCCAAGAGGCAATTCTGGTTTTAATTTAACACATGAGCTGCTAGAGATGTCTGTTCAATAAGAGGATGGAAATCCCGGCAGTGACACGTTAAACCCACTCTGACTTACCTGTTATTCACCTCGCACTGAGACTCCTATTTGTTTGCTCTTGTCTGAAACGTCTTGTCAATACATGTTTTTCTTTCAAGCATTTCTCCATGCCCTGCCCATCATTACTGAGTCTGTATGATGCTGAGCCAAATCCTCATTGTATGGATTCCTTCCTGTCTTGTTCTCACAAAATCTAATTGTGTAGACTTCCAACTATTCATGTCTTATTTGATACACCCTCTTCTGTCCATATAATTTGTTTTTGTCCGGACCTTGATGATAACTTAGTCTCTCTTTTCAAAAAGAGCTTAATTATTTTTTTACACAGTGACAGATTTGATTTGCATGACATTTAATCATTATAGAATAGATTCCTCTCATTGGATCATTAGTTGGACTGTATAACGAGTTCATGTTTTGAAAATAGAGATGCCCTAATGTTCTCTACCTCATATAGCTACTGAAGTTTCCCCACACTGACTGAAGCCACTGTTTACTTCTCATATTGAGATATGACTCAGATGTACTGTACATGAGCTGTTCTGTCACAACTGAAACTGAGCCCAGTGTCTGTGATTTAGGTGTCGCAGCAATCCTTCACATCAGCAGCCATAACTCTCCCTGCCCTCTTCATCGCTGAATCATCACACCAGTTCGGGGGTAAGTGATGACAAAGTGGGCACAGAGCACCACAACAACTCCAACATTTTAAATGTGGTTTCATAGAAATATTATACAACTCTGGGAACCCTGATGTTTCCCTGCCAGTGCATGCCAGGATAGCCTCCAGGCTCCCGTCAGCCCCAACAGGAACAAGCAGGTAAAAAGAAAGAATGAAAGGAATCGGTGCCTATATAAACAAGCTAAGATGTATGAGTATAATATGAGCGGACATAAAGTGGATTATTATGAGACACTGAGTCATTTAAAGGCAGAGCCGGTGCTGCCAGAGCTCTGTGTGGTTCTTCAAGGTTATTTAAAGTTCCACAGTGCAACCGAGAGTCATGTGTTCTCGACTATTGTCCAGGGCATTTACAACCACAAAGAGAAAACCAAACTTATTTATGTGTTTGATCTACCAAACTCTTGGACAATAACTACTATACTTGCTGTGTAGTATACACCAAATATATTAGATTGTAAAAATATATAGAATAATTATATTACAGCACCTGTTCAGATGCCAAATGCATGAGAATTTAAATATATATGTAGAAATCTTGATTATGCATACATGAAGATAGATGGATAGATGGATGGATAGATAGATAGATAGATAGATAGATAGATAGATAGATAGATAGATAGATAGATAGATAGATAGATACTTGACACGATATGCTCAATATACACATACAAATACAACATTATACCCATTCAGTATACATTAGGTGATATCCCAAAGGTGGTTCTTAGAGGTCAAACAATTAAGTAATTAATCACAATCACTTATTTTTTTTTCTGAAGAAATGCTTAAAATTCATCAGCTTCCATTGATAATAATATGTTTGTTAGTATATTAAATGGATGACTGACTGGTTAACTGTGGCTGACCTCACAACTAATGTCACTTGAAATGACATCTCAGCCCGGTGCAGGACACGGGCTGCTCAGAGATAAGTCACACAGAGGCCGTATTGTTTATTGATATCTGCAGCAGTGTCACCAAAGGATTCCTCTGTGACCCTCCTCTGTCTCATCCAGACTGAGTTGTGAAGATAATGGTCACCGAAAATAGAACAATCTTAAGAGAGCTCCTTTATGAGCGGGCCCTGCACAGACCGGGGGCGTCAGAAGTCCCCCAGAGCCGAACACTCGGGCGACTATGATAAATATTAATTTGTTTGGAGGAGAAACATGAGTAAGCTGAACGAATCATCACCACGTGGGGTGTGAGGAAGAGACACGTCACCCCCCCACAGAGGGGCTCCTTCTTTCATTATTTGCACCACCGACGGGACAGGCTGCTCAATTTTTGATGTTGAGGCTCCACAGAGCGATGACGGGCCCTCAGATGGAAATAACAATGACTCCCTGCAGAGTATGTATTGTGAACATATAACAACGCTCACACAAACAGTCCACACCACTGCAGCTGGTTTAGGTTAATACACAATTGTAAAAATAAATAAATAATAGGAAACAAATGTCACACATGGTTTTGGGTATCCTGTCTCCCTGTGAGTGTTATATCTATTGATAATGACTTGTTTTGTTGTATTTAGAGTGATATTGATATGATAACGACTGGCAACCTGCTCATGTGTTGTTGTTTATGTGTTTTCAGCCTCTTGATTTTAACATCTGGCGGCTTGTTGAACACGACTGATTCAAACTTAACTTTCTCTTTGATGAATAGCTTCACACAAAGCACAAAGACGATGCAATAAATTCAAGTCGGTGGACAAACCAGCCGAAGACAAACAACCAATGGCATATTCATTTAGGGCGTTACTGCGGTTTGGATGATTAGTGCTTCGAAAATCTGTCTGGCCCACAAGCACGACTTGAACACGAGTACGATGAATACGGCTTCATCAATAGCTGGCTTGTCTGTTTTGTTTAAAAAATGTGATTGCACACCACAGGCCCAGTTACAGGAGTGTTACAATAATAGATGGGCAGCAGCAGCAGCAGCAGCAGCAGCAGCAGAGCATGCTGGGTTATCTGTTTCTGTTGTGACATGCTGATCGCTGGGTCACATTAATACAGTGTGCACGGTGCAGGCAGCTGGTTGCTGGCATGGGACATGGTTTGCTTGTGCATGGTGAGCCAACTGGTGCCAAGTGAACATGATTTTAAATACAATATATATAATACGTGCATAATGCTGCCATGAACATATTGTTGCTGCTAAAGTGCACTTTGTTTGTGATGAGCTCACAAAGTGTCGAAAGACCTAGAAAACTGAAAGCAACTTTGGTTTTGTGAATACACAAGCACTCTGCACAGTTTCCTTTGAGAAAGCAGCAGCAACCTTGTGTTGTTATTGTTGCTACTGAGTAACATTAGACCGTGACCCACATGAAACATTTCCAGCATCTTGCTATGCTTAACTCCTACTCAAAGAGAAAGCAAAAAAACACACCAGATACACTGCTGTGAACAGGTATATAGTGGTCAGTCATTTCCAGCAAAGTGCATAGGTGACTCATTTCTTGTTGTGTTCAGTTTTTTGTTTAGGATTTTTTTTAGTATTCGACGGTGGTGGAATGTAAATAAGTACATTTACTCAGTCAGAAGTGCCGGTTGTCTGCCAGAGTGCAGCTCAGCTGTCAGCGGGCACCGGCTCCAGCCCTGGATCACCCTTTGGCACAGAGATGGAGCGGACAGAGAGGCAAGTAGTCAGGGGCAGATAGGCTACTGAAGGATTCACATAGCTTTCAGCTGATCCATTAGGACATGCTACAATTCAACTGTGGCCCGCTGCCAAATGCCCAGCCATTGTGGCACTCGGTGCAGTATTTCCATCTGTTTCGCTCATTGCTAAAACATTTTATGAGTATTTGCTGGCATCATTCACACATAGAGTGCATGCGTGCAGAAAAATATGTGCTAGCATGAGTATGTCTGTGTGTAACTCTGCGTGTGTGTGTGTGTGTGTGAGAGAGAGAGCGAGTGTGTAAATGAGATCACTTGGTACTATCAAAGTGCAGCAGGACTATGACACTCTTATAAATAGAAGGGAGGAAGTAAGGAAGGTTAAATCTCTCAGACACAGTTACTAAAAGTGTTGGAGGGAGCCATTTAAAAACCCACATGTCCTTTAGGACCCATTCCACTATATACATTTACATTATGTTACTTTTTGTGGTGCACTTTTTTCACACAGTGTGGATGGTAGAGCAGTGTAACCATAGTAGGCCTAATTCAGCTTTTTAGTCAAATTCACCACCTGATTTGAAATGTTATAATGTCAAAAGGCCTGTTTTGCTCTCGCTGTAAAAGCTATATGAAGGTTTAGCCTATACATAGCCTGCTATAGCTGCATGCTGTGTGAACAGCTTATTAATGGCCAAGGTTGAATTATCGCCCTATGAGCAAATGGGAATCCAGTTAGCTCGGTCCCACGGACCAGTGACAATGAAAATGATGAATTCAAGGTCCTTTGAGTGGACGCGAGAGCTGTGAAAGTTATCAATAACACTGCTGACAGCTTTTTTCCATTTCTTTTTTAAATTTTTATTATTCACAAATACTGATGTTGGGTCTGGGGAATGCATTTCCCTGAGTATGAATGGCTGGACATGTGGGAAACAATGATGAACTCTCTGAGATTGCACTTGGGACGTCTTGGCTACTGCCCAAACTCTGAAAACCTCCAGGAGTGCCTGTCTTCAGCTGTCTGCATGACAGAAGACACATTGAAAAAAGGAAATGTGTGCGTATTTGTGTTTGTATATTGTGTGCTGGATGGTGGTCCACATGTCCCAACATACACACTAAGCATAGAGTATACTGTAGCCACAGCATGGCCGTCTGGTTGGACTGACAGAGTTGCTCGAATTTCTTAATTCAGCCGTTAATCATCCGTCCCTCCTGAGCACTGATGTCTACCTGCTGTGACTTTGACCCCTGACTTTCGGCAGCTGTCAGTGGCGCCCCTCACCGAAAGAAGGGACATGTGGAATAGAAGCGCTGCTCCCCGAGGTGGCACAGTGACAGACTCTGTACTGGCTTTACGGTTTTCAGCATTCAAAGAGCGTCCGCCGGGGGCCTCCTACTACTGTGTTACTAAACAAACAGGAGCCGGCTAAGTGCTGATCACATCCACTGGGGAAGATGAAAAGCTATGTGGGATATAGAGGCACTGTTACGTACAGTAGCTTGTTGTCCGTTTGTTTTATGCATCTGTGTCAGTTTACAGATTTGAACTGAGCTATTTTGATTATGACCCCCCTAGTCGCTGCTCGCCATGGTAAAAGTGCAGAAGTCTTGACTTTCACAAAGCTTTCCTTGTGTCTCCAATGTAACAAGGTCACACTAATTGGAGGAGGAAGTGTTGAGGATGTCTTTGGGAAGGAGCGGCAGGGTTAGAGAGTGATAGCAGAGAGGGTCAGATCCTGTTTCTGCTCTGGTTCCCCGTTCTAATCCAGCCTGGTATGTGTTGAGATCAGAGCAGGTCCCTTTCACTGCAGCCATCCGGTGGCAGCGCAGTGGCACTTGCTAAGTCTACATTTCCTCCACTGCTGCACAATCACTGAAGAAAGCACTTAGACGACCGCCTGCCGTAAGGCTTCGCCCCGGGAGCCCGGTTCACTGACGGGAACTTAAAATGAAATGACCCGACAGGAAGAGTCCCACGGTCCACTTCAGGTCTTAACCCCTGAGAAACATGGCACTGGACAGCTGTGTGTTCCCCTTGATGTATTTATGTCAGTCGCTTGCATAAATACACTGTGACACACATACACGTTCACACTCATACATGTGGACCACAGTGACACACAGAAACACACACACACACACATGCGGGGCATAAGCACACACATATCATGCTCCCTGTCAGTAATACCCAGAGGATATTATATCTCTCTCCGCAGACTGGACAGTTGATCAGAGCAGCACGGCCACATGGTCACTTTGATGTAAATCACGTAGCACAGTCACCTTGAAAAGTGCTTGAATTGTAAATGTGTGAAAGGATCTTGCTCTCAGATTAATCATCTGATACACAAACTCACACCTGACTCATTCATACACAATATTCCCTTTGTATATCTGTTTTTTCTTCTTTTCACAATGATTCTACGCATTAAAGATCACTTATTATAAAATATTATGACTGCAACAAGCCACGACACATAAAGACATTCCTCTTTTTATTCCTATTCTGTAAGGTTAATTGTTATTACATTTTCACAGTGGTATGTCTGGAAGAGATTGATCAATATAGTTTTGAGAAGATATACAATTTAGCTGTTGAGAATAAATCACATTGTCACAATCATTTCATAAAAATAATATTTTATACCAACTTTATGGGCAACCGTGTAGGTTATACGTAGGTGCACTTTTCAATAACTGAATGCTCACAGACCCAGAAATTATATAATTTCATAATACACAGTAATAGGTTAATATAATGTATATATTGTCAAAAGTCAAAGTTGGCTTTATTGTCAATTCATGGGACATACAGATTGTAATTCAGTTTCTCTCCAACCCATGATGTAAACAAATATAAAATAAGATATATGGTTTAAATTTAAATTAAATAATCAAATATAGAGGGTGTAAAGAAAGAAAGAATATAAGAACAAACACAAGGCAGCATTTTTTTTTAAATGCATCGCATCAGTGAGTTTGAGATTCTTATAATACTCCAAATTCAGTGCAATCTGTTTGCGGTCGGCCAGATGCTGCATTAATGCAAATGTTTCCATTAAATACATTGACTATAGCCCTTCCTGGCAAACATCCTAATCCTGCATTGTACTGTACTGTAATGTTTACAAACAAACACACACACACACAAACACACACACACAAACACACACCAGTACTGCAAGCTGACTGAACCCCTCCATATGTGGAACACGGCTCTCACACTGCGAGGGTTAGAAGTTCAGGTTTTTAACTGGGGCCACCCATGTTAAGATGTATAAACGCCTGGTGCTGCCAGCCGGGCTCAATCCATTAAGGACAGATGTGGACAGATGAAAACGGAGGGGTGGGAGGGGTGAACTTTTTTTTTTTTTGCAGCCCTGAGAAATATGGCTCATGATGATGCTAAACAGGATGTGGCATTTGGTGCATGTTTCATATTTCACTACTATTTAATTAAATTACCATTTGAACGCCTCACAGGCTGGAGTGTTAGCGGGTATTGTTACTCTGCCTCCGTACCTCAGATGAACGCCTCTCACTTGTTCTAGGAATGAAAAGAGGTGAAGGAAATGTGGCGGCAACCTTGAACTTTGTTTCATGAACATCACATAACATGTGGCTTACAATAACAAACAGGACAGAGCTTACATGGAGACAATTGGATGTAATACCATGATAATCTAATCAGTTCCCATGGGAGTAGAGGTTATGGGAAAGTAGCTAGACATGCAGTGTTAATTTTATTCCAAGGTCAAATAAATTAGTCATAGCTACTGGTTGTATAGGTGGATCCTTGGTCCCAGATTAAATGAGCTGTAATGTAACAGATTAGATATGAGCTAATTAAACAGCATACTTTAACCTCAGTGAATACTGTGTGTTATTAAAAGTAGTTAAACATGCTGTTTAACTCACTCTAAAGAACCTGACATGAATCTGTATACATTTAAGCCACAGTGGTGATTGTGTGTGGGTGTGTGTGATCTCACAGGGATTACAGGAAACACCGTTGTCAGGACTGCTGATTAAGAACAGAAATGGATGCTGGGATAATCATGTACGCTATTATCTTTATCAGATTGCAACTTTATTTGGTAATCACCAAGGTGTTTAGCTCCAAGGTTGAGAATGATTTGTGCCAAACAAGAAAGCAAAGCCAGTCATGATGATTCGGAGAGAAAATTTCAGACACTTTTCATTTGTTGTTTTGAAGGCTGAAGTATCTGGAGTCACACGCATGGGTTCAGAGATCAAGGTTCAGGTGTCAGATGTTGAATTGCTGGCGGCATATATTTGTCTAGGCCCTGAAAGAGAATGTTTTGTTAGTTCAAAGACGAAAAAGAAAAAAAAAATACATTAAATTCATGAAACTAAGGTTAGTGATGAGAAATCACCCTGCTCAGAGGTTGGTGAGACACATGATAACATATGAACTTTTACAATTACTGTAACAAGATAATCTGGCCTCATATCACACATCACTCCCATTCCAAGACACTTTATCAGTTTTAAGCCCGAGTCTGAAAACACTTCAGCTGTCTCTTTGACCTGTGACAGGCGATCTGACTGCAGGTTAGGATGCTGAGTCGGTTCATGTTACTAACAATTGGCATGTGCGAGTTTGTGTGTAGAATCACCAGCAACAACGTTGACACGCCGAAACAGCTGAGAACACTATGGATGAACGACGGCCTCATGAATGGATGTGACAGATAGATGGATTAGATATATGTATGGTCAGACAGGTGATAGACAGACAGATAGATACATAGCCAGACAGTAAAAGCTATAATACACAACTGTCAGTTATATTAAAGGGATAGTTCAACATTTTGGCAAACAGAACGTTATGAGTTGTTTTAGAGGAAAATTCATGCAAAACTGCTGATGCGTGTTGCCTTCAGGGACAGTTTTTCAGCAAGTAGTCTCTGTATTTACCTCGAAAACAACTCTGTCTCGTAACGTTCCTTTATTATCTCATAGCGTGGTGAATGTGCAGGTCACAACTTGTCCACAGGAGCGTTTTGGAGTTGTTGGATTGTGTATTTGATGAGTTTGATGAGGGAAACCAAGAAATCCCATTAGCCTCCGTAGCGTAGCTTTGAGCAGCTCGCGGCTCTGCTCCGCCGTTCTAAAAATAGCTTGCACCGACAAATAAAGGTAACGAACCTAATGCTATGACTATACTGTAGCGATTATGGCAATGGGCCAATTTGCTAAAATGTTGAACTATCCCTTTAAAACCTTTTTTTTTTTTTTTTTTTAGATGTAAAAATTTCAACTTCAGTGTTGCAGGCTTTGTGTTATATTATAGGTCAGCTGAAGGGTCAATTATCCAGCTCTTAGTGAGGATCAACACACTCAAACATTCCTTAAGAACTGTTTTTCTGCTCTTTAAAAAACACTGTTTTCTCCAGAGGGGACAAGAGCGCAAGAGGGGGGCACAGCTTTGTAAAGAGATGAATATCACATTTCCAATATATTTCTTCTAAGAACAGAAGAACTTTGGTACCTGTCGCAAATGTAAAACAGAGAGGTGTCAAAAGTGAAACCCGATCGGCATATCTGACAAAGGGGAAACTGCTGTGAGGGATCAGTTCAGAGAGACACAGGCCCGGGTCCCCACAGCAGATGGAGGCTTTATCGTTGTGGCCGGAGGCGGAGAGAGCCAAAGCAGAAAGACGCGAGACCACAAAAAAGGTTGGCGACACGGCTGGACCGTGACACATGTCCCACTGTGGAGGGGGATTTTTACTCACCTGGCCTTTGGTGTGTCATCATGTTACCAGTCCTGTCATGAGCCTCCACCCTGTGCGCCTGCACTGTATTGTTCTGTACTGCATGCGGACAAGGGGATAAAAGAGGACGGATAATAAAAAGGAGAGTAAGTGAAGCAGTGGGAGTGAGCCACAGTTTTTTTCCTATTGTTAACACTGTATCTTTTTTCTAAACACTACTAAAGTGAGGGATGAAGCGGATCAAAGGGGTGCATATGATTGCCCTGGTGGGTGTAGAGGGTTATTAGTTGGTAAGGCAGTGAGAGTGAATAGAAGTGGGGGGTCTGAGGTGCTGTGTAGGAGGAACTTGATGGCGCAGATGAAAAAGCTCATCAACAGTGATATCATAGCTCGTGTAGATCTTGAAAAGACACACCCGAGGACTGAATAACACACCTGGACCGTGTTGTTTTATCATCCAACGTCTGTCACCATCTGCCTACGTACTAAACCTCCTGCTTGTATGTGAGATATCAAGATATTTCATGTCTGCGATGACAGCTGAAGAGAAAGAGAGAGCGAAAGAGAGAGAGGGAGTGAGATGATCTGAGAGACATAACAAACCCCAGATGTGCAAAATAAGCAACATCTAAAGCCAGTTTTTACTGTCATGTCCTATTTATACTTTTAACTTGCACTATGCAGAAAGGTGTGGATCCTTAGACTTACATTGGAATGTAATATAGACTGACAATATGAAAATATAAAGAAATAATAACTATAATACAACAAGTGTTCAATAAGACCATGTTTTGACTGAGGTATTCAGAATCATAATATAAACAAACTCTGTGACAAGGATATAAAAGTAACACTTAGAAACATGAGCCACTTGCAGTAACACAGTCCCAAAGACCTCCACGTCAAATACCTTTGTAATGGAGCTGTTTTTCTAAAAAGGACCATACACACACGTACACGCCTGCACACATACATGATTTTGTATGTGTGTGCGTGATAAGGTGGACCTTGAGGTTCTTTACAGGGCGAGTGTAGAGAGCTGCGCTCCAGTCTGGTGGAGGTGCTGCCAGATCAAGAACAGTCCACCCCCAGGTGGTAAAACTAAGCTTTCAGGGGTGAGAGGTCACAGACACCGAAGTGGTCACACACGTGTCAGAAGACTATTTACAACTGGAGAGGCCCTCCTCAGACCACCTACAACTGCTCCTCCACCACAATACTGTACGTTTACAAGGGGGTGCTGTGGCTCAGGACCCACTAGGTGGTGGTAAAGCTCCATACACAGCAGCTCTTCATCACGGCATCCCAACATGAGTGACTCTTATCATCAGTCAAGTGATAGTATACCTGCAAATATGTCTGAACTCTGATCCTCCACTACCTGAGCAGAAACCCATGAAGAGAGGGGTGAACATACAGGCATTCCTTAACTGCTGAAATGAAACCATAAGTGAGGTTGGATATAGCTTTGAATGCATAAGTGGCCACGCATGTGAGTGCATAACTATGCCCTTAATCTGAAACGGGTCCATAACCTTTTGGGCTCTTATTCAAGGTCGCGAGGAAGTTCAGGTCAGAGTCGGAGCGTGGCTAACAGTATTGGAATGCATACTGGTTGTCTCGAGCAATGAGGTAGACTTACTAAATTTATTTTCAAATATTTAAAATAGAACAAAACTCCATATGCAATATGAGAGCATCATCTCTCATTGCAGTGCCATGAATACACAATTACACTGGTCCAAGTCTTCCAGCGACACGTTTTGGGAGGTGACATCCAGCAACCTACAGTATAGCAACACAGAGCAGACGAATAATAATATTTATCACATATATTTCTGTATAATATAACAAATAAAACTGACAAAATCTTAAAAAACAAACAAACTATGCAGTGGTTAAAATGTGCACATTTTGCACACTGTGCCATTTAAGTGACAAAAACTCAGGAATTCAAAAGCTATTAAAAACATCCAGTGGATTGACAAACATTCATTTGTGGAATCCAGTGTGTTACGTTTGTAAAAGTTATGCTATACATAAGAGAAATATAACATACAACTACTGCACTGACTAGGTGGAAATTAAAAACCATCATCACTGTCATCAGTTTTAATTATTTATATTAAGTTGAAATAAATGCATTAGTACATCTAAAAGCAATTAACTGAATAAATAAACTAAAAAAAAAACACGTTGATGTAATTTTCCACGTTGAATTAAATTACTTTTACTCAGTCAAATTAAGTTGATTTGATTGAATAAAATGAAGTTCAGAGAAAGTCGAAGAAATTCCCTCAAAGCATTCCTTTGAGATCTTGTATTTCCCACAGTGAGACATTCAAGTGAGGTCATAGTGACCTTCTCCTTTGACCTTTAACCCCAAACTCATCACTTGCTCCATGAATCCAAATGTGTTTGTGTGAAATTTTGTGTTCACAAGAATGAGACAGACAACCTGAAAACACACCACCAACACAGAGTAATAACAGTTTTTAAATAAAAGTTTTACCTTATTTTTCTGGGGGTGTGTATGACCATTTTATAATTTAAGGAGGAAAAGTCAACATGTCGCCCTCTGGTGGTTTAAAAGCAGATGTGAGAGGGAAGTGGGATTTTCTGAGAAATCAAACCACAACTTTACACATACATTCAGTATTAAACGCTACTTAAAATGAGAAAAGAGTACGAGTGAGATGTTTCAAATTATAGTGCTGTCACTGAAGCAGTCATAGTCATGAACACAGGGACAAGCCTGTTCCTCGCCACACACTGGTTTGCAGGTTTCATATATTGCAGGACAATTTAATTTAACAGCTGCCTCAGCACAGAGTAAAGTGAGGTACACTGCATATTTTTTTTCTGCCACTCTTACACAATGGTACGGTAGAACACAGCAAGTTCAGCGGGGTTATGGAGGTCTTGATACGAAAAAAAGAAAACTGTGAATGAAACAATACCAGGGCAATCGAGAGCAGGAAGAGGAAGAGGACGTGTAGTAAGTCCATCACTGGCAGGAAGCGGTGAGGTGTGCCAAAATATTTTTGAACTATGAAGGAATAATGCCTGAACTGCAAGAGTGTGAGGTGAAGGAAGCCCAGCGTTTGGGCGTCATGATTCATTACAGTGGCGACCTCTGATGTGCTGTCATCACCTCGCTCTCACCACACACATATCCGCTGGCTATGTCAACCACAAGGCTTCAACATATTGAAAATTTAAGCCTTGTCAACGGCTGATACAGGAACAGTTTACTAAATGTTCCTCCGCAGCATTACTGTTATTCTTACACCTGATTTAATAATGGACTTCTTTTAGAGCGATTTCAACAGAGCAGGACATTTGATCTTCAATGTAAACACCACTGAGTAAACACACAATAGCCATGATTCATTTATGTCTCACTAAAGCCCTGTCACGGCCTTTGACACCATTCACTGAGTCACAAAGGTTAGCTTTCTTGATAATCTCTCATTCCTGAGTGAGTTGCTTAACTAAATCTGTAGTAATCCATATAGACAAGTCTGCAGGAGCCTTTAATATAAGTGAGTAGTTGATCCTCTGTGCCATTAAATAATACTTTTCTCCTAATGATGGCCATGGTTTCAGAGTGTTCCTCCAACCGTGCTCTAGCTGCCTCAATGAGACACTTACATAATGTGGGGGAAAAAAAACAATCAATATAAAATGAACTGTGAAGGTGAACAGTCATTCATTTAACATTTGTCACCTGGTGGGACACTGTATGGGAATTAATCAATCTCCTGTCACGCCTGCGCATGCAAGTAACAGCACACAGAGGGTCAGCTGAGATGAAGAGACTGCAAAAAAAAAAGAAAAAGAAAGAAAAGGGTGTTAACTGTGGTATTTGTTTTGAACAGTAAAAATGTCAAAATTTTCTTTCAATGAAATGATCCCTCCCTGCAAATTTTATCTTGCATATTGCAAAGTTTAAAAAACTGGCCAAAGGTAACTAAAAGATGGAGAACTCTGGACGTCATTTATCATTTATTTGTTCTCTCTCCCCCATGTCTGTCCTTTCTTCTTTGTGTGTATATCTTATTGCTGTTTTCTTGGCCAGGCCTTGCTTGGAAAAGAGATTTTTTTTATCTCAAGCAATCTGTCTGGTAAAATAAAGGTTAAAAAAAGAACAGAGAAAAACAAAACAAAGTCAATCACATGGTTAGAAAAATGCTATATTCCCTGACATGGATAAATAGGGAAGGAGCATAAATGTTTTGCTATAGTTCCCAAGTGCATTTTCCACCAGACAATGTCCTCTGTTGCAGCTGCCAAAGACAACCCACTGCCATTCTAGCCAATGCTCCAATTCCCACTGGACATGTCACTGTCATGGCTCCTGAAAGGCTCCATGTGATTCTTTTGATAATATCTCTTGCTTATTTTTTTTTGCCAAAAGCGGCTTGCATCTCTAAAACATGGATTCATTCATGGATGTATAGAATTGATATTATTCTGTTCATTTGTCATTAACATTGTCTTTAAATGCGTAAATTCTTTCCTTTAAAAAAAAAATGTAAAAAAAAAGCTTGTTTTGACCATCCATTTCAGAAATATATAGTATATTAGATATTAGACTGACACTGACATCCAATCCTAACATCCCTGTGTGTTGGATTTCAGCCTAAATTCATCTATGGCCATATTAGATCCAGGTATAACCTTATAGACCACACCTCCCAAGGTCAGAGACAACTCATAAATGCTTTACTTTACTTTACTTTATTTGTTTATTTGGGTGGGACAGTGCACATCAATGTACATATAAAAACATGTAAATGTGCCGGATTATAGCAGCAATGCTAATTTCCATCCGGAGTCCCAAAACATAAAAACAGTACAGTGACAGGAGAACACAGTTATATACGCGACATGACAAAGCAGACAACAAGATAAAAAAACAGGTCAGATGATCAGGCCAGTAGTGGAACCTAGACCAGGGCCGTTGCTATGAATTCTGGGCCCCCTTAAAGAATACTAAAGTGGGCCCCTCCCCCCTAATTTTCCCCTTTTTTCTTAGACTACGTATGTATTATCGTTTTTTATTTAGCCTTCTTTGTTTTGATGCTAATGCAGCATTACACTGCAAAAACTCAAGTATCTTAGCAAGAATATTTGTCTTATTTCTAGTCAAAACAAATCTCATTCTACTTAAAATAAGACACATCATATTAGCTTGTTTTTAGATACTTCTTTCAAGCATATTTTCACTTGGAATAAGTAGAAAAAAATATGATAGTGGAGCAAGTTTTTCTTCCTTATTACAAGCACAAAAAACTTACTTTCACTGGCAGATTTTTCTATTGTGAATTTAAGTGGAAATTATCTAAAAACAAGTAATTTTTTAGGTAATGAGTCTTATTTTAAGTGGAAAGAGATTAGTTTTGACTAGAAATGAGACATTTGGACAAGAAATAAGACAAATATTCTTGGAAAGATGTTGAGTTTTTACAGTGTACTATGAGTATTAGTCAGGGTCTTACGCAGAATAAATCAGTCATACAAAGATTAGACTACTGGGGTCTTTTATGGGCCCTACTGGGCGCTGGGCCCCTAGAATTATCATCACCTTTCTCCCCTATACAACGGCCCTGACCTAGACAGTTTGAGAGATAAAGTGCAAGGTGCAAAAGTGCTGGGCCAAAGTGACAGGTGCTAAAGTGCAGGAGTACATGTATTGCACGGTGCCCTAAAGTGCACTCAGTTTAAAGTGCCAGGTGTATTGCATCGGATTAAAGTAAAAGTAAAATTAAAGTACGACATGGTATGTTATCCACATATTATAGCAACTAAATATTCTATCCATATTCACATTTCTATTGTCGGTCTCACTCAAGCACTGCACCCTGACTTATTATTGCACACGAACCAGCCATAAACATTCGCACATAATAACTATACCTCCATTATTTCAGACATACCGGTCGGTCACAAACATTCGCACATAATATCTACTGTACAATGCTGGACCATTGCACACGCACCGGCCATAGCCATACAACTGCAAACATGTTTAACCCGGGTTAAACATGTTTACAGGTGCTCACAAGTTTGTTTGTCTAATATCCAGTCTGTAAGTTGTGCTTTAAAGGTCCTGAAAGTCGGACACTCTCTAATATTGATGGGTAACTTGTTCCATTCTACTGTAAACATCTTTGGACTGATAACACGTTTTGAGAAAATGTTGTGTGTCTGAATTGTACCTCACAGTCCCCTCTTGTGGTGGCCCTGGTCCCTATATTCCTTTCCGGTTGTTTTTTTATATACTCATTTAGGGGCGGTGGGTACAGGGCGTTTAGAGATTTGTAGATCGCACATACATGTTTAAAGAACTTAAGATTGTTGAAACTAAAGAAATTATATTTTGCCAGGATGTTGCAGTGATGATACGAATGTGTTCTTTTGTCGAGTACCTTAAGGTGCAACATACAGTATTGACCCACAGACTGGGAAGCCAACCTCTGGTGGCTGGAAGCAGTGCCTGAGGAAGCTTGGCCTAACTGTTAACCTTAAATGAAATAAAATGCCATCTAGTCCCCGAAGGGAAGCGATCAGAGCTACAAGATGCACTTCATCCAATTTAGTTTCGCACAATCCCCTCTTCCTCGCTACATTAGCTGACAAATACGTTGACCTAAGTGGACTGGACCCTGTAAAAACGTCTCAGTGGAGAATCTTTGACAGTGACAGAATGGGTCAAGAAATCAGAGAGTACAGAGGTTTATATCATAACACCAACTGTGTCAGTGATAAACACCTGACTTTATGACTCTCAGCCTTTGTTTTAACCTCTATTGTACTATGGCCCTATTTATTGTAATGTAATATTGTAATGTATTTGTAATTTATGGAAATGTTGACGACGTGTGCTGCTGCCTTCTTGGCCAGGTCGCCCTTGAAAATGAGATCTCGATCTCAACGGGTCTTTTTACCTGGTTAAATAAAGGCTAAAGAAAAGAAAAAAGAAAGCCTTCAGGAAAAATGTTTCAGACTTGGTGTAATGTATCATGTTGAAGTCATCAATAAAATGATTGGAATACTAATTCCAGCACTAATAAACTCATTACTGTATAATTATAATTATATATCATCCATCTTAACATCTTTTAATCAATAAAGCCACTTACGATAGGAACATGGTGAGATATAATGGCATCTCTTGTTGTTAACATGTATCAATATTTGTCATTTATGTATTTCTTTATTTTACTTGTTGAATACATGTTAACGGGTTAACTACTTTTATTGAAAGGGGAAAGTTAGATAGTTAGTATACTGAAGGTGCAGCTCAGTCTAGTTATTCCAATCAGGGTCAGGGGCTTCACCGCGCTTGTCTTAGGTATTTATCATTATTTTATTATGTCTTTCCTTGTCATGTCATCATAGAAAAGTCCTCAGGTGACCTTGTCATGATTAAGACAGTCTAACACATCCCTCTCAGATGTTTCAGTACATGATTGTACACTCATTCTTGATTTTAATCTTGATATATACATACGGTATATACTGTATGCTGGTGAGCCCATAGCTCCTCTTGTACTGCTTCCCCCTGGAGTTTTATTCTGTAGACCAGTGCTTGTCACTAAAGCCCCTTAAGGACAAAGTAATTCTCGAGTACAGGCTTTTTTCCTTTTTTTTTTTCTTTTATTGAGACATATTTTACAGGGTGCATTTGTCCTTTTCACACATGACAGCCAGTGACAGAGGTGACAGACCATTTTGACAGTAATTGGACGCTTGATTGTTGTGCTCGGGGGTCACCTCAGGCCAAAAAAAAGAGCAAACAAACAACACTTTCACCCACTCCTCTAGCCTGACTAAAACAACTGACATTAGTACCTATTAGTGTATGGCCACAAGTATTACCATCCTACTTAACCCGTGATGCACCGGTGGGCACAGCAGCCACTGTGGTTCACACTTGGATGTTGATGTCTCCACAGCTCTTCAACTGAACTGTCCTTCTTCAGACTGTGGAGAAAGTGGTGTTACAACACAGTTTCCCGCCCTGTAACCACAGCATGTCAGTATTTATTATGTGTGCAATACAACTAACACAAATGCAATAACATTCTTTCTATACATAATGTTGTGCAACCAAAAAATGACCAATAAATTGCCATTAAGTCAAATTAACTCCAACAAAATCTAATGTTGCAGTCTTGTTGCTTGCTTTGCAGGGCTTTTTTTTTTTTTTTTTTTACATTGACTTCATCATCTGTACATGCTTCAGAGCCCCCCCTCCTTTTCTGATCAAATATAAAGAATCACTGAAAGCTCCCTTTGTCTGAGCTACATACAGAACACAGTTCAGCCTTGTACCCGTGACGCTCAAACGCCCGCTCAGTGAATCAGCTGGTCAACACAACCTTGTCGTTTAACCCAGAAAATGATTGAGCCAGACGCAAAGAAACCACACATGACCTAGAAAAGAAAGTCAACAAAGAAAAAAAAAGCAACAAATAACTAATATCTGCTTCCCTGAGATACTGTGTCAGGATTTGTTATGGAGAAATTCTCTTGGAGGTGCAGTGACCCGTAAGTGTAAAGGCTTATCTTCCTCTTGCTGGATGGTATCCACTAGGCTGGATCTTCACAGAGAAAGCCCATTTTATAAGTCAGTGCATCTTCTGACCCGGTTTGAACCCCATGCAGCCTGTTTCAGGTGCGAGGACAAAAGTCAAACAAAAGGGAACAGATTTCAGACAAATATTAAGGGCAGAAGGAGGTGCTGTGACCGCCTGCTCAGTTCTGCATGAGATGATAAACATTGGGAAGCTTTTTACCTGAGTGCTTTTCTCAAGATCTTCCTTACACAAGAATGAGCAAGAACAAGTCTGATGCTATGTAAAAGGCAGGGTGTTTTTCAAAACCACAAGACTTCTTTCCGCAATCTTCAGAGCGCCCAATGGGACGCGGCGGCTTTCTCACCTCACATGTAATCAGGGCCGACATCTGGGGCTTGCATATTGTGCCAGTGGCAACGGATACAAAGAAAGCAATGCTTATGAGAAATAGTTTTCCTGAGAGTGTATTTTATTGTGTGATTTGAAATATATTTCTATAAGAGAATTTTCCAAGAGTTTGATTTTCATCAGTTGTTCCCTTAAAATGTCTTCAATACCACCTACCCACACAAACAAACAAGCAGCAACACATACATGCACTCGCACACACACACACGCACACGCACACGCACACGCACACGCACACGCACACGCACACGCACACGCACACGCACACACACACACACACATGCACCACACACTGGCTTGATCGATGCATTGTGCCATATGAGAGCTGTGTGTGATGGGTAGCCAGCAGGGGGATGGGTCAATGTGCAGCTGCTCTCTTTCCATCTCTCTTTCTATGTATTCTCATAATCTCTCCAGCACCGTGAGCAGCGGCTGACTGCTGCTGCGCTGTGTGAGAGAATCTCCATCTAACTTGGGGGAGAACTTAGAGGAGCAGACCATCGATCTTCAGCTATTTCAACTGTGAACGTGGTGGATTTTACACCAGTTTTTTTTTCAACTTCTTCTTTTTTTACATGCTGTACAGTCTCAGAGTCTCTGATCCTCTTCGCCACTCCACTCTGCAAACACAGAGGTGCCCTGGAGAGGAAAAAGGGGTTTCGCTGTCTGGATAAGGTAAAGTTATGCTTTATTAATGGAATTACTAAAAGTTTTACAGGCTGGAGGTCAGGCTTGAGTCTCCTCCTGGATTTTATGCTGTGCCCACTGTGTATTTTAGAGCAAATCTGTTTAAAATCAAAACTATGGAGCAGACTAAGAAAATAAAAGGTTGTGTCTTGGGTTTGTTGAAACATCAGGGGCTTCCATATTCCTGCTGAAACATTTTTGTTAGTTTGTTTCAGCTTGTTGGTTGTATCAGTTTAATGTTTGTGTCTCTATAAGGAAAGATTCCTTCTCAAATGTAATGCCAGAATTAACAGGAAAATCTCAAAACAAACACACTTGTTGATTCACCCTATGGTCTGTGTAATGCTTACCAGTACATTTGAATCATTTAGAAAAACATTTACAGTTCTTTATCACCTTAAAATCCATTACACAGGTGTTATATTTCTCAGTAATTCACTTACAACTCTACAAGAATCAGGTGAGATGTTCTCTCCTCTGGCAAAGCTTATTCGATCCATTTGCTTTCCATGAACATGAAGCCAGCTTTTGAATGAACATGAACACATGCGGTGCACCTGTCCCGCTTATGAAACGTTCCTCGGAGATGGTCACCCATGAAGTGAGCATGGTTGCATCTCATCAGATGTGTGTTTGATTTATGCACCTTTAGCTGCTCGTGGTTATGAGACAATGCTTTGATGCCCAATGAGGGGAAGTAAGAGGTGATTGAGGGTTCCTCTGACGCACAAGGCTCAATGAGCACAGCAAGAGTTCCCTGACACTCTGCATGCCCGTGTATACTTGGCCCATTGTGCTGTAATGCAGAAAAGGATACAGTAAAATCTATCAATTTACAGAATGTAGTGTTTTTAATAGAAGCACATGCTGTACGCAATGTTTTTTACATGCAAGACCATGAAAAAGACATAATATACTCAGTAACATGCTTCTCATGTACATGTATTATGAGTCATACATATTCGCCACGGCTCTGCTGGATTAAGTACAGTATAATCACTCAGATTAATTTTAGATTAGACCACTCTGAGTCAGCTGGACACCGTTTTTAACATGTTCTTGTTCTTAAACAAACAAATTATTCATGTGCTACGCGACAGATGTTTTATGGCTTCCTCTGTAAATTGATGTGACAGAGAGCATTGTGCTGCTCCAGCACCTAACTCCCTTCTATAATGCAGGTCGGGGCCAGACAGGAAGCGGGTTTACATGGGATAAATGCTGTTAATGTTGCGTGACTCAAATATGCACTCCTGATTCCATCACATTAACAAAACATAGAAATCCTCTTATAATCACTGCAGCAGCTGAGCAATGGCCACATGGAGCAGCAAGGTCCATACAGCCATTGTCATTATCAATAATGCCTGGCTTTAATCACCTCTGTGCTCAATATTTCTCAGTTACTCGCAGTGCATCAATCGTGAATCATTGGGAATTTGTGGCAGTGACATCTTACCTGTCACACTGCTGTCCAGCCGTGATACCTTATTAGAGCTGTTTGTAAAAGTTCTTATGTCCTCATGAAAACCCCCAGAGCACATCAGTTCAATAATACTGAGTGAGGATCTCCCCTCTGAGCAGAAAGGCCATGGCAGCTTCTCTGCTCTCCAACTCTTACCGTGATTAATACTCAGCCCGGCGATTTTACAGTTTTGCGAGGCTGAGTAATTGATATTAAAAGGCATTGACTGTCATAATCCCCCTGATTCTATAAGCTGCAAAATATGGAATTAATTTACAAGAAAACAGCTGGAAAATGCAAAAAGCAATATTAACCTGTTAATGTCATGCTGGTTTAAATACAAATAAAAAGCTATTCACAACATCCAACAAGTCTCCAACATGTAAACAATTACCGGCTGTGAAATGTCTTTCAGTATCATGAAAAATAAGAAGACTAGTCAGTTATTTTCTTGATAGAGCTCTAATTGAAACAAATCTTGTTACATTGTGGTCCAAAATAAAATGCAAAAAACATCTCCATCTTACTGCACCGCCCTCTGATCCATCCGTCCACATGAGTGAGGCTTGTCTGTATGCATGAGGTGTACTTACTCTCAAGAACACATTTCTGTTTTGTTATGTGTGAAGAATGGCACGTGCATGGTTTCTGAACATATCCAGGCTTCATGTATGTGGCCCCTGGTGTGCAAATAAAACTATGAGTCTCCAGCCATGCTTGCAGTTCTGTGAGGTTGTGCTTAAAGTGATAGTTCAGGTCATTTGACGTGGGGGCTGTGTGAAGTACTTATCTGGAGTCAGCGTACTGCCTGCAGTAGATTTGGATTAACACTCTCCCAAGTTCAGAGAAGCAGCAGGAGCACAAGCGATGTGCAGCTGTGGACGAGGGTCAGCAGAAAAATGGATTTTAGCCACTGGTTAAAAATAAATAAATAAGAAAACACAAAATATCAGTTAAATGTATTCTTTTTGAACATTTTCACCACTTTATCTCAGGCCCTTTCATCTGGCACAAGTGTTACACAAACCAGAAGATACCCAGACTTTCAGCACAGCCAACAGGTTGAGAGTATTAGCAGGCTAACGTTTATGAATTAACAGAGTACAATGGGAAGGTGAGGCTGATGGGAATAACATTAATTTTGCAGGTACAATATTTAGTCACAGACTATTAGACCAATTTAAATTTTGACTTGATGATGGGCCTTGTGATATTTGGGCAAACTGATGTCAGCCAGTAGGGGTTTTAGGTGTTAAAATGAGCAAACAAAAAAACAAAAAAGCAGTAGAGCAAATGGATGTAAAAAATGGACTTGATGATGGTGATAGAGAAAAAGTTAAGGTGTTACAACTTATCCCGGGGACAGCACGGATATGACCCTAATTTCATCCAAGAAAGAAAGAGAAAATTCACTCAAAATCATAACCATTCAACAGACAGACATTACCATTATTATTAGCAAGGTGTACAGTTTTAAGCCTTTCAGTAATTATCTATCCAGCTAGCTAGACGGGCAACAATGTCCAACCAACCAATCAGACGACCAGTGTTGTGTGTAACTTACAGACACATACTGTACAGCAGAACAGTGACCTTCGAATTCCAAAATTTCCTGTTGGAAACCTCTCAGCTGAGTTTCAAGAAGTCATGAGTACAAAGGAAATGTGGGGATTTTCTCAGATTTCTTAGAGGGAAATGGTCTGACTTGGTACATTTCAAACAAACAAAAGATCACAACTTAAAAGATGCATAGAGAATAAAATGTAATACAAATCATAAATGAACAAAGACAAATTCAGTCACATGAGCGTGGGAAAATCAACATACATTTTTCATATTGTATCATATCATGGGCTTGAGCAACATCATATCATCTATACTCAGAGTCCTCCCATCCTTAGACAATCAGGCTTTGAACGTGACGGACACGCAGCCTGTCTGATGGCATCACTGTCGCATACTGAAGAGATACAATCTGTCAACTTTGGAGCAAATCAAAGTCCGGATATAAATTCTCTCACAAAAGTAAGATCAAACCTAGAGCTGTACCCTTTTCTAGGTAATTATATTGCATTGCTAATTGTTTTGTTTGATTATTTCTCTGCCTGTTTGGTTCTTTTGTGTTTCTTTTTATAGAAAAGTACATCTACGCAGTTTAGTTAATTGTATGTTATTATCAGTTGTTTTGTCAGTCTGTTTGTTTTTGTTGTTGTTATTGTCTTATCTTCTTTTTAAAATTCTTCTTTAAAAACTGACTATTTCAATTACACTCTAAAAGCCCAAATAGGAGCAAGAGTTTAAACATTGGCGGAATCTATATATTATTTATTATAAATTCACTTTTTTTTGCTATATTGGAACTATGTTAAACTGGATTGTCCCTGTTAAGTACACAAACAAAACAAGATGTCGACATGGCAACAGCAGACTGAGCTGTCACATCTTCGTGTTTTGCCCAGCAGACATTTATCTTGCTCATCATTGTAAGGACTCTTACATAATGCTGGAGAGTTTAGTAGGTCAGAGGGGCAGAGAGGAAGATTGGGTTTGCATGAAATCCATTGGACGTACTATACAGAACAAAGACCCACTGATGCCGACATCTGTCGTCCTGTTTCCCGTCACAGAAATGGATGTGGATCACGGATTCTATCGACAGGTGGACGTCCATGACCACGCTCACTACATCGTTGCCTTCTTTGTTTTGGTGATTGGAACAGTTGGGGTTACTGGGAATGCCTTGGTCATGTATGCCTTCTCCTGGTAAGATACTTTTTTTTTTAATGCAAGGAGTGATGGTGAAGATGTAATTACTGGTGTCATTATTCAGCTACTTGTAAATGACTTGACTTTTCTTTTTCTCTATACTTGAAACTAAATCTTATTCATAATCTTGCATCTCTAAAATTCTGCATTATTTATTTCACACTGCGTCCTACCACCAGGCTTCATTACAGTCTTTAATATTTTGGAACCACACCTCCATGTGGACTAGTTTCTCCGATTTAATCAAAGCATCATTTCATATCAGCACTTTTTCCATTTCAGCTTCAATAATATACAACTGTTCTCTCATTTAGATTTCCTAATTTAGATTTCACACAAAGTTTTATTTTAACCACAACATTAATCCATTACCTACACTTTGAGTTTTCCGAGTACTGATAAACAGATGGAAAAAAACATGACTATGACTGAATTTTAGCTTAAAGACAAATAAACATCAATGACAGTGACAGTGTTGATTAGATACTGTAGGCCTATGCAATTTAATTTAATTTTGCTCCCCAAATAGGATAAATAGGTCAATATCTGAAATATTTGATTGATGATGATACTGAACTAGAGTATATTAAACATTAGTTAACAACATTAGCAAGGTACTAATATATATTAAACATTATTCCACAATTCTATAGGTTCTAATGAATAAAGGACTTTAAAAGCAGCTGTTAATTACTAGAAGACGCAGTCATCACCCCCCATATTTGACACAGTTTATTACAAGCCTAATTTAGCCTATCACATTTATGCATGTGAACTAGTCCTAAAAACAGATCCTGGGAGTCACACAGGCCGGCACAGATGGACTGTGGGAGCACAGTGCTTCACTGTTCATGTTCTGTTGGATCTCCAAAAAAAAAAGTAAATTCACAGAAGCCGTCTGCCTGAGGACTGTTTTGTTCATCAGGTCTTTAACACATATTAAACAGTCCCTGGGGTGGCACATTGTAATATCAAACAGAACATTTGAGATATCCGACACACTTAAAGGTTGAATATGGAGAATTACTAGAATACCACCATCCATTGATCAAGATAGGCAACAACAACAACAACAACAGAAAAATAATTCTAACCTACTGGCAGATACGATGTAAACAGGAAGTCATTATCGAACCTGTCAAAATTTTAAAAACAATTAATTCAGACTAAATATAATTTCTTATGGAAAAGCAATACTTTTGTTCTGCACTTCTCTAAACACCCTGTGGGTGTATTATTTTTGAAAAAATATAGCTTTTAATAAAGATTATCCATTCAACCTTTTATTCAATAAAACTGAATATATGAGTACACTGTTGGAATAAAGTTGGAATAAAATTTACAGCTTCTCATGAAATGATTGTGACAAAGTGATTCATCTTTAATAAATAAATATATCTTTTCATATCTTTTTCGAGCTCTTCCAAAGATATCACTCCACGATTAACCTTTATAACAGGAATAAAAATAAGAATGTGTCTGAAAACAAAATGATTCCAACTTTATGGGCAACAGTGTATTAAATCTACTAATATCAGTATATCAGCGCATTTGTTTTACACACTGGAAGAACAACTTCAAAGCCGACACTTTAGTACAGTTTAAGAGCACCAAATAGGGAAACAGTGTGTTTTTGCATTACTGTATAAAGTAGATGTCGCACACACAGGCAGAAAGGTCTTCACAGCCTGCAGGCATTCAATACCAGGAAGTGGCTTAGTGATTTTCTAACTGTGCTGGATAAATCAATGAATGAATTCAATAATTCAGCCAGCTACTTGCTTATCTACATTGAACACTACCCTTCCACCTTTATGAGGGTATAGGCAAGCTTAAATAACGGTGTAAATCAAATTAACTATTGTGTCCTGCTGAAATACAGTGGTGATATCTGAGAGGAGGGTTGCAGCTAACACAAAAAAAAATCTATAATTTTATAAACCTTCTGTATTTCTTGATTATTAGCGTTTCTATAACTTATATTCCCTGTATCATAACAATCCACATCACAACCCAGAACAGCTTCCACTGGCTTTCATGTCAAACCTTAGAGAGGAGAGCCGTCGGACTCTTGTGTGATGCTGTTGCGTCTGGCTTATTTTTTGACACCGCTGGGAGCAACAGCTGGGTGTTCATGTCTGAGAGGACACACGTGGTCCAACACAGTTGACAAGCATAAAGCTCTTAGAATAATTCATACATCTGGTGTGTACTCTAGCAAAACGCTTCGGGCATGAGAGGAATAAAGACCGTTTGTATCAAATAATGAATTAACAAATGGATAAAATAGAAATGTGTCAAACTGTGTCAAGACTGACTAAATATTATCCCTGTGTAAGAGAAGTCAGAGATACAAACATGCACACACTGGAGTGTATGTTATGAGATTAGTATATGGCCACTCCTGGGTATATAGTCTGCCGGTGAATGTAGCTAAGGACCAAGTGTTAGATACAATCCTGGGCCTGACATGTTTTGTGCATTAAGGTCCAACCTCCAGTGATACTGTACCTCAAACACAGCATCACTTGATCTCTTCTCCAGTCACACTTGCGCGCTCCGCACCCACTGGCCTGCATGTAAACACACAAATACACTCAATCTTATCTCTCTGCAGCGTTTACATATTTTTGCTCTTTTCACCGTCAGAGAGCAAAACAAGGGAGAGAGCAGCCAAAGGCTGTCTGTGATAAATGGAGATTGGGCAACTGTTGAAATAAATATTTAACTTTCCAATTCAAATTTAGCCATCGCACAGGGAAACATACAGTACCATTGTTTTCAGCTCACTTGGAACAAAACATTTGGGTTGTGTTCTTACACTTACACACTACCCATCTCTGTTATATCACACAGAATAAGTATTATCTAATACAGTAAATATGAATGTGAAATGCTCACTGACACAGATTACACTGACACCTCACAGATGAAAGACATCAAAGGCTGCTATGAACAACAGTTCTTGTGTATCTGCATTTAGAACAGCTAGAACTAGATTTTGTTCTTTACCAGATTTACGTAATGCAACAAATAGACAAAGTCAAGGGCTTTTAGATTCTCCTGCACTGTTTCTAGACGCTTGTTTCAATGGAACAAAGGCTTTGAATATGATAACCAATATCGATTTGCTAGGGTTGTGTATGATCTGCGCTGCGAGTTGCGGACGGCTGTGGAGCGCACACCATGATCATGCATTACAATGTGACCATCTGTGTCCATGTGCAGGTTTAGAGGGAGAGCTGCCAATATCTGCTGGCCATGACATGTGCTGCTATAGCTGCTGCTATAAAACGTATTAATGCAGGCACAGTTCACAGGTTTTCACAAAGTTAATCTCTGTTAAGTAGCAACACATTCACTTTCATTCAGCCCCTCTGAAAGCACCACGGCCATCACGGAGTGAAGATGATGTCAATACGGGTTTGATTCTTGAATATCCTCCAGGCATTTGGCTAACATTGCCTTTGCCAACAATGCATCTCAAGTTAAAGGTCATTTATAATTGTAATTTTGGCCTCTTGTGATGAAGTTTCTGCTTGGACTGCCTCTTCTTTCAACACTGAAGGAACAAAGAGTGGTATTGAATATGTGTTTCTATTCCTCAAGTGCCCGACTTTATGGTCTGGTAATCATTTGCAAAGAGCTACAATCTTGCATCTGCAATGAATATGTACTTTAAGAGAATTAATGATAGTTATTAGGATGTTACAATATTATGGAGGATGTAGATTTGAGAGTTATTGGATGGATTTTGCATTGGCTGGGGTTTTAACTTCTCTCTATGTTTGTGCACCACTCTGGGGGCAAACAAGAGCTTCCATAAACTGGAAAAGTAATTTTAAGAACAACCTCTGGACACAGTGGGTCTCTCACTGCAATGCCCTCCCTTCACACACAGTGAAACCAAAACATATGGTTCATGATGCAGCCCGTCACTCCACTACACTCACTGACCCACCCTGGCTACCCACGCTCACCAGAATCTAATTCAAGTCACTAATGCTTGCCTGCAGAGTGACTTCGGGGTCTCCATCCATTAGCTTGAACTCAATCATTCTTGGCCACTGCATTCCTTCAAGGAAAGTCCATTGGCAAACAAGACTGTTCTCATCTGTGGCTACCCAGTGGTGGAACATGGGGACATGGGCACGTCCCTCTGCATCTTCAAGACTCTCATCAGACTGAGTTCTTCCTCCTCTCTACTCCAAACACTCTCCCTAACACTTTTACTGCACTTCTTTATTTGGTCTTCTACCAGCTATTAAACAGATGTACTGTAGCACTTAGTACTAAATCTTTAGTTGTGCCTCACTTTGAAGTCACCTTGGATAAAAGTATCTGCCAAATGAGAACATGTAAATGTCACTGTTAGAACTTACAGGCAATGCACTTGAATTTTACTGTAGGCCCACAAGTTACAGTAAAGAGACAGGCTGTGGTATGTGGTGAACTACTGGTAATATCTACTGATGTCAACAATGTAAAGTAAAGAAAATGTATGATTTAAGAGGTGTATAAACTGTTCTGAAAATGTGTTATGCATAATAACTAGTGTCAAAAATAACCACCATACTAATGATGTGCGACTTTTTAATCCTCATGTGTTTCAGTAACAAGAAGCTTCGGACTCCTCCCAACTTCTTCATCATGAATCTGGCAGTCAGCGACTTCCTCATGGCAATCACACAATCACCCATCTTCTTTGTGAACTCTCTGTACAAGGGGTGGATTTTTGGTGAAACAGGTATTTCTTTCTACATTCTGTTGAACCGTACATACGATACATGTCCTTTATGTTTTCTTAGTGTCAAGAATTCAGGATACTGTACGTGTGATGTCAATATGTAGAACTCATGTATATAATTAAGTTTTGGTGATATCAATCACCAGCAATCTGGAGGTCTGACAAATCACATTACTTACCTCACAGTTGTGGTGACAAATGCTTCCTTCCTTATTTTTCTCCACAGGATGTAAAATGTACGCCTTCTGTGGAGCTTTATTTGGAATCACCTCCATGATAAACCTTCTGGCCATCTCTGTAGACCGCTATATTGTCATCACCAAGCCCCTGCAGGCCTTACGATGGACCTCAAAGAGACGCACTTGCCTAATCATTGCTGTGGTGTGGCTGTACTCATTCGCATGGAGCCTTGCACCACTTTTGGGTTGGAGTACGTAACTTATTCTATCCTCATTACACCATTTTATGTAACTAACCTCATTTTATAGGTTTAGATCATGCACCTTCCTCATATCTGTCTGTAATTTTCCCTCCTCAAGGTTCGTATATACCAGAGGGCTTGATGACCTCATGCACGTGGGACTACGTGACGTCTACTCCAGCCAATAAGAGTTACACATTGATGTTATGCTGCTTTGTATTCTTCATCCCTCTGGGCATTATATCCTACTGCTATCTATGCATGTTCCTGGCAATTCGACAGGCAAGCAGGTAAATATGTGCAATATGAATATACACTGACGCTGACACTCAAATAAGTGAAATGAAATGAAATCTACTTAATAACTGTATAAAACAGCATGCAGCTATTGAACCATATCAACAGTCCTATGTGTTATATAGAAGATTATTGAATTTCTCAGCAATTTCTCTGTATCTCTGTGACTGCTGTCCATTTGCAAAATTACCTGTCAGTATATGAGAATGTAACTGCTTTCCATTTTAGGGTCGCTTCAAGGCTTTTTTAAGGGTCATTGAAATGAAGCTTTGAAATAAACCCTTCTTTGCTTTATTTTTGAGGGCACAAATATGATACTACAGGATTAACCTTTAGCATTTACCTTAAGGGCAACTTATCCACTTTCAGTTTTACCTGTTGACTTAAAGGAATGTCTGAAATCCTAGTGTTCATTACAGATAATAAAAGCAGTCTGCAAATACGACTTAGCCTCTGAAATGGACATTGACAACAACATTTCTTCTTTGTTTCTCTCTGTCCTAACAGAAATGTGGAGAAGTTGGGGTCTCAGGTGAGGAAGTCAACCCTGATCCAGCAGCAGTCCATCAAGACTGAATGGAAGCTAGCCAAGATTGCCTTTGTCGTCATCATAGTGTTTGTGCTTTCCTGGTCGCCCTATGCATGTGTCACCCTCATCGCCTGGGCTGGGTAAATATACTGTACAGCGTGATAAGGGCCCTGTGTGTGTGTACCACACAGAGCCCTTGGTGTTGTTTTCTAACAGTCTGACGGCATCACTTGTGTACACACAGCTTGGTAGCCCTTTGTTTAAAACATAACAACATACAGGATCTTTGCTTCACATTCATTTTCTGCCATCAACCATTTCACCTCTGGTAGAATATGGTTATGGCTGATGACACGCTTACCAGTAAGCTGACACTGCAGTCACGATCAGTAAAAGTGGTGTGCACTTCTAATCTTCAAATGTTTTTTTCACCTTTTTAGATATGGAAACATCCTCAATCCCTACTCAAAGGCTGTCCCTGCTGTCATAGCCAAGGCATCTGCCATCTACAACCCTTTTATCTACGCCATCATTCACTCCAAATACAGGTGAGTGTAGTCAACCAACTAATCACTACCCTAAACATGAAAAAGATGTACGGCTTTTATTGACATGTCGCTATTCTTCCGACAGGGACACCCTTGCAGAAAAGGTTCCCTGTCTGCACTTCCTGGACCAGACCCCCAGGAGGGACTGCTTATCAGTGTCACACAGCGAGTCCTCCTTCAAGGACTCGATGCTGAGCAGACAGTCTTCGGTGTCCAACACCAAGTTTCACAGAGTTTCCTCCATGTCCACGTCTGACACAGTGAGTTTTGACTTCAAAGAGCAGGGAAGCGCCACTGATGGTGTCTTGACAGAAATCAAAATGCACAGGATCATGTGTTGTGTCTATTAAAGAGAAATCATATCCTCTGTTAGTTATCATTCAGTTTTCAGCAGAGCTTAGAAACTGGCGGTCATTTAGCCGGTTAAATCTAGAGTTATGTGGAGTTCATCATTTTAACGTTTCTAATGTAAATTCAAATGCAACAACTTTTCAGCACTGGCAGAGGTTCAAATGTGGAATGATGTACTGTACCACCAATATTCACTACTGTGCCGTATCCTTACTTCGATATACATATATTCATGTGCATATGCCTTGTAGCAGGTTTGGAGCGATGTGGAGTTGGACCCCATCGACCAGAGCCGCTGTTTAAGGTCAAGCTATTCCCTCGCCACTCTGAGGGACAAAGAGTACAAATCATTGGCTAAGGAGTCCAAGGAAAGAGGAAGCCCAAGCCAGGAACAGGTAAGGTAGGTGCTCACATTGTATCTGTTGATATTTACATATAAACCATCTTGAGGTAGAAAGGCGCACAGTTGTGGATTCACAAAAAGACCCTATGCCAATTGTGTTTTGCATTTCATTTAAATTCTGCCCCAGACTCCCATCCCAGAGCAAGGCTCACTGAGCAGATGTGACCACAACCTATCGCCTGAGTCTGTCAACATGGTAATGCCCTCAGCCAGGGAGAGCGGAAGGGAGGAGGAGGAGGAGGAGGAGGAGGCGGAGGAGGAGAAGAGCCCTGAATGCTGGAATAATGGGAAGAAACAGAAAGAGGAGCATGAGAAAGAACAAGAGGAAGAGGGGGGACGTGAGCAGAGAGAGACACGTCGAGTGCAGGGAAAGGAAGAGGAGGAGTCGCAGGCCGTCGTCCAGCCAGACTCTCTGGACAATACTGCATGTATGCACTCCCACACCATCATCGGACCCAACTCAAAGAAAGGCCTTCTGCGCCATGGCTACTGCCGGAAAAAACAGAATGCACAGAGCAGACAGAGAGAACTGCTGCTCAGTTTACAGCCTCTGGACTGTTCGGCTCATCTATTCGAGTCTGTGCAAAGATTTCTCTCCCCAAAACCAGGAAGCTAAATGTTGAATTTACTGTATATATTTATTTAAGTGGCGACATGCTACTGTAATGCAGCACAGTAAAATAAGTTTGTTTGTTTTTTTGTCCAAGAATGTTAAAGCTAATGTTCTCTTATGCAGTTAATACAGTTTTTATTTCAACTGTTTTGCCATGCAGTGCAACTAAATACATTTGTTTTATAGGTTTATGTGCAATAGTATATACACACACACTCTGTGCTGTCAACACTGTCACAGTGAAACAAAGAAAAATCTTTCAAATGGAACCTAAATGTCAAAGGACTTTTTTTTCTCCAGGTCAAAATAAAAAATAAATGTTTTCGTAATGTTTTGTGAGGAAGTTGACTTTATGAATTTAGTCTTGCTAATTTAAATGAGCAATGATTACATTTTGTTTGTTATTCTTTTGAATGCCATGTCCATAATGCACTATTAACATGTTTGTTAAGTCTATAATGCATTTATGAGTGACTGTAGAACTCATTGTATGATGATGTATAACAGCATTTACCATATTTTGTAAGTTGCTGACATTTTGTGCTGTATCATGACTTCAGGCACTTTAGTAATTATGTGTTAAATTATGCAAGTTTCACTCACTGCAGCTACTTTGTTTTACATTTCTGATCTCATCTCAGAATTTTACTATATAACGTATGTGAATGTTTCAGCTACCAAACTTAGCAAGTCATAAAGACACCTGACACTGATGTTTCATCGTCAACTTCTATTACGATACATTCTGGTATCATTCTCATAATTACCAGTTTTAGTCTCAGGAGAAGAAGAGGCACAGTAGTGATCATAGAAGTGTTGCTGTGTGTTATGGAAAATAACCTTCATGAGCTTTATGAGATTTTTTATTAACAATCCTCTTGCAGAATGATCCTCTGAATTTGATGTGAATTGAATCATGCAGCTAATCATAATCTTTCCACATCACTGAAGCCAAAAGCCTGAGTGCTTTCCTCAGCTGTGATCTACAGGGAAAAAGACATGAATACTTCCTCAGAGTTTAATGTGTCTTTACAACTTGCTGTAGCCAGAAAATCAAAGCAGTGTCTTCTTTAATATGCTTTTCAGTTTTCCGGCAGTGTTATTAAGTGTTATAATCAAAAACTTTACTCATAATAAACTTTGATATATGGTGTTACGCATAATTTAACCGAGTCTGTGCATACGGTTTTGTTAGAGAGCCAGACTTCTTAGACAGACTTATTTATCAAATGTGAAAATCTGTTGATGTGCATTTGAACATTCAGTATAGTACAGTAAATGGAGAGGAAGAGACTGGGATTGATGCCCCACACTGGATTCAAAACCAGGGCACATCAGATTCATGTGCTGTGTGACCATGAGCCACCATGATGACAGGAGGCCATAATAACAAGGAACATATGATGCATGCTTCCCACCTGCCCCCCCTTTTTAAAACTTATATCCTCATGTAACCCTGCAGGACAGTTGCCTTAAATATTGAGACCATCTCCCCGGACACTTAAAATGTAATCTTCCATCTCAGTCAAACACCCAGATAATTCCTTTTTGAACTGTCTTTAAACATTAATTTCAGGATCCCATGAGTGGTTCGCTTATCCAGTTATGTAAAGATGATCCAAAGGTATGCACTGCAGTCTTACGTAAAGGACTAGCACACTTCAGTGGTTCAATAGCATTGCACGGGGGTTGGTGGTGGGGGGGATTTTTTTGCTGCTGGGCTTTTTGTCGGTTTATAACCATATATTGACATGGCACACACGTAGCTGAAAGACAGCCCAGTGGATCTATGCGGCACAATGCAAACATCTATTAACATCTAGCTTCAGCGGCTTTGAACAGTTGGTAATCTGGTCATCTGCCAAATAGGTCATGCCTTTTAACACGTAACATGGATCAATGTATGTTTATTCAACAAAATACCGCAGTGCAAAAATAAAAGGATGCAACAGACATCAGAGAGCTGATATAGACAGTCAGACAATGTAATATTTACTCATATTAACTACTTAGAAATCAGCAGGACACATTCAGCCATTGATAAAACTTGAAATGACGTGTCCTCTGACATCATGTGAAACACCACTGTGAATGAAAATGTGATATAAGTACTGACATCCTACTAGTACACTGATTCCTGTCCTCATTGAAACTGTGGATTACACTATAATCATACTGATCCTGATGAATTGTGCACCTGAACAATGTCCAGAGTCCACAGATTGGAGAAAAGAAATCACCAGCTTCACCTTCAACAGCAGACCAGATTATAAACTAAACTAGAAACTTCTGGTGCATAAGGAACACGTGTAGCCTATTCTTTGAATCGCATAAATGTGGTCAGTAATCTCAATGTCAGTCTGCCCATTAGCGCCCTGATTGACGATATGTAACGGTGACAAACATCTGTCACGCTGAATGAAATACAAATCTAACCTTGCTCTTAAAACCTTGTCAATTAAACCTTAACATTACCATATGTAAATATCTTAGGTGGCCTGAAATCTGAATTAACTATGAAATGTGCACTTTCTTTGCTGACCACTAGAGAGCGTACCAACACCATGCCACTACTATGCAACTATGCAAACACTAAATCCTGCTTCTCAATCACTGCCATATCACATTGACTGTATAATGAATTTTAAACAAACGAATGGACAGTTGAATAATGACAACACCAAAACTACAAAAGCCTTTACAGGGAGTAATAACACAAAAGCAAAAACACTACATGAGATCTTTAAACAAAAGGGCAAAAATAATTTTAGTGGTATTTTGATGTGAAACTCTACTGTAACTATACATAGGCAACCTAAGACACCTAAAATATAGGCTACAGAAAACATCCAATGCCACACGGAATAATTGTTTTGTGTCTCATTCGATAGACAAGCTGGCCTATTTAAAAGGCCCTAAGGTTTTTTTTATTCCAGCATCAGTGATAGTGACTGCTCGATCTTTAAAAAGCTCATACAGTAGCCTACATGAAAATGGCATTCGACTTGTCTGATACAGGAGGCATTTAGTGGAAAGAATGACATCACTGTCCATTGATGCAACAAGGTAAGCTGATGCCTTGTCACATGTTGAAATATTTCTTTTCTAACGTCACACAAATCTTTCCCTAATATATTCACGACCACTGACAAATTGGTTCCTCACTAGAATTACATCACTTTCCTTGACTCAGAAATACCAGTGAGAACATTTTAACTGCTTGATTTTTAATTTAGGATGAATCCAATCTGGGGTAGCCTAAATGTAATAAGATTTTAAGAGAGAGGCCTCTGGACAAATCATGCAGGAAAGTTTTAATCAACTGATGGTGTTATTTGAGAAAATAGCCCCTCTAAGGGCTTACGTACATAGTTATTGAGGTAAATTTGCCTGATATATTAGAACCAAGAATTTCCTTTTTGGTTTGGCCTATCAAACCCTGAAAAGAAACCACCACCAAAGCCAAGTATTTCATCTTAATCACATTTACCTTTGTTTTATAGTTTCACTGCGACTATAATTGAGAAAACCTGTTTTTAGCAAAGCTGAAAATCTTCCTTCTTTGGCAGAAAGAAAGTTGCAACTTGCCTAAGTGTTCAAAACCACTGTTCAGCCAAGGGGCTGAATAGTGCTGGCTACTGTTTGAATAGTTATGTGTTATCGCTCAGTGGTTTAAACCCAGTTGTACAGCAGAAAAAATAGTTTAAATGCGAGAGTATAAATCCTGAAAGATGGGCCTTAACCTATAGCTACGTATATAAAAGAAACGCATCACAATTATTTAAATGAGCACGTGGGAGGGTTACAGCTCTCTGATAGGTGCTGATTTTTCGACTTGAACTCACACTAAATGACCGAGTTTCATCATTTGACTCTGACGGGATGAGTTTAGGTCAGAGCCGCCCTGTGAAGGTAACCAGCTCACCTGTGTGTGGTGGTGTGGTGTCTCTCGCGGAACAAGCCCGTGCCTGCAGTGAGTGTGTGAGTGGCGTCGCCCCCCCCCGGCCGCCGTCAATCTCACACGCGCTGCCGTGAACCCTCCCACCGGCAGACAGATGGGGCTGGCTTATATGCGGAAGTTTGAGTTCCGCTCAGCCCAGTTCACTCCGAAACTGACACCCGAAGGACTCAAGTCACGCTTCTCCCTCTGAGCACCAGACCCGGCTTCACGAGCAAGGTGAGTAACGGCACTGTAGCTACTACACCTGACGCAGCTTTTGAAAACTGTTTTTTTTTTTTTTTACCGCTTTAGCTCACCACCGTGTTAACAAAAGTAGCAGTTTCTTACAACATTTTATCCAAAGTTGCTCTAACAGCTTCTACAGAAATGAACGAGTTGTTGCACTGCTGCTGACAGTTACACATTTATCTTGACTTGGCTTTAAAAGCAGGAACAAGTGGGCTGAAAGTCTGTTGGAGAAATGAACTAATGTGTGCGGGACATGTGTTTAATGTCACACCCACTTAGCCAACTAAAGACAAATTAACGTTCAGTTTCCGTGAGAAAAAGGAGTCGCAGACGCTACTACTGTACATTCTCCAAAGGCAACATGAGGGAGGAAGATTTTGGACAGTTATTACTTTGTCCCATGACTATAACTAAAGCTAAAATGTTATTTTATAGTATAACCTAATGGTTTAGTTTAATACACTCTGAGGTGAGGCAAAAAAAGAAAAAAAAAGAAATGCATATTGAGAATACAGAGTGATGTTAAACAGACAGAAATGAGTTGTCATTTGTAACAAGAGCACATGGGTTAACTGTTGATTTAGAGCAAAAACGTTTAATCAGCTTGTTCATAAAAAAGACTCCTATAAAGTAAAGGCTGGAACAAGTTGTCCCACTGACAGCCTATAAACCAAGGATACAAGCAGTGTTTTTATGTTTTAAGATGGTGAAGTAGAACAAAAAGAAAGGAAAATCTTTATTTTGGTCATTTATTTGAATGGAATATAATTTATTTAGTAATAAGAAATGCTGTATATGAAACAGTGTGCCTACTTTCTGCCTGTCCATAGATGGCACACTAGTTAGGTACAGTACAGTGAAAACTTACTCCACTCTCTGTGACTCAACATGTCCTGCAATGATGTCACCGGTAACAACTGTCTCTGGGAGCATTGTGAAATGAGCATGACGTCTGATACATTGAAGAGGCAGTGATGTTTTTTTGTTTTTTTGTCCTTCCCAGTATCCAGGGACAGTCAGCTCTGTTGATCTGTGTTACATTTCAGGACGTTTGTCAGTCTGGGGTGCCTTGAGTTTTTACAACTTTTACAACAAGCACAACCAGGAAGGCCCCTCAAAATCTAGTCAATTAATAAACCCTGCATGTTACTCCTTATCTTACAGCCATACTGTATCTGCTGCAGTTTCCTATTTAGATTCACTATCAGACTATTTTGATAATCTATCTGCTCAGTCACTTAAAATAACTGTCTGATAGTCTACTATAAGATGATATGAATGTCTGAGACTGTAGATAACTTCGTCAAGAGGCCTTATTTGTACTGTGCTGAAAGGATTGTGTTTTAATCTTGTTTTTGGTGTGAAAGTGCTGAAATATTCTGCACAATAAAGCACCATTATGACAGGAAGTCAAAAGATAAGGCCCAGAATTATGGTCCAAGTGCACAGAGCGGCGTTGGTGTGGGTGCTGCTGCGGACATTTCTTGTGCACAGCTCAACTGTTTCTCATTGTTTGGGAACACTCAAAGGTGTGTCTGCTCATGTCTATGCATGATATCATTAGGGATTGCAAAACAAGCAGTGACATGAGATGAGCCTTTAGACTAATGTTTGTTCTCTCTCCATATTAGGAAAAGAAATGCTGCTGATAAGCCGGTCTGACATAACTTGAGCCTGTGTGATATAAAATTCAGTTTGCTTTTCTTCAGCGTCACCAAGTACGTTTACTGAGATGCCCTCAGTTGGCCATGAAACCTAATACTGAAGGAATCTGTTGTGAACAACCAACATTTTTTTTAACAGAGCAATCCAATGCTATGCATCCCTCAAGGGTTGTTTTTTAGACAATGGGAGCATGTCCTTGGCTTTTGAATCAAAGAGAGTTTGATAAAAAACATTTTCCTGTACTTGCGTATGTCCTCAGTTTCCAATGTCACTCCACAAAATTGAGTGTCATTCTCCACTGATGTGAAAGATGTGACTGAGTTTCTTCAGCAGCTTTCACGTCTTTGTTTTTAAATTGTTGACCAGTGTATCTACAGCAGTGAAAATGGAAAAGCTTTAGTATAAATATGTAGAAATTTGTGCTCAGTGCTTTTTAGAGTGTTATAGAAGGACGTTACTCAGACAATGCCGCAGTGTGGTTGGAGCATGGTTGAATTTCTTGGTGACAGTGTATGGAAAATGATATTGGTTTTAGGCCTTGTAATTTTCCCTTAAAGTAAGCTTCTTGGCTCACCTCAACTCCAGTTCACCTTGAAGAGGGAGACAGCTGTCTTCAATTGGTTGCTGTCTTATTATAGACTTGCATATTCGGCATGTGTGCGTGTGTGTGTATTTTGTTTGGTACATTAGCCTGATTGTGAAAGTGCATAGTATAAATAGTAGAGCTATTTATATTTGCCCTGTGCTTCCCAGGTGTTCAACTCCTCCCTATCACTTTCACACGAGAGTTTCTTTCTTCTCCCCTCCTCTCTCTCCACACCCTTTTATGGCTCCTCCGCTGTAAAGAGCCTGTTCCTCTCCAGGCGTGGGGATGAGGAGACAGTGTGTAGGCAAAACCCTCTGATTTGATTTGTGTCTCTGACCAGGTGACAGGCTGCAGCAGGTGGTGCCGTGTCCCTTAGGGGATTTGCGATGGCAGCGTGACTTACAGTCTCAAAATGACATGCCTCTGGGATGACACGACATTAATATTAATGAAAAACTCATCCAAAAAAAGTATGCTTTCTCTGCACTGCCCAGCATGCATGCATGAATATTTTTAAATATTTTTTATGCTTCTTTTAAAGGCAGAGGATGACACATTCAGTTTCACATCCCCCTCCAACCGTGGGTTTATTATGTCCTCAGCAGAAGTCCACCAATGCCAAAATGAAAGAGCAAATAATTAAACGTTCCACAGTTACGATCAAAAATGTCTCTGTTTACCTCCAGTTTACTTTTCCAATGAGTTTAGTGGAAACACCAGAACTTTATTGCATAACAAGAGAACAAAATGTCATGGTGTTCCTCTTAAAAGTAAATTCTGATAACAATGCATTCATCTCATCGAAGTCAAACTCGGCTTTAACTCCGCATTTCCTGCCTTTGTGTCATAATTATAATGTACATACCATGCAAAGTTTGTGGGTATGTGATGTCATGCTTTTATATCAACAACCACCCTTCCTGTTGGGTGGCGGAAAGGTGATATATTTCCTCTTGATCTGTGTTTTTTTTAACCTGTACACAGACAGAGACAGCACTTACACAGATTCACTCCAGCGTGGTTGCTCGACACCCACACTACACACCACACACTCTCTCTCTCACTACAAAGTGTGTTCTGCAAACATAGTATTCCAATTTCCGCAGTCATCAACCAAATAAATTTGATAATGTACTAACTCTTAACATGTGACTGCACTTAACCTCAGTCTTGCTTCCAATAAAGAGCTTGCAGTTTCAATTTTTCAGGGGGAAAAGGAATGCATGACAGTCAAGGGCTTAAACCAGTGAAACTCAATAGTGCATGAAATATTTTTTACGGCCCTTGCTGTGACTCACTTTTGGAGCTGTCCATGTAATTTGCATGCACATGTGCTTAATCAGGATATGGCATTTGTATCCATCCATGAGGTAAAGTAGGTGTCGGTCCATTTTGCCAACAAGTTGTTAGAAGTTGCGGCAACGCGAGGCGAACCTGCCCTCCAATGAAACGTTGAGCTGGCAGCGAAGTGAAGCTGAGCTCTAACAAGTCTTTAGCCATCCAGGGCGTGTCTTGTCTTTGACTGTGTCCCTGTGTGGAGTCGACCCAACAGCGCAGTTGTCTGGGGAAAAGGCCAACGCTCACTCTGTTACACACTAGAATTTAACGAGGGTTTTAGCAAGATGTGAATACATGCTGGTCATTTTATTTCAGGATTTTCAGTCTCTAAATCACCATTTCTAAACCCCAGGAATGAGTGTAAAGGATGATGCAGGGCTCAGTGCTGTTCACTAGAGCATGTCTTAGCCTACTGCGAAGATTAGAAACCAAAACTTTGCCCGGTCTGTTGGAAAAAATGAGGGATGATTCTTTTGCTTTCCGAGGCCTAATTGTCAAAGTGGTTCACATGCCTCTGGTTCGTTGTAAGGACAGTATTATTATATTTGCACATTTGTAAAACTATGCCACTATTTGTCAAAAATAGTCTGGTGTTCATTTGGTCCCTGCTCTCTGTTCTTGTTTTTGTTTTGTTTTTAACCACAAGAATATCATTTGTCTCCGTCTGGGCCTCTGTGTATCTTTCGTCAGAGATAAATTCTCATCAGCGGGTTCAGTGAAAGGACACTGAAACGATCAGTCTAAAGTGCAACTCCTGCGCTGATCTGAGATTCGTGTTAAGTAAACAAAGGATTATCAGTGTTTATGTGTCGTGTCTCTCACTTCCTCCTGTCATTTTTTTTAACTGCATCAAAATATTTTAACACCCTCTCATTGGGAGGTTATTAAATCCTGCGATTCACGCCTCACAAAAATAATCTGTTATGTCTTCACTTTCCATTTCAGAATATCCATCAAGCACTTAAGAAAATTTACTCTGTACAGTATATTACACAGGCTCACTGTTAGGCCCATTGTGCATTATATTACCTATTTCCTGAGACATGCTGTGAAGCTGTCTGCAGAAACAGTTTTGGATGAAGACTATTATTGTTAATGTAAGCCATAAGACTTTGATATTTTAGCTGCATCCCTTCTAGGGAGATATTGTGTGAAGGAACTGGAAGAGTGGACTTTTTTTTCCTTTTTTACAGTGTTTATGGCTCACTGTGATGGAAAACAAGCTGCAGCACCTTGAAAAGAATAATCTTCGCCTGTCTCACTTTGAAGTCACATCCATGTTTATATGCACAATTGAGTGTCAAATGTCTGTTGCTCTGTCTGTAGGTGAATCATGAGCAGCAGCTACACCGTCTCCCTGGCTGGCCCTGCCCCCTGGGGCTTCAGACTGCAAGGAGGGAAGGACTTCTGTCTGCCCCTCACCATCTCACGGGTGAGTGGAACACACACAAACACGCTGACGCACTCACACGCCACTTATGTACCCTTCACTTCATGACAGTCACCTCTGAGGAATGCTATTCATGCTCACTATGCCATTCGCCCAGTCGGTGATGAAGTGCTTGTACCATTCATCACCTGTGTGACACTCATTGCTGGATTTAGACACCTTCTCAAACAATTCATGGCCCCTGTTGCTCAGCGCCCCATGGCCTTGACCAGCCTACAATCATAACTATTGACATAATAATGTTACATAACTGAGCTTTAACCACAACATCCGTCAATTTTAAAGGGGAAAAAAAAAATTCCCTTGAACGGCCATTCAGGATATATTTGGCGGATTAAACCGGCAGCTGTTAACGGCTGCTGTCATTTTGGTCATTCAGATGAGGGATAGTGCTAAGTGACTTGGCCTTTGTCCCTGGCGTTAGTCTTAATGTGAGACGCAGGAGACCGGGCCCTGCAGAACCTGTCCTTAAACAGCCCATCACACTGAAACTCTAGAAAGCCACAGCGGTTCTGTAATGACTGCTTGGGACTTTGAGCGACATACTGTAAACTCCAAATGAGCTGACCAGGTTATGTCGAGGCCAGAGGTGGGAGAAGAGCTGCTGGGACAGGTCCTGCCTCAGCCTATACTGCACACATGGCACAGTAGTTACACACTGTTTATGTTCAAGGCGTGTGTAAACCACTGTGACTGTTGCATAGGTTTAAGGAAGTGCAATGCAGGATACTATTGCAGGCAGCCTTTTCTGACCTGAGGGTATCTGAAGTGTCTTAATTATACTACCAGACGTCTTGTCAAACAGGATTATAAGCAGGCAGCTTGTCTTCTCCCGGTGTGGTCTGTGTTTGAAAAGAACTGTCTCCTTGAGCAGTGTTTTTCAGTTCCTGCCGCTTCCTGTTATGTAATTGTAATCTCTAAGTCATGACCAAGGTCAGTGACTCTGTTTATTTGTCATTGGCGGGATCAGTTACAAAATTTTGAAACTTACGTGTTGAGAAGGGAAGTGACTTTTTCTCAAGTGGAGATGTGACTGTCTGTGTTTGGACGTAGTCACTCTAAAGAGTATGAGAAGGCCAACATAGCTGCTGAGACTATTTTTATGCCTTGGCTTGCCACTATGATAACAATGGTACCTAGGACATTATGTTGTCGTAGCTGTCAGTAGACATCTTGTCATCATATCTCAAAAACAATACGTGAATGAAGGACCCCCACACTTGCCACCTGATTAGATTTTTTCATATCTTCGTCTATAAAAATAGAAAAAACTTTGAACTGCCCAGAGAGGAAGAGGAAATCAGCATCAAATTGGCCATTTGCCTCCGCCTCTTTCAACTTTGCCATCGACCAATGAAGAAACATCTGCTAAGAATTTTCTACAGCCAAATGTATTTCACTTCAAATTCTTAAGGGCCTACAAAGGGGCAAAGATCCTAATTTCACACAAGGTTTGACTGTTTAGACGTTTCTTCGTGAGAGTTGGGACAATGCAAACTTTCAGTCGAGACATATTGTGTTTGCAATATGCACACACCGATGTGTAAAACTCACAGGAGGAATTAAAAGCAGATGGGAACCCGACCTCTGACTGTGATATTTGTAGGGATGTGCCATGTCATGTTTTTATGGAGGGTTAAAGACAGAGTTAGACAGGTGAGCTGGGAAGTGTCAAAAAGAAAAAGCAGTGAAAAACACCTGACAGAAACTATTAAAATTCAAAGTGCATGGTATACAGTAGTTATGACAAGTTGTTTTTTCGAGGTTACAGTGGTGGATAGCTCTGAACCATGAAAGCGTTGAATACCTCTCTGTCCCGTATTGAGTCATCAGTGGTCTGGGGCATGCCACAAGCTCTGCAGAGCTGGGCAACATGACTCTCATTTCATTGGTCCGAGTCATTCCAGTGACATAGTTTCAGCCCCTGCGCATGACTGGTGAATGGCTCAGATTTCTTGTTATTGTCCAGGCGCCAGGGATAAGTCACCCTTTTGTCTATTTATTTTAGAATTCTTCTGTCACATACGGCTCAGTCAATACAATGTATGCTGTTATAGTAAAGCTGGAAAGCCTCTTTATCCATTCAGTTTGCATGCATTATTGCAAAATATGACAGATATCTTGATACTTGACCACTTAAGTAACTGTATCTGTAATCTGAAGTTACACGTAGGTGCACATATGGAAACATCTGCCAACAGTTTAACTATTAGCTCTGTTCCGTCATTAGAAGAATGAGTAGAAAATTGAGTAGACCACAGGCCTATTTTAAGGTTCATTAGATGCCCACAATTTTAAATAGACTGTTTTTTTTTTGCATTAAAGAATAGGCATATGTTGCTTTAACACAAAAGCTTATATTTGTTTTACTTAGATGGATGCGATAGCTGTGGAATAATGATGTAATGACATTACATATGCTTCCCATATGTAACTGATTCCACCGATTATCTACAGACTTCAAGGCTGGTTGCTCTTTTTGTCCTCATGCCTTGTTAGAGGAATATTTATCTTCGGTGGCTTTAATAACACTAAATCAATATGTGATGCAGAGAACTGTACTGTCTGTGAGCCATATGTATTGTGCATAATTGAGTTGTTTGTCACAGTATAAATAACGATATGATGTGAATATTCATACAACGCCATGAAAAAGCACATAGCTTAAATGAGTGTGACTCTCACAGTGTGATACTGAAACGATCTGTCGCAGGGATATTGAATAAGTTGATGCCACATATGTAAATTCTTATTTATCAGAAATGTTAGCATGATGCATCCTGTTAATATAGTTTTACCAATGCAGTTGTATTTGTTCAAAGTGAGACCACCCATCTCTGTATGGATGACGTCTGGAGTAAGGCAATAGTTAAGTACATTGATACTGTATATGTGCAAGTGTCAGTGTCCCTGCCCCTCCAGACTCTTTCCGCCCTTGTTGTCTGTGCTTATTCCAGCTCCTTTTTAGGAATTTCTTGACAGACATCCACATGGAAAGCCTCCCACTCAAAATTCTATTAATTTCAGTGGGAGTACTGTTATAGCATCATTTATGAAAGGTTATGAAAACTGTAAAAACACTAACTCCTCCATGCGTGTCTGTGTCTATCAAAGGCTGCTTACTGTAGGTCGGTAGGAGGTCAGCACAGAGAAATTTTCCTCTCTTTTTCCCATTGACCCCCAACTTCCCCCCCTTGTCTTTCGTATCCTTTTGTTTGTTGGTTTAGTGGCATGTAATAGATTGAGAGAACATTATACGAGCTAAGTTTAGCAGCGTGTTTGCAGTAGGCTCCACACCAGCCAGATGTGATCTTTTTCATGCTCCACCTTTATTGTTTTGATATGTTGAAGCTTCTTTCACTCTAAAAGGAGAGGAATGTGATGATATAGCGTATCAGGCCAACCCACAATAACATTAGGAGTAAAAAAAACCTGTATTCTTGTGTATTTATATTAAAAGAGATCCAATAGATCTGGACAGCCTCACTGGGCAGCTGGAAAATATTAGTTTCCATATTATAATTATGACAATATAATTGAATCTCTTCTGTTGATAAATTGGAAATTCATCATGAATCATTTCTCATAGATAAGTAAATATAGAGATGGAATAAAAATGAGGATTCATTTGGAACTACAACAACATGACTCCTTTTGAGTGAACCAGAAAACTTCACAAGCTCTGCTCTGTGGGTTTCCAGTGAGAAAAATAGAATTGTTGTTGTTTTTGCAAGTATTTCAGATTAAATTTGGTTCGTAACACCCTTCTCCGTGTTCTTTGATCTAACTGCAAACACATCATTTCCTGACCAACCATTCCTCAACATGGCACTCTTTCTCAACGCCTTACAACATTGTAAATCTAGCATATACCAAACATGAAGAGCTGAACGAAACTTGGCCCACACACTCGGCATACGAGCTTTAAGAAGTGTAATCAAGTGCGGATAGCTTTCAGTAACTCTTAGCAACCCACAGCTCAGAATATGCACCACAGCTCAGAATATGCACTTATGGGCATTGAGTTAACATTTACTATGTAGACAAACATGTAGATATCACGTAACACCTCAGAAAACACATTTTGACATAAGTGTATGTTGTATAGCTCTTATGGATAAAGAATTATGTGACTGGTTCTGTCTGACGTCGGGCCTAAATATTTGGTTCAGCTCGCATCCAGAAAAAATAAAATCAGCAGTGAAAAACTCCCCTGGCATTTCAGGAAACCAATAAGATAGATAGCTTGCGGTCTGTGCTGCATAGCTGCCAAACCGTTTGTCTGTAACTCTTTATCTGTCTCTTGTATTAAAATCTCCAGAGTATTTTTACATGGAAACTGAAATTTAATAGAAACCAGTAACATCTATCCATTTTCTTTTATCAGCTTCTCAAATAAACATTTCACAGGGAACTTTCTAATAATCTGTGATTCTGCACTGGGTCCTAAAGAAGTGTTGAGGTTACATATGGGTTTAACAGAAAAATGTTATCTGCAGTATGTGTTTGATCCCAGTTTGATCTCCCTGGTGTCTGTCTAAGTTTTATTAAGGCATCTGCTTTCAATCTGCCTAATGGTATATGGCAGAGCTATAAAGCATAACTAAGCTATCAGTTGATTTTGATTTAGATCGCCCTCACTACTTTTTGATTACAGATATTTAAAGGAACAATACACTTTATCTCTGCCTGAGATAGTTTGCTCCACAGAGTCTGAACTAAACTGTAGGTTTAAAGGCCCTGAACATGGTTCGTCCTCATACTGTAGTTGCTGCTTGGACTACAACCCACAATTACAGCTGTGTGACGGGGGATAACAGCTGATAACAGGTATTCCGTAAAGCACTGTAAAATTCTTTGCACAACTCTCTTGATACAAGTAAATGTAATCCATTAAGCATTTACCACAGTCCCCCAATGTGCAAACCATCATCTCCCATTCCAAGTATCTGTTAGTATTCAAGTGGCCTCATGAGTAATGTTGTTGTATCTTTTGAATGAAGCTGTGTTTTTCATGTCGTAGCTGCTGGAAAGCAGAGGAAAAGTGTGTTCTGCAAGTATGAGCCGTAACCTGTGTCGAACTGTCTCCCCAACACATTGCCATTCAGACAGTAGGTGTCACTTCACGATTATCTTGCACTTTGGCTTGGTTGCAAGCCAAGACGCCCAGACTAAAAAACCTGCAGGAGAGATGAATGAACCGTGGACGGAGTTAGAAACGAGTCCTGGCGCTTGGCTCCAGCCCCACCGTGTCTAAAAGCCCTTTCATATCATCTGCCTCCGCAGCGCTTGTCAGTCGGGTTTGATTCTGACCTGACTAAAGCACATTCAGTATTCAGTGTGGGCTTGGTACTGCTTTGTGCTGTTTTGTTTGCGTTGTCATGGAGATTTAACTAAGAGCTCCTATGTAGGTCTGCCTGGCATCTCGTGTTTTCCAGCAGACTGATTGATGTAATAAGAGACAGGGGTCAAACCATGACAACCACCGGCCTACCTCTGTTCGAGTGCGGTTAATTGGGATGTTTGGCTTGGAGGAAAAGAGTACTCACTGTTTTGTCCCCTCCCAACTGCTGTCTCCGCCGTTAGTGTGTTCCTCGCCTCTCTGTTCCTCTTTACTGTTGAAACAATCCCCCATTTGTGCAAAAATGTTGCAGGTGTGCAAGTTTAAAAGAGAAAACTTCTAGTCTCTTGACAGTAAACTTTATTTTTCTGGCCTCTACTTACGCAAGGCCCAGCAGGTTGCGTTGCGCTGGGCTGTCCAAGGTTCTCCTGACAGATTCATCCCAGAGATTCTGCAGGGGAAAATGTTTCTTTTTGATGAGCTTTACAGGTTAAGCACAGACAGTCTGTGCCGTCCGAAAAGGGGAACAGATACATTTTGTGATGAGCCTGGAAATTAAGAGACATTTCAAAGTCGTCTGTCAGCTTTTCGGACAAAAAACATGTCCAGCATTTTCCCATAAAAATCACATTGTTGCAAATAACGGAAAATTTGTAAGCATTTTGGTGTAAGCCAACTTCATAATTAGATAGTAAGAATGAGTCAACCTGTTTTAGCCTCTTGTGTTTGTGATGACATAATGTTAGACCCAAGCCTTCTCCATATAAGGTCTTCTATCTTAGTCTACCCTACACAGACATGACATGCATCTCACAGGCCTGCAGCCCCCACCACAAGACACTTCCTGTAACATGACTTCTCAGATGTGAAATGACCACAACCCTCTTCCTTACTCCATAATTCCACAGCAGACAGGAATTTACAAACTTAGCAGCAGGGAAGATGATTAGTATCCCAATAATGCCTACGTGTTACATTAACTATGTTACCTTACCCCAAAATGTGTCCAGTTTTTGTACTTTACTGTAGTGGGAATAGAAGTAATGTCTCCTTCTTCCATGAAGAGTGGTGCATGAAATTTAAAAATGTTTGACGCAGGACTGAAGCATAAATCAGTGCTTTATAAATATAGCATTGATCTATTTGGCGAAGAATTCCAATGTTTTGGCAGCAGCCTGCTCCATTGAACAGAGACTTTCTTTGCAGAGGCAATGGACGTTATAAATCAATTACTTAACAAAGCAGCTTTCTGTTTAAACAAAACCTATGCATCTTCTTCTTACTGATAATGAATCTTATAGAATCTTTTATTGGTCTTCATTACTTTATTAGCAAACATCTGCATCTGTATGCATTCAGAATGTGAGTGATGTTTTTATTATATGCCTTTATGACTGTATTTGATTATAGCTGAATAACAGATGGATTGAAGACACGTGGAAGCAATGGACTGTTAATTTTTTCTCGGCTTCAGCTGCATTTCTTGTGTTTTTATGGTTTTTAAGTTTCACCATCCCTCTGCAGTTTCTGCATCTCTTTATGATCAGACAAAGATGGAATTCTTCAACACAGACATTTGTACCACAGATATATTAAGGAGCTACGAAGCTAGTAATGACATAATCTCTAGTGTACCATAGGATTTGCCATAAACCCTCAGATAGTTCCACCAAGTGTTGTGCAATGTGCTGTTCGGTGTCGGAGCAGAGGCACTTGCATGTGGAGTGTGGAGCAGCCAGTCATTACCAGTAACTGCACAGCAGTAAAATCAGCAGTGTGGAGAGGACCGCAGCAGCACAGCAGCCACACCATTATGTGGCTGGAATCCCATTCATGTAAACGCTGTTGGAAAGACACTTCATTCATTTGAAAAACGTCTTTATCATCTGCCAAACGAACACAAAGCCCTTAAGCAGCCCACTAACTCCATGTGATTAAAGTTTTCCTCATTTATCCTGTGTGAAACTCCTGTTCATGACTTTTTTTTCCTTATAATTTAGCCCAGAAAAGTTTTAAATAGTAACTTTCGCTTTACACATTTTGATTGAATGCACAAATTGCATAATATGCAATATGATGGTGTTTGGTAAAGGCCCATTGCAAAAGCATCCTGCTCTCTTGAGAGAGCTGGAGTAGCAGAGCCAAAGTTCTAGTTCATTACTTATCTGTTCCCTGTCACGAGTGCCTCAGGCCTCACTTGATTTATATTTATAGACTGTGGATGCCAGGGATTCTTACTGTAACATCTATTTGTTTTGTATCCATGTGAGAAAGGCGGCGATTGAGTGAAAAAAAAGCTCTCTGTCTGTTGAAGCCTTTGGAATTAAACATTGTGAAGCAGATATAAAAACATACCTCTGTGAGAATGTTACAAGAGTCCTCTCATCACCTCTAGAAATAGGACGTGTAGTAGAGTTACCATATGTAGAGCTGCGTTCTACTGTCTTTTCTCACATCCCTACAAGGAGAGAGCCTCACTTCTTCTTCTTTCCACTCTCCTTCTCTCTAACGCACACTAACAGTCCCAGACATTCAGAGAAGTGGACAGACATGTCCCGAGGACGTGTTCAGTCAACAGTCCGTCTCCAGCTTCTCTCTGCCGCTGACCTCCGGGGCAGAGCCAGTGATCTCTGAAAAGTGCTTACGCTCTCTTTATTGGCCTGTGCACCGAGTTATTTTACTGAAAGTAAATGAGTCAGAACAGACACAGTAAATGCTGACAGGTGTGTTTGTGAGTGTGTGTCAGACGTTTGGGGTGAACAAGTGAGTCAGTTGTGAAGTTTTCTACGTGCCTGTGTAGTGAGTGCTCCGGCCTTTGTGAGTCGCTCTTAGCTTGTGGCTGCGCTGTTAGGTTTCCTAGATGTTGGTATGCATACATCAGTCGCTGCTATGCGTTCTACACTTCCCCTACAGATCGCCTTGATAATGACTCGAGGAAAGCAAGACCCCAGGAGAAACATGTCAGTCACTGTCGCCACCGCTGTCACTTCCTCATTCTTTCTCTCCCTCCCTGCCTCCCTCTCTTTTCCCCTACTTTTGTCAGTGTGAGGGTCGACACAATGGCACATTCTTTACGTCTCATTGGCAGCTTTTAAAAAAAATCTGGGTGAACTCTTTTAGAGTTACCTAACCTACACACACTCTGTGGGAGTGGGGAGCACAAACACCTTGTTGTGTGTTCATCTGTCGCTGAGGACAACTGGAAGTTAATTTCACAGAGGCTTATTATGGATTTTTTAAAGGACAGAGGTGGAGCATGCAATAGAAACACCAGACAAAATACACTTAGACGCCTCACCTGAGATGCCGCTTTTATCTCCATGTATGCCCTTCCCATGCCCCTGTATTTGATGCTGGAGGCCTCAGGCACCATGACCTCAGTTCTTTGGCGCAGCATAGAGATGAAAAAGATATGATCACTACACAGGCAGCGTGAAGGTAAACGAGTACACTCAGTTCTTTTTTCTTTTTTTTTGTTCCTCCGTGATCGCAGCCGACGTGGCTGTACAGGTTTTAATGTGTATGTGTGTGCTGAGTGATTGATGAGACTTGTGTAATCACTGGTCGATCACCACACCTGGTAGAGAGTCATCCCGTCGTCATGGTTTTATTACGTTGCTTCCCGTGCGTTACATGCACGTCTCAGCATGGTGGAGCGCTGACGAACATGAGCCCTGCTTTACTCCCTGGGAGACACCGCGTCGGCTTTTCAACCTTTCCTTCCATCAAACTCCCCTCTGGTGTTTTATACTTCTCATTTTAAAAATATTGATCTTTTCCATACTTAGCCATTTGTTATGGCAAATAGCAAGTTTTACGGAGCATGTACTAAACACAGAAAGGCTCAGAACCTGAAGAAAAACATTCACTCATATGGTCAGAAAAATGTTTTCACTGACCTCAGTGGTTGAGACAGAACTGGAGAGAGAAAAAACACTTCAGACCAGACAACCTGCGCACCAGCACCTTTCAGCACCACAATAACAAATGAACCACATGGCAAAAAAAAAAAAAAACCTGGAGCGGCTTCAAGTCTCTGAATGTTCTTAAGAGACTCAGCAAACGAAATTGATGTGGCCTGCAAAAATCTGAAGGGAGAACTGAGGATTCAAATTTACAGACATCCAGTCTCTACTTTTTTACTCTGACAGAGCTCAAGTGGGTCAGCGGGGAAGAGGAGAGGCTTCAGTTTCTCAAATGGAGTTGTGCAAAGCTGAAAGAGGCAAAAGCAACTCCAAGCTGTGCTCATTGGAAGCGATGCTCTTTCAAAGTCCCTTATACAGCATATAAATTATACAGTTCATTTCTACTATTTCATTTTTGATTAACTTGCAAAGTATTTCTTAATTTTTCAGAGTTACACCTATCCCCATGCATAATATAATTCAAAGTGAAATATGAAGCACAAATTCCATGTTTCCGTGATTAAAATTCAAACTTTGGAAAATCATGTGGTTTTGATTTGTGGTCAGTGGTCATTTGTTAGTGAGTCATCATTGTGGGAATGTTTTGGCCTTTTTTTTTAATGGGCAGATTGTTTTGGTGGATGTAGAATCCAGTCCCATGGATATTGTGAAGAGAAAGAGATGCCTATCTTATCTGGCAAAGGTTACATAAGACAGGAAACGGAAAGGAGAGTGCTATGCTTTCTGATTACAAGAAAAATACCAGCTCCATAGTACACACTACTGAGAATCCTCTCTCATTTATCTCTAAAAACTGCATTAACTGCAGAGCAACGTAAAACCCTGATGTTTCAAATGTAAAATCTGAAAATGTTGAAATGTTTAAAAATGAATTAATCTTCCTGTACCAAGAGGCAGAGTGTGTTTAGCAAAAGTCTGTGTGAGTGCTCTCATGGGGTTGGAACAGATGTTTGCTTATCTCTTTAATGAATTTAATATATTTCTAATTGCAGCTGACTGATGGAGGCAAGGCAATCCAAGCCAACATGAGCGTCGGGGACATCATTCTTTCCATTAATGGCATTTCCACAGAGAGCATGAATCACCTAGAAGCCCAGAACAAGATAAAGGCCTGCACAGGCAACCTCAGCCTCACCCTACAGAGGTAACAGCTGCACACATGAACGCACACTGTCTACAATTATTACAATATAGTCTTTGACTTCTCTAGCTCGACAACAGAATGAATTGTTGACTTTCTTGATATGCCTACAGTACCTGTGTGTATTTAAGCCTACTTAAGGAGTTTGTACAATGTGCATTTGTGTATTTTAAGGTAATTTTCGCAGGATAGCAACGCGACAAACAAAAAGATATTTGTGCAGCAATAGGAAGCTCCATTGCCATATTTGGTTTATTTGTGCTGCCTTCAATTTGCCTTTTCGTCATTTGAAACAGATGAGCTTCTGTCGTGCTAATTTAAAACAGGTCCGTGTTCTGCCACCACAGATGCTGTGGCCCCGAGGTCCTGCAGGGAGTTTGGAAATGTTGAAAAGATGAGATTAGGGCTGTTGTTTCTTACATCAGATCCTATGTGATCTGATCTGTATTATAATCAGACTTGACTTGTTATAAAATATGATGTTGCCTTGATACATTACTTTGTGTTATGAAAAATTCTTTTTAAGACAAAGCAATGACATTTTCGAGACTTTTATTGAACACATTTAGTGCAGATCTGCGTTGACGGTTAAGTTCCAGTTAATCCTGCCTTTGGATCTCCAGGAAGGACGTGTTCAAATATGTAGGCTTAAATACCTCATTAGAAAAGCACCATATACTGTACGTTTCTGCTACTCAGTGCACATGGAAGAAATGAAGGACCATCCCATCTCTGTGTTTTTACAGTGAAGTTTTTAATTAATGGTTTACATATGTTCTTCCTGGCTGTATAGTGTCGGGCACAGAATCTGTTGAAGTCATCAGAACAGGCTTCGGCATCAGCTGCTCCTCTGCTCCAGACATCAGCAGAGGGAAGGCCCTGTTATTTTAGAGGCCTTGAGTGTATTTAGCTCCTACTGCAATATTAGCAGCGTCTTATATGAGACTTCTTAAAGCCCCCCTTTCCTTAATATATACTTCAAAGAAAATAAAACAGGGATCCAACAGAGGTTGACATTATATTTGTCCTCCAAGGAAAGGTTTCAATTAGTAAACGCCCTGAACAACTTTTATAGTTCATCTACAGGAAGGCAGAATAGTTTCACTTATGTGGACACCTTGACTGGAATTTCCAAGATCAGTTTACAGAGCTCAGACATTGTTTTGACGAGTGACTGTTTTATTTTATTTTGAAGGAAATGGATAAACACAAATGTTACAAACATTGATCTTGTGAATTCTTGCTGAGCTGTTTACCACAGACACACACACACAAATTGCATTGCATTCTCTGCAGCCAAGTGCAAGGAAGAGTAGCTTTAGTGTCAGACACAAACAAATGGAGTCGAAGCACGCACCCTTTCCAAACTGTAAAACATGTTGACAGAAACTCAAAGCTTGGTTTGCATGTCCTGTCATTCCATCACCACATCAAAGGAGGGGGGAGCCTCTGTGCTTCAATCGTGGGAAAATAGTCCTAAAATAGCGTTGTCCCACAGCTGCATGTAATCTACTGTGGGTAATGGATGCACAATGAAACATCAAACATTCTGGTCTCATAGCACATGTAAACTACAACTAAAATCACCCACCGAACAACAAAGGTCTCCTCGTTAAAATGATATATGATTGCAGTTTGCTTTGCTTTTGTTGTTATTTCTGAGAGCGGTTGTTGTTGATATTGTACTACGCTCTTATCCAGTGACATTTACCCCCTATGTAGAAAGTATCTGAAAAGATCACCTGTGGGCAGTATGAGGTTCACCCACATTCACTGATCTCACTATCAGGGTTTAGATAATGAATGGTGGCCATAGTTTATTTAGGCAGGAATCACAATCGCAACTGCACACGCTCCAAGAAAGATAAGACCCTGCATTTTAGTTGTACATTCACTAGTGAGCATAAAATGGAAATAGTATACATTTACTGCCGTCCATTGTTTAGTTCAGTAGCTGGAAATGTTTTGGACCAAAAAACACATACCACTGAGTTCATTTTACTTTTCTATATTGTCTTGCCAAAAAGACCTTGACAGTCACTGATGCCATTATGTTATGTCCCCGTTGCTAGGTGAGGGAAAATGTTTTCATCAGAGAGACAGTGGACTCCCCCGTCATCCTGTCGTTCCAGTAAATCAAAACAGATCTGACTTGATGGGTCTGAATGAGCAAAGGGCTGCTGCTGCTGCTCTGTGTTTTGTGATGAGCGGAGAAAGCAGGTTTTCCTTTCCAAGTCTGTGGTCTCAGGATGGATCTCCGGATCTCAGATGTCAAAGCAGTGTCTGTTTACTCGTTGGGAGAATATCACTGCCAGAGCTCAAGTATTTAGTATTCAGGTTTGTGTAGTCAGGCTGTTTATGTGGTGGATCCGGTCTTTTATATTGGCTCTTATTTACGGCTTAAGTTTCACCACCATGCTCATTTGTGCAAGGGACAGCTTGTTTAGTCTCTATCTTCAGCTAGTTTTGCTGAAGTTTCAGTCCGAGAGCGAGTTTCACTTCAAAAATGACGACTTAACTCTTTTACATTGTGAGGAACAGGCTTTTCTCTGAATTTTAATCTTTAATAATGATATTTTCAAATCATGTTTTGTAATTATCCATCTGTTTGAATATATATACTTGCAGCTGATATGGTGAGCAGCTATCAGTCGATTTTTATGGGTACTTTATGTTCTGCCACCATGGAAAGCTTGTTGCTGAGCAGCTAACAGTCACCAGGCAGCTGTGGGAAGTAGCCGTAGGAAAGTATGATAATTGATGTTTATTTATTGTCATTGAAATATGCAGCACAGCGCAATGAAACACCGCTCCCCAGAGGTTGTGGCTGGCTGCACCTGGTTCCAAAACCTCAAAGATAATACTGATCAACACGGAGAGGTCTGCAATCTGACCATATCCTGATGTTTTTCGCAATAATTTTTGTCAGATCCCACAGAAAGAGTGTGTTTGTGTGTGAGTGCGTGCGTTTGTGCATGTGTGAGTATGTGTTACATACCTGTGCATCAATATATAACACATACAGTACACCTATATGTACGTTGTTACCCAATCACACTCGTCATCTCTTGATTACATCATCTCCCTTTTTTTTAATTAAGATTTGATTAACTGAAATTACAGTCTTGTTTTTAAATATACCTGTTTTACTGTCCCACACACAGTCGGTGCTGTAGCTACAGTACAGTATATGATACAGTTTTTTTCTGCCCACAGGCCACTTACTGTAGTTAAACAGAAATCAGTGGAGGGAGCTGTGGGTTAAACCTACAGATACTCTCATCCATGGTGAATGTACAGTACACCCAACCAGTCTTATGCTATGGTTGTAACAGGGTGAAGTAGAGGACAATCCAATGCAGCCCAGAGCCCCCGCTGACTTCTGGCTGCCTCAGCCAGATGTGGTGTGGTGGTCGGAAGAAAAGTAAAAAAGGATGAGGGGTTATTACATTCATTGGACGTGCATTAAAAGATACATTAACTAGAATTGCAGTTTATTCTATCGTAGATGCAGTGTCCAGAAATCTAACCCTTGAGAAGTACTCGCTTAATTCTTGCACATTTCTTGTATCCACCGAGCTTCTGTGACTCTGTACGTCTTTTGTCCGGTTCTGTGGTTCACATTTTATTCTACAATTTACTTGGCAGGACAAGCACACTTGAGCAGAGTTATTACTCTCTGAGAAGTGCTGTACAGAGAAGGGCACGGCAAGGCACATGGAGATGAATGGTATGAATGCCCTCCATCACTCCAGCGCATGTGACTGCTGATATGGGCGAGAGCACGGGGTTCTCACTCGACACGTGTGGAGACACAGCAGACGTGGACACTAACCACGTTAGTCAAGTATCCAGGCAACTGTCAGCAGCAACATAGTTGCCCGGTGTTAGCATGCTAGCACAGTTTAACTCTAGAGATAGCAGTCACATTTCTGACGCTCTTTTAAAACCTTATCTTCTCACTCTCTTTTCAACGAAACGTCGAAGCTCCCTCCTCCAAGGTGCTCGCTCGCTCGCTCGCTCTCGGTAAATATGAGGGAGCAGTGTGAAGAGATGGGAGAGGCCATGTGCCAGACACAAGCTGTGAGTTTTGCCACTGAGCAGATAGGATGGTTGCACAGGAAAACAGAAAAGCAGGAAAAAGTAAGGAGTTATTTCCCAAGCCCTCTAATTCCACATCCCTCTGTTGGAGTTGGAGTTTTTGTTTTGCTTTCCTATGTTTTTTTCTCTCTCTTTGTTTTCTTTCTCCTGCATGCGTTTTCTCAAATTTTCATGCAGTGGTAAATCTCAGAAAACAGATGGTGTTTGCCAGGTCTCCCGCTGAGTTTTAACAGTTATCACACAAGTTGACTATAGGAGGGCAGAGAGCCTGCTCAGCAGCGCTTTGGAGTAATGTAGACTGTGCGTGACATTAATAGGAGGTATGAATTCATCCTCCCACGTATCACAGTGTATCAGTGCCCAGCTCCGTCTGCTTTGATATGAGTAAACAAAGCTGAAACCGGAGGACAGAGCAAAAGACAGAGACAGATGCTTGGAGTCCGATGGTTATTGCAGGAGATCATTAAAGTCTGCAGTTTTCATCTCCAGGGACCGTGTGTGAAACAGAAGTGAAAACAGCGCAGGGAAAATGAAAGGCTACACTTATTTGAGGACTTTGCCCTACATGTTAAAAAAAAAAAAAAAACGGTTTTGTGAGTCTGTAAGCTTGTACGGCATGTGTGTGTGTGTGTGTGGTGAGAAAGCTGTGTCTATTAGCAGCTCCATCACTCAGTCAAATGCCATATGCCAGATTGTTTCTCTTGGCCCTCAAAGAGACAGAGGCAGGGTGGAAATGCGTCAGTCTGCTTTGCCCTCAGGCGTATTGCTCCCGCTAGCCCCCTCATTCTCTTATTCGGGGACTGTGTGTGTCTTTGTGTGTGTGTGTGTATATGTGTGTGTGATAGAGACAGAGCGGGTGCACAGAGAAGTCTATGTCGATGAAAACCACACTCAACAGCTTTTTTTTCATCCAAGTAATTTTTCTGTCAACCTAATGTGATATTTATTTATGTCTTGCACATGTTTATTTTGTTTAGGTACAGAGTCTAAACTTGGTCCTTAAATGAACCTTGTAGATATCTGCATCTGTAATTAAATAAAACAAAACTGATTAGATTAGCTGGTCTCAGACCAGCTGATGTTTGAGGCTGAGGGAAATCAAGACAAGGTTTTCTAGAGGGCTGTGATTTCTCTTGTTAATACACACAGTAGCACAAGCAGTCAGATACACCAGATGAAGGTTAATGCGTTATTACACTTTGTTTATCAAGAAGGTTTTGCTTGCAAAAATCTTATGAATTTCCTGCATCTAGTATTTTCCCAAACCCTGAAAATAGAACCAATACTGTCATGCAGTTTTGATTAAGACAACCGAAGGCATAGTCCAAGTTTTTCAACATGTATCTCCAATTTCATGTTAGTTCGAAGACAAAAAAAATGAGTTATAGAGAATGTGGCAGAGGTCAGCACAAAAAAATTAGAACGACACAGATAGTTCGCACACTACCGAGCACGACAGGCCTGGGAACTGTAGTCCAGCTGCCGTCATGATACTATCCAGTTACACGTAGATTAACCAACATGTACACTTGGACACCAGGAAGCAAATACATGGACGTGCGCCCACACACTCACCCAGTGTTTTTTGTCTTTGTAATAGCAGAATAATAGTAGGTCCAGCTAGGCCCAGAGCAGAGCAGATGTTCGGAGGATCACCTTAACAAGTGTGTTTTTTTTTCTGTTTGCTCTGGGAAAAGTCAGATAGAGAGAGACTCCACCCAGCTGCCGCTCTCCGGGCCACTGATGGCAGATACACACTGCCTCATTGTAGACCGGGTCCTATTTGTAATGGAATGTGCTGTCTGATCTTTAGACCTTTTGCTGTTGTCCTTGGCGCGGCGTGGTGTTTCTCCATAAGCAAATCCAATAGCACGAGTACACTGGAAAAAAAAGCATACTGTATATTAACTGCTATGTGGAAACTGTAAATGAAGGCATGGGCATGGATGACATCAACATCTGGTCGGAGGGTGGGGCTCTGTCATAACCCAATGCCAGGCTCAGTCGGTAGAGGAAATGCGTGAGAGTTTGTTGACTGTTTTCCTAATATGGCAGAGAAAGGAGAGACGGCAGCGGACATACCGTAGCTCATGGTCCGGAACCAGCTTTGCTGACTCACTGTCTGTATCTTTTTTTTTTTTTTTGTATTTTGTTTTTATGAGGAATAAGGGACACATTGTCTGAGTGTCAGGACTAAATATAGGGCACATTGTTTGGAAAGGCATCTGTCTGAATCTGATTGAATGCTTCACTAACAGTCATTTTAAGTTATTTAAGCTTCATGAGAGAGACTTACAAGTGTCTTGTTAGGCATGAAGGGCAGGTGGTATTAACATGACGTATTAATACACAATACATGCTGGTGTGTACTTTTTAAATTTAAATAAATAGTAAAAAAAAAAAAAAAAAAGAGTATCATAGGAATAAAACACAAAAGGGGCTGGAGGGTTTTCAGGTTTCTAACAAGGATATCAAGAGGAGATACAGTACACAGACCACCCTCCTTGCCCCATCGGTGCTAAAACTGTGGCAGCTGCTTGAATCATAAGTGTAAATCAGACACACACCACACTTCAACACCACCCCTGCATACTGTATGAACACACACCCTGAAGTACAGTGTGTTCGCACATACTGGTGGTTTTGCATATTTTAGCACCTTAACTACAAATTACATATAATTATTGTTTAACCAGCTCCAGAGTATTTTTCTGCTTTCCTGGCTGGCATTTGTTTCCATTTATTTCATTTCCATTTATTCAGTGCAATAAAAGTCAATTTGCAGAACTTGAACCTTGAGATAGATAATCCATCACTGGAAACATTTAGGTGCCTTTCATTGGTTCGTTTATTTTCATTTAAAAAATCAAAGCTTCATTATTATCACACAGTAATGCAATTACAATCTCCATTTGAAGGATGTGTTGACATGTCTCTGACAAGAAACAGATGAAATGTTAACTCGGCTCATGAATAGAAAGTCTTCAGTCTTCAGTCTTCATTATATTAAATACCTTTCAGTTTTTTAAGTGGTTGCTTAGTTGTGTTTATTTACACTGTGTGCAGTTGTGCTTGGATAATTCTCTCTCCAGTGCAGATAATACAGTAGGTCTGATTAGGGTTTGTAAAACCAAGCACCAACACAATGTAATCTAATCCTCTGTGTCATCAAATTAGGCACAACAAGATTTTGAGCTTGTAAAGTGATGTTCACAAATGAAGTATGCGATTGTAAATCAACTCTTTATAAACTTCTGTAATAAATCTGCATGAGAAGTTTGTGCATGTGTGGAAAATACAATATTTTCTTTACATACACAAACTTGAATTTTTCATGCAGCTCAATTACACAGGGGTTTACAGCGTTGATTGTAAAATTTGGATGCCTTTTGTGAATAGTGATGTAATAATTCTCTCTCTGTCCTTACAGACCCTCCAGTGTCCCTCAAGATGCAGTGCCTAAGGTATGAATTAAAATATTCATTGCATTTACTAAAATTCATATGAATTCCATTTGTTATTTGAATATAAAAATAAATTGTGTTATAGGTTAGCATGCTCATTTTGCCCTTCTGAGAATATGTCAGAACACAAATTGGCTTGGCATGCAGAACTAGGAGGCCACATTTTTACGGCACCTCTTAAACTTGGATGGCACTGGCATGACTTTCATCCATGCAGCCGTGTGAGAACACTGTTGATTTTGATGTGATTTTTTTGTGCAGTGCTTTTGCGAATGCTGGTTTACACGCATGAGTTTATTGTGGATTTGCCGTGTGTGCATGTTGTGTGTCTTCACCTTTTATCCAGGACGAACCTCAAGAAATCATTAAGCCTGTCCCAATCACTCACCCTGCCCCAAGCAGCACATACACCAAGCCATCGAGTCAGCCCAACCCTCTGTACAACAAGACAGCGCGGCCATTCGGGGGGAGCGGCAGTGCGATTACGACTTCCTCTTCCCCAGCTGCTCCCAAAGTTGCCTCCATTCCCTCTGAATCATCTGCTTTCACGCCAGCTGCCCCTTCTCAGCCGCCACAGCCTCCGTTTCCGCTGAGGTCCAACCTCCCTGCACCAGAGTCCGCTTCAGCCAACTCAATTTCCAGGCCCAGCCCTGTCCGCTCCGCCTTCACCTCCCCATCTGCCTCCTCATCCTCGTCTAACTCCTCCTCCCCAGCCAGAGTGACAGCCCCCTCCTCCAATCCCAATGTCCCACAGTCCTCCGTCTATAACACACCTATCAACCTCTACTCTAATGTCAACGCTTGTGAGGTTGCTATGGGGCAGAGACGTGGCCTTTTGGAGAGCCAGGGCTTGTCGGAGAACTTCAATGGGTAGGTATACCATTCATTAAATGCAGTTTAAAAAAGTGTTTTATCCTCAAATGTCCCTTTTTTATATATCTGAAGAGTAAAGTTGAAGTCTGGTCTGCACAGTGGCTTCAGAAACCCCTTCCTTTTGCTCTCTGTTGTGTTTACTGATCAATCTGCACTCAGTGACCCATAACTTTAGCAGATTTATTGAAATCAGAAGTTTATATCTCTTGTTTATCTAAGTTTTCTGTATTTTTATAAGTCCCTTTGGTAGCAGTTATAGTTTCAAGTTTTCTACAACCTTTGTACACTGGGATTCGGGCAGGATTCTCCCTGGCAGGTCCTCCCAAGCTCCTGGATGGGAAGTGCCTGTGAACTTCCTTCCACAGATGCTTTCTGGGGTTCAAGTCAGGGTTTTGGCAGGGCCACTCGATGACAGTCGGAGACGTGTCCAGAAGCCGCTCCAGCACTGTCACGGCTGCGTGCTTCAGGTCATTGTTGTGCTGAAAGGATCAGAAGCGTGACCCGAATCCCAGGTGCTGCAGACAGTACTGACAAGGTTGACCCGTCTCCCTGTCCTTGCTCCTGAGAGCCCCCTCCCAACATCATGATACTGGATGGTATTAGTCAGGTGCCTGGTGTTTGCCAAACTGTGTCTCTGCTCAAAAACTTACATTTGTGTCTCATCAGACCATAGAATATTTTCCCCCATGCTTTCTCCAGTCATTTAAATGCTGTTTGGCGATCGGTCATATGCCTTTTACACCAAGTGGCTTCTGTCCAGAGGCCAGATTGATGAAGTGCTGCTGAGATTGTCGTTCTTCTGGCAGGTTCGCGCATCTCTGCAGAAGACCTTCAGAGTGACAGTTAGGTTCTCGGTCACCTTACTGACTGAGGTTTCTCTCTCCCAGTTACTCAGTTAGGCCAGACAACTAACTCCAAACTTCTTCCATTTTACAATTATTGAGGCTTTAGAAATGGCTTTGTACACTTTGCCTGGATCTGTGCCTCACCACAATTTTATTATCTACGGAGGTCTACAGAGAGTTCAATGTGTGCCTCAACGAGCAGTCTGAATACAGGGATTTCAGATATCCAAAAATCTCTAAAATCACGTTTTTACTTTTGTCATTAGGTGTTGACTGTAGATTGATGAGTAAAAATAGTAGTTCAGGCGTCTGATACTTTCTGAAGCCATGTGTATGACCTCACTATGTTGTTGTTAGTCTGAAATTTGATGGAGTGACTTGGTAATGCACCTACTTTGTGTGCTTATAGTCTGCAGGGCCAGAAGGTGCTGTAGTCCACAGAGACCACAGATTGGTTGACATTTTTGCGTTATCTGAAAGAATGTACATGGATCACAGAAAATCAAATACTCCCTTCTAATTTTCCTATATTACTCAGTGCCCAATTTTAACCGCAAAATATGCCTCTCATTTCAAAAGCTAACACTGGAACGGTCCGTTACCATTGAGTTTTCACACAGCTGCATATAAGGAAAATCCAAGCCATACCGCACAGCTTGTTTGGATCTTTCATAGGGCTACTGAAAAGGGAGCACAGACAACATGCTAACTGATGCTACCGCCTCTGCCTATCATTAATTGACAGTTGGGTTGGCAACTGTGCCAAACACACAGTCTGCCCAACAGGCAGTAACACTTGTTTCTAATTAGCCAGGATCCTGGCAGCTCTGTTCCTCCAGCGACCAGGGGACAGAGCTAAGTTTGACTCGACTGGGCTTCATCAGCAGGGTTTTGGCTCACTGGTTGGGTAACAGTAGACTGAGCTGGATTTAAGTGCTTTGCCACTTCTTTTTCTCTGTCACCTGAAAAAATAGGTCACGGAGATCTGTTTTTATTAGCTTAAAGTGAGCAAAGCTTCTTGGACCCCTTCACCCTTATAAAACCCACCTGTGTCTCTGTGTTTTATACTGTACAAAGGTACAAAGTAAACAGTAGTGAGATTATCTTCTGGAAAATGTGAAATACATGACAGTAAATTCCTTATTTGGCCAGATAATCTGCAAGAAATAGAACAGATTTGGTGTCGTAGTCAGGCATGAAATTGCTGTTATCTATTGAGTCTTTCTGTCGCCTGAAACCTGTCACCTTTTCATGGTGCGCGTTGTATTTGTTGCTGCATGTGTGTGTTTGTTTCCTGTCCTGCATGCTTTGTTTGTGTGGTTTTTGTGGTTTTCTGCACATTCTCTCAGAAGGGCCTTTCAGTTGAAGGGCATGTGTTGTGATTGCGCTCTTTTTCTTTTTCCAACTGGTCTGCTCCTGGTCTCTTCATGACTTCAGTTCTTTTCCATTTACCTTTTCTTTGCAACAGGAGGAAGAAGAGGCAGACATCAAGTTAGTGCTGCGAATGATAATATAGTGTCTCTCTAACCACATGGAATGTGATTACAGCCTTCACATGTCCCTGGTTTATGATTACCAAAGGCACGCTTGCACCTCTCTGAGCTAACCCTCACAAACCTTACATTCGGGCTAATCCACTTACGGTACATGCTCATTTAAAGGGTCAAATAAACTTTAAATTATCCATCTCTATGACACCATAGGGCACCGAGTTGAGGGGGCGTCAGCTAGTATTGTCTGTTCATTTTCATCTCAGTGGCCTCATGCTCTGTGTTCGCTAATGTATTTACACTCACAGCAGCCAGGCCTGTCAACACACTCCACATTTGTCTGGCTCCGTCTGCTACTGGTGTCAGCATGTTTACTCAAGGCCATTTAAATCACTGCCAAGTACAGTATATTCTGCTTTGGTTAAGAATAGCCTGACTCATGCTGTCTTTGATCATCTTTCACCTCCACTCACCTGACACATATGCACACAAATAAATACACGCACACTTATGACATTTATTTGACCCACAGTTTGAAGCTGCACTTGAACTAAACGGTGCATGTAAACACTTCACAAAAATATTATTGCATTCTAGTGAAGCGTCAAATCATACTGGGAAGAAGAGACGGTCATCCCATTTTTAAAAGCACATTACTCCCATCTTGTGGTGAGATTTGGTCACTGCCACTGTCATGCCCCAAACACTCACTGGCGTATATGCAAGTGGATATGAATTTCACTATTTTAGTATGGTATCTAGATTAATGGACACCTTTTGACACGTCTGCATTTTAATTTAGTTATCTGACTGTGGTTTTCCTTTCTAGTAATGAGCCTCAGAGAAGTTTTAAGTAAGTAGTAAGTATAGGTCAGAACAGCTTTCTTATGTAAAGAGTGACTTATGTAAACTTATTTCTGCCTATGTGCATTTTTCCTCACTGCCCTCTCATTGCTCGCCTGCAGAACTCCACCTCCACCTAGACCAAGGAGGTAATTGTGAGACCGAACAGCTGTTAGGTCATGGTCCCAAACTTGTATCTACAAGCTGCACCTTGATTGAATGTGGAGCACTTCTGACTCACCTACTGCGTGTGTGTTGGTTGCTATGACTGCTCTTTCTTTGTGTGTGTTAACAGCAACATTAGTATTCTATGGTATGGGTGGACCAGAAAAGTTAATATTTAACCATGTAATACTTGTTTTAACGGTTGTTTTGGCAACAGCGTACTTGTACTTTTGGCTGTATGTTCAAGTTACAGTTGCTTTCCGTGTCTGTATTGTAGTCATTAAGTCGTTGATCTGATTTTCCAGGAAACCTGTTGTGGAGCCTGAGAATCATGCACCCCCGCTGAGCGATGCCAGCAAGAAGCGTCTGATTGAGGACACGGAGGATTGGCATCCAAGAACGGGCACCTCCCAGTCCCGCTCCTTCCGTATCCTAGCCCAGCTCACCGGCACTGAAAATGGTGTGTACCAACCTCAACGTCCTCAGATTGTCTTAGGCAGGTTGATGATTGAAGCTTAATTCTACTGAGACTCATTACTTTTGTTGAAGTGTCGAAGCAGGCTACTGTAAACTCACCCTTCAGCTGAGTTTAGATTATTTATGTCACTAAGCACCAGAGCACTTAAAATATTTATCCAAAGACGGTCAGTCTAACTGACTTTTATTGCTTCCCTGCTTTATAATCATATTTCATTTATCAAAACCCACTTGCCTCTGTAGATTATAGTGATTTCATAGTTCCTTTAAATAATAAAAGAAAGCTTTCATCACCATTTGATTTAATTTATTTTTCACATTACTGTGTTGACTGTAAGAGTCATTGATGGTTACATGAGAAGGCTGTGGCTTTGGGCCGTCCTCCATTCCTCAGGGTTGGATCTATTCAACTGATGCACAGTGACATTTACAGTAACTCACTAATTAGAGTGAAGTAAGATGAGATATTTGCCTTGTCCTCCTCTGTGTAGTCAAACGATGTTCCCAGGCCTGTGTGGAATATGTGATGGGCTTTAAACATTTTGATGAATATTCAGTGTGTTTCACTGTTACAATGGCATGATGATCATTGAATAAGTCAGAGCAGAGATACAACACCAACCAGCAGCAGCATTGTTTCTTACAAGAGTGTCTGCCTGTATCTTCACCAGCCATTTATTGTTATTTACTTTATATTGATAGGTGTTTTTTCCCTTTTATTGTTGCAGATCAACTTCCAGAGAACAGTGGAAAGAAGTAAGTAGTTGCTGTTTTTTTTAACATCAATTTTGGTGTATGGCTGTTAGTGTTCGTCCTCTCCCTATCTGCCTTTCTCTTCTATCTGTAAATAATTTTTTAAAGTGCTGTATGTAATGCATCTGTTTTAGCAATGGTGTTGTCACAGTTATAATAATTTCTTGATTATAGAGGTTTCAAATTCAGAATTGGCTCTCAAAGTACTGCTGTAATCACGTCTATCAGCCTGTGATTCAGAGCTAAGTCCTGATTTCTTTATCTTATGGTCGCTCAGCGTCACGCTCAATTTAAGGCTAAATTTGGAGAGACCGCACTGCGAGCTCTCAGAGGAAGATGGTTGAGTGGAGACAGCCATAGATTCAGCACAGGGCTGTAATGGCTGCTGCACTTCTCAGTCTTAAGTCGATTTTACTCTGCAGTAAGCACAGTCTGCCCTCCGTACCAGATACACAACCAATCAGTGTGTCACTCACTGGAAACTGTGGGTAATTAAGTGGTATTGCGGGTAATGGCAGCCCTGCCAGGAGGAGATTCCTGTTCTCCTTCTGTTAGTGAGATTTTATTCAGTGTGCTGATCCTAAAGTTAGATAGAGCAGATATTACAAATCTGCCTGAGTTCATAATTTAACACATCTGCAAAAGGAAAGTCTCTCTTTATATTTATCTCCCGACTGTGGTTTTCCTGTGACTTGCTATTTTTCCTTCATTTACTTACTTTAACTTTCTTTCTCCTATCTTAACCTCTCAACTTTTCTTTTCTCCTCTAATCTTCTCTTATGGGGAAAAATCAGAGCAAACAAGTTGGACCCAGAAGTTGTAGGACAACAATACAACAAGCTGAGAGATTGGCATCATGACGTTTCAGCACGAGTGCTAAATGTCCAGTAGACAAGCCTGTTCTTTGTTTTGTCTAGGGTTTTATTTATTTTATTTTGACCGTTGTTACATTCACATTGCCTCAGTTTGCAATGCAACATAGTCACACTCTTCATTTGGCATACCTGGTATCAAATAACCACTTTCAAAGTTTAAATGCAGAAGAAAAATGTGAATAACCAGCAAACCAACCCTGTTGTAAAAATTGTTCTCAAATACATGTAAGTGTATTTCATAATGTAAATTAAATGCATGCAAGTAGATGAACGTGCTTGAAACTGCATCATTGCATCATATTATAGTGCACAGTACATTTTCTTTAGCATATTGTTTATGTCTGAGCCTGCACTTTGCTCTGCACACTTTCTTTGATCTTCTACTTTACTTTTCTCTGCATGTCTATATCTTGTTTGTCTATTTTCTATACTAACAGAAGAAGTTTGATCTGTCAACTTTTGATCATTTTACTTCAATAAACTTTTTTCCTTACTGCTGTTTCCTACAGTATCTTGTCATCTGTCATTCTTTCTTGTCTTCTTCCCTGGCAGAAAACAGTCAATCTGTGTTTGAAAATCACAAAATTTTTGATTCTGATAGAATTAGATTAGAGCAATGGCAAAAACACAAACACAATGCTATAAGAATCAGTTCTCTTGAAGGCTTCAGTAGGCTACTTGTATGTCTCTCCGTTGTGCTGTCTTGTAGACAACCAGCTGTTACTCTTGTCAAGTTACAAGTTTTTCACTGTCACATAAATCTGAGATTTTCTCCACACCATTCGAAGCCTTAAACATGTAGATAAAGTGTCGGATTTAAATACACAATGAGTTTCTCAGAAATGTTCACAATCATTTTGATTGTAGTCAGACCACAGACGCCAAAGTACTGTGTTCATAGTTGGTGGTAAATGTACTCATGTGTGACATACAGTATGAGACCAGTGGGTGATGTTGTGATCTGTGTGTTGTCCAGTAGCTGAAAACCAAACAGCTTCAAGGTTACAGTATTTTTTTAAACTCTTGCTCCAAGTCCTTTGCTTAACTGCCCTACCTGGGCAGAAAAAACTCCCAAAGTGATTTATGATTCAATCAAATATGGTGTCATTTGAGAAGCAACTTATATATACCAAACTATCATAGCTAGTGGAGAAATGTAACAGTACACCAGTTTTTAGCCTTAATTTTGCCTGGACACTCGGCTGCACACAGGAGGCTGACAGCTTGAAATGAAAGCTGTGAAATTTTTACAAGGGGTGGTGACCAGAAAGACTAGCACTTCTCATTTTCTCCTAAAATATACTGAGGCACTTAGCATTTTTTTAACTGCCACAGGAAAAGACACCACTGCCTCGGAGTGTCTCTGTCTCTGCTGTTTCAGGACATTAAAAAGCAATAACCTCTCGCTAAGATTATACCCTTTTTTTATCTCCCCCTGCTAAATGATGAAATGAAGGGTAGTATTGGAGGGTGAGCTGCATGTACACTAGATACGCTGGCTTCCCCACCTGTAATTGCTCCCTTATGTCAGTCGTTGAAAACCCCTATGTACAGTGGGGCAGGAGGATATGGGCTCATTACAGGGGTACTTTGTAATGAGCCTTGATTGTTTACATGTGTCACTGAGACTCCAACAGACTGATTGTAATGTTTAGGGACCTGCAGTTGACCAGGTCACATTAAGCAGTAGTCTGCACAGAGATTTCTTTCTGATTTGGGGATTTAAATGAAATACAAATCCTCCCAGATGGGACAGAAAATGGTTTGACCACAAGAAAACAAAATGGACATAAAAAAAAGACATTTATGGGAGGAACAAATGCAGTTTATATGTGTGTGTGTGTTGTTGTTGTGGTTTAAGGTTTATACAATGTGTGTGTGTCTGTTTTCTTAGCGAGGCAGTTGACAAAGCCACTCCCATGCTGCAGACATCGCCTGCAGCAAAAACGTATTCCAAATCTGCAGCTGCACCCAGGAATGGCAACGTTGCCCCTGCTCTCACATTCAAGAGCCCTGGAGGGCAGGTCAGGTCCTCCTTCCAGCCCGGAGCTCCATCAGGTGCGGTATCATACGCTGTGCAGAATCCTCCAGGATGGTGCAGTGGTTTATTTTAGCCTATAGAGGGCAGCCCCATTCTTCAGTATCACTGCCGCTCAGCCGTCATGTTTATTGCTGCTTTAATACCTGACACTAAGCCATTTAAGATTATGAGCGCTATAAAAACCAGAGGTATTCCGTTAATGAGCTCAGATTATTAGCTTTTCCCGAGATTGCTTTAGTTAAATAGATTGTGAAATTGAGAATTATGTCTTTTATTTTGTGTGAAGGTTGCTCTTTAAATACACACAAATCCCTGCCACGAGACCCCGAGGTGGTCAGGATAAATATTTACTGAAAGGCATCAGTCAGGGGTCATTATTAGTAATGTTAAGACACAAGTATGCACTCATACATGAACAGATACACTATGTGCCCTAACGATGTTCTCCAGCGGCCTTTAAAAAAAAAAAAAAAGGCTGATGAAAGGTGCCACAGGGAGAGGGTAGGAGAGGCCACAGTTGGTTCTTTGTTGGCTATGTTATTCATCAGATTAACACATACTTGAGTTGAAGTAAACAAGCACGTATCTCATAGTGACCATGTGGAACAGGGCTGGGTGTGCAATATGTGGTATGTGACCTTTTCATTTTATTTACATGACTTGATTATTTTGGAGATTTGACTGCTGGCACCGTCTAAGGCAGAGAAGTAGCACAGTGTTAAGGTTGTGTATGATGCTGAAAAATTTAAAGATGCTTCAATCACATGAAAATGTTGCACATGGATGTTAAATAATATAGTTTATCACATTGACCTTGCGTTGCTGTCAGTCCCTCTCCAGAACAGGTAAAACTGAGATTTTCACTCTTGTGACTGGAATGTCTTTTCATGATGACTTTTTCAGACTCACAAATTTACTGTGTTTCTGTCCTATTTAATAATGTGGCTCAGCCCTCAATCTTTGCTCTTGCTGAAGGATTGGTTCTGCCCTGCTGACAGCTCGCACCAGCTTTCATACAGATAATGTCATATGATGCCGCTGAAAAATATTTTTTAATTCTCTTTTCTCTGCATCAGTATTGCATCTAGTGAAGAAGTGACAGTTTTTTTTTTTATCTAACCAGCAGAGAGATGAAGCAAAAACATGACACCAGTAAAAGATCTGTTTAATATCCTCGGAGTAAATTGCGTCATTTGCATTTCTCTCCCGAACTTTACTTTTTTCTCCTCCTAATTCAATTGGTTGAATGATAAAGGCACTTTGTATTATTTTCGGTTGCCATTCAGTATTAGACTATGATAGTCAAGCAAACACTTTTCAGTTAACATAGGAACAGGCAAATAGCTGTATTTTTCAGTTATCTGTTGATTCTTATGTTCATTTTGGCAATGGTGCTGCTTAAGTGTATGAGACACTTTCAATTAAATTGTGTCTGATAATTTCACAGGAAGCAGCTGTTAAGTGTATTAATCATCAGGAGCAGCTCAAATGACCCATAACAGTAAGATAATATTAGATAATAACAATCAACCAGTAAAAAATGTCCTTGTCTTTTTCCACCCCAGCCTCTTTCTTCTTATGAAGGCCACACTCCCACTGCTTCTCACTTCCCCGCTAGAGCCCCGTTCTGTTTATTCAGTTCGTTTGTTCACTGTTACGAGGAAATTTCGGGAGCACTTGTCCTTTGACCTCCCAAGTCTTTGATAATGGTGCTGTATTTCAATAGAGTCTCTGTCCCCAATCCCCACCCCCCCACACCCCCCCCCAGGGCACTCCCACTGAGGGTGGCCTGCACTGACCTCCGTTCCTGGATGCGTCCTTGCAGTGAAAAAGAAGAGAAGGGGAAAAACTCTGCATCCTCTCCACATGTTTTGAGATGAGAGGAGGGGGATTATTTTTCCAGGTGTCTCCTCTGACTCTGGGAATGTGTTGTTTCCCTCAGTGGGAAAAATCAGTCCCTTGTCTGTGGAGGGTGGGGTGGCTCTGTCCAGCCCAGCTGTCTTATGCTTCGGGCATGGAGGTTAGAGATCATCAAATCACTCCCATTCATTATCTGACTACATGCACCTCAACTGTGCACATATGTTCTGGTCCAGTCGTGCTAAGAAATGAGTGAGTTGGTGGAGGAGGACAACTGCAGTTCCTACAACACAAAGTGTATCAATGGTTTGTTTGATTGTTTATTTTATTTCCAGTATAGGGAAAGTACATTTTGTTAAATGCTTTATCTCGTGCATTCATGCCGGGCCAGGTATTTTTCCGTTTGGATAATGACACATTCTTTTCCCCAGCTGGTGCAGGTTTTCCTAAGGGTGGAGTCGTTCCTTCGTTTGGCAAAGTCACCAATCCTGCTCCCAAAGGTCCGGACCGCCCCACCCCACAGCCACATCCAGAGGACCTCAACTCTCTGGTGCAGCGCGCCGAGCACATCCCGGCTGGTACACGCACCCCAATGTGCAACAAGTGCAACAATGTTATAAGGTAATGGTCATAAAAAAAACACAATCACAGTACAAACTTTAGAACAAGCAGTTTCATTGATTACAGATTCAGTAAAAATCTAAATTTCTACTTGAAAACGCTTAGTGCGTGGATGTTTTTTTAATGTACCGGTATATATTTAAATAATTTCCCTGGAATCCTCTGTCCCTTGTTTGTTTTCATCAGGGGCCCATTCCTTGTGGCCATGGGCATGTCATGGCACCCTGAGGAATTCGACTGTGCTCACTGCCACTCCTCCCTGGTAGACCGTGGATTTGTGGAGGAGAAGGGCCAGGTGTACTGCGAACGCTGCTACGAGCAGTTTTTTGCTCCCACCTGCTCCCGCTGCAACCAGAAGATTCTGGGGGTGAGCTGTAAAAACTGAGTGGATATATTCTCTGCTTATAGCTATACTTACTTGAAAGTCTTTAATACTACTTTAAACATTAGTTGCTGTTATCAAGTAAAGATGTAAAGCTTCTTAATCTACTTGAGTATACACTGAAGAGTCATGTTTTAATTCAACTATTAAAGCAAATCCAGCCTACGCACTTTATCAGTCGTATCTTACATGTAAGCTGGATATGTAAAACAAGAAACGGGATCTATATATAGATAATGTAATGATGTAATAATGTACTTAATCCAACTACATATACAAGAAAAATATAAGAATAACAATATTATCTGTGTTTATATTTTCTCTGCAGGAGGTGATGAATGCTCTGAAACAGACTTGGCATGTGTCCTGTTTCGTGTGCACTGCCTGCCAGCAGCCAATCAGAGGCAACATGTTCCACATGGAGGATGGACGGCCATACTGTGAACAAGGTGCAGCAGGATGGCCCAAATAAGAGCGCATCATGACAACTTTGCATACAAACAAACTCATTTTAACGTGAATGTTTTTTGATGCATTACTTACACAGACTACTACAACCTGTTTGGGACCAACTGCCACGGGTGTGACTTCCCCATCGAGGCAGGCGATAAGTTCCTGGATGCTCTGGGATTCACCTGGCATGACACCTGCTTTGTGTGCGCGGTATGTCAGGGGGGCAACTTCACTGCCAGAGGATGATGATGAGGGTTGGATTTAAAAATGAGAAAACATTGCGATTATAGTGTGAATAACATAATTTCTCTCTCCACAGGTCTGCTCTGCTAGTCTGGAAGGTCAGGCTTTCTTCTCCAAAAAAGACAAGCCTTTGTGCAAGAAACATGCCCACACTGTTAACATCTGACCTGCCTCTGTGAATACGAACGGGAGAGGGTAACGGTGTCAGTTTACAGCGATCCATATTTCGGTCAGAAGTTAAATATTGTCATAATTAAAATTGATCTGGTTTTATCTGGTAGAAAAACGTTGGGTCAAATGTTCCACTGTAAGCTCTGTTTTTGCTGTAGTATTTTATTCACCTTTTCTCATTTGTTTTTCATTTCAGTATTTTATTTTTCCTCTTCTTGGATGAATAGCAGGAGTACATTTGATTACACTGTTATCCCCCAGTGCCAGTTTTACATCTGAGCAAGTGGATTTTAATACATGAACTTGTGCTGGGCTTTTTATTTGTGCGGGTGGTGTGTTAAGCTCTTGATAGGCTTTTTGAATAGGATACATGTAGTTTACTGCAATGACCTACTGAGCCCCTCAGGGGTCACATGTTTGGAAAGAAGAAAAAAAGATGACGATGATGAAGCTATGCCATGTGTCAGCAAAGTGAGTGCAAGGTTTAGAAATTAGGATTATTTAAGGGGAAAAAAAATATTTATTTGTGAGCAGGGACCATTCAAGTCAAAAAGACTTTATGGGGCATCTGGCCTTCAGAATAAAAATGGGAAATTTTATTATTATTATTTTTTATTGTTTTAAAGTAATGCTGTATTTAATCACTCCCAGTAAACGAGAAGCACAAATTAGTAACATGCGTAGCAGTGTGAAAAGTGGACATAGCTCCCACTGCTTTATAGTTTATGCATGAAAACGATGAGCATGAAGTCCAGGAGTATTTTCAAAAGGGCTCTATAACACACGACAGATCAAGTACGCTCTGCTGTTTTATGTATATTCTCTAATGCCTATGATTCAGGAACAAAGCGGTTGGTGAGCATGCTTGTAAATGAATACCCACATGAAAACATAGCTACTTCATTTAACTATTGTTCCTGACATGAAAATGCATGATGTTTGGTAGATTCCAGTCAATTAACATAAAACAATTTTAATATATACTTCCAGACGCTGCTGTGAGCTTTGTCTTGCACAATTTCTATGCATAGAAAAAAAAAGTTTGTTTTTGTGTAATGGAGATTTTTTCATTGGGCACTGTGGATAAACGAGCACTTCTCTTCTTACTTTCATTTCAAATAAAAGGGTTCAACAATGAAAACCATAAAGCTCCAGCGTACGTCTCATGTTGTAGCTCTCAACAACCTTCTTGTGTCAATCAAGGTGAATCCTTCTCCTCTTCCTGCAAATACCCTGTTCGTGCACTGTCCTTTTTTATGTGTTTGTCAATACACAGAAAGAGATGATGCGCCGTGGCTCTCATGTGTATTATAAATCTGTAGGTGTGACAGTAATTATTCAGACAGGCAGGCAGACAGGCACCAGCATGAGCTGCCTCCTGCACTTCACCTGCAGTTACAGTAGAGGAAAAGTACACATCTCCATAGGGACAGGAGAAACAACAAGCAGGCGCACAAACACACACACACACACACATTTGGTGAATTATTTCCTGCCTAAAAACTTGAAATAACTGTCGTTGATTTATGCACTTACTTACATAATTGAGTAACAGACAACAGGGTGTTGAGGGTGTTATTGTAAGGAAATGCGCCTGCAGGAAGAGCTGAGCGCAGTGGTGTGCACTTCTCCAAGACGTCGGAGGTGGGAGCTGTGCGCAGGGCGACACGAGATTTAACCAGCCTCAAAAAAAAAAGGAGAAAAAAAAGAAAAACAGCCGTGGAACAGTTGGGAAACTCTGCCAGAAGACAGGAGGACACATGCAAATAAACAGCGCAGTGGTGCTTAAATCAAGACAAACTGGCACCACGCGGGTTCGAGTAGAGGAGAAAACGGTAAGTTCACTTTTATCTCAACAAACTGAAGCTTCGGCGTGTGTCGGAGCTGCAGCAGCAGCAGCAGTGGTGTTGATGTTGGTGTTGGTGGTTGTTGCGGTTCTGATTATGAAGCTCTCCCCCTGTGAAAGCAGAGGGGATCTGCGATTTGTTTTCCGCGCCGCACTGTTCGCCAGAATTTCGCTCCAGTGCTTATTTAGCTGCGTGAGCTGTGAGTTGGATGGTGGCAGCAGCTGTGGGCCGATCAGCGGGACCCCCGACTGTTACTACGACTCTGGTGATGATGGTGATGCTTATCAGTGGTTGTTGCTATGATCGCTACTGTGCATCTTATTGCCTGAACTGAGGGAGAGAGGGGCTCCTGATGAGCGTTATAATGACATCAAATTAATCGACAGTGAGCTGCTGATATAATTAAAGTCATGTGATGTGATAGTTAAAGTGATTGATATCTGTCTGGGCGAATTCAATATGTGTTGCAGAATAATTTGTGATTTAAAAAAAATATATTTTATCATTTTAACATTTTAGTAATTTTACAGTAATCTCACAGTTGGGAGTTTTGTTTTTGTGATGACTTCTTAAAATCAATCTATCATATGTGGATCATCAAGTTCCCCTACCCATAATCTTGGTTATATAGCATAAGGTACAGTATGAGGTACAGTGAGTCATTAAAAGTGCTAATTTGCTTTAGGTTTACTTGCTGTTTTGAAAGTTTCCATTATATTACATAATCTTCATTACCACATACATTGTGCCCACTTTCCATGAAGCTGTCGGTCAGATTTTCAGGTTTTCTCACCGTGTTAATTTAAACGTAAACTCCATATGTTGATGAATGTAATATGCATGAAAGCTACTAAACCTCAGATGTATAATAGGCTATGATTGTTGTGGTCAGTTGTCAGTGTAGAGGGGGGTTAAATACATACAGTGCAGTGCAGGAGAGAAATGTTGTGAGTTGTACCACTATGTGTGTTAATGTCTGGCAGTGAGCTAAAGGCATCATTGCCAGTCAGTGTATGGTGGCACTGGGTCAATGGCAACATTTGACTGTTGAATGCATTACACAAAACCTGCCTGTGCTCTGCAGTTGATCACTGAGCGTCGGTGAACCAGAGCTGTGTGTGTGTGTGTGACATGACTGACATCGTGGTGTATACATCAGCATCTCAGCCGCCGTGGTCGACCTGCTGCACCCTCACGCAGGTCTGCGGTGCTGTCTTTGAACGCACCAACAAGCCTCAAAACTCGGCCCAGGACAGAGAGGCTCATTGAGGCAGAGCTGAGTGAGTGTTTCTTGGGTAACATTAGACACACAGAGAGTGATCAAACCAGTATCCACCACCACCACCACCACCACCACCCAGACCTTACCCTGGCGCTGCTCCTGGCAGGAGGAACGCCCATCATTAGCCTTACACGATGAGGATGGCATGTCAAGTGAGGGTGCATGGCAAGGCAGTGTTTTGTGGTCTACCACAAACTCAAGCTTCAAGTGCTTCAGTTTGTCTGACTTTTCTGGCACTGATGGCTCACTGTGTGTGTGTGTGTCACTGAAATCTAACAGTGTTCATCTTGTAAGGTAGCACGATGATAGGCCTGTTTGTAAAAAAAAAAAAAAAAAAAGAAAATGCCTGTGACATGGAGTCCGCAGAGGGCTGTGCATTTAGTGTACTGCTGACTAATAGCAATTTTGAAGGGTTAAATTCTACACTAGACAGCACTCAAAAGTGTTTGCCTGTGAATCAGACTTTCTGTGTGTTCACTTGTGGACTGGTTAATGGACTGTTATCCATAAAAGCAGCACAAATGGAAAAGTGAAGGATGATGAGAGATCACACATTTCAAAATGATGTAAGCCTGATGGAAATATGGCTGCAGGAAAATTTTTGAAACTCTCATGACCCAAATTCGTAAAAAAGAAAAAAAAAGAAGATGAATATTTGTTGTATTATTATTATTAGTTTTAAGTACATGTGGTACCCTGACCTGAAACAGGAAATCAGATAATCACACCACCACAAACGCATTAAAAGGAGGACAGCAGCTCTGCTCAGAGGCCGCTGGATGCACGTAAACCCGTGCACAAACACTTGTGATCTAAGCAGATACTGGCCTCACTCTGCGTTTGTCCACAGGGCTAAACTTAGCAAGCTGTGACCCTTCACCTCAAGTTTCCTCCCGTATAATTGCAGGAAGCCGGTCCAGCCAATCAGAGCGGAGATATTTGCTGCATATTAACAAGCTCAATGGGAGCAGTATTTCAGCAACAGACAGGTAAAGACGGAGAATGTGGGGGGAGATCCAAGAGACTGAGGAGAAACTGAGGAGCGACTCAGGTTTTCAGATTTCTTTTTGAAGACGGTGGAAATGTAATGCTTCGAGTTTTGAGTTTATCACCTCACACTCAGTCTGTCATGTGATAGGAGCTCAGTGCCTGTCAGACTGAGCTAAAGGTGGAGCTGCAGTATATCAAGACACAAACTGTCACAGATTCAGTCACTGACAGACTTTGCTTGACGACTTTTCCAGCTGTCAGGACATTATATTACTTCATGATGTCTACACACACACACACACACACACACGGACACAGATGGAGAAGCATCTCATATCAAGGCTTTTCCACAGGTATGGCTTTTCCAGCTGTCATTCACAGTCATTTCTGCCAGTGGCTGCTGCTGTAACAGTCTGAACTGTGTCTCCCATGATACATACCAAAGGAAAGACACAATCCAATCATACAGCTTTATTTTCTTTGTAACAACACAGATAATGACTGAGATGCAGGCCCGTGCTTGTATTTCTTCCAGACTGCCTCATCCCTCTCTGGATGATAGATAGAGACGATCATCCGGTGGCGGGCAACCCGAAATTCCTAATTTTTAACTGCGTTTGAATCTCAGATGAACTGTCATTAAAATCGGTGGTAGCTGTGTCCTCGTCTGGCTCCCATCAGCTCGGAAGCACAGCTTACCGATCTTGTTCCACTTAGCAGTAATCTTCCTGTTACCTATAGGGGCTGTTGGCCACTTTGACAATTAATTCAGTGCCCAGACCAAAGTACAGATGTCCCACTCACCGTTTCATCAATAGTCACTGACGGGAGACAAATGCAGGGAACAACAGGATTTACTTAAAGCTGCAAACTGCATCTGCTCTTTGCCTGGAAGGTCGATGTTAGGAAAAAGCCGACATCCTGTTATTAGCGAGAAAGAGGGGCAGAAGAAAGAAAGAGGGAGTATGAGGTACAGGATGAGTGGAGGGGGGGATGAATGAAGATTTAACAAGAGAAGAAGGGAAGGGCTGTTTTAGCATAATGAAAGTCAAAGTGGGGAAATGACCTGAGCTTGAAATTTAGTCTCAGTCCTTTCAGTCATAGATGGCAGACACATGAGCTCCTTCTAATAACTCCATGTTTATTTTTCCTCTCTTCCAGAGAAAGACAAGTGCAGCAGGACATCAGGCTGGGTACGGTGACAGGACAGGATGCTCTCTGATCTCCTGCGTTTGGACGGTGAGACGGACTCACAAGGACTCTGCTTCACTTTGAACGGACCTTTCTCTTTCTAAACTTTTCAGCCTGTTCTCATACTGTACATTGATTGACATCAGATGCATTTATCTTGCACTTTCTTGGTTGTTGGTTGAGATGTATCGATTCGTGTAAACTCTCAAATGTGACCTGAAGTGGTTTTTACTTGATGCGCCGAACCGATAATATTGTGAAGAAAGTGAAATCCAAAGCTAAAAGCTGTATTGATCAAGATGGACTGAGTGTTGATTTTCCTGTAGTAGATGTAGTATTTGGCAGGGCTGATCCTGTGTGTGTGTGTGTGTGTGTGTGTGTGTAAGAGAGAGAGAGAGAGATTGTTTGCGTGTTTTGAGATACTAATTCCGTCTCAGCAGCAATTTGCCTCCAAAGTGGCGAGCTAATTGACTTTCTGCTGAGCCTGTGGATGGCCCATGTAAAATAAACCACACACTGTCTATATAATAGAATCCTGTTTTTCTGCTACTAAAGTATCAGACTAGACACGGGCTCTGTCTGCTGAACCCGAGGGCCGGAAATGAACGAGATCAACATCTGATAGAGAGTCGTAAATTTTAGAAACTCTCAGAAGCTTTAATTTCAGCAGATTGTTTTACCATACAGCAGCGCAGGGCCGGTAGACTTCTGTTCATGTCTATTGAATGTGAAGGTTGAACTTATTCATGTCACAGTTTTGACTGAATTATATAACAGATTTTGACACTGCTCGTGTTATTTCAGCTTTTCATTGCTGTCAAATCCATCGAGACATTTGAAATATTAGCTCACGTATTTACTACGGTGCACAAAGAGTCGTTGTGGACGCACTGTATATTATTACCTCGTTGATTTCAACAGGAAGATTAATTAATTAGCATTCCTTTTATATTAAGCAATGAACTTGCTACTACAGGACCCATCAGAAACAGCAAAATATGCTGACACAGCTCCTACACAGAGCCTCAGTCAAACGGCCAAGCCATGAAAAACAGAGTTAGTGTATCCAGAGAGGACAATAGTAGCCTGTATATATGTTAGAGGCTCCTTCTGTGACAGTGACCCGCTGGCAGGGAAGTAAAGCGGGCCAAAGCCAAGGCACCAGTTTGAGTTGGAGAGTAACTCACACCCGTAAAGAATGTCAAGAATCTGTGTGTTAAAGTTCACACTGTATCTGCGTCTGGACCCTGGCAAATAAAAGACAGCTGTGTCTGTGTGTGTGCATGCATGTGAGCATGTGTGTGTGTGCGAAAATGAGGAAAACTTGCAGAAAGTCGAAGAATGGAGAAGTTCTATAAATATTATTACTGCATGGGAAGATGCTGCTCTGTAACTTAATGAACATGTTTTGAGCGAGCGTGTCACAAATATGGCAGTCTGGCATTCACATACACATCTGACAGGCAGGATGTCAACCTATAATTATGCTTTAACTTAGCGGTTTATTAAGAAAAAGACAGGTCAGCCAGACCACCCAGAATCACTGCATAAGTCACCTGTTTCATCTGCAGGGGAAAGTCCAGGACTCAACACTCCTCGCTGTGTTCAGCACCGTACCCAGCTGTGACTCAGTGTTATTTCTCTGATAAAATATTGGCTCAGCGTCGGTGGAAAAATGTTTTATGACACTCTGCTTTCTTTTCTGGGAATTTTAGAGCTCCTAATTCCTTATATCAGTATAAAGAAGAGGTTCTCTGTTTCACCACACTCGAAACACATCAATGTGATCTCCTCCGTCGGTTTGATCTTTCAACAGACTAATCTGGAAACCTTTGTTCTGATGTTTTTTTTAGTGCATCTGTCCTACTGTAGACCTCATATCTGATTCTGCGATTGAGCGCCTCGCTCGTCGGCTAAATCGCAAGTGACAGCGAGTGCCACTCAGCCTGTGAGAGAGGAGATGGAGAAACAGATGAAATCAATTTCTCTCTTGTTCCTGTTTTTCCTGCCTGCCCAGCCCTGTGTTTCTGATGACAGATTGTAAAATGGGTTTCATATGTGACTTTTTTTTTTTTTTGTTCAACCCCCCTACCCCCCCCCACCTTGTAGATTCGGAAGAGGGCAGAGAGCATTTAGAGTCGTACCTGTGAGGCAATCTGCATGGAAATGTGCTGACATCAGCGCTTTGCATTTCCAACCCGCGGGATAGCAGGAGGACGAGGACGATGCTGCAGTGACGGAACAGAGGAAGCTGCGTTTGCATAGATCGGTATCAGGTGAGTCCGCCCTGAGAGTGACATCTCTTATCAACCGTAATCCCTTAATTAAAAACTCAACTCACATCCTGGAGCAAGGAGAACAGAGTGGAGCGGTGTGTGTGTGTGTGTGTGTAATGAAAGTGAACAACAACAGGAACAAAACACCCAGTGTTACATATTTGTCAGATGTTTAATAGTTTTAGCATCTGTTTTGTTTAACACAAAGTGAAGTAGAAATAAGACACACATACACACACTTGTATTCACACGCAGCACTACATCACAGTGCAATCCCTGACCAGTCGTTTAGTTTAGTTTATTTAGTTAAATACAGATGAACAATACCATTGATCAATTGTATAGAGCAATGAAAATATGGTTGTACTAGATTTAGCTTCAGCAGCTAATTTCCATCTTTAGTTCCAACATAAAATTCACAAATAAAATTCGTGACAGGTGACAGGTGACATACTGATGTCAGCACCTCATGAGAAGGATCTTAACTTTGGATAAACTAAGTTACTTCTGCAAACAAAAGGTGAGTCATGTTGCTGTGGCCGGGCTGTTAGTTTGTGTGCCTGTCACATCCCCTGTGGGGTAGTTTCAGCTTGTGGCAGCTGTTGTTGTTCTTTGTCGAAGCAGTTTTTTTTTTCTTGGCACGAGTTGTCACGATTTTCCAGCGTACTCCTCCGTGATGTTTCCAATGATTTCTCTGTTTACTTTTGAGCGGTTTTTCCTCCGCAGAGATCATTTGAGCCTAATGTGAGCCGCCTTGGTAGCAGCATATGTAATTGTGATTTAACTCTTGTTAATGATGTGCTTTGTTTGTGGTTTAGAGGCCTGATGACATTAGTGAAAGAAAAATTGCAGACTTTGTTTAATGAATTTACCAAGGTCGTGTTGAGTTTGGCCTCAGCTGACCATGTGGGAGAGAGAGAGAGACTTTTCCAGCAGCTTGTTCGGCTGCTTTTGAAGACTGAGTTGACTCTCATCAACATCATCATCATCGTACTGATTTCATCCATCTCACCCAACCCAACTTTGGAAATCTCTGCTCAAAACCTGACTTGATGCACTCAAGTCGGCCACATTGGCTGTCCTGTCCTCCATCTTTAGTCCAGCCTGAGAAAGAGATCAGCTCCTCTCCTTTGTCTGTCCTGAGTCCGGCCCCTGAGAGCTCTTACATGGAGGAGAGGCTGGATCAGATTACAATATAAAGAAAGAGGGAAGCGAGAGTAGCAGTCGGCAAACGTGCCACAGCCTGGATTGTTATTGCAGGTGCTCAGGAGCTGTTAATTACAGCTACATAGTCACACATGTGGGGCTGCAGACACACATGAATGGCCACATACAAGTGCAGGTTGGCGATGATGCCAGAAAACACAGATTAGGATTTAGGCATCAAGTGGACGACATGTTTTCTCGTTTGGTACGTTGATGCTCATGTAATCAAAAGTGTCAGGTTAGTGATCAGATGCCTTCGACCCAGTCAATTCGCAGCTTCTGCCAACAAACTTCAATTACACAATTAGTTTATGTACATACTGTATTTCAGTTCAGTAGAAGTGTTTACAATGTCTTCAGTGACACGATTGCGTGTATCAGGCCCACAGATGTAGAGGATTAGATTGCAGACATCCTGTAGCACCTGCCTGTCTATTTAATCAGTATCAGACCAACATAAGAGTGCAGCTCGTCTCTGTCTGTCTTGTCTAAGTGAGTGCTGCTGCAGCTCCATCCTCTGCTTGTCTGTCAACACGCATCAATCACATCATCAGGCGATGACACACAGCACTGGAGAGGGCGATGAATATTCACGACTGTAGGCTACTTTCGGTTTGAGGAGAAAGTCTAACTGAGTGGCTGTTAGCTGAGGGAGAGCACTGTGCTGATTTAAACAGCCCTTTATCACAAGTGTAACTCTGTTTAGGAGTGAACTCCCTAACATTTTATGAGGTGTGTGTGCTCGCATCTTTGTGCTTGTGTTTGCGCAAGTGAACAGCTGCTCTTTCTTTTCTCCACCTGTGCGCGGTGACTTTGAGCGATGGGTCTCTGGGTTCTCTTTAGCTTTTTCTCAGAGATCAAGTTTAATTAATGACTACTCGTGTTTTTGAGCTGTCTAGCGAGAAATCGCATGATAAGTGACTTTTGTCTCGCGCGCCAGCACTTTGTGGCTTTATTGGTTTCCTGATTCAAGTTTGAGCTGAAAGTGCTTGATTTAACCTCACACACACACACACACACAGACGGGGACACACACCGTTTTTTCGACAATTAAGAACTGTTTTCAGCTCCTGGACACAAAATGGTCAAGATGCTGGGTGTTCCCCATATTTTTAAAACCCATGTTTATTTTAGTTTTTTGAGAGTGCTGCAAATTAAGCAGTAAGTAACCTTGGGTGGACTGTTCCATGGGAGCGCAAGTGGGTGAGAGAGAGGGAAGGGGAGAAGAGGGGAGCTGAGGGAGAAACCTCAAATGTGAAAATGACTGGAACTCCCATGGTTTTCAAAACAGAACTCAAGATTTCATTACACATACCTGGACAACTGAGGGCATGGAAAAACCCCTCCCTGTGTGCGCACTTGCGCACACACACACACATGCACACGCACATGCATGCACTCAGCAGCAGGCTTGGTCAGAGAAATAATAAGAATAATGTAAACTAAATAGAGCAGAGACGAGTCCCGGCCAACAGAGCCAGCACGTGTCGGCTTCAGAAATGTGCAGAACTCCAGTCATCAATCACTGACGGGACGGCCTCGATCCACGCTGACAGGCTCGGACAGAGAGGAGGCACAGGGTTTTTCTTTTTTTTGGGACGTGCTCTGTGTGTGGATGGGCCGGCGGGTCGTTGTGTTCCAAGACCTGACAACAGCGTCTTTGCTTAGGTTTGGTTGGGACTGATCCAAGGTGTTCCAAGCCTGTCTGACGATGAGACATCGTTTCAAACCAATGTCAACAAGTAAAGCTAATGGTCTTGTCAATAAGGCTGGGTTGGCAGGTCCTCCTCTCTGTTATTTTATTAGGTTTCAGTGTCGGTCTAAGCTGCGGATCATGAAAACCATCTATGTGGCTGACTGTGTTGTGGGAATATTCTCATGGTGGCTCAACAGACTACTGGTAACAGTATAACCGCAGGCAGTAAATTGACCTAAACCAAGCAAAATACAGCAAAGGGAGACAGACAGTCCTGAGGGGCCGAGTCGGAGTTTAGTCCCTAAAATTGAACCTTCCCCAGGGTTCAGAAGGACAAGTGGGGATTGAGGGATGTAGGGATATAAGGAGGGGGGTTGGGGGGGGGCGACCCTCTGGCAAAGACAAAACCCACAGGGTTTCTACCATGAGATCTAACTTTGTCTGTGTAAACATGTCTGGAATGACGTATTCAATGCGTGTGTCAAGTGTATTACATGTGAAGCCTGCTGAGAGTGTTTTTGTCTGAAACCAATGGGAAAGGAACAGGTGAGATACAAGATTGTTGTCCATGTTTCTGTCAGGCTTTCTCTTTCTGATGTTTTTTGGGGAAAAGATAATTGGAACAGGTTTATAGATCACTTTCTATTACTATTGCTTCTTGCACTGGAGTGCAGCTCTGACATAGACAGACTATCCTTGTCACAGTAGCTTCCAGTCTTCCCTGAAGAAGAAACACTGCTCAGAGGACGTATTGTAACCTCTTGCCTTGTAAATGCAACAATGGCTAAAACATTTGCCAAGAGATGTAAATGCTAAAGCTGGATATGAAGCATCTATGGCAAAACTAGCTGAAGCCTCCCCTCGCAGAATATTAGATTGTCTGATTGACCTCTGTGCAAACATTTAAACATTTAATCAGATGTCCTATGAAGCTGTATCACCTTGCTTCCAGTCTCTGTGCTAAGCTAAACTCAGCTTATCTTCCTCTTAAATCATGTCGTAGTTTAATTTATTGGTGCGCATGAAAATGCAACCACCGTCTGTCTTTTAAATCATAATTTTTTTTTTTTTTTTATGGACAGATTTTGAAGATACAGTTCTTGAGCTGCTTTGGAATTGCCCTTTTCCACTTGATATGTTTCTGCAGAAACCCAAGCAGGCTGTATTTCTCCCGTCCACAGACACGGGTTTACACGGTGAACCCCGGTGCAAACGGAGTTCATCATCATCATCTCCATGTTCTCAACCCCTCCCTCCCCTGTGAGTTGAGTGGACGTCCCACTGCGTCCAATCGTTTCTTCACCCACTGTCTATCTGTATTAGACACAGGGTGACCGGACAGCTGTCTCCGTGCCTTGTCTTTGGTCAGTGTGTGCGTACACAAGGATTCATGTGTGCCTTTGCAATAGATCTGGCATCGCAAATTAATGTTACATGGCTTGTTTGACTGAGTATGCTGTCTCCCTGCTCCAGTCTCTGATCCTGACATTGGACCCAAAAAGGGGGAATCATCACCAAGGAATTTGGCAGACTTTGATCACAGCGCTGTCCAGTGAGGGTGCAGGGTTAATGTACTGTGCGAGGAGGAAAGCATGCCGCATTCATCTTACGCTGAAGAATGGCCTTTGTGCGCCACAAATGTACATAACTTATCATCCAGACAGTGGCCTGTGAGGCTGCTTCGTCCGTCAGACAAGTGTGAAATCGCCCCCGCTGAGCTGTCGATCAAATGCGAGTTCGCAATTTCCTGCTTTGAAATCCAACGAAACGAATTAAAAGTATAGTGACTTCATTTCCAGGGCCAAGAACCACAGATGACTGTCATAAACAAACCATAATGAGACTATAATTGCTTGCCAGGACTGTTTACATTCCTCCATGCGGGGCCTTCAGATAGAAACAACACAGATCATACAAAAGCCAAAAGTGTGATGATAAACATTCTGTATGGACAATCATCCTGATGTCTCAGTGACACTATACCCAGTTCTTATTCAGCCCATAACATTTCAGGAAGACGTCAGAATCCAAAATCCCAAAAAAAATCTTCCTCCTGTGGCATCCTCACTTTAATGATGAACACATGTTAAGAGAGAACACAGGGTCACGTGGTTACACCTCAGAGCTCAATTTACGATTGTTTTGATTTGGCTGCTCAGCAGGTCACTGTTTTCTTGTGGTGCAACAGCAGAATAAAACTGAATCTAAACCCAGAATGATTGTGAAGGCTCAAAATATAATATGTAGGAGAGAATCACCAAATCACCTGAATTATAAAGGCCCATGTAAACATTTTTGTTGATGTTACTTGTGGACTAATACCCATAGGGGTGGAGATGCTTTAAAGTAGATTTAAGGGTGTAAGATGTATACCATGTGTTGTGTGGGCACTGCAGGGTAAGAATGATCTCTTAGCCTTGTATCAGCCCTGCAGCCCTGATGAATTAAGTTAAACAGGGACTCAAGTCTTCTGTGAGAACCTGTGGAGTTGTACAGGAAATGGCCATCCATCATAGACTGCACATGATGACATCTCTGACCCTGTGTCCCATCTCGCTCTCGCTCTCTCTTTTGTCTCAGTATAAAGAGAATAAATAAGGATTGTTTCTGTAGTTCATATATATATATATATATATATATATATATATATATATATATATATATATATATATATATATATATATATATATATATATATATATATATATTTATTTATTTTTAACTCAAGGCATTTAAGTAAATAAAAATAAATGATAAACAGTTTCTCCGTAACTTGAAATGGGGCGTAGCGGGATAATAATTGATACCTGAAGGACAGTTCTGAAAATAAAGTAAAAAAAACAAAACAGAACAAGCATTAACACATGACAACCTTTCACCATCATTGCAGTGGACAAAGCCTGCTGTCTACATCCTTAAGAGAACGGTCAGTTCCCACCATCATGACGTTCACTCCCCCATAGGTAAGTAAGAATTTGAACTCCCTCTCACAAGCAGCCTGAAAAATAAACTTAAAATAAAAAAAAATAAAAAAAAAATGAATTAAAAGATAATTTACCCATGTGATTGTTAAAGGATGTACAGTTGCCATTAAGAATAAGATGCTCTTCCACCAAAATGCAACAATGTGTCACGCAAAGCCAAGAATGTGCAGCTTTTTCCCCCAACAAAAGACTAGAGCATTGTGATCTCACTGCTGACTTCCTCCTCTGAGGTCGAAGGTGAGTTTCTCACTGAAAACACAGGCTGATTGTGACACCTGCAGACTCTCAGCCCTGCACAGGGGTCACTTGGTGTTAATTGCCCAAAACAGAAACATTTCCAAGAGTCACTGTGCAATTTTTAAATGTAGAATACTTGTCAAACTTCTGAAGCGAAGCCTCTCCGCGTCTCCTTACACATGTACCGTACTTTATCTGTGAACCTCTTAATCCACCACAGCTGCTCAACTGTAAATACAATTAACCCTAGTGATTGTGTGATGTTGACTTTGGGGTTTGTACACTTTCTCACTAACTGCCGGTAGCCCGTGCTCTCTGAGGATGACATCATGGGTTTCAGGTTGCCCGCTGCGGCTTCGCTTCCCAGGGGGGTCGGGGGTGGGGGGTGGGAAGGGAGGGCTGAGCACGGAGACCTGCAGGAGAGGAGATCCATGCTGTGAATAGACGTTCTCCTTCTCTCTTCTCCTGCTCACACACACAATACGTATACACACACAGTTGACTGACCTCTCTGCCACCTCACTCTGAGCCCAGAGTTTGTTATTGGCTCAGTTATGATGTGTTGACAGATGAGGCAGATGTGTGTTCCCCTCTTGCAGATAGTTTGCCGGTGTTGTTTTCAAAGTTGAAAAGCTCTGGAATTAGCTGAGCAATGACAATAATTTTTTTGCCCTCATGGCAGTCTGGTTAGACGGTCTGGGATGCTTAAAAATATCTGCATGGTCAATTATAAAATACTGTTTTGTGTACTTTTTGGGAGAGCAAATTGTGTGTAGTTATATTTGTTTTCCATAGCAATTCCTCTTGGAGACAGATGACATGCTGTATGTATTACTGAATGTAAGGTTTACATTTTGTATGCGATTTTGCACATTAAAAGCCATACAGGGATCACTGGCTATCGTGTTTTAAAAGTGACTGTATCTCAGCAGAAACAGACAAACTCAGAAACCAAGGACGATGCTTAATTTTGTTTCGTGGCGATTAAAAACCACCAAGACACTGAATTATTTGCTCAGGATCAGGTCCTTGTAACAATTCCAGTATCGTGTAAAATATAAAAAACATGTTTCGTATTGTGGGTTGGTCTGAATTTGAGTTTTCCCAGGCAGCACTGGGCATGCTCTCATGACATGTCAGTCATTCTGTCAATCACCTGTTTTTAGTTATTTACAATTACTGGAGCCCGCAAAGTCAACCTCTTCCACTGTGATGTCAAGTAAGCAGTGTGGGCTGGCTCTCCTATGTTCCTCTTGTTTTATTTTTCCACTCCCTGCATGGGCACACCTGGTAATGGCCGCCCAGCGACAGGCTCAGAACATACACACACACACGTACAGTATATATACATCCAGAACCAAGGAACCTACTGTACAAGGAAGCAGTGAATTACAGAACGTCATTTGATTTTTCTTGTTTCTGACGAATAGATTTAAGTTGTGATGTGATGGATATAGAAGCAAAAGGTTCACGCATTTGACTGTCGGAGGGCCAAGCTGGAAAGTTTTGGGATCACCTGGCTTCATGAGGGAAAACTTTTAACACTTGAGGATTGTACACACTTAAAACCGAGGTCTGAAGGGAGGGATTTGTCCGTAATCCATTATTGATCCTTCCTAGACAGGCTGTCTGGTGGACTGACACTCTGCCATACCTACAGGCACATAGCCACCCTGGCTGCTTTAATTATACATCATATACATCAAAGCAGTTGGTAAATATAATTGAAGCTGTCATCTGTAACTGTTTTTAATTGTTATATTGATGAGATATCCATCAGTGTGGTTACATATCTTGGAGGCACAAGCTGCACTCACCATAGCTGGATACCAGCCAGCATGCACAAACACACAACTTTAAACTGTCAGTGTACCTATTTGCCTGCAGTGAATTCACATGATTGGCTATAATTAAAACACATTGGAGTCTGAAGTGGTGTAGAAATGTGTTGATTTTTGTGCCAGCAGCAGGCTGACGTTTGAAATTTTTAGTCTTGACAACTATTGCGTGGATTACAATCAAATATGGCCCAGGCGTAAAGTACTGTATATGTTTCCCTCAGGATTAAATGTAATATCTTTGGTGGACTTTTTATGTAGTGGCAGCATCACGTCAAATACCGGGGCTGCTTTTCAAAAATGTATCGCAAAGACATCAGCGCACTAGTTCACATCCTGCAGTCCAGCTCACTGCTGGTAGTCAGTATCACTTCGGTTTTAATTGTCTAACTAATGATGGCATCAGTAGGTACTGTAGATGGGTGTGTATACTGTAGGCTACCTGTTTTTTCATGAGGCTAATCACAGATTCATAACAGAAAAAACTGCAAAAAGAAGAAAAAGTGCATTTTCATGTCTCCTCTCATTAATTCTGTGGCTTTTCACGTGGCGGAATATATGTTTACTTTGATTGGCCAAGGGGACTGGAGGTAAAATTCATGCCTAATAGTATTTGAGAAATGAGGAGTCTGTTGCAAAGTACAATTTAAACTCAGGTGGTGCCTATAGTATATTTATGCATGTACTGTATATGGCCAGTTGCTTGTTATTGTGGCACAGCCCATTGATAACATGTGGAAACTATACAAATAATTGGATTTGAAAACACCCTCACTCCTCAACAGATGAATACAATTTCCAGTCAGTTAACAGTCTGAGGGCTGCTAACCCTCTGGTGATGATCAGGGGAGGCCCTCCACTCCAAATGCACTCCTGGCTTTTACTGCAGACAGGTGTTGAAGTGTCACTTCTTTTTCTGAGATGCAAATAAGTGCTGTTTCTCTGACGCGTGCCAGGGAGCAACTGGTTTCCCAAATACCTTTTGCTCTTTTGTGGAGTAAAGAAATGCAGCCAGGTAGGGAGCGGTGCTCAGGTGTGACATCAAAAGCAGCTGTCAACGCCTCATTGGGGAAATGTCAAAGAGCATTGAAGGACCTGTGAATGAAAAGTAGAGTGAGCCAGTTTGAGGAAGAGATCTTTGGATGCAACTTCCCAGCGGCCCACATAAACTTTGGCTTTGTGGAGAGGTATTAAACTGTATTTGGCTGTGGATCAAGATTTGTAAAAACAAAAGAATGCTGCTAATGATCTGAATATGGTTCTGAATGTTGCCCTTTTATTGACTGTTTTCTGAGCTAATGGACTTGATCCAAGAACAATAGATTGAAGCCACTGGCTGTTAAAAGGAAAACACTGGTAATTAGCTGATTTAAAGAACCTGTTGTTTTAATGGGCTAATATTATGTTTAAACGTTGGTGGATTGATGCAGCCAATCTGGATATTTCTAGTAAATGAAATGGTGTCTCTCAAAAATGTTTTATAGTTCCTACTTTATATCCATTTAATATTCAACAAAAGATGGTAAAATATGGCTTTTTTGCTTTGTTCAAGTTTTGTTTTGTTCACTTCATTCCAGGGTAAGTATGTTACCATTGTGTCACCTAACTCAATTTCTGTCTGAGATTAAAAAAAAAAAAAAAAAAAAATGCAGCAGCACAGCAACACACCAGTCGTAAAGTAAAGAAAAACCCAGGCCTTGAAAATGACCCAGAAATGTTCTCCTGCAGAGTTTTATACAGCCTGTGAAAACAGTTGCATAACGTCTTCTGTGTGTCTGGATGAGCTTTGTAAAAATATGAGAAAGGTCAAGTGACATAATTGGAGTACTCTGGGGTGAGAGACTAGAAATCTTAAACTGAACTTTACTGACTTGTTGCGGAGTCAGATCAATATTACTTATTGTTGCATTATGGGAAGTGTGGGATTTGTGCGGCTGGGCCCATAATAGGATATAAAGTTGCAATACTTTGGCCTCTGCTGGATGATTTTCAGCCCCCCGGCTTTATGAAAGCACAAGCCATAGTCATCCCTGCAGTAACTGTTAAGGCACATTGGGTAAACAGATGGTCCCAGTTTAAGTGGTATATGCAGCCTGCTTGTTTGAAGCACCTGTCAATTGGACAGCAGCGCCCCAAAGATCCCCATCAATCAGTTGGAAGAACCCAGTCAGTGGCCTTGGCATCAAACTGGAGTGCACCACTGCTTTGCAGGATGACATGAAGGTGGAGACATGAAGACTTATAGGTCTCATTATAGTAAAAAACAAAAACAAGGTCAATTCCTGATGATGGATTGAAAATATCATGCTATGCATCCTGGTTCGTATCAGTGTGACAGAAGAAGAAAAGGTGGGCTGGAGAGAGAACGAGCGAGAGACAGAGAGGACAATGGCTGGAGTGTGACTGAGCAGAGTCAAAACGTGTGGTTGCATTCTCGCTTTGTTCCATGAGATCACAGTTGTGGCAGATGCAGGATAGACTGGGAGCAGCTGTTTTGCTCTCAGTTCTCCAGTTACAGACGCTGGCACTGCCTGCACTCTGGGGATGGGCAGAGGGGCACGTTGTCGAGTCTTAATAGTGTTTGTTCTCTGAGGGTGGGCACAAAGAGTCCTCAGACCCCGCAGTACTCCAGCAGGACTCTTGGCATGGAAAGAGAGAGATGCGGCCGAAGGTGTTAAACAGAATGGGACTGGTGACAAGACATAACACGCAGCTGGTCCCACTCTCACAGGACCCATGGCGCCATTAATTACTCTGACTGTGGAGGCCAAAGGCGCACTCCAAATAATATTGGAAAATGCTCTAATTTATTGTTGTTGATCAGATCAGATAAGAAACCAAGTAGAAATGTGCATAATTTGTGTGGAATTTGCAATAGTGACAACATGTTGAGAGTCTGGCAAACTGGCACACGTGACATAACAAGAGTTGGTTTCATCGTGAAGGGAAGAAAACCGCTCTAATGAGAATTCAAACACGGTGCACCCAGCTGTGAGACTTATTCCCATGAATGTGTAAAGTTCTCAGATGATACAGTTTCAGTTTGGACATTTTACGAAGACTTTTCTGTCCTGCTGAATTAATTAATTTGCGTGTAGGCAGTGCCCCAAATCCTTTTTTTTTTTTAAAGCAGGAAACACAGTTGTTCAACAAATCTTTGCCATGTTCGTCATTCACCATGAATTCCATTTTGACACTTTGAGACAGAGTTGAAAGAGACAGGAAATGGGGAGGCAGAGAGAGTAGGACTGTAGCCTCTACACATGGGGCGCCTGCTCCACCTACTGTGTATATTTTGATATTTAACAGTTTTGTGATTTAAAGACAAAATATAGACATAGTAGACGTAATAAGTAATATATAAATAATAATTTCTTAAACAAGAAAATGATCTGCTGATGATCAAAATAATCCATAGTTAGGGCCCTTTTTCATTTATTGTGTTTGACAATACCAGCACTGTGCTGCTCTAATGTGCTACTATGACTTGATTTGTTTCACACTCTGTTTCCACGTCTTAGTTCTGCGCCATTAATGTTCAATATACCTTGATGTGCATAAATGTTTCCTGCACTATAGCTCAAGCATATCTTAAATTACACAAGTGTGATCACAGCACCTTTTGTAATTGCATCGCATACTCCAGAAGTGCACAAATGTCTCATAACCTTGTGAGAAGTGCTGTGGGAGCAGAAGATTTGAAGGTGGAAACAGTCTAATGAGATGCTTCAGCCAACGAGTTTCCAGTCTTCACAGCCAAAAGCCTGAGTCAAGAGAGCAGAAAACAACTGAACACAATTATTTACTGAAAATCAACACTTTTCCATGGAATCATAGAGGCAGAGGTAATCCACATGGAGCGGATTTTATAGTGACTGCAGGCGTTTTCTTGTTGTGAGAGAAGTGGTCCTTGTTGCCGTTTCAATGGCACGTTTTAGAGGAGGGTGAGATGGGATAGTAAGTGTTTTGTAAATCAGATACAGAAACGGATACTTCACCGGACCTGTAGTGTCTGAACACGACTAGACTGCTGAATCATGATGTGAGTCATAGATTAATTGAGCCAAGTTACTCTTTCTTCAGTCTTAGCTAGAAATATTATGAGTCACACCACTTCCTCACAGCAGGATTGCTAGATTTTTCCTGTAATGATATACAGCATCATTGTGTACTGCAATTTCCAGTCACCTATTGGCAACAAAGACACATGTATTAATATTTATGCAATAAACTAATACCTAACATGGGCCAACCTTATTGATTAGACTGCCTCTGCTGGTAAGGGCCTTAGGCTTTCTATTTATTTCTTTTACTCCATCTCAGACCAGATAGTTAAGACTCATCCATGACAGGCCCCTGAGAGAAAATCTATATTATTATATTATATTATATTATATTATATTATATTATATTATATTATATTATATTATATTATATTATATTATATTATATTATATTATATTATATTATATTATATTATATGTAGTACACCAGAGTAATTCAAAGCTTCAAATTGTACAAATAAAATTTTAATGCATTCGGAAGAATTAGTCCTGACATCATGTGTGACTCAAATTCTCCTTCAGTTGTGTTATACTTTAGTGTAAGTGTTAAATTTGGAAGACTAAAATTAGCTTCCTCCCCAGCGGACAGCTCTGATGGATTAGTCAGTTGCCCAGAAGTAATAAATACCAACAGTAAAGCTGAGGGATAATGCATTTTCAGAGGCTATGAGGACAGAGCTGCCTATTATCACACTCCATCCATAAGGACAACTTTTTATTGGTCAGTCCTTACTCCTGGAATGATGTGCAAGGCCGGCTCATATTTTAATAACGAGAGCCCGATTCAGACACAACGTCTGTTCTCTGCAATTTTAGTCGTGAAAACTGTGTCTGTGGTTGCATCTGAAGATGCTCGGTCATGGCCTCGGGCCGCCCGGTGTTGTCTTCCTCCCTGTCAGCAGTGTGGGGATTGTGCCCACAGTGATGTGCACTTACAGTAAGTGAAGGAGTGATGTTTCAGAGATGGATAGCATTTCCAGTATTTATCGACTGCTGCGAGGCGGCCCTGGATGACACTGCATTCAGATACATTAGCGGTACAGGGAGTCTTGACGGCCTGTCAGAGGGGGCTGCGAAGTGAGGAGGGCAGACGTTGAGACATCACCTAGCTTATAGTCGGACGCAGAGGCATCGATCGCAGCCCCATCGCTCTCCGGGCTGCTTCCTGTGTTTTCATTGTGCTATCATTGGAAGAGAGCAAACAACAACGTCAGGGGGAAAGGCTACTGATAGCTCTGTATCTAATGTGCTCAAATCTCGAGGGGGAGAGGTTTACATTCACTAGAATGGCTAATAATGTATGTGCTGTATGTCTGCATGCCACTGAATAAGCTATTAGGGATGAGATACTTATAGTAAAAAATACAACACAATAATATCAAGCACACACATGCATACTTCATTGCCCAGGAGAAGGTACTGGCTCAGTTTTTATCAGGTCTAATAGTGGTCTTCATTCATAATGTATCCTCCACTCGTTCCATTTATATCCTTTAAATCCCATTTTATCTCAGAGCTCTGCAGTCAATGCCACACTGAGGAAATTCTGTTCAACTCAACTGACTGAAGAGATTTACTTAAAAATTGAAAATGATGCACTGAATCTATAGGAGGTGAGCCTGGATCAAAGCTGGAGCATTGACTGAAGTAAAAAGAATTGTTGTATTGTATTTACAGATCAAAATAATCCAGAAAAAAGTCATTATCTTCAATGTTTATTAGGCTCCAATCCTCAGTGGCTCAGGCGGTAGAGCGGGTCGTCCAATGATCAGAGGGTGGCTGTCTCTGTCGTAGTGTCCTTGCAGGCAAGACACCTTACCCACCTTGCCCCATGAGAATGTGTATGAATGTTTGGTGGTGGTCGGAGGGGCAGTTGGGCGCGAATTGGCAGCCACACTTCGGTCAGTCTGCCCCAGGGCAGCTGTGGCTACACATGTAGCTTACCACCACCGGTGTGAATGTGGTATGAATGAATAATGGTTTCTGTATAGCGCTTTGGGTGCCATGAAAAGCACTATATAAATCCAAGCCATTATTATTATTATTATTATTATTATTATTATTTACTTTTGTGTTGCTGTGTAGGGTCTGGACTCTGGAGGGAGGACCACCTCTGTGTTTTCAGTGAGATCATCAATTGTTCCTCTCACTGTACTGACAAGTTTATAGTTTTGTCACTTGTTATTTACTTTTAATCCCACAGATTGTTAAACGATTAGTTAGAGCTAACGAGACATGGGGCTGCTGTGTGATCGTCCCACATGTCTGAAATTTAAGAGCAACATGTGCATGGACTCGTGTGCTTCTCCTGGTAATTTCTACACCGCTGCACATGAATAATGTCCAAAGTGCTCTATAACTTTACACAGATGTGAACTATTAAGACACACTGTTGTGTATCTCCTGTAGCGCTCTACTCCCTCACAGATGGTCCATCACAAACATCAAGCGCGTCTCTCCTTATTCCCACACTGAGGACATGAATATTTCAAATTGTGTCAAACTCATATTAAGGGAATTTTTGTATGATTACATTCTTGTACCTCAAAATAATTGCCTTAAATAATAAATATTCCACTAGACACATTTATTTTTGCCCTTGGAACAGGACTGTGCGTCTATTGTTAAACATGTAATACAATATCATAAAGGTTCTGTCATCTGTAATTTTTGTCATACATTTGTTTCAAAGCTGCCGAGGCCATTTCATTATCCAGCAGGTGTCAGTTCTGTGTGTGTGTGTGTGTGTGTGTGTGTGTGTGTGTGTGTGTGTGTGTGTGTGTGTGTGTGTGTGTGTGTGTGTGTGTGTGTGTGTGTGTGTGTGTGTGTGTGTGTGTGTGTGTGTGTGTGTGTGTGTGTGTGTGTGTGTGTGTGTGTGTGTGTGTTATGTGGGGCCAGATAGATGAGAGGGAATTGTAAAACAACTCGCTTTTCCCATTGAATTAAACGTCTCTGTTAACGCTCAAACCAAGCTGTTGGACTGTTTCTCCTAATTAAGCGAAAAGGTGTCTGATTGACAAATGAGCTGTGGGTCAGCCAGCCAAGCAGAAACAGGGTTTCCCTGCCAAGACTGCAAGGCCGCTATTGGTTTCCCATCAGCCATGGGGAGCAGATGGTTTAACGCTCAGTCCAGCCTTCCTGGAGGAAAACAAGGGAAGTCTCATCTGCTTTTGTCAGAGCTGAGGGATTAAGATGGTAGATTACTGTACAAAAAGGAATAAATGGAAATGGATATTTGATGATTGTTAAGTGATTGATTACCTCGTGGAATCGTTCTCTGATTTCTGAGCTTGCCGGCAAAGCGCATGGGATGGGATTTGATTCTGCACTTGAGTTACACTTCAGACTTGACCTTCACCTGACCACAGATGACTTCAGACTCGACTTTTGACGGATCTAGCAGGCCACATTTCGAAAATACACAAGTCAAAAGTCCCAGCCCCTTTCCTCAGACTTCTCTCTGAAGCCACGCCTCCACCTTTCGCGGACGTGGGTGAAGACACACAACGCGCATTGCCAGAGCTACATTGCCACCCATCTCTGGTCGCACACGCGAGAGGAAGGAGAGAAGGAGAGAGACAGCAGCTTGATTGGGCGTAGGCAGAACTAGACATGAAGGCATCTGATTGGTTTTTCCATTTCGGAGAAAAAAGCATGGATTTGTCTGAGTTTTGAGTGTCCTGCAGCTGCTGCAGAGGTCTGATTATTTGTGTTCCTTTTTCTAAATTCATAATGTATTGATTACTCTTAGGATAGAAGGACCATTTCACCCAGTGTAACAAAAAGTGTCTCTGAACATGATTACAGTACCAACCATAACATAACTAAGGTTTACAGACATGTATGAGCAGAGCATCCATATACTGGATAGGTGAATTACATTGTTGTACTGCATAGACAGACCAATGCTTGTTTTTGCTAGATATAACTATGGGAAAATCTGAGTTTCATATTAAAGGTAGCATAGTATAGATTGACTATTGACTATTGACTATAAAAGACATACAGTATATTCAAGGTTCTGGTCAATAGCTGCACACCAAATCCAGCTGGTTCTGTCTGACCATCACATCACCTCCATCAGCTGTGCCAGGCTGCGTGATACTCACAAAACACGCTGTAGTTGCTAGAACTCCAGAGAGAAGTGAAGGTACTTAAAATCACAAGTGTATCATCTTTATGGATATCAAAACTTCACCTAAAACACTTAAAGTCTAATATATGGGACCCGACATAAAAGCATCTCAAATTTATGATGATTAGATTGTTCTAGTGAGTTATTGCCTTGTTCATATCCATCTTGTTGGATGGCATTCAGACAGCCACATCTGCATTTGTCTGTCTAAGCTCATCAGCCATAGGGATGGACATGGAAAACAGATGGGAATCAATTTGTGCTTACGGTGATTGTCATCAACAGTGTTTCTCTTGAAGATGAGCAGTCTAACAGCTGGATGTGGGATGTTGAATTATATCTTCTTTTTTTTAGATCTCCATCTTTCCTAGACAGGATTCACTATGTTGAGCGTTCCTTTTGCGGAAATCCTTTAAAAGTAGAAGCTTGTGTTGTGTATGTGTGTGTGAGTTGTGTGTATTTTTGTTGACGGGAACAACAGAAACAGTTTATCAATTGATGAAGACAGAGATCAGAAGTAGGGGGTTGAAGGTCATGGAGATGATGAGGATGGTCTGTCTCTTTATGCTCAGTCACAGCTTGATTTCTGTCATTGCTTTAATGCATTTCAGTTTATTTAATACCCGTGGCCTTCAATAGAAAAAAAAATGTTGGTTTTTCTGGAGTTTCATTTTTACTTTCGTTCCACTTATCTTTATTTCCTCTCTAAAGAAATTAATTTTGCAACAGAACTGTGGTACTTAATTTGAGAATAGCAGATTGCGATTATTTATTTTTAAATGTCGTTATCTCAAATTACTTTATTATTGGGAAGAGGTTGAATGCAGCGATTAAGACCACAACCATATTACATTATGACATAATCCTATAGATGTACAGAAAATGTGATCACTGCACTGGTTGCAGAAGATTGAATCAGTGCATTCACAGCCATTTTGTTGTTCTGCAGCTCCTTGAAAATGCACTGCACATTCCTCAGCAGCTGCCAAAAACAAATTAAAAAAAAATAATCATGAAAGCAGCAATAAAATAATGAACAATGTTCTTGCTTGTGTAAGCACAGGTTGAAGAGTTTCACTACACTAAAGCTGCAGTATAATACCCAACGTGCACCTCTCAGTGTGCTTCCCACCTAGTCACAGATGGAAAAAAAATCCACTTCAGCAAAAGGTCACTGTGCTTGATTTGCTCCAGCATGGAAATAGTACCTCAAGTATCAACAGCTGTGATATTCACACATTACAACTATTGTGTGTCCTCATCTGAACACAAAACCAACACCTCATTTCATTCAATCATTTCGGCTTTTACTTAATTTAATAAATGGCAGCTAAGGGGGCAATTATCCTAATTGTATCGCTTCATCTCTGTCTCTGTTGTATTGTCTTCAATCTGTGTTCGAGTGTTTATCCTCTCAGTGCATCTTCACTTTAATTGAGGCTGATCTTAATCATCATGTTGGCGTATTGCTGCAATGACAAAGTGATTAATATCTTCATGAGTCGTTTTTAATAACCACTCTCTCTGAAATCCTGCTTCAGATGAAGAGATAAGAGGGATTACGGCACTCAAGTATTACTACTGACCACACAGTCAAGGAGCTGGGGTGCATGCTGTATCACTGTAGCCGTCACACCACTGACAAACACACAAAAGAGCTTTCAGCACTACAGCCAAGGCAGGGGTGTGGGTGCACATGGAAAATATGCAGAGAAGCCTCCCTCCCTCCCCTCTCCCCTCCCTCCCTCCTACTCTTGCTCTGCACTCCCTCTCAATCAAACTGCAACAACACAGAGCAGGTTGACCAGCGGCAGTGGACCAGCCCCTTCTATAGATTCCCCCTCCGAATTATAAAGCAGTAAAACTAAATTTATCCAAACACCATTAATCACAATGGCCAGGAGAGTCTAATGTAATGAACAGAATCTTTCTGGGGGCATCTACGGCCAGTTAATTTGCCATTTAAACCCCACCTGTCTGTGTCAACTAGTCCATAGAGAGGTGCATAAATGGGGCCCAATGGCTGTTCCAAGGGTTGGGCTGTATCCATTCCTTCATGCATTACTACAGCCAGAGACAGGGAGCATGGTGAAAAGGAACCAGTGTGCAAAAGTCTGCAATGAATAAAGTACGGGCTGTTTAATTTCTTCAGATACATGGAGCCCATTACACAGATTTTTTTCCTGTGCAGTTTGTTTTATCTGTGAGTGTGTGACAGGGATAGTGAGGTTTACTGTAGTTACTTTTACTAAAAGTAAAACCTCTGGATAATGAAGGGTGTTTGAATTGCTTTAAATGACAGTATTTAGTTTGTGAATTTTGAACATATCGCTCAGTTTGATCTTGAAATTGAGTTTTATGTCCAGTAGAACTAATTTGCATTTCAAGAGAACTTTACATATTTTTTTTTAAATCTTCACCTTGTTGCCCTTGTTCAATATCAGATTGCTGATGATGTGATTGGTCAGATGGCTGGATGAAAGGATCACTAAGTCGTTATGTTGTTGTGTAGCTGCTGTCCTGTTCTGATGATGGCCAAAGGCTGAAAGTCTATTAGTAATCTATTGCTGCGTTCAAGACAACTCGGAGGTAGCCGAAAAGTCGGAACTCCAATGGAAATTTCAGACTGCCGTCATCATAGCAATCACGCTACAGGTTAACTCGAAGGAGAAAAAACTTGGATGCCCGAAAGAAGTTTGGCAAAAAAATATATGCACCAGCAATTTATGCTAATTTTGGAAGAAGATGAGAATGCATGAAAACATCGACAAATAACTTTTGTTACAATTCCATTCTTACCATTAGCGATGAGGGCCACCATGTTTGGTTGCCGGACAATTGGAGCTCTGAGATGATACCTGAATTTCTGACCTGTAATTTCCAATTTTGATGCCGTTCAATTCATTTTTCACAATTCGGAGCTTGTTTTATCCGAGTTGTGAGTTGTCTTCTTGAACGCAGCATATGTACAAAGAAAGCAAGAACAAAACAGAAAATTATTGCTTATGTCAAGGATGCAAGAATGCAAACATGAGGAAAAAAACAACAGTTTATGTGAAGGACGTTGTGGTGAACTTCCATTATAATCAGCAGCTGGAATATAGTTTTCCATCATTTTCTCCTAATATTAAAAATGTGTTAAAAAATATAATGTGAAATTTTATTGAAAATGTGTTTAGTACGTCTTATAAAAAGTGATTTTAATAACCTCAGTGCTCTGTATCTACAGTAGTTGTGCCATTTCAAGACAAAAAACATTAATTTGTCACAAAGACAAGAATATAACTTGACCATTTAGTGGCCACCCTGTATGTTATGTGGCAACCGCCTCATTCATTTCTCAGTGTGTCCCAGTCACCTCAGACTCACACTTCCCAGTTTATATTGTTTTTGACAGTTTTGACACAAACCATGTCGTCCAAGCTGCTCTCTTCATTAAACATTTCCTGCAGCCCGGGTACGACATTCCTACACGCGCTCAGTGCACACACACAATTAGTGCTTGTTAAAGAGCATGTGATATGGTAAATACACCACCATTTTTCCCATAATTACAGCCTCCTGTGAACCTTAGAGGAAGCAAGTGCTCTGGGTGACTTAACGTCCGTCTAAAAGGGCTAAAGCTGCATAATGCTGAAACTGAATCGTAAAAGTGCAAACTATTGTCTCTGCTCACCCTCCATGCAAACGGACACACATTCCATGCTTTTCTTGCAATTTTTCCATTTCTTTGACCCTGTTGCAGTCCCTCTACGCTGCCTATTTAGCACTTCAGTGGCTAGCAGGACTAATTGGAGCAAGAGACAGGTGGAGCCACTCTGTAGCAATCAGTCTTGTTAGTGGCGGGACTATAGCTCACACTGCGATCCTTTTGTTTTTGCAGTGTTAACAGTGGAAGGAGGGCATGAACTTTTGTCACACTCACATGGGGCCCCTCCGCAGCCTGCCAGGCTTCGGTTATTGTGGTTGATGTCAAGGCTCTCTGCACAACACCATTAAAAACATCTCTCTATCCATGAATATGCTTTGATAAGACAGGAAATGCATTCTACTTTTACTCTGAATAGGTTGTCCTCCTGTCATTTACACTCCAGCGGTGATTCACATTCATCTTTTTGTTTTGGGTGTGTGTGTGTGTGTGTGTGTGTTCACACAGATTTAAAGATACAAGATGATACTGCTGTGCACTGACACGTTTCCCCTTGCAGCATTTATTCAAATGGATCCACCACACATCCTGGTGCAATCACATGTCCATGGGTCTCTTTCGTTCTCTTCCCCCGTTTCTGTCAGTGAGTGTGTGTGTGGTAAGGTACCAGCTCGGTAATGATGTGTCAGTGTGAGCGTGTCCACTATGCGCAGACATGTTGCAGTATAATGCAACCAGGCAGGTGTGAGGGTCACAGCCAGTTTGTGGGCCAGCGTCTTGAACCCTGCTGTCTGCTTTGTCTGAACGTCAGAGGAACCCCTTAATTAGACCCTTTGGTTTGCAGCGTCCGCCCGACGCAGCCCAGCAGACACTCAGCAACAATCCCTTCATTAAATGCTCCTGGTTGACTTGGCAAGAAGAGCCTCGGTCTCCCAATTCCTGCTGCACAAAGGCCATGTTAAGAAAATCTCCTCTAATTTTTCACTTTGAATTGAGAGCACCTGTTTTAGTTTTTTTTTTTTCCTTTTCTGAGAAATGGAGGCGTGTTATCAGAATATTCAGATTCAGCAAATTGCTCCGGTCGGTCAGAATTGAAACAACTTGTTTACGTACACTTGAACTCTACCTACTGGAAAAACTGTGATTAGGCAACAGTGTGTTTCTGAAGGCCAACAAACAAGGTGCAAATACATTTTAGTTGGACAATAGACTGTATCTAGCCTATTCTCTTATTTTGTCAATCCTTGTGGCTCAGAATGATTAATTACAGGATTACACACTGCTGCACAGTGTTATTTCAACAGATTGTTACCTTTGGTTCGTGCATGTCTGCAGTGTGAGTATATACTATTATGTAAGACGCCAGAGTAGAGTAGAGTGATCAAGTGGCCAGAAAATAAATGGGAACAGAGCTGTGAAGGAATTAAGTGAAGCATGGCTCACTGGCAGCCAGTCCTGCTGACAAAAACAAGGAGGCTTACTCAGTAGAGATTCAGAGAGACCTGGCCCAGTGACCTTCAGAGCTACAGAGACTGAGAAGGGAGTGGGAGAGGGAGAAGGGAAGGATTTCATTCCACTGTTCTTGGCTGGTCCGTGTTGTTGACCAGGCCGTGGAAAATCACAGGACATTTTCTTAACAGCACCTTCAGAGGCAGACAGACACTTCTCTACATCTGTAAGGTTGTGTGACTGTTTTGTAACCTCTGGGCCCATGGGTGAAATCTGAGCCACAGGTGTGTTTAAGGTGCAGTCACCAGTTGGTCCACAGAGAGGGCCTTGTGTATTGTAGTAATCACAGCCTTGCAGTTAGCGTTGGTGTAAGAAGTGGTCTTAAGACTTAACAACATTTTTATCCGACTGAGTGATCCAATCAGCTTCTCATGAAGAAGTTCAATCAGGATTTCAGGTTCTTTGCTGCTAATTTAGTAAAGAGTGCCATGATTTACCAGAGCTGAAGCTGTTCTGCAGAATAAAAACTCTTGTAACCACAGAAGATGATGTCAGACATATTTTTATAGTGAAATGTTCTGTAACACTTAATAATTATAACCAGCTCATTGTATTGCAAATGGAACAAGTCCAAGTCCGGCTCTAACTCTCTTTTGTCCACACATTCACTGTAAAATCGCTGCCTAAACTTACACCCTATTGTCAGGGTAGTGAATATGTGAAAGGAAACAAAAACCTGTTCTCAAAAATGTTAAAGGGACAATGTGTGTAACTTATTTAGCTTTTTAATAGCAAAAATCAAATTTTGCTTTCATAAATACGTATTTACCGAAGTCTAATCACAACTGCATACAAATGAAAGCTGTCTCGTGGCTTAGAATGAGTTGTTTACAAATACATAGGTGGCCGGTGCACCCACTGGAGGCTGTCATGTTGCATCGCCATCTTTGAATACGGTACGCGGAAGCGGACAAACTTGGCTCCAACGCTCTATTGAGTGTCTGTGACTCGACTTTTGCCCGGAGGATGATCGACGTTGTTGTTTTTGTTTTTTTCTGCTGTTATAAAACACACATGGTGCTACATCTGAGCAGCATTAGCATCTAGATCTTAAAAAGTTTAACTGTTCTTATACAAAGTGCAGCCAAGCACCAGGCTGAAGAGAGAGGGACAGCAGAGGCTCCTCTGACATGTGTGGAGCTGCAGCTGAATGGCTGGAGAGCACAGCGACCCACTTCTTTTTTTTCTCTTTTCTCTTTTTTTTTTTAGCAGCGCCGTTGTTACAGGTGATGCATACCGTATCTATGTCCGAGTATGTTTGTCCTCTGATCTTCCTTCATGGGACCGCACTGCGTAACTGGCACATCCTGTAAGCCCTCCTGTGTAACTTTTTGCTGTGAAATGTGACTGAAGGCACGAGTGGAAGTCTGCACGTGTGTTAAAAATGATAATAATAAAAAAACAATAATAATCGGTCAAAGATGTTGTTATCAGTAAGCGGTTAGTTTGCAAACGTGTTTGTCCTCGGCAGCCGACGGGAGGGGTGGGTGAGAGAGTGAGTCCTGCTGCAATCTATAATCTGAACACACTGAGGCTAATGTAAAAACAGTTTGCCTTTGAGATGATTCTTTTGACGATTTACAAAGGCAGAGTGTGCCCACTTTCAGTATTACCAGGTACAGCATTCTGTCTTATCCAGAAGGTTTACCAGCCCCCGCAACGTAGCATCGGATCGTACTGGCTCAACTGGTTAGATACAGTAGCGTGTGTGTGTGTGTGTGTGTGTAGGGTGCTTTTCTAACTACTCATAAGGATACGCTGTACTGCTTCATGCTTTACAGTTAATAGCTCATCCCCCAGCTGTGTGGGTAACAGCTGACCAGGAATATCCAAATCATACTCACAGAGTTGTACGGCCATAACAATTCACTGTGCAGATACACTTTGCTACCACCCACCCCCCACCCCCAGCCTATATTCGGACGGCAGTGGAGAGGGCCCAGTCACACCGTGTCCAGGGTTTGGGGTTATGATTGGCTCACTAAGTGATTTGAATCTGATTTGAATCCACTGTCACGGTGTCAGTGGAGGTGAGAGGATAAATCAAAAATTATCAAATGAGAGCAATTTGTTCTACTGTTTATCATATATAATCTGATATAATCAGAATGTATATCATATCAGATTGTGAGCTGTATGCCGGCTAGTATAAAACATTATGCAATTTAAGGGAGTTCTGCTTTACTGTGTTGAAAGACCTACTTAGGTACTTACCAAGGTACTTTCATTCACTGCATTAACCAAAATGAGACATGATTTAGTCATTTTACAGTTCTCAATTGTATCTTTAGAAAGCATTTTATGATAAAGCGATATAGAATTACATATATCATGATTGCAGGTATGACATTGTATGCTTATGGCTTTATGGGCCATCTCCGGTTTATTTCCGGCATGAAGCCCCTGAACTGTGTAGAAGCAGGGCACAGCCAAATGTTTATGAGCACCACAAAAGTTTTGACATTTACAACATTTACGAGCTGACGCAGACAATCAGCCTCATAGAAACTGAGAGGTTGCCACAAATATAATTATTACCTTCTCCGTGCATCTTTATGTGTGTCTGAATGCCATCGGTGGGTTGTCACGATTGCAACACAGTTCTAGACTTTACAAGGATTACTTTCATCCGTCAGACAGGTCAGATCCTGAATTAAACAGTGAATCGGGAGAGGAGCGCTCCATTTTCAGTTTGAAACTTAAAACCCTCCGAGTGCAATCATCACATAATTCTCCAGAATTGATTGCACTCCTGGTTTCTCTGCATTCTTCCAGTTGTTTCATGTTGATAGTCGGTAAAACTGTCAGAGGAAAAGACAGGGTAAAAAAAAAAAAAAAGTTAACACATTCAACAGAAGTGATCATGTTTCAGTGATTTTCAATATCTCAGTACGTCGTCACATCATGAAAGAGGAAGAACGGAGAGGCAGACTGAGAGAGAGAAAGGGACAGCATGACAGAGTGAGGGGAAGGAGGCAGAATCTTGCTGGGACGGCCTTTTCACTCCTTATGAATGACGTTTTTCTTCCCCCTCAGCATTCTTTGGGACTTCAAAGCGTCAATCTCAGCAGAGCGATTTGGCCTGACTATTGTGTGAATCTTGAATATTCATCACGCTCTTTCTTTCCCTTGAGGCCTGAGACTCTGCTGGGTATCTGCAGGGATTCTCATGATGAATTGCCATTGCATATACAAGCAGTGGTGGATATAGATATTGTCTGATGTCTTATGTAAGCGTAGCTGTCTAGATATAGATGGATACATACATACTCTACATTAATTTCCACTGCATATTTAATACCAAGTTCCTTTCTACTTTCCCATTTCATTCTTGAAATGAAAAAAAGAAGCGTCACATGATAGATTGATTGATTACTCAAGTCAATTAGATAAATTAGGGTAGCATGGTGGCGCAGGGGTTTGCACTGTTGCCTCACAGCAAGGAGCTTCTGGGTTCGCACAGGGCCTGGGATCTTTCTGTGTGGGGCTCAGGCTTTCTCCCACAGTCCAACAGCATCATGCACATTAGGTTGACTGGCAACTCTGAAGTGCCAGTAGGTGTGAATGTGAGTGGTTGTTTGTCAGCCCTGTGATTGACAGGAGACATGTCAAGGGTGTATAGCGCACTCGACCTATATGTCATCTGGGATTGGCTGCAGTTCCCCCGTGACCATATAAGGATAAGCAGTGAAGCTAATGGATAGTTGGATGGAAGATGGAACTGATTAATCATTAATGTTGTTTTTTACACAAAAACACAAAATATTTGGGGCGTCATTTAGTTCAGTGGGTAGAGCAGTGGTGTGCAGAGACTATCGCCCTCGTCGCAGCGGCCCCAATTTGATTCCCCCAGTGGCCCTTTGCTGCATGTCATTCCCCTTCTCTCTTTCTCCCCATTTCCTGTCTCTCTACAGCTGTCCTATCAATTAAAGGCATAAAAGCCCCCCCCCCCCCCCCAAAAAAAAAAAAAAAAAAAAAAAAAAAAAACTAAGCAAAACAAAGAAACCCCCACAAAATATTTACCTCAAGCTCCTCAAAAGTGTAGATTTTTTGGTTTTCCCCTTTTTATATCTATAAATCTACCATCTAGGTTTATGCAATCTGACAATATCACCTCAGGCTTTTATTTGACACCTTGTAAACCAAATGATTAATCCATTAATCCATCATTATGACACAGTCATTATGGTGGAGCTCGGCTAAAAGTTGCGCAAGGTCCGCACCTTGGTGCAAAATGTAGTTGCATGTAATTGCTTCTTATACCTCAATGAAAAGAGCATGCAAATCTTTGCTCTGCTGGGTGATGAAGACGATGTCACTCTTTGTTGACTCTTACACCCCAGTTGCACCATTTGGGGCTGGACAGCTGTGTTGCCACGGTAATAAACTGCTCTCCAGTATTCTGTGACGACAGTTTTAACCCTGATCTGCTGAAAAGCCTCCTAATTTCACAGAGCTGAGGGTCAGCTTGGCCCCGGCTGGAACATCGCTCATGATACGCATTCCGTCTCTGCCCGCCGTAATTTCATCATCTGTGTTCTGCCATGGCTTTTTGTTTCACAGGTTAGCGGTGATTTTTCACAGTCATCAATCCCATTCCTCTTGCTGCCGAGATGAAAGGTGTATTTACTCCTTAAAGTCCTTCTCTGAAATAAAAAACGTTACTCGCTTTCATGGTGCATTGTAAAAGTACTGCTGGCATTAATGTAAGGTCTCTATTTCATTAGAAAATGTTTGCCTTATGAAATGGAGACAGATTATTACAAACAATCAGGTTGCATTAATTGATCTCTGAACGCCGGGAGATGGAGTAAGGGGGGGGGATACACGGTCTGCAAAACAAATTGAAAATAATCTCATGGCTAAACATTGCCCCACGCTCCCAAATCAAAACTCACTTTTAAGAGGTCAATGTCAGTAGTGGATTAAAGTGAAATGAAGATACTGTAGCAGCGGGAAGTGTCGCCATGACGAGTGGAGACGTTGCTGGTTTGCCAAAGTACATTGTGTCTAATGTTTACGGTGTCTTCAGTGCACTGTTCCTCAGAGTGAGGTCTGCACACTTTCACAGATGCCTCAGTCAGTTCAGGACCTGTGGATACGCCACTACTAATTTTCCACAAACTATATATCAGTTGTGCTTACTTTGTATCTGCAGCAAGTCGGCCATACAGTAAACGCCTCTTTGCGAAGCTGTCGGAAACCGGGGATGTGTGATGAAAACTGGATGCTATGTTCCAAATGGCCCTCTATTCATCCTAATAAGTTTCTCTTTGGGAACATGTGCTGAAAAAAACACCAGTCTTCCTCAGGCTTCCTGTGTTTTTCTGGCCCATGGAGCGTTTTCATTCAAGTCCCCCTATAGCCGAGCCGGGTGACCTCCCGCTAGCTACAAAAGAACAGCATGAAAACAATTTGCAAAATACAGCTCTTTTAGACTTTTTCATTTTTATTGGACCTAATGGCCTGAATTCTGACAATACAAAGAGTCACTTCAGTAGTGTTTGTGTGACATTGGGGGGAGGGGGGGGGGGACAAAATCATTACAATTCAGCCGTTTATGTCTCTGTGGACCAATGGGTATCATGTGACCTGTAATTACGACTCCAGCCACTGTGCCAAAATTAGCCCACAGGTTAGTGCATTTAAAGGGTGCTTTGCTGAAACAAGTTGGCTTGCATAATTACAAACATTTGGCCCTTTTCTTTTTACAGAGTTGGGAGTTGCAGTCTAAAAAGAGAAAGAACGAAGAAAAGAAATGAAACCTGTTTTGAGTATGAAGTATGAAGAAGTGCCCCTGTGATCATTAACTTACAGCTTCATGTTTAAAATCGGTGGAGTGGCCCTTTAACGCAGGTTTTTGAATAGTTTTCTGGCATCTTGTCTAAAATGACTACTCTCCATTCCAGTTGTAACAAACATTGTGGTTTTATAGAGTGATCTAGGTGCTGACAGAGTGATTTCTCCTGCAGTATTAATCATCCTGTAACTATGTGTGTGATGACAGATGGGCGCTCTGCAGTTTAGATTCAAACTAAAAGAGGAAGGGAGGTAGGTGGGCGGGGGAGGGAGTGGGGGCGGTGGGACGCAAAGCAAAGAGTTAATTTCACTGAAAGCAACTCTTCCAACCAGTCTGCCCCACTTTCAACCCCTTTATGTGGAGGAGTGACCCCCACCTACGGAGCTCCTCACTCCCCTGGACCCCCCGTCCCCCGTGGGCTGAGCGAGGCTGTCTGAGAATACGGGCGAGGCTCCACGCTGGGCGTTTGATGGAGCGCAGAAGGGTGTGTGAGGTGCACTGACCCATTCACATTGCTCCCCATGCACTCGTGCTCTAGAATAGGCTGACTTATCACATGTAATACTCAGCCCTGCACAAATCAGCAGTGACAGCTATAGGGCTAGTGGAGCACTGTAGGAGAGAGGTGGCTTCTGGGAGCTGCTGTTCCCACCCAGTCAGACTTGGAGGAGGCAACAGGTGTAATGGGGGAGAAGCCCATTTGGCTGTTGTTGTTGTTGTTGTTGTTCTGCTTTTCTTTGCTTCCCTCCAACCATTTGGAGTCGATAAACATATTTTATTTCAAGGAAGCGCTTCCTAACTAAATTCCATCACGTCGATTTGTATAGGTGCTGTAGTAGACTTGATGTTATCCGTCTAAATGCTCAGTTAATCCTCTTAACTTGTAACCCACATAAATCTTTCACCACTGGAATGTGTCCCCTTTGTTATCTTTTTTTTTCTGTGGTATTGCATGTTTGCGTGTGTGTTGGATTAGTGTGAAGTTGCAGAGTTGTAGTGGTGGTGCCTGGAGGTGTGAGCTGTAATCACCTCTAATCACCTGACGTGTGATGGCCTGATCCCCTGTTGTAGCTCCACAAGCGCTTGTGTTTTCACCCCTTTCACATGAGGAGCTGACCGGGATTCAGCCTGTGTCTGAGCTTTAACACCAGGCTCTTGGTTTCAGATTAAATGCCCAGTACTCGCCATTCACTCAACACCTGTGTCTGCAGCTGTACTTCCATACACGCTATGTCAAGACGTGGGTTGAGATTTTTTTTTTTTTCAGAGAGAATTTGGCTGCTTTAATCTGTGTTCATTGTGGATTTTGTCCCTTTTTTCTTTCTATGTTGTAATGGAACATGATTAACATAAAGATAATACTCCACAGAAACAAGTGTTGAGCAGGGAATATCTGGTAACATCCAGCATAACAGTCATTTGTTACAATATACTGCAAAAACGTATTACTAAATTCATTTTAAACAGCTCTGCTGCCCAGTAGAATATACTACAGCCTCTCTAGTTTATTGTGCACAACCTCTCACACCTGCAGTGAACCAGTCGTACCAGCCACAGGCGCGTTTTGTTCATGATTCTTGCTCCAGTGCATCAAATGGAGCTTCAGAGCTGGAAGTCGCTCTGCCCTGCAGCATTTGACACCAGGTGGTTTCTACCAAAGTTATATGTACACGTCTCGTGTGAGTTAGTTTTCACTGTAGTCTCTGTGTCCCTCTTGGCGTGCTGTGTGTTTGTGTGCCTGTGGCAGTAAGTTCATAATGCTTTCACTGCCGCCTTTCACACCTCATTCAACCCCTGCTCGCATCCACGGCCCTGCTTCGCCCCCCCATAGTGCCCTTCTATTCTGCTCTGCTTTCTGTGTATGAGTGATGTGAGAATCTGTAGTGTGTGTATGTGTGAGATAGAGAGGGAGGGAGGGAGGGAGATAGAGAGAGAGAGAGAGAGAGAGAGAGAGAGAGAGAGAGAGAGAGAGAGAGAGAGAGAGAGAGAGAGAGAGAGAGAGAGAGAGAGAGAGGCTGTGTGTGGGTTAAGATATACTCAGCTGTTCCCTCTGTAGTGAACCGGTCACAGAAAGGGCTGGACAAATAGCACAGTAAGAGAGCAACAAAGTAACACCCTCTTCCCCCTCTTCTCTCCCTCCTTTCTCCTCTCTCTATGTCTGTCTCTCCCAGGCTGTCAGTGTGGAGTAAAGCTGGAGGCTGCGCTGTGTGAAGTTACTGCGAGTGCAGAGAGCCAGAGTGGCAGTCACTCACAGAGAGACACTTGTACCGCAAAGAGGACTGGCGCTCTTTCAACGGAAGGATATAAAAACGCAGCCTCACACCTCCGCCTCTTTGCACGGGCCTGTTCGCTGTGGCACCACCTCGGGGATTTGAAGGAGGCGGGCTGGTGCTGGCGCAATGGTGATAGTGTGGTTGCCTGAGGAGTGGGCCTGGCAGGCTGTTCTCCTGGTGACAGGACTGGCATCACTGAGCCGTGGGTCTGACGGTGAGTTCTGCGCTGGACACCAGCTCCAACTTCTGTGTGTTTTGATGCTTCTGCTGCTGCATTTATGTCCCAAGTCACGAGGCTGAAGAGGCCGAGGCCTTCTTCCAATTGTTTTGTTTAGTTTCGCTTTAGTTCTGTCGGGGTTAAGCTGCAAGTCTTTAGAATTTCATATACGTGGATATCAGTATTTCTGTTTTAGACTGGGAGTTTTTATTTCTCCGATGTTGAAGCATGTTTTCACAGGTTTTTATTGTTGGTATTATGAGGTGACAGGTTGATGTTGTGCAAGCCGTGAGAATATCAGTCTTTTTTTCACCGTTTGGCATTTATGATGAGCAAAACCTATTATGATCTCCACAGGGGCTGCCATGAGAACGGCTGTGCATTTATCTGCCCCGTCCTCTCCCTTCCCAACAAACCCCCGCCACCCCACCCCCACCCCTCCCCTACCCCTCTGTTCGTGTTTTGAATTGTTTGAAGATGGACAGCCAGTTGTCTTTTACGATGAATGCCAACAGTGTCGCGGTGCCTCGAAAGGTTGTGACAGGCTGGGAGGGTCGAGGAGCTCCCAGCCTCAAGAAGATGACACTTGTGCATTTGTTCTGCCGCTGATCAGGAAAAAGTGGAGAGGTGGCGCTGATCAGTTAGAGAGTTGATAACTACGCAGTTAGCATTAACATTTTTTTTCTCTTTTGGCTTTATGGTCTGAAAATGTCTTTTTTGCTTTTTGTTGGAGCTGAAACAATTACATGATTCATTGATTAGTCAATCGACAAAGAAATAACTTTGTCAAACAGAGTATTTCTAGAAAATGGACTGTTAAATGGTCTTAAAACCAAACAATAAATGAAAAAGTGAGTCACATTAATCACTAATGTAAACAGTTCATTGCAGGCTTGACCTGAGCAGTTTTTATTGTCTAGCACTCATTAAGAAGACAGTTTGGTGTCAGGCTGTAAAACCAGCATCTGTGTGTGCACACGCACTCACAAACTGTGTGTGTGTGTGTGTGTGTTTATAAGTATTGCCACAAAGAGATTTCAGCCTATGACTGTGACTGGATTTGCTATTGAATGATTGATAACGTGTCAGATCTTTAATCTAGCCTCCTATTTATTCCACCTCCTCTTGTATTAGAATCTACTTGATTATGACACAGTACATAGTCTATACATGTATTATCAGTTTCGAGTACTCATTTACTATAGATCTGTCAACATGTTAGTGTGTTTTCCATCCTTTTATAGTGTAAAAAAGTTATTCTGTAATTAAGAGCTGATGAAATTATTAAATTATAACTTAAAAAACAATTTTATTTGCAATACAAAGAAATCCTTTACAGAAATAGTGTCAAAAATGAAGACCAGCTGCAAAATCCCTTAGTGACTGAGTGTTTCAGAGCTAGCTGTAACTTTCACAGTTGGTCATGAAATACCTCAGCTGCTGATGAATGTTTCTTCAGAGAATTTCCTTTACACTTATCTGGGCAGTCTGAGCTAGGTGTTTAATTTCTCATCCAGTGTTTGCCCAGTGGGTTTGAGGGTCAGTAGTCACACAAGTACAAGGGATGTGGGAAGATGGAGTGAAATTCAGACAGGATCATCTCTGAAGGGTTGCATTGATTTCCATTCTTCCAACAGTCCAACTATAAACGGAGACGATTCTCTGCTTGTTCCTGCCACTGCAGAAATGAAGCTGTGAGCCGTCTTGGAACGATTTCATACTAAATCTCTCTCTGCGTTTCTGGACTTCCTCAGTTTCACTCATTCTGTCCATTTTCTTTCACCAATACTTCAACTACCAGTTGCTTTTTTCTGTTTCCTCTGTGATCCGATCTTTTTAAAGGTCGGCCAAATGAGTAAAACATGTGGGAGGTTGCCCATAAATCTTAAGCAGCATGGTCAATTTGCCACCTGTTTCTATAGGCTGGTGAGGTTCACAGAGAATAGATGAACCCTAGCTCTGTTCGTCCAGTGGCAACCTAGTGAAAATACAGAGATTACAGTGCGGTTATGACACATATACCTGGTATGATGGATGCATTTTTGGAAAAAAAAGAAAAATTGTATTGGTTTTGGCTCATTTCCTTGAAAAGCCTTCGGATTCCCTATGTCTCATGTTTGAAACACAAAACCGCAAAGTGACCTTGAAAACCTGATGTGTCTGTGCCATAACTGCGACCAGACAAGGAGAAACACTCATCCACAGCGGCTCAAGACAAGTATACACTTCAAACAAATGAAAACCTTCCAGATTATGTGAGAATGATAGATGTGAAACTGATACGAGCTCTATTTAAATCGTGACGTTGTATCCTCTTAAGACCGACATATCTTCTAAAGACCAACAACAAGTTCACTTTACACCCTTAAAGCCATCCACTAGTCTTCTGGACATGCATGTATAAGTAGCAGGACTCTGTGAGGGGCTGTTTTCCAAGTACAGTGTGTGGTGTTTTCATTCACAGCAATCTTCAAATACCTGAAAATGTCAGTGTGTCTCAGTAGGAGCATTCAGAGGAGGTACTAGTTTTGTCCTTATCGACAGCCGTTCCTTCTCTGCTGCTCCACTTCAGCTGCATAAGTGTGAAGATTAAGCTCTAAGTTTCTTAGAGACAGACTATTTCCAATTTCAGCTTCCCAGAAGAGGCCAAACACAATCAACTTGATGTTCTGCCTGAGTCATATTTGTATGTTGCTAATGAGAATCAGTAGAATGTAATTGTAATTTAACGTTAGCTCTATAGACTTTAGAGAAGATGGGGCCTTTTTAGGGTCCTCAAACTGTAGCCACATATTAAAAACATGTCCAGTTTTCAAGGATATCCAAAAAGTGTTATGTGGCAGTGACTAACTTAACGCTCTTTGGAAGATATCTGTGTGCAGCTGAGTGTGGTGGAATTAAGTCAGAGTCTGGTGTCCTGTAGCAGTCCAGCAGTACAAAACAGCAGCAGTTGGTCCTCAACAGGACCAGGCTCCTCCAGCCTTCTGTGCACAGCTTCCTGTCAGGATGTGGATACAGTTCCCCAACACAGAATTTGATCCCGAGGCAGATGTGCTGCTCTAGCGGTCAGGCATGGGAGCATAGACTCTGTGTGTCTTGAGTATGTGTTTTTGTGTAATAGTTGTTCAGATGCATACACATGAGTATATCTTTCTTGTGAGATTTGGAAGTTTAGGATTACTTTTTGTGAGTTCTGAGGAAGTACAAAAGAGACAACTGCAAATGTGACCGAGTTGTAAAAAGAAAATGCAGCTTCAACATGTCGTGCTGGGAAACAAAGACTATCAGGAGTGATATTAAAAACAAATATTTAACATTGATGGAAAAACACTGATTCAATTAGTTGCTCTAAGTTGACAAGACTGATAATCACAGAAATATGAAGCTACAGCCCAGTTTACATAAAACTTGTTCTTTTAAATTATAAGCCTTTGGTCAACTACCATATCTGGTCTTAGATGGACCTTGAATAACCTTGAAGAAAAACAGAAGCTTGCAGTGATCTGGCAGAGGTAATATTGTGGAGTTCAGTGACACATTGTGGTGGCACTATGGCTGTATCTCTCAGTATGTCAGTAATGGAGCTCAACATTACTCAGTGGCTTGCGGCTTTTTTCCAGTAAGTCCAGACCACATTGGATAGATGGGCGAGCAGGGAGATGCATTGCCGGGACACTGAGGGTCGACGGCGTTCAAAACAAATACTGTGACGTTCAAAGGAGCAGGAGTATGCACTGTAGGAGGGGATGGGACTGAGGTTGAGTTTTTTTTTTGTCTGAATGAGAGACAAACACATGCACACGCTCAGTCTGTGGTCAGTACAAAGCCTTGGCTTCAGAACAAACCTGCTTCTACACCTGTTCTATGTCTATCAGTCTGGGTGTGTATGTGTGTGTATGTGTGTCTCTTTGACTGCAAAACTTTTCCATTTCTTTTAACTAAATGAAATTGCTCATCCCTGCATGTATAATATTCAAATGTGTGTTGTATTTTATCAAGTCTGATGTGCACATGTTTACATGGTAGGAACACTTTCACAAAGAGCTGAGTCCCAAGTTAGTCTGTGATTTATCACTATATTAATCTTAAAAAACCTCTGTATACAGTACCTACACACCACCAAGTGTGTGTGTGTGTGTGTGTGTGTCTGGTCTTGATGTTTATAGTGAACGTCAGGTTGTCTCTGTCCGTCTGTGACTGTGTCTGTCTGTGTTGGAGTATTTTGTTGTGGATATAGCAGCTCTCTGCTGTATTCACACCCACGTGTCATTATTTTTTTCAGTTTCACTAGTGTGAGAGTCCAACTAGTTCTTCCTATGGTGGAATGTGGAGAACAATGCAAAGGTATGACAGACAGGTCTCCCCTCTATAAATGCGTTGATGCATTATCGCTTGCGGACGGTGCCCCCCCCCCCCCCCCTCTCCAAAGACAGTCTGGTCATGGCTGGTAGACACAGAACAGGTTGCTGGAAGCTGCACGGTGGAAACAGATGACCTGATGTGGGTGTAGCAGCGGAGGTTGCGAGATGGTGGAGAGGGAGAGACAGGAATGTGCTCCTCAGACGCGCTCTTGTGTGTGCGCTTGTACAATATGCGCACATGTGCGGAGGGGCTCGTGTGGCAGAGGCCTTTGAAGCCTGTAGGGGGTTAAGAGGGACGAGGGGTGGGGCGGCAGGGTGGAGGAGGATGTATGGCCCCTTTGCAGGTTGGTTGTGACCCCCTTGGGGTCGGAGTGCACTCTGGAGACACTGGGGAAGATGTCTCCTTTGAGGGGGTGATTTATCACGGCCACCTGGAGTAACTTATCTCCCTTTTTTCTCATGTCCTCCTCCTCTGCCCGTGATAAAGAGTCTCTGTGAAGGTCTCAGCTCACAGATTAAATAGCTGGAGTTCTGTGAAGTTGGCTCTAGTGAAACAGAGGTGTTAATTGGAGCCTTTTTAACCATGCTTCTTCCCCCCCAGTTTCATAGAAATTAAATTCCCCTGTCAACATGTCTCTATCTTATTACTAGTAACAGCTGTAATTCTACCTCCTATTGATTTACAGTTATATCCTGATGAAAAAATAAAACCCATTACTTTAACAATATTTTTATTGATTGCCGGCTGCGTGTATCTGGTGAAGTCCAACTTCAGCTGCAGACGAGGTTGACATCACACGCCTATCTGCAGTACACAGAGAGGAATCCAGAGTAGATGTGAGCGATATGAATATTTATCAGGAATTAAATGATGATGAAAAGACATTAATGTTTTCTAGGACACAATTTCAGATCACTGTTTCCAGTGATAGATAATGGGCTATAAATGAAAGGAATTTTCAGTTTGAAAAATGTTGAGGTCACATATGTGTGTGCTCAGAAAACCCCAATGACTGACTCATCCTGGAGTGTATAGTAGACCTACCTTGATTTAAGACTAAGCAGCTGCACATCTCCCTCATCAGTGCTCCTGAGCTCATATGAAATCTGTTATTTTTGTGGTAATGACAATATTTCAGCCTTTTCACTGTGATAACACAGTTAAACCTAAAACTAATACACTGTCAACCTCAGATCCTCAGAGATTAGGGGGAAAAAAAGAGAGAGAGAGAGAGAGAAATGACAAATGGTTTTAAAACCTGTTACTAATGCAGGGACATTTGGAGAAGCTAAATCCAGAGATGCAGCACCTCAGATACTGATGAGCTGTGACTGAAATTTCCTAAATGTAACTTCTAATTGCTCAGTGGTTAAAACACTGATTCTCAGTGTGTGTGTGTGTGTGTGTGTGTGTGTGTGTGTGTCTAGGTTGAGGAGCAGCCTGTGGAATGTGTTGGGGATGCAGATCAGATTTCGGGGTGACCTTGAGTGTGCCCCGTAGCTGACACAGCAAGTCTGTTTGGTGTGTGTGTGTGAGTGTGTAAGACAAAGAGAAGGAGAAAACAAAGCGTGGGAAATGATTTAATGTGCATGTGTGTATGATACAGACAACGCACTAGTCTTAGTCACTAATTAATTTTTACTTCATCATCATTGTGTTTGAGGAAGAACAGCTTAGTGAGTAGAACGTAGTAAGCGTAACAAAGATGGCCTCTCCCTCAAGACTCCTGCTGACTTTACATCCTATACCCTCTTTAATAGTCGGTTGAACACACAGTGACTCTGTAGTGAACCTGCTCTTATATTACTAAGCATGAGAAACTCTCCTCACACACCACAACAGCACAGTTTTATCACACTTAAAACCCAATAAGAAAAAAACAACAAATTGCTCATTCAAAACACAATTAACTTAATAACCTTTTTAACAGTTAGACACTGGTACTTTTATCCCATTAATATTATCGTAGGCTTTTTTGGAGAAAGCATGTCATTCATCTTCACTTTCAATATCTAATATCTAACAAATAATAGTATAGTTAAGTTAGACGAGATCAAAGCATTTTCCTTCTTTCCTCCCTTCTTTGTATGTGAACTGTTGTACAATGCTTGATGCAACCATAAATGTCTGCTCTACTGCATTTTCTGCTTGTTGTTTTATTGTTACAAGAAGAAAGAGATGATACAGAGAGGAAACGCTGAATGCTGCTGTCATTTTTAAGGTAGTGCCTCTGATGTCTGATTTTAGTTTTTCAGTCTTGTTTCTCATTTGTTTACCCCCAAGGCAAGATTCTCCATCTCTGACATCAGCTTTTTTGTGTTACTTTCCTCTCCAAAGGTGTCATCCCACTGTCTTCTTTACTCACTTATCGCCCCGTGAAAAATAATTCAAATAAAACAGCTGATATGGAAAGAGTGTATCTGAAAGACTGACAAATTCATGAAACATTCCCGTCTTAGGCACACTTGCAGAGCAGATGTGAACCAAGGCCACTGTGAGGGAGGACTTCCCCTCTGCCTGAAAGAGAAACACAGTATTACAGTTGGAAGTACACAGAGAACTTAAAGAACAGTCAGTGTGTTTGCAATCTTATCAAACCCCAGTTCAGCCTTTTTACTGTAATATGCCCGCTTTCTCTACCTGTTGTTAGAATTAAATAATTTGCCACAAGAGTTTGTCCACTCCAGACTTGACTGTAGATATTAGTAACCATTCATTTGGCATTTAATCATTTTAAACAATGATCCACTGTTCACTGGTGCATTAATACAGTAGTTGTTAATGTGAATTGTATGATTTAAACTAAGATGATGTGTGATGATGATTGATCTAACTGACATGCCGAAATAAACAAATAAATAAAATAAATAAATAAATGAATAAATAGTTAATGTTTCTTTGGAGATATTACCTCACCTCACATATTAATCTTTAGGTGGTTAAGAGGAAATTTCACCTGATGATGATGATAGACTTGATCAAAGGTGCATCTGAATGTTACAATCACATGAACTCCAATTCGTGAAAAGACAAAGACACAATTCACGCTACTAAATAACAATAAAATAACTCAGAAATAGAATTCCCTTGAACTTGGTTCAATGTTCAGTGGCAGCAGCAGTAAAGGTTAACACTTTCAAGGATGAGCAGATCCAGAGCAATAATATTTATCCTCCTCCTGGTTTATGTGAATACATCTGTACCGTATCACTGCACTTTCCCTGGCTCATATGTGCATGTTTTAGTACAGGGCTCATAGCAGCTTTTGCCTGCTGGGAAATGTTCTTCTCCTCTCAGAAGATAAGTACTAAGGACTCACATACAGTATGTCCAGATAGCAGTGAATTATACTGTATATTATAGGAGGAATCAACAGGTTTATCCAAACATTTTTAAGTTGATTTTTGGATATATAGCCTTAAAAAAAGTCTATAAAGAAAGATTATATTTTTTGTTTCTGGGAAATAGATTTTTTTTAAAAATATTACTGCAATAAACTGCACTCACACACACTTACACCTCAAAACACTATGCACGCTATGCACCCTCACCCTAAATACAGACAGACTTGCAAGAAGGTGCACACACACACACACACACACACACACACACACACACACACACACACACACACACACACACACACACACACACACACACACACACACACACACACACACACACACACACACACACACACACACACACACACACACACACACACAGCACAAAGACTTCTTTCTGGTGAGTAGTGTTATTCTGGTTCCAGACTTCACGCAGGTACATTGAGTCCAGTCCAGGACAGCAGGGCTGCTTTCAGCAACATACAGTATTCACACTTTCTGTGGATTGCATTGCCATGGTTACACTGCCAAGGTAGGCAGAACTGGTGCATATTTGTCTATGTATAATCAAGAAGACCCATTTGAAATGAGTGGAAATGCAGTTTGGATCTGTCGATTTATTCCATCTTAAACTTTCCCAGGGCAAGTGTACGTAGATTTTACTGGAACCGGAGGAGTGTACAGATGTTTTGTTCTGACCTGATGTTAAACCCATCCTCTCCTTTTCTCTCTCTCTCTCTCTGTCTCTCTCTGTCTCTCTTTTTCTGCACAGCCAACATGTTGGACACCATGCTGAAGAATGGATGGAAGGGGGGATCTGGGCGAAGGGCGGAGGAGGGCAGCAGCACAGTCTCATCTGAGAACATGCTCTGGTGCCACTGCAACCACCACTGCCCTGACAAAGCAGCCAACAACACTTGCATGTATGGTGAAGCACAGACTACACAAACACCTAATAACCTAAACTTTACCTAAACTTTTATGAAAGATACACTTTATTAGCACTTTCATTAGCTGAGCTATTTGCACTGGAGTGATTTAAAATAATATATACATTAAAGCAGAAGTGAGTGATCCGGTCGTTTTCGCTAATGCTGCGTTCCAGGCAGGCTTTTGAAATCATAAATTACAGCTTCAAGTCACAACTTACGACTTTGTAGCGTTCCAGGCAACCCACTCGTGTTTTTCCGACCTGTTTTACCGGTAAAAGTCACTATAACGGCCACTCGTAACTTCCGACCCGTGAAATCGTACCAGTACGTCTTTTTGTACAGTCTATGTACCAGATCGAACTGGTACGACTTCACAGGTCGGAAAAAAACGAGTTTCCTTGAACGCACCATAACAGTCCTCGTCCCTACGTCACCACATTCACGGCGTCCCTTGGCTGCACACACAGCCCTGCATGCCGTTCTCTCTCCTCATTGGATAAAAACTGTAGGATACGATAAATGTTTTCTCTTCGGCTCAGAGCAGAGCAGAGGGACTGACAGACCCGTGTTTCGGTCCAAACACTCTATGTAAGTGATTGCTGTCGGAAGATATAACTATTTAAGACTTATATTAACACAAATATATCACTCACTTCTGCTTTAAGTATAGCCTACAGGTAATACTCAGAAAATTAGAATATCGTGAAAACGTTCATTCATTTAAGTAATTCAACTTAAAAGGTGAAATGAATATATTATTTAGACTCATAACAGGCATTGCAAGATATTTCAAGCTTTTATTTGTTAGAATTTTGATTATTATGGCTTACAGCTTATGAAAACCCCAAAATCAGAATCTCCAAAAATTTGAATATCGTGAAAAAGTTCAATGTTGTAGCTCAAATTGTCAGCCAATTAATCCAAAACACCTGCAAAGGGTTCCTGAGCCTTTAAAAGCTCTCTGTCTGGTTCAGTACAGTTCGCAATCATGGGGAAGTGAATGACCTTTTTCACGATATTCTAATTTTCTGAGTATTACCTGTATAATAGTGTATACAATTCTATTATAAAAAAGTCTCTCACTCAGCACAAGATTACATCAAAACCTACCAAAGCTGTGTAGTTCTTGAGGCTTGATCAGATATAAAAACTCCCAAAGCTAGTGGTGTTAGGAAATGGTTGCAGATGCTACTACAGTACTTACAGATTTATGCCTTGCTGATCACTAAACTAAAAGTATCGGTACAGGTGTACTCTGTCACAATGTCACAATTAAATAAATTTCCAACTAAATTTAATCTAATCCAATCTGAAATGTCTTTTAGTATTTATAGTTTTAGAGCTTATCATGCAAACTATATAGATTTGATAAGCATTGAGTCTCAGTAAGCAGGTTCAGTAAAGTAAATGAAATGCTCCACTGATAAAATCTGATGCATGTGTTTTGGCAGGACTAATGGTTACTGTTTCACCATGGTGGAGGAGGAGGAGGGCGGAGTGGTTGTGCTCACGTCAGGTTGTTTGGCACTTGGTGGTTCAGAGTTCCAGTGCAGAGTAAGTCAGCTGTGTGTGTGTGTTTGTTTGTTAGTTTCTGTGTTTATATTTCTTTCTGGGTGAAACCTTCAGTATGTCGGTGTATGTGTGTCCTCTTTCATGAGCCATTGTTAAGTCTTTATGAGCTTTTCCTCGACTCGCTGCAGCTCTTTAGGAGATCTGTTTAAATCACACTTGTCCAGGCTGCTATCTTTAACACACAGTGGAAAAACCTTTGGTATATTGTTAAATGTTTTCATTGGGAATAAGTATGGCTGTAAATATTTGTTACTCTTGTGTCCTCATTAGTGTCTGGGTGTGTGTTTGTGTGTGTGTTTTAGGACACGGGGATTCCACGTTACAGGAGAACTATCGAGTGTTGCACTGATCAGGACTATTGCAACAGAGACTTACATCCCACTCTTCCTCCGCTCATGACATCAGGTGAGACGCCACCACACACACACACACACACTTTAGTTCACACAGGTTTTCACACACTGAAATCCTGCTCCACTTTAAAGCGCCGGTGGCTTTTAGAACAGGCTCATTCAGGCCATGCTGGGTGATGATGGGGAGTGACAGTTTAAACTGTTACAAACCACAGTGTGGTGCTGTAGTGAAGTGACACATGCTGCTCCGCTGGGGGAGAGAGAGAGATGGAGAAAGAGAGAGAGAGAGAGAGGGAGAGAGGGGCAGGTGAAACAGAGCCTGCAGGCTTGGCTTGTTCTCTCACCCTCTAATGAAAAGGACAGCCTCTCCCCAGGGCCTGCTTGAGTTTCTTGCCTCGGTACGGATGTGAGATATCTGTCCATCTGTCACTCTGCAACACACCAACACGCACGCACACAAACACACACACATTCTTTCTCACTCTCTCGCTCACACGTACTCCCTATCTCTGTTACACGCACACACTCATCATTATAGTTTTACACAGCCTCACCATCCTTCATTATGCCCTTCAAACAAACAGCGATCAACTGATTTGTCCCGTAAGTTGGAAGGAAATTAAGGGGGTGTATTGTCATATGGTTTTTTTATTATCACTTGTTTTCATAAAGAGGATAACACTGAACTCACTAAAATCATCACTCACATTTAGAAAAAGAAAGACAAAGTCTAACAGGGCAAGAAACAAGTGTTCAGATAATCAGGCAGGTTGTTAACCAGGCAACAGTTTAGCCAAATTATGAAAACCTCTTAATTTAAGGGTAAATTTAAGTAAAAATGTAGTAATAAACCACACACAACTACAGAAGTCATGTCCTTCTAAATAAGTTCATCTAAATTCAGTTATCCTTTAACTCAATGATCCTGCAGGGAGTTCATAAGACACTTTGCTGTTCATGCAGATTTTCTTTGTCCACTGATCCTTCTTACTGTGTGGCTCTGGTCTGTTCACACCATGAAGTGCCCCCCCACCCCCCTCCCTCCCCGTGAGACTGATTGACAGGAGCACGACAGAAAGGCTAGATGCCCAGAGCAGCTTTAGGCCTCAGGGGTTTCTGTAGCGACGTCAGTGTGACATCTGATATGTGGGATTCAGGAAGGGGATGGGATCGATCACACGCTGGGGGAGAGAGAGAGAGATAGAGAAAGAGAGAGAGAAAGGCGGGTGCAGGGCAGGGTTAGAGGGAGGAAGGGGGAAAAGGAGCTCGTCCCTGCCAATGAAAATTAGAAAGATGTTGGAGTCGATAAGAGTGAACAAATGAGTGTCACCATCTATTCATCAGTTGGTAATTTTATCGTGTTGCTCAGACCAGGATCATGCACATTCAAGATAAAGTAATCAAAATGACACGTAACTCATGTTTTATAATCTTCCCGTTGTTTTTTTGTGTATTTTTTCAGACTATGTGGACAGCAGTATCCAGTACATGGCTCTCTGCATCTCAATTACGGTCAGCATCATCGTCCTCGGTCTCATCATCATCTTTTGCTACTTCAGGTGAGAAACTTGAAGACGACATGTACCCATCACTGAAGTCACACTTCCTGATGCACACTGAACATTATTATTATCGCATCTCCTCTCTGTGCCAGGTATAAGCGGCCGGAGTCACGGCCACACTACAGAATCGATCTGGAGCAGAATGAGCCCTACATCCCCCCCGGGGAGTCTCTGAAGGACATGCTAGAGCACTCCAGGAGCGTCGGGTCTGGTTCGGGGTCAGGACTCCCTCTACTGGTGAGAAAAGAGCATTACACATCTGCTTCACTGATTAGTGCATCATCTCATACTGTTGGAATCAGTTTCAGCCTATGAATAAAATTCAGATGAAAATAATGTAACTGATTTTGAATGCAAAAAACTATTGAGACAAATGTAACTGAAGACATTTTTGTTTTAAGTGGAAATTACATAATTAAGTGGCTTTATTTTTCATATATTTTGTTCCCAGGTGCAGCGAACTATCGCCAAACAGATTCAGATGGTGAAGCAGATCGGGAAAGGACGATACGGAGAGGTGTGGATGGGCAAATGGAGAGAAGAGAGGGTGGCTGTCAAAGTTTTCTTCACCACAGAGGAAGACAGCTGGTTCAGAGAGACTGAAATTTATCAGACCTTCCTCATGAGACATGACAACATACTTGGTAAGGGAAAGTTAATAGAATAAGGACTTGTGTTCCCAAAAGTGACCAAGACCCCATGTGTTGTTATTATGCATTTCTCAGTCCTGTCATCCCCACTCTCCGTCCCCCAGGATTCATAGCAGCCGACATTAAAGGAACCGGCTCGTGGACTCAGCTCTACTTGATCACAGACTACCATGAGAATGGATCCTTATACGACTACCTCAAGTCCAACACCTTAGACGTCCAGTCTCTGCTGAAACTGGCCTACTCGGCCATATCCGGCCTCTGTCACCTTCACACTCAGATCTATGGCACACAGGGCAAACCAGCCATCGCACACAGAGACCTGAAGAGTAAAAACATCCTGGTCAAAAAGAACGGATCCTGCTGTATAGCAGATTTAGGTCTGGCTGTCAAGTTTAACAGGTACATCACTGAATTTTGGATTTCTTCTGTCTCGGGTATTTCCCAAAGCACAGAGAAATAAAACCTAAACCTTTTCTATTCTCCCTCTTGTTCCCTCAGCGACACCAATGAGGTGGATATCCCTCTCAATCTACGTGTTGGTACGAAGCGCTACATGCCCCCTGAAGTGCTGGATGAGACTCTGAACAGGACCTACTTCCAGTCTTTTATTATGGCGGACATGTACAGTTTTGGCCTTATTATGTGGGAGATGGCGCGACGTTGTATCTCTGGAGGTCAGGGGACAAACTCTTTTAAAAGTTAACTTTCTGTGTTATCGCAGTGATCCTACTAATTCTAACGTTTTCCCTACAGGCATCGTGGAGGAATATCAGCTGCCTTATCACGACCTTGTGCCCACTGATCCCTCCTATGAGGACATGAGAGAGGTTGTCTGCATTAAGAAACAGAGACCTTCATTTGCTAATCGTTGGAGCAGTGATGAGGTATTCTACAGTAAATGGTTTTCAATACAGTGCAAAGTTTCAAAAACTCATTTACCAATACAGTAGTTAATGAACAATGTGTTAAAGTTTTATCATGCAGTACATCAGTGTGTCATTAATAATATTTTGTACATGTATTTATTTTATTTTAAACACTACTGTTTAAAGTTGATGATATTTTTATTTTCTAATGTAAATGTATGTGTTTGTGTGTCTTCAGTGTCTACGACAGATGGGGAAACTGATGTCGGAGTGCTGGGCTCACGGCCCGGCCTGTCGCCTCACAGCTCTGAGGGTGAAGAAGAGCCTGGCGAAGATGTTAGAGTCCCAAGACATCAAAATGTGACAGATCGTCAAGAGAGAGAAGCTCTCATCACCCAGAGACTTGTCACTGCCGATGGCACAGCGCCACTTAGACTGGCCAGTAGAAGAAAGGGAAAAAAATAAAGAGTCTGTGAATGATGGGACAATGGAAAACTGACAGGGATGAGGATGAGTGATGGACGTAATGGTGGACAGGGAGCCAGAAAAATGAGAGGCGGAAGATTTATAATGTCTGGGGAGATCTGACCTCCTATTGTCTGAGTCACCTCCACCTCAGACAAAGTGTTCAGGGTGTGCTTTCCGTGAAAGCTGAGTGGTTGTCGGGTCCAGACTGTCCAGGTGGGCAGGGAGACTGGGACCCTCACAGGAGAGGAGGACTGAAACTCCTCTGATCAGTTCAGTACAGAGGAAGCTCCTGCTCTGTCCTTTGAAAGCCATATAGCAGTATTACATGTGCAGTCTTTTGTATTGCACAGCTGCCTCCATGTTATTTTTTATTTTTTTAGTTTGACTCAGTCACTGCATGCTGTAATATCATAGCAGACTGTAAACTGTCTCTCAGTTCACGATCAGTTCCATATAGTGACTGTCATCCATCCAAAGAAATGTCTAAATCATGCCCAGTGACCTCAAAGATGTAATTATTATTATTACTATTGTTATTACTATTAATATTAATATTATTACAGAACAAAGCAGCGAAAGACTAAATTAATGGAAAAAACAAACATACTTTTCTATGTAGTATTTCAAAATACATTTTATTTCAATAAGACAAATTCTGGGTTTTAGATCATTGACGGCTTTGTCCTTCAATCCTTCAGAGCTGAGACATGTAAGCCCTTGTCTTCCCTCATTGTCTCCACTTATCACCCACAATTCATTTGTAAATACTCTTGATAAACATTGCCTTTCTGGATGTTAAAAAAATGTTTTTTGTTTTTTCTTTGAGGATTTTTATGTACAGAATATATCCCGTCCACTCTACCACTATGGCATGTGCCTTATTTAATCTGTACATATGTGATTATGAGAGTGTATGAGTGGATCTGGATAACATTCCCTAATAAAACAACTGTGTTTTGAAGGATTGTCTGTGTCTGTAAGGTTTGTGTTGCTTCACAGTCATACCATTCAGACAAAAGGCTCCTTGTGCACCCTTTCCAATGTTGCATATAAATATAATTTATTATTAGTCTTAAAAATTCTTTCTTACACTTTGTACAATAACTTGACAGATGAAATGCAAGCAGTTGCGCGGAACATCATGAGTGCCAGAAACAGACAGGCTACATTCTCACTATACACAATAATAATCATGAAGCTGGAGAACAACTAGGGAAATGCAAAGGCTAGCCCACTGAGAATGTAAAGATTGTTTTTTAAGGATGCAGAGTTTGCATAGACGGCTTTACGAAAACTGGGACTGGGAACTGCCATTTTAAAACAGGAAAAATAAAGAAAACGTAACAACGAACAAAAAATATCCAACCAAGAACACTTGAACAGTCACAAGTGCTGCTGCATCAAAGGAATGTTGCATTTACAACTATCACTATTTTTTTATGCACAGAGTCAGTGTCATCATTATACCAATGGCTTCTGTCATTAATGTACAACCATAGAAGTCTGAGTTAAAATCTCCCATTCTCCTCCAAAATATTACACATGAATGTAACTCGGTCCTGAACGCAGGAAATGACACTTTCTGAAATGAATTTTGACATTTAGATGATCACCTCGTGTATTAAATTTAACCTCACACACTGTCAATTATTTGGTAAAAAGCAGTTTTTATTCAGTTGCATTGGTCCTACAAAAATATACTTATTTGACTCCCCTCTCGACGGGATCTACCTCTCGTCTCTGCCTGGTCTTGATCACGTAGATGATGTCTTGAAACAACACACAAGTCATCAGCATCAGTCATGAATTTCAGTTTGGGAACATAACATTGATCACCTTTTATCTAGGGGCAATAGACTGGTGGAATTATTCAAATGACTTGATTAAAAATAAAGAAAACATGCAAAAAGCAAAGGAAGTAACACAAAATTAACCAATTCAACTTAGGAAAAATATTTTTAAAAGACTTGCAACTAAAGAAGCTCACATATTTGAAAATCAATAATCATACATAACATGGGTTTAAAAGTGTCCATTTTTAGTTTACGACAACACTAAATCTGTAAAATGGTTACATCATTGATTTCCTTCTGTACATACAAGTGTGGCTGACAGGATGAGTCATAACTGCAAGAGTCCACCAGGGGGTGCTATGATACAGTCAAACATAATGAAAGAAGAAACAAAAGAAACACAAACAAAAAAATAAAAAGTGAGGACACTACACAGTATTCCCTAACAGGCAGCATAAAATACAAAAAAAAAAAAAAGATATGTATAAATAGGCATATTATTAAATACAATGTTATCACAGAACACATACTCATCCATGGAGTTGCTATGGAGACTGATTTCTGGAGAGTGAGAGATGCTTCCTCCGATCCAAGCCGTGCTCCTTGGATCCTTTGACCTCTGATTGGGTGTCACTATTTAGACTGTTGGCAAGGGGCGACGGCATCATCCGCGTAGTCCGCACAGTCCATCGAAACATCCGGACAGCTGATTCCAAGGAAACCAGAGCCAGAAATATCAAGTCGTCGTACCAGAGAGGGGAACCGCCAGAGAGAGATGACTGACAGAGAGCCTTGTTTACCCTCCCAAGTTTTTAAACCCTTTGTTGCCAATGTTTAACTGGGTCATGGCTGAGTAGACCTAGCTGTCTCTATCTTCTTACTTCTTTGAGTGTACACACACACACACATGCAGTGTCTGTGAGTGTGTGTGTGCGTGTTTGTCACTGTGATGCCAAATGACTCTCCCTCCCTCCCTCCTTCCTTCCCTCCCCCCCTGCTACCCCCATCCTCTCCCTCTTTTATTTTCTTTTTATGTCTTCTTCCTCCCTGGAATGTCACACTCCCTGGTGGGCAGATGTCAGTGCTCAGTCGCTGCAGGAACAAGGCTGTCATGGCGTCCCATCTCCTCTAGTACCTGGGCAAGGCGACTGAGATTGCCATCGGGGAAATGCTGGGCTTCCCACAAATCCAGGATCACTCCCGTGGGACTGGATTTGGTGGCGAAGTAGTTAAGATACCTGGATGAAAGATGTGACATAACACAGGTAGAAACAATTAGGTAGATGGTTAACAGAGAGAAATGGGTTTTCTTGAACTATTAGGAGACAAGTTTCCTTCTGTGGTCACCAACTTTCCTCCTCAACAAGGGCATGACAGGAAAACACTTGCTTATGAGTATTGACAAACATCTCTATATGTGTTTGTGGTGTGAGAATCAGTGGTTATTTTCTTTTTTTTTCAGATTTTCCCTGAATATTTCACATATTTTTGATGTGGTCAGATGGTTTAAACAGACTTTCATCTGGATTTTCATGGTTCCTGCAGCAAAATTGTGCAGATTCTGCAGTTCTCTGCATGGCACGAAAAATAAAATGTGATTTATAAAAAGTTAAGAAAAGTGGTGATAAAATGCAAATGAGCTGCTGATTAAGCACCGGAGTCCCTTTAAAAAGGTTACCTCCGTGTTAACTGACTGGTTATGCTGCAGATGATATTTTTGAAATCCTATTTTTCACACTGATGTTTTTTTAATCTGTTGACCCAGTTTACGGTATTCAAAATAAACGCTTATATTCCTTTTTTTTTAAATCATCATTAATATTATTATTATTTGAAAACATTAAAATGGAAAATAACAACCTATATACTGGTGTTAGGTATGAGTCATCAGTGTGGGCTTTGGATGAGCTCGGCTGAAATCTCTCCCCTGCGCTCGCCCTTATTTTCACGCCACACCCTGTCAGCGGTCTCGTCAATCTGCAGCTGCTGCCTGTGATAAGGCCGCCCCACTGAGCTGGGACCTTATAAATGGACACACACTGTACCTCCATCACACACACAAGCCTTTCAAAGACACGTGGATGATGCTGCGTAAAGAGAAGCATCATTCTCTCTTCCTCTCCCCCTCTTTCTCTCCAACTCTATCTCTCTCTCTGTGTCCGGCTCAATTAATCTAATTTGTACAGATGCTAATCAATAGGAGTCAGATTCACTATCAAATAAAACAAGATTAGTTATCTACAGTTTGATTTCCCATGCAATCATGTTGCCTCCTTCTAATGAAATAAAAGTTATAATTTTTCTAACAAAGTGAGGAGTTTTGCTAGTTTCAAAAACAAAGTTTCTCTTGGTTGCAGCTCTTTCATTTGCCCTTGTTCAAAGAAAAATAAATATATAAGAAAGCTGATGATAAGCCTGTTCCTGTAGCCAGGCTGTGACCACTGAGGGCCTCAGTCTGAGTCACAGTCTCGCTCCTTTTCTCTCCTGGGCTCCTCCGGCTCCTCTACCCACCTGTCAAGGTTAAGTTTGTGGGCCAACATCCTCCAGTCATTGCCCCTGGTCTGTGGCGCGTCCAGGCTGCCACACAGTTTCTGTCGGATGGAGACAGGGATGCGGAAGGCGTTGGGGCCAACCAGTGTGGTGATGTTACTGGCCGGGTCCAGAAGAGATGTGTCAATACTCTGGGAATCCTACAGAGACAGAGAGCAGACAGAGAGAGAGAGGTTGAAGGAGACACAGACTGTGCAGTGGCATTCTTTCAGGCTGCAGGCGGCATGAACATAATTTAACACCATCTCACAAAACGAAACATAATGTAGCTCAAATTGATTTGTAGCACAGAAAATTTCTGGTTCTGGGTTCTATAAAAGGTGAAAATCATTCATTTCATTGCCATCCATTTATTGATGCAAGCTGAGTGATTTTCAAATATATTGCATCTGCAGGATTAAGTGCTGGAGGTCTGGATACGGAAGCGAGAGCAAGACCCGGAGACAAATGAACCGAGGCCAGGCGGGGACACAGCTCTTCACTACGTGTACTGTAATTCATCTCATTACTGAGCACAAAGCCCGAGTACTCCTCCATCCCTCAAGCTCTATTCTCCTGGCCAGATGGCCTTTGTGAAGCAAGAACAGCGCGACTGGAGGGTGATTATTCTCCCCCTCTGCTCCTCTCTGCTCTGCATTGGTCTGTCATAGGAAAGACTATATGAAGGCCGCAGGGTCAAGACTCCCTGTCTCCCATCCTGTCACTCTTTGTGAGCATTGCAAAAAGAGGCAAGAGGACATGGGGGAGAGAATAAATTCAGCCAAGTATCTCTCACAACAGAGAAACACAGCAGATGCAAAATTCAGATGACAAGGAAGTTCAAGAGTCACACTGATCTTTAAAGATGTTGGCGATGCATTGCTCATATCTAAACAAGGCATTGCTATAAATTAAAGACAAAACCTAAGTGTCAGCCTACCTCTGACAGTGTAGTGTCCAGTTGAAAAATCTGCCCTTCCCCTTCCACTTGGCGAACACATATCTTACAGGACAGGTCCACGGTGCTGGCAAAGAAGCGCTCCAGGGTAAAGCAACAGTGGAGGTTCCTCTGTGAACCGTTCCACACTTGCTGAAAGCAAAGCTCCTGTGAATATGTAAAAGAGGCAAAGGAAGTTACTCAGCTGCAGCAGCATGTTAAACAGTTTTGTATTTTCATTTCTTTTGAGAGAGGGCATGAGCAGCCTACCTGGTACTTGGCTAGTAGTTTGCTCTTCCACAACGTGTTTTGGACATCGTGGATGGAAAGTCTCAGGTTGTGGGTGCTGTCTTTAAAGATGAGAGTCTTTGGTTCATCCAACAACTTGCCACCCATCTGTTTCTCCATCTGCAGGACTTCCTGGATACACAAACACACACTAGCTCAGCACTGCATACGAAACCAAAGGTGCTGAACTCAGAAACAATCCTGACTTTTCTACTTCTGTGCTGCTGCCGACTGTTGTCGTATCCCATGTTGCTGCAGCGGTTTCCTGCAGCTGCTCAAATGGAAATTTACAAATGAAATGTTTTTTTTTTTTTACAGCATATTCAACACTTCCCCTCAGGGCTTTATGAACCTGAATCTGGACCTGCTATCTGAAAGCAGCTTCAATGTCCTTTGCAGCAGGATCACTATCACTTCTCATTACCCATTTCCAAACTTAATAACCGTGTTCAATACCCCTACTCAGTGTAATAATCCTTCCTTATCTGTCCTCCATGAAGGTAGAGGGTGGTATTAAACAGAATTGAGGTGAGGAGACAAGAGGAGTACAGAGATAAATTTGGCTTATTTTGTGTCAGCACAGCAGCAACATCTTTCTAGCAGCAGCAGAGACGCTATTCAAATGCTTGTATCCCCTTATTGTGACACACCAACACAATGACTTCTCATTCTGCCTCCCACACCTCAGCTGCTGGCTATGCCTACCCACACGCATTAACAATTCAGTAACAACACAAACATCATTAATGCTTACCAACGCATTCATCTACTTTTCTGCTACGTAACCTCACGCACGCGCTGCGAATTTACCTTGAGGGCGTCCTGCGTGTCGTCCAGGCAGTAGACTCTGATGTGATACTCCATGGCGGGGCAGGTGACGGGGCCGAAGATGGCGAGTTTGAGGCGCTTGGTGGTGGAGGCGCTGAGAGATTGGCCCACGAGGCAGTAGGTGCCCAGCGTCTCTGTCAGGATGTGGCAGGCCTCGTCGTCCATTTGGATGTAGCACGGCGTGGTGAAGTTTTCTTCCCCTACCACCACTACATCCTACAGAGTGAGAGAGAGAGACAGAGAAATGGAGAGAAGAAGTGTGGGAGATAATGAGCTGAAAGAGCCAGGAATAGTCAAAAGGTTTGTCATTATTTTGTGTGGTAGTGACTGCAGTTGGGAAGGGAAAAAAAAATACTGTTATAAAATGGACAAAGATAAAAACAAAAGAGGACACGATTAATTAGCATTTCTAATTAGTGCACATCTGTCACTCTGGCTCGGTCCCACCTAAGTTTCTATGTCTGTTCTCAACTTATTGTTGCCGCCTGTGTCTCCAAAGCTCATTATGAAACTTCTGTATCTCTACATCCAATTCAATTCCATTTTATTCCTTGAAATGGGACTATTCAATCTAAAGCACCATAAAAAATAACACATTCTCTATGTATTCACCATTCAATGGGATAATCAGACACAGGAAAATGAGTTCAATTTGCAGTTTTACATCGTCAGAGAGTCATTTGAACAATCTCCTCCATTTTTGTGCATATGCAAGGCTTTTATATGAAAGGCATAAAAACTAGTAATGTTTGTTTACTAATTTAACTGTTTTGAATATTTGAGTTTATTCTGTTATTGTTTTGACAAAAACCAATCTGGTGATTTTCTAGTAGCTAATTCTAAAACATGACATGTGGGGAGGAGCTGGTTCTTCATGTTTAGATCTTTCCATTCAGTTTAATTGAAAGTGAACTGAATTTAAATTTCATTTTAATGGGGAAATACAATATAGGGTCATGGCCTCCTCGTATAAGCTCTGTCCTTTTAGAAATTGGACTTTGTATGTGTGTTACTATTGTGCGACACTCTACCGTTGTGTATGTGAGGTAATGGAAGATTGAGTATCAAGGCCGCTTGCAGTTGACCCCTATAAAAGGCACTAATGCCAGGACATATTTCTCTTTCATTAAGACTGTCTGGTCTGAGAGGGCTTATGTGGTCCACTCTCTCTTTCTCTTTGTCTTTCTCTTCCTCTCTCTATCTTTGACACTCTCTCCATCTCTCTTGATCTTGCTTTCTCTTTCTCTCTTGCTCAGCGTCTTTCTCTCTCTAATCCAAACACTCCTGTGAGTAGCACACTGGCATTAATTCAGCCTATTATGAGAGACAGAAGAGGAATTACAGTATTTTATTGTGAGCTAGGCCGTTTAACAGCAGTATTATGGCTGATCATTAGACTCTTTAACTGCTCCTGGGGGATGGTACTGGGGCTCCTTATTGGGGGATAATTATACCACACAATGGAAAAGTGGGCTTTTGCTTCATACATGTGTAATGGCACAAACAATCAAACATGCAAACACACACATCCTCACACATGCTCACACAGCATAATTTATTCACTAATTTCTGACTGCATTCATCACAGCTAAGACTTTTTTTTTTTTTTAAAGGCACAGGCTGATAAATCTTCGTAGCGCTACTGATGCAGAAAGTCCCACATGTTCCTCATTATATGACCTGTCTTCATCATCATCGCGACACCATGTTTCCTCAGTGACACTGTGAGTCCATTTGTGCGCCTGTGTGTCTGTGTGTGTGTGCCTCAGTGCTTCAACGGGGGAGGACTGCGGCAACGACATGGGTGCCAACGGAAATGATAATTCTCACTGGGTGGTGAAGACTACACACACACATACACTATATAGACTATAAATATACTGTATATAATATGATATCCGTGGATTACTTCAGAGTGGCTCATCTCTCCTGTTTCTACTGCAGTGATGAACACATTTTGACAGAGCGTGTCATATAAAGCAATATTATATACACACACGCAGCATGAAGGCTGGCCTCGATGGCAAGAGTGGCTCATATAAAGGAAGCAGCCATCACCTTGGAAATTACCATCTGCATTTCTGACAGGTCAGAGATGTAATCAATAGTTATTTCTTTCCTTAAAAATACTTAGTTTACACTGAGCTTTATTGGCTGCCCCCAAGTAATTCATCACTGTCACAAAGCCATGTGGGGCCTGTCTGGCAGCTTTCTTTTGTTTTTTTGCACCATAAATCATATCATCACATCAGCAGTGGAGATTGTGCAAACTGCAAAGGCTTTCTGAAAATGATGTTTTTCATACCTCTATTCAATAATGAGAAGCTGAGGGTCATATATAGGATATAGGCTGTTGCCAAGCAGCTGGATTTTCAATATATGTATGACTGACTGGCCTATATCCTTGCATAACCTCACATAAGTACATTTCCCTTATTTCCTCACTAACAAGTACCCACTTTGAATTTATATCTTATTAATTTAGCTCCTAAACCAATGTAGACTAAAATCCAATTTCTTAAAATAAATATTTTGTGTGCTGTATCATCTTCTTACTGCTTTTCATTCCACGCGCTGTGCTGGGCCCTGGAGCTACACAATTGCTTCTGCCTCTTTTTAACATTTTTAGCACCTTTCCCTTTAAAAAAGGCTTCGGCAAAGTCCTGTCCATAGGAATTCATTGCAACCCACACAGAAAGATAGCTTCCCAAGAAATGGTCTCTTGACAGAAAAGAGAAAGTTGCTTATAACTGCCAACAACAAAGTCTGTTGTATTATTATGTTAGGTGGACTACTGATGGAGATTTTTGGAGAGAAAGATGACAACTAGACTACTTCTAATGAGTTAAAAGCAGTATTTTTAATGAGGGTGGAGACATATTTGTTCTACAAATGATCTCTACAGTAATTGGATTGTTTCTGTGTGTGTGTGTGTGTGTGTGTGTGTGATATGGAGGAGAGGAGAAGGAGAGAGGGGATCGGCAGAAAACATTCACACTGCTGCCCTCAGCAACCCAACTTATCATCAGCAGCATTGTTAATGATGGAGCCTGCAGGCACAGGGCCTCCAAAAACACAAACACAGCACACACACCCACACCCACACACACAGGCATAGGCATTCATAAAAGGTACAAGAAAACAATCAAGGGGGAAAACAGTCCCAGCCCCTTCCCTGCTATCACAGGTTTACTATTTCAGCACCTGGGTGCAACAGGGGTTTCCTCTAAGTGCTGAGCTGCACAAACAAAGCAGGGGAAGGTGATCCCCTTCACGTCCCACATGCCCACACTCACACATCTATTCTAGCTATTGTCCCAAACCACTTCATCTTTGTGCTTTGTTCTTAGCTCAATGCCGAGTAGAAATTTCAACCAATCAAATACAGAGTGGATTATTATTTTAATACTTCACATGACGGTCAAAAACAGATTTTCTGAGGATTTCTGCACAGTTGTCATCATGCATCCCACATCTCACCTCCCACTGGTTCTGAGGTGACTGGCTCTTGAGCTGGATCAGCCAATCCTGTTGGCCGTCACATATGGCGCAATGGTGCATGGTGATGATGACGGGTCGAGTCAGCAGCGCCCCAGGGGGCCCGCAGCTCACCACGGGGCTGAGGACTGCTTGGCCATCGTCCACCGAGGGCCTGGAGGTGACAGAGAGAGAAACACACTTACACATACACACAAACACACAAATGCTGTTTAGCGATGATTTGACAGCAGTCTCTGTGTAACGTGTGACATGGCAGAGCTGACAGGGGTAAACACAGCTCTGGGGCGGTGATATGCCAGGCGGTGCTGCGTACCTCATGTTGTCCTTTCTCTGAACTGTCACATACATCTCATACACTCTGCCCTGAGGTATGGCCCCCGCTGGAATTAGCAGACTCACCCCTGGGCAGCACAAAAAGAGAGAGAGAGAGACAAACAAACAGGCATATAGTTGTGAGTTGTCAGTTTGACCAGAGGATTTTAAGAGCATAGACAGAGACATCAGGTCAAGATAGAAAAACTCTGAATACTGTATATCTATATGCTATATATGTTTACACACAGCTACAAACCCACTTACGTTTTAATGGTTTAACTTGTAATGGACACATACTGTATATATATTAATTCAGTACAGCACCAGTAAAGAGCAGTTAAAGCCTCAGTGAGAAGTGAAGTCCCTCCAGTCCATATATAAAAACTAAGGCACTTACTGCCTTTTCCTTTGGCGTGAGGAAATGATGTGACATTTCATTTCTAAAATCAATGGTCTCTCTGCTCGTCATAGCATTCTCATATTTCTGCAGCTAGACTGATTTACATTTTTTCATCTCAGATTGATTTGATATGATGCCCTCTCCGACGTGGTTTTTAGGACGACACCGTACTCCCCTCTTCTCCTCCTCCTCTTCCTCCTCCTCCTCCTCCTCCTCCTCCTCCTCCTCCTCCTCCTCCTCCTCCTCCTCCTACCCACATTCCCTCACACATGCACACACAAACACACACTGTTCCTCTGTCTGGAGGGGGTTTCTCAGATAGCTCATTGATTTCCCATGTCCTTGTAGTGAAGTTTTTAAAAGGTGACAGACAGCTTCTCTTGCTAGCTAGCAAAGGCAATCACAAGTCTGCCATGGGGACGTCTCGCACAGCACACTGCCACTCTCTCTCACAGCACAGCTTCAAAGAGATCGGAAATGCATTTTAAGATGCAAAATACCAAACAGCCCCACTGACAGTGCCACAAAATATTTCATTACCCAGACGCACCAACAGATCAAATATCAAATGTGCTCTTTCCTCTCCTTCTGCCTATGTAACATGATGAGGTGGCTGAGCACAACCAGCAGCTGAGAACATTTTTACAGGAATCAAAACGAAAAAAGAAAAAGTTAAGAAACTTAAGAAGACGGTGTATCCTTTAATGTCGCTGCTAGTTTGTCTGAGCCTGTCGACATGCATCTGTGGCACGTTACAAGCAGCCCGCATGGTTTTTGAAGTGAGGACAGCATGGTTAATGTAAGCTGACTGAAACAGTACACCTCTACTTCAATACTCATGGTGCACACACACCTCAGGTATCCATCACCTCTTGTCATACTATGTGCGGTCACTACGCTGATAGGTTACATATGGTTTAGCACACTATTTCAAAGTCATTCCTGTGTGTGTGTGTAAATGCTATCCTGGCAGAGATGGTAAAATATAAGACGGGCAGCTCAGATCTCATACATGTTGACCATAATTTATACACAAACACTGGAGCATTTGCATAGATTAACAATGCTCTTTAAATTAGAAACAGTAATGCTATACAGAATGTTGTTTGACATTTGATGCCTAAAGGTGTTTTTACTTGTGTTTTTTTCAACCAGTTATCTTATCTTAGCTCAGGTTTTAATCTATTTCAAATCCAAAGTGTAGAAATGACAAGTAGCTAGCTGTTTTATGGAGATCATTTCTCGTCTGAATTCTCTAACTTCCTCCAGTCTTGTTGTCAATGTGAGGTTGCTAGGCAACCAACCAAGAAATAGTCTAGGGCTTCAAGTGCCCATTTCATGGGATCTTTAAGGGTAACAGTTTGAAGAAGAAGAACATCATCATCAGTGGCTTATTATAAATGAGTGGAGAGTGGCCCCTTCAGAGTGCATGGGGAAAGCTGATGGATGGTCTCTTATCCATGTCAAGTTACTCTGTGGAGAGCATTTCATCCTTTCACTATGCACACATGCAAAGACTGACACTCACACAGACAGATGTAGTATTGCTGAATGCTCATTTGAGGACGAGCCACTGAATAAATTAAAACATGCAGCTACTGTAATGAGTTTTACGATGAGCTACAGTATGACAGAGTTTGCTAGAAAAAGCAGATTGTTGATGAGTCAGACCTCGGCTAATTTATTCTTTTGCAATACTGCAATGTTTACCTTTGCATATTTTGAAATACGACACCTATTGTTTGATAAAAATGTGAATATGGACAGAATTACAGATCAAATGTCAAAGCACTTATTATCGAGGTCTGGTGCAGTACCTGAGTTCGGCACAATGAGGTGCCCCCCCTGGGAGCTGAAGGAGCCCAGAGCAGTGCAGGATGGATCCCGGGTGCGGAGCAACGTCTGGGTCTGCGTGCGACGACCCATCGTGCTGTCGCTGTTGTCCAGGAGGCAGTGCGGCAGCTTAGGTGACAGTTTAGAGGAGAGCTCCCCGCCCAGGTCATCCTGCGGAGTCACTAAACCTGAGGAGTTGTACACCTTAATCTTCAGGTTGGGGAGAGGGTCCAGCAGCGGGGAATTCGTCATGGGGATTTTGTCAGCCACATCATGCAGGGCGTAGACTGGACCGCGGTACATAGCAGCCGCTGAGGTCAGGTCGGGGGGTGCTGTTAGGAGATCAGCTAGAAAAGAAAAAGAATTGGACAATCAGTCAAGCAAAGTAAATGTCTACAAAGAAGAATTGTGGTAATCTAAAACCCTTACCAACTGTGAATGTGAAGGAACTGGTAACTCGAAACCAAAATACCCACAAGAAAATTAACTATTGAGAGCAATCAGCGTGACCACTGCCTGGCTTTACTCATTTGTTTTTCACTCATTAGGGAAGTCCACTCCACCACCAAGAAACATTACTCAGTCAGAGAAGTTACAGGCGCAGGCAGCTGTGATTCATCACTAACAGATGGCATCACTAACACTCAGTTTACCCGGCAGGTACAAGGATGAATGTTCAATAGCCGGGCTGAGTGGGTGGAGTGAGGGCAACGGGGGCTCTCTGTCCTCCAGCTTCTCCATTACCTCCGAACCCTCACTGTTTTCCAACTGTTTCTAGATGATGCAAATGTTTATGAAAGTCACAAAAGTTGGTTTGAAATATGAATGATAGATAGACAGAACCTGTGCAGTAATTAACTAGTTATACAGTAGTAGCGTATCTGTCGTTATCAATGCAATGCTGTATAAAATGCCAAGCATAGTTGTTGCATAAGTGTGGTTAGAGATGTGAGAGGATACACTTTTTCTATCAGTGGTTACGATCACCTTCTTCACACAAAATAGGGATTGATGTGTTCTCAGATCCTGGCTTCAGTCATCTGGTGCTGGCGTCTACTGATTTGGCTAGCTGGAGGCTAACATCAATATAATTATGAAATATATTTGTGAAGGCAGCCTAATTATCCCGTGAAAAGACTGTTAACCCTGTTTAATCAAAGGGAAACCTAAAGCCTTTTCAGTAATGCATACTTGTGGACGTGAAATTTGGAAACAACAATATCAACATCCATCTTAGATTCTTAGATTCTCTCTGTGTCGGAGTTGCTTATAAAAATGTCTTCACTGGCCTGGTGATGGATTGGCAAATATTTTTTATATCAATGATGACTGACAAGGACAAAGACAAGCAAGGATTTTGGTTCTCACTACCAATTAAGCATTTGCTACCAAAGCAATTAAAATCTTACTTTCCTGTCTTTGCAATCTGTCTGTTTATTACTCTTATTTTTAGTTTTCCTTTGTCATGCTCCCCAAACCCCAGACTATTTACAACACAATTACTGTGATCTGTCTGTTTCCCTGCTGTCTTTTTGCCCAGCTCACTGCCACCTGTCCTCATCCCCACGGTCTTACTTTTAAGTCCTGCGTCACAAGCCCAAATCTAATTACAGTTTAATATGCGGCACGCAGACTGGCCTTATTAGGCTTTAATGATGGGGCATAGTTTGGCCTCCCATCACAACGACAAGCGCTTTAATAGTTTCATCACCTCGACCGTACAAACATGCTGCCTGAGTTTCTCCCAGCGCATCTACAGTGAAAATGGCACATTTTCATTCACATCATCTCCAAACACACATGTGCTACCAGAGTCAAACATATTCCGCCAGGTTAATGCTGCTACGGGCTGCTAATGCAAGTAATTCCCAATGCCTGACAAAACAGGTGTACCTCCTAAGGCTGGGTATTGAATCGTAATACTGTTTTTGGTGCAGACTGAAATGTGTTTGTAGTACTGAATAATGAAAATGGTCAAGATCGAATGCTCGCTCACGCTCAGCCTTGTTTACTATGGCTTCAATCAGATATTTACTATATAAATCATAACTTTGCCCAGTTCATTTCATTTCATTCAAGTAATGTTCTTGTAAAGCGAGAGACATTTAACAAATGTTAATTTTGAAAGGGGCCTTTTATAATTTTTCTCTGCTGCAGAAAATGGTTTCTTGCCAGGAGCTGGTGGTGGTGTTTGTAGCACGACAGGAGCATTGACTATTATTGTCTTTACATGACAAGAGGTTACAATACGTCATCTGAGCAATCAGAGCACATTGGAGGCCACAGTGAGTCGCTATCGGAAAGGGATTAGATGGGCTGCGGCTAGCTGGTTAGCATGCTAACTTCAGTAGAAGAAAAGATGTTATATAGAAAAGGTTATTAAAGGAAGTAGTTTGATGCTGAACTCAAAATGTTTTCCTCTAGACTGGTTAACAAACAGCTGTAAATGCTAATGTTGGTTTTATAGCAATAGAAAAGCTTGCAAATAACTTCTTGAATGTTTAAGTTTTGCTTTTGTTGTTTGATGTACAAGTGGAAAATAGAAGATTATGAATTTTAAAGCGACATATTAAAAAAAGAAAACAAATCAGTGCTGAAACTCAAGTTTTATATCATTATCCCAGCTCTAGTGAGCTTTTCAGTATCGTAAAAGATACTGAACCCCTTATGAGCAGGTTAACACGTACACACAAAACACGTATTCACATATTAATATCTCTCCAGTTCCAAACCTTTGCGGGCCGTCTTGATGCTGACTGGCTGGAAGCCTCCGTTGAGGGCTGAGGAATCGATGATGTCAGAGTCAAAGTCCCGGTGGTTCTTCCTGTAGATGAAGAGCGCCACCACGACAGAGATAACCAGGCACATGATCACCGCTATGACAATACCCACATACAGAGCTACATCGTCTGTACTGGGGGCCACTGGATGAGTGAAGAGACGGGGGTGGGGGTGGGTGGGAGAGGAGACAAAACAGAGAGAGAAAAATAGTCCTTTAAGATCTCATAAGTTCATATCATTTAGCTTTCTTTCTCAATATGCAGGAGGTGTGATGAAGCCATTATCAGAAGACTAATATCCTGGTTTAAGATTGAGCCGGATATTAATAACCATCTACAGGGAAATAAATGCACACAATATATCTCCTGTCTTTTTCATTGAAGTTAGTGCTGACCTGGTAATCAGTGTGTGTGTGTGTGTGTGTGTGTTTATGAAATAACACTGTCAAAAGTGAGTCACTTTGTTTTGAAACACAACACTGGGTCTTTTGCATTTCTTCAGCTTTGTCACTTAATTTTCATAATACACCTTGCATTCACAAAGTAACCTGCCAGGTGCAAGAGTAGGCCTAGTAACCTGTGTTTATGTTTGTGTGTTGCGTGTATTCGTGTATATGCCGTGCATCATAAACATGAAATTAAACAACAAAAGTAAGATAATTATGACAAACTCCAAGTGCAGCAGTGCAATTAATAAGGAAGGCTGCTCCAGTGCAACCCAATGACACACTGTCCTAACAAGCAGTCTCAGAAGTGAGATCAAAAGTTGTGAAGACAGAGATATAGATGTTTTCATCTTCAAATTACCGTGCTCTATGTTGGAGTTCAGAGTCTGTCTCTGTCTTTGTTCTTACACACTGCAGATAAGATCTAGACATAGCTTGCATTTCTCAAATTGTCTTTCATCTCTGTCTCCCTCCCAGAGTCTTTCTGTCCACTTTCCAGCTGGAGAAACCTCTGTGATTACTAGGCCTGGCATGGATATAGTGGCTGTTAGAAACGCAGACTCAGACAGGCGCTCATTACAGATCAGACCTTTTAATGGATGCCTACTGACAGTCTGAACTCTCTGTGGTGCTTGGTGAAAAATGTCCTTCACTGTCACCATGCTGACAAATGGTGGAGAAACTCTTCAGAGGGCATGTGTGAGCCTGTGTGTGTGCATTGTTAAGGTATGAATACACACTGTACATGTCAGGAGGTTGTATAAAAAAAAAGTCAAAGACCAAAGTGCGTACGTGCTACTTATTAATAAGAGAAGAATTGTATTTTGATAAGGGAATAATAATTTCAGTATGCAAATGCAACACCAGTAGATGGCAGCATCAGACATCAATCCATACGCAGCACTTTAAGGACATTCATGATGGCCGAGCATTTGTGTAAATTAGCCTTGTGTGTCTCAGAGATGCAGATGGCAGTCAATCTGTCACTTGCGCTCTCTTGCACAAAAGAGAATAAAGGAGTGGAGGGAGAAAAGCAAGAGCAGAGTGCTTTTGTGACAAGTGAAAGACGCAAGTTGTGTAATTTTTTATCGCATACTTGGTATAGTAACTGTGTTTTCTCTCCTGCTTGTTGTGATTTGAATCTCTTCATCAGACAAGTGCATTTATCAACACTTAAAATAGACTGCTTTTAGAAAATCTGAATCTGAATTTAAATTGGGTTTGACCTTCACTGTGGCATTCCCTGAAATGACTGTATAAACATAGTGATTAAAAATTTGATAGTTTCTTTAGTTTAAGATGTAATGAATGGCTACATTTGAAGAGACTTTGGATTTATTGCCATAGTCATTTAAAAAAACTTCATCTCCCTCAGCTCCGCAGAAGGACATGTGTGGCCTGGCACTCCCTTTTCAGCCTTAACAGAGACATCACATTAGGATGGAATGTCAAGATATGTCTCATATATGTTAGGCCTTTAATCCCTCCTCTGGCACAGACATGAACAGAAAACAGAAGAGGAAGCAAATGATGAAAGTCTGAAAATGTAATTTCACTGTGCTCTCTCTGCCAAGCCTCCCCGCAGTTATTTAACATATATCCCCTCAGTCGAACAATCTTCCATCCACGCTTTGATGATAAAGGCAGCAACCTGCTAAGTGTACGCATTAAAATGTATCACTTAGATTAATACATCCCTTTGAACATGAGCCATTGTCGGAAAAGGGAAAAGTACAAGAAATGGAAATGAAAGGGATTATTGAACACTCCATTCTCTGCGAGGACGCAGAGATTTACAGAGGGAGGGTGAGACACAAGGAGCCCAGACGCGGTGCCTGAGCCGACAGCAAAGCCACCGCGTCGGGATGGAGTTCATGAGGAGCAACAGGGTAAAGGGCGGTGTCAGCTCTGAGTTACAGAACGGTTACATGGCTGCGAAAAGGCAGCCAGCTAACAGAGACACATCATGGGAAACGACAGAGCATAAATCGAAAAGAGGGAAATGTCCTGAGGTGGTTAAATGTTAGTAAAAAACAAACCAACAGAAAACATCATAGTAGCACTGATGTGTGAGGGATAAAAAAAAGAACAATGGCACCATGTATTTCCATTCTCTTATAAAGAAGCTTTTCTTGTTGTGTGTTCAGTTTTAATGCAATAAAGATGAAATGTTGTTAGTTTCCTTATGATTTGATGATGTGTGACTGCAAATTTTCTTGTGCACAACCTGCCCATGGAGTGATCATTAAAAAACAAAATAAAGTTAAGACATGAAAATGAATGAAGAAAAAAAAAACAAAGGCAATAATGATAACAAAAAAAACAATAACTCACATGAATTTCCCAAATCACTCTTGTCTTTTGCCACAGAGGACTTCTGATATAAGGAACCTTGAAGAGAGGGAGGGGATAGTGGATGGGAGAGTAGGAGAAGGTAGGGAGGGGGTGATGGAGGGAGAGGGATGATGAAAATCAAATTTAAGCCAACAGAAAAACAAACTCAACAAATGAGACAGCAACAAACTCATGAGTAGGAGTGATGACACAGGGAAGCGATCTTTCTTGATTTCGCCCCTCCTCTCCAGATCTCTGTACAGAGTATAGAGATGGATGAGAAGAGCGCGGGGAACATGGAGGCTCTGTGAGGGAGTGGCGTGATCCATCAACTGGGCTTAGTGCCTCAGCAGCAGCAGGACTGATGCTGGCAGGTGAGGGGAATGGAGGGGGCTGATAAAGTGTGGGCTCCAACCGAGTCAATAGAACCTACAGCCTTGCATCTGTCACTGGAAGGTGGATGGAGAGCGGGATAAAAGGAACGATTATGTTAGGAAAACAGGGAATGGAAAATAGGGGTCGCAGGACAGAGATTCAGAGGAAAAACTTCTAGCACTGCCCTACTGGGGCTGTGGTCTGGCTTTGTTGTGGCCAGGTAACATGTTGAAGTGATGTGGAAAGCAGGCGACAATGATAGCCAGGGATTGTGCGCTAGTACACATAATATTCAGTCTCCCTGGGACATCCATAAACAACTATACAAACAATGAAGTCCTTATTGGAGAGGGAGAGAGCCACAGGCAGACAAGTGGACCGACAGGAAAATCAATGGCTTGATAAATGGGGCTGGTGTGTACATGTAATCAGGCAACGGGGAGGCTGGGCTGGAGCAGGGGAGGTGACTGTCAGGGTCAGTCTAACTGATGGCCCATTTGAACCCATCCTGTAGACTTTCTGTTCATCCTGACTGAGTGTACAGTGTAGCAGGGTGAAGGCATGCTTCAGTGGGTGGGCTCCTTAGGAAACCTCAGAGAGAGGCGGACAGGAATTGTTCCATACTGACAGCACAGAGCCAGGGAGTGAAGGGGAGACACACAAAGGATCACTGTGTGCATTTCAGTCATTACGTCTTTGAATATGGCGGATACCCAACCTCAGGGAAATATATTGTCATCTGGCAAAACTGAGGGTAACATCTGAATCGCTTATTTTTATATCCACTACTTCTTGGTTATGAGCTTATATAACTTGAATTAACTACTCTATTTATTTACATGTAAACAAATTATTGTTTCCCACTTCATAAACAGGAAGCAGTAAAATCACTTCATGTTCTTGGAAAGATGTGGGGAACCCTCGAGTCATGATTTTCCAGTCTCTGTTGTTTGATAGCAATAAAGCATTTGCCCTTGCTGGAGTGTGCGCTCCCCTTTCTCTAGATCAATATGTCAAGAAAATGTCATGTCTGAGAGCAGGCTTACCAAAGGCTTGGAAAACAACATCAGAATCAAGGAAGACAGACCACAAGGGAGTGCAAAACAGAGATTTAGACAGGTGAGTCTCAGTGAAGTGTGAAAACTATACTCATGTGTTAGAGTTCGGAAGTTCTGTCTGAACAGGCAAAGTGCAACCTCTCTAGATCAATCTGCAGGTACTTAACTTTGTTAAACCCAACCCCCAAACTCCCCTGCTGTCTAAATGTGATAAACAAGATATAAAGTAAATTATAACATAACTCTTTCCTTTTTGACTTGGGTCAGCAGAGTTTCTACAGTGTGCTGCAATGGAGCTGCACCAAGAGTTCTGTTTCCAGGTCTGGTCGTATCAAATTCCTTTGCTGGATTTCTGTGATGGACTGCAATTGAAATGATTTAAATAAATTCAAACAACAGAAAATAAGATCAAGCTGCAATGGAATCCACAGACACGTGTTTGCCCAGATGCCGGCGCTGCACTGGAGGGAGCAGATCTACGGTCCAAGGTGAGTTCGGATTGCACACAACTTCCATTCCCAATCATATTTGCTATAATGCGAGCTTTTAGATAATGGGCCATTCTCCTAAATGCTAGTGGAAATGGTCATTAGCATTGACATAAGTGGCTTCACCCTCTTAGCTTCCAAAAAAAATCAATCCCTGAAATGATCCTAAATCTATATCATTATGGCTTTATATTCTCTGCAAACTGGCTATCAATCTACTAAGAACTAATGCTTCTGTGATAGGCTGAGTTAGAGAGGGCGTGCGGTGGGGCGGGGAGCCGTGGGGGGAACGTATGTTGTGCCACAGAGGGAATTAAATGAGATGAATAAGGCGAATACAAGTGGGTTCTCTCATAGATTGCCCCCTGATTTATTTTTATATAGAGACATGACCTTGGCCATAGCTCATGCATTCCTCTGAATAAAATCTATGTACACAGGAGTCACAATTTCCTAAGTGAAAATGGGCATGCATTGCATGTATTAACTTTGGACAAACACATGCAGAGCCTTCAGGCAGCTGCACTGAGTGATGCATATTGACCATCAATGTGATGTCAAACACAGCTGATAGTTCATCACGTCAGCATCATATTGCAGGTGGCATTTTACAACATCATTGTGCAAAAAAAGCTCACATCAGCTGCACACAATGACGGCCAGCTGTATCATATTCTAGACTTTGAGACATCCTATTACAGTATTAGTGTCACAATCACCATCTGTAGTGGGTTATATGGACGATGGAGGCAGCTGCGACAATTTGTGCATCTAACACCTTCAGAGATGTTTATTGGAGAGGGATTTTATCAAACTAGACACAGATTTTAACTTGGTTACTGTGGAGTCTATCCAGCAACCTCCTTCTGCTGCTCTCTTGTTATTACAGGCACAGGGTCTGTGAAAAAGAGAAGCAGACTGTGGAGTAGGCAGATGATCTTCAGGGTATCAGACACTTGACCGTGTAACTTCTTAACGTGGCGGTGGACACACACGCACGGAGACGTGCCCATCAGAGCGACTGCAGCATGAATCTAATCTGTGCATGTATCATAAGGGAGCAGCAGCAGCAGCAAAAGGACTGCTGGCCCACCCGAACTGTGTGGCTGTTTTTAACTTGATGGAAGACAGAGAAACAGAAAACAATTTGCTGCCTGCAGAAAAATATCTGAATGCACCACAGACTGGCTTGCCCCCCCAACCTTTTTTCTTTTTTTGCAGCAAAACAACAAAACAATAAAACCAATAGAAAAATTGTGATTTATGAGACAGAAATGCTGGTGCATACTGGAGACTCTGTGTACTTTAAATTCATTGAAAGAGTACAAAATGTACAATAGTTTCTCACTTTCCGACATATGTAAGTGGCAGCTCAGAAAAAGGGGCACGTCTGCCACTCTGCGGCTTCACGGTTCCTCTCATGTGACTTAAAGGATCTGAGTTTTTAAATTAAAGTTGTAATCACAGCAACTTGGTAGTTGTGACCCCCCCACCCCAACCCTTATGTAATTACAATATAATCACTTATTATTATTTTAAAAATAACTCCCAAATGCTTAGCTTGTGACAAGGATAATTACTTAGAGCACTTTCCCATGTGGCCAAGTCTTTTTTTTCAAACATATACTTATATTTTCAGCAGAGCTGACACAGTGGTTTCAGCTTCTATGTCACTTTCATCCAACATCTTTTGTGTATTATACATGTGCAAAATAAATAGAAAACAGATCAAGTGCAGGAGACAGAAAGAAAGGCGTTTTACCATGTCTTATTGTTTATGTATGAGAGAAGTGAAACAGAGTGAGTGAAGAGACAGGGTGAGAGTGTTATGTGAGGATGTGAAACACAGCGTGATGATGAAAGAGCAGAGTGAAACTCATGGTCAAAGGGTAAAGAAATTTCTTTGGTTGGCAGGTCAGAGAGAGTAGCAGAGGATTAGTCGGGTACTCACTCTGCATGCACAGCCCATCGGTGCAGTTCTTGGACTGGAGTACCATTCCCTCACAGTCCTTTCCCCCGTTTTTGGGTGCTGGGGCGTTGCATTCTCTCCTCCTCCAGTGGGTGCACTCTGTCCCACAGGTGGACCATTTACTCCACTCTGTCCACAGGCCATCCACTACCACACAACAGACAGGACAGATGAGGAAAGAGTGAGTGAAATGGCAAATGAGAAGATGAAAAGTGCACGAGTGGGTGAGTGGACACGTGATCGAGACAGTGGGAGATATGTGGGAGAGAGACACACGTAAGGGTGGAGGGCACAAACACACAAACAGAGCGAAATATGCAAACAGAGAGTTGCATCATATTGTTTATGCATTTAGTTTTTGTGCACCTAAACCCTCTCTTCCCACTAATAAGTGGGTGGACTGTCATTTTACCTGGGCAGAGAGGATTACACGCCAGCTTCTGGATGCTCTGCCCATCACAGATGGCTCCGCCGTTGAGAGGCGCTGGGTTGGTACAGCTGCGTGTGCGTTTCTGGTAACCACGACCACAGCGACTGTTACACACTGACCACTCTGTCCACGTCGACCATCCACCATTCACTGGAATACACAGTTAGAAAACATAAAACATGACACATGAAAACATGAAACATTTCTAAAACATTTTCTTCTTTCTGAAGTTTTTTGTATGAGGATGTTCAGCCATAAAAACATAATTGAATTCATAAAAAAAACAACTCTTTACAAAATGAAAACGCAGTGAAATAAGCATGTTATTGAATGTGTGTCCACATTTGTGAGTTTTTGTGTTTTGACCCTGAGCTCTCAGGTCGTTACTTTGCCACGGAGCCAGACAGTAAATTCTGGTCAGATTGCTGCATTTTCCATTCACTGATTCCTCCTAATGCCTCTCTTCCTCTCTCATCCATCTCTGTCAGCGACTAAATCCAGTGGAGAGTGACACCAGGGCTTGTGGCTGAGAACAAGTCTGTGGCATTTGAGATGGTGGAGCCGGGCCCCTCGGAGCCTCCGACTTTCAAATATGACATGCTTATGAGTGAAGCCCAAAATATTGGACTCTAGGGGAACAACGCCAAAACCCCACATTTCTTTACTGTCTGCTTTCTTTCCTCCATGGATTACGGCTCCATCTTTTCTCTCCCTCTATCTCTGTGTCTTTCTACTTTTTGTTGCCAGCTCATGCTCCTGTTTCCTGTGTCCTTGCAGAGGGGTTGAGCTGGAAACCACTGGGCTAAAAACACACTGCCTATCCTTTGCACTTTTTTCATCACTAGCATTGACACAGCTCTCACTTATCCTTTGGGTTTGTCACACCGCTTTGTGGGGATGTGTGCTTCCACATACAGCGCAACTGTGCATAAATCTGCAAGGATTCCATTTTGGAAAAAAAGGGGGATAAAGAAGCAAGGACAGCACAAACAGATGCAGCGGCTTGTGTAACTTTCTCTCAAGGATGAGTCGACATCAAAGCAGTTTTTCAACACTAAGTCCTAATAGACTGTGTTAGTGACAGGAAAGCCTTGCAGAGACAACGACCTTTGTCCCTTAAAATCTGCTCTCTTGGATTTACAATTTGTGTTTCTACATCCACTGTTGGTCACATCCTACTCAGTTTTCACTTAAGTGTAGCTAAAGTTACAGCAAACAAAACAACAAGCCATTTCCTCGTCATTTAGTTTGTGTCGATAGATTCTGTACGATTCCTGTGAGTGTTTCTGAAACAAGAGTGTTTGTGATGTTCAATCTGGTGGAAGGTGGAGGACATCCATCTGACATGGGATGAACTCTGCTGTCCTCAGTTAGCTAGACTATCAAACCAGTTGTCACTCTACACAGAAAAACGGTGTCTCAGGTTCAAAAAGAGCATCTGTTTCAATGTGTCATTTCTCCCGTCTCGAGTAGCCTCCAGCAGACAGCCATTGCCGCACAATGACAGTCATGTTAGTTGATGTTAGGGAGACAGCGGGTGAGTCTGTGTGAAACCACAGCGGGGGACTCTTTAAGTACGGCTCAGCCACATCAGCACCTTGCTTGCAGTTCAGAAAAATCACAAATCTTCCATTCCTAGCACCCCTTCCGGCATGAACAAAATGAGCGCATGTTACATGCCACAGGAGAGAGAGGGATTTGCTTTATGTAGAGTGACTTTGAAATTTGTTTTATTTTGAGTTGAGCTGACTGCTTGTAGGAATTCAACACTTCTCCTCTGCAGCACAGTCTCACTTTGCTAATCTCTCATTTGGGGGGGATGAGTGTTTGCAGGTCGGGGGATGTGAGATCTTAATTGACTGTGCTGTTGGGTGTTATATAGCAGTTTACCATAGACAATAACTGTGGCGGTGGTGCTGCGTCTCTTGGCCACAATGTTTTTGGCCACGCAGGTGTAGTTGGCGGTGTCGGAGAGCCGGGCCTGTTTGATGATCAGGTTGTGGTCGATGGTGATATAGAAGTTTCTGTCGTCCGCGGGATCGATAACCTCCTCGTTCTTTAACCACTCCACCTAAGAAAAAGAAGAAGGAGGAGGGAGTGCAACATGAAACATACAGTAGGCAGCTCAGAAACAACAGCAACAAAAAACTACTGCAAACAGGAGATGTGAGAGCAGTTGTAAGACAGGTTGACCTCATTAAATTGTAGAAGAATCACAGCAAAGTGTTTAAACAGATAGAGTTTTTCTTGTCTACTCCCGAAACAACACTGAGAGTCAGGATTAAAGCACAATAGTTTAAGTCTCAGTGGTAATGCAAAAAAAAAGTCAATAGTTATTATGCTCTTTTTTATTCTCCCTGAAGAATAAAGCACAACAGTCACAGCAACACCAGAGAACGAAAAAGCTCACCACAATTCCTGAAGCTCAGAGACTTTTTGACCTTTCCTTATGAGTTTCATATCCCTAAATGATACTGATATCGAACTCTTGGCACCATCATGAAACAGGGGACCATTTAGAGCCTTTATTTGGCTGTAAATAACCAAGATCCTTTTACCTCTTTGAGACGTGTAAAAGGTTTGCCATTACAAAAAGAAAAAGAAATTGCACGTGCTGCCTCACACTTCTGCAGCCGCTTTGATTCAAAAAAATATTTCCTGGTTCTCTGGTTTTCTTCAAAGAAGCTGTCCAGTCATGTGGAGGCCTGGCAAACAGCTAACTTCCTGTGTATTGTGATATCCCATGAGGAGCAAGGCCTGATAAGAGATAAGACGCCAAGGAGCAGTACAGGCAAAGATAAGTGGGATGTTTATAAAGGGTTTTTCACATGAGATAAAGTATCTTAAAAAAAAAGTGGGGCAATAACCTGATATGAGTCCTGACGAGACAAAACAGTCTGCTGGCTCACTGTTCTTTCAAAAAGTCCCAACGACAACACAGAAACAACATGCAGTGGTGCAGAGATGTAAAACACACCGGCCATTGTTAGAACTTTCTCAGAAGAGGAGACGGGCCAATTGTCACATGCACCGAGTTATATGCATCGCCAGCTTCACCAGTGTCCGTGTTAGCTTGACATGGCAGATATCAAAAAAAGATGCCACACCTCAGCAAGACTGCCTGCTCTCTTATCCAGCGAGAACGCACCGAAGAGGCTGAGAGGAAAATATTTTCAATGCTTCACTTCACAATTATTTCACACTTAACCTCTCCCTCCAATCTGTCTTTACTCCAATTCAATACACTGCAACACTTACACCACAGACACCACACCCTGTCGACAAACTTACATCTGAACAAACACCGGATGAAAACTTAATACCAGCAGAGCCTCACAGTGCAACGCCTGCAAGCATAATGTATATTATCTGCTTATTTGCTGCTTATGAGTGTTTTCCTCCATAAACATGCATCAGCTAAATCAATCCCTTAGAGCAGGGGAAGGATAAAATTCCCTCACTGGTCATCTAAACGGCTGAGATGAAACCTCTCTCTCATATGAGCACATTGCAATAAGTGTGCAGCATGACAAATGTTTCCATGTACAGGAGGGGAGATGCATTACATATGTCATATCTAATTTATGAATAGATGTTTAATGAGAGCTGCTTGATTATTACACAAGACAATTAATTTTGCAGTATGAAGATACAAGAAACAAAAGATCTTGCATGTTACAGTAGTTGCGGATGTGTTGGGATTACTGATACTTAGGTCACAGTGAGAACATCAGGCACAAACGACAATTATCTTTGTCATTGTATTGGCAGGGACTGATTCTCAAGTGTTGATCTGTCTATTTTTGTGAGCTACTGTAAAACCTACAGAAAAAACAACGCTTCAGTCGCAGCACTCCTGGAACTTGAAGCTAAGTGTGTCTACATGTGATAGGTGCCTATGATAAGGTATTTCAGTCCATTCTTATTAAATTGGCTTCTGCTTCAGTCGTATAACAACTCATCTGTTTTGACATCTGCTGAGGTGACAGTTAGACATCTGTGAGGAGTTTAAGCACTGAAGCACCGGAAGAATTCAGCAGCAAATCGCTAACCTGTAGCTTCTGGTGACAGCCAAGACAGTTTCCCTCTGAGGTTTTGAGTCTTTTATTAAGTTCTACTTATGCATACCATGCATATAAAAATGTAGTAAGTAACTGCTACAGGAAAAAGTGATTACAGAGCATAGATCAATGTATTTATTGTATATAAGTTGCATATGTTTGCGTGTGTTACAATATAACCATCAAACTTAAAAAATCCTTACACTAGCAAATATGACAAACCTGACCGGAGCAGGGCCCCTTTGTCTCAGAACAAAGATGTGACAGTGATCACACTACCAATTTGTGGCTTCTTTGTTCCCGATTGTCATGCTGGAAAATGAGGGAACATAGGTCCAATAAAACAAATAAAGATGATGCAAACAAGAGAAACAATGGCTTTGTTGACATGATAAATATTTTGTCTTTTACTACTCACAGCAGTGGGTGTATAGAGCACGGGGCATTGTGAAGTGAAAGGTCTGATCTTAGAATAGAGACTGACAGTTGATACAAAAAGGTGGTTATCCAATTTTGCACCAATCACAGAGGCAGCCTCTCCAACCGCGCCGCATTCAGATGTCAAGAGCACTTTTAAATGAGAAGGTAATTAAAAATTGAACAAAAGAGCTTTTCAGCGCAGATGGAGGGGTGGGGGGGAGACAGAGTGACGAGGGATAGAAAGTGGTAGAAACTCATGTCAGAAGTGAGAACGTGTGTGTGTCTGTCTGTCTGAGAGTGTGTGTGTGTGTGTAAGAGAGAGAGCAGAAGTGAGCAACAGTTCACCCATCATTTATTCTGTAGCGACTATAATTAGGACTCATTAATAAAACCCGAGATGAAAAGGTAAGCCAATCTCTATACTACACTTGTGAAACAGATTCCCAATGATTAAAATTCAGCACCAGTCTACATCTCATACAGCACTTGCCCAACTTTCTCTCATGCCAACAGACTCAAAAACTTGCACACACACACATATACAAAAACATACACACACACTCACTCACTGCTCGTTAGCGTCTGATTGGCAGTGAAACATCCGGAGAGGTAATTGGCATATTTCTTGTCATTAATGAAGGGAAATTGCCACATGTCAGCTGTCATAAAGAGAGAGAGTCTTTCCTGTCTGGTCGGAGACAGCCAAGTGACAGAGAGGAAGAAGACATTGAGACAAACACCTAAACTTAGAGAGGAAGAGGAGAAAACAAAGAGAGAGAGACAGGTAGACAGAAGAGTGAGAAGGAAAGCAGGTGTGCATGCAGGAGGACAGTCACTGTGCCAGAACATGTATAAAAGATCATCACTGGAAAGCAAAGACGGTCAAGACAGAATAACAATGGGGGGGGGGGACTGTTTCGAAAAGGTGAAGACTCTGAGCAAGGGAAAGGGAAACACTGCAGCATGAGGTAAACAAAGAAGAAAGAGATCCAACTGAGAAGAGACACTTTTTTCATCTCTTGAGCTCGGGAAATTTCACAGACCAGGATACACTGCAATGGATTTTATTGAGAAAAAAAAGGAGAGATAGGTTAGAAGAATAGACGTGTCAAAGCCAAAGGAGATGCTGTACAATGTGGAGGTGATGAATCAGTGACATATGCGTGAGCGCGTAGTGTAGGCGTAGCTCCGGCGTGCGTGCATACATCACACACGTATACGGAGACCTCAAGCGCAGGTGCCCTGATTCATTAAGCCGGTCACACAGACAGAAGTTCAGAGGCAGCCTGGGAGCGTCTCTGTGTTATTGCCTTTCATGCACTCTGGAAACAGGAGCCCATGGTAGAGACATGGTACCTTTGAACTTTGCATTTCTAGACCAAATATGAAATGAAAGCTGAACAAGGATCAGTTCATTTGAGGGGATTCTCCAGAATGTGAGGAAACACAGCTGCTTGTGCTCGTACTTGTGAATTCAACGCATTTTAGCTGATTCTTGTCAAGTTGCGAAATCGGGAAAAAGCCACATGATCCCAATTTATCTACCAGGTATTTGTGTTAAAGTCATCATTTGTTACCAGCAAATACAGTCAATGAACTACACTGCATATTCACCATTAAAGGTCACATGAAATAGCACTGCTACTTTATTTACTATGACATAATTCCTTTTGCAATTGAAATCTAGATGTGATAATAAGTTCTCCCTCTGCAATGTTTTCCAGTTCAAATGTCTATTTTTTTTTTTGCCATTGTTGAAACTGCAATTATTTTTCAACACTCATGACATCACCTTATGGTGGTTTATCAACACATCCAGCAGATATGAACCCAAACTAGCTTTAATTTGCTTGCACCCGACTCATGTAAGTTCAGAATTTACTGTTTTTGGTCTCGAGCACCAATGGGTTACACTTTAACATATTGGTTCCAGGCATTTTTATTCTGCATTTTGCATTTTTCTAATCACAGGTTTATTTATCTGTGGTGTCCCTGAGAGCTCATGCACTGCAACTTAAGAAAACACAATGCAAATACAAAATCGGAAAAAACCAAACATCTTGTGCCGAAAATTCACACAAAGCGACATAAGTGTTTCCAGAGGACAATAAGAAGTGATGAACCTGGCTAATTCCGATTGTGAGAGGACAGAGAGGAATACAGGAAAATGAGAGCGGATGCAGGATGTGGAGCACGGGGTCATGGGTTGGACTTGAACATGAACTGCTGTGGTTGGGATTCGGCCTTCATGACTGGATGTTTTCTGTATTTGCAGGGCATTTGTGTATCTGTGTGTGTATTTCCCTAAATTACAGCGTATTGAGCTCTCAGGGCCACCGTACAATCCAAAATCAGGACGCAGCGTCGGTGTCCTTCAGCTGTCACTTTTTTTTCTCCTCCCACTGGCAAACACAGGCGGCTGCAGCCCAGGCCACAGCAGCGTGGACGTAGGAGTAACCATCGAGTGGGATGCCTCTATGTGCTGCCAGGGTGTTCCAGCACAGCACTAATTAGCCCAATATACAGAACACACTGTATACAATCCACTCACTTGTTAAGAACCAGTGCGAGGCAAAACCATTCATTACTCATCGCTGTTGTGTCAAAAATAGAACATACAGCAGTATGGGGGTGGAAAGGGGTGTGAAAAGCAAGAACAGGGAGAAAAAAAAATGTTCCACTGCGATGTGCATTATGAGCTCTCCTGCTTCTCCACATGAAGTCTAACTATCTATCCAATGTAATTTATTCATTTCCCTTTTTTCACAGCATACATACATCCGCTCCAGGCTTGAATGACACACCTGGAGAATGAGCCACAAAAGGTTACAAACTGATTATTCAATCATTCACTACGAGACAACAAGCCATATGCTCTGCATCTGCCTGCATGACAAGTATGGAAATGTGAGCTGTATAAATATTAACAAGCTGAAATGCACAAAGGTGTGATTTGAGATGTGATTTGAAAAATGTTTGTATGTGTGTATACGCCAGCGCTACGCCGTGTGTGTGTTTGTTTGTGAGGGTGTTTGTGGAGGAGCTGGAAGGGTAAGGTAAAAGGAGGTTAGGTAACAGAGGTGGAGTTGGAGTGGTTACTGCTGTAGGTGTCCACGCAGAAGACGGATTGCTGAGACTCGAGCCAGGAGTAATGACCTCCTCCAGCTCAGCCCTGCCTGAAGCTCTGCAGTCTGCTGAGGGAGAGCAGCCATTTCTTAAACTATAGCTCCAAGGACGGGCAGACACTTCACTCCTGCAACACAACTCTTTCTGTTTTTTCTTGCACACTTCACATGCCTCTTAGAATATGATTTCTCCTATCATTCACTAAAGTGACATAAAGTTTGGGAGATGTAATGTTTCCCCTCACTCTCCTTTGTCTGTTTGTTGGCAAGTTATCTTAAAAAAATGACTGGTTTATAATTTGATGCATAAACCATCCTTGGTCCAGGAAACAGCTGATTATGTTTTGATGGGATTTAGCCATTATGCATTTTGTTTTTAAGCCAAAACATTTTTGATATGTGTGGGTGGACAAATCTGAATTTACAACTTGACTGCAGTGAGGCATGGCAAACACATGATATTTTTTATAAATAATAAACTGGAATAAGCCATTGTTAAGGCTTTTTGCAAGATGGAGAACTGAGTGATACACACTGCGCTTCCATTCCTGGGGTCCCAGACTCTCCCCTGGCCTTTAGAAAAGCTTAGATGATCCACCAAGTAGGGGGGGTTTTTTATGCTGTGATAGAGGTCAGAACTCTCTTGGTACTGTATACAATACAACCCTCAGCAGGAAGGATAAAAAAAAAAGCTGGAACTGATTCACAAGCTCAGTGCAAACAGCTCAGAAACCATTTCAAAGTGATAGAGATAGAGTTTACCCTGAAATGAGAACTCTCTCATTTGTGCCTCATTCCTGGGTTAAATGAAACTTACCACTTGGCACACAGCAATTCACCTTCCCTATGATTTCAGTTTGCTTAGAGAAATGTTACTTTATTTATTTATTTATTTTTACCATTTGATGCCCTTTTTAGAACTGAAAACAAGGACATCTTTGTTAGGAGAAATCTGGGATGGCAGATGAGGTTCAAAATGAAATAATACTAGTTCCCAAGCTGTCTCTGTCCTATGAGCAATAATTATTTTTTTCTTGGTTTGGCTTGGTTTAATTTTGCATGAAAAGTGTTTATTAAGTCTTGGTTCAGGAGCAGAAAGGCCAGTGACTTAGTGCAGACGACAGCACACATTTTGGCCTATTAGAGTAAATCACAGTCTTTTGCAGTGGAAAACTGCACTGATTGACAGGTGAGTGCCTGAAGGGCAATCTTTGGTTGGTTGCCAGAGGGATTTGGTCTGGCCTCCTGACACCTTGTTTCCCATGGGTAACCTTAATGAAACGCACTTCCTGTTTCACTGGGCACTGAAGAGTTGTTACTCCTGACATCCACGGCCCTGCTCATAAATACACCGTGCACCGTTTTGCAGTGGGAGGAAGCACTCAGCTATTTCTTGACAAGGTGACCCGAAGAGCTGCTGTTTTCGCTATGCCTTTACTTCGCCTATTAAGTGGAACTGGGCCTAAAATCAACAGCAATCACTGACATTTACATGGTGTGATGTGCGGAAAAGGCGGACACCAGATCTCCATAATGTGCCACAGTCAAGATATATGAGTTGTATTTGATTTTATACCATAGAATTTGCTTTAGAAAGTCATAATTACTATATTTAGTCAATAATATAAAAAAAAATGGAGGAAGCTTTATTTGACTTGACTCATAGAACAACATAAGAAACTCTTGAATTTTGCTCCAGCTGACTGAATTCATCTCAGTTCCCTCACTTCTCTGGATGAGAGAGTGTGAAGTAAAGATCTTTTTTTGTTTCCTGGCTTTCTTCTCAGTAAAGCCAATGGACTTAATCATGGCAGCAGGGCCCCTTCCCTGCAGAGCATCAATGACTCGTTACCCATGATAACACGGCAGGACCCTGGCTGACTGAGGAGATGCCTGAATTAAAATCCTGCTTCCATGGAAACAGGCTCAGCAGCTCACGGTGCTGCATCACCTCTGAACTCTTGTATTTCTCTCAAGGCTGTGACAAGTGCTCTGAAGTGGAGCTGGAGATGGAGGGCACGGCAGAAGAAAAGAGAAAGGAACAATAAAGCTGCATTCTTTCACTTAGGAGATTTAAGTCCATTTTATGAGCTGGCCACATATTCTTGAGTAAGAAAAGAGGCCACTGTTACCTCTGTGGAGGCCCTTGAGATGTTGATGAAAGAGCATCATGGAGTTATTCAAAGGGAATGATCCGAGTTGAGCTGATGGAAAAGTGTTCTATCCCCGCATCTTCACGTGTATTAATCTATCTATGGGCAACACTCACCAAGTAAACCCACACAGTGCACAGAGCCTTTCCTGCCAAATCACCTCTTCTCCCTACTTCCTAGAATAGCCCCAATAGTTACATGTTCCATCTGCTCTTGATTACGTATATATCAAATATTCATGACCCGTGGAGACGTGTAACAATGACTTTCAGGAAGCTTGGTTGATTGTCTGATGTATTTAGCCCCTACAAGACGTCCAGATGACTGAATCCTTGTGCTATTTCAGAAACCTCACCCGCAGAGTTTCAGGCCAAAGTTCCATTGGTAATGGTCGAAAGGAGAGCCAAAATAAATGCCTGCTGCTTGTTTTCTTTGTGTGAGTATGTGTGTGTTTCTGTGTGTGTGCGTATGCGTGTCCCACAACATCTCAGGGACTATCTGTGCTTAAGAAAAATCAGCGTATCGACTGAGAATAACCTAAGGGCTTGGAAACCTCAGATTGAACCTCCAAATATGAAAACCTCTGATGGACACTGTTTCCTATGTTTTGTGATGAAAACCTGCTGCATCATCACAGGAGTAAATCCTGATTATTCAGCATAAAGTTGAGTTTTTTTCGGGACAACAGCCGTCACAGAAAGCCAATGCGGACTCAAAACCACTTGAATAGAATCACAGGATGTCGTTACTGTGGTAAACCATCATGACAACCTATAATGTAAATCATCTGAAAAGTGGAAAGACAAGGGAGGAACTCAAATAGCACAGTGCCACTTTGTAATCCGAGATGAAAACTAATTGTGATGGACTTACTTTGATTCTGCAGAGTGTGGGCTTCCTGGTTCTGAATCTGTATGTGTGTGTGTGAGTGGGGGTTATTCACTGCGGTGACTTATTGCCTCAAACAGCTGCAAAACCTGGCCTGATAGCTTGTTTTCACCTTTAAGTACCAATGCGTGCATACATTTAACTATTATGAAGTCAGCCATTCTAACACTTAAACGCTATTTAAGTGCGATTAAAAGTGACAAAAGAAGATGGTGATGGTTCCCTGCACTTGTGTGATGTTTGGATCGCTGTCAAAAACCAAAATGACAGATTCTAATCATAAAACTCTTTCATTCCACTTTGAAAAGGAGAAAGCACAAAAGTCTTATTTCTTCTTCCAGTTCATCAGCATTGAATCTCCTTCTGCCAGCTGGTAAGCCTCTATCAGTGCTCACTCTATAGAATAGATGAATAGTCTTTCACCGCTCATCCGAGTTGCTGGCAGCCTGTTATCATGTGTGCTTGTGAATGCAGGCGTGTTAATGTGCTCACTGGTGCTCCGACATACATGTGGGAGTGTAGCAGTGTGACAAAGCATTACACGCAGTCGGCACAGAATGCATGTGTATATGTGTGTGGTGTATGTGTGTGTGTGTGTGTGTGTGTGTGTGTGTGTGTGTGTGTGTGTGTGTGTGTGTGTGTGTGTGTGTGTGTGTGTGTGTGTGTGTGTGTGTGTGTGTGTGTGTGTGTGTGTGTGTGTGTGTGTGTCCTCCTTGTCCTTTTCAGGAAAGAACAGCTTTGGGAGCCATGCCACACGGCACAATGTCCATCATATACAGTCCACATGATTTAACAAAAGTGTTGTAAGAGTATGGGGTTTTATGGCTCAGCCGCTGCCTGCCATCCTGCCAGCCTCTCCCTCTCTAGGAGAAGGCCTGTAAAGGAACCACAGAGCGAACTGACAGCCCTCTGGAGGCCTGACAACAACCCACTGGATCCAACCCTGACAAACCTCTTCTGCCTTCTGCCTTCATCCTCTCTCTCTCTATTTTTTTTTGTCTAGGAGTGGGTGAAATATGACAGATCTTTCCTGCACAACGGCTGCTACATATTTCTGCCATTTCATATGTAACCACAGACTTAGCCCATCTGCTTTTTCCGAGGCTTTTTCTCTGGCGGGCTTGTGTGAGAAAAGGCCTGACAAACACAGATGAAAAAGCAGCATTCAGTTTTGTCCTTTTTCCCACTGAGGCAGCTGTGTTTGAGTTGAGAGAGAAAAAAACGAGGAAAAATAACTTGTGGAAAGGAACTGTTGTCTTTTTTTCTTCGTAGCCATGAGGTAAGTGTGAGTAATTAAAGAAGCTGAAAGTGGGCCTCTGTACACACACATAAAATTCAACTCAATCATACAAGGCAAAGTAAACAGAGAAAGCAACTGATGTTCTCAGTCAAAATACAGAAATGCTGCATGGATAGAGAGTAGAAAACAATCTGCTCAGTGTTTTAGATTACCTGTCGTCTAAATTCTGACTTGAGATGGAAAAACTTCATTCTCTCTTGTAGATCTTAACCAAACATTGGGTTTCTTGTTTGCTGCATAGCCAATTTGGTGATGGGAAACTGTATGAAAACAACACTGACTCTGCTTCTACTCTACTCACTAAACAGCAATAGCCTTACCCAGAATGAAAACATTATTCATGCTGATATGTCTTCATCTGCGTTGCCACAGCAACTCCATATCTCAGAAAGCATAGATGTGCCATGATTGGACTCCAGCTGAGTCTTTAATCGCTGCACTGAGCCGGTCCAGGATTGACAGGGAGACCTCAGACAGGCGGCAGAATCACCATTACTATATGGCTGTTACAGCAACACTATCACAGCGAAGCCTGGATTGTATAAGGAGAGTCTGCCGAGTGCCAGTCCCAAACTTTCGTCCATTTAGCCTGTCAGCACTTTCAGCGGGGATAAATGCTGTGCAGTTCCACTCACTTAACTCGGCTTTTCCAGGTCAATCACAAGCCTTTACAGAGTTCAGTCTCTACACCCCCAGCTCCAAAAAAAAAAAAAAAAAAACACACCAAAGCCCCCCCACCCATCAAACTACCCTTTCATCCTCTATTTATGTTCCTGCAATCTCAACTGAGCCTTTTCAAATGCAGCTGTAACAGTGTTCTACTGTAGGCCAGGGAGGAAGTAGAGCAGGCAGGAGATATTGGCGGAGCTAAGGTAACACAGGGACACAACTGGTTTTGTTCTTTTTTTCCCCCCCTCTGCAGATAATTACAGTTTTCTCTCCTCTCGCTAAATTGCAGTGACTGGCTGATGTTCAGGAAATACCCAAACAGCTTAAATAGCCCAGGCATTGGTGGAAAAAAGTCCTTATCTGTGTGCTGGACTGTGTCAGATTTATTCAGTGTTATTTCATTACAACTTCTGAAACGGCCAAAGTTCACAACTGAGGCAAATTCTGCTATCAGCATAGTGTTCACTTTTTTAATGTGGCATGAAAGAACAGAGCCAGCGACTGGCACTACAATACATGCTAATAAATGCATATGCTAAATATACAATTATGTGGGAATTGTTTCCGGCTCCCTGTTATACTTAAAACGAAAATCAGGCTCGATCGTGACATTATAGCAGGACCCACCTCCAAAAACTCAGCAGCAATGCTCTTCACATAAACCCCTTTTTCAGAACAGCCAGTTTATTGGATTTGAGGTGAGAGCTTTTTGCTAAGCTTAGTCTGGATAATGGCAAACGCTGCATATCTATGGGAAACATGTCTACGTACATAATCAGAACTTATCTTTTCAAACAAGTAATCAAACTTCACAGTCTAGAGACTTTAAAAAAAGACTTTTAAACGTTACCTCAGCAGCTGGGATGCCCTCAGGTGGGCGACATTGGAGTAACACTTCCTGTTCAAGTGACACTTCCTTCCCAAGGGGCTCCTGGTCAAATGTCTTCTTCAGATCTACAATGAATACAAAAAAGCATACAGAATATCAATATCTAGCTATATACCACTTACAGGTGCGAGGGCTGTTTTAGGTGCAATATTTCATATTAAATGAAAAGAAAATCAATGAAAGTATCGGTATGCTACCAATAAATCATCAAAAGACAAGGCAGGGCAACTCATCAATAATAATTCCCCCTATACAACAGCAATACACAACAATGTGTATCTAAATAGAGGAAACCGTGACTGAGATTTATGCTTTCTTTCTGTATCCCTCACCTTCAGCACTCAGATAAATTGTCTGAAGTAGATGGAAGGAAGATAGGGAGAGGCAGAATCACTCGCCCTCCAATGAAAAACCAATATTTTTGTGGTATGAGAGGCCTGATAGAGCAGTGCAGGGCAGGGATAGTGGCGCTGACAGGGCAGGATTACTGGAGGTGTCATGCTACACTGGAACCTGAAGCCCATTAGACATATATCATCACCTGCTGCACAGACGGTGACAGGAGTGGCGGGCACATCAGGAGAGGAGAGGAGAGGAGAGGAGAGGAGAGGAGAGGAGAGGAGAGGAGAGGAGAGGAGAGGAGAGGAGAGGAGAGGAGAGGAGAGGAGAGGAATTAGAGGACTACTTGGGAACTTTGGAGCCACTAGAGCATCAAATCTACAAAATCCACTGATACCATCCCCACAGCCTTGGTCATGTTGCCACATGTAACTCTATCCACCACAGCACACTCTATACATACTGTATATTCCCTATATAATAATAATAATAATAATAGTAATAGCAATCATATGTAACACATAAATATGATAAACCAACTCTCTAAAACTGTAAATTGCAAAGCGAGAATCAAGACTCAAACACGAAGTGAACCCATTAGACCCAGACAGTCCTATAAGAAAGCGTGAAACAGAGCTGAATATTCCAGCTGTTCTATACAAGCAGAAGTCATTAGGCTATACATGTTAAAGGGCTGTGTGAAACAAAGAGCTATTGTTTTGAATCATTCAGATCTACAGATGCAAATGTGCTGTGTTAAGTCTGCTTCGACTTGATTTCTAATCTCTAAGCTTCTCATTGCATACCAACGACATCCATTTCTCTTTCTATCTACACTTAAGTGTGTCCATGGAAACAAACCCAGAAATGACCCCAGTTCAGAGATTCAATCTGTAAAAAGGATATGGAAATTCTTCTTCACAGAACGCCATTAATGCAGTGATGGATTGCTATTGATATTGTGTGCTAACATAAAAAGAGATTTATTGTATCAGATAGTTCGACAATAGCACATTGGTTTTGAATTTGAGTTTTAGATGTGAGCAGACTGTAGACTGGAAGCACCACGGTGATACATCTGCACAGCTGAATTTCTACATTAGCAGACGGAGCGGAGTACTTATAGTAAGGCTAACACTCCTGGGTACAGTGGTTGTACAAGTGTAATAGGACACAGTACCTTTATGTATCATATTAAATGATTGTTCTTCAGTGTCTGGGGAGATTAAAGTATGTGTATGTGTAGTACAAAGAGAGCATACAGTCATTCCCATGTATTTCTTTTCTCATAGGCTCTATCAACTGCAAGAAACAGACATCCCTAGGAACTGAGCAAGATAGAAGTTAAATTTAGAGATTTGTTTTCTTTTTCTTCAATGTGACACTGGGAGACATTATACTATAATGGAGACAATTCATTGTTCAGCTAACTGCTCCAAATCCTCCACAGGAAAAACTATATCATGTTCTTATTACAGAATGCATGATCGGCCCACACCAGGAAGCCCTAAAGAATATCTATCGTCATTTTCATTTGGAGAAATGAACCTTAGAATAACAAATTCAATGTGAGTTTACCCAAATGCAACCTGAGAGTGTGTGTGTCTTCGGGGGAATATGCCATAACTACACAATTTCAATGTATTATAAGAGCTGAAAGGGTGACTGTTGAATTGAAAGCAATTTCCGTAAATGTCTGGTATGAAATTAAAAGAAGGAATGACTGGAGGGGCATATTGTGGGACACAGCTTCATCCAACTGATTGTTTTTCTTAAAACAGACGAAAGGAAAGGAAAGGAAAGGAAAGGGAAGGAAAGGAAAGGAAAGGAAAGGAAAGGAAAGGAAAGGAAAGGAAAGGAAAGGAAAGGAAAGGAAAGGAAAGGAAAGGAAAGGAAAGGAAAGGAAAGGAAAGGACAGGACAGGACAGCACAGGACAGGAAAGGACAGGAAAAGACAGGGAAGGAGAGGACAGGACAGGGCAGGAGAGGACAGGACAGGGCAGGAAATGAAGGGAAAGATAAATAAAAACTATGATACAGTATATAGGGTATATGCACTACAGGGGGTTGGCCTGGATGCTCAGTGTGCAGAATTTCAGCATCATTTGATGGTTTATAATGGACCATAATGCCTTGCAGCTACTGGCGGTAGTGTCCATGGGAAGGTCCATAGCAGGTTTAAAATGAATGAATTGAGAAAACTCTGACTAAAGAGCTGCAGAGCTCCCTGCAAGCCAAGCAACAAAAACAACATTCAGGATCATAAAATTCAAATGAATCATTTCCAAATAATTACATTTATGTTTTTATTTCCCCAAAACACACTTTTGTCTTTTGTGACTGAAAGAATAATTAAATTCTTGTAGTATTAAACCAGTGCCTGTTACTACAATCATGCATTATTGTTCAGAACATAACAATCACCAAATAGCCTGAATAAGACTATTAGTATTAATAGCAGAGGCTAGAGGTTGTAAGTTAATTTGAAATATTCATGCTTTTATTACTCATACTTCTTGTAGCAGATAAACTACAGCTTGTTAAACTAAAATTAAACACCCATTGCTTGTATTATCATTTTTTTCTTATTTCTTTGCAGACCTTTGGCACTACTCTTGATGAAACGCAGTAAGTAGCATGCAAGTGCAGTGTATTTTTTTTGCAGTGTATTTTTATTGGATGTGGGTTTAAATTATGCCCCCCCACCCCTCTGGGGTCCGTCCTCTACTCACTTCTCATAACCCTGAACGGTACTGCGGGACATTGAGGGGTGTGGGACCAGCTGAGTCGACATTCCTGTGGGAGTCACACCATTCCCCCCTCAGCACTCAAACACTTCCAGCTCCTGCATACCCCCATAGAGACATGCACACACATGTGACAACCATTACCTTAAGTGTTTGGCTACTTGTCATGCCAAATTACACCAGCACTCACAATTCAGAAACAGTTTCTTCCTCTCATGCTAAATCATTAGGTACTGGTGTAAAACTGTAGGACTCACCAAGTTTGTATCATTAGTAAAGCACAAGAAAAGCCGAGGCTTTACGTCTCATGCTCTAGGATCTGTGCACTAGGCTTCAAACACAAATAATCAAATTTCCATATTTTTTAGTATAAACAATATCCTCCACCAGTTTGAAAGGTGTTTTGCCTGATTCAATTCATTTTTCTTAATTTACCTCTCTTCATACTATTACATTGTCTCTCTCTGGCAGGCAATCACCGCAACCCTCCAAAAAAAATGGGGGCCAATCAAAACAGATTTATGGAGGTCAGATGAAAGAAAGGCAATCACCAGGAATTCACACATTCCCTCTTCTTCCAACAAGCGCACAGAGACTCTGTCAATACCTTCAGCCGGTCCAGCCTTTTTGCAAGTCTGAAAGCCAGTTCTTCAACACAACAGCCTCTTAACTCAGCAGTGCTGGCTCTGACTCACCGTCTGATTAAACTGTATATGTTTAGATGATGGGAGAGGGGAGGAAAACAAGCCCAGTTTCCATTAGCCTAACGGGATAGAGTCTGGCTCTGACAAGACGCCTGCCTGGAGAGAGAGAGAGAGAGAGAGGGCCCAGCAGAGGAGCTAATCCATTCAGCAGAAGCTAATGGGAGGGGAAGAGGGGTCCATTGTGATTTGAGGGATAGGTTAGTGCTGGCAGTCTGCTCATCATGGGTGATTATAGGAGGTGGAGCAGCGGGAGTGGGCTCGGTGGGAGACTGAGAGGCTTGGTTCGGATTCGCCAGGATAGTATAACCGTAGCAGTAATGAGAAGAGCTTCTGGTGTTTGAAATAGAGGGAATACACAGGATTTAGAGAGAAACTGTCCAGAATCAGAGAGAAACAGCAAGAGATAGGCTGTTAGAGAGTTTGCAATATAGAGAGAATGCAGAGAAAGAGAATTATGTGAGGTACAAATTGAGAAATACCTGAAGATGATTGCTAAGTGCTTCTAAATGGAGGAGATCAGGTGAAAACCATAGATATTGACTCCTCACTGTGCTACTCTGCTGTACCGTGGAGGGGAGATTGAATCATTTCGACAGTGGCGCTGAGTTTGCCAGCCAAACATTAGGCTCCAGTGATATCCCTATCCAACAGTGATAACAATATATTTGATGCAGACTGCTATACACACTGCAAGTGGGTGTTGCTTTTTTTTCTTTCCTTGATGGCCACAAGTCAAAACATAAACAGCAAAGCTGGGGCGGGACATGTCAGTCACAATGTCTTTGACAGGAGCTGAAAGTGCGATGATCTAGATGATACTATAAAAGACATCCCTTCAGGTGGAAGCCTGACAACAGCGTGTGAGCGGTGGTGTTATGTAATACGCACTGCAGAAGCTCTGCCTTGATGCAAAACTGTGTTCTTTCAACTTCGCTTTTCACACCACGTCCTCTGTAGGCTCAACACTTTTCAGATTTTGATTGGCAGATCCTTTTGGGAACAATTAAAAAATGAGACCAAACTTTAGAGGCACCAGAATGTTTCTCATTTACTTGGAAGTAATTGTGTTGTGTTTTGCAGTAGGAGGACAAACACACAGGCAGAGAACAAATGAGGACCACCTACAAGAAAAAGAGGGAACACTGGCTTAAACATGTGCCATAGTCTGTGTATACACTGTCGCAGCTCTCGCCCTCCCTCCACACTGTTCCTCCAGGTTTATACCATACACAAGGAAACTGATTTGGGTTTTACAGGCTTTTTACCAACTCAAGTTCAAAGGGACACTTCAGTCCCATGTCAGTAATACTTTTTTTTTTTTTCAACTACATCCATCTCCAGAATCTATAAATCTGTCATGATGCACAAGTCAGTGCGTGAGACACATTTCCTTGGCAGCCAAGAGATTTTGTTTGGAGAGGAGTACAGAGATGGAAGAGGAGATAGAGACTGAGTAATGAGATGAAGAGAGGAATGATGGGAGTGTGTGTGTGTGTGTGTGTGTGTGTGTGTGTGTGTGTGTGTGTGTGTGTGTGTGTGTGTGTGTGTGTGTGGGGGGGGGGGCTTACTCACAAGCGATACGGACGTGGCCTTTGCGACTCTTGGTGGTCCCTGCCGAGCTCCAGGCCACACACTGACACCAGAAGTCCTCAGGCCCAAACAGCTCCTCCACCTGCTCCCGAGTGATCTCTATGCTGGCCTCCCTCACAACCAGGCCTGTGTGGAGAGACGGAAAGGGAGGAGGACAGAGACAGCATGAGAGGAGGGAGGACAGGGTTGGCAGTACAGGATGTGGAAAAGAGGTTTAATGAGGAGAAATGAGGAGAGGAGAGGGGAGAAGTGACAGAAAAGTTCACATTAGTACATCAACAGATCGACAACCAAGTGAAAATAAGCAACTAAAACAGAGGAAATTTAATCTACTGATATCCAATTCACTAACAATCCACATACATGAATGTGTAATATAGATCCTATCATGCAAATCAGTATCATTTACATCAGTCACATCACATGCCTTGACACTGGTGTGTGTGCGAGGCTGTGGATGTGTCAGTCTGGCCCCGATTCTCGAGCCAGAGTGTTGAGCTGTTTGGGTCCGGGCCCTGTGGGGGAGGATTCTCTGCATCATGGCTAACACAATCCTGTTTGCTAACTCCTCTGATTACTGCTCATCTGGGTGCCAGGACCCAAACAAACAAATCATCCCCAAAACAAATGCCTCTACCCACAGCTGCCCCGCTATAGAGCAGATTATGCTACTGCTACAGTGTGCGCACGTCTGTATATGTGTATGTGTTGTGTGCGAGAGCAGACGCGCGGATATGTATTATGCAGTTCAAGAGCATCCACTGAAGATTCTAGTGCAATATCATGCTGTATTTCAGCACTCAATTTGACTGAATGGTGAATCTATGAGAACAATGGTGATATCATGAAATTTTTATGTAAAAAAAAAAAGAAAGCTACAATGAGGCAGATTCCATACTGTGAACAATACTCCTGAGTGTATGAACACAAAGTGAGCAGGATGGAAAGTACCAGAAGTGAATTATTCCCTGTGCGCTCAGACGGTCCCCAGTTCCAGGTGGAAGCTGCCGGTCTCCAGAGTAACCTGAATTTCGATACATATGGATTCGTACCGGAAACATTTTATAGGACACGTTGACTCAATTGTGCCTGAAACAGCTCTTCAGATTTTCAGAAGAACATGCTGTGAATATCCAATGCCAATTCATCTCCATGTGCTGCTCTATTAGGTTTAGATATGGAGGATTAGCAGTTCACTGAAAAAAAAAAAAAAAAAAAAGAAGTCAAGGTTGATGTGATTTTTCTGGAACGGCCACACTCCTACAGTATACTGTACCTGGTCAGCAACGATGTGAAACTGGACTATGACATTAAAATTATGCCTATTTGCTACTGACGGAACTTTTGTGGCTCTAGGAAAGTTTCCCTGCACCATTACACCACAGTCCTCACCACTAAAACCATATAGTTTGCAGGCCAATACCAAATTCAGACCATGTCATCAGTGTTACAAACCGCTATTTGTTGGACCTGACCTCACAACTCTTTTTCTCTCTTCCTTTTTTCCTTTTGCTGCTCTTTATTCACTCATTTGGTGATGACTTATTTTGTGGCCATTTTGGATGGAAGCTGAGTGAGTAACAGACACTGGGAGTCTGGCTGCAGTTGTTACACGTCCAAAGTTTAATGAGTTGTGCACACAATCCTCACACTCGGTAGTTATGTGTGTAGTTATAGTCTGCAATTGCATACAAGACTCCTGCTCCCATTAAACACAAATTACTACTGTTATTGTGAAAAAATATATAATATACATATACAATTTTTATGAACTACTATAATACTAGAGGTCTTTGCAGCTGAGCTTATCTAAAAGATGTCACATATTGTTGTGGTGACATCATTATCAGCCACTGTCTTGCAATCGTGTCACAGATCATTGACTCATCGTCCCAGTGTTCCTTCAATCAGTAATCTCATCTTTGCCTGAAATCTAATTCATTACGTAGTGATTCACTGTCTACTCAACCGGGGACAAAATGGACCAGACTCAAATGGGGTAAGACTGCCAAACAGGTGTTCCTGATATGTTCCTTTAATTTCCCACCACATTTCACCCTCTTTGAATGCAACATCATTCTAGCTCTGTATGGATCCAGTCCTTTCTGCCACATGTGTTACTATCTGCTGAGAAATTTTAATGAACAATTGCAGTCATCAATAAAACAGGTGGCGGCATCTCATTTGTCAATATATTTGTCTCATCTGCTTGTGTGTAAGTTAATATCTGGTACTTTTGAATTACCACCTCTATTTATACAAAGGCTGGGGACGTATTGTACAGTCTGAGTAGGTTAGTGTCTGAATGAAAAATGCAAAGCAAATGGATGGTTGAAAAATGAACATGCCATTTTACTTCAGGTTCAGTGCATTCACACAGCCTCCTTGTTCTGGCACACACACCCGGCACAGTGACATCCCACACACCAGCTTAGCTCTCATGTAAAATTTACACAGTGCGCCGACAGGCAGAGGAACAGCCGCGTCTGTTGTGTGAGCATTTGTCTCTGCATGTGTGTGTGTGTGTGCGTCTAACGGTGTGCGTCTGTGACTGTCTGTGCTGTATGCCAAAGAGTTCGTCTATGGCAAGAGGCTGCACGTTGTTAGTTTGAGAATGTCAAGGATGGATGTGATGTTGGGAGAACATCAAACAACAAAGTAGCAGCGAGAAATCAATAGTGGAAACAATAAGCAGATATGAATTCTCTCGAGGGCGTACAACACACGCCAGAATCAGTTAATTTTTTTTTTCTGTCTAAGCGCCAGAGTGTGTCTGAAGCAGGTCCTACAGTGGTGACTTATCTGTCTGATGCTGTTACTATAGGCCATGAGGCTTAAAGTGATGACGATGACCTGCTATATGTCGACATTAAGAGTCATTCATGACCTCATAGCTATTACTAAAGCTGGATTAAACTCCTTCTGAAGTGTACTTGAAACACATCACAAGACTCACTCGAGCAGCAGAGCAGAGCCTGCTGACCTCATACAGTGACTTCATGTGTTTGCAGTGGTAGCCTTTAATACACTGTACAGCATAACAATGATAACAACTAAACAAACCACGAGGGGCCGTGTCAGGGTCAGTGACGATCGAGGGGCTACTTCACAGCCGTCAATGTGGCCATTAGCTGCAGAAATTATTCTACAATATGTCCCATTAATAGCTGGTTGAAGTAGGGCGCCTCATTGGAGATGATTCATTATTAATGTGGTAATTAAAGTGAGCTAGCCTAGATCTTTGGAGTTAGCACCGACTAAGGTTATTGATCAGACCAGTCAGGCAGAAGAAGAGGCATTGGTCATTGAAGGAGAGCTGGAGGAGGAGGGAGGGTATAAGCGCTCTGATATCTGGCCAGATGGAGAGTACTCCTGCTTGATCTTCTCACTCATATCTCAGAGAGAGTGACAAGCTGTCTCCAGTGTATATTACACTGCCTTTTCCTACTCATAATTAATTTGCTGCTCATTTGCTCTGATCAATGCTCCTCTTGCTCATGAGAGACCACAACCTGCAACACGAGGAGGTAAAACGCTACGGTATTCAGGCGACGGCAGGATGAATATGTGACGCTGTCATCACGTCTTGCACCCAATCATTGCCTTTTCATTCTTGCTTCCCGTTAAGTGACATTTCCTGCACATGATCTGAATCTTTGCCTTCTTTCATATCACATCGCAGCGGTAAAATAAGCTGAACTTTAGCAGGAACTCTTTTACACATGCAGGCACAGGTGACAGTGTGAATAAAACTTTTTTTTTTTTGTTCATTGTTTGAGTTCTTTTCTGGGAGCAGCACTTCCTTTTTCTGATTTTTTATTGTGTTAACCGACCTTCTGTTCAAAGGATAATCACATGCAATCAAAAGCTCTATTATTTTCTGTGCGTAATCACCTGCTCCTTAGGAAATGATAATGTCCAATTCTACTTCCTGAGACGGTAATCAGTTCTAATGTGCTATACGTACTTTTGAGGGGTATTTTCACTGTCACATGTGGCACCCATGTGGTAAGTACACATTCAGTACCAGCATGGGTGCCTGAAAAGCCATTGTGTACAGTACTGTAGGTGCTATCAGTGAATCAGTCATTTTGCTGATTACACTGCAACTCATGGTGCACAAATTAAGCTCTTGACTGGGAGTTATTTTCAAGACACTTTTACTGTTGTTTGTGTCATAAAAAGAATGAAACCCCTTTGAAACTTTTCATGTTTTATTGTGGTAAATCAGATTAATGTGATGCTGATCAACAGGAAAAGACCCTTTCATGTTTATTTAATTATAAAAAGGCAAAATAATTGACTGCATAAACTACCGTATGAAACTCCTCCAGGTCAGTATTTAGTAGATGCAACTTTGGCAGCAACAGCAGCCTGTAATTCTGCACGGGCAGGTCTGTATTAGCTTTGCACATCTTGACAAAGCCATTTTTCCTCCACAAAACTGTTCAGGCTCTGTTATATACAGAGATAAGGGGGTTGTGAGTTAATGGTGTTTTTCAAGTCCAGCACCAAATACTCACTTGGGCTGACATCTGGACTCAGCTTGATCGGCCAAAAAGCTCAATTTTGCTCTCGTCACATCATACAACGATCTTACAGCTGACTTGAATCTCCCACATGCCTCCGGGCAAACTGCAGCCAAGATGTCATAAGTGTGTTGTTTTAAGAGCAATAAAGTTGCGACCAGCAAAGCACTCAGACAGCTGCTGTTGTATGTACTTTCTGTCCAGTCTGAGCTTTTAAAGATTGTAGCACCCTCAGAACTGTCATAGGCTTATTGGTGGCTTTCCTCACTAGTTTTCCCCTGGGCGACTCGAACTCTGTGCCATACTTTTGCTACTTCTTATGACTACTTTCATTGTGCTCCAAGGGATGTCCAGTCACATGAAGGTTTCCTTGTATCCAAACTCTTACTTGTGCCTCTTCAGCTTTTCATCTCGCCTTTTTAGAGTTGCCCGGGGTGTTAGTTTGTTTTTCGTTGTGTAGATTTTTACACAACAGTGACTCACCAAATCTGCAGTACAGGTGCATTTACACAACAAATAACTGAACCCCCTTGTTTACATGCAGTGCTTCCTAATTAACTAATATGCGGCTTGCTCCGGCTCGACCGGTGATAATTGACTAAAGCAAACAACACTTTCAGAAGCCACTATTCTATTTTAAAAGCCAAAAGCACACACGCAAACTCTACAAGGCCGTTCCTGTGCATGTACTGTACAGTATTTGGTAGTCAGCACCTTGGTTGTCACAGGAGTCGAACATCTGGATGAGGATAGAACAGATGAACACGAACATCTTCAGTTTCTGTGCTTGCTCTCACTCTCTCTCCGTCTCTCGCACTCTCTTAATCTCATTATCTCTCATTTCGTCTTATTTTCATAAGATCTTAAGTCCTCGCCAACATGAAAGTGAGACACAGAGAGAGGACGAGAGGAAAAAAAAGACACAAAGGGGGAGGGGATGAGGAGGGTATAGAGGGAGAGATCAAATTTCTTCAGGCTACACTCAGTGGTATTGACCAGGCCGGCCACTTTCTATCGGTGTTCCTTTTCTGTCAATCTGGGGAAATCAGAGAGCAATGGAGTGGGCTGAGAGAGGCTGCACAACACACAACTCCACTGGGCTCCAGTGGTGCTGTGTGTATGTTTGTGTGTGTGTGTGTATTGGTGGTGGTGGTGGTGGTGGGGGTGGGGGTGCAAGAGCATAAATGAATGAATATCTGTGCAGTAAATAGCCTGTGGATATGGCTGTGTAGAGTGGGTGTGTGTTTGATATGTGGGTTGTTTTCCATGTTGATGCTTTTAGCACAAAACCTTCCGACACAAAGGCTAAGAGCCGCTGCTACCTTAGCCTTCTGCTTTGTCATAATCAGAACTATGAAACGCATCCTCAGATCTGCGTACTTTTCCTCAAGTATACTAGGTCGAAATGAAATGATTTCAGGTTGCGATTCAGGTTGTTTTTTCAATACTCCATTTATGTTTGTTGTGCTGGTTGCAGCATTCCCTCTCTGTCTGTGTATCTGCTTTTGTATCTTGTTCCTGAGCTGGCTGCTGTCTTTAGTGCTGCTTCCCATTGAAACAGCACTTGAGAGGTTTTTTTTTTATTAAATACACGACATACAACATGTAAGGGAATGTTTGGTTGCTGAAGTATATGTAAGTGTGTGCCCGAGCACTCACATTTAAGTGGAGGAGCAGCTGTCAGTGTGTGCGTGTATATGTGTGTGTGTGTGTGACAATGCAGACTTGTGTGGCAAAACAGTGGGATGAAAAGGGTAAATGCGATGTGATTGGTACCTGTGGGCGACAGAAAGAACTCAATTTCCAATACAGCAGCTGAATGCAGCCAATCAGTGCTGGGCTGTTGTGTGTAATGGCTCCGGTGCCTTCAGGGGCCGAATTCTGTCGAAAACAACCCTGCTGGAGCTTCACTACCTTCACTTCCTCTCGATGCTCACAAACATGTACATAAACACACACCTACACACTTAAAGGCATACAGACACACACACACACACCTCAGAAATGATGGTGCTAGTGTGCCAAAAGGAAAAAATGTCCTCACTGAGACATTTTCATTTCTGCAAATAAGGTGATGCCATGTACAATTGATAAGCACACAAGCCATTATGTGTCCGTAAACACATTCTAGTGATCAAATTGTATGTGGACGTGTGCTTTGATCAACCCGTCCACATACAAAATGATGAATATACAATACAACATTGATGATATACAGGAAGTGTGAGATCCCAAGGAATAGGGTGAAGGTTGGGGTGAATGTTCGTGTTGTGTTCACTGACCAGAGTTCTCGTCAACCCGCTCCTCCACTGTGTGCTCCTTCTGGTGAACCCACTCGCTGTTGCACTTGAAGTAGATCTGGGTGGCGGGTGTGGCCTTGCAGTATAAATTGACTGGCTTGTTCTTGACAATGTAAGCCTCCTCTGGTTCCATCAAAAACACAGGCAGCGGCTCTGGGGGGTCTGAAGGGAAGGTTTCCGGCAGCTCACCGAGACCAATGAAGTCATCGTCAACTGTGAAGAGAGAGAGAGATAGGGGGGCAGGGATGGAGGGAGGCAGGGACGGAGGAAGGGACACAGGCACAGATGAAAGAAAAGATGAAGGGAGGCAGAAAGCCCCAGAAAGAAAGCAAAAAAGAGAGAGAGAAAAGAAGATGGGGTTGGGAGAGAGAGAGGGGGGAAGCAGACAAGAGACAGTGGGACAGTGTATTATAACCACAGTCTTTGCATGGGATTATCCATTCTCACAGCACACAGTGAAATCCCTATCATTTGATATTGTGGAATGTTTACACAAGTGTATTTTGGAGAGCAGGAAATTCTGGGATTCCTTGCAGGCAATAAGGCTGCATGGATTTACAGAAACCAGGCCTTGCTCGGTCTAACCACAACCAGCTACTGCTGAGAAACGACGGAGAGGCAGAGCCAATAATGAGAAGCAGGGTTCAGAGGTTGACTCTGAGGAACTAAAGTTATAAGCTGATCTCTCTCTGTCTCCCAGATTCTCTCTCTCACTCTCTCTCTCTGTCTCTTTACTTTTGTCTCTCTCTCTCTCTCTCTCTCTCTCTCTCTCTCTCTCTCTCACACACACACCCCCTCACAAGCTCACAGACACTGACACGCGTGCACACACACATGCAGCAGATCTAATGACCTCAGGCTTTTGGCCCAGTTTGTGCCATTCCTCGGATACTTCTGCAGTAGACAGATACGCTTCCCTGTAATTACAACTCCCTTTCATCTCCCTGTCTTAAATCACATACACACAACTGCATGCGTGCGCGCACCCCGCTCGCACACAAGCGCGAAACAAACGCTCGCACTGGCACAAAACATCGCAAGCACACAAATACATGGGCACACACGCCCACGAGCGAGCACGGCTAACTTTCTAACTCTTTGAAGAGAGGAGGATGAGGCCTATTCGCCACCCCATTTGTCACCTCCAGAACTGTTCTATTCTTACCATCGAACCGGTAGACATCAATTATTCACAAGTGTGAAGGATAGAAGGCAGAGTAATAGAGACAGAGATACAGTGGGGAAACAGAAGGTGAGAGAGAGAAAGAGAGAGAGAGAACGAGGGAGGAGGAAGAACAGAGACAGACGGTGAGAGTAACTCAGCCAGGCAGACGTAGATTGAGCCACTGAAATGGAGTTGGGCAGACAGACAGAAACATAGCACAGGATGACAGAAACAGCGAAGCAGACTGTTTGGATAACAGAGGAGTTTATCAGCCCATCAGTAATTCTTCCATGTCCTTCTATCTACCCGCCTCACTGTCCTGTGTGGACATGCTGGAGCCTTGTTGTCTGACAGAGGTTGCCTCCTGGATGCTTTGAGAGCACTAAATAATGTCTCGGCTGAGCAGATATCTCCCCATGATGTCTCTCTAATGTTATCTCTCCCTCCATACCTGCCACAGATTGAAGTTGATTGCTAGGAAATGAAAGGGCATGGGGAGCCAATCAGAAAATGACCAAAGCCGTCCTCACCACAGGGAGAGGGAGGGATTCGTCTGTGTTGTGTTATGAAAGACGTACGATGGCGGTATAATTTGTGTGCCTGTGTGAGTGCGCTTTTTAAGCATGAAGAGTATAAACTTGCTTCACTTTCTCCTAATCTGCTGCTAATTGACTAGACACAGTAAATCCTCAAGTGACTTCTGACCTTTAAGAGAAACTGCTTCTTTTACACATTTTGTGTGGGTGCAACAAAAAGCTGGAACAAGAGCTTTAGTCCATCAACTTTCATCTTTTGCTGTCAAAACAAGAAAAAAACTTTGAAACAGTGTCAAGCTTTTCATCCTTTATGTCTTCATGTAGGTGATGACTCTTTAATGTAGAAGTCTATTTCAGCAGACCTTGGCTAAGTCTGTTCTTTTCTGCTCCATAGTCCTCAGTCCACCCACATCCTCAGCCAGGGGACCCTGACCCAGAAACCAAGGAAACTCATTAAAGATTGTGTTAGCCTTCTTTCACCCTCCATTCCCATTATCTCTCCATCTCTTTCTCTCCCTCCTGGCTCCCTCGCTCTGTCGAACTGTGAGGCAGAGAGAGATCTGAAACAGCCATGAAAGCGTGGCTCCCTTACACACATAGCGACGTGCGTCTTGCATGCTCACACACACGCACACACACACATACACCCGCGCATGCATTAATGCGCACAGGAGCACACACAAACTTGCTCACAGATATTCGAATTCATAAACTTCCTCAGTGCGAGAAATAATACATTCAAGTGAATGGAACTAGCCCTCCAGTGAAAAATCAGCCCAGAAATGAAAAAACAAGCCACATGACAAAAATGAAAGACCCCGACTCTTACCAATCATGCTGCAGCCCCCACCCACCCACCCACCCACCCACCAAACATGCCAGCATCTCCCTCCCTGGTGAACAGAATACTGAAAGCATGCAGAAGCTCAAAGAGAAACATCACTTTTTTCTGGCTCCCCCTCGCACCAACTCCAACGGTTCATAATGAAATAGTTTAGAGGTTTAGGCGCCGCCATGTTCTGCATGATGCAATCTCCGTGGAAACACACAGCCACGGTGTGTGTGTAATAACAAGCCTATTACTCAACAAGTGCGTAGAAATATTACCATACTTAAGCATATCAAATATGCATTATGAAATAATTCTCCCTCTTTTTCAGTGTCATATCCCTTTAAAATGAACATTAATATGGCATGCCTCCACTGTTTGATAAGCATTATGGATTTTTCAGAGCATTTGTAATTCTGTGGCTTGATTTTAATCAGAACATTTCTGAATTGCCTGCACATTAAGTGTTTAACATTTAATGAAATATGTCCTCCAAGCACTTTTGTTCAAACTGTATTTTGCTCTGTAATTGGGGTGAGTTTTCCTAATTCATTGTAACTCTTATTAGTGAATATTTTAAGACTCAAATTGAATATTAGTTGAATATTATATCAGTTCCACATCCCAACTACATAAAAAGTTTTAAAGATAAATGAGCTCCACATTGCTCTCAAAATAAAGTTAATGATGAAATGCGCCTTCTTGCATTGTCAGTGAATTCATCAGGTAGGGGGGGAAATGATTTGGAGAAAAAAAAGAAGCAAATTAAAAAGGGATCAGAAATAATCTAATTAATCCAAGCTTAGCAAGTGGGAGTGAAGGGAGGTATGAGAGGGTCTTGGCAATCAGCCCCTCTTTGGTTTGAGTCAACTCCAATAGCTGTGGGAGTGGAGCAATATTAAGGGATGATTACATTTTGGACACGAGCAAATCAAAGTCAAGCCAGTCTCATAACCCTGGCACAGGCTCACATCAACACACAGTGTCAGAGATAAGACACACACCTCAAAGACGAATACAAAGAGGCTCATCGTGAGCTAAAAAAAGAATATCAGTGTTACATAAATATATAAACTGTTGCATAGAGAAGTGCGCAACTCCCACTCCAAACACACAACATACACACATGCAGAAATTTGCATCAGGTTATAGCGTTTGCTCCCTGCAGCTTCTCAGTGTGGGATAAACAACTCACCAAGACTAAAACGACCTGTCCAATTAGCAGAAGTGTGCGTTTCCTGTGTTCCTTGTTTCTGCTACAAGTTGGTATTGACAATATTTTCCTTTAACGTTGTCTGGGTAACCATCACCTCACTGAATCTTGGACACCACAGGGGCATAATGACTACATCAATAGTTCCCACTGGAAATGAGCACAAGCTGGTTTTATCAAGAATCGTCTGGCAAATGTAGTTCAAGCACACCTTGAAAGAAGCTGCAGTTATACCTCTCAAAGCATTAATACTCCCCGACTCTGCAATCAGTACGCCTCCATTACTGGACCATCATTTCATTAGTCACATTAATGAGGTCTATTGTGCTGAGAACAGTGAAAACTGATGACAGGACGCCCGGAATACATTAGACGTCGAGTCAGTGTCCAGACCGCGATGACTTTGACCCGGCCTACAGCAGCTCCTCTATCATCTTTTCACAAATTCTTTAAGACCATAAATGGTCTGTGTGATTTTACACGCTGACATTATATGTCACCAGGAGCCAAAGTCGATTCTCCATGAGAGATCCTCTGGAAACCTGCCAACACTAGACATAGAGGGATATCGGTAAATCTCCCTACATGGCTCCAGAGTGAGGGGAAGAAGCATTTAACAGCAAGGCACATGAGACCAGATTATTACGCACTTAGGATTCACTAACATGGTGAACCCATCTCTAGTGTCACATTGAAGATCACAGATTCATCCAAGTTTATCTAAGCATAAAGCCGTATGTCTGGCTTAGGAAGGCTATACCTCCAATATTTGATATGCCAACACTGTTAAAGACACTGTAAAGATACTGCATGGTTCGTTTTCATGGCATCAGTGATGGAGCCGGACCACAAAGGTGAAGTAAAGACACCTACTAGAGAACATATGAATGTAAAGAATGTGCCACATACTTTGCTTGGAGACCTTTTATAATAGCACAATTCTCCTGTCAAGGCTGTCAATGCAAGACTGACATAACCATAATGAGACAATGGAAACCATGGTTACACAGGACCTGGTTGTCCACTATGACACAAGGTCTACAGTATAACTCCAGTTTTTATTTAAAAAAAAGAAAAGAAAGAAAGAATCAGGTCATCTAACATCATTTTATCACCTACAGTATGATCTACTACTATCTGTCTTAAAAATCTTTTAACAATTAACAAATACCAATATCAGTACTTGGGTTGTTGCATAACATGGTTGGCTGATAAATGCAACTTTAAAGGCACATTGTTGACTTTAAATTAAAAAGATAGAAATGTCATCTCTACGGTGCTTTTAGGTTATACCCTACACACGCTATGTAAGCTGTAGGGATCTATCATCTGTCTTCCCCGTGCTGCACGCCTCTGCTGAATATTCTTAAGACTGTATTTCTTATATCATATATTGTATATGTCTGTGATAACCGCTTTTGAATGCTGGCCACTGACACCACTGTGCAAGATAAGCTCTCTCTATTCTATCTGTGCTCAAGCAGATTTATTGTCCCAGGGAAAGCACTGTATCACTGGGGCCAATGTTTCCCTTCCATCAGGGGAGAGTCAAGCATGAACAAGGATGAACACTGGCATAAATCTTCTCCCTCTTCATTCCTGTTTTATTCCTATTTATCCTCTTCACCCTCCTCTCTTTCCTTCTCGCTTTCACTTTTCTTCCCACTCATCCTCCTCATCCCTGCTCCAAATAGAGACAATGCCCTGTAAGTGGCTGGCCAGATAGCTAGACAACAGGGAGTTTTACTGGGAGATGTTTTTGCTATGCTGCCATGGGGAAGGACAAGAGGTGGTTTTCAGCTGAGTGGTCAAGCAGAATAATAAACCACTCAGCTGTCATGTCAATTGAAGCAGGATAAATAGACTGTCAATCAGATCTACCTATAAATGAGCTTTGAGCACACCTACCCATTATATTGAGTGAACATAAATCAATGGTAATGACTTTCCCCAGTCAATACTTGTTAGTATTGGATTAAGTAAAGACCCCATACATCCCGATGGCTTAAATCAATATGTATGGCTGTTGTTTTAAAAGCACAATCCTTTAGAAGCTTCACGAGAAACAGGCAAAATGAGCACAGGCTTCCCTCTACTCCAAATGTCTCTTTCCAGCCGAGTGCTTTATATACACTAATGTGTCTGCACACATTGTCTGCAGGGCCCTATCTAACGCTTGGCTGCAGCAGGTATTTATTGATTACTGTTGGGTTCCAGTGACCCCCCTCCCTTGCCCTGTCCTATCTGAGCTTCACTGCTGGGGCGTGCTAAGCACACTCATATTTCATCTCTCGGGAATCCTGCCATCTCAAAACCTAGCAGGGGAGGAGTAGTTAAGAAAAACAAGCAGACATTCCCTAAAGTTAAAAGTCAGACGGTTACAACATTAACCTCCCAATCAGTTCACGGCTCACAGTCATTCCAGTGCGGGCCAGATTCTCCAATGACCTGAAGAGGGCTCATGCACACTAAAGCAGCTAAATAAACCAAATGAATAATTCAATCTGGACGTTATAGAAAGGTCCAATTCATGGGCCTTATCTTTACCAGAGGATGTGTGGTAATTGGAAAAATGAACCTGCACAAAATGATTTAGCCCACTGCAGTAAAGTGCAAACACACAGCTGGAAGGAAAGCGGTTGTATTACTGAGGAGAAGGTCTGGAGATAAGCGGTAAAAAAAAAAATCTATCTAATAGGAAATGGACATTCACGCGGTAAATTGTACCCTGTGTTTTCCTTTCTCCCTTCCACTGATCCCCATTTTAGCTTATTAGGTGGAGAAAAGAGAGGAGAATCCAATATCAAAAAAACAAAACACACAGTAAAAGCAGCCATTATGTTGTGTAATCAGAGCACGGTCTTCCTCCTCTCTTCCTGTCTTTGCACATCCAGTCATCTCTTACTGGTTGGCGGTGTTTACATGTTCTCTCTGGTCCTTATCCCTGACCTTCACTCAGCCTTCTCAGGCTACACTCTGGCAGGAGGCAGCTGGTGGTTGCCAGGGTCATGCTAGGCCTTGGCCACTGTCTGTCCACCCACATCACAGTGCCAGGAAAGGCAAGGTCAAAGTATCATGGTAATTAAGGCTCATCATTTCAAATCCTCACAAATTTTCATCCTCCCAAAAATACACAGGTTTATAAAAGTTTAAATGAATTTTCATTGAGAATTTTTTTTTCTTGGTCATTGTCACATGTTTAAATGTTGCTGTGCTTCTTGCCACCTCAACAATCACAGTTCTCTTGAAAACAAATTTATTCCAGTAATATTTAAGAACAAAATGGAGAATGCAAAAAAAAGAAAGAAAAAAAAAGACATTAAATGAAAAATAACTAGCTAACTAATTTAGCAGTTTTGTAATTAAAAGATCCAGAGTGATAATGGGATAACCCTAACCCTAATGGGAATAACAGAAAGTATAAGAAAATAATACTGAGCGATCTTGCTTGTGTTCAAACGTTCAAGAGACTATGCATTGTACTATTTCATAAGATCACACACAGTAACACAGTAACATAAACACAGAAGAATAAGAAGCATGTTATGTCACTAACTGAGAGAGAAAGGTCAATAAGCAGGTTACTGTATGTGGGAACCTTTCTTCTCAGAGCAAAGGTCACGCTGCTTTGATGCACAAAGTATTTATCAATGGGACTTACAAAGCATTCATCTGTTTAACATGTTTCTAACGTTGTCTGTTACACTGTGTTCATACAGTATGTATACTAGTTAGTTTTACATCACTGAAGAGGCTTGAAGTGAAATAAATCTGTTATCGGTTTCTTTCCCCGCACCTTTCTCACATGCGTCACAATCTCTGTTTTTCTACAGCTTTTATAAATGTTTCTCAGCTCACTCTCCAGCAGTTATGGTTTTCCGACGTTCTGCCTGTGCTGTATATTCCCATTCACTCCCCTCCTCCTCCCTTCCTCCCTCCCATTTGCTCCCTCTTGGATGAAAAGCCATTTTGGTGGTTGATCGGAGAATGATGCTGCTACTTAGAGAGTCACTCCATCAGCACCAAGAGAGGAGAGAGGAGAGGAGAGCAAGGAGAGAGAGAGAAAAGCTCAGGAGGAGTAGTGGCTCCCTGGGGCGCTGTAGCTGTGATGGGTGAGCTGTCAAACGCCCCATTGTCCAAATTACCCAGCAAGCACCATGTCACCACCCGGGACTAATTTACGGTGCGGTGCGGGACGGCACAGACATCAGTCTCTGAGCAGAGTCCACCGGAGAGACAAGAGGGGGAAATGGTGTAAAGGAGGAGCTGTAAGGGGAGGGGGTCCAACCTTAACACCTTCCAAAGAGGTGCAACAAGGCTTCAAACACAGACAGTACAAGACAAACCCCAATTACCTCCATGTGGGTTTTAATATTTGCTGCCTTTATGCTTCATAGCTTCAATGACAGGTGTCAATATGAATATGTGTCATGCTTCCCTGCCCCGCCCACCCACTGCCGGCCGAACACACAGATTCAATGATGCACAAACACTTTAATACAGTTTTAAGGCAGCCATCGCATGCAGAAGCCCCTTGCTTGACTTCACTTGCTGTCATAACGACTGGTCCTTTTAGCCCAAACTGGCATGCCCATTCACTTGTCACACCCCTGGGTGCCCATAGCCAGACAGGGCCATCACCCTGCGCCATACCGACCGGTGGGCCATGGAGTGGAGCGGTTCTTGTCAGTGGAGACGTGTCCTACTCTTTGACCCCTCACTGTGCCCAATAGCTTGATGCGTTGCCTCTACTTTGGCTAATTGGCTCAGAGCAGCGGGCAGAGCCGTTCTGCCACCAGCAAGAGGCCAAAAGACCAGAGCATCCAAAACATACAAAGAGTAAGACGACAACAGGAACACAGTATCATCATACCAAAAAGCTACAATCACAGTAGGCCACATCACTATTATACCAGCAGAAAACACTCCACAATTGTTAAGTATTATATTTACACTGTTGCATTCATATTTCACAAGATATTCAAGGAGAGGGCACTTCATGGTGAAACAAAAGCCGAAAATGGTTGACCAGCACAGCAGTGTATTTTTTTTTTTACATTACATTACAGGGTATGATTCGAGCTGATGCTGAGGGAGGCAAAGAAGTAGATTCAAAGAGACAGCTTGAAAATTCTCTCACCACTACTTATGCCATTCACCGCCATTGTAATCACTTTGCGAACTGGAGGAGGGCTAAATATCAAAGAGAATGAATGATAACTAATTCATTCTCTGTGCCAAATTACAATGCTGAAAAGAAGTGAGAGTGGAGGCTGCCAATCTATTTATCAGCTTTACTTACACAAGGCTGCAGAGGTGTAAAGTACAGTACAAGTGCTGATGCTTTCCGTAAGTATTTCCATTGTGCATATTCAAGTGTGCATTACAGCCCATCTTACATTCTGCTACATTACTCTCGCAACACTGTGCACAAAAAAACATGACTAGAGCTCTTGAAGTTGCCATGCAAAATTAAAATTCATAAAATTTAATAAAAGAAAGTTCGCATTTGGATGTCTTTTTGTTCTGTGTTGTATTATGATATGCTTGCATTTCAGTGATAATGATCACCAACCAGAAATTCAGCTGCTATGAGCTGCATGTCACTGGACTCTACAGCAATGATGATGAAAACAGGTACAACATTGACATAATGGAATAATAGAATAATAAACTGATATTGGTACTTTTTATTAAATCATCGCAGATATAGTATAACAAGGTATTAAATGAGAATGTGAAAACAATGCCACAATGTTGTTGCTAGTGTTGATGAACTTGTCGACTGTTACACCCTGAATCTTCAGCTTTCCTCGACTTTACAGAGCTCCGTAGCAAGTTTTAGCTCTTTGTTTAGCCGTGTAACTCACAGCTTTACAGTTCTTCACTCACACTCTCATAGTGTCATTTATGTCATGTCACAGCAGCAAAAAAAAAAAGTATTTTTCTTTTCCTGATGCACAGAGCAGTGATAGAATCCCGTGTTTAAATTACAAATTTTCATACATCAGTGCAGTGCTTGAGGAGACATATCAGGATGAATGTGTAGATGGATGATGACAATAAGAACTGTCAGTGCAAATGACAGCTTAAAAAAATAAAATAAAAATAATAAAAGGCAGATATCCAGTCACTCGTAGTGTTTCTCTGTACAAGAATGACATTATGCAGAAGAGGACATACCACCCCCACACATGTGCACACACTTCCCACATATGCACGCCTCGCACATGCAGTATATCCTGGAGCACTCAGACGTCCAACCCCTCCACACACATATGAAATCCCTGGCAGCATTTCATCTGAAGGACACTACAGACTGAAGTGTGTCACAATGTGTGAGACACCGTCCCCAGAGCGCACACAGTCTATTCTCCATGTCTGTCACTGAATCTGGCTGCCTGCTTATTCCCCTGAGACACACACTCACACAGACACACACACATACATGCGCACACATAGATATGTACAGCCCTCACACATCAGCCCGCTAAATCACATACCTGCCATCTCGTCAATCAAATTGCAAGGTGAGAAAACATTAGAGCTTTCAGAAGTTCTGCGATATCTTATCTCTCTAGACCTGTACGCTCTGTTGTGTTCCCAACTTTACTGGTGAGCTGAATAAAAGGAACCTGCAGCCATGTGCTCAAGCTTCAGATGTGTATTGAAAATAAGGAGATCAGTATTTACTTCATGCCATGATACACCAAACGTAGGTGTATGGCCTAATGCAGGCTGTGATGGTGCAACCGTGGGTGTGTGTCTGCGGTGGGCTGGGTGAGGTATGTGACTGCCTGTGTGTACATGTGTCTGTGTGTGATGGCTGAATTAATGTGACAAGGCAGATGTAATGCAGAATCATAAATCTTAGCCTCAGGATCAGTAGAGGGAGAGCAGGAGGTGATGTTACAAAAGACGCACACACACACACGCATACACACACACACACACACACACACCACCATTATGATGCTGATAATAAAAACAAGACTCCAGCCGCAATAGCCAGCTAATAGACATCACTCTATATCTGGCCCCAAAGGTTATGACATGCACACACACATACACACATATACTGTATATGCACACATGCACATGGCACCGCAGAATACAAATCCACACAAAACACAAACTCTATCCACTTTTCCAGCAATTTATTATGCCGCTCTGAGCCCAGCAGCTCAAGTGTTAGATAGGGCTGTAATGCTGTTAAAATCTTAATACTGTTACACAAGCTCTCTGTTGTACAACATGCTAATTCTTTACTTACTTTAGAGAGCATTGGATGGGATTCTGAAAAAAAAAAGTAAAATAAAAAAATAATAACATGACAGCATTTCCGTTCTCAGTATTGCTACAATTCACTGCAGCAGGATCACAGATGACGCTGTGGCTGTTGTTACCGGAAGATCCAACATGGCTCATTGTCAAACTCTCCTGACCAGCTGATCAGTAGACTCAGTCCCACCAGACTGCACAGCATGTTGACAGCTGCCACTATTTACTGTTGATTTACTACTACTGCACTTTTGTTGTACTAAGCACAAACCTAATTGTTGGTTCTACTTGTGATTGCTCCCTTGAAAGCTGATCTATGCACCGCCTGTACATATGTAAATTCATTTCAACAGGTACCTTCTTTTTCTGGTTGCTCTTATGGGTTTTGGCGTGCACATTATAAGGCATTCTGCCAGTGGAGAAGCAAGTTATCATCCTTGCACACATGCATCGGGCTGAGCTGGTTTAGCTGCAGACATATTTTCCGGTGAATTAAAACAATAATTAATGCAGCACCTCATACTGTATCTGCATTTCTGAGAACGCTTGATATTCACCTCACATACACAATCATAAACATTCATCTCACTCTGCCTTCATTCGTGTTACAGTGAAATACCTATACCTATTTATTACCGATTTCGCCATATAAGGCATATTTGCTGAGCTGCACAGGAATTCAGCAGGACGTGCACCATGCTTGGCTGCCTCACAATGGTTTTGTGGTGTCGAATTTTCCTCTTGTATTTGGGTAGCTCTACTGTTTCTTCCTGCATGTTTATTCAAGGGTAGCCAGGATGCTTGCTTGGCTCACGTCTAAAATGAAAAGGGCTTTGTAAGCATTCAGGGGGAATTTCAACACAGGCTACAGTAGCAGTGTACAGTGTCTACGGTGTATAATTGCAGAAGGGTCTCAGCTTTTTATTTTATTTTGGGGTGTGTCAAGACTCTACCTGCTGACTTACCTGTGAATTTGCATGCACATGGTACATTTGAGGATCTACTTTTATTTCATTCCATAGAATAAATACATTCACCAGTCCAGAACCTCATACTTTATGCTAGACAGATTTAACCAATCAATATATTGGGCTTGTTTTACTGGCTTTAACCAGAACAACAAGAAAGCTGTTGTCTCTGCCTATTTCACACACTTCCTTTCCACTGTAATATCTGCTTGCAAAGAAATGACAACATAGCCGCTATTACACATCGGATGGGGGTATCATATTCACACTGACTCTCAAGCAGCGGGTCCATACTACACCATATCCAGCTTGGACAATCGATTGCATCCTTGCTAAGCCAAATAGCCACTGCTCGCTGTTATTGCCTTTTCTGCCTTCGGCTCATACTGTAATCATGGTTGAATGGACGGGAGGGAAAGCCTCCACAACAAAGCGGCGCAGTTGTATGTGCGGTAATTGTGCTGCATCTTTATGGTGTAATAAACACTGATGATAGCGGACGTATGAAGGCATAAGTCTACACACACACGTAAACACAGATATTGTCACTGTGACCCCTGTCAGACCTGCTATCGTCAGTGCATCAGATATATCCGGACTGTTTCTATATGTGGCGGAGATGGATGGCGGTGCACACCTCTGACCAGAGTGCATCTCAAATATATCTTGAGCGACCACTTACGATCAGATTTCACTGTCCCTTTTTATTTATTTATTTAATATGTGGAAATAAAATGTGTAGATTAGATTAGATTAGATGTACTTTATTCATCCCACAACAGGGACATTTTGTTGTTACATCAGCCAAGTAAAGAAGAAAGTAGAGAGGGCTAAAGAAAACAAAAACACAAACACAACACAACTCAACAGACAGAAGACAGAGACAATAAACAATGTATTATATTAGTATATTAGTTTAAACTATTCATAAAAGCAAAAGCAAGATGGAAACTTGCCTTGGGTGCAGACTTTGCTTTGTCCTGCCACACAAATACTAGGACGTGGCCCTTCCATGGATTCCCACCAAGGCATAATGAGGACTGAATGATTGTACTGTATCATGACATGTTCTTGGTAAATTAATACTTTTGTAATAGTAATTTTGTATTTATAAATAAACCTTCAATCAAGATGCCTTTTATTACTAAATATGAGCAATGCCATATAGGCACACAAAAACTTGAACAAACTATTGGAGAAAAATAACAATGGTGCTTTCTATGTAAGTAGCCCTCAATACAATTTGTGAAAAGTCTGACGCTATCACAGGAGAGCATATTGCAAGATATATGGTATACTGTAAACTCAATATTGCCGTATTGATTAATAGTCTGACACGTAAGAGACACAGGGAAACACACAAAGCCACTCAGATACGCTTTGTATCCTCATACGTGCACACACACACGCACACATCTCACACCTGTTAATGGATGTGTTAAGAGGAGGAGATGCTCGGCGGGATGACAGGCAGCTAGTGTATATGTGTATGTGTGTGTTTGTTTTGTGCGAGTGTGGGGGGTGACTGCATTAGGGAATCACACACCCAGCTCCACTCACCGGGGGACTTCTGTCAGCCTGTGATTTTGCCCTCTACCCCTCCCAGTTTTCTCCCCACCTCTGCTGCTCACTGCTGAAATAGGTCAACCAGATATAATGGAGGGGCAACGAGGAGCAAGTATGCGCCCCCACCTTCCTGTCCCCCCTGCACTCTCACACCCGTTACCTCCACCGTCCGGCAACAGAAAGCAAGCTGAGGCCCCCCACGGACACGGAGGGGCTGGCTGAGGAGACACGGGCACAGCCAGCCACAACATCCCGACCTCCCAGCCACAACAGCCATTTACACAGCCACGCTTGAACGGAGCGGAATCCAGCATCTTGCATGGAATGTGCACACTTACTGTACAAGACAAATTCGCACCATCGGCTTAAAATGCTCATCTCTGCAAATTTGAATGAGAAAGAGGAAATTGGAAAAAATTTAATAATGGATATTGTGTGTATTGTGTGGAACTGTTTGCAATCACAAAATGGTTCATCACTGTCACTCTCCTATAGGGAGCATGAGATGGAGGAGGAGAGAGGTGGAGGATAGCTAAGGAAGCTGTTTACAGGGACTGCAACGCATCGACATTAAAGGTGCACTCCACCAGTGTGGCATGTCAAAGTCAATTTATTAGGGGCAGGAAGTATTACCCAGCCAATACGGAAAACAGTTGCATCATGTCTTTTATCAGATTTGTTAGAATGACTCATCACCAGATTGTCTAAACTTATTTAAACATACGGGCTGCAATATGGTACTATAAGTGTAGTAGTAGGATCCAGAGTTTTTGGAGCGTTGTCGGGACATTTTAGCCCTCACTGCATCATTCGGTCCCATCTTGTTATAATCTTTGCAGACTCTTTGCAACTGTGTCACTTCAGTTGTTTTGTTTCTCTGTCAAGTACAAATCTCCTGTGTTCATGCCCTTCTCAGGGGACTCACCTTTGTACATGCTTCACCGGAATCTACCCTCATTTGTAGCAATAAAAAGGACTGCTCACAGCATCGTGATAAATTTGCATGAAGAACACACCAAGCACAAAACAACACAACAGAAAGCTATGGTTTAAATACTGGGGTGGAGGGACCAGCTTCCTTCGTTGATTTGGCTCTGTACCATACCACATAAATGGAAATATGAATGGTTGAACTATTAATAACCACGGTAAACAGCTTCATATTGTTTAGAATAGAGTACTGTATATCAATAGGTTGGTTGCTGTAGTCCATGTAAATGTAGTTATTGATTCAAAGTGTAAATCAAATACACTGCTGTCCCCCATCTCCTACGTATAATCATGTCACATGCTAACACATGCATGCACATACCATCAACACACTGCAAGTTTTCCCTCGTAGTCCGCTTCTCTACCCTACCTCTCTTCTACTTATCTTACTTATATCCTTTGCATCTTCCTGCACTCTCAACTCATGTTGTCTTTCCTCCGCAGTCTCCACTGGCTGTGACCTTTTCTCCAGTGGAACAGGATACTGCCCATCTCCATCTCCCTCATGCATTAATGATCTGTGGTAAGCTGAGGGCATCTGTCTGACTCCCAGCCTGTCCGCTGCTCCTCCACTTCCAAGGACGGAGCTAAGCCGGAGTCAAGCTCAGCCACATTCCCTGTCACCCACAGGGAAATGCAGATAAATAGCCATGGATAGCGATAGCTCCACAGTCTACAAAGTGGAGTCTGCCTCCTCTCATCTACACAGCATACATCTCTTTGACACTCCCCAGTGGCAGATATCTAAAATACTAGAGCAGAGAGATGACAGTAGGCAACAGACATAAAGAAACTCAGCCAATTATCCCAGTTTTCGTACTGAACCTCGCTGCAGATGATACAAGCAGCTGAAATAAGGTTCCTCAATACGGTAGGGATGCAGATTGTTCTCTTTCATACCTTCTATTTGTCAGTATTTAACATATGCTGTAATTACCATAGAGAGCTAAAATGCTTCAGTCCACCATTCTTCATGCTGCCCTGATGAGCTTTTCCCAGAAAATGCGCAGGACTTCCTGAAAGACGCCCAAAGTGCTCTTTTGGCAAAGCCTCAGTCTTGTCAAGTTCAAAGTTTTGAAAAAAGATAGAGAGATAAAGTGATGTTATAAATCCTAATACTGCTCATTCAGCTGGTTGAAAATGGTAGCCTGGTGAAATAGATCATGTGCAACAGCTTGCCTTGGCTATCTGTGATCAGCTTCTTTTGCATCACTACCTCATCTCATGACCATTTGCAAAATGGTGCTCTTTCTTCACCTCGGTGATCTGATATGGTTGTCTCATTGTTGCTGCCAACCTCGACAAGGTTCTCACTTTCACCAGTCACAAGATTTCGAGATTGCTGAATTCCTTGACTTCTTGGTGCTTGCATTTAGATAAAAGTCTCTCTTGCACTCAAGATACTCAGGTTATTTCCAATTCAAAAAAAAAATGTGAATGTGAATAATTCTGTACTTTGTCTTATCAGTGACCTCAGATAAAGAGAGCAACACTTGACAGCAACAGGTTTTTCATAGAAAAATGCAAAAACGTTTTTTTTGTTGTTGTTTTTTTAAGATAAAACATTGAGAAACGGGTGCTGCAGCAGCATAGGTTACATAAGAAAGCAATAATAACTCACATCTACAGTAACCTTTGGAACACTTTAAAGTGGATCTGTGCTCTCAGGATGTACTGGTATCATCGTCATTAATATAAACCTGACGGCCGCATACAAATGAAAGTATCACAAAGAATAGAGAAGAAGGAGCTGGACTGGCTTTGGAGTCATCCTAGCTGGCCTATTCTGTTAACTTTTTTTTTTTGGTAAGTTTCCAACTAATTCGTTTTCCACTGACTGTTATAAAGGTCTATGTTCTCTACAGAAGCCACAGGAAGGAGAGAAATGTCTGCTGATACAGACTAAATATTCTCTTCTACACAGTAGTATATACAGAAGGAATATCAAGTTAAACATTCAGGGATATTTCCCTGCAACAACAATGGTGAGCCACATGGCCTAACAGAGGGATATTGTAATCAGCCTCTTTGGTGTGTGTATCTCACCCTGTCACCTGCCGGGACTCATTCCCCTAAAACCCTAAGATGCATTCTGACAGCTGCAGAAATCCTCATCTGGGGGGGGGGAATGAAAAGATTTCTTCTGTGCACCTCCCCACTGCTCCATACCCAAATATTTGACTTTGCCTGTGATCCACAGCCCTTGAAGGCTTCTGTTGGGCTTTTCCACACGACTGATCTCTGTTTTCAAAGCAGGTGTTTAAAACACGCCCGACACAGAAGCCTCACTCGTAAACCAGAACAAGAAACGAGACGGAGAGAAAAGGTAGAAAAACGAAGAGCGGAAGAGAAATGAAGACAAAGAGAAATATTCTAATATGTTTGTAATTTTTCCAATGTGACTCCCATATTCATGCTGGGAGTTTCATTTGAAACAGGTGAGGTTAAATTAGACACGACAATCACATCAGATAGTGCCGTGTCTGGCTGCCAAGCTGATGCAACTCCCTGGGGTTCCTGTCTATAGCCTCAGCCCTTGATGTCACACACTTACACACTCCTGCACACATGGCCTTCAGTCATTAAATAATACACACGCTAACACACATGCATGCCCACCTAGGAGCATGTAGTCTATTCAGTCGGCTTACACGAATGCAGACGCACAATATCGAGGAGGAAACTTCATAGGGAAATCAGGCTGACAGATCAAAGAGCGCACACACGGGGATGAACCTTTGAGATCGTTTGAAAATCTACCGAGGGATGTTTTCCTAAAAACCAATTATCCCTGCGGTTGTGTTAAAGGAATGACCACTGCTGTTTCCAGTTCATATCAGGATTCCACAGACGATACAGTTTTTTTTTTTTTCCCCTTCTCGGCCCATATGAGCTACATGCAGCGTACTTGACATTCAAAACTGCCTTACCAAAAACGGAACTCTTTTAAAATATATATATATATTATATTTTTATTGTTTTCGACCGTCAGAAATGATGAGTAATTACATGTCAACGCTTCATGTAGGACATGAGTTGTACTTCACACTATTATTTTAGGTCAATTTTAGTTTGATGGCTGTGTGTTTTTCCAGTTGATCTAATTGGTTTCGAAATAGTTTCACGAATCAAGGGTATGGACATCTTTCTCATCCCATTAAGGAGCATGTAATCCTTGAACTGAATTTAAAACATGAAAGCTTTTCACTCGACAGCTCTGAAGAAGAGCCGCTACTCTGACATTTACTGTCAGATCTAATTAGTCGGTAATCACTGAAAAGCTAAAAGTCTGACTACACAAAATTGTTACAACTGATGGCTGCACAGCGTAGCTATATACACAACGATAAACACACATAATTGCATTGATAGCAACAGAGAATTCTGAAGATGAGCTAAAAAATAATCTAATTTATACACATCAATCATTGTTTTTACATTAACAGGCTCCATAAGACAAATAAAATCTGTTCACTACTTTGGTCCAGACTATCCATGAGTTTTTTTTTGTATCAAAAATCATAGACAATTAATACTATGACCTATCTCGTCCCCTAGCTTTTCCACCATCAGTTTGACCTTTGTAAATCCGACTGAAACATCTCCTCAATGACTACTGTCTGGATTGCCATGACATTTTATAAAAGCATTCGTGTCTGTCTCAGAGGAAACTGTTATAACTGGTGGTCCCCCTGACTTTCCATCTACAACCATTGATTCTACGAGTCACTCAGAGCAACTTTGTATTGATTTGCAGTGACCCTTCTCTCTCTGGGGACGAGTGCACCCAAACTGTGCCAGCAGAATGCCCCACCCCTACAAGACAGAGCTCGCGCTGTTCTCTTTGGTGTCCTGTCCACCACACAGGGCTCTCTCTCTCTCTCTCTCTCTCTCTCTCTCCCAGTTGTGAAGAATATGGTGAAGGGTGACTCATCTGACCGTATCACTTCCACACTCCACATCTCTGCGGACCAGTACCTACGGTTCTCGCAGCACTGACCTCTGCAGCGGAACTCGACTGTGACGGCACTTTCTGGTCACGCAATCACAGCGGATAACTAAACTCACCACTGACCACACACGCATACAACCACGCACGCACGCACGCACACACACACACACGACTTGGATGTCGAGTGTGAAGTTGTTTGGGTGATGCTCTCAAGAAAGCTGTAGGCTGCATTTACACAGAGCAAGCAGCCATCCTCTCCCAATGGGCACATTTTGAGCAGTGCACTGCACTAGAGTACATTTGAATGCAGATGTCACTTCAGTCACCGCTCCTAGTGAAACAGCAGCCAGTTGAGCAGTCTTTGTGAGTCAAGCTCCTGCCATCCATGCCCCTACAATGAACCCTCTTTCAAAGTTGCTTGCATCTTCTCCTGTTGCCTTCTTCACACAAAATCAGAATCAGCTTGGCCTGGGCTATGCGTGTGGATATCTATATATATCCCAGGCGTGTATATACTGTGGCCACATATCAATTGTTACACACATTTCCTCCTCAGAATTCAATTTATCCTATCTCTGCATGACATGTGGCCTGACACTCAGCCATGTGAGTGACAGTCGAACCCAGGAGATACACACCAGGGGGTAAACACAGCGCCTTAATAGACGGGATGAAAACACGACTGGTAAGAGGGAAGCAGGTGACAGAGGAAAAAAGAGACTGGTGGCCGCTGAGGGGAGATGGTGCGATATGGGGAGGGGAAATGAGGAGACAGGGAGGAGGGGGAGGAGGGAGGGAGGGAGGTGTGGGGTTGGGGAGGGTTCTCCACAGGCTAGTAGTTCAGCTCACATCACCTTGCCAAACTGTCACTGCCCCCTACACCGACCCCCCTCCAAAGCATCCCCCTCTCCAGCCGTGCCTCCCTCCCCTCTCGACAGAATGATTAATGGTGTTTCTGGTCATGCAAGCACAATTGTCCCTGACTCCACTAAACATTATCATAACTTTTTTCCAGCATAATCACTGAGACTATGAAAAGCCCAGTGTCCTCTACGAAATACGGAAAAAGAAGACAGCTACCAGAGGCTTTTTTTTTTGTATTTTGTCTGTTTCTCTTCCATTGTGTTAATAACGGGGAGGAATGAAGGATTTATGCTCAGATTAATGACACAGTTCTGGAGGCAAGACTGATACAATCAGCACCATATCCCATCCTATCTCCTACACACTGGAATAATTTAAAACTATTAAAATCCAAAAATGATCTTCCATGTACTGACAAGAGGACTGGAGCTCAGTGCTGAGCCTCTGCCAGCGCCGGGTTCGTATTTTCCTAATGTCTTTTTAATATAGTCATGTCATATTCCTGCTGTTTCTCTAAACATTCTTGCCTATCATGCACTGTGCTGTGTGTCAACAATGCCATATTAAAGGCAATATACCATGAGGGTGGCCTACACGTTTACTATCAGTTCTGCATCCCCACAGGATCCATTACTGTTTATAGGACTGTACATTAGCCTCTGTCTGCTGCCATTATCTCCTACACATTGCTGGGGACACTCAGCATCAGAGACTTCACAAAGACGGCTTTGCACACCATGCAGACATGCAAACAAAACCATGCACACAATGTATGTAAGTGCAACTGCAAGGGAAAGCACACAGATATGCAAACAGAGAGGAATACATGATCCACACACACACACACATCAAAATCTCCATCACATACAGCAGAAGGTCATTTCTGCATTCAGAGCACGAAAGTGGTGTGAAGTGTGTTGAGCTCCGATGTGTTGTGCGGTAAAAATGTAATTTAGATGTGTGGCCTTTCCAGACAGCCTGTGGAGATTTGTGTTTCATTGCAGGAATCTGGATTTGGTCTTAGCTGAGGTTGTGTGGGTTACTCTAATCAGGGGAAAGGAAGAGGGAAGAACATGTGCCCAGTCCTTACATATAGAGAATGTTATTCTAATTTACAGCCTGAATTATACCTCTGTATTGACGTGTCACCATGTTGTGACGACCAAAAGATTTATAGCTCTTGGTGGCTTTCACCCTTTATTGTCACATTTCTAACTTGAATTTAAATGGAAGTGTTGTGCAATAAGAAAGAAAACACATACTGTACCATATACATTCACAAACATTAATAACCTAGTGATGGTAGTGAGAAGAGAAAGTTTGCACAAGATATTATTTTTCTACATGCAAAAATAAAGAAGTTTTGCAAGAAAGACTTTTATGACCTCATCCATATTGTAATGAAATATAATGAAGACCAGGCAGACCAGTTAAAAGTTCTTGTCCATATAGCATGCAAAGCCCCTATGTATAATTTAATGGCAAACAATGCATGTGCATACCTATGGTGAAGACTCACATCTGCATATGAGTGTAAATCACCCTTTATACGCAGTAAAGACTCTTTCTCTGAGCTTAATAGGGGATAAGGAAGTGTGAATAGAGGGTTGGTGTGACAAAACACGAGCTAAAGATAGGGAAGGTGGAGGAGGCTAAATGTAAAAAAAACAAAACCAAAAAAAAGGAAAAAAAGGATTTTCAGGAAAGACACAGTGCCAAACAAATCCGCATAAATCCAAGCTGGTTTCCCTTAAAGTATTACACTTGTAAAGAGAGCATCTCAAAAGGAAAATCAGCGTTCATTTAACCAAAGTGTATCATAGCTTACTTTTCCTCATGAACAGACAAAAGCATTACAAATTCCCTGGGGAATGAGCTGAGCAACATCCATCTCCCATTATGATGATAGTGCAGCTCCACCCCGACATCCCATTGCTTTCAGAACATAATGCACGTGGGATGATGTGTTCAACAAATATTGTTGGTTGTGTTAATGTGGGTGATATGAGGCTTGATGTGTCTTCTGTTTGAGACTGTACAGTTTAATGTTTCTGTGCCGCAGCAGTGACAGAGGGGTTTGTGTCCTTTGCTGCCAAGCTGTGTAGCTGCTCTACCCTAACCTCCAGACCCTGCACATTTCAGATGCCAGCCAGGACCTGACGCTGTGTGCCAAAGGCCACACACTCGGAGAGAAAAATGATTGTGATATGTTGGACAGGAGTCTAAAGCCTACACATATAAAACCCACCCCTTCTATAGCATGACCGCCCTTGTAAACATGATACAGTAGAATGAAAAGAAAACAGTATCTTTTCATAACATATTTATAAGAAAATAATTAGCACCAGGGTTAGTGTGAGGTCACTCAAGTCTTTCTAGGAAGATAATGAGTGGGTATGGTATGAAATGAATTTCCCACACTTGACTATAAAGTACCCAGTAGGTGTTCACAGACAATCCTGGTGATGCCTGAGGCATCTATCACTGAGATCTGAGGTCGTGGCCTCCAAAGGAGACTTCAGGCATCACCACTTAGGGTCAGGCAAGAGGTCAGGGAATATGTCACCGCCCTTCATCCTTCAACAACAGATCCATCCTCATTTCAATCCCACATCTCACTATACACCTCTCCTCCTTCCTCCCCTGTCAGTATTTTTTCACAAGCAGGTCGGGCTATAGGCCAGATGTTCTTTAAGGCTCTCATCATATCTCTTATTCTCTTTGGAGCGTGACTTGTCCTCTTCATCTTCCTCTATTGAAAACTTGGCAATCGCTCACTGTGAAAGAGGCAGGCTCGAGATGTGGCATGTACGGCAAATGAAAAACAACAACAACAACTTTATTTTCCTCCTCAGCACACGCAGATGATGTACTCCACAACTTATAATTGCGCTACTGATTAGGCTCGTCCCACTGCAGATCTCCGCCACTTCACAAAGCTCATCAGGCACATCTGTTCCCAACAGCACCAAACAAGAGGCACATTAACAAACAAATAGATAACAATTAGTCACGTTTGAAGTCCTCTGTTCCATTACAGTGAAAGCTGTGGCTGCTGGCTTCAAGGAAGCACAGAAGCCATGCTACAGTAGGGGGCTTCCTGGAAATGAACTTTCAGCATTTTGCATCATGGTGATGATGCATTTTAAATCATTCGATTGTGAGAACACACACGAAGTGCAATGGCACCAATAGCCTATAAACCGATGGCTTACACAACCATTAATTCATTAATTCATTGTAATGGGTGTTTAAGTTTCCATGAATCTTTTTAGAGTTGCTCTTCTGCCTGCTGGAGACACAGACATGAGAATGTGAAGCACTGCTCAGCTGTCAGTCATACTGCATTAAGAGATGACTCAGGACATGGCTGGGAGTCAGAGGTTAAAGCCATTACGAGCTGGGTGGCTCCACTTTCTGACCTTTGACCCTATTTCTCTACACTCTATCTTTTCTTCCCGGCAGCTCTAGTTGAAACTAACGTGGACAGCAGCAGGTGCTACCAAATTCTACAGCTCCTTGGTATAACCATAAAACATATTGTGAACTGGAGCTTAATGGCTTATTTTCATAATTTGTCTACAATCTTACTGTGCAACTAATAATTACTTTAAACTTTGATTTTAATTGTTCTGCTGATGTTTTGCCCATATTCCCACCGCTGTTTTCCTCTAGCTATTGTAAAAACCCTTACTCTCAGCTTGCCTCTCATTTTTCCATCTTCCAAATACTTTGCTGTCCTTTTATTTTTGATGAGAGAGGGGAACAGGAGGTCTACCCCAGTGCACTCCCGGCCTTATGTTTTAATATTTAATGGCGATGTGCAGTAATACCAGCGAAAAAACACACACACATGCTCACACTAGAGTTGTGTATTGCTGGTGAGAGCAGGTGTCGGTGGCGAATGCTAATTGAACTGGTCCATGGGTCAGTGAGCCTTCCTGTTTTCCCTGAGCAGCAGTGTACAGATACATTCTGGCAGAGCAGAAATCGTCTTTGCTGGAGGGCACTCCTGCCTCCCACTGTACGACAACAGAGCTGCTCTCAGGCTTTACAGTAAAGACCAGAGAGGAGCCGCTGAGCCAGTTGCTGACGAGCAGTATGGAGAGAGGCATTTTATTAAATCATAATTAATAAATAATAAATATGTCTCATTCACACCGGGAAAATAAGGAAAATCGAAAATATAGCTCTTGATTGATGATGAAGCACATGCACACACAATCAAACACACACACACACATACACACACACACACACACACACACACACACACACAGCCAACAATCCCATCTCTGTGAATAGACCCATTACAAATGAAATTGTCCCTGTCCCAGACATTGTAATATGAATGAGAGAGTGTGAGTGATGGAGAATGACACATGCCATGTGGGGGCAGGTTCATCAAGGCCTATCACTACAGCCCATTACTGTAAGTTAGTCACCATGCAGCCAGTGCTCATTAGTCTGGCTTTCCTGTTATGTAAGTGCAGCCGCCAAAGTAATGGCTTGTGGTGCATGCATGTATAATTCAAACTCGTGAACTTTGTGAATTGCTCCAGATGATTCTAACTGTACCGATGAGTAATAATGTGGTAGAAATACATATTTTAGAATATGCTTACCTATATGCAGTGGAGTCACCAGGAGCAGGAGGAAAATGTCAAACGAAGCATGGGAGAGAAAAAGAGAGGGAGAAACATTAATTAGCACAAGGGTTCTAAATTACACTCAATACTGTGCAAAATCATAATAAATATTCTTTTAACACAATTAAATTTAATCACCGTTGTTATACAGTGAAAAGAATGTTTCTGCAGAGCATGAGCAGAACATACCATTTGAAGAAAGAAAGAAAGAAAGAAAGAAAGAAAGAAAGAAAGAAAGAAAGAAAGAAAGAAAGAAAGAAAGAAAGAAAGAAAGAAAGAAAGAAAGAAAGAAAGAAAGAAAGAAAGAAAGAAAAGCCTGAGTACCCCTGCCCACTGTGCAGCCACACATGGCTCTGTTTCAGCGACGGGGGAATTCAGGAGGAACACATGTTTCCGGGAGCACCATCAAGTATGTAGAACACAGCCGAGTTTACAGAGTAGAGGAACCGGCTTTAATTAGAGTCAAGCAGACCTGGATCTATTTGTTTTCATTTGTGTGATTTATCCCCTTTCATTTGGCAGCTGGCTAACATGTCCCAGACCATCAGACCAACTTCGCCTGAGGTAAAAGGATACGGCTGGCCTTTGGAGCAAAGGAGAGGTGGGGGGATGGAGAGAGGGGAGGCCCTCAAAGTGGGAGAAAAAAGGAAGACAAGCAGTCTTGCAGAGTTTATTGGGCCACAGTTGAGGCCACCTGTCGTGTAGATATACTTGCTATAGGTACAAGAAAATCAGTGGAGGTGGGTCAGCTGCAATATTCCTTGTAACCCTGGATATTTCCCTTTGGGTAAACACATTTCCTCCCATTCAAGCCCTCAGGGGGAAAGAAGATATAAGGAGGATGAAGGTGGGATGTAGCTCAAAGACCAAAGATGGGTTATTAGATATTAGGACAAGCACACCAGACTACATAAGGCTCTACGTGCCTCAGGGGAGATCTGCTGATGGTTTTAAGGCTTTAGCCCGTCCCTGTATTGCAAACACTGACGGAACACAGAGTGAGCATCTGTGAGCATCTGCGAGATGTTCTACAGCAAAGAAAAAATCAATCAAAAGCTAACATCTGCCTCAGAAAATACGTTCTTTACTGCAGTAGAATCTACAAACCATAAACTCCAATATGGAAGGGGAAATGATCCGAGACGTATGATCTAGATGCCTGTCATTGTTCGCTCGCAACTGCTGCTCTTACACACTCTTCTCCCTCTTTCCTCATTTTTTCCCATTTGACTCTCAGTGACGTTGATGTGAATGGGCCTCATAAGATTACAGCTAATGTGTATATCTCTTAGCTTTGTGATCAGATTACCCCTCGCCACTGAGGCTGATCTATGTGAAGCAGAGACCCGAGGGTTTGATTCAGCTTCAACGCATCGTCGCCAGCTTGTCATGCAAAGCGTGTTCATAAAAAAACAAAACAAAAAAAGCCTCAAGCCAACACAAATTAGATACAGATATAAGGAGTTGAGTACTTTTTCCACGTTTTAATTTTCATGTCATTGCGTAAATTGGCAAACCTCAAAATGTTCATTGTGTCCCCATCTCAAGTGGCAGCAGACACCAGAAGGCAGCGGCCTCAAAACAGAACAAAGGGCTGGCAGAGAAAAACACATCACAGCTCGGTTCTTGACAAATGGGAATGGCTACGTTTTTTTTCCCCCCTCTTTTCTGTCTAATGACCTAGCCTGACTTCAGTCAAAGCCTCCCTGCGAGCAGCTGATCAAGCCCAGGTAGTAGATTTACAGTCCGACCAGCCTGTAGGCAGCCGAGGGGTCTAGGAACATCAATAAAGGGTTAACCAGCACCGTTAAGATTTAAAGGGCCAGTAAGTGGCTCCATTAGCCCGGCCGACTGTTGTAGCCGTAGGGGTAGAGGTGGAGGGTGGGTGGATGAAAGAGTGAGAGAGACAGGAGATGAGGTGCCCCTGAGACATCAGTCCTGGACAGAGGAGAAAAGAGGGCTGGAGGGCAAAGTTTAAGACATGCCGCTCAGGCGTCAAACCCAAGTCTCTGCTTTACCTTCCAGCCTGAAGACAGAGGCAATGCAGTCAATGAACAGAGCAGGAAACACCACAGGAAATGAAAAAGAAACCAAGAAGGGGTTTCATACCACTGGACCTTATACAGTCCATGGTCCTCACATCTGAGTCTGATCAAGAATCAGTGCAGTTGCTATTCAATTGCTGGCAAATCTGGCCTCTGGGTTTATGAGCCGATCCAATCATTAATCAGCAGTATTTCCTGTTCATGCTCCCAAGCTCTCCAAACTTTGACTGGATGTTTGATAGGGAGCAACTCAGGGATTCTCCAGTTAAAGAATGAGTGTTTATAGAGGGGACCGTTGCCACTTAGTTAATGTTCTGTCAGGGGGGTCGTAATTGCCTGTGTGAGAGAGTGATTGTGATGTGAGGGTGGGTGCATGAGGGATTTAAACCTGTGTCCATGTGTTCGACCATGTTCACCATTCCTACTGTACAATGGCTTACCCTATCAAACTGCAACAAATCCATATTAATCCGCCAAGAGATTATCTAATACACACACGAAATCTGCCCAAACTTGACTGCTTCTTAATTTATTATCTCCTTCTTTGTGCCAAATTCTGCTTAAGTTTGCAGGGATGTGTCAATTTCGAATGCTGCTCGAGTCAACCATCATGTAGCTGAGAAGCATAATGTCGTGCAAAAGAAGCAGAAGATGACACAAAATACACAATCCTGGAAGATAAGAACTTCGCTATCCCCTCAAGTATGTCTCTTTTAGTGCAACTTTCTTTGAAGTGGCAAATGTTGACAGCAGCGACTTCCCAAGTGACTTTGCAAAGACAGAGAGAATATATACAGACAGACGGTAAACTACTCACTAATGACTTTGGGAGAAAATAGAGTAAATATACAGTATATCTGTTTATTAAGACTCATATACAGACTATATCAAAATGAATATACAAACTCACACACTGTTTCTAGTGAGGTTCGATGCCCCCCTGCCCCCTCATACAGTATAAATACATGGATGATACGTGTGGTGATAGTCTCCTTTTAATTTTACAACCTTTTAATTCACTAATCTAAAGCTTTCATTTCAATTTGTGCTTTCACAAAACACGCAAAGCACAAGCCCTGCTCAGCAGTTCTGCCCTGTAATAAGTGGAGGTCTCAACCCAGCACTTTAATAAATGTGTTAATTCAGAGCTCACCAGGCAGAAACAATGCCAGCATGGGAGATAAATTCCCCAACGTTCATTTCCTCTGTCTGTCTTATGGCTGATGCTGAGCTGGAGATGGCCCATGGGAGGAGGGAATGAAGATCATACATCACGCTGAGGCATCCCAGCGAGTCTAACATGGCTTTGTCTCCACTGTGTGACCGTGCATCTGTTTATGCGTGTTTGTCGTGCTGCAGTAAAACCATATGGCCGTTCATGGGATATGATGTAGAATATAATTCGGTGGCGGAGGAATTTTGGCAAAGGCGATTTTTAATGGAACTGATTTACACTTAGATGTGGATGTGAAAACACAAGATATGTGACGTGTGCGTGTCGTTTTCTGACATGCAGTGTGCAAGTATATGTGTGTGCGTGCGAGACTGTCCACTATATTCCGATGGGGGCTTTTATTACTAAATGAAGCCCTATGGAAATGCTGCTTCTACTCGGCATGAACATTTCTATTATTAACTCTCAGCACTGCGACATCCTCAAGGCGAGCCTTCCACTGGTCTGTGGGGGAAAACATCTTTACTGGATAATAGTCCCTTAGTCTAATTACAATGCCAGTAATCGCAAACGCACACAAACACACTCGCACACACACACACAGCACAGAGAGTGAAGAGAAAGGAAAAGGTGGCATGCATCATACACAGCTCTATGACAGGACCGCGTTTGTTATGCTAAGAGTTTGTTGCTAAGTTGAGCTCATTAGTGCAGCCTGTGACGATGCGGATGGCTCTCTATAAAGAAGCTTCAATCAGATAATACAGAGCTAATCACTGCTGCGAAACCAGTGACTGCAATAGAAACAGCTTGGTATGTGACAATCACATTATACCACTGTGTGCACAGCCTAAAGAAGTAAACACATTCACTGGTCTGGGAGCAGAAACAAAACGGCTGATTCACTGGGTATGAGCGCGCGGGTGACTCACTGAGCTAAATGGGGTTAACAATGAAGCTGTGGTGGTCCAGGACTTTCCCCTGAGGTGTTTCTTTGGTTGTCTGTTTGCTCCTATTTGCATTCTCTGTATCGTTTCTTTCTCTAGAATCTGTGTTTGCAATCTCTGATTGAGCTCAGTACACAGAGGTCAAAGGTCAAGTTGCTTGCATCTGGGATTCCTCAGGAAGCTCCTCATTCCAGACTGACCCACGCCGTAAACAAAGAGCCCCGTAATCTGCTCTCCTCGCCACATAAACACACATACGTTTTATACAAAAAAAGACTCAGGTTCCAGGCCGTTGATAAAAGTGCACACCACCCCTCTTGTGTCACTCAGTTCCCCTCCCTGTTCCCTTTTAATGGCTTTTTGAAGGAGGCTGAAAGCTTTTTCTCCTGCCTCTCGCTCCCAGTTTGTTTAAACAAGTTAATTAGTGTGGTTGATCTGATGGGACTCCGGTGCCTCTGAGGTCTGTCACAGACCCTGCACTGCCAGTCAGGAGGACAAAGAGACACTAATCCCCGCTCAACTGACTGGCTGGAGGTATGAGGACAGACAACTTAACTAAACATAATGTTGGATTGGAAGAGGATCTAAAAGTCTGAACAAAGATAAATCAAACGATGATTACATCCTTCCTGGAAAACATAAAGAGCAGAATAAGCTTCAAATCCATTTTTGAGTCCACCCTCGTGTTCTGCTCAGGCTGCCCATTGACACCATCATTGTAAAACTCAAATTTAATAAATAAAGCTCTTTTTTATGGATCAGAGGACTCATTAGCATGCATGAACTATTACTCCCAATCAATATATCACCAATGGCAACTCTTCTTTCTGCTTGGTTAGAGCACTAATTATTGATCAGGGTGAAAATAAAAATGGATGAAGCACTGTGTTAGTCAAAACTATGCTTTTACCGGGCCAGGCTTTGAGAAATACAGGCATAAATCACAAAGGAGCTACGTTTCTCAGGCATTTAAGGTTAAACTCATTTTGCTCAAGGGCTTCCTGGGATGTAGGCCTACATGGAGCGTACTCCATGCTGCACAAAAACCACAAAGCAAAATGTATAATCTTTCCAGCTGAAGATGTCACAGTAATCAAAGTCTTCAAACAGCAGTTGTTTACTGATCCCCAGCTGAGACAAGAGAATCCGATGACCACACAATTACTTTGTTATCAAAGCTCGTCAGAGGGAGATGTGACTCAATTGTGAATTGGTCGTACACGAGCGATGAAGAGATACCATAGGTGGAGCGGAGGAGGGGAATAAAAGAGGTGCGTGGGGAGGTCACGTCTCTGGGGTGATGGAGTCGAATGAAAACGGCCCCGTACGAGGAAAGACTGTCTGACATCCTCTTCAAAGGAGGAGTGAGACACAGAGAGCCAGAGGAAATGAAGAATGCTAAGAAGAGCTGGGGGGGGGTTATTGATTAAGAGAGCAAGGAAGTGTTAGAGGAGACAGCCCAGCAAGGGAGTAAAAGGTAGAGGTAAGAAGGTGGGATGAAAAGGATGACTAAAACGGTAAGAGGAAGAGCAACAAGGGGAGTTGAATGTAGGTTCAGGCTCAATCTGCAGGTAAAGAGAAGGGGAGAAAGAAAGAAAAGCTGAGTATTGTGAGTAAGACACAATTATACCCCCACATCTCCAATGTAAGCCTCCGGTGGCTGATGAGCGGATGAAAGTAGAGTAGACGAGCGAGCACGAGAGATAGTGATGGTGAGATAGTTACATGTTCCCAGCTATCCCAGGCACCCCTGCTGTCCCTGCCAGTCAGCAGGCATCCTGCTCTCTTCCTAATGAGTTGTTTACATCCACAGCAGCAGATCAAAACCTCACCTCCAAGTCATGGTTGGCAGCGTCAGTGCTTCCACATACATTAAGAAACGTTGGGTTTTTGCAACGACTCCCCTATTTGAAAAACAGGGGCAAACACATTATCACAGTTGCGAACGCTCCTTTTCCCTCAGTTCATCCTTAATTCCTACAACTCGGATGCCTGGGGATTGTGTATCAGTCTTCTTTAATGACCAAGATTAATGTTAAGTAGCATTATGGTAATGGAGGTACCAGGCCTATTCCACTTTATTAAATAAAGCTGCTTGAAAATGAATACGATTATGGATTCTGCTGTTGTTAATGGAGCGTGGCAGAGAACAATGTTGACTTTTCTTCTCATTATTGTTTTGATATGATGATCAGGGTGTGTTCTGCTGCACCGTGTTCCACCTCATATGCGCACATGCACACCCTTAACGCACACAAGGGATCTCAAACACGGGCAGCAATCTGCATCTAGTAACATACAAAATGTAGCCGAACAGCAGGGGTTTCTGCTACGGCTTGCGTGTGCGCACATGTGCAGAGTGTGAGAGACAAAGTGAGAGACAGTTAAGATTTACTGTACGCTGCACCGGATCCCCAGCCAGCGCTCCCTTTAAATTTTGCCAACAATAGAATCACACAATGCTTTGAAAAAAAAAACTGCAGCGCAGTGGAAGCACCCCATGAAGATCTGCAGTAGCCCAGAAAATCAAAACCTCTGCTGTGAGAATTTTTAAAATGTACAAACTTCTCTTGGATTACAGTACCCAGAATATTATGCCTGTGCCCCCTCCTGAGAGGAGCCTGGGGATCTTTACAGACAGAAACATGAGAACCGTCTGGATTAGACAAGCTTTTGTTAGAGGCTCGCCACCTGTATATGTGCGTGCCTCCGCATGTATCTGTGTGAGTACGCACACGTGTGGCACAGAGGCCAAACTCATAAAACCTCACCCCCGGCTCTGAGGTCTCCCCTCATGGGATGATCTTTCACTTGTCTTCCATCTCTTCTTCTCCCACCCTCAATTTCCCCCCCTAGAACGCACCCCTCCTTCTTCTTCTCCTCATGTCCCCCGAGTTGCAGACACCAGAGCACTTAACCTCAACAGCCCCCCACCCACACTCACACACACATACACTCTCAGTCTGCCCCTGACACAGACACAGCGTCACATCAACTTGGCTCATATTTAGCCTTGGATATGAAAGATTAATGGGAGGGGAAGGGGGGGTAGAATCAGTGTTGGGGTCTGCCAAAGGCTCTCTGTGCTCCTCCAGTCAGCGAGCTCTCACTCGTGCTCCCGTGGAACCGTAGAGGGTCTGTAGTTTTAGCTGAAGTGCTGAAAGGAAGACGGCATCATGCCGAGCCTTCCACCCTGGTGTCACTTTCAGTTTATCTTCCCCTGCTGAGAATCCTCCACCAATTATTTGGGCTATAGCACACACTGCTTTCCTTCCTGCAACAAACAATGACATCAAATACGGTGTCTTCTGGGATCTTTGAAGGGAAAAAAAAGAAAGGAGAAAAAAAACAATCTTTGGATTTTTGACAGCTTTCCATGAAAATGGAGAGCCCCAGCTACAAATTCAAACATAGCAAACTATAAATTTCATTGGGGTATCTGTCCTACAATACCTGCTAACTGTTAATTGAATGTGTAAAGAATCTGTCGATAAACATTTAAGAGGCTGCTCCTTCTTCCTATAAAGAGATATAGCCTGGAGTTAGGTTACAAAGGAAACACAATTGGATAAGAAGATAAATCAATGAAATAAGTAGATTACACAGCACCATCTATTTCTTTAAGTAATCTTAAGTTTCTTACACAATCCCCGAGCAGAGACGCAGCCCGAGAGCCAGACAGAGTGAGGAATGTCCTGATGAAAAACACACACCGAGCTCCTCTCAGCACATCAAATATTAAGGGGCAATATTAGTCCTGTCTTTGTCACCCCATCACCATGACCACGGCCAGTGCAGGAAACAAGCCTGTGAGTGCGCATGTGTGTGCATGCATGAGTTTTGATGTGAAAGTAATTGTGACAGAGGCATGTGTGTGTACAGTAGCTGTGAAAAGACAGAGGTCAAACGCAGGGCATCGCTTAAAAAAAAAAAGATTTTTGTGTTTTCTTGGGAGCTGGGGTGGAAAGGCGTTTTGAAAGTGAATATTTGTACTGCGTGGTTTCAGCTCTCATTGTGGGAGAGGTGGTGTGGGCAGCACCGAGTTTAAGGAGCTGACCTCATCCAGTACTGGTGGCATGAGCAAAAACTGGTGACCCCACCCATCTGAAAGTCTTTCCATAGTCTCCCTTCACACTCCAAGAGTGTCACAAGTTCAAATCTGTTACATTTCATTCGCATGACTGAGTGTGCTACGTTTTTTTTTTCCTCTTTTCTTGTCAATAAAACATCCAAGCAAAACACCCCCTAAAAGCCAGCCAAGGGCGGTGGTAGCAGCAGAATACTCTCAGAGGTTCAGAGGGACTTAATGGTAAGTATTTGGGCTTCAGAATAACTTCTTGCTCTTTCTGCAGCGACAGTTAAAGGTTGCAGAGCGTTACAGAGTTGTCTCGAGCTCACTCTCCCAAAGCCCTCTGTTCTCTTGTATGCCGCCTCCCCTCTCCCCTCACCACCACCACCGCTGTGACTACTTCCATCAGCCCCTGAGACGCCTCAAACAAGCTTTTTCACAGAATAAAACAGAATCTAAAATTGCTGCGAGCTCTGTGCTGTTATTGGAGTAGCAGGGTCGGAGAACACAGAAAGCTCATCCACGGGGCAGTCCGGGGCCACTTTGTCCAGCTTCAGAAGCAATGTGGGACACTTACTCGCTCTGAGCAGAGTGAGGTGGGGTGAGGTAAATGTTGGGGGTTGGCCCTTGGCTCAGAGAGGTGTGGCCCGATGTGACGTGCTGCTCCCTGATGCACTGTGCTGAAGAGGTCATGTAAAACCTGATTCCTGTTTCCATATAAAATGTCGCTAAAGATTTGAGCAAAATTGGCGCATGCCTCCATCAAGTACCTTTATGTGAATATATTCACAAGGACATAACAAGATTACACAAATTATTGAAGGAATCAGGGCAGTGCTTTTCCTAAGTGCAGCCTTGCTGAGCTGGTAGCATGCCTGTAAAGGCTTATCCTTGTTTTTTTAATTTCTTGCATTTCCACTTAGTTTATTTTATGCATAAATACCTTATGACTAATGTTTCAATTTTAGCATTTAAGCAGAGCATCCTCAAAGCCATGTAGACCCAAAAAACACATTTCTACAACTATCTTCCCTGCACACCGTCCAGCTGTAACACTCTAATCTCTGGACACAGTCCCTTATTCATTATTCAGGTAACACAGGACTAAATCGATTTCCTGCCCTCACCCCTCACCTCTCACCTGCCTCCTCTTCCTCTCAGATCAACATTCCACACAAAGTGCAAAGGGCCCGGCCACACGAGCAAGTATTCAGGGGTATTTGGTGGAATAGCCCGCATTATAGCGGGTTTAGGATTTCACATAAACACACCTTGATCCCTAAATCTCTGCTAAGCCTGTTTCAGTTTCAAACAGCAGGAAAAGAGCCTGCTCAAACACTCAGGCAGTGGAGCTGCTGAACAGATCATGTACAGTATAGAGACTCTACACATCCATACATCTGGCCGAGAAGACCATCTGAATGTAAATGTCATCAAATGGCTTACTATGACTTGTGTATGGGGGACGCTGTGTGTGAATATCTGGGGCCTCTAGATGTACTATGTCTGTGTGTGTGTGTGTGTGTGTGTGTGTGTGTGTGTGTGTGTGTGTGTGTGTGTGTGTGTGTGTGTGTGTGTGTGTGTGCCCATAACCCTGTGCATGCATGCAGCTGCCCTCCCTACAGGGATCCGCTCCTTCAGACACATTTTCACCTCATCTGCGTTTAAGGGCATTAATATTGCACCAGCCGCGGTGGCAGGGTTAAATGGATGACTGGGGGGCAAGAGGGGGGCTGAATGTCAAATGCAATCCCTCCACTCCACCTTCCTTCCCTCTCTCTCTCTCCACTTCTTCTCCTTTTTTTTTGCTGTGATCCGGTACGACATGAGGAGTTCAGGGGGATGCTGGAGCCGGCTGTCCGGAGGCCACAGCACCAGCATGTGTTCCGTGTTTAGACGAGTATATGAGCCTTTTCATCTGCATTTACATTAGCTGCTCCCGCTGTTCTAACCCGCTCCTCCCCTGTCGCTCCCCATCCATCTACGCATTTGCAAAATCCAACAAAAGGGACGAAGAAAGAGCAGATAATGATGGGTTGTGCTGCGTGCCTTCAGATGTTACCACTCAACAATGTCAGCCTAATCGTCGTCAATTTTCAAAGGAATAATGTTCAAAATTAAAAGAAAAAAACATTTACAAGCTTGTTATTGTCTTGTGTCCCTAGAGATCACGAGAGAGAGCAAGTACAGCACAATACATTATCCAAACCATCTCTATCACATTAATCTGCCCTGCTGGGACTACCGTGCTATGAAGCCTTTCATGCTGGTTCTTAATTAAGTCCCATTCCTATCGCTGAAATCATCGCTGATAGGTTTTGTGGGCTGGTTGAGAAGAGGAAGAGGAAAATAAAGGGCGGAGCCTAGCGGTCCGGGGAGACTGACATCAGCGAGGTCACTCGGAGGTTAAGTTAACAGGCATACTGGCTCCTGAAAAATTAAAAGCTTGAGCTCACGAAAGCTGCACTCCGAGCACAAGTGGCAAGACGTGAAGGAGTTGTAAAAAGAGCGCAGCGCAGATGGACATGCAGGCACATGTAGGGCACACACACACGCACGCACGTACACACACAATGCTGGTGTTAATGCAATCGGTGTGTTGATCAGCTTCCACATGGGTAACCCTGCGACACACACGGTTCACACGGCCTCATTCCTCTTGCTCAAAGTCAGACACAAAAATTCACACAAGCCATTCCCAGTGATTGAGTGCTCAGTGGAGTGAGCACCTGCAGATACACACCAACCAACAGGAGAGATGCACCGACAACACTCTTGATGGACAGATGATATCTCTCTCCTTCTCTCTTTCTCTGTTTTTCTTTCCTTGTCTCCCTGTCTTCATGCACACATGTGCATCCATCCTGCACTGGTTGTGCTCAGCGGTGTGTGAGGTATAAGCATTGTTATGCAGGGTCACGGGGGCAAGGTGTCGGCAGTACATCTCCGAAGTGTTAGAATGCCAATTACAAAGTGTTAGAATGACAATTACCATGAGTCTTAGCCCGCATCACTGGCACAGCTAAAGCCAGGGATTTGGTTTGGAGGGAGTGGGCATTATGATGTCAGTGGTTTTCTATCCAAATAATCCCATATGAAAATGCCTTTTCCACCATTATAGACATTGTGTCATCAATTTTAGAATTGGTTCTTGTGTTTTTCATAATTAAAAAGAGTATTTTGGAAAGTGTAAAATCATGCCAATGCAGACAGAGCTCAGAAACTTCAGTTAATGTTCACATAATACATCAGGATGTGAGAAAAACAATGTGATCTCAGTGGTTTTGACCGTGGCATGATTGTTGGTGCCAGACAGGCTGGTTTGAGCATTTTCTGAAACTGCTGAACTGCGGGGATTTTCACACACACAACACTTCACGGTGGTGTGAAAAACAAAAACACACCCAGTGAATGGCAGCTCTGCCGACGGAAAACACCTCCTTGATGAGGGGGAGTGGGGGGGTTAGATGAGAATGGTCGGAGCGGTTGGAGATGATGGAAAAGCTACGGCATCTCACATAATCACTTTTCGCAACTGCGGTGCGCAGAAAAGCAGCTCGGAGTCCACAACACGTCAAGAATTTGAGGCTGCAGAGGGCACGGGCTCTGGAAACCAGAAAAAAACCTGGTCCGACCATTCAAGGTATTTCTTCTGAGGCAGATGGTCAGGTCAGAATTTGGCATCAATAGCATAAATCAAGGGACCCACATGCCTTGTGTCAACAGTCCAGACCCGTGGTGCTGGTGTAATGGTGTGGAGTATGTTTTTGCACAACACTTAGGGGCCTCTTGATACCAATCCGTCCTTGTTTGAATGCCACAGCCTGTCTCAACATTACTGCTGCTCATGTGCATCCCTTTATGGCCACAATTGACCATCTTCTTCTAATGGCCACTTCCGGCATGATAATGCACCGTGAGTTCAGTGTACTTCAGTGGCCTCCCCAGTCACCAGGTCTGAATCTGAAAGAACACCACAGGGATGAGTGAGGATGAATGGATTGAAGAAATTATATGATGAAGATGATGATGATAAGGTGTCAAGTCAACATCTTGTGGAATCACGAGGAACCAGCTGTTCCATAATAAAGAGAGGCTCTATCCAGTATTAACACTGTGTCCCTGATAAGGTGCTTGGTGAGTATAATATTTCAAAATTTTCTTTCATTTGAATGAAAATTATCCACTTGGCCAGAGCTATGAACACATTTGGATCTTGACAACCCTCACTCCCAAACATTGCTCACCCTATTCAACAACATAGACTACAGGCTGTGTCATTTTAAAACACAGGTGAATGTAAATAAAAGTAAATAACATTTTCTTGTTGCACTCTCCTTGATGGAACAACTTTGACTGCTAGATTGCTTATTAAATGCCTCTCACATCTGTCAGCAGTGGCCTGTCTGTAAACAAACATGTTTTGACAGCAGAGATCCAATGAGTTGATACAGAATAATGAGTCAGTTAGCAGGGGTAAAAAAAAGAGAAAGAGAGAAAAAAAGAGAAAGAAAGAAAAAGAGAAAAAGCAAGCTGCCAAGCCCATCTTCCCTTATTGACTATCTGCCTCCACTGACTGTAGGAGCACTTTTGTCCATCTCTATTCAAAGACTTCTCTGAGGAACAGTTAGTAAATACAAAATTATCTCAACTGAATCCCAAAGACCGTTTCAGTGGCTTCTGTTGTACAAGAATAAAAAAATAAAATAAAAAAAAACATGAACCACACTTAAAACATTCAATTGCAAGTTTTAGTTATGGTGCATTCAGGGTGTCCTTGGGGTACCCGAAGAATATTTTCAAATCAGTTTCTTTTTGACACCTTGGACACAGATAGATAAAATGTGGCATTCATCATTCAAACGCTATCTGAGCTACTTCATCCTTTTTTCAATTCCCCAAACTACCTGCCATCTCATTTCATATATGTGATGTTAAAAATGAATAGGAAGGTTCAGTTATTCATCATTTGTCACACTATTTTTAGGTTTTTCAATAAGGGGGTTGTCATTGTTGCTGAGGTAAGGAAATCTTCAGAGTAAAACTACACAGACACTTCGGATCCTGCACGGGTCCAAGCAGTCACTGCGCTTCGCTTGCTCAGACGCGACAGCATTTTGTCCCTGTTCCCTTCAACACAATGACACACAGGCGGACTCATGTACTCGGTCTACACTGCTGAGCCGATGTAGATGTGACACGGACTTCTGCAGATCTAGCACAACGCATAACATACAGTAAATGAGGGTGAAAAGTCTATACTCATTTGGCTGATGCACTGAGGCGGATGAAACAAACATTTTGGTGTCTACTTCCATCAAGGTGTAAGAACATGACATGAGGACAAAGCAGAAAATATTTCATTTTATCTAGAATGCCAGTCTCTGACACATTACAGCTCTGTTATCCAAAAACTAACAGTATGGTCTTGCAGGAAGAAAAATGCTTACCAAGTAAAATACAGCTTAGACATTCATTTTCCCACTAAAATGTTGAAAATCTTAAGTTTGAAATTAGGCACAAAAAAAGAACAGCAGCACTTCTTTATTGCTTTTCTTCTTGTGCACTGCAATGTGTGCCAGTCTGCTCATCATGGAGGAATCAAAGAAAATCACACAGTTTAGAGGGGGAGGAGCAACCTTCAAATTATCAGCAAAGTCACATTTAAATACATCCTGAATTTAAACAACAAAAACAACAACAAAAAAAAACGGAAATATACATCAGGCTTTCTCCCTCCGTCACTCCTCTGCAGAGCCATGTGAAACCAGAGGAAAACAGGAGGCATCAATGGAAACGGTGAAGGAGACGAGTGCATCATTCCACCTCCAGGTCAATTGACAAGATAATTACATGACTGAGGCGATGGATGAAAACCGGCAGTCGCTGGCACACGCATGCCTTCAAGTGCGTTTTTAAGACACAAGTGTGGAAGGGGTTCTTGAACATGTGCACATGTTTTTTTTTTCTTTTTTTCTTTTTTTGAAGTGCAATTCATTATGCTGCCAGCTGTATTTGTTTATTTGTAATGAGCAACTACATGGGTAATTTTTTTTTCATGGGAAACTTGGCTGTAACCGTGCTACTTTTGTTATTTTCCCCTCGCAAACATGCCAGCAGTCGCACACAACACAGTGGCCTGGCCAGCCACAAAAACACAGCAAGAACATAATCAAACAACAAGCCAGGAAACCAACTAGGAGAGTGCATGTTCAAATTATGCATTTTATATAACGCAAATTAAATTAAATATCCAGCAAATGCCCTATAATATACGTGCAATGTTCTGTCGATATTGTCACTTCTGCCTACAATAAAACTGACTTTATCTTACTGTCGATCAGCCACAGTCATGTATTTCGTAATGGGAACATTTCTCCACACAGGCCAGGTTCAGAAATGATTATATTTTTAAGGCTTTTTTTTCCAGGTTGCATGTCACAGCAACACAGCAGTCAAATTCAAAGGGACAGAAAAAACATTTGCAAGATGAACATAATATTTCATATGCATCCACACGAAGCTGTCTTCAGCGTAATAACATTAAATAAACTTTAATTAGTGCTTGCACAACCTGTTCCTTCAAGATTCCTGACACCTGACAGGTAGTGTCACTTCTTGCTGCCTAATTGCTGTAAATTGCATTACGATGACTGACAGTTATGGCACTGTGATTGGCCAGCAGGTTTTCTCAAGCAGACAAGTAAATAACAGGGCTGCTGAGGAGGTTGAGCCTTTGTGATTTTTTTGGTGACAACACCTAAGAGTGAGATCCTGTCTTCTTTCTTTAGTCGGCCTTCTTTCACAAATTTTAAAAATGAATTTAATGGTCGGTGCAGTCTTTAAAAGAAGCGTATGGCCCCTGTTATGCATTTCAAAGATAAGTGGTGTAAATGCCCCAAGATATTACTGTAAAGCTCAGGTAACGTTGTACACAAGAAGGTCCACTGTGTATTAGCATAAAAGTCGAGCACAAAGAGCTGAAAGATAAATTGTGGCAATAAACGTAGTGGAATGAAACTTTTTTCAAGCATTGTTCTGAACAACTAGACTTCTGAGTCAAGCCAAGAGGATGTCAGTGAGTCATTCATTTTGCCCCCAGGGACTACATTCAAGCTTTCTCATCTCTGGCATCCATTCTCTCTGTGTCCCTCTCTTTCTTTTCTAGTGCTGCGGCTTTCTTCCTCCCTTGTTCAACAGCTGTGGAGCAGGGTTAGGGTCAAGGGAATCTCACGCACACACATACAAGGATGTGCTACTGTTAGGCTTGAATGCAGCCGAGGGTGTGGAGGCGCAGGGCTGGATTTTCCCATGCCAATAGTTAACTGCTGGCTGTATTTGAAACTGTGGGGAGACCTCCACTGCCCTCTGGATCCCTCCCCTGGCCCCTGGCCCAGAGGCTGTGTCTTCTCCCCTGCTGGGACACTCAATGGACTCTGTGTGTGTGTATGTGTGAGTTGTGTGTGTTAATGGCCAATCTCAGGAGGGGTTCTGTCATTCAGTCATCAGCCATTCAGCCACCAGCCTCAACATTGCGGGCCGCCAGCCCCTCGCCTAGGGCAAGTCATCTGTCTTTAAATGACAACAAACAGCAAACTTTCCCTCCACAATCAAAACCCTCCTTATTTCCCTAATGTTCAGTTTTTCTATACATCCCTAATTCATTTTCTGAAAGCCGCTGTCCCTATAAATATATCTCTCTGCTTGTTTTTCTCCCCCCTTCTGTGTTTCAGGCTCAAAAAATTACTGTTTGCCTTGCCGCGTCCCTCCCTCCTTCCGTCCTTGCCGACATCCATCCAGTCCCAGGGTTTGTGTAGGACATCTCCTGCAGAGGGAGTTGAAAGCATTCCTCTGTCTCCCCTGTCATCATGGCTTATTTAATAACTATCCCAATAAAGTAAACAACGAGGCCCACGATGCAACCCTCCCTTTCCACTGTGGGCCCCCAACCCTCACCCTCAGGTCTGATGAATGGGGCCATCAGGCATGCCAGCTGCCCCGGAGGTGAGCAGGCTGCCCCTGCCGGGCAGCCAGGCCACCGAGCCAGGGGGAGGAAGTAGAGTTGAGCGGAGAGGGGCAGGGCAGGGCCGGCATGCCAGAACTCACACTAGGCAAAGCTTGGACAGAGAGGACTAGTGGAAATATGGAGAAACATAGGGAGGGCCGATGAAACAGAGGGGTACAGGATGCACACGCAAACAGGGGGCCAAGCTGGGAGCCAGCAACACAGTGGGCAGTGTGGATACACTCACAACATGTTTTCACTTGCTGCTTGCTCATGACTTTCCACTTCTCTTGACAACAGTTGTTCCATATTCATCTAGGCGTTACATTGACTTGGTAACATTCACAAAGGCCAGAAAAGATAAATGGAAAAGATCCAATTCAGTGCATTTGGCATTTGTCAAATGTGTGTTACATTATTTAGGAAGGAGGTAACTCTTGTATCGTGATTAGAGGCAAAGCTGATAAAGGCCTCTTAAAAAGGAAGGTAATTACATTGTGTATGGTATACAGTACTTCTACATTACATTTAGGTTAGTGTGTGTGTGAGACAGAACCGGAAAAAGTGGGTAAGACTAAGGAGGCACATTACGGATCGTTAATTGGGCAAACAAACACTAGGCCTGCATGGATATTCATTCATCTACAAGGCCACACTCATGAATTAAGAATGGATTTCTTAATTAGGAGTGTGGACATCAAACATAAACACGCCCGAGTGACAACTGCTCCACAGCTGGTTATTTAATACTGCACCAGAAATGCATGGAAAGCACGACGAGGGTTGATTATTGGCAGGAAAAAACTGTTTCCATACTACCTGTCATAATTCTCCACTCTACCCGCTTTAGCGGCATATGCGATCCCCTCCCATCGGCTCCTGCCAAATAGCTAGCCATGCCCTCTATTCATTACACTGCAGTCTCCCTGTGCCACTCATATGGCGGCTGCCAGCCTTGGGTGTGCTGTGCAGACAACACAGAGATGGTGAGTTGGTCAGAGCAACAAAGTCGGCTGAGACAAAATCTAGACAGAGTGAGAAAAGAGCAGAGGCTGAACGGTTCCCCATCGCACATGAATCTTAAAGTGAAACAGGCAGGCATCAGAGATGAGGGGATGTTATTCAACTGGGATGCTGCATCAAGCCTGCATAAGACATATGGATGAGGCAAAAAGAAAAAAAAGTACAGTAAATGACATTCACTACACCATTTTTCTTAATCTAAGCTTCTGGAGAGAGGCCGGGTGGATTTACTCAAGGACAGTTTGCCTGCCTGAGTCTTCACATAACCGCAAGCTTTGATTTGCCGTGGAGATCATGCTATATTCCCTCGCAGCCACTGGGTTAGCTGCTTTCCTACCTGTTACAAAACTCTTTTATCTCCATCCAAGCTCACTTTCTCTCTTTACATTCCCATCCCTCACCATTGGGGAAATCTTTATTTTTGTATCCAAGCAAACATTTTTATAAATGCAAACAGACTCTCTGAAGACGGCTTCAGAGGCGAGACCTGCCCTGTACCTGAAAGCGTAGCAGCAGCAGCAGCATGTCTCTCTCGGCCTCAGCCCTCGGAGTAAGCACAGCTGTGTTGAATATTTCCCTCACTCTTCAGTTCATTTGAGGGTGATCTGAGCCCAGTTAGCCCCCAGGACATGGAGCGGTAAACAGACCTGACTATCAAAGCAAACCACCCCAGTCAGAAAGACTGGAATATGAGCTCTCTGACCACTGTGAGCTGTGGATGCAGGCACAAGGGTAGGCAGCAGCTGGGCAGAGCTCAGAGGCTCCCTGACAGCAGCTGACTTGACCTGGTGCTGTACAGGCTGAGAAAACAAGAATCCCTAAATCATCAGTGGGAAGAAGAGGGATTGTATCTCCGCTGTATCCATTACTGTAATCACTGTGCCCTGAGTGGGAAATGGCCTTAACTGACTTAACAATCAGCCAGGCAGTAATTGATTATACACTGTTAAATCCAAATGGTCGGGCTGTTTTCCCCACTAGTTCTGAAAAAGAAAAACCTATTGTATGAGCCGATGTTCAGAAGAAGCAGCCGTAACAACGGCCCTTAGTGGCATTCAGGATTGTTTTTCTTTATGTATTTGAACAGGTCCACCCCTTGCCTTGCAAAACCTGCTCAAACTCACACTTCTACATATTGCAAAATGCCCGCAAATAAGTTACAAGATGAGTGTTGACCTCCAACACTCCCCGTGGAGCCTCTTACCATATCTTAGAAGTAGTATAACCACCGTCTCTCTCTCTCAATCTCTCACTTTCTATCTGCAAAGATTCTTCAACCAAAATACACACTTTTTAATGTGAATTTCAACATGCGGAACTACACAACATATCCAAGCAACAGCGGCAGGAGATGGGTATCTTGAAAGGCAGGTGGGCTGTAGCGGCATGTTTATTAAAAACCCAGATGGCTCAAAGAAAAGTTACAGTTCTGTATCAGGAGAAGAAGCTTCTTCTCTACATTCCAGCTCACTAGATGCAGCTCTTCATCTTCATCTCCCTTGCCATCTTTGGGGTTAGTCATTTGGCTGAGGCTTGGCCACGCAAGTCGTTCCCCCGAGGGAAAAAAAACAAACAGCTGATTTAATGGCCGAGCATCCACGTGGCAGAGAGGCAGAGGAGGCAGGCGGAGAGGCACCAAACCAAGCCATCCTGCAACTGCCCACATCCTTAGCTCGACCCATCACCTAAACACAGACTCGTGCTCCAGGGGAAATGACTGGATGCATTTAGCTCTCCGCATCAGAGCACTATTCATCTTCAGGAAATAGCATGCTCTGTGAGATGTGTTTAAGTCAGAGGTAATGTCCTAACCACTGGCCTCTTGTTGGTTTTTAAGAGGAACTCAGTGGAAACAAAAGGTCTGGAAAGGACCTGAACGAAATCGAGGCATGCATCTACTCCGTAGTTTACTGTAGAGTCTCAATTAACTAAACCGCTGTATGATTGAGAAGCACAAAAGCCAGGTTGGTGTCATCCCTGCACTTTCATATTATCTCATTATTGCACGCAGAACGCCACAACCCCGAGGAGAGATCTTCACCCCTGTCAACCAGTGTCAACCTCTATAAATGTCTCTGCCCACAGCGGCATAATGCGACCGTATTACTGGTGAGCCAATGCTAATTAATGCTAACAGGTCCATCGCAGCGTGCCCAGAGTAAACAAAAGATTAAGTTCGGGGAGAATTTACGTTCCAGCGGCCTGACACACATCTGGAAACATCATTTGTCAGCGCAAATCACGGTCAATTCTTTTCACACATACAGTGTTACAGAAACACATGTTTGATATAAGCGTCTGGTTTTGTAAGCTGTTGAAAAGTGCCGGAGTAAAATTTGAGGGGAAAAAAAGAGAAAAAGTGACTTGGAAACACTGACTTCATGTATTTCTTTCACACACAGCTGGGCATGTTTTGCCGGCTATGTCACCAAAATTAGCAGTGATGTCAATGATGGATGTCCCCTAGGCAAGGGCCCGCACTTCAGAACTCCCCTTCAGAGGACTTTGAGTGCTTCAACATTCATCTGGTGTGGACCTCATTTACAGACTCTTAAAGCACAGACATTGTGACACAGGATGCATTTAAGACACTACTGAAAATGGATGAAAATATTCAGGAAATTTAAGAAATCCACTGTCCTATATGTCCCGATTTGTGACCGACTCAACCTTTATATGCTCAGCTCAATATCCTTTCATTTCTCTGGTGTTTACAATGTAATTTCTTCACAAGACTTAACCAGGTCTCTGGGCTACTGGGAAGCTGCTGAATGAACGACTGCTGAATCTGATGCTGTCTATTTTTCCACTCAATCCATGTGACAAGTCCCTCTTCTGCCTTTTTTACACTCTCTTTCTTTCCTGCTAAAGTGCCGTTTCTTTGTGAATGGGCACAAAAAGCAACACACACACACACACACTCTCTCTCACACACGGTAAAATAAACAGTGAAAACTAAGAGAGTGACAGAGAGAGAAAGAGTGCATACGTGTGTGTTCTTGGTAAGCTCCTCAGAGGTGGGTGAGGGCTGTGAAAGGCCACATTGTTGATGTCAAGGCCAGTCAGCATCAAAGGGCTGATTCAGGTTGTGAGAGGAGACTCGCTCCCTCTGTCTCTCCCTCTCCACACACACACACATACACACACACACACACACAGTTCCACTCAGCCCCCCAGAAGAACCCAAAAAACATCATGGTTTACTGTTCCTTTCGCAGCCAAAGAACAATATTTGGAATTGGCGTGTAAACTGCGAGTGAGGTCAAGGGGCACCCGGTAACACGGTTCAGTAGGTGTGAGTGAAAAATAAAGTGAGGTTTCCCTCCTTCCCCGGACTCGACTGAAATATCTCCCATGGCTCAAACATATCATTCACCTATGATGTGTTGTTTATTTTAAGAGAACTACTTAAAAAAAAAAATCTTATTCCCACTCGCACTATAACCTCACATCAACTCAGCAAGCATGAGTGCATATGGTTGTGTTTGTGTATGTAAATGATATTGTTCACAAAATCCTTATGCCTCACTTCTCCATTGCGTTCAAACCAAGGAGTTGGGAAAAACTGCAGGGCTTATTGAGAGCTTTAATTACACCAACCAAAGCGCATTATACTGGTGAGTTCTGTGTGTGTGCATGTGTGTGTGCGTGAATGTGCACGTTTCTAAGTGTGCATGTGCGTGTATGGGGGTATTAGTGTATGAATTAGTAAAGTTAGACACCAGGAGCTGTGCCACCGTGTCAGGATGAGATTTAACGAGCTTTAATAACGAGCTTTAATGAGCTTAATTAGGAATCCATGAGATCCCCATGGAAACGCCTCAACCCCACGGAACCCGGCTCCGGGTCTGTGGAACTTTCAATTGGATTACTGAGGCTAATGTCACTCAGACACAACAGTGAAAACAAACAGGGTGCTGGAGGAGAGGAGGGCGAGGAGGGGATGAGGTGGGATGAATGGGAGAAGTGGCGTTACGGGTGGAGCGGGGGCGGTGGGGTGGGGGTGTTACAGAAGGACCTTTGGCAGTGGGGCAGTACCTGCTGAGGGATGATGGGAGGAGGAAGGAGGAGGGATAACCAGCAGAACCAGTAGGATTAGTGTCGCTCAGAGATTTGGCTTGTGCACAGGAGGGACAGGAGGACAAGTCCCCACACCCACACCTTTTACACGCTCGTGATAATTGTGCTTCCAGAGCTAATTAACCCCTTCATAGGCTCGCATGTAGTTCTGACATCTATTCCTTATTTCCCCTTTTATTTTCACCCAGTACATGGATTTACTCTAACCTACAGTGTGAAAAAAAAAAGTTCAAAAGATTTGTAAGAAATCCCAAAATAAAAGCTTTTACACTTGACAGGGTTGGAAAAGTTGATGTATTTACAGGGAAAATGGAGCGAACACGCACAAAAGGAGATGGGAATGGATTTTTTGAGATGACTGACAATATCTTTTTCTTGTTTAATTTACAGGAGCGTGGAATGGATGCACATTGTTATATTTCAGGCAGTGTGGAGGTGGGGGAGCCGTACATTCAAACCACAGATGCCAGTATTACTTAGGGTTATAAAATGAAAGGGAAAGAAAATAACATAGGTGTAGAGAGGAAAATAATTCAGGCCAAGTTTCATAAATCCCACACCAGATGAGAAAAAATCTACAAAATACCATACAGCGGGAATTACATTAGAGTTAAAGGTGCATTTAGTTTTGATAATTTAATTTTCATGCGCATTTACAACTTTTGGAACTTTGCTTAAAGCCGCTGCAGCGTTTTTGGAGGCGTCGCTGCTACCTCACGTCTGTCAACCCTACCCTCCGTCTGTCTCTCCAAGATCAGTTTGCCTTGCGGTCACCACGGGGAGGTTCTGTAAAGTGCAGCTCGACAATGACGGAGTGACCTTTCAGATAAGCATGATAAAGCTGCCCATCCCAGCTCTTCCCTCTTCCTCTGCTGTTATGTGCACCACACACACACACACAAACAAATCTAAGCGTGCACAGACACAGAGGCACACACACGCACAGACGTATCTGATGACCTACTCTCTGACAAGTACTCCCTGAGGGATTTCTTTTTTTCTTTTTTTTATACATGCACACAATCCAGACTTCTTCTCAGGCATATAGGATCATGGGGTGTCATCTGGCAGGTAGGGTATCACTGGACCCTGGGAGCTGGGAACCTTGGGGGATGGGGGGGGCGGGCGACTTGAGCGGTTATAGAGAGGTCACGAAAGTCTTTTGGACAACACAGTGCATCTACACATGCGGGGAGGTCATCTTTCACCATCTATCTGCTGGATTCTGCCATGCCTACAGCAAGCCCCTTCACGGTCTCGCTATATATAGCTCCCTCGCTTCCCTGGATTCTTTGTGATGTCCTGCTGCGGTGGAAAGAGTCTGGGGCTCATCATTATAAATCAGCATGTTAGAAGGAATAAAATTTTAAACTGCTTCTCCCTGGATTCAAACTGAAGTCTCCATTAGTGAGGCCAGAGCAAATGCTTGCTTGCATGGCAACACAAAGCAAATCAACACAACAAGCCCTTTAATCACCCTCTCCTTCTGTTTTGTTCTCCTCTCCTCTTCCCACAAAGTCAACTAACTAAACTCTTTAAGGTGAAACACCGTCACAGGTATGTGTTTTTGTTGCACCCGTACCACGACCAAATATATTGTTCATTACATCTACATCTCCCGAGTCCTCGCACCTTACCTGCTGCGTAATGTGAAAATACTTCACAGGGATGTATTTTTCTAACCTTGCATACGTCGGCATAGGTCAAGGGAGATTAGTGGGGAGGAGAGAAGGAGAGTGAAACATCATCATATCACGCTGTGGTCTCTGGCAAGGGGCAGGGCTGCTGACAGTACACAGATAGCGGGGATACGGGGAAGGCAGAAACAGAAACAGGGCCACACAGCAGGAGTGCCCAGAAAGGCGCTGATTAGAAGGCAAAGAGTCAGATACAAACAGTTCAACGGCGGAGCTTTAAAAAACAAAAGAAGATGCAGTGCAGCATGCCAGTTTCAGTGCACACACACACACACATACATACAGAGAGAGAGACAGTGAGAGACGGCATATGAATTCATTTCATGTCAGCCTTGAGGGAGAGCTGAACTACTCGCCTCATCATCCTCCTTCCCGATCGCTCTGTTCTTGGCCTGCTGCACGCCTCCGGGGCCAGCGAAGGCAGCGATTAACGACAACAGGGAGAGTGTGCATAAGTGTGTAAGTGTGTGTAAGGCCTGATCGTTAGAGCGGCCAACTTGTGTAATACAATTACAGAGGCTGCAGAGAAACTGCTAATGTGCACGCAGGCAGCTCTGTCAGATGGATCAGGTATTGAGTTTTCTATGCTTAATTCACTTTCCAGCACACACATGGGTGCATTAGTTAGATTAGAGTAACGGGGGGGGCAGGAGGTGGGGTTGGTCTACCGCCGAGGCAGGCAGATTTGTTTAGCGGTGGCTGTCAATTACAACCCTGACCCTTGCACTAAATGGCTGCTCATCCAGTGGAAAAAAAGGGAAGGTAGACAAAAGCCAGACGAAATTGGTAAAGACATGTCCATTTGCTGCAGAAGATAACAAGTGGCATGTTGTGGAGTAAACAATGGTCAAAACACTGTACTTAATGCTGCACCAATAAAACAGAGTGCTGGGGGCTGAGAAAGCAATGTGACCATCAGGAAGATTAGTGAGGTCTATGTTATCACTCGAATGCCGCAGTAATGGGACGGTACAAGGCCGATGGTGAATGGGTACTTAAAAATATGAAATGGAAAACAAATGATTCAATTTGCCCTTTTTAAAAGTCTCATGCAGTTTAAGAGACTGATTGTGGATACAATCACTCATAACCACTTAGCCCTTTTACTCTTATGAATTGCATTGTGAGCACATAGAGAGGGAATAGTAAAAATAAGACCATATATAAAAACAAGGTTTTTAATACTATAATAATACAATGAGCATTCTTATAATCCTTTTGTTATATTTCTAAATGTTCCTTTTAGAAAATCAGTATGTGCTCCTAATTAGATTTCCTTCCTGTTATTGAACTTCAGTTTTGAACTTTTGCATATTGTACTAAAATAACTGAGAGTTAATAGACTATTCAAACATTTTTAACATCACATGCCTGCAACATTTTAACTGTTTTGTGGATTGAGAAATAGAAAAGTCTAACAAACTGTGGATCAAACACACATCTGTAATCTCTATGTTATTTTTACTTACAAAAAAAGAGCAACAGTACAGATATGGCTGAAGAGTGGATGCTATATGTTGCTTCTGACAGAAAAACATGTTTATCCATGTGTCCTATGCAGAGCTCTTGTATCCGTTTCTCACTGAATCTGGAGCTACTCATCTCAAGGGAACTGGGCTCAGGACGAAACAATCGTGACGCTTGATAGAAAATCATCAGAACTCACTTCCATGGATGATGTATATGAATTAAATCTCAGAGCAGCTCTTTCTCTCCAGTAGCCAAATGAGCAGCAGGAGGGGGGCTGCAGTTTCCACAGTAAACACCTCCTTCCCATGTAAACACATATAATCACAACAAGATGGCCAACGCTGCTCAGCTCGTAATTGTATCACTGAAGTGCGATGAGTGAGTTTTAGGAGGGAGGAGAGCATTACTGCTGTTTGCAGCTGATTGAATTAAAACGTCTGCTTCGCTCCCGAGAGACCACCCCGATACAAAGGACAGAGATGTCTGCGTGTAACAGGGGCCACGCAGTAACAAATAATCTTGTAAGCCATTACAAAAACTCTTTGTAGGCTCTGACAGGATTTTTTTTCTCTCCCCCCCCATCTGACAACCAGCTTCTTCTGACAAAGTGAGAGAGGAGGGCCAAAGGAAAGAAGAATAGAAATGAAGAGTAAAGTTGGATGTGACAGGCTGTGCCGAGAAAACCTTTAACCACCCATAGATAGACAGACAGCTACATCCCCTCATTGTGACACATCCATCAAAGCGCTGATCACTTTTGTCCTCCCACTTGTCCAGTCCTCGTTAAACACCCCTGTGTGTCAGAACTGCTCTGACCGATCCATCCGACTCCGCGGCCGCCGGCCTTCAGACACAACAGCGTGTTACAAGAGTCGCCGCTGACACTTGACATGCCCACGTTGAAAATTCCTCTGACAGAACGCTGCATTCTGTCAAGTTCTTATTAAAACAAACTCTGGCAACGGGACGAAAATGGAAGCTACAGTGTAAATACCCCGGCCCTGAGTTTCTCATGCCCTCGCGCTCAAATTCAATCAACGTGGAAACAACTGCCAACAAGAAAAATGGCAGTAGAAAACCAAAACCAGGTTGCGCCGGTATCTGGTGTTCCACAGAAAAAGGCAACACAATAAGGTTCGGGTTACGCTGCCAAATTTCCCAAAAAATTGCTGGGGAAATGGAAATACGTATGTCAGTTGGTAAATGCTCAAAGCTGCTCAGTCCTTAAAACATCGGTGTGTTCCACATTGTTGTATTTGTTTACCACATCCTTGCTGTTTTTTTTTTTTTTTCCATGAACAAAAAGCCACACAAAGCAGCCCAGAATAGCTGTGGGTTAATGTGCCTCAATTGTGGATGCTCTCAGCCTGTTCATCCTGTGGGTAAAAGCCACGCAGCTTAGGAGTGGCTCTACTATCCCTGTCTCATTTCATTCCTCGTCTCAGCCTGCACCCCCCCCCCCCCACCCCTTTTCTCCTATACTCTTCCTCTGGCCGGTATCATTGCTTTTGTTGGCGAGGTCTTGAGCAAGAGCAGGCTGCTAAATAAAACATTTGGCATGGAAGAACAGCGATAACGAAAAGAGAAAAAAAAGTGGCTAACAGAAAGCTAGTAAGTCTTCGCAGACTTGTAAAAACAAAAATACCATGATTTAGTAACGGAGCTGCTTTCTCCATGCGAGGAGTATGTGTGCAGTCGGATTTAAACAAGCAGCTACTGAAGGAAACTCATCAGGAGGTATGATTTACCAGTCTACTGCTCCTTCCTTTACACAGCGGAGGTTACCCTGTGTTGCCCTCCCTCTCCTGCCACCCCCACCTCCCTGTCTCTCCTGTGTACGCCCCCTCCCCTCTCTGCTTTTTACCTGATGGATCAGCTTACCTCACGTCAGCCTTAAAAAACCATGGGAACCCCTATATGCATGGTGTGTCACCACTGAATTATCGGTTTCCGCTGCACATGCTCCGGCATATCTGCAGCAAGCCATTATGGTGTATCAGCTTACAGCCAGTGTGCTGATTCCAGTGCAGCTGGTGTACTGTATGGGGTCATAGTTTATAGAGGTCTGGAATTAGAGAAACAAGCCTGTCATCTTACTAAGCTCGGTCATTTTTTCCAAACTCAGGATCTCGTTTCTCCGTCAGTTTGACTGGAGGGAGAGAAGTTCTCGAAAACCCTCCACTGTGTTAACAGCAGAACTCCCCAGGTCAATGTAATCCCACTATTCATGACACAACTAATGAAAGGAGTGCATGTGCAAATACTAATAATTTAACAATAATGGCAGTGATTTCATCAGCTTGCAAAAGCAGAAATAGATCCTTCCTGTTGGAGTTATACTGAGGGCTTGTTCTAATCTGCAGGAGGCTCAGTAAAGTCTAATAGAGGCGTGCATGCCACAGTAAGTGTCTGTACCAATATTGTGGGTTCCACGCCTGAACGGATTGCGAGCCCGTGGAGGTTGAACAGCAAACAGGAGTTGTGTTTATGGGAGAAATTTCCAGCAAGAATGCTCGTCTGTATACAAAATAGGGCCAATTCAAACATTTGACCTGGTTTAGGGAAAAACTTTTCTCTCTTTTCCTCCCTCTCTCACTCTTTGCATTTCTAAGCAATCATGACAACAACATCCATTATTCACCCTCTGCCTACTGTTTGGTTAACTCATTGAAAGGGGCAAACGCACAGCTGGAAGCTTCCCCCTCTGCTGCCAATCCCCTCCGCAACTTTGGAGGATTTGCATTTATTGCACCGTACAATCTTTCCTAATGTATTAAAGTGAGAACACGTTCAGCCAATGAGGACGTGCGCGCATTCATTGTTATACAGAAATATTATGAATGTAAAAGGGCAGCTACACTTGACTTCCCCCTCAATCCTTTTGTGTTAGTACACGGTGTAGGACAAGCGAGGGACTGACACTTTGAGCTCATTAATAATTCTGACATTTACAGCAGTGAACTTTCTGAGCGGCACAGACAGGCTTTCTGCCATTATCAACCTCATCTCCATAGTATTCGTTAAATACAGAATGCAAATCAAAGACAAAACAGTCACTTATGCTCTGCATGGAACCTCCTAATTTGGCAGATTTTTAGCAGCACTTTCTGGATTCCCTGACAGATTCACGGAGAGGAGGAAAAATACATTCCAGTTTGTCTTCCCTGGCAAGCACACAAACTGTAGCAGCTTCGACAGTGTGCTTTACATGTTAGGAGTCATAAAGTAGCCCGTCACCGTGGGGCTTCTGTCTGGGCCCCATTTAAATTAGACCCATTGAGCTTGCCCCAGTTAAACACTGTCTGCCAGTACTTAGGTCACCGGGGACTGATAGATCGCCGAGATATGGCACACACAGACACACACACACACACACACACACACACACAGACTCACAAACACACGCTGTACAAACACAGGAAAGTGCTGACACCCAAGAGCAATCTCGAGTTGCAAACTATTACTGGACTCGCAGTAACAAAGCCCAAAATGAAGAAAGGAGGTCACGCAGTAGGGTGTTTGGGGTTGGTGGCGGCGGCGGTGATGATGATGATGGCGGCAGGAGCTGGGTGCTTAACTCTAACTGTGGAAAAACAAAATGTTTTCCACGATGCTGCTGATGAATTCCACAGTGTTTGCTGAGACTTGTACAAAGTAATTACAGACACACACATACACACACATACACACAAAAGGGACAAAAAAGCCCATTCATCACATGCCTGCAACAGTCAAGCATGATTTCAATAGCATATTTCTTTAAACATCCCTGACTCTTAGCACACGTTTGGACTCTTCTCTGCTCTTGTCAACAGGAGGACGTGGAGGGCTGGGGAGGGGGATTAATCACACAACAGTGCATACCAATTGTGAAGCTTTAATTTAGCACCTCATTTAACTCAGTAAAAACAACAACTTTACAGGCTGGCATTCTGACACACATTTAATTCTGCCCTCTGGTAATGGCCTGCTCTGTTTAAAAGTCTGTTTGGCAGCTCTGTAGATAACAGATGGAAGAAAAATGAAGGGAATTATGAGAAAGATTGATTTCCTGGGGATGAATGGTCTGGTATTCACACAGATTTATCTGAAACAGACTTTCTCAGACTCTGTTATTATTGAATAAACACACATACACACCCGCATACACACCACTCCGCCACCATGCGCACAGAGAGGACACACACACATACACACAATACGCACTTATACACAACATTATGCTCATGCAGAAAGCTAAAAAAACAGAGGCACGCTGAATTGTGTGAGTCAGAGTGAAAATATCACATGAGGTGATAAGCGGAGAGAGACTGTGGACTGTTAAGGACACAACAATGAGTTTCTTTTCAAAAGAATATAACTTCTCATTCTCCACATCTTACTGAATGAATCTGCGGTGGAAATAATTATTTCTTACAAAGTGAGCACAAATGCGGTGTCATTGAAACCACCCGCCGTTTCTCATGCCCTTTCTCCAATGTCTAGTAAAAATGTTTTCCTTCAGAAGAACAAGAACAAGCATTGTCCTTTTAGGCGTCCCAAGCCCATCTTTAAGGAACAGTAATGTAAACCAGAGGCTATAACTTCTCTTGTGGCATCTCAAAGCAGACACAGGAATGGAGCAAGAAAAAAAGAGAGAGAGATGAAGGAGAGAGGAGGGGGGCAGGCAGGCGGGCGGATAAAGTCCCTCATTTGAGCCCCATAAAAAGACAAGGAGGAACAAACATTTATCTGTGGCAAGGCGTTCACTGGATGCTTTAAGAGCACAGGAATAACAGAGAGCAAGATGCTGATAAAGTGGAGACAGGAAATGGGGAGCGTGGGTCTCCTGCTCTCATGTTTCAGCTGGGACCAGCGCTCCTACACCCACCGCCCTCCCCCCTCTCCCTCTCTCCTCACCCCGTTCTGTTCTGCTGACATACATAGACCACAACCCTCCCCAACCCAGACATTAGGGCAGCGTCTGGAAACCACCACTCCTCTCCGCGATGCAGGGATGCGACACGTTCCAACAACAACGAAGCCAACGTTACGAGTCCGCAGGTATATAAAATGTGTGGATCTATCCACTTGAGGGCTTAACAAAATACGCGCCAGCTCGCCAAATGACTTATTACAGATGAATATTGTTCCTATTCTTTGGAAGGGCTTTCATAGATTTGCCTTAGTCCCATTCCACTAGTGAAGCCCCGGCTCTGAGCACAAGACAGGGCAAAGCCAGGATTAAGGGTTTAGCTTTGTCAATCAGAGTCAGAATAGAGGGGAAGACAGCAGCTGGATTTCCATTCTGGAGAGCGTGCAGCATTTCCATAGAGACGTGAAAATTCAGGTGATTGCCAAAGCCGCCACGCTGCGTGTGTGTGACTCAGGTGTTATGAGTCACCAATGATACCATCTCGCTCATTACCGCCTCAGTGGTATGTTGGCCTTTCTCATCAGACCTGAACATATAGCCTCCCTTTAACATCAAAGGTGCCCCGGCGGCGGCGGAGCAGAGGATTGAAAGAGCACCTTGAAATGATGATACTCATGCTCAAGACTGTTTTTAGAGCTCCGTCTCTGAATGTTCCAATCATCTATTAAAAATATAATGTCTTAATTTAAAAGATATGCTTGTTATTTGGTGGAACTTCTAGTTCCAAGTTATTCCTCTGTGTGCAGCCTAAGGTATGTGACTTCTACATATGTTCAGTATATAATAGAGTGGATGTCTATGGCATTAGGAGAAGCTACCCTCTGATCTATGGCCTCTCTTTTTAGATAATGTTTTTAAAATGGCATACAAGTGACAGGAAAATTGTCTCCAACACTGTCTGTGGGCACAACCAGGATGTGGGTTTAGGCGTTTGATGTATAGTCATTTAAATTTTTTGTAAATTGTGCACTTGGCAGTTTAAATTATAAGGTGTAGTTTTGTTAGGACCAGGAAGCCATTTTGCAGGAATTTCAAGTTAAAAGTTTCCCTTATACTTTTGACCACTGCTGCTTCCTGGTCCCATTGAAATCCAACAACTGAGTTAAGCTAGGATTACCTCACACCTTCACACTGCATGCAGGGCATGCTTGGCCTAAATTTTTCGGGGTACTTTTCAGAGCTTCTCCCCAGATCTTGCTGTGCCACGTTAGATCTGTGCTTGCTACGTGGTAGTTACCGTGGCTGGTCTGCGCTCCACGCTGGGCCGGGGAACCGAGACGGCAGGGAACACAGTTAAAGGACATCGGGGAAATAACAGCAATCCCACTGACTCTGCCTTTTACTGCTCATCAGCACTTTGAGCTTTTTATAGTGTCTGTGTGCATACATAAGCGTACCAGCATTGCAGCAGCATCTCAAATCCCCCATAACTCTGTCTATTTCGCACCCTAATCCTCTTTAATAGGTAGAATGGCATGTATGGCAACAGTACAGGACACTCATTTATGCTGTGTCCACAGATGGTTACATCACCTAAATCATGGCAAAATTCTGATGTCCATCGCATAATTATATAACAAACACGAAGAGAAACTGATAAGAGCTATTACTAAAGTATCAGGAGGAGTAATCATTAATGCAAAACATAGATACGGCAACAACTCGCAAAGCACCTTCCCTTGCCCTGACCACCTCTTAGTTACTCCTATCTATTTACCTGCGCTGGTAATGACTTGTCCTTGACTGATTTCGTGCTAGGAACACAAAAATGCAGGAGGACATTAGTGGTTGAGCACCAGGGGGGAGGCCATGATGCCAAATTAAAGGGCAGGAGTGGAGTGTGTACTTATACTCACTCATGATGTGCTCTGTCAGCCCTGCTGCTTATAATGGCATGAGAAGGGCCACTTAACTCGTAATCACTACCCCCCCCCTCACCTCCCTGTCCCCTACCTCTCTAGTCCCCCTCACCCATCACCCCCTGGATTTCCTGACTGTTGGCTCTGATCTCTCATCATAAATGAACTGTAGATCAAGAGCAGGGACAGTGGTCCACACCCCCTTCCCCCCCCTGGCTGGGATCCTGCAATCACAGGGCTCTTGGCTTGTGAGAGGCCAACAACTCTTTGAATGACAAATGACTGTTCCTCTAATGCATCAGCCATCTCAACTTTGAAGAGCCATTTTCTGGCAGAGGGGATATCACAGGTAGGAAATCAGGTCACCGCCACCATCATCATCTTTACAATCATTATACCCTATCTCATCCAGTAGTGTACTTGTAAGTGAGACTTTTTTGGAATATATATTTATTTTAATATGCTGTCTATAGCCCGGAACGCAAAACTTGCAGATGTATGTCATTGTAATTTAAAGCCCTTTTATTGCCCTATCCTACTCGCACCAAAAAGTTCTTAGCCAACCTACACACTGCCTAAATGGTGCAGTATATGTTGTGAAGACACACAGGTCAGCCTTTCTGGCACAGACCTGCCTGTCAAGTGTTGCTACTTGTGCTGAGCTCTGCTAATGGACTGCTAATAGAAGTGAATGTTGCACTGTGAAGCTCCCCTGTAGTTGGGAGTGTCACACAGGGTGATTAATGACACTCTCTCCTTTTCTCCCCTGTCCGTCCCTGTCCTCGCTCCATATCTTGCTTTCACCCTTCTTTCTTTCTCTCTCTCACTCTCTTTTTCTCTCCCCACTTCTCAGCTCCCTCTCTTCTCCACTAATCTTTCTGTCCCATTTGCTTCTTTTGTGTCCTTGCAATCACCCTTTTCCCATCATTACTGCTGCACCTCTTCTCCTGTCTTAATATCTTCCTCCCTGGAGATTAAATGAGAATCTGAAATCATTATTACTCTCCCCGAAGCTCATGTTTACATGTAAAACCCCCTGCAAAACAACTGCAACATGGGATAATCAACAAAAAAGTCCAAAAAAAACCTCCTACAGCTTTACATTACAGTAGTCATTCATTCATTGCGCTGCTGGTCAGAGACCATAAACACAGAATAAACACATAAATTGCTCAGGTGAACCAGCAGGGCACCTAAACATGAGAAACGTTGTTGACAGCAAGATCATATCCTCTGTATTGTTACTGAGAGTGTTAACAACCTGCGGAGGAGTTTACACTCAGTCATTATATGCACAAATTAAATATAATGGCTTCCGGGGGCTCGTTAGTTTAAATGCATTTAAATTTGACAGATTTTAGGCAAAATGTGTTAAATTAGACTCAGATATGAGACAAGGATTTTGAATTTCTCCACCAGAGTTACATCCTGACAGTGAGTGGAGAGATCTAAAAAGAATGTTTAGAACACCATAAAGAGATAAAATATAACTAAACTGTTAAATAAATCAATAAAATGCATGGTTGCGCAAGAAGAAATCAGGACTCATGACTTAGGCACATCTAAAATCCTGGCCACAAAGACACTTAACAGTATTTTCCCCCACTAGCACAGCAAAGATATCCTCACATGACTACAGAATTTGCTCCCAAGCCTCAAAATAGCACGTCATATATTTTTTGCTTTCATAACAATAGTATATGGCATCAAGTGGAGCAGGGAAGCAAACTCAGCAGCCACTTTTCACAGTAATTATCACTCACTACCACGCTCCGTCTGTGGCTCGGCGAGTGACCAGCATGCACCTCTGATCCCGCTCAGCACTCTCTGACCATACTGTACACACTGTTTACTTTGCCCTCTTCCTTCACCTGCGTGTAAGAGAGAGTGTTACTGAATGTTAATTTCCTTCAATTACGTTACATTTGCTTGTCTGTAAGTGTGTTGCATTGTCAGCTCATAAGCACTGGAGAAGGCTATCATAAGAGGTGATTTATAATTTATAAGAACCACTCCTCACACACAATGTGCTCATTGTGCATATACGTGGGCCCCTGTTTATAGAATGACCGCAGAGGATGTAAAATTAGCGGCCCCCGAGGAGCCAGTTGTCAGGCCACAGGGAAGCCAGCTAGAATTATAATGATAGAAATAACATTTGTGTTTTTACCTACACCGTTAAAGCAGCGCTCGCTTCAGTCTGAAAGGGAGCCATCGTAACGGCAACTTCTTACTGGGCACAGAGTTACAATATTTCAGAGGCCATATATATTAAAGATCCTTCAACTTTTCCCCCCATTAACAATCCTCAGAGGACACATTGTCAGAGAGCGGAGAGACGGCAGAGACAGGACGGGGTGAGAGTAAGACAGACAGAGGAAGACATAAGAGCAGTACTGTGGAAAAATTCAACTAATCCCTGGAAGGCCACCACCCCTGGGCTCATGAAAGGACACTGGAGTACAAATCTTTACTTATAAAACACCACCAAACTTGCCCACTTAATGAAAACAGTTTTTCATATTGGAAGTTTTTGTTTCCATATGTAAATGAGGCATTATCTAATTAGATATGCGCTGATTTGCATGTTTCCAGAGCAGAAATCTTAACATTAGATGAAGCCAGGTCCAAATTCTTGTTCCATTTGTTTAGATATTGAAATCAAGGGATTTCTCTTTTTATCACTCCATATATCAGAAAATTCCACCAACAGCCATAAAAAATTCATTTTTACCACACTTTTTTAGGAATAAAATGTTACATAAATCAGACTATGAGCAATATACAAACAGACCCCTCTGTAAAAACCTTCACAACACAGACAGGAATAAAGTCGGATGCTGGCACATGTAAGTGCTACTGTGGAGAGTATGAGAAAAAAGTACTTTATATGTATTGTAAACTTCCATGCATTTTTATTTGAAGCCACTATTTACAGACACAATATCTGACACACTCGAAGGGAATATGTTTGGATCCTATAGCACTGTGCAGGGGAAAGACAGAGCTTCATAACAACCCCTGTGTGTTGACTTCCAGTGGATTCTACAGACACATACACAAACTGCCATAAAATAAACATCTAAATGTGTTTTATTTGGACATTTTCTTCCCACTAGTCTTCAAGAAGACATGTTATGGGAGTAAAATAGTCCAAAATCTCAAAATTGACCAATGCATGAAAAATCCATGTTTTTGCCTGAAGTGTATGAATAACAAGCCCACTGCCTGATACAAAGACACACAATAAATAGGCCAGCCATGAACATAAAAAAGAAAGAAATCAATAAAGGAAACTATTTTTTCCTCCTCTTGTCATACATTTAACATACAAAACTTTTGAATGGTTTTCCGAATACTGAGGAGTCTCAAAGGACTCAATTTGCTGAAAGTTTCAAAATCCTCTTGAAACATATCTTTACTTTTCCCTGAAGCAGATTTAATATGTGAAATCAATGAAAAAAAGTAGCTTTCTCCTTGATTCACTGGTCAGTGAGTGGTCTTTTCAGGATAAGAAATCCTAATATTTTAGATCCAATAATTAAAACTAGAAACAGTCTTCACAGTCTTCTTCTCCTCCAGAAAGAAAAAGTGTTGAAAATATCATTTAGTCCCCCCCACGTGCTCTCCTTCTTAAGAGGAAGTATTCAATGTATTCCCATAACACCTTGACATTCTCCACATCAACTTGGAAAAAAAAAAGAAAAAGAAAAAACATGCACACAGACACGGACATTGGACATCCTGTACAGCTCTGCCGCTGTGCTGGAAACACCAGAAGCACATCTGTTCTTGCACCGAGGGTTTCCAATCAAGCTACTGTCACAGAGCTCTCAGCCACCTCTCTGGCAGCTCCCAGCTTATATCTGTCTCAACCTGTCTCCTTTGTCAAGAGTTCAGCAGGTTAATGAGCACTCTCATTTCCCACTGCTGACTTCTGTGTGCACGACGGCAAGAGAGCGAGTCCTCTCAGAGGCTGAAGTCCAAAAAAAAAAAAAAAAAAAAAGTGAAAAAATAAACCCACTGTAGCCAGATGAAATGCATATACAACTACTGTACCACAAAATATGTTCAAACGACTCCCCAAAACAAAATATGCAGGGAGTGATGTTATGAGGGAGCGCCTGGGTAAGTGAGCCACTTTAATCACCAGTAGTTTCACACTGAAGAAGTGACTCTCCAGCGATTTGGAAATGTGTAGAGCTCATCAGTGCCCAAAAATAGCGGGGCCCATTAATTAGTCTCAAACAATGTTCTCCTGGTGTATCGACTTCTTAATGGACAGAGAAGGACCTTGTTCGTATTCCCATCTAGTCAATGACACAGGGCTCTCCGGGGTTTTGCAATGGGTATTATGTCATCTCACCCTGCCCTTCAGAAACCGGACCTGTGGTGTTTTTCATTCTTCCTCGCCCTCTTTTGCTCATTAACTATGTAGGAGTGAGATGAAGGTCTGGAGCGGCCAGATAAGGTTGCTTACAGAACCTCATCCCTGCCTAGGTTATGTGCTCGGACCACCAATTTAAGCTTTTGTTACTCTTGTATGAGCAGTGAAGCCTTAAAGTGGAAAAAAAAAAACATATTACACCATTAAAGATCTACCTTAGGTCTTACCATGTAGACATATGCCTGCCACAACCACCACCACCACTCCAAAAAAAAACAAAAAAGACAGCTCATTTCCCCCCATCTTGTCATGTTGCTCAGCCACAGTTCATTCCAGAAGGAGCCGACAGACCACCTACCTTAACTCATACACATTCTGCATCTGACACACATGCACAAACACATCGTGTGCATCCACCCTCACCCTCCCAGCTCTCTTTGTTTGACAGACAATCCCACTCAGGAGAGAGCAGATTAAGTAAATGGCTTCAGGTGCTGTGGCATTATCTCAGTGCTTTCCAGACCTGACGGCTACCGTGGTTTACAGAAAACATCTTTCAACGGACGACTCTACTCTGAGGGAAACGGGCTGAAAACACACACACACCGACAGCTTTAAAGTTAAACAGAAATGACTGACTTGGACTGATTACATCGGAAGTGTTCGGCTGAAAATGAAAACGGCCATTTCCTTAACTTCACTACTTCATATTTCAAACACAGAGGCTATTCAGCCCTGATAAATAGTCCTTTGAGCAAAGGTCAACACTATAATATCTTATAGCCCTTCAGTGGAATTTGATAGCATTCATTATTAGGGGATGTTTTTTATACGTAGTCCATATGTATGCCAAATCAATACTGAAGAATGAATCATTCTGTGAGTTATTGTTTGAACCAGTTTCAAGTAAACAGCCCAGTGGATGGCAAAGGAGCAAGTGAATGAATAGACATTCAGCCCTCCATCTGAAACCGCATGAAAAGCTCAAAGAATCTGAACTTGAAATTCAATTTGATTTATATTAATAATTACAGAAAAGAACAGTCTCTGTGTTACATTTTATCTGCTGGAGCTTTGCCATTGTTTCAGTGTAACAACAACCGTTTAGGATCTTTTTCTTCCCATGAATATAAAGCAACAGCCTGAACATGGCTTTGATTTTATTTTTGATGTTATGTCAGAGGCTCTATTTGAAGCAGCACAGCAGCACTTCTTGATTTCTTTCCTCAGAGTAACAGATGTGACAGAGCCAAGATGTGGTTTATACACAAGTGAAATGAGCAATATTCAGATTACTGAATGAGACAGAGCTGATTCTGTTACCACCTCTGCTCTGGATATTTAAATATAGTCCCCTAATACTCTGATTTTATATCCCAGTACAGCTGTAGGTAAATTTGGATTCTCATTACTATACGATGTCAACAAATTGTCAGAGAAGAGTCCATTTAGACTTTTGGTAGTTGAGCTCACATTACTCTGGCAGTGTGTTGGCCTAACGCAGGCCTACTTGCTTTGATTCTGGCTACATGCTGGATTTATCCTCTAATCTTTAATAAAGCCCAGAGCCAAAAGGTGGATCAACTCCATTTCTCTGTAGCGAATGTGAGTACGCCTGTTTCAGGTGGGTCTTCTTCCTGTTCACTCCACTCACTCCTGTGGCTGAGTTTACAGAACTTTTTTTTTTTTTTTTTTTTACCGATAACAATGACGCCAAGTTAACAGGTCAAGAGAAGAAGGTTAAAGTTTTACCTTGAGCCACACCGATATCCACCAGGAGAAAAACCAACAGCCAGGACACGGTCAGCATCTCCGGGGAAGCTCTCGACACTCTTCCTCCCTCTCTGTCAATCTGTGCACCGTACCCCATGATGAGGAGTCAAACTCCGCTCTGAGGCAAGTCCGAGTCACTGGGAGAAATTGCGCTCAAACACGCTCGCTGTTGTGCGCCGCAGCCAAAATAAATTCACCCCTCGCAACCCCGAGCGTAAAAAAATATCTGTGCGGGAGATATATCCAGCGCTGTGTTTCTGCAAACATACGAACTGTGACAGTTTATGGAACAAGAGATGGGTGCATCGCCCTCCGTCAGGGAAGATGTTGCATTAAAATCTGTCTCCGTCCGCTTCTCCTTTGGAAGGTTCACTTGGTTTGTCTAGAAGTGTGGATCGATGTCTTGATGGCAAATTCATGCTCCGGTCAGTCCCACGCTTAAAAAAAAATCTAAGTCCTCCGGTAAGTGCCCCCCTCTCTCTCGCTCTCTCTCTCTCTCTCTGTCGCACCTTTCACGCGTACAGACAAGTGTGTGTGTGAGCTGTGCGTGCGCCGCGCCTCGCGCTCCACTGACGGGACTGAACTGGGGGGAAGGAGCCGTCTCTGCGGGCTACCTTGCTCCTTCAGCCAATCCAAGTGCTCCGGCAAGTGGTGGCGCTGTATCAAAACCTGGCCCGGACAGCGGCAAGGAATGGATGGAGTCTATCACGTGCATGATTCATGGAAGCTTTTCGGTTCAACGCACATGACGATGGCTGAAGTTAGTGGGGCTTTTAAAGTGGCCTGAAGTGACCTGTGGCGTTCATTTGGTCTTTCTGTAGAAAAGTCTGATGTAGGAGGCTGCAGAGCTTCAGCAAAACGAGTGAGGGATATTCTAATCTTTATTGTATTGATAAGGCCGTATTGTATTGATTGCATGTGGTTTTAACTTTATTAAAAACTTAAAGCATCATGTATAAAATATATAGGCTACAGTATATATAAAAACAGTGGCAGTGGAATGTCCAGGGTGACTGACACATAATGGGATATTTTTAGGCTGTGAAAACTGATGCATAAGAGCAAAAGCAGCATTTTACTCTTGGTTACTGGTATTTTAACTATTTTAGACACAATTCATTAGTGTAGTTCAGAGGTTCTCAAGAATTAAAAAAAAAAATGGGTTGGGCCATTGCAAGGGGTCACAGATAAATGTGAGGGGTCATCAGATAATTAATGGGAAAGGAAACAGAAAGGTGCACACAGATCTTTACTCTTTTTTTCTTTTTATATCCTTTTTCTCTTTTCCTTTTCTTTGATGTTTTCGATTTTTTTGTTCAGAGGGGTCATGTTAAAACAGGCAAAATGGCAAAACAGTATCTGAAAGCCAAATGCAAAAAATAAAATAAAACACCGGATCAACAAAACTAAACTAAAGTGAAAAATCACAACTAATATTCAACATTAAGCTACAATATGAAGTGAAGTAGAACATAAATATTTCCCTTTGAAATTTTGTGGAGTAGAAGTTCAGAGCAGCAGAAACTGGAAATGCATTTTGTCCGGTACTGTACTGAACAAAACGCTCATTATATCCCAGCCCTGTGTATGGCAAACAGGTGCTTCCGTTTGCTGCTCGCTGCGTGTGTTTTGAGAACATAAATCGTCATTAATTTAGTGCAGGCACTGGAACAGGAAGGCATAATTTATCTGACTGGGCCCTGCACTCGCCCTTGTTTCAGCCACTCTAATTGTTATTTAGAAGTAATAATAGCATGTCTCAAAACCTGATCAATAATGAGCTCAACCAACTGACGTACTTTCAAACACACACACACGTGGACACACGCACACACGCACGACTTTTGCTTTGCAGGGGGAAATTTGTTTCAGTGATTCCGATAAAAGGCTGATGAGTAATTACAAATGCATGACAGATGTCTAGGCAATGCCCCTGACACTATGTGATTAATGTGAAATATGAGCTTGACACTATCTCTGCGCCAAAATGAAACGTGATAACTTAAAATATGAATCTAATTTAGAAGCATGTTATTCTCCTCCCTTAACGTCTTTTTTTTAAAACATGCGCTGATGTCAATGGGCAACTGTCACCTTGCTGGCATTTTAATTATAGGTAGGATATGCAGGAAACTGCTTTTATTCTCGACCCAAACGCTCAAATACATGGTGAGAAAGAAAGCTGCAGTTTGGGTTTCCAAATATATAGTGCATACTTGCACAGCGTGTGTTTGACAAGGTAGGAGCTCCTTTTTGCCATTTCATGGAAACAAGGATTCAACAAGGTGCTGTAAATGCTCCACAGAGAGGGTCAGTCCACACTGACTCCACCGTGATGCATTCATGCTGCTATCAACACATTCCACATCATCCCAACGGTGCTCTGTGTGGTCGAGATATGCAGAGTGGGTGGAAAACTATGGTAGAAAAACTGAGGTTGCTGTTGTGGTCTTACGACAATCTTGAAGCGATGTGTGCATGTGAAACGGCACGTTATCTGGCTGCGTGTATCCATCTGAACATAAAGAGGGCGACCGTGAAGGCCACATCCATATGCTGTCACCATGTCTGACACATCACAAACCAGGATTTCTCAGATCAGCCTCTTTCTCTTTTTTTTTCAAAATGCTCATCGGTCCCCTTGCTCTGGTGATGGCTCACATAGCCTCATTTTCTTGTTCTTTGCTGACTGGAGTGGAAAGTGGCGTAGCCCTCTGCTGCTGCAGCCCATCCAATTCAAGGTTAAATGATGTGTGCTTTCTGAGATGTCCCTCTGCACATTTGTGTTGTACTGCTGTCATTTATTTGTGGCCTGTTAACTCGAACAAGTTTTGCCATTGTCCTTTGATGAGCAGTGGCTCTCAAAACCATTACAACCCTTTCTATGGTTTCTGTCTCACTTTTGTTGTGAGTTGTTCAGTAAAGCATAAACACAGATTTTTTTTTTAATATCAATTAATTTCAGCTTATTATGGGTATGTCTTTTAAGTTTAATTGACCTCTCACTAACTTCAGAAGGAGTTTAATTTAAAATTTCAAAAACATAATCACATGCAGTTAATTTCTGTTGCCTCCAGAAGAATTGCACTGAATCTATCATATTTCTATATAGCCGTCTGCTCTCTCTACAGCTCTTGTGTTTACATTTTCTTTCTAATTGCATTTCATTGCCACTGAGCAGCACACTATTTGGCCGTTAATGTATCTAGTCCGAAGGAGTGAGAGACGGAAAGGAGGAAGATGCTCTCAGTTTTTATGGAGAAGACAGAAACACTCATGTGACCTTAAACATTTATTTCCGACCTGCGTGAGCTTTTGAGAGGGGATATACAGCACGAGTGCCAGTAGTGAAAAGCCTGGAAATACTGAGGTGTAAATGAACCTCTCCTCCCACCACCCAGATTGTTAACATGCCCTTTTCAGCAAATAACTCCTCTCCCTGCACACCTTTATCAGGAGAGAAGCATTTAGGCCCACAGGACTGCTGCCAGATGGATGTTTTAGTCTCGCAGGAAACTTGACACTGTAGTGCATGATGATCCCAGGAGGGCGGGCATGTCTGAGATGCTGGAAGTGGAGCGTCTGGACCAAACAACCACAGCAAGCAAAAAGTCACTTAAATCAAACATCTTACCCATTTTGGCTTTCAGTTTGAGAGCAACTGAACCCTTGAGCTTTATCTGCATGCTTTATAACGATGCTTTATTTACGCATGACTCATCGTCTGAGTCACTCAGTTCTTTGCTTAAATGGGACGGAACCTTGGAAGGTGAATACAGAGTGTGTATATGTTTTGTATTTATTTACCTCTAAAAATTATTAAGAAGTGTGAAATCCAACGTTTATCCTATTGAATATTTATTATGTGTGAAAAGCATAAGATTCTGTCACATCTGTGCAAGATTTGCTTAAGAGAAGGGAAAAATGTGAACTTTATATATTGTATATTGTTCAAATGAGAAGGAGTGGGAGGTTATATTGTGGTAGTCAATCACAGAATCTACAAGGATGTAAATAGCTCTGGCCAAAGTAGAAGTTAGGCAGATAGCACGTCCCTTTCAGACGTGCTTTTGCTAACCTTTGCTGACATTCATCAAAATGGTTCGAGTGGAGACATTAATGATAGTGCTTCCCCGTGCGAATCATCTCTGCTGTTAGCCACATAGGAGCGGCAATATTGGTCAGTCCACCACTTCGGTCCAGACTGAAATATCTCAACAACTACTGTAGATTGCCATGAAATTTACTGCAGACATTCATGTTCCTTAGAGGATAAATCCTATTGACTTTGGTGACCCCCCTTACTTTTTCATCTAGAGCCACCAGTAGGTCAACGTTGTCACTTACTCTGTGAAATACCTACTTGATGAAAAAGGGGAAGAAAAAAAAAATAGAATTGCCGCCTTGAAGTTGTATGTCTCTGCCAACGAGCCAAGTTACAGGAAATATGTTCACAATCTCCCTTCCTATGTATAGCACTTAGGTGTTTGGTGCCACAGTGATGTTGACCTTTGACCATTTAGATATGAAATGTCATCACTTCACTGTTGCTCTTACAGTATTATACATCTGTTTTGAATGTTGTCATAATTAGTGTATAAATTCATGATTTATGGCCAAAAACATGAATTTTTGATACCACAATGACCTTGACTTTTGACATTTGAGTATCAAACTTCATTGAGTTCATTCTTTTTTTGTCGGCTGTATCGGCATCCCCTCTGTTCTGAGGTGACCATGACCATGACTTCTGACTTCAGACCACTTGAATGTTTGTGCAAAACCGGAAGGAATTCCCTCACGGTGATCTTGAGGTACGACTTGTACAGCAAGAGGCCAAGAATGTCTTTCGTAAGGTCACAGTGACCTTGACCTTAGGACCTTTGGCCACTCCTCGAACAAAATTGAATTGGTTCATCCTTAAGTCCAACTGGATCTTTGCGCCAAATTTGAAGAGATTCCCTCGAGGGGTTCCCAAGATATTGTGTTCACCAGGCCAAAACCGTGTTCTACTGAGGTCACCTGGAGATTGACCTTTAACCTTTGGCCGCCAAAATCTAATCAGTTCTTCCTTGAGTCCAAGTAAATGTTTCCAGCAAATTGGAAGAGACTCCCCTGAGCTATCATGTCCACTTGGGTGGGACGGACAGACAGACGGATGAATGGATGGACAATGTGAAAACACTCTGCCTCCTTCCTCGGCTGTCGCTGGTGCAGAGGCCAGAAAAGGCCAGGAGGAGGTTGTTACTGACATGCCTCAACAACTATCGGATAGATTGGCATGACATTTTGAACAAATCTCTGTGCCCTGCACGCACAGGACGAACTGTAATAACTTTGGTGATTTTTTTTCCGGTGGCATCAGCTAGTCTGCTTCTCCTCATCAGTCCCGGCTCTACTTTTTGTTTTGTGCAACTTAGCACAACTTAGTGACCACAGTAAACATTATACCTGCTAAAATGTTAGCATGGTGATGTTAGCTGTCAGCTCAAAACAACATCACGCCTATGTAGCCCACAGTCTCACAGAGCCACCAGCATGTCTGTAGACTCTTGGCCTTGTTACCACACATACACTTTCATCCTTTGTTTCTCGGCACAGGCTCACGTCAGACATCCCATATTCCTGCTGAGTGCTCACAGGACCTCTGTCTCTACCATCAGGCTGCCGATCCGTCGGACAGAGCGACAGGCAGTCAGACAGATTGATAGGCAGACAAACAAACAGAGAGAGATATGCAGGCAGACTGACGATAATGCAGAGGCAATGTAATGCAGTTTCTACGTGGAGCCCACTCCCCCAACTCCGACCCATCCCCCTCCCTCCCATCACCATACACATACACACAAATAGACCTCAGCTTCTTTCTAATTTTAAAGATAAACATCACTGAGTGAAAATGGAATTGGAAATTAATCACAGCTATAAATTAAGTCACCTTTAGGGGTATCCTTCTTCTTCCTCCACGGAGTTACAGGTAGATAGTAGAAGTTACTCCATGTGCTGAGCTGCAGGATAGAGAGAAAACTGAATGATGACAAATGGCGTAATATGATTTGCACACAAAGCAGTGGTTTGGGGCTGATTTTTTTTTTTTTTTTTTTTTTACAACTGTGAGCCAGAGAGAGACAGTGAATGGTGGTGGTGGTGGTGTGTGTCACACAATAAAGCTACTTTCTATCGCTTTGGGCACATTTTACTGCTGCTCTTGATATCAGTATTAAAAGTGATTTGCAGCTCCGTATGTGGCAAGGAATCAAAACTTAATTTAGGCAGATAAAGATGCCATTTGGGAGGGAGATAAAGTGCTGCATCATGGGAGATGTGTTCCCCAGCCTGCTCTCAGCTCCTCACCCTTACAGCGCCCTCAGATTTACTAGCTCTTTTTTCCTGCTCCATAAAACAGCAAATCTGCTCGCCAGGCGACACAGGCAAATGTTAATGGATTCATTTGTCAAGAACCTTCCACTTATTTACAGTCCTCTTCCATTACCGTTGCTCCTCCTGTAAGAGAAAAACCAGTGGCCAAAGTCAAAATATCGATTTGCCTGTCCATCACGCCTGTGAGTCATCCTGTAAAACACACCAAGCCGAAGACACTGCTGCCACCAGGGGCGTGTTTCAACATGACAGTTACACAATCGGCACACAAGCTGGGTTTTTTTGGTGCCGGTGTCTCCCATTGCTGCAATTATGTAATACAAGAAGACTGCAGGGGGAAAAAAAGAAATTCATCATAATTGAAAATGTTGTAATTTATTGAATATCATTTCATTTTGATGTACATGATATAAAATAGGTCATTGTCGCTGCCCTGAAATTTCTTTTCATGTTTTCTTTTCTTTTCTTATATTTATGGCATTCTGACAGAAAAGATGTTCCACAGAATCTGTAATTTGCCGACCTTTTAAAATGAATCAACTTCACACAACCGGTAAACATGTCAACATAGAGGGGTTCCACTTATTCCTTTTTTGTTTGTTTGTTTCAGATAGTGCTCAGCTTGAGCGAGGCATGGGGTTTTAAATATTTTACACGAGGAATGTTTTACTGGGAGAATGGTTCAAGGCAAAAATGGAAATGCTGTTCACCAAATGCACCTGAACGGTATTCCTCAAAACAGTTTTACTTGATTCTAAATTTCGGTCGGGGGCCTCCGTGACAGCAGCCTGATGAGGGTTCATTCATGCTGTTTGTACTTACTTACATATACAGTACTAAAAAGTCCCGGGGTTGATTACACTGCTGCAGCTCCTTAGACCACCACGGTTGCTCCATTGTGACTGCTGACGCAAGCCAGACCTTGACCCTGCCACACAAGCCAGTGATAGTTCAGACTTCTCATCTGAACATACAGCCTCGAGGAAGGTGAGAGCCCTGCTGCGCCACAGACCAGACATGCCCCTCAACACATCTAATATCTCCCGCCACTGCTCAGGTTTGGCTGCGCTGTGGAAGCTGGATCAAAGCCTCCAGCTTGCCTCTGTTTAGTATCTGTCCAAACCGTCCGAGTAGATCAGATCTGAGCTAAGCAGATATCCTAATCTGGGCAGAAACATGGCTAAAAGATTCACAGCCACTGATGTTGTAACAGTAATACTATTAGTTGTTGTAGTAGTAGTATAAGTACATCAAGTATTAATCCCTCTTGGGCAAATTTCTTTATCGTGGAAAACATCAAAAGCGATGCAAGGCAAACATAGTGCCAAACATAAGCAGGTCACACACAAGCCAACAGCTCATGCATATGCACAGCCAATTTACTGATTCTAGATGCCACCCTGTATGTCGTGCAAACAACAACAACAAAAAAAAGGCTTGTGGAAAGTTCATTTCATGGAGAAATAACAATAAATCACTTGTTTGTCGTCTAACCGTTTTCTCACTTTTCCCATGGAACCAATTGTTACGTAACACACTGAATGATGCATTTGTGTTTGCTCTTCTGTCTTTTCCCAGTAAAACCGCTGTTGGTTTTACTGGGGAACTGGAACTCATCTAGGGCCCTTAGATTACAGTCATTTAATGAAGACAGCGTTTAAACAACAGCCTAAATTTGTGGCATTTCAACAGGAAAACAGTGCTCGACTACAATATCCATGCGGCAGTTAGAGAATGTCTGTGATTCATTGTTTAATAAACACTGAGTGCATCCTTGAAGCGAAGTATTTGCTCTCTTCCCACTGAATGCTGTGACTCAAATCCTCAGAGGTTCCTGTATGGCCTTTCCTAACTATATAAAAGCTTCTGATTATCTCTTCACATGGGATACACAGCACTGCAGCATCTCACAGTCTCCCATCCTCACATCTGCTTCATCCCTCTTTTCCCTTCTCGTTTTTTTCCCCCCACTTCTTTTTCTACAGTCCCCACCTCCCATCCGGGGAAATGGTTTGGCCTTTCTGAAGTAAACAGGCATTAATCACTCCTTGAGAGGGAATTGTCTGAGGGACAGCCCACAGCATTTGAAGGGGGCCACACAGAGGCACATGGGAGCAGGAGATAGATGCTGTAGGGGTGCGGGGTGTTACGGCCCCCTATGGGACGTGTACAGCACCAGCTGATGGGGTCAGTGTGTCCACCTTGGGTAAGTGTGTCAAGGACGGTGAGAAGAGGAGGTGGGACTTTGGCTCGGGGTGATATGCTGCTGTAAAGTGGAGCAGTGGGCCGACAGAAGACTCTTTCTGTCTTTCTTCTGTTTTCTCTTCCCTTTTAATTTCTACAACAATACAAGGAAATCACACTTGTGGATAAGCATAAATTAATGAGTGATCTTTCATGAATATGAGAGTGTAAAAAAAACACACAAAAAAACCTCACACACTTCCACTGGTAAATGTCAGAAGAAAAAAAAAGATTGACTGTGTACTTTCACTTCTTCATACCAAATGAAGATGCGGTATTATTGTCTGTTCTTTGACATTTCAAATCTTTGATATTTACCACAAAATCTACTTTTGACAGGAAGCTTGTGGAGAGAGCTTCAAAATAATGCAAACCCACATTGAGAAAATGAGGACAAATATTTATGATTGCTCAATTTTTGATGTACTGTTTTCATCATTAGCTCTGAGACAGATGAATAGCACAATCTAACACAGTTTATGAACCATGAATGGCAAGTACAACTGCCATTTCAGTCATAATTACTTGTTCTTCTCGAGTGACCACATTAAAAGTGTTTATTGTACTTTATTGTTGTTTTTCAGAGTATTACATGAGCCTGAAAAAGAATCTGTTACTCTAACATATATGTGAATGTGGACTATTCGTGTAAAATGCACCACTGTCTTATTCCACATGTTGTTATTCCCTTCTGAAATCCAAAAATATGGCTTAATAAAGTCTAATATATTCTGACACTAACCAGCTAACACTGACATTAGCAATCTCAGCTAATTAGTCAGAGTATACTCATGACATGTTTTATGATACACTGCAGCATGAAGATGTCGCTCACTGACCGCAGACCACTGTCATCCATTATGATCATCTGCTATTTAATTAGAATCAGCAGTGTTTGCCAACGGAGATGTACTGTATGTAACCCAGTATTATCCAGTGCAATAACAGCTTTGTGAGAATTATTCATGAAGGTCTAGAGTGCCATTTTTGCTGGCAAAGAATAGTCCTTTGTCAACAGGAATTCAAGCTTAATCAACAGGAAATCCTGTGAAAAATGAATCAGATTACAGAGGCCGATTTTTCACCTCTTCTTGGGAAGCATCAATTTCTTTATTTCATTATCACTGATGTTAAAGTGTACAAAAATAAATGAGGAATATTTTGAAGACAATAAAAAATAGGCACTGCTACTCGTGAGAGCAGAACATTTCTGTGCTTCAATTCTCTCCGACATAAGGCTCGACGATGCCTGTACAACTTGAGTGACTCTTTGTAAACTATTTCCATTCTCTACCTCAACAAGTGATCTCACCTCTCAAGCCTTATAAACATATAGAAGTGGGGCCATAATGTTGTCCAGCTTTTTCCAAAACAAAGATTTCCCTTGCACAGCCAGTACTGTGGCTCTGTAAGCAGCGGTTCCACTTTGTTACAGACTTAAGTATCTTACGGGTTGCCATGAAATTTTGTGTTGACATCGTGGTCCCCAGCGGATAAACCTGACTTTAATGATTTTCTGTTACTCGATACCGGCAGCAGATCAGAGTTTTCACCTGCCAAACATCTGAAAATTTTACATGGGCACTCTTGAGATGAATTTTAGACAGCTCCACTATACTGTAAGGTTGACATATTCTGTATCCTCTTGAAGGTGAATAGCTTTGCTGATGTCTTCAATTCCGACAACATTGCAAGATTGAAAAATAAATTGAAGCCAACTCTCTTTTTTTCCCTACTATGTCATTGCCACTGGCAAATTATCTATATGATGGTCAGAAAGACTCTTAAAACTTAAACTTTAATATTTGTACTCCTCAGCCTGTCCAAATTAGCCACAAAGAAAACACTTCCTGAATAGATTCCAACGTAAAAATCCATGGTCCTTGTTCTGTGGAGAAAACAACTAAAACCCAGCTGAGGCTAATGCCTGGCTTCAGCAGTCTGAGTTGAACAAATCAAGTGAGCATCTTTGAGAAGTATAATTATACAGTGTTTCTGTGTGGAGATGCAGCAGAGGCGTAGTCGGACAAAGGCGGAAATTTGTACTACAAAGACAGTAACTTTGGATGATATACACTTAATTGTGTAACTCAGACTGCTAAACACCTCAAATTAACTTGAGCTACATTTACTTGCACTGAATACAGGCTGTGGATTTTAGCTCATTGTCTCCTCAAGAGAGAATAGCATCCAGATTATCCACCAAAATAGTCTGATTGTACACATGTAAATATTGTTTTTAAGATGAACCGGTTATTTACACTGCGCATTGTTGTTGGGATTTGTTAAGGCTTGTGAATTTGCCATCAGACTCTCTCGTGTATCAAGCCGTTATACCTTCTGCTGGTCTCCAGCTCGTTACAACAGGAGCACTCAGGCAGCAGGGAGACATATGCTGTTCATCTTAAGTGGTGCTTTAAAAGGTATTGATGGTTTAAAAGCAGCTATAGCAAGTGATCAATGAGGAGATCGCTCTGTCTGTTTCACTGTGATGACAGTGTGGTGGATCATCAACCAGACTCTTACAGAACTGTATCCTATTGTCCGTATAAGTACTGTAACACACATTTCAAATGGATTCAGCCTGACACCACACGTCACCAGCGTTGCTATATATAGACGCCATTATAAATCATCAGCTCCCATATATTTTTTGTCCAGGAAATCAGCATTAATGGTCCTCACTGTAGGTGAAACGACAGTTGGGCAACAATTGGAGTCTTGGCAAAGCAAGAGCAACACTCTGATTACAATCAGCCAGATGGCTGCCAAGAAATGTTTGGATGTAATTGGGAAGGAGGGGAGAGGCAGATTTCATACTTAAAATTTATCTTTTGTGTCTTTAATAACCCAAAGCTCCATAAAGCTGTCAAACTATTTGAACGTTTCATGTTTCATGTTTATGCAGAACAAAAGCAATATCATTCGAAAGTCAGCAATAGTGCACATCCAAAATAGGATTTTGTGTAATTACAGAACTCCATTTAAAAAAAATAAAAGGTTTGGGTTGGTTTTCACAAAGAAAGGTTTTTCGTTGTTTTTTTGATTATAATAATTTTCCTGTTGCCCTTTCCTGTTCAACAAACGTCTAATTAATTGTTCACCAAAGTCTGAATCACTCTCATTTTGCCGTCTCACTTTGCCTGGATCATGCAAAAACTCAAATTCCTAGTAGGTGAGAGAAGAAAGCACAGCATAATGTTCCACAGCATAAGAGCTCTCCACTTACTCTAAGATGCTTTCATCTGGCTCGTCTGAGAGTCAGGCCTGTTGTCTTTTGTTAGGGTGTGAATTTCAGCTATGTTTTGAACTGACATGACACAGCCAGGGATGTTTGTACATCCAGCGTTTGAATGACGGAGGAGTAAAGGCCTGCGTGATGATGTATGAGCAGCATGTCAACTCTGTCTGTTAACAATGATTTATGAACGCTTGAGGGGGGAGCAATGCCAGGTTATGGTAATGTAGTCAGACTGAGAAAGCTACTGTAAACACAATGTATGACACCCAATGAAAGCTCACACAGGAATCCATTTCACCCTTTTGCATTCCAGTCTTATGATACTGTATGAGAAACTGTCTCATTTCAGGGCAACAAAAGGCCAAAGGATTCATTTAAACATCTCAAAGAAACATTTCTCTGCTGACAAACTACTTCCTGATTTGTAAATGAACTCCGTGCAACCCAAGATAAGAAAGATGTGGATGATGAAGAAAAAATAGCTGTTGTAAACCATCCAATCTGTGATCTCTATTCTTATGAGGCTCAGACCAACATGACGGAGCTCACGCTCGTGCAGCTCATGTTCTTCCGTAACCTGAAACTCAGGCTCATCAAAGAAATTCCAATAAGCAGTAGAGACATTTCCCAGAGAGCATCCTGTGGGGCTCCTGGTGGCAAGCAGCACTGATGGGTGGGGTCAGTGTGTCAAACTCCAATCCTGCCCCATTACTCAGCACAGGTCCCATTAATGTATCAGCCATCTGATCTGCACAGCTGCAGGAGCAGGGGTGGGCGGGTGGGGAGGGAACATGTAAACACAAAGAGTGAGCAACTCAAAGGAAGGATGAAGTGGACACGGAGAGATGGGTTCTTACATCCTTCTTGCATGAATGGCAGGCTGTTACTCCTCTTCCATACCATGGCTACATAGAGATGGACGCAAACTGTCAGCACAAGGTCAAACCAATCGAAAAACAGCCAATTTACTTTGGACTCTCTAGAGGTCGTGAGAGAGTGAAAAGATGCGTGGAGAGGAAGTGCACTCCTGCATGTGAACGTGTGTCTTTTAACAGTTGTGTGCATGTGTGTGTGTGTGTGTGTACATATGCACACTCAACAGAAAAAAGGCAAAAAGCGTGTGTCTTTTCGTATGTAGTCGCATGGCAAGCATCCTTTGCTAGGAATGACCTGCTTGTCTCATTAATAGGTTGTTGCCAGGGGGGAACAATATGCAAACCAAGCAGGAAAAATGGAAATCAAAATACCCCCTCCTCGCCCCACCACCACCCACTCCATGGTCATACACACTCAGCGACGCAACACACATAAACACACACACTAACAGTCACAGTGCATTACATTATTCAGCTCATAAAGCACTTACAGTACGGATAGGTAGGCTAAGGCTTTTAATTTGTAACTAAACATTTGCTACCAACAAGAAAGACGAGTCCCACTTAATCATGTTTCTTTGGCGTATAATGTGAGCTGTTTACGTGAAAGTAAGTAACTGTTAATGGAAAACTTTGAATATTGGGCTGGAATTTATTTTTGCACCTTACATGTGTGCTATATTGTTGCATAAATCTGTTTTAGTGCTGAGCTGTAATGCACAGCAATGAGTAAGCAGTGTGCTTACTCACTGGAGTAATGAACAAATTAAAACAAGCACCATGAAAAGTAAAAAGCAAATGTTCTTAAATCCCATTTGCGCAAACAATTAGGCAAAACATTTTAGAGGAGCATATTTAAGAAAACAAAAACAAAAAAAGGCTGTAGACAAAATGCATGTGGATAAACCTTAGTTTGTATAGTGAGAAGAGCTGAGATACTTCAGTTTAACAGTGTACAACTGCAGAAAGCAGTATTAAGGAATGATTGTTATCAATCCTGTTGCCTTAGGAGGAAAAACCAGACGTTCAAGTGGGTGTTGATGAAGAAACAAAAGAGGGCCTTAATTTCATTATTGTCGCTCTTCTGCAGCAGACAGGAGCCCGGAGAGTTTTCCAGTGGACCCCTGCTGATATGGGCTGTGGCGGACGGGCTCAGGCTTTCAGGCAGACTTCACTTCAGGCTCCGAGACAAGGGGAGAGGGGATCTGTTGGGTTCCCTTCTGGGTAGGGGGCGGGTGATATCTAAGGACCCCTGCTCTGTTTCTGCTCCAGGTTACACCGGCTATAGCAGGGGGTCCTCCCCTCCCAGTCCCTGAAGGGTCTCCTCATTCTCAGCTTGAACCGCAATTAAAAGAAGTCAAATGCAGATCAGAGCGTAACCACAAGAAAGGAGTTGTTCCTTCAGCCACATCATGTTCAAACTCAATCTAGTGAATCTAGTGTATTCACCATCTGTGGGAAGGGACCATGTTATATTAGTCACATGCAAAGTATAAAAAATACACCTGGATAACAACCACTGTTGCAGTGTATTGTGTAATGTTTTCGTTTTCATTTTCTGCATCATGTGATTTGATCCTCTGAGCTACAATGGCGGCTGTTATAATAATAATGGTGGAAATAATCTCACAACCACTTCTTAACTGTAACTGTAGATATTTGTTATTTCCCTTCCAAAGCACAAATTCTGAAGATGTGCCATTTCTTTGAGAGAAAATAAATGTTTAAAATGCAAATATTTGCTTGCTTGCAAGTATTTCAAATAAATAATTAGCATTCAGTCAGTCTGGCACTCAGAGATTTTTTCTGCAGCTTTAACCATCTTTTTTTTCTTCCCACACCTCTTTCAACTGTTGGGGTTAGCTATCTTGTAGGTACAATGCAAACATTACTGGTCTCGATTTCATTGACATTGTTGCTACACTTAAGTGCAGTAACCTAATCCGTTCTGAAACAGAAGGGTTTCAACCTTAGCCAGCGGGCTGGGAGGGGAGGAGGGCTGAGTGGAAGTGGAGGAGGGTGTTGTCACCGCACTTTACAGCACTATGGCGTACTGTAGAAGTGGCAGGGGCCTCAGGGTCATTTAGATAGGGTTCCTCTACCCTGAGGTGTTAAATTCAAAACCACATTTATTATCTCAAAAAATGCTTTTCTTTCAGCATCTGCTCACTTAACTTTAATTATGGCTTCCTTTCAGAGGAGGAAAGCCATTAAGCTAGGGTGGGTCTCGCCTCTCTCTATGGCGTTGAGCACTGTGTCATGGCTGAAAACAGCTCTGATGCATTTGGAAAGGTGGAATTTATTGTCTTTTCTAAACAGCCCACAAAAGTTAGTCTGCGTTCTACTTCCCCGAAGGGTTGAGAGATGCATTTTTATGTAGAAATAAAAAAAGAATGAAAGAAAAAAGGAAAGTAAGTAGTGCAGTGATATGCAAATGGAAAAGGCCAGGGGCCTGCAGTAGTGGTCACTGTGGGCGTAATCCAAGGCTAAACTGTATGTTGGTTTGTGTGCAAGCATTTGGAAGCACGTGTGCACTTTTGTTTGTGCACATATGTGTTGATCCTTCTACAGGCCTCATGCATTTGGCCCATTTTTCCTCATTGTGCTGCGAGTACCCCACTGGGGAGGAAGACGAGGGAGATTAACTATGTTTCCTGTTGGAGAGGCTTTGATGTTAAGTCCTGGGGGAAACGCTGTTCAGTCACATTTTCCCTTCATCTGCTGCATGTCATTCAGCATGTACAAACACCTCCAAAGTCACCAAGCCCTTCATGCTGTTAACTGCCTACATTTAGAGACATCAGTCATGTTGTAAGAGCAGCCCATAAGTTTGACCTCAACTTGGTGGAAAAGCTTTTTCTCATTTTTACTGTTTACAAGGAGTTTTACTGAGAAAGAAACGCAGGTGCTGTGGATAAATTCAGTGCAAAGCATCTCTGCAGATCTGTTATAATGTAATAGTATACCACCAACATAGAGAGTGCAGAATTGATCTTGTGGCTTTTTTCCATATGATGGAGTAAGTCGACCCTCTGCTGATTAATTAATTATTTATTTATCTAATGTTGATTGTGGGGAGTATTGCAGAGCATAGACCAACATATAGCTTCTATAGCATTAGCTGGTTTCCCATGCCCAATCCTTTCCAATAAAGTGCACACAACTCAAGAAAAATATATAATTATATACCTATAGCACCAACATTACCCACAGTACAGCAATCCTGAAACCATTAGCCTCAAGCAGAGATGGACTAGAGGTCTGCTAACATCACCTCATTCTAAAGACCAAGCTTAAGTCATTATTCAAAAGGCTGTTTTTTCAGCTTCCACTGGAGTCACAAAAAGCCTTGTTCAACTTTTTCCACATATGCAATAGTGCTTGAGTTCCCCTTTTAAACTCTATTTCACTGACCCCCACACACTATCAAAACTGAGTTCTGTATTTCCACAAAGATGCAAAAATACATGACAAACATCTTTCTCCATTTCAATGATATAGGCTACAAAAGGGCAGCTCATAGTTCCCCACAGCCAATTTACCCACACAACAAAAAAGCTGAGGTTCTACCATGTCACCAAGCACTTTAGGAGCTTAGTTGGGCCTTTATGGATTTTAAAATAGCTATCTGTAGTTTTTGTTTGTGAGTTAAGCAACAAGCGTCATTCCTTTACTCCCCGAGAGCTGTCTCCAGCAGTGGAAAGCAACTCGTTTGTTTAGTTTTTCCCTCTTCTCTAGTTAGCACACTGCTAGACCCTGCCTATCTTATACATTTATTTAATATTGTAAATGCAGCAATGGCTGAAGCTCTTGCTAAGACTGGTAAGTAAACAACTGTTAATGATAACGTTTGCTATGTAGCCAGCAACAGTAAAACATAGCTCTTCTGACATGGACACATTTAATTAGCCGATAAGAAACGTAATTGCTGAATAATATGGAAATTGTGTAATGTTATTAGCTTCTTGTCTGAAATGAAATGAAGTCTGACTTACATATTATATCCATGTTATGTAGTTGGCCGTTTGATTAAATATCCACAGGAGAATTTAGAAAGTTAGTAAGTGTCCCACAGAGTTAATAACTGCTTTTTGCCTTAACTTCCATCACAGACTGAGCGCCTGCCATGTAGCTGGAAAGTTTCTTTTTGTTTTTTTTAATAGGAGCATGTTGTCAGAGCATGTTGAGTCATCTGTGGTGATTTGAGGTGGGTGTGGGGATATCAAAGGGACCAAAGAAGACTAGTGAGAAGACAGTAAAGCAGACATTTGGTGGCAACAGCTGCAAAGGTCTGGGATCAGGTGAGCATATTTTATCTACAGTAGGCTACATGTGTGTTGTGTAGGTAATCTTATCCCGTCCTGATGCTTTGAATAAAAATGAAAATAACCGCATGGATTATGTATTTACACAACGTATAATGTCTTTCTCTTCCTATGTTTATTTTCTGTTGTTCACCTTGGTTTTTAACTCCTCTTCATAGACTTACTATTAATTATAATTTCAGCAGTATTTAGAGTTAAAGCATTTGGCCTCCATGGCAGCTGGAGCCCTCTCTTGAGCTGTCAGTATGATTGACGATTGAGACAGTACATGAATTTCAAATCCTAGAGGAACATACGGGGCTGGCAACATAAACAGGTACAAAACTCCAGTAATAGGAATCAAAAGTAGGCAATTAAGGGCCCTAAATGTAAATCAGCTACATGCACCGTATTCCCGCTTTATCCACCCTGTGGATGTGTGGGTAACTGAGGAAACCCCCTACTCCCCCCGCCCCTCCCCTTGTGTGGACAGCCCTCCTGCTCAGTCACCGGGGACTGGTTGGAGAGAAAACAGGGCACTTGCACCCTTTTGCATTCAATTATGGGTCATGTTTAAATCTCCCAAGCCTAAAATAAGAACACAGGAATCCAGGATGGTGGCCAGCTAATGCAGACACATAGACAGACACGCGCGCACACATCCTGGTTGGATATTTGGGCATTGGAGTGAAGCCAAGCATAGCTGCGATCGCGCCTTTTCACACATCAGCAAACACCATTTCTCCTGCATTAATACTGAGTTCATGTTCATCAGCTACTTAAAATAAATATATAATATATTTGTGTTTCCTGAGACAGTATGTAATCGAGTGTTTTTTGTATGTTTTTTTGGTATTTTCACATTAGAATGACAACCCAAAAATAAATCTAACATGGGATTAACAATTTTGAGAAATATTGTACCACCCCTGTATCTTATTCATGTATTTATTTAACAATCTGTTCAACATCACTTTAAGACCTTACCCTCTGGTCAAAGTAGCTTTTTGATGTCATTTCTTTTCCTGAGATACTCCAGATTGGAAAGAGTTGATGAGAGGACTACGATTTACCAGATGGCACATTGTGTGTTCTTGTTTCTTGGCAGTCTGACCCTACTGAATATTGAGATGAGAGACCAGCTTGGATTTTCTGGGAAAAAGAGTGTGAAATTTCTTGGACTGACTGTATTGCCTATCTGTCACCTTCTGTATTGGACTATATGTGCAGTCAGTGATGGTGAAACCGTCATGAAATCACACTTGAAGGAAGCAATTTGATGGTTGCATATTTCGATGATGCATCTATGTGCTTCTGTGCCTTATACTGTATATTGATCTAAATGGGATTTGCTGAGCCTGCAGTCTGAAGAGATCTAGGTCAAACATTCACACACTGGTTACATTTAAAATTACTATTAAACATTGTGTTTAAAGGAACAATTTTCCATTCTTCTATTGAAAAAAAAAAGTATTACCACAACAGTTCCTCTTTACATATGGCTCGAAGGCCTGCTTTAAGGTTTTACGCAAGTTAATAAGCCTCAGCACAGGTTGTACCTTTTCATCATGGGCTCTGGACCCTTTCATTAACCTCCTCCAACAGTGTAGGAGACAACAGGCAGCTGGACTGCATTTGGGGACAGATTGGGAGCAGGCATGTGTTTGGCCGGGGGATTGTGGCGCTGAAGAGAACTCGGATGTGGAGAAGGAAGTGCCCGAAAATAAAACACTTGCCACTTAAGTTGACCACTGATTCCCAGCGTAGAGCACTGGAGACTGCTCTATACAATAGCTAATCTAGCTGATGCTTAAGGACACACTGCTGCTTTTCAAAAGCGGAGAGAAAAAACAGATTTGGTCAGGAAATAGACATGCACTCGACCAAACTGTCTTGTTAAGAGCAGTGATTCAGTGTGTGTTGGCAGACGGAGATTTGACTGTTTATGAGATGTTCTCAGTGGGAAGTAAGGCAGTGGCTGGGCTGCCACCTTGAGGTTTACAGATGTACTTATATTTATTTTGCCATATGTGATGCGGTGTGAGACATCAGAAAATGTTGAGATAACTGGAGAGCAGATTAAACCTTTGAAATCTTATAAACTTTCATTTACACCATATCCAACAAAATGTAATTTGAAAAGAAGACCAGAAAAGAAAAGAAAAGAAAAGAAAAGAAGAGAATGTATTTGTATTTGTTGTTAAGCATTGAATTAATTCACATTTGGACTGTGAATATATTAAAATGGAGATGAATGAGAGAAAAATACCAAATCCTCCTTTGGAAGGATTTGTGTTTTCTCCCACTTTTAATATCTCAGTGACTTTGCTTGTTATGGTTCTGGCTATAGGAAGATGGAGAGCACCCACTGCATCATGCGCTATAGATGTACTGCGCCAGACACAGTAAGGGCTGATGGGAAAGGGCTGGTTGTATGTCACAGTTAGAGGCAGTGAAAATGCATAGAGGGTTCAGCCTCTGACTGAATAGGACACGTGCTGGCAAATTTATAGAAGTATTAAACATTAAATGCTCTGATGCAATTGCGATTTCATGACAGGGAAATGGGATAGTTAATAACTGTCTCAGTGAGCAGCTTTCTAGCTTGAGATGAGCCACAATTAGGTCAAACTGGCTGGTGCATTAGGAGAAGGACAAGAGGCAGTTTCAGGACTTTTCTTCTTTGGGATGGGTGAAACGCGGCATTAATCACAGTAATGTTGCTGCAGTGTCGGTAGAGACAGCCCATGACGCCTTCTCTGCATAATATCCTAAAGTGAGCGCTGCATTCTCCTGCTAATTTATGTACTGCTACCAGGACTGTACAGTGAAGCCTTCTGAGGATGCCTTTTGCTCTACAGCTCACAGAAAAGATGAGGACACATTTGGCTGGCTGCGAAGAAACTTTAGTGTATTGTAGTTTTATGTCTGCAGACTGATGAAGTCTGCAGTGCCTCAGCTGCAGTGTCAAAGCTCTGGAGGTGTAGGTCAATGGCTGCTACTGTCCCGGTGTAGTTGTTCAAAAAAGTGTAAGTAGATATAAAATGAGACATAAGATGTGATGCTACACACTAAAGTAACTTCAATGCATCCGACTCCTCTGTAACTATTCCACAGTAAATTGCCTTCCTACTCTTAATCACTCTGCCATTACTGTTTCTTTACTGCTGCTTGTTTTCCCATTTATTTTAGTATAATGCTGCAAACGTCATTAGATAAGGGAGAAATCCTTTAAAGGAAGAGAAAATTAACTGTCATCGTCATTCATTCTTATGGTCCCCAAACCCTTTTAATTCAGATGTCATTATCAAGATGGGAGCAGTCTGCAATTTCAAAAATATAGCAGTTCTTTTTCCATGTTGACATTTTTCAGTATAATTAGATTAAGTGAAATCACTGCTTTGACATGTAAACAGAAATCCTAAAAAACAAAAAATTGATGAATGTTCCCAGGAAACTACATATGCAAAACTAAATTATTTAAATGCATTATAAACATGCAAGTGATGCAAATTTGCCATTTCCAGTGGACGCTGGTGACACTTAACAGATCAGTAAAATTCATAAATCTCTTTTTTTTTGACAGATTTTGCATAATGTAATGATAATATTCAGGAACTAACTATGAAAACTACACCAACGACTAATGTGGCTAAATTTGAAAATAAAGTTCAAGATCAATCAAAATGAAAACAACTTATATGTTATCTTTCTTTGCACATGTCCAGCCTGCTGCACATCTCTAAAACTGTGTGACTGACATTACAAAGCTGCTCTTTCCTCTCTGCAGCAAACACTGTGTGCGTCTGTGTCAGCAAAGCAAGATGGCTTCGACTGCAAGCTACAGATGGGACGGCATGAAACACAAGACCATGTAGATTGAAACCCTAGATCCAATAAGCCATTCTGTGAGTAACACAATATTGCACTGCATGTGCAAGAAAAAGTTCCTGGAAAAAGCAGCAGCTCTCCTTTTCTGCACATCTGCATCATGGGAGAAGAGCTTTTCTTTTCTTTTTTTTTCTTGGTTGCTATCCATCAGATCTGCTGAGGCAGCAGCATACGTCTGAACGCTTCCCATCTACTGTGCTGACAGCCGGACTGATATGGGAACCAGCAAGCAAGAGAGAATCAATTAGTGGCCCATACGTTTGAATGACAGCGGGGATGGAGTAGATTTAGAGAGCAGGGACTGGAATATTCTGTCATTGTCAGTGAAGCAAAAATAATGGTGATCAGAAGGATTCTTATCTCTGTTCCAATCAGTGTCAAGAATCTTTAACACATGCACACTCACTCACACACACAGCCACAGTGTTCGTGGGGTACAACAAGTAGCTGTACTCTGCATGGAAAGCCCATTCTGTGGTGATGTAATGATTTGGTGGACGCAACACTGCAGAAAGTGTCATCAAAGTGACTTTGGAGTAGCATCGAGGACAATTTACGCATCTGTTATACTAAGATAGTTTCATTTTCTAACAACATTTGTTGTTGTGTTGTGTTGTTGAACACATTTGTTTTTATCTTGCTGAAACACCTAAGGTTAAATATCTCACTGTACAACAGTTCTATGCAAAAACAAAGTAAGAAAGACAAAATTAAGATAGAGAGGGCAAAACATTCATTATTAATAGACTATCAATTATTAATTAAATGTCAAACCACAAAATTTGTGTGGAAAATATAGAAGATAAATACAGCCTAATTAAATCATACCAACATATCATACGCACATCAAACTGCAAATCATTTTGAAAATGTTGTGTTATTAAAAGAAACTTTCATATGCTGTTAGGAGAAATCAATTCATGTCCATGACTTGTGTAAACAAACTGTAAATGTTTCATCAGGACATCCTGCTCCAAGTAAGCTCTGTAGATCCTACACAGTCAAGTATTGAAGATGCTGAAAGGAAACTACCAATCATTTGTTATTGATCGGCTGGAGCAACTCACAGTTATCTTAACTGATACATGATCTAGTCCTTGTTTAGGGTACACAATCAATGGCTTCAATGAGGATTATTTTCAGTCCTGGATGCTGTGATCGGGAAAACCTCAAGAGTTGATGGAAAGTTGATAGAAATATTACTGTAATACTAAACAACCAACCATGACGTGGTGCACTACTTCAGGGAAATGTCAATCAGGACATGAACACTCAGTCATCCCCGTGATTCCCTCTGCATTAGGGTTAAGCATAATTCACTCCTCTAACTGTATATGAATTTTAAAAAGGGCAACTGTTTATTTCCATTTGATGACAAAATGCTGAGCAGCCATCATGTGATGCATTGTAATGTGCTTCCCACCAAGGCTCTATAAAAGCATTTACTGCTCAGTAAATCTCTTTAATAGATGAAAAAGTAGGAAAAAATCAATGCTAAAACAAACACAAATAAGTGAGTGTCTCCCGACCACGCGCATATATGCACATATTATATGCATAGGCCATAGCGCTCGTTATTTACTGAAGAAAAATTTAATTCATCAACAGATAAAAGCTTTAAAAGTTATAGGCCTGTTGTAGCAACTTTATGGAGGACAAAATTAATGATAAAATGCTGTATGGATTTTCTCAGTAATAATGATGTGCTCCTTGTGCACCCAAACAAACACACAAGTACACACATAAACACACATGCATGCATGCACTTTAGACTTCAGGCTTTGACTATATGAGTAGAACAGTCTTTATCTGCAGATGTTGTTTGCAAGGTGAAGGATTAGTCATTATCACATGACTGTGATGTATGACAAATATACACCGATGAGGCAGAACATTATGACCACTGACGGGTGAAGTGAATAACACTTCATCACGACACCTGTTAGTGGGTGGGATATATAAGGCAGAAAGTGAACATTTTGTACTCAAAGTTGGTGTGTTAGAAGCAGGAAAAATGGGCAAGCAGAAGGATTTGAGTGAGTTTGACAGTGGCCAAATTGTGATGGCTAGACGACTGGGTCAGAGCATCTCAAAAACTGCAGCTCTTGTTGGGTGTTCCTGGTCAGTAAAGTGGTCCAAGGAAGGAATAGTAATGCAGAGCGAAGGCTGGCCCATGTGGTCCAATCCAACAGACCAGCTACTGTTGCTCAAATAGCTGGAGAAGTTAATGCTGGTTCTGATAAAAGGTGTCAGAATATGCAGTGCATCACAGTCTGTTGCATATTTGGCAGCAAAACGGGGATCAACACAATATTAGGAAGGTGTCTTAATCTTAATGTTATGCCTGATTGGTATATCGTAGAAAGCTCTGGAAAAGTCTCCTAAATTAACCTTGATTTGAGATTATTTTGTCAAACTTCAAGAAGAAAAAACTTTCACACCTAACTTAAATTAATTTGGCATAAATGGATTACATTTTGGACATGTAGAAATTATGTTACCATTACATCAGTGTGGAGGGAGGTAATCTTTGTATTAAAGTGCACATCACATTCTCCAAGTCTCAGTGACTGAGCTCATTTGGTGAGACTGTGAAGACAAATTAGTTACACTGTGTATGCTTTCTATCTTTCAGAAATGAAGAATAATCGAGATTGTTCGCTCTGTTCAGGCATCACCACCGTAGCCTCTTTTTTTTTTTTACCAGCATAGGAATATCAAATTATGTGGCTGTGATAAGACATGCAAATGAGTAGAAACTAGTAAAACTATAAATGATGCTCACAAAACCAGCCAAAAGATCCACTAGTTGGCACTAAGATTGTTTATAGGTAGTCAGTAAAGATCCGGCTGCTATACAAAAGCTGGATGTTTATCTCGACTGCGCCAACATTGCATCATCCAAAGCTGATGGAAGAACTTGCAAAGATGCTTATAGGCTTCGCTTGAGACGTAGCAACTCCTGTAATAGCCTATACAGTATTGTATCATTGGTTCTATATCATTGCAATAAAAATGGACATTTGAGATGAGATCTTCACTGGGGAGTCAAGAAAATTAATGGGAAAAAAATAAAAAAAAACAAGATGATGAAAGTGATCTTTCTTCTGTATTACAAAATGTGGGCCTATAGTGTTTATGTGATTTTGACAGCAATCTTGACAACCTGCAGTAACATTAAACAAAGGATTATAAAACACATAAGATATAATTAAAGAAGAAAAAAAAACGTAGGTAAGGTCAAATAAATACCCCCGCTCCCATTTTATGCAAATGAGCTGGGGTATTCTTGTCTGAATAGCTAATGTTATTGCATTTATCAATCAAAGCCCCTCATTGGGAGGCCAAGCAGATGGGAATACAGCTGTGTAAAGTCAGAAAATAATCTGTTTAATTATTATTATAATCTTCAGGGCACACACCAGTCTTGTGATGCAGACGACACATAAGACCACCCAAAACAATCACATATACTATATGTATATTATTCTCACTGTTTCACTGAATACAGGATGCGAGAGCAAAGCCAATTCTATCTGTCCTCTCTCTGAAATAAGAACATGACTCTCTCATCAGATACACATTTTAGGCCACGGACTAGAATTGTCTTTTCTGTTGTTTTGACTGTCATGTTCGTGCAGAGAGACGCGCTCTGCTAGTCTGAGTCACACAGAAGATAAGGCTGCTCCATTACCGAGGGACAGCTCAAAGACTGCACTGTCCACTTGCCCCGTCCTTGTTTTGTGCACAAAAGAGAAAAAAAGAAAGCCAAAATGCCAAAATGCAACTCTGTTAAAATTTAGAGCAAGGCAAGATAATCATAAATAAATAACCCACAATTTCATTATGAGCTGGAATTTGAATGTATGGACAGAAACTGCATGCAAACACAGCATCGTTTAACCGTCTGAGATGAGTTTGGGCACCAGGGAGCAGCAGCCATGTGTATTTGAAGACCATTTAAAAATAGGCACAAGCTGTTATCAGACCAGTGAGATGCAAATCAATAGTGATTTTATTAGAATGTTTTATGACCTCTATTTCCCAAAGTTTACAAATGAATCATATGATTTCCTATTCCATTAAGTGTGGTTTTAAGCAAGTGCCGAGGCGCCAGCGTGGAGGAAGTGTGTATGTGGTCTACATGCTGATGATGTGGAAATAGCTCAGCATGGTAAAGGACTATTCCAGTGTTTTTGAATGATATAGTCCATTTACTATTTAAGTGCACATACTGTGCTCGACCATACTGCTAATCAGTTTTTAAATGTTTTTTTAATATATGTTCTCCCTTCCAGGCAACCATTAGTTAAGATTCATTTCCACTGATGATTTACTAGAAACATGAAACAGGAGCGAGGGAGTTCATCTCTTATCGACATCCACTCTATTGTCTGTTGATTACCAGTGTGTTGTAATGCTGCTGGAGGAGATTTATCTGGGAAGAATAGTGAGTATTATTGCACTGACTCACAATAGTGAGTAATTGTGATTGTAATGCACACCTATGTTTCAAGTCAAAGGGTTGTCTGAATGAATCAAAACCTGAAGCAACTTGAAAGAAAATAGAGCATAACAATTTGAAATTGGAAAACCTTACTGTAACAGATCTTCATATCTGTCGACACCCTGACATTGTTGATTTATATTAAACTCTGTTTAGATAGCCAGTTGTGTCAGTTCAGTATGAACTCTATAAAGAGCTGACACTTTCATCCGTTTGACTGGAATGATCCATTTCCCCCACTCATCGTTCCTGCCTGATACAACCCACATGTTTCCATTCCTCCACTCAGAGCTGGGACTTTGGATTCCTCCAGAAAGTTCTTTGGGGAGCAGGGCTAAGACAGCCCCGCTCTCCCTGCTCTACCAGACTGGGGTGAAATCCACTAATCGGCTTTTGTGGCCAAACGTGATAAAGCAACAGCCAGGATCAGGCCAATTTACAGTGCACCAGTTCTGTCTGTCCTGTGTGAGCTGCATATCCACACAGCAGCAGCTCAGCATCCTCCTCTTAAAAAGATTTTATTACTATCAGGCCTGGATTGGCAGAATCTTGTGGAATAACCCCATTGTGAAGAGCCTGCCTCACTCATTTCTACAGCTGGCGGCTCAGTGGAAGCGGGAAGCTAAGATGGTGCTTCATACACTGTCTCAGTGTGGGGTCCCTACAGCAGCTCCACACATAAGTAGTGCCAACTGTGTGTGTCACAACACATCTGTGCAGATGTTGGCTGGACAGCTGAGGATTGGATGAGGTGTGTTTCATGTAATATAAGTTACTATAAAACTGCTCAGCATCCTTCAAAAGATTAGTTTCCCTTTGATGACCAATTAAAAAGCAGGGCACTATGGCGTTAACTTAACACTTAGCGTCCATTTCCTGTTGTAGGTCTTAAAAATGTTTGCTTAGCCAGACTTAAATTTAAGAAATATGGCAGAAGGCTTTAACTTTGACTTATCAGAAGTGGAGTGCATAATTTTCTGCATAAACATTTCCTGGAATTAAGTCACAGACTGCTTATAAAGTTTGTTAAGGGAAGAATATTGGTAATCCCAAAAATCGATGTTGTGAAACCTCTTCAGAGGGTGAAAGAAAGAAAGAAAGAAAGAAAGAAAGAAAGAAAGAAAGAAAGAAAGAAAGAAAGAAAGAAAGAAAGAAAGAAAGAAAGAAAGAAAGAAAGAAAGAAAGAAAGAAAGAAAGAAAGAAAGAATTATTGACCATGTTAAAGGATTCAGGCAAATTCAACCTGGGGCTTCAGGTTCTTAATAGTTTAGGTTTAAAAGAAGTAATCTGAAGATTTTTACTTCAAGAAAGCCGACATGTTTGTAAACGGAGCTGTAATACAAAGTCTTGCGCGAACTCGCAAAGTCTCGCATGAGAGTCAAGTTGACGGCTAACTATGTTTACAGGTCGTCTGAACCTCCTGTTTGTTTTACCAACAAAGGAATATCAGCTCAGAGTCACGACGTCTTTGTAGCAGTAAGAGTAAGTCTGGATACTACCTGTAAACATACTGAGCTCAGTGAGTGAAGGCTCCTGCATCATCTGTGATTTAACATGGTTTATATAGACTATAAAGAAGGAGACCTCTTTCTGTCAGAATCATTTATGTTATTGTTACTTTACAGCCTTTGAAGTTACAACGGAAATGTTATTTCAGCGAGTAGGGGGAGAAACTGCTGTGACTTTTTTGACTTTCATGAGACTTGACTATAGATTTCTTTGATTTGTGCCATGAATGCAAAAATATTTTCATGGTCGGTATCCAGTTTTGATATCGTAAGGTACGGCCTATTGCACTAGTGAGATTAGAATGAGAGTGCTGAAATGAAAATCTGCAATTTTTTTTTAATCATCATAATTTAGGGACATGAAAGACTTGCAGTGGATTTTTTACTTTGCTTGAAACCTCTGGTGCTGAATATAGCTGGCACTGATTTCCTCTGCCATTAAGATGAGTTACCTGTTCTACCTCTGAAGCTCAGCAGTGTTTCTCCAGCTACACTCCATTATCATGTCGAATACCTGACTTCTTTTACCATCGTCAGACGAGACAAGGTTCTTATCAGAGTACCTGGGATGTTTCAGGTATCGAGGGCAACCTGTTATGTAACACTGTGAGAATTAAGCCGGTGTGGGGATGTACCTGGGACTTTAATCAAGAGAGAACTCCTGGTACGAAAAGAAAATCCTCCAGAAAACAACATATTACAGAATACACAGAGGGAAATTTAGACACGGGACAACAAATTAGTTTAAAACACCTCTGGGAGCAGCAGCAGCAGAAGGTGTAGCTCAACAAGGAGGAGAAGCTCTTTATTTGGCGCTTGGACTGATTAATAGTCGCAGAATACTTAAAATCCAGACGGGTTCTGAAGTGCAGTTAATCACAGGTTTTATTGTAGGTCTTAAATCAAGAGGGGCAAGTCGGGGCTCAAGTAATTTTTAGAATATTGCCATCATTATTTTTGAACAGTTCCTATTTTCCCCAAAGCCCTTTTGTTAGGAGGTAGTTATCTGGAGAAGCTGGAGTGCACTTTGACGCATCTCAGGTGTTGGATATTGGGAAAAGGGCAGGTGGTGCCTCCTCTGACTAGGATGCTTCACAAAAGCAGTGACGATAAGCATGTAATTACAAAATAATTTTAATTTTGCTATATCATTATACCTCCGTCTCTTTAACGACCTTGGCTTCTGTGAAATCACACCATCACAGGTGGTGCAGTGGAGCAAAAATAACACTAGCTGAACGTTAACAAACTTGATTTTTCTCTATTAAAAGGTTGCACATTTACCTGGAGAAAGAGAAGTGAAAGGAAAGAAAAGAAAAGAAAAGAAAAAGGTATGGCTGGTATGGTATGTGAACAGAAGGACAGCGCCACCGCTCTGACATCATTTTCAGATGGCATGCCAGCTCTGCCGCCATGCACAGATTTTCTGCCTGGCCCTGGAGCTCAAACATCACATGTCTAGATGTGAGGACCCTGCGCCCTGTGGGTAAATACACTGCAAGACCAGACTGCATGTCAATATCCACAACACATCGAGTTGCGTCCCCTCTGTGCTCCGCTGGGAAATTAATGAGACTGTTAACTCGCCACTTTTGAACTCAATGTGAATTTGTCTATTTTGTCATCTTTACAGTGCTGTAGTAAGAAGCGATGTGTGCTGTTAAACTGCTACGTGCCCGTTTCATAAACAAAATGCCAGTTGGATTTCATGATCTTGATAGTTCGAGCTAAAGAGAACAGTTGAACTGAACGTTTTCATATTGCAAATTCTAACCAGAGACAACTTTTGCAATTTTACTATGTTTACTATGCCAAATAAAATAATGATGGATGGTGTTTTTCAGGTTTTTTTATTTTTACAGGTGGCAGTTTCTTGGAAATTAATTCTACCTTCTGTCTGTATAAATGCTGGCATCACAAATTTAACAACCCAAAATAATCACAAATTTAACAGACTTGAAACTTTGCAGTCGGTTGATTATAAAGATCAGATGGCAACCACTAAAATATCTCTACCTCTTTTCTCTCCTGTTTCGACTGAGCCCATTTTTATTTTCCCAGTTATCCCAGTTCTTCTGTGTCTCCTATTCCCTCTCCACTAATTGTAATGATCTCTCCTTCAGTCTCATTGCCCCCTGCCCTCTTGTGTCTACCTCCCATTCACAACGAATTTGGCGGGTCCAGGCTCAGGGGTGTCCTTTTTGTCATTGGCAGCGGTGACCTCCACGTCTCCCCCCGCCCCTGGCACAGGGTCAATTATTCACTGCACGGGAACTACACCTGTGTCCCTGGTGAATCTTGCCGACAACCAGCCACCAGAAAAAAATGAGTCTATTACCATGGTGGTGCCAGGTGATGGATTTCATGTTCGCTCGTGGAGTGCAGGTAAAAACCTGGGGAAGCCGCTGAAGGTGACCTTCACAGCTAAGGCATCTTTACCAGTCGTGCGTGCAAACATACAGACTCCCATGAGGAAGTATCAAAGGAGAGAGTGGGGCATTGGTTTCCATGTCAGACTTGTTTGTTTGTTCGGGGTTATTGTTGTGTATGCTGTAAACCTGAACAACCTTGAGCTGCAAATTCCTCCATAAGACGTTCCCCGGTGAACTATACTGCAGGTATAACATCTATTTAGACCAATAAAAACATAGTTCACTGCCCCTTTTGCATGGGAAGTACTCTGTGGCATCTGAACCGCGGTGTAATAAAACATCTATCACTGCATTGTTGTATCATGGAGTAATACCTGAAGGATTCCTGTTTACACAATATCATTCGATATGATACAAAACTTTACAGTCATCATAAAGGGCTATTGTGGACTCTTTAACAGATTTATTTTCGAGCTGAGGTCTGCTAGTGCTGAAGTATCACCTTTCACAACACATTCTCAGTACCCACTAGTGAGGTGGCATCTGCAGTGCTCAAGGCAGGATGGCAGCCATGCAGGATAGCACCAAACCAAGCTGTTAGACCTGCTGTCTGCTAATCCATTCCAGTGTGGCAGCACAGTCAGTGAACCCCATGCAGGCAGCACTTGAGGTCAACAGATATGGTCAATACATGTGGTCAGAACATGTGGTCAGAACAACAGTGCTGTTGGACCATGACTAACAGATTGTACGATAGGCCGTTTGCTGCGTGCATGTGTGTGTGTGTGTGTGTGTGTGCGTGTGTGTGCGTCGTGCTATTTCTTTGCCTCCCCGCCTGCTTCTCTGCAGCTCTATCTATATGTCCTTGTGTGTACGTTTGAGGCTGTATACCCTTTTTGTCTTTGTGCACTTATGCATGCCAGGAGACTTGGCTGCATACTTGGGAGACAGGTGAGACATGGAGAGGGTACAGGCAGGTTTTTGGAACAGCCTCACCTCTCTGTAATTCTGGACCGTTGACGTGCCTGTCTTAATACCAGCGTGTGTCAGCTGTCCTCAGCATGCAGAGGCACTGGCGTGTACAGCTCCAGTCTGCTGCTCCTCGGCCTCACTTGTTTCCTAGTCGCTCGCGGGCCCGCCAACCAGGCCAGACATGGCACAAGACAGAAGAGGAGCGCCGCACGACTCAGGCTTGGTCACCCGGTTCTTGCTTTTGTTCAAAAATTAAGCTATTTACATTATTTTCCGCCCAAAGTCTATGTTTGCTATTTAAAATGATATATCCAAAGTGCTTGGAAATTATTGCCTATAAAATTATTGAGTTTGTTTTATGTTATCCGGGGTCAGAAAGCAAATGATTCCAATAAAATGGTCAATTTAGAAGTTGCTATGGAAATGAGTTATGAACTACACATACCGGAGGTTAAGAAACACAACTGTGAAACCTTTATAGTATGCTTAGTGTTTTATGGGAGATTTTATTGCCCATCTGCCATGGGCCCAGTTGGAAGTGCTTGAATTTACTGATATGTGTGAAGCTCTTATTGAAATATAATTAATTGCGCGCTTTATGTAATTGGATTATTTGCTCCTCTTTTGCCATCATCATAACGATCAGATGTATTCGTTTCCGAGAATACACACGTGCTGTAGTTGTAATCCGTGTATATTTTATAGGACACACACAGGCTGACAAAAACAGATAGAAGACATATTAATAAATGCTCTTACACGCTATTACAAAAAACTCTTTATCCTCTAATCTTGTCGTAGTTAATCATATTTAATTTGAAAATGTGACTTATGAGTAATGTACGTGTCCATTAATGAGACAATAAGCATACGCAGTGTTCCTCACAGTGTCTGTCATCAATCACAAAGACTAAGCTCGTGTAGTTTTGTTTTATTCTGAAAAGCCAGAGAGGCTTTTTTTGTTCAGAGGGGGAGCTGTTAATGTAAAAAAAAATTAACATTTCCACTGTGACAAATGATGTTTAATCAAATGTATCCTGACATGTTTTAATGTCGTGCCTAACTGTCAGTCACTATGGTGCTGCATGGAGGGGGTGGTGGGGCAGAATTTGCATGGTGGGTAAAATAGCACCCCCTGAAGGCACAAAGATGAACTATAAATCTAAATGAAAAAGACAAAGCATGTCACCACACAAAGCCAGAGTACAACACACCCACTCACTGAGCGAGTGTTAAGAGCTCAAACATTCATTTATCTGTTGCCACTATTGCCACCAGGGTTAAGTATGAAAACGTGTGTGTGTTTTTGTGATTTTGATGAACAACATATTTGTTTATCTGGTGGTGGAAGTAGATTCCAATTCTCCTCTTTTGAATGTCGATGGTTGAGGGGCTATACCCTTTTATTTACATTTGGATCACAGATTGGGCCTTTAAGCCTCGTCCCCGGAGTTCTGATAATGAACTTATGTGTTACGACATTTAAACAGGCAGGCCTGGACAGCCTCTCATAACTCAAAAAGGTTATTCTCTGGCAGCAGATATAGATAAATGTCAACAACGTTGCTGAGGCTTTACTGAAATAGAGCAGACATGATGTTCACAGCTGATATTTACACAGCAGAGCCAAGTCTGAAGGACGAGGGAAGACATGGCCTGCTGACAAAATCACTTCTCACTGTAATTCTTGCCCAGCGATGGAGTACGATACCAGAAAAGAAACAGCATCTGAATTGTAAGTGTGATGCAAATTAGCAGAACCGTTTCACGTGGATGACATAATACTCAATGGCGGCAAATAGCTAAATAGAAAATTACCTTTGTACTAGACTTAATTCGGTTGCAACTTGGTTTCACTTGTTCCCCCTCTAAGTCGCACTGACACATGCTGTAGCCCAAATCTCACCTCAGTCTGCCGTCATTAATCCAGGGAGCACCTGAGGCATGTCTCTGCGAGAGGTTACCCCCGGAACTCAAATGAGGGATGAGAGGAGGAAGAAAAAAAAGAAGGCGAGAACAGAAGAAGGCCAATTTGTGTGTTAGCCCCAGCAGCAGGACAGGCAGGCACTTAATTCTGTGGAATCGCATCATTATATGCACCATTTACCAGATGCCCATTTAACATGCAATAATTAGATCAGTCAGTTTGGAGGGGGGAAAAAGCCTCAACGTGGGCTACTCAAATAGGGTCCCTTGCCATAACATTAGCAACCCCCTACAGGGTCACTTGTCAAAACTGTTTGAGAGATTAATTCTTTGGAGTGTCAAGGAGAAAAATGTATAGATTGTTTTTCTCTTTTGTTCTTTGTTCTACAGTTTACCATTGATATGAGATACGCAGCAGAGTATAGAATTATTAAGAACAAGATGAATTACAAAATGAATTAAAATTTTAAATACTGGGTGCATGCAAAGTATCTTCTCCTGATTGACAAAGTAATGAATAATAATGAAGTGTGGTGATCAAAGAGGTTCTGGAAATGTGCCTTTTTCCTCAGTGTTTCATTTAAGAATGATTTCTGGAAGTAGCCTATGTTTATGGATTTTTTTTTTTTTTCAGTCTTTGTGAGTTGAACAAATCCCATAACAGGATTCTCAAACATTGCCTCTACACAACAAACGCTCTCAACTCTTTGTCTCATATATTAATACTGATCATCGCATTTTTCTTCACTTCCAAACCTATTTCATCTCGCGATGAACCCGTCTCCCCCGCAAATTACTTTTAAAGTACAGTGTGTGACTTTTATGGTGCACACCGGACAAAATCCCCTTCTCCGCTGAACTCCGTTCTATTTGGCTTGTGTTAATAATGCCCATCCATTTCAGAAGGAGAATCATTTCATTTCTCTCAGAAGCAACTTTCCTTAGTTCATCACACACAGCCACCGCGCTACCGAGTCCATTCTCTCCAGCAGGAAGCAGATAATAAACTGAGGAGCCGCTCTGTGCGGGGGTAGGCCCAGTCGTTCTTGTGTGATGGGCCAAAACCTGTGCGCTCACTCTAACAGTCCCGAGAAGCAGATGTTGAATCCTCTGCTTTTACTGGTGCTGTTATGGAGATGTTAATGGGGTAATTCATGGAAGATATAAAGTGAAATAGGTCATCATCAGCTTTCAGCTCTTTCATTGTCAGTGTGTGTGTGTGTGTGTGTGTGTATGTGTGGGCTTGGGCTATGCTCATTTCAGCTGAGGGCAGCCGTGGAGCAATGGCACATCCCCTGGGCAGAGGAGAGTGAGTGGTACCTGAGGAGTTAAATGGCCTGAGGAGGACACGGCCCACCATGCCTGTATTCTGTAAAGCTCTGCAGCACAGCCTAATACAATGGTAGAAGAAAGGGTGTGTACTTCATTCACAGCCTGAAAATGTGTGCTTGCAGGATGTTTATGGCAGTAGTATATAGAAATGACATGATATCCAAATGATACAGCAGTGCATCAAAACGCTTTGAGACCAATTAAAAAAAGGAAGAGATGCTGAAAAAAAATCTGCCACCCTAACAACCTCTTTTATGTTCCTTCACAGATGCTGCAATTTGGCTGTGTACCACAGAATACAGAGGACCATAAAGTGCTTTATTTGCCTATTGATGAATAATAATTAACACTATAACTTAAAGGAACTTACTTTTGATACTACTACAAAAAGCACACCAGGATCTATTTCAAAAGCATCACACACAGAGCTGTCAGTTGGAGTGACAGTGAGTCAACTCATCTTCACTTGGAAATTAAAGGTGTTTTGTGAGTAATGCGGCCATTGTCATCTGAACTGTCACAGTGTCAGCCAGAGATGATATACCCATTTAATAATAGAAAGAGCTTTTATATGACTGTGTCCCTGGGATTGGCAGACTTTGATTGGCCAGCAAGACCATTTCGCATTGCAGATAAAATGAAACTACCTTCAACATAATTTATAGATGCAATTTTGCGGGACAGTCCTGAGCTCATATTTGATATGACAATTTGAAGGTGCATGTGTGCGTGCGTGCCCGCGTGTGTGCACGTGTCCGTGTGGACAAGCATAATAAATACAGGGATTAAATTTTAAGACGGCTGTAATTTGTGTAATTTTTTTGAAAGTCTTCTTGATCTGTAAGAAAGCTAGCTGAACCTCGCATGACCTTCCCGGGCATTAGAATATTTTCGCAGTAAACCTGCACTCAAACAGTCAAACTACTTCACCTTGTTGAGTTGCTGCAGCCAGACTCTCCCGTTGGTCTCCTGCCGCGTCAGTCGAGATCGCCCCTCAAGGTCAAGCATCAATCACTTGCATGTATTAGGAACCCCAACCCTTCCACAAACCCCAAATCCCACGCTCACCATCAAACACACGTTATCTAATCACAAATTAGATCAATGTCCATTTTTGAACATGACTTGAGGCTTTACAGTAAGTAGCGGATTCAGACTAATCTTTTTAGTTTTAGCCGTAAAAGAAGAAACATGGAAATCAGCATCTGATCCATCCAAACAAACAAGCGACAAGAGAAAAAAAAAATCATTCCAAAGGATAAAAATGTCATAGAATCATATTGGGACATAACATGAACCAGCGGTGAGGATGCCATCTAATGCAGCTCTGTCTGCAGGTGATGGAGAAGAGCCTCCAAGCAACGGACTGACACTTCTTACGTGATCCATTTCAGTTCAGAGGGAACCTCAAATCAAAGAGGAGGAAACTGACCAATATATCTGTTCCGAGAGGCAGAGGCATTCATCATCTGAGGGGGATAAAATGTGTTCTCTCAATATGGCTGTAATATTTTACAGCCACGCAGAGGGGCTTTAGTGTCGACAAAGTCTGGTTCGCCGTAACACAGCTGCAAAAACTGGTTGGCAGGACGCAGGAGTCATTAGCATGTAACCTCTCTATGATGCTATCCATTTTTGTAAGAAGGTCACAGTATTCTTTCAGAGGCACCACGGTGGCTTTTAATAATGCACTGACATGCTGAGTTCTCGCAAAGCTGAACCACTTGCCAGCGTGTGAACAGATTTCACATAGGGTTTATTATGTGAACATTAAAATGGCAAATAACATGAATTTGACACTAACGTGCTGCTCTTGAATATAGTGCAGCAGCAGTATGGTTTACGCAGGTCTCTCTTTAGAGACTCTGCCCTGTGGACCAAAGGGTCCTATTACTTAAATGAGCTCTATTAGTGTCTCTGCGGGGACCACTGCGGCGACCAAACTCGCAAACCTGCTCACAGACTCTAAAACAGCTTTTGTTATGCCACCCCTCTATTGCCCTCCAGTTTCTTACTGATTTACATACAAATTGATCTTGAGGTAAATCAGATGTCACTTTTCTCCGGGTCACGGAGAACACGCTGAGATAATGAAATCAGGGTCCGCTGAGTGCTACACTTGCACAAGCTACCAGATGGGTCTCTCTGTTAATGCAATGCCTTGAGTCTGTGTGCAGTGCACGCGTGTATGGGTGGGTGCACACACATGTCGGTGTGAATGCACGTATCTGTGTCTGTGCGTGCGTGTGTGTGTGTGTTTGTGTATGTAAAAATGACTTAACATCTTCTATTTATTTCTCCAATATAAAAGTAAATGTGTGTGCTCATGTGTGATCATTCATTTGACAGTTCCGTATAGAAGTACATGCTGCCGATGTGACTTTGGGGGATTGCCTTGATTTGCTTGGTGAATACATTTCTGTGGCTGCAAACTTTCTATCTGGGAAGAAAAAATTATTGTCACCACTGGCCTGCGGTATTTTCATATAAATATACTAAAGGCCAGCTGAATTTTTGTTATTTATATAAGTCTAGTTCATTTCGTTCTAGAATATATCGTTCAATATAATGACCCAGTTAATCACTTCTTGAGTGGATTCCTACAGACTTCCCCTACAGAAGAAGGAGGGACCAGGGAGGTGACAATTAGAAGGACAAGAACCTGATGGACCATCACATCCCATTAATGTTGTCTGGGGAGAAATTAAAGACCAAGGCATCATGTGCCATGTTTCTGTCATGGGACAGACTGACATTGGGGAGACTGTAGGTGTGATAGAGGGTAAGTGCTGATAAAAGACAAAAATGGGGTGTGAATTAAAAGGAGCCCTGCGATACAACATTATCACAACACTTTATGTCTCGATACCATATTATTGCGATATTAAAAATACTGCAACATGCTGAGATATATTGCAATTTACTATCTTTTTTTCAATTACACAAATAATGAAAACTTTGTTGCCATATTTTTTCTAATAAGATAAACTTCTTAGTCTGTTTATCTCCCTTCAGTCATTTTTTTAAATGCAAAATGGGATTGTCAACCAAACATATGCATCTGACAAACTGAACTGTTTATTACAGTAGTCCAACTTAACTAAATGCACACACATGGACTGCTACAAATATTTAGAACAATGCAAGTTGCACAAAAAAGTCGTGCAGGCCCTTCAACAAGCTATATTCACCATGAAATGGTTTGTCACTGGTTCAGTAACATAGTAATTACTGTATAGATGCCATTGTCGCACTTTCCACCTTTGGTTTTATGCTGCTTTTACTTTCAGCACGGTGATAAAATCCCTTTCTAGAGATGCTAAAGGATACAGTGCAAGTTAGAAAAGCCTGCTGTGTGACGATTTAAAGTGTGGTACACACCTAGTTCATTTACATAGAGAACTCAATGTACACAAACACTACAGTAACTTACTTGTGTAATGTCTCCCTGTATGAAACAGTTGGAGATCCATTATCTCTATAATATCCTGCCTCGAACAGCCGGGGACTTCTTCGCAACAGAGAGCCAAATCAGCAGTGACAGTAAAATCAGTATAGATAAGTTTGCAACATGTTCATGGATCGAGTGTCAGGTCTGCAGCTATGCTGGTAACTTACAGTACCTTAGAATTAGTCTAAATCCAGGTGCAGGTCAAGAAATGCTAAAAATGTGCACTTTACCAAGTAGCTCAATGTCTAAAAGGTGCAGTGGACTGATTTCAGGCTGAAATCTTCAGCTCATTGTCTGTTGTTCAGTTCAGATACAGGATTAATTTTCATCAGTGTCATAGTGAGCCCATTGAAAGTTGTCTAATTCATGATCAGACTGAAATAAAGTATCCAGTAACTATGTAGAAATCATTGTCCTGATTGTATTTTAGGCCTGGAAGTAGATTACACACATAATTATTGTCAGCATGTAATTTCAAGGATAAGCAAAATCTGAGTAGATTTATTAACAATATTAAAAAGACTGAAAAGACTACACCAGTGTTTTGGCACATGTATCCTGAATTATATATGCAGTAACCAATTTCCCAATAGAGAGTTTTTGATAGAGTACTGTTTCAATCTTCCAGGCAGCCTCTGGCATCAGTTAATTTCTTGAGTACAAAAAAAATAAACTGGCTGAAACCCGTTGCAGTTTTTTTTAATCCACGCTGTGCTCAATCTAATTGTTGTCAAGGTTACATTTTTTTTGTTGCGCGGAAATGCAAATGAGAGATTGATGCAAAAGGTCTGAGCGCACAGTGTGTGATCCTTATTATATTTATACAGTGTTATTTAGTCATACCATTTATATCATAATTTTAAATCATCTTTACAGAAACCAAATTGATTGTTTTGTGTCCTCTAGGTCACCACAGCTCATGAATACAAGGCTGTTCAGCTGCCAAATCTGAGCTGTCAGGGCCTCCAGTGCATAAAACTTTTCAAATTACTGCATGACCACATCGATATAATACAAACAAAACAAAACTTGACATAAAGTTCACGGCGATCAAACAAGTCTTTGATTTTCACACAGCACTTTTGCGGAAATTGTACAAACGGCTGCCTGGAAGATGCATTGGAGAATATTTGAAACTGTGCACAAACAAAAATAGGGTACTTGTACAGTACTTTCATGTATATTGTTATGGTATTGTTCAGATGCATTTGTCCTATGGAGCAAAAAGTTACTTTCTGCACTGTCAGTCAAAGGAGGATTCAGAATAAATGCAGGAGGCTCTGCAGACGTTCTGTGTTGTAATTCCTCTACTTCAAATCATAAATACAATGGAAAGAAAGAGAGGAATGATGTGAGGCTGAGAAGTCATCAGTCAGACTGACAGCCTTGAAATGGAACAATACCACAGTCTCCTCCCCTCCTGAGCTGCAGACTGTTTTAGTATTTGTTAAATAACTCTCATATTCATGAGGCTGCTTTCAAGCACAGCCTCCACAGCCTTTCTATTGCAATCAAAAGGAATGTGAAAAATGGCTGCTAATGTCTTCATATAAGACCAAAACACTGGTCCATTACTTGTGAAGAAGTAAGTAAATACATCAACATGCAATATGATTAATGTGTAGGGATCTGCAGCTAAGTTAGGATCTAATGGATGGTTGAGATTCAGTATTATACTTTACAGAAACCAAGGTAGAAATTTACCATACATCATGTTTCCTCATCTGCTGGCATTTTTACTGATACATTTTGCTCTCAGATGAGCTTAGACCAAGTTTCTGCAGTTGAGTGAGTCGGTATATTTTCCTCCTTCATAATACTGTCATCAGAGGATAAGAGAGCTCATAATGGCGCGGTAGTTTATTTTACTCTCAGTGGGCAGTGGGGGTAGTCTCCGGCCAGTTTCTGCGCTATGAGGGAAATAAATCAAAAGAACAATAACAAAAATGACCAGAGACCTCTCAGGGACCAGGCTGAACTACTGAGGGTGATAAAGGTGAGTCCTGACGAGCTCAGAGCCAATGGCAGAGTATCCTTGGCATAATAAATTTAACACAAATTGCCTGCTTTAATTGGGTTCGTGATCTGTGGACTGGAGTGTCAGGAGCCTCCAGTAAAAAAAAAAAAAGGGCTGACAAATGGGACACACAGATTTCCAGCACTGTTTAATGCTGTTATAAAGATTGAGAAAATATTGGAAATGTCTGGAGAAAGAGACAGGAGTTGGTGCCAGGCACCGTGGACTGGGAGGAAGACCTCATCCGTACAGCCCAAGACCTCTGCTCCACTGTTTATCAATCCTAATGAACTCACTTCCCTGTCCCTGTGATTAGGATTTTAGCATTATCAGCTCTTTTCTTACCAGTCTACAAGAGGTGTTGTGACTTCAGTCCAATGTCAACTCTTGTCTCTCATCTTGAACCTACTGTAACATGCTAACCTGGCTGTGGCCAAAATCTTAAATAATTGTCCCTATGCCTTTTTGTCGCTAGTGGGCACACATAGTAAGATTTTTTTTTTCCTTTTATAATAACATTTAAGTTGCTTTTATTAATGTGCTCTTTCAGTTTTTCTATTTAGATCTAACTTGTGTTGTTTTTTTACCACTTCGTCAATGGCATGTCCATATACAACATGTAAGAAAGTACTGTAGTACTGCACTGTCAAGTACGATGTCAATGTATGTGGTAATACAGAACAGAAACATTGCTGGACACAGATATTGTGCTGTCTAAACTTGATTAAAATGTAATGAGTTTCATGAAAAGAAACACGTGTAGATCAACATAAAATCTGACATTCTACATTAAAAGAAGCAAAGCACTGTGTTAAGTTAAAAGCTTGTGTAAAATGTTCATGTAATTTAATGATACCCTCCACAGATTCTTGGCTTTATTCGCCGAATGTCTGTAAAGCCTCCACCACTTTAGCCTTGATACACTGTCACCTTTGAAAAAAACAAAGTCATTCTGTGTGATGGCTTGTGTGAAAGTGCTCTGACATTCTCGGAGAAAAGAAATCGAAGAGGAATGAAAACATTTTTTAAAAAACGAGTCCAGACAGCCCTGACTAGCCGGCAGCAGCAGGACAATCAGAGACATGATGGCACACAACATCTGGAGTCATGAGGGAAACAGCATGTAACTCCTAAGCCCGGAACCAGCAGGACCACTGTGATCCGGACTCGCGTTCAAACCAGATTTCGCTGGCGAGGTCGACGCCAGCCGCCTGTTCATGCCCGCTGTAGCAAAAGGTCAGCTCGGTCAGTTGTACACAAAGTTATGGAAATATAGTGAAAGGGAGAATGTCCTCTCTGAAATCAGGGACTGAAGTTAAACATATTCTATGGATGATAAAAACAGTTTCAATCCTGTGAGCAACACAGACAAAATTCCCGTCACCTCACTTGTACTGGTGGCGGCAAAAAAATTGGGTTCAGCGATTGTTTAATAAATGGAAATCTGTTCAACAGCAATTTCTGAGTCTCGGTATCGCAAACAAAGTCGACGCTTAGCTCTGTGTCTGTGTAGTAATTAACTTGAAACACCCTGAGATAGAGCAGACGTGTTTTTCACTGCAGAGGACACCGTGTCTGTTTTTCAAAGCCAGTCAGGCGTCCACACGGAGAGAGAGAGAGAGAGAGAGAGAGAGAGAGAGAGAGAGAGAGAGAGAGAGAGAGAGAGAGAGAGACTCTCTGTGTCTGTGACTGTCCCCACATGAACACTTGGTCTCTCTCCCCCAACAAAAGACAGACACACACACTAACACACAGAGAGGCATGGGGATGTAACCAACGGTGCTCTTCTGCCCCCAGGACCGGCTCAGTGTCAGTTTTACTCAACAACGCGCACACACACACACCTGCACGCAGACAAACACACAGAGTCTGGAGGGGGGGGTGGCGAGAGGGGGGAGGGGGGATGTGATACGGAAATCCCTGTCCACTGATATCTTCCTCTGATAACTGTGTGAAGGTCATTTGTCCCCTGCTTTGGTAAGACTCTACATAAATCACTGTAGAACTGGCATGATGGGTATTCACCCAGGCAGCTACCGGCCCCCTGGTCTTTTACCGTCCGTCCCCCCCCCCCATCTTCTCCTTGTCGCCCCTAACCCAAGCAGATGTGTACAGTAAATAATGACACATCTGGACAATTTCATCTATTACGGTACAGTTGAAGCAGACATACGACGGCCAACCTCCTACCTGAGGTCTTCATTTTTTTCCCTCTGCCCTCCAGCGTTGTGACATTTTGGTGTAAAAGTCACATGAGGCTACATTTACAGTACCAGCTGATCCATAAATAGGGCAAGTCCACCAGTGTTGTAGAGACCCAACATGAAGCTTCTTCAGCCGATGCTCATGCAGTTCTCGGTCACATTGGAAAAACATGAAAACATATTCAATTTGCCTTTGCTTACATTTGAAAGGACACAGTAGGGTTACACATTCGATTATTATTCATGACTTCACAATGAAGATCATTTACTTAAGTGTATTGTTTAATGTTTATACTGATAGAAAAGGCTCCTGCAGAACTAAAGCATGAATAAATATGGCAAGGACACTAAGGTTTCGGTGAATAATTAGAAGATCATGTCGGCCTACTGTTGATGTATTTTCTAATTAAAGTAAAATTTACAGGTGTCAAGTGTCAGAATAATTCTTCGCAGCAAGCAGTTGCCAGGCAACCAGGACAAAACCCTGCTCCAAACAGGCTAGCTGTTTCCCTCCGTTTCCAGTGTTTGTGCTAAGCTAACCTGCAGCCACAGCTGGTTTGGTTCCAGCTTCATATTTAACAGACAGACGTGAGAGTGATATTGATCTTCTTGTCTAATTCTCTGGCAGAAAGCGGAAAGGCGTCTTTCCCAAAATGTCAAACCATCCCTTCAACAACTGATGCCAGATGCTCTGCAGATTAATATGGTTCTCAGAAAGTTAGAGTTTCTTCTACAGTAGGCTACTAACAGCTCTGATTATATTTGGGAGAATCATCTATCTTTGAACTCTGGTCAAAAGGAATTGATCAGTGAATTCTTTTTATATAATCGATAAATAATCTTGAGAATTAAATCAGCCTTTTATTTAACCTCTGCACCATGAGGCTCTTGCCTTGTTTCACACACGACACGAAGACACACCAGAGGAATGCAACCAGGCTGAACCAAAATCGTTTTCTCACATTCTCATGCAGATGGCAGATTGTTATGTGTGTGTTGTGCATGCACTCGTGCACACACATCTGCCTGTGGGTGTGCGCGTGTCTGTGCAAGTCTGTGTATGTGCATGAGAGTCAGTGTGCATGTGTGTGTGTGGAGCGTACATCTGAGAGCGGCAGGTTTGGCCCCCGAGGCGATGACAAAGCGATCAAACTCTATGTGTCACATATAAATTGCTTTGACCTTTTTTTCCTCTCAGACTCATGGCTCGATGGCAACAAGGGACATTTTACCGAACTGGAAAGAGTGCTCAAGTCCGCAAAACACGAGGAAATGGCAAGCGAGGAAATTAACGGTGGTAAGTGTTTGTCCTCTACGGGGTCAAAACACGCCACTTTTGTTCCCTTGTGTTTTTGCTTTGCCAATTTCCCAAAAGACATCTAAAAAACCTTGAGCATTTATTTCAGCACTGTGTGTTCTGAGAGAAAATTGAATATACTTTATGATAACACAAAGTATGATTGTTCAAAAAAAAATGTTGCTCAGTATCACAAATTCTCGCTGTAACAAGCAGACAGGTCAGCAGTGTTAATTCATGTGCAACAGAGCTGCACACTCGGGCACCATTTACCATCATACCTCTTAACCCTATTAAGCAGAGTGGCCATTTTGTTTGGGAGCTCTCGGTTGTCACACTCTTGACCACTTTAATACGTTTCCATTCTTGATGGCTGCATAAGTAGACTTCATAAATGAACCTGTTGTCTGTGGTGGCCATCTGGCCAGAAGTCATGTATATAAATGGACCTCTAGACACTTGACTTCTGTAGCTATCGGCCGTGATTACTCTCTTGGCCTAATACAATATTCATGCATTAGAGTAGGCATGCATTACCTCCTTTCTCCTCCTCATGCTGCCGTTGGTAATTGAAATTTCTGAAGTGCGGCATGTTTAATAATGGAATTAATTTCCCATGCAAAGTGTATATGATTGACCATGCACAGGGAACAGAGGGAACAGCCTCCATTTCCAAAGAAGAGGAGAAAATAGCAGGCTGTGAGCCATATTGTTAGATTTATGAATTCATGATGGAAATAATGATAACAGGATTTTTTATGATATTTACGATGATCCTTTTATACTGTAGTTAATATAGGATCCATTTCACAGCTTTACTACTGCAACAAAGACACATATTTAGATGCAATTAGACAGAACGGTCTTATAGATAGAAAATAAATGTATAGGCTACAGCTATTACAACTATGACAGCAGTGTGACCTTTTTTCCAACATTACAGTTTGACAGCGATGGATTTTGGAAGGAGGAAAATGGAAAGGAAGCTAAAACAGGGGAGGGCAGAAAAAACTCAAGGGGGGGGGGGGGGTGGGGGGGGCAGAAATATGCAAAGCACTTTAAAATAAACGTAAAAAGATGAGGGAGGGAGAGACTGAGCTCCTTGTGAGGGCTAATGATCAAGCTGGTTTGACCTCTCATGCAGTTAATGTGGAACAGACTGTTCCTGGCAAGCCAAGTCCAAATGACAGGACATCACAGGGGAAGAACAAAGGAGTATCTCTCACGAGAACACCATTTGCCACTGCATGGCCATGCTTTATGAAGGCAGGGAAATATAAAAGGCAGCAAGAAGCAGACCAGGGAAGCGTGTGTCCGGCCTCAAAAGCTTATTTCTTTTTCAGACAGGAAGTTTGTGCCCATTCTGTGTTTTGTTCTCAAGACTTTGATTTGCTTTGTTAACCTACACACATTTTGATTAGAGAGACCACTTGTTCTGTAACCAACCATCCCCCTTGTTCCTTTGCTCCTTTTCTTGTAAAACAAACTAGAAGGGAGAACAAAAGCAGAGTACATCACAGCCGGAATATGCGAAAAAATAGAAATACAAATAAAAATGTGATTACTCAGGGAGACTTTTGGTGATTTGTTTAAACACAGACTGCATTCGGGGGCGCAAACACAGATCAAAAGATTAAAACGCAAATCAAAAATGATCTTTCTGTAACCCCCGAGGGTTCATTTGTGAGGGAAGCATATACAGTAGGACAAACACACAATCAATTCAGCTGCTGTTTGGTTGACAACAAGGGGTGAGGTTTGCATGAAGGGAGGGGTTAGTGCAATGAGAGTGCAATGAAAAGAGTAGGGCTCAGCACTATAATACTGTATGTTCCAGCCAAGGCATATTTAGCCTAATGAAATGTTCACAGGCTGTAATTGTTGTAATGAGTGGATAGACTACGTATGAAGAAAAAAAAGCGATAGAGCTGCAATCAAGCACTGTAGAGAAGAAAAAAGAGGGAGGACATCCACAGTCAAAGATAACTATGATCTAAAGTGAAAATCTCAACACTATTTTTAAGCGTATTCCTTTGGTTTCATCATGTGGGATGCAGACTTTCTTTTTTATTTTACTTTTTATCCTTTGTTCCATTCATCTGCAGGTTCTGAACATGCCCCAGGTATTTTTTATGAAAGCAAGGAAAAACCTTCCTCTGAACACAAAGTCACTCTGTACAGTATATCGCTGTTCATAAAAGAGAAGAATAGCTAGTTTAGTGAGCAGAAGGTACGGTTTAGCAATTTCAAATAAATAACCTCAATACATCTGACTATAAAAACGTGGCACCCCCATATTCCGCGACAATTTCACTGTTAAGAAAATGAACACAGATCAAGAACAACACTAACAGATCATAAAAAACATGGATGCGTCAAAGACAGCAAATAATTCAGAACGGGAATAGGTGGGTGGCGCAAGAGAGAGAAATAAAGCGAACAGGAGAGGAATGGAAAAGGTGGGAAAAGCGTCAGAGAATGACAAGAGAAGGAGAGAGACATTTAGGGAAGAACTGAGTCGAATTCAAATACCCAATGATTACATCTCTTAACGTGTCAAGTACATTTCCATTTAAAGTGCTTGCTTAAACACCCATGAAGAGGTGTTCTCCGTCTGCTATGCACACAGTAATGACTGGGGAGTCTCCTAAGGCCCTCAAGCCGAGCAATTGTCACTTTCTTCCTCAGTGCATTGGCTCATCAGCCCAAGCTTTAAAACAATATATTGTGTCTGTAACAGACCTTCAACCAGGAGGCCAGATGGTCCCTAAACACACTGCCACTTTAAAGTTACTATGTGTACAATCTGAACATTTATTACCACACTACACTGCCACCACTGGCCTGAACTGCACTCACAAGCAGCATTATGAAAACCTATGATATAACACTAATTTGCAACACGATGCAACAATGGCAGGGTGACTATGAAGCAGCAATAATTGATTTTGGTGTGTGGAACAAGTTGCACATAAAAAATTGACACATTATTATGTGGCACCTGCGTATTACACATCAGCAGAGTAACTACCATCATTTATTTATTAGCCCACCACTTATTCACTCTATTCACTCTCCTTCTAACATTGGCAAACTATGGCGTCAGACTCTAGGCCTTCAATAGGACCAATAGGAAAATTAACAAATCAAACAAAACAATAAAAAAAAATGTAACATGGAAGTTAAGCATATTAAAGGTTTTTTTTCCAGTAGGCTATAAAATGCATCCATTTCATACTGACTCATGTCCCTGCACACTGCTACCCAACATTTGAGCAGGATTTTTTTTTTTTTTAAACAAAGGTTTAATATCAATCACAATGCTCAGAGAGTTAACAGCCAGCAACTTGTGCCCATGAAGAAGTCAACAAAGACATACTGAAGCAAAGATATTGCCCATAGAGTCTGTTTCAGAAACATCTTCAAAAGAAGCTGCTGCACTGACAACTTTTGCCTGCGGTAAAGTATCGCGAGACCTCCCCCACTGGAGTAGACAGATGTAAACAAACCATAGACTGTACATTTAAAAACAAACCCAGGAGGAGTAGATTCATTCAGCTTTGAAAAAAAAAGCTATTACGTTGTTACCACGTTTCTGTCAAACACAAGAAATCCAACTTACGGTCTGTCGTGATGTCCTGGAGAAGAGGAGCCTAGCTCGTCAGGGAGCGGATGTTGAATAGTCCCAAGTAAAGATGTTGGTCCTGTTTGACACCGACGTTAGCCGACCTAGCTAGACAGGCTAACGTCAGTTGGGCAGATACATTGGAGTGAGTACCGCCGTTGAAAAAATGAAAATGAAGGACAGGACAGGGTATAGTCCATGCAAACAGCTGATTAATCCACATTGTTGCAGGTGGAAGACAAGGAGGGAGGGAGGATCCACAGCCGCCAGGTGCAGAGCCCAGTTGCAACAGGTAGGCTGAACACACACACACACACACACACACACACACACACACACACACACCGGGCAATCTAAATCTGATTGTTTAGAGGTCTGGTCAGGGCGGATTGTAATATTGAAAATGTTCATAGTGAGGCAGAGATTGCAGAGGCACAAAAAAAAATCTGTTAAAAACAGTAGAAGGGACCAGGGACCAGAGAGCAGCAGCAGCAGCTAATGGCGCCAGTGTTCATTCAACCGGAACAGGTGTCGTGCCAAAAAGTGATTGCTTGCAAAAACTTATTTCCGTCCGCGGGAGCGCGCATAGTCTGTTATAGCTGAAAATCGTAGTTTACATGTCTCTACAGCTGCTTTAATTACGAACAAATACACTAACTAACCTAATCAAGTCTTATATTAACGCGATCATTGTCAATAATATCATTTTTATGTCTATGCGTTTGGTATGTCCAATATTGTTGTTAGATGGACTGTAATTAACATGATTTATATCATGCACAGAAAGGGGTTTTCTGCCTCAAAATGACTTTATGCCACTTAACTCACCAGAGTTATATTTCAAAGTTTGACCTGGCTACTACTTTTTACCACTTGAAAAATGAGTAAAGGGCCATTGCAAAGCATATATTGCAATCTTACACTTCACAAAACTTGATTCCAGCCCCTGATGTTTCTGGGAAAAGGATTTTCTCCATTTAAAATTACTTCATGTCACTCACCAGAGTTATATTTAGGATTTAACCTTATCCAGTAAAAAATGAGTAAAGGGCCATTGCAATGCATGATTTTGGAGTCTTACACCTGCCAAAAATGTGATTCCAGCTCCTGGTGTTACAGCGAAAGGGGTTTTCTGCCTCAAAATGACTTTATGTCACTCACCAGAGTCACATTTTAAAGATATAACCTTAACCAGTCCTCTTTACCACTTGAAAAATTGGTAAAGGGCCACTGCAATGCATATAGGCTATGTAGTCTTACACTTGCCAAAAATTGATTCCAGCTCCTGATGTTGCAGTGAAAGGGGTTTTCTGCCTCAAAATTACTTTTTATCACTGACCAGAGTCACCTATTAAAGATTTGACCTTAACCAGTACTTTTTATCACTTGAAAAATCAGTAAAAGGCCATTTCAACGCATAATTGAGTTTTACATCTGCCAAAAATTGATTCCAGCTCCTGGTTTTGCAGTGAAAGGTGCTTTCTGCACCAAAATGACTATATTTTGTATTCATCATGGGTTTTATTTATGAATGCCTTGAACATGTCAAATGGCGTCACCACAACCACACTACAATTGATAAATAAAATAAAGACCTTTGACCTTTTGACAAAAGAATGCTAAATATTTTATCAACCTACAGTGGATTTAAGTGTTCTTAAAAAAACTATAGCTACTTATCTCTGAAAACATTACATTTTTTTTGCTGTATTTCTATATTTGCATTTTAATGCATTTTAGCAACACTGGGCAGAACATATCCTAAAAACACAGCTTTTCTTCTAAATAATGTGTGACAAAATATGTAAAATGTGTCAAGAAACATAGCGTTGCATTGCAAAAGTTATTTTACACATTTGAGTCCAGATTTATTTTCCTGTATATAGTCAGATTTATATGAAAAAATACTGGTTACACCATTTGACACCAGGTTGCATCACGTCATTTACCCTTACACAGGTCTTCGTTACAGCTACTGAAGGTCCTGCCTGCCAGGAGGTGCCACTGAATCACCCAGATACCATCAGAAAAAAAAAGTTATTTCTGTTTCTGTCACATTGTTTGCCAAAACGTGTTTATAACAATAATCTAGAATGATTACATTATTTCAGTGAGTAAAAACAAACAAACAAATAAATGAATAAAATGTATGAGTAAAATACATACAGACAGAAAGTTGTGTGCAATAAAGACAACACAATGACGCTAAAATGCCTCATACTGTAGAACTGAGTTACTACTTATAATGATTTCATTCATTGTGTATATGAAATATTACTCATGTCTATGTTCATATATGATATTAGTGCAGCTTTAAAGTGAGACAATGGGCCACTGTAGCCACAAGTGAAAAGAATGGTATAACGGCAAATGCTATACAGTAGTCTAGCTATCAGTTCAGAAATATTGCACTAAAGTTTGCTTACACTTGTTAATCATCAAAATCTGCTAGTCATACCAGACCAGGCAAGGCTGTAGCTAGTTGCAAAATTTAAATGTGCATTGATTTCAGCAAGGTTGTGTTGTATTGTTTATGTGATTAACTTTTCATTTGTAAAAGAATATTCAATTTTGTGTTTTAAATGTTAAAAGGATTCACAAAAATACACAAATACCAGCAACAGTCAAATTTACATTTACACATCACACTGAAAAAAGGCGCTCAGTAAAAATTGACTGACCTGTTGTGAAAACTGAATAAAAAATAAATAAAAAATAAGGAAACATCAGAGAGAATTTACTCATTCTGAACCACATTCAGCACAGCATTCCTGCTGAGTGCATTCAGCATTGATAATCCTGTCACTCCTTAAAGGCCCGTGTATTAAAATGCAGTGCTGTTGTTTGCCTTTGTGAGAAGCCGTTATTATTAAAGTGCCCTCACCTGCTAACACATTACAGCCCGTAAACAACATGAATGATGTGTTGAGCACTGCAGCCTAACACACATTTATTAAATTACACTTTTCAGCCGCACATCAGCTTTCTTCTTTGATTCATTTCCTTTAATGAGTTTGCTGATGTAGACTGGCATGCTGTAATGAAAAGGTAAAGACAAGCAAGCAAGAAAGCCATAAATAAGTCTCAGAGCATGAGGAATAATGACAGGAGTTTAATGTCCAATTAGATTAAAAGGCTCTCTGACACAAAAGCAGGATGCTGAGTGCACTGCTCAATGAGCCTGTGAGCGACATTGATTAACGCTAAACGGATCTATTACTCTCAACCATGGTACTGATCAACAGTTCTACCTGCCACTTCTCTAACACTGCAAATGTGTGTGGTTGCACCTATATCTATGCATGCGAATTTGTCAACTCATTAAGTGGGTTACACATTAACAAAGCTTGCAACTAATGAAAAAAATAAAAATAAAACCCATATCTCTCAAGGACGCCCTGGTTATTTTGTTTTCCAACTGTTTTTGCTTATTACTGTAATTTCCACGTGTAAACAAAAGATAAGCTAAATCAGGCAAGATTTGCGATCTATTATCTCTGATATGTGAGTTTCATAAAGCCCAGGGGAGTTTTCTCCTCATGAAGTCTACCTAAGACCTGATAGTACTCCACATTATTGGCTTTGGCTGTAAAAAAAAAAAGAAAAAAAAGAAGAAGAAACAAAGAGAGAGAGAGATGGTGGGACAAGATGTCCATCTATCATCATATTTGTTTTCAGACAGTTGTCATAGGCATCGGCTCACATCCTCCATTTGAGCTGAACATTAGAGTTGGGTTGCGGAGGTGTTTAAATCTGCTTTGCTGGAGGGGAAGGAAACTACCTTGTAGTTGTGGCTCTTCATTATTCTGCTGACAGAGCTTTGTGGATCTTCCCTCTGTTGAGGAGAGATATGATGAGAGATGTCCTCCTGTGGAGGAGTACTGGTCTGTCAACACCTTTGACATATAGTACCTCTGCCTGCATTAGCATTCACAATTCACAAAATCTGCTGTGCGCCGGACCAGATCAAAGACGCAATATTATATAACAGACATGTGCGTAATTTGTAGTCCTCTTTGAAACTTGAGGTCTAAGGTTCCCCTCTGGGACCTGCGCAGTATTTATTATAGATCAGAATTCATGTGTGGCTCATTCATAACATACATGAGGAAATGTTAGCTGCGTGCTGTCAGACTTTTCTTATTTTATTTCAATGCAAATGTGCTCTAAATCTTTTAAGAATGACATAATCGTCATTGTTCCGTGGCTGATTTTCTAATAAATACAGCACGTGTCATGTCTCATTTCCGCAACTCCTGCGCTGAGGGAATATTTATTTTCCCGTACTGTTAAGCTAAGCAGCAAGATGGAGAAATTGGATCACACTTTTGCCAAATGCAAAAAGACAAGGGCCTGAACCAGAGTGCCACAGTGATTCATGATGGGACAACTGAACTGGGACAGAGGAAAATTACAAGGAATAACATCAAGTCACTGTTAGTATAGTCATACTGTCAGAGCCTTTCTATAAAACACATTGGCATAGTTTTACTTCCTCAAGTGCTCTCTTCGCCCTAGTTGCTTTGCATAAGGCTCTGGCGAATTTGCAAAACAGGATGTAAATTCCACACCAAATGAATGCTGATTGTAACAGCCAGTATTTATATGTTTGAAAATCTACTTGTCATACATATATTTGTAATGCAGGGAGCAGAGCTACAGTGAAATTTAAAAAGGGGAAACTCTATTGAGTATTAAATCAAGGCATTTGCAGATGTCAAGGCTAAATGGGCTATATAATTAGAAATTTAACTAGAAAATTCAAATGGCACTATGCATCCAATGTAAGAGCTTAACACTGGCTGAATGAGTGCAACCTGTGTAGGTCAGGAGAGATCAACTTCAGTCTCCTTCACAAATCTGCCTTTTACAACAAAAATACATACTGTACATACGGTACATACATACATACATACATACATACACAGATCTGGAAAAGGAGGGGATGGATGTTGGTGATGTTCTTAGACATTAAGGTTCACAGTAAACTCACATGCTGTCCTTTTTTTTTTTTTTTTTTTACAGTTGACATGAAATGTGTTTGTAAAATGTGTGTTTAAAGCCAAAGTTGTCTTCACATTAGCTGAGTTTTAAGTGTTTCTGAGTATTTTCACTTTTTGCATGGAAGATTTTGGACTCGCAGCAAGTTTGCTCTGCTAATGTACAGCCCACATGTTTTATGGACTTGGAGAGGGCTTATGCCTGTGTCTGCTGGATGTCGTGTGGGGATACTTCAGAAGTACTGCAACCATTATTGCATTGATTTGGTCTCTGTTTAGAACTGCAGCCAGGGTACGGTCCATACCTAAGGGAGTCTCATTTTTAGTGGATGTTGGACTCTGCCAAGGTTATGCCTTGTCAGCTATTCTGTTTATGATTTTCATGGACAGAATTTTCTTTCAACAAAAATCTACCCTGACGCCCACATCTCCATTTGTCTCTAAGAGTTTCATTATTGGCCTCACATAAGGTTATATTAGTTGATTTATGGAAACAAGGGGACATCCAAAGGGGACATCCAGCCCTGACATACGATCATCCGAGCTGATGACTCGGCAGCGACTCACTTTGTCTGTCATATAAGCTGCTAAGCAGGTAGTGCAGAGGGTTCATCAGAGCTTATTTTCTGAGAGCGGCTGCTTGCTGCGGCTGGGAAAGGGGGCTGATGAGAGAGGTAAAATGAGGAGGGAAAAAAGAGGCTTCACAGCGCTGCAGAGGTTACTGATGATTCTGTATGTAAATGCATCCATGTCGTTCTCTCTATTTTTGAACCAAAGCCCCTAGTGTTTCAGACAAGCATGCACACCGTTGCGTGCACATTTCACACATGAACCTGCATGCACCTTAATGTTTGTTGCAGCGTGGTTTCATCTGGACAGACATCACATTTAAATATATATCTGTCAATTTGCAGGGATTCTTTTACATAAAGTTTCATATGTAGTGTATAATCCTGGTCCCTCCTCGTTCTACTAATTTATTCAACCACAGAGAAAAACACAACCCACTGCAGATTTATGAGTTCTACATGACCTGAAAACACATTGGTTTTGCAAGGCCTTCTCCTCTCACCTTGTGGAGTCACAGATAACTCTGCTCAGGGACTGCAAAACAAAAAAGGTGCAGCACAAAACTATTTAGCTGCATTTTTTCCACATAAGTTTGAAACAATTTACCTTTTCAGAAGAATCTCACCTATAAGTATTTTCATTTCTTCTTTTTCTTCATTCTTTTTCTTTTTCATTCGCAGATAAAGTCACATACACACACCCACGTGTTGCTATATCTGGATCTTCCCTTCCACCTCTTCGTAGCATTCACACTCACACAGCACATCACCAAGACAACTCCAGCGTGCAGTTCATGCGCTCAACAAAGTTTCCTTCACTTCTTCCCCTCTTCTTCTTTCTTTCACCTTTTACTGACAGCCAGGCTAATTTCTTGTCATGAATCCATTTACTATTCATAGCATATCATCTAATCATTTCAACTCACCACGACGCAATCCATTTTTGTTGGTGGTGTATTCAATATGAACAAAGCGTCATATAGAGAAGTAATGTCTATCAAACCCTCGGTGCTAGAGAATTAGTTTTGTGGAGCAGTAAATTCACCAGTTACATCATTCTAATGGCAGAAAAACTTAATTAACTAGGTGAGCCTTGGGGGCTCTTACAACATGCCTCCCCAAGCAACAGCAGAGAGCAAGAATGACCCCCAGCTACTACAGACCTGCTTACTGATACAGAAAATATGATTGCTTTTCATATTCCAGTGAATTTTCAACATTTTACATTTTACCTCAGGACACACAGTCGCTCAGAACACATTAGAATAGGTGCATTGCAGGAGAAGGGGCGGCACATGGGGGCGTTATTAGCTAAATGAATTTTAATAAATAACACTGAAACATAATGAAACATAAGACAATATGAAAGATGAAATTAAATGCTTGTTGAAGTATGGAAGACAGATAATGGGATACAGTAGTGAAACAGATGAGTTTAAGGAGGTGCATAATACCGCATGTTCAATTTATATGTAAATCAATCCACCTAATAGAATGACCTCGACCATGTGCCAGAGGATAGGAAAACAATCCCACCCAAAAGCATTTTTTTGAATTTTGAAATCTCATGAGCTTTTATGGTAACAGGGTGTCAGCCTAGTGCTACAATAACCCATTAGAGAACGGGCTAATGAGGTGATTTATTTGTAACGCTGAGAGCACAGTCGCGTACACATTACAACAGTCTACACATTATAGATTTAGGACCCTTTCACCTATACTGTACTGTATGTGCGCGTGAGTATCAGGTGGATGGATGGGTGACAAACATGCCATCACTATCTTCCACCGCTCCGTCTCACCTTTTTCGTCCTGAAGCGGAGACACTACATGTCTGTCACACTGACCCTCCTTGTTAGAGAGACAGCAAGAGGATAATCAGGGGAGAACAAATGATGTGCTGCAAATCCCCTGCTGTGTAACCTTTGACCACGTTCGCTACTGTAGACATGGTCGCCTCGTCTTTCTGAGCTCCCTGACTTGCTATGACTGCTGTATAGATAGCGTGCAATCAGGAAGTCTTATGCATATTTCAACAACTTGTTTAAATTAAGAGTTTTTCCCTCTTCAGAAATCCGTATGTGGGCGTGTTCTGTGAAGCAAAAGACGCTATAGTCCCACTGTCTATCAGTCACTAATGGTGTGGAGCAGTGGGAGGCCAGGACACCTGCGTCTGCTGCCTGATAATGAATATGATGAAGATGGATAATACTTTACCCTGTCTGAAACCGTGCTCTCAGCTAGGGAGTGATTACTGCGGTAATTGGGATCCATGGTGGCTGCCGCTGGAGATACTGATGATGAGGCCGTCTCGACTAAAATGTAGATAACATTGACACTGCTCATATTGGACCCAGGAGTTACAACTTCACAAATCACCTCTGACAAGCTCCGAATCAAATCTGTGCATGGCCTCGCTGCCTATTTTCGCTGGGGTTTCACTGTAAAAATTTGTGTTGTGTAATCATTTTTATAATTTAGTGAGTAGATAAAGAGATGAGCTTTCAGATGCTGGCTGGTAACATTTGATTGGTTCTTCTATCTCAGAGCCTGTGATGTGAAGCAACAGGGACCTAAAGGACTGTGACATCCCCTGTTTATCAGCCTCCGTCTTTCCCGAAAAAAACCAGACCTGCAGTGTCCCGACTCCCGCGCTACACATCTGTCTGAACAACAGTTTGGACTCAGACAACATTGTTATGCCAGTCACATAAAAGACACAGGGACAAAAACACTTAACTTGGAAAAAAAGGGAACAGAGCAGGACAGCACTGATGATATTAGTCACTTTGCGAGGCCATTTGTATCAGTTGTGTCACTTTGACCACCGCTGTCTTGTGCCACAGGGTTTGACATATTGATTATTCTGCTATGGGAGCCATCTCCATACTTCATGCTGTTATTTTGAAAATGTTTCGAAAAGGAGATTTATGAAGACCCTAGAGTGATCATTACCAGGAGGCCTTGTCAGGGCACCACTTCTTCTTCTGTGGTGAGGTTTTCTGGGGTTCCTGAGGGACAGTGGGTGTCCTCTAGGTAGTGTCCTAGTGCATAGAGGGTGTCAGGGCTATGGAGCGAGGGGGTGCTGTTAATGACCATCTGCTCAGAGAGCAACCTTTTTAATGAAGACGGATGTTGGGAGGTTCTTACCAGGGGGGGGTTTCAGGCAGGGGTCTAATGACACGCCCTCTAAAGTCTGGACCTTCGCAGGTTGTTTTTTTTTACGTGGTCAGACAATCCGCACCTCCACACTGACACCAGGAAATTCCAAACAGGCCTCCTGAAGTTACACCACTCCTATCAAAGTCCTCACACACACACGAGCGTACGCTGTAAGTATAACATTTCCATCCCCTAGTGCGTAAAGATTTTATATGCTCCACTCTGTAAACATAATACTAAGCTGGGTCATTATTATTGCCTTATGTTTTTGTCACTGAGCTACATCATGTCATGGTTGAGCAACCCAGATTTAATTGGATTTCAGTTTCATGAATTAAATTTCCTTTCAGTTCCCGTTCCACATCTTTTGTTGTCCAAGCTTCTTTTCACTCTTTGTCTTTATATTGAAGTCTTGGGAAATGTTTGTGTTGATTTGGCAAGACTCAGAGTAAGTCCTGTGATTGCGATCCAGCGCTCAAGCCTCATCATCATCCTCCTAGATGTGATTCCAGAGCCGCAGTGTTAATAATATCCAAAAAGGAAAGAGGGAGCTTACAGCACCCACGCCCTTAGGCTTCACCCCGAATGTGCGCTCAAATTAAAAACCAGCCTGTGGCCTAACGGCAGCTCTAAACACGGGGGGGCTGTTGTGTCAGCAAACTTTTATTAGAGTCATCCTGTTGGAAAACACAGTGGGGAAGAGAAAAAGATGGAGCCTGCTGGAGAAGACATGGGCGCCTGTGTCCCCTACTGTCCTTCCTTTTTTCTTTTTTTTTTTCTTCCAGCAGACATCACTTCTCCGTAAAGGTTATTAGAGAAGTCAACTAAGATTGATGGATGGAGATGGAAGACGCTCAGAAGCCCATTTCTCTCACACTCATCTTCATCTGGGTTTTGGTAGTGACAGTTGAGGAGCGGAGGAGGAGATGGATGGATGGGTCCTTTCTCTCTACTGTACTTCACGTGCAGTGGCTAATGCTGCATCTCTATGAGCACACTATTTATAGCCCCTTTTAGTTCAGACATCTTTACAAAACATTAATTTAACACTGTTGGCTACAAAACAACATGAGTGATTTTAATGTTTATGGGAAACTATTAATGCAAGCCAGGATATGGGCGTATGCAACACTGTATTTATCTATTAATCTGCTGAGAGTGAGTATGCAAGGTGCCGTGGGCTAATAGGAGCCGTTATAATGAGGGATGATACCAATAAATTGATATCTCCTACACGGAGTACAGTTGTCTGTGCAGCTGCAGTTAAAAGGACTGACTCAGCCTTGACTAACCTTGTATTTGACTTGAACTGTCATTAGCGGATCAAAAGTAGATTAATTAATCACAGGTCCACTGGGGTGTGCATTACTTTAAGTGACTATTGTAATATAACTTACAGAGAAATCACCCATGATTTCTCTTCTTGACACCAGAATGAATGCTTTTCTACTTCCAGGAGTGCTGATGCTGTCATCAAGAGAGGGCCAAATGGATTCTGTAAGTGCTGCAGAGTCTATTACAGCATTAATTCTGCTACAAATGGAGGTCTTCACAAAATGGTCAACACTTATATCTCTATCTGGTCTTCTTTCCCACTTGGATGCCATCGATTATACTTATTGTAAAATCCATTGTTTGAAACATACTGTGCCATTGTTTGGAGGAGGCAGAGGAAAACAAGGGAGGTGACGTTATTTGACCAAGAGGTCCGCAGAGTGTAAATGTTATCCACTACGAGCATATACAGGAAAGCACTGCTGCAAGTGTCAGGGCTTGTCGTTGAGAAGAAGAAGAGCAAGTGGTGTTGTTGTTCTGCCTCCAGCTCAGATGCTTTACCATCCTGTTAGACTCTGACATTTGGAAACACGCTGTGACTCACTTAGTCAAAGGAAGGAGATGCCAAATGGCCACAGCGGGGCCATGGGATCACTGCTTGAAGCAAGCAAGATCTTTCTTTTGTTTCTTTTTTTTATTTATTTATTTTCAATTTGACAAGCATCACTCTTTGTCCTTTCCTACATGTTTAGAGGCCAATTTTTCCTATTCTTTCTCTCTACCTGAAAATTGTGCCCCTACTACTTTTAAGCAGATTGCAACCACCCAATTGGTGTACTAATAGTATCCCCTGCTGGCAAGAGAGGGAACATTTCACAATGGACAAACAGATGTCTTCTTTTGTGGGCGCATCAGCAAAGACAATAATGAGGTGTTATTATAGACATCAGATTAGGAATATGAGAGTGAAAGGTAATGTTTTGATGACTGAAAACACTCTGTCTCAATAAAGGTCTGCAAACTTGCTTTTGCATGCTGGCATTGTGGTTATTAAATGTCACCCCTCGAAAACCACAAGAGGTCGCCACTACTTAATATTCTATATTTTAATCAGTTTCCCTGATTCAAAGGTTGTAATAAAAGAAAATAATACATCAAATAAAATGACAGGTATATCTTTATTTAAAAAACAAAGTATAGGGGAGGCAGAGCACCTTAACTGATGCATATTTTTAGATAGTAAGAGTCCAATTAGTCCACCATTCAAGACACAGTGCACATACAGTCTGTGTACACATGAGTTTTCACTGCGTCATTATCACAGACTGTGGAGCACAACCCCTCCTCCATGTATGCTCCCAAGGAACAGCTCCCTTCCCTCCTCTTATAAACATGCTGGTTTCCATGTCAACCTGGAGCAGGATCCACAGAGCAAACACTCCAGCAGCCAGGAGAAAAGTGCCCTACAATGGGGTCTGAGCTAAGGTAGAGAGGAGGAGGAGGAGGAGAAGGAGGAGGAGGAGGAGGAGGAGGAGGAGGAGGAGGAAAGTGCTAGCAGGAGGCAGAGCAGGTATAGCAGATTTATGCAACACAAAGTCATCTGTAAGGGCCAGGTTATGAATTGATAGGAAAGCCCAGTGGCGTAAAGAAAAGAACGAATATTCACAAAACTTTATCAAACTGTCTTGTCGTGTTCTGCTTGGAGCAGTATGATAAGAGCTGCAATAACTGCACTGAAAACTTATTTGTCTTTTTAAGAACAGATTTTAAATATTTTTTACAATCTCAGTTATACCAAGAGGAAAAACATTTAATCAATACGATGAATCAAAGAACACTGACATGTGTGCATGTGGACCACTGGGGTCCCTCTCATTCACTCTCATCTACTTAAAGTATATGCTTAAATTAAATAATACAAATTGTGGGGATTGTTGTTTTATATTCAAAACTCATCCACCAAGCAGCACTGAGCTGCTGTTTTCAATTGTTAATTATTATCATTATATTATTGTCATTAGATCAATTATTTAAGGATGAATCATTTTCATTATTCTGCTTGTGATAACCCTTTAAAACTAAGATTAAAAGAAAAATTGTTATTTCAGCCTATAAAGGGTTTAAAAATAAAAATGTAATTTGAATATTAAATCCCGTGGAAATCTGAATTAACAACTCATTTAATAATAATACGAGCTATTAATGTGTAATTCGGCTTGAAATTTTAGTTTTTCATGGTGCTATATGGAGCACGCGCTCACCTGAAGACTGCCTCTAATACGCGCGCGCAAACCCATAATGGGTAAAGTTAAAAGTAGGAGTAACTATGAAACAAAAAAAACTTTAAATTATTCACAGTGAAAGTCCACTCCGTTTGAAATGACGTCGTCCACGTAAAGAGCCGTGTCAAGGGCAAATGGGTAATCACATCAGAGGAAGGGAAGAAAGAAAAAAAAGGAGAAGAAGTTCCTGGAAACAGAGTAGTGAGGGGGACGCCGCGGTTCAAACTGAGAGATTCCTCTGAGCCTTGACTTCTCTGCTCAGTGAACACCCATCACAAACCCTGAGAGAAAGGCGACAGTAGATCTGCTGGTGTTATCCAAATCACATTCACAGCTCGGCGGACTGAAGCAAGTCATTCTGCCTGACATGTCACTTTGGGAGAAGAGTTTGCGACAACAACAATAGGTAAGTGAACGCGCCATCGACAACAGCAGTGACAAGAATAACTTCACTGCAAAGGTCATTTTTTACTCACTTATGGTTGTGTTCTTGTTGTAACTTCAGCATATGAGACTATAAAAACTGCTGGTTTCACAACACTGAAATTCTACTTTAAAGACAAAAGTTTATAATTATGTATTAAAAAGGTTGCACATAAGTTTATTTGTATAATGTTGCTGTAAAGAAACGATACTGACCTAATTATCTTAATGATATTTTAATAAAAAATGTATTTTGTTAAATATTTTAGTTTTCTATTTTCATTCTTCATGTTGGCTGTAAACCTGAAATACCATAACCTAATTTAAATTCAATGCACAGTTCAGTTGTTTGTGGTTGAGTGGTTTGAGGTTCAAAGTTTGAGGACTGTGTATTAATGGTTTAATAGTTTAAAGCACTTTTGTTGTTTTGACTCAGCTGTTCTTTATTTATGGACTGTATGTTTATTTTCTTGTGTTTGAATCTCTAAGGTATGAGCTGAGAACCACTTCCTGATTAATCCGATTTTTTTTTTTTTGACTCGCAGCCACTTGAATCGACTTGAATCACAGAACTCTGAGGGAATCTGTTTCAGCCATGAGTGGAAAAGGTTGTCAGCTCCTGGTGTCCCCCTGTAATGCGTCCCCATCACTGAGCATGATCAGGGGACACCAGTCCAAATCCATCAGGATTCCCATGTCCCCTCCGCAACGGCCCAATGTCAGTCCCTCCTCAGGAATGGAGAAAGTGAAAAAAGGACCCATTCACTCCCTCGGCCCTGGAAAACAGAGCGGAAGCAGTGTTGTTCTGCCAACCCTGAGCCTCCGCAGGCAGGTGTTGACCACTGGGAAACATGTCAACATGGCGACGGCACCCCAACAACAGCAAGCACCAGCTCATCATCCTACAACCACAACAGTGACGACCACTAATCAGATAGGACTCAACTCTGACTCTAACAACAGCTTCAAAGGTAAAAAAAAAAAGTCATCAAAGTCTAAAAATACCTAATCAATCAAGAGTGTGAGAGAAAGTGCTCCTTCACCCTCTAGTATTTTAACACTACAGTGTTCAGGATGTAACAGTCACACTGTCTACATTATATCAGCAAAATCAGGACACATCTCATAAAATGCCTGACAGAGTGATTTTGACGGGTTTCTCCGCTCCAGCAAAACTTAAAATGACTTCATACCTCACTCATTCCCAATGTGCTCTTCACAACTCACTGTCTTCTTGCTAGAGCCCTTGTTCTCTTATTTATTGATAATTAACCAAGCATAAAGCCGGTCCTTAAATTTTCTACTGGGGAAAAGTGGAAGGAGGTGGAAAGCTCATTAGTGATTAACAGAGCAGAAAGTGTCCATGGCATGCTCAGGTTGGTAGGGGGAATTCCACAAGCGACTGTGTAAACCTTCATTAAAGCAGACAAATCTGCTGCATTTATTTTAATTTAGGTTCATGCATCATGCAGATAAGTGTGTAATATTGTCTTAACATTGTGTTTCTTTAGTGCAGTACTCTAATATAGTACCTTTAATGTTCTGTTTGTTGAATTTTGGGCTCGTGTCCAACAGGTTGCTCTGCATCTGGGCCCACCATGGAGGTATTTGGCCAGCCAGCTGCTCCTAACCTGACAGTGACCAGTAGTCACAAAACTGTTGCCACAGGCCAGCCATACACCGCAGGGCCTGCAGCGCCTCATCCTCCATCGCATCCACACAGTGTAACGATCCCCCACACTGATGCCAGGTGGGTAATATCAGCATGTCGTGTTGAGCTCACTAAACCTTTAGGAGTGTTGCTAAAGTGGTTAACAACAATGTGTTTCAGATCCTTACTGTCCAGAGAATCCCTGGCATCCACCACCCTCAGTCTGTTTGAAACACAATCAATGTTTAGTGGAAGACACGACTGGCCATATGGCTATCGTGTGCTTCCTCCGCTGGGACTACCTCAGTGCTCCACCCAGGCGAGCGAGGGAGGCGAGCAGCTCAGCATTTCGTCAGGCACAGCCATGTCTGGCACGACCGTATCCGGTGGCACGAGCAACTCCGCCTCTCTGCCTTCGTACCTCTTTGCAGGAGATCCTGGGAGCCCCAGACCATCTCGCGCGAAGAAGAGAGCTCTCTCCATGTCGCCTCTGTCGGATGTCATGGGTACCGATTTCAACTTCATCATACGCACCTCGCCTACCTCACTCGTGGCTTACATCAACGGTTCCCGCAGCTCTCCGGCCTCTCACGCCGCTCTCTCACCTGTCCAGTCTGAGGGTTACGGTCACTTCCTGGGTGTGAGAGGCCGCTGTATCCCTCAGGTCCATCCCTACGGCTGGCCAGGTTTTTCCAAGGCTATGGCCCCGCAGACAGAGTGTGGCCGTATGCAGATGCTTGAAGAGGGAGGGGGCCTGGAGAGCCAGATGGCTAACATGGTGGTGGAGCAGCAGTGCCTCCCAGAGGAAGGAGGGGCGCTGGAGAAGAATTCAGAGAGCTGCAGCCAAACCACCAACAACCTGCTGCCACATGTACAGTTAGAGCCAGCTCTGTTGACTGCAGTCCATGAAGCCGCTGCTCCACAGGGGCCTCCACCACCCTACCACTCCCACCAGCACATTCACCTCTCCAGGCGTCACTGCAAAATGAAGCCCCTGTATCAGGACCCTCTCACACAGGCTCCCATGGCTCCTCCGAGGCATGGGATGAACTTTTTACCCCAGGTCCCAATGCTGGAGGAGGAGGAAGGAGAGCTGGAGGACTACGGTGCCCACTGCTGCAGGTGGTTGGACTGCAGTGCCGTCTATGACCAAAAGGAGGAGCTGGTAAGGCACATAGAAAAGCTACATGTGGACCAGCGGAAGGCTGAGGATTTCACATGCTACTGGGTGGGCTGCCCACGCAACTTCAAGCCCTTCAATGCCCGATACAAGCTTCTAATCCATATGAGGGTCCATTCAGGAGAGAAACCCAACAAGTGCACGGTACCACATGCAAATCACAGCTATGTCTTTATCCATGCCATGCAACTGAAGTTAATACTCTACACTGTTTCTCACTACATTGTAGGAAAAAAAAAATCCATATGCTGTCTCACCTTTTAACAATACACAGATGGCACAGCTTAGTCAGATGAATATTTTTTATTCCATTGTCAGAGAGCTGAGTAATTGCAGGCAAAGCAAGAGGATGAAGAGTGTCAGGGGCTTATTGAGTTCAGTTCTCAGTGTACTATTCAAAGCCACAGTATCTAGTTGAAAGCTGCCGAAAAGAAAACCTTTTTTAAGAGAAATATGGCCCCTCTCTTCTCTTAACTTTAGCCATGGGGTAATTAGTGGAGCTCTGTGATAATTGACATGGGAGTTAACTCAATTATGTAGTTATTAAATCAGCACAAAGGAGGCCTAGCACTTTAGATCTGGCATGGCACCATGCCTCTGTAGTAGCTGCTGGGCCTGTTAGGATCAGTGGGTTTGCCAGGCCACCGTCTGAAGAACTTGGCTGTCGTTCTGGGAAGGTGATGCCCCATAGTCTGGCTCTCTACAGGTCTGCGTCTGTGGCCAAAGAGTTGGCATTTGTCCACAGGCCTTATTATTAATGAACTGTTGGCTTTGTTTCACCAAGATGGATGATCTGGTTGCAGTGTGTTGCAACTTAATGATGACTCTTTAGTTTGGGTTTGGTTTTTGTATAAGTTGTGAAAGATTGCTACCACGCTCACAATGACAGTGCTAACACTTTGAGGATCGGCAGGTGTAACGTTGTTCATCATCTGAGTTTAACAAAACTTTACTTCTTAACATTAGACCTCAGGCTGACGAGACATAGTCATTAAGTTTCTCTGGTATTTGGTCATAAACAAAAGTATTGGATAATAATAGTTGAAACCTCTTGGTGGTATTAAATGAAAAGCGAGGAGATCATTAGAGTGATTACCATTCATCCTCAGGGAACTATAAAGGTTGGTAGTAAAGTTCACAGCAGCCCTAGCTGTGATGATATTCCTCAAAGGCTAAAAATAACAACCAAAGTCCTCATCTGTGGTCAGTAGATTGCACACAATTCTTTACATCCTTTTTAGTCTCACTGAGAGACGACTTGAGACTTAGATGAGTAATTGAGAAACCAGTTCCCAAACATCGCCACTTTCAACAAGTCAATCATTAACGCCATGCATACCTGCAGTCGACCTTTAATACCAAAATACTCACTTATTAGTTAAAGCTCGCTCTGTTGCCATGGGGCTAGGATCATTGGATGGGTCTGTGTTCCTTGTAATTGTTCAATAATAAAGAAAGTATTTATGGTTATGATCCCTTGCTAAAATCATAAATTATACAAATTGCCTGTTGTGGCTTATAGCACAGGCTGCTTCTTGTTCCTGAGTCTGAGAACAATGTCCAGAGGGAAGAGTTCTTCTGTCTTTGCATCAGCATCTTCTTAACCTAAGCATTATTATGTACAAAGGTGGAACGGTGATGGTTAAATGGAAGAAATACTGTAAATGAAACGTACATGCAGAGCACAGTTTTCCTTGGGAAATGATTGGCCGGTGAATAAACTGATGCATGATAAATGAGGTGCGAGACAGCAACAGAACAATGAGGCAGCTCTTGTTACACAGTGAACATATAGGGCAGGCCCGGACTTGTACCTGTCATCTCACGACCTGTTAACTGATGATTGAGCGGTTTGCTAACATATCCTCAACTCGCCAGTCTATTTGCGCCTGTCACTGTGATTTAAACATATGGGTGTTTTAAAAGTATCAATCTGAACTTAAACCCTAAACCAAACAGATTTCCCCAGTCAGCGTATTCATTAAACTTTATGAAGTTTTAATATTTGCATCCACTATTTTGGTAATTGCATAAATAAATGGCTTGTTCTTTGTTTATTAGCTTGTACGTTGTGGCTGCCATGTTTCCTGTACATGCTATTCCAACACTGACAATTAACGTACGTTGTACCAACTGAGTAAATCGTGTTTTTAAATTTGATTGTTTTTACCGAAGGGAAAAAAAAGTCGAGTCTCTTTCAGTATGCTTGAGCTATTTTGTGATCAATCGGTGCATTTGCATAGAGGGAAAATGAAAACCTTAGTTCCCTCCTAATCCGCTAAATTTCCCTTTATGAGCAGCTTGTAATTCAACCCTTGCCAATGTCACAGAAGGCAGGCCTGATGAGATTTCAGGTTTGACAACATTTTAAGCGCCATCCTCACAATAGTTTGGAGTGAACTAACTTGGATTTGGCACAAGGACATGATGCCTCAATACTTGGAATTTATTTTCACATTACAGACCCTGTCATTATTTCCCTTTTGAAAACAAGTCATTCTGTTCCATAACAATTATTTTGACTGTTGATAATCATATTGAATCCTGGCCTGGAGATAAATGAGTGTCTTGTTTTCTGGTTAAGACTGAAGCATCTCATCCTTCAGTAGTTCTCGGATGTTTGCAGAACTAATACTTCTCATCCACCTTGGGGAATTTACAGATCAACAGAAACAGGGACAGAAAGCTAAAAATACACTGTATAAGGAAATAGGTTAAACAAAAAGAGCAAAAAAAAGGGTGGGGGGGGGAAATATCACTGGTGAAACAGAAAAGAGGGGAGTCCAGACTGAATTGACCTCAGAGTAAGACTGGGCACTGGACAGACGCTGCTGGCACAGATTGCAGCTGTCATTGTTCAGCCAGGGCATGAGTACCTGCCAGGACCTGTCAGAAGCTGGCTGTAACACTGATCTACACTGAGGAGCCATGCTGCTTTCTTTTCTGCCCAGACGTCCCTTGCGACACACTAAAAAGCCCTGCCTGCTTTATGAGAGCTACATGAGACGAGGAGAGGGAGAGTTACACAGTTACCTACCCCTGGCTAGTCCCGCAGTCTTGGCAGTATTTTAGCTTTATGCTGGTTCTTGCTTGTCCGTCCACTTTGGTTCTGTGAGACTATTTATCTCTGTCTGCGCTGTTTTTCTTGTGGTACTCTATAGCTGAGGGGTTTGTTGTTAATTCTTCTGTTTAAACTATATTTAGGATTGGGCCACTTCTCCAATGCGTCACCGTATGAAAGAGCATTTAGAGCAATAAAACAGAATCAGAAAGAGCGCCCAATAGAAGATTTACTCTCATGCGTGGGAAAAGGTTAAAAGGTTAAGAGAAGCATTTCTCATTTTGTGCTTCTCTGCACTTTCGTTCAGCTTCCAGTTTAGTCCATTTGCTTTGATAAAATGTCAAGAATTCTTCATCTTCAGTGCTGGTCAACCTAGACCTTATGCATGTATAAAATTTCCAGAACGCAACCACAATCTATTTAACATTCAAAAATGGTTGCTAAAACGCTGACTTGTAACAACGGCTGTGCTGCAAACAGAGTTTAATAGAGTGAAGTGAAAAATCTTCATTTTCAAGTTTCAATTCAGAGAAAGGGTGAGCTTCTATTTTTTACGAATAGACAGGAAATAAATAACTGTGTCGTGATGACAGAGAATGGCAAGCATTTCCAACGTGGAATGCAGAGGAAGGTTATTTGTCAATTATTAATGGAATGAAAAGAAAAGAAACATTTTAATTTGGCTCTGGGAGTCATGACCTAGAGGTATCAGTATGTGAGGAATTCAGTCTTGGAGGGAAAAAATTACAAAATTGGACATGGTCTGTGTGTTTTCATCATAAGGTTTGGTAAGGACATTCCTAACCCCCTGTGAACAGGAAGAGAGAGAGTAAAGTCAAGAAAAGGATCGAAAACACAAAATGACAATACATGGATGTGTGTATGAACACTGACCCCTGCTGGTGACAGTCATGATAATCAGAGATACGTATATTGGTAAAAATCTGACATTAAAAATGTATATTTATATTTCAAAGTGTGCCCATGTAAGTTTAGAAATTAATTATGATCAATATTTTTTAGATAAATATTTATTTTGCTCTCTGCTAATAATAGTCAAGAGATGTATCTGTGAATAGATAATATAAACGTGCCATTAAACAAAGATACACCTGCCCCTCAACGCTCTACAGCTACTCGCCTGTCACCCATGAAACTAGCTGTGTGTATTTAGGGCACACTTGAGTGTCAGTTGAGACTAAATGACAGTAATTTTTCTATTCAAAGGTTTTCTATATTTCCTCTTCCACTCCCTCCCACACACTGAGGTCAGCAGCCTTTTGTCTGCGGTGATTTCCAGCTAACAAGCTCATAGCTCCGAGTATGTGTGCAACGGCAGGTTAGAGATGCTTGCAGGGCGTATATTGAATATTGCATGGGATCGAGCCGACAGCCAAATCCATGTAGGTTTTGTTTTAAATGCATGCAGCCTACTACTCTGTGGCAATCTGATGGCAATCGATTGCTTCAACTACACTTTTACTGTGTTTATATACGGTCGCAGTTCGAGGGCTGCAAGAAGGCTTTCTCTCGACTAGAGAACCTCAAGATCCACCTGCGTAGCCACACGGGGGAGAAACCCTACTTGTGTCAGCACCCAGGATGCCACAAGGCCTTCAGCAACTCAAGTGACAGAGCTAAACACCAGCGTACACACTTGGACACAGTGAGTTGGCATCGCAGCACACACACACAAGATTTGAAATAACATAATGTTATGTGCCGGTCTTTGATTCTGTGCTCTGCTACATAAGTTTCCATATATCTGTGGTTGTGCAGAAGCCGTATGCTTGCCAGGTGCCTGGCTGTGCAAAGCGTTACACTGACCCCAGCTCCTTGAGGAAACATGTGAAATCCCACTCTACCAAAGAGCGACAGTCACGGAAGAAGGTAGGCACGGGCCCACAGCCCATGGTGTAACACAGCTGATGGTTTGCAGTTAACATTTTTCCTATTTGAGCAAACAAACACTTTCTGTCTTGATGATGTATTGCACTCAAAAACCTGACACCAAATGTACAACTTTCACCTGGATTTGAGAATTTGTGAAGCTCAGAGCACGATCTGAACACAAAGCTCAACTCAAACCTGCAGGATAATATGACACATGGGACTGATGAGCTACTATAACCCATAACTGAATACAGAGTCATCTTGGACTAGTCTAATGTGTGTGGCACTGTAAAAGATTAATAGTGTTAATAGTGATTAATAGTGCGCAGTGGAGTGCCATCTGTACTGTGCTCCATCATGGAGCTTCTCAAATCAGAGGGCACAGGCTTATCAACATCCTGCTGCCTTCAGATGGCAGCAGTAACGAACTGAACTCATACTGATTTAAAGATGAATGCAGGCTAATTTGTCCAAAAAACAATAAGCATTAATTGGCAGGGGAGTGGTTAGTGCATTTTTCATTTATATTTCAGACACTGTCCCCCCATTGCTTTGCATTTGCTCCACGTATTTCATTAACTTTTGTTGATTTAGACGTCAATCTGAGATGTCTACTCGCAGCACAAAGTCTAACACAGTTTAACAACAAGTTACTTTCTCTTGCCTCATTTAAATGTTCTTCCCACCTGTTTGTGCCTCTCCTCCCACTTGCACCGTGCACTCTGCACTTGGCAGCAAAATTCAGTACTACTCAGGTGCCCAAAGCCAATTTCAAGGTCAGGAAATTACCAAACTGCTGCTGGTGCATCATCACAAATGTAGGGCCCAATAGCTTTATGAGGTATATGCAGTCATGAATACATACAGTACATATGGATGTTGAAATATGAAATGTTTTCATTTCTTTGTCTGATGGTATCAGGTAGATATATGCGCTGTATATAAAATCTTGTTTACTTTGACTGTGATTAACCTATAGCCTACATCTGGTTGCACATGAAGTCAGATGAATACACACTCCCAGAGCAAGGTCACACCAACATATAAATAATTAGGTTCTTCGTCATTATGTTAACCCACTTGGGTTTTCAGATTTTCATATAATAGCATTGCTGGGCTGCAGATAACATTTTTGCATGTGTGTGTGAGATTCATGCTCTTTAGCTCTTACTGAGAGGTATGTCACCATAGATACAGAAGGTGGGTAGTTACTAAAAAAAGGGACATTTTACAAAGTCTCCCACATGCACAACTTTCATCAAAAACTCAAATAACAAATGTTTACTGTGACTGTGATTTCACTAATGATTCTCAAGATGGAGTGCATGTTATATTTGTTTAGCACTAGGAGTGCCACTACGGTGTATATACTGCACAAAAACCTGCTGTAAGCATGCTATAGTTCTTTGTTGTCTTGTCTCCAAGGAACAATGACAGTATAGTGAAACTAATCAATGTTTTGGTTTCTAGATTGATGAATTTCAATACATTTTATCATAGTTTTTGTTTAATTAGAAAAAATGTTTGGCCATTGGCCATGTCCATTTACATTGATTACTTGTTTTTTGTTTTTGTTTTTTTAATCTAAAAACAAAGAATTATTACCGGTACCTTAACCTGTACCTTAACCCCTACCAAAAATTTAATTAGATGTTTTATTATTTACAGTTTTTTTTAGTACTATCTAACTAATCGAAAATCATCTACGTACATCACAAAAATATGCAGTTCACCTTAAAAATGATATTCATGGTAAATCATCTTATTCATTACAAGTCATTAAAGGTGTACAGAAATGGCCGTTTGTCCTGTTTGTCGCGCCGAGTTGTCACGAGCTGCAACACGAGTTTACCCGAGTGAGGAAAACAAATTTGATTGGTCGTTATCGAGAGGGCGGGATATTCAAAGCTTGGGGCGAGACCGAGCTCCGTGTGTGTGTGCGTGTCTCAGACGTTTGAATGATGGATTACGGATCCAATATCAGTGGCTGGTGAATCGTGTACAGGCTGACGTATAATCCGTGCGCCTGCATTATCCAATGCGGGAAAAAAAATACACACTTTCATCCCGGATTTACTCAAAAATAGAATTTTGCACAAAGTTTGGCCTACAACGTCTGAAAGATGAGTTATCACATTAATTGTATGACCCAAAGTGGGCTCAAATTCAATTTTCTTTTCTGTACACCTTTAACTAAAGTAAATATAATAGTATTCATTGTTGTGTCGTTACTAATGTTAGTATCATATTGCAACGATTGAAAGAAGAGTCTGCCAACATCTTATAACTGTTGATGTCGTCTGTCAGTGTTTATGTTTATGTTCCATGTGTCATTTCTCCAGATGAAATCTACCACTGATGTGACCCAGGACACACTGACAGACTGTTTAACCATTCACCCTCTACAACCGAGCCTCTCTCCTCTGGCAGGGATAGACAACAACTTGAACCCATCCCCTGGCGCATCCTATGACTCATACACTGGTATGTCTGTGGTCTGGCTCTTTGCATTAATATGTTTCATATAAATAAGTTTTAAAAAAAAACTAGACAAATAAACAGACAGTATTCCCCTGAAACCATGTGCACACAATAGGTTTATCCATTAGATCTAGGCTGTGGTGGACAGCCCTCAAGTGTCTGTCATCCCTGTTCCTCAGCTGCTCCACAGGGACAAGACTCCTCCAGCAATCCTCACCTGGCTCTGTTGTGCTCCTTACAAGACAATTACAGGTACTGAGGATTTTGTGTTATTGTGATAAGACTGAGGGGTTTGTAATATATACAGACAGGTGACAAATTGAAGGAAACTTATATAAATTAGTGGAGGAACATAACCAATGAAGATGCTTTCACACAGATTTACTGCATGTTAAAAGGCGACTATTAACACCTAAATCACACTCTGTTTAAGATATAAAAATGGTGAGCAAGGCTCAGTTGATTATAAGATATAAGTGCCTTCTAAAGACAGTTCATTGTCACAGCATGGGTGACAGGAGCTTAAGTCGCTAAGACTGCTTATCTGGCTGGTGTTTCACAAGGATAAAAGTGAGTGCATTTAGATCTTTGGGAAAGACATCGATGAAATTGTTGTCATCAGCACACACGTCATGATGTAGATTAGTGTGATGATGTGGAAAGAAAATGAACGACCAACGCACCTTTGAGCGTTTAGTGAGGCAGAGGAGAGAATTGGTCTACAGAGATGTGGAGAAAAGTGTCATGGTCAGATGAGTAATTCTTTAGCATACTGTGGGTGACTGTATGTAAGAGAATGGGCTTGCAGCACTGAGCCCTTTGGTAAGGGGATCTGGAGGCTCTGCTATGCTGTGGGGAGCATTTTGCCAACATGGTTTGGGTCCATTTGTCTCCAAAGAGGGGAAAGATCACTGCAGATCAATACAGTGTTGTGACAACCTTTATCCTATAATGAAAAATGTCTATCTTGATGGGAGTGGTGCTGATAATTATCTTATCCACGAGGCAAAAGGAGGTCACTGAATGGTTTGATGAGTGAGAAAATTATGGGAATCCGAATGCAGAATTTTATTTATAATCCACAATATAAATCATTTAACCTACTGTATGTTTCTATTCTGCAAATTACACATACATTACAGTTTAAAAACCATTAAAAACGTGTTGATGGTGAATGCTGTGCTTAGATTTGTAGGCATATAGCCATTCTTTAGCCAAAAGCATAATTGAATTCAAGCCGGGGCAACATAAGAGTTAAGAGTCAGAGCAGTTAGCTTTACTCAGCAAACTAACTTTGATTTTCTTTTCTTTTCTTTTCATATTCCTGCTCTCAGTTGAGACTTCAACCGTGACCGATTTAAATTCCTCACAAGTCTTTTTTTCTCCCTTTAAGATGCACTGAAACAATCAACTTAAACATTGGTTGTCATGGTTTCAAAGCTCCTAATTAGAATAATCAGTTTTTTATAGGCTATCCTGTTTTATTTTTTAAAAGGGTAAAAGGTTGGATTTTAGTTTTTTATGGTGTGTGTGTGTGTGTGTACTATGTTGTTAGAGGTTGGGGATGGCCAGCATCACTTTTCCCTGGTCAGCCCATAGGAAAACATCCCTTCATCTATACACTTCAAAGCATGTGATAGAGGATTTCTGTCATTCTGAGCAACCAGATGCTCATGGCTCCTCACTGGTTGTGATTGTTCTCATATCAGCGGTAGGCCAAAGCATTCACTGCAGGATTCTGGGTAGACAATTGGGCTGTGAAAGCAGACCTCGCCTTGCCTCATTGGTCTTGACCGCCGGTATAAATGGATGCTATAGCCACCGACAAGAGCGGCTAAGGAATTCAATAAGTGAATCATAAAATCTAAAAAATACCATTTAAGGTCCAGTGGGAGAAGAGAGACGGAGTAATTACTTTTTTTTAGATGTTAAATCAATTGTAAAATCCTTGTTGCCATTTTCTGTACACTTTTCTGGGATTCCTTTGGGTTCCCATTCAGTCCGTCAGTATACTGACAGCAAACTTTGGCTCCTTTAATATTCCTGTTATTGGCAAGTAGACACGCTAATGTGTTACTTCGCCAAACCTAACAGCGGGGGTGTCAGCTGCCATGGCCACTGAACAATATTTACATTTACTAGTTTAATCCTCTGTGTCTCACAGTGAGTTACATGACTCTGAAAGAAGTGTCCTGGATTCATTTGTCATTGAATGGTTTAAAATATCGTAGGACAACAGAGAAGAAAAAGTTAAGTAATTTGTTCACGGTGCTTTGCTTTATTGATTAATTTCACTAAAAACGGGGGTGGGGGGCAGGCTGTATCAAACTGTATGTTGTAAGAGAAAAAAACGCAAACAAAATGCTATTGATACTCAGGGGCTGACAAGACCATAATGTGTGCAATCTAAGTCTAATGTATCATAAAGAGAGTCTCTCTTGCCACTTAAATTGATTTTCGCACACAGAGAATCAATCTTGTGGTTGTGAGTGATGATTTAGGCCTATTTGCACCTTAACTGGTCATCATGTGTGTGAATCTGTGGCAAATACTGGATACTGAATAAACAGCATCACTGCATACGTTTAACTGTAAGTGTAACTTTTTGTTAATGGATGATAGAGTTTGTGATCCCAGATGTTTTGATGTTATAAATCTCTGTAGCCTAGAGGAAATGGTTGAATTCATTTTGAAATATTGTGTCTTCCTTTTACCCATTGTATCTTATTCAGATATTCGCTTGGAAAATGTGTTCCTTTTCAGTAATAGCCCTGCACAAACGCTGCATTTTTAAGCTTGCCGCAAAAAAATATTACCAATTTAATAAAGTGATCATTTTTAATATTGAAGAAATATTTTGAGATCTTTTAATATTAAGTATAGGAAGATCTTATAGGTTAATGTAATCAAGCCTCAGGAATACCATAAAACTGAACCATGACACACCTAAAAGATGTTCTTTTTGTCATTTAAGGATGTTTGTGAATGCTCCATAGAAAAGAAACAAGTAATGTTTTTGAATAATAATTGTTGTTTGTCTTATTTCCACAAGCAGAGTATTTAATTCAGTCTGAAATATTTCAGGTTTGTTGATCCTTCCCCTCACCAGCTCTTCCCCGGGGACCAGTGTGGGCCTTGCTCTTCCACCTGCCTCCTGCATCCTCCCAATGGGACATCCCTGCAGAAGAACCGAGATCTGAAGCAGCCCAGCCAGCCGCCTGATCTCACAGATCACAATCAAGGTATTCAGCTGTTTATTATCAGCGTATTTTCAAGCTTTGTCAAAATACTGGCTCTGTCGATGTAAATACAATTGTGCCGGGGGGGAGGAGGTTCATCTGAAAATGGTTTATAGTGCAAGTTTCACATCTGAGCTTATTAGCAAACGTGTGGGCGGTCTGACAATCTGTTTGAACAGATTTTCTCACATGCACATTAATCGTGCAGTATATCTTTATGATGTGTAGCAGGTGGCTGCAGATTTTCTAGTTAGACAGAATCAGGCAGCTCCTTTCTGTGCCTTTAAATAGACATCACCCCTTCACCTCCCCCCAGACTTGACAGCCACAGTGATGTTGACAAGGTGTTCAGAAATACACAGTTCAGTTTTAACTGTTGAGATAAAGACAGGGTTTTAAAAAAACAACTGAAATGCACAATTTGTCTAATTTATAACGTGTGATTCTGTTTTTATACTATAATGTATCATTTAAGCCATATGTTGGAGACTTTAATTGAATAGCTCTTTAGAAATAAATATAGAATTTTGTTTTTTCAATTTCATCCCTAGATCCCTCCAGGTCGATGAAGATACTATATTCACAATATGGAGGGCTCACAGCGCAGACCAGTTCAAGTCACCTGATGCAAGTTGATGCCTTTGGTGACAGGCTCGCTCCAGCAGTTAATAATCCCAATGGGGTGGCCACCTCACAAACAGCTCTTTCCAGCATTACAGGTAATGAAAATACAGCCTAAACAAAATAGCCCAAGGATGAGCACTTTATTGCCACTGGATTTAACAACCCTCACTGTGCATACATACATCTGTGTATTTCTGTGTGTATTTTTGTGTGTGTGTGTGCAGGTGCATCTGCAGGATGTAATGTCCTCAGCCAGGCACACAGTGTGGCTCCTAATCAAGATTTACATGGAGATTTCTTCACTGTGGTGGACCGCTGCACAAGCACAAGCACAAGCCAGGTCTCCTGTATCTATACAGAGGGATAACATCACACAGTTGTGGGCTTTTTGATAATTTGCACTATTTCGTGTCAATGTTCCATTGAAGTCAAACGGTGAATAGGAGGAACACTTTAGATAGCACCGCAACCTGGTGGCAGCTTCATTTAGACAAATAAAGGAATATTTGATAATAAACACAATCTAAGGTGCTGCTCACTGAGTTAGATAACACTGGTGGAATTGACTATTACATTCACAATGCAAGTTTCTCTCTCTCTCTCTTTTCGGCTAAATCTCTGTAAATGCACTATCAGACTCAACACTCCGGCTTCTGCCTCCATAATCAATGTACAGTAACAACTGAGCCTACAGGATTTTTAATGTTTACTTCCTCAGTTTTTGTACAGCCTGTGTATAACATGTAGTAAGTATACTTCAAGTGGTTTCTGTTGGCATTTTGCACAATATTCAACACTGCAATCAAAGCTCACTTATTAAGGTTTTTTTCTTCGAACCATGGCTTTGTAACTATAGTAACAAGACAGCCTTACCATTTCAAAGTAAAGTCATAGATATATAACCTGTTGTTTGATATAGTAATGTGCTGCGTGCTCCTGTGCCTAGATCATGAGGTGGATTTCTGTTGATGACCATACCAGTGATTTTTTATGTTTTAGTTGATTTAATGCAAACCATTTACACTTCACATTATAGGTGATTCTTTCCTAAAAGGGATATAGTGTTGCACATTGTTTTTGACCTCTTTTCCTATGGTCATTTACATCAGTGGTTTCCATATGGTATGAAAAATGAAGTTATGATGACAGAAAAATGGTCAAGAGAAGGGAAATTATCAGGTTAATTATAGCTGCTTTCATTTTTTTTTTTTTATTGGTACATGTATACCGGTAGTTTTTATTTGTTGCATTTTAATGTAGTTCTATTGCATTTTAATGTAGTTCTATCACATTTGTAATGCACCTGCATTACAATGTAATAATAACACAACCGAAATAAATTTAAATTATTTTTTTTATAAAGCAGACACAATGCTCACCATTGAAGCAACACAAAACTCAAATATTTAGTTTAGTTAAATGACCATTAGGATAAAGGTATCCCTCAAAACTCAGAAGCATGCTTTGAGAAATCAGTGGCAGAAATGTGAAGTATTTGTTTTGTAGTAAATGGGTTGAATTATGCAAAAACGCCGCCATCGTGACATGACTTTGAATACACGGATCAGGAAAAAGATGTAAATCAATTGTACCCTTGTTTCTCGTTTATTGTGCCTTGTCTCCCTCAGTATGCACCAAACTCTCTTTTGGATCAGTTCATTTTAAGAATAATGCTTTCCACACTGATCATTGTTAAGGTTATGATTTCAGTGTCCTAAAGCACCCTGAAGTTGTTTTAAAAAAAGACTTACTTACCCTTACACACTGAGAGCCAATTCAATACTGTATTAAAAAAGGATAAGACATATTAAGTGGTTGGAAGATTTTTGAAAATGTTTTAGTCGACACTTGACAGCAGCAGGTTTTCACACAAGTAGGACTAATTTTCTCCAGCAGAATTATTTAAATCATTCAAGTTGGTATGCCTCCATAGTCTGTTTCTCTTTTTGCAATGAATAAAACAAGACAAAGTTAAAAGACATGGTAGAGGACCTACTTTCTGGTGTAAATAGGCCTATAAACAGACTGAAATGCTGGAGGCAATAAGCTAATGTATACATCGCAGAAATAATAAGCGCCCATGCTGCTGCAAACCTGAACGGTGACAAATCCAGCCGGCACCGGCAGATTATTGTAGTTTTCACTTATTTATTTATTTTATTTTATCTAATCTTTTTTTTAACATGAGATAGAAAGGACAAATTGTTTTACTTCAAAATTATTCTTTTAGCAAAAGAGTGTCATGCTTCAGATGGGGGTTTCAGTAGTTGCTTAGCAACAACAACAGCTTTTCCCAAAAAGCATCTGTCTACTACTGCTAACCAAAAAAAAACAGTGCGCTGCACAGTAGACACAGGTGGTTGGTTAAGCTTTGTATCCAGTGGGAAGTATCTTAACGACACTGGCTTGGTCACTGTTTCCAATTTACATGTGTTGTATGTGTTTAACCCTGCATGTGGGAAATTACTTGAAGCTCACAAGTAGCCTGTTTTATGGGTAGTCATTTCATAGAAAATGACAATAATTCAGGTGTTATTGTAAATAATCTCTCATCAATCAAAGGTATACAGCTTTGACATGAACAACTGTTTCTCCAAGTAGCCTAAATGTTAGAAAGAAAAGGCCCAGGCTGAGAATCAAACAAGGAAGATTTGCCTGAGTCAGCCCTGAGTCGAATGTTAATGTGGTCAAGTAACAAAAACCTGCAGTGCTTAACTGCTGGGCCTAATTGTTCGGGTAGAAAAATGTGTTCATCATCAAAGAAGGTCAACTAGAAATTGTGTTCACTCTTGGTCTATGTAGCCAACTGATATGGCAAATAGGCCTACATAGGCTACTGGGCACTGCCTGTGTAGGCTACACAAATTACACAATTAGGCTACAACAAGAATAGATCTACATTATGTTAATCAAATGTAGTTTTGTTTTATAACAGTTTTGAGCACAAAACTTCTTCCAGAGGTTGCCTTCACTCTAACCCTCTACCAAGGTGTGAAAACACAAAAAGAAGTTATATTCATTTGAGCATGTGTAGGCCTAGGCTAATGTGATCTGCACAGATCTCAAAGCTGAGAAATAAGAAATGGGTGGAAGTGGGCTTTTTAAAGATCCTTTAGCATTGTGATTTCCATCATTTCTGGAATGGAAATAACCCATTGCAACATTGATTAAGCACTAATGATTTGGTGACAGTCGAGTTAATGTCAGGGGAAACATGTAGGCTACAGTATCCATGGCAAACTAAACTGTTATTATGCATAAGAAAGACAATGAAAAGGCAACACCCAGATGTTGCTGAGGATGAGACACACACCTGTATAAGTTCACACAGTGGCTTTAGGTGCGGATGTTACCCTTTAGTTATAGCAGCACTTGACAGCACATAACAGGCCCCTATGCATGTAACACACATGGCCTACAGATCTCTGATCAAAATATAAATACACACAATATAGCCTATAGTCTACAGTTGAATTTAGAAAATGAACTGAACTTGAACTAAAAGCAAATGCATCCTCGAGGTATCCTCCTCATCATCCTTATTATGGTGCAATAAAACTACAGAAAAGCCTACATATGTCCACGTTATGGTTCGTGGAGTTTGTGTTTCTAAAACTTTGAGGCATCATCTGAGGAAGAACAAAAGCCTGCAGCGTCTTGAGAACTACCTACTACAAGCATCGTATCTGCACCTGTTGGGGGCACCGAAACAAATCTCCGACTGTATTTTTAAATACATTATAACATGCTTATGACAGGCTAAAAGTCTCCAAATAAATAAGACTAAACGCAAGTGCTCGGGTGTAAAATGTCATGTATTTGGGTGTGATTTTTATTTCTGTTAAGACTGTATTTAGTACGCTTTTAATCTCCTCCCACCTGCCTGATAAGGTTGCGCGCTCCCGGTGAGTTTTATAGCAACTGTTGCCCAGTGAGGCAGCGCCATAGTCACCGTAGTCCTGGCGACTGTAACCCACCAACAACAACCTCTCGCTCCATCATTACCACCTCCTCCACCATCCTCATCTTCATCAACCAGTCCACAGCTCAGGTTTGAATGCATTCTTTACTATTTTTTAACCCGAATATAAGTCTTTTCTCGCTGCAAGGTATCAGTATGTGAAATAGATACTAATGCTCTGGTCTGTGTTTTGTCCGCTGCTGGATGAGGGCTCGGGGAATAGCTGGGGTAGTTTGCTAGCGAGGGTGTTTCTTTGTAACGTGTTAGCCTGCTTGCTAACGTTGCCTGTAGAGACCCACAGATGTGTGAGGTCCAGCTCGCTAGCAGGAGCTAGCATTGTCCGCTCACCGGGTGCTTTGCGACAAGAAAATACCCAAATGTGGTGGTTGTGTTTGAGAAAAAAAATATTTTTGGGTGCAACTTATTGGTTTAAACTTCCCATGCTTGGTGGTAGTCTCGGTCTGGGCTAGTCACTGATGCTAGCTGGTCAGCTGGAGCAGGAGCAGGTGTCTGTTGTTGCTAGGTTGCTAACGCCAGCGTTGCCTTCTGACAATGCCTGTTGGTAATCCCTTTTTTTTAAAGCTAATGTTATGGTGATATTGCAACTTTGTGTTTCGGGTGCTTTAATTGTTGTTGCTCGCACGAAACCCAGAACGTCGACCAACAATATGAAGTGTTGTGAGCTAGCTTTCCATACACTAACTGCTATTGACAATAGCTAAGCCATTACTTTCCCTTTTGTCTTAGGAAGCCAGATAGCTTCGCTAGCTTTCCATCTGCCCTCTTTGTGGCATCAGATGGCTGTGATAAGCTATCTGATAACACAAGGCTAACATTTGAAGACGTCAGGTTTGGGAAAAATAAAATCAGCGGATTAATATTTAAATACGTTGATGTTAGAAGTAGCCCATTTTAACCAGAATCATTTCGATATTGTGCATTGCACGTTCTGCGTCTGGGCTTGTAAACGTCAGTGTTTATCCGCCCCTTCTGCAATGCATGTGTACTCACTACAGAATTGATGAATAACAGTGAAAAGGTTACAGTCTGTATCGTTGTTATACACATGTTCTGTGTGTGCATGTATTTCCTGGATGCGCAGGAGAGAGATTCAGTGTAGCATGACACTGTGCATGGGGAAAATCCTTAGTTGTGACTTACCATCTTCATACTGTGGCAAATGTATTTTTACTCTTAACTTTAATGGACTAAAAACAGTCACATCTATTTTAGTTGAAATAGTATATTCTTATTTCTCATTATAGAATTGTTAATTTGCACATTTGAGTTCCTTAATCCTGTGGGTGGTTCACAGAAGTAGAGACTTGATTTCTCAATATTGCATCACAATTATTCTTGGGTCCGGTGGGTCCCCTGTACAGCTGCGACCTTTGATTCCTGTTAGGATAGAGAACAGGTGTGTGTGTGTGTGTGTGTGTTTGTGGGTCTGTGTGTGTGGAGAGAGGTGATGGGAGGACAGGTGCACTTACATGTACTAGGCTATACGTTTCCATGCAGTAAATAAAGTTTGATTTTCTGTCGCCATACTTTCTCTTTTCTGCATATGTTCTCCTTTTAATTAGTTGCCAATAATTTATGTGCCACTATGCCTGTAATAAGTCCTTTGTATGAATAAGATCTATCATCGATAAGCAAGTGGGTCTGACAGAGCCAAAACAGTTCACAATAATAACAAAACATCAGTGTTGCCATTTTTACATACTGCAGGTAAAACCCCAAATAATCTAATTATATTGATTTGTGGGTATACAGAACCCAAAATAGGTCCGATACCCCTCCCCAAACATGCATACACACAAAACAGGATGTAGGGAACTGCTAGTTATCAGCTCATGTTACCACTTACCTGTAGTCCAGTAAGACAGAAATAGTACCATGCCACCTGCTGCCAGGATCCTGTTGCATTTCCAATCACTTAAAGAGGGGCTGATTAATTCAATTATTCAGCCATCCATTTTCATGGCTTAGTAGAATACACCATGTTTGGTTTGTTATTTGGCTCAGCCTGCTAGAAATGATGTATGTTGTTGATGAAAGTGGGGACTTGGAGGTCTCTCTTTTTTTCTCTTCCAAACCCAAATCAGGCTAGTCAGTTAAACAGTGTACATTTAGACTCATCTTGGTAACCTGCGTCATGACGTTTCGGGGAATTTTGTCACATTTATCATTTCTGTGTCCCATGGTCCTGTCCCGACATCATTTTAGCTATATGGACACTAGCTTTGTGACTATTTTCGGCACCTGCCAAAACTGTGTGTCACTCGCAGTTTATAATCTGAAAGCCCAACTCCTAAACAAACAGTATTTTGCATATAACACCCCCCCCCCACACACACACACACACACACACACACACACACACACACACACACACACACACACACTTAAGTTCCCACTTGCATCTCCCTCCACCTGTTTTCCTGTTTTACTCTGTGCCTGATTTTGCCTTGGGTTGAATGTGTGTGAAAAGAAGGGATTTTGTGTATGGTGTACTTTTCAGCCCTGTTCACCAGCTCATATTTCTTGGTGCATCAGACGCCACTTTTATCATACATGATCATTAGAGAGGCAACTGATGGTTCTGTGAATTTAGTGCTTCTCTGAACCTTACGGTCTTTCCTGTTTGTCGCCTTTAACGTTAACAAGAGGAATTGAGGGGAGAAAACGTAGGGCAAAATGTTGCCCTCCTTGGTGGCTTTTGTTCCTCTGTGTCTTTGTAGGGCTTGCACTTGCTCAGTGGAGCACAGCATTTAAGTGGGCCACAAGGGAGTGCCTGAATGGTGAGGCAGGAGGTGTGTTAGTGTGTGTATGTGTGTGTTTGTGGAGGGGGTTGGGGTGAGGCAACAAGAGTGTGTTGTGATGCAGTGGCTCTTTTCCTCGATTAGGTGGGCTCAGTTGGGCACATGTACTTTAGTAGAGGGTCTACATTCTCCTCTCTTCTCAAGTCCCCTTTTAGTGCTGGGATATAGTAAACTGAAGGCTGCAGTTTGACTGTGTAAAGTGACATTTTTATCATTCTAGTAGTGTGAATCCAATGGTTTTGGGAAAAGAAAGTCCTCGTGCATCATAGTATGTATTGTGTTGATATATAACACAATGTATACATTGTATTTTTATGTTAAATCAGGTTGTAATTTTTTGTGAATTTTCTAAATTTGCAGTATCTTTACATCATCACAGTATATAAATATCTAACTTTCTGGCAAGTAGTCAATTTATCCATCAGCCAGACCAGTGCCTGTCTATCAACAGCCTATATATGTATACATCCCCCTCCCTAAGGTCTTCAAAATAGTCATGCTGAAAGCAGATGGCCCTGTGTTAATGAATCTCAGTGCTTCTATATATATTTCAAGAAATTGCTGATTTTTCCTGCTGTTTCACTTTCTCCACACTCATAAGTGCACAAGGAAAAGACTGACTCAAGTTTGCAATTCAGCATTGGGGTTAGTGACCCCAAAACAAATAAAGTGATAGCCTTCATCTCAAGAAAAAAGAACAATATGATATTGAAGATAAAGGGAAGGGACAGGCCGTCCCTGGAGAGATTTGAAGCAGTTAGGAGACCCAGCTTAATTAACCAAGAGAGGCTTGTTCATGGAAACTGTGATGGGGAGGAGGTGGCCTTCCCCTGAAAGGAATGGGTGATGTTAGTCGTACTATTATTAACTCACAAACACAGACTCACTAACAGTTTCTCCTCATTTTACTCTCATCTTCAAATTAGTTAATTTACCTTGGTTAGTTAGTACCATTTCTCTAATGCACAGGATAGTTCTGGTAACATTAGTGATGATGCTACATGGTAAGGTTTAGGACTTAAAAATCGCCGGTTCCTAGTTCCTTTTCGTAGAAGTAATCTGCGACTTCCACTCTCAAGTAACATTAAACCTGTAAAAGTGGGGACTGGCACAGCAACTAGAAGCAGCATCTATTTGGAGTTTGTTAAATATTAACTTGTTTTATGGCTGTGAACATGGAGACAAGACCATGTGTCACTGATGCATGAGGCTTTCAGTACATTGAGTACCACGAGGCAAAAGCAGGTGCTTGTGTAGAATTTCTGACGAAAAGCTCCAGGAGCATTGATTTGGGCTAAATAGACAAGAGTGTGTGATGAAACCTGGTACTTTTGTTTGTTGACAAAAAAAACAGCATGTCCTGGATTCATTTTAAGGATAAGGACAACTTGTTGAATTACTCACAGTTCATAGCACTGACTATTTTGCCAGTTGTTACAAGATAAGAGAGGCTAAAAATGTATAATCTATGTGCATCCTTTTCTTCTATTGGTTTTCAAGAACATTTTGAAGCATGCAAGCTTCTATTAGTAAGTCTATCTTTTGTTTGAATCAGTTATTAATCTATGATGCCACTTGGCTCAGTGAAGCAGTAAGATAATAATGTTGTTGTTGTTATGGAGTAGTGAAGTTGCTTTGCCAGTCAGACCAGTAGGTTGAGGCTGCTCTTGGTTTTCAGCAGTTGTTGCCCCTCTCCACCTACAGCGAGACCTGCTCTCTCTGTCTTATTCAGGCGCCATGCAGACCCCTGAAGCAGGCGCTGACTCCACCTCCACTGTCCCTCTTCAGACCGCCGTGCCTGTCCAGCCTACCGGCTCCACTCAGCAGGTGCCTGTCCAGCAACAGGTACATCCTGCCTGTCTTTATGTGCATCAGTGCCTGATTCTGAATGTGCATACTGTGCCTGTATTCCTGCACGTGTAATTCTAATAAATTAGATAAATAATTTGCAGCTCTTGCAATTTTGATTTTCCAGGCCCAGACTGTTCAACAGGTTCAGCATGTTTACCCAGCACAGGTGCAGTATGTGGAGGAAAACAGTGGCGTCTACACCAATGGCAACATGTGAGTCACTCTCTTCACTACCCAGCTCTGCTCTTACACCACTCCACAAATATTAGCGCTATGTCTCTGCAGCCTGTTGTTTCTCCTCTCAAGTCTCTTCACGCTATCATTCATGTCAGAAGCACATGATGTCGGTGGGAGCGCACTGTTTTCGTGTGTGTTTGTTTTCTTCTCTGAGGGGCGTGCAAGTCATGTGCTTGATTGTTGCTCAGTCACCTGAACATGACCAGAAGTAGGCCTGTCTTCTAAGTGCTGACGCTACGCAAGGGTCCCCTGGGTCTGAGGAATGGGGTTACATACACACTCCACTGACAAGCCCAAGCTGTGTTAGTCCAACTGTGATACACACACACACACACTGACACGCAGATGTGCAAACACACCATAGCTGTGTGACTTCAGCTACTGGTGGAAACACTTGAGGTACAAGGTCGACCAATTGACCAAGTACTTAATGATACACAATCATGCATTCACCAAACAACAGGACACACGGGCTGAGTTATTGCCTCACCTAAATCACATAGAAATATTTGTATGTGTTACATTAGCCCTTACAAATGATGACATTTTGATTAATTCATTTTGGATTGTTCTCAGTATGCTAATTGGTGTTGACAGGATTTGACTGCCTACACGAAAAAGGTGCCTTGTATAATTGGGAAATCAAATTTGGACTGAAAAAATGTTCTATTCCAAGACAACGCAGAGCAGCACAGATCATTTGAAAGTTGCAATAAAAATGCTTCATCATTTCATCCTTATTTAAAGGACAATTCCAGGCAAATTCAACCTGGGGCTATAGTTTACTAATATTTTAGGTCTAAAAGAATGAATCTGAAGATTTTCTTTTTAATGTCTCCTGTTATGCTGTAGTTCTGTCTGTCCCCGCGTTGCCACGGCATCGTATAATGGGAGCGGACCGAACTTAGGCTGTTTAGGCTATTTACATCCCACAAAACCGCAATTTTTTTCCACAGACAACGTCAGATGGCTATTCATACCTAGTACACCAAGGGGTTTGTTTACTTCAAGAAAGCTGACAGCTTTAAGCTGTAATACAAAGTCTTGCGCGAGAGTCAAGTTGACGGGCTCAGTATGTTTACAGGTAGAATAAACAATAGCCAGACTTACTCTTACTGCTACAAAAACACCATGCCTCTGAGTTGATATTCCTTTGTTGATAAAAAACAAACGGGAGCTTCAGACTCTCTGTAAACATAGTTAGCCGTCAACTTGACTCTTGTGCGAGACTCCATGAGACTTTGTATTACAGCTCCGTTTACAAACATGTCGGCTTTCTTGAAGTGAACAAACCCATTGGTGTATGTTTGAATAGCCATTTGATGTTGTCTGTGGAAAGAAAATGCAGTTTTGTGGGATGTGAACAGCCTAAACAGCCAAAGATCGGTCCGCTCTCATTATACGCTGCTGTGGCGGGACAGACAGAACTACGTAACAGGAGCAATTAAAAAGAAAATCTTCAGATTCCTTCTTTTAAACCTAAAACCTATTAGGAAACTATAGCCCCAGGTTGAATTTGCCTGGAATTGTCCTTTAAGACACATTGTTTTCTCAGTTCGTGCACAGTGACTGACTGCTTACCTCTCTTCTGAACAGAAGAACCTACACGTACTCAGAGCCACAGCTGTATAGCCAGAACAGTGGAGGGAGCTACTTTGACACACAGGGCAGCTCGTCACAAGTGTCCACTGTGGTGACAACTCATGGCATGACCAACAATGGAGGAGGGGGCAGTGGAGGAATGAGCATGGGTCTGGCAGGGGGTCAGGTAATCAGCAGCAGTTCTGGGGCTTACCTCATGGACAACGCTGGACCCCATCCTGCCACCCAGACCGCAAGAGCTTCCCCAGCTACTGTAAGTGCATAGCACCCACTAATTTGGTTCCTCACCTGCCTTTTCCCGCCTGCTTTTGTGTGTTTGTGGAGAGACAATCTGACTAATATTCATAGTGACTTCTATATCTTCCCTTTTTAGATCCACACAGCTCTTAGTTTGCTTCACACTCTGCCAATTAGAATAGATTGTCTGTTTATGTCATACTTAATTAGCAGGATGCCATTCTCCTACATAAAAGTCCATACTAACACTCAATGTTTGTGTAATTTCCCCCCAAAATGTCAATGTGCACACATAATACACATAATACATTGTGTTACCAAGAAACATTTGATATGCACACCTCCCCCATGATTGTGTATGGTGTGTTTAATCTTGAACAATCTTCCTTGACTGATGTATGCAATGCACTGCGTAGGCTGGGCCCGAGTCTCTGTAGCGATTTAACTACTGCCAGCCATGTTCACACTGTAACCCCTCAATATTGTGCTCAAGTAATGCAGGCCTTTGTTTCCGTCCCGTCTGTTATTCCCACTCCTTGGTGAAAGAGACAGGAAGGAGCTAAAATCTGAGAGACAGGTGTGTTAAGGAAGAGCGAATGGTCAGGGACGGTGTCTCTGGAGAACCTCAGCTCACCCACTCTTCAAGAGTTATGTATTGGACAAAGTAGTTCACACAGCACAAGAACCTTGCTCTTTAGCTGAATGCCCCAGTAGGAGTTTTCATGTAGTCCACTCTGTAATAGCTCTTCCTGGCAGAAATGTAGCAATGATGTGATGATATTAAATAATGTGGTTGTCAGAGATGGCAGACAGTTTAAAGCATCTATTAATGACATGACAAAGGTTAAATGTTGTTCACTTTCAAGGTTACTACTAGTAGTATGTTTTAATTGCTTTAATTGTTTTAATAGCAGCTAGTCACAGTGATGTGCTGCCCCTCAAGATAAATATGTACATTATAGGTGTAATAGGTATGATATGTATTCTCTTATTGAAACACCAGTCGTGAAACTTGATACAGATGATCTTTTCAGTGGAAAGTGGCGGTATTAAACTCCAACACGAGCCACAACGCTGCTTACATGAAATGCATTAAGCTATAGAATTCTAAGAGTGAAGATCACAAAGGTGAATTTTGCATCTCACAAATGTGGCATACCTGGCGTTGTAACTAAACATTCCTGTTCTGTCATGACCTGACAATCACATGTATTGATACCAAGTAGTCAAACTCACTTTTGTAGAGTTTTGACAAGTATTGGCATTGCTTTTGTAATGGACTGTATGTTTTTATTTTCTCTTTTCTTTGACCTATGAGGATGCAGTCTGGAAGAGTTGTGTCTGCCATGATCGATGTTGGTAGCAGGTAGTCCTGCTCTGCTTGGGATTAGTGGTGCTTGCTTTGGGATCTTTTCTAGATTCTCTTCTTTCTTTCTTTTTGCCTGGTGGTCACTAATGTGTCTACATTTTTTATTTTTCTTGCTTCTGTTTTTTTTGTTTGTTTTTTTTTATTTCCTACCCTCTTACATTTTGTTGTCCTGTGCTTCGTGGTTTATCAGATTGAAATGGCGATTGAGACGCTCCAAAAATCTGAGGGTTTATCCAGTCAGAGAAGCTCGCTGCTCAACAGCCATGTAAGTTGCTTTTTTACGAATGCTTGCCCTCGCCTTACCTTGACTTCTGTTCAGCTCACTCTTGCTATTCTGCCTCCCCAAGGCTCTCTCTGAATTTGAGTTTGGTGTGGTGCTTGCTGCCTTTGTTGCTTCTTTTAATTGTTACAGTTTTGTTAAAATTCATTGGCTGCTGTAGAAATGCTTTGGCAGAGCTGTGATGCAGCTGCAGTTCACTGACTGTTGCTCTGAAGTCTTTCCAGACAGTTTGCCTTAACCAGTGTGAAACTCTTGAGTTAAGACAGCGTGTGTTCCTCTGTAGCTCCAGTGGCTGTTGGACAATTATGAGACAGCAGAGGGCGTAAGTCTACCACGATCCACCCTCTACAATCATTATCTGCGCCACTGCCAGGAGCAGAAACTGGACCCTGTAAATGCAGCCTCTTTTGGCAAACTCATACGCTCCATCTTCATGGGACTCCGTACAAGGCGCCTTGGGACAAGGTTGGCTTCTTTTTCCCCCTTAAACAAATGTTCACAACCATGTGACCATTTCTTTGCTCACAGACTCTGTCAACATGTGGTCACTTCTGTTTTTTTTTGTTGTTGTTGCAGAGGGAACTCCAAGTATCATTACTATGGTATACGTGTAAAACCAGATTCCCCGCTCAATAGACTCCAAGAGGACATGCAGTACATGGCTCTGAGACAGCAACCCGTTCAGCAGAAACAGAGGTACAGATGCAGCTATTCATGTCATGTATGCAGGCATGCTCTGCTCATCACAGCCGTTATTGATACTGAGGCGAAACATGTGATTTCAGGTTCAAGCCGGTGCAGAAGTTTGATGCGGGCTCTGGGGATAATTACTCAGGTGGAGGCCAGCACCATCCTGGTGCTGAAGAGCAGACAGTCATCGCACAAAGCCAGCACCATCAACAGTACCTAGGTCAGTGGCTTTCCAATTTATCTAGATGTCGGCGAAAATGCATTTGAAATGCAACAACTTCTGGCTCTTGTTTGTTTGTTAGTTTGTTTGTTTAAATTAAATTTTCTCTTCTCCCCAAAAGATGCATCGCGGGCGCTCCCTGATTTTGTAGAGCTGGACCTGGGGCAGAGCAATACAGAGAACATCAGTCCAGAGGATGTGAAAGCTCTCCAGTCCCTTTACAGAGAGCACTGTGAGGTCAGAGAAGGTCCCTTCAATAGCTTGGCATTTATTGACATTACATCAGCCCTCACTATGTGGGAATTGTGAAAAGTGATTTTCCTATCGATCCAGCAGTAGTCAATGTATTTCACCACCATATAAATCTATTCCACTTATTTTCTATTAAGACTTCCAGTCTCTCCTAGACTTTAATCCAAGTTTTGCCCCTTTACATATATAGTATATATCTTAATCCACCACTATCTATTATCAGAGCAATGAAGTAGTAATCTTATTTAAGCTTTATTTAATAAGAAAAGTTCAGCAAGAATTAAAACGATGAACTAAAGTTTTTCAAATTAAAAAAAAAAAAAAAAGATCACACATTTAAACTTTGGCCAGATTCAGAGTAGTGAAACTTTGGGAAAGGTCATGTGTGTTTGTAGTGTCAGAGATTCGTAAATGCCATCCACTGGCATTTTAGAGGAGATTCATCTTAATCTTGCGAAGCTTTCAAGCATAACTCTTTTTTAGTGTCTGGAAAACAACTGGTCAGGTCATTCACACTTAAGGCCTTGCTGTCTGACAAACAGCTGTCCACCTTCTCCCCTTGCACATCTGGTGCAGATAGTTTCGTTGATGTGTTTAGGTCCCGGGATGTCCATGTAACAGATTCCTGTAGCCACATCAATACAAAAGACATTTTGTAAGGAAATATACAGTATTTGTTTTGTTCTTCAGGATGATCCAGACTTCCCTGTCAACAGTTTTTAGGGGGCTATTATTTCTCACTCTTTTTGAAAGTAGTTCCAACGAAAACGACTCACTGTTTAGTTTTACTCTCTGTGTTTGTTTCAGGCTATCTTGGATGTGGTGGTCAACCTCCAGTTCAGTCTAATTGAAAAACTGTGGCAGACATTCTGGCGCTACTCTCCCCCTGACTCAGTAGAGGGTGCCACTGTAACAGAAAACAGGTGAGGTCAAGCTAATGATGATCTTCTGTCACTGTTTTCTCCTCTCTAAGATTAAATCAAATTTTTTGTTCAAGAATTAATATTAGATACTCAGCAGATTCATATTGTATAAGTTTGAGTTTTGAATATTTTCCAATAATCTGATTTTAAAAGGATTTCTCAAAGTCTGTTTTCACTCTGCAGCAGCATTAGTGAGATCGAAGCGCGGCTCCCCCGAGCACAGCTATTGGTGCTGTGCAGAAACGAGGCTGTACTCAAATGGATGAGCACCTGTGACCATCTAATGTACCAGGCCCTTGTGGAGATCCTCATCCCTGATGTCCTGAGACCCATTCCCAGTGAGTCACACTCATAGACACCTCTCATGTCTAGCCACCGGCTGTGTCAGTGCTTGTATTATTGTGTATTGTCATAATTAACTCTCTGCTGCTGCTCTTGTTGTTGTTTTTGTCTCGAATTTGTTTTTCAGGTGCCTTGACTCAAGCCATTCGCAACTTTGCCAAAAGCCTGGAAGGTTGGCTCAATAATGCCATGAATGCCATTCCACAGAGAATGATCCAGACCAAGGTTAGTTGATCATTTGGACGGTTATTACATGGGTAATATGGTTTTGAAACTTACTGTATGTATGATAGACAGTCACTAACACCTCGGCTTCCGAATGCATCGCTTTCAGATTGCCGCTGTTAGTGCCTTTGCGCAAACACTGCGCAGATACACATCTCTGAACCACCTGGCTCAGGCGGCACGTGCTGTGTTGCAAAACACGTCACAGATCAACCAGATGCTGAGTGACCTCAACCGTGTTGACTTTGCCAATGTACAGGTCAGGAGAAACTCCCTTTTGTTGTGCTTTTGTTAACGTACAGTATGCGCTGCGCCCCTTACTGCAAAGCGCAAGTGTAAACCCCCAGTTGTGTTTCTACGTTGGCGTACAGGAGCAGGCATCGTGGGTATGCCAGTGTGAGGAGGGAGTGGTTCAGCACTTGGAGCAGGACTTCAAGGCCACACTACAGCAGCAGAGCTCTTTGGAGCAATGGGCAGCCTGGCTGGACAATGTGGTCACTCAGGTGCTCAAGCCCTTCGAGCACCGGCCCAGCTTCCCCAGGGCGGCTCGACAATTCCTGTTAAAATGGTCTTTCTACAGGTCTGCGAAACGCCAGCTCATACAGAGACACATGTAAGGAAGTGTGGCGTCATGACAAAACACTTACATGTTTTTTTTTGTTTGTTTGTTTTCCGTGTCTCTCCAGTTCTATGGTCATCAGGGACCTGACCCTGCGCAGCGCTGCCAGCTTTGGTTCCTTCCACCTGATTCGCCTGCTGTATGATGAGTACATGTTTTACCTAGTGGAGCATCGTGTGGCCCAAGCTACTGGAGATACACCCATTGGTGTCATGGGGGAGGTACAACTGTGTTTAGTAACTTCAAGCAGGGCTCAGTTTGCTTTTCTATGTCATAAAGCCACTATGGCACACTATTGTATATGAAAGATACACTATATCTCAGATGTAAAATCACAACCTAGTGTCTTATTTAAATTAGTCAAAAATGAAAACAGTGTGAATCACCTGTGACCCCCCTAATTATGACATTTATCTGTTTTCAGTTCGACAGCCTCAACACGCTGTCCCTCACCAACATTGATAAAGGTATGTGGAGATTTTATGTGTGATTGAGAAATGTATTTATTTTTTGATTTATTTAACCCTTATTTTACCAGGTTGTCCCTTGAGATTAGATCTCTTTTCTGAGGGAGACCTGCCAAGAGGCTGAACTGGTGCAAAATAATTATAAAAACAAGTGACATAACAATACAAACATTTCATCATTCAAGAATAGCAGGTGCACATTTCTGTTCTATCTATTGAAAATGGTCTTTTATATTTTGAGCGACCTAATTCAGCAGACATCACACAGTGTTGTCACAATATTGTAAAAGGGTTGTATTTGCATTTGCATACTGAAATGTTTTACGCTTGTGTGTAAGTGAAAAAATCCTGAATCGTGTGAAAAGATGTGCTAACTGCTACTGTAATAGTTGCCAGCGGCGGTGCAGTGAACACGAACCATGGAGAAATTTTAGTGAAATATCAGTGCATGCTTTAAAGAAATCTCTAGTTAAGAGAGTCCAAGATCTCCAAGAGAGTCCAAGCAGCATTTATTTGCAACAGAATCATCCCATGAGGCTCCTCCAGGTGTTACCATTGTCTTACCATATCCCGTATGTGTTGTTTCCTCCTGTCCAGATGAAACGAGCGGGATGGACAGCGACTTGGAAGATGACACGGAAGAGTCCGGGGAACCTCTGGCCAAGCGCGAGAAGTCGGAGCATGAGGTGATCCAGGTGATCCAGGTCGGGGCGCTAGAGGACGGGTCTCACCCCGTGGTGGGGGTCGTCCAGCCTGGCGTCCTCCACTCGCTGCCCCAGCCCCCGCAGGATCACACCGAGCACATCCTCACCCCGTCAGCCGCCACTCCCACCATCCGCCACTGCAGCACCACAGGCAACACCTACGCCTCCGTTTGATGGGCGCCGGGGTGCACGGCCCACTGTGTCTGGCCTGTTTTCTGCTGTTTCACTCTCTCCACATATCTTTCTCTCTGTAAGTCTAGATGTTTCCGTCTCTTTCATGCATTGTCTCCGTCTGCACTGGTGTGGACATGCTCTCCTCTCCCTATCCGGCCTTGGTCAGTGGAGGAGCGCTGAAATGCTGATGCTCAAGATGTGCTGTCCGTGTCTGACTGCTTAGATTCTGGATGTGGTGTCATCCCCATAAGTCTGTGCTCCATCATAATGCGGCAGCTGGTGGAAGGGACCTGGAGGGACTAATTTGACCCGTTAAATGTTTCCTGGTTAGCAAACCTGTCTGTGTGTACAGACAAGTTTTAAAGCAAAGGAAAACGTAGACTCCTTCATACTACTGATGTCTCAGAGCTCAAATCCACGTCACCAGTCCCAGTGGAACAAAGTCATCGATCGACTCAAGACTTTCGCCCATTGTACATAGTTTTTCTGTACTTTCAATTGGTATTACCCAAAACTCATGGTGCTATCATTGTGTTTGAATTTAATTTCTTAGTTATCCCTCCTAATTTTAGTATGATATATTCATTCAACATGCATTCCAATTGCTGATTAACTTTTGGCTGAACAAAATATTTTTGAGTATTGTATGTAGCTAAAAAACAAAGGGATGACTTTCTATGTACGTATGACATTGAGAAGAAGAAAAAAAACAGATCATGGGGCAGTTCTGTCTGTTCGGTTTGAAAATAATTTGGTAGCCTCCCACCGATAGCCACTTATAGCTTTTAGCCACAGAAAAAAGGAAACCCCTGAAGAAATATCACGCTGCTACTCGTGTATATAGAGATTGAGAAGACCGGCTGTACAAAACCACTTCCTCAATGCTAGCTTTTCTATGCATTCCGGTGCATAACGCTTGCCTTTGTTCATTTTAGATGCTCTGTAGTGTTGTTTAAACGTTACGAGCTGTAATCCTGAAAACAACTTACTGGACATGTCTCCCTCCCCAACCCGTTTTTCTTTTTTCTTTTTCTCTCTTTTTTTTTGCAGTTTCTTTCTTGAAGAAATTTCTTTAAAGTTCACGAAGGACCAAAAACAAAAAACCAACAAGAGGAAGCTGAGAGTGAGCCATTTGGGCCGCCCGAGAGCTGTTTCCTGTCCCACAGTGCCATGTTGCAGAGCAGAAGGAATGTCAGGGATTAAATGTACCTCGGCTTTATCATAGTGCCTTATCCTTAAATGCAGCTGTCCTTGTAGTCCTGACTGTGTGGTATAGAGAGCCCACAGCCCATCTGCATTGTCCCAGCCACAGATTTTTTTGGCTTTCTGGTGACTTGTGGCTGGATTTGGGCTGGCTCATCAGTGTTGAGACCAAGGAATGCAGGCACAGACACACCTGTTGTTTTCTCTGGATCAGCTCTACTAAGCTTATTACTTATCTGAATCATGGTCTTTAGCCTTGCCCCTGCCCTAACTCTGCCCTCTTGAGGCCTATTCTTGCATTAGCCTTTGTTACTGGGTGAAGTGTATGTGTGTGTGTGTGTGTCTGCGTGTCTGCGTGTCTGCGTGTATGTGTGTGTGAACATGGATGCTGTAGGTCTGCACTGTGTTTGTATATATGCCTGTGTCTGCATGCTCGTGTGTATGTGTTGGAACACATCCATCAGTCACCCTACCTCAAACCAGTGGTGCCAGCATTTGACGCGTGCAGAACAGTCACCAAACACTTATTGCACACACACCACTGTACTGCACAAATCTCAACGCGATAGAGAAAATCTGCATTGCTTTTTCTCTCACCTCTGATACATTGTGATTTCAGTTTTTAGCCCATAAAATGCTTCATCCTTTGTTCCCTGTTTGAAGATCATCTTTGTACAGTGGACCAAAAGTAGATATTTTCTGATATTCAAAGAGATATATAGATATATATGTATAGTATATATAATGACGATACACTACATATATTTGTTGCTTTTTATGTGGTTGAACTGATTGTTTCTATGTGATTGTTTCTTTTGGTAGCTCCTCTGTAGTTAGTTTAGACTGTGAAATGGGAAAGGCATGGGGACTAACTTTTGGTTCATTAGAATTACATCTATACTTGAACTGTTACAGCCTTCAATGTTGTGGAGAATATTGAGATTAATCCTCTAAATAGGAACATTTTTGCAACTAAAATGATTTTGGTTCTTGTTTTTTCATGCCTGTTGGAATGGCCCATGGCGCCATTTCTCTGCATAAATGTTTATTTATTGATATTTATTGTGTTTTTGTTTTGTTTTGTTTTTTTCCTTTAGATGCATATGTTACAATGGGAACTAATTATGAATCATGAATTATACCACTGCAAAGAGCAGACCTACTGTACAGACAGACTGGAAGGTTTCTTTGTCATTTTGTTTTTTCTCTGTAAGTCATGTAAGTAGGTTGAGTAATGTTTTTAAAGAAGGTTTGGCACTGTATTTGCTGTAATCAGTCCTTTTTTTATGTTCTTTCACTAGTCCAAATATTCCTTTAGAGGGTACTCGCAATGCACAGGATCTATGTGCATGTGTAGAGAACTGACTCAGCAGTAAAGGAGGACGGGGAAAAAATGCAAATGCTGCATCATTTCGGTTAGATGTTTTGTTAATTCCACGACACTTTGAAAAAACTCATTTCTGGCACACCCAGAGACACGTTCCTTCTTTATTAACCCTAAGGTACACATCTCATACTGTAGCCTTATAACCCTGATCCTTCTGGCTTGAAATGAACTGAGCGCACACAAATCTGGCTTTCTTATTATATCCCTTAAGGACAGTTTGAGAAGTCTGCAAGAAAAAGGTCAGTGGCCGTCAAAGTAGCTGGAAGACGAAGGTATTTTGTTTACATCCGCCTGTGACCATAATGAACTTGCAAATGGGAGATTGCTCCTTGCCTCTTGGTATTTAACTGTCAAATACAAGTCGGGAGGACACAAGATGTATGGATACACAAAAACAGAAACCTTAGATCATCTCTTACGCTTTCTGCAGAGCTTCACGTAATTCTGTGCTCACGTAATGACTGCGAAAAACAAATGAACCCATTCCCACTCTTGACTGACTCCAACAATCACTGAATTTTTGAGAATGCGGTTGTAATAAAAAGTGATGGTGTTCTGTGTGTGACTTTTAAAAAAAAGTTAAAAAATATGTTGTAAATCTGGGTTGTGTGTACTGGTTAGGAATGAAGGTTTTTGCAGGATATATTATCTTGCCTCTCACTGAATGATTTTTTTTTTTATCTATATGAATCTCAGCTCCTTTGTCATATGAATAAACTACAACACTGTAGATGGTAACATGTATTATTTTGTGCCTGAGGTGAAAAATGCGTAAAAAAATGTTTTCTTTAAACTAAATTGTGTGCTTTAGGATCATTAAGTGCTTTCTGGTCTTGCACGCCTACCATGTGCTGCTAGAAACTAGTTTTTTTTCTTTTTTGTTGTTGTTTTCTTGTTTTATTTCCCCCATGGGTTCGTTCTTACACAGACTGGCGTGCCACACAGTAATTTTTTTTTTTTTTTTTTTTTTAGCTTCCTGCATCTCAAACCCTGCCTGGTTTAACACTGGACTGATGTTCATGCTGCCAACACAATTGTACTTTATTTCTCAGTGTCTTTTGAAATGTAGTAGGATTGTTTCTTTTTTTGTAACAGCTGTTTGCAAATGAGCCCGTTTCCAACCAGAAAAGAAAAAGAAAAAAGACATAAGCTATTCCTTAACTTGTCGTAGGAGCGCAAAGCTAAGAAACGCCTCTTCACCTGGACAACATGGCAGCTTCACTGACCCATAGCAGACTCCAGTGCCTTTTAATTTCGCCCCGGCCAGAGCAGATGGCCTGGGTGACTATTGGGTCTCTGGTGGGCTACAGATAGAGGCTATCAGAGCAGACATTACATTGCACAGGTGCTGCCACTGAGAAGACGCCAGGGCTGAGGAAGCATAAAGACCTGTCCTCAGACTGGACCGTTTATGATTTTACTGGATGTGACACCACAGACACACACATGGAGTAGTTTACACATGGTAGATTACCTGCAAACAGCTTTTTATTGTATAGAACTGGATACTGAACAAGGAGTTACTGTAAGTAAAATGCTCTCTTATGACTTGTTTTTTCTCATGATCGTGATTTCTTTTGTCAAATGATATTTTCTGAATGCTGTGACCTGTTTGAGATTTGTATTTGGATGTTTTCAAGTGCCATTTGACAGTCTAGTGAGTCGTGGCCATCTGTAGCACGCTCTAATGCAAGCACAAGCATTTGGCAGTGGCATTTGGGGAAGGTTTTTATTTTGAATCACCCTAGACAAAAATATGTATATATCAAAAACTGAAAAAAGGTATATTTATTTGTGTCCTAATTATTATTTGATTTGTTCTTTTGGTGAACATTTTATCAGATATGTTGGCTTAAGTGCATTTGTGATTTATTTTCTCTTTTTGGGATAATGTATAGTATCTGATATAATATATACACACAAATTTCATGTGACTTTTTCCTTTTTGTGTGCCGTTAAGTTTTCTTCATATCTTCTCAAAATTGGCAAGCGAAACCAATGCGTGTAGGGTGATTTGTATTGTGCATTTTACATAAAAAAACGAGGACAATTGGGGGACTTTTATATTTATAAAGACATTATCATTTAGTGTGTCGTATTGATGAATATAGAAACTATTAAAGACACATGTAGTTTGGTTTTCTGAATATTTCAGATCTCAGCTCAGGCTAGCTTCTTAGTGTTGTTTTCTTAAAATTTGTGACATGTCTTTGCAGTAATAAACGTTCTCTTGTTCAATGTCGGCGTCCTCCCTTTTCATTTAGCCTCACACACCCATCGAATGACTCAATGAAAGTTAGCCCATTAAATTTTATTCAACCATATTCATACATATAAACACCAATATCATTCAAACTCAGTTATGTATTCAGAATGTATGACATACTTGTAAAGATTACAATGAGCACAAACTTGCATTTCCTGAAAATTGTACAGCATTCTTTCTTTTTTTTTCATTTAATCATTTTCAATTTTGACCAGAGTGGTTCGTCACTGTAAAGGTAGCAAAAAGAGTATAAAATACTGCAACAGCTGTAGATAAAGACAGAGCTCCAAATACCAAAATATTGTTTGAATAGTGCTGAGCAAAAACTAAAATCATTCAGTTGATAATTAAAACCAAGCTTTGACGAGCGACACTAACACTGAAGTTACTGCAGTCTGATGACCTTTCCGCTTTTCAGAGGGTACTTTTGGCATCAATATGGCTTACGCTTCCTCTCACAGTTCAATCCATGATTCCTTTCCTCAGCTGTTGTCTGTTAAGTCATCCATGTAATGACTCAAATTAAAAACAGTTGGACGTGAGCTAACTTAAAAGTGATGCTCCGCCCAAGCGTATCCTGAGTATCAAATATTCACCTGGCTGTAGGTTTGAAAGGAGGATGTTCGACGCTTATTTCACCCCAAATAGACAAGATTTCATATTGCATAAACAGCCCTGACGCCACAACTCGGTGTGTTTCAAATGATGATTGTGAAGGAGACTTCCAAAGCTGCTGTGAGTGTTTGATACTGGAAATATAGATTGTGGGCAGAAAAAGTCCTTTCAACTCTATTTTTCATGGGTCTCACCAAGGTCATTAGCAAAAAAAACGTTTAAGCTATGCTAAGATATTATGGATACGACGAGTAACCACACAGGAGACTATGAAACAAGACAAAATATTCAAGCAAATTAATAAAGTGCTAATGGTAGACTATGTGGACATCTAATCAAAAAAAATTACAATTACAAATAATAATATGCAGATGTTATAATAACATTTTGCTTTGAAAATATTTCGTAATTCCAATTCAATTTGGGCTTTTGAAAAACTTCAGTAGAAAACACCACTTCTTAGTGTCACAACAGCCTTGACTTGTGGTAGAATAAAGGAACAATTCTATAAAGAGAAACTGAGCTCGGCTAAAATGGGCTTATTTAAATGCTCTTTACGCCATTAAAAACAACTATTCAAAAGAAGAGAGTACAAATCCAAAAAAAAAAAAAAAAAAAAACCATCAACAAGGACTGAAAAATATTTCAGATTACATCGTATGAGAAAATGATGAATAATATGATTTCACATAAATGTCCTGATCTGTGAGGGAGGGGGGACTCCACTTACATGAAGCCATATCATCACCGGAGAGCCATTGAAGGAGGACTGGACCAGCAGTATACTCCAACTGAAATCACATTTAATATGTTCAGACAGAATGAGGCGCAACAATGTGCTCAGCTCCACTATGTTCGAGCCAAATAGTTCGCTCACTAAATACTTCAGAAAGGACATTTTGTTAATCACTTCCATGGAGGGCTCAGAGCATCTTAAAATCTTAATACAAAAATGTCCACATTGAAAGAAAAAAATATGGTAGAGCATGAATCATTTCCTCTTACTTACTCTCTTTCCAAGTGTTTTGTTCAGCACTAAACCTCATTAAATTACTGATAAGCTTTTTGCATCTTTTAATCACAGTGTGGACACATTGTCAACCCTCACATGATTGTGAGATTATTTTAGTATCAAACTTGAGATTTTGAAAGACATGCAGCCTTAATCACTTCATGCTGGTGTGCAGATCCAATTTGATGAACAATGTCAGAATACTGGCTCTTCAATATGCGCATCCTCCTGGCCGCATTTTTCCACAGTGCTACAACTCCTCCCAGAGTGACTCACATGTTCCTCCAGCTGTTGTTTGGAAGTCACTGAACTTACAGACCTGGACTCTCATTCAGCATACTGACAACTGCTCCGAGCCCTGGATTAGAAAGCAGTGTGTTTGGAGTATACTGCCAGCCTTTATGTCCTTGTTCCTACCCCTACGACCTACTCAGCATCCCTGTAGTTGCAGTCCTCCTCTGGCGCTCCAGGCGTATCGGTGGAGCAGTCTGTTAAACATACAGTCTGATTTCTCTTTTTTGTCGTTTTCTTTTTTGTTTCATTGTTTTGTACAATTAATGTCTTTTCAACTCAGTCGAGGGGTTGAGGGTCAGCTATGGGCATGGTGTGCAGAACTTCATCCAGTAGCTGTAGAGCTCGGTGTAAATGGATTTCAATCCAGCAGGGTGTTTCTTTAATGCTTTGCCGTGGGTAGTCGGGCCCCCAGCCCTTCACGAAGCTCATCCGCAGGATGCACAGCCTGCGCAGGTCATCAACCCCTATGCCTGCAGCAGCAGACAAACCTGCAGGGGAGGTACAGCAACTTTTAGATCAATGTAGTACTATAGGCCAATCCAAAGCAGAGTTATGTCAGCTAAGTTAATGCTGTGGTAAAAGTTTGTGTGTACTGTGTACCCGACAGATACATGACCAAATAGAAAACTAGTAGTAACATGTGCACATCTCCCACATGTTTTACTATATTTTAGCTAAATCACCACTGTAAATAATAATTATGCTATCCATTTGAAAATGTACTTCATCATCAAAAATTCAATGGTAAATGCTGTAAGTGTAAGTATACCACTGCTAAAACCATTTGTAAAGAAGCTGGAGAGGTTTATTGGTCATCTTACAATGCCAAGAAACTTTCTAACACTTAAGTGAAACAGTGTAGAGGCCAAGTTCTACTTTCAGCATCTGGGTCTGAGTCCACTTTGGACCATATCCAGTTCTTGGGCCAGATTTTGCAGTATTAAATATGCTTAGTCACTTTATATTGAGTATGTGTTCAAGACCCTGACCCATTTTTTTTATATTTTCCTACATAATGCAGCTGCACAAGCCACAGTTTGCCTGAATTGTTTGCCTCAGTTATGCTTTATCAACACAACCACTTTGTCTTCATCTGTTCATGCTTTCTCTACAATTCTCTTGTTCACAGCACTGTGCATGACCAAAAGAAGTCATTGATATTAGTCTGGTGCCCAAATGTTGAAACAGAACAAAGCTGAGAACCAATCATAATAAAATCGTTGCTGGGGGTTAAAAAGCAGCAGTTACAACACTCACTGATGGCAGGGGCGATGCCTCCCACAGATCCCGGTCCGGGAATGTTCCCAGCCACTGCAGCCGCCTGAGCTGCAGCTGCTGCCTGAGCTGTGGCCGCCTGCTGCTGCATCTGCCTGTGGCACTGACGCAAGTCAAACACCTGGCAGAGGACAAGACAACATAATGAATTTAACTGTTTGATTATTTACTAAAAATGTGATATTTAATGTTATCATGTCCAAGCCTGGTTCATAGTTTGATTGAGACACATCTATGGTCAAAATTTCTTTCAGCAGTACAACAGAAAAGCTGCTGCAGATGCTGCGTTGTGTTTAACTGCAATTACAGTGACTCTGACCCTGAGTTTAACTGCATTAACACGAGAGTACGGCCTTTACAATGACTCCACCTGCACCATAATTGCATTATGAGTCAGTGATTGGGGTGCATGCAAATACGGCCAGAGCCAAAAGCAATACAGATGTGTTTTCTAGTAACAGTAATTTGAATGCTTTTCCACTGCGTGAGAATGTTAATGCAATCTCACCTTGATGTAAGCACTGGGGTAGATCTTGTGAACTGCATCTCCAGGAGCACGTCCAGCCTCTCGATCCAAGTAATAGCTCTGAACAAACACCGCGTGATCGCTCAAACAGCGCACCCAGACGTCTCCCTCACCTTTGCACTCCAGCTGTACACCTTTACCGATGTGGAGCCTGAGGTCAGAGAGAAAGAGGAAAGTCACAAACACAGTCAGAGAAGTGAGACATTACACACACTTTACTGTCATTCACATATCATAGCTAGAGACACATTTTATATGTCTGCTTGAGCAAAGGACACAATATGAAGGTGGAGTACCTGGCTCTTTCTATGTTCTCTGTCCTGTGAACGTTGCTCAGTTGGCCCAGGCAGAAGCGATCGCCTCCCGATGGATCCACATACCCATCCACAGTCACTATCGGACATGTGGAGGGCACCTTAAACGTCTCGCCGACCTGGACATCCATCTCGAAGTAAGCAATGGAGCACCAGTATTCTGGAGCTGGAGAAAACCAATAAGCAGCCTCAGGTCAAATGTGTTGCACTGATTACAGTCACAGTTTTATGACGCATCAAGAATTAATAAGTGGACTGTCCACCATCTGCAGCTCAATACTCACCAGGGTGATTGGATATGGGGGGCTGGAACGCAATTTCATTGGTAACAGGCCCTGCAACATAATGTCAATACTCGTTTTTGAAAACATGAAACCTCACTAGATACGTGATAATATTCAGAAATGACAAGAAATTGACTAAGTTTAATGGGTGGACATCAATTTTAGCAGCTACAGCAAGGCTTCATGTTCATATGTAAACAAATGTTAAAAAAAAAAGAAGTTTGCAGGAAAAATGACTTCTGCTGCTGCCCTCACGTTTACACTTTTTTTCAGATCGACTCTTACTCATGATAAAACTGCCTTCCAACGTTAATCACCTCAGGATGTTCCAACAAATTAAGGTGCTAATACAGATGTCTTCAATAAATCAGACTACATCAGAGCTGCCCTGTCCTTGAATCACTGGTAAACTAACAGCGCTGTGCCTTCCTAGAGGTTAATAATGTCCTCCAGCCAGAGGTCGAAGCACATTACCTCCATTGACTTGAGAAAGGATCTATACTCATGAATTAAACAGATGTATACGTCTGACACTTCTCTGAAATGATATGGGCTATTTCTCAAGTCTGATGTGAGAATTTGGCAGAATGTATTTACTCACAGTAGTGCCCTGTGTGAGGCATGGGTGGATGATGCTGTAGATGCCCATTCTGGTGTTGAGGCACCGCTGGGGTGAAGCTGCTGCTCCTGCTCCAGTTGGGGGTTGGATCTGTGGAGAGAAATTCAAAACAATGTTGCCCTATCTGTGCCACTGAATTCTGTGTTGTAGATTCATTTTTCAACTGCATTAATAGTATTGATATGTGATTCTTTCACATATTTTGCATATTGTTAGTCCTTGCGCTGTGTCTCACTTGAGGGTCCAGCACTGATGGTAGAAAAAGCAGAGGTTGAAGCTGAGCTGCTGCCCTCCGACGGAGGGAGTAGAGCAGGGCTGCTGAAAGTCTCCTGTGGACCGGGCCTTGACGGCGGATGCTGGATAGTCTGCAGGTGGCTTTCAGAGCTGGAGTGAGATTGCTGGTTATCATAGTCATACTCATCCTTCACCAAGAGTGGACCTGGCAGAAGATAAAAAGTAAAGTTAAGACCGATGAACTTTCACAAAGTCTTTAATGAGCAAAGAGGAAAACATCAACATCTCCTTACCTGAACTTGAAAGGGTCAGCCCTGATAAGTCTGCAAAACATTAACAATGAAATTTAGAGTAAGAATTAGAACATGCAACTGCATCATATATATAAATCAATTATCACAATGAATAAAAGTATCAGGAGAGCATGTGTAGTTTTAAAAATGACTTAAAGTAATGAAAAGGGAATAACCTAAATGATCATAAATACATAAAAGCAATGCATTTAAGATCTCAAATGCTAAATCCAGTTAATCAGTTAGTTAAACATCTTTACTTTGAACTATTTAAACTGTATTAAAGATACTTTAATCAACTGCAATACTGTGCATTTAACAATAATAATAAAAGAAAAACTTCACTTACCAATTCCTGGAGAGACGACCCTTTCGTAGTGGTATGGGTTGACACAAACATTGTCGCATTTCAGGTCAAAGGCATACTGGCAATATTTCACATGTTTTAATTCATTTTTGTGGAGATCAGGCCATCGCCACAGGCGTGCATAGACAACATGGGGAAAACCTTTACGCCCTGCAACCTAAAGCACAAAGAAAAGCATCCAACAAATTGAGACTCTCACTATTGATAATTACAAAGCTTGCAAGACAAAATTAACTTGGAAGTGTATATCTGCTACTGTACCTGTAGGCGCCCATCCAAAGTTCGCTGTATAGTTACACACTTGCTTGGATGTGCTCCATTTGTAGTGATGGCTGTGATGAGGGAATCCAGCTCATCTTTCTTCTCCTTCAGCTTCTTGACAAGACTCTCGATTGCCCGTTTAGCGAAGCTTTCGCTCTCTCCTCCCTGTCGATGGCACATCAGGCTGTGCACAATGCTAAGGCAGGCATCGTTACTTGTGGGAGTGTTCGTGATTGACATCTTGCTCCTTAGGTGTCAACCTTGGGGAGGCTTCCCAGTTGTATCCTCTATTCCTTTTTAACCAGTGGAGGCGGCAAGGTGAAATTATTGATGATCAAATGCCGCCCACCTCTGGCAATCTAAGACATAGAGAGGGGTGTCAGATGTAAAATGCCAAGCAAAAATGTCACACTGTATTTTACAAGGTGGCACCTCAGTTCAATCCATGTGTCATCCTCGTTTAATTACAGATTTGCACTGATTTTGTCAGCAGTCTTTGAAGACACTTAACAGAACAAATACAATCCTCATCCTAACTATCTTAATATTGCATGTGTTTACAACAGCAGCCTTTGCATTCACAACAGCTCACATTCATGTATGCACAATAGACCTCCTCACCGGTCATCATTTGCAGATGTGGTCATTGTATAAAATGCAAAATAAAACATTCCCATACTAGCATTGATTTTCTATGATACGCCTAACATACTAAAATTAAGGTGAAGTGTATAGGATGTGTTAGGTATTGAAGAGCGTCCTCCTCGCAGCTAACGTTAGCCCTGATGGGTACCAAAGCTAACACACACACCGGTAGCGATATCCATCCACCCAATACGCTCGGTAGTATGGGACCCGGCATGACTTAAAAGATACGTTATAATTATTATTTACGACAAATCCTCCAGTTCATGTTGAGTTAAAAGCACAATTATCGAAGAGCATGAAGTTAGCCACCACAGCCCAGCTAACACTAGTGTTAGCCGTCCCCCCCGGGTACCGTAGCGGTAGATGGCTAACGCTGATTTCGCCTCCAACCACTATGAGCACCACACACAAACAAACAAAAAACTGTGATTTGTTGGCTTACCGTGATTTTTCCGCGCTGTAACGCTGGTCCGCGTGATAACAGATGATAAGCAAGTGGTTTTAGCTACACTAAATATTGATAAGCTACCCCAGCGTTGACTAGCTCGCTGCTAACGCTAAGAGACATTCATCCACTGTGCGCTAGCTCGATGGCTAACCTCCTCAAATCCGCTTCCTCACGAAATGTTACGCTTTCATATCATCTAAACGCGCACTCGTTTATCTTTTCACTTTTTCACAACTAACTACAGCTGTAACGAAAAATATGTGTATTCAAGCTAACAACAACAACAACAGCACGTTTGCTGTGTGAGCTGGCCACGAAAATAAACAAAAAATTCCTCTCCACCCACGACGCTCCAACTGCGCATGCACGCGTGAAATGTGACAGGCGTGGCGTTGCTGTTTAATTTTTACTATTTGTTGGGAAAATACGCCAAAAATACAAATTGTATAATAGAATATTCTTCTATAAGTCATTTTTTAGAGTAATATGCGTCATATTATTGTGAAATATTTCATTTATCTAGAGCTATTTGTCTCGCAGATCTCAGGGCTACTAACGTACTGTGTGTTTAGCTGCTAATTAGATGACCCACTGCACCAGATGTTCCTTTATTCCTGAATACTGTGTTTTCCACGCAAGTTGTCATCAGTTAAGAAAGTCCAACAATCAAAATGTCTACATTTTCTACAAAGCCCAGACCCAGATTGATACACCCAGACTGTGTATCAATTGGGCTGTAAAGCATCTTGATGATAGGGTGGTTGTCTATTATTAAGCCTATAGGCTACATCATGTTTTGCAGATGGGCCCTGATTCAAAATCAAAATCTGATTATATTACTTGCATGGGTGGGTTTGCAAGGCTGAAAATCTCCCAAGTGTAACATGCTGTGTGGTTTCAACCAGGTGGGTGACATTGGTTGGACAAATTGTGGAGCAGCTCTTCTCTGCCCCAGGGCCACTTACAATAACATGTCAATGACAACCTTTTTTTTCCACAGCAGATACATAACATTATCAGTCACTCTGTTTAAGCCAAGTAGCCTACACCAGTAAGCCGTGACAATGTGATAGTGAGCCAGCATAACCTGAATCTGAAGCAGTTCTTGTAATGCAGCCGGCCCATTATTATTTCTATGGTGAAATTTAATTTTTACATTATGCTCAATTCACTGGATGTTTGACTGAGAGGGGAGAAGACAACACGATCGGTTGCTTCAAACCTTCTTTTTACAGTCTATGCTTCAAACAAATACATTCAACAACACATCCAGTGACATACTGTAACAACAATGTCTCTTGCTTATCTCCACTTATGAAAATTGATACTGGTATGGTTTTAGTAATATGTAATTAAATGATAATGAAATTGCTCAAATTAACTGGAGTACTGGAATTAAACTCCTTCTGCTTACACTAATTACAAATCACTGATAAAGCAAACATCAGACTGCACTGCTTCACTAAGAAAGTCTATTTTTGTCAAACTGCTAAACAGACAAACAAAAAATATATATATATATTGTACTGCAGTGATTTCTACTGTAATAAAAAGTCTCCCCCTTGTGGTTACACTGTGATAGTGTGACATTATGACAAGTACATCAATCACAGATCAACAACTGTTATTTTCTCAGTCTGCCATAACTCCCACTGAGCCATGTGTTTACAGCTTAAAATTGACAACCCATGACCCTTGAATAATACTGACGTTGTTGATTGAGAGCGATCAACAAAGACACCATCACATAAATCTGTTGTGGACAGGTATGCATCCCTTTTTCTAGACTGTAGCTACAAATGTTAAAATAAACGATACATTATAAATACACAAACATTGTGTAGGCTAAATGTATCCCCAATCTTTTCCTAAACAGGCAAAATGTTAATCATCATAGTGAGTCTTTGGTTAAATCTCATTTATAATCTTGATGCGCATTTATATTGATCAGATACCATAACTAAACCATTTGTAATGTGCAAGAACAGTTTAGGATGTCCATACACAAACTTAAAGTTCAGGAACAAAAAAAATAAGTAGAAATATCTATTTATAATGCACTTACATTTTGTAGGGTAAGCCTATAAGAACACATAATGAATGTACCGGTAGTAGCAAAACAGAGAATCGATAGAAAGTATATGGACAAAGCTTCTCTAGTCCAGTCCTCTGACAACTGACTGATGAAGAATGACTGTTGTTATTCAATTTACATGGAGTTTGAGACATGCAATTTGTCCTTCAGAGAAAACCAGATTATTTTTTATATACTGATACATAATTCATCCAGTGCTGAGCTGGAGGGGGCTCTCATGTTTCAGTTGTTGAAGTAAAGTCATTTTTGCTGTTATGGTACTCTCAAATTGGTCAGTGTCTCTGATAAGCCAAACTTGATCAACACTGTAGCACTGGCAGCACCAACCACCTTGTCAACCATGTCTAAAGTGAACACATGTTGCTTATAATGCCAGACCTAGAACTGGCTTGGCCTTAAACTCAATCAGCACCAAGCGATTTGTCAGTTCCAGGCTTCAAAATAACTATTGCTGTACGTTTACACATTAAAATTTTATTTCAGTTTTACGCTGGGAGATCAATTTGTTCTCAGCCAGGCGCTATCTCTGCCCTGCACACTTGGCCTATGTAAATCTGCATGCCGAGTAAGGATCCTATTAAGTTCGAAAGTTCCACAGTGTTATTCCATTATTGTTATCTGCTTCCACCTGTTAACAGCAGAAGCTAGGTGATGATGTGACATGTATTTTTTCCATTTGTACTGTTGCCGTGGCCTTGATAAGGGTGTCAGCATGCCCGTGTCAGAAAAAGGAAGTGGGAGGGTTCAGAGGGCACCGAGCAACCTGATGGCAGAATTGTCAATAGAGCATGTTGGTGTTGGAGACCAGGAATCTGACACCACCTTCTCGCAAATGCTGCCACTTGGAGTGGCGTCTCATCCTGAGTGACGGTCTACGAGACGCCAGGCTCTGACACCTCCTTATCACTGTGGCATGGAAGCGGGCAGAGAGAGGCCCGCCAGGCATGTGACCCTAAAGGGATGGGGGATTAAAGTTGTGAGGTGGACAGCACTGTAATCACCTGACTGTGAAACAGGGCTGCACAAATGATCAGAAATTGCCCAGTGAATATTTTTGTTTTGAGATTTTTTTTTATTTTTACACCCATAATAACATTAATGTTGATGTGAGAACCAAAAGCAGGATATGAATGGATGGAGCAGTTCACAGCAATGTTAGGGTAAGAGAAATCATACATTTTTCAGACAAGAAGCCCTGAAGAGCTCCAAGACTCTCTGAAAATTCACTCCTAGTCATAATCCATCAAAAAAAAAAAAAAAATCTGCAAGTTTGGCAAAAATAATAATAGGCAAACTGTCACAGTCATTCAGTCATCTCAGTGGCTCCAGCACGCCAAAGGACACAGAAACAAAAGCATTTACAAATCTGCAGCATGTATATCTAGTCATAAAGCATTTGACAAGGCTGTGATTCAATTACAATTGAATTTAAGAGGCTTGTCATGTTTTTTTGTTTTCTTTATCATTCTATCAGTAGTGCAAATAATTGATATACAGTATGGTGGCTATCCTTAAAATAAAGATTTTAATATGGGGGGGACTCAGCATTTGCATTAGGAATAATTTCTGCCACTACAAAATGGTGGAGCTGGGGAAAAAAGGATCTTTTGAATAGGGTCTGTGCTGAAAATTCAGCAAAAATACATCTAGATAAGGTGCTGTGTTAAACACAATGATCAATATTCTGTTACAGGAGCCACACTAAGGTAACACACACTTCAGTGAGGATGTGTGCGATTCTGCACCTATAAACTTCTGTGCTTATATGGGCCTCACACACATACTTCCAAATTATGTCACTGTAGTAGATATCAGTGCTGCAACAATTAACCCTTTATAACCTTACTAACACAATGGAGCTCACCAAATCTGAAACTGATAGAACAGCTATTTTTATTTCATCATGATGATCAGACATTTGCTTTTTTCTCCCCTCTGATGTAACATAATGGTTTATTACTCTCATTCACAATAAATTATGGAACTTATCCAGAAACACTCTAATATACAAAAGTTGCTGTGTAACTGTCTAAATAGATCTGCAGCATATCTTTAAAAGCTTCATATATTATTCTATATTCATCTAATAACTGATTTACCTTTATACAATTGCAAATTTACATCATATATCATCTGCACAAATTTGTGTCCATAACTAATTTACAACTAAGTCCAGACTTGTGTTTTTACACACCACTGTATGAGATTGTAGATATTGTGGGAAAAAGCACATGAGAGGATGTGTGCGATTTGCAGTCTCTATCTCTGTGTAATAGCATCACGTTGGGGACTATCTGCATCCACACTCTGTCACCACCATCCCCTCATACTTGTGGTTGAAAGTGATCACCCCATTATCGTGATAAAGGAGTGAGATGGGCTCCAGCTTGGTGGGCACACAGCAGGCACGCGATGCTCTCTTTGGACTCTTAACACTCAGCAGAGTCTGGACTATGGCGTGTTTGGTAGGCGAGACCTCGGAGGTCATAGGTGGGTTGCACACGCCTTTGCACTCATATGCTTCGTAGCCCAGGGGCTGGATGATCCACGTATCCCAGCCGATGTCTTTAAAATCCACAAAGAGTGGGGTCCTCTTGCACGGCTCGCTCTTAACATTGCGACGGATTCGGGGAGGTGTGTCATAGATAAGGTTGGACTGCAGTTCCATGAGGGACTGTTTGTCCAGCTCGTCCTGGTTGCTTGCGTGGCCGGTGTTGTGATCAACGTGCCCCCAGAATGCTTCCTGGCTCCGGCCCATGTTTTCCGGAAGGTCATTCTCGTGGTCGATCATCTGGTTGAGCTCTTTTTTATCCTGTTTGTGATCTCTGCTCTGATCATCTGAGAATATAATCATCACTGCATTGTGTTTTCCCTCCACGCTCCTGCCGATATCAATCTCAACCAAACTCTCCCCCTCCTCTCTGACCTCTTGTGTGGCCCCTTCCTCCTCTGACCCCAAACAGTCAACGTGAACCTCCAGCCGATGAGTTCCACACCCCGATTTCCGCCAGAGTGTAACCACATGAGTCAGGTCAAACGACACCCAGTTGTTATCTGTGGCATGAATATGCTTTGTCACCAGTTCCTCCAAATCCCTCATCTCCACCACCTCCTCTCTATCCCTCCTTCTCCCTTCTTTCCCCACCTCTTTTGTCCAAACAACGCCCTCATGTATATTGTAAATGGTCACCTTGCAGTCAAGGCCAGAATACGGTCTCTGGGCCCTCCGGACCAGGGTGAAAAGGCGAAGCTCAGCTATTGTTATGTGCTCGTGGTGGGGCATGGAGATGTTGAACAGCAGGGGATGTATCCGTACACCCCTGGCAGTTAAACTGTAGGGGGAGGAATCTGAAATTAAAATATCAATAACTGTCTCAGTGCCTTTTGTATGCATTTCCATAATCAAAGCTCAAGTTAAACTTTTAAATATTAAAATTCACCCTTGAATCAAATACACAGTTAACCATTATACATGTATTTTGTTTGTTTGAAACATGTTATTCCTAATTGTTTAAGCTGAATAACTTCTTTTAAATAAAACGCATTCACATTTACACAACTGTAAACCACTGGAATTCATTTTCAAACAAGCATTAACTCTTTATGTTATTGTCTTTGCAATGAAACAAAAAGTGTAACATTTCTGCATGCACTGTGCACAAGATTTTTGTGGTGTTAAACAAAACAAATTTGTACCTTCATTCTTGAAACTGCGCACAATGTTGGCTGAGGGCACAGAAGTGCGGTCATTGGCAAATCGGTTGTAGAGCTCCAGCATGTACTCTGGTGTCTCCTTATGGGCGGCGAGGGGCCTGGGCTGGGGCCTCAGTTCTGTCAGGTTCAGTGTGGACAGAAACTGGCTCAGAAAGTCCTGTGCATCAAGAAGCGGATTATCACCCACATCCCTCCCGACTGATGCCCTCTGATGGTTCTCAGCAGACCTGATGGGACTGCTCAAGCTCAAACCAGTCAACAGCAGGAGCAGGACAGTCAGAGAGCGGATAAAGCCAAGGTTGGAGAAGACTGAAGCGGCCATGGTTGAGTGGAGGAAAGGCTTAGATCCAAAGACTTAAGAGTATCAGATGAGAAGATGTGATGGATCCTTTGCAGAGGATACTTGCAACCAGTTCAACGTTTTGTGGGAGGACTGTCCTCCGTGAAAGGACAACAGGTTGCTATTGGGGGCAAAGAGAAAACAGCTTTGCCCTTGTTGATCTTGTGGCTTGGTTCTGAGGGCAGGGCTGTGCCGTCCAATGTGCTGTGCTGACATGTGTGGAGATGTCACTGAGGCCCTGCTCGGCCCTCCTCTCTCTCTCCCCACCAGGAATTTATGGCAATCCATAATTTCTACTGATATTGGGTCTCATTTTAATGTTTGCCTTTCTCTTATTGAACCACTGATGAAACCTGCCAGGCTGCAGTGAATTTAAATTAACACGTGGTTCATTAACTCCTATATGTTACACCATTCATTATTAATAAAGTAATAATGGTACCCTTGCAAACATTTTTTTTAAAGTTAATGGTAACACTCTGGAAATTATTACTCATTCAGTTCAACACAGAAATGATATTATATGTATAGGATAATATCCTCTCTCTTTTTTTGATAAATCTGTTATTAATTAGCTATATTGTTAATGTACACTTTGCAATCTCCACAAGAGGCCAGTGTAGACTTAATATCTGTGTTTCTGCCACCAGAAAAACAAATGCATAAAACATTTTCACTGGGTGATGAGGAGGCTGATTTTACCTCATTTATATGTGGTTTCAGCTAATTAATGGTTTTGGTTTTTTAATAATGGCTGTCTAACAATTGCACATATTGACATTCCATGCCATCACACCAACACATTTCATCACACCAACACAGAAAATGCACTAAACATGATTATTTGGTCCTATAACCACTTGTAGACTTCAAGATTTATGAATTATTCATCCAGTGGATCAGAGTTAATGAGCTCTACCATTTAACATGTTCTTGTTTTTGTGTCATATTTATATTTGCAAATTTTTTGCAAACAACTAGTTGTATTCTCAATGCTGTAATCAGATATTGTTTATTTACCTCCATTATTACAATAATGGCTGCAGAGAAAGGTCACATTATAGCCAGGCAGGTTTGCATGCTTAATTTGTTAAGCCTTTCTTACTGTATAAAATATGTCCAACACACTCCTAGTTGTTAGTTTCAACTTGAGTCCACTGAGAGTTCAGTGTGTTTTTCCGACTGCTCTCCTTGAATAATTAAATAAATTTGTCAGAGTTTTTTGGCCTGTGCACCTGTGGTTTGGCACAGACTTTAGCTCTGTTCAGCGAGTGGTCTAAAAACTTGCTCATCACAGTACTGACCTCTTTCACAGCTGACAAATGCTGCTAATTGGCACTTAGCCCCATAGAGCCCACCTTTGTAGCTGTGTTTGTAAATTAAGATGTTTTAAAGTTGAAGTTCTTGTACAAAGAATAACATTTTGTAAATAAAGCCTGAACTTGAAATCAGTGAATGCATGTGTCCTGTTGGATCATAAGAAAGAGAAATTCAAGATTCTGAAATGGAAAAGTAAATAAAATCCAGTGTCTAATAAAAAAGTATTTACAAATAGAAATGAGAAATTATGCACATCATTTATTTTCATTTTTCATTCAACATCGCAATGCAAAAAGGACCACTGCAAAGCAGAGTTGTATTGAATGTAGGACCACTTACTGGTATTAGCTAATACACATCAATAACCTTTAATTAATAACATGGGTATTACAATAAATATTACAATATAAATGCCTTCATTTGGAATATTAACAGTCCTTTGTTACACATTTACAATCTCATTTCACCTATCATGAAACAAATGGAAATAGAGACAATTTGCTAATGACTGCACATTCTAGTCTGATGATGCATTTGTCAAGTATAAACTGCAAATAATTTTGTATGTTTTAATGACTAGGCTGATGAGAGCCCTAATCCTAATGATCTCAAACACTGACCAAAAATATTTCTAAAATGATTTTATATCAGAATCTTCTTTAGCCCAGAACCCATGGGGATGGACAACAACAGATCCACATGTCACTTTAGGTCTTAAGAGGTTGACAAACTAGGAGTATTACAAATTATCTCTTACTTGTGTAGCAGTAAAATTTTAATTGTACATGTCATATATTCTTTGGAGTTTTGATTCACTATAGTTTGCATATTTAGGCTATTTCAGATGTCATAAGTAATCCATCCATCAGGTGTAGTTGTACATCATCCTAAATGACAATAATCCATCAAATCTATTGCCAAATAATCTCTGTAATAAATACATGTAAATGTTTGGCACATTACTTCCTGTAAACAAAGAAAAGTAGTTTAAACTGAATGTGTTTCTCTGTCTGTACAATAAAGATCCAATGGCACAAATCTGGGTTTCACCGATGGAAAGTGTCTCTGCAGGATTTAACTTGCTTCAGTGGCTGTGTTGTCGTGTTTACACCCAGGAGTCCAGCGGTGGAGGTTTGTTATCCATGAGGCCCACTGCAGGCCTGCCAGCTCTGATGAAGTGTTTTCTTTCACTTATCGCCTGGGTCAAGAAATATGCAAACAGCCATTGTTAGCCAATTTGCATGAAAAGCCCTGATAGTTGCAAGCACAACTGTTTAAAAGAAAACCCTATAAAACAAAACTTGTGCTCTGCTTGTCCTCTATAACAGGGACAGGTTATGAAGTCAGTTAAAAGCAAATGAGGCTGTATGCAAAACAATCATGAAGTCATAAAGTCTTTCAAATATCCACAAACTGCGCTTGTATTCAGTAAACTGAATTGGCAGATTACCTGGAGAGCATCTCTTTCCACAACCGGCGCCTTTCCATCTCCAACTCTATCATTTGGCTCTAAGCTGGAATATACATCTGCAAGAAAAAGTAAACATCATATAGCAGCAGACAATGTGGTTCTTCTAGAAACTCTGGAGTTTAGCTCTTATAGCAAGTTACATTACTAACAGACAAGTGAATTGCCAATTGAAAATCCTCCTCTAATTAAGTATCGTTATATATATGTATAGATCACCAAGCATCATCTTGTAAATATGTTTCTATCTTTCAGTTTTCACAATATTGTCGGGATGATATAAAAAAAAAAGGTTAGATTAACATGGATCCTCGTTAACGACAATCATACACCAATAAACCGGCATGCTATGTGGGTTTTCCCTCTTTTTTATTAACATTGCTTGACATTACTTGACTTACTATTATCAAATGAGGCCCTAATAAAGACCACACTATGTGGCTTACTGATGAAAATGTAACTTTCCAATCAGCAAATGTATATCCAATTGAGACTAAATGGCTTTTCCTCCTGCCTGTGTGTCCTTGCTGCTGTTTTTATTGCTACCACTCAGAGCAGGTCCTGTTCTGTGTGAATGAGGTTACGTTCGCCTATTTAACCATTCTTCAAACATTTCACTGTGAAACAATAAGACTGAAAATATGCTAAATCTTTCATTGCTGTCTGCAGGCGCCAACAAACCCCACATCAACAATCATTTTTCACAACAGGCCAGGAGAAAAGATGTTGAAAAAGAGCAGTAAATCCAATTAGCAAATTAATACATATTTTCAGTATTTATTTAGATTCAAAACTAACAGGATTTGTCACTGTGTTGGTGTTGAGCAAACATTTAGCAATGCTATATTTTAATATTTTGCCATAGCAAAGCAACTTCATTCTAATCCGTTCCTAATTCATAAGTGTATGACAATATTAACTGCAACTAAATATGATTGGGACATGATATATAGCCAACACTTGTGTCAACACCTCAAGTGTAGATACTGCAAATTAAACAGTATAGGCTGTATACTTGCTGTCCATTTAAGAAGTACACATTCCAAAAGGGCATGTGATCTATTCATTTAGATGCCAGGCACATAAATGGGCAAAAATAATGCAATACTTCATTTCAAGTAGTGAATATCCATTACCCACAGTTTCATATTTCAAAGTGTGTTTAAGTTGAGTTCATAATTCATGAGGCAGCCTTGAGAGAAACTCTCTGTTTTAGTGAGAAGCTAGAGGTCGCTCTCAACATGGCAAAGCGAGTGCCCTGTTGGAATAACGTTCAAATGAAATGTGATGCGTGGTGATGCGTGAGCCTGCTCTGCCTCTGGGAAAAACTGCTCAGGCTAATAAGCCAAGTCGGTGCACTGATAACCTTGGCAGCACACCAATGGTTTAAGGCCATGTTTCAGAAGAATATGGTCTAGGATTAAAAAACAGCCATTTTCTTTGTCCCTGACATGTCAAGAACCACAGTATGTTAAAAATCACTTTTTGTCCCCTAAGCTGGAGGACACTTTCCTCATTTAGATGATGGTTTAATAACATTTTGCTTAAGGAATGCATGCAATGATTTACTGACCTTGGTTTTTGTCCATGAGAGGCAAGGTGATGTCATCGCTGCTTTGTTTTCCACTCTTGGACTTTTTAGTCACCCCTGTGGTTGTTGGCTTTGAAAAACAAGAAAAGATTAAGTTACTGGATGATACTTTCCTGTTTCTCTTTAACTTAATATAAATGGACATTTCACTGGATTTGATTGGACTGACTTGAACAGAATATTGGGCAGTTACAGAGCAGTGGCTTTGTTTTTCATCACATTTTCGATAAGGCATGTCATTGTGCAATTGAGGTTACTGAACAACTTTCATTATATTTCATATGTTTTATACCTAGTATTTCCTTATGTGTTTGACAGAGGTTTGAATAGTGATCCTACATCAAAATACAAGATGTACTGTACTGTTTTACTCTTTAAACTTTTATGGAAATGGTAAGAAATACCTTAAAGTGGCTCTTGTTCCAGCCTGCCTTCATCAAAGCATTTCTCAGGTCCTTGTAAGCCCATATTGTCTGGAGCACATGGGAAGCTGCCTTGGTCTCCCGTGCTGATTGGCTGACAGCAAATCAGCAGACATTATCATAAACAACAGAGGACAGCTCTGAGACAATACTGTCCAAATGATTAAAATCCATTTCTGATTGCCCCGGGATGATGCTCATAATATCATAAATTATTGTATCAAGCCTGTGTCAGGAGTACGAACAGATATTAAGCATCTGCAGCAAATTATACTCTAATACCAGAGCATATTCCTCTATCTCTTTATGTTTCCCGAAGTTAATTTGATGTGGTAAAACATATTGGCTTTGATTGTTGAAAGACAATTACATACCTGGACTTGTTGATAGCCACTAGTTTCTGCACGGCATGACCCTGTATGAGGGCTCGGGCGTTCTCTGGGCTATCAGTGATGATCTCATGGATAGTATTCAGAATAGACACCACCGTATCTCCATCAAGATTCTTGGCTGGATGCTGCTGCCCACATGGCAGATTACCGACAAGGTCCCTCAAAGCATAACTCCCTTGTAATCACAGACAGCATAGCAAAGTTAGTGTGAGTGTGCAGGTGTAGAGTCGTATGTATGCAGCTGTTTAGAATTACAAGCCTGAACCTATTAGGTCTTTATTCCTTCTGTCCATGGCCAGGTTGCGAAGAGCGATAGCCACAGCTCGCACCACTTTGTCCACATCTGAGCGCAGCAGCTCCACCAGAATAGGCAGCCCTTTCTCTTTTCTCACTGTGGCTCGGATGTAGCTTGACCACTAAAAGCATAAACACAGAATATATAGCTTATTGTTGTTGGCCTTGGCGTTTTTACAAAATATCGGTGTGTTTCAAAAAAAGAAAAAGAAAAAGAAATGGCCAATTATACCGTAAGTAAGACCCAAGTTCTATGCTCTCAATTGCCCTCTTGTGTATGATGTAACTCAATTTCAAAATCCAAGCATTTTAAAACTCCTTTAATCTGAGTCCTGCCCCAGCGTTGATGTTAAATTATAGTGACAGTCATGGCACGGTATATCTTGGCAAAGCACATTATTTGACAGCCCCATGGATCCACCTGGGGTCCATGGCAGTAAAAGTGATTTTTGATCATGTCGGCTGGTGACAAAGTCAATCTAGCTAGTCCAGTTAGATTAAGATGATCAACCCTGTATCTCTATCTTTCTGCATACTTTGAATACTGATGCAGCCTCCGAGACAAATCCTGGATCTGGTCCATGGACAGTGTATAAGGACATTAGGACACTATGACAGCAGCAACGGTAATCTTCTTGAGATACAGACTTTCAGCAGCAAGCTCTAGATGCAATAAACTTATTTTGAGTGGGCGTCTAAGCATCTGAGGAAATAATCAGCCACTGATGCACTACACATGAGCCAACCAAGCGTCCACATTTTGAACACTCACAGCCCACTGTCCTGCAGCGAGGTTCTGCAGGGCTCCTGCGGCCGCCTCCAGCGTGTTGTGGTTGTGGCTGCAGGTGAGGAGAGAGAGGTAGAGCCTCACCACCTCTGGCTGGTACAGCAGCTCCAACCCTTCAACAGAAAGGCAAAGAAAGTGAGGGATGACATTCAAGCAAACGATCTGCATAAGAGACTTAAGACTGAAATAATAGTGTCCCTAGTAATTAGCTTTAATTCAGTCACTAAATCGTTCTGTATAAATGTTAGCATTGTTCCAGAAGGTCAGTAGATAAAGAAAATCAAGATTCATTTGATTAAACTCATAGACAATTACAACTCTAGTAGACTCCTGCAGCATGTTCATACTGTGCCAGTGGATGAAGCTGGGCGGCTGAGTAGTATAAAGCTGACCCAGGACCGTAACATGCTTGTCATTCTGATTTGCATTCACTAGCTGCAGAGTGGGAGGCATAAGCGAATCTCTTTTCTAACGGCAGCCAGATTCATATATACAGTATTCAGCTCTATTGTACTATTGAAGGATTTTTTTCCACCCCTCTCTCCACAGTTTCTATATACAGGGTGCTTTCATGGTTAAAAACAGCCATGCAGCTTAAGTGTCAGTGTCCGTTGTGTGCACATAGGTCATGTAGAGGCTTGAGCAAATTCCTGTGCCTGTCTTGTATTGCTGGAGGAAATGTTCCTCCTCTAGATGTTGCTAGATAAAAGTGTTATCAGTCCTTCAGTTGGTGGGTCATTTTGTTTTAGTAATGAAACTCTCTTCAAGTGGTGCAGGTGCTGGTGTGTGGCTTTGCATTTAAATGAATTCTCTTTCAGGCCATGCCAATGTCATGCATACAAAGCAAATAAAATTACACAGAAAGCAGGTAAAAAATGCTGTATAATATTATTTTGATGATGTATGATAAAAGAAAAAACTCTTTATAATGTATCTGCTTTTAATGTATTAGTAATAATCCTAACATATCAGTATTAAAATATTGTGATCAGGATTTAAAAAAAAAAAATACTAATATGTTTTCAGACATCATATACCTTTCATCAGTTCTGTACGTTTAGGTAAATCCAATGTACCGTATTTTCTGTCCATTAAGCCATTTTTCCAACCTGCACATCACAGACACACACATGCACACAAATACAAACACCAGTTTTCAATACGTCAGATCACGTCACCAAATTCAATGAGATGTTGAATCACAAAACATTAGTGGCACGAAAATATTCAAGAGTAAGGAGGATACTGACCTTGATTGAACCACTCCTCTGGTGAATAAAGATTGAAAGGAAAAGAGGAGGGAACAATGTCAAAGATTAGATTATGATGGAGAAGGACACAGCAGCAGAAAACAGGGCTCTTCTTTGTGGTGAGGAAGGACTGGATCTATCTGGGTAATGTTTGGCTCAGTGCAGCATCTGTCTGTTTTAAACAATGAGCTGAAAGGTTAGCATTGGTGAAAAGCTATAAAAGTTTAAATCGCAATCGACTGTAACCCTGTCGTTAGTCCATTAATGTGCTCCCTCCAGCACAAACAGCTGCGGCCTAATAATTACTAGTACATCAGCTATAATTGAAATTGTTTTTTACGTCGGCTAACAAATCACTGCCAAAACTTTTCTCACAGTTTAAAACCCTCCTGTTTGTTGCATCAGTTGCATGGTGTAAAAATCACATAACTGATGTAACAAAGTATGAGCACGCTTTTTCAATTTGGAACTTGGCATTCGTCCTACAGAGCAAAATCTATCATCAGCTCCTGCAAAGGCTGATGAAATATTCAAGTTCTCATTGGCATAAAAGGGGGCAAGAAATGTGAAGCCGATGCTCGAGGGTAGGACACGTTGAAAGTAAATGAAAAATTTCAAACAGAAAAAAGGTAGGTTTAGAGGAGACACCGGTAGATTGTGCAACTGTTAAGGGGAAATTAAGAATGTATATCTCATGTAAAACTAAATAAATTTGTAGGGAGCGTTGGGAAGTAGGAAGAAAAACAAAGCTGACGTTCACCTAATTTGAGTTGTTGAAGAGGTTGTTTATGTTTTCTCTCGGGTTTCTTGCTAAGTAATGAGAGAGGTCGGGACTAGCTTGTTTGCATGCTAACTTCAGTAGAAGAAAAGACACAATAGAGACACGAGTTTATTGCTTTACACTCTGGAGACATCTCTTGGTGTAAAGGACTAAAGTTTGATGTTAAACTTGTAATTTTCCTTCTAAACAGGTAAGCTAGCGGCTGTTGACGGCGCTGGCAGCCATGATAGCAAAATTTAAAGTTGCTATTTGAATTGTCGCACATGTATTTAAAGGGCAACTATGCAAGTTTGGTCGCTTTTCCGCTGTTTTGCTAGCCCTCCTCCTGGCCATGTGCATGTGTTTTTAACAAAGCCGGCAAGAAAGCAATCCATGGAGCGGTGGATAACAACAGCTGTTTAATTCAGGTAAAAATGTGGCATGCTAAAGATCTTGCATAGTTCCTCTTTAAGCCAAAGAATCAACTTGGAAAAGTAAAGATAACCACTGGTGATTAGTCCGAGGTTCTCACTTTTGTGTTCTACCAACCTTTAGGTCTTTTCCCGCCGAAACAGTCCGGCTCATTCTTCTTCTTTTGATGCCCTACTGACCTCATCAGGTGGTTGGCATGGGGCTCCTGACAACGCTCAGTTCCCGGTATTTCTTTGTGAACATGGTATGACAGGTTTCGCAGAATGCAGACGCAGTTCTCCACTGACTAAAATGTGAACAATGACAGAGGGATGAATCAAACACACTGTGCAGAAGGTTTAAGTACATTAAGAGTTGTGCAGGTGTTTACACCAGCTTAATTCGTCTTTGGATGAAACTGCATTGATTTTTTTTCTCTAATCAACATTAAATATAAATTACACTACTCCACCCATAGTTTGATGACTGGCTTTGCAATAAATGGCCAGATGAAATGAAATTGTCTACAGTCTATTAACTTTAATTTGATGCTTAGTCAGTGAAGTATCAGAAACAAGTGCCAGGGGATTTATTGCTGTTAGAAATGGAGGAACTACTAATTGACTGTCTCAAAGTGAGAACTCACTTGATGGTGTCTAAAAAGGAAAGAAAATTAACCATCAATTGCAATATAGCTACTAATAGTTTAATTTAAACTGTTTGTTTTGCCTTGTTTTTTACCGGGGTTCCAGGTTTGATATCCTATTGTTTTGGTAACTTCAATTCATTCAGTTTGCCTCAGTTTACTTTGTTTTTCTTAAATCTCAAAACACAAGTAAGTGTGATGTCTGTGTCAACCTTATTGTCAGTATCCTTGTTGATAACGGATGACTGAAGGGCATGAAGAAGTGCATCCACCAGCCCCTGACAGTCCCTCAACCTTTGTCGAGCGTCCGCCCCGTCTGAGCTGACGTTCCTACAGAAACAGCCGTTATTAGCAGAGCTGAATAAACAGGTTCTGTCACAGATCAGCTTTCAGGCGATGTTGTCATTTGTTCTTTGAATAGCAGCTATACCTCAGACATCCAGAGGTGTTCTTGAAGACCGTGGTCCACTCGGCGCTCTGCAGTTTGGAGGGGTCGGCTGAGTCTCTCCTCCAGCCTGAGTGCGGGATGATGATTTCATCAGTCAGTGTTTGAAGCCCGTGGTTGATTACTGTCATTTTCAGCGGCTCATGCGACGAGAGGTTCCACAGAGTGCCTGCAGGAGAGAAAATACAAAAGTTGTGGAAACAAACAAAGGGATTGCCAGATATTGCTTCATGAAGACACAGGAGTTTTAATGTACCTGTGACCAACTCTTTCACCTCCATGCTGCTGGATTTCCTCAGCAGTCTGACTAAAGCTTGAATACCATCACAACTCTTGATGGCAATCTTATTATTGTGGTCTTTTCCAAAAGATATGTTGCGCAGAGCACCACAGGCCTTGCGGTGGACTTCCGGTTTAGGATGGTCCAGTAATTCCACCAAGATCGGCACCCCGTTGAGCTGACGGACTTCCTGCTTGATGCGATCATTCTCATAACACAGGTGCTGCAAATAAGCAGCCGCGTTGGACTTGACCGGGTCCATAGGGTGGCTGAGCATCGAGATCACCTCATGTAGGTTGGGGTCTCTCCAGCGCGGGTCTCTGCGGATGCTGTCCAGGCTGACCATGCTGCTGCGTTTGTGGGGGAACTGCAAGGTTTGCGCACGGCACATAGCCTGGAAGAAAGGATTCAGGTTCCCCTCCAGCTGGGCCATAAAGGCATCATCATAGCCACCTCTTAGGAGACAGAGAAAGTCATGCAGGACAAAAGTACACAATCATCCATCTTGAATTCTTAATGTTGGATCTTTTGGTAAATGCACATTCTTGAAGATAATTAGAGAAGACTCATACCACTATCTGTAAACTAAGCAGCAATTAATTATGATTGGAGATAGGGGAAACAGCTAGCCTAAATACCATAAGTGAATTCCCAAAATGTCCACCTATTCCTTTTGTACTCAACAGGTTGAATGGAAAGGTTGGATCATGGATGGCGTTTCTGAGTCTAATAGACTGAGCTTCAGTGACTTTAACAGCTTGAGTGACTTGCTTGTATCTTTTGTAAACAGCTCTGTCACTTTATACGGGCTAAGGAAAAGCTCCTGGCAGGCAATAACAGGTGAAACCTCCTTATTTATTGACTTTGCAGCAGGTTGCCTGATTGATACCAGCTGCTACTTAACTGCTGTCCATCTGTCTTTCTATTGTCCAGGCAGGCTCACATAGATGCGACTCCTGTCTGTCTCTGCAGCCACAAAGTTTAATGAGTATTATCATCACAGCAGAAACAAAATTAGGCCGAGTGTTGATTAGTACTTGTTTGTTACTGCAGCAGAATATTCCTTTCTGTACAGTTTCCTTTCCCCTTATGTCTCCATTGTGGCACCTGAATCTCGGCACAGCTCCAATTTTTGAATTAAGTAGTTATTCAGGATTTGGAACCTGGAAAAAGACATAAATGTCAAGATGTTTTATTTATTATATATGCATCTTTGCATTCAGGGCTTTGAAACTGTGAGTTATAAGTGATTCACACTCCTAACTAATTTGATGTAGGCACTCATCTGTTTTTGATCCTGGCACCATGGAAACCACAAGAGTCCTTGAAAGCCGTTCGCACAGTCTGCTCCTGTGGGATCAATAAAGTTTGATTTAATGTGCCGTCTTCTTACCTGGTTCTCGAGGGCTCTCTGAGGAGCTCCATGGTGGTAATTGGCCTGAACTGGTGAATCCCTCCCAGTGTTGGATAGCTAGCAGTCGGGTGGTCAGGCTTCATGTCCAGAGGATTTTCTCCCCGTTCACTGAGGCCATCATCTTCTGTCTGGCTTGTGAGTCCGGCAGGGGCGTAGCTGTCCCTGAGGAAGGGTAAGGTGTAGTGAGCCCCAGGCTGGAAGTTTTTGGCGGGCCAGTAGCTGTGGAGGGTGGCACGGGACAGGCTTCCATATCCCGGCGCACACAAGTCGCCCCCGATGCCTCTGTAGGTGTCAGGCAGCGTGTACACTCTGCTCTGGCTGTCTGCATTCACCGGCTGAGGCTCCCCAGGCTGCAGTACCACGTGAGGTTGTGGGACCGCTGTGGGGGTGCTGCTGATGGTCATTGTTGTTGGTGTAACACACACGGAGGGTACAGTGTTCACTTCAGGGATCGTTTGCTCAGTGGGAGTGTTATCTTGAACCACTGGGGTCGATGTGACATCGGGTTTGTCTGGTGTTTGGAAGGTCTCCTGTTGTGTCTCTGACGACTCTGGGGTTTCAATCGGGGTCTGTTCACCTTCCTGTTCCACCGTCTTGGACTCCTACAAGAATTGAGGCATCACAACTATTATCTCCACAACCTGAATCACTCAAAATAAAAAAAAATCCCTCTGGTCTGCCTGTTGTGCAGCGTTCCTCCATCGCCTTTTAATGCCATCAAATTGCTATGTCTACAGTCACAGCAGGAACCATTTGGTCTTAATTTAGTTGGAACAGAGCAAACATGTTCCTCTTACCCACAGTGTGTATTTATTTCTCATTTAAACTGTATAGCCCACCCCAGACCATTTTTCATAGTGATGATCAATCAATCTCATTTCAGCACTTCCCTGGCTTTGTGAGCCACCACCAGTAAATAATGAATTCTTCTCTCCAGCCAAAGAATAATGAATTCCCCTTCTTGAAAATGAGTTTAGATTGGACTCTGATGAAACAACTTGAGGTCCAGCCACTGTTCAGAGGCAGAGTAAATTGCAGGAAATTTAATTGTCTGGTTTAGTCAGTTGATTCTTATTTTTAACTCTTCCATTGCAGAGTGTGAGCAAAACGTGTTGCATGTAAATATGTAAGGCTCAGTGAAATAGAATTAAGTGTTATGATAGAATTGCCCCAGAGGGTAAATTGGCTTCCTCTACCTGTCCTTGTAACTGAAACTAAGTAAAATGGTTGTATAATACATCATACATTGATTAAAGTAAGTAAAAAAAAAAATTATAAAAAGTTTTCTCATTTATCTTGTAACTTTAAATCACATTGCCACTTACAGCTTATCTCCTCATCTTTCATATGTTGTGATTGATTCAATCTCACCAGGCAGAATTTAGCTGCATTTCAGTCTAGAAACAGTGTCATTTATAGATAATTATAGTTTGGGGGGGGGAATGACTCCTCTGTGATTTTATAACAAACTGCTGGAAGTAAGTAGGTGACAGAAATGTGACCAAGTGTTAAGTCATGAACCTCAGTGTCAGTCTGCAGCGGGGTGTCTGTCTCTGTGGAGCTCTCATTGGTCGAGGTCATCACAGAGGCGATGGAAGTGGGCGTGTCCAGCTCGTCATTAGCAGACGGAGTATCCAGAGTGGCCTCTTTAGCCTCCTGTGGTAAAGATAGTGGAGGAGGGCCCTCTGAACTCTGCTCCTAAACCACACACACACACACACACACACAACCGAGTTACACGCTGTAGTTGAGCAGCATTGCTTCAACATCTTTTGCACATATCCTGTTCGCCGTACGTGTTTACATCACACACAAATAGGGTAATGATAGAGGGGTAGACAATCCTGTGATAGCACTCCATGTCATTAAGGCTGTCTACACACGATAAAGAAGCTGCACTTGACGCTGGGTGTTGAGCAGATCCAGTGCTGAGAGCCTGACGCAGTTCCACTCCATTATCACATAATTTGTATAATTTGAAATATGAACTGTTCAATTCATGCTGAATAATGCCAATATACACACTTAAATTACACTGATATAATGTCTGGAAAGGCTCACATTTTCCCAGTGTTTAAACTTTTTGGTGAACTGTAATTTAATCTGTCCGTGGGAAAACAGTGACAAAGTCATTCTGCCACAAATCGTGTGTAGACCGAAGAGAGAGACCTAATAAAGAATGAGAAATGCCATTTATTACTTATTTAATTAAGTAGTTGTGTGGATTCATTCATTGTGTGCAGACTAGGATGACTATATCAGTTTGCATATTCCTATCAGGTAATAACTGCTTTGAGTATATTGCATGATTGGTTAGTTAATTATATGTGCACTGGAGTGTGCGGTCATTTATTTTATCCATAATCGGAAATTCCCAACATTTCAGGTTCAATTGCTGTTTAGATTTGCTCCTTAGCCTACTTAAAATGGATACAGGTATCGCCCAAGTTTCTGCGTACTTGTTAAAACTTTTATAATGATTTCAGGGAGCAGATTTCCTCTGTTTTTTTTTTTTGACATGTTTAAAAACTGACAGCCTGCGTCTTGAAGGGAGGCTTTCAAGGATCAAGACAAAAAAAAAGGGAAGAATAAGGAACAAAACCACTGCATGTTTTCTACACTTCAACTGAAATAACTTGCTCTAGTCTTCTTGAGGGCAAACACAAACAAGGTAGTGTTTGGTAATAATGTAGGACAGGATAAAGCAGTGATTTTCCCCCACTGGCACACCTGAAATGGGGCATCTGGATCTGTATTTGGCAAAATAGCTATTCAAATCATTAGTTATTATCAGATTATCTGGGTTTTTTTTATATATATATATATATATATTTACACGTGTGCAGACTTACTGTTATCATCCAAAACTGAAATATTTATGCTTTGAATGCTAAACAGATGTTGGTGTTGCTCAGTGTGTTATGTAAGCATGTATAAAAGGACCCCTGACGAAACACAGCAGCATTGTAATGGCATTGGGATGTGAGCAGCCGGTTGCTGTTGTCATTCAAGCTTTTCGATCTGAGACCCGATTTACCACCTCTGACTCCTAAATCAATAATCCAGCTGCTGCCTCCAGTGCAACATGTGGGTATTTCTGTAATTTCCACTTGTTTATTTCAACTTAAACTCTTTTCTTTTTCGCCAAAACCGGTTTCATTAACCACAGTGGATTAATTATTCAGCAGCTTGGTCGGAGAGAGAACTGGAGGCAGTGTTTGACTCTAAACACATTTCATACAGAATTTCTTTTTCAAAAATTTTACATCATCTCAGCGTGTGCACGAAGAAAAAAGAAAGAAATCTAAGAAATGATTTCACTCAGTCTCTGATAATCTGATACACCTCTTTTAGCCTTGAAGGCCCTCTGGTCACAGTGGGGGATAGGTGGTGGGGGGGGGGGGGGCTTTTCTAAAATCTGGGACAACAATGAAGTAAACAACCCATCAAAACATTTAAGAGTGTAATTGAAAGGTTCCATGGAGTAAAAAAATCAATTATGCTGCATCATTTATGACTCTGTTTATGCTTATCCACTCTCTAAATCAATTTCCATAAAAACAACATGACATTAATCCTATATGCATTCTTGCAGGATGTTCATCAGTAGCGCCATAGATACGACATTTGGCGTGACGTGCTGAGATAAAAGTGTCAGATAAAAACCGAGTAAACTGTTAAAATCTCCCCAAACTCACGTCAGTCTGAGGCTGCGGCATTGAACCGAACAAGTGCTGAGAACTCAACTCCACTGCATTAAATCAGGGCTGCAGTGAACAGCTTTTCAAACAGCCCACCAAACACACAAGAGCCCCCTTCATTTCCGTGTACCAAAATGTGTCAGAGGGAAGAGGAGATGAAAGGGTCACCTAGGAGAAACTGGCAGTGGGGAGATGATCCCAGCTTGAACACCTCTGGGGGGGGTGGGGGGTTGATTGGATATTGTTAGGCAGCGCTAAATGAATGCCTGGCTTAAAGACAGACGGGGTACCACTGTCCTCTACAGACAGCTTGATTAAGGATTTGGAGGACGATAATAGGCTGGACAAGGGCCTGTGTGCTGTCCCCGTCTGATTCAAGCTCCAGGGAAGGCCAGGCCACTGTGAGTCAAAGCTCATTTAAATAACTCACTGCACCATCACTAACTAAGTGTGCTCACACAGCCAAATAGGTCAAGATGATGATTCTGAATCTGACTTAGCTTAGAAAAAGAAAAAGAACAAGAAAAAAAGAGACAAGGTATTGTATAGAGACGTTAGGTGCAGCGATGCAGGAGACTGAATGACATGATTAGCATCTTGTTCCCGTCAACTCTCAGTATTGAGGCCAGCTGCAGCCAGGGTATTATTTTGGGAGACACAGAGTCTGATCTAATGCTGAGTGAGTTCAGATCTTGGTGACCAGCTCAAGGGCACAACAGGCACAAGCCGTGATTCAAACTTGTCATGAATCCAGTCCAGAAAGACAAGATGATTTGAAAAATGGGAGCTCTTAATTGCTCTTAAATCAGCGGGGCAAAGTCATTTTGTAGCGATCAAACTTGAGCATAAATTAGTTTGCAGCTTGTCTTTTATCAGACAATGGGTACTGAAAGGGTAATGCTTCCATGGGATAATAAAACATGACATCAGCCCACTGATGTCAGAAGACATTAGTCGCAACTTTGTCACAACTCATCTGCCCCCCGCTATCTGTTGAATCAGTGGTGCTCGTGTTGGTCACTGCATATATATACTGAATGTGTCGCCGTGCATTGTGAATGAAATGGCAACTGAGATGATGCAGATGCATTAAAAGACTCTTCTCATTTAAGGCTTGTTTCCTGCAGAAACACCAGTGTCCATTATGCAATACATCTTGTTTACCCTTAAATGTAGCCGGGCTGGGATATTCAGAGTAAATACTGATGGGAAATGACAGCCCCGAAAAAAAGGGAGGATGGATTTTCATTCTCAAAGTTTCTATTTGGAGCCTCCTTTCGCTCCTGATTAGGCTCTGATCCTCAAATAGTTAAATACTGCATGGTCAGATTTAGTGTCTCTCTGATACATCATGGCAATACACTTACCAGAGTGTGTGCAGCATTTTCCCCCAGAGGGACAACCTCTCCTCATAATGCAATCAAAGATTATCCCCTTTATAAGCTTGCCTATGCATTTGCACGCATGCACAGCCACGCGCGTGCACAGGCACACACACACACTCACACACACGCACGCATACACACACACACACACACTTGATGGAGATGTTAGCATCATGTCCCCATGCACACAAGGAGACTGCACCGAAACAGCAGTGAGAGGCAAGGAGGTGATGCTATTGATGCCTGCTTCATTCATCATGACAGAGGCAGAATGCATAGCTGTGGAGGGTTACAGTTCTCCGCAGGAAGGAAAAAAAAAAAAAAGAGGGAGGGTACAGAGCAAATAAAGCCATTCCACCACACACTTACCTCTTTCACTTCAGCAGGCATTGCCAAATCTCTTCTGCTTCCCCACAAATGATGAACAAGATTTGTCCCCCAGTGAGATGTCTGTTTCTCTGCCTCTGCTGAATTTTAGCCTTGACTCTCCCTTTCAGCATTTGAGGCAGTTCAAACATGAGCAGCCATCCTTCCTCCCAGCTCTTACTAACACATGTCCGCTCTCCCTCTCTCTCCCTTCCTCTCTCTCTCTCTCTCTCTCGCTCTCTCTCTCTCACACTCCCTCTCTCTCTCCCTCTATTTCTCTTTCTCTCACAAACACACACTAGACGCACCGTGCACACATTTGCTCAACACAGACGTTCTCTCACATACATCCACAAACACACACACACTCATACACACACACACTGAGCAAGAACAAACGCCGGGCTCTCTCCCTCATTACTGCACTCCTCCTCTGATGTGTGCTGCAGTTAATGTGCGCGCTATTAGCAAGGTGCTGAATCAACTGTGTGATGCTGAGCCTGTGAATGGCTTAGGTAAGTGCAGAGCCCTGCAATCCCTGCTGCTCTACCCATATTTTCTGGCATAGCCTTGGTGCGCAGGCAGAGTATACACACATGTGCGCATACAAGCTCTCACACACACACACACACACACATGCACCCACACACACACATACACAGCATTCCCTGTGGGCTCACAACAAGCAGATGCAGCTGGAGCACAGAGCAGCCCGCACTAGTTCGGTCCTGTGTCACCCATGTGCAGCATAATAAGGGGAGAGGGATGGGGAAGGTGCATAAACACTGTATGCAGCACCAGGCAGAGGAAGCCACTCCACGCTGGACTAACAGCGTCGCTCTGCAAACTGTATCAAACAAATCAAACCCCCTTTTTTTTCCCCCTCGCACTGTGTGCCCACAAATCTTCTTTACACGACACCTGCTCGATTCATTGTCATTTGCTGTAAGTGCAAAAATCCAACAAAGAAGATGAATGTAAATGGGGAGTAAATATCCTGCAAGCAGGTTAGGTAAGTGCTGCTTTTTTTTCTTTTTTTTCTCCTTTTTTTATTGAGATGTCGTCACCATAAAATTTTGAATAACTCATTGTATGTCTGTCTTTTGTGAGCTCCTGGCTCGTTCGATTGCATCACTTTTAAAAGCGTCTAAGATTGGCTGAAGTGGAAGTGAAATAATCAAAGCTGATCTCAGACAAAGAGCCACTGCTCTGCTTCACTAAAACACACTGGATCATGGTGGCGTTCAGTGTCTTACTCACTATCTCAATCGCAGAGAAAAGAGAAGAGAACAACAGCAAAGGATAGCTTCCAATTCTCCACCAGGCCACTTGCATTGACAGCAGCAATAATAAAGAATAAAAAATCATCTGCTATCATCCACAGACCAATGCTCTCTATCAGCTGTCTCTCTTATTGATTTAGGAACAGCCCTTACTGTAATATCACTGATCTTGGAGCATTTAGAAACCCTCTGTGGTATGTCTTTCATATCAGTTTGTCTAAATCTTGCACACACATTTGTATCCTTAAGGTTTGTTTTTGTTTAAACCCTTGGTTCAGTGAGCCTCTGCTCATTTTCATTTTATGTAATCCCTGGTTGGCGTCTCCTTGATAGTATCATTCGCACTTTACACATTAGTGCAGCAGCAACAGAAACAGGTGAAGAAGCACTTAAAGAGAAAAACATTGAATTCTGTGTGTCAGACGTCAGATACATAAGAGATAAGATCTATTTCATCAGTAAATCAGTTAAAAACTGAATGGCTTCTCGGGCTTCCTCGTGGCGAGGAGGAAATATTCAGATGTCTCTTTTACAGTAATTATTGAAAAGCAAAAAAAAAAGTATTAGATCCTTTAAAAGTAAAATAAAAGCAACATGCATGAAACAACATGTTTTAACATTGCTGACATGTAGGCCTACAAATGGATCCATTTGTTTCAGAAATGATTACCGCTGCTTGCTGCTCTCCCACTGCTCCATCCCCACACTCAAAGTCCCATCTGATGGAAAATACCAGCACTAAGTGTCTTAATGGTTTTGGGTCACCAATAGCTGTGAGCTGTTTCATTATTCTAAGTACTTGTTAACTGTTTGATATTCTGATGAGGGATTTTTTTAGATAACAGAAAAATGAAAATATAATTATAACATGAAAAATGAAAATAAAAACACTGCCTGGTCCTTTCCTAATTTTCAGCATAAGCTCATTAAAATCAACAAGATCACTGTTAAATAAAGACACCATTAGAAGAGAAATATTTGCCACTCTTCCTCTGAGGGACATGAATAACATTGCAAGGGAATTCAAGGGATGATATTCATTTGTTCGTGTTACCACATATCCAAGCTTACGTTATATTTAGTTATGTTATGCTAATAATTGGATTAAACCATCCTTGTGAAATATCTCAACTTTTTTTTTTTTTTAGATATTTCACCAAAGGCAAGGCAAGTTTATTTGTATAGCCCATTTTCACAAATAGTTTGACTAAAAGGGCTTTACACAGCATCATAACATCATCTGCCCTTAGATCCTCACATCGACTGAGGAAAAACTCCCAAGAACAGGGGAAAATGGACAGACGTTGTGTACAGACAAGAAAACAGTTTACAACATGGAATATGGGAAAACATGGAGATGTAATTTTTCGGTCAACAAGAGCTGATGAGGGCAGCTTCTGGTGGGCAGGCTGGGCTGTGTACAGGAAAAGCAGCGAGAGCAGGCCAGCTTAATGTGAACATGGGACAAAGAAGCATAACAAATGGGGTAAGGGGATCGCCAAAGCTACTTTAATTGATCCTCTGGAGACTATGAATATCTGAACAGTTTAATCCATTTAATAGCCATGTAGCTATCCTCACTAAAAATAAGGTAGGCCTACTTTGAGTATTAAGCATGAAGGAAAACCAGAATATAAGAATAATGGGTGATTTAAGTTCCTGATTAAACCCATGACTGGATATGAAGACATTATTACATGAAAATTACAAAATTGGTTGTATTGATGATTGTGATGTAACAGTAGCACACATAAAGGAAGTAATCATACAATCCTACCTCTGGCTTTTCTTGGGTATTATCCGCATGATGATCATCATTGTTGTGAAAACCGGACGTGAGATGAAGTTTCTTCAACTCTGAATTAGTGAAAAAGGAAAAAGACAAGTTAGGCCTGTTTCAAATTTGCTTATGGCGTGTATCAAAAAAGAGAAGGTAACACGCACATCCGTACCAAAAGCTTGGGCAGGTGCTGAGCCAAAAACATGCAAGAATTAAAAAGAAAGTAGAAAGGCTCGGTGTGTGAGCCTTTCTACTTTCTTTTTAAAATTTGCTTATGGCTCCATGAAAACAAACAAGAAGTGGAGTACAATGCTTCACCTGCATAGGTGACTGGGAGTCAGTGTGACGGCCGGAGATGACACTTTAGTGCCAGCTGAAAATGTCACTTGTGATGGATGAGACCTTTTTATACATAAAATGAATTACAGAGGCTTTATTGACATTTTCTAATGGTATAATTTACAGAAATTACTCAGAGTTTATTACACTTAATGTTACAAAATGTCAGCCATATAGATCTGTGGGCCAAAATGAATATTTCATTCATTATGAGCCTCTTTGGCTCCAAAGCTGGTAAACCTCACCTGGTACCATCTCACACACGCAGGCTCCTCTTTTACAACAGATTGCACACACAGGCGCATTAAATAGGTCGAAACCACAACTTCTGCTTCAAGGACTTTCCTCTGCATCATCTCTAAAGGCTGAGCAGAGAAACTGCTTCTCCTCTTTGTGTCTTCTCAGTGACACAAACAGTCTGTACCCACCTCATACACACACACAAGGTCCAGTGTGCAGGCTGCTTTTTTCCCTCACAGACTTTAACTTCCAGACATTTGAATAGGTTTCCTCCTACAGTGAAATCATAATTCAATTCTTCCAGTTAAGTAACCCCTTGTGAAGTTATCACCTCTCTCATCCCTATGTGCCCTGACACACCAACACCTCGCCTGAATGTTCATCCACCCTTCTGCAACATCATGTGTTGAACACTTCACTGGTTTTATTTTTGTTGCCACAAGTCCTGTCAGCTCACTATCCCTATAATAGACTATTCTGCACCCCACAGTGTGTTCTTAATGAAGCAGCAGACCGTGGGAGGAGGTCTGGGTGGGGGTGGGGGGGACTAAGGACTTTCAATGCAGGATACGGGAACTAGAGATGTGTCACAGTTGCTGCATTCAATTTTCTTTCTTAAACTATAACAACAGTCTTTCCCTGGCCTCAACCATAATCTTAAACGTAGTTGCCATGTGCAGATATAGAAAGTATAGCAAACACATGAATTTAATATTATCTGGTTTCGCAGGGCCTTAGTTTAGTGCAGTCCAGCATGTAATTGATCTGTTCCAAAATCCTTTAAAGTGAAATACAGGTTAAAAATTGTTTTTGTGCTTTTTGTATTTTATCCATGGCAACCACAACAGTTGGCTTTTTGCTTTCATACTCTGCTAACAGTAGGTGCACATTAAATGTAAGTTTTTAAGGAGTTTGTTGCACATTAAAATTAGTCACGCTACGTTATGTTACACAGTCGATAACATGGTGTTAGCCGCTGTGCTAATGTGAGGCTCTGGTTGCCAGTCAAAGAGCAGTGAACATCATGATGGTTGATACAATGTGATGTGACCATAATGGTAACTCTACGTATTAGAACGGTTAGCCTTGTTAGCATCTTTCATTTGTTTAAATGCTGTTTTTTAGCTTGTGACTGTCTGAAGTTTCTAGTTTATTTTGCCCGCCCCTCATCCCTGGGAGTTAAAGGTTTTCAGAAATGGCCGTTTGTCCTGTTTGTCGCGCCTGCTTTTACGAGTTTCCACGAGTTGCCGCACGAGTTTACCCGAGAAAATTAATTTGATTGGTCGTTATCAAGCGGGCGGGATATTCAATGTTTGGGGCGAGACCAAGCTCGGTGTGTGTGTCTCAGACGTTTGATTGACGGATGACGGGTCCGGGGTCATCCCTATGTTCCCACAGCCCTATGTTCCCTCAGCCCCATGTTCCCTCATTTCTAACTTTTGTCGTCACTGAAAATTAGGCCCTATGTTCCCTCAGCCCTATGTTCCCTCATTTCTAACTTTTGTTGTCACTGAAAATTAGGCCCTATGTTCCCTCAGCCCTATGTTCCCTCATTTCTAACTTTTGTTGTCACTGAAAATTAGGCCCTATTCCCACAGCCCTTTGGTCCCACCATTTGTTGGGTTTAGGCAATGAAGAAAGGAGTTGGTTAAGTTTAGTAAAAAGACCAGGTAGAGGCTAGACAGGCCAGATAGATAGAGTCCAGATAAGTAGAGAGAGTCCAGAGGGAACATAGGGCTGAGGGAACATAGGGCTGAGGGAACATAGGCACGCTCCCACGGGTCCAATAGCATTGGCATTCGTGAGCAGCGTGACGCATAATTCGTGCGCCTGCGTTATCCTATGCGAAAACTACCCCACTTTCATCCTGGATTTACTTGAAAATAGAATTTTGCACAAAGTTTGGGCTACATCGTCTGATAGATGAGTTATTACACTAATGTTAAGACCCACAGTTGGCTCAAATTCAATTTTCTTTTCTGAACACCTTTAATGTTATAGCCTATGTTGTAAATTGAAATGGGTTGTCTTAATCCGTTCTTATGACACGGTTATGAAACACTCAGTCAACTGCTTATCCCACTCATTATGTCCTGTATCAGTAGTAAAAAAACAACAACAACAAAAACATTCTCTGACATGTTAACAGGGTTTAAAAATCATCAGAGCAGGTCTTTAATAATTACTGAGTGTGCCTCAGACTAATGAAATATGTTTGTTTACACTGAATTACATCCTGTGTTCAGCCTCTAGTTCAGGATTCTTGATTTTCACCAAGCTGTTCAGTAGACACTCAGGGTCTGTGGATGGAGGTGGAAGACTACACTTTCATCAGGAGAGGAAGCGAGTCAACGTGGGAAGAAAATTATTGCTCAGTATTACTTCCACTCTGAGCCATACCAGGAACACATAACTAAGACCTTTCAAAGCACCTGAAGGACTTACAGGAAGGATTTCTTTTTACGTAAATAACCTTAGACAGGAGTAATGCACTGTATGTTAACAATATCCAACATAGATAAAAAAGATAAGAAGAGGATGTTTGAAAGATGTGACGTTAGCAAAATACAGTAGGTTTGTGGTTTGTTTGTCTTTTCGTGCACCTGAGTGGACAAGGAAATGCTCTTAACTGAAGAACATCGAAAGAACATAACTTACCGAGTGACTCACACTTGACCATGAGACGTTTTCCACTCTCCTCTAAACCAGGTATTTGTAATGTCTGCAGGGATCAACACATTTTTTTCAGACAAGTTGAGAGTGCTGCCAAAGACCCAGTAATTTGGAGAATGCTGCATTGAAGATTTTATTTTAATGAACCAAGTTTTTTTGGTTCTTGCAAAATGAGACACCCTCAGTGGAAATTCTCGTTCTTTGTGTTGATTTCAGTTCATTATTCTGTGTGCCCAGGTTAGATAAACAGAGTTCCAATTTTAAAGTTTTTAAATTCTACATTTGTTTGATACCTCCAAGGACTCTCCGTGTTGGGTGAGAGTATTACAAACTTTGTGTTCCTCCACCATCAACCCAGACTTCTGTTCTACCTTTAAATTTGTTGCTTTTCTACAGTCTGTTATTAATTCTGCTTCCATCACCTGAACTGAAAGGACTCACACAAACATGAAACAATTTTCTCCATGTAAAAAGCATGGACAATTCACACTCTGCTGAGAGTATTTGTGAATATATTAGAGTGCAAAACAGACACACACTTCTGCATCCACACAGGTAAATAAGTCTGTTCTGTCGATGCTGTGCAGATGATGAAGCTCTTTGTCATCTCCACAGTAACTGGATAGTAAATAGCCTCTACTATGTGACAGAGATGAATGTAATTATTGCGGCCTATTATATACAAACACTAGGACGAACAGAGGGTGCGCGGTGCAGTGAAATAAACAGTATCTGTCGACAAACACCCACAGAGAAAAAGACATGTTACATTACAGTGTGTATAGTTCTGTATTAATTGCAATGAAATGCCCACACAATGTTTGGTGATAAGTGGGGTATTTTCACATCCTTTTTCGCTGTGGACTCAGTGCAGATTTCTTTTTGTCCTAATTAAGCCCCCGCGCTGCCCACTTCTGCTCTGCGCAGACTGGCATGTGCATCTGAGGCTAATTCAATTTTTACGCAGAGACAAAACATCTATGAAGCATTCACAAAAGGAAAAAAAAAAAAAGTCCAGGTTTGTGCCAGTGGCGTGTTGAATTCTGGTTGTGTTTCAGATGGCACTGCCACACAGAGTGCATAACGATTCTGGAAATACCAGGAAAGGTCACCAAATTGGCTTCAGAAGCGAAAGGTCACCTTTTTCCTTTTTCATATTCAAAGTCTAGCTACACATCTAAGTTTAGCGCAAGCCAGATCTGCTCCATTTGCATGAAGTGAACCTGAAGCCTGGGTATTAATGCTGCTGTTTCTGGGAAGGATCCTGTCAGATTGAGAGTTTGCCCTCAGACTATAAATGACAAAGCAACACCTGACGTCCTGGCTCTCGCATCGACTAACTGCTGCACCCCCTCGGCGAGCTGCAGGAACAGCAACAGCTGCCAGTCTGGATCACCCATACAGCTAGAGCACAACTTCTCCTGAAGCAGCACCACCATGCATGCAATGTAAATATTATAAAACCTGCCCCCCCCCCCCCCCCCCCTCCACACACACACACACACACACACTCCTCCTCCCCCTCCACCACCACCACCTCCCCTTCCTCTGAGGAAGAAAACAACACAGGGTTGCCATTAATCCAACTCCTTCTTGTCAAGTGTCAGTGCAGCGAGTGCTTAATCACACCAACAGAGAGCCCAGAGAGGAAATGAAATGCATCAGTGGCACTGCAGCTGAAAATGACAATCAGCCAGTTCAGCGATGCCTCTGATGATCAGGCATATCAATGAGCTGAGAGAAAGAGACTGAGAGAAAGAGAGAGAGAGAGAGAGAGAGAGAGAGAGAGGTACACCCACAGCAAATGAGAGAGTCAGCGGCACAAATGTAGGTCAGTCTGCAGCATCTGAAGGAGTATCATGAAAGATTTAGGTGACTTAGAGACTGATTAGAATGAAATCAGCTCATGTCATGAGGTTATCATGAGTCCATATTCCCCACATGAAGCCTCATATGCTCCGAGACGTAACAGGATCCCATGGCAACGCGGTGGGAGCGTGTGATATCAGAGGCAGGAAACACTGAGTGTGATTGAGCTGCTCAACAATAATCACTGGTTATTTAGTTGTTATTATTAGGTTTAGTTTGTGAAGTCACATGGCTTCTGGCCGTGGCAGCGTCTCGACTGGGAGCTAATGACATTCAGAACATTAGCATTGTTTACTTATCAGTGAACACACACAGTAAAGGTTATGTTTAGAGAATCAGTGAAGCCATGCTGGTAGTTTTTGTTTTGTTTTGTTTTGTTTTTTGCCCAGGTTTTGAGGTATCTGACTGTCTGCAACTCCTCGTATTTTCAAGTCTGTCTTCAAGCAAAATTCACATTATTAGATTTACAATGAACGTGTTGTTTGTCAGTACAAATCGTCCCCTTCTCCACGCTGTCTGATATGAAATAAAGAACGAATCCACATTCCTTTCTTTAAGTGGGCATTTTCCAATGATAGAGTCTTTTTCCTCGGTGTCACTAGAAACACATCAGACATTTTCATTGAAAACTCTCCACCCTCTCTATAAAACAGTTGAACTGTGTGTTCTCTGTATAAAGAGAGAGAGAGAGAGTCTCATTCTTGGAAGAGGTGTTGGTGTTCGATTTTGCATAAATGGACTGAAATGGAGGCAGAAATCTAAGACCTGGTTCTCTCATAACCTGGGGGGCAACTTGACCAAAACTATATCTGAACAGGGCAGACCTTTTAACTTGTGTTTAATGTTTGCAGTGCACATGAATTAGCTTGTAATCAGTGTGAATATCATATATAGTGTACGTGCAGCTTGGGACACAATTGAAATAAATTTGACAATAATAACTTAATTTATGTTGCGGAAAAAAACAAATAACTAATTAGGAAAGGCCATGGAGAAAAGGTGTGTCTTGGTCTTGAGGGCTGATTTAAAAGTGTCCAGGGTCCAGGGTTGGGGCGTGGCGGATTTAAGGAGGGAGAGAGTCCACAGAGAGTGGGTTAGTGGGGGTTAGTGGGGGTTAGTGGGGGCAGCCAGACTGAAGGCTTTGTCACCGAAAGGTCTGCAGTGTGGTACAGTGGACGGAGAGCAGACCAGGAACACAGAGTTCTGAGGGCAGCAGCTTTTTCTCTCTTTTTTTTGCATGTGTTTGTTATGAGGAAAACATTGTTAAAAAAAAAAGAAAAAAGAAAAGAAATAGCATGATGTAAGATGGGGGGGCTTTTCAGACACCACTGTCTGCACTGAGTACTTTTGATCCACTCTTCTAACTCAATAACTTGCAATCCCTCTTTGCACAGCAGCCTTGTCATTACCATCATTACCATCTTACCCCCAGCTACAGAAAGTAGGGTGGGTGGGAGGGGGTGGGGGGCAGGGGGAGCATAAAACAGCAAGAAAACAACAGGGAGGAGAGTACAAGGAAAGATGAAACATCAGATCATTCAAATGCCTCTCCGGCATTTTTTCTACAACATCAGCTTGTGTGTTGAGTTTTCTTTTCTTTCTTTTTTTTTTACTCAGTCCCTCGCAGGAAAATGTCAAGATTGTGCTGGATTTAAAATAGGAGTGTAATTTCTATGAGAGGACAAAATTACACTGCCATTTCTGCACTATTATTATCTCCCTGAGACAAACAACAACCTAGATGCACAAAGCAGGAAAAACAGAATGGGACAAGAAACTAACAGGTATGTGTTAGATAATATATATATATATCTAATTGTTAATACAAAGGAGAGTGTGAAGGTTTTATTGTGAAGAGTTACTGTTTGTAATGATGGCAATGTGATTTGTCTGTGTCTCCGTGGTGATGATGCATGTCGTGATCAATGATCAATGATGAGCTCAATAGTGTTTGTTTCTCAGCTCAAGCTGACAATGTGAAAACAGTGGGGAAAGTTTGATAGTTGAGACATTGAAGGTGTCTTCAAAGTTTTATGTTTAATTTACGTCTCCACAGTTGGCAAGTGAGAAAACAGCACATCACAGCCAACAGCTGATAAGACAGAGACACAGCCCCGGTGTGTGATGTGCGACGACAGCTCTGTGTGTGATCGACAGCATCAATATTTGAAATGATTGATCGAGGGGATATTATTGCTGGAGAGGTGGTTAAGCTGCTGAGACTCCACCTCTCACTGTGGTCACCTTCACTGTTAAAGCCAAATTTACAATATAACTGATGTCATTTTTTCTCTTTCTGTTGTCAGACCGAACAGATATAAAGCAGTGATTGAATCGCACCTCATAAATACTTCATGTCAAGCAGAAGCCTTCCCCAAAATTGCTGTGCTGCTTTGATAAAGTCCTTTATTTCATAACCGAGATACTGTCCAACAGCAATACAGGTTCTTTCTCCTGAACACTGTGTTTTTTGAAGATTTGGGAAACTAGTTTTTGCGTGAGAAAAGTGCTGTTTAAGTGGGAACAGGAGGCTGATGTGTTTTTAAAACTGAATTAGCTTCATGTCGACACACAGTAATACACCAAATTTTATATTTTATCCACTCTGACAAATGATTTTGAGGAGAAAAAAGGTATAATTTTAATTTGGATGTCGGGATGAAACTGAGATGGTGGTCAAAATCACTCAGATAGAGTTGACGGAGACCAGAGCTGCTTTAAGTACCTTTATTATATCGTATGTAAATAGATCTTAATGGAAAAATGTGATATCCCTTGTTCAGATGTTCTTACTTTACTTACTTTGTTCTTTACTTTACATTTAAAGGGAGAGCAACAGATGGCGGAACATATTTTGGTGTAATTGTGCAAGTGGTGTATGTGCCATATGTTTATTGTACATATGTTTTTGTTGTTTTGTTTTATGTGTAATTGTGCTGAAAGGATTTTGTATGTTTCTCCCTGATGATAACTTTTTTTTTTTTTTTAAGAAACTGTTTCACTAATTGAATACTGACTAACTCTAATACTGAGACTGCACTGTAGCTTCTATTTCACTGAATTGCAGTAGGATGAATAAATGATCTCTTCAGGGCTCGAACCTGAAACAGCCTGGAGCTTGCGTTGAGTGTTGAAAAACTGTGAACTTATCCTTTAATACGCTGGTTGCTTTCGTTTCAAGTTGAAACACTGACACTTTGAATAAGGATCAGACATGTAGTCATGGATGATCAGATGTCTCTCACTGGGTCTTTTATATTTTTTTCTTGTTGAGCTGTGTGTATTATTAAAAAAGTGAGCAGTGCTGACTCACTGTTCTGTCATGATCGATACTACATACAATGAAAGTAACAGATTAAAACACACAAAGAGAAGATCAATACAAAGCAGCTTGTTCACCTATCTGCTTCTGATAAAGCTTTGAAGGTCCTGAATTGTCCTCATCCTTCTATGAATTCCTCTATGAAATCTTGATAGATATTTTTGGCAGGAACAACTGCTCTGATGACTACTGAACAATGGTGGTTGCTCTCTGGCACACATTTTGTTTTGTTCATGCTCCAGATCTTTTTGTTGCTGTCAGGATTTTAACTAAAGCTTGTGAGAGTGAGTCTGGCTTTTTTCCTTTTTCTTTTTTTTTCAAATCCCTCTGAATTTACCAGGCTGGTGAGAGATCTGTCACTTTTTTCTGACTGTACTGTGAATTCCTGCCAGCACTTTAAATCAGTCGGGGCCTTTCAAGCTCTCTCGCAGTATCTGCACGTCCACCTGCTGTAAGGTCACGCCCAACAATAACTCACATGAAAAAGCTCCAACCTCTGTCATTTATTGTCAATAAAAATGAGATTTTTCTCTCTCGGCTCAAAGTAAATGAAGGTTCTGTCTTAAGAAATGTTTCTGAGTCTGAATGACATATGAGCAAGTCCAGGGAGTGAAGGCCACTTCTGCTGCAGTGAAAAAGTAAAAAGCAAAAAAATGTGTCATTGGATTCCTCATCTGACCCTCTGACACATTATTATTTCAATGTGAAATATCTGCAGTGACAATACAACGTTGTTTAAAATAGTACTATCTCAAGATCAGACACTGCAGCGGCATTTCACACACAACAGCATCATCTACTGGTGCAGATTTGCCCCACTCACATCACACCACCTTCTGAAACTGACCCCTAGAGGGCGCTGTGAGCAAATTCAATCCAGAAACTGCCATCGCAGAGCAGGCAAAATCGCTCCACCACACAGCTGCATGTCACTTAGCTCTCTATAACCCGTCATAATTTAATTTTCTCCCAGCAGAGCTGTCATCACTGCTGTACAAATGCAGCAGTTTGAAAAGGAGGTGAATGGACAGATTAAAATACATTCTGGCTTTTTCTCCATAACGTATATCATCTGGCGCGTTATCAGCTAAAATTATCCTATCATTTGTAAAAAAGAAAAAGAAAAAAAAGGGTAAGAAATTTCAATTAAGTCTTACAACCCACAGTTAAATTTTTTTTTTTTTTTTTACCTCGTGCTGCTTTAAGAAATGTAAAAGCTCTTTCATTGTGTCAGTTTCTACATCCTTCGTTGACAGCCATTCACACCAGAAAATAACATAAATACAGGACGGAAAATTACAAAATAGGTTTATTCATATAAACAACTACAAAAATCTATTAAATTAGGGTTTTTTTTTCAGCAGAAGGAAAATTAGACAATGTGTGGTATTACATAGTTTCACAAAAGCAATATCAAAACACATAGAAACAGATAATAAGTTAATCTGTATTCCTCACATAGCTCTTCTGCTTTGATTTAGTTTATAGAGCTCGCTCTGTTTGTAAGAGGAGGCACAACTATCCTGAGATTCACTGGTTTTCAGATTTGGTCAAAGTTACGTGACTTTATCAAGAATATTTCTAAGTTTATTCTTCATTGTGTATTTGTTTCTTACACACCCTCCCACATAGGAAAGTCCCAAATGGCCTCTTATTTACAAAGTATTTTGGAGCTGTGAGGACTGAGACTAATGCTGCATAGATGATTCATTCACTCCATCAGAGAAAAAGAGATTTTTCTTTTCTTTTTTTTATTATTTCAGGGCTCCCAGAGTGACTGAGTCCTTACCCTCGGAAGAGTACGTGAGCGAGGATCGTTTTGCGTTGGCGTACGAGGTGTAGGAAGGGGCAGAGGACGTGGAGGAGGAGGGTAAGCGGGGCAGGGTGGAGGTAGAGGAAGGGAGCGGCTGCGTCTGTCTGTCAGGAGGACAGTAGGCCGGGGAGGAGGACCGGCCCTTGCTCTGCAGGCTGCTGCTGCTGCTGCTCTGCAGGGGAGAGCTGGAGGTCTTGGGGCCTCGAGTCAGAGACGACGTGGAGGAGCTGGAGAGGGGCGAGGTCCTCAGGCTGTAACCCAGGATGCCGGTGCTCATCAGAAACTCCCTGGAGCCGTAGGCCGGAGGGGTCGGCCCACGGGAGCCTGGAGGTCGGATGTTGTCCGGCGGCGGCGGCGGCGGCAGACTCCTCCTGCTGGGGATGTCGTAGATGCCCATGTCGGGGCCGTAGAGCGCCTGGGATCTGGCCTGGAGACGCAGCATCCTCTCCCTCTCCTCCATCTCCCGCCTCTCGTGGATCGACGCCATGATGGTTTTGGAGAAGTTGTCGTAACGCCCGGTGGCGGACAGCTGAGGCGCCAGACCCTGCGGGCCCAGATCACGGAGGCTGTCTCGGAGACTCTGGGAGGTCAGCTCACGCATGGTCGCGCCCGGAGGGGGGACGTCTCGAGTCGACACGCTTTGGGTGGCGAGGTCTCTCGGCATGAGCCCTTGAAAAGCGGGAGAAGGGTCTCTTTGAATGAATCCTTGGAAGGAGGGCGAGTGATCCCTCGAGGCGAGACCCTGCAAAGAGGGCGAGGGGTCCCGAGGCTGAGGGGACTGTCTGGTGACGCCCATAAACACGGGGCTGTAGGCGTGAGGAGGGGGCCGCTGCACGATGCTGCCGTCTGCGCCCAGCGTCATGAAGTGAGCGTGGTAGCCGACCGGAGGCCCCCCTCTCTGAGTCAGGAACTGAGGAGGGTCTGCGGGGTTGATGAGGTTGTCATAGGAGAGGCTGCTGCTGCTGCTGCTGCTGTGGTTGGCCAGGAGGCCGGAGGAGGAGATGACGCCCAGCGGGGGATTGGGTCCCAAACCGTCAGCGTGCACGGCCGGCAGCTGGGATTTGCTCCCGTGCCGGCTGCTGTGTTTGAGGGTGAGGGAGCGGGAGTTGAGCGTCAGAGAGTTGAGCTGCAGCGAGCTGGAGGCCGTCCTGGTCTGGAGAGGAGACTGGGCAGGTAGACCCACCTGCTGGCTGCCTCTCAACGGGCTTTCTCTAGCCTCAAAGCGGAGGTCAGGACTTCTGTTGTTCCCTTGATGCTCTGACGTCCTTAGTAGCTGAACAACACAGCGAAAAACAGTCGGGATCAAAACAAAGAACTGGATATTACTGTTGGAATTACATCCCTACAATATAATCTCCTTCGTGATCAATAATGTTTCATCTATCTATCTATCTATCTATCTATCTATCTATCTATCTATCTATCTATCTATCTATCTATCTATCTATCTATCTATCTATCTATCTATCTATCTATCTATCTATGGTTGAACAGACACCCAATATGCAGAGGCTACAGTCCTCGCTGCAGTTGGCCCTAGTCTACATCGGGCAGCCCTTTGCTGGCAAAAGAAAGCCCAAAAATATACTTTAAAAGACAAAAAAAATAGATAAAAAAGGGGAACTATGCAAGTCCAGTCGCTTTTTCGCTGTTTTGCTAACCCTCCTCCTTCCCACCTGGCCATGTGCATTTGTTTTCAACGAAGCTGACAAGAAGGCAATCCATGAAGTGGTGGATGATGTTATATATCATATACAGTACGTGTTACAATGTGTGTATTTGTGTAGTCTTATCTGTCATAAGTAAGATTATCCCGGGTCGGAGACACTGATCTTGCAAGGTTGGTTTTCGGCCAAGAGACACTAGGCGGAAGGCAGAGAGCCTCTATTCTCGATTCTTCCATTACTCCGAAGCTGTTTACTAACTAATCATTTAAATTGAATAAAGGTCGAAATCTTGCATAGTTCCTCTTTAACCCAGACTGAAAAGCACCTGCTCTGGTGGAATGGGTGACGATCCCCTGGATATGGCCTCCAGGACTGGCCTCAGCTGTGGCACAGTGGGAATGGACACAGGAATGATGGATTTGGTGTGATGTCCCATCTCTGAAAAAGAAACCATAAAGAATGGATTTAAAGAAAATTAATGGCAAATAATCTATAATTATCTTATGTCAATAAATCCATTACAATTTCCATGAAGCTCTGAGCACACTGATTCAGACTTATTTCTTTTTTTTTTTCGATTTGTCAAAAAGTATATACCGGTACTTTATATATTTTTATATAATATGTATATAATATAGTGCATTTTCTGAGGACTATTTTTAGGCATGGTTTAATACACATTGCCCGTGTTCACTGAAAAGACGATACTTGTAGTTAGAATCAATACATTGTTCGTTTTTGTTGACCTCAATACAGAATCTGATCAGGCATACTGTATATATAGATATATACTAGACTCAGTGTATCTTTCTCTGTGGAGATATTGCTGCAGGGCTGTTTCTTCTTATCACAGTACATATCTGTCATTCTACCGTACCATCCATGGCAGTTATTTGGCTCTTCAGCAGGCCGTGCTCTGGTTTGGGTGGCAGTGGCGGTGGAGTTTTCAGCTGCTTGATGTCTGACAGCTCGACAGCTCCGGCTGAGGTTTGCTGGCAGGATACAAAGAGTGAGAAAAAACATGAGCGATCTAATTATATCCTCTGACAAATGAAGTCACAGTCCTTATGTGACATGTGAGAAAATATTGAAAAGTTTGTGCCTACTTTATCCTGGCTGTGTATCCCGTTGTCCCTGACTTTCACCGCCATCTGCCTGTCGATTTCTGGCCTCAGGAACGGAGGCTGAACGTGGACGACTGTTTTCCTATAGGGCCTGGCGGTGTACCTGGTGTCACAGGACAGACAGAGACAGCAACGTGTCAGCTAATGTGAATATGGCTTCCTAAAATGATGAAAATAAAGTAAAATGTCTCTTACTTTGGGGAGATAGGACTGCAGACCAGATATTCCAGGTTGTTGCAGCAACCTCGTGTAAAAGGATTTACTCCACCCTGAAACTTCCCAGTTACCTGTGGGGGGGATAAAAGCGTATTAGCGTCATTATTGCTCATGTGATTGATCTTGATACTGATAGTAGTATAATATTTGGTAACAATACTGAATTCATAATTTATAACACATGAATACTCATTGGTATGTAGTTTATAAAAAGTTTTACTCATCATTGATAAGCACTAACTTTATTTATACACTACATACTAATGAGTATTCATGCGTTATAAATTAAGAATTCAATATTTATTAATGCTTAACTAATGCTTAATAGTGTGTAGGCTACTGTACTTATTATAAAGTGTTACCTAATATTTTAAATGTAAAATAAATACCCACTTGTTCATTTGTGGTGCGTCCTCTGGATACCAGGTACAGGTGGAATCCAGTCAGACCCAGGACCGGGATTAGAAACAGTCCTGATATACTGATGACTACCAAACTGGAAATACAGATCAGGAAAACTGCTTTGTGTTGGTCTCAATGAGAGAAACAGTGCAAGATATAAAAGAACAGACAGATGCACACACACACACACTGTTAGGGTAAGGATACGTGACAGTGCAGTGCAGCTTCCATAATTCATCCATGTGGTGCAGGACGTATATGAGGCCAAAGGTGAAGACAGCAATCATGTGAAGTGTCAGCGACAACAGAAACAGGAAGAAGTAGCGGTAGTTGCGCCTCCCGATGCAATTGTTCACCCACGGACAGTGATGGTCGAAGTCCTGGGCAGGACGTGATGGGAGGGGGGGGGGGGGGGCAAAAAAAGGAAATAAATTAACCAAAAGCAATAAAATAAACACATTTGTCATTCTGTCTGTATGAAATATTTTGCACCACAGATCCACCGGTGGCTCAGCAGCTTGTAAAATATCCACAGTGCTTTCTAAATACACTGCCTTTAATGGAGGCTGTCTGAACTGTTTTTCAAATTGCATTTCTACTGAGACTACAAAGGATCTGAGAAAAGGATTAACCTGATTAATGAGAACTCTCTCTCTCTCTCTCTCTCTCCCCCTCCATCACACTCTGTCCATCATTCGCTGCAGAAATCCCCCTTTATTGACTTTCCACACACACACTGCTCCACTCGCTCAAACGCTACTCACGTTTCTCCCTGATCTGTCCACTCATGCATTTTATTATGTCACTCTCGCCACTCATTCCCCCACATTTAAATTCCCCCACGTTTGTCCGCGCCCTCCCCCTGCAGGTTGTATTCCTCAGTAAATCTGCCACTGTCAATAACTCGCACCGCTCTCCTTTTCCACGCGCTCACCTCCACGCAGTGGTCGCAGACGCTGCAGTGCGAGCAGCGCGGTGGTCTGTAGAAGTGACACGACGCACACCACTTCATCCGCACCTGGACGCCCTTCACGTCCACGTTCTTGTACAGCGGAGCGCGGAACTCGTCGTCTTTGTCCTCATCCTCATTAGCTGGAGAGAAAAAGAAAAAAAAAAGAAAAGAAGCAATTGCATAACGACACTTCACGCAAAATGAAAGAAAGTTATTTCTCCTGCTGTAAGCTGTAATGTCACTTTGATTACGAACCCATCGGGAGGACACCGGCATCCATAAAGGTTGCCATGGTGAAGTTGGCCAGCACAAAAAGGAAGAGGATGGCACAACATGGTGGCACAGCAGGGCAGATGGTCACAGCCAGCCATGGGCATCTGAATACACACACACACGCACACACACAGAGAAAAGATAAAATTAGAGAAATTGTTTCCTGCACTTGTCACTGAGTGTTGAGTCAAAGCAGAACCCTTGACATAAATCAAGGGTCTGACAAAGAGTCTCTGAGCCGAGCATGTATCCATCCTGTAGAGGTTAATGTTAACACAAATCAGAGCTACAACAAAGATTTTAAGGGATAATCTTCATCCTATTTATTCTGATGGGAGCCGTGGATCCCCAAAGTACTTGTTTACAGTGAGAGATAAGCATGTATTAGTGTGGGTTCACGTTCGAGTCACTCCAGGCAGAATGTTTCCGTGACCTGCACAAACTGCATGGACACCTGAAGGGCAGTCAGTATTTTCGGCATCAACTGATCTGTTGAATATTTAATTATAATATGTAGAGCAGCAAAAAAAAAGCTCATCACATGTTCGCTCGTCTCAGTGTATCAATCTTCGTCAAAGCAACAGTCAAAAACTTAAAGATATTCACATAAGACACAGACACATTACTGTTGGTCAAAAAGCCTTTAGAGCAGTGGTTCTCAACTGGTGGGTCAGGATCCAAAAGTGGGTCGCGGACCCGTTCTGGATGGGTCGCGGACAGCTGGTCAAAAAAGTAAAAAGTATTTAATGCACATCTGATGTTGGACATGTCTTTTATTTTGAAAAATAACTTATATTGAAAGGCACGCGTCATGTGAACACATGCAGTTGTAATGGTCCTCCTCAGTTTCTTATTATTTGCTCTGAATGCAAAGATATCAGTTTCTTATTAATGTGGCCTGAATGCAGTTTGTTTTGTGGGTCTTTATTTTGTGCAATTTGATATTTATTCAATTTTGTGAACATGCTCTGAATGCAGAGATGCATTAGAAGTCAAATATATCGTTTTGTTGGTCTCCATTTTGTGCAGTTTGATATTATTTTATTGACTTCCGTACATGCAGTTATCATGGTCCTCCTCAGTTTCATTCATGTGCTCTGAAATGCACTTTGCTCAATAAAGAGCAAAATGAGTTTTTAAAGGCTTTAAAAAAAAATCTTGGTTTGAATTCTATAAAGTGGGTCGTGACTTAATGACCATGGGAAAATGTGGGTCCCAGAGTGAGACTAGTTGAGAACCCCTGCTTTAGAGGACTGATGACATTTACAGCTGATTATTATTTTTGGCTGATGGTACATTTTCTTTTTTAATGTATCTCTTTGTTAAAGAAACTGTCCATTTTCACTTTTCTTGCCGCTTATCAGCCGATTTATACACCGACACCATAAATCTGCCATGAGAAAATGTCAGTCTGTATCAGTCTGTTTGAATAAAGGTTTGCACAGTATTATTATTATCATAAGCAGTCAAAAAGCCATAATAAAGGTGTCCAGCAAGGGTGAACGTTACATGAGTGAATGCACAAGAAGATGAAAGAAGGAAGTTTCAAGAAAGTCAAATAAGCGGAGCTTGAACATGTTACATGAATTGTAAGAGCAGTTAACGACAAAAAAGAAACTCATTGAACCTTTCTGTTTTTGAAAACATATATTGATCTTTGAGCCCTGTCAGGATTTTACCCAGTAATCTTTCCCTGTGCCCTAAAATCTTAGAGAACCATCACTTATCTCTTCCATCGACTGTGTGTGTGTGTGTGTGTGTGTGTGTGTGTGTGTGTGTGTGTGTGTGTGTGTGTGTTGAACTATACTGAACGGGCGTATGATTATATCTCTACTGTGTGAGATTAGAGGGAGGGGCGGTGTAATCAGGTTACAGTGGTAGACAGAGAGGAAAAGATTCACTGGATTATATTAACAGTGTTTGATTGAACATCATGTATAACCTACATATATACTGTATGGGAATTCTCTATATTTTCTATAGTCAACACTTTTTTGACATGCATTTTCTTGCATTGTAAAATAAACAGCGTGAGAAGCAGAAAATGTGTAAAAAAAAAAAAAATTGTGACTTTTTCCATGAAAATTATTCACATATGAGCGAGTCACAGCACTGTAAACACATACAAGAGATTAAACACAAGTGAGACCAAAAGTCAAACAACACTGACAACATGAAGAGTCATCCACCTCAACTCTGCACTTCATCCCCAGTGCAGCTCCAATCCCCAAACCCCTGGCTGGTTTTAGTCTGTGGGGGGAGGGGTCCGACCCCCCTACACACACACACACACACACACACACACACTCGTACACACACACAACCTCCCAAGAGGAACGCCTGCTGATGCCGTGCCAGCTGCAAACCCAGTAATCCCTGGATTATGAACTCTGGATTACAGAGCGTTTCTGCCAGTGCAGGCTGCATTGTGGATGCCTTGCATTAGATGCTAAACACATAGAGCGTGCAGTCAAGGCTCATCATAAATCACAGCGCACCGCTATACACTGTGCACCGTGAGATAAATCCAATCCAATCGATTCACTTACTGGCAGTCTATAACTGCAGGACCCCAGCCCCCCCCCCCCCCCCCCCCCCTCATATACATGATGACGCAACAGCATTCACAGGCTCTGTTCAGTAGATGAAGAAACACTGGAAGTAGGACAAGACATGTCTTTCTCATAGATAGATAGATAGATAGAGAGATAGAGAGAGAGATAGATAGATAGATAGATAGATAGATAGATAGATAGATAGATAGATAGATAGATAGATAGATAGATAGATAGATAGATAGATAGATAGATAGATAGATAGATAGATAGATAGATAGATAGATAGATAGATAGATAGATAGATAGATAGATAGATAGGACTTGTGGACGGACCACACAGTGGGCGCCTCTGCATGGACAGTGCGCCGCCTGCATCATTGATCTGAGACCATCTGGAGCGCAGGCAGAGGCAGTTCATTACACTGCAGCGTGGCAAGACAAGCCCCACCTAATGAAAAGGCCCAGGCAGAGCTGTATTAATTCACACAGAACAGTAAGCTGCTCTGCAATCTGCCCACTGCCCACAGTCCTCGCAGTGGGTCAGTGGCACAGCAGACGACCATGCACTCCGTCAAGCAGCAAGTTCACCACAGTCTGGCAGCCAGGGCTCCTTTTGTGTGAAATATTATTGTATTTCACAGTTACACACAATGACATCATTGTCATGTGAGCCGGTTTTTTAGACACAGCATCAGCACAGAAAACGCAGGTGATAAATATAGTATAACCTCAGATCGTGCGATGCATCTCCACATGATGACATGTGGGACTTTTCCTGTTCTCACTGCATGTCATGCACAGACATTTTTTTAATCCATTAAAGCAAAGCAATATAAGCTAAGAAGATAGTAAATGGGATATATAGTCCTGCACATTTAAAATATGAATTTCAATACAGTGGTTACACTTCCACTGAAAACTTCAGCGCTCCAACTACAACATTTCACACACAAACAATTAACACAGTCTGACATTTTAAATTCTTTGTAATCTACACCGGCAATTTTAAGCATGAGCAAGCACATTTTATTTTTGGAGAATGCAGCTTTTTTTTTTTTTTTAATTTCGATATATTTTCTGCCTTTACACAGTAGATAAGGGAGATTTTGCCAATTTGCGAGGGACATTTTTTCTCAGTCGCTCTGATGTCTGTGGGGGCTTTTGTTGGGCGTAGTCTGACCTGTCTGAGTTTAACAATGCACCGAACCTTTAGCACTAACCCAAACAAAAGTTCACGGTCAGGGGAACAAAAGCAGGAAACCGGTAACTGATGAAATTCGTCAGGGAAGAGGAAGACAAAAGGTCGTTCTCTCACTCTACCAAACCTGCTGCAGAAACAGAAAATGGAGAGATGCATGCTTGTACTGCTAATGTACACACAGAGGCCCAGATGCACTAACAGTGATGATTGCAGTAGAGAAAGGAGACATAGCTCCAGGGGTTTTTCCTTGTTAAAATAAAGTGTTTATGCATTGAAAAAGTACCAAAAGAAGGAAAAATGGCGTGCACTTTTTGGAAATAAATATTGACACAGTAAAGTGCGATTCTTTGAGGTTGCAGGGTCTAATTGGTTGACATTCACTGACTAATACATGTTCCTGTGATTCACACTGAGGGAGGCAAAGGCCAGGGTGATGTTATGGCACATGACAAGTGATGTCCTTTTGACTCAGTGTTAACAAGTTTTGGGGGTAGGAGGGTTGAACAGACTGTAGCACCTGCCCATCTCTGCTTTTGGGAGGAAGAGAGTCACTCCAGCTGCAGCTGCTGACTTGGCACATGCACAGGATATCAAGCACTTTTATTGCTCATATCAGAAAACTGGGATAATTCAGTTGCAGCCAACAAGACGCTGAGTTTCTGCCAATGTTTCCCAAAAAAGAACGAGTTTCCAACTTCCTGCTTGAAGCTGATATGAATGGTCTACATGTTGGATGCATGGATTTCTAAATAAATGTTGTTTAGGACTCACATTAGAAGTTTGGTGGTCGGCCACGGCCAGACGGCGTGGTTTTCAACTTTTTATTCAAAGGTCAGTAAAGAGGAGAGTCATGAGGTCAGGGGATTTTAAGCTCTATTCTACTGGACTGTCTTGATTAAAAAGCAATTTCAAGTTATAAGGTCGTTTCAGCTCAAATGCAAACCTCGTCCCATAAGACGCAGATTCATCACTCGCTCGTTCAATCATTTGCAGTGTCCTGGTTTTGCTGGTTTAGCACCGCAGTCCCAATTAGGCGATCTCTTTTCAATCCATCACGTCAGCAGCCCATTGATTTTTTTTTCTTCTCTTACACAGTATAGATGGAGCTCATCAGGATTTCTCCATCAACCTGTTTCCGAGTGCCAAAAGTCTTATGTCTATTGCAAATGTCAAATTGTTAGATTCATTTCATGTCAACATATTTGTTTTATGTTTCAGTGTGTTGACAGCTCCAGTTTTAAATATATATATCAAATATACAACACAACTATATGTATTCATACATCAAAGTCCTGTCTAATCCGCCCAGATTAGGCACCCCCCAAAGGAGAGATGTGTTGGAATAAGATTTCTTAAATATGTTGACACACTGATAATCTTGCAATATATGGTATAATCATAGCTTATAAACTTAAGTGAAAGTCACTCCAAGGAGGTTACAGTTAATGTGTGCTGATTCTATATTCAAAAATCCCAGACTCCATTTTTCCCAGGTGGGGGAGGGGGGGGAGATCACATGGCATCAGCCAGAGGATCCTAATCCCACACTCCCAATCTGGTGTCAGATTCCAGTGGAAACGGTGCACGGCTGGAGAATACAGGAGAAACTAGGACAGATATGGCTGCAGGGGTCAAGGGTCACTATAGTGGAACAGAGCTGATGAGGTGGGAGCCTCAACACAATAAGATGATCTGTTATGATACCAGATATGGATATTTGAGGGTCCTGAAATATCTGCTTTGGTCCTTTCTTTATGGTTCTTAATGAAGGCCTACATACACTGAATAAAGGCTTTGAAATACTGTAAATAAATCAATCAGGCAAACCTATAGTCACCATTTAGATTGGATTATAGGGGATTATACAACATTATATTTAATGTTTTCCTGCATCCAGCCTTGGCCTGAGTGTCGCACACCAGTAGGTCTAAATAACGCAACATTTTCTCCAAACGTTATAGCTACTGAAATTCAAATTCCAAATCTGATCCTGACACAAAATTACACACACACACAAAAAAAAACAGATTTAAACGGCTTTTGCTGGGTGTGTATTTGATTTCCTCAAGCTACATTTATGACACATGTGGGTCAAAATGACAGGCTGATACGTGCTGATTATCCCCTGAACTGTGCTTACAGTGAGTCCTCTGGGTGCTCCGGGCAGGCACCCAGACTGGCCCCACACTGTGAGCCAACCAGGTCAGATGTTAGCCGCCCCTGCTGGGTCTCTGCCTTTACAGTCAAGTGAGTGAAAAGGAAGCAGAAATTGTGCTCTTATTTCTATATTTAAATCTCTTTTTTTTTCTTCTAAAAATTAAGTTAGGATTTAGAAAACCACAAATTAAAAAATGAGAATAAAAGTCCCATATTAATCACTGCTACTGGATGTTTAGAAAGATCATGCAAAACATCTTTAAAAAGCTATATTCTCATAATATAATTCCTCATGCACTTAATACAAAGACTGAGCCGTATGAAAGAAGGATACCTGGTGGATGATGGTTGAGGAGAGATGGGTGTCTGGATGGAAACAGATGGATGGGTATGGATTCTCCGTGGAGCCAAAACCAACAGTGCATGTCACCAACTTTTTCATTCCTCTTGCCTTGCGGGTCGCACTTACGTGAAGACGAAGAACAGGGAGGTAGAGCCGACCAGGAGGCAGGCGGCCGTGCACACCGGGATGAAGGCGCTGGGCTTCAGCGAGTAGTCGGAGCTGCCGGCGGGCATCCTGCTGCGTCCTCTCCGGGCTCAGCAGCAGCAGCAGCAGCGGCGGCGGCGGCTCATAGCCTACTAACGACCACACCGGAGGGAGTGTTGGTTGTTGGTTGTGGTGGTTTCTGTTCTTGTTGTGGCTGTTCTTTGAGAGTGTTTCTCGGACAAAGCCCTTCGTAAATCACGGGGCGCTGGGAAAAGAAAACCATAGTAAAAAAAAAAAAAAAAAAAAAAGATCAGGGGAAAAAAGAAAAGAAAAGAAAACGGCGCAGCTCTGAGCTCAGTCCCGCAGTCCGTCCCGTCTGTCCCGGCAGGCAGCAGCAGCAGCGGCGCACAGATGCCGCTGCCTCTGGTTTACCCCTAAGGTGGAGCTTTACTCATGAATGACGTGGAGCATTAAACTACTACACTGATCTGATCCACACCTCCTTTCTTATCTGTGACATCCATGCTGTGCTGGAAGGCATCAATAACATAGAAAAATATGATTATCAATAAATGATAGGATCAAATTCCACATTTGGTATAGCCTACCACTTCCTCATAAACCACCCTTGACTCTATTGTGAAGTAACCTAGTTAATAAATCATTTGCTGATGCAATTACTGCGCAGTTATGGTAGCCTTTATTAATTAGGGCAGTTTTCTAAGGGTTGCCAGGTTGTGGAAAAAACCTCCTTCAGCATCACACCCACTCGTTTGTCTTCTTATTGAACTTTTTTTTGGTTCATCAGGGAAACAAATGGATTGTTAGCCCACTTACAATCTGGAAGAGGATTAAAGAGCATCTGGGCCAAAATCCATCTATTAACAACTTCTTATTAACATTTACAAGCGCAGACCGGGAGGCTTTGGGAGGAAGTGAGAAATCAGTGAGCCTTACCGCAGACTAGGAAGAATTACCAAAAGTTCTTCTGGCATTAACCCAGCAGCCTCTTACACTTTAAGCAAGACTACAACCACTTTGAAAATTTGCAAAACGTTGCAATTTGGAGCAACTCAGAGGGGGAATTAGGCCAAAATTAAAATCTCATTTTCCTGCAGGAAATCTTTTTTTTCTTTTTTTGCAGAGGATCAACTAAACTGCTTTAGAGCACTAGAATAACTAAAAAAAAAAAAAGAATATGTGGGTTTTCCTTTTAAGTGATCCTATGGTATAGAAGAAACCAGTGAGTCTCTGTCCTCATGTTATTCTTCAAAGGACTGAGTGTGTTTCACTTCAATGGGAGGGAGGTGACATCAGAAAGTGGTAGTCTTGGGCTCCATAGGGAAAACATAATAAGACATCAAATGTGATTGGGTTGGGCTTCTTACCCTCCTCTATAAATGTCAAGACCAAAGCATCTCACACTGTAAGCTGGTGAAACGGTAAGACCAGTTGCAACAGAATGGATGCAGAGGAGTTGATCGAGTCCATCATCAGAGCTTTCATGTTCCTAGCAGGGATCCTGGGAAACAACTGGCTGGCGATACGCTCCCTGCCCTCGCAGAAATCTGGCATCCGCACCAACGAGGTCCTCTTCATCAACCTGGCCGTCTCCAACCTCATCACCAACTACCTGGTGGACCTGCCCGACACCATGGCGGATTTTGCCGGGAGATGGTTCCTTGGGGAAACCTACTGCGGCGTGTTCCGCTTCTGCGCCGACCTCTCGGAGACCAGCAGCATCTACACGACCTTCTTCATCAGCACCTTCTGGTACCAGAAGCTGGTGGGATCCCTGAAGCGTGGAGGAGCGCCCGTGAAGCTGGACAGTCTGCGCCTGGTGGGCTGTCTGCTGGCCGGGAGCTGGATGGTGGCCGTGGTCTTCAGCATCCCGCACTTTTTCTTCGTCGCCATCGAGGGAGGGAACGACAGCCATGAAGACTGCATTGATGTCTTCCCCAATGCCATTGCCAGACAAACCTACGAGATCTTTTATTTAACCCTGGCTAATGCTCTCCCTGTTGCTGGGATTGTGTTTTCCAGTGTCCAAATTGTCATCACTCTGCTTCAAAATCGGCGACGCATACAAGGCCATAGCTCTGACCACAGCAAGAAAACCGTTGAGGCTGAAAACAGAAAAGATGAGAGGTCTGACGGCGCTGGCACTGGACCGGAAAAGACCTCAAAAGATGTCAAAGATTCAGCAGACAATATTTACACAGGCGTACCTTCTTCCTGTCCGAATGAGGGGTCGTCTGCTCAAAGTTCCCAAATCTCTCCCACCAACGGAGAAACAAACACCGACAGCAGAGCTGGAGCTCAACCAGATGTTTCTAGGCCCAGCCAGATGCCGGCTAAGCCCAGCGCGAGCTCGAGCACTCAGGTGAGGGCAGCCAAGAGCGTGGTGGCCGTGGCCAGCGTGTTCCTGGTCTGCTGGCTGACTCATCTGCTCCTGCGCATCACCAACAGCATACACACTTCCTCGCTAGTGGTGGAGGTGGCCAGCTACATCGCAGCCTCCTACACCTGCATCATCCCCTACATATTCCTGCATGGAGTGAAAAAGCTTTCCTGCTCATGTAAAAGGTAGAAATGTCAACGTCACATCCAGTTCACACTCACTGTAGGGGGTCACTTACCTAATATTCACTTAGTCTCTCAAATAGGATTGTCCACAATACAATGTTTCGTCTTTTTGCAGTTTTTCTATCGTGAACTTTTCCGCATATTAATATTATATTTTGTTACATGCCCTATTATTATATTCCTTTGTCACTTGCTCAGTAATTTACTTTGCAGCTTAACAGCTTGAAATTTTATTTTGAAACGAGCCAAGTAAATTTAAAAAGGTCACAGACTTAACATTAATTCTGCTGCTATTTTATTAGCTATTATATTTTGTCCCAAATTTTAATGTATTTCTTATTAAGAAACGGGCATTATGTGTGACGGATTTCTTCAGAGGTTTAAATTAAATTAAATTATAAAAAGGTACAACAGGCAGTGTGATTTGATGGAAGTGCTGGGACTGTTCCCACTGACTGTCATTAGTTTTTTTCCCACTTTACTGCAAAACAGAGAAATCAAAACCCCAGCATCAAGTCAAAATTATTTTATTCTTCATGAGGCTAAAAAGTAAACAAGTGTATGGTAGACTGCACGGCTAATTGGAGGGAAAAGACCTGTAGCAATTACTGCCCTGTTGGCGATGACTGTAAGAAACCCTGAGCGCTGTTTGCAAATTAGACATAATTACAAAAACACAAACAGGGAGGACATTAAGTCCATTATTGGACTCCCATTGTGGTGTCACATTATCAACACTCAGCAAGTAAAGCCTTCTTTCTACTGTAATTATTCTTTAAAAAAATTCAACACAAAATTTGTACCTGAGAACAAAGTTTGTTGGTTCTCAGGAAAACAAAGTTTGTTGGTTCTCAGGAGTCACTCAAACTGCCGTGTAGTGTTTCCAAAACATCCTCATATATAAAAACAATGACAAGTTTTATTTCTTCATAAAAAAGTTTATCTTTTTTTTTTTCGCAACGCAGACCAAAGTTGTCAGTGTAGCACCATTGACTGCACTGTGTTAAAAAAATTGTTCTACATTCAAAAAACAACCACAAAAGCACTCATACACAACAGCACTGTTAAATTTACCAGCCAAGTTAACAAACTGCTCGCTCTAAATAATACATGTGAAAATGATGTTGAAGTGTGTGAATGACCTTTGGCAGAAGGGACGACGTTATGGCCGAGTTATGTACATAATTACAAACATCCAACTCTGAAGTGTTTGTCTGGAGGTAAATGTAGAACAGAAGGACGCCCCTGTGGTGAAAAGGCTTTAGGCAGGTCGATTCACCTGTCTTAAGTGTACTTGTATGAAAATATCCCCAATCAATTGTCATTAAGTGCAATATATGAAAACTAACTTGTAAAATGCAGAGTGATTTCATGCTTTAATATATAAACATAGGTAACTCAAATATCTTGTCGTTTTTAGATATCTGGCACAGCTATTTGCACACAATGCAAATAACCAGCAGCCTCTTGCTTTCCAAAGGTGTATTTTAGCATAATGTTTAGACTTATAACAAAATGCATTAAATAATTTATAAAACTCGTCTCTTCGGTCTCCTTTGTCTATAGCAGAAAACTATCACCTGCTCTCACGCGCCAGACTGAAGACAAAGAGGCAAACTGCTGTGATTTACAAACATCATCATGTTGTGCGAGCTGATAATGTAATCACACCGTTACACGCTGCAATCAGCTGTTCGATTAAGGCCAGCAGTGTGAGATCCAGAGGTCACCTGTCCCTTCTCCTGATGGACTTTTGTTACTGGTAAGGTCAGTGCAGTTTCTCCAACTTCGCCTGCAGCGACTTGAAGTTGCCGATGGTCTGCTGCAGGGCCGAGTTGGGGCTCAGGGACTGCAGCTCCACAAGGTATCCGCAGATGTTGTCCAGACACACGTTAGTGAATCGGCGTCTGAAACGGGCACAGAACAAATGGTTACGGTTCAGGTTTATTGCAGGAAACTTTAAAAAGGAGTTTTAGTCATGTACTTGGCTCTTTGTTTTGGTTCACTGGCTTCATTGTGTTTATTTTCTCCCCGCCAAAAAAAAAGGATTTATAAAGCCCCTCGCCTTTATTTGCATTCCAACGCAGAGCTGGAGCTAGGGGGCTGTTCCAAATTTAGTGATTTTAGCGGCTACAAAACTCCCTCTTAATGTGATTCCTTGATGAGGTGCAGGGAAGTAACACAAAGAGGGAGGATTGTACTGTCCAGGCCTTAACTTTGGGCTATATCCATTTGCTTTGGCTGACTCAGACTGTCGGCATTTATTATCTTCAGCTAAACTTGGACTGGATTTTGTCTCCCATCACTTAAATTAAAATCCCTTTTTGGAGGAAGCTCATCACAGGCAGTGAGAACGGGACGAGCAATTACAGCCACCGATCTTCAGTGTACATATGGGTGTGTGTGAGTATTGTTTGGAGGCAGATTTGAAAAGTGTAAGCCCGTGCTTTGATCTATGGCCCAGTTCAGATCTGAAGCAACCTCAGCTCGCAGAGAGACATTATCATGACGCAGACAAAACACAGAGCTTTGGCCAAACATCACAAACATCCATCAGCATTTGGTGTTTAAGATAGGCCTAAACGCGGTGGTGTCTTTGTTTGCCTGCCTGTAGCTGCTGATAGTGTTGCACAAGTGATTGACAGGCATGATCTGTTGCCTGGAAACAGCAAAAAAAATATAAAATAAAAAAAATAAAAAACACATTCTAGTGTGATCAAGCTCAGAGTGGTAATTCAGTTTCAATTAAATTAATTTGCTGCTCTCATTGCAAATATTAAACTCCAGGTTTAACTCTCATTTATTTCTAATTCTGTGTGATGTATATAAAGCTGTGGGGAGTCGCCAGTCAGTGCTGCACTCTGGAAAAGATAAGTTATGTATATCATCAGACGAGTCGTTCAAAAAGCCTGAGCTCCTCAGAGATCCTCATACTAAGCACAAGTGTTTTATCTCCTGTGTACCCACTGGAAGGTTTTATCCAACACCACAGTTCATAATTACAATTTACAATGACAGGATTTTTATCTGGAGCAGCTTACAGTAAAGTGAGCAAGTAGGGGAGGGACACTTTGGCAGGATACAGCATTAGTTGTCAAAGGAATTTTAATCAGGGGCCTCAGGCTCATGCTAATGTCTTTGTGGAAACAAGGCCAACGCTGCAGCGCCCACTAAAGGCCAGCTGCTGAACACCCGCTCAGGCGACGGTTACCTGTCGTAGGTTGGTACTCTGCTCGGATCATCCACAAATCCTGAGAGAAGCACGTGGATACACTCCACCAGGTGCAGAGGTTTCCTCAGCCGCTGCCAGCAGGGATCCTGCAGAGGAACATTGAACAGTAAAACACCATTCCTCATCACAATAAGAGAGTAATTTTACAACTTTGATGCAAGTGCAACGTGATGCACTGAAACGGCGTGTACCCGTGTTTTGAAGAGTTGGTCATAGACCTCCAGGAGACGTGGTAACTGCACTCCGATCTCCTGCATGGTGGAGGTGACGAACCCCACGTCCCAGTTGAGCCGGCACACCTCCTGCTCCAGATACTTCACCAGGAACTCTGCAATCGCACGACACAGACACGGACACTCATCAGCGCTGCAAACTCAGCAGGACGCTCATTAGTGAGGAAAACACACTTTTGCCTGGGACATAATGTAACTGATTCTGTGCATGAAGTGCAGCTTCCGAGGATGTGTATGAAGTGAATCGGTCTCCACAGAGAGGACGGGTTTGAACAGGCCCGTTGTAATGGGAGGATAATTAAGCAATCACCTAGAGCACCTGCCTGACCCTACAGACCCGCACCACAGAGACATGCTGACATAAATGACTCAGAAGGGAAGTCTAATTATATTACTGTTAACAAAACGGCGAACAGCAAGGTGGAAAATTCTAACTAGAGGGAAAATGAATATAATTGCGGGTTGTGTTTGAATGCTTACCCAGAGGGAAATATCTTGGTGTTCCTGCATAAATCCTCCCCAGTGATACCAGTTTCAAACTCAGAGACCTCATCCGGTCCACTGGACTCATGGCCACACTGTCTCCCAGTTCTGAAAGACACGGTTCACAACATTGATCACTGATATTTACAACGCATTACAGCACAGGAAGTGCCTCGGTTGAGTTTTTACAGGATGCTGACTTTAACATTTACCTTTCTCCATGATCTCCTGCCACAGCGAGTGCACCAGGATTGGGTCAGAGTGTCCTGCGCAGTGAATGATGGCCAGCTTGCACTCGGACAATTTGAAATGGTCTGCAAATTCCCCATAAAGCTATCAACGAAAAGATTTCAAAAATATATGTTACATGAATAAAACTTTTTTTTTTAAATTTTACTATTTTACCCTGCTCTTAATTGTTCTGATGCTGCTTGTTACCTTTGTGATGTCCATGAGCTCCGAGTCCAACTGAGAGACGACATTTTTCACAGAGGGATGATGGGAGTACTGTCTGATCAGGGTCTCCTGGATTTGTACTTGAATACGCACCAGCTAAGAAGACAACCAAGAAAAACTGGGTGAGACAATGCTCATTTTCATATCGTGCTTATTTCCCTTCAGCGTGATCACCACCACACACACACACCTCCATCTTTTCCTCCAGCTCGTGAAGGAACTCTCCGTCCGAAGCCTGAGCTGAGATGCAGGAGGAGCTCTTGGCGGACAGGATGGCTCGGGCGATGTACTCCAAACGCTGCTTCAGAGAGATCTCAGTGCTGCATGATGAGAAAATGAACGACAAGGGTCTGATTCTAATCCTGACACTTAAAAATAAAAAAGAGCTTGGTGTCTGAATATATCGGCAGATATTTCCAAACCTGTGCATGTCAGCGAGGCGGGCTAGCACATGAGCTGCCTTGCCAAAGTTACGGTTCTTCTCGTAGTAGCGCCACAACAGGTCCATGTTGTGCACCTTACTCTGGTCCTGCTTGATCATATGCATCAGGTGTTCTTCCAGGTATGGAGAATTCACCTGGACAACAGAGGACAAATAAAAGAAAAGCTGTCAGACTGATGCCATGTATGCAATGGTGATAAACAAAGAAAAGTCTCAGTATCATCTCTTGGTTTTTCTAATTTATTACAATAAAGATATTTGATGGAAAACACACCCACTTGCACGAAGGACCATATAACCTAACTTTTTTACACTTCTTAAAATATTAATTTAATTTGCAATGTGCCTTAGATTGCAATATGTACAACAGAAACTACATGTCTCAAGTGATAACAGATGCACAAAAACACTACCTCCAGCAGCTTGTCCGTCAGGTCGGCCTGAATCAGCCAGTTGTACAGAGCGATGTGAAATAGCTCGTCCTGAGACCTCTGGGCCAGACCGAGCATCTGCTCAAACTGCAAGGGAACGGATTTTCATTAGAAATGCAGATCATATTCACTGCTGTGGCAAGAAACAAAAACTAAACTGGCCCCCTCTTTACTCACATGGGCTGTAGCTTCTTCATTACTAAGCATGTTGGGATCAGAGGTCATGACGGGCGGCCCCGGTTGCTTCGGGACACTGGGGGACTGAGGGGCGGCTTTGCTCTGGTTGACCAGCTCCTGCATGGTGTCTGTGATGCACTTGTAACAGGAAAGTCTAGAGCGGAGAGAAGGAAGGGTGAAAAAATGTGGGTGACAATCAGCCACAATAACCATCAATGACACGGTGGACTACTTTTCTCCTGCGTTACCTTTCTTGGAAGGCCTGCTGTCCTACTCTGTCCTCCTCGGGCTCTCCGTTCTTGTAGAAGTGGGGCCCCAGTCTCTGCGGATCCTTCTTGTCTGCTGCTGTGAGGCACAACTCAAGGACTCCCTCATAGAAACGCACTGAGACGACAGAATTAGTGTTAGAGGCAAAGACTAATAAAAAAGTAGGGGTGTGAATCACCAGAGGCCTAACGATATGATATTATCACGATACTTGGGTCTTGATACAATATTATTGCGATATAAAAAATATTGCAACATACTGCGATTTATTGTGGAAGTGTTTTTCAACTGTAAATTATGTCTTTAACATCTGTTTTTTCTGATAAGATAAACTTCTTAGTCTGTTCAGAACAATACTTGTATGGATTTTTACCCCACCCCTAATAAAAAGAGGACATCCAAAACAATGTGCAGTGTGCATTAAGGATCATGAAGTGGAGGAGGCTCTTGTGTATCACTACCTTGCCTGTACTGGTTGCAGACGAGTGGCAGGTCTGTGTGTTGGCTGATCTGCTGATAGAGGCGTAGAGACTCTCTCAGTGTTCTCTCTTTATCGCCTTTATTCTGGACCTGCTTGGAGCTCTGCAGCAACTCATTTGCCTTGAGTGGGAGACAAAAGTAATAGTTTACCAAGAGAAACAATTGATCAGTGAGGGTGAATTAACACCTTTTAATGGTCTCCAATTACACTCAAGAGTGTAAGAAGTTTTAAAAAAACAAGACACCACGGCACCAAACATAATAACTACAGACCCCTTGATCTCTAATAAAGACATATTTAACTTTATCTAGCACCACTGAAGGTTTTAAGATAATTTCCTCTTGGAATATGCCAAGGATGTTTTCTCATCTGTACCTTGGAGCAAACGCTGTCGTCGCTACTGTACAGCAGGGGGCAGATGTCCCTCAGGTGATTGCTGATGGCATCCACGGGGGCATTATCTTTGATGTAGACATTAATGAGGGCTGTGATGAGTGCTCCCGACAGCTCCTTGCCCCGGATCACTACATCCTTAAAACTCGCTCCTTTCACCTGCTCTTGAAACTCCTGCAAACACGCACACACATAAAAAAGAAAGTGTGAAATAAGCGTGACAGGAGAATTGAAGAGCTCACACTGTGCATCAGGTTTCTGGGTATAAACAAAAGACGATGCGTTCAGCGAGGCATATGGGTGAATGGCATAGTGATGATGTACGAGCATCTGTTTGCGCACACGTTTACCTTTGGCAGTTCAGACATAATGAGGCTGAACTGATGATCACAGAGAAGTTTCCAGAGGGCCAGAGTCTGATAGGAGCGGTGCACTAACTGCTGGATGCCCTGCAGGGACACTTTCTCGTAGACCTGAGCCTTGGCTGGATACAGAGATGGAAACACGGAGAGAAATGAGAAACTATAGAGCACATCAGGTGTAACACAGAGGAGGATGAACACGAAATCCGTCCCATTTGTTCTACATTGTTTGAACATCAAATATCTATACTCTGTTCACTATGATGAATAAGATTCTGAATACATATATACACACATCATTGAGCGAATAGGGGCCCTGAAGAATATTCAGGAAAATCTTGAAACCCGGACTCATAACTCACTCTGATATTTCCTCTGGAGCTCCTGCTGGACCTGCTGAGAGTTGGCTCCATCAGGGCGCATAAATCCCAGCAGCCTCTGCTGCAGGTTGGCAGGAGAGCTGAAACTAACAGAGAGAAGAACAGATGTTATTCAAGAGAGATGGGAAAACAAGGCTCAGGCACAGCAGTCTCTGCAGATCTAATAATATGAAACAAGAGGATCTTTCATATCGGCTACAAAATCATGGTCAGTTTCAGTTCTGCTCTGATGCATCTTTCACTGCAGCCCAAATCAGACAGAACAGCACAGCACACGTCTAAATAAAACTGATTAACTACAATTTGCAGCCAGGGATCAGATCAGGAAAGGTGTTAAGAGAACAAACAGACCTATTTGAACTTTAACCCACTTGTAAGTTTTACATAAGACCGAACAAGCACAGAGGAACTCTCACCTTGCAGCTCCAAGAGACGATGGACTAAACTGTGAGTTTTTATCGAGAAACTCCCTTAAACCATGAAGCTCCAGAAGGACCGCCTCCAGATCAAAGGATCCAACGCTGCTTTCCAACTGCGGAGATGACAGGTTCCAGTTTGTGTTGACTAATCACCTCTATAATAATTATTCCAAACATGTACGCTCACTGTTATGCTACTTACAATACTGACAGTCTGATTTCCTTTGCTCATGGCTTTCTCAACAGCAAGGCTCCCATCCCAAATATTTCTGTTAGGTCAGCAGGAAAGAGAGAGAGAGAGAGACATGTTATTCAGCATGGACGCCATCGCTGCACCTCAGCATCCACACCACTGACTTAAGAGAAGCATATTAAACACATTAATATGTCAAAGCTTCAACCCCAAAAAACAGGATTTACTCACCCAAGAATGCGAGCAAAGTAGACACAGATACCATTGTGTTTTCCTGAGAAAATCACCTCTGGACCAGCTGACATGGGCGTGATGGGGGCAGACCCCGAGTGCATCGGTGCAAACGGAGTGGCCAGGGCCGGGGGTATGATGCCTGACGGGATAGTAACATGAATTACAATCATTTTAGCATTTATTTTGGGATGGTTTTTAAATATCATGACTGGTGTGTTTTTAAATGACACCGTCTACTCCAGTTAGTGAAATATACTATAATGAAATATGTGTGTGAGGAATTGTATGTCACAGGAGTTTAAGCTGCCAATAAAGACCAAGACAGGGTGCAGTATTTGCATTTCATTTACCAGGCGCAGGAGAACTCATCACAGGCCCAACCGTACTGGGAGATGTCATGGCTGCGGGGAATCTCATCTGTGCTTCTCCTCCATATCTGTTCATGACAACAACACGAGAGTTGATTTGAGTTTATGTTTAGGGGCAAGTCAGTGTAAATATTATCTGTGTGGAAAGGAGTAATCGACCTGAAGAAAGCTCTAGTGGCCCATTGTGAAACCTCTCTGTCCGAAGCAGCACTGGAGCAAGCCAGGATCAGCCCAGTGGCACAAGCCTGCTCCTCCTGTACAAAACACACAACTCAAATGAGTGTTTTGCGTTTAAGAGTGTTATAAAGATTGTAACAAACAGTGAATATGCTTTGTACCCTGTGCAGCTTGAAGAAGCGCTCGATTTCTTCGCTTTCTCCTCCAGCACAGCTCACCAGCAGATGACGGAGCTGATCAACTGGCCGCAGCTTCTGGAAAATATGACTCCCCTACAGGAAAGCAAAGTGTCCACACAGTATTTAAAATTAAGACGGGGCTCAATCGTGTTGTAGTATCATAAAACTATGCATGCGACGTTAAAGTGTCAAGACAGCGGTTTTAACCTTTGCGGAGAGAAGGACAAACTTCTGCGGGGGGATATTGTGCTGCTGCACCACCACTGGCGAATCAGTGATGGGGATCAGCTCCTTGTTTAGAAGAGTGAAAATCTTGGTTGGCCTCTCCTCATTAAGGGCACAGAGAGCCCAAGAGTGCCCGTCAACGTTGGACATCATCTGCGAAAGAACAGAAGAAAGAAGCACAATGCTCAGATTTCATTAGCCATTACTTCGCAGCTTTTAGCTCGTACAACAAGCTCTTTGCTGACAAAAATAATTCCGTCCAAAATGTCCGGCCAAAAACATGACAGCTAAATCAATTAATCCATAAGGAAGCAAAATGAGATTGCAGTGTGTGTACGGGTGGTTCTGAGTTCTGAGTAAAACAGCTACAGTGTTTTGAGAGTCTGTAATGTTATTACTGAAAGAAAAAACAAAATGCACAATCCATTTACTACATGCTTCTCATGCCAACCTGAGTCTCCATTAAAGGTTTCTTGAAGGGGAAGGAGTCGTGATTGATGCACCACAGAATGTCATTGTCCTCTGTCTCAGAAGCAGCCATTAGGAGGACACCTGCAAGGTTTTACACACAGACCAAAAAGACATTATTATCTGCCAGCCAGTCAAGTTGTAATTTACAATAATGTAATTTATATTCAGACTTACATGAATTATTGAGTTATGGCCAAATTTCGAGTTAATTTAATATAAATGTTAGAAATTATATATGAAAAACTTTGAAATTATAATTAAATGTACTCAATTAAAGTACTGTACATGGAATGAACGCAAAGACTGCCTCCTTGCCAGTGACAGTATTATAAGCAAATCTACATTCTGGTCCCGTATGCCAGTGGGTTTTAATATAGCACTGATGTCAAAACAATACAACATATGACAAAAAAAGGTAGAGTTTGTGCCTGGTAAACTGAGAAAGAACAAACCTTTGCTGTGTAGTGCCTTATGGACCTTTGAAGGTTTCTGCAGGGTAGAAGATGCAGAGAACCCCGGTGGCAGACGGACGTGGACCAACGCCAGCAGGCTGGGTCGCACTGCCGCATGCTTCTGGTGTGGAGGAGCAAACGGCGTGGTGCTGAAGTAGAGACGCACACCTACAGAAATGTACACGTAAAGAACGGATGTGTCACGTAACATTCAGTGTTGTTCATGTTCACTACTGTTCAGTAAATCAGTAATTACCTGCATGAGTGACAGCGAGGAGGTGACAGTCGGAGGACTCTGATCTATCAATCACTGAGATCTGAACGATGGGTTTGAAGACAGAGCGATCGATTGTCCTGCAAAGGAAGGAGTGTTTCAAGAAAAGATGAGAACATGATGAGAACTAACGACCAATGAGAGAAAAAGTTTAGGTTCATCAAATCTGGACAGACCTGGCTATGTTTCCAGCAGCTGCAACGATGGTGCTCAGCGACATGGTTGCCACACGACTCATCCCCTGCCCATCGGCACCCAGATCATATACCTGAAAAGGGCAAATTGTTAATTACTGGAGGCCGCTGACAACAACCAGCTTTTCTAATAGCCCTATCAATCAGAAAAGTCATACCTGCAGGACACCTTTCTCCGAGCGTGTGAATAGAGTGTTGCGGGAGTTGTCAATAGCAATCTGCACAATGGGGTCTGGGGAGCAATGGGACAACAAAATGTTAAAAGCAGAATTCATCTAAATCACAGTTATCATTCACTCCACATGTCTTTGTTTCCTCACCATCTTCAGAAAAGGAGAATTGGAGCACAGAGGGAACGAGGAAGGACAGCGAGCTTTTGGAATGGTTGATCTTTCTGCAGCGCTGACTTAGCCAGCCGGCCTCAGCCTGGTAAGCGATCTCATAGAGGCAGCCGTCCTTTCCTGCCATAAAGATCCGTCCCAGATCGGTGGAGGTAATGGACAGGATGTAGGTGTTGTCTGTCGGGATTGAGAAGAGGGGGTCTGGCAGCAGCTGCATCCCACCGGACATGCTGTCGTTCAACCCTAGAAGAAAAAAAAAAAAGAGAGACACACTGATGACCCAGATAAAGCATCACAGGTAACATGTGGATATTAATAACACAGTGGCAAAAATAACATAGCAGGAATGTAGGATGTGACACCTCAGTTTCCAACCTGATGTCTCCCGAGTACCACATTAAATGAAACAAAGTATTTATCAATTCTGAACAGTGTGGATTAGAATCTCAGGATAAGAGATTCAACTATTATGGGTAAAATCCTTAACCAATTTAAAAACAGGGAATATTATGTAATATCTATAATCTATAAAGTCCCATTCTAAATGAAACAACTAAAATAGTCGTATGAGAGACTCACCAGCCTGGCTCTTGGGGAAGCTCAGCCCGAGGATCACTACATCCACAGATGTGGCCAGTACTAAGAGGTAGTGAATGTGTGGCTGTAAAATCCCTGAGAAAAAAACACAGATAAACATTACTCAATTAAAAATAAACAAATATCAATGGTGAGTTTAAGCATCTCTACATACCTGGTTTTGGTTTAACTAGCCCCACTGCAAGAATGGTTTCTATAAGGCCATCAAAATAGGCCACATCTCCTCTGCAAGGAACACAGAACAGACAGAAATAAATTAATAATCCAAGTTTGAATTTGTGTATGTTAAAAAATAAATTTCTCAGAACACCAAGTAAGTACATGATTACAAAAGAGATTATTTTCACAGATCTTGTCGCCTGAAATCTAGATACTCACCCATCTTCATAATTCCACATGAAGATGTCATTGTCGATAGCGAGCCAGGCTCGACAGATCTCAGGAAAAACTCCCATCATGCAATTACATTGCATATCTAAGAAACAGTTAAGTTGAAAATGTTCTGGGGCAACAATTACAAGAGCAAGTCAAGTCTGATGAAAACTTCTGACACCTTTCTTCCTGAGTGACTAAAAAAAAGGATACGGCTGAACTGCTCCACCAGCTCCGGTGGCAGAGGGACTCGACGGACTGCACTGAGCTCCGGGAGGTTTGGCACACTCAGTAAACCTGGCCCTTGGAGGGGGTAGTCCATGTCCGACACTCCAGAGAGGGACGGCATATCTGTCAAAGCAAACAACATATGAGTAAGTCTGATTATGTGCCATCTTTGGACTCAATATGTTGCCACCAATATACAAACATATTTATACATCTTTTACTTTCTATTTGTTGTAATATGTTTTCCCTACATCACCACAGATAGATAAACTGGTTAACCATATTGACTCATCATCTTTATAAGCCTTTTTAAAACAGTCCGACCCATTTCTATCATCACCTATTCTGGGGGGAAAGACGAGCAATTTCTGGCAGCCTGTGTTCATTTTATGTTAATATAGTACACACATAGTACAACAAAGTTCGGTTTTTTTATTCAAATGTGGGTGAATGTTTTCAATGTCTGGTGGTGTACATTGGGGGCACATTGTGTGTGATAAGTGTAACAGACTGTGAGAAAACATTTCCCTCTGGGACAATAAAAGGCATCTACTGTATCTATCTACCGTATACACTTCAGAGTTATCACCTATGAGCCAGAAAAGCCTAAATCTGTGTCTGATAGAAGCTAAATCTCATAGTTGAATGCCAACCAGTAATATAGGATCAATATCTTGTTATTATGAGCAAGGTGTTAATCAACGTTACTTGCTGGTATCTTCACAGTGGAGTTTTCCCAAAGATGTATAACCACAGAAACTTTAGCTCAGCCTGTTCTTTTTAAATAATAACAGCATTTAACTTTATGTTTATCACTATCATTTCATGTACCACTCTCACTGCCATATCCTGCTTACTGTTACTGTACATATTGTAATACAACCCTGCTGTAAGTAACATGTGTATATATCCAGTATCTATTATTTATCTCTTTGCACTTCTACCTCATTGTTCATTATTTTGCACTACCAACTGACTATCCACCAGCCACTTTACTTATTGTACTTTTATGTGTTGTTCTCTGTTGTATTGTGTTATTGCTCAGTTGTTGCTGTCCCCATTCTGTATGTCCTTTTATATATTCTCATTCTGCCCTTCTATTGTATGTATGTCTATGTGTGTGTAGAAGCGAGTGACAATAATAGATAGATAATATAGTTAGATAGATAATAGAGTCAAATTCCTTGTATGTCTGCTCATACTTGGCAAATAAATGTGATTCTGATTAATCTGATTCTGATTTCATAGCCACATTAGACAGACCCAGGCATCTATTCTTTCTATTCTAAAAAGTATAAACAGTGACTATATTCAAATGTATCAAAGCTTTAAACAAAAAAAAAACTACATTTAAACTTGCTTTTATCAGCACAGTCCAACCTCCTGTCCTGCTCAACCCAACAACTCCTTCCTACCTACTTTGACATGGCAAACCCTGTGAGGTAAACATAGCCACCTGCGGTAGTCTGGTAGCCACTGTTAGGACCTCAGGCACATGACCAGACTTACTGTGTGCGGGGACGCCGAGCAGCTCCGACAGGTCAGGGAAGCAGCGGTCATCCAGCAGGTGTTTGTCGATCAGCCGGGCAGAGTTTTCCAGCGCTTCAGCGAGCGCAGCGGCGGGGCTGCTGGGTCCGGCGCTGGACGGCATGGTGGCTGAGCTACCGACGCTAACGTACCTACACAGACAGCGGTAAGTTAAGTGAGAGTTAGCAAAGTCAACCAAGGTGTCATAATACGCGAATAGCGGAGAAACACTCAACCAAACCCAATGCGCTATTAATCAGCAAACACTTGCAAAGCTGCCTGCTGTTGAAAGCAATGCCGGTTAGTTAGCTCGCTCGCCGCTAGCATTACAATCACTCTCCTTAGCTACAAGCTAAATGCTAAGCTAAGTGTGAAATAGATGCATTTCAAGGGGAATTCGTTGCTTTACCCGACTGAAAAGACTGTCCGTGGTACTGGGTTGTTTAGTTAAGAAGTCTCGTTCACCGGCTCAGGAAGCAAAAAAAATTCAAACAAATACATCCAGAGACCGCACACAGCCAGCAGCCCGCCAACCTCATGCACAGCGGCAGAGGCGCAAGGTTTGTTCCGGTGACTTCCTCTGCTTCGTCTCCGTAATTTTCAGCAGACTGCGGGAGGTGAATGTCTCTGCTGCCACCTGGAGGTCAATGTTGTTTTGGTGTAATATTCAAGCATACAGAAATGCATCTGTATGGCACACGCATAGGGCACACGTGATAAAATAGAGATGAAAATGAGATATAAAAACTACAACATTAAAAAAGAAGCTAAATTAAATAAAACAAAAAAGTTATTTAACTATTACACAAAAATTGGTAACACTTTACAATAAGGGTCCCTTAATCAACGTTAATTAGTACATTGTTAAGCATTAATTAACTGTTTAACTTTACAGATATTTTAACAATCATTGTTATGTATTACTTAGGATTAGGAAACACATTAATTAATGTAGCCTATTAGTAAGCAGTTAATTAATGTCTACTACTCAAAGTTAGTTAACATTGAATAACGTAATTAGTTATCATTATGTATGCGTTACTCAGCATTAATTAACACATTAGTTTATAAATTAATGCTTAATAATGTGCTAACTAACGTTAATTAAGGGACCCTTATTGTAAAGTGTTACCAAAAATATATATGACAGAATAAAAAACTTGTTTGTTTTTTTTAACTGTGGAACATCTGCCTGGCTTGTCCAAATCAAATTATCTATGATCATAATAGGATACCAGTTGTAACTTCCCAAGTACAAACACACGTGCTGGTTTAAGGTTTGGTAGCCTTCATATGGACCCAAGACGGAAAAGATAATCAGTTACATAGTAAACACATATTCCAGGAGCTGAGAGTCCTGCCAGGTACAGTCATTATAAGACCGTTCACAAAAACAAACCCAAGCAAGTACCAAGGACATAAGAAAGTTTTATTGCAGTATTTGTTTCACCAGAGGAGCAGGGGTTGACTTAGTAGATCTTTGTTCTATAACATCAAAATCTATATTAAAAACAATACACTGTAACTCCCCCCTGCATATAGGCACAGATACTGCACTGCTTTTAACATAAATAAATTATATCAAAGATATACACAGTGTGGTTAAACAATAAAGTGTTTAAAACAAGGAGAATGAAAGCAATTAGAAGTTGTTGGAGCTCAGGTCAAGTGAATAAATCCATCTGGTGCTAGGTTAAACTCCAAAAACACTTTATTAAGAACATCATCAATACACTAATTTCCAACATTCAGAGTATTTTTACAGAATTATGTTCAGATATAAACATGTGTTAAACTATGATACAGTGGGAGTAAAAATCAAACAACCAAGTTGCTGCACAACAGCGAAGGAACTCCCACACAATGTTTTTCCCAAACATTTCCTTCATGTGTTTTTCTTGCGATTAACTTAAACATCTCTGTATTCACACAGATCAGAGTTCACAAAACTTGCCTTCCATCAGGTCCTTAAATCTAAAGAGGTTTCTTCCTCTCTCTGTTTTAACATACTGGATCCAAAAAGATTTTGGGCTGTGAGGGGTTTCTGTCTGAGCAATTTCTGTTGATTAACTCTTAGTCCCCTCCTTGGCAGCGTATAGCGCCCGTAACCTTTGTGCCACTTGGTTCGTAAGCTTGTGTCCACTTGTCAAGGAGATTTTCTTATAAATAATGTCTGACTCCTTGATAGTGTCAACCCAAGGCACCTTTTTGCGACCGTCCCGTTTCTTTGCCACAACCCAGGGCCCAGAGTAGGACCCAGTCATCCAGTGTATACTGTAGCCATTTTTGGTCTTCTGGATGACCCTGGCAATCTGTGGTCTGTCTTTGTATTTGGGACGGCAGATGGCAATGACGTCCATGGCCTTCACTTTCTCATTCATGTGACCTGAATCCTCTGCAGAATCACTGCTTTTCCTTGGTTTCCGCTGTGGGTAAAAGAGGCAGATTGTTAGTGTGTCTAACATGAAACTTTTTTAAGATAGAACTTGTTAACCAATGTTTTTTAACACTGGGATAACATGTGAGCTGATATGTTCTCTGCAATAATGACAACATATTTCAATGAAACCTAACCCAAAACAGGGGTTAACATTTTTACAGAGTTTATAAAGAGTTTTAAATTCTTACTGCAGGTGGATCTTCATCTTCACTTTCCTCATCATCTGTCTCCACTGGAGCAGTGTGATTATTGTGATTGTGGTTCTGGGCTTTTGGGACCCTCAACAGTGAAGTAATGGCTTTGTTTCTGGCGTTGGCACTTGCTTCTCCCTCCTCGTCCTCCTCGTCACGATCCAAGTGCTCCATCAGTACCTTGAACTACGAGACAAGAGCAGACAGAATTTCATTTGCAGAAACTGACAACCTAACACAGTAACGTCTTCCGTCTGCTAAGTGTCCCTGAGATTAAGATAAAAGATAAACAAATTAAAAAGCATAGCATCTAACACTTACGTCCAAATACTGCTTCACAATATTCTTCTTGGTCTCATAGCTGAGGTCCGTGTGGGCCAGATCCCTCTTCAGGTAGTCCAGTGTCTGTCGAGGGTTGAAGCGCACCTTCGATTTCCTGTTCACTGCCTTGTCGTACACTTTTGCAGACTCTGTCGGCGAATACTTCTGGATTTTGCTGTAACGGAAACAAAACATTCATCTCAGATTGTGTCTTTTCAATAACTCCACGACTAAAGAGAGTGAATTCGGCGTGGCCTACCTGTCTGTCAAGGCAAACAGATTCTTCAGATGCTGTTTGAGCACCAGTAGCAGCAGAATACCCTGTGAAGCACTGGCGAAGTCCAGCAGAGGGGTGGGGTTTTCAGGCAGACGCTCCATCAGAGCATCTTCATTCTCCAAGTCGGAGTCAGAATCAGCACCAGCGGGTTTCTTTCGCCTGTTGACCGCCTCATCCTCTTCATCGCTGCTGCTGCTGCTGCTGCTAGAGCTGCTACTGCTGCTGCTGCTGCTGCTAGAGCTGCTACTGCTCTGCTCTTCCTCCTCGTCTTCATCTTCATCAGAGCTGTTTTTCCTCCGCCGAGCCTGCTTCTTCTTCTTCTTCTTCTTCTTTTTCTTCATCTTCTTCATCTTCTTCTTTTTCATCTTGATCTTCTTTTCCTGCCGTACAGGCTCTTTCCGTAAAGACTGCGCACAAGACGACACAGTCATTCACACACGAGTGGATACATTTGGATTCACAGAACATGAATAAATACATAAAACAACTTAAGGGCAATGGGTGACATGCAACATTAAACCGAGATTCTCACCTCCTTGAAAGACTGGAGGAGGTTGCTACCGGAGACAGACAGAGTAATATCTATATGGTGCATGATGAACAGAGGCTCCTCCTGGGTCTGGTAGGGGAAGCAGGCCAAGTTGTCTGCTATGAACAGCAACATGTTCACTTCCGTCTTCTGTAGGGGACAAAGTAAAAAGCATCCACGATGTAAAATGAACTCAGCTCAGCTCAGCTTCAGCACATTCAACACAATGCAGAGAGGGTCAAACCTAACGCTAAAACAAAGAGCAAAACAAACAATACAAAACAGTAACAAAAGAAAAACAAACGTAATAGAAAAAGAAATTATGAATGATAAGAAGGGAATCAGACCAGGCACTGTTAAAATCAGTCAATTAGACATCAGACATCAATACAGTCCTCGGCCCCGGTTCGAATCCCACATCAAGTGGCCCTTTCCTGCATGTCAACCCCCCCCCCCCGACTCCCCATTTCCTGTCTCTCGCTCGACTGTGTTTTCTATTAAAGGCGAAAAAGCCCCAAAAATATACTTATATTAAAAAAAAGAGTTAATTTTGAGGTGACATTTTTAAGGAATCAACAGTCGAGGAGAATCGAAAGCGTAGGGAATTCCAAAGTTTTGGAGCGATGGTGGAGAAGGCACTGTCCCCATAGTGCTTAGTCCTTGCTCCGTGCCGGTTCTGCTTCCCGTCCCGAACACAATTTTTAACTGGCTGGCGCATTCAGACCGAAAAAAACAACAGGTTCGGAACCTGAAAAGTTGGTTCCCAAGGGAATCGAAAAATAGTTGGTCCTTTCCTTATTCTAGGCTGTGAAGACGAGCAGGAAGGAGGAGAAGGCAGCGACTGACAACCTGGAGAAAAACAACTTGTCGTGGTCTGCTGAGGAAACTAAATGTTTGGTGGCGATTTGCGACTCGACAGAAATTCAAAGAAAATCTAGAAAGCAGAACAAGAACAAACAAGTTGTATGAATTTCCCTTCAGGCTTAATTAAGTAAAGTGGCCTAATTCTTGTCTTTGAACTTGGGGAAGAGATGGCCAAGGCTGGGTTCACTCCAATGCCAGACCAAATAATTAATAAACTTAAGAAGAACTACAGAGGCAGCAGAAACACAAAAATACCGCCACTGTTGTGTTTCCTTCCTCCTGAGTAATGCAGAGCAACATGCGCCTGAGGAGTGCAGAAACGTATGGTCGAGCGAGACCAGACAGAGCCTTGTAGACGAGCAGTACAAGTTTGAAACTGATCCTGTGGGTGATGGGCAGCCAGTGCAGGGAAGCAAGAATGAGGGTAATGTGGTCTGTTGTTTTTGACTTGACTGTTAATAGTCCGGCTGCTGGGTTTTGTACGAGTTGAAGATGTGATAGAAAGCACTGAGAGATACCAGAGTACAGTGAATTGCAGTAATCAAGGCGGGATGGTATGATGGCACGGATAACTTTCTCCAGTGATTCACATCTAGACCATATCATATTAAAAATAGTGCAAACTTTCACAGAGACAAAAAATATTTTTCTCTTATAATTCACTGATTCTTATGCAGGACCACAACAGTTGACATAAAGTGGGCCAAAGCTCTGAGGGGTAAGCACTAGATGTGGTTGTGTGCGCAGCTTTAGAAGCTTGCAAATATGGGTGGTTGGAGATACAACAACAAAAAACAAAATACAAATCTACACACAGAGGATAACTGATCAAAGGGAGAGAGTCGAACTTACAGAGCTGTCATCAAACAAGTTGAGCAGCGATATGAGGAAAGCCCTTCTGTATTGTCGGTTCCCACGGACCATGGAGTAGAGATGAGAGCAGAGACCAGCATCTGAGTCGTCGTGACGATAGCCCCGGATCACCGCGTCTTTTGATCCCTTTATGGCCCGTTGCACCTGGTAAGACATCTTCAACCCTGCGACCGCCTTCATCTGTGAATTCACGGAGATATACAACTCAGCATGCAGAAAGATGAAATGGAAGTCCTTTTAAATCTTTGGTCCCTTTAAGTCCTGGGGATGTCTCTGTAGCCTAAACCACCATCTGAGATTCTGGCATTATGTTTAAATTTTGCACTCCGTCTTGTTTATTATCCACTGAGAATTGTTCCCAAACTCAGGCAAAGTCCATCTCACATCATGGACTATTGTAATTTCCCATCATTGAGCCTTGCCCAGTGTTCATTACCTCACCTGCAGATGGTCCAAAATGCAGTTGCAGTAAAAAAGTGTGACCATATTACTAATACTCAGGGTCTTTTTTTTTTTATTTCGTCCAAAAACTCTTTGTGTGATGTGTTAAACACTCCTGTGTAACATACCAAGCCAAGTTTTCTTTCTTTACAGTGTTCAGTGTTCATTCCAGCCTGAATCATTTAAAAATCTCCTTCTGAAGGAAACCATCACATTTTAGCCTTCACATCTTTTCTGGTGATTATGAAGCCACTCACATGGATGAATCCTGTATATTTCTTGTCAATCTCCACCAGCTGCTGATCGGCCTTGTTCTTCATTGTTGGCTCAGGGTCTGTTCCCATGGCAATCAAGTAGGGCACACACTAAAAAAAAGAAGAAATTGTTCCCAATCTGTAAACAGCTCATGATTGAATCAAAGTGACAGTGTGTGATAAAACACACTCACAAAGATTGTGCGTGTGAGATGTAAAGTATATTTAAGGTGATCATACCTGTACAGGATGGATGAGGCCCTGGCTGAGAGTCAGTGTAATGACACTCAGGGCAAAGTGTCGGACAGTGGACTGTGAGTGGAAGAAGGACTCCAGCACCTGCTTCAGGTAAATCTGCATAATGGAGCTGCTCATGCCTGATGAGATGTCGCCCATCTCCTTCAGATCCTCCTCCTTGGCTTGCTTCTTCCCTGAATAAACAAGAACATGATCCTGATCAGTCTGTGGTTGTTCTCCCTAACTCACATGTGCAATTAGGGATGAGTACCGAATTCAGTACTTTTATTGGCACCAATCGAATTCCCATAGTAATCCCGAGTGTTGATTCATACAAAATCAAACGGTACCACATTTTGGTACCTGAATGCACCTTTGTGTCTGGAGCTCTGGAGCTCCAGACACAAGTCTGCTCGACCCGACCGGACGCACTGGTTCTGGCCAAAAATATATACAAATGACTGAGGTCCAGTCGGGCCTTGGGCTTCCTCTTTTTTGGCCAGGTTCGGGCAGAGAATTAAAGCAGAAGTAAGCGGCATGTTTGTGTTAATATAAGTCTTAAATAGTTATATCTTCCGACGGCAATCACTTATATAGAGTGTTTGGTCCGAAACACGGGTCTGTCAGTCACTCTGCTCTGCTGTAAGCCGAGGAGAAAACTTTCCTTGTATCCTACAACCTTTATCCAATGAGGAGAGAGAACGGCATAAAGGGTGTGTGTACAGCCAAGGGATGCGCGTGAATGTGGTGACGTAGGGACGAGGGCGGGGACTGCTAACTCCATCGGCTGACAAGAAGTTAGCCAAAACGACCGGAACGCTTACTTCTGCTTTAATGCTAGTGAGTCCACCCACACCCACGGGTCAGGTTTAAAATTTTAGGGCCCGTGAGGACTCTTCTGTCTGTGAACAGCCCCTCCTCTCCCTAGCGTGATTACGTTCATTATGTCTTCTTGGTTTTTTTGGGCTATAAAAGAAAAAGGTAAAATAAATTTTTCCTTTTGTCTGTTCAAAAGAAGCAAAAAACCTTCCTTTCCCTGCACACTGCACACAAGAGATCCCTCATTATGCAGGAACCGGGTATCGGTACCGTATTGTTTTACATGTGAAAGGTACCCATCCCTATGTGCAATGGAAATTAACACATGATCAATGACAGTAACATCACACAACTCACATTCGCGATCGGCCTCTTGCATTCGTGAGTCCTCCTCCTGCAGGTATGTCTGCAGGTTTTTTAGCACCTGGATCTTCAGATTGACCAAACTGCTCTCATCTGAGAGAGTATTGTTGTACAGGACCTTGACGTCCTGCACAAACATGAGCTCTGGGTGCATGATGAACTGGAAACCTTGAGACCATGGAAATAATTTAAAGGCAGATGTCATTACTGAGGAAACTGAACCAAAACACAAACACATAAAACATCAAAGTTGTCAAAAATAGATGGCATTTATAATCCATTGTGCTCCAGAAGTGCACTGTACCTAGACCTATGATGGCCTTGATCTGGACCTCTTCATCTTCATGAGTGGTGAAGTACAGCAACAGCTCCAACACTTTGTCCTTGATGACGATCTAAGACAAGGGAAGGACACAGCAAGAGTCATCCATCAAAACAGATTCCTCAGCAGTTCTGCAAACTGCGTCTAAGAGCGCTGGTGTTTACCTTGCTGGCACCCTTGAACTCCTCTTGGTCAAAATCAAAGTGTCGACAGAGAGCCCCCACAGTAAAGAGGGACCGCAGCAGAGTGGGTTTGTTAGCAGCCAGAGTGGAGCTGTTAGGGTCCTCTTGGTGCTGGGTCTTCAGTTTTGCCAGAGCTCCTACAAAGTCATACAAACAGACAGTGAAAACACTGAGAATTTGGACAATGAAACGGAATTTGTGAGAGTTCAAAGCTCTCGTTTAATTGAATGTGAAATGAGATGTGTAAGCTAAAGGTAAAAGGTATAACAAGGTAGGAGAAATATCAATGCTGCTGCAGTGCAGGTCTTACCATAGTAGCGGTTGAAACAAGCCCAGACAAACTTGTAGTTGTGTGTGACCTTGTTGACAACAGCACCGAGACAGCTCACACAGTGTTGTACAACCTGAGAAGCAAACGCAAAAAAATTATATTATGTCACTGTAAATTTTCAATGTTTGATTCACATCCATACTGTTTGAGAGCTGTAAGCGGTAAAAAAAAATGACCGACCGTCATGCCGTATTTGATGATGAGCTTCATCAGGTCTTCTTCTATGGTAGTGAGGAAAGTCTCGCTCGGTAGCTCCATCAGAGGCACGACCAGCTCGAGGATCTTGGCGACGTTGCATATCACCATAAAGTCATTCTGAGTCTGAAATGACAGTGACTGACTGATAACGACCACTGCACAGGCTGGGAAAATACATTTGTGAATGCTTGCACTTTCATTTTGCTGCCACTAGATGGCGCTATAGCATAGGAAACCAATTTGTGTGGGCACCATTCTTAACAAATTATTTCTCATACTTTCAGACAAAAAAAAAAAAAATCTCATACATATACAATATACAACATAGAATGACGTTGTTCTTACATTGCACTTGGTGGTCAGGTAAGGCTGCATGGTCATGGCATGTTTGACCATTAACTGTGCTCTGATCTTGCTGAACAGGTAAAGAGTGGTGATGCATGCTACCAGGCGACCTGAGTTGACTCCTTTGTCTTCACAGTCTGAAACACAAAAACAAACAGAGTGAACACTGAACACATTTATCACATGTTGATGTTTACACCAATAACACTGCAATATGAAATTGATAAGAAAATCATATGATTTCATTTCTTTTTTATCACCTGCAAGAGACTCCTCATATTTCAGTATGTGTTCCACAAGATTGTCCACCAGCTGAACACAGGCCTTCTTGGCAGGTTTGTACGAGGCATTCTCCTCCGACTTCAGCAGCTAAACAGTTGCCACACACAGAGGTTAGATAAGTTCACACAACACCTGTCATAAAGCCACAAACGGCTTTTTGAGAACATGACGAATAAAAAACAAACTCACGTTTTGAAGAAGCTGCTCAAACCAGTCGTAACCTGAATCTTTACATGCCGACACCTGGGATGAAACAAAATGACATCAAAACGTTTCTTACATCAAAGACAGGACTGACTGACTTTTAGGTCACATGAACGAACAGTACGCACCACATCCGTGATGTTTAGGATCTTTCTGGTCATGGCGTCTTTGTCATGGCTGGGTGTTGGGGTGAACCAGAGTTTTTGGAATGTCTCATTCACCAATTTCTGCACAGACATAGACATCAAAATATATTTAATGTACATTCATAAATGAAATTGACACTTGCAAGTGGTTTTCACATAAGGATAAATACAAACCTTGATGCCCTCCTCATCGTTGACCCTGCGGATCATCTTCACACACATCTCAGTGATCTTGTGGAAGTCCGGTTGCTCCAGGCAAATATCCCTCAGGATCTTAATGACCCTCTTCCTTACACTGATACCTGTGTCCTGTGTAAAGAAAAAATGGATACAAGGACTTTAATATAAGCTAAGTGGTTATTATGAGGTCCATGCTTAATTATTTCTTATTTAATAGCAAATCCTGTAAGTGAAAAAGAAATATGAAGAGTAAATGTGTGGATTAAAGAAGAACTATGCAGGATTTGTATCTTAACTATGCTATATTTTTACCTAAATGAAACTTTTTAAATTTTTATAAATGGCTTAACTTGTTATGAGGGACAATGGAGGCTCTCTGCCTTACACATGCGCGTCACTAATTGCGTTTTTGCATTTGCATTTTCTGGGTTGAAAACCAATCTTGCAAGATCGGGGCCGCCGCCCTGTAGCCCGTAAGATGTAACCTCTTGTTTATGACGGATTAAACTACACAAATATACACGTCGTAACATCGTATATGATATATAACGTTATGTACTACCGCTCTACTGATTGATTTCTCGCCAGCTTCGTTGTAAACAATGCACATGGTTGAGAGGAGGGTTAGCAAAACAGTGGAAAAGAGACCGGACTTGCATAGTTCCTCTTTAAGTGCCAAGCAGTTGGAGTTCTTCATTTGATCTTTAGGTGGCACTGTGATGATGTGATGATTTAACCTCAGCTGAACTAATGCACTTGACATGAACTTTTTGACCACAAGTCACACCTGACCCAGCCTTATGATAGACACTGCACGCTGTATTCTTTCCCACAAACCCCTAAGAGTGTTCATGAAGAGACCAAATCAAATTATATTTTTGTGAAGAAGAAAGCTTAAGAAATTACCAGTATCCTTTCAATGAGCATGTCATAGTACTGCTCAATGAGCTCAGGACGACTTAGCACAAAGCGGCCGAGCAGCTCCACAGCTGCCTCTCGCACACTGGTGGAATTGTCCATGAGGCGACAATGAACCCCACGCTGCATGTCCAGCTGTAAAACAAATAGCACAGCATTAGCTATCATAAAACTTAAACCTTAAACACGATGGCGGCTGGTTGGCCGGCAGTTGACTGGCAAAAGTGTCTGGGAATGCCACGGTGCTCTGTAACAGAATCTGCTGCTACACTTGCGTAGCGGCCAACACAGAATGACTTACCCGTGCCAGAATACTTGGGTCCACAGCCACTACTTCAGACAGACACTTCATGGCTTTAGTTCTGACTGCAATAGCACTCTCACCCAGCACTCTCAGAATCTACACATGAGAAAACAGAAAATCTTAGCGATTGGCAACACAAAATGATCTCTTTGTCATGTTTCGGATAAACTAATTGCCTTACCTGTGCTAAATAAATATCAAAGCTCTGGGCAAACGGCCTCATGGAGGCCAGATATCTGACAATCAGACAGGAGTCCTCATAGTCTACTGTGTTTGTCCTGAGAGAGAAGTCGAGAGTACAGTTTAATAGCAGGATGCCAACAAGCCAAACAGCATAACAAATTACAACAACAAAGTACAGTGTTCCAGAGTGGGGAAGTATTCACCTCTGAGAAGTGGAATGTGATGTTGAAGTCCTGATGACCTTGCGAAGGAATTTCTTTCGTGCCTCTGCCCTCTGCATAATCTCCTCAGTTGAGTCAACATTCTGGGAGTAACCTCTGGAGTCCTCGTCGTTCTCATTTTGAGACTTTATCGCTTTCTCCACCTCACTTGATGTGTCCCTGTACCACTGGGCAATGTAGAATTTCCTGGCAAACTGGGTGGAAAAGAAAAACATACACACAATGAAAAATACTGTTGTTACTGCGTGCAAACATTTGACTATGCGACCATGATGATTTGTGTAAAAAAAAGAAAAAAAGAAAACGAAACACTCACCACTAGACATGGCTCCATGTCACTGCTCTCCTCTAGGTAGTCTAGTAAGTCCTTCTGAAGTTGCTGGACCTCATCACTGCCTGCAGACTGTAAGATCAATCAATAAGCAACAAGCACCTCAATAGCAGAAATGTATAGGTGTTTAAATGATTCCGTAATTATCTTGTCTACCTCTCTGAGGATGCGGTCAATAGCCTTTTGATCCATCTTGCTGCTGACAGCGTCTTTACGCAGGCGAGAAGCAACAGTGCCGAGGTAGTCCAGAGACGCCACCCTGAGTGCCATTTCTGTCTGTTTGTTACTGAACTGATGCACCTGGAGCGCAACAAGTGGACATGAAATGTCAGTGGAAAAAAGCAAACATCAGCGTCATTTGTTTGTACCGAACAGATGTGAATGATGCCACTCACCAAGAGGCGGCCCAGTAAACTGAGCAGCAATTCAGCTACAGGCCATTCAGGCTTGTTGTTCGCAGACAGGAGGTCGTGAACAAAGTTCTCAAACAGAGGCCTGTAGTCGTCCTCTCCCTGCTTACTGCCACACCTGACAAACACAGATCACAGCCTTTTGTTATAATATATTGTTCAACACTGAGCCTTTTCATATTAGAGCTTGTTCCACAGCAGGAGCAGGACACTTAGTGTAAAAGCCCCCCCTTTAAAGAGGAACTATGCAGGATTTTTAGCTCAACTATGCTGCACTTTAACCTTAATTAAACAGTTTTGGAGTAATTGTGATGATTTAATAAATGACATGTAACTTGTTACAGGGAGAATGGGGGCTCTCTGCCTTCCATGTAGCATCTCTTGGCTGAAAAACATCTTTGCAAGATCAGTGCCGCCACCCCGGTGTTGTCCCACCTCTCGTCTCTGCGGCACCACGACACAAACGTGCCCCGTAATCCGTAATTTCTTGTTTATGACAGATAAGGCTACACAAATATATACATCGTAACATCGTATATAATACATAACATTATATACGGCTTGACTGATTGATTTCTCGCCGGCATCGTTGTACAAATGCACATGGCCAGGAGGAGGGTTAGCAAAACAACAGAAAAGCGACCAGACTTGCATAGTTCCCCTTTAACAAGCTAAAGACAGAGCTAACAGAGCTATAGGTATACTGCTAAAAAGGAGTTGACAAAGGATATTAAAAACTGGCTCATGACCTGTGCACTGACAATTCTAAGGTGCTGGAAGGAGCCCAAAACCCCCACACTGAATATGTGGAGAACTCAGATGATGGAAACAAGAAGAAACAGCCAGACCATGTAAAGCTATTCTTGATATGGCTTGGAGTGTATTGCATCAAGGCCTTACACTTTGCATTACAAAAAAAAAGGAGCTGATAAAATACAGAATATGTCATATTGAATAGCAAGACTCACTTCTTGAGAAACACTGATAGGAAGTTCTGAGCTGTCCTCATGGCAGTTTCATAGGAGTTTGTGATAAAGACATCTTTATCCACCTAGGACAAAGTACACAATATGTCAAATAATCCATGAATCAAAACATCTTTTCTCATAAATATCTTTTAAACATGGGCTCAACCCTTTGTCTCTACCTTCTTATTATGTTCATCATCTGGGTCTCTGTTGGTAGGAAGGTGAACCACACACTGGATGAGCTGCAGAACCAGGGCTGTGACCATCTGGATGTACTGGGAGTCTCCATCTGAATCACTGCAGTTGAGCCTGGGGCAGAATGAGACATTCGTATCCTTAAGTTCGCCCGTGCAGCACAGGGGACTTTGATGGTCAGCTGCTCTGGCCATTTCACTGAAAACAAAATATTCACTCTATGTGTAGTTACCTAAAGTTCCTGAGGCTGCGTTTATTATTGGGCAGTCTAGCGAGGGAGGTGAAGATCTCTTCAAGAATGAGCTGCCTGTGCTTCTCATAACGAGAGAAGACCTGAGGAAGAGTGAAATGCAAAACACAGAATCTAAATATAACATTGTAAACCAAATCTTTTTTTCTTATTATTTTTTTATATATTGCAATACAGGGTGAGGGCACATAATTTGGTTGTGTCCTCGCCCCAGTAAAACCAAATCACATTCTTCTACAACACTGAAACATCATGCCATGGAAAACTTACCGCTGTCACTAGTGTGATGGCACATAACTGCAAATCACTGACATTTTCCACGAAAAATGGTGTAATACCCAGAGTGGACACCTAGATGTCAGACACAGAAGCAATCAGGGAGTTATGGCATGAGAGTCAATGGTTTAAATTAGGTCATGAATTGAAATGACGTCAGAGCAGATCAGAAGTCTCACCTGGAGAATCGTGGTGTCAGTTAGCAGCTGGATCTCCAGGAGCTCTGAGATGCTGCTGACAATGTCGCACACTTTGTTGTAGAGCGTGACAACCACCTTCTGTTTGTGGGAGGAACTCTTTGCTCTCTTGGACTTTGAAGTATGCCCACCACCTGAAGTGGGTTAAAAGAACGGGGAAACAGACGTTGAGTAAAAACTTTTCACATGAAAGGCAAATTTCCCAGAAATATGAGTCAAGTCCTTGAAATTATTTTCTTTATAAATTATCGTGTGCATGTGTCAGACACTAGGCAGGTTGTTCTACATTCAACTACACAATATCAGGAGTTATGATGGAAAGAATAAAAAATTTGCATGGCCGACTTTACTGTAATAATAAGTCGATATAAATTGTTTGTTGGAAATAAATCTTTGAGGGTTTTGGAGCTGCTTCCAATTTTAGCTCATCACTAGTTTTTTTTTAAAACAAGCACAAAGATAATTTAAGACTGGGTCACTTTTAAGGAGTCCAACAAGGATCACCCTCATCACCTTGTTATTGTGTACATTTTTCACACATAAAAATAGCACCTGGAAAGCAAAATAAGCAAAAACAGTTTTTTAGAAGAACGGAAAGAAAACTGTGCTAACCTCCATGGGGATCCGCTCTGTAAGCTGGGTCATACTGAGGGTAAACAGAGTTCTGCAGATGGAACTTGGTGTACTGCAACACCCGCTCTATCACATCCTCTATGTACACAGCCTTGGGCATGTGTGGAGATGTCATAATGTTGAGTGCAGTCAGACAGGCATCAGCAGACTTAGTCACCCGCTCCATGATCAGGTCGCGCCACAACCGCTCCTCATCCATGGAATCATTACCCTACAAATTTCAAAAACAATTTGTTAGAAAACAAAACAATTTAGAGGCTCTGGAATAAATGCGAGGAAATCCATATTGATTTACAGCTCAACAACTTACGTGATTCAATAACGTGGACAGTTTGACACTGTCCCGGATGTTCTTTTCCAAGACATTCAAAACTTTCACCAGTTTTCCAGAAGAAAGCTGTAGGATCGAACACATGATGATTATTTTCAAACAACGCGACTGTGAACCAGAGTGCCATGGTGTGACAGCACAGAAACACGTTTCCTTTACCTTGTTAAAGACGCCCATAGCTTTAATCTTAGCAGAATCGCTGCCTAGCTCGCTCAGTTGGTGCTTTCCGAGCAAGAGCTCTTCAGGTATGTCATCATCATCTGTGTGAGGGTTACAAAGTTAGAAAGGTGACATTTTTCAATTTGCCACTTGCAGAAATGTCAAGAGGCTTGGAAAACTGCGCAGCAGGCGTTGTTTACCTGCGTCAGCAAGATCCAAGTCCTCGAGGGTCTCAAGGACGCTATCCATATTGGCCGTGAATCTCTTAAATGTGGAGGAGTCCATCATTTCTGTTCAAACAAATATAAGCAAATTGATTCATAAAAACGTGTGTTTATCATTTGTACCACAGATGTTCAAATGCAAAGTGGCAAAACGATACCCTCTGGTGTCAGCTTGGGATCATAGGACTTCCTATTTTTCTGTTTCTCCTTTTTCTTCAATTTTCTGGCAACTGCACAAAAAAACAAAACACCATAACAACAAGTCAAATCATCCTTGACAGCAGCCACAAACACTCAAGCATGGGATATTTAATTGAGACAGACTTGGGTGCAGCAATCCAAGTATCCAGAGAAATGGTCTGACTAATGGTTTCAAATAGCAATTATCTGAATGGCAGCTTTCAGAAAATTGTTCGACAAAAATTACGAATTTCTATTTGTTTACTGTCAGAGAAACAACTGCGAGGAAATCATTTTTGCCTTCAGCTTATGCAAAAAACACTCACCGTCACTTAGGCTCGGTGGAGGAGAGTCTTCATCCGATTGATCTGAGTTCAACTCGCGATGGCGGCCACCGGACCCCCGGCGAGCATTATGAAAACCTCCTTTCCTCTCTTCGATCTTCCATGACTTGTCATGGTCTTTCTTGTACCTTTTCTTTGCAGCTGAAACAATAGCAGAACAGAATGAATTAGAAAAGAGGGTTTTAAATAAACAATACTGACAGTACTGAAAAATATTAAATATTTGCAGGTGCTTCAAGGTAAGAACACAATTGACATATTCTGGGTGCATATGATCAGATGCTGTGACTTATCAACATTTAACGCTCACAGTTACTGTCCGAGTCATCATCTTCATCCTCATCTGAGTCCACCTCGGCGTACTTGGATTTCTTACTGATCATACTGTGCCTTCGCTTGTTTGTCTTCTCACAAAACGACCCGTCTGTGAGCACAAGAGACGAGTGAGCCTTCAGCACAAAAATAATCTTTAATTCAAAAAACACACAATCACTAATGCTTTAATCCACCGCTATATGTTTGAAATAGGGACTGTGATAAGAATGGTTCATGAAACGATGGTTTAAAGTAAATAAACAATACAAAAACTGGGCAAAGTCACATTGTACATATCGTCCCCTACGGTTTTGGAAGTGGCTATATATATATTAATAAACAAAATAAATCCTACCTCTTCCTGATTTACCAAAGGAGGAGTATTTGGAGCTGTGTGCGTTCTTGCTTTCCTTAATGATCCTTTTTACCTCGTCAACACTGAGTTTCTGAAGCACGACGACAGGCTTGGCTCCTTTGTTTAAGTTCTCGACCAGCGACACCCTCTCCAGTCTGACCAGGGGTTCGCTCCAGCTCTGCAGCAGTTTGCTTGGAACTTGTGGTTCTTTGTCTTTCCCATCCCGTTTCAACTTGGGGATCACAAAGTTTTTCAGACTCCCTGTCTGGCCACCCAGCAAGTATGAGGGGAACTCGCTAGGTTTTGTCTCTGGTGCTTGAGACGACTGCTGTTTGTTACCGCTCTGCGACCTAACGCCTCCATCACCACCACCTTTCTTATCTTTCTTATTTTGGGGCGTTTGAGGGGTGGAGCTGTCTGTCCTCTGACGACCATTGAGGTCGGTGGATTTCCTGTTCCCGTCTTGCTTCACTCTCGTGTCGGATTTAGCGTGGCGATCAGGAGAGTGTCGGTTGCCGTTTTCCCGTGACGATGTCTTGTGTTTCCTTTCCCTATCCCTGTCCCTATCCTTGTCTCTATCTCTATTTACATCTTTATCCTTCTCTCTATCTCTATCTTTGTCTCTAATTATATCTCCATCCCTCTCTTTATCTCTTTCTTTATCTCGATCTCTGTCTTTTTCTTTGTCCCTATCTCTTTCTTTATCTTTGTCTCTGTCTCTTTCTTTATCTTTGTCCCTGTCTCTTTCTTTGTCTTTGTCTCTTTCTCTATCTTTATCTTTGTCCCTGTCTTTTTCTTTGTCTTTGTCTTTTTCTCTCTCTTTATCTTTATCTCTATCTTTATCTCTATCTCTTTCTCTACCTTTATCTCTATCTTTTTCTTTATTTCTATCTCTATCCTTGTCCTTTTCTCTATCCTTGGCTTTCTCTTCCCCATGTTTGGAGTTTCGTTCCATCTTGTTTATGTTTTTTGGAGTCTCTGGTTGGCTGACATGCGATCTGTGACTGTTGTGGTTCTTTTCCTCTTTGTGGCGGGAGTCTGAATGCCTGTCATGTTTGTGCCGTGGTGTGTCTGGCCGTCTGTCGTCTGAGTGTCCCTTGGCACTGTCCTGCTTGCTTTCATGCTTGTGTTTGGAGTCCCGCCGACTTTCCTGTTTCTGTTTCGGGGTTTCTTGATGCTCATCTGAGCCAGACTTTTTGGGGTGATCAGCCCGCTGCTTGTTGATCCCAGGTTTGTTTTCAACAACTTTATCTACCTTTGAGTCCGTCTTTGACTTCAGTTGGTGTAGCTGGTCCTCACAAAACTTCCGTGCTTCCAATACCACTACAGGCTGTCCAATCATTCTGCCAGCTTGCTGCAGATCAATACTGACCATCAAAGCTGGTCGACCGGCACCATTACTTGCACCACTTGTCTTCTTGGGTGTCACCTTGCTGCCCGTGTGGCCCCCTTGCACAGCAGGCCGGTCGCTCGCCTCGGCTCCAGATTCCTGAGGATATGAGTCTTGTTTCCGTTTCTTCAGTGGCTTGTCTGCAATCAAGAACACTTTAGCTTAGCTTCTTTACATTCACAAACAAACCTGGTTGTGGGGGGGAAAAAACGCAGGAAAGCACAAGGCAAAATCAGACACAGAAACTCACCTTTATCTTGGACTTCTTTAGAAGATCGTTCTCTCTCAATGGCTGACTCTCGTTCTATTCTGTCCATCTCTGCGAGTGCATCCATCTCACCATCCTCACACACGACCCCGCTGATGACTCCAACCTCCTTCGAATTTGGCCGAACAGGAACCTGCTGACAGTTTAACTGCTCCTCAGCTCCAAACCTGTGTGACAGCTCCTGGGCCTCCCTTGACAACTGATTATTATTCATCAAATCAGTTTCATGGTCTGAGTCCATATGTGCCCTGGGAGGAGGTTGTCCAGACGGATCCATGTCTGGAACCTTCACCCTGGACAGTTTTAAAGTCAGCCTGGCAGAGCCCTTTGATGGAGAACTAACAATGTCGTACGAGGCGTCTTGGTCCCTCTGCTCATCTTCCTCTTTACTACTTTCCCTCTGTTTCTTTCTCGTGTCAGCGGAGGAGAGGAGCAGGTCGGGTGCTACACTTGGTGGAACACCAGGCAGAGGTGACTGCCTGACAAGAGAAAGCCTGGACCCTGCAAATGATTCAAACACAGAGTGAGTCTTGGCGAAGAATGAATTGCACCGTAGTGTATTATTTTTGATTTGACAAAATGAAGAAAAATTGACTTGTTGCTAAGGCAGCGTACTTTCTATATTCTCTTCACTCCCAGCAGGGGAACACACAGACTGTGGCGATTTAACTGGAAATGCAGCAACCCTCATGGAGGGCTCATTGTCCTGGTGAAAAAACGAACAGTTTATCGTCACTTTTAACTCAATACAACATCTTCTAGTATCCAGTTTGTGATATTTTGACTGTCTGCATTACCTCATTTCTATATCTGTGAGCCATGTTCAGGTATTCTTCATCCGAGCCTAATCTTGCATTGTGATTAGATGAGTTACTTGATAGTTGTCCAGAGACCTTGTTGTCATGGGTACTTCTCACACCACCAGTAACTAAAACAGAGTGCAAAATAAATGTCCAGTTACATAATTTGTAGTCACAAAGCATCACATCCACACAAACAATGAACATATTTCTCTTCCACCTTTACAGATGGCTGCAGTAGAAAAGCAAGTGATGTTAAAGGGATAGTTCAACATTTTGGCAAATTGGCCTATTGCCATAATCCCTATAGACATAGTAGAACGTTAATTACCTTTATTTGTCAGTGTATGTTATTTTGAGAGAGATGTGTGGAGACGTGGCACACAGAACTTTCGGTTTTCGCTAAATACACAATCCAACAACTCCAAAACGCTCTCATGGAGAAGTTGTGACCTGCACATTAACCACGCTATGAAATAATAACGTATTATTATGTAACATTACAACACATGAAGCAAATACACGGAACTACTGGCGTTTTTGCCCAGCAGCCGTGTCTGGAGTGTAGTTCCGGCTACGCATTTGCCTCAAAAACGACTCTGTCTCATAGTGTTCCAATATTATTTCATAGCGTGGCGAATGTGCAGGTCACAACTTCTCGACGAGAGCATTTGGGAGTTGTTAAGAGTGTGTATTTAGGGAAAACCGAAAGTTCTGTGTGCCGCGTCTCTGCGCCTCTCTCTCAAAACAACATGCACCGACAAATAAGGGAAACTGACGTATTCCTATGACTATAGGGATTGTTGAACTATCCCTTTCTGTGTCCTTCTGGAAGCCAAGCAACAACATTTCGTTGCCAAAAATCACTGTTGTGTTTCTTGTGTAATGACAATAAAGAAAGTCTAAGTCTAAGTCGTTAAAAGATTATTTAAGCACTAATGATCTGAAACACCAAACACATGGTTGACAAAGAATGATTGTTTTCTTCCAGAAAAGGCATTTAGACCTCTCATGGTAAGAGTGTAGCCAATGTTCTTTGGAGGAACAATGAGTAATCACACCTTCACAGTCACAACAGGAGAATGTCCTGTACAGTGTGCCGTGAGCAGTGCAAATGCACACAAAGTTAAGATTCAATAACCTCTTACATGATATCTAATGTTTGCTATGTGCTGTTATCCCTAGCAGAGCGCTGGCGGGCAGCTAATGACATGTTTCTCCGGACTTCACTTTGTACTCACCTTGCTGAGTCTGTTGGTGTTGGGAATAACTGGGTGGATTGTACTGCATGTAGTCTGCAGGGCTCTGAGGAGTGTAGGGGCTAGGTATGGGGCTGTTCTGCTGGGGTACGAACCGAGTAGTTGAACCAGACTGTCGGGATGCAAAGCATCTGCAATAGGAAGAAGGTAAGAAGTCATCTTATGAGAACTAAACATACTCCTGCTTTTTCATCATCTGTCAACATGGTGGCAGAATCTTACCCAGAGGGGCTATGAGGGACAGTAGTTTGCTGATAATTTGATGCTGGGCTCCCATGCACCTGATTCTGGGATATCTTATATTGTTGTATCAGAGGCTGCTGCATTACACCTAAAAGATAAGAATCACAAAAATTGATTAGCAAGGTTATACAAACAAGGAGGCGAATACACACGATTCCGCAGCCCCAAAACTCTCCCGTGTGCCAAGGTAATGGAAACTCATTCACATAAGCTTTCATATCTGGTATCATCCACACTTTTCAAATAAGGTAGCTCAGCTTCAACAAAATACTCAGAAGTGAAACATAATCACACTTCAGTCTATGAGCCCCCAACTAAACCAAATAATCCAAGCAGTGACAATAACGGAGATAATCATAGACCAATATACCAAATGCATTTACCAGTAAGATCGGTAAAAATTATACAATCTTATAAATTCTGCCCTCCTTTTTCCATTACCAATGTGTCAGGGAGGTGTTACTTCTATATTATAGTAAAATGAGGTCCTACTGTTATGCCCCATCCCCCAATTTCTAAACTATTAATGCACTTATTAATGCATTCACAATGATGCCGTCCATACAGCAATACCACCATGTGCAGCCACAAAAATGACGACATGTACGCTTAAATCAGCCCAAGTGTCAACAAAAATCAAACATGAAAAGCTTTGTATTATCTCTGTGTATACCAGTCACTTATGTAATAATAGCACTATACTGTGAACATAAACTTATCATCCCTGTATTACATGCTTCATTTTGTATACTTGTGAACCACTCTGGAAATAAAAATGTGTGAGCACAAAAATAATTTGAAGTTCAAAGTGATGAAGGTGGAGGAAAATGAGGAGGGTTTACCACGGTGCAAGGCTATGTCCATCCTGCCGGGTGACAGGATGTCCACCTTGAGCACATCTTTGGAATAGCATTTCACTGGATCAGAGGCTCTGGCTAAAACTGCTAAAATAATGATTGTTTCCTTCACAGTTTAATCGGGCTCACACATGAATGTTGACAAAAGATCCCTGATTATGTTTTTATGGGATGAGTGTGTGGTCACCACACCACAAACACATGTGATTTATTTCTTCTGGCTAATGACCATCTTGTAGTTGCCAGCTTCTCTGACTCTGCTTTTCCCTATTTTTTTCCTCTTAGATGCAAATAATGATTCAGTGTGTATGTATGCTATAGGTCTTACACAGTAATTACCTGTAATTGCACTCTAGCCCAACTAGAACGGCTTTCCTACTCAAAGATTAAAAGACAAAACTGTTTATGGCAATTAATCGTGTCATTTTTGATTACAAAGCAAATGCTGCTAAGCCTTTAAGAACTGTGTTTGAGTTTGTTTGTATACAGTATCTCTCTGTGGGTAAATGTAGTGTACAGGAAACACCTCATAGACATTCAACCATGAATTCTTACTGACTTATCTAATAAACAGTGTTTACCACAGTGCGTGGTACAGAATACTTTAAAATCAAAGATACTGATACCTAATATAATCTCTGTGGAACTGCTATGAAGACATAGAGGTTTGGTTCATCCAATTGACAAAAAGCCAATATCCCCCTAATGGCATCTAGCCATTCAGATAGCTTTGGTTTTATTTGGCCAGATCTTCAGATGTCAGTCTCTCAGATTTCCTCAGCCACACCGTAATACAACGAAAGAGAATTGAATTTCAATTTACGTCTCAAGTGACTGGAAAATGGTAGAAAAATAAGATAAACAGAAATCCTGTCCTGATTACTCTGGATAATCCACATATCTGGCTTTGAGTTCATTCACTGCATGGTAACATCAAGGTACGTAACATAACCTTTTTTTTTAAATATGTGATTTATAATAAGAAATTATTGGGGTGAAGTGAGCCATCCACCTAGCTCAATGTGTAGACTGGAAAAAGAGAAGAATATACCAGAATATTACAACTATAATCTTTCTATAATATCTTAATGTAGTCTTATCAACATGCTGTATAGTATTAGCTACCAAGATGGTCACCAATACATCAAAAATCACTCTGGTTTTGTTCTTACAAACCACAACATAACACTGCATACACCTGGGACACAAAGACTCACTCTACCCATATGTTATCTATCAAGAGGCTTTACAATGAGCTGGACTAGCTTCTGTAAGTTTGAGCTAAGATAGGCTAAATACACAAAGACTGGTCCTTTACCTTGACTTACGTATTGCTACTTAAATTAGACCAAATAACTGTTCATCCTGATTGATTAAGACCAGACCAACATCCACATTTGACTTATGACGAATTATAACCAATTGTCTAACAAACGTCTTCATCCAAAGAGTGGACAAGACATTGTGTGATGTTGCCAGCAGTTCTCAAACTTTTTCTGTCATTCTCCCCTTTGGAAGCCAAAAAAGCCCCAAGACAAACTAACAACATTAACGATGATAAGTGCTTCACAGCAATAATATTTGTATTAGTTACACCTGGGTTTGACAGGTGTGTCAATGTCTGCTGTGAAAAAGGTCCTTAAGTTTCACTCTGTTCTTCCTAATGCAATTGCTCTGCCCCACAATTTGGTAACCACAAATGTGGTGCAACTAGGGATAAGTAATGCATCTGACCCAGGAAATGCTCAGGTGAAAAATTAGTGTGGAAGCCATAACCACAGCCAGGCAGAGAGCATGCACTGAGCTCAACCTCGGAGTCAACAGCAATGACTCAATGCCTCCTCCTTACCACCCCAAACTTTGCACTGGGTTGGCATACTTTTGTCCCTGAAGATTTTGGGGTTCCTGGACAGCAAAGTTTGTAGAAGCATTGGCATGTCACCCTCAGGTTCATCATTCCCCAAGTTGTCCTTCAACTCTCTGGAAAGCAAAAAAAAAAAGAACAGTCCAGAGTCATATTACAGGAAATAGCTGCACTTTCCTAAACGCAGTTTTGACTGTATCATTATGATGTCTATACCATTATCAGTGCCGTTTAGACTAGCCTGCTACGATTCGGACAGCTAGTGCATGAGCTGATCTATCTGGTAAAACGGTGAGAGTAATGTCATCATTGAAATTGAATTGAATGTCTAACTTCACTGCTAAACAGCGATGTTATGACACTTTGTAAAGCATTTACAATAACATAGCTGACAACTATGTTGGTGTGACAATGAATTGTGATACTACTGGCAACCTTTCCTCTCTTAACTGGCGGTGCAGTAAGGTGTGACACATCGGTGCTTGGTACATGGTACTTGCATCTGGCCAACAAATTGAATTGAAGGCAACTGGACTTGTATTTGTCTAGGAAGACGTTTCTTTTTCTTGTTGGTTTTGAAAAAAATCTATGTAAACACAGCATCGTTTCAAGAAATATATACGTACACACGGATCCACTGAAAAACACTGTAGTACATACTCCAGGCCTGTGTGGAGCGTGTGTGGCGCTGCAATGCTGCCACACACAAACACTTACAAAAGAAGACAAAAAAGTCCCCCGCTCTATTCAAACTCCAAACATTATAAGTGGATTAAAGTGATTGTTGACAGCGAGTCGTGTCGGTGCAAATATGACAACTGATGATGATTTAACGGACGCGATTCAGCCGCAGTGTGCGAGGGACCAACAATAGTCGAATGCTGTTGTTACGTTACTAGGGGTGTGACGATGCATCGATAATATTTTTGCCACTCTGGGACCCGTTTCCAAAAAATACAGTTTTTACCCCCAAAAATGAGAGTCATGTGTGGCCTCTAGTGAATGACAGTCGTTAAGAGTCATGTGAAGTTGAGTTGTTTACCTCTCCTGGGTATAGATGAAAGAGCAGCATTATAAATGGGAGATGGGTGGTGTTGCAGACCCCATCCCCTGTTAAGGGATGGTTTTTCCACTTTAGATGACTTCTTTTACTCCTCTTTCAAACCATCTGTCCTCCCTGTCCAACATCTTAATATTGCTGTCCTCAAAGGAGTGTACCTTTTTCTTTAGGTGTAAATAGACAGCTGAAACTGGACCTGAGGAGTTAGCCCTTCTGTGTTGGGCCATACGTTTGCTTAAAGGATGTTTCGTTTCACCAATGTATAAGTCCTTGCATTCCTCGCTGCATTGGACAGCATATATCAGGTTGCATTTATGAGTGTGGTACATTGTCTTTTGGGTGTACCAGTTTTTGCCTGAGAGTGTTACTGGGTTTTAAACATAAAGGGATGTTTTCGCGTTTGTTGTTCATTTCCTCAGCACCCTTAGTGTTGGTATTCTTTCTGAAGCGTGTTGATGTTTTATCAAAAGTCCAATGCGTTGCGAACTGATGAAGCCCCTTGGATAAGAGGCGAAACGTCTTCCTAGACAAATACAAGTCCAGTTGCCTTCCATTCAATTTGTTTCCCAGAGATAAGAATGACCTGGATGAATGAGAATATCCATAGACAAATGGTACTTACATGTGTTCAGTGGAGACTTGGTTAAGGCTATGCGCCAGCTGATTCACCAGATTCTCGTCCCGACACACCAGCAGGCTGCTGACCTCTTCAGAGATCCTTCCATTGTAGAGCAGACTCTTAGCAGTGGTGGCAGGCAGAGGAGAAGGCAAGGGAAGCTGGTTCAACACTAAGAGGATGATTGAAAAAGAAAGATAGGTTAGATGGAGGCTGCAAAGAAGCAGAATGAGCATGATACAACATGATAAAAGGAAAAAGCTTATGCTTGATTTATTTTTAGCTGTAAATTTTAAAGTAACATCCAAACTAAGAATGCATTTATTGTATTGTATCTCTGTGTTTACAATGTTCAACTCAGAATGGTTTCCATATGTGATTTTAAAAATATGTAATAGGGTAATAAACTTGATGTCCTTTATTCAAAGAATTAAAAAAAAAAGTAACATCAGTAATAACATCAGTTTATTACACTTTTACAATCTAATGGGATCCAAAACAATAGTTAGGGTAGTAAATCAAAAGTATATTATTCTGTAGTTTACAGTTGTTTTTTATTTCATTTTTATTTCATAAGAACTGATTTGGGTCAGTGAGCCCACAATTTCACATCCTCAGAAACATAAGCCACTTCTCCTCTGTGTCCTGCAATCATCATGAGTAAGAAACACCACAATTTACCATCTCCTGGCATAATTACACAACCAGTCAAGTATTCCTTAGCCTTGCCATATCTTGGCTTGAAAGTTAGTGTTTAAGCAATGTGAACAGCATTAGAGAGACGATGTTGCACTTACAGTCTGTCAGGCTAGCAATTCCAGCAAGAGTAGTGATGGGGACATGAGGCATATCACCATTCATGCTGAAGATGAGGTCGAGAGGTCGTGTCAATGCACAGGCTGCTCAGTATCACCAATCTCTTCCTATTCCTCACATCTCCAAAATGCTGCAGGAACAAAAAAAAAGAAAAAGAAAAGAAGTGGCAACAGACAGTCTTAAAGGGTGTTCACACTGTCAACATGGTTCAATGCCGTTACATGTAGCATTGTTATCATTTGGATCACTAACAGTCAAATATGGCTAACTATATTTCCCATGTAACTAGAGTGTGCTTCTTCTGGGATAGGGATTCAAAACTGTGTCAGCTCATGAGTGTGCATTATTACAGTGCCAACATAACTGCACCTCTGACGTAGACAGATTATACCGGCCTTATAGCAAGCCTGAGCACGTCTTTACAAGTTATCGATCTGCAGCAGCATCTGGTGTCAACCAGAAGGTTCTGGTGTCCAAACCATCTTGTCCCAGTGGTGTGTATCCCCCTCTTCTAAACCCACACCTTCATTATGTGCATTTTTGGTGACATTTAAACCTGCTATATTAGTCGAACATGCAACGACTGCAGGAGCATACAACCAACAAATACTAGCTCCCTTACAGATGCACTGTGTTGTGCATTGCAAATACACTCGGGTGGTGACAAATTTATCTGATATAATTAATGATTAAAAAAAAAAAAGTTATAACGATCATATCTCTGTTTCTACGTGTCCAACCTTTGGCGTTAGCTTGAATAAGGGTTTCACATTCATTTTAGCAGCTAAGACAAAGTAGCCAAGGCGAAATTAATAACACCTTGTAGCTAGTTAGTTATAGCTCAAATTCTGTCTTTTGTTAGTGAGTCAGTTGAGGTTTTCCGGGGCTGCCCAAAACATAATAGCGACGTTAGCACAACATGACACCAGAAGTGAATGTATTATTACTGTGCTATTGTTACTATCGTAGCATTGTAGACACTTGTTAAGAGGACGAGTGGGTAGAGTAACGACATTTGTGAAAGTGACTTAAAATCAACTCGGGGTTTAGTTAGCCAGTCGAGCTAGCAACAACTGGAGATGCAGCTAACGTAAGCTAGCTGGCTAGGTCTATCTGTAACTTGACTAAAGCTAGCATCATCACCGGGAGAGTGCATCAAACCCCCTTTAGCCGTGGACTGTCGACTCTGTGTCGATGTGTCTTTTTTTACCGTACAGGTCGCGTTGTGGGTTTATCTTTTCACCTAACGTTTCCCATGGCCTTCATCGACGCATCTCTAGCTCACAAAGTGGACCTCGGACTTGCCTAAGGAAGCATAACCCCGACCCGACGCCAGGGAGGCAGAGGTACAAAGCAAAAAGACCCCATCACAAATCAGAAATTATCCCCCACCTCCTTGTCTGATCCCGTGTTAACGATAGACCAACGGCCGACCGTTGGTTTCTGACAGAGCGGAAAAACACCCGGGAAGGTAAACAATTCATCCGAAATTAGGTCGTTATATTGTTGAATCGGGGGTTATTTACCTCTCTGGATGGGATGAGAAAGAGAAGTGGTTCTGGTGGAATAGGAGGAGGAGGAGGTGGAGAAGGAGGAGGAGGAGGGGGAGGAGCAGGAGTAGGATGGCAGCTGGAGCTGGAAAAGAGTCTCGGGCTCCCTCTCTCTCCGTCCCACTGTTCAAACAGCTCCTCCGAGTAACAGCGAACACAACGGCAGTAATCCCCGTTCCCGTCGGGAAGACCGGAGGAGGGAGACAGGGGTGTGATACCTCTTTCTCACGGCGGACATAACTACCAGGAGAGAGGGGGTGGGGCTCTCCTCGGACCGGCCCTTATCAAATGGATTTAACAGAGGTTATAATTGCGGGGACAGTTGATTTCAGGGGACCAGATACAAAAATGGGGCCCCACAAACTACACTGGGACCCCTCTATTTTTTTTCAAAATGGACGAATCTTTTAAAAGGACTCGGTAAAGAGCCAGGCTAAACTAACGTTGCGATCCTTATGTCCCAAATCTTACGGAACTCCTGAGTCCTTGGTTGATTTCTTATGTGACGAATCAGAGGAGGTTTCCCATCAGCAATTTTTTTTTTAAGATGCAAAGATTTACAGATAAAATAATTAAATCTCGTAATGGTGTGCGTTTCCCTAGGGTATAGCCTCGCAGCATGTGGGTTTGTGATGTTTACATTGTGCTGAATTGACCAGAAGGACTAAACTTTCAGGTTTTCCCACATTGCACTGCGCTACAGGGGGGTGTAGTGCAGGTAATTTACATCACACAAAGCTAATATATTTTTCGCATCACATGTCATTCACTTTGTTGCACTGTACGCTTGAGGACATGTCGGTCATCACATCAAACACATGCACAAACAACCAATCAGCTGACTGCCTTCTACAAAAAACAAAAAAAAACTTTAACAAAGTCTTGCTCAAAGCTATAAAAGTCACCCTCCCCCTCTCGGATTGTCTCACAAGTTGTCTATTTAGAAATAAATATGTATTTATTAAATCATTCGTAGTCTCTAAAATCACCAAACTTCATATGAAGACACACCAAGACTGACTCAGTTTCATAAAGAAGATTTGATCTCCCTCTTGTGGAGAGAAATTGAATGTTCCTGCAGATTGGGCAAAAATGTTGCTGTAGGCTACCTTGTCTCTTTTTCTATTTTTGTCTGCCTTCCCTCTTGTGCAGCTTAACCTTTTCAGACTGTGACATTTCCATTTTGTGTATTTTAGAAAAATTGTCTGTGCAGCACAACTGTTGAAGAAAATACAGCTTTATACAGTGACATTTATCCTTGATTAATGCCTTCATCGAAGATCAAGTGGGTGGTTTAAAAAAAAACACACATGAAGCTCAATATAGTACGGAGATTGACTTCATTACACAGGAGCAAAGGCATTTTTGAATCCTCCATAAAATAATAAAATTGCCTTCAGGGCTTTCTCAATACAGCCACAGAGTTTACTGAGGGTCATCTGAATATCCATTCATCCACAGGAATGAAGTGACCATTTTTATTCATCAATGCCAAATCACAGTCTACAAACACTTGTGCCTCACTTGGAAATGTGTATTATTCGCTGTATAGTCTTTACTGGCATGTTGTATTTAAAGTCTTTATCCCTTTGTGTTTTTGAAGGATCTCATCTCTTCCCATTATAAAGTAGTGTCAGGTTGAAAAAACAGGAAAACTGACATGCGTGTTTGTTTATTCCAAGAGAGGACAAACAATGACGTTCCGGTTAATCAGATACAAAAAACTCTCCTGTTCAAGAAATCGCAGTCTGCAAGAAGTTAGCTGCAATCACCATCCCAAGACAGCGAGAATTCTCTGTCATCTGCTCAAGACAAAAGCGTTACATTAATTTTTAATACTATGTGTGTGTAATTAATTCTTATTGGTCAAAAACAGGTGGGGAGTGGCTGTGGTTTAGACTTAGCCCCCCCCCCCCCTTCGTTGGTGCCCTCTGGCTGGCACAGGTTGGTCCCATCTTCCCAGCACACAAACCTCTGGACCTAAAACACAACAAAAACCCTCCCTACACTGACATAAATTTTCCATCCCAGGTGCCTGAGGGTCCAAGGCAGATAATACAGATCATAAAACTCTTCCTCACAATGCTTCATTCAGCAGGGCTCACAGGCCTCTCACCCTCTCCTCCCTTCGGCCTTGGAGATGTTTTGCTTTCACTGTGGCTCTGTGTGCTCTCAACTTGCCTCTGAATGATCAAACAGGTTACTGGTATTCATTGCATTATGAATTAAGCTCAACACAAATCTATATGGTTTGCTTATAAGTTTCAGTTGTCTTTAAACTCAATGGGTTAGTTGAAACAATATAAAACATGAGACTAAACTTTACTACTACCCAAACTAAAGTGAAAGCATAAATCTTATGTCCTGGCTCCTATCTCTCCATGTGTTAACCCTTTGTACCACAGGGCTAATGCTTGACTCCCTCTCATTCTTTAACAGGACACAACAGCTCAAATACAGTTCAGAACAACTTACATAAAGTCAAAAGTTTCACACCACTCAGGATTAACTTGTTTAAATGGGTAAAATGTGTAAGTATAAACAATCATTAGTGAGATATATTCAGTGTTGATCAGTAATGTCAAAGTGGAGAATATATGTCCAGTGTTAGTTCTGATGGGGTAACTGTGTGCAGCTTGGCAATTTCCAGTGTAGAGACACAGGTTCAGCTTTATCTCATCAGTCAGTAAGACAATGGTGTTCTGTCTTATTTGAGATGATGAGCAATGTAAAATACACAAAACAAATTTAGAACACCCTTGTGCAACAGCAGGGTTTACGAGAATTTTAGTCTTGGATTCATTTCTAAATGTGGTAACAATGGTTTGGCACAGACATTTTCATTTTGTTGAATCATTAACTTTTAGTTCCACATATCAGCCTGTTCATCTCACAGTCCTCTCAGCTATAGAGGCAGATCTAAAGGATGACAGCAGGGGGCTATTACTGACATTTGTTTTCTTTTAAAACTTAAAAAACTCAAACTTAATTAATTCCCTCAAAGTTAAATATCATAAAGATGGCAAGTCCCTCTCACTGAGACTTAATGGATAGCAAATTATTATAACGACAGTAAATGCCTTGTTGCTTGAAATTATTTTTTAAATCGTGTTTTTTTCACAAGAATTTATTTTAAATAAGAGTAGGCTTGCAGTAGGTGCTGTAATTTACATGCAGCCATAAAACGTTCCTTTGGCAACTTTAACTCAAGTTTATTTAGGCAACAGTAGCCTACCTATTGATTTAGATAAGAGTGAATAACAATACCTACCACACATACACAGACTTCTTTCATATGAACAGCCAGCAGCTGACGGCTCTACTTCACGAGTGGATAAGGCTGTTGCGTTCAGGGCCGCGGGGTTTCACGCTAATTACGCCGCTTCAGTGGGTTTAACCATGAGCCTCTAACCCGTGACGGTCATGAGGGTTTTCTACCCCTCTCCTCTCTCCGGTAGTGCTGGGGCAAGATATTTGAGGAGTGGAAAAAACACAGAGCTCCGTCTTTTTTTGAGAAGCCATCCCAATCAGAAGAACTGTTTCTCTTCAATCTAATTATCCAATTTGGTAAGATTTGGTTCAATTCGCTTCTTTTTTTTCTTCTTCCAGCAGAGGTAGCCCTATTGTGGATTCTGTAGTAGAATAATGTTTGTATTGTGAAAAGAGTTTGCTTAGTTTATTGTAAGGTGAACTCCAGATAGTTAGATGCTGTAGTATGATGCCTGTTGCATGTATAGCCTATATGCTCTTTACATCTATTCCAACAGGTCAGGATGTCTATATCACTGACAGATTTCTCTCAGACTATAGATCTACTTTGAAATATTGATAGGTTATTGCTTCCTTGTCTGTTTCACAACCTGTTAATCTTTCTATTTGCACAACTATGCAAAAAGATCAACCTAATCCTGTAACAAAAAATGTCAAAAAAAATATTTTCTTATTCTTTTTTAATGTATCTAGCCCTATATTTTGATATATCTTAGAAGTATCTTAAGGAGAGGAGGAGAAGATGGAAATTATTATATTCCATTGCTTATATTTTGGTAGATGATTAATAAATGCTGCATTTAACATTTAATCCAATACAACAGACTGACATTAGACATAATGTAGGACATTCTTCAACTTCATTTACATTATAAAAAGTAATATGATGTGAACCATTGGAGAAAAATGTGGACCTATTACATTGCTTGCAATAGTCACTGACTAGTTGGTAAAGGTGTTTTTTTCCTGACTTTCAGCTTGATGCGGTGTAATCACACACACAGAATGCCTCGTGGAGACTTCAACATTTATTTTGCCAGCAGCAGACGGGGATATGTCAGAGCCGAGGAGTATGTATCTATTTTTTTGGTTGTGGAGCTTTACTAATCTGATATAGGTCTTTGTTATGTAGATACTGTAAAACTCACATATGAATGTGAGAGATTAATCAAACGTTTTCATATTGTTTGAAATCCAGGGCAGTGGGAATAGTTCTGCTGGTGGTCATCATAGCAGCTTTGCTGTTGCTGGGCTGCTGGTACTTCAAGAAGAGGAGTGGCTACAAAATAATCAGGGTGAGACCATCATCATCATCATACGACCTTTCTTTATTCCACATTTTACATCAGCAGTGGAAGTTGGATGAATGTTGAATGTTAAACCTCAAACATGATCTCAACAATGAATGCACAATGTGTTCTAATCTTTCAAGATGCCCCTGGCATATCTTTTCACTCTCAGTTTTCTCTCTTTTTCTCTCATGGATGCCTGTCCTCGTTTCTCAATGTTTTTCCATAACTCTTAACACATCTTTCTCTCTCCTGCAGAGCCCCAGATCACCAGGGTCACCAGGTTTCACAACAGGCCAATACTCTGAGGCAGGACCTTCAGCAGATAACAAGATGGCTCTCACTGACTTTGGCAGCTTCCGACCTGCGGTGAGATACTTTACAGGCACTCCATTACATTCTCTTAACCCTGACACGTATTTTCAGTGCCACTCACCACAGATGGACAGGAAGTAATAATGGCTATTATTTTTTAATACAACAAATAAACTATTAAATAAATTCTGTGAAACCTAAAGTCGGCTAAAGCCTTAGGGCTCACGGGAACACAGTGTAGCGCATGTGAAACTGATGCAATGTGCGCCTGAAGGAGAGATTATTATGTCACCAGACTTGGGTATTAAAAACGTTTCATTCCCAAGGGAGGTATGTGTTTGTGTGTGCCAGAAAGGAGGGGGTGGGGGTTGCTGATTTCAGATCATATGAGGTTGTGCTGATCATCCCATCATGTTCCTTTCCACGAGTTCGGAGTCCACAAGAGGAAAGTTCAAGATTTTTAAAACACACGCCTCAAGTTTACGAATAGGAAACTGAACTCCTAATGTGTGTTCGTTTTACTTGCAATATAATGATGATGGGATGTTTTTGCTTAATTTCCAGCTGTTTAATTTTTGGATGTATTTGTCACACCCTTCTCCAGGTTCCAAATGCTCCTCCTGCCTATGAAAAGATTGCCACTGGGCCACTGCCTCCTCCCTATTCCCCCTGAAGGACCTCTGTAGATGATGTACAGATGTCTGAAGAAGCTTGGAAAATAAAGAAGAGCAAATTCTGAACTCCATCTGTTGTCTGATGATATATAATCTGTCACCATCAATATGGTTCTTATACTTAATAGCCTAATAGGTGAAACTAATGTATTCCTCACTTTGTAAAATTATTCACATGTATGAATGCAATGTATATACTGTAGGTTCTATCAATAAACCATAAAATATGATTTCACAAGGAAATAAATAAGGAAGCAGTTCAAACACGCTTGTCAGGGACAGTCGCATTGTTTATTTTCATGCAATAACGTCCACATTTGTTCAATGAAAATGTACCTAGTAAATATTTTTGAAAAATCTATATGGTAAAAATAAATAAATGTGACTTCAAAACATTTTATATGGGCGCAAACATGTAGTACAAATTTGTCTATTAGTTTATTTATATTGCTAAAAAGTAAAATGTAGTTTTCAAATAGTTACTAGTTGAAAAAAGGACAATGTGACAGAATCTGGACACAGACAGTTGTACTGTTCAAACTAACAGATAAAGTAGAGCAAGATGTACCAATGAATAGTATCCCAATTATTACTTCTTGAAGCAATATGTAATGGCATTGAAAATTATTACAAAAACCTTGAATTGAAGTTTCCCCTCCCGTTTTGTTACAATAGTCATACTGGCCTTGAGGTTACAAAAGGGAAAGTCAAGAGTCCATAACATTCATCTGAGGCCAACCTCAATAGTTTTCACTCAAGAAAACCATCACAGTATACATTTCCAGTATGTATGATTGAGCATACAGTTTACCTATGATATACTAACCAAAGGGTAAAACCTACTGTATCCTAAGTGTAAGTTACGAGTCATAGTACAGCTGGAAAACAGTTCTTTAACTAATCCCAGGATTACTACAAGCGATGGATATGAGCCCTGCCGAAACTAAGCAGCTGAGAAGTGCCGGTGTCTGAATCCTCGCATAGCTAGCAGTCTCACTTAATTGGTTCACTTTGTGTCTGCCTGCGAAGGCTGTAAAGAGGAATCATGTGTGCGTAGTGCTCCAGTGGAACTGTTGGGGGAAAACAACAGTGCATCCAGTGGTTTGGGGCAGGCATTCAGCTCCACTGGATTAACTGGGCACTGAGCTGTACTCAAAACAGCACCATCAGGGCTAATTAGTAGCTTGGATGCTACATTGGTATGCATACCTAAGGCTGAGGTCTGCAGAGAGTGCTTTCCAAGTGCTTGATTGGTTAGATTGGCAGGTAGGTGAATGGTGTTGTTTGTCTTCAGTGATGTGATAGGTTGAGCTGGAGTGATTATTACAGTGCTGCTTGATGGGGATGTGGTAGCTGCAGGTGCGGTTTCGAAGGTGTTAACAGCGCTTCCAATTGGTGGGACTGTAGCAATGGGTAGCGTCTGCATCCTAGACACTGTGCTTACAATTGGTGGGACAGCCACCGTTGGCAACACTTGTGTACGTGCACCAGCAAGCACTGGCTGCATGCCTGTCAGCACCTGTTTTTTGATTGACGTGCTGCCTAGTCCACCATGTAGCAGAGCCTGTGAAAGCGATGTGGAGGGTGCCCCAATTCTAACTGCTGTCTGCTGGGGCTGTATGCCAGGGCCTGGGGTTGTCATCGAAACCACCTGCTGGGCAGGAAGAGAAGAATGCAAAGGTGTGCCTGCTACCAGAGGAGCTGCAGCTGAAAGTGGTGTTGGAACTGGTATTACAGGACTGGGCAGAGACACAGATGATGGGCTTGGTAAAATAGGCAAAGATGATAGAGGTGCTGCTAATCTGGGCAAAGGGTGTGTTGCTGCAGGCAAAATTGTGGATGAACATTCAGTTTGCGTGGGTGTACCTGCAGCTAATTTGATTGCAGCCAATGCTGGACCAAAAGAAGGAGCACGGGTTAGCCCTGGGGAAAGTAGGGCCGGTACACTGCCTAACCTTGGTGGGGTTGAGACCAGAGTTGGGGTACCTACAGGAGGTGATGCAAAAGGACCAGCCTGCACAGCTGGCAATCTAGGCAGAGCAGACACTACATTTGTTTTACTGGGTAAAAACGTTGAGCCTAGGCCAGGTGTCCCTGTTAGTTGGACTGGTGTGACACTGGGAGTGGTTGCTAGCAATGAAGGACCAACAGCAGGTGTGCATGCTACAAAAGGAGAGCTTGCGGCTGGTACACCGGACAACCTAGCTGGGGACTGGGGTAATACTGGTGCTCGAGGAGCTACAGTGGCCTGGCTTGCCCCATGGGAGGGTAATGATGCTCCAATGCCAGCAGCGCTGGTGCTAGGCACTTGCTGTGGTGCAGGGCTAGAGATGATGAGGACATGACTGCCTGGACCCAAACCCTGGGGAGGGACGACAAAGCGTGCACTGTTGAGAAGGATTTGTGTGCCAGCAGCAAGGGGCGTAGAGGTGTTAATGACTATCCTCTGCTGAATTGTGCCAGTAGCAGAGTTGGTAAATGGGGTGCTCGTGGTTGTTGCAGAGGAGGTGGATGTACAATTGTTGTTAACAGCAACTTGAGTGGAAGATGGGAAGGAAGAGGTTTCCTCACCAATGCCACTTTGGATTTTTGAGTGCTGACGGACAAGAGCGAGTGTGGAGGTTTGGGCTTGGCTGCTCTGGACAGTAGTGGTTACCTGAGCAGGAAAGCTGCTGGATGGTCCACTTGCACACATTCCAAGGTCCTTCTTGACCAAGCTTCCTGTTGGCAGGGTGGCACCAGTAGATGTGGACGAGCCTATTTGGGAGATCATGGTGAAGGGAGGCATACCCTGGAGTTGAGAGCTGGTGGTCAGAGCATGAGAAGTAAGCTGGGTAGAGCACGTTGTGGTGGTATTCAAACTTGTGGCCGGGACAAGTTCAGTGGTGGAGGTTGCTGGGAACCCTGTATCTGAGACAGAAGCTGGCATGTTCTTGGAAGGAGAACGCGACAGGGCACCAATTGTCTGTCCGATGGTTGTTGTCTTCCCTGACAACTGGATTTGAACCCCTGGAGATACATGAGAAAAATATTTTACTCAATTACCCAACATTGTTAAAGCGTGCTGTATTTGAGGACCAAGTATTACAAATTTAAAATAATATTGAATTTTGGACAGGTTCGTTGGTGTATTAAAAGTAGTTTGTTTCCTTGAGACAAGGCCCCACAGTGTCTGTTGGCCAATCATCTACCTTATCAAATGATCATTTGTAAAACTGACAGAATCAGTGAGTTCATGATCGTCCATGTTTCTCAGCACAACACATGATTGAATTGGAATTGTGTATACACATATTTTGTATTCTTATTATGGTATTCATTAATCTTACTCTATTACAAGTACTGCTTTCTTTTTTCTGCTATTGCTATTTGATATTATCTGTGCTATACATTTATTTGCTGTTGTCTGCTGCAACCTTGTAAATTTAGGGGACGAATAAAGGATTATTTTATCTTATGTTATGTTTTAATAGTTAGGATCAAGATCAGCATGAGCAACATGTGCATGAAATAGTTACTACTCATGGCCTAAAAGGTTAATAAAGACTTATTATGTATAGCTTGATGTAATATATTTTTTTAGTTACCATTATGCCACATTTCACTATGACGTCAATATGCACACGCTGCCCAAATCAAACACAAAATACAGCAGTTATGAAAATTCCAGTAATAAATCACAGAAAACAAACCCACCTGAGGGTAGACTGATGTTCTTGATCTTGGACAATGCCTCTGAGCTGCCGCTGCCCATAGGATGGTGTGAGCTTAATCCCATCTTTTGAGACTGGCTTGATAACGAAGTTGTCAGCAGCTGTCCACTACCGTCCACTGTTGCTATCACCTGCTTTGGAATGCTTCCTATGGAGGTGGTGGAAGATGTCACCGTGGGCTGACTGATGAACATAACTCTTGAAGTAGGAAGTGATTTTGTAGAAGAGAGTGTACCCTTCGGTAAGGCTACATTTGAGGTGGAGGAAGAGGAGGGAGTAACCAGGATGTATTTAGTAACTTGGGACCTCTCATCTGTACTAGCTCGTTTCACAGCAGTCTTGCCGATGACTTCTGCTTGTGTGAGAACTTGCGAAACACCAGAAGTACTCAGTGATGGGACAACGACAGTGTTTTTTACTAATGATGATTGAAAATGAGAACCAGCAGCAGCTGTTTGTGCTAACTGGACAGTCTTTGCTGCAACTGTAGAACAAGCTGAGGTGCTGGAGCCTTGACTTAAAGAAACAGTAGTGCCTACAGTCTGGCTTCCTGGGCCTGTGACAGGAATGCTACCAGTGACTGCAGTGTGCATCAGGGTTGTGACAGCGGAAGGGGACTTAAATACTGAAGGAACCTGCTTCTGAGGTTGGGCTACTGAGATACTTGTCCCTGCTGGGGTGGTGCAAGGAGAAGTCTGGGAGGGAGCAGAAGGGGAACAAGTTGGTGACGTCTTAGATACAAGGAAGGCCTTAAACTGAGGTGAGATGGTGATGACTGGACTTGTGGACAAAGAACCAAGTGCACTGTGGTCTGAGGATGTCTGAACTTTAACAATGCCTGTGTTGCCTCCTCTTGTTGTTACCAGGATAGATTGGGAGTCTCGGATACACACAGTCTTGAGCTCCTGCTTGGGGTCTGTAGATTTGATAGGCTCAGTGGAAACTACACTGGAAGGAGTTGTGATGAGCGAGGGGTTTGGTGTGACAGTTTGTGGTGTGCTCGCTTGGCTACTGCAGACTAGCGACCCCTTGAACCCTGTGGCGTTCAGGGTCCCATGTTGCTGATGAGGGGAAATAGAAGGAGGAGGAGTTCTCACTGTCCTGGCATCTTTTAAGGGAGCCACCTGCTGAACAGGGATTCTGTTTTCAGGAATGGTGAACCCAGGCACATTGGTGGACATACATAAGGGGCTGGCCACTTTAGAAACTGGGACCTGAATACCCTTTGATTGTTGTTGGTGTAAAGAAGATGCCCTTTCTTCTGTTTTGTGAATAAGAAGGTTAGAAGGCAAAATTACTACTTGCTGCATGACCTTCTCCCCAGTGTTCTGATTGGTGACAGGGTGAACAGAGATCTTGACTGGGTTGCTGTTGTCTTTTCTTACTAGGTGACCCAGGCCCTCGGGTACCTTGTACACAACCTGGACAGGACTTTTTGGTACAGTCTGGGATGGTTTGGCCTGTGGTGATTTAAGAGGAGCTGCCGTCACTGTGGCCATTCCTGGCTGACTATGTACTTGGAGTTGTTGTAGTCCTTGTGCCTGATTTTGTTGTGAGTTTTGCTGGGAACTGGATGGAGAAGTTTGTGCATTTGAAGGTTTTGTGGTAGCCACTGCAGAGGTAGGCAGGGAGACCAAAGACCCTTTGCTCTTTCTTTCTATGCTGTTGACCCCTGGGAAATCAGCAGGTCGTTTCATTAAGGTCACTTTATTTCCCACACTCTTAGCCAGCAGGGTGGGGATGGGCGTGTAGCCCTTAGGTAGTCCAGTGGTCGGGTGGAGGATGGTGGGTCTGGGTGATGGTGAAGTCTGAGCTGGGGACCCTGCTGTCCATGCTGAGTTTGAATCCCTGGATTGAGTTGATGGGATCAGTTCAGATCTAGACTGCAACCCAGAGTGCACAGTAGAAGCAATGTTAGTGCTGCCAGTCTGGAGTCTGGACAGCAGGTTGACGCCTTTCTCTGTGCCAGCCACAGGATATTTCAGGTGGATGGGAGGTACGTAGGTCGTCATTGTCTCTCTAGCAGAGTCAGCCACAAAATCCCTGGTGTTTGCTGAGAAGACAATAGAGATATCTATTAGGAATGGGTGAGTCGATTAGCCATCTACACTTAAACAGGCAGGTAGACTTAACTTTGGGGCAGTTAAATAAGATCAGCACTATTTAGAACTAAAATTAGTGCATCACAGTCATAGGGCTCCACCAATCAGCCAAACTGTAGGAAATATGGTCACAATCTCCCCGTTCTAAGTTAAGAGTACTGACTAATACCCAGAAGCTTTTTGAAGAACATTATAATGTCCCACTATTGTCCCATGCCCCTTTTCACATTGTCATTTTATCCTATTAGACATTTGTGTTTAATTGTTGCAAAATTACCATAATAATTTGTGAGTAATGGCCACAATGTGTTTTGTGGAGTCCCTGTGACATTGATATAAGTGCAGAGGCAGAACAGGGAATACGCAATTAGAATCATTATGATTACATTACAGTAGCAAAAATTCAAATGTTAGATTGTAGTTTAATTACTTTACCTCCACTCCAAAGACCCCTGGGTACTATATGTTCAAGGTCTTCCACTTCTGATCTTCTATAATGATCTGTGAGTGAAAACACCTCTTTCTCTGAACCTCTCTCTTCATCCTCATCTGATGATGATGATGAAATACACTCCTCACGCACAAAGTTATTGTACTCTGGGTGCTTCTTGAAATCATCAAATTCCTTCTTCAAACGAAGCCTGATACAGAAGCAGGAGAAGAGAAAATAAAGCTGGGATTTAAGAAGTTTTATCAAAGTTATGGTTAATATGCTTTGTGCTCAAATGAAGCAAAGACAAACAAAGCATCATTAACAGGGGGAAGCTGAAATGTTGTTATGCTCCAGTCCTCATTGAAATGTCAAATGAGTTGTACCTGTTCCTTTGGTAGGCCTTAACAAGTTTGGGTTCCCAGGGTGAAAGCTCATTCAGTAGTCTGATTAGAGTGCTGTGGAGGTCTTTCACTGCTTCTCTCCTATAATACCACCGGCCCTGCCAATTCAAATATGTGAAAGAAACATTCATCAGGCCACCAACATTCAAATATGAGAATTCTGTGAACACATTGTATTCTGTAAGGCTCTGGGCCACATTGGTACAACATATTATCAAAACCATGAACGTCACATACCAGTCTCTTTTTGGTGCTCTCCAAGTCATCAAGCTCGTCTTCTGTCTTACTGATCAAGTCTCGCAACTCCTCAAGACTGGTGCATACCAGCTATATGGAAGAAAAAACTGGGTAAGAACATCTTTTTAAATAAGATCTTATTAAAAACAGAGAGACGAGGAAAATAGGGGTTATAGTTTTATTTTTTTTAATCATTGCTTAAATAATACAGAATTTAAAATACACTGCAATAGAAATGAGTGTATAATTTAGCATGAGTCTGAATACCTTAAATGATGGTTCAAGTGAAGGTTCATCTTTCACTTTCTTTGAAGATTCAAGTTTTTTTCCTGTTAAAAAGACCAATAAATGATTAGTGAAAAAAGTAACTGATAAAGCATTTAAAAAACAAACAAAAAAAACATTTGGCACTGTGGAAATGAATGCACACTGGCTGATGCAATACCAAATGAAACCACTGACTGGACAAACATCAATATTAAGCTCTTGGCCATTTCTCACCCATTTTGTGTTTTTTCTTCTTGTCTTTTCTCTTGATTGTTGTGGTAACTCTCCGCACTGCAGACTTGGCAGCCTCAGCTGGGGACAGCCTCATCCTGTCCATGTGCTGCAGCTGCTTGTGCTCTCCTTTCACCCTCGGCAGCTGTTCCCTCCCTCGCTTTTTCTTCCGCTTTTTTTTTTTTGTCCAGATTTTGTCATTCATCCTCTCTTCACTTGAGTTTTGAGAGCTCTCAGAGGACAGCTGTGTTGCTTGCCCCGATGTGCCACAGCAGCAGTTGTGCCCGTCTGATTTAACATTACTAGTTTTGCTTTTACCACATTCCAAACAGGAAGATCTTTGGTGATCCCGACCGGGACTGTCTCCCTCCATTTTGAGCTCCAACGGTTTGGTTGGTGAGGCCAGATTCACTGAGCGAGCGGGGGACCTGCCTGTGTAGCTGTGTTCCCCTACACTCAGACAAGGCTCCTGTGTTTCTGCTTTGATGGTGCGCATTGAGGACAATGAGAAGTCCGGCTCCTGTTTTAATGTGAGTCTCTTGGATTGACGCTCGAACACAGCAGTCTCTTCCTTAAAAGTCATTTTTACACCACTGCTTCCAGTTGAACTAGTATGTGAAAGGGACAAGGACTTAGTGTGTATTTTCAAGTCCAATTTAGAGTCTTCACATGAGTCTCCATCAGAGGACCCCGATTCAGACTCTTCCTCCTTCTTCAGTGGCCACAGTTTAAACCTTTTTTTATCTTCCTCTCTATCCCCATTTTCCCTTTTGAAAACTCCGAGTGTTTCTGCTCTTTCTTTTCCAAACTCATCAGACTCCCCTGTGTCCATGGAGGCACTGAAACACTCCCTGTCACTTTTATTCCCCCCAGGCTTCATCCCATCTGACTCCTCGCCCTCTGTCCCTTGCTCTATTTCAACCTTTCTGACCAATGCTGAAGGGAAAGGGAGAGCTGGGGGTGTGCTGGGGCTCTGGCAGTATATCCTCAAGTCTGCACCACAGAAATGTGGGAAATGTATATAGGCATTCTCCTTGCTATCATAGCCCAAAACAGACTCCCTACATTCATGGATAGGCTGGGCCAGCACGGCATCCTGCACACCTTTCTGTGTCTCATACACGTGATCACACAGCCCCTTCAAAAGCCACACTCGCTGGTAGAAGTGCAACAAGTGAAACGGTTTCTCCTCCAAAGGACTCACCTCCCCAAGGATGCTGAAAAACTGGTGGCAGAGTCCCAGCTGCTCGGCCCGACCTAGCTGATCGTGGGAGGCACCGACAACTCGATACCAACCCACGACCCGCTGCCTGAGCTCTGACTCCCAGCGGCGGTAAGGCAGTGGAGGCCGGCGGTGCAAAGTGGCCCTCCGCTGGGGTGGGGACAGTAGGGAAGACATGATTTTGGAGAGCAGGAGGCTGCAGCGAGGCATCAGCAAACAACGTTCCAGCTCAAAAAATACAATCTCTGGGAGGTTGAGGGCAGTCTGAGCAAGGCAAAGGAAATGCCCTATAGCAGGGAGTTCCCAAAGTGTATCCACGGTATGGGGGGACGCCTGTGACAGCAATGTCTGCTCCCACTCTTCCACCTCTTTGGCCGACATTTCTTCAGCCTCTTTCTTCTCAAGCTCACGTTGCCTAAAAGTCAAAAAACATATTCAATTTGTTGGCTGTTTAACCCCCACCACATTTAAACTAATTTATTGTAAGATTTCACCCTAAAATAAGATAAATGTAACTAAAATACTTTCTCACCTCTTCTCTTCCTTGGCCCTCTGTTGCTCCTCTAGTCGTAAAGTCTGGACCATGATCGACTCATGCCCACCAACAGTGAGAGTAGCCAGGCTTCGAGGTGCGAGTCTCCTTCTCGTGGACGTGCCCCCTGATCCCCGTTCCTCCTCTGCACCAAAACGTCCTTTAGAAGTCACTGCCAGGGTCGTCTTCTCCCGCATCGTCCTCGTTTGACAGACGAAGGGAAATCACAGATGTGTCAATATGCAATAAAGGTGCTTTAAAGTTATATTTACATTAAAAGGTGTTATCCATGTAACTGAGAGACTATTTGATTAATAATTGGTTTATATATGCTCCTGAAGACACTCCTATTCTCTCATTAGCAATAATTATTATTATTATTACAGACTATGCAGCACTATCAGTATTTTTAACTGGTTGATAACAAACAACAAAATTCTACTACTGTTTCAAAAATTGCATCTATTAAATAGTTGTGAGCTCATAAAAAACTGTTGGTGCCCTCATTAACTTATGTCATAGTAAATATAATTTAGGACCTCTATGATGCAATTTTGATCATCTACCAGCTCAGCAATTTGTATTAACACTATCATTACACTGTGTTTACCTGGACAGCAATGTAAGCTTCTGCTCCAACATGATTTCCAGCTTTTGAGCCTGTTTGGAGATCCAGTGGTCCACCCCATGGTAGCGATAACAGTTCTCCAACATCAGCCTGAAGTCTGCAACAAACTCTGTTATGGTCTCGTACTCTTGGCTGATGAACTTTTCCTCCATCCTCCGCAAGCACATCGACTGCCTGAGCTGTGCCCCGCCTCGGCCCCGGACCCCTCCAATACCATGCTGGGCCTCCTGGTGGCCGATGGGATGGAGGAATGGGCTGGTGATCCCTTTGTGCTTGTCCAGGAGAAAGCCAGTGAAGATCCTATAAGCCTGCTGGACCTCATAGTTCATGTCCTCTTCAAAGCTGTTGCTGTTGGTGGAAATGCAGACCTCAGGGAGAGATAGGTCACTGTTAGAAAACTCTGACATACCATCATTGCTCAGAGCAAGATGCTCTCCCTCTCCGGTAACATCTCCGCTGTCATCAGGACAGTGTAGTGCCACCATAGTCTCAACTTCACAGGCACCATTACTGAGCTCCTCCTCCGTCACTAATAGGTCAGTGCCTTCAGTGCTGTTGCTCATCACTTTGGATTGTGAGGACATTATGTCGGGGCTGGGCTCTTGTGCTGGATCCTGGTCAGTCACAGTCAAGTCTTGGCTGTGGAACAGTGGTTGGCTACAAGCTGCTGTGATTTGGTCTGTCGTATCACCCTGATCCATGGTGCAGCCACCTGAGATGGGTAACAGGTGTCACCTAAGGTGAACTCCGATGCTGCAGACAATACTCCAACATAGTTTTGATGCAAGGGAAAACTGCAACGAGACACGTAAAAAGAGCTTATTAAGCATGTATAAAGTCAGGTCTAAATTTGGGTTATCATACCTACAAATCCTAAGATCGCTTGTCTGTCGTTATAATAACTCCTGTTATGGCAGGTGCTCACATTATTACAGCCACAAGATGAAACACTACGATGTTTACCTCGTGTGAATGTATCCCGAATTACTATCAACTGAACGTGCTTCGTCTACCTCTTTAATCTCTAACGTTACAAACTTTTATTTTTTTCCTGGATCAATGACTAGCTAGCTTGAAGTTAACTAGCTAACAGCGAGCTAGCTACTTAACGGGCAGTTTAATCAACAATCAGTAAACAAAGTTTGTTCTGCTTTCTCATACACACAGATATCACGCGCAACTCCCTTATCACGTCTGTCTTCTGATCACGTGCAAAATAAAAAAACAAAACAAAAACACAACTGACCACAAGGCAGAGCTTGGCTGGTTTAAAACGACATTACCTCGACGTTTTCAGTGCGGCTCCAGACACGCACCAGGCACAGACACAGCTTTTAGCAAAGCTTAGCAGCAGCAGCCTCGGCAGTTTGCTAGCTGGGTTAGCTCGCTATTGTCTCCAAAAACTGCGGCCTGCAATTGCTGCGTTCGCCGTCCATGGTGGAAATTTTGTTGCAATTGCATGTCCGGCAGACAAAAAGTTATGCAGACACCTCATGTCGTCAGCGCACGGAGTGATGTCAGTGACAGCAAGATGGCTAAAGGAGCATTAGCCGGAGTATTAACACTAGCTGATTGTCCGACAATGCATAACAGTTCATTATCGCTACAGCCATCCAGCTAACCGGCTAGGTTTGCAAGTTGACAGCTACTTTAGGACACTTAGAAATTGCCAGGTTCACTTTAGAGACAATTTTTGCGCCATGTTTCAGATCTCTTCTGAACCTGGTAGGGTTACAAAAAAAAAGCTAGTAACGGACTACTGTGGCTTGCTTGAAGACTACTGAACCGTCCACTTCACTTCCACCCTGCGTGCGTGCGCCAGATGCAAATGTGCGCAGCCTGACGTAGCCAGCTGGTCGCGTGTCATACCAAATTGTTATTTTGGTTTTTGGAGAGTAATGTTGACACACACGTATTTAACACTCTATTATTAACCTCAATTGTTTTATGTCACCTATTGTGAATGAAACGGGGGGCGTCTAATCACAGCTGTCATTGAATAATACAAATTACCTATAACACATCTGTGCACAACAACAAATTAGCAGCATCCTTCTCTTTGTATATTCATTCATAACTTAAGCTCAAGTGTCTTTCATTGAGGCAGAAAATAGCAGGCATTTCTCTGTGCAAAGTGTAACCCCGAGCAGCATGCAGGTCTCACTTGTGACCACTAGATGCCGCTAGTGACCAATGAACGACGGACAGGCGCTCTACTCTGATTTACTTTGCCCGTTTTATAGTCTCTCAGGTAGGCCAGACTTCTAACCTCAGTCTCTTTGCCTTACCCACAGTAGCCCAGCCACATGATTATCCAGGTTATGGCTGTGTTTAGGGCAAGTATGGGTCAGTCCTTATGGAGAAGTCAGGATTTATAAACTACCCGAGAAAACATACTGCCTGACAGACTGTAATTAGGGCAGCAAAATATGACATTGTTATGTTTTGGTCAATGTAATTAGGCCTACACTGTTATATACAGAGGTGGGGATGGACAGGGATTGGAATTGTTCATCTCCAGATTGGTGTGTTAAAACAGTGTCCCTGAACATATTTAGCGCCCCTCATTGTTTCACTACATCTGTCATGTCTATTAGCGGAGGACAGAACATGCAGCATCAGGGAATCGAGCAGATGTATTATTCTCTTATACTGACAGCTATAGACTTGCCTGTGGCACATTGAGGAGGTCTCCAGCTGGGACAGTTGTTAATTAAGCAATTATGCCACGAGAGGCCTGTGCTTTACAGTGATTTCACTTCACCTAAAAGGTATTGTAAGGCAAGGACTTTTTCATTCCAGAGCAGCTGTCTGTTTGATACACAATGATGAAAGAAAATCCCTGGTGTGCAATTGAGGGGGAATTCAAAATGCTTTAAGTCCTTTGAGTGGTGTTGTGGGAACAATCGTTTTTTATGGCAGTGTACAAAAAAGTTTTGATTTGCTGTTCAAAATTTTGATATTTCAATACTTTATTGTTGTTGATTGGGATTGGGATATGCTTTCAGATAGATAGATAGATAGATAGATAGATAGATAGATAGATAGATAGATAGATAGATAGATAGATAGATAGATAGATAGATAGATAGATAGATAGATAGATAGATAGATAGATAGATAGATAGATAGATAGTTGGACTGCGATGGAAAATGTGTGTAAAAGATGCAGTAAAGTATAATATATGCACTCTGTACAGATGGTAGTGCAGCGGTGTGTTCATCTGTCAAAGAGACGGGCTGTTGTTCTGGTGAACGGTTGGAATGATCTCCTGAAATGTTCTTTGTGACAGCAGAGCTGGATGAGGCTGTTGGAGAACGAGCTCTGCTGTCTCTGCAGTGTGTCATGGAGAGTTTGTGATGCGCAGCAGTTTGACTCAAACATCTCCAGGTTCTGACCAATATTTCATTTCATGTATTTCAGTAATGAAGACCAACCACCTATCTCCTGTCCGGTTAACCCAGAAGGCAGGAGCAATTCAAAAGGTTCTTCATCAGGCAATAAAATCCGCGGCAACATTTAAAACCATGAAATGAATTAAAATTGATATACACCACATAGCACTTAAAAGCAGCTGCAGAACCCAGTTTGGTTCAGATTCAAGGTACCAGTAGCTGACTTCTCTCTATAAAGATCTAAGGGGCTTAATGGGTTTATTTTTCATGCATATCAGGGATGTATTTTGGCCTTAGGCCGGTGAGTGATTTGTAAACATGCAGCAGGGCTTTAAAATCAATTCTATAACCGAGTGTAAGCTAGTGTAAACATTTAATCAGAGCTGTGGGCTGACTTTTACAGTTTCTCGTTAGACCCGTGGCAGCACCAGCATCAATGTGTTGCAGTTTTCTAATTGTGCTTTAGAGAGGACAAGAGACTTGTTCTTTAGTCTTAAATAGGTTAATCCTACAATATACTAGTACACTAATTTAACCAAGCCTAGATTACCAGACAGGCAAAGCAGGGGTATGGGAATATACACTACTAAAGAACAGTTTTAGCTGACTGGCCTTAAGGTGAACCCTGCTTCATTAGCTCATCCCAAGGTGCTGTCTTTAAGAGCTTTATGTCAAAATCTATTTTTAAGACCCTCATTATTTCAGCTGAAAGTGTGCCTACATGGTGCAAAAATTCATTTTGTGTTTGATCAAGTAACAATACAACAAACCTGGGACTCAGCACGCACACACATGCATACACACACAAACACACGGATTGAGGCCCTGCAGGTGATTTAGGCCTGGAGCTCCATGTAAATTAATCTGACCCAGGGATGGAAGAAGTATTCTGATTTCCTCCTCAAGTAAAAGTAATAATACAATAATGTGATGAAAAGAAATCATAATACAAATCTTAATCAAGTAAGAATAACCTATAACAGCTTGGAGAGAAATTCAGAGGTGTAAGTTCAATATTTACGTCCAAAATACAGTATCAATAACTTATAAGTACCTGGAAATTGTATTAAAATGAGGGATCTTGATTACTATCATCATTACTTCCTGGAGGGGCGGTGCTCTATTGACCGGAGGAATAAATATCACAAATGAAAACTACAGGTCCCTATGTTCAGACATAGGCTACAGTTCAGTTAAGTGGTAACTATCACATTGATAGTAATATACTTACACCTCGCAGGCCTTCAGGCATGGCTCAGTATGTTTTGTGTGTTGTTGTTTTTTTTCTCACATTAAAGGGAGAGCTGCGCCTTTAACTGCGATCTGTGCTCGCTTAAACGTTATTTCGCGAGACTTGCTTGGCGCCGCGACCTCATGTGAGAGAGCTCCTGCTCGAGCCAGTCCGACGTTACCTCTGCAGAGGAAAACGCAATGGAGCCCTGAACATTTTTTTTTTTTTTTTTAATTTCCACCTCCTCTCGCCCCTGGAAAACAATATTCGCGTCCAAATACCCGCTTTATCTGGCTATTTATTTGTGGCGTTACAGGGCGGCGCAACGATGTGGATCCAGGTTCGTACCATAGACGGGAAGGAGACGCGAACCGTGGAGGATCTTTCTAGATTGACCAAAATTGAGTCTTTACGGTTGAAAATACAGGACATCTTCAGTGTAAGCCCTCAACAGCAGCGCCTCTTCTACCGAGGGAAGCAGGTAAAGCCAATTTTTTATGTCACCCCGTCATGCACCAGTCGGTTTTTTGGGGGGGAGCTTTGGCAGGGGCTCGGTGCTGCTGGTGTGAGAGTGAGTGAGTGAGTGGTCCACTCGGTTGTTGTAGCCGTTTCGGACCCATGCGAGCTTCCTGTTTTGATAGGGTTAGGGTTTTGAATTCGCCAATAGTTCTTGCGCAAGAGCGCGGGGTACGCGGTGTGCCAGTCCCGTGGCGTGGTGGGGGGGAAAACGACGGTCTGACACGGATGTACGGTCGTTATCATGTTACCCGTTTCACATTGTTTGGGGTTGGTTGGTTGGTGGTGGTGCTGAGGAGAGCTGCATGGCTGCATGCAACAAATGTCTCACCGTCGTAGACATGTTTGTTTACATTGCCGCGAGAGAGAGAAAAGAGAACATCGCCCTCTGTTTCCACATGTAGCCTCAAAGTAGTGCAGCGCAAACAAAACAGCCCGCATCACCTAACTGAATTAACGACAGCCTGGTTTCTTTCACACATGCAACATAGGCGACACAACAACAACAGCAACCTCGTGTCCTTGAATATCTATTTTGTGTTTTGTTAACATGTGGCACTAGCAGCTCTGAGCTACGGGCTCGTGCATGTGGTGTGTTATGATGATGGTATTAATGATAATTTGTGGGAGGAGGGGACTCGTGGCTCCACGTGCCCTGATATGTAAAAGCAAAGTGTAGTTTCTAATAATGTTCTGTCACATTACACTACTGATGAGCAGATAAACCATGTGAGTGAGTGAGTGCACGACATGTTAAACAGATTTTTTGTTTTTAATCCAGGACTGTTCCCAAACACTAAGCCTTCTTTCTGTACCATATGATTTTTGGTTTACAAGGCTGTAGTTCAATATTTATCCATCCTCACAAAGTGGTATTTACATCAGTAATACATAATCAACACTATGTATCCAGCAAATACCTCATTATCTTTCTGTTTCAAGTCACATTTAACTCTATCAAAATGAGGTACGTAGTAAACATTATTTAGAAATCCCCAGTGAATCCCTGCCATCAATAACTGTTTGTTGTTTGGATTTGGGTCAACAGTGCAGCCTGCATTTTATGCCTAAGCTCCTATAAGCATACCTATCCACATAATTGCGTCATGACATTATCTTTCTTATATTAAGATACTGATGATTTGTACTCGTCTTGTTTCTGTTCCAGCATGATATATCGAATGTCCAAAAGCAAATATCCGTATTATAATTTTGAAATTAAGTTTTAACAAAATGGGTAGAAATCTATTGATTAAAGTGATCTACGTAATATTTTGAATACTGACGTCAATATTGATATCATTATAATCCTTTGATAGATATTGCTACACTAATTTCATCCATATTGCACAGCACATGTTTTTAAGATATGGATCAATATACACTGGATCGTATTGCCCCTGTAAATAATGTATCAGTCTTTCAATCAGAAAATGTCATTATTGCTAGAGTCTGGAAGTCTCATAGTTTGAACATTAACGTCACTCTGAGTTTTATAAGATTTATTAGAAAACTTGTATATAATGTATTTCCAAGCAGCAGCATCACTCAAGGAAAAATATTGTTGGCCGACATTGTAATGTGGCTTTATCTCTGGAAGGAAACTAATGCAAAATCCACAATAATTGCTAAAACCCAAATTGAGACTGAAACAATATGTCTTTAGTCCTGAGGCTAATACGAGGCTGGAATATTTAGTCCGTGTCCTGGGGGATGGCAATTCCACACACTGTTGAATCACGTTGCGTTCAAAATGTGATGATTCATATCTTATTATGAACAGATGTTAGTGGATCCTTTTGTCTCTCATACGTTGTGACGGAGAAAAGTTTAATGTCATTAAACCCCAGCAGGTGTGAGAACTGTAAGCTCCTGCCTGATGCGTTTGTGTGTGTCATGGCGGATGGTCGCACGCAGCGTTGGGCCTTACCGCCTGTGGTTCACTTTTTAAACACACACAGGCATGTTTTATGGTCTAACACACATACACACAAACTCCCATTGTAAGAGCAACTTTTAAAGTAGTAGATGCAGTGTTATTATACGACCTTCCTCCTCCTGTATCATTTATTGTTTATGTTTAGGGTCTATTATGAATAATCAGTGTATAAAATAATCAAATCATAAAAGGTAGAGAGACAGCCTCACAGTATATTATGATGTATGGAATGGGAAAGGTTAGTGAGACCTAGCAGATACTCCTCTGTCAGTAATAAGCAGATGATGCTCGCTGCCGACAGGACACTAGCGCCATGATTTATTTAGTATTTTAGCATCAACATTACAAAGCCGATATTAACACAGTATGACTCAGCCGGGCAAATAAGCCTTCGGCAGAGTACACCGCATACATGATGTGTTGATCTCAGATTGTTTACATTTTGTCACACTCTTCCCTCACCCACATGAGTCAGGCGGTGTTACAGACCGCAGAATTCCTTCAGTTCAGTACTCTCTTTTTTTTCTGCATTTTTCGAGTTGTCTAACCTACTTCCTGTTGTGTGATTTAATGATTATGAAGTCATTCTCCTCTCTGGTTGTGTGCCGTAAATGCTGCCGGACAAAGAAAAAGAAAAGACGGAAATAAAAAACAGTTTTTACTGGTGTTATAGCACATATTATTTTATGTTGCAGTTGGCAGACCTAATAATGGCACACCAATGAGATGGGAGATAATGGGTAGCACAGTCAGTGCACCTATTGCACCTCTGCTCCCTTAGTTCATTTCAATACTCTGAGCACTTTTTCCTAAAACCAGCCTCGTGTTGACTTGTGTAACAAAACACCATAGTGACAAAGCACAAAAGCAAGACTACCCCTTTTTGCTTTATTAACAATTAATCAGATGTTATGCTGGAGTTCTCCTGGACTGTCGGAGCTGGCTAGGCCCGAGTAGTAAATCTTGTGTTTCCTTCATTTTTCACCGGAAAATAAATGGGGAGGGTTGATTAGGGGATTTCCATGTGTTAAGTAATGCAAGGAATGAGCACAGTGACATGCAGCGTACACTAGCTAGTGCCCTTACATGCACGCTGTGGTGCCTGCGCTCTGTTAGGACTTAGACTTGTAGCAGAATAACTCAGTCTAATTCCTTTTTCAAAATGGCGTCTTGTTTTTCCCTCCAGCTCGCTGCGCACGCTGCCTCACCAGTTCAAAGTCATGCTTGCCCTTGAGTCGGAAGGGTCTCGAGCCAGCAAGCAGCCACACAACTTTGCCTCAGTGTTTTTGTTTTGTTTTTTATACATGGGCTTTTTCAATCTGCCCGTGCACTCCTTGTTGTCTCTCTGTTTCACTTTGAACAACGTCTCGTGTCACTCACATTCACGAGCAGGCTCACACACACCTTCCACTGTCCATGCGGCCTTTCTGCTCGACGCCTACACCCGCACGCTCTGCAGGCTTCTCATTTACTAATTTTATAAGAGGTTTGGCCTGTTCATTAAGTGGTTTAAAGCTTATCTTGTAATGTCTGCGTACTTCAAATTAAAGGCTGTAGTGCTTTTTTTTTTTCTCTTTTTCTTCTCGTTCTATGGAGAACAGCAACATGTTTCAAAAATAGTTGGGCTGTTTCCTCCTAGCAATTAGCTGTTGCCTATTGTTGGGCCGTAGGAAAGCTTTACTGGCCGGCCCCCTTTCGCACAGATAGTTGCTGTGACCTAGATATCGTTACAATTTGATTATACATGCATTGATGTTGTGGCTGCTCGGCTGATGGGTTTTCTTTGTGTATTGCTAAGCTGCAGAATTTCATAGACAGTTTTTTGGGGGGAAGTGGAGTTGGCTGCAGCCATGCATGTACACAGTCACACCCTTCTTCGACAGATAGGCCGGACAAAGAGCAAAGACAAAGAGAGGCACTAAACCTAGTCTACAACTGCAGGGCTTCCTAACACTCCCACATGTTTTCGTAGTTCTGCTGATCCTTCTCTTAGCTGTAGTTTTGCGTACTGGTCAGATGTCCCATCTCTTAACTCTCAGCTCTCACACCTGCATTGTAAACAGCAGGGTTTCCCCTACTATTTTTTTCTTTGTTAGCTCAGATTACCAGAGGACTTTCTGGGCTATTAAACCTGCTAATTGTCTCATGTTTCTTGGGTTTGGGTTTTTGAGTCAACAATAGCACATGTTCACATGTCGAAAAATGAAAACAATCTTGGACGCAAATGTAACCTCCTTTATTTATGTAAATGCTGGCATTTGCGTTAATAATGCAAAACCGTGCTTGATAGCGAATTTCGATTTCTATTCACATTCGTTGTCTTACCTGCTAGTTATTACAGAATCACGCATGCATGACAGCAGATGGAAATGCAGAAAGAACAACATTTGTCGCATTTCAGGTATTTGTGTTCATTAGCAGTGGAAGTTTTCGGGGGAGCAGATTGAATGACCGTGGGCGGAACGAGGGATAAAAAGACCAAAGATGGAGGCCTGGTAGATGGCAGGCACGCAGACACATCCCATGTCATTGTTTTTGGAAATATGACCTATTTTGCTCGGCTCTTTGCTAAGACTGGCTGTGGGCGGAGAAAAGGGCGAAGGAAGAAATGGTGTAGGAGTAAGGGGTTTGGGTGGCCTGTCTGAGCAAAAGAGGCTAATTTCTTCCCTGCTTTGAAACCTCCTCTCCAGCAGCCGTGCAGATCCAGCTTGTGTTTCACACCTTTAAAACCTTTTTTTTTTTTGTTAAATTGACCACCATTACTTCTTGGTCTCTTACTTTATGCCCACCTTTACTCCATGGTTTATAATCTCATATATTCTACTATTGTTATGCAGGCATATTAGAAACTAAGTAGCTGTTGCTACAGTGCTTTAATTTCAGATTGATTTCTGCAATATTAGCCTTTAAAGCCCTTAAATAAGTCACTGTGTCACAGCACGGTGACACTACAGTGAAATGTAATGCATTATTACAGCCAAATGTCTCTTCACTCCCTTCTCCTTGCTTCATAATGGCTGTTATTGCTCATAGATTTGGAACGATCAAAACAGGTTTGTTCTATGACAAATATAATCTGATACAGACAAGGCAGTGTGTGTTTTTTAAATCTGACAGGATCGGACTCACAGTCTGTTTTGTAACAGCAGCTACAGGTCTTCCTCTTGTCTTTGTTTGATGTTCACTCTGACATTTTACTTTGGTGCCTGTTACAATAAGAAATTAGTCTTTGAAAGACCGCCCGTCGAAATGCAACACAGAAATTAACCTTGTGGAGAGATGTTAATTGTATGCAATTTTGCTCAACAATGTGTAACACACACACAAACGCACACGCTGTTGTCATGCCAAGAATTTTTTGACTCTGATTTGTTCACGTCTATTGAGAAATCTTCAAGTCAAGCGTCTCCGGTTTGTCTAAAGCTTTGTTATGACGTGTGCTCGAGACTGAAGTCTCCCTCTGGAACAGTGAACGACTGAGTCACATAATGAAGATACCAGAAGCAATGTGTTTTTTTTTATTTTAATTTTATTTTTTTTACTATGCTGCATTATTTATGACGAAGGAGAGAATGTCATATTTTTGATGATGGTATTCATCTCAAACACTGGAGTTAGTCGACTTGCCAATATCTCTGTCAAACGGATCTTGTCCTGCATTAACATATGAGCCATTTTCCTAACATCAGGATTTAGATGGTGGTGTTTGGTTTTGAGGATCAGCCGGTTACGACTGAAGTCAGAGCTGTAACACCTCGCAGCGAGAGACTGATCACACTGATGGTAATGAAGTCACGGTGGAAAGCTGTTACAATCAGCACAGATATCATTTATGAGGTTTGCTGCAGTGAAATAAATTCTCCTGTACGCTGTTGCGATACTTGAGTCTAACCTGCACCTCTCAACTGTGCTGCCAGCAATCATATTGTCTGTTTCGGGCACCTCTTTTCTTAATGCAGTATCAAGTAGCAAAAGGCAGATAGCAGATAGAGTAGAGGCTAGAGACAATTACTGAGACTGAATCGAAGATTGAGCTTGGAGCACGGAGATAGACAAAGAAATGCTGAGACGCACAGACAAACAGACAGTCAGACAGGTGAGTATAGCGACCACTGTATGGCTGTGTTTGCACCACTGCTCCTCTGATCTAAATTTCATGAGACTATTAAAAAAACGGGGAGGAATGGGGAAATTGCGCTTTGCTCCCTCTACTGCTCTCCTGCTTCGCCTCCAACCGCTCTCCTCCTCGCTGTCAAATAACGAAGATGAGAAGGGGAGCGTGAGCAAGAGCGAGAGTGGCGGCCATGCTCGTCTCTCCAGCACAATGGGCTTGTGGGGTTGAGGGCTGAAATGAATAGCTGATGTCTGTAATGAGTTGGCGTGTCGGCCATAAGCTCAGTTCCTAAGGCAGTAGCTGTACTGTATACTTAACAAAAGATCGGTGGCGGTAAAAGAGTAGATTTGGGTTTTTAATGGGCCTGCATCGTTTTTTATTATTATTATTATTATTATTATTATTATTATTATTATTATTATTATTGTTGTTGTTATTGTTATTATTTCAGGAGCTTGTTTCTGATGCCCATACCCTGCGCAGCCTGAGAGGATCACAGTGATGATGGTGATGGTGATGGTGGTGGTGGTGGTGGTAGTGGGTTGGTGTCGAAAGAGATTGTATACATGATTCAGGTTTATGAAGGTGGGAGGGGGGGTTGGGGGTTGTCTTTGGGTTGTCATGGCAACCCAGCCATTTCTTTGCCCCAGCTCCATGTCCTATCACTTTAATTCATGCATTCATTTCTTTTATTTATTATTTATCTGTTTTATTTCTTGGACAAAACCCGGTGTGTGTGTGTGTGTTTGTGTGTGTGTGTATATACGCAAGTGGAGCTGCAGTTCAGCATCCACTTCTGTCGTCGTGCTGCTGGATATGTAAACGAATCAGTACGCGTAGTAGCATCGCCAAGTGCCAAGACGAGCATACCAGCCCTAGGTGTGATGTTTTTCTCCACTCACAACAGGCGAAATTAGGCTGAACAGTTCACCTCCCTTTGGTTAAACGCATTTAATCAGAAGCTGAACATTGGCTCATCTGAGAGCAGACAACAGATGTTGCTGCTGACTCCTCGGCAACATCCTTAAAAACCTCTGGTGTATTTAAAGGCATGTAGATTTATTGAAGCGCCGCGTGTGTACTTTAGCGTCCTCCGTTGAGCGCACACAAAAAAAAAACACAGTTGTTTTCTCTCGCTGTGCTCAACGTTGGCTCTGTCTAACGTGTTCTTTGTTTGCCCTTGACAAGCAGCCTAGTGTGTTTGTGCGAGGGCACTCCGTGGCGCAGTGGTGTTCATTTCATAACTCATGGATGTTTATTAGGAGAGAAATTTGGGAACAAAAATGAAGGGAGGATGGCAGAAGCAGGGATGAGCATTTGAATAATTGTTCAAATGCACAATCTTGGGACCTGGTAGAATAAGATGCAGGCAGCAACTTGCCGACAGAAAATGTCATAATCAATTGTTCAAGTGCAGTTATCAAAACAAGTCTGAGCTGAAATGTATTTATTATGTACAATTTTTGCAAATTAAATACCAGTGGTAATTATTGTTTTGTGTAAATTAGCAATTTGACAAGATTTTGGTGCTTGTCATCATTTTATCTTGTGAACTAGATGATTAAGTAATGAATTAATTAGTAATGATTCTATACAGTATGGCTTCTGTGTTGTGTGTCTGTCCATGTATTTCAGTGTTTTTTATTCATTTCATAAATGTATTTATTTTTTTTCAGATGGAAGATGGTCAGACGCTGTTTGACTACAACGTGGGTCTCAACGACATCGTCCAGCTGCTGATTCGCTCTCAGACCGACCCTCCGGACAGCCCCGCCCCCAAGGAACCCTCGGGTGTCGCCTGTAGTTCAGCTCCCCCCCCTGACCCCAGGTCTGAAAGCCACAACTCCCCAGCTCCCGTCTCCCCTGCTGCTATGGAAACCAACACCAATACAGACAATGACAGCAGCAGCATCACTACCAGCACCAATAACGAAACCAAGCCGGACACCAGCGAAACCAGTAATTCAACCAGTACCAAAAATGGGTTCAAGTCCCCCAGTCCAGTTCGGGACACCCAGCCCCCAACATCCAGTAGAAACACACTAATCGACCCAGGAATTGGTGTGTACAAGGTGAGGATGGGATTGCAAATACTGCTGGCAAGATTTAGCATGAAACTAGCTGGTCTGGATCTGTGTAATGTCGGCATTTAATGCTCAGTAGCATAATTTAGCTCCCATGAAACAAGGAGTGTGCATAGTTTTTCACACAAGGTTTTACTTAATATTTGCTCTCCAAGCATTTCTAGTATTTGACACTATACAGCTGTTGTTGTTATAGTGCCACTAGTGAAAGTGCAAACATGAATATGATATTAGTTTCCATGCATGTGTTTTTTTTTTTTTTTTTTCATTTCTTCTCAGCACCAGTCCGCCGTTCCTTTCCTGTCGTGTTGTGCTGTAGCTCTTCAGACTGCACAGATATTGTGTTCCAACCAAAATATCTGCAGCCCATTTGTATTTATATGTGTGTCCTTGTGTGAAAGTGCACGTCTCGGTGCCAAACGTAACTCTTCTATTCTTACCATGTAAGTTCCCTGTCTGTAGATCTGTACATCTGGTACTACGAATCCCTTTAATTTATAAGGACTAATGACATGCACGCACAAGCATGTGGCTCATCTTGACAGGAAGGCACACGCCAAACCACACATAAGGAATAGGTCTTTAAAACCCTGTCACTAACCAAGTTACAGAATATAAATAGACTACAGTCAAAGCTAATAAATGTGTGAGTCTACTCTTGCTCTACTGTGTTCTACTGAGCTTTACAGGCTGGCTGACCCACATGTCTGAGAGTTATGTGGGTAGGACTGGGCGCCTTTTGTTGCCAAAAGTCCAGTCCAGCGTGCAGAGAGATCAATACTGTAACTAAGTAGATGAGTTGGAGATTGAGCAACTTCACTGGATATCAAGGTCACGTGCCTTTACAGGCTTGAAGCGTTCACCACAGCCTGAGTATTCACAAGCAGACAAAACCAAGGATCGCATGTCAAACAAACACATTTGAAGATTAACATGATAAAACTCATTTAATGTGAAAAATATGTCATGCAGAGAATGAATTAATAAACTTAAAAAAAATGTTTATTCCTTTGCTGCAAACTGCCCATAACTGATATTACTCAAATATTTTATTGAGTTTTACTTCCAATAGTTTTTTTTTGGTAATGGGTCACGTATGTAGTTTAACAAAGTTAATATGCAGAGATGTTTATTTTGCTTGAGATAGGAAATCCACCAGTTATCAGTGATGCGAAATGCTACACTGTGAAAAAAAAAAAAAGGTTACAGAGTAGCTTTACTGTGCAGAAATAACACAACTTTGACAGAGGCGACAAATGCTGAGGATGCATCCTCTGGAAACTGAGATGTACTAAACTAACAGCTCCAGTCTGCAGAATGGAGGAAAATGTTTCAAATCCGTTGGTCCATGTATACTTTGTTCTGAGGAATGTTATGTTTGAGAATCGGACTAAAAACGCACCAAGACACTGGTGTGTTTCCTTAATCAACAGACAGATGGGATCAGAACAGACCAGGTGTTATTTTTGTCTTTGTGTCTCCACAGATTAACGAGCTGGTGGACTGCAGAGACGTCAGCATCGGTGCCTGGTTTGAGGCCTGCATTGAAAATGTGACACTTGCTCCCAAAGGACAGATAACGCCCACCAAGGGCAAGGTGGGCCGGCCCCCAAAAAGGACTAATGGAAAGCTGGAGGCCGAGCAGGGACAGGCCCACAGCCAGGGCCAAACCACGGACAGTAACAGGAATAATGTTGTGTTAAACTCGGAGAGTAACGGAGCCTCCACCTCTCAGACAGACTCTACAGCAGCTACAGAGAGCAAGGAGAGAGAAGAGGACGTAATTTACCACATTAAATATGACGAGTAAGTGATGGCTCAATATACTGGGGAATGTTGTTGCTGCAACTGTGCTGACTGGTTGCGATGACAACAAACTAATTACAAAAGACTTCAATAGATGTGTAAAACTGAGCTCCGACTTATGGAGCGCCACATTGTGACTGTAGAATCTGTCAGAACAGGTACAGGTTAGCCGTGTTGAGCCTCCTTTTTTTCGAGTTAACACAGCAAAATTGGTTGTGTTAACCTGCCTTTCCTGTTTGTGGCCAATGGAAGGCAAGACACTCGTACGTATTCTTGAGGAGGGCTCCTTTAATGATCTCAAACAACATCATAAATCACTGAGGTGGGTGTATCCACACTTGCTATAGGCAACTTTTGTACACCGCAAAGGAAATGAGGCTGTGGTTTAGAAGAATCCAATTTAAAGTTTTAGTTTGGGGGGGGGGTGAAGAAGCTGAATATAACAAGCAGAAGTGATTGATGTTGAAATTAAAATCGTGATTGTAATTGAATGGCATCATAGCTCACCAAGGGCAAGGCTCCACAAACTTCCAACCAAAAATTATTTTTCTTTTTTTAAATCTTTATCCTTTTTAACACCCCTATGAGATAGGAATGGAACAGCCCATTGGCGAAGATGGGACGCCAAAATGAATCATCTAAGGCATAGATAGAACATCAACCTGTTAACGCACATTTCAGTGTTGTCTGAACAGAAAATCTCTAAGACGTTATTTGTGGCAGTGGCGTTCCATGCATTTTAGCAGACATCTGTCGGCATGGTGTCAGTGCGGCAGCTTTTCTTTTTTTTTTTTAGTCTGATTTGGTTTCAAAGTCGCCCTAGATGGTTAAATTGCTGTTTAGGATTGGAAGTCACAGTGCTGCACCCCCAAATAGGATAGTGCGACTGTGTGCCTTCCTCACTGCGTATGCTGGGCTATGGCGCACCAGCAAATAGGCTTTCGCTCCTGCTAGTTACGCCTGTGTTGAGAGTGTGTTTGCTGCAGTCGTATAGCATTCTAGATAAAAATGTCCACCAAACATAAATACATAAAGTGTGTGTGTGTGTGTGCACGGTGCTGGTGTCTGCAAGCATCAGTAACAGTGGTTTGGCGCATTGGGAATTGCAGCCTCTGCTTTCTCCTGGCAGTCCAGGGTATGTAGAGAGGGGGTTTGTGTAGTTGATGCTACAATTTGGACTCTATCTCTCGCGCTCCCCTTTTCCAGCAAATTAATTCAGAAGCTGACGTTTCCATGGTAACTCATGAGTTCTCAGGAGCATTACTTCTTTGCTTGCCTCCTTCAGCTTTGTCTGTAATTGCTGTGAACATGCCACTGGTGAGACATAGCCTCCGCTCTGCGTCTATCGGGGAGGGTGCATGTGCGCGTGCGTGCGTTTCTGTCATGGGATGTTGTGCCAGAGAAACTGTATCAAGGGCTGTTGAGCAGTAAATGTGTGTTTTTCCCCTTTATGCAGACGTCATTCCTCTTTGACATTACTCACTCTTTTAAACCCCTGATATTTCACTTTTATTTGCAACAGGGCGGGAGAGATCCTGCTGGGGACGATCCAGTAATACACTACACTTCACAATGTGTGGCATCCTTCGTATTCAAATTTCCTGGTTTTAATTATTCATCGTCTTGTTTATTTATTCAGATTATTGTTCTCGCCTCATGTTCCTCATTTGCGTTATTTGACAGTCGAGAAGGAGATGTGACTGACAACAAAGGTCCCACGCTAGTTTTAAACCCAGGACATCACAGTAATGTGTGACTTGCGTCTTCACCGACTGAGCCACGAAAACAACCCCAGCTTTTGTGCCGCAGCAAAGTCACGGCTACAGCTCGTCTAATACACTCCTCTGCCTCCTACTGAAACGCATACTATCCCTCTCTGTCCTGAGCGCCATTCCAGGTTTCTTCCATCATTTTGTTTGCCAGAGAAAAGTGGAGGGTGGGTAAGATTGCTTTGCCTTCCCACACACATACACACACACACGCACACTGCCCCCCTCCCCGTAAACACTGCCATGTTTCTGCATGAAGCCTTTCTGGACAGCATTTCTGCAGAATGTAATGAGCCACAAAATCAAAGGGAGCGATATGTTGGGAGAATCTCCTCTGTGCAGCTCCCAGAAACTGAGGTGTTTTGTGTGTGTGTGTGTTGCTCCATAACAAGACTCTCAGATATGGTTTGATGGTTAAATCTTGGCTGAGCTCAGCATATGTTTAAGATCCTCTGTGGAGAGGATAACAAATATAGACATAAAATGGGCAAACATAATTTATGTTCTTGTCGTTTTCAAGTCGACTCATACAAGTGTTAGATGCAAATGGATAATGGTATTCTCTCTTTTTTTTTAACGGTGCCTCGCAAAGTTGTCATTTTAAAGCAATTTAAAACAAATTGATTGATATCGCTCAGCCCTAGTACAACCACTACATGATTGGTTCCTGGCATGTTTTCAGAATCCACATGTTGTCAGAGCAGGAGGTGCGACTCGGATCCAAATAACCCTGAGATCTTTGCCTAGTGGCAGACAGTTTACATGTCAGGGTGCACAGGTGTGAGTATTAAAATTAATAATGCCTGAATTCCATTTAGCTGCTTCATACTCACCGTGCTGTTATTGTGCACAACGGCTCATTGTCACGACTTACTAGGAATCTTCAATAGCACCTGTGCTTTTTTGACAAATCTCTCCTCTAAGTAGGGCCTGCTCAGAGAAAAACAGATTATTTTTACTTTTTAAAATCATAATTGACATAAATCTATTAGAGAAATGGTGCTCAAAACCTTCAAATCCATACATGATGGCTGCAATTTATTTTAATAACTACAATCTATGTTAAGTGCATTGAAAAAAATGAATATTTAACATTATGTTATCAAAGCTTTACAACCAAATCTTTATGTCTGCATAAGCATATACTATAATCAGCTAAAGCCCATGCGTTTTGAGTGAGTTTATATGGACTTAGAGTGAGATGGAGAGAGATGCATTAGAAATTCTGTTTGAAGATCAGCAAATTATCCCTTTAATACCTGAAGATGTCTTCTAACGTCTGTCAGTGACTGAACTTTCAAATGTGTCATTTTAAGATTAAAGCAATTTAGATACATATTTTTGAAAAAGTTAAAGCTTCTCATTTTGGCCTCAATTATGCACAAAGCGGAGGTTAAGAGAGAGACTGCAACTGCTTTCCTTCGCTACTGAGAAGCAATTATATTCAGATAGCTTGTTTAGTGTCAGAGTATTTCTTACTCTGCTGCTTATCAGTAAATTGAGGATTTCTCATTCCCCCCCCTCCGCTCCCTTTCTCCTTCTTTACAGGGACTTCAACTAAGCACACAAAGCACTAATGATGGTTTCATAATAGAGGAGACTCTAAGAGCCCCTCTGTCATGTTGCCTCAATGTCACAACTGATTATATATGTCTCTAAATTTCATTAAGGTGCACTATGCCTTTATAGTGGTGTTGACATGATTCTGCTGCTTTGTTTACCTCCTCTGTGCCTGAACTGTCTCTCTCTCCCTTCTTCTCTCAATTCCAGGGAAAGTTACACTTTACTTTGTAATATGAGACTGTGGGTCTAGCCACAGTGACAGTGTGGGCGGATAGTTGAGTTAACTCTGTGTGGAGATTCAGTGCTGATGCTTCAGACCTTCAGGCTTTGCAGCTCAGTTTTCGTTCTTTGGGTGTGCGTGTGATCTTTGTAGGTGGAAAAACCCAGCGTAAAGACACCATATGTTTGTTTCCATGGGAATTAGGATGTTTACATGTCACAGCGGATCTGAAGAAGGCACATTAGTCCTGAATTTCACTCAATGACATGATAAATATTTGAGAATTGGCAGCAATGTGTTAAAGGGATAGTTCAACATTTTGGCAAATTGGCCCATTGCCATAATCCCTATAGTCTTAGGAGTGGGTTCGTTACCTTTGTTGTCTGTGCAAGCTATTTTTACGGCAGAGCCGAGCCGCGAGCTGCTCAGGGCTATGCTAAGGAGGCTCATGGGATGAATTTACTTCGAAACGTTACGAGACAGAGTTGTTTTCGAGGTAAATTCATGTGAAACCGCTGATGCACGTTCCCCTCAGGGGCAGTTTTTCAGCAAGCAGTCTCTGTATTTACTTCTAAAACAACTCTGTCTCGTAACGTTCCATTATTATCTCATAGCGTGGTGAATGTGCAAGTCACAACTTGTCCACGAGAGCGTTTCGGAGTTGTTGGATTGTGTATTTTATGAGTTTGATGAGGGAAACCAAGAAATCCCATTAGCCTCCGTAGCGTAGCTCTGAGCAGCTTGCGGCTCTGCTCTGCCGTTCTAAAAATAGCTTGCACCGACAATTACAGGTAACGAACCTACTCCTAAAACTATAGGGATTATGGCAATGAGCCAAATTGCCAAAATGTTGAACTATCCCTTTAAGCAATGTGAAATTGTAAAACACATTCCTTATAAATATATATAAAAATATATCATTGAATATGAATTTGTGTTTCACAGCAGATAAATCATCTCACTGTATAAACCTTGACTGTTTCACTACATAAATACCATCATCTGCCAGGCAGATCTAGAGGTGTTTACAGATACAGGTACTGGTTGTATACGTTGGCCGATAAGTTACTAGACATTGCAGTAAAGAAATACGGATGGAAGTCAAGAACCTGTTCCAGCTGAGAAACCAGTTCCAAATTGTCCACACTTTCACACGCACGCTTATCAAATCTATTTATCGATGCCAGCATGGTTTTCCGACAGTTGTGCCAAACGTCAGCCTCATGTGTCTACACTTTTGGAAACCTGTCATGGCGGAGGGGAAGAAAGATCCAATGTGTGTTATGAGAGAAAATGGCGACAGTGCAAGTTGTCTGTAAAATGGCGGTTTCCAGCAATGCCGGGAAACACCAGCACCAAAACGCTGAAAGATCTTTTTTGTGCAACATGGATTTAAATCCCAGGAACGTCACGTGTTTGACATTCTGAGCACAAGTGCCGCTGTTTCCTAACTGAGCAGCATGTCTGATACTGAAATGAAAATGAATGCTGTACAAATATTCCCTCATTTCATCCATTTTAGATGACGGGAGACTGTTGTTGCTACACCAAGCTCTCACACACACACACACACGCACACCTTTTTCCTACCTCTCTTACCACTACAGAGCCACAGATTTATTATCTGTGAATCGGAATTGTTATGGGAAGCGATAAACAATCAGACCGATAAGCAGAATCAGTAACGGCATTGGAACCAATACAATCTTATCAAGTCTCTTCTCATGCAGACATGCACACATGCACAGTTTGGTGTAATTTTAAAACAGTGTCTCCAGTATAAAGTATGTCCAGCAAGTTTTATGTATTACTTTGTAAGTAAAACTATTAAATGTCCTGCTCTGTATGTATTTTGGTCACATTAGAAAAAAATGAATCATATCAAGAGCAGTATATATATTATGTCTATGGATATTTATTTTAGAATTGTCCATAAATGGTCTTAGGAACATTCAGATCAGATGAGATTAATGGAGTGGCCTACGTGCCACACCGCCTTTTTGGAAAGAACATGAAAGCAGTGTCCGTAGAGAGTAGCCTCCACCCATCGGCCCTGGGCAGATGCATGAAGTACTGATGTCCTCCTGTTGAATCACTTCCAAAACGTTTGGCAGCTTTTGTCAGGGCCAAACTCAGACTCAACAGGATCAGTGGAGGGGGAAAAAAAAAAAAGGCAAAACAAGGGCTTTTTTACTGATACGAGACAGTGGACAGTCATGTTTCCCCATTAAGATAATTGTTGTGCCTCCATTATATGATTCTGTGTCTTTTTTAGATGTGTATGAAAGGTATTAAATGATATTCTACTGTTGCAGTCGCTGCAGGTCAGAGTGAAAATGAAATGTGATCATTATCTTTATGTAACATCGGGCCTTTTAACATAATTTAGCTAAGAATAGTATTCAAACAATGATGCGTCATTTCTCATGGGAAACATGTAGCTTGATGTTGACAAGTCTGCAGCAGCACAGACAGTCCGAGCTTGTGTGGTCTTTAACCAGGGGTACTTCTGTTCCCCTTGTGTTGCTCCATGTTCCCCTTCTGTTCTTGCTGAGGCCCATTGTGTTCCAAGGTTGATATTCCTCAACTGTGAGTGTGTGTGCGTGCGTGTACACATGTTCATGTTTCTGTGTGCCTGTGTGTATTTGTGTTGCTTGTATTCACCCCCCCTCCCTTTCTACTCACCCTACCCAAAACCTCAGTAATCCCTTGGCCCTAAAAAAGGAAATCCCTCCACTGTGCCCCGGCCTCTTCTTCCTGGGAGTACGGTAGTTAACAACTCTTACAGTCTGCCACCGTGGGCCCTCTCCAGTCAATTTACAGTGGTATAAAGATATGCAGGAAAAGTTTTTTTTTTCTATTTTAGAAACCAGGCATATCATAAATGTGCATTTTGATGGGATAAAATCTTAGAATGTCGGGTATTATTAGATAACGTTAATCACCGTTAGCCTGAACTTGGCTGACAGCCGTCGGTTCTGCGTCAGTGCAGACTTGTCTGAGAGAAAAATACCCAGTTTAGGCTCAGCTTCCTACCCAGAAAATGCAAACACATGCTGCTCGCTCATGCACACAATTCTTTACCCCCACATCCCCACCCCCACACCTACAACCCCCCCCGCTGTGTGAGAAGACCCGGGCGTGCAGGCTGTTGTTGCAGTTAAACTTTGGCGGTAACACATTGTTCATCTGTAAGCGTAAATCCAGCGTTTGGCAGAGCAAAGCAGGCTGTCGATTCATCTCTGAGTCAAGCCCGGTCCTCGCAGCTTAATTATGATTGGCAAGCAGGAAGCCTATGCAATTAACCTCTCTTTGTCCAGTCCAAGTTTCCTCTGGACAGGACAGAAAAGTATAGAACCTGCTGTTGGTTTCCCTTATGGACATTCAACATTACAAAAAAACAGAAACCTCTTTCACCAACGGGTAACATTTAAGACTTGTATATTTCTTCTTTTTAGTTTTTGATCTTGTATTAAATGAACTGTTTGACTTTTGGGAAAATACGCTTATTCACTTTCTTGCCAACAGTTATATGATACAAGGATATATGTGCCAGACTATTTTTTTTTCTGTGGCGCAGTAACTTCCTGGAGTCTCAGCTAGTTGCCTGGCAACTTCAGGTGACGTCAAAGGCGACAAAACCAGCATTGTCGTCCGAAGGTGAATAAGAATATTTCCCCAAAAAAGTTAAACTGTTCCTTTAAGAGATGTTAGTCAGGTAAAAGATTTAAATCACACCAGTTATGTCTTTAATTTCCTTATTCACCTTATTCCTGGTTACACCCAAACCTAATGCTGTATGCTCTTTCTGAGGTTATATAATAAGGCACTTACATGTATCCACTTAGTTTGAGCCAAAGCATAAAACAGACATTAGACATTAGATAAACAAAACTAAATCTATGTGGACATTTACTTTACGCTGTACTCCTTCATTGCTACTGTGCCTGTTTGTTGATCTTGGCTGCCGGTCATCTTTAGTCACCTGTTGACCGGAGAGGAGGGAGCAACGGTTCCCAGAAGTTGCCCTGGCTGGGGATGTAGATGACTCAAACTTCTTGTTTTCCTAAATGTCTGACATACAGCGAACACAATGATGCGGCTGTGGTGAATGATGATCATTTTCTGTTGCCTGGCTTGGCTTCTCTTTAAAACAGCAGCTCCAGTGGTGGTCCTTTTTGGAAATGTGTATTTCAGTCAAAGAATTTGGAGAATGCCGAGCCGACTGATTCTCGTCTATACATACAGAACAACTTGGAGAAAGCTGGTCCAAGTTTTACTAAACCAATAAGAATAGTGTTTTGCCAATGGCAGTAAGGTTGCTGGATTAAATTAAATTTGGAAGGAGGCCATAGCGGTGAAAATCCATCATAATCCTTGGCTTCAAAAACGCAGTGCGAAAGCTGTTGTGTGCAAATGTCTGATGGTATGTGGAGGCAAGTCTCTTTGAAAATCAACACTACGTGACTGGGTTTTGGAGCAAAATGTTTTATATTAAATCATTTTATTATTCTGTGTCAGGAAAACATCTGACTTGTATGTGTGGAATAGGCCCTGAAGACATTTTATTTGAATCAACATGTTTATCGGTCAAAGTGCTTTTGGCTTTGCTTCTAGATAAGCCGGGCTCGTCTTTAAAGGAGACCTGCGCTCTAACTTTTAGGGCGATAGGTCACAGCATCATTTCACGCTGTGCTTCTGGGCAGAAATTCAACTAGTGGTTTCAGTTTAGGGTGTTTTATAATCACATTTGGCTTTCTGTTCAAAAATCCACTTCTGTTACGGGGTTTTTCTTCTCCCCCTCTGTGTGGCCTTCCATCGACAAGCATGGACTTGCATGTTCCTGTGCGGGAAGGTCCATATTGCAGTTAAAGCAGTGTGTGTGGTTTGTAAATGGCTCCTATTCACATCCATCTGTTTTTTTTTTTTTTTTTTTCAGAACACATTGTTCTGACAAAGCTGATTTTTACTGGCTGGAGTTGTTGCAAAGCTTCACATCGTTCGTTAGGACACAATTGATTCCATGTGCACAGAGGCTGCAGAGCTCTTATCGTGGCCTACGTGGCTAATGTATAAAGGGGAGAGCGCTTCTTTATATTCACCAAAGACGCATTGGTTGGGTGAGAAGTGTGGCTGTCATGAGATGCAAATTTATTTTGTGGACTTCATGGTGAAAAATTCGAGAAAACTATAGAGACAAGAAATGCTTTGGGTGCAGCAGTTATTCTCGCAGATGTGAAAATCGGGGTGATGATGTGGCTGTCGTGAACGTGTCACACACCTAAACCTCCCTCTGTCTTTTTCTTTCTTCGTCTTCTTCTTCTTCTTCAGCTACCCAGAGAACGGCGTGGTGGAGATGCGACCGGTGCATGTGCGGCCACGTGCCCGGACCCTCCTGCGGTGGGACCAGCTCCAGGTCGGCATGCACGTGATGGTCAACTACAATATGGAGACGCCGGATGAGAGGGGCTTCTGGTTCGATGCTGAGGTTCAAATCCTCAACCAAGCCTCGCGCACCAGCAAGGAGCTCCGAGTCAAGATCCTCCTCGGGTGAGGATCCCTCAGCTCGGTTGGGAGGGGTGATGATGCGTTGGGCCGAGGGGGGGCGATTGCTCCTTTTTATTCTCTTCATTAAAATATCTGCTCGACGTGTGATGTGTGACTCCCTTACACTTGTCTGTAACACTCTCAATAACACATCTTTACTTCCTCCTCTGGTCTCCTGTTCTTTTGCTTTCACCTCTCTTTCTCTCTCTCTCTGTCTTGTTGTCTTCTCTGCCTTTCTCTCTCTGTGTCTCTCGCCCTCTGTCCAGGGGTCCCGGAGATGTGATCGGGGATTGTAAGGTTCAGTTTCTGGATGAAATTTACCAGATGGAGAAACCAGGAGCTCGTGCCCTCTCAGCATCTGATGGACAGTTTAAACGTACGCACAGAGCTGCACACAGTCTGACAAACATAATGGTGGCAAAAGCTTAAAGGGATAGTTCACCCAAAAAAAAAACCAAATTTCACTCATTATCTACTCACCCTCATGTCGACTAAGGGCTGGGAGAAGTTTCAGAGTCCTCCGTGCCTTCTCGGAGTTACGGGGGGGTCCGCGCAGCAGTATTTGTCCATATAATGGTTGTGAATAGTGCTCACTTTTCTTCATCCAAAAAGACGAAGCCAGGGGTCCCGGAGATGTGATCGAAGCCCCAACATGAGAAATTGTTCCGAAAAAAATTAAATAGGTCTATATTTTAAGCTTGTTTGTAGCGGAAGCTCCCAGTGTCTCAGTTCACTGCTCTTCCTGTGTCTTTGCACTGACCGGCGGAATAATTTCTCATGTCGGGGCTTCAATACAAGAGGGACATTACAGACGAGCAGTATGGAGGTATTTGGATGTTTTTTGGTGTGTCTTTTTGGACGAAGAAAAACTGAGCACCATTCACAACCATTATATGGACAAATACTGCTGCGCGGACCCCCCCGTAACTCCGAGAAGGCACGGAGGACTCTGAAAATTCTCCCAGCCCTTAGTCGACATAATGAGTGAAATTTGAATTTTGGGTGAACTATCCCTTTAATAAGGTATATTTTAGCAATGATTTACCCTGTGTGTGTGTGTGTGTCTCTTCATTGCTCATGTATCAGGGAAGAGCGGGCCCGAGTGTAAGCACTGCAAGGCCGACCCCGACGCTGAGTGTCGCTTCTGCTCCTGCTGCGTGTGCGGCGGGAAGCAGGACGCTCACATGCAGCTGCTGTGCGACGAGTGCAACATGGCGTTCCACATCTACTGCCTCAACCCGCCGCTGGCCACCATCCCGGATGACGAGGACTGGTGAGGGAGACTGTTGCTGAGCAATTAGCCACGAGATCCTGTGATACACAGTAAATTAAGAAGGCTTATTAATGATGCTTTGTATGAGCTGAAGTGCATTAAAGGAGCAGTTAAGTGGTGATTGAGGTTGAAGTCAATAGAAGATAATGACAAACTGCAGTCACAGGTGTGAGTTTATGTAACGCAGTGGCTTTGAATGTGTCGCTGCCAATGACAAAGTGTAAATAACTGTTTTTTTGGCAGTTACTACGGCTGCTGAGAGGAAGATTCCCTCCAACCACCTCTGTCTCCAGCATCGTGTGTTGCAGAAAAAGCTCAATACAACATTTATATATTTTTTGCCACATTCTATAATCAATATAGCATAACATTTTAGTTTAAACATGTCAGACTTATTTTGAACCATAAAATTATTATCGTTTGAATAAGAATTTTTATGACATGGATTTTCTTGTTTAAAAATTCTTAAAATAAATAATATATCTTGTGCTGTATCATTCTGCATGTTGAAGGTCAACCAAGTTAAAAACAAAACAAACAAAACATTTATGAGTGGACAGCAACTTAAAGGTCATACAAGGTACTTGTATGACCTTCCCTGTCTTCAAAATATTTGCAGTTCCTCTGCTTTTGCTACGATTTGTGTTTTACCCAAACAAGTCAACCATATTAAGATTATTGTTTTTTTTTATCAACAAAAAAAAGATAGTTACAGTATCTTAGTCTCAAAGTGTAAACTGTTCCTCCTACATCAAGAAAACTTTTCTTTGAACAAAACAACATTTAATAAAACAACACACATTTCCAATAGGTAGCTGCAGTACAATGATTTAGTCTAAATCTCAAGTTTGATGGAAACGCTGATATCCTTCAGAATAAATATCAGAGTGAGGGGTCTGGTGTAATATGTGATGTGTTTTGTTGAATAGAAACAACATATTAATATAAAATAAGTTATTTTTCAATTTGCATCGGGGAAAAGATAGATGGATTGTAGATGCTAAAGATCAGCATCTCCACCTTATTTTCAAACAGTTAGTTGTCATCATGACACTTACGCACCTTTACAGAAATGATTGATTCCCTCTCACTCTGCCAGGTACTGTCCCACCTGTAAGAACGACACCAGTGAGGTCGTGAAGGCAGGAGAGAAGCTCAAAGCCAGCAAGAAGAAAGCCAAGATGCCTTCAGCAACAACTGAGAGTCAAAGGGACTGGGGAAAGGTGAGACCCCGGGGGGGGGGCGGCCTCAGGTTCATGCCCGGCGGATGGAGCAGCGGTCGGTCAGGCCGCCTGGGCAGAGAGAGTACCGGCTAATTGGAAAATATGAAAATAAGTTTGTGTCAAAAGATTGTTGATCCATTGTGTTCTGCAGAGGCCTGCTGTTGGTGAGATGCCAAGATAATACAAAAATGCCTCAGTCTCTTGTTCTGGGCTCGTGTAGGCTCAAGTGGCCTTCTGAGTACAAGAGAATTTCTTTTTATCTTCCACCAATCAGCTCTGCACTGTTACACTTTTCTGCAGCTAGCAATCAGTTAAAATATTCATCACAACACAACCAGATTACTGAGAATACTTGATAATCTTTTTCTTTTTGTTTGGGAATGACATTTCCACTTTTTTTTGTCTGTTTTCAAAACAATACAAAGGCATCAAGTGGCTATTTGAGCGTACGACACATCAGGACACCACATATTGAAAAAGTAATTTACAAGACAAAAAAAAGACCTCTTCTTCAGGGGTTATGTTCAGCTTCCTCGATTTTAATTTTATTCCACCCTTTTCCTCCAAACTGGTTGATCCTTCATTGTATTTATGCGTTAAATATTTAATCGGTGTTGTGCTTTATCCCAGATAAATGGTTTGTTTCATCTTGAGAGATTTGTCTGCACCTCTTTTGAAGCTCTTTCGGATTTTGCCTGAGAACACCAGCGCTGGTTCTCTCAGATCAGTTGATGAGATCAAAAGTATTTTTTGATCCAGTCGCCGTTTCCTCACATCTACTTAGCTTTAGATCGGGGCTCCTGGAGTTGAGGAATGAAGCTGGCCTAAGTTAGAGCACTTCCACATGCCTAAATATTGATGCATTATTGACTAAAACATGACTCATGAACACATGGTTCTCCTCCTCCTTTCATGCTATCATGGTGGTAGAGGGCACAGGCCAAAACTGACATTCAGACTTTTTTACTTTAAGCTCTAGTCACTGAGGCAGAAAATGCAACAGGAAGACAGCTGACATGTATTTAAAATTTGTTTTAAAAAGCATCTGTTTTAAGCATACTGTTAAATATTTTCCTCAAAAATCTCCTCGGAGTCTTCTCATGGCAACACTTTGAGATATTGTGTGGCTGCTTTCCATCCCGGCCTGGCTGTCTCCCTGACGCTCTGCTCCATGGTGTAATGTGAACAATGCCATTAAGCATGACTTAGCCACTTTCCTGGAACTGCCAACGGAAAATAACTCCTTTCTTTACCAGAATGCTCCCTTTCTCTGTGGACTAATTGAAAACAGTCTGGCTTGTGTGTTTGGGCACATTTAAGTGCTGTGACTCACAGCATTTATACTCGACTTTCACATTATCGCAATTTTTTTCTTACTTTTTTGTACTCTCCCTTTTGATGTCCAGTGCTCTCCCTGAATGGGATCCTTTGTCCTCAAAATTTGATCTTAAGATTTAGCAAAAATTCCCACAAATATCATCACCTCATCCTTAAATACTACAGGTCTGTGATTTAAAGGCATTTACATACATGTTGTCTGCATTTAATAATATTTTTTAGCATGTTTTAGATGACTTGTCCTCTGTCTTGATGTGTTTGCAGGGTATGGCTTGCGTGGGGCGTACTAAAGAATGCACAATTGTTCCTTCAAACCACTATGGACCCATACCTGGTGTTCCTGTTGGAACCACCTGGAAATTCAGAGTACAGGTTCGCTTTTCAGATTATTTCTTATTCCTTCAATCTCCTCTGATTATCGATAGAGTCAAGAAATTAACTAAGTTTCCCATCTAACGTTTTATTTGCTGTCAGTAAATGTCGTTGTGTTGGCATTTTATTTCTCAGCGTGATTTAAAAATGCTTTTATCCCTTCAGGTGAGCGAGGCAGGTGTTCACAGGCCACATGTCGGCGGCATCCACGGGCGCAGTAACGACGGCTCCTACTCCCTGGTGTTGGCTGGGGGCTTTGAAGATGAAGTGGTGGGTTGTTTGTATTTTGTTTGCTGAGAAGTTTCATAGCTTGTTTGTTTCCTTTTTTTATTACTTGGGTCACTTATGATTGATTTCTGTGATCTGCCGTAGGACCGGGGGGATGAGTTCACCTACACAGGCAGCGGGGGTCGTGACCTCTCAGGAAACAAGCGGATCGGAGAGCACTCTTTTGACCAGACCCTGACCCACATGAATAGGTGTGACACTTCAAGACGTTTTCAGAAGCCCATAGAAAGGTCTTCTGTAATCTCTGCTAGTTGAAGCTCAGATGGTTAAATGCACGATTAAATAATAATACTCACGTGATGCATGATCTGAAAATCATCACCTCCCAGGGCACGAAATCAAATGGGCCTCATTTAATCTAATTATGCTTCTTTTGAGGAAGTCATTCTAAAAAGGTAAAGCTCAAAGATTGTTTGACTGTTTTTTTTGTTTGTTTTTCTAAATAAACAAGCTTAAGGGATTAACTTCTTAAAAGCAACTGATAACTTATTCATTAACATCACTAATCCTCGGACAGACTTGGCTAAAACAAATCTCTTTTTTTCTCCTGGAAACTTGACTTGCTGCAGGGCATTGGCCTTAAACTGCGATGCACCTCTGAACGACAAAGACGGGGCAGAGTCCAGGAACTGGCGGGCGGGAAAGCCGGTCAGGGTGGTTCGCAGTTCCAAAGGTCGACGCATCAGTAAATACGCTCCTGAGGAGGGAAACCGCTACGATGGGATTTACAAGGTATAAACAGGGATTTTTTTTTTTTTTGCTGGAGGTTGTTAAAGGAGAATTCCGGTCATTTTTGACCCCTAAATCGTTGTCCTGATGGTCACCCAGTGTTGGGGGGAGCAAAAAATGCAACTAAAATTGATGCACATATAGAAAAGACAATCAATCCCCAAATCCTACAAATATAACTAACGTCATGCTTCCAACACTGACTGTAGAGACTGAATGTCTCTTTTTCTTTTGACCTGCTTCAAAAGATTGAAAAAACACTTCAGAGTTCAATGTATTTACACACTGGTCACGTGTGTATTCAAGGTGGTAAAGTACTGGCCGGAGATCGGAAAGTGTGGTTACCTGGTGTGGCGGTACCTGTTGAGACGGGACGACATGGAACCAGCACCGTGGACACCTGAAGGACTGGAGCGGATCAAGAAACTGGGCCTTGCAGTTCAGGTTAGACTGTGAGTGTGTGTTTGTGTGTGAACTTCACTGTAAAGACACTTTAGTATTTTAAACCTCTGTTTAGACACTGTATTTCTTTACATACAGTATACAAGCTGTTCATGTAGTGTGCTTTTCTTGCTTTGTGCCAAAGGCTGGTGTGAAAATCACTTGTTATTTCCTGTTTGTTGACAGTCATCTTTCCCCCTTGTGTCTGCAGTATCCACCAGGCTACTTGGCGGCCATGGCAAACAAAACAAAGAAGGAGGCCTGCGCCAGACCTGGTCGCGGCGGCCGGTCCAAGCACTATCCCGGGAGGGGCAGGCCCCGGAGACAACGCAAGATAAAGGAGAAAGAGGAGAACGAGGAGGAGGAGGAGGTGGGGGACATGATGGCGCCAGTGGCCAGCATGGAAGAAGAGGAGCCGCAAAGTAACGGAGAGCAGAAGACAACCGGAGAGAGTGGTGGGTGCTTTCACAGTTGAAGCTCAGAGCAGGTCAGACATGGTTTGTGAGAAGAGGACAGGTGAGAACAGCCTGAGCATGTAAATAAACCACATTTGTTGCTAAAAAAGAAAACGCTTCATCAGGATTGTGTTCTCCTGAGGCGCGCAGCATAGTAAATCTTTAATATTCATGCTGTTGTAGCTCCTTTTTCTTAAGTCTTACATGTGTGTCTGCACCAGAACCGTCACCAGCAGCAGAGCCTCCGTCTAAACGGGTGAAGATAGAGGAGACCTTCCAGCTGTCAGAGCAGCAGCAGCAGTTGATCCGAGAGGACACAGCCAACAAGAAACTCTGGGATGAAGCCATGGAACACCTTAAAGAGGGGCCGGTATGAGTCCCAGTACAACACCACACAAAAATATAGTCTTTCACAGAGCATCTCACACACACACACACACACAGAGATCCCAAAGAATGGTGCTGATACTGGTCTTTAGATCTTAACTGCCTGAGTCAGTTTCCTTTTGATTTCTCTCGCTTCCAGATGAATCAGTCACAGTTTTTGTTTAGCAGGGATAGATCTTGGTTTATACAGTACAAGTATCACTGTCATATCTCTGAAAGGACAAGATTGTAATGATACTTTTATTCCTTTCACGTCCTTTTTAACTTATGAAGAACTTCCTGAGCAAGATGGAGCAGATCTTCATGTGCGTGTGCTGCCAGGAGCTGGCCTTCCAACCCATCACCACCGTCTGCACACACAATGTTTGCAAGGTCAGTAACTGGGTGGACGTGTGTGTGTGTGTGTAACTACAGCTATTCAGAATCCCTGTTGCAGTGGCGTTTGCGTGTCATGTCCCGGCCGCCCTCTCCCTTCCCTCCTCAGACTTGTCTCCAGCGGTCGTTCCGAGCGAAGGTGTACACCTGCCCCGCCTGCCGCCACGACCTGGGCAAGGACTACGTCATGACCCAAAACAAGACGCTTCAGTTGCTGCTCGACCAGTTCTTTCCCGGCTACAGCAAGGGCCGGTGAGGTCGGAAAAAAGAAAAAAAAAATCACATTTCTAAGTAGAAAACGTACATACACGCACACAAGCATCCATTCTGTGCACCCGCGTATACCGTCAAGTACCTAGAGCTCCACTTTAAAATGCATTGCGCACACATACTGTACTTACCCACGGGCAAATGTATATTGCATATACAGCCATTTACTATGTATACAATCATTCATACACAAACAACCTCAGTAGGGACTGACCTCATCTGTTGAACTTGGACTGTCTCCATTAACATCACCAGCCTGAAATTCAACCAAGGACATTTTTTAACCTCCCTACTCCTGCCACAAAAACGCACAAAAAGGAGCCCCGACTCTCGCACCCACTCGCCATCTCAAGATCTTAGCTCATTTTCTATTTTGCCCTTCCACTGTGTTGTCCACAGGTTACGTAAAAAAAAAAAAAAAACTGACACACGGCACACCGTTACGTGCATACTTCTGCCCAGCGGTATCTTCAGATCATTAGATCCCTGCCAACCTGTGTTCATTTTTTATGTACCATGTATGCAGTTTTACACCAAAATGCTGAGCTGAATGTTTTGACTCTGCTGGCAAATAAAGGTGCTAGGATAAACAGTGATGTAGGCACAGCAGGACTGGCAAATTCACAAGGTTACTACACACAGACGAGGTAACTCAGCCCTGTACAACAAGATCACTGAGCAAGAGACGGCCACTGAGCGGACATTAAATATGCCAAGCTACAATTAGAAGAAAAAAAAAAAAGTCAAGAATCGATATGTATGTATATATAAAACAAAGCACATACGTTTTTTGTGACCTCGGAGCACTTTATACTGACATTTACAGCAGACTTGTTTAGTATTTTAATCAGGATCAGCGTTTGTTAGCATCCTGCTAGCTGCTCACGACACTTGGAATAACGCCATCGCCACGCCATGAGCTAATAAAGAGGAAAAGGAACTGTCTCACCGGGGGCAAAGTGTCAGAGCGTTTTCAGAGAACAGAAATTGGCAGCTGTGTCCAGTTTGTTTTAGTGGAGGGGGGGGTGTTGGACGATAATCTGGCTCCAGTAGAGCTGCCACTTCACACCATTTAGTGAACACAACAATGAGCAACAGGCATCGACTCTCTCCTTGGATTTTACATGGAGCATGTATTAAATAGACGTACCAAAGACATGGAGAAAAGCTTCAGAAATCGGCTTTTAAAAAGTCATTTGTGTTGCGTAATCACGCTTAAAAATAAACTACAACACACAGTATATTTGTCCAACAAGACCGTACCAAATCATCATCATTCTTTAGCAAGGCACTTTTCCAAGCAGCTAATAATAAAAGTATAAGATAAACAAGGACGTGCTACTGACTCTCCCCCATGAGTGTTATTGAAACCTCTTAACACTGTTGATACTAGTTATAAATAATTAACATAAAAACATTTCTCGACCCGTGAATGAAGCTCTCATATCAGTATGTTTTCACATGTTCTGCCATTCTTGGTTTCACTTCCTCAGTCTGATGAAATTGACTGAACTGTCCTCACACACACATCGTCTGGTATTTAATTTGTCTACCAGAGAAACACTGCAATGAATGATGTAATTATAAATGAACGATTTACACAAGATGACACAAAGATTTAGTGCTCTGAAAACGTTTGAAAAGCACCAACTGCGCTGCTCGCACAGCCATTTACATGACGCCTGAAAGGGCACACTGTGGTCGTCCTCGGTGTTACCAAGCAACCACAATCAAGCAGGACTTTACACAAAGATGGTTAGCATATATCTTGCAGAGCAGATATTCATCCGCTATTGTTCTTCCCGGTAGACTCAGTGTAATGTTCACCGGAGAAACTAGTACTCAGAATGATCTGCTTCTCCGTTAAAAAACAAAATAGTAATAATCTGATGAGTGATTGCACAACCAGGATGATGTGAGTTGTGCTTTTTATTTTGTCTTTTTTTTTGTCAAATTACATCCAGAAAATGGATGAGCTCTCTAATGAACACAATGGTAATGTGGCTCCACACCTGTGCAGTGCTCACCAATATACAGTGTGTAAGCTAGACAGAGATGCACTGTGCAAACAGTCTAATGTTGTCATGAGTTGTAATTGTCCGGACCTGTAAGACCACAGGAAACGGATAAGAGTGCCTTGTAGCTCTATGGTCTAACAAAAACAAAACAGAACAAAAAACTGACAAATACCAAAAGTTGGCATCCCATGCCCGGTCACTTTCCTAATGTTGTTAACTCATTCTTTAATCAGGAAGTTACTGAAAAAAGAATTGTTTTAGACATATTTCTTTTTAGTTCTTGTGCATCTGCTTCTTTTTTAGACAATGATAAACATTTCATTTCATAACTTTTTTTTTTAGAAAAGAGTTCAGATTTCTTATTGTGCATTTGCCTTGGGACTGAATAGCAAGTATTGTACAGACATACGGAAAAATAAAATACACATCCATACATGGCACAAGTGGGAGCTTGTCAACATTGTGGGAGGTTTTCAGTGGCACTTACGTATGTGAGAGCTGACCGATGTGCACTTGCATAACATAGCTTTATCAATGTGCTGTTGGACATTTCAATAGCTTGTGTCTTGCATTGCACTTGGATACAACAAGACACTGAATATATAATAAGAATGAAAAATATGTTTATGTTCATGGTTAAGTTTGAATTGTGTCCCACACAGCACTCCAAAGTTGCAACTTTTCACACTGAATATTAAGGAGGCATCAAATAAATATATAGATTTGAGCCAAGTGGATTTTATTTGATATTCTGGATCAGGCCGAGAGCGAACGCTTCTTCCGTCTTTTTTTATGGTTTCCATGAGTTTACTGGCAGCATTAGTTGTTCAAGTTCAACGTGTCATCGACCAGTGTGAGGTGGCGTTGTGGGTGTGGCTTCAGTGCATCATCTAAAAAAACAGACGAATAAAGCTTGGCTAACACATTAATGTTGGTTTTCCTCAGATACAGCAGAAATTTAGCTGGAGACTTACGTATTTCTAAACAGTTTGTAAGCTACATTGGTTAAAGCGAAAATCCCAAACAAGCCATGTTTTTGTATCTATTACTTTTTCTTAAATCTCGTGGGTTCAGACAAATCAAACTGCCCCGTTTAAAATGCACTTGGAAGCTTTACGTAAATTGAAAACCTTATTTTAATCACTCAACAATGTTTCCTTTATACCTTCCTTTTTGTACTTAAGCATTAATATGTGACTCAAATGAGAGTTATATGCACTGCTGAATTGGTTTTTATTATACAGTCCATTTTCCAAGAGTTAAATTGTGTTTTTTCTACCTGGAGCAGCTAACAGAGATTTGCATCTATTCCAGTGCTGATATGGTACTTTAAAATGTCCAAGGTTGGCAGGTCTGATGGGAACTCAAACAAAAAAAGAAAAAAAACACATCCCATGGAGAGCACATAGCCGGCAGCAGAGCCTCTGCGCTGATCTGTGAATCAGGCCAGGGGTCATCTGGAGCGCTGGAGCTCAGATACGATATCCAAAAATTAGTTTCAACACTTTTATGAGTTGATTTTCGTGGGGAAAATGTAGCCCCCACCCCCCCTGCTCACCGACACCATCACATTCACCTGTAACAGCCTCCGAGGCAAAGCCATGTTTTTCTGTAGAGCTGAGACACCGACCGACGGCTTCACATGAGGCTGTTTTTGTTCGTTTGTGGTGATGTCCTTGTTTCTGTTCAATCATTCAGGAGTTTTTGTTTTCTGTTTTTTATCAACAACATGCAAGTACAAAATGCTACTATGGTCTTTAAAGCTAACTGTGATGTGCATTACTTCCACTGTTGCTCAGTCTTGTTCAAAGATTCTTTTTCTTCCTGCATTGACTGGCAAAGCTAATAGCCCTCCGTTCTTTATCTGCTGTGACCTTCGCTCCCCCTCCTCTCCTCTCCTCTCCCTCCGCTGTCTTCTGCTCTCCGTGAACCTACAGTACTAACAATTTTTAGACGTCTTGTGGACGCTTGGCTTCAGTGCTGTGTTGTTTTTTTTAATTTTATTTCTTATTGCACTCTATTGAAGAAAGAAAAAAAAAGGTTGAGAAGTCACTTTTAATTTTCCTAGAATGCTTATTACTATTATCTATGTCCGTACGCCATTTTTCTACCAGTTTAGTTGCTTCTCTTCTATTTTAATCATTAGTCATTTTTATGTGGCAGCCTCAAACATTTGCAGCGTACGCCAGTCTGAGGAGTTCCATTGCTTCATATTGTGATCTGAAATTTTATACATGTCATAATAATACTTGATATGTACCTATTAAATATTTGGATTCCAGAAAACAAAGCTTCTCCTCTTCTTTTTGCCCTGTGTATATTTTATGGGAATCTCCACAGCTTCCATAATAATGCAGTTGTGTCAATCACAACCAACTAATCACTGTTTAATAAAGGATTAACAGCAGATTTACACTACTCACAAAAAGTTTGGGGTATTTGTCTTTCAGATGAAATTTCAGAATGCACTAAAACCTTTCCAGGTGAACTTAATTTGACCTTCTCTAAACTTTTAAATGAACATGTCCAACTGTTCAGTGTTTCATTACTTAAAACATAACATGCATTGCTGTTATTGTTCTCTACCAAGGTGCTAAACTGCAAAAATCACAAGTGTCTGATCCATGAATCAACCACTAAATTTTCTGGTTTGTATTGAAACAGTCCTGTTCATCATGCTGTTCACATTCTCACATCATGAGACCAAGACGACACCTAACAGTTATCATCAACAATACCTAGACCATGTTGAGGCTTCATATGGGATGTTCTCAGAGGGAAGTGTCCACTGAGCTTAGTGTCACAGAGTTTCATCGGCGAGTTGCAACAGACACAGAGACGGGAAGAGTCACAGAGAAGCAAAGAAGTGGACGTCCTTTGGCCACATGACAACTTAATGACACAATCCTTTTTTGTTTTGGTACACCCACCACAGTTGTTAGCTTTTGTTTCAATCAAGTATTTAAGATGAAGAAATGATCATTCCATACTCACAGTATACTTAAATGCCCTGTAGTGTTTATGGTTTTATAGTGCATTATTTTTTTTTAGATAAACATTGTGCTCTGTCTTGGCCATACTAAAGAACATGGAGGACATTAATCGTAAACCTTATTCACATGTCATCTGAGTATTATCAGTATCGTTAGCGTTCATTCGAGCACCAGGTGTTGTTCTCGCTCACCCACACAGGTGCTGAGTTATTTTACCTGATTACGATGACTCATGCTCAGGTAAGATGAGTCGCACTGGAAATTAATAACATGAGGTCACAAATCTTATTTAGAATCATTAAGTCATACATTGAGCATCACCTTTCAAAAAACATACACAAAGTGATACTCTTGGGAAAATAGATAAAAATGTCAGCCATACAATTTCATAGAAGTATAATATTAATACCTGTAAAACAATATAAGGACTCTGTATCAGTTTGTGTAGCTACTTTGTTGCTCATCATTTGCCTGAAAACAACTGAAACCATATAAGAAATGACTCCTAGAATTCATTTCAGCAGCATGTTTGTGTGATTGCACATCTCACACAGATTCATACTGCAGATGTAAGTTGAAAGTCAGATTTATTTTCAACGTGTGGCTTAGAGTCATGTGGAGCCTCCTGGTGGTGTGAAGACACACAGCACCGTCTGGATGTCTGCCCTGCTGCTCTTTTATAAGTGACCTGATTTTCGTCACAGAGAACATTATGTTGGATACCAGTTGCATTGTTATTACACAAGGGGCTGTTAAATGTTTTATAGTGTCTTGTACTGGATTACATTATGTAGGTAAAACACAGGTGGTTTTATAGTAAACGTCTGCTCTAGATCGACATGCTATTACCTCACACAGAAAAATTATCTATCGCAACCAGAGCAGTCATTTCAGTCCAGGATATATAACGGATTTCAAATTAAAAGAGGGGGAAAAATAGCCTTTAAAAAACCTTTAATGCTTTGATTCACAAAAGCACAAATGAGCTTAAGTAAGGACAAAGACAGGACTGTTTATCTGTTTGTTTTATTATCACAGAAGCACAACAGGTACCACTATGCAGGTGAACAACAAACTCATAACTATCATGAAAAACAAGTTGAAAAGGAATGCTAATCCAAACAAAAAAGAAAATAAAGAAAAATCCAATCACAGCAATAATTTTCAATCTCCAAAAACAAAACACTACAATATTGTCAGATACACATGGCAGAAAGAAGCAAAAAGCACTTTGGATTATTCACTTTCCTTTCACTTTGTACCAATACACTCATCATAGGATCTTGAACTTGAAACCGACACATGCAACAGCATTCATCTTTGCCACTCCCACCTCTAGTCTACATGGATTCACTATTCAGCAACGAAGTACCAATTATTGGGGCTGTCACTCAAAAGTAACCTTTCAAAGAAAATCCTAATACTTTAGAGAGGATATTAGTGCTACAAATATGAAACTGGTCCCGTTGAAATGTATCCGTAATTCAGAGATAAACAAAATTGTGGGACTAATTTTTAAGTTATTATTGAGCCAATCAAAAGAAAGCTGGAGTACCCGAGTGTAAACCTGATGACCTTTTGTTGTACATTCAAGAAATGAAGAATCCTCCATCTTAATCTATCAGAAAAGGAAATAAAACAAAACAAAGACTCGACGAGAAACCGAAATTATATGAGAACTTAACTTAAATCTATGACGACTGCAATATGATTACAAGTCTGAAACAACAAAGGTTCCCTCCTTTTTAGGTGACAACATCAATTAATCTTGAATGAAAACAGTATATTAAAACACACAGATAGATGGTGGAAATAGGAGATGCACAGCTTACGTATTCCCTTGAACACAAAAAGCATAGGGGGAATGAATACTTGCATACAGAGAGGGCTACCGCAGAGGGTTTAAACACAGACGCTGGAGTATGAGGGTAAGGCTGGGAGAGGATGGGAAAACATACAATGGGAAGAAAAAGGGGGGAAGCGAGGATGGGGTGGAGGGGCTGTCCGGAGAGCTACTCCTCGTCCGAGGAGTCCCTGTCAAAATTGTAGGCCATGAAGAAAACGTCGGGTCGAGGTGGGACGAGGGCATGGCCCGGTTTCACAATCTCAAAGCCCAGGAAACTGAACGTACGCACGAGTTTAGCTGGAGGAGGAAAGGGAGGAGAGACAAAACAAACAACTGTCAGTCAAAATAGAGATGTAAGAAATAATTATACGAGTTGTGTGGGTGTTGTGTGCTGGGAGAACGGGGCTGTTTGCAACATACCACGATCATCTCTGTTCTTGTAAAAGCAGACAAACACGCTAACGACTTTCAGATGTTCTTCAGCATACTCCAGGAGAGCCGCAAGACTGGAGAGAAAACACAACAGATTAGGTTAGAAAATGGAACATTTTATCATGCAGGCACAAAAAAAAACACAAGAACAATGACTGAATCTGACCAAATCACTTGTTTATCCACAATTATGTGTGATTTTACAGATTTTTTTTTCACTTCTTTGGGCTACAACAAGCCAAACGCTGAGATAACGAGGGGAATCGAGGCCTGGAGGTCACAGCTGACTGCTCGCTTTTCCATTGCAAACACCTAAAGCTCGACTCGAGTGGAGCTTTCTCCCGTCCTCACCTCTCCTTGCTGCCTTCGGGAAGAGGGTCAAGAGGTATCTCCACATAGAGCGCGCTGCTGCTTAGGACAGCATCCCACTGTATTGCCTTGGTAACAGTGGGACGACTTTGGAAGTGGAGTATCCCAGGGCGACCATTCCCTGCTGGCTCCTCCGTTACAGTCAACTTTCGGTCCTGGAAAAATAAAACGGTAAACAACGCGTCAGAAAACAGCAGTGGATTATGGAAATATATCCATATCGTGTAAAGAGTGCGTTACTCTTTGGTATCTGTAAGAATTCAAATGGGATGGAAATGTGTGCAAAACAATAACACGCACACACCATGACCATGCAACTGTGGTTCAGAAAAGCAAATGAGCGGAGAGATAAACTGAAATCTGATGTGAGACAAGAAACCGGGGTGTGTTTAGTGACTGAATCAAATAGGAGCTGGGTGTGCCTCTCTAGGCTGCGTAAATAAACATATCGTCACGTGACAGGAAATGTTTGCAGTGAAACACGGGAAGCTCCTACACGGGAAGCTCCTACACTTGTGTGTGTGTGTTTGTGTGTTTCTAGACTTACTGAGTAGACCGGCCGAGCTGAAGGAGTGTGATCCCGTGTGCCATTCCCTCGCCCACCTGGGATCTTCAGGGGTGGGAGAGGGGCATCAGGAGCACCACAGAGGCCCCGGGCCGCGGGTACTACTACAGTGCAGGGACAGGCTGGAGGGGGGAGGGGCAGAGAGAGAGAAGACAGAGTCAGAACACATAGAGGAACACTTTCTATCATTAAACGTGTACCATAAATGACTACGTATAGAAGATGACGCATATTTATAGTCTTTTCATGTTATTTTATATTACTACAACCTCAAATAAACGTCATGGGACTTTGAACTTCAGCCAGCTTCACTGTGCCTAAAAGAACTGCGCGGGTTTGACATGGTGCAAGCTCGTACGCCCTGTGCAGTCGCTAAAACATGATGTGCCACCGATAAGAAACTATAGTCTCATATTTCTTAATTATGTTAAACATTAAATCACGGAAGATGCTCACATAAACAACATAAACATATGAAAGGACAAACTCTTCTGGCATCACACAGTGAACGCATTCTTTAGACTCAATCTTTGAGCTTTAGGGAAATTTATAAGAAACCACTTACTCATGTCTTATTTTAATAAAAGCAAAAACCGAGGCACTTATGCCGTAGAACGATACGCTCTTGTGGTTGCACTTCTCATTTATGATGACATCCCATACTTGTTCCTGCTAAGTTTGAAAGTGCTTTTTGTGAGTTGCTCAGAAAAAAAAAGTGCCAAATTAATATTCTGTTTGATAGTAAAGTGCGTGGTCATGGAAACAAAATGTCTAATATGTTCCGTTTGGTTTTTATTAGCAATTAAATTTAACATTGTTCGATTCTGCTCACTGAAATAACTTTTTCCAAGCAGTTAACTAAAAAATAAATAAAATAAAAAACATTACAGCTACTAACATTTAAGTGCTCAATCCACAACATGTGTTATAACAGCAGGTCTGGATGCTCATTCAGACCGCTTACAGTTTATACCCCCTCCCCAAAACAATGGTGCTGTGTATACAATGTTGTTAACAGTACTTTTAAGAGAGTGGTACACCGATGCAACAGGATGCGGTGGGAGGCAACCGACCCAAAATATTTGCTGTTAAAGCACAAACCCAGACTCCAATTCTTAAACTTAAGTTTCAGTGTAGTTCGTTCAAACAGTCTGTGTGCTTCGGGATGTCTTCAGAGTCGGTCTCTTGAAAAAAATATTTATCTGACGAGATTAACTTTATCCATGACAACAGAGGTATTTTCTGACATGTATTTATATATTTACAAAAAAGGGTTCGAAGGGATTAAACATGAATAAACATGTAGTGCAAACAGGCTTGTTTGTTGGCTGATGGTGAACATCATCAGGAAACAATCAGCTGCAACTGGCTTATTTCCATCTCAATCAAACAATTGTGATGTTCAAATTCTGATTTATTTTCATTCTCAATTTATCTGTCGATGAAAAATAACTACACAATGCCTTCGACGACTCACTGGATATTTGCAATCAGAAAAAGAATTAACTAAAATACTGAAAGGGCTGTTTGTTCATCCAATTAAAATGGGGGGGGGGGGGGGGGGGTTCTACTTTATGTGGCAAAAGAAAACATTTAATTTTTGATTAATGTACAACTCAATACAGGATCTCTGGAGCTCAGCCAGAGTGACAATCAGGTTCTTAATACCCTATCTTACCATGGCCACATTTAGAAAGAGTCTTTGTTCTTGCAAACTTCTATGATTAAAGAAGAGGCCAGTGTATTTTCTGAGACCTTCAATACAGCAGTTTAACAGTTTTCCCTTTGTCTGCATCTCTTGACACGATCTTGCCTCTGACTCATGACCTTGGTGTTATTAAGTGAGACCTTACATAGACAGATAAACCCAGATTATATTCAATCAACAGTATTTACCAAAGGTGGATTCACCAAAGATTAAAATATTTCAAAGGTGACCAAGAAAAATTAAAGGCACCTATGATTAATTTCAAGTGTAACAGCAAAGGGTCAATGTGTCATTTTAATATATTTGGATTAATGGGGATGTTAATAATTATAATGAATTTAAATTATTTTTGGTATGTATAAAATGGGGAAGAGGTCTGAGTACTTCCTGGATGCGTTGTAGCTGGATGATAAATAATCTCTCGGTCTGTACACCACAACCTGGTTAACCCTTTAAATGTCTTATTCGGGCCTATACTCGATTCTTAGTTTCTACAACCGAATATTAGCTTGAAACGTGAATATGAAAATAAAAAAATTGTTTAAAAATGTTACACTATTATTACAAACATTACAATGTCGTCGACAAACTCGGATGTATTTACAGTCATCTGTCTGTAAATACCTCAGCATCGCTACGTACAGTTGAAACGTCGTCGGTCGTGAGGCCTAAACTTACTGCGTTGACAAGTCAGTTGCGTAATAATCAATCTGACTCGGTTATGAGCTCACGAGACTAACGTGGCCAGAAACGTGTTCACCTGTCGACCTCACTGCCAGATGTGTGTGTTTTTTTCTTTAGCTCGGGGTTATTTATTCCGACATCCCTGGAGTCACAAACCGACCTAAGCCCGTTGATTTTAAAAGGACTCAGACGCGACTGGGTAGAAAATAGCTAATCCTTCTCAATTTCCTGTCAATTTATGTTTTTTTGTTTTGTTTTTTTATCTTTGTCGTAGCAAATTCAAGTTAATATGTCGTAACACCTCTTCACAAAGTGAGTTGATGTTATCTAAATTGACGCGTCGGTGTTAAATAGCGCAGTTAGCTTCAGTCGCGTAAGTTCGACGACATTCGCAGCTAATGTTGGCTAATTTCACGCTATTCCCGGAACCTCTTTGATATAAACAGCGGATTGTCCGTACTTCTCACATGACAGTTCATGAAATATTGTTATACTTTTGCTTATTTCAAAGTGTATCGCTGGACCTTCGGTGATTCGACGCATTTCGTAGGAAATAACGTTACATTTAAACGTATTTTTACTTCCGCTTTTCCGTGGCTACTAGCTGCGTTAGCTTAGCCACCCATCCCCCACATCACAGTTAGCAGTTAGCCAGGTGATGTTTTTTTTTATTATCGTTTACTTACTTTCCGATCATGTCACAGATTGGGTTACTTAAATCCGCCATGGTTGTAAAAGACTGTGGTTTTCCTTCTTTCTCGCGAGCAAAGCAATGACTGTTTAGGATCCGCTGGAGGTTGGATTTTACCATCCGGCCTCGGGTAGAGACTCGACGGGCTGACTGCTCTCGGCTCTGCTCTGCTAGGAAGTGATCGGTCCGGGAGCTGCGGCTGGTAGAAAAGAAGGGAGTTAAGTTACCCATACTGACTGCCACACGCTTCCGGTTTGCTTTAAAAAATAAAAGTCAGGCAGTTTTGAAAACATGCCACATTACATTGATAACATGAAAATGTTCATTGGGTTTTCATGTTTTCATCTTCAAAATCTATGGCTGAAGTGATATCGCTTAGCATTAGATAATGCAACCATCCTTTGATAATAGACAGAACAGAATGAGGCAACATTTAATTTCTAAAAACGAAAAAGAAGAAAAAAATAAAGGGGGGAACTGAGTCATAAATACTGCAGTGAAGTTAGTTTGAAGTTGGATATTTGACAGACATTCGCTCACTCACTCGCTTCTCAATATATTAAAAATCCATAGAAAATATTAGATGTGTTCAAATGCAATAAAAACAGGTGTGTCTCATAGAGGAGGCTTAGCTCTACCATCCTGTGTTGATTCTGAGTCAACAGGTCACATGACCTAGGAGTTATTGAGCTATAATGCTCATATTTACTGTATAAAATATATAAAATATTCATATAAAATATTAAATGTGTTTAAATACAATAAAAACAGGTGTGTCTCATAGAGGAGGCTTAGCCCTACCATCCTGTGTTGATTTTGAGCCAACAGGTCACATGACCTGGGAGTTATTGAGCTATTAATGCTCATATTTACTGTATAAAATATATAAAATATTCATAAAAAATAGTAAATGTGTTTAAATGCAATAAAAACAGGTGTGTGTCATAGAGGAGGCTTAGCTCTACCACCCTGTGCTGATTTTGAGCCAACAGGTCACATGACCTGAGAGTTATTGAGCTATAATGCTCATATTTACAGTATAAAATACATTAAAAATTCATATAAAATATTAAATGTGTTTAAATACAATAAAAACAGGTGTGTCTCATAGAGGAGGCTTAGCTCTACCATCCTGTGTTGATTTTGAGCCAACAGGTCACATGACTTGAGAGTTATTGAGCTCTAATGCTCATATTTACAGTATAAAATACATTAAAAATTCATATAAAATATTAAATGTGTTTAAATACAATAAAAACAGGTGTGTCTCATAGAGGAGGCTTAGCTCTACCATCCTGTGTTGATTTTGAGCCAACAGGTCACATGACCTGAGAGTTATTGAGCTCTAATGCTCATATTTACAGTATAAAATACATTAAAAATTCATATAAAATATTACATTCGTTTAAATACAATAAAAACAGGTGTGTCTCATAGAGGAGGCTTAGCCCTACCATCCTGTGTTGATTTTGAGCCAACAGGTCACATGACCTAGGAGTTATTGAGCTATAATGCTCATAGTATAAAATACATTAAAAATTCATATAAAATATTAAATGTGTTTAAATACAATAAAAACAGGTGTGTCTCATAGAGGAGGCTTAACCCTACCATCCTGTGTTGATTTTGAGCCAACAGGTCACATGACCTGAGAGTTATTGAGCTCTAATGCTCATATTTACAGTATAAAATACATTAAAAATTCATATAAAATATTAAATGTGTTTAAATACAATAAAAACAGGTGTGTCTCATAGAGGAGGCTTAGCCCTACCATCCTGCGTTGATTTTGAGCCAACAGGTCACATGACCTAGGAGTTATTGAGCTATAATGCTCATATTTACAGTATAAAATACATAAAGAATTCATATAAAATATTACATTCGTTTAAATGCAATAAAAACAGGTGTGTCTCATAGAGGAGGCTTAGCTCTACCATCCTGTGTTGATTCTGAGTCAACAGGTCACATGACCTGGGAGTTATTGAGCTATAATGCTCATATTTACTGTATAAAATATATAAAATATTCATAAAAAATAGTAAATGTGTTTAAATGCAATAAAAACAGGTGTGTCTCATAGAGGAGGCTTAGCTCTACCACCCTGTGCTGATTTTGAGCCAACAGGTCACATGACCTGAGAGTTATTGAGCTCTAATGCTCATATTTACAGTATAAAATACATTAAAAATTCATATAAAATATTACATTCGTTTAAATACAATAAAAACAGGTGTGTCTCATAGAGGAGGCTTAACCCTACCATCCTGTGTTGATTTTGAGCCAACAGGTCACATGACCTGAGAGTTATTGAGCTCTAATGCTCATATTTACAGTATAAAATACATTAAAAATTCATATAAAATATTAAATGTGTTTAAATACAATAAAAACAGGTGTGTCCCATAGAGGAGGCTTAGCCCTACCATCCTGTGTTGATTTTGAGCCAACAGGTCACATGACCTAGGAGTTATTGAGCTATAATGCTCATATTTACAGTATAAAATACATAAAGAATTCATATAAAATATTACATTCGTTTAAATGCAACAAAAAACAGGTGGGTCTCATAGAGGAGGCTTAGCTCTACCATCCTGTGTTGATTTTGAGCCAACAGGTCACATGACCTAGGAGTTATTGAGCTATAATGCTCATATTTACAGTATAAAATACATAAAGAATTCATATAAAATATTACATTCGTTTAAATGCAATAAAAAACAGGTGGGTCTCATAGAGGAGGCTTAGCTCTACCATCCTGTGTTGATTTTGAGCCAACAGGTCACATGACCTGGGAGTTATTGAGCTATTAATGCTCATATTTACTGTATAAAATATATAAAATATTCATAAAAAATAGTAAATGTGTTTAAATGCAATAAAAACAGGTGTGTCTCATAGAGGAGGCTTAGCCCTACCATCCTGTGTTGATTTTGAGCCAACAGGTCACATGACCTAGGAGTTATTGAGCTATAATGCTCATATTTACAGTATAAAATAAATCAAAAATCCATATAAAATAGTAAATGTGTTTAAATGCAATAAAAAACAGGTGGGTCTCATAGAGGAGGCTTAGCCCTACCATCCTGTGTTGATTTTGAGCCAACAGGTCACATGACCTGGGAGTTATTGAGCTATTAATGCTCATATTTACTGTATAAAATATATAAAATATTCATAAAAAATAGTAAATGTGTTTAAATGCAATAAAAACAGGTGTGTCTCATAGAGGAGGCTTAGCCCTACCATCCTGTGTTGATTTTGAGCCAACAGGTCACATGACCTAGGAGTTATTGAGCTATAATGCTCATATTTACAGTATAAAATAAATCAAAAATCCATATAAAATAGTAAATGTGTTTAAATGCAATAAAAAACAGGTGGGTCTCATAGAGGAGGCTTAGCCCTACCATCCTGTGTTGATTTTGAGCCAACAGGTCACATGACCTAGGAGTTATTGAGCTATAATGCTCATATTTACAGTATAAAATAAATCAAAAATCCATATAAAATATTACATTCGTTTAAATGCAATAAAAACAGGTGTGTCTCATAGAGGAGGCTTAGCCCTACCATCCTATGTTGATTTTGAGCCAACAGGTCACATGACCTAGGAGTTATTGAGCTATAATGCTCATATTTACAGTATAAAATAAATCAAAAATCCATATAAAATAGTAAATGTGTTTAAATGCAATAAAAAACAGGTGGGTCTCATAGAGGAGGCTTAGCTCTACCATCCTGTGTTGATTTTGAGCCAACAGGTCCCATGACCTGGGAGTTATTGAGCTCCAATACTCATATTTACAGTATAAAATAAATCAAAAATCCATATAAAATATTACATTCGTTTAAATGCAATAAAAACAGGTGTGTGTCATAGAGGAGGCTTAGCTCTGCACCCTGTGTTGATTTTGAGCCAACAGGTCACATGACCTGGGAGTTATTGAGCTCTAATGCTCATATTTAGCCTACTGTATAAAATATATTAAAAATTCATATAAAATAGTAAATGTGTTTAAATGCAATAAAAACGGGTGTGTGTCATAGAGGAGACTTAGATCTTCTGTTCTGTGTTGATTTTGAGCCAACAGGTCACATGACCTGGGAGTTATTGAGCTCTAACACCCATATTTACTGTATAAAATATATAAAAAATTAATGTGACCTGTTGGCTCAAAATCAACACAGAATGGAAGATGTGAGCCTCCTCTATGACACACACCTTTTTTATTGCATTTAAACACATTTACTATTTTATATGAATATTTTATATATTTTATACAGTAAATATGAGCATTAATAGCTCAATAACTCCCAAGTCATGTGACCTGTTGGCTCAAAATCAGCACAGGGTGGTAGAGCTAAGCCTCCTCTATGACACACACCTGTTTTTATTGTATTTAAACACATTTAATATTTTATATGAATTTTTAATGTATTTTATACTGTAAATATGAGCATTATAGCTCAATAACTCCCAGGTCATGTGACCTGTTGGCTCAAAATCAACACAGGGTGGTAGAGCTAAGCCTCCTCTATGACACACACCTGTTTTTATTGCATTTAAACACATTTACTATTTTTTATGAATATTTTATATATTTTATACAGTAAATATGAGCATTAATAGCTCAATAACTCCCAGGTCATGTGACCTGTTGGCTCAAAATCAACACAGGATGGTAGAGCTAAGCCTCTTCTATGACACACACCTGTTTTTATTGTATTTAAACACATTTAATATTTTATATGAATTTTTAATGTATTTTATACTGTAAATATGAGCATTATAGCTCAATAACTCCTAGGTCATGTGACCTGTTGGCTCAAAATCAACACAGGATGGTAGGGCTAAGCCTCCTCTATGACACACACCTGTTTTTATTGCATTTAAACAAATGTAATATTTTATATGGATTTTTGATTTATTTTATACTGTAAATATGAGCATTATAGCTCAATAACTCCTAGGTCATGGGACCTGTTGGCTCAAAATCAACATAGGATGGTAGGGCTAAGCCTCCTCTATGAGACACACCTGTTTTTATTGCATTTAAACGAATGTAATATTTTATATGGATTCATGATTTATTTTATACTGTAAATATGAGCATTATAGCTCAATAACTCCTAGGTCATGGGACCTGTTGGCTCAAAATCAACACAGGATGGTAGAGCTAAGCCTCCTCTATGAGACACACCCGTTTTTATTGCATTTAAACACATATACTATTTTATATGGATTTTTGATTTATTTTATACTGTAAATATGAGCATTATAGCTCAATAACTCCTAGGTCATGGGACCTGTTGGCTCAAAATCAACATAGGATGGTAGGGCTAAGCCTCCTCTATGAGACACACCTGTTTTTATTGTATTTAAACACATTTAATATTTTATATGCATTTTTAATGTATTTTATACTGTAAATATGAGCATTAGAGCTCAATAACTCTCAGGCCATGTGACCTGTTGGCTCAAAATCAGCACAGGGTGGTAGAGCTAAGCCTCCTCTATGACACACACCTGTTTTTATTGCATTTAAACACATTTACTATTTTTTATGAATATTTTATATATTTTATACAGTAAATATGAGCATTAATAGCTCAATAACTCCCAGGTCATGTGACCTGTTGGCTCAAAATCAACACAGGATGGTAGAGCTAAGCCTACTCTATGACACACACCTGTTTTTATTGTATTTAAACACATTTAATATTTTATATGAATTTTTAATGTATTTTATACTGTAAATATGAGCATTATAGCTCAATAACTCCCAGGTCATGTGACCTGTTGGCTCAAAATCAACACAGGATGGTAGGGCTAAGCCTCCTCTATGAGACACACCTGTTTTTATTGTATTTAAACACATTTAATATTTTATATGAATATTTTATATATTTTATACAGTAAATATGAGCATTATAGCTCAATAACTCCTAGGTCATGTGACCTGTTGACTCAGAATCAACACAGGATGGTAGGGCTAAGCCTCCTCTATGAGACACACCTGTTTTTATTGTATTTAAACACATTTAATATTTTATATGAATTTTTAATGTATTTTATACTGTAAATATGAGCATTAGAGCTCAATAACTCTCAGGTCATGTAACCTGTTGGCTCAAAATCAACACAGGATGGTAGGGCTAAGCCTCCTCTATGAAACACACCTGTTTTTATTGCATTTAAACGAATGTAATATTTTATATGGATTTATGATTTATTTTATACTGTAAATATGAGCATTATAGCTCAATAACTCCTAGGTCATGGGACCTGTTGGCTCAAAATCAACACAGGATGGTAGAGCTAAGCCTCCTCTATGAGACACACCCGTTTTTATTGCATTTAAACACATATACTATTTTATATGGATTTTTGATTTATTTTATACTGTAAATATGAGCATTATAGCTCAATAACTCCTAGGTCATGGGACCTGTTGGCTCAAAATCAACATAGGATGGTAGGGCTAAGCCTCCTCTATGAGACACACCTGTTTTTATTGCATTTAAACGAATGTAATATTTTATATGGATTTATGATTTATTTTATACTGTAAATATGAGCATTATAGCTCAATAACTCCTAGGTCATGGGACCTGTTGGCTCAAAATCAACACAGGATGGTAGAGCTAAGCCTCCTCTATGAGACACACCCGTTTTTATTGCATTTAAACACATATACTATTTTATATGGATTTTTGATTTATTTTATACTGTAAATATGAGCATTATAGCTCAATAACTCCTAGGTCATGGGACCTGTTGGCTCAAAATCAACATAGGATGGTAGGGCTAAGCCTCCTCTATGAGACACACCTGTTTTTATTGTATTTAAACACATTTAATATTTTATATGCATTTTTAATGTATTTTATACTGTAAATATGAGCATTAGAGCTCAATAACTCTCAGGCCATGTGACCTGTTGGCTCAAAATCAGCACAGGGTGGTAGAGCTAAGCCTCCTCTATGACACACACCTGTTTTTATTGCATTTAAACACATTTACTATTTTTTATGAATATTTTATATATTTTATACAGTAAATATGAGCATTAATAGCTCAATAACTCCCAGGTCATGTGACCTGTTGGCTCAAAATCAACACAGGATGGTAGAGCTAAGCCTACTCTATGACACACACCTGTTTTTATTGTATTTAAACACATTTAATATTTTATATGAATTTTTAATGTATTTTATACTGTAAATATGAGCATTATAGCTCAATAACTCCCAGGTCATGTGACCTGTTGGCTCAAAATCAACACAGGATGGTAGGGCTAAGCCTCCTCTATGAGACACACCTGTTTTTATTGTATTTAAACACATTTAATATTTTATATGAATATTTTATATATTTTATACAGTAAATATGAGCATTATAGCTCAATAACTCCTAGGTCATGTGACCTGTTGACTCAGAATCAACACAGGATGGTAGGGCTAAGCCTCCTCTATGAGACACACCTGTTTTTATTGTATTTAAACACATTTAATATTTTATATGAATTTTTAATGTATTTTATACTGTAAATATGAGCATTATAGCTCAATAACTCCTATGTCATGTGACCTGTTGGCTCAAAATCGACACAGGATGGTAGAGCTAAGCCTCCTCTATGAGACACACCTGTTTTTATTGCATTTGAACACATCTAATATTTTCTATGGATTTTTAATATATTGAGAAGCGAGTGAGTGAGCGAATGTCTGTCAAATATCCAACTTCAAACTAACTTCACTGCAGTGTCATAAATCACCAATTAGTAGAATTTTGACAATATTTTGTTAATTCAACATGAAGATATATATCTTGTTTTATGTCTCTCACTCTCCCCATTAGCAGGAGCATGCAGGATATGTTTTTGTGATCAATTCTTTTTAGGTGGATTTACAATACAGTACTACACAGCACAGCTGCACATACACAAACAACTCCATAAGGTTTCGACATCCACCACCCATTCGCACACTGCCACCCACTCAAGCCCCAACCCCACCACGATTCTCAGTTTGCAAGATATTTAAACATTTAAATTGTCTCACATCTTGTGATATAAAAAATCCAATATGCATTGACAATGGATAATATTTGTTAAAGCATACAACAAAGCTGTTCCAGAGTTGGGCCCATCTATTTATTTGCAGCATTTATTTTAAGGTGGACAGGACAGCATTAACAACAACCAGTGCTTTATTTTATGAACAAAACATACCAGTAATCGAACGCATAACTAATTCCTGATTGAACATAGGTATGTCAAAGAACATAATGTCGTATGTTTATAATTTTAACGTTCCCATTTAAATTATTGACAAGTCAAAATGATCCATATTCTCCAAATTAGAAGAGTTGGGGTTAGGGTTAAAGTAGAATAGAATAGAATAGAATAGAGACTTTTATTTTGAAAGCGGAACACATTATTACAGTTACGCCCTAAATGAACTAACACGTACTTTGACCACTAATGCTAACAAGCTAACGCTAACCAGGAAAGCTAAAGGTGCTAAAGATCATGATCGTAATTTCACCCATGGAAATTGACTGGCCCTGACCTGTGACCAGATTAAATAGCAATAAACGCTGGTTCATATATCGAGTACCGACACTAAAATATGATCATGATGTTTATGCTTTATGTTTATTTAATGTCGAGACAAATTAAGACTCCTTGCCGTTTGTTGCCTTTAGCCAAGTCGAAGCCGAGCCTGAAAAACAAATAGCTGATGTTGTGTTAGCCGCCGCTAGGCTAAAGGCTATGTGTGTTTACAGGGGGCGTCTAATGGAAAAGTACCAAGGACAGAGAAAAACTTTGAACAAAGACTCTAAAGATTTAGGGTTTCTTATTACTGAACTTTTATTGTCACCACGTTGCAACTCATGCTAAAAGGTTGTTACTGTTAAAAAAAAAAAAAAAAAGTAGTTTGTTCAGTATTTACTTTGTTTATGTGTTGAAGTGTGTGCAGTGCACTCCCAACACTGTAGGCTACTATTTAGGCCTACCGGTATTTATTTTTTGACTTTACCTGAGTTTCCTTTTACATTTATATCACACATAATTTATTTAATAAATATTTTTAATTCAAATGTTAAATAGTTTATGATATGAATATTTATTATTGATCATACTACCCCAGTTCAGCACAAAAATCATTCAATGGGGGGGGGGGTTTATAAAACTTACAGTGAAGTCTTTCTATTTTATTTAATAGTGTTGCTCAGATCCTTGCTTGTTATGTTGTAGGCCCTACACCTCACATGGTTTCTCATTATGGATTATTTCTTAGTGGTGCTACTTCTACTTGAACTATACAAATACTCTAACATCTTTTGATATTGCTTGTAAATTTGGTATTAAGCATAGAATATCCTGTACCCAACCGTTGTTTGTTGGTGTCCAATAGGTACCTAGATTAATTTCAAACCATAGACTGTAACTAACTAAAGCTACCAACTGCGATGGTTTGATTTGATTTGATTTATTTGTCAGTAGAAAAGAAATACAAAAAAACTGACGAGGATAACACAGAAAAGTCCAGGACTTATTTCCACTGTGGTCCTCTGACTGATGGTGAGGTGGATGTGGGGGCAGGGGGGTCTTAAAATGAGAAATGCCTACTTATTTTATTTATTTATTTACATATAGGCCTGGGGTGTAACAGCTTCCAAAGGGGCACTATTGAGCCATTTTGCCACAGCCATGTAGGAGACCCATATATTATGTTAATTTTCAACAGGCTTGATGTGTGGAAAGTTTCAGAGTTTTTGACTATGGTAAAAAAAAAAAAAAAAAAAGGCCAACCATTTGGTTAATAATAAAAGGAATGGCAAGGTTTCAAAAGGCCGTTTGCACCCTCCACTGCACTCAGGACCTAATTAACATGTGATAGAAGAAGAAAAAAAAGATTAAGCAAGACTTTGAGAGGCATGGTGCCAGGTGAGAAGACAGTGTGCAGTGACTTACTGTCCACATGATGGCGACAAAGCAGCAGCACAGGCTCCAGTTGAACATTATGACGTTACTACAAGAATTTAAATCAATTATTTATTTATTTATTAATCAATTGACATTAATTAACTTGATACATTTTTCAGTAACAAGTTACATAAAGAAGTTAATTGCTTCAGTGTGGTTGCTCAGGGTTAGTCCAAAAACCTGAAAGTTTACCCATAGGAAATGTTGCACTATGAATGTTTATGAATCCAAAATGAATCCATATACAAAATTGTGATATATTATAATTGACACCTCTGGTTATCCTGCATCCTCATATGTCCACTGACTGCAGCCTCAAAAATATAATACAGTAAACTCCTCCAAAAATAGATGTTTATAAGCAGGGATGTTATGTTATGAAACTGAACTCAGATTTTAAGTGCTTGTATGTCCTTTTTTTTTGGCTATACTTTATAGTCCTACTCTTCTACATTTCAAAAAAAGGAATAGCGTTCCCATAATGTGCATGAGGATACTTGTAATGGAGTATTTTTCATTATAGGGGGGGTTACATGACTTGTCTGTTGGACTGGATTGCATTACACTGGGAGTTCACTGAGTTCATGTTAAAGGGATAGTTTCACATTTCGGGAACCACACACTCTTTTATATAAAATTTTACACCAGAAGATCATTTTGTCATTATGTCTATACTATACTAGCAACCAGTAAGTTAGCTTATCTTATCTTATATTAGCTTAGTACGACCGAATAAAGGGAGAAGCTAGTAGTAGCCTACAGTAACGTTATGGCATTATCCAAGGCTAACAGATTTCACCTATCACAACCATGTATTATATTAACGATCACAACCAGTAAAGCTATATCAAACTATAGAAAGAAGACGAAAAAACAAGTTTTTTTTGTATTGGACAGTAAAAGAAATATCAAATGATGTAAAAATCGCCATTCCAAGTGTCAAAAGGTATTTAAAAAAAACTTTTTAAAACTGTGGCATGCTGAGTGAATGTAGCCTACTTCTTGGGTGTAGGCTATTCTCTGTGCAAACAAATTACAAATACCGGAATTTGTGCTCGTATTAAAGTAAGGAAATACATAATAAACAGGAGACCGGTTTAATTTTCCAACATAAATAAATCCAAACCAAGCGGTGGAGTCTAAAAGACCAGCCCCTCTCTCTCTACCTCTGTCAATGTGTTGTTTGACTTTTTCCACCCGCCTCGGCGCGCGCCTCCCTCAAGTTTGTCCCTCAGCGCGATCCGTCGCTCGTCCATCGAAGGAGCAGAAGAAAAAAAAAAAAAGGAAAGCGACGCCTGAGAGAGCGACGCTCGCTCGCTCGCTCGCTTGCAGCTGATGTACCGCGGGCTCAAAAATGGAGAGCGACACCACTCTGAGGAGAATAAAAACCTTCGGGACACAGAATTATGTAGTGCAAGATAACAACAGCTCCCGGGACCGGTGCGGGAATAACGGCTACAGCGATGTTGGTGACCCGAAGAGGAAACCCGAAGTGAACCTGTACCTGCTGAGGGAAGGGCTGGCAGCTTCCCTGGTGTCTGTGTTTATTTTGGTGCTGTGGGGACTGGTTCATTTGTCGTTACAGCAGCTCGTCATCGGAAAGCCGAGCGGCGACTTCAACGCAGTGAGAGCCAGGTGAGATTTGTGTCCGTGTCTGTCTGCTCCCTTTCTCTGGGGCTGTGTGTGTGTGTGTGAGTGTGTGTTAGCTAACGGTCTCGTAGCAGCAGAGCTCCGCTAACCTTTCCTCTAGTTTGACAACAGACCCGCCTAGAAACCACTACTACCGGGAGTCACCAACACCTACACCTCCACCTCCAAGGTAACCCGCGGGGCAGACAGGTGTTACAACAACTGTGTGGCGGTTAGAGGAGTTTGGCTCAGGACTGAAGAGAGAAAATACAGCAACATCCAGATGTGATCCATGAATGATGTAACATCCAAAGAGTAGTGTTAAAAAAAAACCCAAAACTGATTTATGCCAGGTGAAATGATCCCGACATTCATTAACAAGAATATCATTGCATAAAGTCGAAAATCCTCTTTGCAGCCGATGTAACAGCACAGTTATTATTTGCAAAATTGCCTGAAGTGATGCATCAGAGCATTGGAGTAGAAAATACAAATACAGCACAGACCTCAATTTAAAAAGACAGTAACAAAGATGATGAATAGATAGGTTGTGTGGGAGACATCTCCATAAACTCAGAGGGAGTTATGGTTGGTGTTTCTGTCTATTTTCTGACTTTAATGATTTGAAAATATTAACCTGGGATTGCTTGATAATGAAATAATCATTAGTTGCAGCCCAACTATACCTTTAAATGCCATGTAACTAGTAGTAAAGTAGTTACATTTACAGGTGAGGAAATTCAATATCAAGGTTGGTGAAAACACATGCAAACAATATTATTCTATATACTAACCACAGTTTTCACAAAATGATGTGTATCCATTAAAATAAAAATAATTGACAATGTCATTGTCAGCCTGTGAGCCCATAGCACACACCAAGGAAAACATCCCATTCATTCTAAGAAGCTTATTTATTCATTTTCTTTGATAAACCAACCACTTAGCTCCACAGTGCATCACTTTTGCACTCCCTGTGTGAAAAAAAAGGAGAGGTAAGGATTATGGCACTGAGTCTGAGGTCAGCAGGGCTGTGGTTGAGTTTTTGAAAGTGCTGGGTGATGGGATTTGCCATCATTTGGCTGGTTGCTCCATAAATGAGTCAGGCATGCTGCATTTTAACTGATTAGGGCTCTGAGCTCCTTTGGTCACAATTGTGGTTTCCATGACTCCAAGCCTCGCAAATCCACTTCTGAGAGTTTTTTTTGGGGGCATAAATGGTGCCCTGGAGGTTTTTGTAAAAATTGACTGAGAGAAGAAGTTTTGATAACAACATTAATGTCATTTGGTAGTTGGTATTTCACTACAACAAACTGCACGTACTAGTGGATTTTTATGAATTTTGGGGCTTTTGACTTCACTCACTACAGTTTAATGACATGAATTATGAATGAATGCATGATTACTCTCTTCACACCTCTAAAATTCACTTGCTGGTGCCTGTGAGCATCACTTAGCACATCAGCACTTATCAGCACTGGTGTGGGCAGTGGAGCCAGCTCTGGGATTTCGTGAACAGCTGCAGCAAACACCATCGACAGCTGCTTGATTTAAAAAGAAAAGATGAGAAAAAGCATCTGTTTTTTGTTTTTTTCCCTGTGCTGTGTGGGCTCCTTTGCTTTATATTTCCTCTTCTGCTTCTTAAATGAACCTGTGTCAGTATTTTCTAATTAATATATTTGGCATGAATGAAAAATAAATTAATGCTAGCCTCCTTCTGTTGTCAGTTGCTTTGACAATTAATTGACTAATAGTTTCAGCTCTTGGTGATTGAATTATAAGAAACATACCTTCATATACAGCCAATGGGCAGCTGCATGTTCTAACAGTTTAGTTCTAACTTTAGTAAAACGTACAGTACATGAGATCGAGGGCTCACACAAATATAAACACCAGTCACTGTCTGACATAAATGAATGCATCTTAAAAAGGTAGCGGACCCATGCACTGTAGAGGCTGTAGAGAGATTTAAACCTGGCTTCCTGAGAGTCATAAGTCATATGTACTATACACACATACATAGAGACATACTGTATGCACAGTGATGCGTTCCCTGTAACAATAACATTGGACCGCAGGAAATTAATGAGACGTGCTGTGTAATGTTGTTGCAATGGAACAAGAAGAAGGGCCTGGTTTACTGCCCCTGCACAGTTTCACATCAACACAATCATCTCTTCCCCTCCTTTTCCCTCTCCTGTCTCACCTCACAATCTAGACGGCACTTGGAGCAGATCACCAGCGTCGGGCCGCGACCGGTGGGCAGCCCGGAGAACGAGGTCCTGACAGTGGGCTACTTGTTGGAGCAGATCGAGAACATCCGGACGGAGACGGCAGCGGGTGCCCATCAGCTCACGGTGGACGTCCAGCGTCCCACCGGCTCGTTCTCCATCGACTTTCTCGGAGGCTTCACCAGCTTCTACGACCGTGTCACCAACATCGCTGTCAGGCTGGAGCCCAAAGGCGGCGCGAACCATCTCATGCTCGCCAACTGCCACTTTGACACAGTGGCCAACAGCCCAGGTATAGAAAACACTCACCCGTCCCTCTAACAAAACTGCTTCCTGCTCACGTACTGTAAGAGCTTTACTGAAGAAGGCACAGCAAATGAAGAAGAGCCCTCTAATTATAAAAGTTTAAAGATGAACGGTTAAGATCCTGTCACTTTAGGTTACTGCTAAGATAGAAGTAGGCCGGTGGGTGAGATTACGAGTGATTTTGAGGAACATTTACAGCCACTTCCTTAAAATTTTATTTAGCTGTAAACATAGCTTTAAATACTCACAATAGCTCTTTCTTTATCAGTGCGTAGAAACCGCACAGTCGGTTTACAACATTCAAGTCCTCAGGTGTTTTGTGATGATGATAATACCCTCATTTGTGTCGTCTCTTATGAAGTGTAGTCATGTGGGCCCTTGCACAGTGAAAATGTAACCGCCATAACAAGCCAGCCCCGGAAAATGTGGATCCAAAGTACTTCTTGTAAATTATTACAAACAGTCACATTGTGTTTGAACAGGAAGCTGCGTAAAGTAACCAGGGGACGGACAGTGTTAAACAGTGTTTACCGATCAGGGGCCGTATTCACAAAGAATCTTAAGGTTAAAAGTAGCTCCTAAGGGCCGAATTTAGGAGCAACTCCTAAAAAAAGTGGGCGTGTCAGTCTTAAATTTAGGACTCCTAGTTTTTTAAAATAAGAGTAATTCACAAAGTATTTTATGCCTAAAAGTAGCTCCTAAGTCTGGGAGAGCTTAAAAGTCCTCGTGAGGACTCCTAACTCAGTAAGACCTATTCACAAAGAATCGCAAATGGCTGCAGCCAGGCAAATGTATGGAGGACTGCGAATTGCTGCAGGGGGGGGTGCTGGAGCACCTGCCCCTTTGCCCTTTGATGCCCAAAGTGCCTTTTTGTCGGTGTTTTTTTTTTTTTTTTTTTTTTTGGGGGGGGTCATCTACAACATTTTCGCTATAAAACGGGAGTAGTGACGGTGACGAACTGTCCAATATAGGCGTCACAACGGTCGGACCGAGGTAACTGCGACAGCTGCGATGCAGTCATGCTGATGTGAGCCAAAAATATTTTTAAAAAGTTGTTGGGTGCGCTAGACACACACATCTGTTAGTATTAATAGCTCATGTGATAAGGCAGCTCCCCCAGTAAACTAAACTTATTGTTAGTCTGGGTTCAAATCCTGCTATAGGCCACAAATGTGGCTAATGCATTTTCCTTTTCTCATCATTATTATGATCACCATATAGGGCTGTCAACGAATGTGAAAATTAATATTAAAATGTGGGAAGAAAAAAAACCAGCGGCTGCTTTGCGAGTGGACGCACTGACCCTCATTGCATTTGCACAGCGTCACACTGCAGAAAGTGAGACGCAACAAAAACTGTAGCAGAAAGATGCAGATGGCAGAGAGAAAGACAGAAAGTTCAGAGCCCAACTTGGCAGCAGAGAGAGTGGTTTGGACTCGAAGCAGTCTGAAAAGCCCCGTCGGACCTGACGGCAAAAAAAAAAAAAAAAGTGGAGCGGAGCAGCGTCGGCGGTGGCGAGGAGGAGGAGAAGGAGGAGGGAGGGGAGGGGAGGGGAGGGGAGGGGGGGCGCCGCCGGCACTCAACAACCAATCACCGTGTTGAGCGCCTCGAATTCGTGCACGAGAATTGACGTAATCCATAGCAACGGGGCGTCACCAGGGCGTCACTCTTACTTTGCTCTTAGTGATTTATCCTTAGTAAGAGTAGGTCTCAGCGGCTTTGTGAATAGCTTTTAAGAAAAAACTCCTACGTAAAAACTTTTAGTGCGAGTCAGGAGCACTCCTAGCGGTAAGATAAAAGGCTTTGTGAATACGGCCCCAGAGGTCGTATGTGATGTTCAAGATGTATTTCTCTTGTTTAGAGCTGCAACCATTGATAGATTAATCGAAGAATAATCGATTATTAAATTAATCGTCAACTATTTTGATAATCGAATGATCGGTTTGTGTAGTTTTTTAAAGAAAAAAAGTCAAAATTCTCTGATTTCAGCTCCTTAAATGTGAATATTTCTGGTTTCTTTGTTCCTTTATGACAGTAGACTGAGTATCTCTTTGGTTTGTGGACAAAACAAGACATTCGAGGACGTCATCTTGTGGTTTGGGAAACACTGATTGACATTTTTCAACATTTTTTAACATTTTATCGACCAAACAACAAATTAATCGTTTACGACAGATTACTCGATAATGAAAATAATCGTTAGTTGCAGCCCTACTCTTTGTTTTAATCCAAGAAGTGTATTTATTTTTCACTTAGACTTTACACAGTAGAGCCCATTGGAGAGACATGTTGCCCAGTTCTCACACACACACACACACACACACACACACACACACACACACACACACACACACACACACACACACACACACACACACACACACACACACACACACACACACACACACACACACACACACACACCCAAAAAAGTACACACAGCTGCACCGGCAAAAGGAAATTGATCCAAGAGGTGTGGACCAGGAAGATACATTTTCATGTCAGCTGCTGCCTGCAGGCCTTTGATTTCTTGGAATTCTAAATATTTGTCTGTGTAAAAAATAAAAATGGTAAAAAAAAAAAGAATAAAGAACAAAGAGGCAGTACACAGTCTGGCACATATTTTTGCGAATAGTTTGAATACATTTGCAGGCAAACGTGGTCATCACAGTTAACAATAGTGTTAAAAAAAGCACCTATAATTACTTTCCAGGCTTTTATTCATACAATACATGCCATTTTGTGAACTCTAACTGAGTGTTTTTAGGGACAAGGATTAGTGTGTCGCTGACATAAGTGGCAGTGACAGGGGCATGAATGGTGCCCAGACAGACAGTGAACAGACTCCCACCACCCCCCACCTCATGAAAAAACATGCAATCCAGAAAGCCGGAGCGCATGATGTCTCAGTTTGGCTCTCTAATCTTTAGGTCATTTTTTGCTCGTATTCTCAGTAAATGGTTTTCCTCACCGCTAACCTGTCTAATCTTTCCGCATCACATGCCCTGTTCACATGCTCTTTTCCCTTTCTTCTCGCTGTTACCCCTTTTTCCCCTTTGTGCTCTCACCATCCTTCAAGCAGTGGGAGATTGGGTTTGTTGCATTCTTCACATGTTTGCACACGGAGCCTACTCCCCTCATGTGTTGAGGAAGTTGTGTTTTTCTTGTGCACTTCAGAGTTATCAGCTCTATCATCTGTGTTTAAAAAAAAAAAAAGTTTTATCTTGAGGTACTCAGTAAGTACAAAGTTATGATATGGGTGCACACAGCTACATGTCTCTGTATGTAAATGCCAGTCTGACTGAGCCTCTGTTTATTTTGCCTGATTCAAGTGAAGGCTGATATGAGCTGGTATGTTTTACAGGCTTATAGAATATTAATACACTGGTTTGCTTTGCTTTAGGTGCCAGTGATGATGCAGTGAGCTGTGCCGTGATGCTTGAAGTCCTCCACTCTCTGGCCAACCAGTCCACTCCCCTTCACCACGGAGTTGTCTTCCTCTTTAATGGAGCAGAGGAAAATATCCTGCAGGTAAAGCAAAGTGACACGAAGACATATTTTACACTTTGCGTGCAGGAATAGCTCATCTACACCATATTGGATTGTCAGTGAAGTTAAAGCTTCTCGTCTCTTTCTGTCACGTCTTATTATCTCTTACATCCCTACGCTCTCTCTTTCTCTCTCTTTCTTCGTGTCTCTTATTTTCTCTCCACCAGGCCAGTCATGGTTTCATTACGCAGCATCCGTGGGCCAAGCAGGTGCGGGCATTCATCAACTTGGAGGCTGCAGGTGTTGGAGGAAAGGAGGTTGTTTTCCAGACAGGTAAATCTGTGTGTTCCCTCTGGCTTCCTCTGTGTTTTGCATATCTGTGTGTTTTTTTGCTGAAATTGAAAAAGCTTGCAAAAAAAGAAAGAAGCGATGTAGTTTTTTGCTGTTTCAGACAAAACCGAGACACTATCAAGTGTTGTATGTATACTCCACCTGCATTATCCGCCCTTATTCCAACCTTTTACATTCTGGCTGGCTGACAGGATCTATATGGATTACTAACAGCCTGATTATGCTTCCTGAGGTGCCTGTAAAATTGCATCTATATTTAAAAAGTTATCTGATGCACTACTGCTTGCACAAATGAGGCATGCAATGCATTAAACAAGCTATACGTATATACCGCCCAACCACAATCAGCAAGTGGTAAGCACAGCCGAGTCATGATCTCTACATTAATCACTCTGTTTGATCAAACTTTCATCCTCTAAGGTCCAGAGAACCCGTGGCTGGTCCAGGCCTACGTGCACGCAGCCAAACACCCTTTTGCCTCCGTGGTCGGCCAGGAGGTCTTTCAGAGCGGCATCATCCCCTCTGACACAGACTTCCGCATCTACAGGGATTTTGGTAACATCCCAGGTAAAGAGAGCCCCACATTATACAGAATACAGTATAGAAAATTAATAAAACGGGGCGTTGTATAGCTCACGTGGTAGAACAGGCGCCCTGTAAACAGAAGCTTTATTCCTCGCTGCAGTGTCACTGGGTTCAATTCAGCTGTCCTTTCAAAATAAAGGCGTAAATAAGCCTGTAAAATGTAAAAAGAAAGAAAATTAATAACACTAACAGTGACTAGATAAGGTAAAGTAAAGGTACTTTTATTTACTTTTGTTTTATTCTGTGTTTTGCATTTGTTTTTTCAATCTAATAATGTGTATAATCGTATATTTCATTTACAGGCATTGATCTGGCTTTCATTGAAAACGGTTTCATCTACCACACCAAGTACGACACTGCCGACAGGATCCTGACAGACTCGATACAGAGAGCTGGTATGCAAATATTCACATCTGCATTCATACTGACAGAAAGTCGAATGTTAACACTTTCTTTCGCACTCCTAACACATTGATTGAAAGTTGGCGGTTGTGTGTCTGACAGTCAAGGGGAGTGCCAACACATTTTTTTGGGGGGGACACAATGACACAAAAAAAGCATGCTGTGCTTGTTACCCAGTTTCATATTGGTCAGCACTCTGCTAATCTCATTATCTCCCCGAGCACCAAGACATGCATACATGCATACATACCAACCACAGACTCTCGCTGTCGCACTTGCCCCCATTTACCCCGCGTCTCTGTGTCACTGAATTATTTTGCTTTACTTAGCCGAGAATCCAGTCAGTCAGCGCTAAAAAAACCCAGTTGGCACCGTTCCCTCTCTTCCTCAGCAGCTACTGGACACCTCCCTCTGCTGCTTCTGTGCACAGCAAGGCACCATGAAAGGCATGAATTATTAGAGAGAGAGAGAAAGTGAGGTTTCAGGGGGAAGGTGGAAGGTATTTTTAGTCTGTGAAGAAGGAGGCATGTTTGTAAGGTGGAGACGAGATACAGCACAGGGATGGAAGAGGAGGAGGAGCGAGATACACCAGTAGCTCTGATCTGTTGATGCTTGTGATGGACACAGTCTGTTTGTGGACTCTTTAAACTTTAAAAACCCTCTGGGGGCAAGGTGCAAGGCTAGCATCGCTCTGATTTAGACTCCCCCCTGATTAAAAACCCATATTTCCTTGTAAGGAAAAACAAACACAGCTGTAAATGATGACGTTTTCTAATTGATCATATCTTCATTTTTAGCTTTGTCATGGTGAAATTCAGATTTCTGTGTAACAAGCAGTGAATGCTTCGTGGACTAGTAGCTGCTGTACACTCAGTTGTTTACACTTTCAGGCCACAGTGAGACTACCAGGCGGAAGAACAATGGAGCTTTGTGAGCTTGTGAGTGTGTGAGTGTGTGTGAGTGTGTGTGTGCTGTTAACTGTGCAGACATACAGGCAGCAGCTCAGATAAAAGAAAGTTAGCCTCGGGCGGCAGTAACCAACATGGCAGCCTCTCACCGACGCGATTTCTCATCTACATTCGACCTCACGGCTGGAGCTAATTCCACAGCGAGTCCCTCTACGCGTCTCATACACTGGTGTTCAACTGTTGCGTAACCAACGGAGGCCATTCAGGCTATAAATCAGTTGACACACACGTACACACAACCAACCAACCAACCAACCAACCGCCATACTTCTTCTGCACACACTACCGTTTGGCACATGAATCATTTTTGCTCTCTCACACCGCTACACTTTCATTTTCCTGCTCTCATTCTCACAATCATATAAACCATTATACACTCAAACAATAGGCATGACAACACACTCTCACTCACACACAGCTAATGATTTAAGTTAGAATAGGCATAAATAACTGTGATCTCATGCATCTTCTCTTATACAATAGAGTACTAGTGTTTTAAAAAAGATTAGTATGAGTATGATAATGGTTTTATAAATGTTATTGTCCATAAAGAGGCTGTAGTAGTGTGTGTGTGTGTGTGTGTGTGTGTGTGTGATAGAGAGTGGCAGAGCATGGTGTTTAAACAAGATCAAGATGCTGGTTGTTAGAGCAAGTATGATTTATGGCCTGAATTATCTTCCATACACGTGAAAAACTAAAGTAAACTGGAGCTTAGATTAATGAATAACAGAGTTTGTGCGTGTACATGAGCTTTTTTGAGTGCATGTGGTTTTTGTAGCCTGTCACGCGGGTTACAAAGTTATACTAAGTCATCAGTAAACTGTCCACAGCTCAAATGTGTCAGCTCTATTAAGATGATCCTTTTTTTTTTTGCTCATATTACCCATTTCCTTCCTCTGATTGTAGGGGTCACATTACAATTTGCGGAAACTGAAAAAGCCACAAGAGAGCAATTTCAGTGTCTGTACAGTAGTTTGTACATTTCCACGAGTTATTTTGTACCCACGTCCGTCCTCTCTCCGTCTCCCGCGACCCAGCCGATGCTCTCCTGTCCTGTTCTAGTGAATGTGAAATCGATACCAAAGCCCCAAACCCAGCAGTTGTGTTTGCTGTGCTGTGCGTTCTGCCTTGAAGTGCTTCACCTCTAAAGAAACTCCCTTCCTCTGTTTAGGCGACAACATCCTGGCCGTGCTCAAGTACCTGGTGATGTCAGAGAAGCTGGCCGATTCCTCGGACTATCGCCATGGCAACATGGTGTTCTTCGACCTGCTAGGGGTGGTCGTGGTGGCGTACCCCGCCCGCGTCGGCACCATCCTCAACTACATGGTCGCCACGGCCACCTTCCTCTATCTGGCTCGGAAAGCATCGCTACCCGGCAACGGGGGTAGGTCGCATTTCCTGTCGTGGATGTGATGTCACATCATTTCCTGAACTGGGAAAAAAATAGTCCACTGCCAAGTTCAAACTGTTGGATTAATTTCTTTTTTTTTTTTCCTGTAGAAGAGTTTAATGAGCTGTGTTTGTGTGTTAACGTCTTCATTCAACATTCTTCTCTGTGTTTTTCAGGCGGCCGCTACGTTCGAGACCTGGCGTACGCCACGGGCGTGGCGGTGCTGAGCTGGTTCGTCACCCTGCTGTCGGTGCTGATCGTAGCTCTGCTCGTCACTCTGCTGGGCCGCTCCATGTTTTGGTACAACCACTTCTATGCCTCCATCTGCCTGTACGGGGCCGCAGCCACAGGCAAGATGATCCTCATCCACACCCTCGCCAAAAACCTTTACTACGGGGTGAGTGACTGTTCAGTTTCGGGCACTAACTTTTTAAAGTGCAGACATATGTGAATTTTAACGGAACTCTCCAACCCGGGGAAGTGAAATTGTTTTATTACAGACATCAAAAAGATGTAGAAACCACATTGTGCATCACTCCTAGTCTCCTTCCGACTTGCACCGCTATGGGAAACCCATGAGAGTAATTTAAAGTCCAGGCCAAAGGGGAGTGTTTGGAGAAACAAGAATCTGAAAGAAAAGTCGACCATTTAGATTTATATCTCGCACAGTACTTCTTTTTTCCATTACAGGTTTCACATTTTTGCGCAGAGTTCATCTTGTGCAGGACGATGCCGGCTTTATTTTTGGGTAGTATGTGAAGTAAAAAAGGAGGTCAACGTATTTTCCCTGAGCCTAATATCTCATGATGTCTCGCTCTGCTCACATTAAATGAGGACGAAAGTGCAGAGAGGAGAAAGCCAGGCAGTTTCACTTCCTCCTCTGTGATTACAGAACAGCAGCTCTTTGTGTACATTTGTGTATGCGTGCGTGCGTGTGCGTGCAAGAATATAACTGTGGAGGTGTCAGACATGATGTCATCTGTCAGTCACATGCACACACTCCTTTTGTACCAATGTGGCTTTTAATTGTCAGTGCATCCCAGCCCGTTAACAGTTAAGTGTGATTCTTAGCCGTACTCTTTGCAGCGTTGCAGACAGAGCTTCTGTAGATGTAAAGAACAGCTAGTTGTTTGTCAGCTTGTGATTGTGAGGTGGAAAACATCACTGAGAGTTGTTATTTTTCATCTGGGGCTGCAGATAACCACATTATGAACTCCAGCTTACCCTGGCCAATTTCCAGAAAGGAAACAGACCAAGCTTTGTCCACGTACTACACAAGGCTTCATTTTTCTTGTACTGAAAGAAGATGAAATGACTGATGTCTGCAGGATTTCTACAGATTTCTACAAATTGCTTGGTCACTGATAATTTGGAATTCTGGTTCACTTGTTCCCAAACATTTTTTGCTCGATTTGCCCCACAGCCAGATGTTGAGTTCATTCGAAGCTGGATATGCTTTTGTTGATGTAACAGGATTGGATGTGACAGTGAGTTACAGTTACTTCTAGCATACCTAATGATTTTTTAAAGCATTGTGTCAATGGCAGTGTGTGTGTCTGTGTGGGTTGTTTCTATATAACAGCTGTTTATTTTTCTCCAGAGAGATCATTCAACCACAGTGGAAGTTGAGAAACAAGTTGAGCGAGTGTTTGTCAGCGAAGCGGAGAGATCGGCCATGTGCAGTAGTGGCATGTTGAGCTTTATAATAAAATACTGCAGCAAGCCTCTTAATCAGCCTGATGTAATACATGCACAGGGATAGTCACTGAATACTTTGTGCAGTAGTAGAGCATTTTTTTTCTTTTCTAAATCATTTTCATTGGATTTTTGTTCCTTTTTTTTGTTTCATAATTTTAGTTTCAGGAAAAGACAGTGGTTCCTGGTGGAAAATTCCCACTGTAGCAACAGGGAAGTACAAAGTCATACGTGTCTGAATTGTTGCTTTGAAAAACATCAGTAATATGATGCCTTGGGTAAACCAATGACATATTTAGTTGATATGTTTAGAGTAGCAGGTCTCTAGAACCTGATTTTGTGTAGATCTATATATCTGAATTTTAAATATTAGTCTGAGAATCCAGGAAAATAAATATTAATGAAAAACTTTGTTCCAAAGTGTTTTCGCAACATTTCTTTGTTGAAAACAAACAAAACAAACAAAACAAACACAGATGAGCATGATTTATCTGGGATCTACCCACAAAATGGGAAAATAGAAACAATTTAATAATAACCAGATGATGAATGTGTTGCCTCACACCATCAGAGATGCAGCGATCGGTGATCTGTCAATGAACCCTGTGTGCATATTCTTTTCCCTCAGCAGGCATTTCTTTGGCAGCATCCAGATTCCTCCTTCAACTGACTATGCACATCTGCTGCTCCCCTGCGCTCATTAAAGCCACATAAATCTGAGGCGAAGAAGTGAAACAACTGCACATGCATATCATATGATGCGTTGGGGTGTGTCTTTTCCACGCAGGGAGTTCGCCTGGTGGAGCTGGGGGATCTCTACTTTGACGTGAGCCTGCTGCTGTGGTGCTGCAGCCTGGTGTGGCTGACCCAGCAGGGCCTGTGTTCGGCCTACGTGCCCATGCTGATGGTGGCCTTCCCCCTGGCCACCAAGCTGCTGCTGGCTAAGGAGTTTAAACACAGAGGTAAATACAGTCGTTCTTAAACAGAGGGGTGGTAATATTAAAGGAATAGTGCAACATTTTTAGAAACAGGTTTTTGTACATTCTTATTTGTGGAACAGTCTGGAGCAAGAGATAAAGCAAAGTACAAACATAAATATATTTAAAAAGAGGTTAAAAAAATGATTTCTAAATAGGTATATGGAAGATGAGGGAAAATAAGTTGCTAAACATATGGGATATTATACGTTGATATGGATATCTAAACTATATAGTATATATGTTTTATATATTTGTATGTATGTAGTATATTGATATGGATATTTATGTGGTATATGTATATGGATATTTATGTAGTAGATATATATGTATATACTATATATAAACCATGATGAGTAGAAAGAGGTGAGAATTTTAAAAAAGTATGTACTTTTTCCTACGCCTTTTTCGAACTTGTGCATATTATGATTTGATGATACTTATATATTTTATTTTTTGCTTTTATTTTTTTTCATTTTAGACATGTTCGTTCAAAATAAAAATTAAATAATTCATTCATTAATTCATTTTGAAACTATGTTTTGACAGTTGAATCTAAGGATTTGGGTGTTATCTAGATGCATGAGGGCACTTTGTTTAGCTAAATATGAGTTCATATTAAAACAGTGAAATCTGAAAAAAAAGAAGCAATTGAGTCAATTTCAAATGCGACTGTCAGAATGACAAAAAAACAACAACAAAAACTGATATATTAAAGAGGGATTAAAGGGATTTTGAAATCTGTGGGGCAGCCAGGAGATTACAGGAGGACGGACTGACCATGGTTTGCTCTGACAGACATGAACCTCTCCACCTCTCTGTGTATCTGCAGGAGCGTCGGTGAAGTACAGCGTGCTCTACCTGCTGGGCCTGGCGTTGCCGTACGTCCACTTCATGTTCCTCATCTGGGTGGTGTTTGAGATTTTCACCCCCATCATGGGCCGCAGCGGCACGGAGATACCTCCCGAGGTGGTGCTGGCCACCCTGGTCACCCTCGCAACCATCTTCCTCTCCTCTTTTTTCGTGAGTGTCCACACATTGAGTACAACACTGAGCACCACATCTGCACTTTGTTTTTTTTCCAGCAGAATCACTTTCACATTACTGTTTCAGGTGTCTGGCAGCTACAGTTTTGTTTTAGCTGCAGGGGGTTTGTAAAAAATTATTTAACTTAATATAATGCAAACCAGCAGCTGTGTATAGCAACAGGGTGCCAACAAAATGTGATTTAATGTAAAATTGGCACATATCCTATTCAGTTGTACTGCCTGTAGTAACAGAGTATCTCCTTGTCTGTCTCAGCTACATTTCATCTACTTAGCACGGAGCACTAAGTGGATCCTGGCTGGTCTGGCCTCAGTCTTTTTCGTCGTGTTCCTGTTGGTGTCCTGCGGCCTCTTCTTCCCTTATTCAGCCAGTCCAGACAGCCCGCGGCCCAAACGAGTCTTCTTGCAGGTTTGGAGTCACTTTACACAGATGCACAAACACATACCTCCATAACACATTTTTCCTTTTAATATTTTTTCTCTTTTTCATTTCCTCTTATTTATTTATTAACATTTGTAGACATGTAGAATTCATTGTGGTTCCCATTTCCGGAAACATTTGAGATGCATAATAACAGTAAAAATCCTATATGAAAACATCTATTGCAGGATTATGTTGCATTTTATGTTTATTTCTTTAGTTTGGTCTTGATTGACCATGATGCATTGCTGCTTTTATGGTTAAAATCTCTTGTTGGCAGCTTGAGAAACACAGATCACTTTACAGCATGTATTCTGTATTTAGGACATTTTTATGACACATTGCCACCTGTTGTGCTCTGGTTTTACCTGCTTGTCTAAATCCCAATCCCTTGTTAAATTATTCTGTGTAAAAGTCAGTCAGTAGAGCAGCTGGAGAGTGTTGAAGGCAGCTTGAAGGAAAACGTTTTCTCTGCCCCCCTCTCCCCCGCAGCACACGACCAGGACCTTCCACAACCTCCAGGGCCAGGTGGAGAGCCGAGACTCGGGTCTTTGGATCAACAGCTTCGACTACACGGCCATACAGCACATCTCGCCCGACATCCCCGAGATCAACGACAGCGTTCGCACCCGCTGCCGGGAGGACCGGCCCTTCTGCGGCTACCCCTGGTTCCTGCCAGTGAAGTTCCTCAGCAAGTCAGTAACACAGCTTTTGTCGCTGACGGTGTTATTTCTGTGCTTTCTTTGCTTCTATTCTTATAATGTCACCGTCTTCATGTGCAAACCTTTCATATTCTACACATATATATTCATAATACTTTGGATTCCTCCTCATTTGAGTGTTCTGGTGTGTTTGCAGGAAGAACTGGTACCTTCCTGCCCCAGAGGTGTCTCCCAGCTCTCCACTGGAGTTCAGCCTTCTGTCCAGAGAGGAGACGAGCTGGGGGACGATCAAGATGACCTTCAGTGCAAAAGGTCTGGAGCGTCTTATTTAAACAGCCTTTCAAGAAGTTTCTTGTCTTGCAGTTTTGTCCCGTGACACATTGAATTAGGTTGCAAACTTTAAAAGTAACAACCACTAGTCAGTCAAAGCCAAACTATTCTTTCCACCTCTGCTTGCAGGTAGTACACCTCTCATCAAACATTTATTACTGTAACTTGTTGAATCTTTATGAGGGTTGGTATCTCAGTGCTACGTGTCCATAGCAAATACCTTGCAGCTACTTTCACCGATATACATGTAGATCTTAATAAATTAGAATCTCATGGAAAAGTCAAAGTCAAACAGCCCCAACCAAGTTTAGAGTATAGACGGACATACTTTTCAGAAGGCCAACATTTCCATACTAAAAATGCTTTCTATAATCAGTCTTTTGTAATATTCAAATTTTTTTTGAGATACTGAATTATAGGTCTTCATTAAATGTTAGCCATAATCATTACAATTAAAATAAATTAAATAAATAAAGACATGAAATGTGTGTGTATAATGGATCTATATAATTTTTAGTTTCACTTTTTGTATTGAATTACTGACATAAACAAACTTTTCCATGATATTCTAATTTATTGAGATGCACCTGTAAACTCAATATAAACTGTTACCCATTGTTCAGTTTTAACTTTTCTCTTCTTAAGTATTAATTGTATGATGTGGATGATGCACGTTATGTACGTACAGTATTAACATGTGTCTGTCCTGTCCTGTCCTGTCCCGTGCAGGCCCCAGCCACATGTCTCTGTACCTGATGCCTCACAGAGGAGCCAGCCTCTCCACCTGGTCCTTCGGCGACGGGACGCCTCAGTTCGACCTCAGCGGAGAATATTTCATCTTCTACTCCCACGGCCTGGACGCCCCCACATGGATCTTCTGGTTTGAAATACAGGTACTTATTTGCAACTAAAGGAGCATTTAGTAACCCCCCCCCCCAGCCCACCCCACCTACTTATTAATAATAGCTTAGACACTCTCCTTTTTGCTTTGTTATTCATGTGAATTATTTAAACTACTCTCTCTCAATGGCTAGTGGAGGTGAGTCTTTGAAAGAAATCAGAGTTTTTCAGTGTGAGCCTCCAGTTCTGGATTTAATTCTCGTCATTTTCCAGCTCCAGTGTCGTTCTTTTCATTCCTCACATTTCTGAATTTCTGCCACACATCACCTGAGGGCCTCAGTCTGTGCTTTCTGCAGGAGATTAACTGCTGCCAGGACACAGTTGGACTGTGTTCTGCATTTTGACTACAAAGTCTGTCATGTGAAAATCTTTAATCTCCAGTTTTTGGAGATTTAAATAATAAAAAAAAAGCATTAAAGACTCCATGACATGAACTCTGTGTCCCTGTAGATATTGCTTCAACTACTTAGTTGCCTTTGCCGACAGTACATGGTTTTCTCTCTGTCTGTCTATCTAGCCCCCCAGGGACCCGGACCCCTCAGGCCCTGAAGGAATGATCTCTGTTGCCATCTCCTCCCACTATTTCTTCGGGGAAGATCAGAGGACTGCTCAGCTGGAGGAAATCCTCCACAGGTTCCCCACATGGGCTTTTCCTTCATCTTGGGTCAGCACCTACGACATGTACCGCTACTGAGGACAAGACAAGCAGCACATCCTGAAACGCTGACGCCTGAGGAGAGCCGACGGCCGCAGGGTGGAGAGAACCTCAAGCCCCGCCCACACACCTCCCCTCCCCCACCCCACGCCCCCTTAACCTTGGAGACAGCCAGAGGAGAGGGAAAAAAAAGCGATATCAAGGAACAATACTGAGGACCAGCCCTGCCGCCTCTTTTTCACTCTGACACAAACACACACACGCACACACACACACACACACACACACACACACACACACACACACACACACACACACACACACACACATACACATACGTACACTTACGTACACTCTAACACACACTCACGCTCTCTCTCCCGGCCTGCCTGAGAGACCCCCATCACTGTGTCAGTAGGCTTAGTAGCTAACCGAGCAGGAAGAGGCGCGGAGGCGGCCAGGAGTGTAAGCCCACCAGAGCGCTTACAGACTGAACAACTCAGCGGCCGACGCACCGGCCACCACAAGCCTTGAGCTCACTCCTCCGGGTTAGCGAAAAACGAAAAGGGGTTAAGATTTTTTTTTTTCTTTTTCTACTCAATCTGTCGTGCCTTTGCTTTTGCTCACCCCCATCTCTCCCTCTCCCTCTCCCTCTCCCTCTCCCTCTCCCTCACTTCCTCCCGCTTCCCCCCTCCCCTTGTCATGCCAACACTCTTCCTGAATGAATAACGTTGCATGGCCCCCTCCCCCTCCCCCTCCCCCTCCCCCCTCTCTGTCCTGCTCCTCCAAACCACTCGGGCCATCCTCAGACTATAGATGCGTCTCTGGCTTCCTCTGCAGAAGTAACACCACTACTACCTTCTACACTTTAGGTGTAGTAACATACTGATGGGTTTGTTCGGGAAAGGGAAACAAATACCTGTTTTGTTTTTGTTCGACTCCCCCACCCCCACCCCTCCACCTCCATTTCCTCTGACTTAAACTGGAAAACTTTGACACTTTGAAAGTCACTTTTCATCGACACGCACTCGTTATATCACGTGCAAATAGTTTTCGTGTTAGCTAAAGCAAACTGTGAAACTGCTAACTCCCAGTCCTCACTAATAGACCACTGATTCGCAGCCAAGTCGTACCTGTGTGTTTCAATGGGGGCATGCCGACGATCTGCTTGTAAAGCGCCAGAGACCGTGGTGGCACGCAGACGCACAACACCGTGCCTGTTGAATGAAAACAGCTGGCTGAAAATCAAAATGTCAAAGGTTTTGCCGAGGGTTTGAGCTCCACGAGAGCAGAACACGAGGAAAACGCAGACCTGTGGCCGCGTTTTAAAAGAGAAAAAGAAAAAAAAAAAAGAAGAAAAAACGTCCTGTGATTTTACAATTATTGCTTGAACCTCGAGGGTGACTGGGTGGGAAACCAGCAATGCAACTCCGCACTTACTTACTGCACCAGTGTCCGTTTGTTTCCGTCTCACAAGAGTTTGATTATTTTACGTTCATAATGTAATAGTATTTATACTTGTTCTGACTTCTGCTCTGTGCTAACGAGTTGTCTCCAGCAGCACCAATAGATATCTCACAACGGTTCATTGATCCATCTTATCTGTCTATCTATCGGGTAATAGTAAGAAAATCCATCTGCTGCTATTCTGATAATTGATTTGATATCAGAAACGTGGCTCCGAGCTGGTTTCTGCTTCTCACAGTTGGAGTGAAGCCGACCCTGCTGGGATCCACAAAATGATCCAGCCCGTTCATTTTAATGTCACTCTTCTTCCAGTTGTGCTGAAATACTACACCTATGAATGTCAAACAGTGCGTTGGTACCTCTGGAGACAGCCGAGAGTGTGTTATCTGGTGTTTTCCACTCATTTTCGTGGTGTATGTATGTGTGTATTGCTAATTTTTTTTCCTCTTAAAGGGATAGTTCAACATTTTGGCAAATTGGCCCATTGCCATAATCCCTATAGTCATAGCAGTAGGTTCGTTACCTTTAATTGTCGGTGCAAGCTATTTTTAGAATGGCGGAGCAGAGCCGTGAGCTGCTCAGAGCTACGCTACGGAGGCTAATGGGATTTCTTGATTTCCCTCATCAAACTCATCAAATACACAATCCAACAACTCCAAAATGCTCTCATGGACAAGTTGTGACCTGCACATTCGCCACGCTATGAGATAATAACGTAACGTTATGAGACGGAGTTGTTTTCGAGGTAAATTCGTGCAAAACTGCTGATGCGCGTTTACCGTCAGGGGCAGTTTTTCAGCAAGCAGTCTCTGCATTTACCTCGAAAACAACACACATAGCGTGGTGAATGTGCAGGTCACAACTTGTCCATGAGAGCGTTTTGGAGTTGTTTGATTGTGTATTTCTATTCGATGAGTTTGATGAAGGAAACCAAGAAATCCGATTAGCCTCCGTAGCATAGCTCTAAGCAGCTCACGGCTCTGCTCCGCCGTTCTAAAAATAGCTTGCACCGACAATTAAAGGTAACGAACCGACTGCTATGACTATAGGGATTATGGCAATGGGCCAATTTGCCAAAATGTTGAACTATCCCTTTAACCTTCTTATCGGAGCTGCATCTTTACTGTCCATAACCCAAGTATCACGACTACAATTCCAGTTAGTATGAACTGTTTTACACGTGTCCACCTCACACTGCGGACTCCCATAGTGAACGTTATAGTCATTTTCACCACTACCTCCATGATGATCAAAAACTTGTCCATGTCCGACGTCGAGCTAAGAGTCATTAATGGTCTTGTAAAGACTGGTTTGAATGTTATTGCAGGAAAGATTTAGAGAATATTTAACTAACGCAGAATGACTATTAACCGAGAGATTATTGTGTGTGTGTGTGTATGGGCTAGATCTGTTTTTTGTTTTGTTTTTTTTGTCTTGAAAGATGCATCACATAGCTGTCCTATCAGAGAATCAGGATCAGGTCCGACACACTGATGACAACCTGTTGAAACACAAACACACACAGACAGAAAAAAAAAACATCATCATATAGCTGCTTATTGGTCGTCAGGACGTCTCGGCTCCCTCCATGTGTGTGTGTGCAATGGAAAAAAGTTGGGAGATTATTTGCACTTAGGAGGTCAAGTTATCGCCTTTTGTCCACTCTGTGTCACACCCAGCTGCGTGTGTGTGTCCCCCTCCCCCTCCCTCTCCCCCGTCCTCGTCCACGTCGTCCGTCCGGCTACAGATAAGAAATACTGACATGACGGAGGCCTTAAAAAGTTCCGCTTCCAAAGACTACACACAAAATGTTTACTGTCACGGACACCCCGACGTCTCGCTGGTCTTAAAAAGCTATCAAGTGCCACACTGTACAGCATTTCCTCAAATCCATCACAGCCTTCAATAATAGCACATTGGCAATTTGATAAAAACAGATTGTCCGACTATGCTCTATTTTTCTTTTTATGCATTTTGCGCTAACGAAACGAAAGGAAAAAAAAACGACAAAAAAAATCACAGCAAAGCAACAATAAAGCCGGCGGCCAAATCAGACACAGAGAGTCAGATTGAGAGTCAGGTCTCAGAAACAGGAAGTGACAGGGATTCTTCAGAAGTACAACGTGATGTTTGTTGCTCAGCAGATGGAGATTGCAACACGGTGCAATATTGTGGTCAGAAGCCAGATGATCTTATCAGCTGACTGCAGTGTGATGACCCATCAATCAGAAAATGTATGAATTTGATATTTTGGCTCATTCAAAAGGACCTTAGCTGTGTCGTTTTTTTGTTTTGTTAGTTTTTTTTCTACCCTTTACCACAATAGATCCTTCAAAATAAAAGCAGACCTGCTGTTTAACACAACCGAAGTGATCTATAGTAAATAATCTGGTGCTAAAACACCAGTGTGGTACTTTTTTTTATGTTTTAAAATTATTTCTGTGCCAGATGTTGCTGCTCCACAGCTGTTTAGTAATGGAGTCAGACAGAAACAGACACACACACACACACACATACACAGAGACCAGTCAGTCTGACAGGTGTCTCTTCCTCATACTGCACAGCTGGACGAGCGTGTCCTGCACTGTGATCGAGATCATCTCACATGACAGTCTTGAGTTTCTAAACTGCATTTTTGTTTTTTTCTACTTTGAGTTGTGTCGTCCATCAGTTGATGATGACAGTTCAAGCAGGAGACACGCCAGACTTTTTTTTTTTTTTTTAAAGATGGTATTTTATCTTCAGTCTTTTTGATTGAACATCTGATGAGGAGGCACCTGAGAATAACAAGCTGGCATTAGAGGAAAGTCTTAACTGCTGATCTAAACTGTATTTGAAAAGGACCTCCAGCTAACACACAACCACACTGCTCTATGTGTGTGTGTGTGTGTGTGTGTGTGCACGTCTGGCTGTGCGGTGCAGTGCATGGGAAACAGATTTAAAGTGGCATCAGAAAATGCATCTATTCTGTTATACTGAAATACAGAACGTCTATGGGAGAAAAAAAAAGCTTTATTAACAAATGTAAAATAATATTTTTCTAAAAACAAAAAAAATCTGTTAAGTGGCGTACTGTTGTTTTTGTTAAGAGGCTGAAAAGACTTAAAAGCAACCAGAGTTACGGTAACTGACCAGAGGCAGAAATTGAACTTGGATTTTTTTTGTTATGTTATAGTTACAACATTAGATGGGATGATAGGGGGACGTTTGACGTAAAAATGCTGTGAAATGGCTCATCCTACGCCGGCGGTGCTCTCCCCCTCTTTGTCCAGACTACAGCGTACACTGAGCACCTGCTCGACAGCTTCACTTTAATAAAAAACAACTACATCTAGGATGAAGTGAACGTCAGTTGTTACTGTGCAGACAGGATCTAACCTACGTATTCATGCATCTCGGTTTGGACTGAGAGCCCTGACCAAGCACTGCAGTGTTTTTTTTGTTGTTGTTGTTGAACGTAGCTTTACCTTCATCACATGTAAGACGATAGTAAAAAAAAAAAAAACAATCATTCACAATAACGTTCATATCAGCTTAAGAAATAAACAACCGAACTGAAATCTATTCCAGCAAACACGCTAGAATGTCTTAATGCCTTTTGTTGAAGGATGTTTTTTAAGGGTTTTGTTTTTGTTACCTGAGCTGTTCTGTTTTTATTTTCTCCAACATCTTGTCTTTTGTCTGTTTCTTTTAGAGGTTCAGTTAAATTAAGATTAGTTTTTTTTAATAAACAATGCTGATCATTCTCATTTTTTTGTGATTGATGTGACACTTTACTGTAACAGTTTCTCTTCTGAACTGCTGTCTTGCTGTTATGTTTTTTTTTCTTTTTTTTCCTCTAATGCTTATATATGTCTGTTAGTTGGAATTAAGTGATCCATGTGACTTGTGACTGGGATTATTGGGATCGATCTGGGTAACAGGGTTTCCATCTCTTGAATGGATGGGATGATTTTACATTATGCAAAAAGCTTGAATTAAATTAGCAGCTGTACAGCAATTAAAATGCTTATTACATTAACGTTTCATCGTGTCATTGGATTTACATAGTAGCCAAACTACCAAATCAGGTCACAGTGGGATTCAGCTGTTCTCAATAATGGCAAATGAACCATTTTTAAAAATAATTTATTGTTTTTTTATGTACAAGGAAAAAAAATGAAGTAGAAAACCAAACATGAGTAGAAAAGGCAAATGTACAAGAGAGTATCTTTACACTGCATTGAGGATGTCTGCTGCTCCTGCCCCTGGAATAAAAACTCTACTCCGAGTCAGGAAACAGGCAATACTTTTTTTTTTCTTTAAAACTATACACAGGAGGGAGGGAGCGCCGTCCACCTCTGAGTGAACGTGACACCCGAGTACCACAAGACACACCTGACCGACCGCTCCATAGCCTGCAGAGAAGGAACCCAGAAAATATCTGCAATATTCATTTCCGTAGGAAATTGTCTCATATGCCGTCAGCATTAGTTTGAGCATCGATGGTTGTGTTTCCATTGAGAGGGATGGGTAGATAGATATATATATATATATGTGTGTGTGTGTGTGAGGTTTTGTTCCCTCTGCATAATGACTCAAGCGCTCAATCAAACAGAAGGCCTCTGGACGTAAAAGTCTTTGGTTCATCAGGTTAACCGTTTTCAAGTCAAGTAAAGCTTACAGCGGAGCAGCGTAGTGGAGCTGTAGGCTTGTTCAGAGTGGAGACGGGACAGCAGCGCCGCGCCGCAGACTCGCTTTTTTTTTGCCCTTTTGTGAATAGAGAGTGTTCTGACAATACAGGCAAGTCGTAAAAACAGAAACCACTTAAAGAGTCTTATGTTTCAACAGATACCACGCCCGACTCGTCTTGTACGCAAACCGACAAGAGAGCTGGGATTTGTCTCTAAAAATATGATTTGGTCTATTGTGAAAAAGAAAAAGCAAACAGATTGGGGGGAGAAAAAAAATAAACAGAAAAGAAAATAGTGAACATAAAAAATAAAGCTGAGTAACATTTCAATACATTGCACAACATAATACTGACATATCTGTGAATAAACCTTTTAGTGCTTAAGGTAGAGAGCCAATACATGACATTTTGATTAACTAAACTAAAAAAAAAAGAAAAAAAAGGGGGGAAATGTTTGTTATCCGTCATAAAAACAAACCAAGCACATCTTCAGGTATCAACTCATCAATGATCATTGAGCTATAATGCCAATAAATAATAATAATAACAATAATGATGGCTAATACAATAAAAATCTATTCCATGTGATGAAAGTCACCAAACATGTCAACACAGTATCAATACGATGTGGTACACGCACTCAGAAACCCACACAGAGGCAAACAAAACGCATGCAGTCAGATCGCTTGTCGTCGTCTCGAGGCGGTTCAGGGGTGGGATGCGCACGCGGGGACTGGACGAAATGTGAAGTCCTTATCAGATGGTGAAGGTTAAATTACGCAACAGCTCCTCCGTTACACAACCGCAGCCGAGGCAACGAACGATGACACCAGCGTCATCCTCTTTTTCAGAGACGGACGCTGACGCATCAGTGGTAACACGACCGAAACGAGGGATGGGTGAAAGGATGGCTTGAGGAACAATATTCATGATCGGAAACACATCTTGAAACTCACCCAAACATGTTTAGAAAAAACAGAAAAGAAAAAAAAAGCTGGATAAAGTTGTATGATTTGGTTTTTCATAGCATGAACCTTCATTCCCCTCTACAGCTGTGACTCTGCTCACCTCACAAACACTGATCTGCTTTGTTTCACCAAGGGGTCGCATGAAGAAAACATCAACAGAGGTAAGAAACCCGTCTGCACTACACAACCTTAGAAATCCTCGAGATTTCACAACATGAGCTGTTTTTCTTTCTTTTTCCAGGGACGAGGTGTAAAGTGATAGAAAAATAATGTTATCTTGTACACTGAAAAAAGGGTATCACAAAATATTTTTTGAAATCATATGAGGTATGAAAGTATGAAAACGCCTCTCGTGCACACAAACAGAGACACACTTCAGTGCATCCTGCCAACGGTTCACGACTGGAGCTTTGTTCTAACTTAGGATAGCGACGGAGCGTGATACTGTGATGGAATACACTCGGGTTTATTTTATTTTTTTTGTCTTTGAACTGATTCTTGCGCTGTTTGGATTAACTGAGGGGAAACAATGGAGCTTTTTGTTTGGAGAGTAAAGGGGAGAGAGATTTCTGTCTCTGATTTGCGAAGAAAAAAAAAAAAAAAGACAAATGAAACATCTGTTTTTTTTGGAATAGAAAAGCTCGGTGCCTTCTTGTGCTGCTCTACAGCTTCCAAACCTCACAGCCGTCTGACACAGGTGACCTTTAGGTAAAGCGAGGCCGGTTAAAAGAGGAGCTGTCAGACTGAACCCTGTCTCTGGTTGTGCTGTGACGTCTTTGTGCCAGTCGGGCTCGTCTGAAGCTCTCCGGATCCACAGGGGCTCTCAAGTCAACACAAAAGGGGGCGAATCTTAAACGAGTGGGTAATACTGACTGTAAGAACCTGCAGGAGAGGTACTTTCTGTGCACACACGCGCACAAACACACACGCACGCACGCACATACACTCAAAAATAAAGTCTATTTCCAGTCAGCCGCTGCTGTTGCTGCCGTCCCTCCTCTCTCTTCTTTACCCTCCAGGTGGTGGTGGGGGGGCAAAGTTCACAGGTTTACAGAGTCCAGAGGAGGCTGCTGGCTTCAGGACAAGGTGCAGTCGTAGTTTCCCTCCTCGTCTCCCTGCTCCTCCGTCTGCTCGGGGGGACAGTCCTCAGAGGGCGGGCGAGAGAAGCTTCCAGCAGGTTCGAGGGAGGGGAGGCCGAGGGGGGCCGCCGCCCCTCTGCTGTCCTCGGGACGGGCCACGGCGGCGCTGCCCAACCCCTCGGGGCCGCCCAGCTTGGAGCTCTGGCTGGTGGGCTGGAAGGCCTCGGGCTGCACCTGCTCGGGCGACGAGTCCAACAGCTGCTGCAGCTGCGGCTGGATCAGGTTGAGAAAGGGTTTGTATCCCAGGCTGGAAACAGAGGAGGGAGAGAGGAGAGAATATTAAGAAACTGCTCCAGTTACAAAAACTCTTAAATGGTTATCCAAAAATAAGATAAATAAAATTATGTATATTTTTTTCAGTTCTATTTATACAACATCAATTGATTCATACTTTTCAAAAGTAAGATTTTCTATAGAATTATTGCTACTAATAAACAAATGAATATTTTCAATGTTGTCCACTCATCATTATGTACATTTTGCAATGAAGAAGTGGAGGATCAGCTACATTTATTTTTTTATTGTCCATATATAGTCAGATTGTGGTTAGATATTCTAAACTGGCTAAGGCCCATAAATATTAACTTTGAATCTACACTGCTAAATATAGATTTTATAAGGGGGTACCCGCAGATGGTAAACACAATTATTCTTTTGGGTAAAATATTTATATTTAAGGCCCAATCAAAAAGGAACTTGAATTTGAATTTTTTTTTAAAAATAAAGTGTGAAAGCCAATTTCTTTTGGAAAAAATAATCGCAACAAATCGCAAACATAACAAAATATGGGAAAAATTTAGGTTTGATTAAGTAGTAACAGTCAATCTAGTTTTCGTATGTTTATATCCTTTTTGTTTAGTTTTTAACCTTTTTCTGTCCTGTTTTGTTTTGATTGTTTGTTCTTGTCGGTGGTGTTACATTGTATGTAATTAAATTAGTATGTCATTGCCTGTTTCATTAAAAAAAAAAAAACAGAGAGGGAAAGGTTAGTGCAACGTTGTCTATACACATTCTTCATCTCTATTTTATTTTCTTCGACTGTAACAATAATGAAAGCATTCCCATCTGTGATACCCACCAGTCAGTGGAGGCCCACGAGTCCACAGCCAATAAGCCGTTTCGGACGCTCTGCACTGTCTCCTGGGGAACCTCCGGACTGTCCAGGAAACCGATCACCTGCTTGATCACGTTCGCATCCCGCAGGATCAAACCAATCACGACGCACCACTCCAGACAGCCCGCCTCCATGAACACATGGAGCAGATACCTGAACCACACAGAGAAGCACAGCGTCAGAAAAAGATAAAACATACACTACGAGGTTCATCTGGCTACATTTTATAAGATCTGGCAACTCTTTTGGAGATGTGTGGAAGAAAAATCAGAGCTTCATAAAACAATCTAATTCGGACAACCACTGGATCTGCTTTATTTATTGCACGACTCGCTCAAATTATATACTCTGTATGTTTTTCAAAGGAGGTTAAATCGAAAGCAAATGGACTTAGTTATTATCAAATAACTAAAAATTTATACAACTAACTAAATAACTAAGTCCACTTTGAAATACTATGACCTGGGCAAATGAGAATATGCACCGGCCTACTCTGTATGTTCTGTACTTTTCTAATGCTGTTTCTAAAAAGCTCAGTAAACAAACAGAGACAACAGTGGACTCACCTGAGCTGCACCTGTGACTTGTGCGGGCCCTTGTTGGCCAGCTCCATGGAGATGTGCTCCAGCTCGGCCTGGCTCAGGCTCAGAGTGGACGAGTTCTCATCCACCATCGTCCAGTCACCGTCCACCACTGAGCTGGTCTCCGTCAAGTCTGTGGCCGAGCCGATGCTGTACTCCTCCACTAGAGGGACGATTAATGGAAGACAAAGTTAGGACTAAAGCTTGACACACAAAAACACTAATTAAAACCAGACAACACGAGCAGATAAGATCCAAACACCGACGCAGACAAAAGAGAGTCACTGTAGACGCGGACGGGGTTTACCGTTACCTTTGTTGGTTAACAGTGACAGGAAGGCGTCGTGTGTCTGCGGCGAGTGCTGGTTGGAGTGAGCAGAGGACGCCGTGTCCATGTCCTTGGCCCTTTGCCCCAGCCTGTCCAGCCAGTTGTGGTTGGAGGGGGCCGCCTGAGGGGGCGCCGTGTCCATGTCGCTGTTCAGCAGACTGTCGGCCGACTGGGACTTCAGCAGCCGTGTGGTCAGCACTTCAAGAAAACACAAGAATTGATCACTTATTGGTTCAAATCTACGACTTCAGATGAGTTTCCCTTTCCGTATGCAGCTCCTGTGTTACCTGGAGCCCGTCGCTCACCTGTGCGACACCGTCCGTTCTTCAGCGGCGAGCTGAGGCTTCCCGCCGGGTTCACGGGGAACGGCCAGAGGAAATCCTTGTGGAGCCTCTTCAGCGCCGAGACGAAGTCGTCGACGTGGGCCACGCGGTTTCGCTCGCGGCACAACCAGCCGATGAGCTCGAAGCCCAGCTGCGCCGAGAAGCAGCCCAGGTCGCGGAGGCGCACCTGCTCCAGGAGGTGTCGGGCGTGACGCCACAGCATCATGTCGATGTACATGTTCTCCGCGCACTCCACCTCCCGACTGTCAGGAAGCGATTCGGACAAATGAAAAAAAAAAGAGAAAAAAGAAAAGGCGAGAGAGAATTGTCAATAAAACAGAATTGTTGCCATTCACAATCTCAACTGTGTGTGTGTGTTTGTGTGTCCATACCCTTTAGCCGAGGGTCCAGTGGGCATACTGAAGGTCTTCTGCAGGTTGAACTTTCCCGTGGTGATGGAGTCTGCAGACTGAGACAAACTGATGCTGCGATTTCTGAAGAACTCAAAGCCTCCGGTTGAGCTGGGTTCCTGCCACACAGACACATCATCATTACACTTTGTTTTATTATGTTTATAAAATAATAGTGGACGTGTGTACACGTGTGCGTCAAGTAGAGTTTACTACTGCCAACAGAGTCGGCCTGTGCTCCGTTGCTCCCATGAGTCATTTATTTATTTGTGCTAAATTGTTATTAAATGTCAAAACACCTCTTGTGTTGTTATGATGTTATGAACATTATTCATTAATATATGTGCACTGCTCTTACAACAGGGGGTTTCGCTTCAAATAATAGCAAATCAAACACTGATTTTGTACCAGATATGACTTTTTAAAATCCAGTTTTCCCCTTTGAGCCACAGGAGGCAGACTTCTTGTAAACACACGTTAACAGCAACTTCAGCAGATGAGGATAGATTTTTCAGATTCATGTGTCTGAAAGTGGATTTTGACCTAAGTTATGACAGCTCTGAACCTTTTGAAAGTCATGAGTGATTTCTATATCCACTGTCAAAGAAAAGAGAAAATAAATCTTGAGAGGATTTAAAGCTGGGATATGCAGGATTTGTTTTAAAAACAAAATATAAACTTTTTTAAAGAATATGTGTTTTCCCTTTCAGCTATCAGAAAGGAAAGGTCTGTGTGTTTGGGGCGATCACAGTTTCTCTATGTCCCTGAATCTATTTTGGTCTGGGGTTCCTGATTGGTTGAGGGGCTGGTCCTACTCTGTCCTTCCAGTTTGTTACGACAGAGTAGGACTGGCCCTTCCACCAATCAGGAACCCCCCGACCAGAATAGATTTGATTGGTCAAAGACACCCAGAGCTGTACGCTTGTTTTCAAAACGAATCCTGCCTACCCCGGCTTTAAAAGTTGCTCACCTGAGTTGTGGGTGTCGGGGGCGGAGTCTCCATCTCCCCTGAGCCGATGGCTTTGAGGAATCTGATCATGTGCCGGCAGAGGTCCCACTTTCCCTGCTCCAATGCCGTGTTGAAGAGAAGGGTGGCGTGCTGCCGGCTCACTGCTGGGAGCTCCATATTCTTCACAGGAGGAGGCACAGAAAAGGTGGAGGTGGTGAGAATCGTATGCTAACGTGAGAATCCTAAACAATGAAGCTATGGCTGAAAGTATCTGATGACGGACTACCTGCAGTATGATCAGATAGGAGGCTGCTGTGTCCAGGTCTTGAGCCATGAGACACTCCTCGAACAGATCTTTGGGGTTTCCCACGGCAGCGAACAGGTAGTTCCACAGGGCGTACTCCGTCTTCCTGGCGCAGTGGACGATGGTCTGGAGGAAGAGGGGGAACTCTGTGATGAACTTGGCCACGGTGGGCAGCAGGGGGTCGGGGATGGGCTCCCGCGACGTTGCCTCTTCTTCCAGAACCACATGCACCATCAGCTCCATGACGTGAGGGAAGTAGGGGAGGGAGGCGCACGACTGAGCCAGCATCAGAGCCTGTGGGAGAGGAAACATGAGGGAGCTGAAGGAAGGATTTGATATAATGGTGTAAAAGCATGGGTCATTTCTGGGAACAGGTTGTCCTGATGTCTCATGTGAAACTAGGATTTGAAACTAGGATTTGTTGTGAATTTGTCATTGGGTCTTGATATACCCCAAGACAATAGATATATTAAAAACCTAATTCTAATTGCAAAGTGGTCAATTTTCAAAAATTGGATAAGTTACAAGGACCAACCTGAAAGACTTTGTAAGACCAACAGAATGATAATTTTCTTGTCAGAGCTTAAATTTAGGATTAAAATGGACATTCTGGACGATGAGGTCAAAGAGAAAGAAACCTGGAAACAATTCATGGATAGTGATGTGAGGATGCTGATTGTAATTATTTAGTTTGTATGTACCGCACAGGAGTTAGGAAGAGAGAAATCCCATTAGCCTCCGTAGCGTAGCTCTGAGCAGCTCACAGCTCTGCTCCGCTGTTCTAAAAATAGCTTGCACCGACAATTAAAGGTAACGAACCTACTCCTAAAACTATAGGGATTATGGCAATGGGCCAATTTGCCAAAATGTTGAACTATCCCTTTAAGCTTGATTGCTTTGTTTTTAATGGTAATTATTTCAATAAAAAAAAAAATACAGTATATATATTTTAAAAAAGGAACTGAAGGATTGGTGTATCTGTGTTGATTATTTGGTGTCACAACACTTCTTCGATGAGCCGACATGATGAGACATGAGGCTCCACATACCTGTTCGCCCAGGTTGCGGACCAGCAGCTGCCTAAGGATGTGGTGGAGGTAGATCTGGGAGGTTCTCTCCACGGTGCAGTAGGGGAACAGCGCCTCCAGCGGCTCCGAGGATCCCTGCAGCCCGTCGTAGAGCACCGTCTCGTTGGTCGCCCCCAGCACCAGGGCGTCCTCGAACAGCACGGCCAGAGGGTAGATGTTGATGTGGAAGGGCAGCATGATGCGTCTGGACAGGAAGGAGTGGGGCTTGCGGTGGTCTCGGGGGAACAGCGGCAGCCAGACTTTCATGCCCGCCTCTCCGCAGGACAGCCACAGCGCCTCCAGCAGGTGGCGCTTCTTCCTGTTGGAGCGACAGGTGGTCCACACGTTCTCCACACACTGGGCCAACACCACAGGAGGACAAAATGGTAGCTGGAGGAGAAAGAGAGACTGTTAACAGGGAATCCTTCACAAATATGCAAAACAGTTTTCACTAAACATGCTGCTTTTAAAAGAATTACACTGCTTTTCTTTTAAAATATCTACACTCCATCACGATCCCTGAGCTCAGCTGATCTTTGAGCTCTTCCTCGTCGTCCCCAAAAGTTGACGCAAAGTGATCGAGCATTTTCTGTGGTGGCTCCTAAATTGTGGAATGAACTACGACTAGAAATAAAAATGTCCCCCACCCCATCTACTTTTAAATCCATCTTAAAACTTATTTTTATTCTTTGGCTTTTAAGCATGAGAGTTTTGCGACCTCTGTTCTTGTATGTCCTTTTATTCTCATTTTATTGTATTTTTGATCCGGCTGTCCTTCTATGGCTCTTACTTATTTTTCATTTTTTATTCTTATCACGTGTTTTCTTAACCATTTTGTGCTCTATGTTCTGTATGTTAATCACTGTGCAGCACTTTGGTAAACTTCTATGTTTTGAAAATGTGCTACATAAATAAAGTGGACTGGATTGGATAATTAGTGATTAGTCTCTTAATCTTTCAACCTTCCTAAACCTTCATCTTAAAGTGCTGATTGATTACTGATAGGTAAAAGGTTAAAAGTCGGAAAATCCACTCACCAGCTTCTTGTTATTAGCGGGCGTCTCCTTTTCTCGTACCTGCGGTCCTGAACGGTCTCTCTGTAGCATGATCAACTGGCCAGCCAGATTCAACATGATGCTTTCTGCCATGCAGGCCTGAAAAAGACACACATATAAAACATGAATGGATCTGCACCACATAGACTTGGTGTGTGTGTGTGTGTGTGTGTGTGTGTGTGTGTGTGTGTGTGTGTGTGTGTGTGTGTGTGTGTGTTGTGTTGTGTGTGTGTTGTGTGTGTTATGTGTGGAACTGCTCCTGTGTTACCTGCTGCGGGGCTTTCAATGTGATGCCAGTCTCTGTGCGCACTGACGTGAGTGTGACAGACACCACGAGGGCCGGGTGGGGGATGTAGCGAGACATCGACACCTCCTGCAGCAACTCCACGCTGGCCGATGGGTTTGGACTGGAATATTAAGCATAAGTGCACACACACACACTATCTGTCAGAGCAGCATTAAGACTTTTAGATAAAGGTACATAATGCATGAGGAGGACAATAAAACAAAGAGTTGGAGGAATATTTTAACTCTGAGGAGCTTGAAAAAGCTTAAAGGAGAAACTTATTTTCTTTGACAATATCTCGAAACGCTGACAAAGAACCCGATAGATCAGAGGAAACTGAAATATTTTATTCAGGTTGGATCCCCAATTAAATTTACTCAATGTGCCTCACTGGAAAGACACTGAAATAAACTAAAACCAATTATAAGCATGATCAAACTGTAGTTCATACAATGTTTTGATGTTGTGAGACCGGCCAGACAAACTATGTCAGACATAAAGCTGAGGCCCAGTTCTGTCATGTGATGGTGTTTAGGTCAGTAGCTTTAACCCAAAGCTTCTTTTCTCAGGGGAAAATGCAGCTGGGTAACACTATTACTTAACGGTATTCTACTGGTGCCAGGGATTTCCCATGCCTTGTGTGTTAGTGTGTGAAAGGAAGAAGCTGCTGAATGTGCAGAACAGTTTAGAAATTATACCGGCAGCTTTAAGTGGTACTAGGATTTGTTTGAAGTACTCAAAGCTTGAGATCTTACAGGTGAATTCTTTTTTAGCCAATCCTGACTTTGAAAATCTGAAACTACAGTAAATAACCATATAAGATGTAAAAGCAAAAGGAGAAACTATTCTATCCTATGTTTTGTGATTAAAAAAAGAAATAGGAGCCCACCCGTCGTTCTTCCTTTCAATGCTATAGAGGCAGATGGAGCAGTCGGCTCTGAACAGGATGACCATGTCTCTGAAGACGTTGAGCAGCAGGGTGTCCGAGTGCAGCTTAGTGACCGGGGCGAAGGCGTTGTCCAGGTTGGATGAACGTTGATAAAGCCTCAACTGGTGTCGAGAGTGGGACAAAAAAGAAGAGAGAGAATGAGACCAATGTAACTAAAATCATGTCATATTGGAGACATGAACGGCGCTTCTGTCTCACCTGCTCTTGCTGGTCGATGAAATTATAGCAGGCCACCACCACAAAGTCCTTCCACCAAGCCAGACCTCCAGTCACCGTCATGTTCTGCTCCTACACACAAATACAAACACAGAGTAACATTATTCACTTATTGACAAAATACAAACTGGGAATATTGTCTAATATAGTAGATGCTGATAATATTTTGACTGACAAAAAATATGTCACCAATAATTCTGCTCTGTGATAGGCTGGTGGAGGCTACATAATAGCATGTTTTGTACTGAGGCATTTCTATTGTAGTGTTTATGATGATATACTACAAGTGAACACTCTCCTGTCAGCAGATGTTCACTGGTAATCCCACTCATAACATTCACAGAGGGTCATTGGGTACAGCATCACATACCTGAGTGATATTTCCAAACAGCTTCCATTTCCTTGTGTACAAGGAGTAGTGTGCAAAGCCCCGCCTCCCTGCTACAGCCATGCACTGGCCTGCTGTGTCTATGGCTGCGAACTGTACACACACACACACACACACACACACACACACACACACACACACACACACACACACACACACACACACACACACACACACACACACACACACACACACACACACACACACACACACACACACACACACACACACACACACACACACACACACACACACACACAAACATTACTTAAGTGTTAGCAAAGAATACAAACACACCAAGAAAACTCATCACAGTGTTGACAGTTTATATTGACCATCAGTATAATGCTATAATAAGTCAAGTTTGTTTGATCGTGCAGCCATAAATGATGTAAAATGGGCTTTACAGGTCTGTGACCTTGTAAAAAAAAAAATTCCGCTTATGTACACACACTTGTGGTGGCAACAAAATTTGTTTCCTTTGTCAACATTACTGCTGCTGCAGCAGCTTGGCTCACATGTGCCCTGGTTGAAATGATAACTGCAGTTAATGTTTGTGTTGCCCCGTTTAACGTGTTTGACACGCAATTTTACATTTGTTTCTATAATAACTATCTGAATAACTTCCCTGACACTTGACCTGTTCAATTAGGTAGGGAACACATATTTTCAGACTTACCCGTATAGGCCAGTTGCTCTCTAGGTATGTGCTGTGAATCTGGGGAAAAACAAAAGCAAAGAATTTGACAAAATGTAAAAAAAAAAAAAAGAAAAGAAAAAAGGTAGCTTGAGGCTGCACTTCTATGGTAGCCTGCTTGTGCGACATTTTTGAACATCAACAGTAAACTCGTTGCTTCATCATTGCGTTAATCCCATCTAACCAGGTGTGATGACTGCTCTTCCTCACCTGGACCACGTGCCAGTGCTTGTGTCCCAGTAAAGTGCTGAGTCCCTGAGAGAGAGAGGATTCGGGGTTGGGGGGGTGGTGCAGCGGGCTGCTGTCGTGTGGGTGTAAGTGGGTGTGCGGGTGAGAGTCAGAGGAGTTGTGGACCTGTGTGGGGTCACCGCAGGTCAGGTAGAGGCGGTCTTCACCATGGAGTAACACCTGCTCCTGGTTACTCTGTGGGGCCGAGAGAGCAGCAAACAGAGCATGAATGTTTAATGTGTTTCTAAGTGTGTGTGTGTGTGTGTACAAATAGATGTTGTGTTTTCATCATTCCTCTCACCGTGCATGGGTTGACTGTGAGGGCGCTCTTGATGAAGTGAAACTGCAGTATGCCGGCCTGCAGGGAGGAATGAGGAGGAGGTTCGACCATCTCCTCCTCCTCCTCCTGCTGCTGCTGCTGCTCCTCCTGCCTCCTCCTCTCCTGTTTGTTAGGGATCACCCATAGGTGATAGCCCTCTGCTCCCCAGCTCTGAAAAGGGCAGAGTGTGTTTCAGTATTAACAACGGTGGGGAAAAAAAACAACAGCAGCAAAACAAACACACCTGCCGATATTAAGAAAAAAGCATTTTAATAAGCGAAAAGCCAGGAAGGAAAAGCTCATTGTTCTAATTTGAGCAGATGTAATTAATTAATGGTGCTCAGGCTGTGTTGCTTCTGTTCCATTTCAATGAGCAGCTGTTCGTTAATAACACGGCTGAGTGGGGATTGAGTTTTAGCCACAAAACATGACCAATTCCCAAACATCTGCCTTGACTCTGATTCACCTTTATGAATATTTCAATTACTTTAATAATCTATGTGGCCTAACATCGCTTCAATATTCTCCACAGAGTCAAGAGTTTTTTATTTTTGTTTTTTAGGGACAGTATTGTTGCATTACTAACCATAGAGCTGATTTTAATGGGTTCCTTCTTGGTACCATCAGAACGATACCTGAGGGGAAAACACAAAATGCAAAAAATTATTTATATATATAAAAAAAAGAAGTTCAAAATGAATTGGATTAGAGTGTATGAGTACAAATCTGTATGTGTGTGTGTGTGTGTGTCCACCCACGCAAAGTCCTCTCCCAGAGTGCAGATGAGGTGAGCTCCAAAGACGCTCCATAGTGATAAGCCGCCACACTCCCATGTAACCATGGCAACGCTGTAGTCAGGTGACCAACAGATGAGCTTGACTGGACCCGTCTTGTTATAGATGTCTGAACAGGTGGAGAAATCAGAGCAGTCATGAGAGTTCAGAACTACTTGGTAAATGTTGTGTTTCAGTTATTGAGTATTGATTTATCTTCTCCCTGCTCCTTTCTGACCATGGGATATGAAATCATTGTGTATTATTATGTTTATTTGTTCCAACAAGGTGATATCAACTTTTCACAAAATAAAGACATGAAATGATTATAATTTATATTGTAAAAAAAAAAACACACACATTGCAGCTGTGTTTTGAAGAGATATTTTTAAATAATTAGCTGAGATCATAAATATTTGGTGTTTAACAAAGATTATTGGAAGAAAAATCTCTTAATAACACCTAATGAGTGATATTATATAATATGACAAAAACTCCAGCAGCTAAAGAAACTGCTTTGAAATGCAGTTGTGCCATTTTCTTCTTCTTGCATGGTAGCTTAGCTGTCCACATGATTTATGGCTTTAGAGCATGGCTTTCTAATAAAACCTAATTTAATTCACACAGGATTTGGTTTGGACAAAAAGAGTAACTGAGATTCTCCCTGTTGGGAGTAGGCCTCTTGTATTTTTGCTTTTTGAGGAACAGAACACGTTTATTATCTCTCTATTTGTATTATCTCTGTATTTGAGACCGTACTGGTGCTAGTGATAAGTTAGTGATAAGGCCAGGGTTCCTCCAAGGTTCACCAAGTTACATTTAAAGGCCCCATGCTGTGCACTTTTCTCTGGGTTTATTTACCTGCTGATATCCCTAACAAGATGTATCATTGGTTTTGAGTACCTGTGATCTGCTTAATATCGTCGATATTGCCCCTTTCTGTTGCCTCTTTCTGGAGTTCTAACAGGCACAGGTCATTTGGCCAATCAGAAGAGAGAATGAGAACCTCTCCTCTGATTGGCTGACTGTTTTAGAGTGGCATGTAGTCGGGCCAATCACAGGCAAGTAACTGAAACCTAAGCTGCATTCATAGAAATTGAAAAATAACAACTGGTCACGGTGGGCGGAGTTACCTTGTGTGTGACATCACAGAAAGGAGGAAGTGCTATCTGCTCGTCTCAAATAGAATGTTCCTACAAATGGGCGGTGTGTGTTTCTCCGTTTATGACCAGTTTGATGCATGGGACAGTATATACGTGGCCCAGAGACCTCCCCAAGCATGAACAAATAACCAAAATCACATTTTTCATGCCATGGGGCCTTTAAGATGTATTATTATAATAACAATGAAGTTTTTCAGTACATCTCAGAGTACAACCATAATTCCTATTGACATAATAATAAAAACATTTCAAATTGGACACAGATAAGCAGCAGACATTGGATGGATGGAATAACTAATTCAAACTAATTAATTCAGGTTCATTTAAGTGACTTCAATGACTAAACTCTCAGTTTTAACACCCACTGACAGATAGATAAATATTGGATACAAATATGTTTTTAAACTAACATTCTTCATGTTCCCAAGAAACTAAACTCCCTAAATGAACTGGAAACAAACAGATTGAGTGACGTTTACAGCTCGTACCACTAGGTGGAGCTGTGGCTTTAAATCCCACTGTAGAAACCTGGCTCAAACAGATGTGAGCTAAGATGTATACTCAAGAGAGAGCTGGAGGAATGCAAGTTATCTCAAACAGGAATTTGTGTAGGGGTGAGACAGACAAAGAGAGGGGGGAGACATATGGGTGCTACCTGGGTAGTGTTTTGGGGTGAGCTCCAGTTTGTGCGAGAGCTGCATGGATCCTGTTGTGGTGTCGATCATGTAGACCAGCACTGAGCCGCTGCAATGAGAACAAACACACTTTAAAAACAGCGCAAGTGACCGTTGGCTATAATTTGAAGCAACACCTCTGAGCGACACTTGGCGAGCTCTGAACTCCTCCCAGCCCTTGACTGCACATTCATTTGGACACGCATGCATGCACATACGCCTAAACCAACAGCACAAGCTCTAGGTAGTTATTTGGACTGTGTGTGTGTGTGACTGCAGAGGCTTAAAATGACTTTCCTCAGCTGCTGCCTACTGATATGTTAGCTAAACTCGTTCACTAAGCTCATTTAGTGGTGGAAAATCGCACCAAAGAGTAACCTGCAGTGTAATTTCAAAGGTGCACAAAAATGTTCAAAAGTCTCCCAGCACTTTGAGTCAGTAAATACAAGAAATGTGTGCGTTGTATCAATAAGGCAAAAAAAAAAAAGAAGCGAGGATGAGGAGTTCCTGCCAAGCTGGCAGATCGCACAATCCGTGAGGAGTTTCTGACAAGCACACACTAGGTAGCCTCTGCAAACACAAACTGACAGATTCTCACAGTGGACACACACCACACGGACAACAATCAATCCCTGTAACACACTTCTGCAAACAAACATGCCAATGTTGACTTCCCAACGCTGCATTGTAAAGATGCAGACGGACACGTACCTGGCGCAGCCAAAGGCCATCAGTCTGTACTTGTTGTTGACGGCCACACAGGTGCCGTCCGTGACGTCTGCGGCCCAGACGCCCTGAAGCTGCTGGACACACACAGACACACACATACAAAATCTTCATGAATTACAAATAACTACTGATGTGCATTGTGTCAGTTGGAGGTCAGCACCATGTGTTTTAACTGCCGTTTCCATTAATCACAACTAATATCTTACATTAAATCGAAATAAAACTTGAATACACATTATTAGCCCACCGCCTAGTCACAATTTTATTATAACATTTATATCTGGACACATAATGATGACCTCAACACCAACGTCCCAGTTCCAAGAACATAAATTCAATCCAAGATTTTAGAACAACTTATTAATACTGTGAAAAACGATCCTGTAGATTCAGTCATCACTGCTTAAATCAAGCCAAGATAAAGTAATAGCTCCAGGCCCTGTACTGAATCATAGTCTCATGGCATTAATAAAAAATACCGTGCAGCCTTATTTATAAAATATGAGAAACTGTTGACTTGAACAGGTTGCATCAGCGGTGAGGATTTTTTTTTTTTCTCTGGAAGTGGTTCTGTGCGTCTCTGCTCTTTGGGAACACTGAGGTAACTGGTGCTGCTGCCATCATTAAATCAAACTTTACTGAGACTGGAGAGGGCACCGACAGGCCTCTCACTAATCTTAAAAACTTGCACTCAATATGAGAAGATCACAGTGTGTTCCCTTGGCCTCTACAAATAGCTACTACATCTGTTCCTTGAGTGTTACACAAACAAACTATAAATCACACACCAATATCCTAAAATATGACTTAGTTACAGGTTCCATTACCCGGTGAAAAGAGCAGCAGGACTTTGAATTTCTTCACAGAAACACAAAGCTGAGTTATCATTGATGTTATCATGTTTATTCTGGCAGGGATTGTATTGATTTAAAAGGGGTATCGCGTAGTCATGAAGTCATACTGATTTGCATTGTAACAATAACCAGATTTTCAATGCAAAACTTGTTGTTACAATTTTTTTTGTGCTCATGTCAGACATCAGTGAGTGTGTGAGTGAGTCCTTACGTCTGCAGTGATGGTGTTGCTGAGCGGTGTGATAAAGCCCAGACGCCCGTCGCTCAGAACCACAGCGAAGCCGTCCAGAGTCACACAATACTCCATACAATGGATATACACTCCCTCCAGGTCCAGAGAGGGGCCACCTACACACACACACACACAAGCAGAAGTTTGAAGTATTCAATGCAACAACGAGACCGAATCAGGAACTGCAGTTGATGACAGGAACATGAAACAATGCATGCTTTTGGAATTAAGTAGTTCATCTTACGTTAAAAAAAAAAAAAAAAAAAAAAAAAATTGATGATGTATTCTCCAACAATATTAAAGGACAATTCCAGGCAAATTTAACCTGGGGCTATAGTTTCCTATTTTAGGTATAGAATGAATAGGAAGATTTTCTTTTTTAATTAACAAACAAGTCCACTTTCTTGTAGTAAACAAATCCCTCGGTGTATGTTTGAATAGCCATCTGACGGTGTCTGTGAAAAAACGTGGTTTTGTTGGATGTAAATAGCCTAAACAGCCTAAGATCTGTCCGCTCCCATTATACGCTGCTGTGGCGATGCATAACAGGAGCAATTAAAGAGAAAATCTTCAGATTCGTTCTTTTAGACCTAAAATATTAGGAAACTATGGCTGGATTTGCCTGGAACTGCCCGTTAAGTGGTTTGCAGACAACTAGAATCACGGGTCAAACCTCGAGCAGACTGCAGGTCTAGTGAGAAGGGGATCGTAGTGAGGCAGATGGCTTTGCGTCCGTTGCTGCCTATGCCGTCCCAGTGCAGCACGTGGAGGTAGCCGTCTGCCGTGCACACCAGCAAGTCCTCCTGGAGGGACTGCAGACTGGTGGGGAGAGGACACACAGAAATAAGGGATTTGATTCAAAAGATTAAAATGTGGTATAGTATATAGGTAGTAAAATAAATAAATTTAAAAAAATGCATGTGTGTGTGTGTGTAGGGGGAGTGGGAACAAGATAACAAACAGCAGAGTGTCAGAAAACAGTAGACTAGTCATCATCCAGCTGTGTCCTCTGTGACTGAGGCCTGAAGGTTTTACTGGTCAGTTGTGATGAGGCCACATCGCTGACAGTGCCAAGACTTACTGTCTTCTAACACACGACAGAACAAACTGCGTCTGTGTGTGCGTGCATAGCGCCTCATTGTCTTCCCGAAAAGTACGAGGGGCCAAAGACTGACGGTGACACAATGGGACAACCGAGGGACGAAAAGTAGGAGTCAGAAAGGAGAGACAAGCACAGGGAGACAAAGGGTGTAAAAAGCGCAGAGGAGGAGGAGGGAGTGACTTTTACGGTACTTTCACAGCGGGGGACACCCACTCATCTCCTGCACCATCAAGCTGTGCCTGTGAAACACTGACAGAGCGCTCTCATTCACTTGACTACCCTATAATCTAAGCTACAATGTCTAGTGCAGGCAGCAGCACAGAGGAGATGTGACAGATGAACACACTGAGCATGAAGGACGCACACAATACAACCGTGGGACGAACACAAAAAAAAGTGAAATAAAGAAAGTTGAGCAGATAACTGGTGGCGTGACAGGTCTCATCATTCACCAACACAAAGATGTGGGGGAGATAAGCAGGGAAAGCGAAAAACAAGAAGAAAAACACTAAAAAAAAACCACTGAAACTTTCACAGACTGCGAGAACCACAAAGGACAAAAACAAGATAACACTGGGCTGTTGCTCTCATCCAGCAGACTCAAGTGTTGTTGCTTAGTCTTTAGTTATTTCTCAGTGTTTGGCAACGGTGATACCAACTTCAAAGTTGATGGTTTAACCAGGATTATAGCAATTCTGCAGATCAACCTGAACGCTGACTTCTTCTTCTTGAGTCTAAAAACTTGTTCAGAAAATGTCTGAGGCTGATTTGAATCCTTGATATCTCAGTTTCACTCTGTGTTTACAACTAACAGAGCAGAGAGGCACATCCTGTCTACTCTTCTCCGACTTCCCATGAGACAAAGAAGAGAATTTTTCGAGCCATTACTCCGAGGCAAATGCCTTTCACAGACACACAAAGTGTGGGTCGCGAGTAGCAGCCACAACAATGGTGGAATTTCTTTAAATATCCACATGGGAGACAGAACAAAAACAATGTAAATGCCTTTCAAATCAGGAGGTCGAAGTAGGCTACAGGCTTTAAACGTACAACACAACGTGGATCTGTGTCAAAGACACTGAAAAACAAGCACGTTTTTTTTTCCTGTCGTTGATTTCAAAAGAGAGACAACTGTGTACATGAAAAAGAAAAGAAAACAATAACGTTTGCTTCGTTTACTGGAGAACTTTGAGTTGCGACACGCAGTGAGTTTCGGTTTGGGTGCGCATGAACTTGATGACACAAGCAGGATGAAGAGTGAGGGTAAAGCAGGAGGCAGACACAACAAGAAGAAACACACTGAACCAGAGAGACTGAGGGCAACAAGAGAGCAGCATCTACCTGGTGATGGGGGCCTCCAGATCCACGGGCTTCTTCATCTCCAATGACAGAGCGGGGGCACATTGCTCCTCCTTGTAACCCGGGGTTACCTTCACACGAGGACTTCCCCTGTGCGAGCAAACACATTGATAAAGCACGTATATTAGTTTTACTGATGTGTGAAGAGAAGTGCCGAACCTCCTGCATCCACAACCCATAGGGCCGATAAGAACTCCGTCTGATGTGCCTGGACTTGTCCCACCACCTTCGCTGGTATGCTGTCTAGGAATGCAAGAGGCGCACGTCCACACACACACACACACATACACAGTGCAGACACAAAGGCATACAAATCCACAATACATTTATGCTTGAATGACACAATGCAGAGGAACTGAACACAGTATCGCCTGCAGAAATGTGCTTTTTTTCTCCATGGTTTGGATGGATACCATTGTTTTGAGAAGGTGGTATACAGTGGTATTGTAGACAACAGCATGCCTCCTCATTGGCTCAGCCATAGCGAGTGAGGCCCAGGAATAAAGTGGCCTTCACAGGGCCCTGACCTCAACCCCATAAACACCTCTGGGGTGGATTGCAAAGCCAACAGTGCCCAACCTCAATGCACTTAATCCCTGCAGCCAGGTCCACATACAGGATGGGTTTAACCTCGAGGTGGTTCACATCTACTTCTGACTGTGTTGTGTATTTGTCCCGTCAAAAATGCCGTTATAGCTGCTGCGGCGATTAGCCTCTAAAATTTCACGACCTGCTTTCATCAACCATCCACAGCAAATTACACATTTGGTCACACATGAGCAAATTCCACCTAAGAGGGTTTGGCAGCGAAGTGCTCTTGTATTTCTTCTTCTGGCATTGTTTTCCAGCTGTGCTGACAGACAGCTGCCACCTGATGAGACGACTCCCACGGTTTCCCACTCTTGGTGTAATGAGGAACTTAAAACTCTCTTAAAAAGTAAAACTGCAGCCACTAAAAATTACTCAAAGGGTAAAAAAAAAGTAGTTGAAGTTAATTCTTTGTATATAAATGAATTCCTGTTTGTTTATAACATTAATGACATTATAATTTGTTGTTTAATTAGTAGTCAGGACAAACCTGGGATAGCTGCTGTTTCCACTGATTTATTTAAACAGCCAATAATTAGCATTGCCCAGTAGCTGTGTTTTGTATAATGCAACATTTAACCCACAGTTGTTACTGGTAAGGTAACAGTCATGATAATGATGGTTAATGGCTCTTTAAAGGACACGTGATTTGTTGATGTTGTTGTGGCCCTGAAAGCTAAAGCTTGGCCTCTTTCACTCGGCTTACTTTACATAAGCATGTGTGTATGAATGTGTGTGCCAGTCTGTGTGTGTGTGTGTGTGTGTGTGCTGCACTCACTTTGGATAGACAGGCTCATAGAGATACTTGTCATCTCCGCCACCCAGCACGTCAAACAGGAGGATGTAGCCTTTGGCAGTCTGAAAAAAGAACACACACAGAGAAAAAGACTTGTCACTAAAAGAACAGATCAGTTTATTTGCTTTCGAACTATTTTATCATCAGACAGGGAGACGGAAAGTGAAGTGTTAAGACACTGAGAAATGTGGTTTGGGGGGCTGCTGCTTCTCTTGTGCTACTTGATGATTAGTGTTTAATTGAGGTGTTGGGTCAAACACTACAGTCACTGCTCCTAACTGGTTCATATTGGTTGGTGCCTGGTTTTGGCTGCTTCACATTGACGGCCCAGTGTGCTCTTGTTAAAACAGGACCTTTGATCATGCTGGTTATCTCAAGAAAAACACTGATGCATACAGTATGTACTATTGTTGCCTGAATTGGCGAAGTCCAACTGAATCCCTGGACAAACATTTCTGCAGCTCTATTTTTAGTAGAATGAGATCATCAGTAAGAAGTCTTAATCAGTCTGTAGGCGTATTTCATGTTCAAGTAGTTTTCTACATCTCTTAAGAATAATCCTGCAAAGGATAATATGTACAACACAACCAGTGACTGTCATAGTAAACAAAACATTTGTATTCACAGGGAACGCTGGTTGACATTTCCCTGCACTGCACAGGCCTGGACAGGCTGAGCCGCTGCCTATTCATTAATTCTGAAGACTCAGGTTACTAAAAAAAATGCATTTAAATACGCCTCTTTGGCCTATTATTATTATGCTGCATCAACTTCCTGACTGTGTATATGCAGGTCTTAACTGCTGCTTTTACTGATAATGATGCTCAAAAACTAAATTAATCAGCAGCAAACAGCTGAAGCACACACACACGCTCCAGGCTCCATTTGGTGAGGAAGCTCAAACCATCTATCGTGGCAAAATAATAGTAAAGTACAATGTGCATGCAGCAGTGCAGGGTCGTTTTTTTCCACAAGTGCTCGCACACACACACAGTGCTGTCAAGGAAACTGCTGAAATTGAGCCCGTAGACTGAAACATGACACGAAACCTGATCTGGACTCAGACTCCACTGTCAGCGATAATGTGCCATGGTTTTGCAAGGGGGCTGTGCACAAAAAGGCTTCTGTCATGCAACAGAATCGGCTCGAACCAGAGTGAGTTTGACACATCGACCGTAGTTTCTACTATTAAACAATGTTTTATTCAGTCGCGACTTGCGCTTCAACTGTACGTCGTTGTTTTTTTTTGCTCATATTTCGTGGCGGCGCACTGAAGTAACCCTTGACTTTTCTAGTGCAGTGACAGCGCCGCTGGTAGCAGGCCAACACATCACCACAGCAATGAGAGAGGACCCAAGTCAGAGAGAGAGAGAGAGAGAGAGAGGGGATAAAGCCAGCAGCAACATGAGGCTCGACTAGAAAAGAGCAACCGCAGCCAGAGACGGGACAGGGAGCCAAGACTGAGGCCTGCTAAACACATCAGCAGCCTCGGAGCTCAACAGAGCTGCTGATGTACACGAAGACAAAACTGCTCGACAACAACACTTGAACAGGCAGAAAGTCTACTTCAGAGAGACAAGAAAGTGTCAACAACTAAATAAATATATTTAATCTATTGCTGTTCATTAGGGTAATATCTGAATACTAATAATACAACAATAATCTAAACTGTTATTGTGGTAATTGATGTAATAATTGTGGCAGAATATTCAAAGACGTCTCCAACAAACCCAGTTTGTGAAAACAGTGCCGTCCACATATTTGTCCAGGCAGACAGTGATGACAGGGTCAGCAGCATCAAGTCAAACATCAGCCAGATGTGCTGGAGTGAGTGGTTATATTTACTTCATCCCGTATGAAGTTCCTACGCCTCAGCAAAAACATGGGGATCTGTTTGTTAACTGATAAACACAACGCCAGTGATAAGACTGCACTGTAGACAAAATCACCAGCCTCAAAAGACAATATTTACTTAAATCTCAAGAGATGCTCTGCAAAACTAAAACGCATCCGTGACCTTTATAATACATAGTTACATACCTCCCATCAAGCTCAGTGCTCATGATCCCGATTCAGTCTTTTGGTTGACAGGAAATACAGGATTGATACTTTTGGGCAAACGAATGAGCAACACACTAGAAATGTGTGGCTTCCACTAACAAAATGATAATGAACTAAACCAGAGAGTACAAGTAGGTGCAACTGATTTAAATGGTACTTGATTTCCTTTTGCATCAGGGCCTATAACAGAGTCTGATTGTTGGGAAAAGTGAGAACAGTGGACTGGAGAGGTCACTGTTACTCTGATTGTTTAAAAAAAAAAAAACTCTGCGTATTGACAGCAGTGAAAGAACCACTTCATTTTCATGTTGGCACTTCAGAGTGTAGGATGATCACAGTAGGACATGGTCTCATTACAATGACCTAGTTAGCTATTACTGCCTATTTGCCTAATATGCTCATGTAGTCCACGTGTGAATACGAGTTCTAGGCGCTCCAGGAGTGCAGACCTCCACCAAGGCAGAACAATTCTCTGTATTTGTTATTTCAACAACAGGAAATGTTTGGGATTTTTTTTTTTTAAACTGCAGCTGTTTCCAGATCTGCATCGAAACAGACAAAAAAGTCAGTGGGACATTTTGTAGACATTCAAAACTGTCACACATGAATGCATATTTTTTTCCATGGCTTTCCTGCCAACCATCATCGCCACTTGGGGGAGGGGCTGTTGAAGAAAAGAGCGTACAGAGCGGCGGAGGGTCTGTATCTTTGCGTATAATCAGATAAAAGTTGGGAGGAAAGTTCACTTCATAACTCTGAAGCCCTTTCAATTTGAAGTCTTCAATCCCAGGAGCCCCCCCCCACTGAGCTCAGCCCTTATACTCGCACATCCCAACAAGTCCTCGCTCCCGGAGGAGGGGCCATGCAGGCTCTCAGAGAAGGAAGCGCGAGTGTGACTGGTGAGCTACTGTACTTCAAAAGCATGTCAATTACAAGAGGCAGGGAATCTCAGCGGAGTATCAAAAGATGGGAGGGGGGAGGGGCGGGAAAACTATTTGGCAACCTAAGAAAAACTTCAGTGGTGTCTCCCACTCTCAACATCTCCTGCCTTTCATCTGTAATTTGATCGCACCACATACATGAAAGCACACAGCCATTCATCTTTTCATGAGACTATGATTAGGTTTAATTCAACTCGTCCTCTCAGATAAGTGTTAAACTGTGGATGAAAGAGACGGGTGATAAAGAGAGAAGGACCACAACTGAGCGGCATCCTATATCCCTCAGACTCCTGGGAGACTGCTGGGATGTTCACACATACGGGAGGGATGGATAAATTTGGTCATTGTCAAGTGAAGCCCAATAAACACAAAGATTCAAAAGGCCCAGCACCAGCACCAGCACAGAGGAAGTTAGAAAAAACAAAAAAACATCTCTCTTTCTATCCTCTGACAAATGGGAGCTGCAGCTCCTAAACCAGCTGGTGGTTTCCTCAAGAGTCCTTCATGAGTCTGCAAAATAGGACGCATCTACAAATGCCAAGGCCAGCTGAGTTCCTGCTGCAGATATGGAGCCACAATGCCAGTCGGAGGCCCAGTGTTACAAAACATACTAACAAGAGGCTTATTCAGTGATTTGTCAAAGGCCAGCAGCACAGCATATGATGGGCCTCTCTCGCTTCCTCATACTGGCAAGTTTCGACACTGGAAAACAACTTCCCCACTTGGATGCGCATTTAAAAATGATGTCATTTGTGGTAAACAAGACAAAGTAACCAGCTTTTAAAAAAAATGTCATTTAATCAATAAACTATGCTTTCCTACATCGGGCTGCTCACTTATACTAAAAAATATGTCAGCCTTGTCAAGAAGTATGGCGAAGAGCAGGGGAGAAATTCGACTGTAACCCAAATGTATGTGCATGTGTGTTTCAGATTACTGCAGTAGATGAAAATACATCTTGTGATGTCCTGCTTTAACCCAGTTTCCCCTAATAAATTGTGGGCATGCATGTATAGATATATTTGCAAAAACTAAAAAATGAGCTGTGCATAGTAAATGATGCTGTAATTACAGGGTTCAAGGCAGCAGGGCTTTAGCTCTCGTCTTCTCACACTTCCTCCTCTTCAGTTTCCACTTCAGCGCTAATCACGATTTGATGCCGCATTTGACAGTGCTGAACATCAAAGGCCTGACTTAAGGCTGCAGCTGTAAAACACAAACAAATAGAAATGTGAAAGTGGAAAATGCTGACTGGTGGTGGTGACTACTCTAGTTCAGACTTGCAAGTCGAATGAAAGACTTTCAAAAGTCTTTGAAAAGCAGAGAAAGAGGTCATCAAGAAGTCATCAGAAAAACTATACACGGTGTAGCAGTGCACTGAGGCTTTCCCTCCGCATGTTTAAACACGCTCCAGACGTCCACAACACTGGGAGGGCTTGTAAATTCATCTGTGGAGAATGCCTGAAGTTAAGTGCTCTTTTACAAAATGTGAGATCACTCACACAATTCGTAAACATAAGTACATCCCAGTGGTGTCAATGAAAAAATGTGAATGAGCAAAATATTCCATGTGTTTTGCTGAGGGATAAGCAGCTACCAGCAGGGACTTCACTGCGCACAAGAATAAACAGTAGAAAAAGCAAAGCATGCAACGGCAGAGCAGAGATGTGTGGTGTGCATCTGTGACTGCAGTTTTCACTGAAGGTTTTCTGAAGGCACAGCTGCCAGGTAGTCTTGACAGAAGCAGGAGTAGACAGCTGATACATCTCATTACCATCAATTTCTGTTTCTTTAGGGTTGATTACAGGAGTGCGGGTGATAGCAACTGAAAGATCACCCAGTAAAATACTTCCGCAGATGCCTTGTCTTACTAAAAAGGGTGGGAATTATGTGCATTAGGTAGCTAAATCCAGTCTATTTTGGGTAAACTGGTGTGTCTTTGGGAGCAGAGAAATAAAAGTGCGAAGCCAAAGTAAACTCTTAAATGTAACTATATTATACAGCAAAGCAAGACATAATGATAACGCATATATTGGAGTGAGATTAGGAAAAATATATATATAATAATAAAGAAAACTGCAAGTGCTTGGTCACTGGAAACGTCTTGGGTGAAAACACTTTCCCGAGAGCTGCTGTGAGAGCGTCTAAAAACAGAGAGGGAACATTTTGGCCTCGGACAGATCCCAAAACACACACAAGAAGAGCTAAATGCTAAAAACTATTTCCCCTGTTTAAAGAATTTCATCCCGTCTTGACTCCTGCCACACAGAAAAATGTCCATCCCTTTTGCTCCGTCAATTGCTTTTACTCTCTCCCATACACACAGACACACACAAACTTAGCTAAAGATAGTCATAGCCACGGTTTAGGAGGGTGATTACGTTAGCCTCGAGGTCTGCAGGGTGTGTGAGCAGCCAAACATCTGGGAAACAGCTGGTAAGAACTACTGCCTGGGCAACGCTGGTCTTTATTGTTTTGCAGCCCCGGCTTCTTGAAGTCTGCTCGCTCTGTGATTAAACAACAATACTAACGAGGGTGAGAAAAGTTATGGGTTCTTGTGTGCGCCTAAACAGAAAAACAACTTTGATTTATTTAACATGTGAAACCGTCAGACCATTTATAGAATCCATTGCACATTTAAAACTGACGTAGGGCACCACCATGATGAGGATAAGTGGGACTTCCCTTTTTAAACCATAACATATATTACTCTCATTCACCCGACAGTACATGAGCTACTTGTAGCGATATAAATGTATCGACGGCTGAGCAGAGCACAGCTGGTTGGGGATGTGGCAGGTCTGGGGTCAGCTTTATGTAAGAGGAAACCTACTGCTACAACGCTGATTCAGATTTAGCTGCTTTACTTCCTGCCTTAGAAGAAGTTACAGGTGAGAAAATGCTATATAGGATTGTAAAAACGAAACTTTACATTGCTGGAGTCAGAAAAACTGTCTCTACTCAGAAGTTCTCACAATGACTTGAGTTCTACCGAGCACTACGATTGGACCCAAAGCTCTTACCCAAAACATTTCCTGTTTGAAAGTACTATATGCAAGTAGCACAGAGAATAAACATGAAGAAGCTAAAAACACCACATAAAATAAGAAGACTCTCCCAAAAGGCAAATCAATTTTGATTAAATGATTTGAGATGAGAGCGGCGTCAGCGACTAATGATCATGAGGGCTTCATTACAGTTGGAGCTGGAGCTTCACACTCAGCCAGCAACACTGCTGGAGGGATCTCTGCAGCAAAAACACAGTTTGTGGTTGTCACAGCGTTTTTTCTCTCTCTCTCGAGTCAATACATTTTTTTGTCTCACAGAAGGAACTTTTTGAATACGTACGCACAAACTAAGACGGAGTACTGCCACTCCTCCCAGTCCCAACATGCATTCTGAACACTTTTCAGATCAGTGGGAACTGAACTCTGTGTCTGTGGCACCCAGGTAGTCAGTGAACAAGTATGCCCCGGTATTTTTGGTATCTCCTGCACCTGCTCCCTGTTGTGTTTGGCTGGGTGGTCCTGGGATAGGGCCTAACTTACTGCTTTCCCAGACACATTCACAACATCCAGTCATGTGTACTTTGGCGTCCCTCCCGGACGATAGGACTGAGAAGGAGGCAGAGACGGAGGTCGAAGGGTTATACTGATATTTTCTATTGAATGATGTTGCCTTCACTACTTTGAATCAATCTTCCACTTATTTGTTGACACGAACAAGCAATTAAAACACTTACAATAACGCCTTTAGAGACCTCTGAAATGTGTTGCAGAATGAAAGTTTCCATCCATTGTTTTCCCAACAGCCTTATTTCCAGGGCATTCTCTGGCATTTCAAGGACAAATATCAGAGAGAAAAAACATAGTGATGTTGTGCCTTTGCACATTGAGGCCTGTGTGGTGTTGCAACCCTTGTAACACACGACACACTGCTTCCAACAGATTGGCCTCAAGGACGGGTGGCAGTGTTTTGGGACAAATATGTGTTGCTGCCTGACACACGACTTCTAAACAGCATCTTGTGCCCTTGACAGGATTTCCTGGCTGTGTTCAGAAAAAACGATTTGGGTCGAGGTTTTGATTAAATATTACATAAGCTAAGCTACATTACACTGAACTATATGCTTTCAAAAAGTATGTAAAACATACAGCCCTTTTAAAAATTATTTTATATAAAAATAGCTATATCCTAAAACTACAAATGTATATTAAAAAATACTCTGACTGAGCACAATGGAAGTGTGAAAACAAGAAGTATGATAATACAGTGTGTTTATGGAGAATATGGAATAGATTAACAATTACTTGTTAATTACTAAATAGGCAGACATGATTATAGAAAGTCAACCCTTAGTCTTAGATATGGTATTATTCACTGTTCTCAGACATATATCTTATGTTGTATTTTTATATACACAATCACACAGGTTTTACAGTAACAGAAAGTCTCACGGAGAGATTCATATTGTAAATGTATTTTGGTTAAAATGAGGCAAACACAGGTTATTAAATCCTCTTAATAACAGTAACATTGACAAGGCAGATCACAGAGGCCTCACACTTACAATCGTGGACACAAGCGAACACGAAGCAGTAGCTGCTAATGACTCCAATGAACCAACTCTCAGCGTGCACTTTGTTTCGATGCCGTCTGCTGGTGTTCTGGGTGTCGGTGGTCGCTCTCTATTTGTTGCTGATCACACAGCCTTTGGAAGCTGATTGAGTCATCTGCTGACTCGGGGCCACTTGCCTTGTGTGAGATTACCGAGACCGAGACACTTCCTTCACACCGTCAACTTGGCCAGCTGCTGCGTTGAGCTCAGCATAACAATCACAAGTGACAGTAACGAGAAAAAAAAAACGTCAGAGAATGCCGTGCCGTGAAGTTCAGCCGTCCCCTGTTGCGCAAAAAAGGTGGAGTGTCATAATTTTCGATGCATTACATCACTACACATCTGGTTCTCATTATCAGTGCTTGTCTGTGTCAAAGGGCGCTCTCTTGGTTATTCTTTATCAAGGCTGTAACACGGGAGAGAATCACTCCCAACGCCGTGCTGGTTCGCTTTCTGGTGAATACTAGAACAAAGTTATAATCATTAACGTTTAATGTCAAACAAAGGCATCAGACGATCAGCAACACCAACCAGCTGGATCAGAGCTTCTATCGCAGACTTATACTCATAATCTTTCTGTTTATTCACATGAAGATCCTAAGATAAACCGAACCGATTTCACTACCACTGCTCGGGCTCCTCTGTCTGCCTCGACATGTTTGACACGGCAGATGAAGCATCCGCCTGTTCCTCCTCTGAACTCACAGCATGTATTAAAGGCAGCAGCACAACACAACACAGACAAGGCTCATTACCAGGGATTACATGTGATAAGAACGATTTATATTAAACCATGAAAATAATTAACATGCCGTTCTGAAAATAAATAACAGCGTCTCAGTAAATCCGGTCATGATATACTCTGTTGCCTTGAGGGACGCTCTGCCACCTGAGGGCATCAAAACCTGCTGTCTCTCTGTGAACATCACCGCTGTTTATGAACTAATATTATGAACAAGTAGTGCTGTATTTTCTCTTGACCTTAGTGGAAAGAGTGGACACGGCAAAGGTTGATAGTTGTCAATGGAGAGTGGACTTTCACTCTTCACATCTTCAAAGCAATGTATATTGAATCTCTGCCTACACTAATGCTGAAAAAAAAAGCCTAAACACTGAGAGCTGATTTCATGTTATAGATTTTCATGGTTAAGGATCTGAACTGTAATAGATACGATGTTCCAACTGGAGGCTGATAGCGGAGGAGAGATCTGGCTAAACTAACATCAATAAGCTTGTGTGGGCTTACATGCGGGGACATGCTGGTGAGAACATCGGCACTTCGTCTACATGGAAATGAGCATGAATTTTTAAGCTTTGTGGGCTGATCATTTGCATTTTCTTCTGGTTTTGGCTCCATCTCCACAGTTTACCCAAGGCAGGCTGGGTTTATAATGATAGCAAGGAAGATCCTGGAGCAGAATTTTCATCATCATTTCAACAGGGAAAGAAAAAAAACAGGGGGAAAAAAAAAAACAACAGGCTGTTTCTGGTTCTCAACACGTTCTGCGTTCGCGTAGGGGCGGATTTGAACCCGATTCACAAACCGCACAAAAATGAGGCCCTCTCCATCGCTCGAAAGAGCTGAGGTAGACAGATCCTTTTAGATGGCTCTTCCCAGTTTGCCCACAAGCCTGACCTGTTAAGAATGAGGTCGAGGTTCAAGGGCAAAGGTGACTGACGCCCACAAGATCATGATCTGGCTACACTGATTTAATTATAAGCCACTGAACAAAAACAACCTGATTGAGAGAGAGCTACTGTTTCACTTTCACAGAAAGTACTGGGATCAGCAGAGGACAAAGTGCGACTCATCTGTCGATTGGAAGAAGAAGCAGAGTGTGACTGAAGCGTCTGAGTATTGTCATCTTGATATGTGACAGTCCAGTCTGTTTAGTGAACCCTGATTGCTTTATCTACAAATTACTGCCACTTTGGCAATTTCAGGACGTTACTGTTGGATCCAATTGTTTTTAACTTGAATAGCCAACTGTGCACTTCCAGATGAAGCAGTATACGGCTAAGTCGTAACCTTTTAGAGCTTAAATTGTTGTGCAAGTCACTGCCCCGGCAGCGCTAAAACCCGGAGATACTGGTGACCTTTTGTGAGACGCACACACCTGAATTGATGACAATACAAGTCAGAGCACATCTAGCCTCAGGTATCGCATTCCTTTTCATCCTACACATTGAGCCAGGCAGCCTTTCTCACAGTTTCCTTACTTCAGGAGAAATGTCGTCAGTGTAGCTGGAGTGTCTGTCTAGCAGGATCATATGACAAGCAATTACTTAAGAAGATGTCCGTGTGACTGGGAGTGTAGGAACTGAAAGATTGTTCACACTGAATCAGATACAATTCTCTACCATTTTAATCTGTTCATTTCTTCAGGTTTCTATTTTCTTTACAGTTACTTTAATGCATATAATTCTACTAACTTCATATTGTTGCCCACTGCTGCTCGTGGTGTGTGATCTGTGTGCGATTGAAAGTGAAGTTGTGACACTGTGAAGCAAGCTCAGGGACTGTGTTTCAGTTCTCAGCTCTCACTGCCACGGGAATACCTTCCCCATATCTGGAGCTCAGCAGAACAGTAAAAAAAAATAGGGCAAACTGCTGTTTAGAGACATGCAGCTACGCTTTCATTTTCTTCTTTAAAGCATTTGTCATGCTCGTTCTACTTTTACGCACTACAGCAACAAAGAATCCGCATACAATTCTACTGTCAGTGACCGATTACTGAAGCATCTCCGACCCACTGACAGAAAGCCTACATGCAATAAATCAAAACGCTGGCAAAAAAGGTGAGAGGAATTGTTCCTGTTACAGAGAGTAAAGAGAGACGGTGTGAGAAAAAAAGAAGAAGGGTGAGACACATTGGTGGAAGCTCGGTGGTAAAAGCCGTCAGATAAGTGCAACATCTGCAACAAGTGCAACAACGCAGCTTGTTATTCAGAAGCTTTCACTCCAACTGTGTTAAGAGCCAAGACCGAGTTGCAGACTGTATGACTGTGTGTAGTTTATACAAACAATTTCCCCATCGAGACCAGATCATACTTTGTGTGGGTTACAATTAAGACTTAACTTTCGCATGATTCAAAGAAACACGGGCCACAAACTCCCTGACCTCTTCCAGAAAAAATGCGTGTGATCGACAATCCTGTATTTAATGTGAACAATTCTGATGGTGCACCACATTCACACAAATACTCAGCTGTTCATAGTTACATGATCATGGGCGCACTAAAGTAGCAATTTTATCCATTATGACTGTATAATTCTGATGGACAACTGTAATTGACCTTAACTGGCAATAGATAGGAGGGGGGGGGGATAATATTTCTCAGTGTCAGAACGTCATGTGTGGTGATAATAAGATGGTGGGGTGGTGGTGTACTTACCGCCACAGCTATCATGGAGTCGTCTGGTTTCCATTCTGCCTTCTGGTAGAAGCCAAACTGGGCCGCCGCCTTCGCCGACTCGATATAGCTGACTATCAAAACACTGGGCTGTGGGAGGGGGAGCGGGGATATGGGAGAGAAAATGAATACTTTAAACATCCTGCTGGTCATAGTCAACCGACTGCCACACTAGAAACCTCCTGTATGCCATCGTATGGAAATGAAGCGTGCAAGTTGTACTGTGAACATTTTAGTGTTATTAAAGCTAGCACTGGGGCACAAAAAGATACAGGACATGCACACAGTAACAATTAAGCAATTAAACGTGTCATTTCAGTCATGCAGTCTTATTATGACTCACAAATGTGCTGTAACTTGTATCTGTGTTCAAAGGTTTAGTCACACATTTCGTTTTATTTTGACATAGTTCTAGAAAAAAATAAATCTTATTATTCTTGGACTAATAATAACACTCGTTTTGAGGTGTTATGTTCCTTTAATTGGTCACAGCAACACAACACACAACACACAAGCATGATAACATTTACAGTGGTGACTGACATTTGGTATTTACTACTGTGCTTGAGGGGGGTTGGTTGCCACTCATTTAACTCTTTAAATGTAGGTTAGCAGGAAAAGAAATAATGCAGATAAACATCATGTTGGAAAAAAATGTGACGGCTGCTGCTCGACTGCTCATTCTTAACTTGTGTGGCTCGTTTATTCTTAAAAATATCTTTCTACGGCACGTTCAGGTTGCCGTTTATGCTAAACATCGCAGCACAGACAGATGAACAGTCTTTGCCTGAAGCCGTTGCCCTTGATTTGCCTCTACCCCCGAATCACTAGGGCAGATATTTGTCTGGATCACAGAGCAATGATCATCACCAGTTCATTTCCATCCCCTAATGCAATACTGAATTCTGCATCCTGCTGCTCTGTCTCCTCTTGCTCTCCACAAATCTAAGTTCATGATCTGCAGCAAAGTAAGTAAGACGCAGAGAGTAACATTATGATTTATAATTTTATATATATGAATGTTCTCCAAGGAGATCGTGACATCGGCAGGTGTTGGAAACAGCTGCTGAAGAAGAGAGATGGTAATGAAGTCAGTTACTGAACACCAAAAAACCGCAACACCTGCCAAAGCATAATGCAGTCAGTTGCTCGCATTAATCATCTACCTTGCTTATAATTTACAGTTCAATCATGTTGCAAAGCTGTAGTTTTACTGTACAATGCTAATGTAATGCCACTGATTATTACCGGAGATTAATCAATACTCTTTCCCATTTTTTAAATATATCAAAAAGAGCTGCGTGTCTGCTACTTTAACTTATGTATTGGCAGATAACATTGCACATGATAGAGGTAAACATGTTTTTAGCTTCTGGGACACAGACACAGAAAGAGGAACTGCAGCAGAATCTTTTTAAAGCCAAACTTGTATGGTAAAGCAGCTAATTCTGTTTTCAGTGAGACATGTGACAGTCCTTTACATTATAGAGAAAACCAGGACACTACCAACTGAATGGTGTGTTGACAAAAGTGGGGGGGAAACATCTCTGCATGTCGTGTCTGCATTGCAACATTAGACCTTGTACCCAGTCAGTGTAATAAGAGTGCGGGTTTTTAAGTATTTCTACCCCTCGGTGTTCCTTTTCATATGATTAAAACTTAATAAAGCAAGTGATACTGGCTCTGGCGGGGCACGCTCACTGAGAGACATGGAGAGAAGCTTCTCTGCTCAATTACACTTGCAAAATCTATGAGGAAGTCTGTATAAAGGCACAATCACACACATTTCCCAGATTTGGTGGCAGCTTAGTGAAGTGACATATGGTGCAGTCAGTGTCTAAGTATTAGGACAGTTTAGTTTTGCCTCTGCACTCCAGAGCAGTGGATATTACAATAGAGTTAAAATGCTATTGATTTGAAGCTCATACATTCTCCTGACAAATTGTGTTTCATTTACCATCACATTTCTCTCAGGTTTATAACAGGTCAACAGCCAAAAGTCACAAGAACAAACGTTGAGTGCAATAAAGGCTTTACACTGAGAGTTATAAATTCCTCTAAAACCCAACAAAAATCAACAGTCGTAGACCTGATAAGTGTAAAAGTAAGTGGAAGTGAACTTTACATGTGACATTATCACTGGTTCCTTTTTTGACTCATTCTAGCGTTAGTGTTGTGTTTTAGGTTTTTGGCTTTAAGCTAAAACCTAAATCAGAACGTAGGGTGAAAACGCTTCACTGAGTGATAGTCTTGGGAAATATCTTACATCTACATCCTCTGAGGAAAGTATATGCTAAAAAACATGTATTTCTTTTGCTGTTCTACTAAAAATTTACATCCTAACAGCATTTAAAAAAAAACCTCTTAGGGTACAGAAATGAATATATATGAGGGGTCACGGGTGTGTGTGTTTATGAAATCCATCTTCTTCTCTTCCTCTGCAGCTGTACCAATACTTGTCTGTGCCAATAACTCTCCTCTTCTTCTTCCTCCTTTTCCTTCCACCTGGAAAATGCTCACATTCCCTCTACTCGGTCGGTCCTTTCCTCAACAAGGTATTTAATTTAATATTATTTTGTTCCATTAGCAATCAAAACTCAATACAGCTGCTTGTTGATGGTTAGACTTTTCGATCAGTCATTATGGCTAATTGAAACATAATAATAATAATATAATGAAATGCAAATGCAAAATGCAAAGTAAAACACCCTGTAGTGCCTTTTCAATTACATGATTCTGTCAAATGATCCATACATAAATGTGGTTATTGATGTTTACATTTGGGAAAACTTAGTGCATCAATCTACAGGCGGGCAGGTTTATTGCCCACCAACACATAGGCACACCTGCCAACAGAAAAAACTGACCCATGTTTACATGACAGCATGAATAAAGAACCAGAAATACATCATCCTAACTGAGTTAAAGATGAAATGGTTTGCAGCATAGAAGTGACTCGACCCCAGTATTTCCCCTGTATGCCCATTTTCTCTGCCATAATTTCATGAAATCAGTTGGTTTCACAAAAGAAATCCTGTCTTAGTCAGATGATTAGTCACAAACAAACTATACATACACACACACACACACACACACACAGAACACTGCTAGTTTCCACAGACCCCCAGAGCCAGCTATGGTACTACTACTATCCTGCATAAAAGCACTGCCACACCAACACAGTCCATCCTTCTATTCCTAGACATCCTGGGCAGTATCTCCTCCTCCTGTCCCGTACAGCTGTAGCAGGGGGACAGAACAGAACGGCTACAAGGCTGAGCTAACTGTGCTACACGGATTAGTAATAATGCCTTGACTGAACTAGCCGGGCTCAGGCTGCACTAACCAAGGTCGAGGATGGATGGGATTAAAGAGAATAGACCTTGTTGCAAAATGATAGAGAAATGGTGCATTCACAATCACGGATATTCATCACGTTACGAAGCAGAAAATACTATCTATGTACAGTCTGTCTCAACTCAGTCATGTTTAGTTCAATTATTTTGGCCACTTTAGTTATTTCAGCTACAGCTGTATAATAAACTCTGTCACTATTGTAACATCACATAGAATAACTACAGGACTGTTTGTATTTCGTAACACCACAATACACATTAACTTACACTATACCCAATTTAATAGCCAATTTTTGCACAAACATGCATCTAAAGGTACCTTGGAAATACAGAACTACAGAAAACTGAGCAAAGACAAACTCCTGTACTGTGTCCCTGTCCCTGTATGTGGATTTGGGATGGATGGTGAAGTGAAAGGACACAATGGGACCAGCAGATGTGAACGGTGCTTGTCAGGAGGAAGAGGCTGCTCCAATTGACATTCCTGAGATGACCCTTTTCCTGGACGCCTCATTGATACTCACAGGCGGGCAGGTAAAGTTCTTAAGAAAGAGGGGAAATAAAACATGGTCGCATCCTGTGTGGGCCTCAGGAAACGAGCGACCATGACCCATTGTTATTACATCTCAACAATATACAAACCATGTTGGAACACAGACTGCACTAAACAATGCGCTCAGCTGAGGGTTTTTAAAAATGAAATGCCCTCCATGTCCAGATCGGCATTTAAAAAAAACCTGATGTACTCAAACTAACGAGGACATGAGCGATTCAAAGCACAGTGTGCAGTGTTTATCAAAAAGCCATAGGACTTCAGATGCTGGCACTGGACTCAGAGCTGAGTGGGAAGTCGCCAAAGACCTTGTGAGCAATTCTGCACTTCCACCGAATTGAAAAGCTGAACTGTTACTTGCGTGATGGCGAATGGCATAACAGAAAACATCATTGTCTGCAAGTTAAAATATCCTGTGAGCAAATAAATACATACAGACAATCAGTCATCTGCTGCAGCTACCACCATATGGCATATTGCCTCCAAGCTTCAGTGAGTGAACAGTCTGTTTAATAGTACAGACTAAAACATCTCATTTCATATAATTTTCTGTACTGGATGTAATAGTTGTATTTATGACAAGGAGAAGATTGATATAGAGAATTAATCTCTTATGCCATAAACTTCTGTTAAATTTACTCCCATGTATGACCTTAAAAGACAAAAACAAATCACTGGTCATGCAATGATTCTGCTCAGCTCGCCTCGTACAAATGACAGGTTTATGGGATCATGATGTAACATCACAGTTTCCTTGGCTCTAGACCAGGGGGGTCAAACGTGCGGCTCGCGGGCCATAACTGGCCCAGCAGGGGGTCAAATCCAGCCCTCAGGATGAATTTGCCAAGTGTGAAAATTACATAGAAAACAGAAGAGGCATGATATTGTTGAAACATGCACATATTTTTATCAAGAAATTTCAGGTTGTTCATAATATGTTTTGTAAAAGGATAGTTTATTAACTGTAAACATCTGAATGTACTAAAACAAAGGGAAAAATTCAAAGTTCTTTTTATTTATAGGTTATTATGCTATTATTTTACTGGTCTGGCCCACTTCAGATCAAACTGCGCTGTTTGTGCCCCCTGAACTAAAATGAGTTTGACACCCCTGCTCTAGTACAGGAACTGCAACAGAATCAATTTAATCAGCCGTTCCAGATCAGGGAGCTGGTTTCAACACAGGATCCTTCTTTGAATGCAGATATGGCGAAAGAATTGCTGCTCGGAGCTGAGATAAAACTATTGTCATGTTGAAAAGGAAGAGTATGTCAGCATTGGCCTTCAACTACACAGACACCTTTTCTTTTTGAAAGTAAATGTGAAATGATTTTTTTCCTGTGTCTAAAGCTGCTGTGGAGGGATAAGAATGAATATAAAGGGATCAAATGATGTGCTGGCTTGATTGTTTTCATTAATCATTTAACTCTGGCAGCCTGTTGAGCTGCTTGCCTGACAGGACATAGCTACCACCACGGGATGCACTCGCTGAGTATTTGTTTTAAACACCGCTGGGAATCCCATGCTGATAATAACTTAAACTTTGAACTTTGATGAGCTGTTTGAAGCAGCGTGATAAAAATAGACACATGTTACCTAAAGTACTCAATGTACCTGAGAAATGCTAACCGGTTTGCATTTCCGCTCCTTGGGGGGGAGGAGGTGTGAACTGCCCTTCCTCACCATGCCTGACATGAAGCATTCATCAGGTGAACTTCAATTCCTGTGGCTACAAAGATGAAAAGCCACCAACCCTTTGTCATGAATGAGAGAGTAAATGGGAGGAATCTCATTCAGATACAATGTAGTGATGAGCTACAATTGCTGCACACGTATACGGATACACTCACAATGTTATGATGCATCACCTGTCATCTATGCGATTATAGGTGTGTTATGTGGCAGCATTTGTCGACACGTCAGGGTAAACAGTTTTACGCTGCACTTCACTGACGACACCATTTTTTAAAAACTAAAAACGAAAGGCAGCGAGCCAAATCGCCACGCAGGAACGCTACGCATCTGAAAATAAAAATAATGGCGGTGTTAAGATGTGAAGCAGGTTTAATGCACCATGCTCACCTTGCGCCAAGCACCCCCCCCCCCCCCCCCCCCAAAAAAAAAAAAAAAACATACAAACAAGCAATGAAAGCAGTAGCGCTACACTCATTGTTTGTGTCTGTGCAGCTGAGTTCATGTGCATGACTGGAGTAGGGGGAGGAGGGCTGCTGCAGCTGGTTAACTTACCCGACTGAACCAGACGCTCAGCTGTGTCTCTGACAACACGGCGAAGTAAAACCTCTGGGAGCTGGGCTGGATGTGAAACGGCTCCTCTTCGCTCCTCAGCGGACAAAGCAGCCTCCGGGGCCAGCCGGTTAGAAAATACATGACGGCAAACTCTCTCTGCGCCTCGGCACTGCAAACAGTGTCGCAATGCCAGGTCGTCGCTTGCCTCCGTATACCCCTCCTGTATTATTTAATCCAAGTGTCTCATGAGGGCCTCTAATGTGTTAAAAATAAAAACTTCGGTATCGGTACACACAGTCCACCGTTTGCCCCCCGGTCAGGCTATCAATCCATAGATGCCATACAGAAATGTCCAAGCAGCCGACGGAGCTACGCGGCTAGCCCCGGGGCTAGCACTGGATTTCCAACTTGAAGCTAATGAGCTGTCCAAAGCAACGGCGGTGTAACCGAAAACAAAAGGCAACCGAGGGCCCGCGGTGACACCATAGAGCACTAAACTGCGCGCTGCGGCCGACAAACGGGTCGATTGACTCTCTCCCCTCGCTACCGTATCACTCCTTGCGATGTCTGGACCAGAGGTGTTTAAAAACAGCAAAGCGTCCAGTTTTCACTCCTCTGTGCCTCACTGTCGCCATCTTTACAAGAGTCCGCCAGGCTCAACGCTCATTGGCTGCTGCGAAGAAGTTTGCGTCGTGTTGACATCTGACGTCACCGCTCCGTTATGTGGAAGCCGCGGTTGCGTCGACGCCAACGTGGCTCGTCGCTGCCACCTGGTGGTGTAAAGAATATAATGTCTTCAAAAAAAACCTGCATAAAAAGACAACAACACATTTTCACATTACCATACAGAATGACAAAATGTTATTGAACTAGTCACGTCTTCCAGCAATTAAAAAAAAAGAAAAGAAAGAAGTGGTGGTACCAGGCCAGCAGATGAAGAAGGGGACGATGATGAAAAAAAAGTTGTTTATGTCCTGGTCTAGCAAGCTGCCTGGTTAATGCTTTAAAATCTCTTAAATTCTTCCATATTACTGGACTCAGTGGTCCATTTTTAAGTAACGGAAACTTTAAATAAAATAAAATAAAATAAAATAAAATAAAATAAAATAAACAAGACTCGGATGTTTCACTAGGCGGCAGTAGAACATGTACAGCTGGTAGCCAACTACCAGAGAGGGAAGAAGGAGAAGAAGAACAACAAAAGTAAGCATGGCTGCTGACATGAGATTACCAACTATCCGAAAACCAGTGTCGATTTCTACTTTCGACCGAAAAGATTTGGTTGTTCCCGGCGATGTTATCACTTCAGACACTGGTTTTATGAGGTAAGTGCCGATTGGTTCACCGGTGATAGATCGGTAGATTGCTGTGTGTTTGCCACATGATGTTCTCGTGGAGGGAAGTCTAACCTAAACAGCTTGCTGATCTATGGTAGCTCTTACATTGACAGGCATTACATTTATTTACACACAACTAAAACCTACAGACTGCGCCAGCTTGATCTCTTTAAAACCGGTACTCCTTTTATAATAACACAGGTTTAGCCAGTGACAAGATTATAGAGGTTATAATCATGGATGTATGCTCAATCTGCCTGGTCTACCATCTATACTGAGTATGGTAAATCCTTCGCTTGCACGCCAATACAAAATCTGAAGTTAAATAATGACGTTGACACACACAAAATCATAAGAAATTGTGTTATCAACGAGTATCTGGAGGTTATTGTCAACCCAGCTTTTTTTTGTTGTTGTTGTAATACCCATCGACAGTGATATGATATACACCATTTATCCCCAGGGGTCATGGCACCTATGTTGATGATGACAAGTTGACGGCTTCTGTTGCTGGAGAGGTGCAGAGAGTAGACAAGCTGATCTGTGTCAGACCACTTAAGACCAGGTAAGTGATTCAATTGAGTCAAATGGGCCTCCAGGAAGTGAACTGATGAGTGCATGTATTTTGTTTGGTTTGTTTATTGCTTCTTTTGCAGAATAAATGTCATGGTTTTTGTGTTATTGCACTACCGAATTGCAGGTTCAACGGTGAGGTTGGAGATGTGGTCGTTGGAAGAATTACAGAGGTAAGACACTCCCTCCATGTCCCGACTCTTGTGTGATGTTTGACATTTCTGACTTGTTATTATGGCCTGTAAAGACTCTGTTTTTTATGTATAGGTACAACAGAAACGTTGGAAAGTGGAGACCAACTCCCGACTGGACTCTGTCCTCTTGCTGTCTGCCGTCAATCTGCCTGGAGGAGAGCTGGTGAGATGCTAGAAAATGTGTTTCACTACTAGTGTTGGTCCATGTATTACAGTGGCGGGTCAACTGGCATTATCTGAAAGGACAGGATAATGGGTTTGGCCAAGACTATTTATATGTGTTGTTAATATATTTGATTTCATTCATTCTTTTAGAGGAGAAGATCAGCAGAGGATGAGCTCACCATGAGAGAATACCTTCAGGAGGGAGATCTCATCAGTGTAATGAATAATATATCACAATCTTTCAATAACTGGTCCATCTTCTTTTTCGTTCATCTATAATGTCTTTTTTTTTTTGCTTTTGTCCTGTGATTTTAGGCAGAGGTGCAGTCTGTCTTCTCAGATGGAGCCCTATCACTTCACACTCGTAGTTTAAAGTATGGAAAGGTAGGTTTTTGCCAATGTTGACAAATATATGTGCATATTTAAATTTATGTATTCAGATTGTGGTTTAGTCGAAGTGACTGGTTTTTGGTTCAGTAACTAACTAATACAGAAATGAGAAAATCACAGCAAATCACATCACTATTGCCCAGAAATGATTCTCAGTGATTCTACGTACTAGGAATTGTCTAAACGTGTAATGAAGATTGGTGCCAGATTGCTTTTTAAACTTTTTAAATCATCTTTTTAAATCATCCTCATTATATTTGAGACAGTGTTTATTTGACCTAATATCCCGTCTGTGTTTTCTGTGACATTTAGTTGGGACAAGGAGTGCTGGTACAACTTTCCCCTTCTCTGATCAAGAGGCAGAAAACACATTTCCACAACCTGCCGTGTGGTGCATCCCTCATCCTCGGGAATAATGGTTTTGTGTGGTTGTATCCCACACCAGGACAGCAGGAGGAGGAGGCTGGGGGCTTCTACACCAGTTTGGAGGTGGATACCAATCTGTTATTCTGTACAAAGAGCAGTAGTTCATCATTTTCACTTGTTATTTTTCTATACTATGAAACTAATAGTGATCCAGCTGGAGATGGGAACAGAATCATTTCATTTCATTTTTGATTTATTCCATTCATGGTATACATTCTTCACATGGTTGCACATATTTACATAATGTACACATTGTCACCATGAATGAAAAGGAGCAGGATGAAGAAAACTTATAGTACCTGCCCCTCTCTGTTGTTATAATGACATTGGCTTACTTCAACACCAATATTATACTCTATTTCAAAATATTAAAGATGATGAAACATAGTAGTGACAAGAAAACAAACAAAATAGCAGTGGACACCACTTGTCTATCTATCTTTTCTTTTTTTCCCTTCTTTTTCTCTTTCTCATCATAAATAACTTACTTGATCTCCACAGTTCTTTAAAAAAAAAAAAAAATCTGGCCTTGTTTGTATACCAGTGAATTGCAAAAGATGCAGCACTTGAACTTGCTCCTGTATTTGTATTTCTGTGTGCATTTCAAACATGTTTTTCATGTCTCTGTCCTTTCAGCCTGTTAACCTGTCAGATCGAGAGGTGATTTCCAGGCTGAGGAACTGCTTGCTAGCACTGGCTGCACACAAGGTCCTTTTGTATGACACCAGTGTTCTCTATTGCTATGAATCGTCACTTCAACATCAGGTAAGAGTCAGTGTAATGACTTGTCCGTCCAGTCAGTTTGTAACAAATGTAACTGCTGCTGAATTGCACCTGCTGTCTCACAAATGTAAAACTATAGCATTGGTCAGACACTGCAATAAAACAATTGACATTTCTCTGATGCACTGTGCCATCTGGTGGCTAAATCGGAAATCCACAGCTCCTGGGCAACACTCGGAAAAAAACAACAACAATGTATTGCAGTTCTCAACTTTGACTCCACTGTTCTAATAATGTGGAACAGATATGGTTTATTTCATTGATCTTTGGGCTGGAGACCTTATAACTTAATCGCTAATGCTTCTCATAAATGTTGTGTTTATGTTGTGTGAGTATTTCATCTCCTCTTAGAATGTTGTAGTTAACATTTTATTTATGCAATACTTGATTACCTTATCAATCTAGATACTAATTTACAATGTGTTCTTGGTTACTAATTACAGTGACCAACCAAAACTTACCTCCCTCTGAAGCTGCAACTCAAAATACACTGAAGTAGACATTGGATCTGTTTTTGTTGTTCCTTGTTTGTCCTGGTTACAAAAATCAAAATCTGGTTTACTGGTAAAACTAAGATAATTTAAGGGGGGAATGCTTCATTTAGAACAACCTGAGAATAAATCATTCTTTTTATTTGTTTTAGTAAGAATTTTTTTGTTTACATTTTGTCAATGTAACATTGTAAATATTGCCCATCAGAATCCATAGCCTTTGATGGTTTAAATAACCGATTTCTTTCAGTGCAGCTCATCTACTGTTCTCCACCTTACGCCCTCTGCAGGTCAAGGACATCTTGAAACCAGAGGTGATGGAGGAGATTGTAATGTTGACGCAACAGAAGCTGTTGGAACAGGAAGGGTAGACAACAAAAATTCAAACTGTGATCTTGTCGCAAAATCAAGACCATGCCAAGCATCTATGTGGAGGACTGCTTACCTGAAGACTGAACTGGCCTATTTTCACAGACATCTTTCTATTGTGGGCAGTTCAACAGGTCTTAGAAAGAACTGCTGATCACTGTTTGACAGCTAATCGTAAATACGAGTAACTTTTCAAAATACTGCATAAATCACTTGAGCAGCTGTTAAGTTTTACAGAGGTATAGTGGAACACTTTTGATACATTGTTAGGTTATACAAAAATACATGTATACAATAAATTTTCTATAATTTTCACTACTCAGTGTGGTCTGTTTTGTTGTGAAAGTGAAAGGAGAATAACACTGGGATCCTTTTAACTTTCATTCGTGTATTTTTTTGGTACTGGCAATAGCAGTTATGCAAAGTGTAATCTAGCAGAAGCATGAATTGATGTGCATCTTCAAAATGTGTACACACAAATACGGCACTAACTTACTACCATTGAACAGTGGATAAAGTAAGCAAACAACCACAGCTGATATACCACTTTTTAAAAAAAAATAATGTAGTATATTGGTATAAGTTTAGGCAAGGCAATGCAAGGCAATTTTATTTGTATAGCTCGTTTTTACAAACAGTTTGTCTCAAAGGGCTTCACATAGTATCATAACTATATTGTTTTTTTGTTTTTTTTGTTTTTTTTCCCTGTCCTGTCTTGTATTTTTAACTGGACCCAGAGTCTGTACTAATAAATTATCTATCTATCTATCTATCTATCTATCTATCTATCTATCTATCTATCTATCTATCTATCTATAACAACAACAATCTTTGACCTTAGACCCTCACATCGACTGAGGAAAAACTCCATGGAAAACCCTTTTAACAGGGAAAAAATCTGAGAAACCTCAGGGTGAGCAACAGAGGAGGGATCCCTCACCCAGGACGGACAGACGTGCAATAGATCACATACATAGATTACATAATTACAGGGGAAAACATGTACTTTATCGTTATGTATAATGTGTTTGGGCAAAACAGGGCAAAATCCTCAATTACAATTTGGACAAAATCCACTCTATTATGGAATAGAGGTTTTTTTTTTTTTTTTTTAAGTGTAGAGTACAGTGATGAGTGTGATTGCCTGCTTGTTGCACTGTTGCTGCTGCTCTTTCCCTCTTGCCCTCCCAGCAAAAATATTAAAAAACCTCCACACCGCTCCGATCCCCCATCATGTACTAGCCCACGCACGCACGTGACGTCACACGTCGCCCCACCCACATATTTCTGTAAACCACCTTGCGTATGAAGTATGGCGGCCCCAGCCACACAACTACTACTCGGCAAAAGTTTACTGCTCAGATTTTCACGTGAGAGCGATGAATAAGTACGCGGACCGAGGAGTCGGTAACGAAGAGCTCGGCGACTGTAAACACGGGGAAGGACTCGCGGGAGGAGTCGTCGGTGCCTCGCCGGCGGAGTTTCCTCGATTTCTCCGCTTCGCCTCCTTGACTGAAGTGCCTCTAGTCCGGGTACCACAGGGGAAGAAGCTCCGCAAGACGGGAAGAGTGGTGGACACGGAAGTTTGAAACAAAACTTGATTTAAGTGGCTTTGGAAAGCAGCACACTTGCAAAAAAAAGAAAAAGAAGAAAAAGTGTCAAGTCGTGGTGGCCGGCAGATGTTTTTTTTTTTTTTGTGAGGCATTAAAGTGCACTTGTCCGAGACTTTTAACACCAGCGTGTTCACAGCAGCGACCCAGCAAAAGAGCCAACTGTTGACTGCTCGATGTGCATTTAAGGGTCTGGCGCTGCTCACCACCACCACCAGCTAGCGTTAGTTAGCCTCCATGGCTACCTTCAACATTAGCCTGAGGTCGCCAGCTAACCATCAATATAAATGTCTCCTTGGACGTGTAAGTTCCTGTTTACACTCGTTTTTTACTCCACAAGTTTGTGACAATGATACAAGTTTAAAAGCCTTCTTTTTTTCTTTTCTGTTTTAAACTTTAAGTGCTTATTACCCCATGAAGTAATGTTTTTGACATCGCTTTTGTAAGAAAAAGCTGCCCAAGAACAATAGGGGGGTAATGATAACAATAATTAATGCTCTGCTGGCTTTCAGTGACCTCCTTTTTATGCGTTCTCCATCTATGTTGTTTTTGCATCGAGGACTTGGTTGTTGTCGTCCCCAATTAGCACCAAACGTCTTGATAGTTGTGCATGCATTGCAACCTGCAGTGAGGTTCAGCAATGTTAGCTTATCATGGGGAGCTTGATTGGAGTTATAAAAATGAAATCAGGTGGGCAAACATCCTACAGTAGATGCAACAGAGGAATATGGGACTGCACACACAAGGAAACACATGTATGTTGTAGTGATGTATAATACAGAAGTTCTTACAACTTAGGCTGGTTGAAATAGTACAATAAAGTGTTTATTTGACATATTTTGTCTTACAAATTGTCTTAGAAATGTGCTTGGAGTAGTTGCCAGTTCACCTCTGAATCATTGTGAGATCATTTTTTTTGGTGTTTAGATTTAGGTCAGAATCACCCACTATGTCATTTTTAAAGTTTGCCAGTGCATTTTTTTCTATTTGGGAGTATTGTATCACTCTTAATGTAATCACCAGTGAGTAATAATTGTTTTTTTTTTTTTCTCTAGATTCCTGTGAAATGCCTTTCTTTGACCTGTGACGCACCCAGGCCCCATTAATGCATGATAAACGGAGACATACTGGAGTAATACGGATCGTCATACGTGACCTGCATCACCCTTACTCCAGGAGAGGACAGACTGAGTCAGGCATAGGGGCTCCCCTCCCTGCCTGGGGGGCCAACGGTTGGACGGTGAGCAACTGAGTCCAGCTTGGAGAGTCCCGGCTGCGGCCTGGCACCCTGCCCTTATGGGGCAGCAGCCGGGGAAGTTTGTCGGGGACCAGAGGAGACCCAGTCTGCCAGCCTTCATCAAGGGTGGGAAGAGAGAGTCATCACGCCATGGGACCCAGCCCTGCAACGTTTTTGCTGTGCATGGTAAGAATAAACACTTCAAGTAGCAACTGTGCGAGGTTGCTTTCCATCAACAGCAATTTTTTTGACACGCTGTAGTTAGTTTGATCAGTTGTTATAGTTGTTTTGATAAGATTTTGAGGGATTAGCTTTACAACTTGTCACTCCTGGCGTAGGTTATAATACCATGATATATTTCTCACCTGTGCTTTCCTTGGTCCATCAGTTTTTGGGGTGCTAAGGAGAAAGCTGATCATGTACAAAGTTGAGAAAACAAGAATGCAAAATGTGGAAGATGTTACAATGCATACATAAAAATCGCAAGATTGTGCAGACGGTGTCAAAACATCTGAAGTTGCGTCATTGAGAATGCGGCTTGTTGGAGGAATAACAGATTTGCGATTGCACAACTTTGAGAAGAGAAAATGATCACTTTGAAGCATGCGATAATACATTCGAACAGTTTTTAATTAAACCCATGCACCATACACAAGCATCTCGCAGATCCATTTGTTGACATGACACTGGTTCACCATAGAGACGGTACGAGGAATCAGTAACTCTGATTGGTTGCTTGCTTCATTTTTTTGTTGTGATCGGGCGTCCGTTGCGTGACCAAAACAAAGTGTGATTCCTTTTGTACTGTTAAACAACAACTCGTGACCAGTAAGGAAGACTTTCAAACATTTAATGCGCAATGAACTGCAAACCACAGTGGTGATATATTGATTCACTTGGCATGCTTGGCATACTAAACTGATTAACAACAGAGCTACAGTGATGGAGCGATGCAACAGTGAGGTTCATTCACACTCTGCAATCTCTTGCAAAATGGAAATGCAGTATCTAAATCGCAAAAAAAGAATATAAAGGTACAATGTGTGGCATCATAGTTGTGTATTGTTAGCACTATCATGTTGTGGTGCTATAGAGATGCCCTCACCTACGATCACCTTCTCCATACAAGAAATGCAAAAATGCATTCCAACCAAAATTGTATATTGCATTTTTTTTCCATATCATGCAGCCCTATTTAATTGTTGTGTCTCTCCGGAAGGTAGATTACTTTATAAAAAGGTGTTTAATGATGATTTACTGCTCTTTGTTTGGAGATTTTTTTAGCCATCTGTTTGTCATATAGAAATAAACAGAAGCAACAAGGACTGGGTATTTTCAACATGATGCTTGTGTCTTAGGGGACTGTTAAGATCACTGTGCTGGTTGGTCATGTGGAAAGAGATTCACCATGAGGCTGTGTGCTGTGTTGCCACTATGACTGGTGGTAGAGAAAGATGGGGAACAGCTTTAAGTGTAGGTGATGGAGCAGAAAAGAGAAGTCTATCCCGCTTCCCAGTCTTATTCCTACTAAGCCTGCTTTGACTGAAGAACAGATGGAGAAGAAGTCAGAAACATTCATTAAATAACACCTCTACATCTGTAATGTGCCTCTGTCTGTAGTGTGCGGCAAAGCTCAACAGTGTCTCCCCCCTGTGTTTGTATAGGATGGTGTGTGTGGTGTGGTACAACGCAGTGCTATAAGATATCCTGGACTTGGCAGAAAACACACAGGCTGTGTGCAGAATCGTTCACAGGCGTTGACTGTATAGGCCATTATGTAGTCGGTTTGGCATTTTCTAGAGTCTGAATGTCTAGTGAAAATGGCCGTACCCTACGTACAGTGGATTTAAATGATGCACCAATGCAAAAAAACAACAAAAGGCCTAGTGGTCTGATTGCTCTTGAAAATGAGAATCTGATCACAGCGATGAAAGGAAAACATTCTCCGGCCTTCTCTCTGGCAACATGGAGAGAGGATGTATGAAAAGCTTTTTTATTTAGTCGTGTATGTATATTGTTTAAAACGCAGACCGGTTTTGACCTCACTGGCTGGGTGTTGGTCAGGACAGCACAGTGAACCAATTGTTTACACCTGGTCCAAACAAAGCATCATCAATGAAAAGGAGATTCCAAATCGTAACACTCATAATCGTGTGGTTACATCAATAGAGACGAGTTTCAAAGGTGTTTATAGAAAAGGCTCTTTCTCTTTTCACTCATTTGCCTTATTACTACCTATATGCCTCACACTGACCCTCTATCCGCTGTGTGTGGCTTGTGCATATCGTAGTCCATGACCCTATGAAGCGGTGTGTCTGTTGTAGTGCTCGGTTAGAACTGTTTGTTCCTTTTAGTCACCCATCAAATAGTATTTTTTGTGAAAGCCGACGTTTGTAGCTTCAAACGTGACCTTTAGAAACCAGCGGTGACATCATGTATTTCACTTCTTCGTTTTTATAGTCAGTGGTTTTGTTATTTACTAGGTTTGGCGTATGAAAATGCCTTTTGTGGTGGTCCTGTAGTTTATGGCCCGGGGTAGTGCAACACACAAAATAACCAACGTACACAGAGGATTGTCTTCAAGCGTAAATCACAACAAAGAAGTTGATAGAAATGTCTTTTTCATTCATGCATATAAACAACTGCTTACGCTTGGCTTCTCAATCATTTAATTAATACTCACTTGAGGGCTAGGACAGTGAAAATGAAAATCTAGATGTAACATTTCCACTTGGAGACATCAAGGAGGAAGAATTGTTGTGGTAAACATAAAATATATTTATTAATGCATAACAAAACTGCAGTTAAAATAACTTCTGGAGAAATGATTTAATCAGTGTAAAGCAGAACTGTTGTAGCCCTTTAAAATCACCACTTGCCATTGAAACAGATGCATGCCATGCATCCAGCTAAACTGATAAGTTTACCAAATGTGTCTGTAGGGCTGTGATTGCCTTGGCAGGAGTACTTTCCACTGACTCTAAGTCTTGCATAACGCAGAGGGGGGACAGGACAGGGAAGGTCAGAAAAACAGAATGAAAGCCGTTGCCGGTAAATGGATCGAATTTGGCAAAGGGTCAGTGACGTGGGGCGTATTTGTTTTCCCTTTCTGCCCCTCTCCTCCTGTGATGAGCAGGTTAGACCATGAGAGGGGATGTGAGTCATAGTGCAAGAGGAGGGCAACATCAACACACGGTTTTTACCTCTCCGCTGTTTTTTTTCCTTCCTGGTGAGCCCCAGCTAGTTAACACTCGACTAGCCAGCGCAACGCTGCGTCTCAGCGGTCGGGTTCAGACCTCTGCATGCAGCTGCCTGGGAGAGAGGGAGAGAGAGAGAGAGAGAGGAGAGGCAGTGAAGGGCAAGCAAAGACCTGTCTCTGCTTTTGGCACCTCTCAGTACTGTACGGTGGGGGAGGTATGATCTCACTGGCTAGCTAGCACGGATTGTAAGGACAGAGCAGGGTAGTGGATTTTCTTGAGGCATTGCTCAAGAGCTGCATTTTCACCTGTTTTCTCCCTGTGTGGCTCAAATAACCGACCATGCAGCTTAGTGGATTATGGAATAAGTTACCAGCTACAGTAGGTTACCAGGCCTGTTTAAAAAAAACAGGTCTGAGCAAAACATGTGAATCCATTGGGACATTTCTTTCTTGTCTAATTCTCTCTAAATACTTGTAGTCACCACTTTTATATCCTGGATTAACTGAATGTAGTAAAAAAAAAAAAACGGTGTACCCATAATTGGAATTTGGTGGTCACTGTTATTTCACTTAGTGAATTAAACTTTTTTTTTTACACGTCCTTCCTTCCTTGAGTTTAAGTGTTGACTACATAGGACATGTGTGTATGGCACAACTACACAATTTGCCTGTAGCTGCAGGAAGTGGAATTGCTGTGTGAAAGTGCTAAATGAAAGGATGATGCCTCTCATTTGTTTTCCTGCCGTTCCCTGAAAAGGAAAAAGGAAATAGAGCAGCAGAGTGGGACCTGGAGCTTCTGGGGTTTAAAAGAAAGGTGGCCTCCTTTTTTTGAGGCTAAAAACATCTGATTTGTAGGTTAGTGTGTATTTGCAAAGCCCACATTTTGATACTATAAAAAAGAAAATTTGCCCCCTGGTGGCTACATTTGTTTATGATCTTACTGTGTTTGTTTTATTAGGGTTTATTGCAGCTGTGATATCATCATAATTCAAAAAGAACACTTTAATAAATGTTACGTGTTTCTTGTTTATTCCCTTTGGAGTTATACGGTGTATATGAATATGTATGTAGAGGACTCATGAGCCTGCGTGGGAGGCAGAGGAACCTTTTTAGACTTATGCGCCGCTGATTAGCCTCACCGTTTGGACTGAGCTGGCAGCCATGTTGGAGTTCCTCATCCTTTGTTCAACACATCATAGGTGAGATCAAGAGCTGCACACACCACAGGGCAAACATCAAACTTCTTACAAAGAATAAAGATAAGCAGCGTCTTTTAACGTGCCACTCGATGGCAACCCAAGCTCTGATCATGGTTTCACATTGTAACTCACTGCTATCAAGCAATAACACTGCATCACCCCAAAGCAAAGGCATACTTGACAATCTTTAGTAATATAACATCTAATGTAAACCACACAGCACGGTTCTTCTGAGCAGTGATGCATTACATCATCACAGGCCTTTAAGAGAGTAGTTTGTAGTACTTTGTTTATTCAGTCATTTTCTACATGAAAATGTGTCTTTGTGTGAAGCTTAAGCTATTAGCTCTAAATCCCCCTTGAAGCTACTGAAGCGCCGGAAAAGCTTTGACAGCTGGAAACGCTGCAAGATGGCTGTTTTGGCACGTGATGCACAACACGGTTGTGGTCGTTGTCGCACATTGTAACAAGCAAAACTTTTACTTTATAGACAACAAAGAAGAGAACGGTGTCATCAGTGGTTATTACCAGCAAGACGAGTTGTGTTGGAGGAAATGTAGGAACCTCCCGGCATGTCGCTTCTTGCTTGGGATAGATTTCACTATGGGTACAAGAGGCCTTTTCTTCTTACTCATAAGCTTCACCCCACAATTTTTTCTCCAGTTGACGCCTGCAGGCAAGCCTGGCAAGTCTTCAGGTATGTTCAAGGCACGTCGTTATGATGTGGGGATGGAGGAAGATGACACCCCACTCACTCATCCATTTTCTTCATTTGTTGGTTTCCATCCAGGGTCGTGGGGTGCTGCTGGAGAAAGTACAGAGGAGAAAAGAGGAAAACACAATATACTTGTTAGGAGTCGGACAAAGGCCACACTTATCGTACCTATGGGGGAAATTAATAAACCATTTGACTTGTATGTATTTGGAGGATGTTAAGGAAAAAGCAGTAAATATGTGAACCTGAAGACCTGATACAAATAAGCATATGAACGCTTCCTGTGTCTCCCTGGCAACATTTATATGATCTCTGGAACCCGATGCAATGATGTCATGATCTATGACACTAGAATAAACATCTGCAGCCTCGCTCATAGGTGCATCTACATGAATATCCCCGTATCTATCTTCATTTTTAAGACAGACCTGTAATAGTGATAGAGCTATCAGATGTTAGGTCGACAGTTTGCTCATTAATCTGTGGCAGGTTGATGTCTCTTCATCTATTACACACGACAGCGCAAATAAAGAGGCTCCGATTTGTGAGTGATGGCGGTTAATGTACTTTGACTTTGTAAAGCTGTACTCGGGGCAGAGGTTAGACAGTCTGACCCCCTCCTAATATAGACTTTCGGTGACATCATTTGCTGTGTGTGTGTGTGTGTGTGTGTGTTTCCTGCAGCATCTGTGTTCAGCGTGTGTATGCCAGTAAGTGAATCCATCTCTCTTTTAGTCTGTAAATGGCTCTTTCTTGGCTGGAACTGGAGGAATCTATACAGTCTAGACACCAAATCTCCTCCCATGATCCCTGTGGGTCCTGAAGATGGGAGGAGGAGGGGGGGTCCGTGCGTGTGTGTGTGTGTGTGTGTGTGTGTGCGCACATGCACACCCACGTACATACCCACGCAGCAGGCGCCTCACAGTAATGCTCATTCAGGCCAGCTGTTAGGTCTCTGGTGGCTTGTCCCTCACCATGCTTGGCCATGTGTCCACACTGTTGGGTACACACACACACACACACACACACACACACACACACACACACACACACACACACACATAGAATAGATGCACGGCCACTCAACTGAAAGGACTTCTCGCTTATCTGCTCAGTTTACTGCTTAACCTTGATAGTGGTTGTTAGTAGTGGTCTTTTGGGAAGCCACCATCACAATTTACCTGCACACAAGCTCATGTCTTGATGCTGTGTTAGAAAGCATGTGTTTATTTGTGTGTGTGTGTGTGTGTGTAACAGACACATTTGTCCCTCGCCGGATGACACCTTGCTGATTAGTAAGTGTTTCCCCCCTCTCATCAAGTCTTGACCACCTGGAAAGGACTCGGCTTTATTACCATGCTAGCTGATGACTGGCCGAAACAGCTGTGTTTATAAATCAAGGTAGTCAAGGTAGTCTACGCTGCACTAGCTCCTCTCTTCTTTTTAACTCCCAATCAAGGCCTCACAAGCACATGAATTCAAAACTAATTTCAGTCATGTGCTGGTGCACAAAGTCTGTAGAGGCATGACAAATACACAGCATTTGATCTTGCACAGATCTGAAATGCCACAGGAAAGTTTGAAAGGTGAAATTAAAAGTAATTCTTCACAAATAAACTTAGCAGCGCACATTTCCTACAAACGCAGACCTCGTGTCATTTCGAGCTATATTTGTTGAGCAGAATCGGTGTTTGGAAAGAATATGATATGACCCAGATTCATCCACTCTGTCTGTTCATTTATAGTTCCGTCTCCACAGGAGTAGAGTAGTTTACACCGAGGTTGTTTTGGTTTTAGACCTGCGCTGATGTGTGAGCTCACACTGTCAGGGGTCTCTGGAGTATTCAGACATTACCAGTATTTTTTTGTTGAGTGTCTTTGTGATATAAACTGTGATAACAAGTTAGGTTTAACTCTAAAACTTGTCATCACCAGGCCAAGACAGTGAGCCACCATGTTCCAGCACTGAAGCTGCTAAAAGTAATTAATCTAGTGTTAATTTACACTTTTATTCACCCTCCTTGCGGCTACATGTCACAGTGCCAGTCATGAGAAAGGCCTGCTGCAGTGTTATCTGATCAGTATGACTCGATCAATAATGGATGTCTGCCCTATGGCCTCTTCATATTTTCTGGTGAATCACCTAAATGTGTGTGTTATCTGTTGCACCAGAGGTGTATTGAGTAATATTGCCTATTTTGCTCAGATGTAAAAAGAGAGAGAGAGAGAGTTGAACATAGGGCAAGCCACAGCAGTGGAGTGAAGAATGTGACCTCTTGTGCATTCCTCTCTCAAATAACTGGTGCAATCCCCCTCCCTCTCTACCTCCTTTTCTTTCTTTCTCTCTTTTTTTCTCTCTCATCCTCTTTTTTGTCTTTCTTTCTTTCTTTCTTCTTTGTTGTTGTCTCTCTTTCATGTCTTTGTCACGTTCTCATTGTATTTTACATTTTTATAGACTTGGTGAACAATGGCAAAAATGGGCAGTGTGCTAAATTAATGAGCAGACAATAATGAACACACACAAAAAAGTCAGTTTTAAACTGTAAACAGTACATAAACATTGGGAAGTGGCTGAAGTAAATCTGAGTGTGGAGGTTGACGGTACGTTGATGTGTCTTTTCTCTCAGGCTGTGATGTTCAGTTTTTCCGAAGAAATCGCCTTGCTGAGCATGATAAAAACATTAAACTGCTGAAATTGAGAAATTACCAAACTACTTATAATTAACTTAATTTGAATGGAAAAAAATACATCTCGACTCCAAACAAAGGAAGAAAAAGAAACACAAAGGCACAAACCAAAGCTTTTTCCATATACATAAGGTACACAGTGTTTTGCACAGAACAATTGAAAGTGTAAGCAGTTGGTTTAGGACAAACAGTCCTGTTGAGTCATTGACTTTCTCCACTCTCACCCTGGTTTTTGTTACTTAGATTCATTTCAGCATCTGCAACATATGTTACGAAACCTGGGCCTGCGATCCCCCAGGTTCAAAGCTTCTGTATCACATTCTAATATAGATGTTTTATACTGATACATCTCTTAAATGTTATCCTCTTGTTTTTCTGCGTCTGCATCCTCATTACTCCTTCCAGTCACACGGCAGGGATTTGTTATGTTCCATTTAATTGTCAATCTTAAATCCCCACAAGTGAGGGGCCACCACCAGTGTACCCACTTCCTTTTGCGGGTTATCCCTCCATTGTACACGCACGTAAACATACAGTACCTACAGCGCTCACATGCATGTCGATAACCTCCAAGTTGAGACAGGAATGCAGCGTGGGAGCACTTTGCCACCCGGGTCTACATGAAAACACACACACACACACATTCACATATGCTCAGGGAAAAAAAGAACACCCTCAGTTCCCCACTCCATGCCCGAGCAGGCAGCTCTAGCTCCTCCAGACACAGCTGTTGCTTTCTCTGCAGACAACCTGCTACCTAGGATGCCAGCCCTGTCTGTTTTTAAAAGTTTTAGCCATTTATGGACGGTGGACGCCTTTGTTCACAGGGCCTCTGTCCCCTTGTAGATTATAGGATTTACAGTCCATGGTGTGACATTTGATTGATGTTCCTTTATACTTTTCACAGCTTCTTTTAGTTCCTTTTCTGTTGCCATTCCCATCAAGCAGGAGTAAGCAAAAGCCTGCCCACGAACGCATCATCCGGCCCATTATGTTATTGTCTGGTTTGTTTGTTTTCTCTCTCACCAGTCCAGTCCAGTCCATACTGTACTGGTACGCTGTCCTGTCCCTTTGTGTTGTGTTAAGCTCCTCTTCACAGCGCTATACGACTCTGGTGCCTGCTATGCTTGCTGCATCTGGATTCACTTAGACACAAATAAGAGCCCAAGCAGCTCCACTGCTGCAGCTTGAGAGAGAACTCAAGGCCAGAGTCACTCCTCTGTGTATCTGTTTCTGTTTTCACCCCAACGGGCACACGGACAAACGGGGTCTTTCTCCAGGCACCTAGATAACGTCTAAGACACTGAGAGTCTGTAAAAGCTGACATTGCACTTATTAGCTCTTTTTTTTTTCCTTGTCTGTGTTGTTAGTCTGATCACATAGTGTTGTCATTTTAACCTATTTAATTAATAGTAGATAGTTTTAGCACCATATGTGTCTAACCTACTCTTTTAGCTGCGGCAGACGTGCAAACCTCCACTCATACATATACGCACAGACTTTTCTTTGCTTCTTTCCCTCCTGAAAGAGTTTGGCTCTACTAGTCTGCACACTCATAAAACAATGGAATATAAAAAGATGTGCTTTTATGCCAGCACTCTGGGTCAAATTGAGTAGTTAAAATTCTGAAAATGACTGGATTAGCAGGTTGCTATTCCCGAGCACGGATCATTTCTCTGGCCCGTCTTGTGCCCTCTTAATTTTCTCAGACTCCTTCCAGCACTGATTATTAGCACAGCATTTTATCCCTGACAACTGATGGATGGTTGTGCGTATTTGACCTGTCTCTGTCTGTTTTCTCAAAGTATGACTTTTTTTTTTTCACTCTGGCCCAACTTCCATACATTTCAGTTCTCTGCAGGTTTGCATATTTTTAGCACTACATAGTTTGAGTCTGGGCCTATAGCCCTAGCCCGGTGGATCGTGTGGAGAAATGAGCGAAGGTTCTGCTTAGTCACCTGGTTTGTGTTGCCCTATTTTGCATCTGTCATCATGGTAAAATGGTTCCTCCAGTCCTGTTCCAATAGGTCGGCTGGGTTTAACTCCCTGTGTCTCAGCGCTGCGTGCTAGCGGGACCGCTGGGCCCGTCTGTATTAAAGATTGCCGTAAAACTGAGCTGACACAGTGGACTGTTAATGGGTCACCTCAAATGAGAGGGATTTGGCGAGAGAATGAGAGAGAGAGAGAATATGAGAGAAAGAGAGAGAGGGGGTTGAGGGAGGTTGTGTGTGAGCAGATACAAAAGAGTGTGCATATAAAATGGATTTCATCACGAAATGTGTTTTAATGACCTGTGGGGTCAGTTTCACTATTTCCATGTAAAATACAGGGTGAGAACGGCTTCCAAAAGCACATTAAGAATCAGTGTAATCAAAGTTGTTTGGCTTTATCTCTGTATTTGTATTTGTAATACTGTATTATTTACTGTTTTCTGTCCATCAGAAGCTAAAAAAAATTATCAACATTTGAATTTGAAGTTTACTATGTACCTCTCGCTGGTAACTTATTACCATGACAGGCTTATGCCAGAGCCTTTAACCTTGAACCAGGTCAGCCACTGTTTTGTTCTGAAGTGAGTGTGTGTGTGCGTGTGTGTGTGTGTGTGTCTGCTTCCCTGTGGACAACACTGAGTGGAGAATTATGTGGAACCCTAAACCCTTAACCTCATCTGCTGGTCTGCACGCCCCAGACACTCTGGCTGCATTCTCCAGAGGGCCCTGAGTAAACAGCCACATGCACACACATACACACATACACACACACACACACATACACACAGATCTACATGCATGCACCAGATACATGGTACCTGGGTCTTGAGTGTCTGATATTTAAGTACACATGTCTGTGACAGATTGCTGTGACGACTGCAGAGCGAGGCACAGCACAGCAACGAGAAGATGAACTCTATTAGGAACTTCACACAGCTTTGTCTCCCTCCGCTCCTCTCTCATCTGTAATTAGACAGTCTTCTCGGTTTAATAGCGTAATAACTCTTGTTTCATTACTTCGATGAACAGGATTCATGCCAAAGCGCGGGCTTGGTCACATTTCTGACATTGTTAGACAGTGTGCTTATGTTTGTGTGTGTGTGTGTGTGTGTGTGTGTGTGTGTGTTTGTGCCCCCATGCACGGAGCGAGTAAGACAGAAAATCAAGCAGCTCTCAGACACACTTAAAGACAACATCCTCTTAACACCGCCTTCAATTCCCTGTCATTCCCGCATCAACATGACCGACATTTATTAATTTATCATACAAGTTAATGGCCTATTCCTGCCTTCACTGCCCTGCCACAAGTCAAAATGTAAATAGCAGATGTCAGTAGCAGTTAATCATGTAATGGTATGAATTATTGAGCTGCATTCTTGCTCGACGCTGGTAAAAAAAAAAAAAAAAAAAAGTGTGAAAGTAATGCTAGATCATAATTAATAGTTAGGATATGAAATATGATGCAAGGATCTGTGTCAACATTATGTGTAACGCCAGTATAGCTTGAATCGTAACAGCGACGCTGCCTCGGGGTAATAGTTTGGGAATACAACCTGTCCTCTGCTTTAAGATGAAGGTTTAGAAGAAGGGAAGCGGGGGGGAAAGCAGGAGGGGGGGTACATGAGAGGAAAAGGGCCAAAAATGATCCCGTGGGTGGATGTACGTCAGCTAACTGTTAACATACTAGGCCCCGGATTATAAAACGCGAGCGAGCGATTCTCCTATGAGCTCACTTCCAAACAATGTGCTTCATGTTTCTCCATCTGCAACCTTTTTTCCTCTTCCCTCCTCAATTTTTATAGCCCCTCTCTCCTCTTCCCTTCATCCTCTCATCTCCCCAACACTTTGCGACTGCGGTAAGTTAATGGGCCTTTCTCATAGCTCTAAGGAAGCCTGCATTTCTTCTTAATTGGTTGTTTGGGGTGGCGCATGAGAGGAACACAAATGTTTGCCATACCAGCTCTGCAGCGATGATGCAGGGCCCGGTGCCATGTGACTGGATGTCAGGGTACTGAGGTCATTACTTACAAAGCCACTGAGACTGAGCCATGTTGGAGAATGCCCATAGATGCTAACAAAAGCACGGCTGCCCTCACCAAACAGACGAGCAGACTACGTTGAGCTTTCAAGAGTAATGATAGTGTTTAGTATTAGCTCAGTCTGTGTATGAGGTATTTATCTATCTACCGTAGCTTAGAATCAATGCAAAGTCCCGATGCTCCATTATACTTTTACCGAATCACCTCCAGTGCTTTTGAATCATCATTCAAACCTGTTGCCTTAAATCTATGGCCTTGTCTCGATTCTCCACAACCGCGAGGCGTCAAATGTGGGCAGTCGACCAGAAATGAAGCAGCCTGCCAGTTGTTGTGTGTGAAGAGGTTTTTCTACCCCCTTTTTTTATACGTCTTTCCATGCAGCCTGTTTCTGCAGAGGTGGGCTGCCGCCGCTCTGATTAGGAGAGCACCTTTTTCCAAACTCCATGCCTTCCCACAGCCAAGGGACTTTTCCAACCGTTATACTGTTGTAGCAGCGTAAACGCTCAGGGATTACACATTGTACATTATTACAACAAGGAATCCAAACAGGATGTACTGTATGGCTGAGTGACTGTTAAATGCAAAGACGCGCTCTCTTCCTGTATCAATTAGTCCATTAATTCACTGAATTGTACGTGATATTTTAGTTTTTAAAGAAATGCTTTATTGTGATGAGAGGTGTACGGTCATTTCAGAGGCTGTAGATTGCCACTTGGCTGAACTTTATTGTTTTCCTCGGAGGTGATTTGTATTATTACTTGCAGTAAATATTAGGTTTTCACTTTCAAAATTAACTCTATTACACGCTGGCGGTTTTTCATGACACAGTCTCTGCCAGTCAAGGCTTTCGTTTTTGTTTCAGAACTAAAACTAAAAGCCGTAAAAGCCGTTATTCCACCTGAACTTCCCCGAACCGCTCATATTTTTAGTCAGCGCTTTGGCTTCCCCGATTGGAAACTCCGATGACCTGGTCAGCCAGTAAACAGGGTTGGCACTCATGCTATTTGCATGGTGTCATCAAGCTAGCCCCCTCCCCGCCAGAATGTAATTACCCACTTGACTGGACCTCTTATCTCTGAAGTCAAACATGTACACACAGACGAGGATGTTTGTCATTTAAATGGAAAAATATTTGCCAGGCAGAGTCAGTAGATTACAGCTGCTCTCGGTCCTTTCAGGTTTCAGCCGTGAGTGTAATCATGATCGATAATCCTTTTAGCCCACATTAAACAAATGGACAATATAACAGAGGGCCACAACTGTATCCGGCGATAAAAAGAGATAGTGCACCACATAAATTATTAAAGGCTTTCATAATATCTCTGACAACAAAAACATTGAAGTTCGCAGCGCGTTTGTCACACGTTTATTGCATGATAATTGTGTTGATTTTCATGAGACTGTGCTGAATTTACAAAGTTAAATTAATGCACAATTCTTACTTGTGTTGTCCTGTAATGTAGAATTGGAAAACAAAGGACCCCCGAGTGCCAGTATTTAAAAAAATAGGTAATTTCTAATACCGTACCTGGATTATGACTCAAGTTTCAGTTTACAATGAGATTTATAGATACATTTACAGTGGAAGTTTCCGTGGAAGTAGTTCAGAGCTATGACTGAACTTCCGAAGACGTTGTAAATCACTGCACGTGGAGACGGCTGATAAAAGACAGAGGAGATGGATATGAAGCAGTGATGTGTCACACAAGCACTTTCCGGCAGTCAGATAAGGCCGACCCACTGCTGTTGTCTAAAAAAACACATGGTCAGACATGTTTCTCTAATGATCCAAAAAAACCAACACTCTCATTTTGATGAATTAAAATAAATTGCTTACTTCATTTGCATTTGAAATAACTTGTGGCAAATGAGCCCTGTGTGAAGCTGGTGAAGGTTATACTCTGCTCCCCGTTGGCTGCCAATGATTGAGAGTTTCAGCTATGTCTTTAACAACCCAGGCCTGTTTCCAGAAGTGATTCTTTAACCTGTAAACATTTCAGACCGAGAGACGGGAAAAAGCATGGCTGAGAAGAAGAGAGAGAGAGAGAGAGGGAGAGAGAGAGGGAGAGAGACAGCGAGAGGGGGAAGGGGGGTTAAAAAGTCGGAGGAGGAGCTACTTGTAATCAACTCATGACTTCAACAGAAGCAGAGGAGAACTGTTTCAGGTCCTTAGTGAATCTAAACTACAGTCAAAGTTTTCAAATGAGACTCGTGGAGCTTTTATCTGGCATGTTGACATGAAGTTTGGGTGCTGCTGTTTGTATTCTTCTCGGTAAATGCTCGTGTGTATGTGTGTGTGGTAGCAGTCTCTCCCCCTCATTGTGTGTTTGCTGCTGGAGGTGGGACGGCTCAGCTGATGTCATTGAGTGCAGCAGGCTGAGCCTGAAAGAGGCCCTTTGTTGGCAGCTGTAGCACGAGTAGTCCCTGTGCCTCAGATACACACTCACACAGGGGACAGGAGAGAGGAATGGCACCGCTCAGACTGCCCTACTGCCCACTCAACTGACACATCCATAAGTCTAGCGAGCCTTTGGACCCGACCCACGCTTTTGGATAGTTGTTGTGCCTTACAGAAGAGGAGCTAACCAAAAGCCCAAAAGCCAAAGGGGGGAGAGAAAAAAAACATGGAGACGCTCAGAGGAGAGAGTTGGTAGACTTTGCCGGACAGCGGACTTTTGCTTTTTGTTTCGGAAAGGAGCAAGGAGAAGAAGAAGACGAAGAGGATTTACAGCAGCTGGACGGACCGAGGAAAAGAAAGCTAGAATATATCATCACCTATTTTGGCTTTGTGCAGTTTCTCCTCTTCTCTGCTGCTTTTTTTTCCCCTTGTGTTTGAATTTTTCTTCCGTTGGACACATGTAGAGGGGAAACGTTCGAGGGACGTCTCATTTGAACAAGCAACAAAATTTTCAAGCGGGAAGGGAAAGAAAACAAATGAAAATGTTGGAGATATGCCTGAAATTGGTGGGGTGTAAATCTAAGAAAGGCCTCTCGTCCTCCTCCAGCTGTTACCTGGAAGGTAAGAATACTTATTGGCGGTTGTTACGTCTCTTAATCATGGGCTGTGATTTTTTTTTTAGAGTTTACTTTGGGGGGGATTGTAAACAAAAAATCAAAGAAGCGATGTCAGATGAGGAAAAAGAGGAATCAGGGATTTAAGAGACAAAGGGAGAAGGATAAAAAGTATCAAGTAAAGTCTGAACAATGATTTCTGGACTGTGGAAACTGAAGAATGGGGAGGAGAAAGTGGAGAGTAAGCACAGGGGAGGGCGAGGGAGGCCAGACACACTGGCTAGCTGCAGAGGAAAGAAGTGGAAAAAGAGACGGAGAAGAGAATACAAGGAAATCTGACTCCTGGCTGTGTCCCACTTAACTCTTGTTTATGAGGAGAGGGGATCTAATCTCAGTCTGCACTCTGCTTTTCAGTTCTCTGCCATGTTCTAGTCCGGTTCTTCTGTAATGAAGTTAAAAGATAGCACAGATATGTTAATTCCATGTTTTTTCTTTTTTTTCTTTCTTTTCTTGCACCATGAGGAGTTATTTTCCATGACTTCTAATTAGACTGTTCTGGTCGCACGTAAAGTGAGTAATTGATTTGCCCATGATGTATGAAACACGAGGGGAATTCGAAGAAATCCAGGGCACATTGTACATAATCAACACAGCAATTTAACGGTAATGGAAAACTCAGTGCAGTCTTATGTGCTCCAGAGATTGTGCAACCAAATGATTTAATAGAGATAATGGTCCTGGTACGCTCTCCACTGAAGTGGCTGACAGTTATAAAGAGTCTCTCATTTTCAGACCATATGGTAGAAGGCATAGCAAATCTCAGGCTGAGATGACGTCCCACTCCACACTTCATTTTCTGCCCCGAAATACTTCACAAGAGCTGGAGGCCTTATTTGCATAAGCTCCAAATAGTAAGATTAAAAAAATACATAAATGCTATCTGATAAATTTCTGTCACATTACAGTTATTGGATGTGACATTATCAGCTGCACCCTGTTTCCACCTCTATGATGTGAACATGCTTTCACTAACATAATATCTCCCACAGTGGGTTGAACCATATCACATGATCTGAATACCCTCGCCTGGTTCTCCAACACCTCTCACCCAGGTGATGACAGGTGATGCAAGAGAAATATGTAAGCTCAAGGTCCCAAGAAATATCTGGTGAAAGTGAAAGTGAACGCCACAGTTTGTAAATGAGCTTATTTAAACATGAATGGGATTCAAAACCAGCAGGACAAACCAGGACAAAGTGAAACCAGGCTTCATATTTAGTCTGTTTCTAGTCTGGTTTATGAAGAATTCTCTGTCTTGCATCACTGTGAGAGTTTGGGTGCAGTCACACAGCTATGAATTTTGGACACCATCCGTGCATATTTAATCATTTTGAGTGTCATGTCAGCGTCGCGGCCAGGACATGGTGTCATTTCTCCCACTCCACGGCTCTTCGATAAAGGGTCTTTCCCCCTCTTTCTGATTTCTCTCTCACTTACCTCCTGAGTTTACTCTTTTTTTTTTTTTTTTTTTGTATGACTTTTCTTTTCCTCTCCCTCTCTTTGAGTGTGTGTTTTTTGGCCCATGTGTCAGTGTGCTGTCACCCTCTCACAAAGAGCTGTGGTATTTGTGGCCCGTAAAGTGGACATGTGTGGCATGGGCCGCTCAACTCTGCTCCCCACACACTTTATGACCGGGCCAAACTCTGGACATATGGTATGTCTAGCTCGCTTTCAGGTCTGGTTCTGGAGTGTCGGTGTTTCTTTTATATCTTGCTCAATCTCTTTTTCTCAGCTTCGGCCCCCGATCTGACAAAACACAGCTGTGTTTTCTGACTTGAATCATTGAGTTATTTGTATTTTTGTATCTAAAGTATTCACTGGGAACATACTACTCTTTGCTTATGTAACCAAGGGATAAACTGAAGTAGAAACATCTTCTCTCTGTTAGACAAGAATTAAATGATTGTATAGCTCCAGAATGGATAGTCTGAGTTTTTTTCCCCCTAAGGTGCTCTGAGTTTCTCACCAGTATTTATCTTGAACCATATTTTTTTCCATCACATGTTTAAGAAATCTGACCTGCAATGTCACAACAGGATGCAAACAAGTCAAACGCAACGCCTTTTTTTCTGAAGCTGTCTAGATTAGCACGGCACGATGACGCAATAAACCCTGTCACACATCATGAGATGCCATTGAACTGAGTGTTATTGGCTTGTCTTTCAGATTTTTAACACATATCTCATAACACTGATCCTGTTACATGGCTACAGTCTCGGGTTTAAATCTAGTATGTCATGAAAAGTGGCAATGTTTTGTTGTTTTTCAGTGACCGTGTGAATGTGGGACCACGGGCTCTTTATTTCTGCATGAAGCATGCAGATACCTAGCCTACATCTTTTGCCAGCTGTGTGAAACACCCCCTTGTTGTTGTTCCAAGATGCAATCGGTCAGTCTTCTCCTCTCAGGCTTGGATCTCACCATAAATCAGAAAATAAAAGAGTCTGAGCTTGGGCAGGACGCTACAGACAAAATCAAATCTGCCGTTGTTCCCACAGGCAGGTTTTGACCTGAAAGAAGCACCACATTTGGCTTTGATTTGTCTCGCAGCGTCGAGGCTGGTGAGCCGAGCTTGGCAGAAGACGCCGTGTGAAAAAGTCTTTCAAAATCCACCAATAAATACAGCGATGCCTGCAACTTGTCAACAGTGTCATGTGACTGGCTGCGGGCCACATATGTTCTGTTTACTTCCTTGGGGGTTACACAAGTTTTTTAGTATTTTTTTTTACGGTTTTAACGCTCCGGCTCCTTCGTCTGAGGGTCGACAGACACACACAAACACATTTTGAAGCTTGCGGTAGGACTGAGGACGTTGGAAGTGGCCTGCAGCTCTTTTATTTGACAACAGTCAAACTCATCATGAGAGGAGGATGCATGTGACTCTTCTGTACATGCTCAATCAGCCCTCTGCTCGGTTTCCACCAAGTCCAGCTGTGCCTTTATCACTCACTCAGTACACATTGTCCTTTTCCACAAGTTCCCATGTCAAGGTTCTGGTGAATTCTGGCCGCTTTTCCATCTTGGTCCTTCAGACTAGACAAACCTTCGTGCTTCTTCTTCTACGACCAGAATATGTCTGTCAGGATACGTCGTGTGACGTCAATCCTTTTTCTTTTTTTGGGGACACATTGACGACCTGAGGCAGGCTATCTGCTACATTATGCAGCTCGAGATTGATTTGGCTCCAAGCTATTCGTTTTCACACAAGCAGCTTTGACAGCGACATTTGTTTCTGACATAATCAGGTGAAGCCGCTGGGTTTTTAGCTTGAGGCGTAGAAAAAAACAGGAGCTGTGTGGTTTTCAGTTGACAGAGATGATATCATGGATAGCTGGTGTCGAGTAACCGAGTGGGAAATGCTTAAAGTTGGTCACATTCGTCCTGCCTGAAGAACCAGTGTCCAGATGTAATGATGAACTTATTCAAAACCAACATTGACAGCAGGTTTTCAGTCGTGTTGGCAACGATCTGTTTTGTAAGTTACTGATCCATCCCGAGCAAAAGATGAGCATCTTTTTCAGATGTAACAAACCGTGAACTCAACTTATCACATTTTTAGCTCCATGTCAGTTCTATTTGAGGAATAAAAACCTTTTTGTGAAGGTTGAAAATCAATATTTGTGGCAGCAGGAAGATGCTCTGAGGGAAACCCCATCTCACGCTGTTACCAGAAACATGTAATTATACACACACACACCTACAAAGATCACAGCCAGTCAGTGTTTGTGTCGTGTCCATGGATATCAAGAATTTGCTCTTTAATTACAAATGGTCTTGATAAACAAATGTATTGTTATTGTAGCCTTAAGGACAAGCCATGCACGTGAAGTGGAATTTTCCTCTTGTATAACTCACACCGCTCTGTGAGGCAAAAGTTTTTCCTCTTCCTGGTCAGATGATTCAGTGATGTTGTTGTGGAGTAGTTGACCCAGTCTGTGTTGTGTCGACGGACGTGATTTTTACATATCAGGATGTGAGAAAACTGCAAATTTGCCCACGTTTAATTTTTTTAGTTTTTGGATTGTGTGTCGTCGTTTTACAGCTGATGATGGTTATTATATCTAGTTTCCATAAGAAACATATTTACAAGTGTTGTTCAATATACATACCATACTCCACGTTACAGGATTTCTCTAGTATGTTGGTTATTTATCTGTCTGGCTGTGTGTTGCTGGGCATTTGGCCTCATATCCTAAAACAACTAATACACACATTATACAAAAATTAGGATAAAATGCAAAGCGATCAAAGGAATGTAATGGCCCAATGCTGTTTCAGCAGTGAACTCCGGGCCAGTAACCCTCAGGGTTGTCACATGTTAGTAGCCAGCTCCTAATCCCAGAATTGGAAAATTAAATTTCACAACACTTTTTTTAGACTCTGCTTGTGTTTCCCATTGACAGTCGACACTTGTACATGTTGACCTATCAGCCACTGCATTAAAACGGGGAACTGTTTTTATAGTTGTGGTTGAGGGTTAGGTGTATATCTGTGGCCTGTTTAGAGTTCATACTGAAATTGCAGTAGTTTGATTTGAAGCTTAATTCATAATTTCAATTATTTTCCACTGCTTCATTGCTAAAAAAAATAAAAATGTACAGAATAGTCTCAACATTAAACCAGACACCTGTTTTAATGCTGTGACTGATCGGTGTATATTCAGTTGGGGATTGAAATGGAAGATGCCTCACACATGTGTGACAACAGCTGAGAAAATCACACAATCGCGCACACGTTTTAGGCTAAACTGAAAAGTTAAAAGCTCTCACCTCACCTCACAAACTTCTCCCTCCCTCTTAAACACTGTCTTTATCTTCTCCCCTCATTCTTTCCACCTCTCGCATTTTATAATTCAGCCATTAGTTTTACAGCTGTGTCTGTAATTAACAAAAGTAGAAATTAAGCTCTCCGAACTCAACGAAATACATGTGAGTGCAAGCAAGCACATCCATTTTACACTTCCAGTGAAGATCCACATCCATTCTCATGGCGTGGTGTCTAGATATTTAAGAAATGAAAACGAAGCAGGGGTAATCCAGGAAATGAGAAGTTGTAGAGAGACAGCAGGGACATGGCAGGTCACATGATCAGGTTTATTACTGTAATCCCACGGCGGGATCACAGCTGATGACCTGCAGAAGGTGGGAGTGGGGGGTAGGGGGGGGGGGGGGGGGTTGGGGGGTGCCGAAGAATGCAAATGACACATGGAGAGGCTGAGAGTTGACATTGTTGCTGAATCATTCAACATGTGTGTGAAGCTCTATGGGAAAAAAGGGCCTCACAATGGCGCTGCATACCAAACACACGCCTACAGATCTCCCTTCAGAGATGCATTGTTTGATGTTTTCCCTCATATTCAATTCTAGTCACCTACATGTTTTCTGATTTTTCTCCTTCTCTATTTGTTTTTTTGTTTTTTTCAGAAGCTCTCCAAAGACCAGACTTTGAGGGTCAGGGTCTGACAGAAGCCGCCCGGTGGAACTCCAAAGAGAACCTGTTGGCCGGACCCAGCGAGAATGACCCCAACCTGTTTGTGGCGCTCTACGATTTCGTGGCCAGTGGTGACAACACACTCAGCATCACCAAAGGTTAGAAAAAGAGCTTTTTAATCTCATATATTCAACTAGGAATAATTTTGCAACAGGTTTTAATGGTATTTAGTGGTATAGTTGCATCATTATGATGGTAACCCCAACGAACGGTTGGTGTTGGCGCTGACATGCAAAGTCACACGTACTTCTTTAGAACATTTAAGTTGATAAGGTTTCTGAGTGTTACTGGGAATCTGCTTATTTGTTTCCCATCCTGTCTTTTCCCCCTCTGTCTTCATCCCCGTCTGACTCTCGCTTCCTGACGATGGTCTCACCCGTGTGTTTTTTTTCCACTGAACCGACTGTAAAACAATACCACAGATGGATCACACAGACAAACAGAGGAAGGAAGGAGAGAACATATGCACCGGAATAAACAAGAAAATGTCCCGTGCTACACTACTTTTCAGTTTTACTCTTAAGAAAGTCAACTGCGAGAGAAAGATTTCTTTTAAATCTTTGGTGAATATTGCAAAAGAAACAAGGATCTCAAGACTGTTTGAATTTAAAGTCATGCCAACATGGCAATTCTAGTGACTTTGATGCATAATTTAAAGCTATTTGTCATTGTATCCAGTCTAAACTAAAATGAAAGAAAACAATTTCCTGAGTTTAGGTCACCAAATGACCAGTGGAAAAGAAAATCCCCCCCGAGTTCCTGTGCTAAGGGAAAGATGACATTAGATACAGTGGATTCCTGCATGTCTGACTCAAAACATGCTGAGTTCAGCTCTCGCACAGTGTCCATGTTATGGTAGCCCGTTACTCAAAGGGTATGGAAGCTTTATAACAGTCCCAGCTGTGGAAATATGCTTTTCAAAATCAGCAGGAATACGCTTAAAGGCCCCATGGCATGAAAAATGTGATTTTGGTTATTTTTTCGTGCTTGGGGAGGTCTCTGGGCCACGTATATACTGTCCCATGCATCAAACTGGTCATAAACGGAGAAACACACACCGCCCATTTGTAGGAACATTCTCTTTGAGACGAGCAGATAGCACTTCCTCCTTTCTGTGATGTCACACACAAGGGAACTCCGCCCACCGTGACCAGTTGTTTTTTTTCAATTTGTATGAATGCAGCTTAGGTTTCAGTTACTTGCCTGTGATTGGCCCGACCACATGCCACTCTAAAACAGTCAGCCAATCAGAGGAGAGGTTCTCATTCTCTCTTCTGATTGGCCAAATGACCTGTGCCTGTTAGAACTCCAGAAAGAGGCAACAGAAAGAGGCAGTATAAACGATATTAAGCAGATCACAGGTACTCAAAACCAATGATACATTTTGTTAAGGATATCAGCAGGTAAATAAACCCAGAGAAAAGTGCACAGCATGGGGCCTTTAAGCAATTAGAAATAACATTAAAGAATGTGTGTGCAGCCAACCAGGTAGTTCAGCCATAATTAGCCCCGGATGTTTTTTTAATATTCATGTTTGATTTCACATGTTGACTTCTAGGAGAGAAGCTGCGTGTGCTGGGTTACAACCACAATGGCGAGTGGTGCGAGGCACAGACCAAGAATGGCCAGGGTTGGGTGCCGTCCAACTACATCACGCCGGTCAACAGCCTTGAGAAGCACAGCTGGTACCACGGACCCGTGTCGCGCAACGCGGCCGAGTACCTGCTCAGCTCGGGCATCAACGGGAGCTTTCTGGTCCGCGAGAGCGAGAGCAGCCCCGGACAGAGGTCCATTTCTCTGCGGTACGAGGGGAGAGTCTACCATTACAGGATTAACACTGCGTCTGACGGCAAGGTAGGCATCGGTGGAAACAGACACACACACTGTATGAACACACACAAGGCGATAGAAAAAAATACTGGTGACTTTTTGTCAAAGCGAACCCTACACACACTCAGAAATGTTGCTGCTTTTACATTGGCTCCTTCAGTGTTCACCAAATTGAATTTAAAACACAGAATGTAGTTTGATTTGAGTTTTCATGGTTGTGCCAGTCAAATAACGACAACAAATCTATATTTGTTATTTTTACCAGTGCATGAATTTGTCCAAGATTCACATCACATTTTTGTCGGTACTTCCCAGTAGTATACAACAAGAACTCCTAGTGATATAATGCATACATTAATATGATCTGTACATGGATACTGATGAGTGCATTAACCCATTTTTAAAAGATGTGATTTAATATCTTACATTTTTGCTTAAATTGACTCTTGCCTAGTATGAATTTGGCGAGAAGCTACTGTGGCTAGGAGTCCCCCTGAAGGCACCATCTACTGCTGCACCAGTCGTACTTGTAGATTATAAAGGTGTAACATCTGCTGACATCTACACACACACACACACATACACATGCACACACGTACAGAAAGCTGCAACTAATGTGACTATGTTGAAAAGAAATTGCCACAATAAATAGTCATACAAAGACTTTATGTAATACCCTTCTAAGTCTTTTCTGAGGGAAATGAAAACTGTGCATTTAAGATGCTGTTGTGGACTAAATGAATTTAATGGCTGAACCTCATTATATCATCTCATGGAGGCAGGGTGTCACTTCCATGACAGCACTAACTGTTGATTTGCAGTGCATTGAAGTTTTTAGACACATTATTTCAAAGGGGAAACTTTTCTGATCAGTGCAGAGTTGTATTTAAAGCTGGCCTGGGGCACAGACCTCCAACATAAAGACAGAACTCATGATTTGAATTTTATTTTGTTATTTTTCCTGAAATACTTCAGACATCGTGAGGTTTTGTATAATATATTACTGTAGTCTGAATGTGAAGAGCTTCAGGTTGAGTAGGGATGGCAGGCTGTCTGGAGCACATTTTATTAAGAGCTTTTTAAATAAGGTGCAGGGTTTCACATGGCAGTGGTCACGGTAGATCGGCGTCGGCCGTTATTTCACTCCAGCTGAATATCTCGGTGTGGGATTCCCCCAAATTGCTATGTCAGTCAAGAAGCCCCTGCCATTTTGGCTGGGTCACCCTCCTGTCTGTGATGCAGCGAGGTGAGCTCGCTCCAGGAACGCCTGCTATGACAAGAATGCCTCTAACCACCACTGTGCTGCTCATAATGGCCAGCAGACGCGAAGCCGGCCAGACACTGACGCCCATGCTAAGACATGCATTAGCACAGACGGTTGCAGCCAAGTATGCATGAACACACAACAGATGGATGAACACGGATACAGACAGCGACAACACACACACACACACACACACACACACACACACACACACACACGGTTCCCCATCTTATATTGTTTTCCATTCTCCTACCGAGCTACATCTCAAGAGTCTGGTATGATAGGCTTCTCCAATAATTTGAGATTACCTCAGCACTCCCCCAAGCTGCAGCTTTGTCTCACGCTCTCTGAGTAACTAAAGTTTGTCTGAAAGAAAAACTGTTTTTTTTTTTCTCTCTCCCCTTCCTCTTTATAAATGGTCATGGTTTAAGCCAGGAGAGAGGCCAACTGACCATTAAATCCTCTTTAGATCTCAAAGGTCTTTTCACTACAGTCAAGGTTGTTCTTTTTCAACTTTTCCCTCCGCATGCCTTGGGCTTGCGTAAAGAGCCCCGTTCCCCAGTAAAGCAATGCAAAGTGCAGATTGTAGAGCAAATCATTTTGAGTGTTATGTAAGACTTGGACAATGAAAAAGACTGTGTCCACCGAGCTCTGACCAATATCCTCCCTTTTCACCAGCTCCTTGACGAATGCCTTGTGGGTTTCTTGAGTTGCCTGAACCCTCTTTGTGCGACTGTGTGACTTTAATGGATTATTTCATGGTTCGGCACTGATGCTTTTTCACTCAAAACTCGGATGATTTACTGTAAATTTCCCCCAATTCCACGCATTGTTTCCAGACATGATGTGTGACCGCTGCCATTTCAATGCATATTAAGTAGAAGCAATATAACGGAAAGCCACTGTAAACTTGCGTGTCTTATTTTGGAAAAATAAGAAGACGGTGGTTGAGTTGACAGATTTTTATCTTGTATTTCGATCTCTCATGGCGCAACGTTGTGTCACTTTTTCCTCCCCTCTCCAGCTGTACGTCTCGTCAGAAAGCCGTTTCAACACACTGGCGGAGCTGGTGCACCACCACTCCACGGTGGCCGACGGCCTCATCACCACGCTGCACTACCCGGCGCCCAAGCGCAACAAGCCCACCATCTACGGAGTCTCCCCCAACTACGACAAGTGGGAGATGGAGCGCACTGACATTACCATGAAGCACAAGCTGGGAGGGGGCCAGTACGGGGAGGTGTACGAGGGCGTCTGGAAGAAGTACAACCTCACCGTGGCAGTCAAGACACTAAAGGTGACAGAACGATGAGAAAATGGGATTTAATTGAGGAACGGGTGTATTTCAATATGTTTTTTTGTCTTGTATCAGCTATAGATCTTTAATTTGGCTGATTAATGCTACCATCTGGTGCTATATGGATGTAACTGCAACCAATCTATGGATTAGCTCTCTTACTTTGCCAACATCTCTGTCCAGGAGGATACGATGGAGGTGGAGGAGTTTCTCAAGGAGGCTGCTGTTATGAAAGAGATCAAACACCCCAACCTGGTACAACTGTTAGGTATGTTAATGTTTTTTTTTCTGATAAAGCTCCTTATCTCCGTGAATTGAGAGGAGTTTAGCTAAGAGGAGTGGGATAAGAATCAAATATTGCTTAATTTCTAACATCCACAATAGTTGCCTATTTAACTGTCATTTTAGGTCTAAGATTTTCATATTGAAGATGTTGCCATTTAAGACAAATTGTATAAATCTAGGTCATTTGTATGTTTTCGGTTTTGTTTTTTCTGTATAAAAGCTGCAACATGTAAGCAAATAATCAAAGATTTTCTGAATAATTATCCCATTCTTTTGCAAACCTTGTTTTCCTGGCAGGTGTGTGCACCCGGGAGCCACCGTTCTACATCATCACAGAGTTCATGACCCACGGCAACCTACTAGACTACCTGAGAGAGTGCAACAGAGAGGAGGTCAACGCTGTGGTGCTGCTTCACATGGCCACACAGATCTCCTCCGCCATGGAGTACCTGGAGAAAAAAAACTTTATACACAGGTGGGTTGGAAGGACATAGAGGCGAGTCCTCACCTGTAATTGATTTTCCCGGCTGTGAATCTTCAGCATTGAAGCTCGGCGGCAGCCTGGATATGCAGACCTTCACTCAGATCTCAGTCAGAGTTGCGTGAATAGCAGAGGAAAGACATTCTTCTGAGCAGCTCTCCTCTCTCACAGGAGGACAGACTTGTATCTCAGAGAAGCCGATGTTGTAACATCGCTAGTTTGTTCTGGCACGTACGGCCGAGTCCTTCAGAGGCAACAAGATGATTTATGCCTTTCATATTTGCCAAACTGCATTTTAATTTTTAAACCTGACAAGACTCAGCTTGTGACTCTGCTCCACACAAAACATCTGTAGAAATCCAACACTGCAGTGAATGTTGTAACAAGATGAACTGCTTTTACTTTTTTTTTTTTTTTTTTTTCTCCAGTGAATCTGTGTTTTAATCAGATCAGCTCAAGCTTTTTTGGACTACTTGACCGTCTATTTGTCATTGTAGAAAAAAGCCTCCTGTTTATCTCTCATTTTCCTCTCTGTGATCTCTCCTGCAGGGACTTAGCTGCCCGTAACTGTCTGGTCGGGGAGAATCACCTGGTGAAGGTCGCAGACTTTGGCCTGAGCAGGTTAATGACAGGAGATACCTACACCGCCCACGCTGGAGCCAAGTTCCCCATCAAGTGGACCGCTCCAGAGAGTCTGGCCTACAACAAGTTCTCTATTAAATCTGACGTCTGGGGTAAGTTTGATCTCATTTAGTTGATCATATCTCTGTTTTCCTTCATCAGTGTATTGCACATCCTCCTCATGTGACTGATTCCAGTCATTTAGTTCACACCTGTCTGTTCTGGGTCTGCAGCATTCGGCGTGCTGCTGTGGGAGATCGCCACCTACGGCATGTCTCCGTACCCCGGCATCGACCTGTCCCAGGTCTACGAGCTGCTGGAGAAAGACTACCGTATGGACCGGCCAGAGGGCTGCCCCGAGAAGGTCTATGAGCTCATGAGGGCCTGTGAGTAGCAAAACACATCTATCCAGAAGATGATTACACACACTCTCCTCTGTTGGAACGACTTTTTAATAAATGATTTTTAACCTTCCTGTCAGGCTGGAGGTGGAACCCCTCAGAACGGCCGTCTTTTGCTGAAACACATCAAGCCTTTGAAACCATGTTCCAGGAATCGAGCATCTCTGATGGTCAGTGCAGCTTCTTTTTTTTCTTTCAGTTTGAAACATTTTTGTGGGTAATAATTAAGCCATATATCACAACAGACTTAGCGTGGTATAATGAGCGTATATCACGGACTGAAGTGATATACTGCTTTTATAAAACGGTTACCAATATTGGCAATATGAAAGAGGAATATACACCCAATTTCATCTAGTTTTTATTCAACCAGAAATACATATTATCTAATAAAATAGCACCACTGTGAAAAAAAAAGTCAGTTAGCTCAAAGTTAGCTCTGCATGTCATCTTTTCCTCGTCTTTTTTTTTCAGGAGAAAGTCACTGCTCAATCCCCTCTACCATTGTTAACCCTCCCCGGAGGAGAAAGTTAACCTTAAACATATGAATTCAACTACTTTAGTCTATTTGTTAACGTCGTAAAAACACAAACTATCTTTTGCTACCGACTGCAACAGTACGTTGCCATTGATACATGACAACAAACTTCCATTCATATCAGTCATACGGTGATAGATAGCCTATGCTGTGATAAGGCTTTAGAATAGTAGCTGTGGTACATGCTCATTGTATCACAGTTAACAACCAATCAGATTGCCAGATTTCACCTTTCCATTTTATGATTTGTGGTAACTACAGATGAACTCAGTTGTCTCTATGTGGAATCATCATGTTATATCACTGTCTCTGTGTGTGTGTGTGTGTGTTCTCAGAGGTGGAGAAGGAGCTGGGCAAGAAAGGGAAGAAGGCGACATTAGGCCCCATCCAGCAGGCTCCAGAGCTGCCCACCAAGACCAGAACGCTCCGCAAAAACATGGACAACCGGGATGGAGACAGTCCAGGTGAGACGCTCACGCAACTTGTTTTAAAATAGTTTAGTTACTATAGAAACAGGAGTATGTGAAATGAATAGTGTATGCAGGCCAGGGTGTGGGGATTGTTCTTCTTCTCTTCTAAATACTTAGAAGTCTATAAAGACTTTGAACTCGATGAAATGAAATGTGTTTCAGTTCTTTCAGATTAAATTGACCATGTCACTGCCGTCTTCTCACTCTTATCACATCCTTATCTCTTGATTCACTTCACCTTCTCACTGAGTCAGGAGCTTTTAAAAAGATCAAGCACACTCTGAGATCTGAGTGTAACCACAGAACATGCTAAGGCTGGTGGAGTTTGCGCCCTCGGGTTCCCTTGTCTCTGGGAACATCTGCCACCCAGCTCAGGCTCCTTTGAAACACTCACTCACCTTTCTTCCACAATAGTTTCCTTTGTTTTCTCTTTCTTTTTTGTTTTCACTCTGTCAAAACCTCTGAAGTCTCACAGGTTTTATTCTCTGTCACTAATGGTTTCCTGGTTCTTTTATTCACTTCCTCAGATCCATTGGAGCCAGAAGCGGCCGTGTCGTCGCCCATGCTCCCCAGGAAAGAGCGCCCCCTCCTGGACAACAACCTGAATGAGGACGACCGCTTGATACCCAAAGACAAGACACGTAGTTTTCTCAGCCTCATCAAGAAAAAGAAGAAGAACGCGCCCGCTCCGCCCAAACGCAGCTCCTCCTTCAGGGAGATGGACGTCCACCACGACAGGAGGGTGGTGACCCCGGATCCCAGAGACAGCGACAACTTCAACAACGGCGCATCTCTGGCCGTCAACGACAACACGCACGGCCTCGACTCCTCCAGGTTCCTGAGTACTAACAATAACGGGGGAGGGGGCATCGCCAACGGGGCTCCCACCTACCCAGGGCCGTTATTCCCCAGGAAGAAGGGGGCGCCCGCGGTGCCCGGCCCCGGAGGCAAAGCGGCCACCACGCCGCCCAGCGAGGAGGAGTCCAACATGTCCAACACCAAGCGTTTCCTCTGGTCCTCCAGCATGCAGTCCGGCTCGGACGGCAACGAATGGAAGTCCGTCACTCTGCCGCGAGACTTGGGCCAGCGCCACTTTGACTCAGGTACCTTCGGGGGGAAGCCGGCTCTGCCGCGGAAGAGAACCAGCGAGCAGAAAGGGGAGAGCGCCCCTCGGATGGGCACCCTGACGCCTCCGCCACGCCTCAACACCTCATCAGATGTCTCCTCTTCCTTCTTAGGCAAAGACACTGATCCCAGTAGTCCCGGCTCCAGCCCCCAGGCGCTAACGCCCAAGGCGGTCCGGAGGCCGGGCCTGCCGGGGCTGGAGAACTCCAAAACCAGCGCGCTCCACGCCGAGCTCCTCAAGCCCAACGTGTTCCCCGCTCTGGGGGCGGCGGGAGACGAGTGCAGGGCCCGCAGACACAAGCACCCCGGGGACTCCTCGTCCGTCAGGGAACGGGGGAAGCTGCAGAAGCCCAAGCCGGCCCCGCCTCCACCGCCCACCAACGCCAAAACGGGCAAGATCTCCCGCAGCCCCACCCAAGAGCTCCCCTCCCCCTCCTCCTCTTCCTCCTCCGCCACCTCAGACATCAAAGCTAAGGGCCTCCCCTCCGTCGCAGAGCCCCACCACACAACCACTGCCAGTGACCAAGCCCGCTCGCCACTCGGCGAGGGCTCCAAGAAGCTGCCCCTGGGCTCCACCTCCAAACCTCAACCGTTGAAGACCTCCACCTCCTCCACTTCAGTGACCACCTCCCTCTCCAGCCAGAGTCTGGGAGGCTTCTCCTCCTCCCTCACCTCCCCCGGCGACCTGAGCTCGCCGACCGCTTTCATCCCCCTGGTGAACACCCGACGCTCCCTCCGCAAGACGGCGCCCCGCCAGGCCTCCGAGCGCACCCCGAACTCGGCCGTGACGCGCGAGATGGTCCTGGAGGGCACCGAGCTGCTCCGCGCCGCCATCTGCCGCAACTCGGAGCAGACGGGCAGCCACAGCGCCGTGCTGGAGGCCGGCAAGAACCTGTCCAAGTACTGCGTGAGCTACGTCGACTCCATCCAACAGATGAGGAACAAGTTTGCCTTCCGCGAGGCCATCAACAAGCTCGAGAGCAGCCTGCGCGAGCTGCAAATCTGCCCCACCGCCACGGGGGGCGCCAACGCGCAGCAGGACTTCAGCAAGCTGCTGTCCTCCGTCAAAGAAATAAGTGACATTGTCCAGAGGTAGCGCCCTAAAAAAAAAAAAAAAAAGCTCACGATACCAAGACATGAAACTGATACTGTATCTTACACTACCCCCTTTTTTTCTGAGCACGCGCATGAGCCGAGCGTCATGCCGAGCTCAGGTCAGAGAGCCGAGGGTAAGAGCCTGCTGGAGCGCAGCAGCAGAGTGTAGGTTCACACTACAGTACACTCTGAAACACTAAAGCCTGTGGTTATTGTGGATGGAATCAAAGGAATCTGTCTGTAGACGTCGTCAGACAGAGTTTGCAATATTGAAAAAAGCCTTAACTATGAATGAACAGAGTCCTTTGGCCTTAATGAGAGGCTAGGGGCCGACTTTTGATCAACATGACCTTTCACCAATCATTTTTTTGAAATGATCATGTCTTATGTATTCTTGTTGTTTTCCCCTTTTCTCGATGACACTAGCAGAAAAAAAAGGCCTGTGATACCTGTTTCCATCACTGTTTGTGTTAGATTTTTTTTTTTTGTTCCCTGATTGATGCCGATGACAATGAGCGAAAACAAAACACTTAACCTCATCTTGTCCCAGGATTCCTTCTAACACTTCAACTTCGACTGATCTCTTATCGTCCATTTTCACCTGTAAGAATTGGGGAGTTTCTGAAAGCACAGTGTTTATAGCCTGATGGCCTCTGTTCAACGCATTTTACATCGCTTTGTACCTTGTCATCAGTGATTGGTTGTGTGCTGAGTGATGAAAAAAAAAAACGTGTCAGTGTTTGTTGTTGTGTGAATGCTTTTTTTTTTTTTTTTGCAGTATTTGCAACCATGTGCCATAAAGTAATAATGGGAGCAAGCAAATGAGGGAGAATGAGCCTCCAGCCTTTCTTCTTTTTGCTTCACTGCACACTTTGGTAACAACTCGTGCCTTAAACACTATTGACGGAGCTGTTTTATTACTTCTCACTGAACAAGTGCAGAAATGTGGCTTTTGGCTGAATTGTGCCATTTGTCCAAGAATAGCTGTGTTGATGCGTTTATTGGATTTAAATGTTTGCCATACCAAAAAAAAAAAACTCTTTGTCTCCAGTCTGTGCTGGAGAGGGACCAGGGTGATCTGCAACTCAGCGGATCGGACCGTTTTTATGTTCTTAGACTGGACCTTTTAAAAAAAATAAAAAAAAGTTAAATTCAACTTTCTCTACATGCCAGTCACAAAAGCCATCAGTAGCAGCTTGGCCGTGCAGCAGCGTGCTGTGCTGTTTGATCTGGAAAGAGGGGATCATGGACTGACACAGTGTTTCTCTGACCACTGAAGGGCCTCTTTGCCAGAGAGAATTAGCTTTGATGGAGAGTTTATGTCACATGGTCTAAATGCTGTTTCAGAGGCCTTTCCACCCCAGCAAGAAAGATTAATATATCCTGGGGGAAACACTGGACTGAAATGTTTATTGATCTGTCACTTGCTGTCTTACAAAATAATGTATAAGTGAGAAGCTGACCATTATAGACTAAAAAGAACCCATGAAATTCCACTGTAACATCATACGTTCCTTTTTTTATTCTCGTCTGCATCTCTTGGACATGTTTTTTTTCAGTATTTGTGCTGTAGTCGTCTCACCCCATGTGCCCTGTCTGACTGCGATGCCTGAGGACACAAGTCAACCGCAAGCTGCCTTGACTTCAACATGGTACTGTCAGTGTTGGCTTTTTTTTTTTTTTTTAATTCCTCCCCTTTATCAACCATACCACTACACTTTGTGACTAAAGCCTCCTCACCAATTTTGTAGACAAACTTTGCTTTCCTTTGTAAATATGTTTTCTTTTTCCTATCTGTTTCTCTCTCTCTCTAGCCTTGGTGCAATTTTTGTTGCAATAAAATACAAAGCAGTTGTGCTACTTGAAATACATGAATGACTCTGGTGCTTTTTCTACATGATCCTGTGTATTTTCTTCTCAATTAAATCCCAGATTGTATCAAACATTAAAACAAAACAGACTCACAGCAACAGGTTATGTATAATTTATTTTTTCTGTCTAGAGTATTTTGTCATTAAAATCAAAATGTCAACATTTTAAAATCATATACACGCAAGAACGCATTTAAATGTTAGCACAGCTCCTTAAAAATTTATACATATGTACTTTTTTTTGTACTTGTGGACAGACAAAAGCAGGAAGTGGTCACTCAGACTGCAAAGAGGTGGGACACAGGAAAAAGGAAGACCCAGCCCACCAACTTCCCACGATAACAAACCAATCCCCACTCCCCAAAAGTTAAGACAGCGATGCAGACCCCTCCCATGTGGAGGAGCTATAATGGAGGGGGGGAGGGTAGAAAAAGAAATGGAAAAAAAAAAAGAATATAAACATGAAAGTGCCCCATTCTCCACTCCATTCAGAAATGACAGGAATCAAAGTTTGCAGACATAAATACTACATCATCTCAATCCACTTCCTCTCCCCTCAACCAATCAGCAGGTTCAGTAGTGTGCAGACGGGGTGGTTGGGAGGGGGGTGGGGGGCAGGGGTGTTTTAGGTGTCTGTCCTTTACATACATTTATTAATAGAAACTATGTTACAGAATTTTCCCAAGCATGAATTACAGGCAACCCACTAGCACATCAACTGTACAGATCTTGGCAGAGCCAGCAAATAAATTTCTAAATCCCGAGTAGCGAGGTCATTACTGATAGTTAAGAAGCAATATATACAGCTGTCCAATCAGGGAATCACTATGATACAGAAAGAAATTGTACTTTGAAAAAAAAAAGAGGGGGGATTTTGAGAATTTCCTCTTTTTGGGGAGGGGGCATGCTGCTTGGTGTTTTATTATACAAGAGGACCAACTGTCCGTATGAACAGATCAGCTCTTCAGTGCAGCTACACTTGAAGTATTGAGTTTGTTTTTTTAAACATCTAAATAGTTGAGCTGTGGGCTTCAGACCATGCTGCTGATATTTTGACCACGTGAGCCACCACTTGTGTGTTTACAGTTTACGTTACTCTCTGGTAAAATGCGATTATTATTATTATTCTAAAAAGAGATCGTTTATTGAATCGGGGTGAGTCCAAGAGCAGTGAGAAGAGCAAGTGCAGCAAAACTATAAAGATTAAAGAGTAATAACATTAATTATAATAAGGCAACAAACAATGACAAAGACAATGCTGGTAAAGACAGAATCTGTTGATATGACCTGGGGGGAGAGTTTCGGGTGGGGTGGGGGGTCAGAGGGGTGAGGAGAGGGAGAGCTGGTGCAAAGAAACTGATGTGAATGAATTTTTCCAAAAAAAAACGAAAACAGAAAAAGCCATGATTCTTTGTTTGTTTTTGTTTCAGTGTCGAAAGAAACCCCCGTCCAACTTCTTAACACGGACACTCACAAACACACAGACAAACTGGAAAACATCCAGCACTCCTTCCTATGATATCTCACAGGAGAGACTGAGGAATCGCCCGCTATGAATTTGTGGGCGATTCCTTGTTTATTCCTCAATGTTTTCCTCTCCCTCTCTCTCCTGTGAACATCAGTGTCGCCACATCTGGCAAAAGGAATTCGCTTTGTGCCGAGCAGCAGGGATTGAATGCAAAGCCACGAGCAGGGGTTGAATCCTGCTGTAAAAAACAAAAGCTCACTTGGCTACACATTCTCTGTGTGGCTGCATGATTCACTTATTTCACTGCTTCTGCTGCTCTGAGCTCACAAAAATGACCCGCGAGTGGGATATCGTACCTGCGCGTCTCGATAAAATGCTGGATTGGTAAACCATGCAGGGGGAGGCGCCGCCAGGAGATCGGGGGATTTAATTTAGATCTGACTCGTACAGAACGAATCGGTGGTGGATGAAACTTAATGCAGTGTTTACGTGTCGTATACAGCTATAAAACCAAACATAAAAAAAACAGTCTCAGTTTATCGTATGAACATTACATCTATCTAAAGTGTCAGTAACCCGTGTAATGCGTGGTGGTGTCTACGATACTACGACGGGGGAGGAGGGGACTAGACTGAACGGTGCAAGGGGAGCAAAAGAGGAGCGTTATGGGATGACAGCACACTGACAGTTTAAAGAGGGAGGAGTGAGACGGCGACAGAGGGAGACAGACGGGGGAGGGCAGAGAGGAGGAGGAGGAGGAGGGGAGAGATGTAGTCCACGCAGACCAGCTCAGTCAGGCCCAAGTCAATATTCGTCCCCCGTTCCTTCCCTCCGCAGCTCTGCTCGCATGCAGCTCCTGGTGTAGTGAGGGTGGATGAACGTACGGAGGTGAGGAGATGGATGGAGAAGGGTGGTGGTGGTTGAGGGAGGGCGGGTAGGACACAGAGAGAGAGTGAGAGAGAGAGAGAGAGAGAGGGAGGGGGGAGAGAAAGGGAGGGCGAAAGGGGGTTTGCTTGGTCATTAGCAGCCGCAGCCTTCCCTCTGGGGCTGTGGTTCGCTGGTTAGCCGGCCGCCCTGAGGGGCTGAGGGCTTGTGCTGGACCCCCGACTCAGCGGCGTTCAGGTCCAGGCTGCCATCTTGGATGTTCTGGTAGATCTTCTTAGCGGCTTCCAGGAAGGCGTCCTCCACGTTTTCGCCTCTGCACACAGAGCATAAACACACAAAGCGTGAGAAAGGAGGCGAACTGGAGCTAAAGAAAAGGAGCGAAGGGACTGTTTCATGCTCTGCTGTCACTGACAGACTTACGTTTTTGCACTGGCTTCGAGAAACAACAGACCTGAGGGACATAAAACAGACACGATGGCGTCAGTAAAACATTGTTCCAAACACGCATAGCTCAAATACCAAGTCCTCGTTTGCCCTCCTCATTCAATTAATATCTCTGCTCGCTTAATCTTTCCTCGAGTCACCTTCTCCTAGTTTCTGTCTCGGTAATATAAACAGCGAGGATGTTAATCTTCACTTTTGTCTGTTGAAATCAACCACAAGAGCTTTCATTATAAACATCCAGAGAAGAACACAGAGGCTAAATCTCATCCTCAGTCTAAATATTTAGACATTTTGTCAGGATTCTTGTGATTATTGTTTTGTTGAATCTGCGGATGGGACAGTCAAGAGTTTTGGAAGATCCCTCTGCAGAAAACACAATCAATAGTTAACATCCAATTAGCTTCCTCCACCTTCCTCTCCTCCCAGCTGTGTGTGGCTCACCGTTCTCCTCGGCAAACTGCTTCGCCTCCTCGTACGTGACGTCCCTCTGAGCCTCCAAGTCTGCTTTGTTTCCTATGAGAATGATCACCTGAGAATACAGACACACAGGAAGAGGAGGAGTAAGACAAACACAGAGACAGTGTGGACTCTCGGCTGCTCTCTAAACCTGCAGGAAATACGGGAGCTAAATGCAGCATAAAGACTTCCTCAATCAGCTGTTATACCACTGACTTGTCTGTGAAGAAATCGATAGATAAACTCACCGAGGAACTGACACCCCGACAAGAGCACACTATTCGCTGCCCCTAGCAACTGTGATGTAATTAGACCTGTAATCTAGTGGAGTAATGTAATGAGCTTCCCTTTAGCAGAGACAGACTCCTCTCCACTGAACTGCGGCATGCTCAAAGAGAGATCACCATGTTAACAACGAATTATTATCAGAGATAATTAAACTGATTATCAGTGGAAATTAAACTGATATGTCAGTGAGCTTTATGAGCCAAGACTCAATTTGCACTGCATAAAAAAAGGGAGTACACAGAGGAAACAAATATGACGCGCATTGAAATCCACATGAAAAGGAAAATAGAATAATCACTATAATCATTATTATTATTATTATTATCATTATCATTTCAAGAAATAGAAGCACTACTGATTTGATTCTTGTGTTACATAATACATAACATTTAAAACAGATTGAATATGAAGTTATTTGCCTTGAGGTGTTGGCTGTTGCTGGAGGAAGTGGTGAAGTGATGGCCAGATTTTTAGAATAGAAACTTACATAACTTTTTTTTGTTTAAGTGCCATAATTGACCATTGTCTGTTTGAGCCGAGTAGCCAAAATAATAATAAAAATAAAAACTTTCATTTGTTGACAACTGGGTCTCAAGCCATGAGTGGACTACAACAGTGCCACCACATGGATGCTGTAAGCTGCTTCAGCATAAACCAGCATAATCATCAAGAGAAGAGGCGCTGCTTACAGATCGCTGTGGATTTCTCTGATTATCACTAGAAAACAATGTCTACATAAACACTATACTGCATTATAACAACACATAACACAAAAACTACTCATAAAACAATATATTAATGTTATTTGGCCTCATGTGTCCATACGATAAGCAACACAAATCATAGTTCCACAAGAAGCTCACATAAATCTGCATGAAAATGTGTTGTTTTAAGACTAGAAAAACATTTTCTGTGTGGAATGGAAGTGACATGTTGCAGTAACCCACTTCTGAAGAAACACAGAGGTCAGTAAATGAGACCAGTATGATTGGGAGGTAATCATATTTACCAAGAAATTCAATTTAAGAGAGAGACAGGGCTCTGTTGCTTCGAACAATCTCAGGGGAAAGGGCAAACGACACAAGAGGACAGAGAGGAAACAAAGCAGTGGAAGTGACAGCAGGGGTTATGAAATAGGGAGGATGACACAGGAGGAAAGAGAAAACTACACAGGTAGAGACAATAAACAGGGAGCAGAGTAACTCCGGTGCTCTAGGTGAAATGATGTTAATGTGTTCTTACAGTATTGGGGTTGGTGAGGTTTCTAGCATCAGTCAGCCAGCTGCTGAGGTGGTTGTACGTGCTTCTCCTGCATGACATCAACAGAAGGGCAGAGGTTACTATGACGACGAGCCGAGACATAACAGAACATCGTGCGATCTCTGAGGAGCTATCAAGAAGTTGGCAGCTGCTGCATTATAAGCGTGGTGTAACATTAAGAGCAGAAAATTGCAGAGAGGAACAAATCTGAAGGTTATGGTTTCACAAAACTGAAAGTTCAACCCAACAGCTTCATCTCTGTATCTGATAAGATCGTAACCGGTCACGTCTGTCATATAATTCCTCATCTTAAATGTCAATTTTCCAATAAATGTAGCATTGCCTCAACTTTACAGTTTGACCGACTGCACCATGCAGTCAGAAGAGAAAACACCCAGAGTTCAGTGCGCTAACACACTAACAAATCCATACTGGACCATTAAAAACTGGAGCTGCAGGGAAGAACAGAAAGGAAAAACAATTATTGAATCCACACCCTTTAATTACAGGATATGGATAAAGAGTTATCAGTTGTGTTCAATGAACACTCATCCTAGTCTCCTGTTCTTGTCCATTAGACCAGCTGAAACTGTGGGCAGGCAAACAGCCAGAAACGTAAACAATTCATATTAGTTTTTCCAGTTAACAGTTTCCGGGAGCTGGGTGTGGTGTGGACAGACATTCCACATGTTGAACTGTGTTTATTTGGCAAATAACCGATGCTATCTAACAGTTTGGGCACAAACCTTTTGACTCGAGCTGTAAACCTGTTGGTGTTTGTTCAGGAGGGGGAATCTCTGTGAGCAGCTTTTGTTTTCATTCGTCTTCCTCCTATGTTAAAGTAACTATAAAAGCTTTGGTGTAAAGTGCAGATAAATGCAGTTAAATGTGTATGTCACACACCTGGTGATGTCATAGACCATGAGTGCTCCTGCAGCTCCGCGGTAGTAGGAGCGGGTGACGGCCCTAAAGCGCTCTTGTCCTGCTGTGTCCCAGATCTGCAGCTTGATCTTCTGGCCGCTCACCTCGATGATTCTTGTACCAAACTCCACACCAATCGTATGGGGGCAATCTGCCATGACTGTGGAGAGAAAGTAAGGCGACTGTGAATTCAATTCTTGTGTTAATTAGTTTTGCACATCCTAAATGCTCTTTCATTTTGACTCCACTAAAAGCCTAACCCAAACCCTTAACCTAAACCTACTCCAAAATCAAGATCCTTACCCTCAAGCAGCCCTCTGGTATTTTTAGTCCTCACAACGTGCAGAAGTACACACACAGACTCACAAATTTCCCTTATAAGCCTGCAGCAGGTGCATCAATTATTGATCACATTCATTATACTCAGTAAATTGAAAGTATCGCCACAAAGAACGCGACAAATGTCTTTGAAGCCGACACAGAAAACCTTTTCTAAATCAACCCCTGTGTGTGTGTGTTTGCAGGATGTGATCTTGGATGAGTGAATGGGGAACACAGCATCTGGCTTGTTGATAGTAGCACTGAACAAAACAGAGCTGAATGGTAATGGGAGGCTGCAGCTGACTCACAGAAGAAGAGACTCACTGCTGAGCTCACACTCGACTTCTATGTGGCCGACTTCCGTCGCCGTACAAAGAAATCTAAAGTGATCTTAGGCGCCACGGTTGAACCTGGCAACCTTGTCTATACACCGAGGCACGCGGGCAGATGAGAAGGAGTCAAATCAGGGAAGCACTTACATTTCTTTTCTGTGAACTGGTGAAGCAAACATGACTTCCCCACCCCCATGTCCCCTGTGGAGAGAGAGAGAGACAGAGAGAAACTCAGGTCAACCAAGGAAATAACAGAAGAACAATTCTCTATTCAGGCCTGCAGTGTTGCCCCCATGCATGATGCAGCGGCCCCTCTGTGACAGTCAGTGATGATACTTAAAATTTCATGTCGAGTGGTGTGAGACTGACAAAGGCTCAGAAATGTGCTCTATCCTCGTGACAGATAGTCAGTTCGAATATGTTCTTAATTACCAATTATCTGTGATTAATCCTTTATTTATAGCTCAACAAAACAAGAAGAACAATGTTGCACTGAAACTGAACTGCACTCATTTATCAGTTTTATTGTTTGGAAATACGGACAAAACCAATAGTTTTGACTTGATATCATGATATTTAAACAATGTCATTATTTTGGATGCAACTACTGCTGTTTTCAGGGGATACTTGCATAAGACAATTCTGAGAAATCCCAAATAACCCAGAGGTTGAGGGAGTCACTCCTTATTCTACTCCAGCCAAAATAATCAATAGGAGCTTAGAAAATTGTCTGCAACTCTGGCAAACATGATCATGAGATCCTAGAAACTACACTGTGCAAAAACAAACAGTTTAAGTTTCCTTCACTGATCTGGGGAAGTGAAAAAAAAGAGGCATGAACAAAAGGTTAAGTAAAAAAGGCACTCTCCCTCAAGGCTATTCTTTCAGACTCATTCAAGACACCCACTTAAACTTTCAGGCTGGGTGTAATATGTTTGTCAGGAGAGGATGATAAATAGCCCAGAGCTGTGGGTGTGTTTATGTATGGCTGCAAATCCATGTGCAAGTAAAAGATGTGTTTACTTCGAGGCCTTGTGTTAAGGAACATGTCAGCAAAACATGGTACACAACACTAAAAGGAGAGATTCATTGATAAATTCATTACATATTAGCAATACGAATACGCATATGAATAAGAAATGTATACTTTTACTTGACAGCATTGTTCATTTCATATGCATTGAGGTATTAGTAAATGAGTTTGGAATCAGTACTGCCAAGACTTCCATCACAGAAACTCTTAGGGGACAAAGAGTCCTAGGATTTTTTTTTGACTAATGCATTTGGCAATTTCACTGATCAAGTATCACTGTTTCAGCAGATGGATGCACTTGTGAAGAGACACCTCTTAACATTTGATGGTTTAACGCAGACAGCAAAAATTAAATATGCTGCTGGATCCACTCAGAGTACAGAATCACGTCCCGTATATTTAAAAAATATGATTTGGATGGACATTAGGGGTGAGTGTGCTGTGAACTGCTCCCGTAAGCTCATGGACATTGCCTTCTACAGAGACTGCACACTGGTAGTCGCTGGTGTCGCTCACTTACCGATAATGATGTATTTGAAAATGTAGGAGTAGTTGTACGGTGCGGTGGCCATTGTGGCTCTGAAAGAGAGAAGAGACAAGGGGAAGTCTTAGACATGTAAACTGTCAGTGAGAACAAACAGCTGTTTTTCCAACAACAAGAATTTCAGGTAATGCAAGCAAAACAATAACTGTGTGGGGAATGTGGATTATGATCCTTTCTCTTTTCTTTTAGAGTAAAGGTTTATTAATTTATTTATCTCCATATCAGTGACTACAGTCTCATGAAGCACTGCAACTCATTAGACTCTTGCAACTAGACACTTTGATTCTGATTTATTCTCTTTTAAGCCCTATAATGCAATAGCTGAGACAGTTCAAGAAACCAAAAATGAAACTGAACACATAGCTACTTTTTCAGCTGATAGAGAACTAGGAGGTGTTGTGACTGACTGCACTTCCCACACATTTAACATTTCTGCTTACATAAATAAATGTAGAAAACAACAATTTTGAGACCAGTAACAAAACTGGTTGGCGTTGAGTCTATAAAATGAAGAAACCAAACCATACCACCATCACCCAACCTTATCTTATGATCATACTCAGAAGCAAACAACCATATGCACAGATTTATTCAACTCCATCCTTTCTGCCAGTGTTCAACCCACTACTAATCATTAGAGACAGAATGACTAAGAGTCTATTATTGGAGGCATTTTACCAGTCACTCCCCAATGATTACTTAACCATTAATACAACTTTTATCACCACTTTTTTCACCACCGCCACTACAATTTCACTATCTGAGAACATTACCCATCACCTCAGTGTTGTAGAGAAAACAGTAAGACATACATTTCTACTAGGTTTGTATATCGACATCTACCAAACAACACTTAATTCAACACAAGGATGTATCCGCCCCTACACTCCAAACTGACTCAGGTGCTGCAGCACCAGACTATGAGCTATCATCTTCATATTCAGCTATTATGAAAAAAAAAACTCTTTTTCCCACTACGTTACACTTTCACAAACAGAATCAATGTTCACTTGGCCATTGTGATGAGACTAATTCCTAACAATATCACCCATAAAATCTCTATCTTAGTACATCTTAATAACATGAGAGACATGGTTTGTTCTTGTTTTTTTCACTCCATAATATTACATACAAACCATCACTGGTCTAAATAAAAATCATTATAAAATCCATGATCCATCAGAAGTGTGACATGCATTCATTAAACACGCCATATGCAGCTGATTCTGCATGTCAGGCTGATGAAGAAGGTGATACAAGGTGATGGCCGGGTAACTCTTTAACACAGAGGTGAAGAAGGCTCTGCCGCGGTCAGTAAGCCACAACTTGTCCAGCTCTAATCACATCATCCTGCTTGTCACAGTGACACTGGCTCATTTTGCCGCCACTGCCCATCTCCACGTAAACAGTGTGCCACTTACATGTACACAAGAACACCTCCAGCAGCATAGGCTTAGAGCTATAAATAGCCCCGACACCTATCTGATATCCACTGATGCTTCATTGCTCACACTGCACTCACAGCACATAGACAAAGGAAACGCAGTCAGATTTACCGCACACAACATCACCACTTATATTAAGAGTAAATCAGGAGAGGATTCACACAAACACATTGGTTGAACAGCCGAGGGGAGAAGCTCTTTTGGAACTTGCTCAGATTTATTCATAAATAAAAGACCTGGTCATGTATGTTATGAGTGAAGCTGCTCTAGAAAAGCAGGCGGTTTTCCTCATGATCAATGTCAACATAAAATCTGCCTGATTTCCTGACATCAAGGCTATATTGTGAGTGCTAAAAAAAACTTTATCTTAATTCTGTATTCAGGTGCTGCTGTACAGCATAACTCCTGTGGAGATGTAAATAATTCAGGCATAACAATCAGGAGAGTAATCATTCAGCAGCCTGATGGCTTCTATGTCCCTCACACAGATTGAGCCATTCGCCCCGATCTGGAGCTCAGTGAAAACTGTGCTGCAGTTAAAGCAGTTCCTGGAAACTGAAATCACTGGGCCACATCAAGGCCCAGTGCTAGTGTTATGTTCATACTTCTGCATCTGCAGTTTAGTGACCATGTTTGACTGAATAGATAAAATGCTGACACAACCAGATGAAACGTGGATGGGGTGTGATAAGACAATCTAAGAGAAGCAACGGAAATAGACCTAGTGAGTTTTTTAAAAAGAAAAAAGTAATTTTGAAAAGAGGATGAAAAGGCTGATAATAATGATTGCTGGGTGCAAAACTGAGGATCTGAGACAACAATTCTTTAGACCGGAAATGTAGAGGGCCGGCAAGGCTACACAGCTGAGGTTAATTCAGGTCAATATCATAAACCTTTGTCATAGTGAAAACACTGGCTTTGTGATGGCATATGCTGCTGACACTCTATGGTGAACAAAAATACATTAGAAGAAGAAAAAAAATAGATACAAGTATGTTTTCATATTTTAAATATTTTGGGAGCAAAAGGTGCTGAATTTCAAACTATGCAAACAACTTGCAGGACTTCCAGAGCAAGCTGTAACAGTGTTTTTGTTGGTGGCCTCAGAAAAGACTTGGCTCACACCTACAGTCCTCCACAAACTGCAACCTGACCTGACATTTGAAAAGTACTGAGGCTAACAACAAGATAACTGCAGCTAAAAGCTGTTTGTATTAACCTGGTACAACATATACTACCATGGTACGTACCTTTAGAACTTAAGTAGTAGGCTAATACTTTATTTAAAAAACAAACAATTGACCACACTGGTAAAACTGTAATATAATTCACTTAATGTATTCATTCTCATTTCACTGAGTCTGACTGATATAACCAGAGGAGGTCAGAAGCACAGCCCATGAACAAGTCATACACAATTACACCATTAATATCCTTCAAATCCTGGTGTAACATTTATGGGCTTTTTTCTTGGCTGCCTCCTGTCACATGACCCTCATGTGGCATCTCTATCCCCAGTGTGACAGTTTTTGATGAAGTGAAAGGTGAGGGGTTAAAGAGAATACCCCCAACCAGTCACATAATATGGTTCAGATGTGATATTTTCAGCTCATTTTGTGGAGATAAACACGAGTATCTATCAGGCAGACGGCAAGTCAAGACCATGTGACCAGACTGCAGCTTCAGCATTTCTCCCTTACTTCCCGACTAAGTGAATATTTCTCCTGCGACACACTGTTAAAGCCTTTTCTCTGCTCAACAGCCACTTCCCATTGAGGGGAAGACGCATGACTTTTGTGTGTATCTCAAATCTGGGCTATCAGGAAATCCTGACACAGTCACGGTGCGGTCCAGGCCCACTATTCAAATCATGTGACTCCCTTCAAACCCTAAAAAACAATATAATGAGATCATCACTACCATTTACAGGCAAGAGCAGATAACACCATCACAGTGCATTCAGATTGAATTTATGTTGATTTATAACATTTATATGATAACAAAATCAATACAGACGAACAACAAATAACGTTGTTATGTTTCTCTTAACGCCTGCAAATGCACGGAAAGGACCGGTAGAAGAAACAGAAATGATGCAGCATTTTGTGGTGGGAATGCGTACAATCATTCAGACGTGTAACACTTTGAGACATTAATGGTCTATCTTTGTAACCAAAATCAGATTTGAAATTATACACATATGTTGTCTGAAAAAAAAACGGCTTAAGAGGAGGCTAGCATACTAATGGCTAAGGAATTAGCATCGGACCTTAAATGTAACACTACGTTACACATCATCACTGTTTTATCAATAATCCTTTACAAGAAAACATAATCGACGCACACGCAAATCCAAACAAACAGGACTGTGGTGCCTTCATGTTAACTCTTTAATTTGATACTGTAACGTCACGCCTGCTTCCCGACGACGGCAGCTAGCTTAGCTTAGCTTTACAACCGGCAAAATGACAGCGTCGGTTTGGTCATTTCACTGCTGCTAGTTAGCACACAAAGGGCTAGAAATGTCACTAAGCAGATGAGGAAGTAAAACCTGACAATTACTTTGTTATCTAACCAGATTATCGCGACTAACTGATATCAAGGCCCTATATTAGCTGTTTTGACAGCTAAGTCAGTGTTAGCTGGTTACCTGCCTGCTGACATCAGTGGATGTAGTTTGACAACAAATCTTAGGAATCACAACACGTTACGTCAGTTGCCTCTATCAGCACAAAGACAATCGATCAATTATCATGTTAATACTGTGGCCAGGTCGGAAACGCCATCTATCTTCGGTATTATACAAAAAAAGCTACAATACACCACACTAACGACAGCTAGCGTTGGCTTTAGCATGCTGGTTTGCTAGCCAGCTAGCTGGGAGGGTTGGATTATGGTAAATACGTAGCTTCGATAGCTTGTCACCCTTTATTAATTAAGTCGTCGCCAACAAAGTGAGCTCTTCCTCTATAATCTCTGATAGTCCAATAGGTAGCATCTAATTTTCCTGGAAACTAACGATAGACAGCAAACTAGTATTAGCCAACCGTTTGCTAGCTTCGTTAGCTTTCCAATTAGCTGACTCCTGACAAACATAAGACTGGCTACACAGTTCCAGCTGTTTCGTACTTTAAATATCACCGTCTCTCCGTTTATTAGACACTACGTACGTGTGAGACTGTGAGTGTGTTCAAATACTGCCTGTTTTTTGTTCTTACCAGGAATGAAGTCTTTTTGAGCTGTGTTTTCTGGATCTGCTCAGAGGAGGTCTGCAGGTTATCCTGGCTCAATGATCTGTCTATCCAAGATGGCTGCTCGCCGCACAGGGTTTCCTCCGCTGTGTACAATGGGTTCTGGGACAAAGAGCATCGTATGCGGTGGTTTGCGGTGAGTGCACCAATGGTGTAGCTACACTCCTTCGTGGATGGCAATCTCACCTGCACAGGTGTATTCATGCATACCGTATTAGTATGCTACTTAGCACCGATTAAGTGCCGCATCAGATTATATATTCATCGCTTTGGTGAAATCATGAGACAGAAGACTGAGTGGTCAGACCTGGGTTCAGGTAGGCCTACTGTTTCAGCATCATTTTACCTGTAGGCTATGTGCTCATATCAAATTGATATTGAAATGATAGTTTTAGCTTTTTGGAGCCACACAAACTCTTATTTTTGGCCTAACCATCATTTAGATGAGCCTATTGTTATCTGGATCCCCAGCTGTCCTAGGCTAGCCTGTGTGAAACTGCATTAGGCTACAAACAGATTTTTACTTTTACACTACACAGGCTACAATAACTAAAATACTCAGAACATCACAAAAGCACCCAATTGTAAACCTTGATCAAATCCACATTTACATAAACCATTAAAATAGACTAACAATTAGTAAAACAATTTTAATGGTTTATGTAAATGTGGATTTGATCAAGGTTTACAATTAAAAAAAAAAATCTACAGTATTTCACTCATTTGCAGCCCTGATAACATCTTGGCCTAATAATTTGTTAAAAAAGACACCTGTAGCTGATCTAGAGGAAGGTAGACATGCCAAATTAAAAAGAAAGAAAAGAACCCAAGGGTATGAGTTGTTTATTAAACAACTGGAATTGGAAAGCATCCATTCTGCCAAACTATCCTCAGGTAAGACAGAATTGTTCCAGCGGTGCTTGTCTATTATTGTCAGGTAGTGGGACTGGTAGCCTATTGGGTAATAAAACACAATGCTCTACATGGTAGATTTGTGATGCAGGCTACAGCTCATATGGTATGTAGCCTACATAGTCCTCAAATAGTGAAGACCCTATATTAGTCATGTCTGTAAATTTGCTTATGTTTATTCTATTTATTGTATTATGTCCATGTCAGATTATGTTAAACACCTTTCCCATCAGTTGTTGAGTTTTCTCATGTAAAATTGTGAAAATCCCAAATAAGGTGAGGATGTTCATGGTGCATCCAGGAATAAAAGAAACTGTAGACTTCAAGGTCATTTTCTTTTGAAAAATATGAAATAATTTAATACAGCAACTCACAACATTACATGCTTTCACTGTACAATATTTCTCACAGTCATACATTGAACCACATGCAGTGTGCTTTCCCAAGCTCAGCCTGGAGAACTGGACAGCAAACTAAAAAAATATCTTTCATTTTGCAAAGTAAATTGCCCGTGACTTAAAAAGAACATACCGCACACAAAGACTTGATCTTGAGAGAGATAATGAACTCCTTAACAGAGAAGAGGGATTTATGTCTTACAGTATACACGTGGATCTACCCCTTAACAAAAGTCAGTGTTTTTTATGCTCATATGGATGTCTTTACTTAAAGTTTTTTTTAATTTTATTTCATGAAGTGACATGTAACTCTAAAGAAGGTTTATTCCTTCTTTGGCAACAAAATGTCCCATAATATCCCTTATACTGTACTTCAAGCTACATTTGAGAAAGTGGATGTGCACAATAAACTCATTGATGACTGCAAGCTGCTTCATCATTGTTATGATCAAACTTATTCACAGGATTATTTAGCCATTTCTTTGACTGTAAGTCCAAGCTACCAGTGTGACAAAAGCTACTTATTTCAAGGTGTTCACCTGTAACACCGCACTGAGTCAAACACTCATTCAGCCCTAAACATCTGCAGCAAAGAGAACACGTGAGAGCTTCTCATACAAAACGTCCCTCCCATTAGTCCGTTTGTGTTGTGTTCTTCTCCGACACGACTCCATATCACAACCACATCCTCAGCAGCAAGAGGCTCAACAGTGCACATATGTAGTGGAGTGTGCTTGTGTGCCAGGAGGGGGCGCTGTTACATAGGTCTGAGTCACAGCAGTGGATGCGCACCCCTGGCAGCTCTTGTTGCTGGCAGTGTCTGGATGTGGCACAACCACTGGTCAGGACAATACCCAGGGCCGCTGGAAGGACAGAGGAGAGAGACAAGTCAGTCAGTCAGTCAGTGAAGAGTGACAAGCTGGTGTTTGGCTCAGCAAGAAAAAAAAGCACAAGTAAGCACCAAATACTGCAAGTGTGTAATGAGGAGGCCAGTAATAGATCTTAAAGGCACACTCCACAGGGTATGCCCTCACAGATGAGAAACCAAACCTTTGACAAATACATTAGGAAAGGTTTAAAAAGTGCTGGCACAAAATTCTGAGTATCAAATCAGGTCTGCATTAAAAAAATGTAGCCTAATATCTTCATTAAAAAGGGAGCATACTAAAAAAATATACAAAGACAGTTCAGCCTTTTCTTAATCCATGCTCATGTGAGAGCTGCAAATCCACTAGAGTCTCTCTCACTTTTGGTTGTCAAATAGTCTTAAAGAAAAGCACAGGACTGATAACTGGCATCTAATAATTACTGTATTACAGTCTGTGCGATATTTTGACTGTTCTGAGTCCCCGCAGCTAAGAACCAGTGGAATTAAAATGCATAATTTGAATCTGACAACAGCAGTACTCGCTGGCATTAGTGAATTATAAATAAATGGAAATCGTTGCCCTACTTCATTTTCTCTATCGTATTTCTACTGGTCACTTTCTAAATGTCTAAATGTGACATCGTCCAGCCACAGGGAACTAAGAACTGGTTGTTGTTCCAAATCCAAGTTGAAAACAAAGAGTGATCTGGGCCAACCCTAAGTAGATCAGCCTGGCTTCCTCATTATCTCCACCAAGGAGTTTATGTTTTTACCTGTGTCTGTCTGTTTGTTTTTCAGCCGGATTAGGTATTATAATTAGGCTACTGAACTGATTCTCATCAGACTTAGGGGACATTGGCACATCGGCCTGGGAAGAACTCACTGAATGGCAGATCTGAGAATGGTAAGGTAAAACATTGCAAGGTTGGATGTTTTTTTTAAATCAGTTTTTCATGATATAATATTGGATCTTAAAGCCCCTGTACAGACTTTTCATTTAGTGTTGATTTTGGCGGCCCCTGTGGACGAAAGCGGTGGTGTTTTGCCGGAATGAAGACTGCATTTCCCACTGTTGTGAAGACATTTGTCTGGCCGGCGCGTGTAGATTTGTTTTGGAAACGTCGGAAAGAAGATGGGACTTGCTTTGAAAACTTTTTTTTTTTAGCAGCTATCTGCAGCGTGCGTAGTAATGTATCTATTGGTATTGTTTCGTCAGTGGTCCGACCCGACGATGCCTTCCATAGGTATAGAAGACTACTCAGAAATAGCGTATCTTCACACTGATGGGCCCATTTGCTGTTGTAGGTAACAGAGACACATCAGCAGAAACCAGAGACTTTTGCGTATCCAGTTAAAAGCTCCGTATAGGCTACTGGGGCTTTAATGTTAGAAAAATTAAACTTGTATATGTTGTTAAGATGACTTTGCACAACTGGGTGAAGGTCTGTATAATAAAAGACAATGTTTGTCCTTGGCCTTGCAGAGGTACGTGCTCTACTGAGTGTCATTTCAGTTTAAGTTATGATGATGCCTCTGCGTCTGGCCTTTCTTAACATCACATCACATTAAGTGCATATTCATTGAGGCGTTTTTCTGCCTGTCAGGAGACCTTACTTCAGTTTAGGTAGGAGACCACTTAGAAGTGAGAGGGCGTCACTCAGGAGAGAAGGAGTGATTATGATTTCAGGACAGATGTCTCGTGTCTGAGCACAAAGGAGACTAGAACTCTAAGACTCTATACTGGAACGTCACCAGCGTCTGTCTGATTTGTGTTTTGGCAGGGTCACACCGAGATTAACAGGCTGACTGGCCTCAGATTAATACCAAGACACTGCTTTGAGACTTTGACAAAAGTTGTCGTCATCATCATAGTGTGTTTAGTTGGACACGCTGCTGTCAGCCCGCCCTCGTCTTAGCCTCTTGTTCCTCAGCACGATAAGGAGGAAGGTGCCTCATCAGCCCTTTCAACGTGAGCACGATCTCTGAGGCGTCAAGCAAACAGCTGGATTGTCCACGCTTCCATGGATATCAGCAGAACTACTCATCTGACCATCACCATCCTGTCCTGGACGTCCACATCCTCCATTTGGCTTAACATCAAACAATGAGTGACTTATAATTTACTCAGCAAAGCACACCAAAGTAGGGTTACGTAACTACCCTCGGTGCACAGAGAAATAGAATATTCACGTCAGCGAACAAAGAACATTTACATGAAAGTATGATTAAAAATGATTATGCCAATGTCCAGTGGCACGCCAGAGTGAATTCATCATTTATTAAGCTGCTACCCCCATAAATATTCTCCAAATAAGTAGCATACACAGATGCATTAGCGAAGAGAAGAGAAGAGAACAGAAAAGAAGAGAAGGGGAATGAAGAGGATGTTTGCAGTTTATTAGTCACTCTGTATTCTTCATACAAGGTCTACTCACTGCTCTCTGTCTTAATGCAGAAACGGTGTTTGAAGCCCTTGTGTGAGTGGGTGCAGGTGATGACCTCTGGGTTGGAGCAGCCCACGTCCACGTACCTCTGACCCTGGATGATGTTGCAGCCATAGCACTGCAGCCCCTGGACTGCAGAGGAAACACAACACACACATGAAAACAACTTGTTTTCGGTCCAATTCACCACAATGTGTCGGCCTGGTTGTGTGATGCCACAAGGATACAAAAGCAAGGATAGTAGGCCTACTTTCCCTGCCACTTTTAGACAGAGCAATGTGCATAAAATGTTGGGAAGATAACAGGCAGGAGATGTGGAGAGTCTGGCGGCCACTGAGAGCTGATTATCACGAGGGTCACATAAGGTTGAATGCCAATTACTGGCATCCATACACCCTTTGTGTATCTTAACCCAGCTTCAAACCATGACTGATTTCTTGATGCTATTTGCCAGTGCAGCCTTATCATTAGCGATATACCATTACACTGTATACTGCTGCTAATTTGTTGTCATTCATTTTCATGACTGTTCTCCTTATGTACCCACTGAACGCATTAAATAACAGTTTAAACTGCCTTTTTAAAACTGTTGTATCTGACTGCACATAATCTTGCCTTTTTGGATTTCTCTTAATTCCACTATGTGTGTGTGTGTGCGTGTGTGTCATGCTGTGTTTAAAACCTCACACATCAAAGTGTTGACTGCCAGACTTGTCCTGCTGATGGCCTAAAATGACTCACCTACAGTAGGCTAGCAGTCTGTGTATTGGTGATTGTGTTATTACAGAGCTGCAGTTTTCCAAGTTGTGAATCAACCCCAATCAGCCACTTTTACTCAGTCAGTAAAAAAAATCTACATCATTTGCATTTAGTCTGATTTAAATTTGAATGATCTTCTTAGGGAAGCTGAGAATTAGCCTTAAATTGTATCATCATAGTCCTTCTTACTCAAGCTATGCAGCACTTAAATGGTGCAGAGGAGACAACCCTTCAAGAAAAATACTGCCTTCAGCTGAAACCTTCAACTGAAGCCTGTTTCTTACATTGTATTTTAAGAGAAGTACATCTCCAAGACATTAAGAGTCTCATGTCACTGTTCCAACAAGGAGCATTGCTCTGGAGTTTGATATTTGCCCTCATCTTGACTTATAAACTCTGAATACTCTTCTCTTCTCTTCTCTTCTCTTCTCTTCTCTTCTCTTCTCTTCTCTTCTCTTCTCTTCTCTTCTCTTCTCTTCTCTTCTCTTCTCTTCTCCTCTCCTCTCCTCTTAAGAGTGACTCACCCTGAGAAGTACACCCCATCCCAATCTGTCTGTCTGCCGGCTCCAGCTTGTGATCTCAAAGCTGCGTCTCTACCACTCAGCACCCTATAAGTGGTAGAAGCCACAGCACGGAGGAGGACTTGAGAGGGGCTAAACCAACATGCAGCCAGATAATGCTGTTTACTTTTCCCTCTCAACTCCATGCCTAAATTGATAGGCTCAGTTCATGTGATCATTTGCCAAAATAGGTTTTATTCCTTGTGCTGCTAAAAGAAGAGCTGAGACACACCGGATCACAATACAAAAGGATTTTGAAGTATACCTTTACGAAAATAAAATGCTCCACAGATGTCTTTCATCTTAAGTTCTCCCTTGCGTTTCACCTCACAAATGTCTAACTCTCTCAAGAAAGTAAGGCTAAGCCTAAACAGAACAAATCCACCAGAGCTTAAAGGGATTATCTGTAAATTCAGACCCCTCACACACCTGTGCCTGACCTCCAAAATCCCACACACACAAGATAGACGATCAGCTTTGGCTGAAACCAATCCTCTCTCTTTATCTGTGCAGCCCTGTGTGGACTCAGAGCTAGGGCAGGGAGCGGACGCGAGCCTCTCGCCGCCACGGCTCTGTTAAATAGCCCACCAAAAGCTCTGATGGAGCTTTCAGGAGCAAACTAATCCCAGGCAAATGCTCTTACAAAAATCACTTTAGAAATCTGCTGGAATCAATGTAAAGCCTCACAGGGACAGAGAGCACATGCCAGCCTTTAGGGGATGTGTCACAGTGCCCTGATAGTCCCCTGTTGGTGATACACTATGCAGAGAAACCTCTCATAAATACTGGAGTATTTCATTAAGAGCTGGGGTAATGGTAGGGGAAATGAAAAAGCAGCCGAATGGCCATTTACATCTGGCAGAGCAACCCTATTTAACAATTCACTGAGATGCAATGTTGTTCCACGTATGAAACATTGATGAGCTCCCCGGTATGAGCATTTATCAACATAATGAGGACATATTGGAAAGACATTCAGCCCCCATGGTACCACGCAATTTATTATGAGTAAACACCACATCCTCCTCCCAGTATGCATTGCAAATGTTGATTAACTCTGAATATATCAAAATATATTGCGACCTAAATCTGACTTAGCATTTAGTATCAAGCACTATTGGTTTTGAAGTCACGTGTAATTTAACTACATTTCATTTTAGGGCCAATTATATACATAATCATATGCTTTACAGATTTTCATCTGAGAAGAAAAATGATCTTAACCTTAACACCATTAAAACATTTGGATTTAATTTAGGAAAGGTGATACTTTGCCCTGTTTTATCATATTAATGTGTATTGCTTTTTTAGAAGCACTGAATGCAATACGACTACAATAATATAATATAATCAATAAAGATACAATGCCTAATAGGTGATAAATGTTGTGCAATTATGGTGTGTGTAATGTTAAGGTCATGTGTTTGTTTTAAATCACAGTTGTTGGATTACGTTTGGTTGGATTACATGACATGGCTATGATATATCTTATACTTATCATGAAATATAAAAGGAAATTAATAGACATTACATTAATCTGGAAATATGATACTGTTCATAATACACTGCAGTGTACCCATCGTCAGCTATTGGTTGCCTCATTTACTGGCTTTGTGGATGCCGCCTTATTGGTACAGACCATATCATTAATCTGCCATGGAGCTCACTTCACCCTCCGATTTGGAGCTGGGATCAGAGGTGATCTGACTCCGATCGCTGAGATATAAATCGAGAGAAGCAACATCTCAGTGCACAAGATCAGCCCAGTTTCCTCTTGTTCGGCCCCTCAATGAAACAAAGGTTGCAGACAAGCCGAGTCAGGTCAATCGTTATTGCCCTATAGGGAAATTTAGTTTGCCAGCTATGGATATCATCTATTGTTAGGAGACCAAGATTTGAACTCCCAAGTCAATTACATTCAGAACAAAGGCATATTTATTGGAGTCACCTTTGAACGTAGTCGTTCATTATAATAATGTCATCCATTATGTTGTTTTTTGAATGGAGCATTCACAAGCCTATTATCTATCATTCTACTGCTTTGTGTACGTTTTGCAAACATTTAAAGTCACATATTTTCTCTACTTTTTGTACTTAATGGGTATAAATACCTAGTAGTATATTTCCCGTTTGACCATGCATTTATTACTGATTACTTTGCATGCAAAAGGCTGTAGACTACTGTATTTGTGATATCATTAGTGCTAAGCCTGCTTACAAAGCTACACATGCACGTGCACGCTCAAACACACACATGCACAGCCAACTCATATGCCTCCATGCACTACAAAATTCTCCGTACGTCTCTTCCCGCTTACCTCGTGTCAAGCAGAGTGTCCAAACCAAGATAAATCCAAGCCCATACACCAGCCAGGTATGTAAAGTCATGGATGCAGCACAGTTAGTGAAGGTCAGTGGTCAGTGCTGGAGGAGAGAGAGCCAAAGAGTTCCCCTGCTCTCATCTAATAGTCCACCGAAACAGACAGAGGGAGAAACCCAGCAGAGATCCCACTTTCCAAAGCCTGAGCAACCCGACTGTCTCTCTCCACCCCAGCCTCAGCGAAGCTCACGCAGTGTGTGAGTGAACTGCCAGTGAGAGTCCAGTGAGAGAGGGAGCCAACCATCCAGACAGTCAGTCAGCTCAGCAACCAGTCAGGCAAAGAGGCGAGGGGGAGGAAGATAAACGAGCGAAGGAACTAAATAAATGAATGTCTTCCTCAGTGGTCTCCTCACGTTCCTGAGAAGGAGAAACTGGTAGAAGTATAGAGGTTTGATCAGAGAGAAGAAAAAGAGATCTCTCATGTCACCTCCTGAAAAAAGAAAAAAGAGAAGAAAAAAAAGACAGAGCCACCTTCTCCTCTCATTAAAAAGATGAAAACAAACAGTGTAGCAGTGAGTGTGGTCCTTTTCCAGTTGGGGCGAAACGCATCAATCAGGATTAATTCCTGATTGATAATCCATTGCTTCTAATAATAGCCCTATCACAATGTGTTAAAAGCCCAGGCACTAAATGGGATGGCACACCAGGGGGGCCAGGTTATTGTGTGTGCATGTGTGCGCATGTTGTTTGTGTGTGTGTGCTGTGCATCTCTTAGTCTAAAAGAGGGAGCAATGCCAAAGGACACACAAACACACAAACGCACTTCCCCAATAGGGAAGGTTATCTGTGCTCTGTGTATCACTGTGCTCGCACACTGGGGAGAAAATTCTATCTAATCAAGAATTAAAGAGTAAATCCTTTCTTAGAGACTGTAATGCCAGAGGATAAGGCAGGCTTTGCAGTAAGCCCTCATTCCCTCCCCACCCAAAGCAACATATGGTCCGGCCCGATAGATGGCTGCCAATGATCACTGTCATTCATATTAAGACATATTCACACAGGCAAGTACAGATTTTTCCACATATGTTTTGATTACGGTGGAGTGCAGATAAGCTTTTTATTCATTAGCGCTCATTTACAAAACAAGCCGATGCCTTTCCTGAACCGTGGCTCCCGGAGTTCAGGGCTTTTGCTATATCTTCCTGCACACACACACATACAGTACATGTGCCTCTTTTTATTTGTAAGTGTGTGCAGCTGTGTGTGAGTTGCTCTCTGCTCTCTCTGTGCTTTTTATTCATGAGTCACTGCTTGAGTGTGTGTGAAAGAAAAACAGGGCGAGAGAAAAGAAATGCCAGCTGTGTGTACTATCTGCGTGAAGCATATGGTAGGTAGAGAGGGTCATGTGGACGGATGTGTGTGCGTGCGTGACGGGGTGAGAGAGGGAAGGATGCTGTTTTAAGGTTAGCTTTAATCAATATTCCTGTGTGTGTGTGTGTGAACTGTAACCTTAAACGAGTAGTTTGACATTTAGGGTTTTCATGCCAATTTCATGTTAGTCCATTAGATATGAAGCTGAAGCCAGGGGATGGTCGACAATGAGACTGGATTGGATTGGATGCTCTGTCCAGTGGTAAGCCTCACCTACCAGCTCCTTCAAAGCTCACTAATTAACACATTACATCTCAGTTCATGTCCCAACATCCAACAGATTCCCATTCGCCACGGACCACGGACAGGGGTGATTAATCTGTAATGCCAAATTGTCATATTGCATCAACACGACTGCAATAAGTGGTGTGAATCATGAAAGAGCAGTCCTTGTAACAGCCCCAGCGCTGATGTGCACATGCAATTTTTGCCACGACCTTTTCCGTCTTTCCACATCTTACAGCCCTTGTTCATTTATATTCTGCTGAGCTGCTTGAGCCTTTGAGTGATAAAGCCATGAAAGAGAGAGTGAGAGAAGGATGGCTTCGAGAGGGGGGGATAGGAGGTCCGGCAGTACCACAATGATGAAAGTAAGTCTTCCCCAAGCTGCTCCTGACTTATCTTACACCACACAATAGCTGCTTTAAATACCCTTGAAGTCCCCCTGGGGTGGCTAGTTTGGAGTGACAGTGACAAGAATAGGGGATGCCTACATGGCTTTAAATTCTTGATGAAATTGCAATTAAGACACCAGAAGAAGAAGTGAGCCCGGGGCCGTGCAAGCAACGACCAAAAAGAAAAACAACAAGGATGTGAGGAGGAAATACATGAAAAGTTAATTCTGCTCTGTGGGCTTTAATTCTGGGCATCTGTCACTGCATATAACCCTCCCCTAAAAGTGTAGAGAAGATGAAACTGAAAATGGCCATTAAGTCTCGTGTATTAACCACAGCCCAGCGGGTTCGCTGCAGTGTTAATGAGAAGTAATCCAGCTGTGTTTGGCCACAATGCTCGGCAAAGATATTCTACAGGCTGTTTGCAGCTTGATCAAAACAAAAAAGTCCAGAAACACGTAAAGCAGCGAGGTTTGAGAGCGGCTGTTTGGAGAAATCCCAAGGGACATTTTTTTTGTGCTTTTGTCACATGTCCCATGATTATCGCCTTAATGCTGGCACTTGCAGCAAGATTAACTGCTGGAGCCTTGAAGGGAAACTGCCTTTTAGCACCCAGAATATCAAGTAATTGAAAGTTTGACCGAATGTATGTGCAGTCTGCAGTTTGTTTTTTTTTACACTAAAGGAAGCGCAAAGCCGGATTCTCCTTATACAGCAAAGACGAAGTCTCAGCAAAAGGCTTAGCATCAGTTGTGGAAATGTGCACTTCATAATTTTGCTTTATTGCCCTTTGAATCATGACTCCCAGCATTTTTCGTATCAGTTACTGTATGTACATTCAGATTTCAGCGTGCTGATTTTCAGCAACAATTCACAAAATGACCTACAATCTTTACATTGGGGGAATGAGCAGCCTATTTAAAAAAGCACAATAAAAAACTATGTGTAGCATGATATTTTTCCTCCCTTGCATGAATTAGAAATTCAAATTGTAATTGCTGCCTTACATAAGTGTGATTATTCCATTGTACTCCATATATTTCTCCATATGAAGATCCATGAAATGCCTTTGTTTACAGAATGTGCTCCAACCTACGTCCTATTTACTGACCTGATAAGCTACAATACAATGATGGGTGAGAGGAGGGTCCAAAGTAACTACCGGGTTAACATAATTATAAGTCTTCTCAAGCATGTAAGCGCTTGCTCCTCTCAGCGTCTTATCACCCCATGGCATCTTAAGAGGCACGGTCCAATCAGTGGCTGGGTATTTTGTGCATGGCTGCTCTGTCTGTGTGCCCAGGAGCCTGGGGGCAAAGCCCGCAGCCCGGGGCCCTCTCACCATCTGCTGCTGTCACTAAGGGTGGCACTACCTCGTTCACAGCACCATGCCAGCCCGGGGAACCCAAGACCAGGCTGTGACCCTCTCTTCAACAGCCCCCAAGACGCGATGTCTTCCTCACCAGGTTACTCACGGCTGCATGATGCACACTGGTTGCAGATCCAGAGGCATTTTCTGCAGGATTTGTTGTTAAGAACTAATTATAGGGCTTTGTGCACAGCCTCACTGAGTGACAAGATGTTTTATAGACCTTAATTCAGAGGCATGGCTGGTGATCTACCTCTCATTTATAGCACTTAAAAATAACAGTTCTCACAGTTTCAGCATTCACAGCACTTCTCACAGTTCACAGTTCTGATGTAATCATTTCATGGGATGCAAAAACTCCAAAGCCGCTATTTCTTCTCACATGGACATCCCAAACTTTTTGGAGGAGCTGTTATCAGATTTCTGAGATTAATTCGCTCTTTGGATGTACAGCGTCTGGCATGGAAAATCAAACCAGCATTTGGAGGCGTGCTGGAGGGACATGCCTGCCTGATATGCTGCAGCACATCACTTGCGATACTAATTGGATGTTTGGACTATTTTTAAAAGGTCCACTGAACCCAAGTCCAGCCCTTTTAAAGAGCCGGTTGATAAATAATTAAATCGACACAGATAGGATGGAGGAATATTTAACTGCTACCCCCATTTAAAGGCTTAGCTTTACAAACCATCAGCTCAATAATCTCTTAATTTAAACATTCCCTTCAATCTCCAAGGCTTAGAGGAAGCATCTGCTACACACACTGATACACACACACACACTGCTGGAGAACATCTTTATAAAAATCCAACCTGAGACGTGTTGACATCTGTTTTCCTAATGACTTTCATTTAGTGCCCATTTAGTCTCCGACTGCCTGAACCAGTGCACTAACTAGAGCCATGTCATCGCTGACACAGCTAACAGCAGAGATCTTAGTTAAAGGTCAGACACTCAGCTGTGAGTTCCCTATAGCTCAGGATGCAGCTTAGCTTGGCCTACATAGATCTATTCATATTTGTCATTTACAGATCTGATCGTCATAGTTTGTGAAAATCAATGCTGTGGCTCTCAGGGGATTTGCAAGAGGTGGGTGTGTTGTTTAGCCACGCTCCCAAAAGGAAAAATCAAAACATGCCACTCTATTTTCTTTCACATGTACTCCATGATACTCATCGACAGGAACGTTAAAAGCTCTGTCACATGAATAATAAGCAACATCAGAGAATAAATTGCCTGAACCGCTTCACGTGGAGATGAAGCCGGTGAGTCAGGAGCGTGGTTTCAACATGAGGGTTTGACATCCACTTGTGGGGAAAACTGAGAGTTAAGACACTGCCAGGAGCTTTGGAGGCTGACCTGATAGCACACTGATGCCAACACCCTGTTTATTTTAATGCCAAGTCAAAACCACCACAACCTTCTCATCCTTGCCAGCTTCGTATCTTAATCCCCTTGGGCTTTATCACTCAAATCACCTTTAAAAACAAAAGCTGATCCTATAGGTGGCTTGCTGCACCTATTGCCTGCATGCAAAAAAAAAACCCCGCATCCCTCTCAGCTCCCTGAACAGATTTGGCTCCAGGCCACCGCAGCCAGGCTCTGTGAGGGAATATGAATGGCATTAGCTCCAGGCTGTTGCCATGGTGTTGACTTATTTACTGAACATCAGCCCACTGACTTCAAACAGCGCTGCACACGTTTTGGCTGCCATATTAGTGTCAGTGTTATCATCCAAAGGACACATTTCCACTGGGTGGTTAAAAAAAAAAAAACATGAACTGTGGCTGGTTAGAAACAACAGAAAGTTGTGACCAAACACAAATGACAGACTGACCAGTGGTGCATTGTCAGCTACTGCTTCAGCAACAACTCTTTTGAGAATAAGCATATTCCTGTGAGCTCAAAACATGTTTGTTTAAGAGCAGGAAGAGCGACACGGTCAGGGCTGGCTACTAATGAATAATATGCTCAGATTTTAGTGAGTGTTTTGTTTTCTCTGCCTCACATTTCGGGGACATCACTGACATTTACCCAGTGATCAATGTGCTGAAGAAGTAAGAGCACAGATTACATGGAGACTTTCAGGGACAAAATATGACAAAATGATTCATCCTAAACGGTTTTAGGCTAAATCTAGAACTAAAAACTCATATTGGATCTCATATTTGATCTCCTTACAGATTCAACTGGTTGTGTAAGACTAATTTCAATTCAAGGCTGTGAGGATATTCTGTGTAAGCTTTCAGAGAGCGATATTTTTGAATGGTCAGAAAGCTCTGTTTTGTTATGTCATCAGCATGAGGAATGACAAATTACAGCTTTGTCATGTACTAATTTCCTTGTGCATATGTAAAAAAAAAAAAAAAAAAAAAAAGGAAAGAAAGAAAGAAAGAAAAAAAGTGATGTTTAAAGACAGAAGACAATCCCTACTGAAACTTAGTTATTCTGTCTCTGAGCTTATATTTGTGCCGTGGACTGAAATGATTATTATTTATTTTTTGGAGGAGGAAGAAATCTTGTAGCATATTTCAGGATTTCAGTAGCATAAGTGTGACAGTTGTTGCACGGATGGGTCGGCTTTGCCTGCTGAAGTGTCCTATGTACTCACTTCATGAAAATTTATGCAATACAAAGAAAAGCACTGATTGTTGTCCTTGGCCTCGTGGGTTTTGAGTTATATAAATATATAGTCAACATAATGCTGATATAAAGGCATATTAGGGCAATGATTTTATGCTTTGTTTTTCTCATTCGTACATGCCTGGAGAGTTTGTTTACTTCATGGGTTCATGGGTTTTACATTGTGTACCACTGGACTACATGGACATTGTGAATAATGATAAAGGGGTTAACAAATAAATAATAAAGTGATGGAGTTCACTTGACAGATAAGACAAACAATGCTTTTAAATTCATTTCCAAATAAAAGGGCAACTGTGATGAATACAGTAGGCTACCCGACTGGACTGGCAGTATGAAATCTTATTGTCACAGAGTTTAATGCAAAAGTAAGGGAGTCAATTTCTCTGTACCACAAAACAAATGGTGAAATGGTGTCAGGTGAAATGGCAACCAGAAAATGTTGATTTCGATGGGACTGAATATACGTAAACGAAAACATTTTTCTGGGTCTGTGCAATAAATGATTGAAAAATGTAAAAATGAAAAAAAAAACTGAGAAAGAAAGAGAGTGAAAAATAACAGAGAAAGAGACTTGAGTACGGATATACAGTATGTTTAAGTCTCTAAAGAGGATTAAGCTTAAACTGTTGCATTATTGTTTGCTTTGAGGTGGGCTACAGTTCAATAAAATGTATGTGCATTCACAGTCAGCAACAGAAAATGGGTTGCAAGGCGTTCACACAATGTGAAGAGCAAAGGAATGAAAAAAAAATCCATTCTCTCTATAGGCTGCAGGCCTGCAGAGAAATTGACCAATAGGAGCCATGCGGCCCGGATGTCTCCTATTGGTCAATTTCTCTCTCGTAGTTACAGTGAGGTGATAGCATGGATGTATTCCATGGGTGAGCCTACATGAATGCATATAGAGTAGCCTAGTGGGAGCATTATTTGATAGGATATTGGAATATCCAATAATGAAATGAAAATATGCTACCCCTGAAATAAATTTCATTACACATTAGACACATGAGAGAGAAAACACTTACTTTATGCCTTCATTTGATATACAGAGGTAGAAAACCAAAATCCCACTCCCACTCCGCAGCAGCAGGTGGCGGCCTTGAGCTTTAACCGACGGAAGCAGAAGAAGCAGCAGCAGCAGCAGCAGCAGAAGAACCGTTTCCACACGTGTATCCAACATGTCTGCCCACCGTGTTGTTGTGTGCTGAGGTTGCGTGAGCTATTTTTCTTTCTGCTAAGTTCGTAAAGAAAAGTTATCGACCGAAGAATTTTTTAAAAAGGTGTTCAAACTTCACAATGGCTCAGAGAAAGAAGAAAATGACGAAGAGGAAGAGACACACAGCCAGCAGAGAGCCGGAGGCGGACTCTGACAGCGGAGACTTTGAGCTGGCTGCTGCTGAAATTAAAGACGATGATTCTGTAAGTAACAACACTCAAACACAACATACTCGGTCAGTGCTGTCCCCTTTTATCAATATTGATGTTTACACACACAATAGGACAATAAAATAGATCACATAGGTTTATTGTTTTGACTACAGGACCGGACTTTGACTACTGTGTAGGCAGACGGGGGTATAGCTCAGTGGTAGAGCATTTGACTGCAGATCAAGAGGTCCCCGGTTCAAATCCGGATGCCCCCTGCGGAAATTTTAACAATCTTTAGATAACACATTGAGCTTGTAATGCACAATTGTATTACTGTCATTGTTAAAATATTAGTTAACCACTTTGCGGGAGGTACTGTATCTGTCAAGTTAGAAACAGCTGCTGATTTATCCAATTTATATTATTTTATGAATGCATTTATTCACAGTTTAATAATTACAGCTTCACTGTTTAGTTTACCTATTTTGCAACGGGTGTCACCTAGTTTATGGCTGTCTTTATATAGAATAACATGCATTGTTTTCATTGTAGTGTTATATTACCGTGTGTTAACTTAATTATAAACGTCTGTACAGTCTAATGTAACCCCGTCCAATTTGTCTGCCATAAACTCTACTTTTATGATGCCTGTAATGTTCAGTTTTTACTTAATACTGTTGTAGAGGTGGTCATTAAATGATATGACAAAGCGCTGAGGTCATATTGTATTATTGTGGTGTTGTACTTGGCTGTGTTATACTCAAAGGTGTTTTTAATATTCTCCCGTCATGTATGAAAAGGGGAAGATAAAGAAATCAGAAACACCTGTCAGTATATAGTGGCCCAGTACTACACCACCTTTAAGTATGACCTCAGTAATAAACATAAAATTCAATTTTCGCGTTGTACTGTTTGATGTTATGTCAGGGTGGTTGAATTGGACATCATAAAATAGTACAGGTGGACCTAATAATGGGGTTACTCTGTGTATATTATTACCACAACACCAGTACTGCTCTTGTTGTGAGCCTGTAGATCCCTACCTATATCTCACATATTATCATCATGATATCAACTTGACTTTATGCCTCAGTATCAATATTTACTTCACAAACATAGCCCTCCTTGGCTGACATAAAAACTGAAATAAAACATTCACCTTCTGGGAGGCAGAGGCGCTATTTTGCAACGGGTGTCACTGTTGTTTAGGTTGTTATCTTGTAATTGAATTAAACATGAGAGCGGATGCATCAAGATGACTACTGTACATGTATCCCCCTAGTAATCCTCAAAATCTTGAACACTGCATAACATTTCCTTCTAACAAACGCTTCCTTACCCCAAAACAAGCATAATTTTTAAACTTCAGTGTCAAGATTAAGACTCTACATGAATCTTTTATGGCATTACTTGATACCTCTGTCATGTTGTTAACAAGATGGGGATGTGTTTTCTCATTGGTCTCACAGCCAGGGAGGAAACTGCCACGGTTCCCTGCCTCGTCAGACTACCCGTCAGATGTGGAGCCTGACACCAGGGAGCTGGTCAGAGCACAAAACAAGAAGAAAAAGAAGTCGGGAGGTTTTCAGTCCATGGGTAAGAGCCAGAGAGGAGTGGTCCAGATAGGGCTGCACATTCGCTGTGCACTCAGTGCATTTAACACAATCTGTATGTATCCATTTGATCTGATGATGACATTATTATTTACTGTATGATTTCAGGTCTCAGTTACCCTGTGTACAAGGGGGTCATGAAGAAAGGTTACAAAGTCCCAACCCCAATCCAAAGAAAGGTCAGTGCTACTTCATGATCCCATAATAAAACATTTTTTTACTACACACTGGACAATATGTCATAGCCAACCTTTCTCTCCCTCTCTCCCACTTTAGACCATCCCTGTGGTTTTGGATGGCAAGGACATGGTAGCCATGGCCAGGACAGGCAGCGGTAAGACGGCTGCCTTCCTTGTCCCAATGTTTGAGAAGCTGAAGGCGCCTCAGGCCCAAACAGGAGCCAGGGCCCTCATCCTGACCCCCACCAGAGAGTTGGCCCTGCAGACCATGAAGTTCACAAAAGAGGTCAGACTGAGCAGACTGATTGTACCTATGTTTACTCTACACAAGTACATGTTGATGATTTATAGTTTATATGCTTTGCCTTTGTTGTGGTGTTGCAGTTGGGAAGATTCACTGGACTCAAGACTGCCTTGATCCTTGGTGGAGACAGGTAACGACTCCTGTTAGTTTACAGCTGCTTTGTTTACTCGTACCTTTTAAAATGTGGAATAATTTACAGCCAGCACCTCCTCTCTTCTCCAGAATGGATGATCAGTTTGCTGCTCTTCATGAAAACCCTGATATGTGAGTGTTGCATCAAACATATGAATATTAATGAGGTGGTGTATCGGCCAATCCATGCACTGTATGTTGAATTTCTGTAATTTTCTTTCCCTCCAGAATCATCGGTACCCCCGGTCGTCTCATGCACGTTATCCAGGAGATGAACCTGAAGCTGCAGAGCGTGGAGTACGTGGTGTTTGATGAGGCCGACAGGTGAGAAAACGCAGCATTTACCTTTGTCTCATTTATTACAACACTGCTTGGATATTCACTAATGCGTCCCTGCCTCTCCTCCACTCAGGCTGTTTGAAATGGGTTTTGCCGATCAGCTTCAGGAGATCATCCGGAGGCTTCCAGACACCAGACAGACTCTGCTCTTCTCCGCCACTCTGCCCAAGCTGCTGGTGGAGTTCGCCAGAGCCGGTGAGATCAACTTGACATTTTTCATCCTGTCTATTTTCAGTCCTGTTTTACATGCGTCCACTATGATTTAAGAGGTTTCTGAATCAGTTACACGTTGGGTTCATCCGCACGTTGGTGCTTAAAGCCCAGACTAACTAAATTAACCCTTTTCCAGGGCTGACTGAACCGGTGCTGATTCGCTTGGATGTGGATTCGAAGCTCAGTGACCAGATTAAGGTAAAGACAGGTCTCTTTACTAAATGTAACAAGTCCGGAAATAAAGTTCTAATGTCTTTTGATTGTACTTCCCATTAAAACTGTGTTTCATCAGAGGGAAGACATGCTTTTATTGTTTTATAGAAAAAAAAAAAATAATACAGGATGATGAATTGAAGACGTAATGATTATATTAGCATTTAACATGATATTTCAATAATGACTCGATGGGAGTTTTTCGAATTTGGCACAAATATTCACTAAAACTCAAGGATTAACTATTTAGATTTTTAGGGGCAAAGGTCAAATTAATAGAATGCCTTTATTTGTCATTATACTCTCTGTATAACGAAATTAGAGCCCCCCCTTCAGTGCAAACAAGCAATACCATAAAAATACAATATAAAAACACTTTCAATAATATAAAAATAAATTATATGCACAGTATATAGGAAAGTGATGTTCAGTTAGTGAGTTTGTGGTGACCTCACAAAAGAACATATATCTCTGAGGGGATTTATTCAACTTTGGTACAAACATTTACATTCCAAATTTAACTCAGTAGTTGATATTTTATATGATTCTGAATAAACAAAGATGTAACCTGCACACTAATCTGTGTAGCGGAGGCAGACGACCCTTGAGGCGGTAATTCTGGTTTTCGTATTTCTTAATGAGAAGCAAAGGTTTGTATGTTTTTGTGCATTTATTTGTTGACATATTTCAGAACAGCTGATGTGACATGGCCCTGACTTGTTCAGACAGTGATGCCCTCGGGTGTAATCCTCTCCTCATGTGATGAGTGGGGACTACTGTAAACAAAACCTTTTGGTGTACTGTTTACCCAGAAATGTGCCTCTTTGTCACTTCGTCTTTCATCAGCTGTCCTTCTTCCAACTGCGCATGGACAACAAGCCGGCGATGCTGCTCCATCTGCTGAGGAATGTGGTGAAGCCTCATGAGCAGACGGTGGTGTTCGTGGCCACCAAACACCACGTAGAGTACATCAAGGAGGTGGGATACAGAGAGGAAGAATAACTCTTTTCAAAACTATCTGTGTGTACAGTATTTGTCCTCAGTGTACCCTCATACACATTTGTCATTTGTAAATCCTCCTTTTCATTTTGACCTCCAGCTGCTTACTACAGAAGGTCTGGAGTGTGCCTACATCTACAGCGCCCTCGATCAGACTGCCAGAAAGATCAACATTGGGAAATTTGTGCATCGGAAAGCCATGGTGCTAATTGTGACAGACGTCGCTGCCCGTGGTATAGACATCCCCCTGCTGGACAATGTCATCAACTACAACTTCCCTCCGAAGCCCAAGCTCTTCTTGCACAGAGTTGGTGAGTGAGATGCATATCCTGAATTGTCTTTAGAAGTCAGCTTTTCAGACTAATATATATGTTTAAAATGTTGGATATTTGCTTTAGAGGACGTGGGAATGCCATATCATGTTTTTTATCGATCAAAACTTTCAATAGTGCCCCACTGGGGTCCAATATCACATTAAAAGTCTCTGAAATTAGCATAATAGGTCGTCCTTAATGCAATGAGTGATCAAGCTAATGTGATACATGATTATATTCACCTGTCTCTTCTCATCAGGCCGTGTGGGACGTGCTGGTCGCAGTGGTATAGCCTACAGTATGGTTTGTCCAGATGAGATGCCTTTTGTCTACGACCTTCACCTCTTCCTGGGAAGGCCCGTTCAGTTTGCCACGCCTCAACACACAAAAGGTATTGAACTGAAGGATTAACTCATGGGTTGGTGTACCGCACATCTGAGCCTGAAGTCAAATGGTAAAAAGCTTTATTCATCGCTGTCTTGTCTTGTCTGTACGTGCCGTCCAAACCTCTTCTCTCCTGCAGATTCAGAGGGCGTGTTCGGCCGAGTCCCTCAGAGCATCCTGGATGACGAGGGCTCCCACCTCGCCGCGGCTCACGAAAACTCGCTGGACCTGGAAAACCTGCAGCGTGTCTCGGAGAACGCCTACAAGCAGTACCTCAAATCCAGACCTAACCCCGCGCCAGAGTCCATCAGACGGGTCAAAAACACAGACCTGTCCAACATGGCGGTGCATCCGTTACTAGGTCGGTTCAGAGGAGGACAAACAAATGTGGTGATGATGATGATCAGCTGGTAACGGATATTAACCAATGTTGTTTCAGGGTCAGGTTTGGAGAAAATGGAACTAGAGCGCCTTCAGATAGTGGATGCCATCAAGGTCTACAAATCCAAAGCGGTGAGTGACAGTTGGTAACAATGCAGATGTCTCCTGGGCAACAAGTTCCACGCTGTGATAAAACCCTAAAAAAAAAATCTCCTTTCATTTTCTTCTAGACCATCTTTGAAATCAACTCCAGCAGTAAAACACAGGCCAGCGAGGTGATGCGGGCCAAACGCTCCAAAGACACACGCCTGGTGGACAAGTTCAGCAAACACAAAGAGGACCTGGCTGCAGACAGCGCCCTGCACCAGCCCGTCAAAGCCACCGCTGACGATGAAGATTACCCATACAGCATGGACCAGGAGGAGGAGGAGGACCTAAAGGTCAGAGACTCTAACGCCTTGATTCAGAAGTGTTTTTTTTGCACGTGAGAGAGCCTGTTCCCACATTCAAGTAGGAAAAAAATAACTTTGATCTAATTATCCATTTTATGTGAAAAGACTTTTGAACTGTAACTGAACTGAAGAGACTTTCGGTATCAGTTAATAAATTAAATTATTTAGATGATCAGTGTTTAAGTTTTTAAAAAGTTTCCTAAAAGATGTCTTGAACTGTTTTTAAACCCAAATTATTCCATTTATTAACTCATTAGATAAAGAGTCCCAAAAACCAGAAATAGTGACTTTTATAGCATTTATGCTTAAACGTCAGTTTGTGGTGTATTAGAATAATTGATTATTCTTCTGCTGACTCATCATTTCAGCTCTAAAATACATTTCATACTGTAAAAAGTTCACACTTGCTTGATGTGCGTCAATTCTATTTCAGCGTCTCTGCTACATACAGTACATGTTCATAGGTAAAAAAATATGTACATGATGGTTTACCAGAGTGTAATTCTTCATGTTTCCACCAGGGGGTGTTCTCTGAGGTGGTAGGGGGAAAGAGAAGAGGGCCTCAGGAAAATGAGGAAGGACGGCCAAAGAACAAGAGAAGCAGACAGACGGGTAAAGATGAGGAGTATTACATCCCCTACAGACCCAAAGACTTCGACTCTGAGAGAGGGTGAGGCATTAAATGGATTAAATGTGTAACATCATACGTGATTAAAATGTTTCATCTGTGTGTTATAACCTGTGACTCATGCCTGTTGTTATCTGACAGGTTAAGTCTCTCTGGAGAGGGCACTGCTTTTGAACAGCAGGCCTCCACCGCCGTCCTGGACCTCATGGGAGATGAAGGAGACAGGATGAACCAGCACAAGAACATAATGAAATGGTGAAAATTCTCACTTCCCTCACCCCCTTTAAATCTGTTGCTTTCCCTCTCTTTATTTACTTTTTCCCCCCATAATTTAACTGTCACTTATCACTGTCACTTCTAGGGACCGTAAGAAGAAGCGCTTCGTGAGGGACTCGGGAAAGGAGGACCAGAAGAGGAAGATTAGAACAGATGGCGGCCAGGTCATCAGTAACAAGAAGAACAAGAAGAACTTGTATCCTTCCAACGCAACGAACGTCTCTGTGTACTTATTTACTGTTACCGCTGCTATTCACTCGCTCGCACGCTTGATGATATTTGGCCGCGTTGTTGACAGTTTGACCTTAACGATGTGACAGTTACGAGGAGTGGAAGAAAAAATACAAGGTGGATGATGCAGGGTCTGGCTCGGATGGAGAAACAGGAGGAGGAAGAGGAGGGAGGAGGCCAGGAGGAGGTAAAAGAGAAGCTTTAGTCACAACTTGAACACTAATAACTAACTAATAAATTACAGCTGATGGATTCTTTTGGGAGTTAGATGAGAGTATTGATGTTGGATATAAGGCTACAACCAGATGCTACTTAGCTTAGCACAAAGAGTGGAAATATGAGATAATTAACCTGGCTCTGTCCAATGGTGATCGAATCCGCCTTTCAGCTTCCCTAAAGTTCATTGATTAACATGTTAGATGTCATTGGTTGTGCTAAGCTAAGATAACATACAGGAAAGCTTTAATTCCAAGCACAAATCTTAATGTAAATGTCATCCGTGTGTCAGGTCGTGGCGGTGGCGGGGGTCGTGGTGGTGGCGGGGGCCGAGGCCGAGGCCGTGGTCGCGGCGGCGGTCGTGGCGGCAGCGCTAACTTCCAGAGCCCCGTGCGACCGCAGCAGATGGCCGGCGGCAGAGGTGGCAGAGGAGGAGGAGGAGGCGGCAGAGGAGGAGGCAGAGGAGGAGTGCGCTCAGAGCTGAAGTCGCGCGACCAGATCCTGAAGCAGCGCAAGATAAAGGACAAACAGCAGTTCCTGCAGAGCGGCGGGTGTAAGAAGCTCCACGCCAAGAAAAAACAGTGGCTCAGCGAGGTGAAGAAGTCAGGGTTCGGACGCGGCGCACAGAAGAAAGGCAAGATGAAGAAGAGACTGTGAGGAGGAAAGGGAGGATTCTGTGAGAGACTGGAGATCAAGGACACCACGAGAGACTGAGTGATGAACGCAGGCTTTGTCCCAGTCCACCTTGAGTTTCATGGTGACTTGTGTGATTGTGAATTGCAGGAGAAAAGCATCATTTACTGAACTCTATTTGTCACAGAGTAAAGTAAAGAATGATCCACTGAACCGGATCTTTTTTTTTAAGTGTATTTGGCAGAATAATCTGCTAAAATGAGTTTTGAGTACTGATATATGGCTATACACATTTATTAACTGATGGTGAAATACAAATGTGAATAAGGCAAAATTCAGTGTCATGTCTTCATTCACAGTTAGTTACACGTTGCTCGAGTGGACGACCACATCTGAGAAACTGCAGCCGCATACAGAATGACAGTACAGCTCATTGAGATGGGGGTTGTATTATCAGAGGAGCTGTGGTCTGTATGTGGAGACCCAGTGCCCAGTCAGCGTAACCACAGTTTTGAATGAGATCCGTTTGATGTGACCATCTTAGGCCCTCAACGTTTGTCGATATACCGTATGTTCCTGCTGGTGTTAAGTCTGGATTGCTCCCAGTTTGAGCTCCTGAATTTTTCAGCTTCTTGTTTTTCATTTCTTTGGTAAAAACAATGTCAATATCAATATTTTCAGACACAAGATTTGATAACATCCATAAATAGAAGTTTGCAATTGAAATTCAAATTTGTTCTTTAAAGGGTAAAATACTGTGCAGTATGGGTGTGAAAGCCCCAGGAGTTTTCCACTCTTTCCACATATGGCAGGCCAGTTTTACTGAGCAGAAGAACAAACTGACATAGCTTATAGGCCTACAGTATATTCTGATGTTGATGAAGATGCAATGTGATTGAGACGATACATGCCTCAAATATTACTATCCAGATTCATTAAACAAAACCATTCAAATCGGTAAATTTGATTTAAGGATTTATTATTTTGTTATAAATAGTGTTGGTTTATTTACAGTTAGAAATACAGTCCAGACAGGGAATATTTGGACAGTCAAACTTTCCTCTCCTCTGCCTCTGTACTTCAGCAGCTTTAGCACATTTAATTTGAATTAAAATAATGAATACTACATTAAAGTGTGGAGTCCCATCTTTAATATGAAAGTATTGAGTGTATGTGAAAAGTAGGAATTCAAAAGTTATTAGACAGTTACACATGAAGACGATATCATTATATTAACTTTATTCATCCTGTCTTACATCATTTATTTTAAGGCTAAGCTTTAATTTTTGTAGGTCTACATCAATATAGAGACCCTATGTGGGAGAAACAACCCCACATGGTCCCATAAAGCCTGAAGAAAGAAAACTATCTAATCATTAAGTACTATGATTCATGTTTGTGAAGTTTACAAGCAACAATCAAATCAAGTCGAATTTTCTTATGTTTTTTGTTTGTTTTCATATCCCAAACCAAATTTAAATCAAATCAAACGGTGTGTGTTGCCGATTCATATTCATTGAGACATATAGTACATAGCTATTATTCAACTTTCTTTAAAATGATAATCCTGGGACTTGGTTTAAGTATTCATAATATCAAGTAAGATTTGAGTTTTTCTGTCATCAATAATGATTGTCTCACATCTGAGAAGCATCACATTCAACTGCTCTCTCTGGCTACATGTCAAATGATCATGTAATTTATTTCCTGCAGAAGATACAGCAGTCGATCATCTAGCAAAGGAGGCTTCTCCTATTTCCTCAGCTGCTGAGAAGGTGCAAAACATGACCACATGCACAGCAGCCTCAGAGCAGCACTACACCGTCGAAACAAGTGGCCCGGTCCATCTGGATGTGGTTACGTTGCTGACTGTTTTTTGATGATATGCGTACGTGCTATCATAGGTTATTCATGGCCGCAGTTACTCATGGGCCGAGGCTCTTTCGTGAAGATTTGTGCTTCCAGTGGTCTGTGTGAATGCTGCTACAGATGGAAGAAAATGGGTGGTAGGTGGGTAATGTATTTGGTCCAAACACGGCAGAGTCACCATGGAGATTGTCACGGGACACAAACCAGAGCACTGTCATATTTCATAGAGAAGGAGGGGAGGGGGGGGGGGGGGGGGGGGGGGGGGGGGTGTCTTCCAAATAACATCCATTCATAAAACACAGCAGCTAGTCCATCTAGGGGGTAATGCAAATAATGTTTCAGTTTACTTTGCAGCCACAAGTGCATCAATATGGCCAAGTATTATAGTCTATAACCCCAAAATATATAAGCACACACATATTTGAATATATTTGAATTACATACTGTATGCATATAACACACAGTTTATACAATAAATAGAGGAATTACATGACAACAATTTATAAATTATGCATCCATTTGCATCTATACAGTATACAGAAGGCTACATCCTGCAGAATTTCGAAACATAGACAACGTACAATGTAATGCAATCATAAAATATCTTTCAATATCTTATAGTTTATATTTTTCAATTAGCTTATCTTTAAGACACATTTTAAATTAATGTATTACAGTGTATTACATATTCAAAGTATATATATTTTTTTGTAATCACTGAAATTCTGAATCTATCTGTTTTTAATGAGTGTACAAATACATTTTGTGTGGAATACATATGGAATGATTTATATTCACACTATGTGGCATTTTAGATTCAATGTCCAAATCAAATAAGTGCTCATTTAACTAGTTTAATTCCAGTGAAGAACAGACTGAAACACCAGTTTCTATTCACATCCAGGCATTACTGAGTAATAGTACTAGAGTCAGTCATTTTCCTTATATAATATTTAGGCATTTAATTAGGGTAGCCTACATTTAAGATATGTCTTATATCTTTGTCAGATTGTCTGCTTATTGAGCAACGATAAAAACATATTATTATGAGACTGAGATGAGAGCCATAAAGATAGACATGCACAAAGACAAGTGAAGAAAACACTTGACTATCAAAACTTTCACATTTCCAGTTGATTCATTCTAATCCTCAAGGGTCTGTTACCAGGTCACGGGCCTTTCTGTGAGTGACGGAGGTAGTGGGAGGCTTGAATATCAACTGATTGTAGAAATACACACCTGAGTGTACTACAGTCTATAGCTATAAAAAGTTTATCTGTGGGAAATAACATCCAGGGGAAGCATTCGTACTGTCTGTCCCTGAGCTATCTGGGACCAGAACAAGCTGGAGTGTAGGAGGTTATATTGCAGACGATATCAGTTAATCCTCATGCAGAGATACTGAGCTGCAGCCCGCCTTTACCTCATATCCCGTCCTCTGTGAGGCCATCTCTCAACCCCCTCCCCCCTCCACCTCCCTCAGCCCTTGTCTGTCTATCTGATGGCCCCTCTCCCCGCCCCAGCGCTCTTTAGTGCTACGGCAGCTCTCCAATCACCAGGAACGGCAGCTTTATCTTTGTTTAGGGTTCCCAGGACTGACACAGCATCCACTTGAGATACGCTGAAGAGCCTGAGCATCAGAGCACTGCTGCTGTCGTAACACTGGGATATATATGCTGCGCACTGGTTACGTATGTGTGTATATAGTGATAGAGGACTAGAGAACGATAACCACAATTTGACAGGGCTGAAAATATCTGATTGTGCTTTTTATATAAAGTTATAAATCTTAAGTTCATTCTGTATAAACACTACATTTCAATTCTGCATTTTATTTGCCATAGATTCACCCATTGGTTTCAGCTCATTTCAGTATTGTGTATAAATGTATCTCTCTTTTTGATGCTTCTTTATGCCTCACAGTTTTCACCACATTTATTTTTATCATTGCACATGTTTACTTTGTGTGTTTGGATTGATTTTCTCTCTTATAACTCTCTTAAAACTTGGCATCTTATTTCCAAACTCTCTGTGATGCTACACCCTTAACATTTCAGGTTTCTAATATTGGGGATTTTATTGTAACCAGTGACCTAGAGGATTGGAAAAAATCAATGTAAAAGGTTAGAAAAATGACCTGGTTGTACAAAAAACACATCCAGTGAACCATTACAAGACCCCATTGCTTAAGTCAGACACATTGTCCTGAGATCGCAAATCTAATTGAAATCGTTGTCATATAACCATCAAAACAAATGATACTCACAAACACACCCCTCGCTCACATTGTGATCTGCATGAAGAAAAGTATGCATGATAAACAGGGCAGAAATTGAATCTAATGGCTGAATCCATTATTGGCTTGGAGAAATGTCAGCATCATGTAAAGCATGCACAATTAATGGACTGACAACACATGGTGAGAAGTGTCATGGTTCTTTAAATCTGGAAAGGCACCACACATGCTTTTAATTCAAAACCCACCCACATTATAAACCCTTCAACAACAACAACAACAACAACTTTGTGGCCACATGACCTTTAGATCTATCATCTGAACAATGTATTGAGGTTTTTCTCCAATAGTAATCAGAATCCATTATCAAACATTTTATCTGTCTACAGATGTGTGTGTGTGCGTGTGTGCTCTCTCTTTCCTGAGCCTCTTTCCTTTCCCCTGTTTGCTCCCGTGCGATGATAAGAGCGCTGCCCTTTCTCAGGCTATCGCTTCCGTGGCAAAAGGCCACTTGAGGAATGACAGGGCCGACATGACTGACATTAGCTGCTCTCCCCTCAGCAATTTTCATTCCTTCACATAGAAAAGTGCTGACAACTCATTAACGGCTGAAAATCATCAATTCCATTTTCTTTTGTCGTTTTTTTTCCCTTTCTTTCTCCTTATAAAGGTCATGCAGTGCTGTTTTCTCAGACTGGGTGGAGCTGAGATGCTGTTGGGTCAAACGCTGGTTAGCCGGGTTTATTGTCATATTGTAATTACAGTGCTGCGGCTTTGTTTTGGAAACAGGCAGCTCATGAAGATGTTTGGAGCAACCTGCCATGCAGACTCTTTAAAGGAACCTTAAATTAGCTTGATCACAAGGGAGGGACTGTATATTCACTGGCACTGTCTCGGGCCAAAAACGTCCTAATTAGAAATGAAAATGTCTGCTGGGGTTGTGCGGGCTGTGGGCCATTTACAGTAAACTGAATAGGAACCAGACCAGGGGAAAAGATCACACCAATCTGAATTCCTTTGAACATTTTTTACATTTCTATGATGAGGTGTGACGAGCTAAAGCTCAGAGATGGAAGTTAAGATGTAAACCTGCTGTTGCTGTCTTCTACTTTTTTTCTTCTTCTTATGTTTGTTTACATTTGCACACAATGGAAAACCTATGTTGCAGGCCTCTAACCTGGCTGAACTGGTATGTGCACTGCCAGCCTGACACACCTATATGATCCATGCTCACGTCTCATCTGTTATGATTACGTTGCAATGTTTACTAAAAGATGGAAATGCCAAGAAAACATTTCTATCAACACCGCAGTAATAATCATTCAAATAAGTCATCCACTTCCCATGGATTTGAAAGTGTCATGGTCAATTTGAGTTAACTTCAAATTCCCAGATGTTTGACATCAATGTGTTGTTGCTTTATTTTAATCCCATCCAAGTGTCCAATTCTCTGTTTTCTGATCAAACAGGAAAAAACATGGGGCCTGAAAACCGCAAACCTGCCAATTGTGATCTAAAGAACATCTTTCATTGCCTGAAAGCTGCCTCTCCACTATGATCTGTTGCTGCTGTCAAGCTGTAAATCTGAATCCACCCTCTGAGAAAGGAAAGAGGCATTTCAGTGGGGACTATTACGTCTAAAGCGAGCTGCAAGACAGTGTTTCCGCTGCTTGCCTGTGTGCCATGAAAGTGAAATACAGTCAGCACGCAAAGCCCCCCACCCCAGCCCCCTGGCTTTTTTCTGTTTTGCACTTCTTTTTCTATTTTATTACAGTCAGCATCTTCCCACACCCGCTCCTCACTTTGTGTCATTGTGACCGCATGAGTTTGAATTAGAGGTCATTGGGACTGATGTGTGTAATCTAGGGTGGAAAAATGGACCCATCGATGGAGCGTTTGATAGTATATGTGGTATAGTTGGTTAAAAAATAGAACCTAAGGACAGAGTTCAATAATGTCTCTTGAAAGTTGGAAATGTCCTAAATATCTACTTTAACAACATTATTCCAAATCAAAAGCTCTTCCTCTTTCTAATCCATGTAATTAAATGAATGAGTGAGTTTGTGCAGGAGAGACGGCGGTGTGATGTGCCGTCAGGGAGAAACGTGTTGGCGTGGAGCCATAGCCCACTGGACTCAGAGAGGGGGTTATTTTTGGGGATGTTCAGGTGCCTGGGGCCCCTGCAGAAAGCCCTTATAAAGAGGTCCTCTCCGGGTGGGTGGAAAGTGGGTTATCAGTTTCACTGTCGGTCCTCGATGAGGCTGACTCGTTTGCATCTAGTCAACACCTTCCGCCCCTCTCTGGCACAGACCTGACCCCGGCTTCCTAAAGCGACCCTTGGCATTACCAAGCGCTTTTAAACCCATCTCCTCCAATCAAATTTCCACTTGTTTCCTTCCATCATCATACCCCCTTCTTATCCCAGTTTATTCTAATTTTAATACTCAATTCTAATAATGATATACCTCTCTATCTCCACTTTCTCATCTGTTTAAAATGTGTTTTGCTTCCATGGCAACATCCTGGGGTTACTTATTTTGATATGCACATTCAGATTAGGTGTGATTATGTACAATGTGAAACCTCAACACAACATAAGTAAGTATTGGTTCATGCTTTTGTATTACAGCAGTGAAAGTGAGAAGAGAGAGAGAGAAAAAAAACATAGCTCATATATTAGGAGACACAATTCACTCATCTTTTTTTTATAGTCACTGTAACTTTTCAGTGAATCCTAATCTGGTTTATAAAATTTTATTTGATATTGTACAAGATTGAGCCTATTGAAAGATGTTATTACCACATCTTTCCATTCCTTCTTTTTTTTGTAATACCCTTCTCTCCTTTCCTTGTCTAAGGAATGTTTTCCCAGACTCTCTTTTCACCCTCTGTGAGCGCTCTGTCTCTCTGTGGTTACGCACTTCATTTGTCTTCACCAGGATCAGAGAAACACAGAAAATCAAAATAATCACTGGACAGTGAAGTAGTAGGACGTTCAAGACAAACCCTGGATAACAAGATGACAAAGCTTGTTAAGACAGAGCGCTGGAGAAGTTTGCCATGCCAAGCAATTGTTTTATTTCAGACATATTTAAACAGGATTTAAAAAACGTTTCAGAAAGTTTAAGTACATTTTATTATTTTCTCAACACTTATGACAATTATAAGTCTGTTATTATAATTGTATAATCAACCTGTCACCTGTAGCACAGAGGAAATTGCTTTAAATATATATTATTATTTAGTTAACATATTGTAATAGATTATTATTAAATATCTTTCCCTATGCCACACAATCTCGTCTTTTTCATTTAAAAAAGCTGCTGCTATATGTTACTTTATTGACACATTGTTTTCATTTGTTCCAAATATTCTTCATTTTTTTCTTCATATTTTTCCAAGAACTTTCAGTTTGCAGTTCTTTAAAGTTTTTTTTCTTTAATTAAATTTTTTGTGTGTGTGTGTGGACAATCAAAGGGGAGAAGCCGTTTCATACACCATCCGTTACTTGTACACTTCACTTCATCACCAAAAGATGGAGCTATAGCCATTGTCCAGGGTCAGACTGGCAAGCCTGAGGGCCAGCAAGCGGCTCTGGGCCTCCCATCGAGGTTTGACTTGTGGATGTTTGTGAGCGAGCGGGTTTGAAACCACTGTAATGTCAGAACTGGCCAATGTGGAAAAGTTTGTGTAAAGAGCCATTCATCGAGGATCACTCCTAATTACCAAGATGCAGCATCTTTGAAAAGTGCCCACCAGTTTTCAGTGACACCATGTAGCTTTGAGTGGCTGTAGATTGTCCCTTGAAGGCTAATATATAATATACATGTATATATACAGCCAGGTGCAGAGTCAACAGGTTATATGCTTTACATGTGGTGTGTTGAGTAATAAAGATGTGAAAGGCAGAATAACCTAAAATTACAGTTAAAGTGACTGGAAGGGGGTGGGGGGGTTGCTGTAACCTTTTCCATAAGGAGAACTGAGGCTTGTGATTGGTTGAAGACTATTTTCTCATCCCTCTCTCTCCCTCCTGCTTCCTGCCTTCCCCCTCACACCAGAACCTGGATGGCACGCAAGGCCCTGACCACCGCCGCAGCGTGGCGCCGAGGGGGTACAGAGTTTGTGTGTGTGTTTATGTGTGTACGGTGTGTGCGTCAGCCCTAGTTTGGAGGGCCGAGACCCCGGATATGTTGTGGAAGTGTGCAGTGGACAGGGGCCAGACAGGACCTGACCTTCTGGAGGAAGCTCGGCCAGCCCTATAGGCCAAGTGGCTATCAATCAACACCCTTTGTCCCGCCTCCAACCGACCACTTCAAACACATGGGAGGATTAGACCCATGACCTGCTCTTTTATTTATCTTTTATATAAATTACCAAATTAATTTAGGTTCACTTGCTGTCAATAGGACTCTTATTGAACCAAAGCACTCCTTCAAAATAAAAGCAAACGAACAAAACAAAAGAAGCAAAATGACCTTGCTATTACTTCACTGACAGAAAAGGATGAAAAGTAATATTAATTTCTTAAATTGGATAAAGTATTTATAGCAGTGTGAAGCAGTGTGGGTGTTATTTCTGGATTGCTGAGAGAACTTTAATAATCTTAATCTTCTAATTACTGAATGTGACCTAGATCCGTTACCAGTCACCTGTAATTGGTGGACATGATTATTTATTTGTCTTTTGAACCCCACTGTAATTTAGCAGGGGCACTTTCATTACTCCCAATCTGTGGTAACGGCAGATCAAAGCTGTGGTTGATATTCCTCCTCTGCAGGCTGTCCGGGGTCGAACCTGCGCTCTGGACAAATGACCGACAGGTCAGGAACTCAGTTCCGCTGAGGGTAGAGGCCAAGGGTCCAGGACTGACCCTGGACTGATGCCACTTTGCTGCGAATTGTGTCTTCATGGTTTTAATTTCAGACAAAGCAGTCTGACTCTGGCTCTTTCTGCTCGGTGCTGTGCAGATGGCGACAGTGGTGATGCTAATGATGAGGTGGTGGATTTATAATGACTCATCTTTAGCTTATTATTGTCTGTATCATGTCAGTGCTAGGATCCAGCGCTCTGATAATCACATCATTGATAATGTTGACAATAAAGGGGTCAAAATGAAAACTGTACTGCAAACTGTTGCCATGGTCTATGTTTCCTTCATTGTGGAGATCACAGCAAACATCTGGAGGTAATGGAAGGTTCACTTCAAGTTTGCTATGAAACTAATTTGAACAAGTGTTGCTGTTGCTGTGGGAGAAACCTTTTTTTTATTATCATCAAAAAAGAACAAATCATCCATAACTCAAGCTCTGATTTGATTACACATTTGTTGCACCTAATGATTTGATTTTATTGTTTATCTTTTTCAACAACTCCTTTATTCAATTCCGAGTAGAAACAAAGAATATGCTGTTTTATATGAAGAAAAAAGTGTTGGCAGGTTTCTCTATTTTGGATAGTGTTATATCAGTAAAGCTACATGGACCAGAGAGCTAAAGATGTCGGGGAAAGGACAAGAATTTAAGGACATATGAATGTCTTGTCCGTGTCTGGGAAAAAATGGCTAAAGGTGCTAATTAACAGAGCTGTCAGTGGTTCCTTGAAGTGAAGTGAACTTGCCGATAAGCAGAGTGGCTAGTGGGGGGAAACTGACGGGGCCCCCAAGCCATCTGGACCTTGTTCTCCCAGAGAGCGAGGCTGTGGCACAAAAAAATGTCCATCATTGGTGAAGTCTGAAGAAGAATTTACCAAAGAAAAAAAAATACTTGATTGTTTTTTTCTAAAACCTAAAAAACAGTGTTAGGCAATTCGTGTTGAGGTGTCGATGATAAACAGGTGCTAAGTTTGGTAAAGTTTAGATTTGTCATTAATATAAGAAGAAAGTTCCCTATTTTCTAGAACACCTTTATTCAATTTGATGGTGTATGCACTGTGCCATTTGCTCTGTGTAGCAGATTTATTTCTGAAATTATAAAATAACTATGAAAATATGAAATTGTGCTTAAAATTCTACATACTTTAGATAACATTGGTGTCAGTTATTGAAATATCTTCATTTCTGGGTGCATATAGGGAGATTGAAAAAAAAGAAAAAACTCAGTCAAATCAACAAGCAAGACAAAAATGGAGTCTCTCCCTCTTCCTTTCTAAGTCATCTTTAGCAGAGTCGCTAAAGTGCTATACTGTGACTCTGGAGGGCCTGCGTAGCTCATCTCATGCAGGTAATCAACCATCATTCTTTCATGAGGCTGTGAGTGTTCAGGAGAGACTCTGGATCTCCCCTGCTGCTTCTGCCAGCAATACATCCTGCTACACGTTAGGGAACATGACAACTGCACTCCCTCCCAGCTCATTGCACCTGAACACACTCCTCTATCTCATGACATGATAGGTCAGATCAGATCTCTCCCTGCTACGGTTTGGTAAGTCAGCCTGCTTCGAGACAAGGGAGCCGAGGTAGGAGTTGTATAGATTACTGATTTCTATCAGGTTGCACCTTGTACATAATCATTTTGTCGTATGTTTGGGTTTTGGTTTTCCACACGGAACTAATGTGATTATAAAACTGTGGTAATGTAAGCACCGGCTAACCTGTTTACTGGTTGTGCTCTGTGTTGACGATAAAATAATTTTTTTTAATATTTGAATGTAAAATGTGAAAACTTAAAATTTAATAACAACAGACATTTCAGCAACAAGACAGCATCTTGAAAACTTTCTGTCTCCTATTAGATGAAGAGAATGTCAGTTCTTTCCCAACTTTAGCGCTGACCTCTCTGAATTGCCACAGCGCCCACAGTTTGACATAGATCATTATTCATGATTGGAGCTGATGCCAGAGTTGCTCAAAACACTTAGAATAACATGGATGCAGGATGTTATAGCAGAAACCAGCTAACAGCAAACTTCCTGGTGTTTGGCTAATGGCTATCTCCTCCTGTGATTTTGGAAAGTCCAACACTGCTGCTTGGCTAAAGCTCAGAGCTCAATATGCTACTCACTATATTAGCAACACTTTCATATTACAGTCACTCTCTGGCTTTTACTTCAAAGAGACTTATGGCAAAAGACTAAACGGTACGGCAGCCATGTTGTGCCAAAATGCAACTGACAAATAATTTTTGAATGCTAATTCCACTTTAAAAACCTTTATGAAAATAATTATTACAACACTGTAATGTATAATAACAAGTAATTCCTAATTCTTAATAAAAAGAAATACCATAGCACTAAATGTTTGGCACATTTTTACAGGGTTTAAACGCCTTGAAAATGGCTCCATATGCTGGTAACTAAATGTTTCCTTCACCTGCAATGTTTTTCTTCTTTTAATCTCTGTTTTATATCTCATCAGGAAAATATGTCAGTTACAGGCCAATGATTGTTAAAGTTTTTGTTTCTCCTGATGTCTTAAATAATTGAAAATTGGTGTTGTTTCTGCAGATGAACTTCTTCCATAAAAGTTGTTTGAAGGCTTTCCTGCTTTGTGTATTCAACACAATCTGAAAGCATTTCTTAAAATGAGAAATAACAGTTTTAGGTTTGTGTACATTTGTGCACATTTCTCAATCCGTGTAGTTTCAACCCGACCAAGAGTGTTGCTAGCTATTGTTTATCTTTAGGCAAATAACCATTAGATATAACTCTCCTGGAGTCCTTCCGTTCTTTGCTGCATATGGAAAGATCTATATGTTTTCTAACTTCATACTCATCATTGTACCTACCAGCAACTGGTTTAGCTTTGAGGCTTATTCCTCTGTGTTAAAGTTAAGTCTTTAAATGTGTCACTTACTGTTTTCAGGTGCACTGCCTATTTTATCTTTATGATTCAGGTTATCCCTCAGTCTCAATATCTTTTTTATTATTATTAAATGTGTATGTAATGTGTGTGTGTGTGTGTGTGTGTGTGTGTGTGTGTGTGTGTGTGTGTGTGTTAACATCTGTGTGTGTGTGTTCGTGAGACATGGTATTATCAGAGTGGTTCACTGGTTCAACAAAAATGGTTGAAATGATATCCAGAGCTCAGACATCAAACACCAGAGGCCACGTGAGTTATGGTGCATCGATCGACTGCGAGAACAAAGGCAGCGATGGTTAAGAGGATGGAAATCGTGGAAAAAAGAGATAGATGAAGCAGACAGAAGACAAGCAGCCCGGGGTCTGCAGCAAATTCTGTTTGGGGTCTGAGCCTCTGAGGTTTATGTCAGTCAGGATCTGAAGGAAAAGTTGCTCCCTTGAGAAACAGAGTGGGGAGAAAAAGAGAGAGGGATGTAAGGGGATGTGTGGGGCACTAAGGGTCTGGATGATGGGTGACATTAACCAGGTGCCCTCCTGGCCCAGCTGTCAATCCATCGCTTTCCCTCCTGCTCCTCTACAGTGAGACTCCACGAATGTTTTTTTTTTTTTTTTTAAGTCAGGTGCTGCTTTTGAGTATGCATGGCTGGTGAGTTTCCGTCTGTCTGTGTCTGTTTTTCTCAGCCGTTACAGTTGTGTACGGGCACATGTCTGGATGTTGATGAATAACCAGGCCCTCCTTGGTTATCTCGACTTCCTTTAGAGTTTCAAGTGAGAGCCAGATGTAGCTATTTATCTTAATCTTTCCTCTCATTTAGTCTGGATGTAGTTGGAGGCCATTTGACTTTTCATTACATTATCAAACATTAGAGGGACATCTTGTTATGAGAAAATAATCTGGATGTGTTGAGTGTATTGTCAGCGTTGTGTATAAAAATAACAAAAAAAATCATAAGGGAATCTGTGCAGCAGTAACTCCATACTCAAACAATCCAGACACACTGTATGACAAAAGATGTGTGACCCCAGGAAGCCTCTTCATGTCTACATAAAAATTTAATTTCCTGTAGTCATATTAATGCTAATGCATTTGGGATGTCCTTGAATAAAAGGCTTTTGAGACAAAGACACCCTGAGTGTTGAGCCATTGGAGATGAGGCACCTCACACCGGTGTAAATGTCACACTGGGGTGTTTTTTAAGTCACATACATGATACATAACATTATAAAATATTCAACACAATTCACATTTGACTGATCTGCGGTTGTCCTTGAATATAAGTCTGATATCAGAATCCTTATTATTATTTTTAATGTCTACTTCTATTAATAAAGCACAAATAGGTGAAAAAATATTGACGAGATGTAATATTTTCACACAAAGCAATAAAAAGGAGCCAGTGTACAACAAGCCTCATTCCTGCAAAGAGTTATTCATCCGCCTCCTGTGCCACAGAATGACAGCCCACGCATTTGTGTGTTTATAATTAACAGATTTTAAACAGTGTCATCCTCGGTGATGACAGACCACAAGCTATGAAACTTCTGTCAAGCTGTGGCAAAGTGCACGCCTATGGAGATGGAGATGCACCAATTTCATTCGTGCCAGCTGTTCTATTCGCTGGCTACGAGCTGATCCAAACCACAGTTTAATTAAAGAGTAGTGAACCTGCTCTTTAATTTGTCTGAGCAGTGTCATCTCTTAGCATGTGCTTTTCACTCCTAATGTCAGAAGGGAGTGAACGGAAACACCACAGAAACAAAACTGTCTGGCACACAAGTGCCTTTTGAGGCTATACTGACAGCTGCTCTCATTACGCATTTTGAACTTACTGTTTTGGTATAGCAAAGACTTGTCGTTAATGTGCAGGAATTTAAATGGCTAAATAGATCAGATACACTGGTGAATCAAAATGTAAGTTTCAGTTTGAGGGTAATTTCTCATTTTTCTAACATTTTTTAACCAAATTTAAACCTTCATCATGACTTCAGTGAACTGTTTCAACCCTGTTATAACTCTGGTGTTTAGACTCTGCTGAAGTTGGCCCTTTTTGGATTACTCCTCTGCTTCATTTATCCCTTCTTCCAAACTGATAATTAAAAGTAAGGCATCCTGGACATTGCTCTTGACACCGCTTCCATTTCACCGCACATTAAACATTGAATCATGTAACCGAGAGCTTTGTAGAAAAGCAGCAGAGGTGTGCTCAGACAGCAGTAATTGAAGCAGGAGAGTGAAGAAGAGAGGACTCTGTGTGCAGCGGGCATGTGCACATGGCGAGCAATCTCTGCAGAGAGGCACATGGCTGCAGCACACGTATGTATGTTCACAGTGTGGCTGCATTGTGCCGCAGTAATTGATAATAAACAGGTCTCATAGCAGGGATTTTTATAGCTTTTCCAGTCTTGTTAATTCAGAAAAGAAATGCATTGGTTCTTCCCCCCCCCAATGATTTCATGGAGGTTTTCATTGGCTCGTTCCATGAACATACCTTTGTTATGGGCACTGGTGGCCAGGCTGCTTTAAACGGCTGTGTCAATACCAGAGACGGAAGTCAGGTGGCTGCCATGTCAGGGCCAACACTGGACAGAGTGTGCGGTAGGGGATGGCTGTGTGCCACGCTCACAGAACTTAGTTGTAGTTTTTCCCTCTCAACAGCAGCTCGTTGTATATTTAATGATATGACATTGCAGTAATGAGAAGAGATGAGGCCGTAACATCAATTTATAGATAATAAATCTTTCAGTTTGTCATGAGATTATCCCTTTTCATGCAAATGGACAGCCAAGTTTTGTTTTCTTTCAATTAAGCATGTAATGGTCATATACTCTGCAGCTTCAATGGTTTTATTTGGATGCATGAATCATTTTTAACAATTCACTGCCATCACACACATTTTCACATCCTGATAGATCTTTTTTTATTTTATTTATTTATTTTAAAGCCCAGTGTGGTTTGACTTTCATGATGGGGTCTGTAAAAAACATCCTAGTACATTTTGAAAACATAATACAGTTGTAGTCAACCAGCAGGGGGCATTTGTTCTTTGCAGTAGCCAACTACTTTGTGTGAAATCAACCATCCAGATTACAGCCTAACCTAGGCCTTTGTGTGGGGGAGAGAGGTTGAGCGGTGGTGAGGGGGGGAAAGCGGCGGCGGGAGGAGGGAGGGCCGAGAGTGAATTCTTGTCCAAACATTCTGCACGCGGATTTGTATTCATTGCACCCCTGCTGCTATTGATATCATTACGCAGGGTGCTCATGCTGCGAGGAGGGGGCAGGGACTGGCAATGGGGAGGTCATGGAGCTGCAGGCCCTAACGAGAAGTGACACTGGCTCCAGGTCGGCCAAGCATCCACCGGATTTCAATGGGAGCCGCACTTTCCCAGTCAGCGCATTAGATCAAAGATCATTACCTGCTAATCAAAACACATGAACGTAAGGGGCTTCCCTTCTTGTTTCGCTACTCTTTCGAGGAGATGGAAGGGGGGAGACAAAGGAGGAGACGGCACCAGCTACTGGACTGGATGGACCTCGTGGCCCCATGAAAATGGAAGACCGCCTCGCATCTCTATCACTTCCTGAACTCACTCAGGCAGCCAATGAGGAAATGTGTCATGAAACACACACTAGTTTATATCTAAAAGCTTAAAAAGCAAAGGGAAATTAGATTAAACATTACAAAACTATAGCTATAATGCATTCCCATTAGCTCCAAGCTAAAAATGTGTAACTCTTTGACCCCACTTTTCTTTCATTTACCAAATGATCAATACCTTCCTCCATGCTGGTGGTTGGGAAACGTGTCACATGGGATCTTTTGGGGGATGTGCACCTCTTTGCAGATTTTTTGCTCTCTATCTTTTCCCAGGCCTTGTTGTCTCACTTGATGCCGCGTCACTGTTGTTAGGTCAGCGTCTCCAGTGGGGGCTCAAGAGCTGAGCTGCTCTTTACCAGAAGACATGATCACAGGACTCTTGTCTTGTCTCGTCTAGATTAGGGACAGAACTTTTCCGTCTCTTGCTCCTTGAAACAGACCTTGTACCCCGGCTCATAAGAGATAAGTTGGATATTTGCCTGTGAGAAAACAAACAAATACAAAGTTTACAACATCAACTAGCAGCAGATTGAGGACGGGACACATGCACACAGCGGTCAGTCTGACCTATACTGCCCAATCACCCCTCTTTGGTGCATGAGGTTCTTCTGTGATGCTAACAATGGTGATGTCCAGTTGTTCACTTACCTCATGTGCAGGGATCTCAGTAGAATTAGGGTAAGGGGGTGGCAGAAATATGTCGCCTCGGGGTAGAGGCCTGGGTCTTGAAATGTCGGACCCCCTCGGCCAACATGGGACAGAGCGAGAGCGAGGGTTAGTACAGAGAGGGGGAGCCACGGAGGGGATTTTGCTGCTGTACTGAAGGCTCCATGGCCCATTAATCGTTTGTTTGAGTTTCCGCCCCGGCGAGCATGTCATGTCTCCATTAGAGAGGGTTTGTTTCTTCTTCCTGTCCGCCTCTTGGCAGCAGGGGGCTCTCACACATCTCATTTGGCCGTGCACTGCTGTCTGGTGCCAGGCAGACTGTCCTGCGTTTTGTGTGTGTGTGTGCACATACATTTGTGTGTGTGTGTGTGTGTGTGTGTGTGTGTGTGTGTGTCTGCAAATGTGCATGTTTTCAGGCTACTCATCTCCTGGAGGTGAACGTTAATGCTAATCGAGTTGGGAGGGTGCTGATTCCAATGTGATCTGTTGAACAAACCAAATCCCTCCTAAAGACTGTTGTCAGTTACTTAAGCCCCCTGACTACTGCAATTCATGGATTACCCATAATTGGATTACTTTAGTTTGTTTTTTTTGTTTTACTTTGCTCCAGTAATGTATAGAACAAAGAGTAAAGTCAACAATTTATTTCAATTCACCATGTCTTAACTACTTATTGTTATTGCCTTCAATGCATTACAACAACAAATCTAATGATTGTAATTACAAGATTCAAATAGAAGAGTGCACAACTTATTACCCGCTTGCATCCTGCAGAGATAGTGTTAAAAATCATGTAAATCTTGTATGTGTTTGGTGATATAAGCACTGAACATGGATTAATCTTGGTCTCCCAGCTAGAAGCTACAAGATTAATACCAAAGCTGGTGTGATACAACCCGGGGAGACGGAGGGCTGATTCCTTAAACCCTGTGTTTCAGTAAGTCAAGCGTTTTAGGCTGATTATTGCAATGAAATAATGAAGTTAGGTTTTTAGGATCACGATGAATGAGTATGTGTGCATGACTTATGTAAAATATTTTAGCTAAATTCTTTAATGTGTTAATATCAAAGGCATATCTGGCCCCTAGAAATCAAATCAGTCAAAACTATGGCTCACACTAAGACATTTTAAGAAACGCTATGATACAACATTCCAGCCAGTCTGCTCACGTACTTATTGGGCTCGCCGGTGTAGGAGCTGACCCGCACTGCCACGGCCTATCTTGATGTTAGTTTGACCTTTGACCTAAGACTATGCTGTAGACATCAGCCTGCTGACCTGTCAAATGGGCCCCTTTATTCCCGTGACCCATGGAGCCTTCTCCTTTAAACTGAAATATGGCTGCCAAGCCTACAGAAGCCAGCCAATTAGGAAGTAGAAAGAAATTAGAGTGGCACAATGAGCCGAGACTAATAGAGTCCGCTTTATCTGCCGCCCGTCCGTCTGCTTGCCTGGTGCCTTAATGCCCTCGCCGCTCCTGCTGCTGCTCTGCTGCTTGTTTCCATGCAGCACTCGAACACTGACGATCATGCCTGATTATTCAAACTGAGCTTCAACTTCATCAACAGAGACTTTGATATACTAATGGAGCTCAGAAACCACTTTGATAGTTTACTTTGATGGAGTTTTCAAGGTAGCTGAGATCTTAAACCAATGATTTACAGTAAGTCAAAGGAATTGGTCTTGAATATCATGATGATACACACCAAACAATGGCAAACAGAAGTGCTCACAAATTCAAAACCCAAATTGATATGCCAGTTTTATGGAATATGGTCTCTATTTATTACAGTGGTCACAAAGTCACTTCAAAGCTCCATGCCTATGATGTGTTACAGTAATTTTGTCAGTGTTTTCTGTGTCGCTGTTCTTGTGTTGTGATGAATGTCTGTTTTGAGTTTGTTTTGAAACAGGAAATGAAGAAATCTGTTTTTAGTCTGATATGAGGTCACTTTTGACATTTCAGTCTACAAGGTTAGGAAATAATCTTGATTTCTTTCCAGTAACTGCTGGTCACTTGCTCTAGATTATTAGAGCAATAATCCATTCTAATAACGATGTTCAATAGATAGATAGATAGATAGATAGATAGATAGATAGATAGATAGATAGATAGATAGATAGATAGATAGATAGATAGATAGATAGATAGATAGATAGATAGATAGATAGATAGATAGATAGATAGATAGATAGATAGATAACCACTAAAACTTCTGAGTACTTTAACATCCAGGTATCTCAAGTGCCTTCTGTTACAACAGTTCTTTGCATGTCACTGACTCTTCCCCATGTACAAGGTGCACTTACTGCCTCCAGTCCAATTTGTTTTCAGGTCCTTGTCTCTTTCTCTTTGCACTTGACAGACTCAGAGCAAGTGTTCACATCCCTAAGCAGCTTAGGGATGGGGCAGCAAAACAAAGAGGACTATTGTCTCAGTTTAAAAACAAGGACAGCCATCTCTGGAGGTGTTTCCCTGAACGATCGGCCGCACATTTGAGTTACTTGTTCGGTGGCGGCGTCCTTTCATCCTGCATCCCAGAGGAGGAGGAGAGAGTGCCACCGAAGGCCGCAGAGAGTCCAGAGCTTTATAAAAACTGGGGACAAAATCAATAGCTCACCGGAGTGGAACTATTGTAGACTGTGAACTGCAATTTCTCACTTTGTCGTTCTGAAACACAGCTAATATCCCCTCTTGTCGTCTCCCTGTGCTGGATTGATATCTGTTGCTCTTCAAAGATAGAGATGTCTGCTCCTCTTACCCCTTTCACTTTGTCTGACAGCCGCAAATATAAACTTTAGGTACATCCAGACTCTATTTTAACTCTACAATAAAATTGATGTAAAACAAACACACATTTTTTCTTCATTATAATTCATTGTTAGGTAACACATTCAGAGGAACATATTCAGGAAGAATAGCAATTTATGGTCTATCTAATCTAATTAAATTTTGGTGATTTAACTGTATGGAGCTCTACATTTCTTGCATCTGAAAACATCTTTTAAAGCCAAGTTCCTGTTTTCTTAAACCTGATTTAAAAATGTGGTGCAGCATGTGTACTGTTATTTGTAATGTAAATGTTTTGCCAAAGGGTCCCACCTCTAAAATCCACTCTGTAACTTTAGCATAAAGTACAGCTGTCTGCAGATATCTCTGTCCCATAATTTCTCAGTTGTATCAGTAATTGTTTCCAGGATTAACAGGCAGTTTAAATGATTCTACATCAAATTCAAGAGGAAAGTTAAACTGGAAAAGGCCTGTGATATGTCCGTGTATACCACGTATAAATTCAGCGGACATATCTCCGCCATGGCTCCATTCATCATGCACTCGCTCATCCTGCTGAATGTATTTCAAATGTCAGATAAGAGCATCACATTGATGAGAAGCAGGCTTGGGTATTTTTACTTCAGGATCCACTTCTGTCCATTGACCAAGATAATAAAGATGGACTCAAGCAAAGATTACCGGCAATTCCCGCCAGCCACCCTCATTTTTCACAGCACTCTCACCGAGCAGAAGGTACTTTGTTAAGTACTTGTTAAGTGTGTTATCCTTTGTACACGCAAACATCACCCTGGTAATAACACACAGCCACGTGCAAATGGAAGGTTTTATTGTGCATGAAAGTGTCCATTTCTGTCTCTGTCGTTTGAAATGCAGGCATGCAACTTTATCTGGAGGACACCTGTGAGGCCACACTTAAATTTTACTTTACTAACTTCTTCATTTTCATGCATCACAATGATTGTGATGGTTTCATAACATTTAAATCAACTTTCATTGTGTCTTGTAGGCATTTCATTAACTATAAACTACTATTGCATGTGCACCGTTTAAAGCTCTTACTCCTTACTATTAAATCAGTGGGATTAAATGTGAAGAAGAAGTCTATTCTATCAAGTATTCTTTTTGAATTAAATCACAAATGAGACTGAGTAACAGCAATCAGTTATCATCAGTGCCACAGTGTTTGCTTGGAGTGTTTGTTTGGAGAAATGTGATTTTAATTTGTCCTCATTTATCCAGCTCCTGATCTGTTTATTTTCTCGTGTTGCCATGAACAACTACCCTCAGTCTTTAAGTGCCAAGCAGTGGATAAATGTTTTGTTTGTGGTGTTTAAGTGGTGTTTAGAAGAATGATTCTGTTTTCCGTTTGTGCTTAATGACCCACTGTGTGGTTGCAGTTGTCTGCACGGTCTGAGCTCCATTTGGAACCTGCAGATCTCTGTGAAATGCCCATGGATTGTATTCAAATGCAGACGACGTGCGCCAACTATGGAAACATTTGGATGTTCTACCTTCTGTTCAGGTCTGAGAGAAAATTTGATGAAACCCATCCATTTCATTGCTTAACCCACCTGCAGCTGATATGCATATTTATTTGTCTTAAACTTTGGTGTGTCTGCAAACTGTTTAACAATCAAAGTTTCATTTTTAATGTACCTTAAAGGGATATTTCAACATTTTGGCAAATTCGCCCATTGCCATAATCCCTAGTCTTAGGGGTATAGGTTTCGTTACCTTTAATTGACGGTGCAAGCTGTTTTTAGATCGGCTGGGCAGAGATGCGAGCTGCTCACACTACGGAGGTTCATGGTATTTCCGGGCTTTCCCTCAAAACTCATCAAACACACAATCCAACAAGTCCAAAACGCTCTTGTGGACAAGTTGTAACCTGCATATTCACCGAGATAATAATAGAACATTACGAGACAGAGTTGTTTTTGAGGTAAATGCATGGGTAAATGCAAAGTGTTCCCATCGGGGGCAGTCGTTTTTCGGCAAGGAGTCTCTTTTCGGCACAACACCAGCTTTGCATTTACCTCGAAAACAACTCTGTCTCATAATGTTCCATTATAATTTCATAGTGTGGTGAATGTGCAGGTCACAACTTGTCCACGAGAGCGTTTTGGAGTTGTTGGATTGTGTATTTGATGAGTTTTGAGGGAAAGCCCGGAAATACCATGAGCCTCCGTGGCGTTACCCTACCCCTAAGACTATAGGGATTATGGCTAAATTTACCAAAATATTGAAATATCCCTTTAATTACATTTTTTGTGTCATATAGAGCCAGCATACTCACATATTCTGTAGCACCAGCCTTTTGCACATTCTCACTATTTTTCTTTTGTCAAAGTGTCCCATGTTTCAGTGCCCAAACATCGGAACAGATCCAACGGCAAGACGGAGGGCCAAGAGGGAAAGTGAGCTTTGAAAGAGTGTACCGCTTAACCTTGACCTTACTGCATTTCTCTAAATGTGTGTGTGTGTGCGCAACTACAGCTGCCCCGTTCGCCACTTCAGAGAGTGTTTACATTTTAGGAGAGGTCTTTATCTCCCCCAAGCCTGGGGTCCCCCTGGGTGAGTTTATACAGCCAGTGCACGCACACACACACACGCACACACACACACACACACACACACACACACACACACACACACACACACGCTCCCTGGCTCAATGCGAGCCTCCCATACAGAGAGTAAAGGGAGAGTGCTGTCACACACTCATCCATCTCAGCTACATTCTGGACCAACGCCGGGAGTAGCAGTTCTCTCGCTGAGAGCCCAAACACTGCAGAAGTAGGTTACCTTCAGTGTGGATCTTGGAAGGAGAGAAAAAAAGATTGTATAAACTACACCAGCAAGGGTATACATAGACTTAGCTGTGACTATGATGGGAATTCCTGTTGCCTTAGACTTTAATGGCAGAGGCCGACTTCATAAATCACCAGATTCTACATTTACAGCACTTAATTTCTCACATTTCTTCTACAAAAGCTTCAAAGGTTACTTCTTTGCATGAAAACTAGTGGCCCATGTATCAGACAGACCAGACTAAAATAATCTAATTGACACTTAGAGATTACAGTTATGTTTGTGTGCAGCATTTAAAGGCCATAGCTATCATGACTGGTGTCTGTCTGTTGTGCTATCAGTCAGTTTAGCCATTTAGTGTCCTCTCAGATTCATCCGTCGTGATAAAGGGCCTCTGTTAAGATATGAGACCACAGGGTGTCTTCCATATTGTTACTGTCAACTGTCAACTGTTGTCTGGACCATTAAACCCTGCTTTCAATATGCATATGATTTCTAATGACAACAAGCAAGACTTGATTTGTATCCATACAAAGAAGAAGAGAAGGCTTCACAGTTTCATCTACAGGTTGCAAAATTGTTTCAGTGGCATCTTGATGCTCGATCCTGTAAAGGTTTCATGGATTTAGGTTTAATCTTCCCAAAGGGCCAAAAGGACAGTTTGTTTTTCAAGTGTGAGAAAGAAGAAGACCACCTACATGATATCACAGCCTCTCCCAGAATCTCTCTTTCTCTCTCTCTTTTTATACATACACACGCACACATGCACACACGCACACGCACACACACACACTTACAAAAGTGTGACCTTTTTCACATGCGTAGATAATAAGCCGTTAGAAAAACCAAACAACCTGTCAGGGGTAAGATAAAAACAGAACAGCTGATTCGCAGACGCAAAAAGCAGCTTGGTAATGTGCAGCGCTCGCTCACTCTAAACTTCCCAACACAGTTTCCATATATTTCTCTATTTCTCTCGCAAACAACTTCTAGATCCATTTTTACATTACACTTTAGATGCAGTCATCTCTGTTTGACTTTTACCTGCTGTCATTCAACCACAGTTCAGTTTAAACCTTAATACTTTTCAAACCCTGATCCAGTAAGTGTTGCTGCTGACTAACCCAGAGCCCTGAAGACCTAGAGTACAAAGCAAAAGGGAGAAAAAAAGTAAAAAAAATAAAAAAAATAAAAAAAGCAGAAACATGAACCGGTATGGATCTTAGAAAACCTACTGGTGAGATATTGAGTGTTTGTCTCCTCAAGGGCCCGCCTCTATCAAGGTGATTCATTGCAGAGTGCCTGACTGACTGTGCAGGGCGCGATGGAAGTCCATCTCAGATGATGGTTTTATTGATGGCATCAAGTCACACGTCGGCCTCTGCGGAGGTGCTACGCTGGCTGCTTAGCCTGGGTGGCGAGAGAGAGAAAGAGAGAGAGAAGGAGACAGGGAGAAAAAGCAAAGGGCAAAGGGGGTGAAAGGGGTTAGGAGGGGTAAGGTGGGGGGGATGTACACTGGCACACAGACAGGCCACAGTGTCTCTCCAAGAGCAACATGCAGACACCTGCATTTAGGGAGATCAATACCTCACCACAAACAGCTAAGAGTGCCTCAGGAGAATAACATTTATTGATCTGGAGCTGGTGTTAATAGAAAGAGCCGATATCTCTGATATTCTCGGCTCCTCTAGGCTCTATTTATGTTTCCTAAAGCAAAATTGTAGTAATCCCATAAGAGACTCAACCATCCCTGTCACCTTGTAATGTAGTAGTTACACACTGTTTAATAATGTTGAAGCAATTAGATCAATACTATCATATAGTGATGTAGTTTGATATCAATTAACCAACAATTGATGAAATTATCTTTGTAGCTGTAATTATCACATAAACTACTGTATTTTTCAAATTACGTTAAAACAATGTGGCAAAACAAGATTATCTGAGACATAATTAACACAATTAAAACTTGCCAGTTTCACAAAAAATGACTTGCAGAATGGCTGTGGCACGCATGATAGGTCAGCTTGCTGTCCCAAAATGTGATGGCCCCATACTGTTGCCTCTAGACGTATTGACCTGCTGTGTTGGCACACTGTCTCCGAAGGCACAGAGGGGTCAGGCATGGGCTGTTGCCTCAGTGCCCTCAGGTTCAGTTACTCTGCGGCATGGTATTGATCCCACAGCGGTTACAGGGCTCCCTGTTGAGTATTCCTATAGAGGCATGGCGTGCGATCACGGCAGAGGTTTCCTGTAGCTGGTGCATAATATTCAGCACGGTTTTTGCAAGAGGGCGTGGTACACTCTTGTCGCAGTGCTGCTCAATCGACAGCTTTGTATGACCAGATTATTCACGCCCACTATGTCCTGCTGGTATTGGATTAGGTGTGATCAGTGTTCACGCAATGCTGCTTCACCAGGACCTCCAATCAATTTCAACATTTACAATGTGACCATCTGTTGTGAACTCAGAAACTGCCAAAGTAATGGAAATAGAGTTGATATTCAAATACAGTTCTTTTTTAATCACTTCAAACATCATTATAAGTCTTGGTAACCTTGGTTTACTTTCTACTGCAACATTGTTATTTCCATTCGCCATAGAAGACAAATGACTATATAATAGATGACTGGGCAAACCAACCAAAACAGGGATGGATGCACCCCAAACATTTCAACATCATTTGCAGTCATCTAATTAAATTTCATTACAGTTGTTCTGATACTGATACTAATGTGTTGACTAAACCTCCAAGGGTGTTTTCACACCACTTGAGGTGGTCTGATTCAGTTGATAGGTTTGTAAACTTGCAACATTTTCCCCTCGGATCAGTAATGTTTTCACACACGGAAAAATTCTAGTTAATCAAAATGCATCATTACAAACCACATGAGGACGTTCACTCTGTTTATTGGTCACATTGTCTGGCTGTAACAGGAAAGTACACACAGGAAGAAAGTTATAGGGACTGTCTGGCTCAAACTTGTGTTTTCACCTAAACAGTAGACTAGCATGGCTAAAAAGTGCAGGCGTGAAAATGCCTTAATGTTGTCAAGGGTACTGAATCTGTCATAGAAGTTATGCAAAATAGAGCCACAGCTTTCCAAGAAATCAATTATTTTGTATGTACAGTATATAATGTTTGTATGATTGTCTGACTTCTCACATTCCTTATAGTTATAGCAATGTCACAGCAGTTTCCAGAATCTAGAAATGAGCTTTTACTTAGTTTGTACCTATGAAAATAAGGTGTATTCAATCAGAATTATTCTCAAAGGTCATTTCATGATCATTTTTACATAAAACTATCTGTGCTTGTTAGTTGATGTCAAAGGATGTCTCTTTTATTGCTCTTTAAATAAAGGTTCACTGTGTTATATCTGTTCTGTTTTTGTGACTATAGGCCTACAGTGTAACCTGTAGCTGTATTAAAGATCTTCCCAGGACCAAACAGGTAGAGATGTTTATACTGAAACAAACCAGCTTGCTCTAGATCTCAAAGGACCGACACAAGTCTAAATGTGTTCCATATGGGGAAACCACTACCCAGGTGGAGGAGAGACAGGATCACTTTCTACCTACAGTCTGTACCTGTAATTCCCACAGACTGGAGCGAGGAATGGAGGGAGCCTGGCCACAATGTCTTATCAGCTCTAATGATGAGAAAGCTGGAGGCCGTTTTCCAGCTGGGCCCAGCTTTGACAGTGAAACACTCATGGTCTACCCTGCCGAGTCTCTCCATGACAAGGATGGATGGGACTTCTGCAATGTTAACCATACATTCAAATCTGATATGATGGCTTTACTGAGCAAATGCTATAATTTCACTCATTCTGGGTTATCTTCCATGGAGAGCTGAAGCTGAGAGCAGCCTTTTGGTTAAAAATGATCCGCCAGTTTTGGACAGTGAATCCTTTTTCTTTTCTTTTTTTCCGATGAAAGCATAATGTTAAAATCAAATCCTGATTAATGCAAGCTATGATTAAAAAGTGTCTCTGCCATGATGCAGTTGTGTATTTGATGAATTGATGTGTGTTCTTTGTACTAAACTGGAAAGCATGGTTGGTACAGCACAATATTTCACTCAGCTGAACTGGCTTTTGGGATAAGAACTGTTGCACAGTCATAATTTACCTGTCATGGAGAGTCTGTTACTGTAAATTGAGTTGGCCCACAATCACACAGGGAACCTCAATACTCTTTTTCATGATAAAAAACAAATTTTCTCACCAGCAAATAATCTGTTTCTTGTCAGATGAAAGTGAACTGAGTATCTTTCTCTTCTCTGGCTGTCTTCAGATCTGCTTGTTTTGTAATGTGGTGATCAGAAAACTCTGCCATGTAGATGGAACATTAGTTTGTGTTATAGTTCACTTCAGCAGTAGGGTGCAAATACCACAATCCTGTTCCCCCACAGTAATGGTGGCAATGGGGAACTATTAAAGCTAAAATCAAAAAGAAGGAAGAATGCACAGCGTACAAAAAAAAAGAAGAAAAAAAAGTCAAGAGGTGTGCAACTGAGTTACACACTGAAGAAGACAGTCGTCGAAACCGAAACCGTACAAAGGACACTGAGTGTTGCTGGCTTCCCGTTTGTACTGAACTATTAAAGCTAACATAGGAATAATGATGCCTGATAGGTATCAGTGATGGTCATCCAATCTTTACATGTTTTCTTTCCAGTGCAGTAAATAATAATGATATACTGTATATATAATGCTTTTCGCTACTGAGGGGAGAAACAAGCTGGTTCTGGCAATTGTTGTCCAGTTACTATGCATTTAGAAATCCAGATTGTAATTTGTTAAACTGGTATCATCAGCATAAGGATGAATATTTCAATATTCTGTTGGAAAAAGGTGTTGTTCTAATATATTTATTAACATAAATATTAGTTATGTTGTAAATAGCAGGGAGCCAAATATTGAACCCTGTGGGACACCACTGTCCACATGAAGACTTGATTTGCAGCCATCTGGATTAGAACCAGCTGTAAACCCATGCAAAGAATGCAAAGAGGCTGACTGTGAGATTTTATATTTACAAACCCACATAGGTGCAACAGGACAGCAGGTCCAGTTCATCCAAGTCATCCTGCTACTGTGTGGACACAGCTTAACGGCTTTTACATTGCTTTGTAACTGTGAGACACTCTCTCGTTCTCACCCTATCAACACCGCACCATCCCTGTCTGCCTCCCCCAAAGGACGCTCCCTGCCCTCCCCCCTCTCCTCCCACTCTCTTCCAAAAGACTCTGGCCAGGAGTGGTGCTGAAAGACTGAATGGTGGGAGATGGAAGGGTCTGTGCTCCCATTTCAGCGCTCCTGTCCCAAACAGGCTGTGAGGGCGAATACCGTCTGCTGTGCACAGATGCAGATTTCACATCACGGTGATGCATGTCCTCGTTGATATGGTGGACGTCTTTACATGAACCAGAAAATGTGTTATCTGATGGAGGGCTCCCCTAATTCCTCATCGACCTCCGCTGCCATCCCGCTTCAAGCCTTGGGCCAGGCATCGAACATCTGCCCTGGGAATTTGTCAAGAAAAGATTGGACTTTATTTTATCTTCCAGCAAGAGCAATATTAGCATTTACCTCCTTATGAGGACAGTCCAGATGCTCTGTAGATTGAGGCCATGATTGGTGCCTCTTTATTAGAATTGCATGGACAATCACAATCCTGTGGTTATAAGGAGAGCTCACCTCTTTGTCACTTCCTCTCTTTGTCTTTTTAAGCTAAGACAGAAACCCTTTGACATTGATGTCTTAGCCTGTTGTCTAAAGGTTTTCAAAAGCGGACTCCCAGTTTCTAATGGACGACCTAAAGTTGCAACAGTTTGACTTTTCAAACAGATGTTTGCAACTCCTGCATGAGATGGATTTGATTCTCCGAAAGCCCTCTTTGTGCGAGGCGCTCATCCATCTGTGGTGATCTGTGTTTCAGTACATCTTAATAAAGTAATCCCCTCCCTCGTTTTTCTACCCCAAGGAATGCTCTTGTTCTTGCGCTCTTCTCCTTTGTCATGTGGGGCACCCTGACTATGACTTGTTTAGGTTTCAGATTTAAGGTTGACTGAGGCCATGACTCATCATTACTCTGAGATGACTTGTTTTAATCTCCCTTCTGTTGAAGAGACAAAACAATGTGAAAGATTCTTGATTATAAGGAGTTCAGAGTGCCTGTACTCATTAAAGTTTCAACATGCTGTAGTAGTAACACTTTCCTAAGATGAACATTTTTCCTATATTTCATCATATTTAATCAGTTAGTAGAAAAACATTAATGTTTCTTTTCATCCTATCTAACCCTATCAGCCCAGGTATGGCAAAGATATACATTCATAATCCAAATAAACCAGCGATGTACCAGTGTGAAGTTTCATCCATCATCCCGGCTTTCCATTCATTAGACATTCATTTGTTTTCCTTCTGACATATCACCAGACTTTCAACCGCTGACCATGATAACTGAAGCGGTGGCCAAAGGTTCCAGCTCCTCCCTTTGAAAAGCTGACCCGTTCTTTAAATGTTTAAAGAGCCTATTGCATCATCAGTCCTCGCCCACACATGCATGTTTGGGTGAATCTGAGGGGGGAGTTGCATGGGGGTGGGTGTTGTGATACATCATGTGTTTAAGCAGTGGATGGGAGGCCCGGGTTGTGCGGGGTTAATGACTGGCCCTCTCTCTCTCTCTCTGGGCTGTGTCGGCTCTCAGAGTGGATAAGACTGGCGGTGTGGGGGCATCTGGAGCGCAGGGGTCACATCGCTCACATCAAAGCGGGCTGGGGAGTCTAGGTCAGTGTGTTTGGCCACGGGGTGGTAGAGAGAGCGGAGGGGTAGCCGGATAACTGGAGGGATTGGGGAAAAGGATCACGGGGAGTAAAGGAGATGAAGAGGCAGAGGGGATGGATAGAGACAGTGAAAGACAAATAGAAGAGAAACCAAGAGACTGAGGGGGTCAAGTCAAAGGGGAAAGTGAAACCCTACATTGTTCATATTCACAAGTCTTTCTGCACCATGTGAAAATGTCCATAAACAAAGAGAAGATAAAAGAGTTGATATAGGAAAGGTTGTCTCATACTACATCTTACTGCTGCTGAAAAGATTAACTGTAACGCTATGAAACCCTGGGCTACTATGGGAGATTTGAAAACCTTGCAAGTGTGTGTTATGTTTTGCTGGCAGAGGCGACGGTGGGGGTGGGGACGACGACGACAAGTTTGACGCACCTGTATCTGCAAGGTTGAACTCTGCATCACCCTGCAGCAACACAGCATCCACCTTCAAGGCTACCAGTGACCGTAGTCGTCCCAGCTGGAAAGCCTCAACTGGCTTTGGCCACTCTTCCCCTGATGTAGGCAGATTGGCGTTTACTTCGTGGATAAAAGGGTGAATGCCAAAAGTCCCCACATTGTTACACAACGGGCCTTTTTTTTAAATCAGAGAGTGCATTTTGACATGCCACAGTTGGAAAAACACATGTGTAAATAATAAAAATTAATGATGGCTGAGTTGCATTTAGCTGCTTTGGTTTCAGGGCCGTGGTGTTGTGCAACGTCGGTTCGCTGTCACACTGTCAATGGAAGTTTTCCTCATGAGAAAATGTCAATGTCACCTAGCGAATCAACAACCGAGAAAGAATTCTTTAGACAAAAGCATCCCCTGAGGTAACAAATGAGCAGCTTCAGCAATAAAGGATAAATCCACACTTGAGGCGAGGTCAGGCCCAACTTTTCATGTCACTGGGGAACAGGAAACTCAGTAAAGACGTGGACCAGCAATTGCAGGTTTTAGCCTTCCAGCTCCTGCAGTTTATGCTAACATTATTGTAAGAAGAGATTTTACTTTTGTTCAGCTCTGTTTTGTTTCCTCTGATCTACTTGACATGATTAAAGTATTTCTGATATGTGTTGTGATACATTATGAGATGTCGGTGTTGAGTTGTCCTATGTTCGAAGTGGACATTAAAGTGCGTGCTTGCTATTTTTAGCTTGTTGCATTTGTTGCCACTAGGGGTGCTGAGTACAAATCTTTTACAGCCTGCTAAGGCTTTAAATGACTACAGTAAATCCCCATTGTTACAGATCAAATGAGAAGATTCTTGGTGACTGAGCACAATTGTAACTCAGAGTACATTAGCACCTTGTTATGAAACGACAAAAACTGTCATCATTTAGTAACATATTGACTTACTGACATGCATCTTGGAAATCAACTGAATGAAATATGTTAAACGAGAAAAGCGATTTGTTATAGTGGTCACACCTCGGAGTGTAATGTCCCGGCAGGTGTTTTCCATCAGCTGTCAACAACAGTAGCATCAATAATTAGTTTTAGATCATGATTCAAAACTAAGTGCAGCATTAGTGTTATTGACTCCAACACTGAACAGTGGATTTAACACACTCACACGCGCACGCACACACACACACACACACACATACATACATGCAAGAGATTTATCAGCAGTAGTAGCTCTCAAGGAGTAGAGGGCTAGGGAGGTTGTCCAGACTGCAGACATTTAATCCTGGGGATTATCTACAGGGTAAAGGGATGCTGGAGTGTAATCACTTACTGCCAACTACTGCATTTAAGTGACGCTAATTCACGTCTGTCACAGGCAAATAATGTTTGGTTCACACATAGAAACTGTCCAGTGTTTGGGTTATTTCAGTTATTCTGATTGGTGAATATATATATTGAACATTATGAGGTCACCACCACCGTAGGTACCAATAATAATGATAAAGATGGCGAGCAAAATGTTGAAGAAGCTCAATATGGACATGTCAACAAGAGAGGAGGGTCAGAGTGTGACAAAAATAATTAAAATTACCTTTTCTATGGCAGAAAAAAAACAGACAAAAGAACAACAAGGTCATGTTTTTAAATTTATTGCAGGTATTCTGTTATGTACATGTTTATTTACACAGTTATTTATGTGTTTCAATCTTATTTTGATATTTTTTTTGACAGTTGTCTATTAATTTCCTGTTTTGATTGATTAGAAATATGACTGATATGATTAGAAAATCCTATAAACAATCATAAAAAAACGGCTATAAAAAAAGAAATTGGACCTTCTATCTTTGATACATGCAGAAGCAGGTTGATTTACATAGTTGAAAAATAAATACTATTGACAAATAACATTCTATCGACTACAAGCATTTAAACATTAGCCTTTGTCCACTTGCCAAACGTACCTCTAACATACAGTCATCTGTATGGTGAAACTGACCTTTTCATTATGAGGTGTAGAGAGTGAATTTTGTTTGCATTTTCCAAATTTACATTCTATGTGATGTCAAGCTGCTTCTTTACATGTTGCTTTGATCTGATTGTCAGAGAAGTGCCATTTTGAGGATTAATACTTAAAAAAAACATGACATGAAAGCACACACATTCACTGGGTACACAACATGAGACTGCATGAAACACACAACCAGAGCTTACACAAAAGTATTAAAAAAAAATAAAAAACCTTCAAACAACTGGGGATGTTATGTCAGAAAGAGGGTAAAAATATTTATGCCATTTTAGATGTAGAGAGCTGCAGTGTAATTCTGCAATGTTTTATCTTTACATTTCAAAATAAGATGGATGATCCCTGCAAAGTGTGAGCAGCATTTCTGTACACTGATATGGAGTGGGTTACATGCTTCAGTCCAATTAAAAATAATTGTAACATCAGTTTTACATCCAGCATGTGTTCCTTGTGCTTGCAACACAATCATTTTTAAAATGAGATATGTCATTTTGGTGCCAAACGGAACCATTTCCTCTTCTATGTTATTACCGATGACTGTAGTTTCATTGAGCTGTTTTTGTTGACTGGGAAACCAGAACGAGGGCAGTATGAAATCATAGTTTTCATAATGTTCGCATGCTCTTTATTGATGGCAGGCAGCCAGTTACACCAAATGCTGCACCAACCTGTAAACAAATCAATAAACCAAAAAGGGACCGATCGAATGTGTTGACCCATTTTTTTCAGCTAGGGTCGTTTTATTATCCTCGTTTCCTCGAGTTTGTGCCGCAGAGCCTTCATCCTCCCGGTCTGCAGGGAGCACTGTTGTCGCTATCAAGAGAAACCAAAGTCAAACTCGACACATGATGCCCCTCCACCATAATGACAGTCACATTGTCTTAACTACTTATCATTATATAGCTGTGATTGAGTGATTACGACATTTAAAGCTGTCTTAATGTACTTTTGGCCACTTGGGGGCAGAGTAACTCCACAACAAGGTGACAAACCAACAGTCTGACATATTATCACCTTATAAAGTTTTGTTAGCAACCCATTGCCTATTTACAGATCCAGCGCACACAGAGAAACATTTACATTCATTTGGTGTTTCTGGCCACCGTATGACTTGAGGTCTGATTAACTTGTACTCACCAGTAATTTGATTCATTGTTGATGTGAAATATCGATTAGATCATTTGGTTTGCCCATCATTGTGTGAATACCTTCTGCTTTACTTTTCTGGCTGCTAGTCCTTTGTCAGTTTCTCCATACTAGAACATAATGGCAGCATGATTCTGTGGATGGTGCCCAACAGTAAAAAGAAAAAAGCAGAGTGTGAAATGCTGGACACACTCTTGCTCGATGGCCGCCATCTTGGCTAAGTAACAGAGGCATATTTTCAAATGGCCCGAGGAAGCTGCAGCTTTTTGCGAAAAGCTGTGAATGCACAAAATGTCTTTTTTCCCCCTCTTAGTACCATAATACTGTTGTCAGATAAAAAACCATCTGGATGTTTATTGGATTAGTTTATCACTTCATAGCTAGCTAGCTAATGGCAGCGGTTGTCCTTACTCATAAGTGCACAATTTGATTGTAGATAAAACCATACCATCAAAATTCACCCACTGTGCAAGTAAGTAATAAACACAGTGTAGCCAACTACATGTAAGTGTACTAAGTTATAAGTGTATTTTTACTTGTTGGAATGACCACTTCAGATTGTCCTCAACAGGAAATACACAGCAGCAATTTTTAAGATCAATTTATACGTGGGTTTGCTTTGAAAAATAACTAAAGAACAATGGATGTGGGTGGGTAGAAGTGTGGTGTGGCATTATTATTGCGACTTTGACTGCACCACAATGGAGTGCATTGCACCCTGCAAACTGATGGTACATTAATTTATTTGCGTAAATCTCGGCTCAAACAAACAGGAAAATAAAGTCCAGGTTGAAAATCCACTGCTGCCAGTTTGCGTGTTGAAGAAGTGGGGTTTATTCAAAGAGTCTATACATGAATTAATTATTTAATTGAAGTGCTGTCCCACTTTGGACTTCTACCGTCATGGTTCTGTTTTTGTGGCCTTTAGATTAAATTTGTGTAAATGTACCCAGCAGCAGGAAACCAAATAACCCTCGTAGCAGACTTAAGAGCAAGCAAATTCACCAAAGAGCCACAACAAAAGCTCCAATTTGCTTTGTTTTTTTAAAAACTTATAGCAATTTTACTACAAAGTAAGTTGTTAACTACAAAAACGTAAAAGAAAAAGGAGAACTCAGGCTAATGTGACAGAAGACAACAGCCTTTTTTTTTTTTTACATGAATTTTGGACATGAGTACAAAAGAAGTTTGTACTGAAAAAAAAGATGAAAACAAATTCCCTTGTCTTTGAAACACTGACATCCAAAAAACACCACTGCACAAGGACACAATCAACCAGGCGACTGGCGGCAAAGCATCTGGAGCTTTATTCTTCCTCTGCGTTTCCTCTGTGTTCTCTTACTCTGCACTTGAGATGTCTTTGTATAAGTTCGGGTCCAGCTCCTCTTTGTTCAAGTTTATATAAGTTCCTTATAAGTGCAGATGCTATCACAACAGCTTAAGTGACAAGATGCTTGCTCTCCTACTCAACATCATCTCACAAATATCCACTGCTGTGTCATTGAACCAACACTGATCTCATTAAGATGAACAGCATCTCTAAAAATATAAATATAAATTCATCTAAACCCTGCCATATTTTGGTCCTTTTTCTTAATGTTTTCCTTTTAATGTTTTCTTTTGTTGAGGGTGAAAAAAAACTCTTTTAGCTGTTCTCGTTCCACTCTGGCATGATGCTGACACTATGTACAGTGTGGTACTGGTGTGGCGATAATGTACGTGGGATGCCGTGTGTATAGAGGTACTCGTTTCCCTGTAAACCGGCGGTTGGCGACTGGATCCCAGCCCCAGGACTGCACTGGCGGCCCAGAGTCTGGTGGGTCATGGAGCTCTGGTACATGGCTGCATGGTGGCCGTCGCCCAGCTGCGGCGAGGCGTGGCCCCCAACCCCGCCGAGTCTGGACACCAGAGATCCTGAGGTGAAGTGAGCGGAGAAGTGCTGGTAGGGCAGCCGCTCCATTGGCTGCATGGTGGTGACCGAACAACTCCCGTAGGGTGAGACGCTGGCCCAGGTGTTGCAGCTGATGTCCTCCAAACTGGGAACGGGCTCAGCGCCCTGCGACGCGCTGGCGTACATGCAGGCCTGCCGCTGGCTGGATTCACTGCGGTAGGGCCCGCTGGCCAGGCCGAGGCTCTGGGCGTAGCTGACGGGACGGTAGTAATGGTCCTCCTCACTGGACGAGCTCTCCAGGTAGGCCTTCTTATAGCTGTGCTCGCCTGAGTGACAGTCATCCTCCACTACAGGTACAATGACAGAGTTAAAGAACAGTGTTACTCAACTGGTCTGTTCATGTGAAGTAAAAAATTTCATAAAACTTTTTAAAATAAAGCCATATATTTTGTTAATATTAAATTCAACAAACTGTTGATTCCATCATTCATTAAATGACTATTATTATTAATAATTATTATAAAAAGTGCATTTGCATGCTTTGCATATAAATGACAGTTTTTGAATACATTTTTTCTTGGATGAATATTATTTCATTAATGCACATATACTAAGTTTTTCACAGTGTGTATGACATAAGTCTGTGGTAGCATAACAAAAATGATTAGACAAGTGACCACAAATGTCATCAGGAAAAATTTAGACACATTTACATTCATTTTAACCACTGTTTTCCATAAAATAAATATACAAGGAGCGCAAACGTACATGAAATCTGAACAACAACGGTAATAATCTCTGTAAAAAAAAAAAAATCCATCCACTCTTTATAATATATATATATATAAAAATATAATTCATTTCATAAAGCATGACACTTATTGGCCAAATAATTGTAGTTTTCTTTGCCTATAGAGGGTATAAGTGGGCAGTTTAATAACAGCCTCAATTACAAACATTAACAATAGTTGGTCTGGATACTGACTGCTGTAAAGCTCTATTATTTTCTTGAAACATCAGTGTTTCCCATATCAAACAAAATCCTTCACATTGCCATCACTGCTGAACCATAGAGTCAGAGCCTCCTACCTTTCCTCTTGATGCAGTGGTACTCCTGGCTGTGCTCATGCGGCAGGGGGTAGGAGCCCGACTGAGGCAGCATGTCCTGTGAGGTGCTTGTGACCCCGTTCTCACACTGGGAGTACTGGGAGCTCAAGGTGCTCGGGGTGCCCAGACCCTGGACCTCCCCACTGAACGGACTCTGGCTGGAGCCCACTCGTTGTCGCACTGTGCTGCGAGGCACTACTGGATACTCCTTGGTGCTAAATACAAACACACATACACAATTACAATTATTAGTTATATCCTGAGCTGACTTGAAATATTTCCAATTCTATTGTAACTTGCTGTGAAGAGTTAAATACAAAAACAACAGAATCACTCGTTAAATCCTGTGCATTTCCTTATTTGCTCCGAGAGGTGGCTTCGTTCACCGAGGCTGACTCACGCAGGCTGAGGACACACAGAGAGAGACTCTCCTCTGGGGGAAACCCTTTCCAGGGGAAAATGCCAGCATGTACTTCACTCCTATTAATCCACTGGATCCGTCAATAGATCATTTTGCTACTTTTGCCTCTTTGATTTTAGGGATCGCTTCAGTTGAAACAGTGACCTGGTTTTGCAATAAGCTCTCCCTTCAAAATTGTAACCAAGAGCAGACGTGCATGGCTTACTGTACTCAGCCGGATTGGACAATGGCATGCAAGATTGATAGTGTGGTTTTGGACTCTCCCCAAACTCTATATATTTGCAAGTTTTGATAGGTGAAATGCATTTTACTTAAAAAGTCTAATTATCCTGTGGCACGCACCTACTTAAAGTAACTTAATGTGCATCTGATGTGATCAAGTGAGCTATTTTTTAACAGAGCTACTTGAAAGCACAGGGATCTAAACCACTGTCCAGGGAGTTTTCTGTGCCGCACGAATCGTGACATTAATCTGAAATGCTTAATTGCGAAAGCCTTTATTCTGTGGCTCAGGATTAAAGGTCATGGGAAGGAAGCAGGATTTTAGCACCTTGTGGAAACGCCAAGCAGCTTTTCCACTGCTGTATGATTTGGGATTTTTTGCATTTGAACATACACACACACACACACACGCGCACGCACATGCACACAACGTCTGCATTGGCTGCCCAATGAGGGGTGGAGGTGCAGGAGAGGGGGGAGAGAGTTGAGTTGGGTTGGGTTGGTGGGCTGTGAGTTTCAAAACCAGATTTTGTCCTTTGAAAAAGTGTTTTCCACGCAGTATGGACTCCATCCCTCATCTGGACTGAATAACAGCGCGAGAGAGGGAGAAAGGCAGAGCGATGTGGTCGTGTACTGCTTTGGCTGCTGGACCGAGCGATACCACCAGTTCATCACACGTGCATGTACATTCACACACGTATATATATATATACACACACACACACAGAGACACACGCAGCCGATGCATTAACAGTTGGAACATCCTGCTTGAAAGAGCTGTGAGGAAGGGAGATGTTGCAGTTGTGTTTTCAGAGGTTCTGCCAGATCAGCCATAAAAGTCTTCAGCATGAAAACTGGCCGACGATCAAGAGCTACACTTACATCACCGAAAATAACACTCGTAACTAGCTCGCACAGGGGCGATTGAAGGATTAAAGTGGGGCTTGTTAAGTGACAGTGTGTCCAGCGTGTCAGCTATGCCTGCCTAATTGCGGTTAACATTTATCTACTCATTTGACATCATTGAGCTTGTGTCACCGTTTCCATACATCACAGCCCGCGATCAATGAAAGAAATAGATTATAGATACGGAAAATGCTCCAAGAGGCTCATCATCTTTTACCTCTGCATTCTGGACATCCTGTGCAGCTCCATGTCATCGCTCCCACGGAAACCTTTTGCAAATGGGTTGTTCTCAATCTTCAGCTGGGTTATCTGAAAAAACAAAAACACACTTGACATTACTGCACAATAAAATAAAATAAAAACTTCTTGTGCTGGTTGTGTTTTTCATTCCAAGATCATCAGCTACAAACTTTAAATTTTTTACATTTTAATTCCAAGATCAACATCTACAAACTTGCATCAATATTTTTTTCCCCCTTAAAATAGCTGCTATTTAAAAATGCAACATTTAAGCAACAAGCCTCTCACTGCAAGGCCTCTGCAGCCTGAGGCTCACATAATGACAGTATTACAACATGTTTTTCGCGGAGCTGTGTCTTGAAGTTTTTTTTGGACGCATCCAAGTGCTCACGAGTCGCCCAGGAGAACGAAATAATAGCTCACATTTCCAGAAACCGTAGATGCTCAGAGGGGTCCTAAACAATTCAATAAAAGCATGTCTCAATAAGACTTATTTTCATTGCATAATTTATAATGTTACATTTGATGGTCTCTGGCTTAGCAGACAGTTGGCACGAGTCTGACAGATAAAAATGATGTGATTTATTACATGACTTTAAGATTTTGGTTTTGAAAAAAAAAAAGAAAGAAAAAAAAGTCTTTGTTAGTATCAAACAACAAAAGTGCAGATTTTGTTTTGAAACAGTAAGCAAATCCCAAAGAGCTTAAACACAATCCAGGGATATCCCTCTCATGAGCAGTGGTTTCTGGCAGGTAATTAGTTGGCAGCTCCTTGGTGCTTCCAGCTTTCTGACAAGACTGGAGGTTTGTCTGCACGCTGGCTGACACTCTCACCAAACCTTGTAAAATCTCTCGTGTGACACTTTGCTAGCTTCTTGTTAATACACGCATCCTGGCAGAGCGTTTGCATATTGTTTCATCTTTTGAAAAAAAAAAAAAATTGTTGAGAGTCCTGGTGCACTCTGTTTACCCTCTGCTGTGAGCGCTCCAGGAGAAAACACAGCTAGACAAATAATTGCCCATTCCAAAGTGATAGCCTGAGCTCAGTTTACAGAAAAAGAAAATAAGATATTTTGCAAAAAACACATGTGAGTTCTTCGACTGGCTGGACTCGGAGGATGGAAATAATCAGAGCACCGAGTATGAATACTATTAAAAAATAATTTGGGAGTGGACTCAAGACAATTTGGGCAAAATTCATTCACGACTTCAAAGTCTCAAAGCAACAGTTTTCTAGACTGTGTCAAAACTCTGCTCATTAAAATAACATGGGGGTGGTATATTTCCAGATGCTGTGCTATTTTAGCTGGAGGAAGAGAAGCACTTCTAATAAGGTTTTCTATTAAGCAGAACATAAGCCATATAGAGAGCTACATATATTCATCTCTCAGCTCAGAGATCATTTCAGAAAACACTGTTTGGAAAAATGTTTTAATTAGAGCATACGGCAGGAAAAGAGGTGAAACCAGACACTTTGACCATTTTCATTAGCTGAGAGTCTAACAGGTGAATTGGACACATGCCTGCAGCTCGTATTGCTCTAGCAGATGTCAGACTGTTTGATTAGACAGTGGTGGTAACGCGCCTGGAAATCAGAAATGCTTGTTTTTCTGCAGGTCTGGAAAGCCCCAATAATTAGCCGAGAGGTTACGATCTCAGCCCCCAATAACATGTTTGAAAATAATGAATGGTTTCTACAGAATGTCGGTCATTTGTGCTTCCTGTTCCCAGAAGCGCGCGGAGACTCGGGATTGGCTGCGGGGACATTATGAGCTTTCGCCCCTTTTTCTCCCATATTCCCCAAACTAAAAACATGTAGGCCTACATGGTTCAGTGACGTTAAACAGACGCTGTTTACAGATATCTGTGATCCCGGCATTTTTTTCCCCCCAGAAATTTGGACAGAGTAAATACTGAGTTTTATTTCAAGAAGGAACAAACAACTATGAGGCTCCAAGGCCTGGATAAACCACACACACACTCCATATAACGTATATTTAATGCTGTTATGGGTCTTTACTCTTTTTTTTTTCTTTTTTAAATTGTTGTGTAACATTTTTTTTGCAGCGTTTAAACACTAAAATGAGCAGAAACAGCGAGACTCATTTTTATTAACTTTTATTAGGCTCATTTAAGATACAGGTTAATGTCCCGTCAATTAACTGCAAAAAACTAAAAATATAGAAAAAAATGTGAATACATAATAATAAAAATAACAAATTACGGTTGATTGGTTATTTTCCGTTTTATTTTATTTTATTATAGACTATTTTATTTTTATTAGAATTTCGTTTCTTTAAGCAGGAGACTTTGAAACCTTCTGTTTTATGTTGCGCATCTGTCACCAACGCACAACAGGCTGTTCTGATAAATAACAGGCCAGAGATAATCTCCTGATGAGATAATCGAGTTAATAAAATCTCCACTGTTTTTTTCTGCCACTGTGGAATTGACTTAAAAGACAAAAGATAAAAACAGAACACTTTCTAACCCAATAATTAATAGAAAATAAATATCAAAGTTTTTCTAAAATTGCAAAATAAAGTATTTATTTTGACCATTAATTACAACCTGGGCGTATTATTGTTACTATTATTTCTATAAGCCTACTATTAATATAGGGTGTGATCGTCATCATCATGTGTTCATCCGCCTGAGTGATGCGGCCCTATCTGCTTTATCTGCAAGTTGTCTCACGCTACAAAGCGCTGTGGGCTTGTAACTTGGAAAAAAAGAAAGTCTCTTGAGGTCAGACGTCGTCTAGTCGGGTATCTGCAGCTTTCCCTCCGTCTGTCAGTGACTCAATGTGATAGCAGAGATTTTCAGCTGACAGTGACAAGGCTTCGCGCTGCTGCCTCACACACAACTTTGCGTTTCTCTGCTGCAGCCACTCACAAACCACACAGCCGTCAGGGCAGCCCTCAAATAAAGAAGGGGGCAAAATTCAAATAAAGTTGTGAATGATTTAATCATTATTTGGAAAGATAAGTCTATAGTGTGATGATTGTTTTGTATTCATTTATAAAAATCTATATATAATAAATCGATTCTCCTTAGTACCGGCCTGTTTTTAAATGCGCAACATAATATCCCCTTTGCGTTTCTGCTGCGTTTTCCCTTTCACCTTAATGAAATGAAATGGCCTCATAAAAAACAATTAAAGTTACTTATTTGCAGTAGAAAAAAATTCAAACCAACCCAAAATCCAATAGAAGCTAATGAAGGACTTACCTTGTGGTTCTGATAGGATGTGACCGCGATGAAGGCAGTCTCCGGGAAGACGTGGGTGCAGAAGGCCGTGTTCTTGGAGCCAAAGCCGTTATTTTCATCCGCCTTCACGATGTGGATCCTCGGTTGGTACTTGTGCATGGAATTTAAAATGATCTGCAATATAAACCCCCCCCCCCCCGAGATGCTTAGTGTTGTAGACTTGAATGCAAATTATCATAACAAAGTTTGTCAAAAATAAATAAATAAAACTTTAGAAAAAATAGAACAAACTTTTTCATCTTCTTTTTTAATGAGAAAAGATTGTAAGAGCCCAGTTGCTTTGAAAAGTGTAGAAAAGTAGTTTAAATGTAATGCAAAAAACAAAACAAAAAGTTTGGTTGATTGGAGTTAAGCTACTGTTCACAAGCAATTTTCTACTTTTTTTTTCAGGCTGAGGATACTCAGTTTACAACAAGTACAAAATGAAACCCAAGCATATAGCCTATAAGACCTGATGGGCATCATGGCAGAAAAGTAAGACATTTTATTGGCATCATTTTTTGCTACACTAGAGTTAAAACCAAGGAATAAAACGTATAAAGGCTTGGCAGTTATTTATATTAAAGTAATGTAATCCATTAATCAAACAGAACCACAATAAATCAAATGAAGCTTTTCTTTTCCCCAGTCAAAATTTGAATTTTCTTTTTAAACTATATTACATATGACCTAAGGTCAACTTTTATTACACTACAAAAGCTTCTGAAAGTTTTACTGTTTCATGAATATTGCAAATAAAAATGGGCCGTGTGCAGAGTTATTAGAAAGCCCACTCATATGAACCTTTACACTCATTAAGAAATACAATTCTTACTAGTTCAGCCTGAAAAATGAAATAAAAACTTTGAGCAGTAACATAGTAATTTACTATATTACCCTGTGTGTCCCCATGGCAGAGTAATGAGATGAGCAATAAGACTGCAGGTCGTCTCTCTGGTTGCCCCTTTAATCCGACTAACCTAGCCTATGCTAACTAATGACTACTACCAGTGGCTAGCTTGGCGACATTAAGACGCACTCCACACAGCTGAACTTGAGCCTTGAACTTCTCTTTTGAGGCCCTCTCATGCGTGGGTTTTAAGTCTAATTGTTTTGACGGAACAGGGGGTCATGGTCGTCGGCCTTCAGGAAAATCTAATGGTTTTTATTTTCACCCGGTCCACTTACATTTAAAGATTAAAAAAACAGAGCTGTCTTTTTTTCCCTTCTCCTTCTCCTTCTCCCCCTCCTCTGACCCCCAACCCCCTCCATTTACCCCCCACCCTTCTGTCCCATAGGCATTCCTCTTATCTGCTATCTCAAAGGTTGTTTTTGTACCTGCCTTTCACTGCCAACATGAGGAGAGACAAGGGATCGCCCTGACCTCCAGTACCTGTGGGGGCATCACACATGCAGGCATACCCCCCCCTCCATCTTTTCTTAGAGCCGAGTGAACCATAGAGGCCTAACATAGATGATACAATAGTCATCCATTATTAATTTCCAGTTGAACTTGATCTCATTTCATGGTGCAATAGGTTTTTTGTAATGGGCAGACACTGGTTGCCGTGCACCTTGTCAATGCAAGATGATTTAATGGAAGTTACTGACCCTGTGCACAAAATATCATCACGTTGGTTAGATGAGCATGAGTTGAGGAGAGCATGACTTTTGTACAGTTTCCAATCTATCATGAATGGAACTATTGGGATCAGAAAGTTTTAGAGCTGAAAATTGAACCTGTTTTTTTTTTTTTTTACCAAGAACTGAGAAAAACTGAGAAAAATTGAACCTAACAGGTAAATTTGTCTTCATTTTCATATTTAAGTGAATTATTTCCTGTGTTGTAAAGTTATGCCACTCTTGTAGATGAACCATTGTGAACCACAGAAGTGGCATTTCTGTTCTGTCTGGATTCTTAGAGGCTTTAACTTTCTATGAAAGAGCTTTTCAAAAATATCTGAACCAAAGTGCAGGAAAAAAAGTAGGTTAAGTGAAACATTTTCCCATGCATGCCTTCACTGATGCCTTATTTGAGGTCTGCAGAGATGCGTCCGAGCTTGGGACCTAAACCACAACAACAAGCCCATCAGTGCAGAACCCATCATTCTCCACACTACATGGCCTTAGAAGCTAAAAAAAAAAAGCCCGTCGCTGAGACACATTAGAAGTTGCATGGAAATTTTTAAGTGTACATTTAACCCTGGAAAATAGCATGGTCCAATGACTGTGGGTTCCCAAAGTCCAGTATGTGTGTTAGTGGGGGCAGGGGTGTAGCTGCAGACCACCCACCGGGGGCCCCAGCACACGCCTCGTCTCCCAGGCCCAGCCGCTGCCCTGCCTGGGTCTCAGTATCTCTGCAACCCCCCCTCCTCCACCTCTCTAGCCTCTGGATGATAGTATTTAATGATAGTGAGGGATCACTTTGGGTCTCACGCCGCTGCCCTTTTCTTTCAAGTCCCACCACATCAGAGAGTTTCCCCGAGCCTCGGGATTAGAAGGCTTTGTACACCATCATCTATTGCTCATCGCACACTGCCATTCAAATATAAACAGTGCGATCCTCACACTCCACCCTCCTGGCCAAAACATGTGTGGGAAGACGGGGAGACGAGTGCAGGAGCAAAGCGAGGAGGGGAGGAGGGGAGGAGGGGGGGAGAGAGATGAATAACATTGAGAAATATTCCTGGAGTGGAGAGCGAGATCAAAGCTGAAGCTGCAGCTTGGTATGAAACCTGAGACTAAAACAAATGATTTTTTTTAGGAATTCGAGAAAACAACACCAATTTGCTTACTCGAATCCATAACAATGAGTCCACAGTTTTACTGTAGAGGGTTAAGAGGAAAAATACTTCACCAAGGTCAAAGCACCGAAAGCAAAATAAAGTTCAGTATCGAAAGTAGGAGTTCTCATTAAGTTGAATGTTCCCCTCCAGAGTTAACAACCGTTAGCAATGTACATGCAGCATTTTCAGATGAACCCTGCCTTTAACTGTAGTTTATCTGAGAGCAACACATCATCTTTGACAGTAGCAATGTGGGACAAAAACTACTACAGTCACTATAGCTGTCAAACAGCAGGATAAAAGGGTGCAATATTTTCACATCCAATGCAGTGGCATAAATACTCTAAGATAGCGTAAAGGAGACTTTGCACAACTGCTCTAGTGTTTTATAACAAGGAAATAAATCCATTTAACCATATACACAACACCATCAACTGACCTTTACTATGATATGTGTATATTATGGGAAGATATATGTCAGTGTTATTGGGCTGTTCAGATACATCAAGAGTATGTTATGCTGCACTTTTTTTTTGCACTCACATGTTCTAAAATATCAATTAAAAAAGAAAGAAAAAGAAAAAAAACAGACATGCAAATACAGACAAACAAATTTGTGTCACTTAAAGAAAATTAAATCTGCACCATTTTTCTTTGCTAATGCAAAAAAAGTTGTAAATCAAAGTAATTTAGCAGAATTTAAGACGGTGTGCATTAAAACCTGTTAAATTGTGACGAATTTCAATAAAAACAAAACAAAGTTTGCACGTTTAACCCTGCACGCAAACACTCAGGCCCCATGTGGCTCAGCTTTCTTCGCAGCAGTCCTGAGCTGTGAGCTCGGCCCTGCTCAGTCCGCAGACATGTGTCTCATTACCAGACTTTTTTTTTAGAGAAAAACGTCTGCCTCAGGCCTGTCCCGAGCTGTTCCAATCTAAATCAGCAATATGTTTTGGTCTCATGTCTCACTGCTAGTAATTATAAATCATCTACAAGTTATTTCAACCAGCTGGACCAACAAGCTGATGGATTAGATTTCTGGCCAGCCACCAGCGTTTCATTTATGAATCCCATGGTGCCGTCTCCCAGCACAAAACAGTGCGAGCCAGGAACTACTGCAACCAATCAAAAAACGCACGTTAACCTAAAATTTACAACAATGCTGCACATTCCGACTGAGCCCCGGCTTCATTTCACCAGCTGGGCTCTGGCAAGGCAACAACCACCACCACTGGTGCCATGTGGATCGATAGCAGCTTTTGTGTGTGTGTGTGTGTGTGTGCGCATGTGTGTGTGTGTGTGTGTGTGTGGTGAAAGAACACACACTGGTATGCATTTTTTTTTCAGTCTCATTTTAGATTCAAACTGGAGTCAGTGAAACAAATGGTTGTAAAAGACTTGACACTAGTTAGACTACCTGTAGCTATCATAATAAGACCAGGTTTTCTAACTCTTAATAGGGTTTTCTAGCTCTTAATGACCTCTTAGATTTACATAAAACTACCTAAATAAACAACTTTTTTCTCAACCCCGATGAACCTTATTCACTTTCACATCTCTCATTACCATTAACTGAACACTTTTAATGACTTTGATTGAGTCAAAGTCATTTCCTGGTGTTTCTCCTTATAATTTAACCTCTGTCCTTAGAAACGGGCCTGCTATTGATGTGCCTCTTTTACCCAAGCTCATTATTGTTTTGTTTTTTTCCTCTTCTTTCCTTTAACGACTGTGCCCATTAGTAAGAAAGCTAATTGTGTAACTATTTCATTTCCACAACAAGACATCTAATTAGGCCTCAATGTGCCCATCAACCCAAAATTTTATGAAAACCTGTGGCCAACAGGCTCATTTGTAGCCTGAAAACACGTTGATGAAGTAAGTGATATTTGTGTTTTCTGTTTTGGGTACGACAGAAATAACAAAAGCCCGGGGGCCAGATATTGAGTTGAGGATAATGAGGAGTTAAGGTTAGGAAATGGGTACCATGCAGTCCCTTGCTGGTGAAGGGGAGGGGGCAAGGGAGGTGATGGGAGGGGTGCAATTGACTCTTTCCTTTTTGCTAAAAAGTGCCCAACTGCTCCCTTTTACTTATGAAAGCAGACTTCCAGGAGGTCTGCAACCTTTATGCATACAGGGGGTGCTATAATAAACCCAGCAACACAAAGTACCAAAGAGGGTCCAGGATGCTTGTATAACAAACATATTATTCCACTTCACCATCAATGCTGGCAGGATGAAAAGAGTCGACGTTCAAATTAAGATCTTTGTAAACATTATTAGAGATGAGTGTTTTCTCCAAACAGCAGCTTTAAGTTAAATCGACTCATTAAAACATGACGATATTATTTTTCATTTACTGTGTGCAAATCAGGGGGACATGATGATCGGTCTACTTAAGTAACTATACATTTAAAACTAATTTATTAACCAAATTTCACTTCTCTTGTCACTTTTTGTTATTTAAACTCATCTCTCTTGCATTAAATCGTTAAATAATTCAACTCAATCAAGCTCAGAAAAGATGCTTCCTTTATGAGACTGAGAGAAATTGAAAATTTTCTGCCAGGATTTTTTTCTTAGTTTCACTGAGAGTAACTAACTAATTTTTCAACACCTAAACAGGCCAACTACAATTATTTATTTAGCTACAAGACAAGCAACAATGGTTGCAAAAAATTCCATCAACTGTCCTTTTCTCTCTGTGAATTTCCTAAAGCAATACTCTCTGAAATGCAGCAGAAACGGGAAAATCTCATTTGTATCAGAAGAATCACAACAATAGAGGAAGTTGAAAAAAACAAAACAATTTAGGCAGAAAAAAAAGGAAAAACAGCAATGCAGCAAAAATGTGTGATGAAAAAAATAGTTGTGCAATTTGATTTTAGCAGTGAATGTGGCAATGTGTACGACTTTGCACATAATGCAGAAAGTTTTCACACAATCAAAACTTCATGAAAGTAAAGTACTTGACTTGGAGAAATTCTCAAATTGGTCTGTTCAATCTTTAAAGTAGTTTTTATGAACACAGCCTTAATGGTGCTTTATCATGCAATACATATAGATATATACACATATTGTATATATAAAAGAAAACTCAGTAGCAGGGGGTTGCAGATTAATCCGACTTTTTTTTTTTTTTTTTTTAAGTTAGGCCTTGATTGCAATATGTGTAAATCAATAAGAAATAAGAAAGTGGGCTATAAAAACGGATTATTTAAAATAGGCTATAACCAATAATAGTATTATTAATAATAATAATTATACGTATTTATTAGTGTTATTATTAGCTGTATTATTATTATTTAAAGTAAGTCGCCAATTTGTCTGTTATTTACATTCTGGGTGAAGGAGGAAAACAATCATTACATGCACTCATCGTCATCATCATCAGGTGTGAAAACCAGCATTTGTTGTGTAAAGCGCGACAGAGAGGCTCATGGGTGAAGCCCCACTGAGCAACAAACCATGCGAAAACTAGATTATTATTACATCCCCCGTGATGTGAGTGTGTGCATTAATAGTAAATAAGAGATGATGAGGCGTCGGCACCTACGTGTCCGAACGGGTCCAGGTGGTTGTTGGTCAGTTTCAGCTTCTGGAAGGAGACGAGCTGCCTCATCCAATGCGCCCCCGTGGCGGGAGAGTCCGGGTGAACGTAGAGTCTCCCGGGCATCGCCGGCTCAGCCTTCCCGGTCACAGACCTGGGAACACAGTCACACTGTAACACCTTGGACTGACACACACACAGTCACACACACGAGCAGGCTGCCGGTGCGGGCGCTCTAACACACACTGGAAGAGGAGAACCATGTCTGTGGTGCAACATGTGGACTGGTTTTCTTGGGTTTTTTTTATACTGAGATTATTATTAAATTATTACAGAGTACAAATTTAAAAATAAAATAAATTATATAAAAGGCAAATAGCTCAGAAATTAAATTATACAGAAAAACGAAAGACAAAAAGGAAAATGAAATAGTTAATGGGACGTCGTTACTAACCACTAACAACTGATCTAGGATAATTGTTCATCTAATTAAAAAATGCATTAGGTCTTATTCAAATTCAATAAATAGACGTATTAACCAACATTATGGCATATGCAACAGGTTGGATTTTGGAGAGACCGCCCTCCTGTTAGACCAGGAGGTGAATCAGTTCCATGACAGGCTTTGGACAGGTCATTATCGGCAGTATTGGCATGTGATTATCCGCTCTAAGTAGGCTATCTCCTCATTGAGAGGCACTGACCCAAACAAGACATTCCTGGCCAAGGTTAGAGAGACCGACATGACACTAAACAAATATGTTTATGCTCCACGGTGCAAGAAAGGGCCTTGTTGCAGTGAACATATGTAGCCTGGTATAGCTTTAGGGGAGAAGTCATCAAACATCCATTCAGCACCGCGAGGATTCAGCTCCGGCACAAACGCGTCTCCCTGCTGACTACATTTCCTGGCAACCATTAAAAAACACACAGTTCATAATTCTCGAGGAATGAATACGTTCACTTCCGATTCTCCTCCATCAGGACGACAATATATAAGATTTCCTGTTGGAGTAGACTCCACAGAGAGCAGCTGCGACCCCCAAGACAGTGACCTGACCTCTGTATGAAACATCCTGCATGTGCGTAAAAGTAAAAAAAAGAAAGAAAGAAAGAAAGAAAAAGAAAAAAGTTTCTGTGGAGATGAGTCTTTTTGTGTGTTATATATTTACATACCATTTATTGTCAGCGAATTTGTATCGATGGTCATCTGCGGGAACAACATCCATCAGGAGAATATATTTAGTTTTGGGGTTTAGGCCCGTGACCTTCACTTTGAAACTGGGGAACATTCGCCTGTAAAGGACAAAAAAACAAAACAGGTTTATAGCGCGCTAATGGTGTTTCCGTCAAAGTGTGGACACAAAAAAGAGAAGGAGAAATAGCACAAGAAAAAAATAGACTGTGGTGGTGTGTTTTCATTGTTTTCAGCTCTGGTGAAGAAATTAGCGGAAATCACATCCAAATTTTGGCCGTTTAGCTGCGTCCAATGCGTAATTAAGAAATTATGAATGAAGACAAATGAGTCTTTTCAGAATAAAGTTACTAAACTAAACAAAAAATGGTGTAAATGTCTATATTTGGGTTGGAAAGGTGAAGACTATAAGCAGCCCAGGACATCAGGTCTGTGTGAGACCTGCACATTATAAAATGTTTTTCCACTGTGGGCCAGATTTTTTTTTTCTTGCAGGATCCGTTTAGTAAATCATTTGGATATTTGCTGGGCTATCTGTCATTCAGCAGGAAAAAAAAACACAAAATATGAGTAAGGCTATCAAGTCTCACGAGTCAGAGGGAAGGGCTGAATACGAGGAGGGCTGCTGTGTAATATCATTTCACGCCAAAAACACGAGTGAAATGACTGACGGGAATATAATGGGAGACTTTGTGCAGCTGTGAGAAAACACTTTTCCACTGGCCGCGCTGGAGAGCACAATGAAATGTAGCTGTGTTAAATTATAAATGTTGGTCATTTATAATACACACACGCGCACACACCCACGCGTGAGCCACCGGTCATTTGACATGAGCAGACACCGGCGGCCATGCACGCATACAGTCCATTATGCACGTTCACACTCAGCCGACGCGCGTTATTTTGACTGGATGCAGCCAGAGGGCAAAGCGTGGAGCTGACAGCGGGACACATGTAGCTACAGCCGCTGCACAACATGTTGCACGCAAAGAAGTGTTGTAGGCTGGAGGGAGGAGGATGTCTGCATACAATCTCATACACACATGGATTACAAATGGCACAACACATGCTCCTAAAATGACTTGATTTCACGAGTGGGGTAGGGGGTTAGACTCACACTCAGCAGTATTTTTTGCACCAGAGGTTTATCCCTTTGCTCTCTCAGGATGATTGGTCGATGGAATTGCATTTCCCTACAGGGGCCACCCAGACTAAAATGTAGCTATGTGGTGCTGCAGCGCTAAAGCGTCCACCAGATGCTCTGTGTTTTCTCTGTGGTTCCTCAACAGTGTGTATTTCCAAATCCCCAAAGCAAGAAAAAATTCCAATCGGGCCTATTGTCTATTTGAACTGAGAAATAGGCCTAAAGAAAGATAAATATATAAACATACTCATTGCGTGTGCAGCCTTATCATCAAGCAGACATGCAGCCAACAACCGCTTGTGCATGATGAGTATTTTCCAGGCTTAAACGTTTTTATAAATAGATATTTTTTTTTAAAGTCTTACCTTCCGGCTTTGGTGATGATCATCTCCGTCCCCACCTCGTGAAACTTCATCCACAGTTCCCTCTCGTGCAGGTAGACTTTTATTCCCTCCATTCCCTTCAAAAATAAAACACCTTAGGCTTAGTGTCTGTGTACCGCTAATACACTCATGCACTTTTACGCAGAGGTGCCATGCACTACTCTCACAAACTTTTGAGGCCTTCTTGAGTTGCTCAAACAGCCTGTTGTGAAAAACGTCTGTCTTCGGCTGCTAAAGGTGGAATTATAAATGATGAATAATTATAACGTTACATCTAATTTTAAATGGACAAGCAAAAACCTCTGAGTTGCTGCACATGCAAGTCTCAACAATAAATAATATAGGATATATAGTGACAATGTAATCCTTATGTAACCACTTAGTAACTCAACATCGGCATGCACTCGTCATTCTGCTGTCTTCAGCCTGGTGGGCCTTGCATCTGCATTTAACCCAAAATTAAATGCGGAATATGTAACATAATAAAACACAATGTCTCATATAAAGCTTGTGAGAAATATAGTCTCATATGAACTCATAAAAATGTGACTAATGTAATCGAAAATACCAAAAGAATCTTTCTCATCTTCAGCTTCTCTAATTAATTTTCCAAACAGTTTCTGGGGGCAAATCGGTTAAGTTCAACTTCACTATAACTTTAGCACAAAACTTTAGTACAAAACAGAATGAAAAAAAAAAGTTATACACTGTATAAACAGTATACATTTATTTTGGGAACTAATGGAAATTATCCACCACATTAACATCCATCACATTAACATATATCAGCTCTCCTCGGATTTTCTAAAGTGCAAAGCAACAACGCAAAGCTGCGAGAAGGACTTGAGCAGAGTGGATGTGTGGGCTCGGTGTGCAGCCTGCAGCAGTGAGAGTGAGGCCTGCACGCTGACTGATACTGACCTGCTGGATGTAAGTTGTCTGTGAAGATGGGGATTTGCTTGAGGTCCCGTTCTGTTTCTCTGATTTATTATCGCTTTGTACTTCCCTTGAATCCGAGCCACCAGGAGAGTTTTGGAGGCCAAAAGTCTCCTCTTGGTCCGCCATGACAGGAGCTCCGTGAACTACCGCCCCAGCTGCAAGACCCAAAAACAGATATGTCAGTGTGTGTACAGGACTGTGTACTCACTTATTAACAACATCCCTTATTCCAATGAGTTTATATACGCACAGACAAACACAAGTAAACTTTGTCACCACGTGACCAAGAAGTTCTCCAATTTTTTGGAAAGTACAGTGTGCCAAATGCATCACAGACGAATAACTGCAACTCAGGCATCCCAACGTTATAAATAGCATAATGCATTAATGTACCAAGTTCAGCGTTCAGACTTACTGCATAATAAACCCAACTTAAGTTAAATTGTTGAAATAAGATGGAGTTTTGGTTTGTGCCAAGTAGCATGATCATAAATATAATGCTATTAGAGATAATCTATTATTTGAATTATATGGATTTATGCTGCCTAATATATTCTCAACATTACAAAAATGATGCCTTGTTTTGGGAGAACCAAGGCTGCACATTGAAGCATGCAGGCCCCTCACTATTAGGAAATACGGATTTCCTATTTAGGTTCCCCCCCACAACAATAAAAGGCAATGAGCTTTGTTGTTGTTATAATGTGGCAACGCGGTGGTGTCCACGTTAAAGTGAAACACGGTTGAAAAACTAAATCCTCCACACTCAACACGGTGTCAGTTGTTGCAGCGAGCAGCGGCTTCGTGCAGCGTAGAGCAACGTCCACTACCATGTAAACCGCTATGAGCTGCAACCAGAGTGAAATACACGTAGCTGGATCAGAGCAGGATCAGCTTACCTCCAAACAAAAACACGTCGCAGCCTGAGAGTTGGACACGGAGATGGCACAACACAGAGAGAGAGAGAGAGAGAGAGAGAGAGAGAGAGAGACAGACAGAGAGAGAGAAAAGAACCGGCGTAGAGTCTATAAACTGTGCAAAGCCGCCGATCCCGAATCAGATAATCCAGGCGTTTAGCTCGACCAGGCTGCACAGAGCCTCCATGAATCCTGCTTTTTTTTCTCCTTCTCACCCCGGCGCGCTCTCTCTCTCTCAGTTTAAGTCCAGATCTCTCCTACAAGCGGAGCGGCGGCCGCGGAGGTCCTCGCAGAGCTCGGTGACAGCCACAACGAGACGCTCCCTTATTGGTGCCCTTATTTTAGAAGCCGAGGACCCGTTTTTTTGTGTGCGCCGACCCCCGCCGAAAAGCGCCGAGTACTGAGCTGTAGCAGAGTCCCAGAGGAGCAGGTCCGTCACCTCCTTCTTCCCTCCTCTCTCTCTCTCCCAGTCTCTGCCTTGTCAATTCTACAACCCCCCCTTCCCCTTTCCCCCCTCCTCTCTCTCTCGCTCGCGCGCGCTCCCTCGCTAACCCTCCACTGCGCATCAATGACCAACCGTGCGAAGCGGAAGCGGAGTCCGCGACGTAGATCGAGGGAGGGGGTGATGAGGGGGGTTAGCCTGTGCAGGAATAGTATTGGTTTATACCCCAAATAATAATTCCTTCCAGGTCCCCACCCCGGGTCTTCTGATTTTTCCGCTCTAAACCCTCTTTAATCCCCGTCTGGTAGCACGAACCCGTTTGGTATTTGGCATTTCATGCGTCGTGACGCGCACCCTCCTCCTCTTCTTCTCTTAACTTTTAGCCTCCGGACAATGTAGAATAAAATTCATTAAACACTACACCCAGTCTCTGTTTGATAGGCGCATACTGCACATTGATTAATCGACCATATGTTTTTTTTCCGCCTGTAGTTCTATCACTGCCTGAGCAATTAACAGCGCCAATTAACGAACCGTTTGCTAAAGCAGGTTGTCTCTAAATGTTATGAATGAACCTTTTACTAAGCATTAGTCACCTCTTAAAGAACAAGGCACGGCGCATATGCGTCAGAGTAGGAGCATAAAAAGACTTGGATACATCTGAATTGGGTTTATTCATCACCAGATGAAAATTAGAATAAAAAATAATAATGAACTTGGGGGCAGTGGATGTACAGGTTATATTACGTCCAGTGGTTTGGTCTTCACACTGTATCACAACAAACTGCCAGGTCTCAAAGCCACGTTGACAGTGAGAGTGTCTGGTTAGATATAGGCTGCACCACCGCAGACGCTGATGCATCTGACCTTATCATGTCAGGGCAAAGACATAACCCACTAATGTACGCACTGCAAAAAATGACCACGTTTCCACTTTTCATACAGATACAGAACTCGGTTAAGAGTTAATCAGCCTCGACCGCGTGCCGTAGTTGGATACTTTCAAACTTACAACCTCTCCTCGCCCTAACAGTGTTTTTCTTGAAAAGTAAATACAGTGAACGGTGAATAGCTTTACTTTTCTCCTGTTCCTCCCGAGACAAGAAAGAAGAACAGTTGAAACAGTAAGAGGGGCCACATGCGCAGAATATTTGATTTCAGTTAAAGACAGTAGCAACGTGAAATCACAGCACTTAAACAAAAAGTTATCACTTTTTGCAGTGTGCGCACCAAAATATGTCATTTGCACTTCAGGCTGTTATCTCGTTATACAGAAGCCCGGAGACTCACTTTCCTCAGCAGTCAGTGCTTCAGGCTATCACACTGTTAGGGTTATTGTTTATGTGGACTGAATATGAGACTTAATAGTGGATGAGTGGCACCAGTCTGGACGAAGCTGAAATGACATTTTTGAAGAAGAAAATACCCTATCGAGTTTAAAATAAGATAATACAAAGATATAATATATCTCATGATGCTGAATATGTAATTTCTGCACAATATGGCAGACTTTTGTCCAACAACATTCCCTTGAAAAACTAGGCACTGCACTTTAACAAATGTTATTTCAACTTTTTTCAGTCTTATGTTTAAATGTTTGTTTCTTATCAAAATAGATGCAGGTCTTTTAAAGAAGCAAGAGGCTGAAAAACAGCCCGTTAACATTACACACATTACACACACAGCTCTGAAAGGCTTCCCAGTGGCATGCCCCTCCATTACTGTATCAACACAAGTAACGTAGGCTCTGCAGAACCTGAGCCACAGACCTGATGTTTTCTTTTCTTTTTTCTCCAGAGCGCAAATACAGTATTACCAGAATATAGGCATAAAACTGACCCAAGATCAGCAAACACCGTATGATTATTATTGGCTGAGCTGGAGTTTGTTTTACAGCGTTATTGCACGATAACATGCGATATTAAAATACAGATAAAAACAGAGGGGAAAAACTGCATTTCATCAAAAGAGGAAAAAGGAGGACACATGAAGGAAAAACATCCCATCTCGAGTTTGTATATACATGAAATAACTCATACAGTAAACAGTATACAAGTGAAGTCAATAGCCTATAATGTCAAAGTCAGTATTATGAAATGTAAACCTTTCTCTAGTCAGTAAGACGCTGGGGGTTATAAGGTTTATATTATGGTTCAGTATCGTTATGCCTCCACCCTACAAACGCCTTGTACAGTTTTATTTGTTCCGCTTTCGCCATTGAGTCACTAATAGGTCTGAAAAGTCATTTAGGATAGGAAAGAGAGGGAAACACACACACACACACACAGAGGGAGAGAGAGAGAGAGAGAGAGAGAGAGAGAGAGTTGGTCTACACCAGTTTTATAAGAAATTAAAAAGTGAAGTGCAGAATCGGACAACAAAGGTTTGGGGTTTCATGGAGAGGAACCGTGAAAAGAATCGGTCATTAAAGAGTGAAGGAGCGCGTGCACATTGATCAGAAGCCTAATGAGCAAATAAAAATGCAAAAAAAAAAAAAAAAAAACAGTTCACGTGCCGGGAATATTCATTAATATAATTAACTCGCGGCCTCCAGTAGGAGATGCGTTAACTAAGACTAACGAGACATTTGAATATGTTTTTAAAAAAGCCTAAATGTGGCGAAATTCAGTCATTTTCTCAAATAACAGCAACGAAGGAATTATAGTTTTGAGACATTTAAAGTCTCACTGCAACAAACAACACAGTTTCGTTAAACATATCCTCCATGGTTGATCAGATTTGACCCTACACCTGTAAAGACGCAACATCATCCTCACACTATTGTTATTTCAACCTACAATACACATTAAATATTGTAAATATAAGAACTGTAAGCCCCTGATTTGCATCTACAAGCCACTAAATAGCTAAAAAAGAAAAAAAAAAAGATTGAACAATAGCCTACATTTTGAGGGTAGGCCTATTCACAAAAGTTATCTAAAAAATAAATCACAGTAAAGTTCAAAAGACACAGCCGTTAACATCCATAAAACTTCAACACACGCTATGGTGCATAATGTCGAACAGCTGAATATAATAAGTCTTAAATAAGTAAAATTTAATTAAAATGCTAAAGTTAAACATGTTATTATATCCTGTATACAATTTCTATTTATTTACACATTACTGCTTTCCGTATAACTGGCAAATTGACGGGAAAGCTCGTCTGCATTTGCATATTATTAATAATTCAATGGAGGTGCTCCAGCTCAGTATAAGACCACGTGATGAAAGACAATTTAAGACTTGCAACACAATTACATTACAATAATGTAATGACTGCAATTTACTTTAGAAAATCACCTATGATTAAACTGTAAAATAAATCTGAAAATGAAATGAAAACTGCAGAGGTCCTTGCATCATATGGGGAATGACATAATTTAACATTCACACAAAATATTCTTTATCACACCATTATCAGGTTAGAAACCCCATCATAAATTTAAAATTGTTTTAACTGTGACCAAGAGGATTTTAAAAAATCAGCCAATGAAAAAATAACCTAAAGCAACATGATGAGCTTTAAGATTTGATATTACTGTATATTATTATAATTCTTCTTCTTCTTCTTATTATCATTATTAATGAGGCAATCAGCATGAAAAAGCAGTTGAGTTGTGTCAAAGCCTATACTGCAGCTGAAGTTCAACAAGACTGAATAATTGCGTATTAAAAATAAATTTGAATGATGATGGAAAGCAAAACAACACAACTTATTAAAATGAAGCACAGCACATCTGTGAATTACCTCACATTAAAAAAAATCACACCCCTTCTGTGGCAGAGAGACAATCTCTCTCTAAAAAACTAACAAACATGTTTATGTCAACTGTAAAGTTAATAAAACCTGTCCCCACTTCTAACAAAAAAAAAGAAAAAAAATTATAAATTCTCCAATGTGTGAGCAGCTAACAGGGATTTACCCTGAAATATAAATTTACCATGAAACAAAGTCCAAATGCAGCCTGCATGGAGCGCAAACAATGCATCGACCACAGGAGTCAGTGAGCGACAGTAAGTGGCGCTGACCAGTGGCATCTAAACCTCTGACCGCTGCTCTCTGCTGCAGCCTGTAAATGTGCAGTATTAAACTCATACCACTGGATATAAACAGTGTCTGAAGCCCATTAACATCATATTTCAAAAAATAATCACATTGCCAGTGACTGAGTGCGCTGTGTGGCAAGTTCAAAAAATGTCTTAAAAAACTACAAATCCCACTAATCCAGGTTGCAAATAACAAGATGCCAGAAATTAAGAATGATACATGAGGTTGAAAAAGAAAGTGAACCCAAAAAAAAGAAAGAAAAAGGAATGCGGCAACTCAAGTGAGCAACTGTGAATTTTGAGCTGCAATTGTGTGCAAGTTCACCATGCAACGCATATATACACACACAAACACCTACCCCTACACACACACACACACACACACACACACACACACACACACACACAAGCACACACACACAGGGGTTAAACACATGCTCCCTACCTCCTGGCTGTCCTGGCTGACTATTGAGTGTGTGGTCTGATGTTACCGCTTGTTTAGAGCCGTTTAAAGTCTGGTGAGACTTCAGCAGACAGGCAGGTGAAAGCGCTGGTGTGGCTAACCACCGGTCCAGCCAGGACTCCTGGGTCAGGGGAGAGGGGAGCCTGCCCAGATGCTCTGCACCCAAGACCAGCTGTGAGGTTTGTGGCTAAAAACCCATCCACGGTTTTTGGTTCTCAGGAGCCAGTGCCAGAGAAGAGGAAGGAGGAAAGAGGGGGAGAAAGAAAACAAAAGCTGCAGAGGCTGCAATTTTTTTTTTTTTTTTTTTTTGGTGGGGGCCCAATCTTTTCCAGGTAGCACAGTTAAAAGAGTAATAACCTGATTTGATAAAATAAGTATGAATCTGATATTGATCCGCCTACTGGTGCCTCTTCAAGTCATGTTCATGTTCAAGATGCACATTTTTTAACTTCTTGACTTTGAGCTGCGCACGGATCCGCGACACAAAGCATGGAGTGCATTTCATGAGCAATTTCTAAAGCATAAACAAAGGAATATTATGACTCATCCTTGTGTGGATGAAGTGCTTATGAACGCTTTGTGCTCAGCTGTTTGTATATCCAACAAACATTCCACTGTCAAATAAGCAGACAAATGTAACTGGATAATAGAGAAGATGGGACTAAGTCCTGTTTCACTGACTGCACCTTTAAAGTCCCGCCCCATCATCTACAATATATCAGCAGCAGAGAATGAAATCTTGCATATAGTTTTGCGTTTGCCCCGCTTATGGGACCTGACAGCATTACATGGCTTAGACTTAAAGACAGGGGGTGAATGGCAAAAGCTGTTTGAAAGCAATGAGAGAGAAAGACGTTTTAAAGCTGCAGGTAAGGTCATTAGAATGACTGGAAAGTGATGTATACCGACTGATGCCTCATTTGTTGGTGAGTAGCGTGCACACTCCCACTCAGCCACCACCATCCTCCTCTGTCTTTCAGTTTCTCTATATAAAGATGGAGAGTTGTAAACTCCCTCCTAATCCAGTATGGTTTCTCCCTCCATGGCCACACATGGGCCTGTGGTCTGCCCTCCACCCAAAGTCTTTGGCTGTCTTTTTATCCCCCCCCTCTCTTTCCTCTCCACTCCCCACCCTCGACCTCGTGAGTGAGTTTACCCTTGTTCCACTAGAAAAGGCAATGATAAGGTATCTGGGCCTCCATGGCGATGCAGGACTAAAAGAGGTATATCGTGTGTACGCAGATACACACACATATTCGCGTACAGTGCTCCACTTTTACAACCTGATCAGGGCTGCGGGCTCAGGGGTGGTGGTGGTGGTGGTGGTGGCGGTGGGCTTGGGGGCTGACACGTTTCTGCTAACAATCACATCACACACAGGGACCCACATTCCAACTTCCTGATCAAACCCCCCCTCTCTCTCTCAACCGTCCCACCGCCCTGCTTCCCTGAGCTATACCTCCACAACCGTCCTCCTCCTCCCCCCTAAAGATCTCGGTGTAGACTTTAGTGGTGAGAGTTTAGAGAAACATGGAATTTTTCATGGAAATATTTACAGAAATATGAAGTGACAAAGATATTAATTTCAGGGAAAAAAACAGTAAGTCAGTCAGATCACGACGGCTCAAAACTGTTCTACTATAAAGATCATATTTTGATGAATTGGAAATTCTACTAATTTTAACACATCTGGATCTAGTTCATCTTGACATGTTGGCTGGTCATTTAAGTGAAGCACATAAAGTATATGTGGGTGGGTTTTACACCTGATGTTGTGTACTCTGGTGCCCTCTAGTGACATTTTCCAATAGTTCACATTTAGACTATTGAGTCAGATTTAGGGCTATCCATATAATGCTGGGTTTTCTATAGTTTATCATGAAAAAAATGGTTATGTGTACATTAAGTTATGTAATACTATTTTAATAGTGTTTGATTTACATATACAAATCAATTGGTGGGTTAGGTTCTTTTCAAACATGATGCGTTATACACTGCATCATGCATATATAAAGTTAAAAAAATGAGCCTCCAAAACACAACCACATGTATTCAAACAGAGACACTGACGACTGCAGCACAGACACAGACACTCAGCCACCTACAGAGTTGAGGTAATGAGCATGGGTCTCATGTGGTGGTCTGCTGCAGCCACGGTCACATTCACAGGCCTGCGGGCCATCACGTCTCACTTCAGTGAGGTCAAAGCACCTTCCACTCTGACGTGTCCAAATGCACAAATTATGACTCTGTCAAATCCAGAAATTATGAATTAGGTATTTCCTTTGCCTCATATTGCATCTCTGGTATGTCCAGGATCAGTTTTGAATCCTGGGACGTTACATTCAGGCTGATGAAAGGCATTAAACACATAATAGATAGATAGGTAGATAAAAGCAAGCCCTGCTAATCCTCAAATAGGGTAAAATCTGAAACTGAGTACTAACAGTACATTTATTTTGACTTCCTTAATTCACCTAAAGGTGGAACTGGGTGGAGGATTGCACCAACTCTAACCCATATAATAAATGACTGTCTCTGTATTACATGGGAAATTGACTATAACTGTTCGAATGTGATGTACAAAAATGTATACAATGTTAACAGACAAAGTTGAAAAAAAATCCACCTGTTTATGTGTTTGTTACACATGTCTGAAATGATAAAACCTTGGATAATTATTAACACAGCTCTAACACAGCACCATATACATGAAGACACACTCAAACTAGTGCTGGAATTAGTTATTGACTTTGTATCTGACTGCCAGCTTGACTGTGATGCTATAAAAAAAAAATACAAAAGGACTGAATTAATCCCAGAAATTTCTGAGAATGTTAAAACTGGCCAAAGAAGCATTAAAATGGAAACATACAGATGATTAGATCACTGAACTTTAGAAAGACAGTAAAACGAACTAAGAGCAAATCAAGTGCAGCAACAATACTGGGGCCTAGAGGCAAAGGGAATACGGTGTGTATTCAACTTCAAACAGAGATGTATGGCAGAAAGTATGGGAAGAAACATAGAATAGAGACCATTGAGAAGAGAACATTAATTAAAAAAAAAGTAGCCTTCATTTCTTTTGGTTGGAAAAATGTAAAGCATGCACAGCCTGGAGATACAACATAAGCACTGCCACAATGACTATAACAAAGAATAGGACTGTAAGAAAGAAAAGTATGAAAAAGTACACTGGATAGGCAGCAGGAGAAACACAACCTCTTACAGCTGGACAGCAGACAGTGAGGGGGGGTATCACCAGCAGGCGGTGGTAACGCAACTACAAGAGGATACCAGCCGCTGTAAAACCTCAATGAAGAAGAAAGGCCCACTATTCAAATGCAACAAACTATAATAAACATGTTGCCTCGAGCCGACCCTCCCTGCGCCTTCTAAATTGAGTTCTCTGTAAACTTTGTCCTGACATAGCGTGCATTAAAGTGTAGCCTGGCCTACTCCTGTTTATTGGTTGATACTGGGGTCTGTTGTTGGTGTTTACAAGGTGGTGTCAATAAAAATATCACACACAGTTTGGATTCTTCTTATCCAGAAAACACAACAGATGTGGACTTAAAACATCTTCATCTAATCTGTTTGTAGTGTCTTACCTTTTATTTCTGCAGCACATGGTCAGGTTTGCATGTAGGACCAAACGGAACCGAGTGTATCTGACCTCCTTATATGGGCTGTTCCTGGAGGGCTGAACCAAGTATTGGACAGGTACGGGGAGGTAGTGATGTCATTTTTAAAAACTGCAGTTTTACAGTAGGCTATTTTCCTTGGTAAGTTTAAAATGTCTTCTACGTTTTTTAAATGTACGATAATGATGCATTTACAAATTCATTATCTATCTTATAATTTGATTTATAAAGTCGTGTTTCCTGTTGTGGGCGGAGCTAAGCGATTTGAATATTTGAATAGGCTAAATGCATTTGGCGCGTCCTGTTCGTGCTGCTGCTTGCAGAGACAGGCCGCAGTTGAAGGCCAAACTCAGAGGAACATTTATTTACAGGTTCAAAGACGTTCATCTCCAGTTTTTGTCTGCGAGACCTTTGTTACTGCAAACCCTTCTCATCACATTTACGGTTTGAATCCCACTGCAGAAAACCGACCGGGCACCTGTTGCAGGTAATTTGCTCGAAAATAGGGTGAACACAGCTATCATCTCATCTTATGTTACTGTGTCTTTCCATTTACTCTTGTGTAAGAATGGCATAAATTCATGTTTGATGTAAGTGATGCACAAACAGGGCTTCCAGGACTGAGGCTTCAAGTGTTCACTAGGGGCTCCTGCTGGTCAAAATGATTTACAGCAAGGAAGAGAACACTGTTCAGGCTGTGTTTCTGTAATATATTTAGCCAGTGGTACAGCTTAAATGAATCTTCATTCACAAAATGGTAGGATGCATACTCACTCAACATGAAAAGAACCTAGTAATAATGGAAAAAATATGACTTCTGATTTGCAGTTCCCCATGGTGAAGGAGCAGTGTTGCAGAGCACATAGAGGATTTGGAGTCTGGCAGCGATCCAACACCTGATGATCATACAGGTAAGACACTGAAAACATGTTATCATTTACAAATCCATGTATATGCTCAGTTTACAGTGCTGTGTTAGGGGCTGATGGCTGAAGTCAACCTTGTTTTGAGTATTTTACTTGAGCCGAAATTGGCCGATGGCTTCAGTACTACTTGTGTCAGTTGTGTTTGCAGCCATCTTTTCAGTGTTGTTTATTAAGAACCTATTTTGGGTCAGTTGGTCCACCGTTCATCGACTTAACATCTGCCTCTTTGCATTGTTATTGGGCATGCTAGTATTTAGCTCAAGGCCGCTTTACTGTGGCTATAAGTGTAAAAGGTCACACAGCAGCCAGTGTGTCTGCAGACTTTTTTATCTCTTTTGTAAACCCACTAACTCTTAAAAGATTTTATATCTGCTTGCTTCAATTATCTGTGGTAGTATTGGTTCTTAACTAAGTAGGCTACACAAAGGCCTACAGTATGTCTTATGTGTAAACTGCAGATTATTATAGAACTCCTACCGTTATGACTCTTTAGTAGCTGTTGAACTGCTATAGTTTGATATAAACTAGTTTGCACTGTCGCTCTTGAATTGCTGTAGCTGTTTGTACCACTGTGCTTGGAGCTTCTCCTTTAATAGAACTATAAAGTGCTTGCTGGAATAGGCTGAAAGGGTAATATGTTTCCAATGCTGAGGCATTTTTCTGCCAATCACAAATCCCTGAAACAGACAGAGGTCTGGTATATTGTATTGTTTTATGGCATTTAGTATCTGAGATGCATCCTGTGTGATTCTCTCTTCTCTGCCTCTCTAGTTACTAGGAAACAGGAATTTGAGAGGACCACATTATTAGTCTGATAGTCTTATGCCTGCATTGTATTCAGTTCATTAAAAAAAAGTGTTGCTGCAAGAACCCTCACATACATGCACAGTAGACTATTGGCACAATTATCATTTGTTGTTGCTCACACAAGTCTATATAAAGAATAGGAGACAAAGTTGTGGGGCCAGGTGCAGAAATTGATATTGACCAGGTGCACACTTTGCTGCCACATTTTGATGAAAATTCAACCGACACAGTTTTTGAACCATTAGATAATGTCATCAGAAAATACATGGCTTTAACAAGAATGTCCTTTTTGGCTCTGAATGCTTTAGTGGGGAAAGTTCAGAGCAGCTGCAGGACTCGGTTAATGGTGGTTTTGTGTCCAGAAATGTACACAGTGAAGTTTCATGATTTTAGGCGACAACCTGGAGGATCACACTTGGATTTCTGGAGGAAACAGGCCGTAGCACCGGCCTGGTGCCTCAATTCCTGTGAATTCCTTCACATACCAAGACATTGAAGGTTTTATTTTACTGTGCTGTAGTTTATGGTCGCCATGCTAGAATGTGCATGAAGCAATCCCAAAATGTGCAGCAGTTACGAGGTGGCTCATAGCGCTAGTACTCGTGAAGTGGTTGGAAAAAGGAGGCCAGATGATGAAAGGAGTGAGGAGAGCAGGGCCTGGTGTACACTACCCGAGGAGAGCAGTTTCCAAAGTCGCTAGACCTGGCAAGGCGCTTCCAAGTTGTCCATCAGGGCGTCCTGCCAGCAAAATGGCAGAGCTCTGTTTCCTGCTTCCTGTTATAAAGTTGGGCATAAAAAGAGCAGTTCCTTAAAGTTGGATTACAGGCGTAGTCTAGCTAAGATTGTTGGAATGGTAGCCGTGGGGAAAAGTGTTGCTGATGACCAACCCCAACCACCCAGTCGATTGACCAACACCGCCAGGGGTCAAGTGGAGTGGTAGTAGAAAGCTGGGGCTCAGGTAAGGCCTGAATCCTTTCTTGGTGCTGTTGTTCACCTCAGGGCGTTGAGTATATGATGTGTCGTGCTGGTAACTGCACAGCCATAATATTAGTTGTCATCAAACCCTGAAGTTCTAACAATCTGCATCATGATTTTGCAGCATGTCGCCCAATCTGTTGAATCTGAGAGTAAACTTGAGTAACTGGGGGTATTTTAAGTCTCATTTAACTGTTTTATTTCACCATATTTTTTGATTCACTCCCAGATTTGTATGTTTTTTTCAAGTCAATTACTCTTTACAGACTCCCTTATCTCTTACATGTCAAGTATCTATGTGATGATCAATCTTTTACTGGGTAAAGAGAGCAATTACATTGTAACAGCAATGTCAAGTTCTCTAATGCACCAAGGTAACAGACAATATGGCAGCCCCCACACTATGAATACTATACTGGCATGAGTCAGTTGTGACTTCTATATACTTAGACACTGGAACTAACAAACTGCTGGGAAGGTACAGCAGCTGATCTGGGCTCAGAGAGGTGACACTGGACACCTAGTGGACAGGTGAGGAATGTGCAAACCAGAAAATGGTTTAAAAAGCAAAACAACAACAACAAACAAACAGAAAAAGCTGTCATGACAGAGTAGGCTATAGTAATATTTTATTATATTTCTTCATTGTGGCCTTTATTGGCAGTTGTTCTGCTTTTTGTCCTGTTTTCAGTTTACTGCCAGAGTACTCAGGATTTATTATGCACTATTTTGGGAGTTATTGTGAAACCAACAACAGCTGAAGCATGCTCCGACTATTCTTGTGACTGAACTATGGTTTTAGTTTTCGAAGCATCAAATCATATAAATCTTCTTCTGTGATGTGGACTTCCAGTGATGAGCCATCTCTTCTGCTTGAAGAGCTCTGCCAGAGTGTGAGGCAACAACAGTGGTTTTTACTCTATCTCTCAATGTCACACAATGGGTGAGAGACTACAGTTGTTCTCTAAACCCACACAAAACGCTCAAGATGCCAGACCCAATAGATCTCAAACCTGCGGAAGCTCTTTTTTTTTGGCCACCAGGGGCAGCAGAAACAGAATGTAATGTGAATACAACATTGACCCATCATCCTTTTAAGTTTATATGCCAAACATCTTAGCCAGCAGTTATTGGGAAAACATTATCATCGATCATTGGTGGATTTAAAGTCAGTGCTAACACTGTTTTTTTTTTTTTGGCATGATCCAGTGTTAAGAACAATGATATGATATGCTGTTAATCTAGACCAGTGTCTGTTCTGTTTACAGGTAAAGTGAAGTATCGTAGCTTTTAGGCGAGTGGTTATGTTTTCATGGTTATGGTCGGTTCGAGGCACTCTGCCAGTAGTTCACAGTAGTTTGTGTAGTACTGTAGTTGCAGGTTTGCCTCTTGTGATTCACTTTACTGCTGGTCAGAGAAGTGTGATGGAAGCCTGTAGAGGGCTCCACCTACCTTCTGTGCATTTTCCTGAAGATGGATGATGGATGAGGGTGTAACATCACCATCAGAAGGAACTCCTGGAAATGTGAAATCAATTTACAGAGACAGGACAATCAAAACTGCTGATGCACATCCAACTAAAGTCGACACAAAAGCAATGTGTGTGTGTATTTCTGCTTACCCTAAAGAAGACCATTGAATATTTGCATGCATATATATCATAATTTCGGCATTTCCTCTGCGTTCTTTGAACAGAGCTACATGTAAATATGAATTTGAATCCTCTGGTCTAGTGGTGCGTGCGTCTGCCTATGTGTTTGCGGTGAGCCCTCCTTCTAATCTGCCAGCCAGCGGTTGTGTATGAAGTGCGGCTGATGGTGGAGACTATTAGGCCTGTGAAGGGAGAGTTGGCTGTCTTCTCCCATTCCCCACAGCTCATTTAAACTTCCAGCTGATGGTTGAGATTAAACGTCTTCTCTTACTAGGAGGGATTCTGTGGTTGGAGCTGGGCTGCTATTTAAGAAACTTGAATGAGTGAAAAGCATGTAAAGAACCCATTTAGCATAAGACAACGGAGAAGCAGTGGCTTTGCATGCTCAAACAATGTAACATGGCCTCACACGAGATGCCACACATGTTCCCTGGTTGTCTCATACATCTGGCAGACTGCTTTTAAGGTTCCTACATATCAGACAAACGTGTGATATTGTTGATCTCAAACAATTGATAATGAGAATGATGTCTCCTTCACAATTATATTTATTTCTAAATCATTATTACAAAATTATTCTTGTAAGACATTTTTGCTGAGAACTAGTTGTTGATTAGTTTATTATTAGGTTTTTTTTTTGGTGGAAAGAGTCTGGGAGTTCCAATGGATTGCTTTTTTAGTTTGAGTTTTGGTCTTCATTGATCCAGTGCTATTTTAATTTTTTATTATTTTGTGCTTGCGTTGCATATTCGAGATGATCTTTCAAACATGTTAAGCTTGATTGCTTTGTTTTTAATGGGAATTCCTGATTATTTCAGTAGAAACGATGCTAAAGTGGAAATTTGAAAAAACAAACAAACAAAAAAAACTATACAACTGACAGATTCAGCAGATATATACATATATTCTTTTGGCTTCTTATTCAATTTTCTTGTTATTTCACAGAACAATGGATTGCCTGACACAGGACACCGTGCCCTAAAAAATAAAATAAATAAAAGTAATTATAGTTTCAATAAGTAGAACACATTGTGTTTGCAACATAATTGTGTTACAGCTATGGCATTTGACATGCCATTATAATAACAGAATTTGTTACAGAACCCATCTCACTTAAACAATAAGGTATTGTATTGTGTAACCATGTTTCTGATGTAGATTTAAAAGTCAGTTTGTAGCTGTAGATTTGCAGTCATACATAAAGACCTGTTTTAGTCTCTGCATGCGCTGAGATATTGTCGGTGGTTTTGTAGCCACAGTACCACTGTGATCTGCGTCCTGCATCTCTCTGTAGGTTCGGCTCCTAACAAGAGTAGCAGCCGGTCTAAGGGGGACATCCACGACTCAGGTGTTGTTGATTTGTTTTGTAACATGTTTCTAGAGGCCTTGAATTGAATCTTTCAACATTACAGTCAAAACATAACGGAAAAATAAAGATCCCGTTAAAACATGCCATGACGGGGCGTCGTGTAGCTAACTGGGTTGACCAGGCACCTCATATACAGGCTAGTCCCCGCTGCAGCTGGTGCCAGGTCGAATCCCCCGTTGGCCCTTTAGTGCCTGTCATTCCCCCTCCCTGTCTCTCTGACTATCCTATCAATTAAAGCCTGCAAAAATACTTTTAAAAAAATCAAAAAACAGAACATGCCATTATGGTCATTTTTTGTTCAAATGTCTGTAAAGATAATGAAAAAATTACATCTAAATAGTTGAACACTTACAGATTAAACCAATAACACTATATACTATAATGATTCTACAGTATAATGGTCTGTTCTCAGATATTTACAGAAAGGGATCACACTGAAGAACTCCATGGTGGCTAAGTCAGTTGCATTGAAGTCAACCTTCCTGTATTTATCCGATAGAGATTCAGCTGGTTATGAACTTTATTAACCTTGTTATGTTGGGAAATTCTCTGACTTCACCGCATAACTAGCACACATGGCACACCTTTGCTGTTTGTGTATTCTTGAAGCAGAACTTCTTAGTTAGAATCTGTGTTTTTGTAGCCTTGGACTTAAGTACACTGATTCAGAGAAATGATAAAAAGAAAACCACATCTGTTGACAGATTACACATGATTTTGCATGCAATTCCAATTTGCAGCAGAATTATTGTTATCATGTGGCACAACTCGGAGGATGGGTGGGGGGGTTCGCCCACTACATTTTGTAACATGAGGCAGATGACTGATTCGACAACAGACTCCTGTGCTGTCATGTACTTGAGCAAGCCATAGCACACATCGACAGCTGCAGGGCAGCTCACTATGACTGGGTAGAATTAGGGCTGACAGCAACAGAAATAGGGGAACATTTCATTGACTGACAGGTAGGCATGTCGGTGAGCTACAAATACCTCTGAACAATGTAACTTTAGCCTCAGATGTGATATTTTGAGCTGCACCTTCTCAAAACACCAAAGTCTGATTTACTCCTCCTGGGCCTGTTCCTTTAAAAACCAACAATCACACTGGCAGAACTCAGCCTTTCATTCCACTACACTCAAGTTTCGCTATCGTCTGCCGTTTGATGTTGCTTTAGTCCTGGCACACAGGCCGATCTGTTCTCTACTTCAGGCAACACCTTACATAACTACACTAAACGCCTTGAATATCTCATACATCTCAGTTCATTCAACACTATTGGGTGTCATTGGTGACTTTTTTTTATGTTTCGGAAAGGGCACGTCAGAAAATGGTTTATTGTTGCTGTTGTGTACAGATTCACTTGTAACTCCCTTACTAATTTGGTGTTTGAATTTTTCCCAAATTCTATGTACAAAAAAGAATTTGTAAAAAATTTAGCTAATAATGAAAAAGATTTGTGAACATTCAAAAATACTATAGGCCTTTATAGACTACTGAAACTTAAGTACTTACAACACTTTCCATCACAATGCATACAATGTGATAATGTCCACTATGATAATTATGTAAGTAACTTCAGAATATATTGGCAACTTCTAACAAAAAGATGCAAGGGATTCATGCTTCAATACAACAATATATATAGCCTAGTGTCCGAATATGGCATGCAATATATATATATATATTTTTTAAAGAAAGAAAAAAAAAAGTTAATTAATAAAAAAAAATCAATACTGTCAACCATTAATAATAATAACTTTTGTCACTGACACATTAGGACTCCCTCTGTCAAAGGTGAAGCACTGTCCCATCACACCTGCATGTTTTGACCCTCTCCTGTCCTTCTGTTAGGTAATCTTAACTTTTCAAAGTGGTGAGGAAAGAAAAATAATCATAAATAAATCAAAATCATAAACAAGTATAGCTCAGTAGATCACTGTTCCTGTTGTTCAGTGACAGACAAATAATAATCTTACATCTCTGTTCAAACTGAATTTCACCTCCAGAGAGAAGTTGTTTCTGTACAGATGTTATCCTGCAGTGAAGCTCTTTGGACAGTAGAGGGTGCTGTCGTATCATAAAAGGACAGGCTGCCATGGCAGTGACAGCTGCTGGCAAAACTCATGAGAATAATCTTCATTGCTCTAAGGTTATGTTGAATAACATTCAAGATCAAACACACAGGAGATCGAAATATAAAACGAAAATGAATTTTAAAAAAAGAGACAAAAAACGTAATTCATGCACTTGTTCAGTGCCGTGTCACACTCAATCATCTTTTTACTTGGAGCCGCAGATGGTGGTCAGTGATAAAAGAAACAATGTTTTTTTATTCTTATATTAAACTGTTCATTCAGACAAATAAACCAAGTGTATAATGTTAATTTAACAATTGTAAGCCACAATAAATAAGCAGTGTAGTGTGCAACCCAAAATTATTTTGGCCTTTGTTCTGTATTTGATCCCTCAGAGATGTTTATAGTAGAGCAGTTTAATCATTTTATTAAAGGACCAGCGGGACTATTTAAAATATTTTGTGGATTTGGTTCACATAACATACAATTTGTGTCTGCCATTTTTGACAATGAAGAGTGTGTATTTATTTTTAGGTGTACTTGTGGGAGGGTGTGTCTGTAAGAGCAGGAAGTTGTTCTCAACAAGCTCTTGCATAAATCAAAGCAGACGCCCTGTTTTGTCATGTGTATGCATAGCACAAATAATCTAGCAGTAATATCATAAACATGGCTTTTAGGCTGTACAGCAGCACAATAATATTGTGGACAATACCTTGTTAACAGTCTGCCCCTGCACTTAAAAGAGGACTGACACACCTGCAGAGGTTTTCATTCATGGAATAAAAACACTTAATGCTAGAACTGGCTCCGAGCATTGAAGACAAGCTTTTCTGTGTTTGTGTTTATGATGCGCTGATCCTTGGTTACTATGTCGGTTTATAACGACTCCAAACACTTATCCACAAATCTGTCAGTATATTTAACGGCACACAAGAAGCAATGAGTTCATCTTCCCTCCATTAGCACACACATACTGTATCCTCAGTCTTGTTTGGGATCCACTCTGCAATGTCTCGGCTCATGTTGAAACATATTCTTGGAATGCAACTTGAAGATCCAGAACACGATCTTCAGCATTATCACAATATGTGAGTGTTTATACTTTAAGCTTCAACATAAACTTTCTATTTTTATGTAAGTGAGATGAAATAGATAATTGATGATTCTGATTCTGATAGTTTGACCTCTACTGAAAATCTATTAATCATGGTAGCGATGTTTTGACCCAATTATATATTTTTTGTTTTTGTTTGCTTTTCAAAATGGACTTTCTTCAGTTGAATTTGAACTTTTTATTAAGTGGTATTATTTCTCCCCCATTTCCTTCAGTGTCATTTTGTCCTGTTAAATTTAGTTTTCAATTACATAAACATAACTTATAGATTTCCTAATGTCTCAATATACTGTATGTATACTAAACTGTCAAATATATAAAAGAAAAACACAGTTTTCACTGCAGGTAAAACATTCTTTATTTAACCATTGTTTATATATAGTCTACCCAAAATAATCTGGTTAGTTGTAGGCTACATTGATAACATAATTATCAATATCAGGTATAAGAAATGTTAAAAGAATTCCTGACCCACTCAAATTTCGCTTCAGCAAAAGAACCCTGAGGTTTTAAGTTTTTAAGTTTTTTTTTTGGTCGCTTGGCCTACAGTCACTAGATGGCGCAGCTCACCCGCTCCATGGTTCCGGACGAGTCAAAGTAACCTGTTCCACACACCGGGTCAACCCCACGTTTTTTTTCTTTTTCTTTTTTTTTATTTAAAGAAAACCCTGCACTCTCTTGAGTAAGCTATAGGTCAATACAAGAAGCACTGACAACCATCACCAAAGTTGACATAAATTGAGTCTGCAGGCCTCAGAGTTTTAAAAACGTGATCTTTTATATGGACTGACTCGGCTGCTGACTGGAGGAGAGCTGGGTCCAAACTGTGAAACCTCAAATATCCAACAGAATCTCAGCTCTGCAGCAAGTGGAGGCCATAATAAACACACGAGTGTGCAGGTGCGCAGATGAATTTATGACAGTAGTTAGGCTATAGGTCTTCGAATCAGCTGTTTGCTTGATTTATTGTTATGGGCTATAATTAGTCACCCGTACAGTAAACTGCTCTCCGAACTATATGGCGACGTGTTATAACAGTTGTGACAAAATATCAACGGAGGCACATGTTCAGGCCCCACTGCATTTTGTTCAGTGTGGAGTCATGGAGTTTCTTTTTCTTTTTTCTTTTTCTTTTGTCTTATACATATTTTCTTCTATAATTAATATCAGCCCTCTGGGTTCAGGTTATTAAGTACAGTCACATTGATTTTTAATTAGAAGATATTTACAGTTTTTGATTTGGATCCTACATTGAACACACTCCTGAGTCGTTTCCTCATCAGCCACACACCGCAGCACACGAGGATCCCTTCCAGTAGCTGTGTGACCCCGTCAGGCCGCCTCCATCACCGACTTCTCACCCATGGATTTTTTTTTTGTCCTTTTGGTTTTTGTTTGGCCGGGCCGGTTAATAAAACCGGGGCAGTAACCGCTTGGGGGCGTCTTCCCTCGGTCCGATTACAGACGCATTGTCGCCTTCCGTGCAATAAAATGTAAGATATGAACCATCGAAGGCGCCAGGTGAGCAATAAGACAGAGCAATTGAGACAGCATGTGTCATGTTTACACCTACTCCCCAGCGCCAGGCCTGCTACACATTAACCAGACAATATACAAATAAAGATATGCTGTTGATAAACTCATGACTCGGAGTGCAATAGAGAGGGTAATCAACGGATGACATAGCCTTTCCAGATTTCTCTCCCTCTTTCTGTCTGTGTCGGCGGAGTCGCGCACTTTTACAGGAGACGATGAAGTCCCGTCGGGTTTTGAAAGCTTAAAAAAAGTGACACACAAGGGGAATAATCACATTTCGAGACATCAACTTACTATTTGGTCAACATGATTACCAAAAAAAATCACATTAAAAAAGCATGATCTCACCCAGGCTTATGTAGGCTAGTTTCTTCTTAGTAATAACTTCAAAATAAATGTAAGGGTTTTTCGTCCCACTTTAAATCACTGTGTCATTATATAAGAGGTACCTACTAAATAAATGTTTTTTTGGGGGGGGGCACCTTAAGCCTTTAGCACACGTATTGGCTCTTATCAAGGTAGGGGTCTCAGGTACAGGCTCTGGGCTAGAGAAGGTCTATGGGGGTCTTTCACATGGACACACATCTCTCCACATTGGGTTTACAGAAGTGGAGTACAGGCCCAAGTGGGCAAAGAGACTTCTCTCACCTCCAGGCAAACAAACTGCAGACATTGCTGGTTAGAGCATGTTATTTTCTTCTTTTTTTTTTTTTCTTCTTTTTTTTTTTTTTTTTACAAGATGCAGGGTTAGCCTCGTTTACTGTGGGCCTTAAATCAACTCAGCGAGATTGGTCAAAGTGGCCGTTTTTGGGGTTGGCTCTCGTCTATAACAAGGATCAAGCGAGGGACACAACTGAAACAAAAAAAATGGCATTTCAACATTTTATTGAAACTTTCAAGAACACGATGTTGATGTTGTAAACTAGACATAACTCCAATACAACATAACCCACTGACAACTTAAGAAACACAAAAGAAACCTTCATATTTTTTTCGATTATGCGGCACTTTTATGATCAGGTTCGCAACTGTAGGCCTATTTTTTTTCATTATAATAACAGAAAAAATAGTCCACTTTGTCACACTTCAACGACACCTCTTTGCTTTTCATAAAAAAAAAAACAGAAAGAAAAGAGGAAAATAAGAATCTTTTTCAAGCCATTGGTGCAGTGCGTTGTCGCTTTTTCATTCGTTTTAAACAGTAGCACTTCACACACGGGGACAACAAGTGAAAATACAATGGCACATGAGTGTGAATAACTATCAGTGGATATTTGGGGGAGGAGTAAAGTCCATATTTTAAGAGAGGGAGGGGGGATATAAATGCAGATGGCAACAAAAGGATAATAGCCCACAAACTATCTTTACACAGGTATATCGACAATAAATTAAGAACAGATCCCTAGAAACAAACTACTCCGTTGTATTTACACGCAATAACAATATGAAATAATTACATAAATATTTTATATATCCCTATGTACACCTATAATCAATACTACCTTTCAATTTTTTTTAAGTATGTACTTTAAATTTCTGCTTCCCTTTGCCTGTTGGACATTTGGGCTAAATTGCGCATGCTTGGGCCACGGATCTGTCCCAGAGCACCAGTCCTATTCAGATTTTCAAATGGCATGAAGAAAAACAAATACTTTTTTTTTTTTTACTTAAAAAATGATAACCAAATTAAAGGGAGTGTTTAATTAATCAAAATAAGATTGTTTCCCACACTTTTCGTTTCAAATTTTAGTGTTGAAATAACATTCGTTGGGGTTTTAGGGAGGGCATGCAACATTTGGCCGACCTATCAATTGATAGTGTAGAGAACAAAAATACAGCAGTCCTTTTTTTTCTCTCTCTCTTCGAAAGGTAGATGAAACGGTAGTGAAGTCAAATAAGTCAAATCAATTCAGAGTGCATATTAAAAGACATTTCTCCGCGTGTACAATAAAAGTTAGGAGACAGGACACAGCAGCAACTTCTCCTAAATCTGTTAAGTCACACCCATGCCAACTTTTTCAGTTTCAATACTTGTACGGTATTCAAATGACAGGATAAAAGTGTTGTTTAATTTAACAAAAAATAAAAGAGGAAAAATAAAGAAAAACATATACATATCAGATGTGTATTAACCAAAGTGCATTTCAGAAACTAAAACGTCCAACAGTTCATGTTTTTTTTGTTTTGTTTTTTCTTTTTTAAAACCTGCATGAATCTACAAGAGTATCTCCCTATTGTTAATGTCTTCCTCAACACTTTTCATGACAACAACGAAACGAGAAGCAGGTGGTGTGTGTGTCTGTGTATGTGTGTACTGTATGTGTGTGTGTGTGTGTGTTTTGAAGAAAAGGGGAGGGGGGGCTCCTAGGGGGACCCGCTCCGTGGCCTGTCCTGATTAGAGTCCAGTCCACTGACCAGGCGCTGGATGCTCTGCAGCTCGTTGGCGGCGTCCTTCTCCGTGCAAGTTTTTGGGGACATGGAAACCGAGCCGGAGGATATGGTGGACGAGTGGCTGGTCACCTCCGATGTTGAATCCAGGGTGACAGCTGACACCGGGCTCGCCGGGACGCCGCCGTCCCCCTTCAGCTCGGTGCCGCTGCCGGCCATGGAGGGCATGGCGGTGGTGAGCAGCGTGCTGTCCGGTACCGTCATGGGGAGGGAGTAAGGGTTGTACCTGAGTCGGGGGCGCACCGCGTTCAGGAAGGGGTGCCGGTGCACAGACGAGGACGCAGCGGACGAGGCGGCCGCGGCTGCTGCCATGTACGTGTAGGGGTAGGGGAACAAACTGCCAAACGGAGACATGGCGATGCCCTGTGGTGGAGAAAAGGGGCAGAAAGTGAGTGTGAGAGCCTCAGCGTTGGCGTTTAGACACCTGGTACTATCACACAGCTCAGCGCTGTGAATAAACACACACAGAAAAAGCAGAGACATGTTGCGTTTACGCACGGTGGTGAACTGTCTTACCCCTCAAAAACCCCTGCGTTGTGGAACAAATGCGTAAAAGCTTCAAAGTGCTCGGGGTATTTTTTGTGCTTCACTTTCACTCTCTTCAGTGTAGATTTTTGTCATACATAATAAAGTTAGTAATGCATCGTTACAAAGCTAAAGGCACTGTCTGACAATTGGGCGATCCACTCTCAGCCTGTCCTGTCTTCAAATGCCTATGTTCACACAGTTTTTTTTCTTCTTCTTCTCAAATCTGGTTCTTAACAAAAATATTCTGCAGCAAAACTTTTACCACCCGCCATGTAAACGGCTTTGGTGCTTGTTCAAGAATTTGCATTGCAAATAAAACATCCTAATATGCTGCAATCAAACAAGAGACGCTGCAGCTGCAACACTTGTTTAAAAAAAAAACAATAAATGGAAAAAGACAAATTTGTTGTCTATTAAAACATAATGTTGTTTCCCTCTCTGAGCCAATGAGGCATTTTAATACTCGCCATTGTGGCTCTAAAACACTCTTAATGAGCTCGAATCAAAAAAAATGCAGCCTGACACCTCGAGCTGTTGCGAGGTGGTCTCTGTCTCCCTGTCTGTTTTCCTTAACGAGTGAGGCTGATATGTGGAACAACAATGCCAAGGTGGAAGAGAAAGGTAACATAAGGAGTTCTCCTAATGGCTTAGTCAGCCAAAAATATTTCTGTCCAACTTCGCTCTGAAGGCTGGCCCATTTGGCTCTAACACAAGATAAACAAACGCACACTCTCCCTTTCTTCCACGCAGGTATGTTTAAAACTACAAATAAAGCACATGAGGTGAGCATTAAAGGCATTTCTATACCAGACATAGGATAGGCGCACTAAATTTTGGCACATAGGCCCCCATTAGTAGCACAGTCCACTGTGTAACCCAACGTGTTTTTCAAAGCTGCGTGTTAGGCCTAAGCTCAAGAAAACAGGTTTTACCTGTGATGCCAAAACATGTTGCTGCAGATGAAAAGGCAGGCCTGGTGCTCCCGCCAAGCTTTGCGCCGATGATGCCATGCTCGTTGTGTCCATGGTGTTCACCCCTGCCGTGGACACAGCTGCCAATAGGGGTCCCATGCCTGCGGCCATGTTTGAGAATGCACCTCCCATGTTGAACTGACTGGGGTGCAAGAGAAACGGATGCGCGCTCCCTAAGTGATTGAAAAACTGTTGTCCTGTGAGAGCTGTTGGAAATCCAAAATTATGCAAGTGGCTGTGGCCTATGTGCGCGCTGCTGTCAGTCTGAACGGTCAAAGGCATGAAACTGTCCTTGCTTATCGATCTGCACTCGTCCGTTTTGGGCTGCTCCTGCAGGCTCGGGCTCTTGAGCTCTTCTCCAGAGCGGGTGGTGCTGGAGATGACGGTGACGGGGCTCTGCCGCGAGTCTGCCTGGCTTTTCTCAGTCCTAGGGCCGCTCTCGCGGTTCCTGCTGCTAGAGTCACTGTTACTGAAGTTGTGCCCTTTAGCCGGGCTCGCCTCATGATCCTTCCCGTCCTCCGTAGTCGTGGAAATCTTGCTGGAGTCCGGACCGTCTTTGATGTGTCCATCTTTGCTCTCATCGTCGCTGTCCTCATCGCTGTCGCAGAAATCTGCAACAAGTAGTAGTAGGAGGAGAACATCAGTTGTCTTTCTGCACATTGGCGAATCACGACAACAATAACTTCCATTATCAGCCATGTTTCAGCTGGCTCCCACAGGTGGAGAGGAAAGAGACCTGCAGGACACTGATACTGGCCTGAGTCACTGACAATAAATCAAATAACGTAAATTTCCTATTGTTTCCAGTTATATTATACACATAAAACGAATTTTATGATGATTTTTCCCCAAAAGAATAGTACCTGACTGATATTTTGGGCCTGGACAGATGATTATGTTATCACTTAATGAGAATATTAACTTTTCATAATCTTTTATTTAATATCCATAAGTCACTACTGTCAATTTGCCCTCTGTGCATGGACTGAGTGGGGTTGATCAGCTATTAAGCTGTTCATTGGCTGTAACTACTTTAACATTCATAAACTTGACTCTCATTCTGACCATTACACATAGGCTGCCTCGTAAAAATACTTGCCACAATAGTAATTTTACGACTTTGCACACGCGGCCTGTGTGACTGACTGTGGGGTCCGTCAGCCTACCTTTCAGGTGTGGGGGGCCCACGGTAGACACGGCAGGGGACGAGGCCTGGCCGAAGCACTTAAAGGAAGCCTGCTCTCCAGAGGAGTCGTCTGAAGCCCCGTTCTCCTTTTTCTGCTGCTCCTCGTATGAACGCATGGATTGCAGAGCCAGCTGTTTCCTGTGCGGGAGTACTCAGGTTATTATAGGTGGTGGTCACAGCTCTCGGGTCAGAAACAATATCTCCAGCGGGATGAATGGTGGCACTGAGGCTTGTTTATATAAAAGGCTGCGGAGCTGAAACGATGGAGCTCCTGACTGCAGCACTCACCTTATCTACAGGTTAGGATATGAAATCCATTACAGAGCCATTGACTGTATCAGGCCCATATATCTGCGTCTATCTTGGCATGGCACATTACCCACTGCCCAGGTTTAGACTAATATTTATTTTTAATTTTTAAACGTAACATATCTTGCAAAATGTAATTTTGAATTATTAATCAGAAAGTAAAAGTGGCAGTAAAATCTCTTCCATACCAACAGTGCTGCTAATTGTCCAGCCTATAAGAGCATTTGATTAAAGCCAGACTCCCTGCAGATTAATCCACACTGATCGCTTTGTCTGCTTATATAAATCTTAAAAACATTTAAACTTGTATTTATTTATCACAATCACAACATCTTTTTCATTTTTTTTTACTGTAATTTTTTTTTCACATGTTTTTACCTCTTTTCTCGCCTCCCATTTCCCGTGTCACGGAATCCTTTGGCAAATGGATTATGGTCAATTTTCAACTGGGTTATCTGGAAAAATAAAAAAATAAATTAGGAACAATAAGAACTGAGTTTTCTCTTTTGCTGCACGAGCTCTGATACACTGTATCTTTTTACAGGTACGGGTAAAGCGAGAGCTGGGACTAGTTTCTGCAGGTTTACACTACATGAGTGTTACTGTCTGAACAGGCTGAAGCTAGAGCAGTAACATGGTTTTACATATAAACGACACACAAAACACAGGGTGCGCACGCCACGAGGCCTCGTTTTGGCACGTTTTTCTTTTTCTAAGAGAGTGGAAATATCCTGGGTTTCTTTTTTCTTCCCTTTCTTTTTTGTTTAGGGATAAACTTTTTTGGAAAACTTCACTCCCACACCACTTCCTCTCCCCTCTCACCACTGCTCATGGGTGGAGAGTGTGTGTGTGTGTGTGTGCGGGGGGAGGTGGTGCCATCGTATCAAAGAGTTGAGAAGATGATTTTCATTATTTTTATGTCTTACAGAGAATAAAATGTTACCACGCAGCGGAGTCTGACACAAAAATGCCCCCCCCCCCTCCTTTTCTCTTTCTCCACTCAACCGCACAATGTTGCCCCTCTTCTTTTCCTCATTTCTCAACCCCCTAACCCTTTTAGCTTTATACACACACACACACACACACACACACACACACACACACACACACACACACACACACACACACACACACACACACACACACACACACACACACACACACACACACACACACAGAGAGACGCACGCGCGCGCATGCAGAAAGAGAGAGAGAGGGAGTCTGGATCTGTGCCAAATCCTTTCCACGTGATTAAATATAACCTGTATAACATTCCTCAGAATTATTAATTTCATACCACAAGCTGGTGAATATGGCACTCAGTCGCAACGTCAACCCCTCCTCACCCCCCACCCAAACACCGTGTCTCTCTCTCTCTCCCTCTCTCACACACACACACTCGTCACACACACCATGATACACCACTCTCGCAGGCTCAAACAAATATGACATCTTTCATATTTTATAACAACAAAATGGCGCAGAGCATGAAAGACAGAGAGGGGAGCAGATCTGACGGGACACTGGAAACACGAGCTGTATTTGTGTTTATGTATTTATATAAATAAATATGGATACAGTCAACATGCATGGTTTAAGCCTGTGGGCAGTAATTGTCCTTACCTTGTCATTTTGATAAGCGGTCACGGCAATGAAATCCGTTTCAGGAAAAACATAAGTCCTGAAGGTACTGTACGGGAGTTTGAGGATGTCGTTGGCTCTCACAATGTGAAATCGAGGCTGATATTTGTGCATCGAGTTAAGAATGGTCTGCACACACAAGCACAAAGAAGAAGAAAAAGGTTAAAAAAATATATATATTGGCACAATATTTATATTACACTGTTGTGTGATCGTTGTTATGCAGGATATACCCGCGTGCATCAGGCATTTTCTTAAAATGTCGACTTGAATTATTAATCACAAGTCCAAACAGGGGGAATTGAATCTGGTAAATAATTCTGTATTTTAAAAAAATATATATATTATTTTAAAAATCCTGCGGAGGATTTTGTGGGGAATATTTAATCAGATCAACAAACTATTGCTGGATATAAGGATAGCCTATAATACAGATAATTATGCTACTTTTTAAAATAAACCAAAAATCCAACAATAATGACATTTGTCATTTTTAAATTTTTTGTAGTGATCACTTGACTAGGTTAAGTCTGTTGTAATAATAATAATGATAATAGTAAATTAATAGCCTAAATAAATCTCAAATCACAGGGGGCAGCCTATGATAAAATAAAAATAAATTGCACATTAAAAAAAACAATGAACGTGTGTGTATTAAAATTTGATAAATAGGAAAATTGACATACATGAGTTGAACTTACAAATCCATGCTTGTCGGAGATGTTGTTTGTCAGCTTGAGTTTGTGAAAATTGACGACTTTTGACATCCACTGTTCACCAGTAGCCGGACTGTCCGGGTGAATGTACATCCTCTTTGGCATTTCGGGGTCGGCCTTCCCCGCCACCATCCAGCGGGAGTTGTGAAATTTGTACCTGCAGTCGTCGGCTGCAACTATATCCATCAAGAGAATGTATTTGGCCTTCTTGTCCAGACCGGTGCACCTCACTTTGAACGGAGGGAACATCCGCCTGTGACAAAGGACAACACATGATGAGCACTGCTGTTGTGGCAGATCCAACACTCAGCAAAAACTTCATATTCTTTTTAGACGTATGGAAAAATATTTCTAATCTTAATACGATCTTAAAAGCGTGTTAAGTTCACTGATGCAGCCAAATAGCCTGTTGTTCATTTGTCTCCTGGAGATAAGTCAGCCGAAGAGTGTGTGAGTGTGTGTGTGTGTGTGAACTGTTCCGCGCAGAAGAATTTGAGTAAACTACAGAAATGTGCTGCATCCTCAATTAGGATATAAGACAACAAGTTAAAGCTGTATAGATGGTGCCTCGTTGTTTTAATGCCTTGAAGGCCTATACACACACATACACACACACACACACACACACACACACTCTTACGCACACACACACACACTTTCTATAACACACACACAGCAGCCATCTTTGTGTACTGTCACTGTGGTGATGACGAAAATAATTTAGTCACAGCTCCACACTCTCAGATGGATTTAACCCGTCAAACGTGAAGTTTGGACAAACCGGGGTCGGCATGAAAATTAACACACAAAACCTCAGCAACACACATTTGTATATCAGGACATTTGCATAAAAAATCACGAAGGTGCTGCTGTAATCTGAGGCTACATATTAACAACACAACCCTGTTTTTTAAATTATTATTATTAATAATATTTTACAAAATAACAGGAGTCATAACTTCTGATTTCCCTTCTTTTCCAGGTAATACTCGTGCTCTGGCTTTTGCAGCCTGTGTGAACTCAGAAACTCACAGCTTCATCTATTTTTTCCCCCATCAAGCTAAAAAATATAGGTCCAGGCTACAGATAATTTTAAAGACATGTTTTTATGTCGCAGTGCAAGCATATCATCGTGCAATAAAAGTCACACATGCGTGACAGTTGTTGGACAATTATGCTGCAGTGGAAGTTCAACTCATTCAAATTAAACTAACAGCAATGCTCGAGAGCATTGCAGGAAATAAAGATGTTATCCAGATGAACTGAGGAGATATAACTAACTCCATGTGGCATATATGTGTAAGACAAAAAAAAGACTATTTGTATCTATCAATATGAACAACTGGCTTCTGCGTATTGGATACTATGTGTGATAATTTAGGGATGAACACAACAACAAAAATCTTGTTCACCTTCCGGATTTTGTGATCACCATCTCGGTGCCTCTCTTGTGGAAGAGTTCCCAAAGCTCCTTGGCTTCCAGGTGAACTTTGGGGTCGTCCTCCACCTCCTCCTCAGGCTCCAGAGTCTTGAGAGGCCTGAGGTGGGCGGCCGCAGCTTGGTGCCCCAGCGAGGAGAAGTGGAGGCCGGTCTCCGCGGCTCCCATTAGCTGGTCCATGATCGGCTTTCCCAGGGCGCCCGGCAGAGAGAGGGAGCCGCTGGGAGGGAGAGCCAGGGCCGGGAAGAAAGGAGGCTGGTGACCCAGCATTGCACTCATGGCAAATTCCGGACCCCGGTGAGGTATAAACGGATGATATGCCATACTTGATCCCTGTATGACTGGGTCTCTCATCAGGAAGTTCATCCAAGTGCAGGCAACAAATGTAGACGACTGGGGTTTGGATGTTGGAACAATATATGTCTAACAACAGAGAAGCCTGCGCACGAGAGGAGCGACTGAAGACAAAATAAAAAAAGAAGAAGAAGAAAAAATAAATGTGGGAAGCTTCGGAAATTCCTCCTTCAACTCTGTAGAAATAAGCATCCACTTTTCTTTCACAGGTCACTGGGAAACCTCTACAGTCCTTTTGCTGAATTTAGATCAAAACTCTGCGCAGGGAAATGTGAAAACGTTCTCCATTAATCTTCAGGAGTGCTGCGAGAGCGATTTTCTTCAGAAGTTGACGCGCATTGGACACCTCTCTGTGTCTCGCTGGCTTGCGGACATTAGTCGAATTAAACCAACTCGGGTGAGTCACTTAATTGACTGCAGCGCATTCTTTCTCTTCTGCTCGCTGTTTACAATATCGGCATTCCTGTTAAAATGCGTTCCTTCTTATTGGCTTCAGTCCTGCAGCGAGGGCGACGTGTTGAAATATTTCGATAGCGCCGAATAATCCCCCTGCCTTTACTTGCTCCGGACATGCACCCTCACACGCACACACACACTTTATTCCTCCTCTCCCTTTCGCGCACACACACATTTCAGAGAAAGACGTGTGCAGAGAAAGGAGTCCGCTGACGGCCAGAGAGAGAGAGAGGGAGAGAGAGAGTGGGAGAGAGAGAGAGAGCGAGAGAGAGAGGTGGTAAGGTCCCAGCTCCGTGATTTTCCTAGCGCCTCTGTGGCCCATAGGGCTTCATACTGTATGGATGTGCCGCATGTTACGAGTAGCAGCGCTCCCTTTGATTGGCTCTTTGACGCTTTCGGACCAATTGTGTGGCTGCGTAGGCGTGGTTTTGACAGGTCGGGTGGAGGGGACAAGACTTCAGACTTATAAAAAGGTGTTTGGAAACTCAAAAGGGCTTTGCCGTGAAACACCACCCTGCCTGAGTCAGTGTTGTGTGAATATGTCAACATCGTTAGAGAAGTTGCGCTCTCCGTGGGTCTGTGAGCCCCAGCGAGAGGGGGCAGAGAGAGCAGGACGCAGCCGAGCCAAGCCGGGGAACCGGCTCGCTCTGTCGGCGAGATGGGTTGTGATCTGTCGGGAGCTGTTGACTTCCTCCTCCTCCTCCTCCTCCTCTTGTCCCATGTAGCACACTCGTATATTCACACTTTTGAATATTGCGAATACATTTTTTAACCATTTATAATCATATTTATCCTCCGATTAAAGTGCTCAACTCGCGCTTTGTTGTATTTTTCTTATTTTCTCCCCACCGCCGACAGGCAACCGAGAACATTTCCTGTAACATCCTCCTTTGAAATCATAGCTCAGAAAAATCTGACCGGATGACGGGATGAGGCGCTCGATAAGTTCATGTAATGATAATAACAATGTTATGAAGCCACCGAAACGCCCTATAATTGTTTATTGTATTTACAGCCTGTCATTACGCTGAATGTCATTCAGAATGCTTTTGGATCCTAAGGTGCGTTTATGAATTTTCTTGTCATGTTGGATATTCAGGCGGATACAGCCAGTCCACTCTTCAGCTCTTCTCCTCTCCTGCTTTAATTTGCATTGGAGCCAGTGTGGAGTGAGGTCTGTTGTGAATATTGTGTGGAGGAGATGTAGTAGAGCTGATGAAAGTTGAAGAGCTGATGAAGCCTTTTGGACAAACCCTCAGCTGCACTGAAGGATATTTTTCTTTTTAAGCGTTTTATAGCCTAAACTCGAATTAAAGCCTTATCATCACACATCACCATCAGACGCGCAGAGTCCACGAGGATGCGTTCACTGGCGCTTTGAAAACCAAATTATGATTATCAATTATTTTATCAAAACGTCTGTGTTTTGACTCATACCAGTCACTTGTGATGTTAAATATAGCACGCTTTCCCGGCACTATAACTGCCTCTGGGAAACAATTCAATTTTAGTCTCAGTCTATAGAGTGACAGTTGCACACGCTGCGACAAATACAGTAGGTGTTATTGATAATACAAGGCTTTTTTTTTTTAACTTCTATCTGAGCATGCGATTTCAGTTCCATGAAGACTACAGATGTCATCCTCAATTTTCTTATTTCTCTCATAACACTGAGCCCCCTGCAGATCTGGGCTACAGTCAGTCGCTGCAATATTAAGGTGAATCCGTTTATTCATAATAAAGCGCACCGACGTTATAGGCATACTTAAAAGCTAAAACACTGTGGGAGTTTGCAGTGGCTCGCTATTGGCTGAAATAATATTGCTTCACTGCAAAACACAAACGCAGACTCCCTCGAATGCTATTTAACCACAAATTCACAAGTAAACTAGAGAGCCGAGGCCGGTCAGCCACATTGGATAAACATTGACCATCAATTCTCAGTCAATTGTCTGTCTCCCTCGGTCCAGGCGGGGACCAGAGGTGGTGGAGGATCTCAAAGTCCTTGAGGGGCGTCCAAAAAAAGCTGTAGGCCTGACATAATCTTTTTTTTTCTCACTGGTTGAAAAGTGGTTAAAATGCAAATCTAGGCTACACCTCTGATATTTGTGATATTAAAAAAACAACAGCAACAAAAAAATCGTTAGTGGCTTGTTGCTCACTGATCAGGGAAATGTTTTTATTTATGAATCCTGGAAGTTGAAATAGTCAGTTGATGCCTCTGGGCTCATGTTGTGAGACTTTGGCAGCATTTACCTCAATGCTCTTGCATGCAAGTAGCTTGTTATTGAGAAACCACTGCTGTGGTTTGTTGATTGTAGCTCTGTTGTTGTCTATCATGGTGTGAGTTGTATCTGCCTCGGCGCTGGCTTCATCTTGGATGGATGACAACGTGTTGTCTTAGGAAACTGCCCCTCTAACACCCGTATATGTGTGTGTGTGTGTGTGTGTGTGTCAATATGTGTGTAAAGTGGAGTGGTCTGCATGCATATATCCCCCAGGGCAAATGCACAAGGATATTCAGCTTATGTGTTGCATGTTATTGATTTGCCAGAGAAAACAAATGTGATAGCTGTTGATAAGCCACAGCAGCAGCAGCATGTGACTGACTGCCTGGTAGCTAAACCTTTTACATGTGTAAGCTTCCCCAAAACGAAAAGGTGCTTCTTTTCTACCCAGCCTATACGTGGGGGCCTTCCGCCCTCTTTGTGTGACTGAGGTCAGGTCTGTGTCAATTACTGGGGCTTATTCTTCTTTAAACACTCGCCCCCATTAGCAGCACATTTCAATTTAGCGGAAGGTGTCATCAAATAGGAAGCAGTGTTGACACGGCGGCAGCCTTTCAGTCTATGTGGCCAGGCTGGCTTCATTAGCTAAGCAAGTAGAGAATGGTCAATACGCTATATAAACTTTTACAGGGTTAGGGCTCTCAGGGACTCCAAGAGGCTATAAAAAGGTCTGAGCTGACACTACTGATTGATGAAGCCAACTTTGTCAGCGCTTCCCTTTTATACATCTACAGAGATCATGCATATCAAAATCAAAAGGGGCAGTATATTTGACTGGACAGGCTCTAAAATTTCTTACTCCACGTGGGTGGGTGACTTCTGACAGTACAGGAGGGAGGGGGGCAGCTTGTGTTTTAAACCTGTCTGATGTGTTAAATCATCATGCAGTACAGTCAACACAATTTCCAAGAGTTGGAATCAAAGGACGTGCTGTAAGATATTTTAGCATTTAAGTGCAAAAGCAGCTCCTTTCACAGGGTTTCGCAGTGACATTAATTCCAACTGCAGCTGCAGCTGTGTTTTTATTGAATATTCTTATTAGTATTTCCCTCTCTCTCTCTTTTTTTTTTTTTTTTTACTAACTTTCCAATATTATCAATGAAGGAAAACTGCATTAAGGTCATGGGTTATGAAGCCTCAATGCCCTGACTACACACAACAGCCGTACTGTGGAGGTTCATTAAGCAAAGCTTCAAAGACATTCCTGGAATTGATCATGGAGCTGCAAGTGATGTAATGTATGCTGTCCTGTTTATTTGCAGATTGTTAATGATAAGCAAGGACAGACTTGGTGGCACCGCTCCTGAATGGAGGAGATTGTCTGGTGAGAGTCATCAGCCCTAACACGACATGATAGGGAAAGGAAACATCACAAGATTAGTATATTCAACTACTATAATGACTCCAAACTTCATTATGGGCATCTCAACATAAAGTGGAGGGGGAGATGTCCAATTGACAGGGTAATGACTTTCTAAATGTGGACCATTTACCTCAGAGATTTAGGTGGGGCTGGGATTGATCCGCCGAGGCCATACATTGCCCCCAAAGGGGTGCAGATTGTAAAATGCACTTTTCAGAATCACACGCATGTTTTAGTCAATCGGCTGAAGGAATGATAAACTCAACCTGTTGATGAATTGTCCACGTCAGGCATTTTTAGTCAAGTCAACCCTTGCTCTCATCAATTCCTGCACCGGCAAGTTATAGGTATTGATGAAAAACAATTTTAGTTAATTAGGGGATGTGCTTATTGATGGCAGCCCAGTGACTACAGATTGACAAGGAAAATGGTTAGTGGGCCGGGGTGACGCTTGCTTGCCCTGGTTGAGGTTGTTCATCAGCAATGATGTGTGACGCAAGCTCATGACTTTAACTTAGTACCACGTAGTTAAGGAGGAGGCAGCTGAAATGGGAAAAGCGGCATGGTTTAGCTTTTTATCAATTATCTAAATAAGGCAATATTGATGCTAAAAGCACAGCAGTAAGAGATCTGACGCACAGTTTGAAGTTTGAAGCTGATTCATTCATAAAATGAAGGGAAATTAGACTTGAAACTGTAACATAAAATGTGAATTTCTCCTCATTCTGAATATAAGGATTTCATACGTTTTATAAAGTCATATATAGGTCAGAATTCACAAGAGTTTCGGTTTCGTCTATAAATTAATTAGCATTGTATCGTCAGGCCAGATGTCTACTAAACACCTGCTTAATTGTTCCTATTCACGTAAAACAAGCTATGCTCATTATCGCCTGTTGCTGTAGAATAGAGTAAGGGCAGAACAGCTGCTATTCAAAGGTAGACTGCTACACAGCACCATTACAACAAACCAGTCTAGTGGCATGCATCACCTGTAGAGCATAATGCAGGGGATTTGTCTGCTCAGCCCCATAAACAGCCGTCAGGCTTTCTCTGCAGCTACAAGCTGTGTGATCAAGATGCTCGTGGTGAATGCCTCAGATGTGGACCATGTGTCAGAAGTCTTTAGCTTGCCTTACGTGCCACCACTCCTCTACATGGGAGATAAGCATCTTTCCCCGTATATTCTGAGTGCTGAGGACCTTTACTGAAACCAGTTTTGCATGCTAAAAAGCAAACAATGGTAAATGGGAAACAGAAAAAAATCCCCAGGTTATTTGTCATCAAGTTAGCACAATATAAATATGTCCCCGCTATGTTCATGAGAGGCATAATTTCTGGGCTATTTTGGGTTGGAATCAAAAAAAGGATTGGGGTTTGCACAGTGCATTGGCAGGGAGGTGCCCTAATGTGGATATCTGCTGCCCATTTAGCTTCACCACCATCGGCATGGGCTTTGTGCTGCTTTGACTTTACAGTCTCACGAAGTTACAAGGTTTTGCCATTGAGCCCAACCTCAAGACCCAGTGCTTTTAAGAGGAGAGTGGTATAAAGCAGTGCATTCCTCCACCGAGGGGAATCTTGGGCTGAGGGGTTAGGGTGGCTTCTCTCTAGAGGTTAAGTGGGATAAGTGTGTGGCTCATGTCAACCCCACAACCCCCCAATAGTTTCTGGAAAATTTGCAATGGGGTCAGATTGGATTACTGTGTTTTGGTATTTACATGGAGACAGAGGGCTTTGAAATGGAAAACCATAGGCGGAAAAGCAAGTGCCATGCAGTCTGAAAGGCTGGGTAAAAGAAACCAGCACTGATTTCCACTGACGGGACGGTTGAATACATGTCTTTTATGTCCCTCTGCCCCACAATCAGACAGTTTGTTACCGGGGAGTGGTGATTGAGGTAAATGGATCAAGTGCAATACCAATCTTTAAAAGTAAATCCTTGCTGAGTACTATGATGGACATTCAATAGGAAATAAGGAGGTTTCAGGCATCATGCTTCTGCTCACAGATCCTATACCACATCATAGCCAGGGCTGTGGCTTCAAGGGAGCTCCTTAAATGCAGTTAAGGAATTTTGCAGCGCAGTTATGCTACATAAACAGCAGTGCACCCCATCCCTAAATGACCTTGTAAAAACTCACTTAGGTGTCAGTTCCCCTCAAGGTAAAGCCTGGCTCTTTCTGGATTTGTGCCTCAGGTAGACTGTCTTTTTTTTTTTCTTCTTCTCCCAGTTCAACCTCATTGCAGACCTGCTGGGATAAGTTTTTCTGGGTTTTTTTTTTGAGAGAAGGATTCTCCAGGCCACTCCCCACAGGTGCTGTGTGCAGGCCTGAGCCCATAATCCACCCTTTTCAAGTGCGGATTTCGCTGAACCTCATCCCTCTATAGATTTTTGTTTAACTCTGTTTAACTGAAGCAGCTGCCAAAGAATAAAAACGGCAAAGATGTAGGGGGAAGATAACTTGCTTTTACATATTTTGTAACTTTTTTTTTTTTTTTTAATGCAGTGGTAAAACACCCACTGTAGTTTATTGGGAGGTAGATAATGATTTCAGTCAGTTCAGAAAATATTGGGGGACCTCATGGAGAAAAAGACAGTTTGTATCTGATTTTCTTTTCCTCAGCATTTGCATCTTAAAACATGACTTAAAAATTTTATTCTGGCAAAAAAAGCTAGGATATATCTATTGTTAGATACCCTATACATTATTTCTGGTAAACACACATTTCCTTAACTTTTTTTTTTTTTTGGGAGGGAACCTTATATTTTAAAATATTGCATGTCTCTGCTTACCTGTCCTGAAACACAGTCCTCTGATTTCTCTTTTCTTTCCAGCGCACAGATAAACACACGCAACAGGTGTTAAATGTTTATGATGCTGCTCGGTGAATATTTTTTTTAGGAGACCTCAGGGCACATGGAAGCTCTTTATGTGTAGAAACCTTTGCGGTCTGACACAAATGTTCCTGTAAGTTTGTCGGCTACTTTTTTTTTTTTTTTTTTTTTCTGTGCTCCTGCTGAAACTTGACCTCCAGTTTCTGGGTGAATTAACGGTTTTGTCAGTAGCGAGAACAACAATTTGAAGTGTATGCGGCAAAGCTCGAGCGGCGGCAAAGTTGAGTGCGGTCAATTGAGTCTCCCACATGCTTCTCTGTGCAATAGATGGATCCCTTAACTGGTGAAGCCATTATGCCTTGTAAATGTTTGTGGAAAACTCTTCTGCGTATGAAGTTGTTTGGAGAGATGCATGTTTTCCTTTACTGAATCAAAGATAACCTGAAAAAATAAGGATTGAAAAAAATTATATTCATGCTCAGCCCATATTATTATCTGGAAATGCATTTAAAAAATCTGGTTACAGTGAGATAAGTCATATTTTACAGAAGGACTACGTAAGTGTGGAAATGCATATTTTAAGAGTAAACAATATTTATCAGCTACAAAATCACAGTTTCCCATTATTTTCTATCTTTCCAGTCCATCCCTGGAAGTAGGAGTGGGGATTTCTATAACAGACGTAAATGAGAATGTGTTTCATTAATGTTAACTGTGTGTTTAGACTGGAGACAGATTTGCCCTGTGATGCTGTGCGTCAACAGGTTTATCTGGCTCGGTGCACCCTGATCTGAGCGTGCGTGTGTGTGTGAGCAAATTTGAAAAGTTGAAAAGCCTGGTGCAGTTTAAAAGAATATAAGGTTGGACACCAACACCGACGTACACTTTACCATCTTTTTGTCTGCATTCAGCCACATCCGCAGAGGTGGAATAAAAAAAAAAACGTTTTTCTTTAGATCTATTATGAGTTAAATGTGATTCAAGTTAGACAGCTTTGGAGCCACCTTTTTTTCCCCCTTTCCCCTCTCTTTTTTTTTACTAGCTGTTTGCCTTTGCTGCTTTTTTTTTTTTTTAAATGTCCAAATTGCAAGTCGTCAGAGACTTGTGACATTTGAAATATGAGACCGGCCGTATTTACGAAGTTAGACAATACACCAAAACCACATGAAAATCAAAATAAGTAGGATGCGGTCAGGAGCTGTGCTTTCATTTGTTGAAGTCCCTACAGATGTTTTGCATAAAGACATTTTTTGGGGGGTAATGATGGGGAGTATTTGAACGTAAGCTGAACCTGGTTGGCTTAACTTATAGGATTCTGCAGGAACCTCGATAAGCATGAAAGAGACTGAATCTGTGCAACAGTTGCACAGAGTCGCCCCTGCATGTTTCCAGTGGAGAGAAAACACATACGACTGTGCTTCCTTTAGTGGAGCACAGTTCGTTTAATGATCATTTTTGGTTATGACCGACTTTATAACTTAATTTTAGTCTTGTGTAACTTTTGAAAGTGGGACAAACGGGCTATTTCCACATTGGTTTTGCTGCCCCGAGAGGATGCAGTTAAAAGTAACTGTAAAATAAAAATGTTTTTTTTTTTTTGAAAAGTAATGGATGCGTTTAACACCTGTTGTACACATTATATCCCACACTGATGCAAAAGTTTATAAAACAGGACTGATTACTAAATGCAGCTTGTATCACTATAATCTGCCAGCCCATGCTTTTCAGTTTGTGTGGATCCGCGCTGAAATACAAACACCAGATTCATCCCAGTGCACACACCGAGAGGACACAAGCACCAACCACCCAACCAACCAATTAAAATCCGATTAGGAAACATCTTAGTTTTCCAACCGAGGGCAGTGAAAAAGCCTGTAACCTTTCCTCGCTGAGGTCATCCACCTAATAAGATCCATTGCCTATAGTGAAGCCGCAGACCTTCACAAATGTTCCTGGCGACCGAGTGTGGCCCCAGAGACCTTTGGCATACATGGCAGTTTAATTGGTCACTGTATTTAAGAATAAGGTGGGATTCCAGTTAATTAGTGGGGAAGTGAATATGATTGAACATTTTATGATTTGCTCCCCGGCCCCTGGTTTGTTAGCGCGGATTTGGGGTGGATCAGCTTTTGTGCTCGACAAATGAGAAGTGAGTAGCGTGGTGCCGATGCACAGTGTCGTTTTGTGGACTGGCGACAGTCTCGATTCATGGGAAAAACTTAAAGGAGACCCGCGTTATCACAGGACCTCATTATCTCATGTCTGCAACCATCTTTTGGGAGCAATCCTTAATCAAGAGTGGCACAGACCTACTTTGCAGAACTTTGGTAGAATAGCTCCCCCCCCCCCCCCCCCCCCCAACTACAACACACACACACACACACACACACACACACACACACACACACGCACGCCGCAAACTCTCTCTCCCCCTCACTCTCTCTCTGTCGCTCTGTCATTACAAACACACACACTTTGTGTGACGTGGGGTGCCGCATAACAATGTGGCAACATGACAACCTTTGGGTATCAAAAAAGTCTTAACAATAATTGCGCCAACAAGTGTTCACACAGACACCTCCGCCGTAAGAACAGGCCATATTGTGTTTTACCATAAATATGAATAATAAGTCAAAATGTGATATTATTTTTTCTAGTCTTCACACCTCTTAGTTACAGATACGTGAAAGCGGAGAATTTCAAATAAAGGAATCTTCGCATTTCACGCTAGTTTTTAATTGTGGGGGAAAAGTGTGTAATATTGTAAAGCTTCCTGAAAATAGCCCTTTTTATGTATAAATCTTAACCTTGTGTTAAGATCTCTCACAATTTGATTTATTCATTATAAAGCGTGCGATTTAAAATCCCAGAATTGTTAAATAGTAGGCTATATTCTTAACCCACTAAACTTTAAACCTTCACGTTTAGTTTAACTAAGTTGTCTTTTTTTTTTCGCTGTACAACTTAGTAGTGCATGACAATGACAGCTTCCCCGGGGCTGTTTTCTCTCTGTGCACAAGCCCACGAGATGAGAGAGGTGGTTCATTTGCTCGGCCATAAACCATTTATTTACCTTCAGGTGAGTGTCGCGCAGAGTGCAGAGTAAAGATCGCAGGGAGAGATTTACACCTGTCTCTCTGCTCAAATAGAGAAGCCTGTAGCCATACAGAGATGGCCACTGGAGCCAGCTTGTCTGGGTGCTAGACAGCCCGCCACCCGCCCACCCACCCACTCCATCCACCCCCCTCAACCCCCCCTTACCTCCTCCACTGTGGATTAAACAACATCATAAAAAATGACCATCAACGCGCTCACTGTAAACAGATTATTCTCCTCGGCGCCTGGCGCACAAACTCCACGCTAAAGGGCAAGACGCGTCCGGCGGGGCCATGTGTTGCAGCTCTGCTTGGTCATCCTTTTTTTTTTTTCCAGCAGCTTACACACACACACACACACACACACACGCTGGACACTTCCCGGCTATGTAAATAGTGACAAGCGTTTGATGTCTTGGCTGCCGGTTCGGGAGGCTGCTGCACAGGGACATTTGTAACGAGGAGAGAGGACTCCCAGTCACTTCTCCACAAACCTCCTCCTTTTGAGCCCTGCGACAGGACAGCTTGTGTGAGCGGAAGGCAGCCATGGATGTTTATTTATCCGAGGATGTACTTTGATCTCTGATCATTTAGAAAGCTAAATTACAACAATATCTCATATCCTACCCAGGCAAAATTTGAAAATGACGACAGGAATGTCTGCACGACCTAACTCTCATCATAAATAAGCGATGCGCACGCATGGACTAGACCAACTCCTTTTTGACCCATGTTTTACCTGTTGCTGCATTTCTTCCCATAACTGATGAGGGCTGTCCACCTATAGGATTAGAGACACTGCTTTAGCTAATGACTATGTATGGTTGTTACAACATGTTGGAGGTATCCTCAAAAATACTCTCCGTTTTCCTGGAGTAAAGGTGCATGTGCATGATCCTGCTTCACAACCTCTCAACCCTGGTGGAGTCCATTCATCACATTAGAGTAAAAACGTTGTCATCATTTACTTCATTACCCCTGTGACAATCAGCCCACAGATCTGGATTCTCAGTCATGTCCTCCAGCATTCTCTACAGCGCTTTTTAAGGGTAGATGTGTCTGTACTTTCTCCTTCATATCATCACCTGGAGCAGATAACAGCAGATATTGAAGCCAGTGTTTCAACAGGTTAGCAGGATTTTTATTGCGGCGCGCAGTATCCTCCATAAAGTCAAATTTCAAGGTCTGATTCATTATTGATAATTTCTAAAAAATATATATATAAATAATAATAATCTAGCACAATCGTTCAATTGCTCTAAAAACACAGCAATCAGGATCTGAACTTTGATTCAATAGAGATAAAATGTTTGGAAAAATACTCAACAGGACAAGAACTACATCACAATTAAACATTTCTCTGTCAGCAAATGCGAGCAGTTTCAAATTGTTAAAATAGAAACTTCCCCTGAAAGTCCTCCTGAGTTGCAGGACACACACACACACACACACACACACACACCCTTGTAAAAACACACACACCCATGTTAAGACGCACACACAAATATCAACCTCAATTTTTCTATTCCAGACTTGTGCACATGTTTGTCATGTTCTCGCCCAGCCTTTTCTTTATTTCTCCCTCTGCCTCACACACACACACACGCACGCACGCACACACACTGCTTGCACGCACATTCACAGACACTGGCACATCACTTCACTGGTCACTTTGTTGGCCACAAAGCAGGCAGGGTGTCCAGTGGTCAGCCAGTGAATTTCATGCCCTATTGATGAGAATAAACTCCCTCGGTGTTAGGCTGGCAGTGTGGCGGTTCTGCCTGATTCCTGCAAATTAAAGGCTGTCAGCATCCACATGCTTAGCTCTTCCGTGAATATCTGGGATTTTATGCAGAGTTATCTAGTTTGCTCAGTTGTCTTGTGTTGCTAATCTGTGTAACATCAGTGCACTGCACTCTTTTTCTCTGATGTTTTTCTCTCTTTTTTTTCTCTTTTCTTCTTTCTCAGTGACGATGCTGACTCACTGATAGCAACGTTTGCCTAATACTTTATTCTTGAAATATGGGCCAAGACACAAAATGGGTCACGGGCCCCTTTTAGTGGCTCTTTGTGTGACAGTGTGAGAGTGTTTAGATGAGCCTGGGTCACAGGGCCAGAGTGATTTTATTCAAATTAGGCCTGTAGCTTACAAAAGCCTCCGTATTCCATCACAACGTGCATAACAGCCCATAAAATAGTCAAATTCAGATGCTGTTTCCTGAACGTTACATAATTCAGGCTTTAAATGTGCCCCGCCATATGTAAGACAATGGTTTGCCTTTATTTTCATTTAATCCAAAGCAAAATCCCTCTTTAAACACTCTGAATAAGCATGATTGATTATTTGCTGAGTGAGCAGCCATAGGTCATGATTATTAGTCCCCTCTGCTAATGGAGAAGCTTTTAGCTTGAATAAGGGTATGTGGACATCTGAAGCTGTAAATTATCCTGGGGGAGATCCTAACTTGTATTTTGTTGTGAAATTTTTAAATAAAGGTTTAATAGTTGTATCAATATAAATGCACCCTGCTGTACACTGGAAGTTAATGGACAAATTAAAAAAAAAAGTCCAACCCCTGCTCATTTTTTCACGTCTATCACCGACTCATTCAATCATGCAAGTCAGTCTTTGACATGTGTATGTTTTTCTGAGAGGGGAGGGGGGGAGTGGGGGATGGAGATGGAGGTGGTGGTGGTGGTGGTGTATGTGCAACTTAGAAATTATAAAAGGAAGCCTCCCATCTAGTGCAGCCATAAGGGAATACAGAGAGGGAGGCAGCAGGAGCAAATCGAGAGCGGTGATTTCCAAAGTGGCTCAGCCATTGAATGACAATAGCCAGGCCCCTCTGCCTGTCTCTTTTTCTTTCACTGCTGCAGACTAAAAAAAAAAAAAAAAACTAACACAATAATGCGGCCATAGAAAATTACCAAATGTGATTCATTCTGATTTGAACAAATCATTTGTGATTTAAATATGGCAAGAGAGATAACCATGGTAACTGAATTTTCTAGTTGTCCAATTTTGTCCCTTCCTTGTTTTATTTAATTTTTTGTTTTTTTTGTTTTTTGCATTTTACTGTGGCCAAAAACGAGAGTTTGATGGTCCCATTGGTTCATGTTTTGCAACCACTGCTTCTTGTGGAATCCCTGATGTTCTTGTTAGTGGAAGTTTATAGGCTGAAGTTTATCGTATTTACTTTGGAATATAAAAATACATCATTCAAACATTTTACAGAGGCTGTGACAAGCTGATGCAGCTTTGTGGAAGTTTTGGATTAATGAGCTACACGGAAACATGACATATAAAGCGTTAGATAATTTGATTAAATGTATGTAAAACTATTAGTCAGTCTTTATTATTGAAATCTATGTGTTTAAATCTGATTATTTTTACCCAATATTCAAATACTAAACAAGTGAAGTGCTAGGCAAGAAATATTGATGATTGTATTTTCCTTCAGGTCATGTCCTTGTGTTTCTAGAACCACTTTTCACTGTAAGTATTTTTGGAATTATTATAAATAGAGATTTGCTCCACTTTTTTATTCTCAAGTTAGTGTCAGTGTTCAGTGCTTAACAGTGTTTTCATCATTCCTTTAAAATGTGGCACAGTCAGTGTGCAGCCCTACATATTCTCTCATCCGTCAAGGAAGGAGAGATTTTTTTCAATAAATAATTCACCACTGATAGCCAGCCCTAATGCCTACATGAACAAATCTCTCAGTTACAGCCATCTTGGGAGTAAGCCAGTCCGAGAGCATACTTAATAAACAAATACAAGGTCTGACAAGCTCTGGTTTCACTGATGTCTTTCCGAGAGGAAAGTATTTGAAGACAGTCGGTGAAACAACATCCTTTCTGTGGGTGAAGGTTTAGGGGTCAGGTGTGGGTTATTGCTGCCAGAGCAAGTCGGGACGTTGCATTGTTACCGCCGATCCTCTGGATAGATTTACTGTCCGTTTTACATGGGGCATAATTTAAGTTTTTCTTTAGAATTATATGACGTTTATGCTCTAAAATTTTATGATATTGCATCGTTTAGTGGGAATTAAATGACAATGGACCCATCGAAAGAATACATCATATATATGGATATAGAATTTGTATCATTTCTCTGTGTAGAAATTGTTTTTTTTGAGCACGTTGCCCCTTTGTGTCCACTTCTAGGACCACGCAGGGCTGAGTCACTGTTGCAGCCGTATACATTGACCACATGTTCGCAGGGACCAGAAACATGATCCAGACATGATTCCCCTAACCCAGCCCGTTGGGTGAAGTGGCCGTGTGTGTGCGTGCCTGTGCAACATCTTCTCACGGAAATGTTCTTGTCATAGACTACAAACAGCGGCCGTCTTATTTTTCTTTCCTTTTTTTTGTTGCATTATAATGAATTTGGTCGTCCATCTAAGTGTGTCAGTATCTGGGGGTTGTGGTTAGCATCATTTTTTTTTTAAATGTTGAAGTTACTTTTGATTCATGGCTTCATATTCTTCACATCTTGGTTTAGCCAACATAGTCCACTTCAGTTTGTCTATTACATACAGAAGGAAAACATGACATTTTTTTTCTTTACGTGTAAAATATGTTCAGTCCCAGTGTGATCAGGGTGTATGTTTGTTTATTTGTGTGTGTGTGTGTGTGTGTGTGTGTGTGTGTGTGTGTGTGTGTGTGTGTGTGTGTGTGTGTGTGTGTGTGTGTCCTTGTTTGTGTGTATGTTTGTAACTGGACATGGTTGTTGGCCACTTATTTATCTCATCTGTGTGTCTGCTGCAAGACTCCCTACATGAAATATTCAAGGTCCAGTGAAAATTGATCTGCTGATCTGAAGTCTGTTTCTCGCTCTCTCTCTTCTCTCCCTCTCTCTCTGACCAGGTCCCCATGGAGCTGCCTCCAAGAAGGATGCTAATATCACATATCAGTTAGATGACCAAGTTCAGGGCCTGCACTGCTGCTGCTGCAGCTCAGCGCTGGAGCTCTGATCAATGGAATACTGCTGGGGATACAACGGACCACACCCACACACTGATTAGAGCCTCTGATTGGATATCACATGGATGTCTTGACCACTACAATGGCTTTCATGCAAATTGATAAAGGTAATTTTAGTCCCTTAAGTGAAATTTGATTTGCGTTAAGAGCTCTTGCTTCTTTTTCTTAATGCAAAATGGTTTTGATTAATAGTCTGAGATTCCGCAGAGAAATGATATTAAGTGTAGGGGTGTAATGTATCTCTTCCACTGAATTAGTGGTGCTGCTGTTTCTCATAGGAGTTTATTGCCATTGTTTTGGGCAAATAAAATCAGATTTTCTCAAAACTACACATGACATGGCAACTGTCCTTGACATTAGGCATAACCCACCATGAAACTCTGTGTTGATTAGCTGAGTGGACATCTTATAGTAGTCACTTATCAAGCTACAGGTCTACTTCCACCAAACGCCTTCCTAACCGAAGGCCTCTCGGTCACTTAATCTGTGCTTTGGAAAGAGGAGAAACGTACGCAGCTCATACACTCGAAGTAACATACGGCCAACAACTCAAACACACACACTGCCACGCACACACACTAAAAGGTTATCAGCAAACAAGCCCTGCTATACCATTGTGTCCACCTACCCAGGCCGTGGCTGTTACGTGCTCCCCTAAATGTCTGCAACACTCCACCTCACCTCCTCAGAGTGGCACAGCGCTGCACCCTGACTAAATGAAAAACAATCTGAGGAAACAGGGAACAATCCTAGGCAGGCTCCAGCGGGCTGCCATAAAAAGAGGGGCTGCCTCTCCAGCCTCTCCCTCATGCCTTCAGCTTTAACTCTATGGGCTGATGAAAGATCAATGGGCCGACTGGGCAGCCGCTGCTGCGCCTGCTGTCCGCCACTGCACCAGGAAGCGAGCCAATTACAAAACACCAGAGAAAAAAGGGAAAATGGGAAAACCCTCAGTCTTTATGAATGCGAACTGACTGATTAGCGAAAAAGTTTTCTGTCCATGTGTGTGTGCGTGCACATGTTTTCCCGTTATCTCATATATGCTGAGTCCAGCCCATTGTAGCAGCCAGAATTACTTATGAGAAATGTTGAATGTTTCCAGCCCGTGGATCATATTCCAAACTCATTTTAACCCTGATCTCTCCCTACATCCCCCACCTTCCCTACCTCACCCTCTTTAACACCCCTTTAACCCTTCGGCCCCCGCCTCCAGGAGCCCCACTCCAGATCTGTACCAGCTAACCAGCCCTCTGGATCTCCGGCAGGAGTCGTAATGGGGGTTGGCGCTAGGGTTTGGTGCAAACACGCAGCAGCAGACAAACAAATCATGTTAAGTCTCTGCTGCCACGGCTGGCAGCACACTCAAAGGGGAACCAGTGCCCTGCCAGGGAGGAGGGTGCACCCATTTTCCCAGGGAGGGGGTGAGGGTGAACACGAGGGAGGGCGGCGTGGAGGGGAGGCCTGGTCCTTATCGAGCCCGGATCACAGACACCTCCGCCCCTCCTGGCAGGAATGCATACAGCCCCTGTGGGAGGAGAGAGGGAGAAGAAAGGAGGAGGAGGAGGAGGAGGAGGAGGAGGAGGAGGAGGAGGAGGAAACAAGCAGACATAAAGAGGGGAAGTAAAAGGGGAAAGAAAAGAGCGAGTGAGGGAAAGTGAGTGAATGAAGGAGGGAGACGGACGCACATGAGAGAGAGAGGGAGAGGGAGAGGGAGAGGAAGACCTGCCCAGCTTAGGAGAGGGAGTGTCTCTGAACATGCACACACAGACAGAAACACACCAATCGTAGCACTCAACACACTCTCACTGGGTTGAGAGCACCAGTGGGAGAGCACATAGGAAAACAAACAGGGCATTAGGCTGCTCAAATACCATTCTAACCATGCTGCTGTGGTTATCATTACCTCAGTGCAGTTTTAATACGATGTGTGTCACCGATGAAAGCCCGGGAGAGATCAGCCAGCAGTGTGGTCACACATTGCACAAGTGTTAAACATGGAGTTGTTCGACTGCCACAAAATGTTACAACTTTTCTTTCTTCTTCCCTTTTTTGATGCGTGTTTGGGTCATGAAGTTCAAGCTCGGAATGTCACAAGGAATATCCCGGCAGTCATTTTTATGTCTTGCTACTTGAGTGATATTTTCAACCTCTTGTTGTTTTCCAAAATAAGCACACCCTCTGTCTCTTACTCTCTTAACACTTCCCTTTATGAGGCCTTAGTGTATATTTCAGGTATCGTGGCTGCAAATATTCCCACTTTCCCACAAGTCCATCACAGAGAGCGGGATGATAAAATATTGAGTGTTTAAAGATCCTCAATTATTGGACTGTATAATATTTCCGCAGCCTCTCCTGGGATGGAAGTATTTATTTTTAAAGCCTATAGAGAGGCAGTTGTGATCTTAACGTGGCATTCCTGCAGGCTGGCTGCAAGTGTTTTGTGGTTGTGTGTCAGGGCAGAGAACAGATTTTGTCAGAAGTAGATTGGGGTTTAGAGGTTCATTTACGGTACACGCGAGAGCATTCCATGCGATCTTTACATTTCCATTCACCCTCACTTTTCTCCCCCTCTTCCTCTTCTACCATCTCGCTTCTCTCCTTTTGAAATGCTAATATCTCCCAACAGTTTGTGACATAATTTGCTGTTCACTTCCAAACGTGGGGAGTTTTGACACACTGCACACTCCCCATGCTTTGCTGAATACCCGGCAGCAATGCTGCCATGACGGAGATGTGAGTCACACCACAATGTTCCTACTGTAACTTGTGTATACTGATCCCTAATTACACTAAAGTGTCTCTGAAATGCACTGCTGTCTGCTGTAATATCATCAAAACGCAGAGCCAAACTAAAACTCTTCGAGTCGACATAATACCAGAGCAGCTTGGCATGGCAATCACTGTCTTCACACCTCTGAGAGCTGAACCTTTGAGAAAAGCCTCTGACATATTATAAACAGTTACAAACAAAGACGACAGGCAGGCAGACGAAAAGAGACGCTGGCAGACAAGAACTTTATTTATGCTGTAAGTCAATTAAGAGATCGACACAATCATGACAAAAAATGTCATACAAAAACTAATTATCCTTTTACAGCTAACACTTTCAGCTTATTGAGGTCATGACAATTGCTGTTATTTTCTCACATGGATAGCTGTAAAGAGGGTGTGATACCACATGATATGAATGGCAAATGTAGGAGGACTTTTGTTTTAGTGATATGGCACTCTTTTTTTATGGAATAGCACATTGAATTTTGAATGGGTATAATTAATTTCCATGAATATAGCATTATGATTTAATATACTCTCCTTTTTTATAGATATCTCGATAAGTTAAATTTTAAGCTAGAGGTGCCTGTTGTGCTCCACCAGATAAAAACAATAGTGAGCACTGTAGTGATGACACCTGATGGTGGCACAAGTTTGTATAACAAGATAATAAGATAAACTGACAACTCTGCGTTGTTTAATATAATTCTCCTATATTATGTTCTATTGCCAAAAGAGGGTTAATGTCACTATTTTGCATCAGTTCAATTTAGCAACTGGAATGATAAAATCCATTGATTGCACCACAACGGTCATTTTCTAAAAACTCCTAATTATTAAAATTCTGGGGGGAATGTTTTTTTTTTTTTTTTTACTTCAAGTATTAGCCCAAATTAACAATGTTCTCTTGCCTATTTATATTTTTAAAGTTAGGTAAAATTAGTTATATAAAAAGTTGTCACATCACAAGCAGAAACATGCTTCATAACAACTTTTAAAATGTTTCTAAGTTTAATAACCTTGGGTTTTATCAGGAAAAAAAGAAAAGAAATCTGCTCTGTGAATGATGAAATTGCCAAAAGCACCACATTGTAATCTGGTCGCAGCTTTTCAGTGGAGGATGTTTCTTTTTTCTGGTTTTTATTCTATTTCTCATCTCAGCAAAAGTACCTCGGCCCAGCTCCATCTGTTCAGGCTAACTTATTGCTAGCACATGTGACCCGGTGAGTGTGTGTATGCGCCACGGCCTATCACACAGCATCCCCTCGCCTATATCAGACCCCCCTCCCACCCCCCCTCAGATGGATCTCTACCTTCATTAATGCAGGCCCACGGCAAGCGCATGTCTCCACATGTTAGCACGGGACGCAAACATCTGGCTTATTTTGAACGCTTTCCTCCCTTAAACCTCCTCTTGCTGTTTCCCAGTGTCCTGAAATGGGCAGCTCAACATTTAGTGGGAAGTGGCGCTGGTGTTGCTGTGGCGAGGGACTTCAAAGAGGCTGGGACGTCAGTCATGAACAAGCCGAGGGCAGAACCTGGTCAATGGCAGGGATTTGTCGTCTAATAGCCCCTCTGGGGGGACTTCAGGCCTAATTTCAGAGGTGCTGAAAGTAGGATTTTATGGAGTATGCTATGTCCTAAAGTCTTTTTGTTTCACATGTTTTTTTCATTACACAGAAGCTAATTGTTACGATAATGGGAAAGTGAATTGTGAATTATTTTCTTCCTCCTATTTTTACCTCATGGAATATTAGTGGATTGTGATAAAGTAAACACTGATAATTCACGGAAATATTGTGAAGTCGCATGCTTAAATTCACAAGTTAAACTGTAAATTCATAGCTTAGTCTCTATCTAACCTGCTGCTGATGTCATCCAGGGGTAGCCTATCAGGTAATACAGCTGGCCATAACTCCAGTTCACTTTAATATTGATGTTTCCCTCCCCTTGTCTCTCCATCAGCAATACATTTAATGGTCACATTCTGTGCTTATTCAGCACAAGAAAAACGAGAGCAAGGTAAACATGCCAGCCGGAGAGCACAAGACATTAGTCTTGTAGCTTGAAATAACTGGACTGCATTTAATGAGACGTACGTAAGTTGAGAGGGCAGACATTTGTTTTGTTCCTGACCACATGTGCCGAATTAACTGACAAACAGTGAACTTCTCAGACTTCAGGACTGCACAGTGTTCCAACAGCCATCAATACAAGCTCATGATCTGTAGTCGTTGTCAGTCAGGACGTCGTTTAGAAGAAAATGCACGTTTAATGGCTTGATCCATTGTGATTGGAGTGGTTAATTGATGATCTGGTTGTAAATTTCTGTCTCATGGCTGTCACTATCTCTCCTCCCCTCCTTTCATCGTTCCCTCTGTTTATGCTTCTTTGCCTCTTCACTTTGCTCAGCCTCTCTGCTCCTCCTGTTCTGCGACTTGTATCCGTGTCTTCCCCGCTGCCCTGATCTCTCCCCTTCCCTCATTGATTGGAGGCTGAAATGCGTGGCGATCTTGAAATATTCACCCTTGAAACCCATCTAATTGCCCATGTTGAAATCCATCTCACAAAATTATTCACAGTTATTCAGTGGGAACTGTTTGTGTTGGCTGCCAACCAAAACCAAAGCTCAGAGAATGCCAGATTTGGAGGTTGAGGTGGATGCCGGGGTACGGCTGCTGGTGCAGATGTGCCGCCTAATTGCAGATCCCACCATGCGGAAACTATTCTTCTCAACCATTTCAAAGCATCTGCAATAGGTGTCACTGCAAGGTTAAACCAACTTCAAAATGCAAGTCCTGTTTCCATTCCTCACCACTGAACTGATTGTGGTGCCGTGTGCCCTCGGAAGAGAGGAGGAGAGAAAGGACAAGGTATTGAAAGAAGGGCGATTCGCAACCCCGGTCATGGCTTACATTAGTTTGCCAGTGTCTGCTGGTTGTGCATCGTGTGCCTTTTGACATCAAACTGAGGGAAAGAATGTGCATAACATTAAGAAAAAACAGCTTGTATTACAGATAGTGAGGTCATTTCGCTTGTGCATCTCAGACATTTCAACCAGTGGTTCAGGATGAAATACATTGCTTGAAATCTCATAATAGCAGTTTATGTCTAAATAATTGTAAGATTGTAAAATAGATCTGCTCCTGTTTACATTTAACGTAATAGTTAGAAAACTGAAAACAGAGCTGATTGCTTTATCTCGAGCTGATTTGGATGGTTTCTGGGAAGGTATTGATTTAGTCAATTGCAGTAGTTAATGGTGTCTGCAGATGCTAATTGAAACCTGGAAAAGAAAGTCTAAGGTTTCATATTCCTGTAGCAATAGCAATGTAAACAACAAACTGTGGGGGAATTATCCGCTTCTGATAAGGCATCGACTGCCGTTTTATGCTGAAATCCAGACAAGGTGACTTCACAGAGACACTTAAGCAGTAGCTGGTGAGCAAGGAACACAGAGGTCTTATCACTGGACAGACCTGACTGATCAAACGCTGAAATGTCAGGTCGTAGGTTCTGGTATCTGGCATGTAAGCTAAGACTGAGATCAGACCTTTCTGTAACATGAGTAGCTGTGTTGTTTTTATCAAACAGAAAACAAGCTGCATATACTGTAGCAATCTATTCAGTCCCTAAAGCTCTATAATGATCTACCTTATATCCTTAGCTGAAGCAGTTGTGACTCAGGTGCAGCTGAATCTCTTGACCTCTTTCATTTACGTAAGCTTGTATGTTTTTTCCAAGTATGTAGTTCATTTTTATCAACAATTTGTTATGAAAAATACAGGCGATCACTATACTATAATTATATACAACTATTGATAGAAGCCAATTGATATTTTCCTGCTTTTTTGCAAGGCTGTGTACTGTATGGTGAGCTTGAACTACCATTGTGTGTGTGTGTTTGTTCATGTAGGTGTATTTGTGTATGTGTGTGTGTGGAGCCCTATGTCTGGCCAGCCATGGCCACATCTGTTTGTCATGTTAGCACTTAAGCGCCTGCAGGAGCCACGCTACTAAGTGGAGACAGAGTCCTTTCTCCCACTCTCTCCATCCTCCCTTTCTCCTAATTACATTTGTTCATTAATCCATTTTCTGCCCACTTCTCTTTCTTGTTTATGTTCTTGCTCCAGTGGGCTTTTGCCTCCTCGGACCAGCAGACAGTGACCTTTAAGGAGATGCCAAAAGACTCTGTAAGACAATGTTACCCCTTCACCCTTTCACCACACGCACACACACGCTCACACATGCACATACACACACATACACCCACCCACCCAGTCCTGTCTTGGCCCCTCAGTATCCCCTCGGGCCATCTCCTTCAGAGAGGCTAATGGAGTTAGCCTAATGTCTGCACAGCGCCAGTCATAAAACTGATTTGAGGCTAAAGGCTTGGTGCCGAGACCACCACTCTGCCTACAAAAAAGAGAGATGTGAGTGAGATGTTAAAAGAGAGCGAGTGTATCTTTACAGGGAAAGAGGTTGGGGTGGCGGCGGCGGTGTGGGGCAGGCTGGCGTAACTAAGGCAACTGCAGACAATCTAATTGGTATTGACATCCTTGTCTCGGAGGAAATTTGACATCTAAGGGCAAATCATTCTATTTAGTCTATTTAGTCGCCTGAATAGTCTCCAAGGCGGGGCCTGAGGAGCACAATCACGCTGTAGCGTTGTTCTGGTCCTCATGTCTGGGCCAGCTCTGCCACGCAGCAATCGATCCTAATCTGATCGGGGGAGGGGAGCAGGATAAGCGGCATGGGGAGAAAAAAAATGAAAATAAAATCAAAAGCTCTGTTGGGGTAATATTTAACAAGAGGGAGTACAATTGGGCCCTGCTGGGGCGGCAGCCTGTAATGCACTTGTGCTGCTGTAGCATGGTTAATGTATAGAAAAGCCCGGGAGTAATGGCTCTTCAGCCAAGGTGGCCAGGCTTCAAAGAAATCTGCTTGCTTTAGCTAAAAGACTGCCAGGCTGGGCCGCCAAAGACCTTCATTCTGTTAGAGCATCAAATATGGCCCCCGCTCAGGACACACAGACACCCTGATTTTATTATCCTCACTCCCCTGAGAAACTCATCTCATCCCTCTTTTTGTTTGTGTGACTGACCATCAACGTGAGAGAGTGAAGTGGTGCTGTCCGTCAAAAGGCACACGCTGCCTTTTCTTGGGTCAAGCAGGAGTAAAGGCTATCTGTGGCACCTTCACACTCTTGTGAAGTAGTGACAGTGGTGCTCAAGGCTGTATTTTATATTAACCGGATGCATCCGTTTTACAAAAGTAAGTTCTAGTCGAGCTGTAAAACTGCTTCGTTTCTTAAACAAAGAACTTGTAATATGTTACTTTATCCACCCGTATCCCTGAAAGCCAAGTCGATTCTAAAATTACATTCATACAATAAACTTGTCAAGTGCACAAGAAGAAAGCATTCAGAGTTCAGACTTATCTTTATGGACATTCTTATGGCAGTCGATGCATGAAGCCCATTTTCCTCAAATACAGCCACCATATAGTATTTTGATCTTGACTTTAATCTTTGGCCTCTTTTTTAGATGCTTAACAGTAACAAGCATAAGACCAGCAGCATCTGGAAATTCCATCATGTGTAGAGTATGCACCAAAAAAAAAAAAAGGCTCATACATCCAGGTAATGCGTCATTTTCATCATCTTCTGATCCCTGAAACAGGAACAGTCAAGAGGAAGGTAGTTTAACGTCATCCACTTCGAGCTGGTAAAATAAAGGCTGGCACAGGCGGACACGGTGCTAATGATTCAGTGAAGAAACCCATGGCTGACAGTGACAGAAAAAAACTTGTAAGTGGGACTTGAGGTTATGTTTTATTACTAATATGAAACAGAATCCTACACAAGTGAATAGATACACACTTAAGAATTTCTTAAATGAAAAGCCAAACATAACAGTGGATGAACAAGTTAATTATTCGACTGTAATTCATTCAGCATGGCTTCTAATCAAGTGGACATTGTAAAGTCAGTGTTATCAGGAGAATCCCTGCTGTTTTTGTCTGTGTCTGGCAGTGATGTGGCTCTGGTACACACTTGGTTTAAAGTCTCTTTGATTTAGACTAGTCATCCTGTGTGTGCGCGTGGGTGTGTGTGCTCTTAAGATTCATCTAAATATATTTACAATGATTATAAGGAGGAGATGGAGAAAGACGTTTTTATTGTTCTATTTTTTTGGCCTATACGTTTTTGGACCCTAGCCCTATAGAGTTACATCTGAGTTTAGGGTTACTGGGTTTAAATTTAGCATTAGGTCCAGTATTAAGGTTAGACATTAGTGTTGGAAAGAGGTTGATGATTAAATTTAAGTTACTAAGTGATGTTTAAGTGGTTAGGATTAGGAGTAATTTACCAGTTTGGGACTAATGAAGTACAAGTTGACTGAAGATTAAATTTCTCCACAGACTGCGGAAGTTATTGTGTTGGGCTGCACAAAAATCATGGGGGTTAGAACAAATAGTCAGAGTGAAGTTGTGTGGACGTGTGTGTGTGTGGGTGTGTGTGTGTGTGTGTTTGTGTGAGACGGAGAGTGAGTGTCTGAGTGTCTGTGTAAGTATGTGATGAGGGTGTATTGAGCTGATGGCTGCAGATATCAGTCCCAGATACTTAAGTCATAAAAGTGTGTCTCGGAGCCCCGTGGCTGTGCAGGCCCTGGTGCCTGATGTTATCAGAGCGAAACAGTGGCCACTCTATCAGGACAGAAGAGTACAGAGGCATTCCTGTATTACTGGAGCTGGTGTCGGGCCTGTGGCTGCAACCGGTGGGGGGTCGGGGAGGGGGGAGCTGGAAAGAGGTGCGCTGCAGGAGTGCAGTTAGACAGTTAGGGAGTGGTGTGGGAGGTTGCCACATTACAGGACAGGCCGCTGGATTATTTACAGCAGGGTGTTTTTTAGGGCTTTGCGGTGCCTGCTTGTCAATAGCTTAACTAGACTTAACAGGGCAGCAGACGGAAACTGAGAGGTCCAAATGAAGTTTTGTATTTCAACATAGCCTCATAAATCTCCAAGATCATGACAAACAAATGCATCCTTCATTTCTCACCGACTCTATCTTTCATTAATCACTGTTGGTAATTGGGGTCATCAGTGTTTGGTTCAACTAGGTAACACCTTCAGAGGATTTCATTTCACAGAAGTATTCCAGCGTACCAGATCTCAACAAATAGTACAACTACTGCAAACACTGCTGTTTATAGTCTGCACCATGTTTCATCAGTGTATGTTAAACAGTGACATGTTATAGCTGATATTTATGTGATATTGAGTTGTATAAATCAACTCGTATTGTTTCCCCTTAGTCCCATTTTCTTTGAAGTGTTTTGAAAATCCTGCATTGTGTGTGTGTGTGTGTGCACTGGTGGAAAACATGCTGTGCAACTAGACTCCAAAATAAAAGTTCTCATTCCAGTTCAAAGTCGCAGTAAAACTATATATTATTTGTCTGGATTTTTCTTTTTCTTTTTTTACATGGTTGGACATACCCAGTCTAATACATAAAAAATCATCAGTAATAAATATATAATAACTGAAGTGTTCAAAAATGCCTCAAATGCAGGCTAGTGGAGGTCAACAGTTATATAAAATAGAAATACTCAAGTGTACACTAATTTGAAAATTATACTTGAGTGCGGTAATTGTGTTTCCACCTCTGTGTGTGTGTGAGAGAGAGACAGAGAGGAAGAGAAAGACAGAGAAGGTTGGGCACGAAATGGCAAAAAAGTGAAATTAGCCTTTTAGTCCTCTAGCTTTGTAACTTCTCCATTATACCTGACAGAGTGATGGCTGGGGTGGCTGACGTATTTAGAGAAACAGATGGCGAGACCAAAAGTGAGGACGGCTCGCCAGGTTATGTCTTCATCGCCCCCCTCCTTTTCCCTCATGTCCTCACTTATTCTCCCTGTCCCAGTGCTCTCTGACCAGTAGCACCTTGCAGGCCTGTGTCGCCTTGGTGCAGAAGTCAAAGGTCTCATGACAGAGACGCCATATCGTTACGGGGGGTATCAGCACCTCCAGGGTCTCTGTACGCCAGCAATTGTCTCTGGCCCGGATTAGTTTTTGTATCCAGTTACGGACTTTTATTCCCGTGGAGTCAAGTTCAGCATGGCACTGAGGGCCAGCAGTGCTGCTGAGAGCCCAGTGATTTATGTGTTGCTGAGTGAGAGCAGCAGGTTCAAGTCAGAGGTCTCCGGGCAGGGTAACGTGCCGTATATGTTTGTGTGTGCGCGTTCGGACGTGCGTATGAGAAAGTGTGTATGAGTCACTGCTGCACTCTGCAAACAAAAATGCATGTGTATGACTGAGAAGCCGCATGAGGGCCAACCCAATGCTCTCGGCAGGGTGCCTTGGTCTGTTTGGCTTGGATAGGTTCCATTCGTCTGCCTGCGAGCGTGCCTGGAAGGGTTTTGGTGTTGTAAAAATAATGACAGCCTCCGAGAGGTGGGACCATCTGCGTATGAGGTGTGCTGATTGGCTGAGGAGGGGGTATTGAAGGATGAGTTTTGATGATTGACTAACCTTGAGAAATGATCACACGTGGGCATTTTTTCACGACTGTTTTAAGCGCAGCCAATTGGCCAGCTTTTCTTCAACATAAATCTTGTGGGTTTGACTATCAAGTGACACATTCGCACACAGAATGGAAGAATGCCACATACACACCCTGAGACCTGTTGATTTAATTACTTATGCACACAACTTAAGTCACTTCCTCCGAGGCCTGTGTCTGTTTTCTTGTCTTTTTCTGAACGTGGATTGTGGTCGAGGGCCAACAGTAATAACCTGCTTTAATTACTCTGCTGATTCTAGTAGTGGCGCAGTATCACAGTTGAAAAACGTCCAACATTTGTTCATTATGTGATAGATATATTACTTTTTCTGTTTACTTTTGGTTTATGGTTTGGCTTATTTTTCAGAAACATAATTAACTGAACACAGTTTAATGTCAAAGGTGTGATGTTAAGTGTGTTATTCATTTATTGAATACGCCTTTAAATCTAGCACTTTTGCTCTTGGTGGTGTCTTTTAAATTAATGAAAGGTTAAACAGTTAAATTGCAAACTGAAAAGAGCAAGCTGTTACAACTGGACTGAGAATCAATTAAGGCATGCTTAACAGAGTCTGGCCTTAGGCTTCTCCATTCACCCGTATCCATATCCATATTCCTTTGAAATATGATGTCCTAAAGATGGAGCCATATTTATTCTCGATGGTGCGTTTTGGATCCCTGAGATATTTTAAAATGGGGCATCTGTCCTGTGGCCTGCTCAGCCATCTGGATAAGACGGGACAGGGAGAAGATGTTAATGCACTTCATGATGAGAAAGGAGGATGACACCTTTGACCTTCCATAGCCTTTGACCTCTGCAGCCGATATGGAGCCACTGATGCTATGGGTTTCCTATATCTAGCATATGCTGGTCAGGCTGATATGTTAAAAGAAATTCCTCATTTGCCACACACTGTTTATATAGCCGCTCCCTCATGTTGTAAACAGCCAGGCTGTAAGAAAATAGATATTTACTTCACAGGCTTTCTATTTGATTAGAGAAAGAAAAATTGACATGCATATCGGATATGTTGCTGTGCTCATTGCCACAAATGCTAATGAAGAATGGGCTGTGGATACCTGAGCAGTGTGTACAACACAGAGTTGAGATTTGTTTGTATTCTGTACTAACTTCTGTAATCATTCCCATACATGTGCATGGGTGCATGCGCGCTCAGTAGAGATGGTTAGGGTGTGCACATTTTGCCAACCCAACAGAGTTTCAGTTACATATCATAGAAGCTCTGGTCCACCTCTATGAAAGAAGATCTGACCCTAAATCACTGCTGCATTTCCAGGAACCACCACTAGAGTGATGGAGAGGAGGTGGGGACTCAATGTCCTTCTCCCTTGTATGATGGCTGTGACTCCTTCAGTAGCTGCTTCTCAGCACATTGACATTTATATACTGTTTCCCTTGGGGTGCAGCCAGGGAGCCCAAGGTGGCTGGAGTCCATGGGCGGTGACTGGTGAGAGACTGAAGGTGGTGGGGGCGTGTGGGGGGGGGGTTGATCTCTGTACATGTGAAGCCATGGTAGCTAAGCCCTTGTCAATAGTAGCCTACGGGCAATGACAGATCACTTTTCTACACCGTGATTTAATTAGAAATTAGAGTGCACATCACCTCTGACCTCTAATCCTACCCGGCTCTTGTCACGAGAGGAAATTCTCAGCATATTTATTTGTGAACTGGGACCACCGTTCCCCATCTAACGTAAAATAATAACACTCCAATGAAGCTGTCGGAGCGGATGTTATGATGAGAAAATCCATGGGAATGACAAGGATGGTAAGAATCAATCACTTGGGTTTATGCTAAATGTCGTTAAAAAGTTGAATTAATAAAATAAACTATATAAATCACATCACCTTTGAGTTATACAGTGACACTAAATCAAGGTCACAAGACGATTAACTGAAAAAAGAAAATTTTGAAATCCCTCAGTTTATGAGCTATATGGGTTGTTATTTCTAACATGTGTCCGAGTTCAAATGCAAAAACTGAAATTATGGGACACAATAAAGGACTTTTTTTTTTTTACTATTGACTTCAAATAGCATTTCATTTTGGCTAATAAAGAATCTTGTATTGGCGGATAAGTGAATTGTATATCCTAAATTCAGATAATCTACTTAGACAAAAATGAAAGGAAAGGTAGCCGTCAATCAACAACAGTAGTCACTCCGCTTCCTGCACACATCCAGTCATAGAACTGATAGGTCGCTGTCCGGGATGCATTTCCAGTCATATGGCACAGTCTTGTGTGCTAAACATTGACCTTGTGACCTCTGCTCATGACCCCTGACCTGTGATGTTGACCCCCTGTCCAGGGGGATGGGTCTCTTCTATATCTCAACTGGCCGTGTCCATTGACTACCTGCCAGGCACCTGCTCTGAGAAATGAAGCCAAGGAGAATGCCTCTCTTGGGAGCCTTTTGGGCTCGGCAGACAACAAGGCCTGGCCTCAGCCCTGCATTTGAATAGGCTTTGAGTGGCCCTGGTAAACCAATCTCCCTAATTATCTATTGAAAGAACATTCTTTTTCCTTGCCCAGTCATTACCTTGATTTCAATTGCTGAAAAGTAACATGGAGGAGCTAAAAATGAAAAGAATGGAGAGGGGGTGGAAAAACATTCATGCGTGCTTGTGCTTGCTCACACACACTTGGGAGATATATAGAGACAAAAGATGATGTCTTCCCTGTTTCATTAAATTTAATTGTAGGTCAGAGGGAGCAGATTTGGGATATAAATCTATAATACAGGTCCAGGTCAAGGCAATGAAAAGAAATTAAACATGAAAATATGGCCCTAAGCTGCAACAAAAACTACAGGTTGTTGGCGCATATGATTGTTTTGTCCCTAAACCGTTACTTCTCGTCAAACTAAAGTGATATTTAAGGTTTTAAGGTTACTTGATGATGTTTGCAAGCTCAGAGTTCTCAGAGAGAGTGGTATCCTTCTGTTTCCTCGGTCATAGGGTGAAGGGATCATCCATAGTTCATGCATCGTCTAAGTATCATATGGTAGTTGAAAGATGCATGAGCCTTGCAAGATGCACATGATTGGCATATTTTCAGTGGGGAGTTGGATGTCCTGGCGTTAAGCACCAGTGGAAGCATTAATATCACACACAGATGTTAATGCCAATGATGAAACCATGTTGTTAAATAGTCTTCGTGGACAATGTAGTGTCTAATGACTGGATTATTTATGGAGATATCTGAACACTGATGTCTGAAATAAACTCTGTTCTGTCCTTTGCTTCAGTTCTTTCTACAATTTTCAAATTGCTACCTTTACCTTTTTCCACAAAGAAGCCAAAACAAACCACTTGAAAAAAACAACAACAACCCAAAACCATTTACTGCACTTTGTGAAAAGTTTCAACAGGAGTTTTTAAGGGATGAATTTTTTCTCTGTGCATCAGTTGCCATAGTTGAGGCTATCTACATGCTGTACTACTGGGTCAAGAGCATGGAGATAGTCACTCAAGAGTAGGCTCTTGGGGCTCTAGGGCTGTTCTCAGAAAGCACTCAAGGCTTGCATGCAGTCACCATGTAGTGGAGGAGATAAGAGGGGACAGAGTTACCCTTTGAAACTAAATATAGCTCATGACAAGCAGCATTTAGGTTGTGTCTCGTGCCCCTAACGTCTCTGTTTTTTTTGCCAATTATTCTTCTTGTGTTGTGTGAGCAACTTGCTACGTGACTCTATGTTGGCTGAAGTGTTTTAACATCTGCTATTGAAAACAAAAAGATAATGAGGTACAGTGACGCAGGGTGGATTTGATGTCAGGGCCGACACACTTTGTCAGGAACAGATAGCGTATGAGGTTTACTTTACTGTAGAAATCTATGTCTTGCCTGTCAGATTTTCTGAACAGACCATGGGGTCAAATCATGTCAAGTCAAATTTTATAAAGCACAATATCACAAAACACAAATTTGCCTCAGGGGGCTTTGCAGTGTACAGCACACACCATCTGTCCTGAGACCCTGGGGGAAGTGATTGTATCATTAAATTCATGAATTATTTCAGTGAATTTATATACTCAACTTTCAATATAGATGAAGACTGAGTATGACAATATTATGAAAAAAACCCACTTTTCTATCTTTTTGATCTTTTTCTGTCCTGTAAAATAGACTGAATGGCATGCTGAGATGCAGCTTTGTGCTGCTGTGGCATGCTTGGCAATCTTCAGACATCCTCTCAGAAAAACTGCCATGATGCGGTCTTTGAACTCCTCTGGATGATGTGTCTATCTTAAGTTCTTTAATCTCCACTAGTCTGTCTGCTACAACTGCAGCACCTCTAAATCTCCTCCCATCTTTAGCCTGTGACTGTCCATGCTCTGTGATCTCAGAGCACACACGCATACACACATCAAATCCCCTTTTATGACCTCCTGTGTCCTCTCCCTAATAAAACCCTTAGTTATTGGTGTATTCTTGTAGTTTTCTTTATGTGGGTGATTGTTAGTTCAATTAACTTGTATTTTGGGTTTTCATTTATACTAAAAGATTAAGATATCTCTGTTTATATTTCATAATTTATCTTATTGCTATTGTCATCAGTAATGTTCCTACCCTATGATTTTGAAAATAAGTCTTGGTGAAACAATCCTTGTGACATTGTGGGTCTTTTAGTCTCACATCTTTGTGTTAATGATTATGATTAGATTCAATCAGTATCTCACTGGCTTGATTTGAGCTTCGTGATCATATCATACACCCTTTAATATGTAAAACTGGACTTTTGGTGCGTGAGCGTGTGATTGAACCATAGATCTGACCTTTTGGATTCTACTAACATAACATAACTACTCTGTTTTTTGTAATTTTAAGAAGACTAATAATGACACACGGTATTCTTTTTCTCACTAGATCTTCTTCTGTCAAATACAAGTACAATGAACCATCTCTCCTCTAAGCAAAGCTGTTCCCTTAATCATATGTCCACAAATCTTTTATGAAAGCCTACAGTCATAGTTGATCCATTGTTACCTTTGACCCCTGGTCAAGGCCTCTGACCCCCACCAGAAATAAGGCCGCCAGGCTTCACAGCCTTGTTGCAATGGTCAAAATAACAAAACCATATTGTGATGTGGTGATTTTCTCAGCAAGATGTGACCGTAGTCACAGCCCCAGTGTGGCTCCTGTCAGGAACAATAAGCACTGTGCATTTCAGCTCTTTCCCCTCACAGATATCTCTTGTGGAGCCTCCAGGCTGCTGTCCTCTGCACCAGCACCACACAACACTACTCCTTTGACATCATACTGCTCAGACCAAACAGACCACTCCTGCTCTTGAGGCTCAGCGTGCATATAAATATTTCCTCACATTTGTCGAATGCGTGCTGTTTTGTGTAAAATGCTAACATACACACACTTTTTGAGTTTCCAAACATCTCAGGATTAGACTCCATCGGCTCTACATCAGCCTTCAGAGGTGCTTCAGTAATCTCTCTGTAGAGCTTCCTCAGTCACATCATTTATCTTCCAGGCAAAAACCACTTCAAGGAGGCGCATAGTGCTGAGGTCAGTGGATGGGGTGGGTTTGCGGACACAAGGGTAAAGATGCAGAGACACGAGAGAGGGATGTGCTTTACAGTCTTATCGTTGTCTTAAGTGTAACATATTATCATAAGAGGCTGCCAAAAGTCAAGGAGGATGGCATTTTAAATATATATTTTTTGGCTTTTATTTTGAAGATTGCACAAACCAGCTTGTCAGAGCTGCCTTTATAGAATACTAATTGGTGGTTTGACACTGTAAAAACTTCCTATTGCCAGTATATAATGATTTTTAACAAATAATCACTTTTTGTTATAATTATGATAACAATTATCTACTCTTATTAAAGATTTTCAGTGTTTTAAAATATGTAAATGCCTTAGATCAATGACATATCCTTTATTCACAAATTAATTTTGTTGTGCCTTGTTGTTCAGGGAGCACGTATTTGTGTCAGTTGGATCTTTTCATTCAGGGATGGTAAGTATTTGTTTTGGTCAATTTGGAGCCATCCATTCATAAACTACAGATTCTGCTCCTTCAAATCAGACTCAGCCCTACTAAAGGAATAACTTTAAAAAGCTTTGTCTTTTCCATGTTTTTTTTTTTTTTTTTTTTTTAGAGCTGTAATGAAATCCATTCCACCCTGGCAATTTTTCAAACTGATCCACCAGTGTAAAAAAACAACAACAAAGTAAAAATCGAGATTAAGATTAACTTTCATGAAGTAATAAGTCAGTATTCTGTGGCTAAACACTTCCACGTACAACACGTTCCAGCAGCTGTTTCACAATAAATGCATTCCAGTGGTCCATTAGGGAACCACGTGTGTGCGTCGTCTTTTTTTCTTCTGGTTTGTTCATGTCTTTGAATTGATTTGATTTATTTGACGGACATGTTCAATTGAAAGATTTGTTCAAGAGTCAGACTTCCATACTGAGTAAATTTTCAAACAATTCAATTTTCTTCAAAATGGGATCATCTGGCTGCGGCATCACATCGGTCAATGATGCTCCTTGCTTTCCTTGTAACTGTATGGACTGTTGAGAGCGCTGAGAAACTTTTCTTACCCTCTTTGTGTGTGTGTGTGTGTGTGTGTGTGTGTGTGTGTCTGCTGTGAGCATGGATGGAGCTAGGGCTGTGGGGTGAGTGATGACACTGGCGGTGTAATCCCACCGACATCTGCTTCTAATCTGCAACATGAAAAAGACACTCTTGTGACCCCATACCTGCCCCCAACCATCCTCTACCCCCACCCCGCTCCCTCTGCCCGACGTTGCTCTCTCTCTCATTTGAGCCCAAATCAAACAGCGTATCAGGTTACGAAAGGTTCCTACCACAACTTGCAATCAAACATACAAAAGAGGGAAGTATTTATTCATTTTATGTGCTCTCATTCATGCCTCTGTAGGTCTGAGATTTCACTCAGTATGGAACCAACTACATGTTTAGCAGCGGCTCCTTTTTTTTCCCCCTTCTTGTTTTGAAAGAAAATCTGCAGATAATTCAAACCAACCTGTTGATTTCCCAGAATAAAAGTTGCACAATGATGACAAAATCAAAGTAAACAAAATCAAAAGCGCCAACAGCTTCTCAAAACAGCTTCCATTTCCTCTTTACATCACTCCGGGTCCAAGATTGAGTTGACATAGGAAGAAAAGAAGGGAGCATAGAGAGTACATGAGGCTGGGGGAGCGTGTGGGTGTACGTACAGCATGTGGGGACTTTCCAGTGGATGAAGATTGCCTCACTAGAGGAAAGTATTTATTCAGGAGCAATTGAGAGAGAAATAACACAGCAGCTAAAATCCCAGCCGGAGCGGATGAGCAAGAGGAGGATGTGGGTGATTGAAACATGGCTGCAATTTGTTTTAACTGGCTGTAGAAATAAGCATGGCAGAGCTCTTTGGGCTTGGTAGCTGTAAATCTGGAGCCTTGCAGGAGTATTGTCGGTTCATAACCTTTCTCTCTTTCTTGCTCTCTCTTCCTCCCTTACGCCTCCCAGGGGTACATTTAGCTGGGGAAATGGAGCCTTTCTTCCCTTTATTTGACTTCCTTGTCACTGGCAAACTCTCTTTCCCCCTCTCGCTCTCTCCTTCTCTTGTTGTCCAGCACACACAGCACGCACACTCGCCCTGACCCACGTTTTTGCAGGACCCCTTAACTGCTGGTGTGCAGGCCAGTCATGGGAGGACAAAGACACAACACAGAGATACATTAGAGAAAATCACTTCCCCCCCTTAGGCCAGCCATGGCTCTGGGAAGTCGCGTAATTCGTCCGTGACGCTCTGTCTTCCTATAATATTTAAATGCATTATGTAGTATGGCCAGTCTGTATGTATAGACCACATATTGTGTACTGTCTGTGACCACTTTTTGTTCTATTTATGCCGGGATATGTAGACCATGTGTTTAAATGCAGCAGTTGGACATTGTTTTAGAAAGGATTGTAAACATGTATGCACATTAAAGGGATATTTAAATATGAATTTTATAAAACCTTGTTGCAGTTGATGGTTAATTGGCTTTTTTTTTTTTTAAATCACCCTCCTGGTTAAACTCAGGATGGTCCCCACTGTCAACAGGTTTAATAGTTGCTGTTCAGTGAAAACAATGTATCTCCACATTATGTCATTTTTAATGATTCTAGTGAAGTTTTTTTGAAATGATAAAGGAAATTCTCCCACTATTTGCATATTTTGCTCTTGCTACATAGCTAATTATAGCATTAACTGTTGATTACTCACCAGTCTTAAGCTTCAACAACTGTATACAAGACAAGTGGTAAGAAAAATGTCTTTTGAGCAATGCTAATTCTTCTGGGCAGCCTGGATGCTACAGTGAAAAGATGGGTGGACTGTGCTGGATCTAACTGGCTAGCATACTAACTTCAGTAGAAGGAAATCTGTGATAGAAATAGAAACAAGACAAGAGAGTTGCCTCCTGCTGCTGTAGACAGTTCTTGGCGTGTAAAGGAATGAAGTTTGATGCTGAACTTGCATGTTTCCTCTAGACTGGCAAGTAAACAGCTGTTAATGCTAACCCTTGGCTCCACAGCAATAGCAAATCTTACAAATAGCTCCTTTAAGCATAATAAATGTGTCACAAAGATGGAAACAGATTTCGAAAGCTTGAGAAAAGTTAACATTTCGGAGATCAGTTTCACAGGACAGTGACCGTTTCTTTAGCAGAAAGTAGTTCAAATGGAAACTCATACCAGGACATTGTCTCTGGAAAGACAATTTCCCCTTAAATATTATGAGCTTCAGATATGTTATAGATCAATGAATGAAAAATAAAACCAGTACTGTTGTAGTCATGGCTACATGCCAACACATTGTAGTGAGATTTTCTTTTTCTGCTTTTTTGTAGGTCTAATCTGGGTGAACTGGCCCTTTAATGGTCCAGCTTGGCAAAAACAAATTTAACCAAAGACAGAGATGGATGGAGCTTGTGACAAAACTAAAAATGAAAAATTAGTAGTCATGTGCCAAATGTGTTAGCGGATCTCTCTGTTCACACCTCTGGTTCAAGGCCTCTGCTTCACAGCCTCCTGGCCTGTTTAGTCAGCCCTTCTCCCACATGCATACACACATCCCCACACTTTCATTTTCCCCATCACCTCCAATATCCCTTTTCCTCATTCCTTCCTTCCTGCGGAGCTTTGACTGAAAAGTGCTTCTCTGTGGTGTAGTAACATTTGCACCCGAGGTCTTGCAGGGGAACACGGCTACATCCCAAAGAGCCATGTGCTTCTCACTCTCTGCTGTGGATCGGTACTCAGGGTTTACACAGGGGGCAAAGGTGTTAATGCTACATGCTTTAAAGAAGTACAAGATGTCTTCACTTCAGCTCTAACAGGCACCCTGGGTAAAAGCTGGAACTAATCTGAGGTGTGTGTGTGTGCACGTGTGTGTGTGTGTGTAAAAGAGAGACAGGGCACCAGGACGAAAAGTTAAGCAGAGAGATCGGAGGTGCACTCTCAGCCTGACAATAGTAAATATGGCTGACGTTATTTCTGTGGTGTCGAGGTTTCTCTGAGTGTTTACAAAAGAGAGGGGGCTTCCACTTCCTTGCTTTCTCTCTGATTCTATTTTGAGCTGCTGGAGTCCAAACAAGGCCAATTATACTTAACTGTGGGTATACAAGGATACTTAAATAGCACAGATTAGCTGTCAGTTAATGCAAATATTTGTGCAATTGCATTAATTTAGTGTCAGAAATGCATGATAAAATTCATAGTATAGGCTCCTGTCATTTTTTTCATTTAACATTATCCGTATCATATTTTGCTTTTTACCTTAATTTGCTCTTTAGTCTGCCTCAGTGATCTTTATTGCTTGCATGAGAAGAACCGTCTCATTATTTGCATGCTGAGTAGTCTTTGTAAAGCCTAATTGATTATGTGCAACTGCTTATGATCCACTGCTGAGAATGGAAGTGCGTGTAGAGATGTATGGAAAAAAGGACAATTTCATAACGTAATCTTTGGCCACAAGTGACAAAGTATATAGTGTGCTTTTTTTTTTTTTTTTACATTAATATCAACCACCCAAAATAAGCTGGTTGCGCATTTAATTCTGCAAAACTTGGCTTAGGTCATAGCATTGGTAATGAATGAAAACACATTTGCGAGCAAATCAATTTTTATAACCTTTGTGTGTTTATTAGATATTCTGAGGCAAATGCAATAAAACGGCCAAAGCCAATATCATATGCCATGAGAGGTGGTGGAACAATTCCAAACAGAAATGTCACCTCTACAGACTGAGCACAAAGACTCCACATGAAAGGACGCTTGGAATCAAAATGGTGTGTTTATGAGATAATATGTTTGATTAAACCCATACAGTACTGAAAATGACTAAATATGCAGTGATTTTTTTTTTCTTTCTCTTTCAACGGATGAAAGCAGACGCAGACATACACACGCAGCCTCTACTCCAAACATACATGCACACAAACACAGTCGCACACACGTCGTCCTCCCTTCTACAGCCAAGGGAAGTAATGAAAACAAATGGCAGAGTTCTATTCCCGCTGGGACCCGAGGAGGAACTTAGTCATCAAGCTAATTTTATTCTTGTCTGGCCCAGAGACTCCATTTCCTCTGGGTGTTTTTACAAACGCCGGGCTGCACCACGCCATCGGCCAGTGATGGATATGAGGGCCTGATGGCCGGATGGCAGATGCTGGCCCTGTAACTCAAGCTCCAAACACTCACTGATGACCCCCCTTACACCCCGTGCGTTCCTCACTCAGTGCGATGTTGCTGCTCTGGTGTGCTTATACAAACTTGTCCTTTTCAAACAGATTGTACTTTTATTTTCTAGATCAAAGATATGTATACACAGAGCTACTGTTTAGTGTTACATGTGTATTCCAGCCAAAACAGACACAATACAGAATAGATGCATTTACTATACAGTATAATTTTCTCATCTCTTATGTTTGACTTCATTAGCTACAATCTCCTATGTAATTAAAAATAATCTCTGTCAGGATTTTGGAACGAACACAAACAAAAAGTAAAATATCACCATAATCTCTAATTCGTCTGGGCATTGAATTTCAGTATGGAAAAGACACACTTTTCCACGGTAAAGTAGGAGCTAAGTATCTTAAACAAATCACAGCTATAGTTGAATGTGTAACGTCATTAGTTACAGTAAGTCTGCTAATCATGTTGTTGGGTTGCGACCTTTTTCGTATTACAAAATTGTAAAGTATGTCTGATTACCTCCGCCTTTGCTTCCCCCTGTATGTTATAAGCAGGACTCGTGTTACCGGCAGTGGCAAGTTGTAGGTTCGCAGTGGCAGCTCTGCTTTCTGCTGCAGGCCACTGAGGAGAGATTTCAAAGGGCTGCTTAAGCCTGCAACAAATTCATTTATCACATAAATTGTCACTAGACTTTTTTTTATACTGTTGTTTTAAGACAGACATATACTTTAGCAAGATTTTCCCAGATGTATATGTATACAGGGGGGTGATTGCATCTGTCAAAAAGCAGATTATACTCGGGTATCATTTCAAAACAACAAAATCCACTCCAACACTATCGGCTGCTTTACTCAGACAATTCAAACTTTATGTTTTTCCTGCAACTTAAAAAAATGTTTTAATGCACAGTTGAGCCATGTTGCAATGTAAAGTATTTATTTTAAGTCGGCAAACCCCCCCCCCCCCCCCCATTCTTCTTTAAAATTGAATGTTTAACAGCATATGGTATGATCTATTTCCCAGAAATTCAGACATAATGCCTTTTAGACACTTTGTCTAAAAGGCTGTGCAGAACAGGGAGCCTATTCTTATGAACTGCATAGATTAATAATGAATGCTAAAAACCCTAATTTTGCCCGAAGTTGTGGCTCAAGAGGGAGAGGGCATGTCACAATGCGTAATTGGGTTAGCTGGATTAGCTGGATCAGTATTACATCTTCCCATCCTTGCTCGCACCAAAGTCCCATTCTGTAACATGCGCACAGCTGGGAGCAGAGGACACTTGGGACAAAGCAGATAGAAAGCCAAATGGCCTCCTGTTCCAACTCCTCTGTTACCAGCTTGAATCCTTCATTCCAGCGCACCCTGCATGGATTATTCAGTGACTGTACCCTTTTAGTCTTGGCTGTGGCCCGCAACGGCAAAAAGAACCTTATTGTTGTTGATTTGTTAGTATGCAACAACTTTCAGGAGAGAAGGGAAACATTAAAAAGCAATTAATATACTGGAGTGCGAAGGAGGAGAGGAGTCACCCAGGCCTCCAGTGGGACTGGCGTTATCTGCAGCACGACCTGAAAATGCAGAAAACATGAAAAAGATGGCTTTTAGTGTGACTTCTGCTCATCCCTGCAGACGGATGACTGACGGGAGGGAGCGAGGGACAAACAAAGGCAGTTTACGATCAGCATAATCAATGTGACATCAGCACAGCAACATAATGCGCGGGGGTTGTGGAGTGCAGCGGGAGCTGGAGCACAAGATGCTCTTTTTTTAATAAAAACTATGACTTGTTCCTTTGTGATTACACCTACCTGATTGCCTGAGATAAGTTTTTTTTTTTTTTCCCCCCACAAGCTTTTACCACCCCGTCAAGCCTTAACATAATGGCAGAATATCAGTGGCACCCACTTAAAAAGCGATCAAGTATGCATTTAAATTTCAAGCTGACAGGTTCAGCACAGGCCTTCTGTGCTTTATTGTGAAGGAAGTGCTGTTCTTTCTGTTCTCTACTTGAGTGTTACCTACAACTCATCATAAAGCGAGGAACGCTGGCTGGAGATTAAAGGTATCCCACACTACTTGAATAGACCCTAAAGCAGATAAAGTAGAATTATGTTTTCTGTAAAAGCATACGAGCATCTTCACCTTTTCGTTAGTGGTTTTTCCTCATCCGTGGCGGAGCTTTCATTTAAGCTGGCTGAGCATTTTTCATCCTCTTCAAAACGTGTCTTGTTTGACCTTTACTATCCTTCAACAGATGTATAGTAGCACGGTGTTGTGCTTTATAAAGCACTTAGACTGTGTCTTCTGAAGCACCTTGTGCCCTCAGTAATCCTCGCCAGTGTTCAAAGGTGTTTTTACAATACTTCTAGTTGATGAGACTTTTTCCAAGATTTCTTCTTGTTTGTCATTGAAACGGTCTATAACCATCACCACCCTCTCTGGCACACACACACAGAGGCCTGAGGTGTTTACTACACTATTTTTTGTTGGCCCCACCACCACCATCCTTGCTCCCTCTCACCATTCATTTGGTCCAAGGCTAAGAAGAAGAGGAGGAGGGCGTCACTTCTAGTGGGAACCACTCAAGCCTGGCATATTTTGCCATTACAATAAAGGAAGAGGAAATCAATTTGGGCCGTGTTTTTGGTCATGGGTTATTTGAGAACAACCAAGGTAAATGTGCCCAGCAATAATGCGGACCTGAAAAAAGACATATTGTGAGCAGCATAGAATGGTTAACCTTGGTCTGAACACCATGGTAACAGGACACATAGAGCTGATAGTGATATATTAAATCAAATCAGGGAAATAAACATATGAGAAAAATAAATATTAGAGAAGTGGTTAATGAGTGAGGGAGGAAAAAATCAATGAAGGATCATTATTGTGTGATTGTGTTGCAAAATACCAGTTTAATAAACAAATCCTACCGCAAAACTAGATATTGACAATTTGGCGGTATACTGGTACACTCAATAGTGGCACAAGCTGCACCCGATGTACCAATGCTTAAATCTTAAAATCCAAACAAGCTCATCAACAAGTCATTTCTTTTTTTTTTCCTCCGCAAGCTACATGATGTGACATGTGTTGGACCTGTGCACCAAAGCCCAGGTGTCATGGTAGCTACACGATGGCTTTTTCCTGCTACAAAACTCATTCATCATCCAAGGGGCCTGTTGGATTTTATCTCTGCCTGGCTTACTTTGAAGCACTTGATCCTCCGTCATGTCTGGCATTTGGGGCTCATTGTGTCATGGATGAGGTCACGGGGAGGGCAGGATCACTGGCTGCTCTTCCTCCTCCGATCCATTCATCTTAGTCTGTCTAGACTCCATATTCCCTGTGATATTAGATAGACGGCGAGATGGAGAAACAGGAAAAGAGGGAGAAAGACACATGGATGAAGGGAGAACAAGGGAGGGGGGGGCGAGGCGAGTGAGGAGTGGGTGGGTGGGTGGGTAGGGGGTTTACAGGCAGACAGACAGACAGTGCCAGGCAGAGCTGAATCAATTAAGGCACATCAAATCAAGAATTCATGCACGCTGAAAGTGACAAATATTGGCTGAGGCGGTCAAAGCTGTCAGGCCCTTGACATAGCTTACCCCCCATCATCATCCTCATCATCATCACCACGATTGTCATCATCTCCCTCTCTTTCTCTCTCTCTTTCCTACTCATCCCCCGTCTTGCTGGTGATGTTTGTGTTGCCTTCCTCATATAGAGAAAACACACATAGACATGGATACATAAAGACGTACATTTGCTATACTGTTGCTACTGCTGGACCTAAACCTGACGTGTACACCAGACCAGAATGGTGCGTCCAAATTTGAGCCTTTGACCCAAAAATTATTTCGAAATTTGTTTTATGAAATTTATATTTGGCTGTGCTGGATTTGATTGTGTAGCAGAGCTCTTTACTAAAGGTACGAAATCTTGTCACCCACTCACTGTCTCATCTTGTGGATCACATCTCTATTTTTCAAGACAAAAATTAAATCTTTGTTTAATAGAAAAAACATAAAGATGAGTTTAACACAGGATTTCCTTAAAAAATGTACCTACATATTTTAGATTCTAACGATCCAGCATGTGAAGCCCTTGCTCCCAATAAAAAGTTGGTTTTACAGTGGCTCCACTCCACTTCTTGAACACTTGTTGAAGCGCTCAGCACTGAATCAAAAAAGCATGTAAAAGGAAAATTCTGTGTAAAAAGGTAAGGATACAATAAATCAGCGCAGGCGCTCAGATCCCAGCAAACTGTTGAACTCTAAGTATCACCCATTACAGCATTTGTGGGAGTTATCAACCCCTCTCTGCCCCCGATCTCCCCTTACTCCTCCGGGTCATCCTGGTGTCGTCAGCTGGCCTGAGCATATGTCTGACATCTCTGTCTGTCTGTCTGTCTGTCTGCTTCTCCGCCCCCTTGCCCTCCTTGTCTGCCCTCCAACTCCCAACACTCATGTCACTGTCCCTGTCACTTCTGTCGGCCATGGCCCGCATAAACATGTAGTGACCACTTGATATGTTTGTATGGGGATTTGGGGATGAACATTACCGTGTTTTGAGAGAGGAACATCTGGCGGGGGGAAAAGGTTACAGTATAGGGATACCACCAGAGCCAGAGCCCTGTGCAGAATTCCTTCCATCAGATAAATCAAGCCAGCAAGTCACTGCGAAACGGGAGGGGCAGGGGAGGGATGAGAGGGTGAGAGGGAGGGAAGGGACGTTAACTCAATCCTGCCTGAGAGGAATGGAGTGCTTTGTAAAAGATGAGCTTCTGTAAAATGGCCATCTCTCTTCTGGCGTGCGAGTCTCTCCCTGTCTCTCTTCTTGCTTTTCATTTTCTTTCAATAGATGTTCTTTTATTTCAATTTTTGTATGCTTTATCAGCTTGTACACTCCTCACAACTATGTGTTTTTATGAGTGCTAGCTTGTTGAGAATGAAAGCACACGAGCTCCGATAAAATTAGCAGACATTCAATGACAATTAGGTAACAATTCATTATCCTTTCTCAGCTCGACTCAAGGCCAATGTCAAGTGTGTCCACGGCCTCCTTTTTTTTGTCTGCTGATACCAATGAATACCGGCCATCATAAAATCCCTCCATCCATCTCCAACGCGCCCTCCTTCCTTCCTACCATCCCTTCTTTGCCGTCATGTTGAGCGAGCAGAGAAGCGAGGCAGGGATGAGTAAAGCACATGTCAGGAGACGTAAGGGCTTCTGTGGTGGCCGACGAGATGAAGCTGTCAGAGGAAATGCTGTCAGCGCCGACACCCAAGTATCAAGGGCATCTTTGTGTCTTCCCCTCCTCTGTGCCTGTCCTCTGTTGCCTTGCTTAATTACGCTGCATGTACGCTACTACTGCTATTGTCAGGGGCTTGACGTGGTTGCACTGTTGGCACGCATCGAGCCAAGTTTTGACACAGTGCCCCGGAGACTGTGCTGTGTTGTTGTGATGTGCTGTTGAAGGCTCGTGTGCGGGGGCAAGTGAGCTGAGATCAAGAAAAGAAAAAAAAAGAAGGGGTGGGGTCATGTGGTCCCTTTTGTGATTAAAAAAATAGTCGAAAATCAATGTCTTGTGTGCGTGCAAGAATGTGTGCCTAGGTTGGTCAAAGTGTGCACGCTTCCCAGCATGCTTGTGCACACAGTTGTCATTCGAAGATTTGGCTGCTCGGTGTTAACGCTCCCTAAATCAGGATATTCTCCTCGAGTGTCAGATTGGAAGAGGCAGGTTGTGCTCCGGTTTCGTGGTCATGTAGAGCTCTATATCATTCTCAATGCAAAATTCCTGCCCTGCATGTGTGTGTGTGAGTGTGTGTGTGTGTGTGTAATATTTCCAAATGTGTGCACTTGTGTGTACAAATCTGCACAAGTGGTGCATGTGGGCTGGCAGTGGATGTATACTTCACACCCCAGATTGACCAGGAAGTAGTTGACAGCTCTCAGTGCCCTGGCCTGCTGCTAATTTCTCCACTTCCTTCCCGCTAGCCTAGCTTAGCATCAATCACCTCTCTCCACTCGCAGCGCTAGTGCAAACCAATTTCCTTAATGCTGATTGCACTGTAAACTAACTCTCCTCACCCGCTCTGGCTCTTGTTCCGCTTTGCTCATTCATTCTTTCTTTCTTTCCTTCCACAGCTTCCTCTTGACTTGACAAAGCAATGATTCAACTCCTAAAAGCTTGCTTAGCTTTCATAGGTGGCTGAAAAAGTCTTCCATGGTCTCTGCTACTATAGATTTTCACTTCCTCCACTGCTCAGTATAATCAGTGTTCTATAAAGTTTATATGAATTTAATATTCAATTTAAAAACATTTGAATTAAACTATACTGATAGGCTATAATGAGAAGGGATAGCATATGCTACACAATTTCTAAATCATATTCAAACCCAGAGGATCATTTGCATAACGTGACTAAATCTATGTGTGCAGAATAGCAGAGTTAAGTGAGCAAGTGAGAGGGGATCCCTGCTTCCCGCTGAGGCATGGGAAATTCCCTACATGTTTCTCAAGTTTTGGAGTCATCATCAACACAAGGGGAGGCTAGCTATTTCTCACCTTCACTGAATCTGTATACCCGGCCCCCATCTGAGGTCAGGAACTGTGCCAGAGCATATGCGTTTACATGTGCCTGTGTGTCTGTGTGTGTGCGCTTCTGCTCCCTTTTAACTCTGTCTCCAAGGCAAAAACAGAGAAGTCCCCACACTGAGACAGACAGGATTCCTCCTCCTGCTTCAGCAAAAGGAGTGATGACAAGAAAACCAGACCACATTTTAAATGTCTCTTAATTCTTTTTAATTTATTGCTTTAGCATCATGTGGGACGTGACCGCTGTAATCTCGACTGTTTTTTTGTCAGTGCTGTGAGGAGACAAAAGTATGTTTTACCGTGAGAAGACTTAGGCATGAACACAGCAGCTATCACCTCACACCTCATCATTGTCATTCCAGCCAATTATGGGATCCAGTGCCAGAATTCTCAAACCACACCCTTTCTCATACTATGGGCCCTCCATCCAGTCATGGGAGAATAAACTCCACTTTAGTCTATAGAAAGTTAGTGTATGTTCTTTTTTTCCAGGATTTTTAATTATGGAACTAAGTATCATAACAGAACGTGTGTTCGTCAGCAATCACTTACATCAATCTGCCATGCAGGTGACCAATTTTAATATTGTGACTGACTGGTGTATATCCATGGCCTCTTTTAAGAGTTCACCCTGAGCCATTAGGGATTTAATTTGATTTAAACCTTAATTTGTAGTTTTAGTTATTTTCCACGTCTCCGTGGTCAAAAAAAAATACTCAGAGCAGACACAACATAAAACCAGAACCAGTCACATGTTTCAATGTTAGGGCTATTGACCGGGTTTATGTGGAGATTACCGGCTCCCTTGCCTGAAGGAAGATTTGTGTTTAACAAATTGTATCCTAATGCGTACAAATTGTGACATTTCAATGCAAACCTACTTGAAATGACACTAAAATTTGTGAAGTGAAACCTGTTTTATAGACCCTTTTAAACATTTGTTTAAAAAAAAATATATAAAAAAGAAAATAATATAAATCAAGATGGTAATGAAAGGATAAACGCTGCAAATAATTTTTGAATTAGTTTCAAACCTCTCAGGAATAAATAAGAAAATGTAAACACTAATTTAGCTAAATCTTCCCCATATTCCCCGGATTATTTATACCTCGGTCTGTCCACTTTTGCTTCCTCTCTCTGAGTGAATGCAACCGTGTGTGAAACTCTTGCGATCCGATGGCAGGCCTTTCCCAGTGGAGAGATTGATGAAGTGCAGTGGCCCGAGGGCCAAGGGAGAAGTAGTCCCCTGCTGGGACTTCTCTCTGGCCCACTGTGCACACCACAGCCACACAGGATACATCACTCAATCTGCTGCTGGCAGACACACACACACAGACACACACACACATGCACACACACATGCACACACACATGTACTGTACACACACACATGCACAAAACCTACACTGGACAACATAAGGGCTGGATAGCTAAGAAGAAATCGTAGCTGCGTTTACTCTTGTCCTAATGGCTGGTACTGAGTGGTTCATGTTTCAGCGTTGCTCCAGGGCCCACCACTGACATGCTGCTACATTATGTTAGCCTGTGTTTTATTTGGCTGTGTTTGGTATAGTGTAGTGGGATAGGAAGTGAGTCGGGGGGGTGGATTGGGGTGCTACAATTGAGGGCCCAGCAGGAGGGCTACTCCAACACAAACAGCAGGAGACTCATGCCTGGTGTGCTTTGCTGCACACACACACACAGTCAAAGCCACAGGCAGAGCAATTCTGTCACTGTGTGTTTTGAGTGTGTGGTGGGCTTTGCAGTGTAAATGTCAACAGGTTCAGCTTCCAGAATCATATGCAGTGTATGGTCTCCATTGTATACTGTGTCTGTATAAGTGTTTAGGGGAGGGGGGAAGCACAAATGCTACACGGTGTTGGGTGGCATGCACGTCACATCGGGCTGATGGATGGCTCAAATTGCCGTGACCAGGATGCCCCAGCTTCCACTGCGCGGGTACTAGCATGAGCACTGCTTACGCAGCCATTGACACTGACTTGTCTGGGACCGCCTGGACTGGCGACATAGTCTGAGAGATTCCTGGAGAAAGCCCCCGGTGCATACACATGCTTGCCTGCTGACACGCACACACACACACAAGGATGAAAAGTGGGGGGTTGGGTTGCCCTGACAAATTACCCACATCCCCGGCACTCCGGTGTCTCAGCATGGGGGAAACTCGATGGCCTGGTAGGAGGTAGGTGGATAAGTGGAAGGTCAGGGAACTGAGTGGAGAGGGCACCCAGAGCCCACGGTTTCGCTACGTAAGTCAAAGGAGGAGGCGGAGGAGGACTTGGGCCCGGGAGGCATGCATTTATTTTAAGTCTTTTTATCCAATCTATCACCACAACCTGTGCTCATTGGCGCACAGGGCACACAGATCTGGCACCGAGTATGTGTGAGTCGTCCGTGTTTGTGTGTGCGGGCATGCACGTATGGAGCAGCGAAGGCCGGCGTTCCAGACTGCAGAGAGAGGATTAGGAGTCTGGAATGCAAGACACTCCTTGACCCCAGTGTGACCTTTGAGGCTAAATCCCTTGCCCATATCTGTCCCTCATGGGTCATGATCCGATTGGTCGCCCCTTTAGAATGCTGACCTCTTATCCACCTCGTCACTCAGTCTGCTTGAAACATCTCCATTCACTGACAGCGAGCTAGCCTGCAAGGATAACAACTGGAGGACATTCTGCTTGTAGACCACTTCCTCGGAGTACGAGAATAACATTTCAAAGCTGAAATTCAAGGACATTTCTGCTAATGCAGGTCTACTTAAGAAAAAAAAACCTCTTCTATCACTCTTGTACTGTCTTTCAAGTGTCCATGTACACCTAAAACATAAATGAAGCGTTTCCCTTTTCCCTATTTTGGAGCCCTGTACCGCCTTCCATTTGCGAGCGTGTCGACCAAGAGTGACGTTAATGGAGGTGGAGAGGAACGAACACATCAGAACGGCGGTTGAGTGGCAGTGACACTGAGCAGCAGCAAAGAGCTGGGTGGCAGGCAATCAGAGAGGCTCTCTTTCACTTCAGTCCCACATGACATGGCTGACTAGAGAGATGAGAGACAGATGGGTGCCCCGCTTGCTACTGAGGCCCCCTGAATAAAATATCACACTTCTGATTAATTTATATTTCATCTGCATTGAGAAAAGCATTATTGTTTTCAGATGCTATTCAGATGCAATCTATTGTTTATGCAGGTTCATTCATTGCACTGTGTTTTCAGTACACTTTAGCTGGTAAATAAATAAATCGATGATCATCGATATAATTATTGGCTGGCAGACTTAGGTTGTTCAATTACAGTCACTCAATGGCTATTGAAAACAATGATAATAAATGATGCAAACAATGTATTTGGTTTTAAACAGACTAAACAAACAAAATGGCATGTTAAACATCTACACTACTACATTTTTATTTTAAAATACATCTCTAGGCTTTTTCACCACTGGGTCTTATCACCTTCCACTACAAGTGGTGAAAGTAACACAGATAATAAAAGCGGTACTGATCTTGTTGTTTTTTCTATCAGCTAGTTTGCAACCAATCACCTGCAGGGTAGACAATCTGCTTCCTGTTTACACCAGCATGTGCACGCCCTATATACATCATAGCCCATGTATGTATGTGTTTTCAGGTCTGGTGGTCAGACATCCCTTCTGATGAGGAGCCAAAACATCGTCTGGACTGAGATTTAAAATGAAAACATAGTAGTGTGGATGTAGTCTTACAGTAGTCCTTCTGATAAGCTAAGATACGCTAATTGGCTTCTAGCTTTAGCTTCACATTTAACATAACAGACAATCATCTCATCTAACACACATTTCCCAACATTACTTCAATGCCATTGAGCTGCGTTATACCTACTTCCTCTTATTCTTTTTCTTCAGTTACAGTGATATGTCAACATAATTTCTGTATTTTGCTGGCATAAACCAAGACATTTCAGGCAGTTCCACACTGATATTGATGTACATTTGCATTTTTTCACTATTAACTGTAACAAAAAGTAATTTAGCTTCAACAGGAATTGAAGCATGATGCTGCAAATTGATTACTACCACTTCCTGTGCAGCACATCATAGTATTCTTCACATGCAGCAGATGTTATCACCAAAGACAAGATCTTGTTGAGCCAAAGGAAATACTTAACGGCACCATGGTCACCCACAGTTGCATGGCTGGCTCCACATTACTGAGTTCAGAAGGAGGATGGCCATGCCGAATCTACTGCAAATGTAAGGGTTATCTGGAGTTAAATGAACAGAAAATCTAATTAGAATGGGTGTAGAAGGAGAAGAGGATGGACATTTGGAAGGGGAGGAGAGAGTGACACGGCCAAGAGGTTCATCAGGCACCTGTTATGGAGTTCTGGAGGCAGTGATGGAAGTGAGGAAGGGGGAGGGGGAGGGGGAGAAAAGAGGTGGTAGGAGCCGGTCAATAGCCAATAACTTTGGTTGAGGTTATGCTAAAAGGTCACAGAGAGTAATGCTTCTGAGCAATCAAACGGACACATTTTGCTACTAGGGCAGCTTCTAGTGATTGTCTTGGCATTCAGTGAGATTTGTGTTTAAAAATTAATTCACTTCCTGAGGAACCATCAGGAAATGGCAGAATCAGACTACTTTCTTTGGAGTGAGTCGTCTCCAGCATATAAAACTACTATGAGTGTGAGCATGATTGCGCAAATGACCACACATGATTGCGTCGTCTCCAGTGTGAGGCCGCTTCTTTGTGCATCTGTCTGACAGCGGCAAAGAAGCAGCTGTGAGGAGCCTGGAAGGTCCCCAAACCTCTGCCCTTCACCTGTGTCACATCTGCCTGCCAGTGCCATCAAGGTGCGTCAATCTTCCACCCTGGCATCTCTTTACCTGTGGCACTACGCTGCACCTCGCTGGCTCGTGTGCCTCGGCCGCCCCTCGCGCCCCCGTCCCTCCCGCCACCTCCTCTTCCTCAAGGCATGTGTCACTCACCTGTCATTTCTCTCATCAACCCATGGCTTCGTCCTACCTTCTTGCACCGGCCACGGCGAAGGCGGGAAGGGAACCATCGGAGCGAAAATGGTGACCAAATTTGTCCCAGTTCCATGTTTTGGGCTGCTGTGAGGGATGACACACCAGTGAGGTGTTGACTGACAGCAGCATCGCACTGAAGCAGGTTTCTCCGTGGAAACACTGGTGTTCGATCCATCGACACACAAGAAAAAACATTAGTCCCCTTATAGAATAGAGATTTTTATCATGTCACATGTTTTTTTTTTCTTCATGATCATATTCTGACCAAATTTGTCAAACCTAGATTCTGTCCTCTGTTACACAACAATGTGACTTGTTTCATCCTGTTGTTTTATCATCATTTAATGAATAAAAACTGGAGATTCATTTTCCACCAAAAATCAGATTAAGGCAACAGCACAAACTGGACAAACAATTTTCACATTTCCCTCAAGCCGAGAGGCCAGCTATGATTATACTTGATTAAGGACCAAGGGCTGTATTTATTTTGGAAAGAAAGGGAAACAGTTAAAATGTTTAACTTCCCTCACAAGTAAAGTATTTCTGTTGATCGAAACAGAACTCTGAGCTTCGGTGTTGGAGGTGATGATAGGCCATTCATCACCACACCTGTTTTCAGTCCTGCCTCTTTCATATAATGCTGTCACACTGGCAAAATGCATGTCTGTCTCCCCTGTTTTCCCCTGAGAAGCAGAATATCATACTATTATTTGGTAGTTTGGTAATTATTTAGGAAACCAGGCAATAAATACAGCACAATCTACTCACATACATGTATTCCTTATACTCCTGGCAGCTGTAAACAAACACGAATTTCAGTTTTCTGAAACTTCTTGGTGGCCTGAGGGTCTTTGACCTGTCTCTACTGAGGAAAGATGATCAAAGCAAAGCTACTCCTCAAGGGGTAAAAACATCACCAGCAACTAATTTGCCTTCTCTAAGCCTACCACACACGTAAATGCTGAACTACTGACAAACCTGCTTGAATTCCAGTCCCTGTACTGTGCATGGAAAGACCCCACAGGTAAATACATGATTGAAAGGCTTTACTTAAGACTAACATGTCTCAAGGCGAAGAGAAGCAAGAGATTATTACTTCCTAAAATATTTTTGTTTCCTTTGGAAAAGTATTTACTTGCCGTCCCCTCATCCCAGCAAATCTCAAATGAGCTTCATAGGGGTTATTTCAGCGATCAGTGGTTTCCACAGGCCTATCGTGAGTACTGTCTGAAATATTGCACAAATAACGATAAAAGCAGCTCCCTGCACTGGCTTGGCCCATGACAGTAAATCCAGCCTGGTGAGGGCCAGACAGTGATTTTGTTTCACATTTCTGCCCAAGACACAGGCACATGCAAGGAAGAAGAGCATAAAATAGATTTATAAAAAAAAAAAAAAAGAGCCTTTGGCTGTGGCCCAAACTCTGGCCATATCAGTTAGGCTTTGCTGCCACGTGGCATATGGTACAAGACAAACTGTCAGCCTTTTTCCCTCCTGTCTGTGCTTGCTTAGAGATGACAGGAGCAAGAGCACGTTTGTGTCCCGGCAGCAGGCATCAGGCAGGCTTAGCGGTGATTTGGGGGGAAAAGGGGAGAAAGACAGAGCATCTTGCTGTGGCGAACAGTGATGCGTCTGCTCGGCTGGGCGTGGGGGGCTACACAGTAGCTGCGGGGGACAGCGCGGTGGCTGCGATTGTGAGGAAACTGCAAATTGATCAAATTGTGGAGGCAAGACTTTGGGCCTATTATCTGGGTCATGTCAATGTCTCTCTGGTCTCCAGTTGGTCACAGGGGCAAATAGACTGTTGTGTATGTTTGTGTGCAAAGAGTCCGAGCTTTAAAAGCTAAAATTGAATTTTTGTACATGTGTGTGTGTCGAGTCGCAGCCCTCATGCGCATGTTGTTTACACCACGCCTCTGCAACAGATCGGCCAAACACAGCCTCCATTAACACCAGAGTGATACTTCCCAACACTTCGTGGTGAAGGTGAATGTGAGGTCAAACCAGGAAGATCACCAATCTTAAGTAATTACCGATTCCTATTTATCCAACTCTGGAGTTTTTCAAATTTCTTTTCAAGTTTTCATCACTGAATACAGAAACTGTCCATGAGACAAGTGAAGTTGCCATTTCCCTATATGCAACCCGACATCTGCGAGTCACATTGTTCCCTATCAGCAGTGATCACAGAGCCGGCTCTCTATCAGAGTTGACTTCAGCCGAGCATATCGTGGCTATTAGCCTAGCATGGTGCGTGATCTCCGTCTTGTCTTGTTGCTGAGGGTGCTGTCCTGTGCAGTGTGGGGACACATGCATGAGGGAGGGCATCGTCGTCACTTGTCACCACGCTTCTGTCACAGTCCCTGGAGTTTCAGTGGCTCCCTCCGGTCCCTTGTCACTCCGCCTGGCTGCAAACAGCTGGTTACCAGAGCCAGTGCCGTGCTAGTTAACATTGTACGTGCTGGTATGAAATCTAGTACTCAGAACAGCTTATACATGTAATTTTTTTCTTTTTGCTGTTATTATTTTGTAAAATATATAATTGTTTATCTATGTTTTCTGCAGTGTTTGTACCAGCTAGTGTCAAACAGGCTTGATAAAAGCAGCTCCTTAGTTCAGTGACTAAACAGCCCAATTCCTTGTAAATCAGCAGTGCTGATATTAGCTGTTGAAGGCTAAATGGCCATTATGGATCCTCAACACTCTGACACGTTGTGACCTGCCTCCTCTGGTGAGGTATGTGGCGCTGTGTGTGGGAAACACATACACACATATACATGCATAGCCGCTCACTGCTCTGTGTGTGGGCCATGTTTGCCACCACTTAGTGACAGGTCAGACTCCCATGGTGTGATCAAACAGCAGCCACAAGTCTCTAGAGTTCCCACAACACTCCGCCTGGTGGAGAGTGGACAATAAAAACAAGAGTGGTGGGCTTTCATCACAGGCTTTACCAAAGCCTGGCCTATTCTTGCTCATTCATTTGGCCCTGACTTTGTAAAGGTCAGCTAAAAAATGTAAACTGAATTTTACTGTCTGCTGGGAGTAGCTCTAAACACAACATACAGAATACAGTGGAGTGGGCCTGTTTTACAGTGCATTAATGTTAATAAATGTGGGAAATGATGGCTTGTTACAACTCAAGCCTTAATCTTCTTAGTTATCTCCATCATTTCTATTGTTTATTATGCTTGAGAATGTGATTGCTTAGATCTGAGAACATGAGAACATGCATGGTGCCATGTCCAACAGTGCAGGAAACATGAGCAGTGAAATGATCAAACAATCTGTAAACAATCAAAAGATTTTGCCACTTTATTTAGAGGTAAAACCTACACTGAGAACCCCCGGAATGGCATTAAAAATCCCCGGTGGATAAAACTGTCACACAACTATGGTAAGTACCATAGTTCAAAGTTGAACCAGGGAGTCAGTCTCCTCAGATCTAAGCAATTCACCTGGTGAGTAACCAACAGGAACGATGGACTGAAGCAATGAAAACAAGACCCAGGTTGGATGAAACTGATATTTCACTTCAATCACTTATATTGTTACATTCGCTCTATGACACAAACCTTTTCAGGAGCCAGGTATGTGGATCATGACGATAATACATTGTTGTATGTCGACCCCTCAGGTGCAGGGGGCAGATTTATTCCGACTTGTACAAACAGCGCTGATTAGCTCTATAAAACTTCAGGCTGACGGCCAGTCAGCCAAGAGGTATTATAGTAAGGAGGGGGTCCTATCTGTAGTGCTATCAGCCCCGGCCCCTGTCCTCCACTAATGGAATTGTCCTCCACCCCAGGTTGTGTATTACCATAGATCTGTGGGATAGTCTCACTCCAGCAAGAGAGCCAGTGATTTAATAAAGGGCCCCTTTCTGACTCAGTTACAACACAACAACATCAAGACCAGCAAGTTCAGACATATAGCAAATAAATAAACAGAGGCTTCCTTTAGACATGAAATGTGCAACTTATACACGGTGTGTAGTGTGTGTGTGTGTGTGTGTGTGTGTGTGTGTGTGTGTGTGTGTGTGTGTGTGTGTGTGTGTGTGTGTGTGTGTGTGTGTGTGTGTGTGTGTGTGTGTGTGTCAATGACCAGGCTGATTATTCAAATGAACTGCACCTTTTATTCTAAAGAAGAAACCAGAAAGGACAAGTAGTTGATGTTGAGTGAGGCCCATCCGTTCTTGGTCTGCACTGAATGTTCATTTGCATTAGCAGGAAAGCACTGTTTTGTTTTTTTCATTTTTCATTAAATGGAAAACATCAGACAACCAGTGTGAGGGAGGGAGGTTGTGAATAGTCAAAATGGACAGAGATGATGAAACAAAAAGAGAAAAACTACACATCTTTGTGTGTGTTATCTACAGTGTATCTTTATATTTCCAACTTCTTTGTATCCCTGGTGTATAGAAACTCTTTCTTCTTGTCTGACTTTGTGTACAGCTGGGTGGCTGCCAAGGGTGAGTGACAACTAGCCAAACAATAGGCTACAGACAATGACATAATGCGATTTAAACCTTTCCACTTGGAATCGATTGTTACACCTTGGGGTGCAACATTTTTAAGATTATGTTGCTTTATCCAGGAGTTTAATATATTATTTTTGAAGAAGCAGCATTTTTTTTTGCTCAGTCTCTCATTGACTCCAACAAAGTAGAAACCACAATCCAGCTGTCAGCAGAATTTGGACTGCATTTGGACCAGCTTTATTACATCTGTGGTGTGAAAGGTATGGATTGTCTTGGAGTTTAGAATCAATTACTTTTTTCTGTCTGCATTTGCCGTAAGTCCTTATTCACATTGCCCAGCAGAATTATATATGTCTAGTGAGAATTAATCTACTTATTTAGTCCCAATGTTGTTCAAAAATTCCACTCACTTCCAGTTATAAGCACAGTATCATATTAACTTACAGTGGCTTCTCACTGAACGTTAACTCTGCTCATATAACTGAAGCTCATACACCAGTGCAGTATCTGTGTGGGCTGGGCTGGCGGGCAGCCGCTGGGCCTCTGGCTCCATGTTACGAGCTCCTGGACCACGGTGCCATTACCTCCACACACACCTAATGAAGTTATAGCAGGACTGGGGCTATAGGGCAACGACTCCCTGTAGATTGCTTGGGTCTGGGCCTGCCGTAGCCCACACACACACACAGAAACACATTCACACATAAGTGTACGCACAAATACACGTGTAGACACACACATATTTGTTCAGGGGATTGTTATGGTGTGTGCAGCAGCCCCAAACTACTGCATGGTGAGTGGTGCTAGCAACACTCATTCTTCAAGTATGCCCCTCCTTTTCTTCCATCTCTCCTTCCTCTCTTCCCTAAATTGGAGAGGTGGGGTAGATTGATGTCTTATCTGCCGTCTAGTGGGTGGTTAGGCATAGTCTCACTGTCTCTGTGTCATGGTAAACACACATTAAGTCCCTTTGACCACCCTGGAGCACTCGTTGGCTAACTCTTAAAAAGCCCACGCAACGCAGTTATCTTTTATGACCTGCCAGAAAACGCTGGCTGTGGGGAGGCTGTGGTGGTCCACATTCAGGCCTTATGAAGGAGGGACATAAGTTGTCACCTGAGTCCCTCTGTCCTGCTGGAACAGGACCAGCAGATTTACAATAAAGTCTTAAATGAGTTCATTTAATTTTTTCCCCTTCATTCATTTTCACATCTGTATTATTAATATCTTAGCTGGCAGTGACTCTGGGCATGGTTTGTGGAGTCCCTGTGCATACATAGTGTAATAAAGAAAACGTATCCCCCTCTCGGTTTGTTGTCACTGCAATCGTTACATATATTAAATACAGTTTAATTATTTATCGGAGACAGGAAATGATGAATCAGAGAGATAGAACATGCTATAGAGGTGTGCAGCCACAGTTTTATAACCTCAGACTTTAGGCCACAAAGGTTTAAGGCTCTGCCAAGTTGTTTCAGAAACTGTTTCCATCAGCCTTTTTTGATCAATTTTAGATTTTCCATCTACTCCATCCAAAGCAGAAAGTACTGATATATCCCTTTTTTTCATACTGTATGCCTCTTGTAACACTTAATTTCTTATTTTTTCTTTACTCTGCAATAATGCTTTACTTTTTCTCTTTTACTAACTTAGTTTGGTCTAATTGGTGTTGGGAAAGTAGAGATGAGTCTGATTACATTCACTTGAAGACGAATGGTCTGTCTCAGAAATAATTCTCGATGTCTGCATCTTTTCTTATCTATCGACCATCCTACAGAAATGGCCTGTACAGCTCCCGGGATCTGTTGTATGTTCCTTCATTGCCCTGTCTAGAGACCATTGTCTCTGCAGTCAGGGCGTGCCGAGGGTCAGCACTGTAAATCAGTGCACTAGGGTTAGTCATTATATACGGCCTTTACCTCCCTTAACTGGTGTAGAGAGGCAGGAGCAGGAGGGAACCTACAAGAATGTCAGCTATCAATTCCTGCAGCCGTCCCTCCTGCTCATCTCATTAAAGGGCAGATAGATGGAGCTTCTGGCTCCAGCACGTCCATCAGAAAAGGAAACCACACAGACTACTGAGGAGGCAAGATAAGATTAAGATTTGAGATTTGATGGTGGTGACTTTTTCAGTTCATGTTCATGTTTTTTCACAGATATTTTTTTCTTAATTGCTTTCGCTCTTTATTTTTCTTATGCAATCCAACCTACCTGCTCACACAGGCCACTTTCTTCTTTTTTTATCAATTTCCTCTCTTCTGCCCCTCCCCAGAATGTCCTCCTTTTCACTCCCATATGATTCATATGTTCATTATGCTTACTGCCGCTTAGTGCCTTGACCTCAGTGATTCGTTACAGGATTGAACTCAGGTCTCTCCTAATTAACAGCAGCCTTTATAGGTCGTGACAACCCCAAGCTGAGGCTGCTGATTTTCTGCATGACCCTGAATCACAGCAAGAGTCTCTCCCTCTCTGTTAGAGAGTTAAACGTGGAGGGATTTCTCATGTTAAAGAGGATGATTTTTTATGCTTAGGCAGGGATTCTGGTTAGGGCTGTGTTCATAATTTGATTAAGGATGATTCAGTTTAAACAGAAATTATGCATGATACTGTTAATGACTGTCATATTAGAGCTTTACGTTTCACGCTGAAGCTCTGAATGTGCCTTTCAAGGTTTTTACTCCCTCAGGATTAACAACATAATATACCTCTTATTTTTCTTAATTATGATGATTTAGAAATGTTAATTAGTTAATGCTTCTCTGGCCGGTAAAATAAATTGCTGTAAATTGAAAGAACGAGACACTGAATTCTGTCCTAAACATTTGAATGACTGAGGATGTTATTACAGTTGTGTGCCATTATGTTTTCATTCAGTTTTCTTAAGGGCTCGGTCCAGTGGAAAAACAATCTACACATCCTACTGTGCTCAGAGTTTACTTTTGTATGTTTTCTAGGTCATCACTTGAACATACGGCCACTAATGATAGAAAGCCCTTAAAATGTTTCACCACAAATGTCCGTTTAATAATGTTCACTGTTTACAATATAACAATGCAGTTTTCAACCTACAAAGGCCACTCCTGTACTTTCCAGTAGTGTGCTCATTGTGGCCGTGATCAGTGAGTGCTCCTTTGACCTTTTGTTGCTGTCCACTGGCAAAAATCTTTCCAGATAATAACCCCGATATCAGGAAAGCTGGGGCCTTCACTGAAGGACCCTGATTGTAGTGATGTGTGCATATGGAGGCCGTACAACCGCAGGGGCAGAGCCGAGTACATGTGTTGGTGTATTGTATGGGACAGGCGGTGTCATACCAGGGCCTTAACAGGCCTACTGATCGTCCCTGTAGAGAATAAGGATAACGGGAAGGTCTGTCTTCATCATGTCCCCAGGCCCTGAGTACAACTGGGGAGCCTGCTAGCTGAAGCTGGTGTGCCTGTTTACCATCTTACCAGGGGTCCCCACAGTCGGCGGCAGCGCCTCGTCTGCACGGACTAGAAATGTCTGGTGAGTACGGGCAAACACGCTGTGAAGACAAGAATATGGAAGCTGACAGAAATAAACGCGGGTTGGGGGAGAGGCGAGAGGCAGAGAGGCAAAGGGAGAAGCGGGGAGCGATGGGGGTCCCGAAGTGCTGAAGAGATTGTGCTGGCATGGTGGCCAGAGGCCTTTCAGCTGAGTGGGCACCACTACCTCTCCTTTCTCCCTCTGAGGAGCTGCGTGCTGGTGCTCACATGCTGGGGAAGTGTGTGTGACACATACAGACATATATATACGCACACACACAGACAAACACAGTCAGACACCACCGTGGCCACATCGCCTGCATTCACTCACCATCGCGTTTATCTCCAGCTGCGTGTGCCTGTGTTTGCGCGGCATGTGCACTTAAATCAGAGACGCATTTATACATTTAGTGGTGTGCTTGTTTATGTGTGTAGCCATTGTTTATTGTGTTACCTCTGATCAGTCCTCAGATCTTGGGACCACAGCATCACTTAATTGTTGAGATTTCTAACAGTGCCAGCGGGCAGTCTGTGCATGATACATAACAGACATGATGTATGTGTGTGTGTTGGTAAAACTAGATATGAGCTTCTCGTTGGCAGAAACCAAATACAGTAGCACAGAGAGAAGAACAACAGAAGAAACATAAATGATATGTCTAGAATACATCTTTTAACATGCTTGAGTATGTACTGTAAGATGTTTTCAGTTATAGGTGGAAATGGAAGTGCGTCAAGCCAAAGAAATGTCAACACATCCTGGATTAACTAGTTTCTTTTCCCCAGTGGGTAATCCATTCCAGTAGCATGGCTCATTCTGGAAGTATTAAGAAGTTTGCTCCATGTCTTGACAACTGAGTCTTTTTTCCCCCTCCGTTGTTTTCTTTACACTCATGCCTTAACTCATTCTTCATCCCTCTTAAATCTCTGTATTCACCCGCCCGCTTTCCATCTTTAAAAACAAACTTATTGAACGTGAAAAAGTAAGAAAAACAAAGACATGGTCTAGAGACGGCCATTTAGGTTTATGAGAAGAAAGTGATGAGGGCAGATTGCTGAGAAGCTCAGGACGGTTATGATAGCTCACAATGCGTGTTCTCTGTATCTCACACACACACTGCTTTTCCTTCCTGTGTCCCTACCTACCCTGTTTTCCTCCGTGCTTCTCACCCTCACTTTGGGGGGATAGAGCAGGGCAGAGGTTTGGGGCTGGGGTTAGGGAGAGTGTAGCGGCGCCGGGGTGCTGCAGATGCAGTAAAGCGATTCTGATTTGTGCCCACAGCCATCAGCATCACTCTGCTCGGCTTGTCAGTCTCTAGGAGCGTCAAAGCACACGGTCCAGGACTGCTGTCACTAGCAGTAATAGATATCATTTCAAAACCATCGGACCTGCCCATTGTGTCTGGCTCAAGTCGGTGGCTGGGGCCCACCTTGGCCACGGTTGGATGGGCCTACTCCACGTGCAGCGCACAGGGGCCCCGGCGCCGGGCTTAACTGTTGGGTCACGGTCTGATATGTAGACATTCATGGATGGTTAACTCAGTAAATGTGTTGATATGGCAAGAGAGCTGGAGTGCGTGGATGGCTGAGAATATGGTCAGGCATAAGCACCGACATGTGAGGTGGGTTTACAAGTGTAGAAAAGAAGTAGGACATTTTGGGATACAGTTGAATGACGTCTGGTACGGTCCCTGTCTGGTTTGGTTGGGTCACTGTTTCGTCTATCCATCACATGAAGGTGTCACTGACGCTCACACACACTGGGTCACATTGTCCTTCTTCACCAATCAGAGCCTCAGCACAGCCTCTAATGGCCATTAACTACACAGCCGGTGGTGCAAAGAATCTGACATCACAAATGTCACTCTGCATTAGGCCCACATTACATCAAGACTCCCTCCAAGATAGCTAGGCTCTCTGTCCCCGTATGTGTGCATATCTGCAATTTAGAACGTACATGTGTGGCCATGCACTTGTGTGTTTATGTATACCCTTATTTGTGAGGGGCATGTTTTGGCATTGAGGATGCGCTATGCATTTGTGTATGTAGCCAGTGCTTTTGTGCATCCGTACCTGCACATTTGCATATGTATGTTCACATTTGTGTTTGTGTTTATCTGCGTGATGCGATCATGGTCTTTCTCACTCGTTGCATTGTTGCATCATGCACAGCTACTGTATCTTGGTAGCAGGCAGTGCTGTGGCATGCACACGTTTCAGCAGATATACAAATCTTACCCTTTGAGAAGCATATTACTGGCCTTGACGGACTGCTGTTCATAAAAGTAAACATCATTGGTATCATCTGTGCTATTTGCTCTGTGCAGTTACAATGGCCACTATAGACTACCAGAGAACTAGGGCATCCAAAGAGCACATGACACCGTCTGCTTACAGAATTGCCTGGTGACAATATGCCCCAAGCAACTAACAGGGTCATACATTGTGCTAGCCAACTTTATAATTAGTGGGGCGCTTACATTTTGATAAATGTTGTTAGACGTACAGAGTTTCCATTGTGACACTGTGCTAGTGTGCACACCAATGCTGTCTGCTAGAAGTTCTATTTATTTACAACAACAGGAAGTATCTCAGTATGCTTTGAGGGAAGCATATTTGCAGCCTGAATAATGGTCAATTTAGCAATGAGTACAAGTACTGTATTCTCATTCAGATAAAGAAAGGAGCAACAATATGATGCAATTAAAAGAGCACCAATCAAAAAAATGAGGAAAATATTATACAATGTGGGATGTATGTCTGTTTCATGAATAGGGATGTAAGAGTCTTATTTTGATATGATGTTTTGTCTGCTGCTGTTTTCAGTCTCTTAAGGGGCACACACTTGGTAGCTCACATCAAGATTGCACTGTTGCATTTTGATACATCAACTTTATAATTAAATTGAATTAAATTTAAATCTCAAAACATTTCTTGAGCTTTTTAAGATTTCATTTGTTAACGTCTTATATTATTTATTTATTTATTTTTTGTCTGAAAACCTTCCTCATACCAGCACCATTTGAACATGTGTCAGCAGATCCAACCAAATGCAAATATGTTGTGAATTCATATATTTGTGCTGATGCAGCTGTTGATTAGATTGCCATCCGAATCTGTGTCGGACTATTTTATAGCATGTGATACATTATACTACAGTGTGCCATTTCATTTGATAATTAATCAATAAACATTAAAGCAGAACAAACTGCAAAAATGTTGTACAATTATAGCTGCATCTGCTCTGTCTTTTTTTAATATATACCCATAATAGCCAATATATTATAGATTTTATCAGTGCATCATTTTTCACTTAAAAAATGTATGTTGAACACATTTGAGGAAAAAGTGTGTCATCTCTGGTCCCTTGAGAGGGATGTGTGAACGAGTTCAGGTGAAGAGGGGGAAAAAAAGTAAAATGAGAGCGATAGAGAAAAATGGATGGATGAGAGAGAGAGACAGCAAGAGAGAATAGAGATCAACAGCAAGTTGACAGAAAGTGCTTACGACGCACTGCCACTTTGCCTCGACTCCCCCTCCCCACTGCCCCGCTGCCCCCGCCCCGCCCCTCCACCCCTCACCCCTCCTTACATGCTCTCGTCAGCTAATTATCCAGAATTAGAATCTTCTTTCACACCAGTGGTGTCAGGGTGCCTTAGCTTGATCTGTCAAGGCCCCTCATGACTGGGTGCTAAACTCACGACAGTTGATGAGTGCGAAGCCCGCCACAGCTAATTGTAAGTGAAAAGCTGGACAGGACTGACAGTGCAGCAAAGCAGGGAGGAGAGGGAGGGCTCTTTGTTTGAGGACAGATGAAGGGGGGAGGATTTTTTGTTTGTGTTTTGCAGGTGGGAAGAGGGGTGGCATCGCGAGCGGGTGCCCATGTTTGATGACCGGATGGGTGGTGGTGGTGGTGGTGGTTTAACGGTCCTGCGGCACTGAAATATCTGCTCAGCAAGGAGAAAAAAAAAGATGGAAGAGAGAGAGAGGGAGGAAAAGAGAAAGAGGAAGCCAAGTGTGAAAAAAACAGGTAGGTGTGATGAAGGAGGACAACAAATCCTTTCTTTCAGGGCATGTCGGCCAGGATCTTGCTCAACAGTCCTCATGGCCTGTGACCACCATCAGCATGACAACACAGGGGCAGTGTCCATGTGTGTGTGTCCTTGTGTGTCCATACATATTTATACATTTATATTTTTGTCTGTGTGTGTGTGTGTTACTACAGTATGTAGGTACTGCATGTTACAGCATACGAGAAGCCTGTGTTATAGTGTTGGTCTGTGCATAAAATTTAGAGTGTGTGTGTCTGTGTGGCTGTGTCAAAGCATGTATAAATCAATAAGATAATAATAAATGACACCATGCTTACATTCAAGCAATTGTAAAAGAAAGATGGATTAACGCCTGAAAAAGTCAAGGATATAAAAACCTTTTCTACTTTTTTTCTGTTTTTATTTCTCTTGTGAGCGTACACACGCTGTATGTCTTTGTATGCCAGTTGGCCGGCCTCAAATATGTCTGTTATTGTAATCTTGGGTTAAATGCTTCTTTGCCAAGCCAAATTAAGTGTGTCACCGGCACAGAGAGGGCGTGATGAGGCATGATGGGAGGTTGTCACCTGTCTCTTCAGGGCATCTGAGTGTCTGGCGATGGCAGAGTCAGACTCTTATTGCAGTCGGTCAGTGTACAAATATTCTCATAACGTATTTGGAAAGACAGATTACAGTTTATGAAATAATGTATAAATTACACTCCTGAATTATAGAATGTGATGAATAAATACATAATTAAAGCACAAATTACAGATTACATTTCTAGTGGATTTAATCATTATTCTCACTTGTCGAACAAATGTGGCAAATTTTACATCACAGTTTCAGATGCTTTCTGTTTCTAAATTTCACTCACATTAGATATTTTCAACAAGCTTACTCAGTTTGTTGAAATATACCAAAATTCAAGGCAACTTTTCCAAGAAAAATCTCTTTTGCTGCTCAATAGATGAGTGTTAATTGTCTTTACAATGATAATTCATTGTTGTGTTAATGATTACCCATTATCTTATAAATCCGGAGGAGCTGTTGACCTTCCGTTTATGTGTTTGCACGAAAGCTAAACAGGCAGCCACTGGGATTCAGCAGTCAGCCAGCAGCCTCCACTCCAGCAGTACTTTCACCCACTTGAAGGCTTGAAACAGCTTCTTTTTTTCCAGCTAGTGTAGATTTGTGTGGATTAGGCCTCAGCTCTACAGCCGAGGGCTTGGAGAGACTCTGTGCAGAATAGGCCAGGAAGCTGTTTGGAATTGGATGTTGTTCCTCCCCTCTCATCATTACTCTCAACCCCTCACAAAGGCCCCAAATCTCCCAGTGCCTTTGAACCTGTGTTTGAAAATGAAAGACATGTCCAATGGAGGGTCTTTCCTTATTCTTCTTTTTACTGAAAGGAGGAGAGAGAGGGAGAAATAGAGGGAAAAAAAGGAGCTTTAGAGCCTCATTTTCCCTTCTGCTCCTACCTTCTTGGTTTTCTTCCGGCCTTGAGCCACTTGTTGGAGGAAAAGGCAAATTTCTGGAAAAATTCCTGCCCCCCCACCCCCCAATCAACCAGTGCCCTCATCCCCTATTTTTTGGCAGAGAAGGGAGAGAGCAAACGAGCAAGAGAGAAAAAAAAGCAAGGGGAAACATGGTCAAAGGAGGGGACGAGAAAAAGGGGACTCTGGAGACAGCTGTTGGAGAGGTTAGTTAGAGATTTCCAGCCATTAACTTCAGTCCGAGCCAGCTCGCCCACTTGAAGCAGACAAGGGCCGGGGTAAGCCAGACTCCCAATATGAAAAGGGACGGGACCCAGCTTGATCTTGTGGGGAAATTGTTTACAAGTGGGACCCTCAATACCACAATGGAGTGGAGCGCGAGAAGGAGGGACGGCGAGAGAAATGGAGAGAAAGGAACGTAGGAACGAAGGAAATAGTTTGAAAGAGTGAAACAAATCTGCCAAAGCGCAGTGGTAAAAGTGAAAGAGCACGGGAGCGAGAGTGCTTAAGGATGGACCAATGAGGGCTTTGGTTGGGTGCTGGGGTTGAGGAGTTGGGGGGTTCAGCGGTTGTGACACAATAAGTGGAGGACCTATGGGGGTAGAGGGCAGGGGGTCTCTCTTTCTCTTTTCAAAGCCAGGATAAACAAGGAAATGAGTCTGTAATCATTTCCAGAAATTGCCTTCCTCTTTGCCTCTCATCTCCCGGGCCGTGTACTCACCTCTGTTCATTAGCAGGCAACGGCCTGATTAAAGAATTTCATTGTTCCAAAGAGTGACACACAGAGAGGGTTTTCTGTCCCCTGCTGTCAACCTGAGTGATTCATCAGGTATGGTTTGTGTTTTTACTGACACCCTGCTCCTGCTGCTGTATTTTTATTTCATGTGACAAGTGTGTATAGCCTAAAGCACGTGTCACCCAACCACCAACCAATCAGATGGTACTATTGCACCGTACTGAGAGACTGTCATACACTATATATTTTTTTAATGCATTATTGTTTAACAATAGAAAATAAAATGCTTTAACTAAATGGTGACACCACAATAGGGACAATGAATTAACCTTGATCTCATCTGCTTGTAGAACATTTATTCAATTTAGTCATGGCCTGACAGTCCATGCTCTGATGGGAGGTAAAAGTAGATGAGCTCTTTGCTCAGTCAGACATCTTAGTGGAGACTCTTTGACTTTGTCTAAGTAAGGCAGATATTGTCCTTGCAGTGTGTTGACCCTTTTCTTTGTAGCTTTATATGATATGATGCATAATTCAAGGAGAAGCTTTGTAATGAAGTCTTTTTTAAACACAAGCAATTGGAAATAATCTACAGAATAAGTAAATAAATTCTTGGATGATTTATCTAAAATGATCGATAAGTGTCATAATAACTATTTAATTGGCTATGACATTTCCCTCATTGTTAATGATTAATAATAGATATGATTTTTATTGCTCTTTGCACGTACCTTTGAAGAGGTGTAATTCCCTCCTATCATGACCTGTGTAGTCGGTGCCCTAGTTGACTATGTCTTACTTGATGTTGCTACACTGATGAGATGGCATCAACTGCTAATAGATCGATTTTTTAATATATATTTTAACCAAGATGATGACTGTCCTTTAAGGAGGTATTTGTTGTAACTTAAACCGTAATCTTTACTTTAATCTAAGTTCTAGTTCCATTAACCTAATGACTTTCTTATTAATGCATTACTGTAGCATGACAACAAAGGTTCAGGAGATGCTCCATCAGAGCCGGGGGTAGGAATGCATGACCTGGCCTGGTCATTAGGAATAAGTTCAGAGGACACAGTAATGTTTTAGTAGTGTTTATGTGTATGAGATCAAAGGAGGTTTTCATTCTGTATATGTATCCTATGCATGTATATTATCCAGTATATAAAAAACTAATTTCTTATTTTGCTTACCTGTGGTTCCCCAAAGGAGTTTTGGACAATCTTAATCCTCTCAAGCCATGAATCTGCACCCATTTCCTGCCAGAAATGTACAGTGCTTGCATTTAAAGGGGGTACAGTTATGAAAGGAGAGTGTGAGGCGACATTCAAGGGGCAGAAGAAAAGGTAGAGAGGGGAATAAATCAAATTCATGGTGAGAAATGGCACCAAATGGAGAAAAGTCAAAGAGAAATAAGTAAGAACCAACATTGCTTAAAAGCAAAAAAGGCAGTCTGGTAGCATGGCAGATGGTGAGTTGTGGTAGGTTAGGAGGCCTTTCCCTGTCGGGGAGGAAGTGTTTGGGTTTTATTGGTTTCATATGACACGACAGAACCTTTTTAAGATGTTGTAGACGCGCTGGTAAAAAGGCAGTCTGCCCACCCCTGCATTAAGTGCCCCTGTGATCTCGGCCATATTTATAGGCACTGTCTTGTGTCACATGGCTTCCATTTCTTCACTTGTTGGGACCCCCTGTGGCTGTTTTTACAAGCATAGGTATGAAGAGGTCAAGCGCACCCCTGTCAGTGGCCTGGTCAGAGAGGAGACGAGAATGAATTACAATTCTGTATCTTTTATTTAAACTAGAAACCTTTGTTATCCTGAGGTGAAGAAGGACCACAAACTGGATTAATTGAACATCACATTTCTCCAAATAAATCCTGTCTGACAGCAAAGGTTTTTTTTTTGTTTTTTTAAGTAAAATTATATATTGTCATGTTCTTTGATTTTCCACAAGAGGGGAAATGGCCACCTTCTCCTCTGAGATTGCACCAAAATAAGGGAATTGTTTCACCCTCTTATCAATTAATCATATCCAACAGTTCTTGTCTATCAAGACACAAGCTTTTTTGTTCTTCCAATGTAAGAAAGTTAAGCCATGTTGAGTTGTTGGGAATGTTACAGTTACCTTTATCAGATAAAGCACTGAAGTAGAGTTTCAGGTCAGGGAGGAGAAAAAATCAAGAGTACAGGAAGTGTTTTGTGACCTGTGAACAGTGTCGAACTATAGCAAGGGTGATTGCAGTTAAAAGTCCGCAGTCCATGATGTTGTCACTCTATCGCAGTAATAAATATTTGTATGATGATAGCAGACATTTACCTTTTGATTTTCATATCAAAAACTTCCTGAGTTCACTGAAGTCACACCCTTAAATGTCTTTTTGGTTTTTGTCCAGGAATGTAAAGTTTATTGGTGTTATTATACTGATTGTGTTGTTCATTGATGGAGAAGTGAAAATGATTTTATTTGTTTGCTTTCATTTCACCGTGAGACTTGGCTAACACAGTACAAGTACAGCGTCTGCATATCTGCTCAGTTAAATGTGCCACAAAGCTGGAATGAATTCAAAACATTGTGGGATTCATTTACTGTCATGGATATCTTGCTTGGTTTTCAAGTGACCTGCGTTCTACTGGGCCGAGGGCCACGTTGTGATTGGTGCTACTCTCTGAAAGTATCATGTAAAACATCATCTGGGAGCCATGGGTATCACTACTACACTTTATAGCAAACCGAGAGATAGTTTTTGAGATTTGTAGCTCTGTCAACAGCAAGCGGGAAAACTGACCAGTCAACATTGCCCTTCCTGGGCTCATCTGATCTAATCCATGTCTGGTGTCAAGTAAAGGGCACCAGATTGCAAGTCTCTGCTGATGAAGACTAAAATACATCCCTCCTCATCCTCCTTCTCCTCTCTACAGTATCTCTCTCCCCTCATCTTTCTCCCTCTCTCTAGGATGCTGCGTCGCTCCGTCTTGGCCATGTGGTGTGGTGTTTTGTTTTTAGTGCCCACTAAAAACACACTGTTAAACACAGTTTTAAAAGTTCCTAAAAGCATTTTTTCCTCTCTGGGGTTGGCACTTTAATCTACTCTCAGGTTTCACACGCTGCATGAGAACACCTGGGAAGAGGAATGAAATAAGCTTGGTTAGAGAGCTCCCACACATCGTAGACTCCTTGTAAAAATGAAGAAGGAGAAGGCTAATCAGATTTATTGTTTTAATCATAGAAGGAGGTGTCTCTTTCTCCGTGTGCAGATGACTTAATGACCTCTGAAATATAGAGCCCTTTGCATCTTAGATCTGAGAGACAGAGACTAAATCCTTTGCTGTCCTGGTTCATCTCAGCAGCTGTTCCTTGTTATCTAATTCATTGCTTTATGATGATCAATGCCCAACAGGTAAAGTGGGAAAAAAGGAAAGCTGAGGAGAAATTGATGACCACTGGAATTCGACCTTTTTATTCATTTCTGAGTCACTTCATCAAATCAAGGTTGTCTCTTTGACTTCATCATCGTCAAATGGCTCCTGTGCGTCTTTAGAGAAACGTCCCACACTGTGGTTCAGAAAGAAGAGGGTACGATAAGGTCAGCTCCAAACGTGACGAGGCTCACAGAGAGGAGGCTCTTTCCTCTTTCTACTGTCTCGTAAAGATGATTTTTATTTGCACTTTTTCCCCTTTAACAGTCCCGTCTGTGTGTGCAGGCAGGCCTTTGAAAGGAGGAGGAAGGAGTAAAAGAGGGTCCATCTCTCTCTCTCTCTTCAGGGGTGAGGACACTGGTTCTAAGAGAAAAGGGGCTGTGAGCGAGTTCAATGGAGTTCAAAATTTCTAAAAGGCCAGAGGTCGGGTTCAGAAGGGAGAGAGGTGAGCTGTTTGGTGTTTAAAGGACTTTTTTTAATCTGGTGTTTGAAAGAGAGATGCTGTGAAGTGTCAGGAGTGGTTGCACTCATTTTAAATAAAGGAGTCTCAGAAGAGAATTGGAAAGTTGGTTGAGGGAACAGAATAACAGAGCGTCTGTGGAGAAAAAAAAAACATACTCATCAATATTCATAGAGGGGATTGACTTCTGGAGTTAGGATGGTGGGACGCCTCCTCAAATTAAGGAGGAGAGGTTTGGGCTTTGAAACAACACACTTTGAAACAACTTGGAGGAGACTCTTTACAAAGTCATAAATAAAATCAAATTATTTTCTTGACTTGTTAACTTTAAGTCCAAATCAGCAACCTTTGTGGTGGGGAAAGGATCATGGACAGAAACATAATATTATAGTAACAAAGTAACAAAAGAAATAGGACAGACTTTGTCCTGAACTGAACTTGATTGAAATGACAAGATATGCTAGTCTCAGTTTTTTAATGTGCTTACAAGCAGAGTGCTAACATGCGAACAGGTATACTATGCTCACCATCCTAGCATAGTATATTGGCACACCAACATACGTGACACTGAACCAAAGAATAGCTAGACCTCAAGTGAATGTCTTCAGTTTGTTGCATCATTAGATCAATGAAAGATATTTCACTCACCCCACGGGAGGCACACGACTAAAATACCAAGGGATCACTGTCATTCATACAGTTAATCCTGTGGGGAATTATTGAAATATTTCATTGAACCCAAAATGTCAGCCTTATAGTGTCATACACTCCATCTTCCGGAAAGCATGAGCGCTCGTCCTACAGTTGTTGAGATATTTTAGTTTGTACCAAAGTTGTGGTTCCACCAGGTGACAGACACAGTGATAATACCACCTATTGAGGCCACCCTTGCAGTCAAAAACTGAACGTCGCACAATTTTAAAGTAATAAAGGGTGAAACGTCGGTCATACATGTCACAGAACATTTTAATTTTGTCCTGGACAAATCTCCAGACTGTCTTGATTGGATTAAAGGTATACCTTGCTTGTCAAGTAAATGTCCTTTAGTGATGCCATACCAACAAAGGCTTTTATTTACTCTTCTGGAAACTGTAATCAGGACCAATCCGATCAAAAGGCACAAGCTATATCTCTGCTTTAATTTTCTTTTTTGGGGAGTTGATTGTGTCTCCAATGTTAGAGGACAGGTTGATCATCCCTCTGGCCAAGAGTGGCTACATCTGTATAATGAATCTTATAACTGCTAAGCTTTTATGATTGGATATGGGAATCAAAGACTCTGGGTAGTTTGCTAGTCTGCAACAGCTGTACACACTGTACTACACAGTATAGGGACAAGTCCCACTGCTGTATTTATGTAAGATAGGAAGCAAAGTGGATTAGTGCTCCAACTCCAAGAGGACTGAAAATGGTCGTTTTCCAGTGCTGTATGACACTGACTCTATCTGTTTAAGTTATTTTTCAAGGCAACACATTTTGGCTGCCTCAAATATCTGAGAAAATTATGGTATAAATATGCGTTATACTACATATTTGTTTAGGAGGGCCGCATTTGTTGACAGACTAATGCTGAGTTCACCAAACAACTGAAATGCAAAACACATTTTTCTTATAAAATGGTGCAATATCTGTGTCAATGGTATAACCTACATTTGAAAATTTAGGAACTGTTTTTCTGTTTTGACTGAATGCCAACTAAGCAGCAATCACAAAAAAATGTCAAAAATGGGCAGTGTGGAGGGGGTGGCAATGTGGGTGTGTGAGGGGTGATCCTCCTGTCAGTGATCACTGTAGATGGGATTAGATTAGGCTAGATCAGATTAGGGATTGTTTGGGAATAAACATTTAATATGAAACTAATCCTTGCGTAGGAGCCTCCAGCCTTGTAATCTGTTGGAAGGCCCATTGGAGGAGACAAGAAGAGAGGCCTATTTGATTGAAATGTAAACAAAGAGAGAAGAATACTGGGAGCATCTTATGTGTTCTACCACTACTTTATTATCAGTGTCGGTATATAATCAGTGCTCACATCACTGACTATATGTATGCTAGATTAGGGTACAGCAGCCATTTAATAATACCCACGGCAAGTGCAACTGTGAGATCTTTGCGATCCTGGCTTTTGATCTCTGTCCCCCAAAATCTAATCAATTGAATGATTTTGTCAGATTTATCTGAAAATATCACATTCTTAAAAATGGGACAGATGAGTCATCAGGCTGTCATGCAAATACGTAGATGTATGAACAACTTGGTAACATTGTACCTCCAGAATACAGGTACACATCAACCCACCAATAAGAATGCAGATACCTACCAACTAACCAATTGCAACGTTGCTACAAATCAATTAACTGGTCAGAATACAGCTACAAACCAACTACCCAATGAGAACAATACTACAAATTAACAAATCAAGATATGACTACAAAGCAACCAATAAAACTACATACAAAGTAACCAATAAGAATATGGACACAAACCAACAAGTTGGTCAGAGGCATAAAAAGTCAATAAAGGTCAAAAGATAAATTAAGATTAGATAAAAATAATTTATAAGAAGATAAACCAAAAGTAAAAGGATTGAAGAGTCAGTTTAAGATTGTGATGTCATTTATGATTTTCATGGTAACACTTTATAAGCTGGCCAAGGTCCAGGCCTGGCTCAGTCAAAACAGAGTTGGCTCAAAAGCTGTTGTTTCCCGTCTCATTGGCTTCTGTAACTTACACACTCGGAAATGAAATGTGTAACTTGCTGAATTAAAATGGACTAAGCAGCTCACGTTTTGAGGCTGCTCTTGCAGGCACACACACACAACAGTCACACACAAGCACGCACACACTTAGAATCAATTCCTGTCTCCGCTATCAATCCATATCTCGATCGTTGGGCCTCCTGATGTGAATAAACTGGGCTATAGACCTAACAGCAACCCAATACTTTATATATTTCACCGTTGTCAAAGTGTCAGAATGAAGTGCTGCCTGCTGGCACTTGGCAAATCTCCCCTCTCCTTTCTGGCAAAGTCTAGCTCAAATTTCATTTGCCTATCGATGTACAAATGTGTGAGGATGAAAAGTTTTGTGACCTGTCATATATGATGCTATTTTCAACAACTCAGATTGTGTGCTTTCCACAAAATAATATCCAATCGATACCCGAGAGAAACGACTGAGACAATTTGTTCCCTGCAAAATCGCCTTTTGTCCAACTTTCCATAAAGCTGTTTTAGTGACAGAAATGCAGCACTGTGCTCAATCAGTGGGAAATGGAGCACCGAGGTTCTTGTTCAACATACAACAGTAAAGGGGTAAGCCTCAGGTAACTAGCAAGTGTAATTACGAGTGCGTCTGATCCTCGTGAAAGCTCTTCCTGGCCACTTTCTCCCCTGTACTGAAGGCTTTGGCACAAGTGGCAGAGTGGGTCACTGTTTAATAATGAACAGGTCGAGCCGGCTGTAACAGATACATGCACCTGCTTTATACATCAGTCAATTACCTAATTAGAATTCTCCCTCAGGGGAAAGCTAATACCTCGTCCTGGAGCGGGAGGACAACCCCTTCCATGTGAACAGAGGCACTCGCAAGACAAACAGATACCTGTGCGTGTGTGTGTGTGTGTGCGTGCATGTGCACATTCGCATGTAAGTGTGAGGAACAATGGGAAAGGGGTCCAGTATTTCTTTCTACAGATCAGGTACCCAAGGACACTCATGGGAAATTGTGCTCTATGCAACTGTGATCCAATAACAATCCTTCCTCTGCCCACCTCCTCACACACGCTGCCCTCTGCATCTCGCCATTCATCCTGCCATGAGAAAGTGATCCATGTAAAGTAACCCATATGATGGGTCTTTCCTGCTTCTTTTATGAGGGCGCAGATTAAATGGTCGGTCAAGAGTCAACAGTTTTCAGAAAGACCTTTTACTGTATGCTGTAGAAGTCGTTGCGGTGATAAACTTTCCACTGGGAGGTCTGTGGGCTGTCAGTGCTCCTGAGGAACTTGCAAATTTAACTTTTTAATTCTCTGAACACTTTCCATTCACATAAATTGCAGCGATGAAGACTTTAAGCTCGCAAAACATAACTAGATACCACAAAAAGTTGCACCACTTTTGTGCAAGTCACTATTACTCAATGATTAGTAATGACATTAATAACACTATTTTCATTTGTCAGCTTTGCCAGAGATATCTTTACACACATAACAAATTGCGATGGACAATTAGGCAACCTTTGTGTTATCATGTACTTCCTCTCTTTTGGTAAAGTGTGACACACCCTGGACCATTGTCTCCTGACATCTTCTGTTGAGACCCCTAAATCGACCCCTTAAATGTTTTAAACTGTGATCACTACTCATTACTGCAAAAATAATCCCATTACTCTTAATGCTTTACACTGATGCCTAGATACCAGTGAAGGTAAATTAGAGAAAATCATTTGTCATATGGGTGAACCAACCATTGAAAGAGGATGTTGTAAACAGTATAGGTGGCAGAGCTGAGGTGTGGCTGATTAATAATATGATCAGACAGTCTGCTTACATGGACACTATGGGTTTTGCTTAGGCCACCAGCAGCTCTGAGGCAATCAGGGACACTTCAGCTGTGATTAAGTCACATACTTAAGGCCCTGAAGGGGGGCAGAGAAAGGAAAGAGGGAATGAGTGATGAAGCTCTCACTTCACAAAGAGGGAGTGTACAAGGGTTGAACGTTCAGGATCACTAATGTTAGCCTATACATCCTCATATAGGTTTCACTCATGACCTCTGCCGGGTGGGGCACCTATTCCTCTCCATCAGGCAAATGCAAAACTCCATCCCCTCACCCCAACCCATAACCAGCAAGGCTCAGTCACCGACAGCAGCTCAACTGCTCACGTAATATTTCTTACTGCACTGCAAAATCAATTTCTGCTTATTAATAACAGCTACAGTGTAAATATCTGTAAGGCGAGGGAGATGGATGGAATTGAAAGAAGAAAAAGAGGACTGAGATTGTGATGGTGGGGGAAGGTGTGTACGTGTGTGTGTGTGTGTGTGTGTGTGTGTGTGTGTGTGTGTGTGTATATGTGTGGGGGTGGGTGAGTGGCTGGGGTGGTGTTTGTGTAGGGTGGAGGGGGTGGAGGGTTTGGGGTCACGGAACATGCTCCTAAAAATCAATTTTCACACAGGAGGACTATTACGTTATTGAGAAGTGGGATGATTGATTGGGGTTCGTGCTGTGTGTGTATGCATGTGTGTATATGTATGTGTCTATGTGAGCATGTACTTATTGTAAATTACCTAACAAGTTTCAGGAAAAACTTGAGTCTCAAGGCTTTGTAGTTATTCCTCATACCAGAGTATGACAAATGATAACTGTTACCTTGCAACTAATTTGTATTCAAGACACCTCGTTCAAAATCCAAAAGTTTCAAACATAAAATGGGCGTTTTAAACAAAATAAATGATCCTCTCCATCCAGTTTGATTGTTCCTTCCTTCCTCTGCTCTTTCTCTGAAAGAAAAAAAAACATGAAAGACCATGCCCACTTCTGCGAAGTAAAGAGAGGAATGTGGCCTGCCTCAGCGAGAAATCCCAAAGTGCTTGCCGACTCCTAGCTGCTAATACAACTAATGCAGTAATGTAAGGGCCAAGGCGATTAATGAGAGCGCTCTGCCCCTGACATCTCAGACACCCTAATGTTGCTGCAGCGTCTCCCTAGCCGTGCTTTAATCCATCACCGGTCCGTGTAACCCAATTATGGCCTGACGCTTTACTTTTAGCCCCTCTGCAGGGTCCTTCACACACATCTATAAAAGGGCAAACATGCACACACACACACGTAGACAAGAGTGTTTGAGCATCGTCAGACAAGCACATTTTATAAAAAAAGAAAAGAAAAAAAAGAAGAAGACTTGATGGTGTATTTTGTCCACATACACTGACACATATACACAGACACTCATAGAGACACTTGCAGAGTCAGGTGAGCTTGAAGGAAGAGGCCTAAACATTGTTCCTGGAGTATTTCTATTGTCAAACAAACACAATTTTAAACCGTATTTGGAACATTATTAACTTTTACTCAAAATACAGCCTCACCCCATTTTCACAGGTTCAATATTCTGTTATATAACGGTCTGTTCATATCCAGAGTTTAGGCCGTTTGGTCCCTAACTCATTGTAATGGACTCTGATTTCCAAGATTAACTAACTTCCTGTGTTTCTAATGTCATCTCCATAAAACCCCTTCCTTGTTATGATTGTAATCGTAGCATGATGCTACACTAACATGCTTTATTCCCAGGGGTCCATCAGTGCTCTGTTTTAGCTAAGGGGGCACATGTATTGCATTTTTCATGAGGTCCCCTGTGCAACATTTATGATTCACCCTCAAGGCTTTAAAACAACACTTGACTGCCTATCCCACAAGGATAACCCCAACATCTGGAACATACTGTACACGCGGGCATCTTGATATGATGCAGGAGCTAGAACCTCACAAAACCCCTCCCTCACTCCTTCTTTCTGCCTGTCCATCAGTTATGTCACATACAGAGTAACAGCTCTGTCAATCAAGAGATCTATGTGCTCGCTTCCTCTAAATCAGGTGGATTGACTCTTTAAGAGTTACTGGAGGAGCCTACTTCCATTAGCCACTCCCAACGGCAAATTAACTTAAATGTACCCGCTCAATAAAGTTCAAGACAATCATTTGTGTGTCAATGTCCTTTTTTTTTTCTCTCTCAAGGCCTTCCTAAACATACAGCTGACTTGTGCAAATCCTGAGATTGCTGTGATTCTGTTGCACTAATACCAATTAGCCAGAAAGCTAATTGCAAAGTGAAATTGGTTACTTGGGAGAGAAATGTGCACTCAGATGAGAAAATTAAACCCTTTGACTTGAAGCTAACATATTCCAGGGGTGTGGGCAAATCCTAATCTTATCTTTAATCTCCAAGTGCTTGATATATCGTACCAAAAACATAACTTTTTGTGTCAGCTGCTCTGCCACTGCCTCACAACTGACAAAACACAAGTTGTGGACTACATAAATGGAGCATTCGTCAGATCACAGTCATGTTGTTATTTCCTCCACACAATAACAAATAGGTCAGCAGAGCAGAGCATAAAATGGCTCTTTGAATAAAAAGGAAATTGACTCATTCCTTTGAACGGTGACAGTTACAGCAATTGTTATATCCTGTGCTATTCACAAAGCTTCAAAGTTTCTGATGGTCATCCACACCCTTCTTCTGGTGCTGCATTACTCAGTCCCAAAAACATGTCATGACTACATCCAATCATATCTTTCCATCCATCTGTCATCCTAAACATGAAATTGTTCCACTTTTGGTCCTTAGAGATGGAGTCATGTCACAACTGAGCTATCTTACATTGCCATCGTTTATCATGTCCGTGCAATTATGGGTGGGGATGATATGAGGAAGAGCATGGCAGGGGGCGGAGGGGGGGGATTACTGTAGTCAAAAAATCAGAGCGGTTTAGGAGGATATTAAAAATGTATGTATCCACACATGAGGCTGATTGGGTCAGAGTGAGTTGACCAGGTCTAGGTGATGACAACAGGGAGCCTAACCTGTCCGGATGAATAATGAAAAGCCTGGGAATTATATTTATCTGTGTATCATGGTATTGGACAAAGGGATTAACGCTGTTCCTCCTCAGCGCTGCTGAATCTGCTTATGAAGGATTTGGATGATCACAGTGACTCTGTTTTACTGTCCTCTGCTTGCTTCTCTCCTATCATGTGTGTACATACAGTACACAGAATCTCACCATCTCCTCTCCTCTTCTCTCCTCCAGCCCCTGGGCGTCTTCAGCATCAGATGTCATCCTGCCAGAGACAAAGTAAGTCAGACAAACACGTAGGCCGGACCTCTGAGGAGAACCTTGCCGCATGCTCAAGTGCTGTAAGTGCCCGGGAGTCGTCTTACAAGAAACACTTATTGCATTTTGTATTGAGCATGATGTTATGAAAAATTAATACTGTGGTAGTGTGCCTTCCTCTCCTTAGCCTCTCTGTGTGTGAGTCTCTGTGTCCATTTGTATGCATATAGATGCACACATGCACCATCTTACTTTCTATATTTATGTTTTGGCACACACATGTGCTTGGGTGAAAGAATATGTGCTTGCATAAATATGTGATTTTGGCAGGAGTTACAGGGGATAATTATGTATATCCTGCATATCACTGAAATGTCCATACCCTTCTCCAGAGACCCAGTGTTTTGGGTAAAGTGCAAAAGTCTGATTCCCAGCTGCACTATTGACATGTTACTGCACAGTCCTCATTCCATTTGCTGCAGTTAGGCTCTTTATATGGTTAGTGCATATATTGACTCCACTATTGGCAAAACAACAGTGAAAAAATACTACCTTTAAGTAAATTGATATGTATACAAAAACGAGAACAGCTGAAAACAACAGAAAACAACAGATACACTGCACAAAATCGAAGTGCTTTACAGTAATGTATGTGGAACATATTGTGATATGTTATACATTATAAACTCACCAGGAGATCATGTTGCTTGCCCATTTTATGAAAGAACTTAAGCAATAACTAAGAGTCCTTTGAACTGAGTTCATGTTGGTTTTTGTGGATAAAACATTTTTTGTGGCGCTCCCATTCATTTGTACTCTTTTCCTATCCCATCTTTTTTTCATTTTATTTTGTAAATTAATGCAGCCAACCTGTACACTTTAAATTATGATGGATTATTTTGAGTAGATCAAAGGAAATCTTATAAAAACGGATTGCGCATGAAAACAATGAAGTTTCCAAATCTATGGGCTGGTATTGAGCGGGATTAGGCTCTCTGCATTTGATTGTTAAAGAACATTTGCTACTTAAATTTGTAGCATAGCTAAATCCCTTTAAATTATTGAGCTTCGCTGTTGTTCATATATTCATGCAGAACACCATTTATTTGTCTCCCAGTGTTCGTGTGGAAGGGCAGGAATTTCCAAAATGGGCCTTTATTTTCTAAAATTCCGACCTGTCAAAAGTTTCACTCTTTAAACCAAGGCAGTCATGTGGAGCTTTCCATATTTTGTCAATCTTGGCCGTAGTATAGAAGCCAGAGCAGTGAACAGCAGGTGGGCTCTGCAGGGAGTGGCTGCTGTAGTTAAAAGTTCATGTGTTAGATCATTAACAGCTGAGCTGGAGCTGGAAAGGATGTTGGTCTGACCTTGGGGAACAGCGTTTGTAACCCCTCAGGTGGGACACCAACATTCAAAAGACAGTGTGCCGCTAAGTCAGCAGGGTCAAGTGAAAGAAGAAAATGCCACAGTATGATTTGCACAAACCAGATTTAGGTAGCCAGCAAAAAAAATAATACATCTCTCAGCTGTGTATGATAACAACTTCTTCTCTTCTCTTCTCTTCTCTTCTCTTCTCTTCTCTTCTCTTCTCTTCTCTTCTCTTCTCTTCTCTTCTCTTCTCTTCTGTCTTTCTAAAAATAGGCATCAAATCTCTCTGGACATTGATGGATGGACTGTGAACTCCTGACCCAGTGAAATGTAACAAGAAAGACCATCGGAGCAGCACATGGAGTGTGTCAAAGGTCACCGTGTTAAGTTAACAACCTGCCTTGGCGCTGAATATAGCATGACACACACAGGGTTTTCTGCAGCAAACACACACCAAGAGTACACATTTAGCTATGGCCAGTGTGTGATGGAGACATGAAAGACAGCCAACCATCGATCTCCAGACAAGAAGTCAAGTGTCCCCCAAAGCTGGAAGCTAAAACTGAAATGCTGAAGGAGCGATTGGCAGATGTTGCATCTGGAAACAGTCTACGAGTATAAGAACAAGCCTCCACACCTCCACGTCCGTTCTTTACTGTACCTCAGAGTCTCTCCTCAACCTTTGTACAGTATAATCTGGTATGTACTTTTACACAGCAGCCTTTAACCTTTAACTGCTAACATCATTATGCTAACATTGACACAAGACCAATGCTAATGTGCTAATGTTTACCAGGTATGTTCACTGTCTTAATTTAGCATGTTAGCATGACAACATTTGCCAAATGCGAATGCAACTCCTCAATGCAAAGTCAGCTGAAGGTGATGTGAATGTATGTAGTCTTAAACCAAAGTAGCTATGGGACAAGTTTACATTTTGACATGATAATAGCATAATGGTTGGCTGGAGGCAGTAGGATACTTTCTCACTGTAGGCCTAATGTATTTAATATTTATATATTTCTCAACAGATATTGAGTTGGAGGAAATTCACCTTACCAAAGTTGATTTTTAAGAGTTCACTTAAACTGACTTGTTGAGATCATAATTTTTCAATAACGATAATTTGTGCTGTTTTGTAGGGCTTTGTGGTGAATGCTTGGTTTTCCACGGAGGAGAAGAAAAGGCTGCTGACGTACAGTAGAGCTCCTGGCATGGAGCTGAGAATGGATCAGTAGGATTTTCTCATCACTCTGCCCCCAAGGTAAAATGTAATGAAAATGCAACATGTCAATGACACATAGTTAAATGCTTAGATAAGCCACTGTCTATCCTCCGTGGTGTGATGCTCCATCTTTAATTTATTATCTGTTTTGAAAAAAATAACCAAAGGCTTGAGGCACTGGTAATATCGCCTCCCCAGTGCCTGCAACCACGCACTCTAAAGTAATAATCTTAATGACCCTCTCCTGTATATCCTCGCTTCCTCCACCCCTGACCCCTCCCCTCTTTCCGTCCATTCGCGCTGTCCCCTATCCCAGGTTACTTCCACCACAACGGAGACAGCTAAACACACCCCCTTCCCACTCCCAAACCACACACACTCATACACACCCCGAGGGTGAACCCAATAGGTCCACTGCGTGTGAGTCGTAGCGTCTCCCCTCTCGACTCCCCACCTCGGCGTGTTTCTTCATCCTGCCTCTGGGGCTAGAACACGGACACCGCTCCTCTTTTCTCTTCTTTATCCAGTCCAGATAACCTTATGTGTCGGACAGGGTGAAGAGAAAACCCACGTATAACAAGCATGTTCGCTGTCACTGAGAGGACGATGGCCAGCTTCATCTCAGGGTTTTACTCTGAGCCAAAGTGATGAAGAGGTGTTGGGGCAGTAGGGCTGGGGTCAAGGTAGACTGAGGATTATTGAGAATCTGAATATATCACATCTTCCAAGACGGCATTCAACTACAACACTAAATTGCTGGAAGGCATGAAAAGGCCAGTGCGTAAAGAAGATACATGGCACAGAACAAAATTATGTGACCTCTTCTCTGCGCCTCTTTAACATGGGGGACGTTAAGAGTCTTTTCTTTCATATTTATATAATTTAGAAAGTGAAAATCATGCATCAAACGCCCTTCAAATAAAAGATACATAAGGAGAATATACTAGACAATGTTTTCTTATGCTATTGATTCTATATATCAGCCCACTCAAGCCTCTCAAGGCCAACGTTAAAATGTCCTGCTTCCTATCTCCATCTTTAATTGATGGTGCATATTACCCTAATCCACACACACTCAATTCTCTGCTCTTCACTCCTTGATATTAAGTGTGTGTGAATGTGTATGGACTGTTAAGGTTTCCTTTGTACACTTTACTGTTTATGGCCGCCTTAAGAGCTTATGGATTAAAAGGAGGATGTGCGCCATGAGTGCAAGACAAGACATTAGGAGCTCTTTATTAGCTAATCACACAGACAGTGGGCTTAAAGCACTTATATAAAACAATAGGGCGACAAAGGCAGATGATTACTTGCAAGACTCGGAACTTGTTTGCTCCATTTGCATTAATTAAGGGGTTGCTGATTTATATCTTGCAGCAATTAAGCTCATGCTGCTGATATATTGAGGGAAGAGCCTTTTTTAAGAGAGGATAAGATAGCAACATTAAGATATGTCTGTATAGGAATCTGGTAGATTTAGGACATTACTTACTTATAAAGCAATGGGCGATCTGAAAGACAATGCTTTAACTAAAAGTCTGTTTCACAAATGTTTTAATACATTTTTTTTTTTTTTTTTACATCTCTTGGACTTTCTACGCATGCTAGAGGCTTGGCTCTCGGGATGTCAGCGCATAAGCTTATCCAAGACCAAAATTTCTCGATAATTATTGGATAGTTTTCTGTGAAATCTTACATGGATGTTTATGGCCCTCAGTGGATGAATTGCCATGACTGTGGCGATCCCTTGACTCCACCCCTGCCCCCCTCCCGACTGAGTTCTTTCAGTCACCTGTCAATCTCTCAAAATGTTCTCTAGCCGTCAACTGTCCATCAGCTGTTGACAGCGCGTGGATGGGAGGAGATGAGAGGCAAGCAGACAGATGTGTTGCCATTATATCACTTGGGTTTTTATCATCTTTCATCCCCCCTGCCCAGCAATGATTAGAGAGCTAGGAGGAAGTTTAGCACACGTCTGTGATGTGTGAAAGCCTGACAGGGCCTGCCTGTCCACACAGGCCCAGACACCACATGCAGGGCAACAGAGGTTCACAGATTATTTGACGTCTTTATTTAAACACTTTTGTTAGATTACTAGACATGCATGGATGCCATGTGGCCAGCTGCTCATCTGCATACTTTTAAGGGTATCAAAGAAAGAAACTCAGTGTGGTGTTTTTCCTTTCAATGAAAGATCTAAATATAACATTTTTCACATATTAGTTTTGACAATCAAATTTATAAAATGGCAGCACGCTCCAGGGTCTATAACCACACACCTCTCCGTGGATGTGTCATAATTTTGGCAACGGGATGAAATCAGGTCACCTAACTTGTTAATAAACAGTTATCATCGAGGGGCTATGTATGTGTGTATGTCCATGTATGGCGCACTTTAATAATGTGTGTTTGTGTTGAGTGATCCTCCAGGGCATGGCTGAAGTAATGATTTACTAAATGTCAAATGAACAGTAGTGGGGAGGAAACACCATGCAGGCGTGTTGGCTGGAAGCTCTTTAGCATTTCACGCCCTGATTGTGAGACAGCTCCTTTGGTCAGCCCACATCTCTAAGGCAGAAGCATGTCCTGAGAATTAGTGCCCAAGGATTATGTGCACACACACACTTGGTCACTTTAAGCACAATGCTTAACTCTTTATAGGAACACATAGCCACAAAAACAGATGAACACACACACACATCTGTTAGTGGTGTGACATGATAAGGTCAAGATGAGCCTGAATGGATGAGAGATTGAACCTTCTCTGCTTCATACTGTAACAGCTGAGATTCTTCCTCTTATTCCACTCTCTCTTTTTTTTCAGTAGTTGCCACTGAATGTTGAATTCTGTCACTGACAGCTTTTGAGTAGAAAAGAGCCCAAACCATCTGCACAATAATAGCTTTTATGAGTTTGTTCCCTCTCATAGAGAGCATACTGTGGTCTCTTGGGTGGACATCACAGTCGGCGACAGCCTGATGTGGGCTGAGAGGTTGCCATGTTGGCTGTCTACCCCCCTCTCAGGCTCATCTCTGGGGTCCACAGAGACTGTGAAGAGAGGCCTATCACCAGCGCTCCTGTTGCCTAATCACTTTCTTTCTCTCCTCTCCTCTTCCCCTTAGCATTTCAGGCTGCCATTCGCATTTGCACTCTGTCCGCACACCATCATTTATTTATTTATCCCTTTTCCAGTGTTGTTTTTCCTCTCAGCACTCTGATTTTTCCCGATTTGTGAGGAAAAGGACCCAGATGGCACCAAAGGCGAGGTCCTAGGCATGCAAAATGGAAATGCACACAAACAAACTGCACAAATGGCAGTGCTGCCTGTAGTCACGTCACATCTTCGACCATTAATCCCCCTCTTATAGTTACCTCTTCTGACAGGTGTATGTGTTGACCACCAGTCTGTGAATAGTGGGCGTATGCATTGACCAATCCAATCTGCCATCAGAGACTTTATGCAAATGTAGGTCATTATGCCTGGTACATGTGATTGGTGTGAAGGGGCAATATGACAAAGAGAGGGGGGGGGGGGTTGTGTATGTTATGGAGGGAGAACTAGAGATAGGAGTTGAGCGGTGGGCTCGTTCTAGTAATCTGGTGTCTATCTACAATCCTGAAGTGACAGTGACTCACTAATGAGACTGACCTCCTACCTTTGCTCCTTCCTCTATGCTTGGCATGGAAGCACATTCACAGAGGCATACGTGTCATTTAGACCTCATCCTCGATGCATCTGGACAGCTTGTTTGACGAGTGGGTTGGGTGGTGGTGGTGAGGGGGTGTTAGATTGTGAGTATAGGCAAGGATACTGTAGGTGATGGCTCATCACAGCCAGGGGTTGTTAATGTATTGTATTTATACTTCCAAAACAAGAGATGCATACATCTACTTGGGTTACATCGAATCAGTTCAGAATGACCATAAAATAAAGCAGGAGATTAAATGCAGTGTTCATCCTGACGAAGATCCACAGTGATCGAAATGTTGATCGTTCCACAATAAACATTAGAGGAGCTTGATACAGTGTGCGGACTTCACTCCCTTTTTTTCTGAATACAGTGTGCACATTGTAGCAGACAAAGTGTAGCCTGCTCATCATTTACAGTAAAACATGCAGTTATCTTTACAGTAAGTCAACATCCAGGCTCATCCAGGTACCCCAAGGGCACATGATGAGTGGATGGCATCAGCAGGTTGACAGCTGGCATGTAAACTATCAGACTGCCCCCCCCAGACACACTCCAACCCAACGCAACCAGACCCTCACCCCCCCCAGCATCACCTTCATACAGGGGCCCTGCAGGCTTCATCAAGCCTACAAAGAAAGAGAGGAGTCTGTCAAAACTGCCCAGAGCCTGAGAGCGGTAGTTGTTATAGCAACATGATTTAGTCTTAATATCCCCACTAACTTTAGTACGTATGTTGTACAATCCGTGAGTGGTTGATGTGCAGCATAGGTTTTAGGGATTTCCTTGATACTGATTAAATTCAATGTATTACACAAGCACCAAAAGCACAAGTCTGACAGTCACAAAGGACTGAACTTGCCCATTCAAACTCAGTTTCATTACTGTTATGCACAAAGCAAAGACCATGAAACACTCAGAAACTTTTACTGGCAACTTTGCTTTCATCTCTCTTACATGCCCACCTGCAAGACAAAATTAGTTTCTTGCATTTTTATTAGAGATCGTCCTTCCCTTTCTAAATGGTTTGTGTTGTGTTGAGATTTATACAGTGTGTATGTTTAAGCAGCACTGAGTTTATTGCATTTAATATGATTACTGTGTATTTTCATTATGAATTGAATGTTTTAAAAGACAACTGCTCTAAACAGCTTTGAGCTTTTTTTGAACTAAGTGGCAATGTGCCAACATGCTCACCAAAGCAATCAAACACGATGAGATTTTTACAGAACTGGCTCAGCAGCCTGTAGACTAATCTGTACGGAGTGACTAATTCTACAGTACTGGAGGTTATTTTTATCAGGTTATGTCAGGCTCATTGTTAACAAGTCAGCCGATGAAACCGGGTACGTTCTTCCTATATTTTAGTGTATGTCATGTAATAGCCTGATCATAAATTTTTATGAGTAAATGTCCTCAAGCATAAAAGACTGAGACATGACTTCTGAGCATGCCTATTGCCTACCTGACAGGAAGCAGATGCTGCCACATTAGACATGCTGCTAAATATGTCTGTGTTCAATTTTCCTGAAAGAATAGTATTTCTGTCATCTTTTCTTCCGACTAATGCCACTGGTCTGAACAAGTGACCTCATGTTCAGGACAAATCAATGCCTGAAGACAGCCAAGTGCATTTACATGGCAGATAGAAAGCGATTAGAGTTTACTGGATACAGATTATAAACAGGTTAATGCAGAATATGCCCAAGTTTTATGGACACAGTTTGATATATTTGTTTCGCTTTCATCGAGTTTAAAGAGTAAAGTACAACTCTCTCTTGGTTAAATGTGAAGCTACAGTACAGCCGGCCCGGCAGCAAGTTCATGTTGCTCCTTGTGCCAATTCAAGAAATAGTCCCTCACATAACTCCCTAGGAATGAAGCTTTTAGGCCGGTCTGCAGGCTCTACTTTTGGGTTAAGTCCAGTAAATGCAAAAAAGGGACTGCACCCACGTCTATGAGATTGCTCCTTTCATTCAGTTCTCAGTTACTTTTGGACCTTTGCACAGAGGCAGGCTATTTGTTTCCCCTTGGTTCCATGCAGTCTTTGTGCTAAGCTAATGTAAGCTAAGCAACTGTTGGCTACAGCTTCCCATTTCTGTCTGTATTTATCTATCATCGTCTGTATGTAGTTGCCAATGCTGTTTTGGCTCTGTATCCTGCCTGTATTCCTTTCTTCATTTGTGTGTGTGTTGTGTGTGTGTGAGTGCACGTGTGTCCAATTTCTCTAACACACTTGTTCATTTCTCCTCTATTGTCACCTCTTGCTTATCTTGATTTCTGAGCACAGAAGCAGACAGGTGCTCCTGATTGGTGTTGCTTTCCAGCACCGAGAGTGGTAAGGCAACACCTTTGGCCCAACTTTTATCCATTTATCCTAAACAACTGTGGTATAGTAACATAACCACTGTGTGTGTGCATGTGTGTCTTGTGTGTGCGCGGAAGTCTGTCTGTGTAAATGTGTTCTATCTTGCGTTCGGGGGGCTGGGGGTTAGATTTCATCCTGATAGCATGGGCAGCCGTGGAGGAGGGCCAAACATATGTTCCGATGGCCAGGAACAAAAGCACTGACACGTTAGCCTTTTCACGGAGATGACCTTTCCGCCGCTCCCTATCCCAGCCTCTCTGCCTGCCGCTGTCCTTTTGTCTGCCAGCTTGCCCCAGGCCCAGCTCAAGCCGAGCGCTAGAATTTCTCCTCGTCTCCCCAAATCTCCCTTGACTAAATGTCAGGATTACATATTTCTCTGCTCACACTGAGGGCTTTAATTAGCACTACTGTGTGTGAGTTTGTGTTTGTGTGTAAGTGCATTTGTTCATGAGAGGGTGAATAAATGTGCATAAGTCTGTGTCGCTTTACTGTATAGAGGTGTGTGTCACGCACTGCACTTTTGTAACCACAAGCACTTCCCTGTGTTGCCCGTGTCCTGAGCAGATTTCTCCATTCAGTTTCCTCTAACCTCTCTCACTCCGGGCCAGAGTGGCTGACGTGATGAGGGAGGGAGGAGAAAAAAGGTGAGAAAAAGATGGGGAATCACACTAAACAGTGGTAGAAGTAGTCCACACAGATGTGGACACATGAAACACAGGGTCACACTGAAACCTGAGGCCACCACGAAGGACTTTCAAACAGATGTCACCATTAATCTATTTCAAATATCCTAATATACTAATAAGGAGCTCCTCATAATAAGATTTAACTCGGCTGTGGTGATAAAAGGTTTTTAAAAGTATTCTACTGAAGAACCAATCAGCATAGGAGAATTAATAATTTAACATATAGCACTGCAATAAGGGAAAGTTGCATGAACTGCACGATCAGCTGCCAGGCCTCTGAGTTGCTAACCTCTTTACTAAAAGTTAAATATGCTCTCCCAAAGGGCCTCAGTGAGCCTGCATAAAAACAGCTGTAGCTGAAAAGGTCTTGGGGTTCAGTAGCTGTAGGATAATGTTAGTGTGTTGCTATAAAGTCGGACGGCCACTGGTCAATCTAATATAGTGAAGTAGAAAAAATAGTCCCTCTCCCATACACGTAGGAGATGGCTAAAAGATGCCATGGTTTCTTGTGTACCTATACAAATACAAAAGGAGTGGATATTGACAGCTGAGAAGTGTCTGTTGCCCTTATGTGAACAAGAAGCCATTGTTTGTTTCCTATCATCTAGAATTATTCATTTTAATAACCCCTGAAAATTTCAATTGTTCTCAGCTCTAGAGGCTATTTTGTGTCTAAAGCCTGATGTTAATTAGGGAACAATGATTTAATAATTCACGCTCTTCTACACTGCCCACTGACACTGTTCTCAGCAGCCCCGCCTCACCATCTCAGCTTCACGGCATAATAACAAATCAAAAAAAAAAAAAAAAAAATCACACTACATTGGCAATACATAACACCACTGAGACAAAGAATTTCCATTGTTCCGGGGTTCCTATAAATATCTAGAGGTTATGTTAATAGATGTGGGACATAGCAGAATGATTAGTTTGTATGAGTGTGTGTGTGAGAGGGAGAGAGAGAGAGAGGGGGGGGGGGAAATAGAGAGAGAGAGAAACTGTGTAAAGGCACGTCACATCACACTGTCAAGACAGCCCCTTCCTCTCCCCCGTGCACTTGGAGAGGCTGGCAGTTACCCAGTCCTCCATGAGCGCACGCTGCGGACTGGTTCTGAACTGGTTCCCTCACTCGGGGCTAGCCTGGGACCAAACCCTGCGTCGCCTCTAATTAGGGGAGGCGCCCAGGCACAGGCATAACGAGCTGATGAATAATTAGAATTGGAGGAAATTGTGCAGCCAGGGTGGCAAATCTGGAGGGACAAGTGCTGAAAACAAGGCAAGCGGCATTAAGTCCACAGTCAGTCAAATCTGTGAACTTGGCCAGCGGCGTTAACACTAGGCCTGTGTGAAGAGGAATAAAGCTCCAGCACTGGTGGCCAGCCAAGGCCATAGTCAGACCCCCAGGGTCGATTAAGAGAAACAAATAAGATGTGGGTGATAAATGAATCCATAAATTGCCAGCGATGAATATTAATTCCTCTCTGCTCTGGCATTGTGTAAATGCTAAACCATGTGCAAAAGGGATGCACTGTTGATACTGTGATAGAATCTCAACATTTTCAAGGCAGCGTGTCAGAATCAAAATAAATGATTGACAGACATGTTTGGCTGCAAGTGCTGTTCTCACTTCCAACACCCATGCTGAGGAGAAAGTAGCCTGGCCACTCTTTATGTGTAAGAGACTGTCAAAATGTTGACCGTACTGCTACAAATCCTCATACATAATGTCCAAACGTGAAAAAAAAGAAAATTGTACTAAAGTGAATGAATATTGTTCCCTCAGCTTCACACTGTGAGTTTTCAAGGTGTGAATTTCCAAAAGTAGAACGCTGAATCATCGATGGAGAGGCGGTAAAGAGGAAGTGACAGTAATGATGATAGGGTGTTTGCAGGCTAGCATTTAACTGACACAGTTTGGGTCAGTCTTTTCCTCTCCCAAACATCCCCCTCATTACCATGCACGGGGTCGAGGCTGGCGTGAGAGGGGGTGAACAAGTCCACTCGAGGGTCTTGATTGGGTAGTAGCAGGGGAGTGACGAGGACATCCATGGGGGAGAATCCAAGGACTGTGCCCCTGTGATGATCCTCTGACAGCCAACATGGCTGCCCAGCGTTAATTAGTGCTGGCCTTCCCCAGTCACCAAGGTTGTTCACATCCCTGGGTCATTTAACACGTTGCCTGCTTTCCGCTTGCTCTTTTCTCTGCCAGCTGTGCCACTTTGTCTGGCAGAGTGGAATCACGCCCGCTGATGCAGGGCATTAGACGTGTGACTTTCATGTTTTCACCTAATGTCTGGTGGCCTGTTTGTTTTTGTCATGTGGTGCTGATATGTGAACGTGTGACATGTTTGCATTCATCAGAGACATGACTTTTACTTCAAAGCTAGAAAATGACTTCAGCCTTTATTTTCTGTTGTATTAATGACCAAGGTTTTCTTTCATTGGGGTTTTGCCCTTGACGACACCTCTTTCATTCTGGCTGTATGAGGGTTATAAAGCTGTTGGCAAGCCAGTCTCTTATAATAAAGTATTCCATGAGGGATACATTCCATAATATTACAGCAGTGAATTTGTGTCAATGAAAAGACGGGATTACAATAGCAAAAGGATAAGCAATCCTACACTGAGTCCTATTGGGGGATACTCTGAAAAAAAAAAAAAGTTTTGATGATCAGTGAAAACACAGGTGATAACTGTGTGTGTGTGTGTGTGTGTGTGTGTGTGTGTGTGTGTGTGTGTGTATGTCTGTGTGTCTGTTTGCATGCTCAAGTTCAAAGAAAGGACAGTATTCGAGAAATTGTGTGTTTTCAAGTAAAGGCCTCTACTCTGAAAATATGATTTATCCTTGGTAAAGGCAGCGTCTTCCTTTTTCAAGTTAATCACCATTGTTTCTCCGCTCTGTGCATCTTTCTACCACTAAAAGGCTTTTTTTCCTCAATTTCCCAAAGCATTCACATAAGACTTGCCTGTTTTTTGTATATTATAGTCTTATTACATGATTGCTGCTATCTGAAAACATGTGGTTAAAATAATAAGCAGTCTTTGTGCAATGTGAAGCAGAAAACAGGGCCAAATCATGCAATGATAAACACGACTTTTCCCCCTTTCCCAATCTTCCAACTCATTTGAACTTAATGCTGCATTCATCATTTTGATAAGCATCAGCATGCAGCCAATATGGTAGTTGAGGAAAGCAGATAGGAGACTGAAGCCAAAGCTCGTTAGGGCCACCTATTATAACATTTAGGAGTGTTCTTAATAGAAACATGCCTCAGAGCTGATGGCTTTTAAAAGGAGAGGAGTTTTTGGTTTCCGTGCAGCACGTCATATCATTAACCGCAAAAGGAGGAGTGCAGAGTGTCTCACATCCCTGCTTTCCGTCCCTTTTCCACATACATTAGTGTCCCCATGTCACATTTCATGTGTAGCGGAAAGGAAAACGCGTTGGTTCCCCAGCCGAAAGTGGGCTAAGGGGAAAAAGCTAAGCCTTGGGCAATCAGAGCAGGGGAGAGTCGTGGCATTAATGGTGATGAGTAGTGATCACAGACTCTGGTCATTAGACTAATAAGACTGTATTTAAATTAGCCAGGGATGTTTTTCCTCTTCCCCTCCTACTGCACCCCCCCTCACCCTCCCTGTTATTTTCATGGTCATGCATTGGAAAACACATCCACATATTTCGATCAGAGTTTCTCCCCCCTTCGTTTCCTTAACGAAAGAACTAATTAAATGGGGCGCTCCATCCTAATTAATAATTATTTTGCCTCTGTCAAGCGGAAGAATGTGTTTTTCCCCCCACATTTAACATCTTAACTTTGTTGTACCTCATTTGTGGTTTTTGTATTTTATTCATTTTTTTTATTCATTTTTTTTATTGCTGTTTAAGTCTGATAAAAAAAATAAAAAAAATCTGACTTGCATCTTTCATATTCTAAATTATTTCTAGAATAATAATTTACTTATACCACATCTACTTCTCTTCCTCACAATCAGGGGCCTTACTAAGATAAGATAATGGATACATGTGTAGTCGTTTTTGGTATTATTATTATCATTCATCTCTTGGTTAAGTGAGGGTGTCTATTTTGTATATGATTCAAAAATATATTTAAGCCTCAAATATTACACAGGTTATGACACACACCCATTTGTTGTTGTTTTATGAGAGTAACAATTTGAAATATGTTTTAAAGTACAATGGTAAATCAGAATAATAGTATAATCCTCAACAACAAGCTTCAAAAAGACAATATTTTGGGAATGATCTTTATTTCCTATGTAAGCCCATCAGTTTCCATTATGGCTTATAATGCCACACATGAGTCGTGTTACTGCAGGTAAAAGCAGCATAAAGGTCTCTGCGGTCGCTCTGCGTTTAAGCTGTACTCCGCGTCTGTGTACAGTGATCATAGCCGACAGTACCACTGGCTACGGTGTGATCAACAACGTGCCTCCAGTGATAGTTGGCTGCGTAAAGAGGCACATTCTCACCCAATTTCAACCCAAACAAGCCCCTTCTCCCTCAGCTATCAACCTGCTCTGCAGACGAACAGGGCAGAGGCACAGGCTGGCTGCACCCTGCGCTCACTTGCTCCTACTCCCTCCAGCCTGATGCTTTGGGCACTGGTGTGATTTTGCAGGCTGACAGTGACCCTGGCAGGGATGGGGTAGAACCACTCTGGTCCCCTTCTGTCTGGAAATGTCTCGGGGAGTTGTGGATTTAGGGGAGGGTCGTTGCTGGGGGGTCAGTTTATACTGTGCGTCCCTCTGCCCCATTCAGATCTGTGGTGACCTTGCAGGGCTACTCTGCCCACTGGGGAGAGGAAGGGAAGGGGAAGTGGAAGGTCATGATCCCTGCGGTGCACGTGTTGGACGCAGATGCTAACGCAGCCTGACGAGGGTCTATTGGAAACATATTCTTCAGGCTCTTACCACTTTAGCCCACTCTTTTCTTCTCTTTCTGTGTTTTTCTCTGACCTGATAGGGCTGAGCAGCGATAGCTGACCTTTTCCCTGACACTGAATTGTTCCGCCCAGCACCATAGGATCACTGTTTACGCACCCCTGGCTTTGCCCTAAGGGAGGAAAGTGTGCTGCCTACACCACATAAGCACATGCAGACGCACACACAGACACACATGCACACGGGTCTAACCAAGTGCAGTGTCTCAATATGAGTGCTCCCTTCTCTGTGTAAGTCCTTTGTTTCTGCAAATAGTTATTATGCAAGTTCACTCAGGAGACGACTGTGGAGAAATGTCTGAATACATAATCAACAATGTCTTATTGTGCTGAACCAATGGGGAATCCTCGTATATTCAAAATCTGACACATGCTCAGGGTTTCATGTGCTGGAATTGTTTCTTGTAAGTTTATATTAGGACCAGATACAGCCAAAATAACACAAATGTGTTTCATTGTTTGCACCAAACCTCCCCAAAAGGCAACGTTTACATTTCTTTTGTGCTTTTGTTTGTTTGTCAGAAAGTTCATAATGTTCACCGCCAAGACAAGAGGGGTCTCCATCAAAGGGGAGCAGGGCATGGATGGACTGAGTAGAGTGTGTGCGATGCTCCAGTGCTTCACCACAGTCCTGTAATCTCCCATCTGGAATGTGTAAATCAGGACTCTGTATATGCTCAACTCTGCAGCCCTGACAGATTTATACAGCACAAGCTTGTGTTTCTAGGGCTCCAGAGGCAAAGAAAATGTAAACTTTTTGAAACAGTTTATCACAGCGACTAGTATAGTTTCAAAGGCTGATCAGACTTGCCCTGGGTGAGAAATTGGTCGTTTTCAGGGTTCAGAACCATCTTTACGAATGGGTCTCATTTTGGTGTCATGGACATGGGGTAACTCTGGGTAGTGGTGAGCCTCATGCTATAGGCATGTTTTTGCCCCCTTCCATGCCCATCATACATTTTGCTATGGCTCTTATAATAACCCAAAACAAGGAAATTAGTAAGAATATTAATTCTCTCTTTCTAGCTTTCAACAAATTGAATGGAAAGACTTACATGACTTTCTGGCTTTTCAGTGACCATTTCCCTTCTCCTCCCCAAGTTTGAGGTCACAACTTTAAACAGTGCACGCATCGTGTTTGGTGTCAGGGTTGAGGCAATTGAATAGCGGCGGCAGGGGAGCTGACATCTAACATGAAGGTTAAGTGACAGGCAGGGCACAGTGAGGTCAGCATCAGCGTGTCACCCTTCCAGACCTCTCAGGAACAGAGGGGCAGGAAAAGGCCCAGTCAACTGCTTGCAGATGTGTCTGGATGCATGTTTCACTGACAAACACGAGGCAGGCGCCGCTCTCTGATGGTACCACTGGTCACTTCTAATCTGCATCTCGCTCGAGACAGAGCTGCAACACTCCGGTCAGGGCTCGTGCGTGCGTGTGTGTGTGTGTAAACTCAGACATCCAACTCCTCTGACTTTGGCTCTTGACGGGATATTTTGACCAATCCACTGATAGCTTGCATATTTAGTTTGTTTGAGGTGCTTGGGCACTATGACATTTTATATACTGTAGCTTAAGTGTTGTTATAATTTAAAATGTATACATTTCTGACAGTCTGATCTACAAAAGTCTAGTCCTTTTTTATGTTAATGACAAATGGCTTACATTTGGTTCCTTTTCCCTTGTTAACAAAAGATGCTACACAGTTCATGGATTCTTCAAAGCAACACTGATGCATCTCTGGCAGCTGTTTTCAATGGGTTTTTACAAACACTTGAAAGCTGCAGTAATTTTCCTTGAGAAAAAAGCAACCCTGCAAAACAAAAGACAGCCTTAGCTTCTAACTGTGGCAAATGAACCGGCCAGCTCACATGTTTTTGTGGGCGTTAATATGATGACAGCAAAACTACACAGCTTTTCAGCAAGTTATTCACTGAAACTGATATGATGTAATAACATGTTGTCAACACTGTATATTCCTGTGACACTTTGAAAGGAGCCACTCTGCATTAGAAGAACTGTACTTTTGATACTATGAGTTGAATGCAGGGCCTACACTTTTAACTGATTCTTCTTACACGGTATTTTGTACTGTTTTTAGACTATTTTTAGATTTTGCATCTCTGCCCCGAGTACAACACATATTGTAATTACTACTTTATCATCACATAGGAAGTCCAAGGTTCCTGAAACTGGTGATATTTAAAGAGTGACACTGTTAATACAGTTTATACAAAAACTAACGACTGTAATTGCTGAAGGGATGTAACAAATTTGTTTTATATTTACTTAAAAAACACAATTAAGCTCAAGGTTACAGTGCTTCTTTAGTGCTTACTTACTCTTTCAAGGACTGAGTGGTGCCAGGGTTTGGGAAGGCGACCCTCATTTTTTAACTCGACCTCAGAAGGCTGGAGTAGTTAGACTGAGATTTTATTTGCAATCAGATAAAAGGTAGAGAGACACTGGGAGAGTTTGAGTTGAGGCAGGCACATAAACAAATAAATAAAGCACTCCAGATGAAAGACTTAATCCACTACTGTGTGACATGGAGGTATTAGGCCCTTTGCATGGGTTATAACACTCTGTCATTCCATGTGGACAGGTCCTGACTTTCAAGAGCGGCATCATCAAACCCTTCGCTATCCCCCAGATGTCTGTGAGGTGTCAGAGGAGTGGAAAGAGAAAGAGACAGGCCCTTTCCTACCTGACAAAATGATGCATGTGTTTGTGAGAGCAGGAGGGACCGCACCTCTGCTGCAGTTGACATCTGGGGTAAGTGTACACACGTATAAACACACAATAAGACTCGAGCAACAGCGGCTTAGAATGAAAAAGCATAGCACAGTGTATTGATGAATCCCCCTGTACAAACACAGCTCCTCCACCCCGTACTTGCTCATTATGTAGAGTTTAAGCAGAGCCAAGACCAATCAAGTTTTCAAAAGTTTAAGACTTTGAGAAATGAGGTCTACAGACTAGTTGATTAAGCACACTTTTTTTTCAGTAAGAAAATATTAGACTGTAAAACACAGCCAAGAAAGAAATGGTACCTTCATGATTCAAGGTGCTAAAAGTTTAAAATCTAAAGCAAGCATGTCAATCTGGCTGTAGGCAGAAATAGCACATAAATTACACATATAAAGTAAAGAGGAAGCTCTTTCAAAGATAACCACTTCAGAGTTAAGAGACATGGGATGTGGGGTGCCACAGGGTAATATACCAGGTCCTTTGTTTCTTTCTCTTGTATATGAAAATGCTCATATAACGTTTGATGCTGAGAATACAGTTTAAATGCGAACACATAAAACTGTGGTTGAGTACACTTTTCACATGGAACTTGGACATATAAGTAAATGGCTATCAGATGAATAAGATGCCCACAAAACTGAAATATGTAGTATGAGAATGCTGCCATAGCTGTGCTGCTGCCAGCTATTTATTTGCTATCCATATGTTGATTGTGTTGTTTTTGCTTGTCACATTATTGTTGTTTTGTTATTTATCTTGTATCAAGTTGTGTTTCCAACAACAACTATTCTTAATGATTGCATGACATTCATTCATTCAAATTCATTCATATATTCTTCAGACACTCACCTCTGTAAGCAGCAACCTTGACCTGGAAAGTAGCAGTAGTAGTGTGTCTGTGTCTGTGTGTTTGTGGTTTTTCTGGTGTGTGAAAAGTCCTGAAGGTGAATCTTAAGATTGCCTCACAGAAAAGGGAAAGAAAAAACATTTCTGTCAATATTTTCTGTCCTCTGTCATCGTCTCAATTTTTTTTTTCCACCGTTCCAAGTCTTGTTTTTGCCTGATTGTGTGCACCTATTGATTGACAACTGGCTCCAGAGCCACTCAGGCCTCTTAAAATACCAGGCCGGGGCTTCAGGTTTCAGGCCCCGGCCTCGGGCCCTGCTATTGTCTGCGTCTGGAAGGCTGGCTCCATTAGAGCCCAGCCCAGTCAGCCCCATTCAGCCTGCCTGCTTTGTGTACCTCCACCTCAGTCGCCTGCCTGCTACCCACAGGGCCCCAGCTAGGTGGGGCTGACAGGGTGTCAACACTGACAAGAACATGGCAGTTAGGAAGAGAGACAGGTAGACAGCACACAGGCCCAGGCGCCTATGATGGCAGCCCTTCTCAAGAGTCTTCCCTTTCTGACGCTCCTCACTCATCTTTTGTCCCCCATGGTGTTGGCATTCTGTTCTGCTTGTTACAGCTTCACAAGTCCCGCAGCCGGGTTGTTTGCAGAGAGTACGATGGCTATCACTCTGAGTGTGTGAATGGCAAGAGCTCATATTACATATATCTCCCGCAAGAAGAATGAGTATTTGGCAGTTGCAATTGAATCTCCAGTATTGTTAAATCCATTTGAAACAATTGAAATTCTGCACAGTATTTATTTATAGCACAGTTGAGAATAATATCACTGAACTGAACTTACACTTCTTTTCTTGCGTTGAGCATAATAATATTAAGAGTTTGCCAATCAGGTCTCAACAACAATGAGATTACACACATGCTTTTCTTTCATGTGAGTTGAACACGTCATGTAAGCTGTCTGCTCTACCTGACATTTTAATCAGGCTGAGTTGTTGCAGTGCCACATCCCCTTAGCCAACAGGCTCATCCGGAGAATGCATGTAATGAAATTTGTCCTAAATCATGGACATCAGGCCGGAGGTCCAAAAGGTTAAGAGGAGCACAGGGTCAGGTCCCATATAACGCTCCCTGGGCAGAATTAAAAGGGAAAGGCTTCCTTTGTCCAAGCTGCCCCACATGTCAAGGAGGTCAGGAGGTCAGTGTCAGAGGGAAGGCCTGGCTCCTCCACCCTCAAAAGCTACAACCTGCCCCCAAAAATCGAACACACCTCCACCCCCAAAAATTAGCGTTGTTTTTATGGCCAGGGTTCAGCTGGGGGCACGCTGACATGACTCGCTGTGCCCTAATCGGGAGAAGAGGAAGTCAATTTCTGCAAATACACACACTTGTGAGGTCAGAGGACAGCACAAGCACCTGTGACACTGTTGTCAGTGAGTGCGAGTGTTTGCGTATGAATGTAGATGACATAGGGACACAAGGTTTAGAGGAGCAAATTGGATTCATGTCAGACCTTCTGCTTATTGATAAAGATGACAGATGCTCGCATAGGCATGGCGGACCAGATTCAGACGTTAACGCAGTTAACTGCTATTTGGTCACAGTGCTATTATTCTAAATGGCATTATGGTGGGATGTGTGGCTGCAAGACATGATGGTGTGCTGCTGGCGGTGTGTGTTTGCCCGTGTGTACAAGTTTTAATGTCTGAACTAGAAGCTGCTGGTTTCAATATTGAATGGGTACACAGGCCAAATGGAAACAGTGGCAGCTGATTGAGACAAATAGTGCTGAGGCTTGATGTCTCAACTGGGAGAGAGAAAGGGAGCAAAAAATGGGCACACTCTGGGTAATGATATCATGCTGGATAAATGCCACATTAGTGCTTTTGTTGCCTGCAAGGACATACTGAAACACACTTTAAATAGAAAGCTAATAGAGCACCACAGAAAAAACAACAAACGTTAAATTTATTTGAAATTGTTAAATACACACTTGTATGATCAGTGATATAAATCCTCAGACAAACAACAGAACAATCAGATAAAATAGTTTGCGTCTGGCCTTGTGTCTTCGGGGCAGATCAAGAGATGTCTGCCACGTTTACGTGGAGTGACCCTCATTCTTCTCGTCCATCCCAAGGGCTCTCCCGGTCTGTCTCTCCCTTTGTGTCTCTCTCTGCCTCGCTCCTTCTTATCTGACTGTCTGAGCTTGTTGACCCTACCTGAGTTGGTTAGTCATCCTCCCCAGGCGTCACTAAGGCAATTTCAGGGATGACCATAAATCAGCTGACAGGCTCCGCTATCAGTGAGTGACACATTCAACATCTAAGCAAAGTTTAATGGTGAGCTATAAAGGTTTATGAGTATACCTTTTGTGTGCAACTCTCTGCTCAAGTGTCTCTTCTGAACTCTATCGGTGCCTCCTTATCAGGCACGCGGTGTCACAGATAGAGTCAATGGAGACAAAATAGGCTATTTTGTTCACCTGAATTGTTGGACCAACATAACCTGTTGGTTAAGATCGGCGTCCCTACAGTGAGTATTGATTTTGTCTACTGGGGTGATTGAATTGTCGTGGGGTTTAAAGGTGCTGATAAGAACACAGAAAGGTGTGAACACCCCTGCATTAGTTCCTAGTAAAAGGAATATAAAATAATCCAAGAGATGTGTTTTTGCACCACTCCCACTTTGCAAACACTTTAATCAGATAACAGCAAGGAAAAAAAATGTTGAGTGGCATGGACTCCCCCACTATCACGGCTGTTAACCACAACTGTCAGAAGCACTTGACAAATCAGTTGTTAGACTGACATACTGTGACAAACAATGTCTACTTTTCTTTTTTAGATGACCAAACCAAGTCCTAAACCTGTATTCAGTCTTCATTTTTATTTTCTCAGTCTCTTTTCAGGGTCAAGAGGCAGGAGGCACATGTTGTCACATGGGGTAACAAATAAAAGTGAAAACAATGTTCAACTTCCCAACATTGTCCTGAGATACTGGAAGCAAGACAGGAGAAGAAAAAAAAAACACCAATAAAAATCTTTACAACTAAATTTATATGGGCACATATCAAGCCAAAAACAAACACTCATCAAAATGTTAAAATACAGCTGATTAATGACTCAGGGAACGTCTGCTAGTTCATGACTGAAATAAGGTTTGACAGAAAGCAGGGGGACATTTAGGACAGATCATCAATCCATCAGAAAGCTACAGATCTGCTGACAAACGTATTAACACATTCACACCTTGGGGCAAAGGGGCTATCTGAGGATACATACAGATAGGACGTTTCAGGAGGACAAACCACTGAGTCTTAAAATAGCAGTTGCTCCCATTTCTCAAAATTGGACTCTTGAAACAACTGCTCCTTTTTATTGCAGTCATAATCTCGGTCAATTTCAATTAAATTATGCTTGGGTACAGTTTGCCCGTCTTACTTGCGGCTCTCTCACACAGACTCGTCTATTGTTATATTGACATTTTGTACAGTTCAGCTCATGAAATTGTATACAATTACAGTGATACTGCAATTTCCTGTTACCCCTCAAGCATCCAGTAATATTTTTTCCATCCTAGTACACTACAAAACATTTATCCAGAACTTGTGTAATTTCAGTTTTGCATCAATGATTGGGGGGGGGGGGGTGTAACTGCGTGTGCGTGGGTTTAATTAGAGCGTCAACACTAGCACGCTGCACCAATGGGCTGATAAGGAGAGCAGACAGATGACAGGAGGTGTGCGAGGCTGGTTGGAGACAGGCTTATCTCGGGGAGGAGAAAGACTGCAGCCGCCCTGGCTTCCTCACGCAATGGAGGGAGGGCCAGAGGAGGAAGATGGGGGAGAGGTTGCGATAGGCCAATTACCTGTGAGTCATCGGTCTCTTCTTCTCATGTTTTGCAGATAGTCCGAGCCAACTGGCACATGTCATGTCGGTGTCAAAGGTTTCGCTCAGTTACCTACGAGAGCTCAGTGCCACCTTGTGTTGTCAGGATGTCTCTTTATTTGCTGACTTGAGGTTAACTTTGAAGTGTTACTATAACCTTGAATATTAGGTGAAACTCAGCGAGGATGAGCTCCTCTGCTTTACAATGTTATTTGCTGAAACTGGCTGCTCCTTTAACAGATAATTCATTGAATTCAAACTGTGTTTACAGTGCATGCTCTGCAAATGCAACATCATGGTAGTCACAGGTTTCCAAGCGAAATATCAGAAGGGTGAAAGGGTTAAGATAGGAGCTGAGGGTGGAGAGTAAGTGGAGAGAAAAAGGTGGGACAGATGTTCAGTCTGTTTTTTATCTATTCTGGAAGAAAGGCATCAGATGAAGTGTTAGTAAATGGATGACCGTCTATTTCTGTTTGTATACGCAAACATTTATGGGCATATTAAGTCAGTGAGTGAGACATACATAAAAGTGAAAAAAAATCCTTATAGTAGTGGCTGAGAGTATGTGTGTGTGTGTGTGTGTGCGTGTGTGTGTGAGACGCTCTGGCTCCTAGCTGTCTGCGCCTTGCTCCCCGCCGCTCACTGCACACCACATTATTTTTAACCCACTGCCTCCGAGAGGAAGCAGGAGACGCTTGGGCCTCTGAAGTCCAGCACAATGAGGAATAAGATCACACACATACACAGTCACTGAGTCGCACACGTGTGCTGAGACACCTCAACGCACACACACACACAGCAGCTTTTGTCATCTGCCGACAGACATTACTACTAGACACGAGGTACCTGCACAAACACACACATACACACACATGCAGACAGACATTGCACACTTATTCATTTTCCCTCAGACATCTGCTCCTCTGCTCCTTGCAGACACACACACACACACACACACACACGACAATCTGCTCTTAGCCCGCCTTACCTTGCGCCCCACCCGTCTCCGTCACCGTGGCGCTGGCTGTCCCTGTTGACCCAGATCCAGCAGGTCACCCTGGGTCAGTGGGCTGTAAATGAACTGATACTAATTACAGTAAACAGCGCCACATCAGAGTACGTGTGCCTGCATGTGTGTTTGCATGCAAGTGGCGAAATTGGACAGGCTTAATTCACGGAAAAGGGAGGTCCGCACATCAACCCAGAGCAGCAATCAGGAGTGTTTAATTGTTCATGTTGATCGCCTCGGGTGGGGGTGTTTAGGTTTTAGGCCTCTCATCTATTTTCTCACTTCCTCTTCTGAACACTTAATCATCGGCGTGGTGATTGGTATTTGGATGTGGGTGTTACGGGCTGTGGTATACCAGTAACTTGAATGAATAGGACGGATATAGTTTCAACGCTGCACTCCATCCGTATGTGTGTGTGTGTGTGATTTGTGGATGATGTCACCTAAAATAGTTTGATGAAAGCAGTGAGCCACCTGTTGATGTGGCCTGTGATTGCATGATTCCTTCTCCTCCCCCCCCCCCCCCCCCCCCACACCCACCCCCACCCACTCCCAAATCTCACATGACTCCACGTTGTCTAATTGACTCCACTCTCTGTAACTCACCCAATCAAACGCTCCCATGATGCCTCACTAGGAAAGCGACTGACTGACTGAGTGGTGCCTTGTAAGTGTTTAACCTCCCGCAGTGGAGACACACACACACATACACACACACACACACACACATCAGCCCAGTCACTCAGTCAAGGCAGAAAATCAGATTGACTCAACCTCTAAAGGCAGTGCCATTGAAATCAGATTACAGACGAGGGAGCCCACAATTTCCAGAGCACCGCATCCAACACAAACGCTTCGGCCTTGAAAACATACACCTCTTCCTTTCTCCCACACATTCACCCAAGTGCTCACACATACACATTCACTTGGAGGGGAAAGTGATCAACAAGAAAAGTGATGGCTGGGGGGAAATTGAGGGTAATTAAGTCCAGCCCTCCCTGTCTGAATCGATGAGATGAGGGGTCGCAGGCTCACATCTCACATTGCATTTCCCTCTTAGACCCTCTCTCAGTCCCTCTCTCTGTTTCCCTACCTTTTACAGACTCACAAATAAATGCAGTATGTTTGTATACAACTTGTTGAAGTGTCCATCCAGGTTTAATATGCCATTACTAACAAGACTAGAATGTGTTATTCCTCCACTCTTGCTTAAATGTGCTTCATTGTAGCAGGCCTCAGTTCTCTCCATGAGGGCTGATGTTGACATCCTGCTTCACAGCCTGTCCAGCCGCCACAGTGTGTAGCCAAACGCCCTGAAAGTGTCTGCCACATTGTTCTCCCACTTGAAAGTCAGCAAAGCTTTGTCAGCGTCCTCTCATGTAGTCCTTTATCGTATTCACACGCTGTGCTGTATTTTTAGCCCATCCAAGTTCGTTCCCTTTGTTCCGGCAATTCTTGAGCAATCTTTCAGACCCCCCCTCCACCTCCTCCGCCATTGTATTTTTAGACAAAGGTGAAAAATGGCAGACCTGACTGGGAATTATGAAGGACCCTCCCCTCAGTGAGGGCTGCGTCTTGGCTAGAGAGGGAATGGGGGGGGGGCTTGGGACTAGACAAGCTGTCAGAGGACTCAGCCTGTGTTGGATGATGCAAACCTGCCATCATGGGTCCATGTATTAAAAATAATTCTATTTATTCAGCAAAATGATTGAATAAAACATATTTGTCACAGACAAACATTTTATACCACAGCTCTACATAACTGGACAAATGTGGTTCCATTTATTTTCCAGTTGCAAATTTCTGACGTTTTGGAAAATATTCCTGTTGGCTTCCTTAACATAGATGAGATGGCTGATAGCTCTATAAATAACAAATCAATGTTTCATGGGGGCTATGTGCTGAGCTGAGACTCTAGAAATTATTATTTTTTTGCATTTCACTTTATTACAGTAAACAATATGTCCCATTAAAAAGTTATATCAATCATCAAGCTGTAGAAGTGCAGGTAGGTGGATTTACTTGTTGATTAAGCTGTTTACACATTTTCCATTGCTAAGCTAAGATACTATAGCTGGCTGCTAGCAGTAGCTTCATATTTACCATAGAGACATCAGTTATCTGAACTGAATTGAACCTACAGAGTAGCTTACACTGCCACGCTGCCTGGACTCGTGACAGGAACCTATGATTTGGGAAGGGGCCAAATTTTTTTCTTCTTCCACACATTAGAACTGGCATAACCAAAGATTATGCTTTTCACTATCACATGACAGTCTGAGTTGTCTGCACATATTCATCTAAAAGGAAATCTTTTTTTTTCTGTTCCACCCAAAAAATGCTGAAAATGAATATGAGCATTAATTGAACAAATCACAGTCTGTGAGACACTGTTATTTTCCACATTCTTAACCCAGGATAACCGTTTTGCAACTCGTCCCTGTTTGCTTGCATGAACTTATGTTGAGTCCATCAGCTCACCGTAATGTTGACAGCAGCATCATGGATGAGGCTCCCACCATGAACATGCTAAAGATTTATACTGTATATTTATATGGCCGACATGGCTTAATAATGTAATAGTGTGTTTAGAGATGGTGGATGATGAATCTCTCAATTTAGAAATGCATGAAAACATTCTTCACTACACAAAATGAATGCTTTTTTTATATACAAATTATGTTGAGCACTTTCAGCAGATTTAAAAATGTGTGGCCTTTTAGCTTGAAGGTCCATGACAGTGCAGTTAATGTCTGCCCATAATTTTTGAAGACTATGTTTTTAAAGATTTAAATGGTGGGTTTTTGGCATCACGTTAATTGTGAAAGTGCACCAATAATCTAGGGACCGACATATTCACATCACTGCTAATATGCAATATACAAAGCATGTCCTGAGTTATTGAACAGCTTGTAGATGTACTGCACAGTGAATAGAAACTGTTATTGTAAAATGGCACCAAATGATGTGGTAAAACCTGACGGTCAAGGGGCATTGGGGCCTTGTGGACAGGGTTGCCCAATTAGAGAATATGTATGTGCTGTCATCGCTGTATTTGTCTGTGTGTGCATAAGCATGTGTGTTTGAGTAGTTGTCCATGTGAATGTTAGTGCAGTTCTCAATGTACATAGTCATGTGTTCAGGTCTCACAGTAACAGATACAGCCAGATACATTCCATAGAGGACATTTTACTCTGAGACTTAATTGTTTTTTCTTCTAGTTAGCCTTGGTTCTGAGTAGGCCTAAAGAGGGAAAAGGGGGAATGGGGTATGGAGGGGGAGAGTCAAGCTACTACTTCAACAATCCATGTTAAGGCGACCGTGTTTCATTTCCTGGTGCCTGCCTTAGTTCCCCTTAAATAGCATTACCTGTTGAAGCCAGTTAAATCACCGACAGCATGATTAGAAGGCCACTGAGGACCCAGAGTCTGGGCAACAAAGCACGCACTAGCCTTTAATTCAATTTATCTTTATAAACATACACATCTGCCTCTGATTTGCCACAAATTTTCGAGATGTCTTTTGCTTCTTTGACAGAAAAGTTTGGGCCCAATTTACTCTCTAACTAAAAAACAATCTCTCCTTCCAGAACCACATATATCTGGATATTGATCATTTTGCTCATAATAAGGTCTAAGGTAGTGAGTGCTGCATAACACAGTACATAAAATATATTCCTAATGGCGCATTAATGACTAGGATCAAAAGACAACTGTATTAGCCAGGATGATATAAATTTCCTGGGTCAGTTCATGACTAATGAGGATATATGTTTTCTATATTAGAGCAGATATAGTAAAATATAATTCTGATGAATGAGTGCATTTGTGCTCTTTGTTAGTTCATGATATTTTGGAGAAAATCATACAAGCAATGGACTTTTATATCACTCCAGACACACGTGTGCTTCACTGCTTTCCATATTTGTATAGTATTTAAAATTTGCTTAATTCATCAAATCATCCAAATGCTAATTTGCTTTCCATTGTGATTTTACTTTTAATATAAAAAGCCTTTTATACGTAAAGAACATACAGACTTGGGGTTAAGACTGTGACTATATAATACAGTATTTAGACTATCACACAGTGCCTGCACTCTGACCTTGCTGCTCCATCCAAACATTTTCTCCACATGGGACTGGTGGAGGTGAAAGGAGCAGATGGGTGCTGGAGGACATCAGCTGTGGCCCGTTAGCCAGGTCACCCCACTACCCATTGTCACAAGCAGACTCAAGCCTCATGTCTACATTCCCAGGTCATGTTCTGGAAGTGCAGGGTCATGCCCCCTCACCTCCACCCCACCAAAGAGTTTAGGAGCCAAACACGATGTAATTACACCCATTTGGGTAGAGACTAATCATAGGACCTGCAAGTGGTCTGTCCTCTTCTGTGCCTGTCTCTACAGACGAGACCACTCAGACAAGGGACGTGACCTACCTTTGTCAGCCGCAGACCTCTGAGACTACTGGGAGACCAGGAGCAGACAGTAGAGACAGCAGTACGTTGTTTTGTTTTGTTTTTGTTATGTAGATGTGATTTTATTGATCGACTTTCATCATTGTCCGAAAAATAATTTAAAGGCCCACACATACAAATTAACATCCACTCTTGAACATCAACTAAAAGGTAGTTTAAGAGATAGAAAAGCACCAATTTCCTGATATGACACCATGTTACACCATGTATGGTAAGCCACAACCGTGCCACAGATCATTAGGGTGTTATCAGTGGCTGCATCAAAGAATGGGCAGAGGGAGAAGTGTAACAAATCCTCGGTGCTTTGAGTATGATAAGCATCATTTATCACTGAGAGTGCTGCTGGCCCATTAACAACCACGGCTCCATTAGCACTATCTACAAGGCTTTTATAATGCCTTGTCTGCCTACATCTTTATGTTTGTATGAGGAAATCATTAAACATTGTTTGTGTCAGACGGATGCGGCTTTTAGGCTATCTAACAGCTCGGCCATGTTCTCCTGGGTCCTGGTAGGCGGAGATATGGAAACTGTTTTGATTTCCACTTGTAACGGCAGAAAAAAAAGTTTCAAAGCGAATGCTAATTTCTGGTGTCTGTATGTTTCTATGGCTTTGCTCAGCATAACGCGGACCAGAGATGTGCAGGTCAGGTGGTCCATCACTGGGTTCTGTGAACTCTGGTTCCCAATAGAGGATGATTACATCTGCATTTGCCTTTCAGATGATATAATGGTTGTTTCTAAGAAGAATGTGTCAGAGCTCTTGGTAGCAGCTTGATGGTGTAAAGTCTGTTTAAACCAGGAAATGACAATTTCCATTAGTGTGCAGCACATTGAAATCATCACGTTACTTACTCCATGACTTAGTGAAATACTGACTTTATTAGCATGTACAATATAAATATTTGCTATACACTAGGTACATTGCTGATTTCTGCAATAATGTCTGATGGAAGCAAAAGGGATGTTAAACTGATATAAATTCATATTGTCATTGGCAGTGGGTCGGCTTGACTGGGTTTCTGGATTTTGGTACACAAGTTAATAATGTAATGTTGTTGTTGTTGTCTGGTGTTTGCAGCATAACTCATTGTGGTGCAGCAGTCAAATTGAGGATTTGCTTGGTTTATTTGCATGTTTACTCTTAAGTTCCTGTGCACTGAGTTCTCAGGGCTACTGGAGGCCAATTTTCAACAAGCAGCTGGTTTTGACACAATCGTCTGCACCAGGTTTAAACAAGCTTAATCTGAGGCAGCAGAGAAACCAAAATCAAGGAAGCCTGTGTCTTTTTGCACAGAAGAAACTAGTCCAGCGCCTCTTTTTTATTATTATTATTTAACAGTTAAATATTTGCTCTTAAGGTAATTTTGTGATAACTTTTTTTGTTGGCCATGTGTTTTTTCAAAGTCCTTTACGTAGAATTTGCTATCCTGTCAAATCTATGCAAGTTAATCAGTATATGATATTTTTATGCAACAAGATCATGGAAGGTCTGACCTAGGCCTGGGACGATAATCAATAAATCAATTAATCGCACGATAAATGAAAATGAATTCGATAGTTTTTCCGGCCTCGATAAATCGCCATGTACATGCACACATTTGTTTTCCTCCAACCAGGCTGGATGATAAGAGGCTTCACTCTGTGCATCGGTCTCAGCACCTGGGCCGTTTGTTTTGCAGAATGAAAGGAGTGAACCCTCTTCTCAGTCATCCAGGATCTTTGTTTCCCAGAATGCATTTGGCAGCAACCGGCAGCGCTAGCGGTAGAGCTAAAGCTACGCAGCTAACATCTGTTCTCGCTGCAGCGCTGTTAACACGTCACTTTTTAAAGTTTTAATATTTTTTCATGCCAGAAAGTCACAGTTTAGACCCCCAGTCTGTGGTCAGTTTATCCACATCGCCTGTTAGGAGATTTCCTCCGCCGTTTTTGGAGCTAATGTGGTAGCAGCGAGCAGGAGGAGCGGGGCTTCCCACAGTCTGCAGCCGTCTGCAGCAGCTCACGGGCCGGTCAACCTCCGTCATTGGGGGAGAAAACGACTAAGAAAACTTATCAGCAGGTTTTTAGAGGTTTACCGCCGGCTGGTTTAATACTTTATAGGAGATAAATGCTAGTCTCATTGATGAAATCTTACATCTGTGGAAGTCACATTAGTTTGTTTGAATGAAAAGTGGAGCTTCAGGTGTGTAACGTTATTGAACGGAAGAGCTGCACTGCACTGTTTATTTATTTTATTTATTTAGGATAGTAGCTATATGTTCTTGTCATTCCAATTACAATGGTTAAAAAAAAAAATACTAATGAGAAATAAAAGTTTATCGCATTTAAAAGGGTCTACTTGCATTATTATGAAATATTATTATTATATTAGTGGTTAATTTGTTCTCAAAAAAATGTGTCAATAATATCGTTTATCGTCAATAATTTGTGGGACAATATATCGTCCAGCAAAATTTATTATCGTCCCAGGCCTAGTCTGACCTTTAGAAGAAGATAACAAATAGAGAATCACAGTGTGTCACTGTTTAAGTGAGCTACCTGTAGCCAGAAAGCCTATCAGTACTTAATGCTCGGTGGACGAACCCTGTGGTCTGCAATCAGGTCCTGTTCACGTCCTGAAGGAGCCAAATAGGTTTTAAAGGGGAAGGCTGCACAGTAATTACCATCTGACCCCCTGCTCTGGCTGATGGGGGAGGTGGGGAGGTGGGGTTTACAAGTAATGGGTGAGGGGTGGGGATTAAGAATAAGGGAGGGGAGGCCTCTCGCTCAGACAGAAGATGAAGACAGTTATGTTTGTATGAACAGACACTGGAGTTCATTGTCCTCCCGCTTCCTGCGCCCCCTCCCTCTTCTCCTCTCAAACATAAAATGACCCCCTACTCAATCTGGTGAGGTATCTTCACCCATGAATATACACACATGCACACACACTCTCTCTCTCTCTGTCACACACACATACACATCGAGAGAGACTGCATTCTGAACTCACAAACACACATACCCACACACACACACATCCTCTTCTCCTGATCAGATGACATCATTAACAATCATTACTGGGACACCAGGAAGTGCAGAGATCTCCGGCTCAGAGTCTGGCTGCATGGGATCAGGTTAGCCTGGTCGAGATGAGAGATTTGAAAAGGAAAACACCCACCAAAGCTATTTTACCTCTGGATTTCATCAATGCCTCACTGCTATACCAGAAGGTATGAAGGACAGATGGCAGAATTCAACAGAAATTCCCAGTCACCTTTATCTCCAGTGCACTTTGTATCCTTTGATTTCCTTAGAGGTGTTTTAAAAATTCTTCCTGAATACAGTGGATTGGTTTTCCTTTGTTTTCTGTGTAAAAATCCAAAACACTCATTTTTTTCTGATGGTTTTAAACATGCAAGAAAAGCATCCAGATGGCAGCCCGTGCAGCTATTAAAGCATATTTACACTACTACACACGCATATAGTTTATGTACAGTATATTATGTTTAGGGTTCCTCTGATGTTGAATATTTCATTGGACTTGGATGATCTGTGTTTTCTTATCCTGTCAATTTAAAATGGATACAGGGCTTTGTGGTTCCTGTGGCCAGGTTAGTGATTTGGGCTGGGGCTGACGTGTGGTGGTGCTGCTGGAGCCATGGCTCCTCAGAGTGAAAGGCCTTCCCTTTGGGCCCAGGGAAAGCTGACACGCCAGGCCTGGGTTAGTCAGTGACAGGCCCCTGGCAGGAAGCTTCTCAGAGTCTATGGGCGTCTCAGTAGCTGCTCTTGTATGACACTAACCACAGCTACCACAAGACAGGCAATACTGCTGTTGCTGTCGGAGGCTATGTTACTGTGATACGACGCATGCATCGCTTTCCGTGGGACAGAGGAGAACAGTCAGTGCGTGTTTGGATTCATGCTGGTGGCTGTGTGCATGCGCGTGCACATAGCCTACAGTATGTGCATGCAATGCTGCATGTGTGTATGATTGAATCTTTGCTTTCTCCTGCATGTGTGTGTGTTAGTCAGGACTCTGATCTACATGCTTCACTAGGGAGGAGAGAAGAGTGACCCCTACTGTTGCAGAAAATGCACACTGGATGAGTACTATGTGGGCAGAGGATGACACCATAACTAGACACATAAATACCAGAGAAATAATGTATTGAATTAAAGATAAACAGCATTGCAGTTTATCATCTCTAACACACAAAGTTGCAGTATTAATCCTGTGAAACTGTGTGCATTAGCTGAATCATTGTCTAGTATTTCACAAGGAACACACTACATGTGGGTTGTTCTCCCAATAGCCTTCACTACAGGCCACGATCATCAGTAAACATCACAGCCAGAGAAGTACTTTTATATGTTCCATCACCGTCCACTTGAGCTTTCTGGGTTTTTTTTATGAATAGGGGCTGTGATTGGAGCATGGGGGGCTGGAAGTCCTTTGAAAAGGGAAAACAAAAGGTCTCCTCTGCTGTGATGAAGCATACCTCTCAAGAGACCGGGCCTGGGCCTGACTCAACCTTTCACACAATCGACGGCCAACAATACAACAAACCCTGCCCTCGCAGAGCTACTATTGTACTGGAGCACGCCACAGCTGTGGAGAATCACATTTAGGTGTCAGAGGCAACAAATGTTTCTTTAATTGGAATAGTGGTATTAGCTCATGTTTCCTCCCCGTGCTTTATGAATCCCCTGTGCCTATTGTTTGGAAGTTCGCGTTGACGTCGCCTTGGCGGCCCCGGCTAATTGAGAGAATGTGTGTTTGGACCTGGTTCAAGAGGAACTAGCAGCTCTTAGTTGTGTGTGTGGGCGGGAGTGGTAATGTATGTGCGTGTGTGTGCATGCTGTGTTGTGTGTGGGTGCTTTTTTTTTCCAAGGTTGCGTCTGTGTGTGTGTAAGTCTATGTGCAGGATACTGGCTCAATGTGTGTGTGTGTATGTGTATGACCTCTCTAATATTTCTCTCACCCTCAATCCTGTGCATTTTATTTATTCACACTGACTCAGACCAAGGTAATTTAGTCATTTTACTGCACTTGAAGAAATTCCCCCTGAACCCATAGCCCCCACCCTCCTTTCACCACTGTCTCCTAATCTGTCTTTCAGACAGATTAGATCAACACAAACAAAGACGACCATATTTAAATCCAAGTGTTATTTAAAAAAAAAAAAAAATCTGGACAAGTGAGAGAAGATGAGTTCATGAACATTAAACCGATTGTTGAATATCCAAAAACAAAAAAACAAGTCACCCAAAATATTTTGTTTTCAGCTCACTGGGTTTTAAAGAGCATTATCATCTTTTTGTATCTACAATACAGATAAAATGAAAATACAGCACAGGAAATGAAATGTTATTATAGCTGCACTTGGTGTATACAAACAGCCCCGTTTGACAAGAAATGTTTATTATTCTATCTCTCGGAAGTAATTCCCTATTGGCTCGATAAGTACCTGACTTTTTGCACTCTCCTAATATTTCCTAATCTGAGGAGATAAGATTACTGGTAATCTGGGGCATCAAAGACACACCAATCCTTTTCCTAATATGGGATCTTAACACTGGATCAAGACAACTTGCCACAATCCAGGTCGCAAGCACGGATAAGAAAGATTAAGCAAAGGAAGGACTTTCACTCATTCATTTGATGTGTTTTTTTTTATTGAATATTCAAATTTCTTATTCTTTCTTTTTCTTATTTCTTAGAATCAACTCAGATAGAATCATCTAGTATCGGTTTGAGTTACAATTAATAACCACTGCAGAATGGGGTAAACAGCAGCTATTCATTTTCTATTGTTTTAAGATTTGTAGAAAGAAGAAATAATAATTCACCATAACAATACCACTGATGAAAATGCCATATGTATATTGTGATGAATTTCATCATCTTATTTAAAGGTTCATTGTACTGGACAGATCACATAATCCACATTTATTTCCAGCAGCGTGTTTACAGTATGAATCTTTAATCTTCAATTTCGGATGAATAACATGGAAAAACCATCAAAAGAAAGTGCAGTGTGTCTCCTCTCGTCTTGAGATGGAACAGGTGCTGTTGCCCCCAAGATCAGTGTCAACCGGGGATTACAGCATGTGTCACTGAGGGATTGTGAACGCAACTCAAGAATTACTGTCATAGGAACTGAGATTACAAATATGGATTAGGAGCAGAATAAGACGCAGATAGTGCTAAATTCACCAGATAATCTGTCAGCATGGCTTGATGAAAATATTCCTCATGTGAAAACAGAATTAAGATGTATTTAAGGATGTGTGCTGTGTGTGTGTGCGCGCATGAGGACATTTTCTCACATGTGTGCGTGTGTGTGTTTGTGTGTGTGTGACTAGAGGCTGGGATTATTGCAGAACAGTCTGCACTTAGTTGCAGTTCTTAAATTAAGTGTCTGTTATTACATAAAAATAACATAATCAAAACAATGACAGCATTTATACTAGGTTCAATGGGTTGGACCTAAATGCTGTCATTCATTTTCTTTTTCAATTAAATTAATCTCTTAATATAAATCGGAAAAACATATAGTTTAACCCATAGTCCACAATTCTTTATACAGCAAATATAAATCTTGGCTCTGAAGTGTGTGTGTGTGTTTCACACATTCTTTAGACTGTGACTAGATAGCTGAGGTTTTCATGCCAAAACTAATGTGATCAGAGCATAGAGAGTGTGTTGGACTGAGTGTGTGTGTAAGTGTGTGTGCAGTAGTAGACTCAGAAGTGAGTGGTTTGGAGAGAATTCATTAGCGTGTAGACAGGTGGCTAATGTTACACTACACTAGTGAAAGTCAGAAGCCCGAGCTGTCCTGCACTCCTCTCTTATTCTCTCTCTCTCTCTCTCTCTCTCTGTGTCTATGTCTGTCTGTCTGTGTCTCTGTCTCTCTCTGTGTGAGCAGTAAAGCTACACCGCTCTGGATGACATTTCCAAAGACAGCAGGCCACTGATTAGAAAATGGTCTGCACTGAAACAACAGCCTCCGATCTTTATCAAAGTTTAACATCCCTCCTCTCTCTCTCTCTCCCTGTCTCTCTCTCTCTCTCTCTCTCTCTCTCTCTCTCTCTCTCTCTCTCTCTCTCTCACTCTCTCTCCCCCTCTCTCCCTCTCCAACCTTGCTATCTATCCGTCTCGAAGGCTTGTCTCTCTTGGGAGCCAACTATAAGTACTCCATCAGGCAAACCGCATTAGTGTAATTTCGTCCCAGGAAATTAGCAGAGCAGAGCGGCGCCAATTAGAAGTCAATAGCTGGCTTTATTAATCGAGCTAGCCATCGCACTTGATTAGATTAAGCCAAGGCTGAGCTCTGTTTGTGTGTATGTGCAAGTGTCTTTGTGTGTTTATTCATCTGTGTTTGTGCCTGTCAGTGTATTGCTTGTGCATCCTTGGATCTCTTTCCGTGTGTGTGTGTGTGTGTGTGTGTGTGTGTGTGTGTGTGTGTGTGTGTGTGTGTGTGTGTGTGTGTGTGTGTGTGTGTGTGTGTGTGTGTGTGTGTGTGTGTGTGTGTGTCAGGGGGCCTCATGCAGAGAGCGGCAGGTGCTGCTGACTTGCTGATCCTGTCTCATTGTGACTGTCTGCGGCTCTGTCAGAGCTCAGTAATATGTTGATATTGACCCTCTTCGACTGCAGGCTCTTAGAAGACACACTGCAGAGGGTGCAGGAGCTGGAGGCATCAGTTAATATAGAGACAAGCCAGCCAATTGGATAAATTAAACAGACATTATTATATTAACTACTGTAATCATATAGCTGCAATTAGCGGGCCACATAAGGAGCATTGTATCATACAAACACAGTGTAAAACCATAACAAACAGATGGATATTGTCGTTTAAGTAAAATAGTTTCACAACTTATTCTACATGTACACCAGTATAAATCTATTCCTGGTGTATTGTGAAAAGCTGTTTTTTTTTAGTCACAAAGATCAAGTGGATTTGACAGCTTAGGTGGCATTATTCGCCGACACACCAGCACAAACAGAAATGTCTTGAAAATATGACTATATCCGCTCTTATATCCCCTGGCAGATCCTCTACATGCAGATTAAAGTGTGAATTTCCTGTGTTATTACTGCCCCTGCCCATATGTGTAATCTCAAAATCTCAGCCCTCACTGACAATCCTTCACAAACTTGTGCTAATCCACGCATCATATCTGCTGGCTAACACCTGTTCCTGAGGGAGCACAGAGCAGAGAGACGCATAAGAGAAAAAGAGAGACTTACTGTATAAAATAGCATGTATCAACATTTAAGGGGGGGAAAAAAGAGGAAACGCTTTTGTGTCATTTCTGTCAATCTGTGTATAGGTCAAGTTGGACTTGTGTGTTTTTGTCTGTCAGTCTGTTTACACATCTGTCAGTCTTTTGTCTGTCAGTTTGCCACTTTCTCCCTCACTCTTAAAATAAATCTTTGTAACCCATATCCTGGAAAACACTGGAAAGGAGCCTAGCCTTTAAACAAACACACTTCAAATGCGTGCGGTAAAGTAGCTTGTACACAAATTATGCACACAGAAATGAAACGGAAATCTACATTTGAGCGACAACATTGTAATTTTCTCTTAAAACACCAGTCTCTTTGCTGAGGTAAAAGATCTAATCGCAGTTCGCTGCTGCCACTGAGGTAGGGACGGAGCTCCGAGTGTTAAATTTCCTGCTGAAAACACTTGGAAATCCAAGGCCCCTGTGTGTCTTTAAAACATGGAGTTAGGGAACCACAAAATGGTCAACACAACCAAACCACAGAAACCCCACTCCCCCTACACACACACACACACACACACACACACACACACACACACACACACACACACCACTGGCACCAGTATCAGCACTACCAACGGTGGCAGCCCTTAAGCCAATCTGTAGATCTAGGCACCATCAGATTTCACAGGACACAGCTGCCTACTCTTGTGTTAGAACTCACGTCTGTGCTGAAAGTAGATGAAATGACTCTTTTTACACCGATACAACCCATCACTCCATCCAGCTGCGGACATGCTACCATTGCTGAGGCCCCAAAACAACATCGGGCTTCATTGGCCCAGAAAGGACAGCTCCCCCTGGGCTACGTCTGAGAGGCTGGTGGCTAAGTTGCTCTGACAGCTACATGCTTTAACGGATGCAGTTCCCATCCAGTGAAACAGCCTCTTTTGGGGGCAGATAAGCTAAAGAGAGTTGGTATGGTTGCAGTGGCATAGGTTAGGGGGGGGGGGGGGGGTAGCGAGAGTTGATTGAGGGTAGCTAGCTGCTAACTGTAGCTGCTGGACAGACCCTGTCCACTGCGATCGAGCTCATGAATATTATGACTTGTGACCTCATGGACAATATAGTGTCAGCAAAGGGGAACGCTTCCAGCTGGGAATCTGTAAGCTCATGACCTAGGAGGATGTGGGCAAAGATACTGGCATTTAAGAAATGTTATCATATGCTGAACTAAAAATAAAACTTTGTTAGAGAATTGTCATATTTACACATTTATTACACATTTAAGTTGTGATCTTTAATTTATTCAAGATTTAGCCACCTCTTTTTTCTCTTTTTTTGCTAAAATGGTCCAGTCAGTCTAAACACTAACTTGATCCACAGACAGCACATACCAGGAGCTGTTCACTCCGCTGCAACACCTATCAACCGTGCACCATGCCAAGGTATTTTCTGAAGGGTGGCAGCCTTACACTCCACCTACAGATCGGCTTACGGGGCACTTCAATCTAAAATCTAATCACAGAAGCAACAATCGCTGCGAAGGGAAACAAAGCAAGAGGCATTTCATATTCATCTCCCTTGTGTCAGGTGGACTAAGTGCCAGCTGGACTGAAAGGGCTGGCGAGGAAGCAGGTAATGTTGCTGACTGCAAAACAAGTCTTAGGTTACCGAGTAAAACTGAAATCATTGATCAGTGCCGCCACGGGGGAATTGTAACTGTGCTGTCTGAAGACATAGAATTTAAATGTTTCTGACAAGGGGAAGTGAAAGAATGTGGAAGGGCTTTCAGAAAGGTCTGTGGTGAATAATAAAATGCTGAATTATAACAATGAAAGGGCAAACCTGATAAAAATGTTATCAGGTTTGCCCTACAGGTCCTGCTGTAGATTTTAAAAGCCTGAGGATAGACATTTTTATTTCTCATCTGATAAGATTATTTTTGCAATAATTCCCACCATCCACACAGGGTATAGAACAAAAGAAATTAAATTTTGGAGGCGTACTGTACTTAGAATAAAATGTATAAAACAGCAAGTGAATATGTTGAAAGATCACAAAAATTTTATTTAGGAAGAACCTTTTTATGCCCCAAAAATACTGAACTAATTCTTACACTTGCAAAGACAATCAAACTAAATACTAAAAAGACTTGTTATTCACTTTTAAGAAAACATCTTCACCAACCATTACCACAAGCCCGCCTCACAAAGTTGTAAAAAAAAAAAAAATACGGTGGAACATTTGTGTGTTTGTGCCCTCTTCTCCAAAAATCCCCCAGATTTGACAAAGAGCCCATTCCTTACCCATTTCCCAACAAACGGTGCCATTCACACTGGCTAAATCATGTGAAGTATTGCAGAGACGTGACCAGCTGCTAACCTCATTTCTGTAGACTCGAATGTGCCTCGGGAAAACAATGTAAATGAATAAAGCCCAGCGTAAACAAACAAAACCATAATCTGGGGCTTTTTAACACGATACTCACAGAATTGTTGATATTTCCAATTCTTTCCTTTAATTTGTGAGACTTGTTGAGGACACATAAACACAAAATCAAAGAGTGAGATCAGACAAAATAGGAATTATCTGTCAGTGCTGCTCACTGTTTAAAAGATCAGGCAAACAAAATGAGAAAAGCCAAACTCTTTCCATGCTACTCAAAACATTACAATATGGAAGTCTGGGGGAACGAAACTTTCTGAGGGGCTTTCACTAACTCCTCCTTCCCACTCCCTTTTCATCTCTTGCCACCAAAAACTCTCCTAACTTTTATTATTTTGAGAGCCTTCAGGCCCCACACTCATGTGTCTGTATATACGTGTGTGTGTGTGTGTGTGTGTGTGTGTGTGTGTGTGTGTGTGTGTGTGTGTGTGTGTGTGTGTGTGTGTGTGTGTGTGTGTGTGTGTGTGTGTGTGTGTGTGTGTGTGTGTGTGTGTGTGTGTGTGTGTGTGTGTGTGTGTTTCTGGGAGAAAAACACCACTTATTAGGTGTCACGTCGTGTTAGAAGCTGTGACCTGTCAGGGCTCGTCTCGCTACTTATCTGTCACCACTAGCCTGTTCAGTGTCTGCGGGTGGTTTGGAACGCTGCACCTCAATACACATATTTGCTGCTCAAGCGTGGCCTGAACAACAGAGAGGTCGGCCATCAAGATGACCCCGATTGTCAAATACAACAAAATACAAAGATGTTTTAGAAGCTCTCTAACCCTCGGGCTGGATGGTCAGACCGCCATTCTCAACAATTACCACATAGCCGAAGAGCCAGAGAGAGTGATTTTACACCACATTACAAACACACACGCTTAGTTGGGGAAATTGTGATAATTTCAGGAAAGCCATTACTGCTGGTATGCTTCAACGCTGTATGAAGATGCCTGTGAAGAGAACGAGTAAAAGGTGAAGCCGAAGTTCTGAAAGCACGGCCCCAGCCTTCACCATTTTCCGAGCTATTAATCATACTCGTGATGGGGCCTCGAGAAACTGGAATGTGAGAGCGTGACAGTGATGGAGGTGAGCTGCCAGACAGGGCGTCAGGTAGCTGCCACACAGGGTTGATCAGCCCCGTGACACGCCAAGAGGCCCGGCCTGTGACATGCAGCGCTGTCCAACAGGTTATGAAGGCAGGCAGGATGGCGTTGGGGTGACAAGAACCAGGGGCTGTCAAGAGGAAAACGCAAGGACAAGATGTCATGTTCGCCATGTCAACCGGGCGCCACCATCTTTGATTTTGCTTGACTGAGACAGCTGTGAATATGGTCTCTGCATGGCGCTGATGATGTGGGTGTGGGTGTGTGCGTGTTGTGTATTTCATCCTGAAGGATGAGGAGTCTCCGTATGTGTGTATACACACACTCGATGTGTTTAATATCCTTTCGCGGAAAGCAGCTGATCTGAAATTTACTCGGACAGAAAAACAGATTTTATGAGCCTTGAGTTTTGCAACTTTCCTGTGAGACAGTGGCTTTGCTGTTCTACCCAGATGGATGCTAAATCCTTAGGTTATGACAAATCACATTACTGGCCATCAGTTCATTCATAACATAGGTGAAGCGAGTGTTTATCTTAGAGCTCAGTTTATTCTATCATCTGTCCTTGAGGATGCCCGAGGAACCAACTGTCCTAACCCTGTGGATTTGGTGGTAAACTCCTCTCCATGGTTTTTAGCACATTATGCAGCCAAGCTGTTGGGAATAAAACGACAATTGTGAAACTGCAGAAATTCAGCAGGGTTGTGCAATGTGTTTCTTATAAAGGATTCTCATGATGTTGAGAAATTGAAAAAGATGCCTTTGTTTTGTGAGTTGCCGTTCAAAGGCAGCATTCAGAGAGTTTCTCTCCGACATCCCCAGGGGCTTACCAAAAGCGCTGTCATGGTACAAATGATTTTATGTGAGCATGGCGGGGGAAAAGCAAATTGATGCTGCTCTCTGTCTGTTATTGTGTGAAGATTATGACCTGGGACGGGTGGATCCCAGCTGCAGTTGGAGTGACAAGCAAGTGATGAATTTAAGATATGTTGTTATGTATTTGTAAGTGTATTCAGATTATTATTATCCAGTCATTATCTTAAACATACGGTACAAGTTGTTTCACAGTAGCAACAAAATTGCTTTGCAGAATTGACAAACTGGTTATTTATCGTCTTGGAAAAATAGTGTCAAAATTAGATAATTATCTAAAATTGTCAAGCTGTTAAAATTATTTGCTTATTGCAATATAATGATAAAATTGTCCAGTTTACGTTACTTCTGATGTTTTTTAGTTATTGTTTTTTTTATTTTTTTTTATTAAATTTTGTGTGATCATTAAATAATCAATCTTATAATTACACCAACAAAGAATACAATTATACATTTCCTTTCAGGTCTAATTCAAAGCTAGAAAATTGTGAAATAATAAACAAACAATGTATAGAATTAAATTTATGTTAGAATTTTTCTTATGAAATCCACTCTCATAGCCTAAAATGATATGTTTGTCATTGCTCCTGTCTTCACTGTGCAGCAATAAATGATTCATGAGCCCACTGAGGATCAATTTGCCCCTTTACAGTGTCAAAAAGTCATGTAAGGCGTGATCCGTCTCCAATTCTTGGTGAAAGACAAATGGTGTTATCGGGGCCATCTGTTGGACATACTCCAGACGTAGCAGAAGTAAAGTCATCAAGGCCTCCGGCTGATCACCTTCAGGCCTCGTTTAAGGCGCAGCTTGAACTTAGCGGCGAGGGCACCCTATTCTAGACATGTTTCTGTGATGCTTTCAGGCACGCACTGGCAAAAGCCTCACACAATTAATGCTGAATAGATAAAAGGCACAGAAAAAAAGCATGCAGAAACAACCATACATGCTGAGATTAAGGAACAAACGGAGGCGATTTTCACAAACAGGCAAAACCCCACCTTTTCCCAACCCTTTCCTTTCATGCCCTGCATTAGTGTTTACCTAAAAACCCATCCCTTGTTAAATCACAGCCTGCTGTTGACTGAAAAGTTTAATGATAGCTGCAGGGACTTATGCATTAGTATCTGCTATTTGCAGCCATTCATTTCTCTCCTCAAATTTTCCTCATCCTGTCTCTGAAGGATAAGGGTTGAAGTACCGGTCAGGGCCTCTAAATGGGGCTGTCGTTCCTGTCTTTCCACCAATCACAAGACCTGCTTTTGAGAAGTGCTGGTGTAAGGTCAGATGATATACAGCAGAAGCATGACAGTGCTCAGTGCCAGCAGTGCAACACACACACACTAGCACTGTGCTCTACATAGGCTACTCATATTTAAGTGGTACAGCATCCTGTCATGTGCATCACCCTATCAGATTTCACATTTATCTCCTTACTGACAGCTTCTTGTGTCCAAATCTCAACACAAACACCAGTTAAGCAAGTTCATCCACAAAACTGTCTACATGACTTCATTGATTAATAGAGTATGCATGCAGGCTGTGAGTATAAACACTGTAAAAGAAAGAGTTATTTAAAAAAAGATTTGGAGATTTACACTGGTGACGCACTTAAATATTATTTCTATATATACAGGCCTATGGGAGCAACGGTTTCTTCTTATTAAAATGACTTTGAGATCTACAAAGGGCTCCACGCACTGTATGTCTCATCATGTTATATTTGAACTGTTGTATCTATGTCAAACAAGCTGAAGAATAGAATGGGAGCTGAACAGAGAAAAGCCGGAGAGTGAATTAGTCTGCGGCAGAATGCTTCATGCAGTAACAGACAGGAGATCAATATTTACAGACACTCCCCTGCTTTAGACATCAGCATTCATGTCAGAACGAACAAACAGTCCTCACTGCAAAGGTAATGTCCAGCCCACACACTGCACTACACACTCTCACAGACACAGACAGAAGGTATACACCCTTTCTCTTACCTCTTAACCCCCCCTCCTCTTCCTCCCCATCCATACAGAGACACTCCGCCCTGAGACAAAAGCGCAGGTAAAGGTTGACAAAAGGTGTCTATGGATCTTCTGTGTCACACACGGCAACCACTGTCTACATTCACCCTGCAATTATCTCCTTACAGAACTAATCCAGGCAGTTAAGTGGCTGGCTAAAAGCATGTGTACACAAACAGAGCCAGAGAGCAAGGTGGTGCATGCCGTTTATCTGCCGTCTCCATCACATACCTGATATACAGCTATCACCAAGCCTGACAGGAAACTACTCACTCTGACCGACCGCACGGCAGGAGTGGACTAAAAAAGTAATGAGTCATATGTCATCATAGTTACACACGTACATGCAAAAACAAATATGGGTAACATGTGTTAAGATAGCAATTGTGGATAATAACAGGCAGCTGGTGTGATTGTTATAATTTCCATGTGGTCGCCACTGACCAAAATGTGTTGCTTTGTTGGAACCAACAACATCTTTTTAGTCAGTATGAGTGCTGCTGGCTTCTGCACAGCTTAATTGTTTGATAACTGTGTCTCATTTCCACCACCACCACCACCAACCCCCAACCAAGCGACATCCTTAAATGCTGGTGTGTGGTGTCTCTGAGCATTTGGAGACAAATTGGTGTCACTGACACAAGTGTGTGTATTTCAGCCCTCGCTATAACTCAATCCCAAGTCCGTTGGATCACTGCAGTTCCCATGTTAGTGCTCAGTGTTGGAACAGCGTGGTTAAGTGAAGGAGTTCTTGGCTGCAGCCCACCATGAATGTTGCACGAAAGCATAAGACACGGTCAAAAGGTTAAAGGATGTTACTAGTACTGAAAATGATAAATGTTGTCAAACTGATTGGGGAAATTAAAATGGTGACAGCTGGCTATGCATTTGGAAAAAAGACTGCATGAAAGGCGGTGTGAGTCTGGAGGAAGTTTTGGATTCCTCACAGTTGGCAAAATGGATCTGAAACTTCCAGCCTCCAAATCTGTCCAGGAGCCAGTCACTTTGCCCTGGCTAAACTGAGCAAAACCGGCTCCAAAGGGAGGGGTGAGAGAGGTAACTTGAGCCAGTGTGAATGGACTCATTGTTGCATTGGCTTAATTAGGCGTGACAAGCGAGGCGTGAACAGATTCCCATCATTAGGCCCCCTAAAAAGCCCATTAGAATCAATGGGCCACACTCCGGTCAGACTTTCTGTCTACCAGCCAGCCAGCCTCCTGCCCCTTCAGCAGGACACTGGATATAGTTACAGCCACCCAGCCGCGGCTAACTCAAACAAGGCAACTCTATAGCTGCGGCCCTAACACCCGAGGTAATGCAATTGACGCCACGTTCGAGGGGATAGGGGAGGATGATGAGAGAGGTAGGGAGGTGTGTGTGTGTGTGGGTGTTTGTGTGTGAATAGTGGTTTAGTGCAAAGCAGTGTGGTGCGTACAGGAAAGTGTTAGTGTGCATGTGAGAGTGAGAGTGTGTGTCCACAAGCATAAGCCTGTCTGCTCGACAGAGAACTGTACCAGACAACAGATCCAGGCAGCCAGTGTGGCTGATAAACTGCAGGGATTAGCAGGCACTTCTGGAGCCCAAGTGGCCCTATCAATACAGGACCGGGCCCATTGATCTGTTGTCTGGCCGGGTGCTGGGGCTAATTCCTGGACCTTGGCTCTGAGTGCTCCTCACTGGGGAGGTGGGAGGAGAGCGGAGGTGGGGGAGAGACTGGCTGGCTACTAGTGGCGCCATCCACAGACCCTACTGGATTTGAGGACTCAGTGCTTACCATATACCAACTCAATAGTCCCATTACAACAGACCATCGGAAGGTCAGTCCAACACATTTCTTGTAATTTAAAAAAAATCAATCACTATTCTACTTAAACAAACAAATAACCTCTGGTGGGAAGGACAATCACAAAAAAAAGAAGTTTAACTGAGCCATAGAAATCATGGGTTTCATTAGTCGTGTGATGAGGTATGTGTGTAGTCCTGCCAAAGAAACCATAATTTACTTTCACTGTGGATGATTAATTTCCCTATTTAGTGTATGTTTACTGACAGATGTAGTTGAAAGATATGTGCTTGCTCCTCAAATAAGGTCCAATTACCAGGTCACTTTAGCCAAAACTTCACTTAACCACCATTACCATACCTTAATTAGATTTTACTGTAGGAGTAAATGACTCTTTCAAACATTTGTCAGTGTCTGGTATGTAAATTGCAGCGTGTTGACAAATGGAGCTTATCTAGAGTAGAGTAGCCCGCATTAGCACCTCCGTGTAATCCCCGTCAGTCAAAGATATGGCTGCTGGGTACAGAGGAGTGAAAGGGATGGTGTGATAAGAGTGGGGAGTGAGGTACCTGTTGAGGGGAAGGAGGTGGACAAGGGGAAAAGAAAGTGGCAGTAAAGGGCGACAGGAAATATTGTTAAGAGAAGGCGTTAAAGAGAAACAAAGGAAAAGTGAATGGTTGTTTCTGCAGGGTGATGTGTGCAGCAAACAGCAGGCTTTGTTTCCTTTGCCAACCTGAGGCTGTTGTTTTAGCTACATGAACACAATGGGCTGCTACTGATATTACTGAAAACACACACACACACACACACACACCCACACACACACACACACACACACACACACACACACACACACACACACACACACACACATTACACATAAATCCGTGAGGCCATGCCCTGCAGCTGTAAAACGTGGTGGGAGTTTGTTAGTGCAACATGGACATGGACAGTAGGAGAAGAGAGGAACCGTCAACACACGGTGGAGAAAGACAAACGGAGAGGATTAAATGATAGACTATGGGTTTAATGCTGCTACCTTCATCTGTGGTGAAGTCAAGAGATCTGCACCTACTGCTGAATATTTCATGACTGAAACAGACTGACTGCCTGCCTGTCTGACTGAATGACAGTCTCATTCTGGTACTGAGGTCCTCCACATCCTTTACAGCACCCTCAGACACTGGAGCTGCCACACATACTGTACACGAGGAGGAATGTAACAATGGAAACCCAAACAGTAACACAGACATACAGATCATGTTCATGCACAGACGGACATAGTGATGCAGTGAAAGAACAGACACATTACTTCTAAGTATAATTAATAAATAAACAGACATAATGGGTCATTAGATTGAAAGCAGGCTATAGGATTTCCTGTTCAGTAAAGATGAATTTATACCATGTTTATTTTAACATATGGACTCAGAAGTTTTTTTTTTTTTTTTGGTTGGATTAGAAATTACAGGGGTTATAATCCATGTGATTAGTTCATCTGAATTACATGAATTTACTCCAAATGATAAATTTGAGCCACAAGTTGAGAAAACCATTAGGATACTGTTCACTCTGTGGGGACCATGAATGTCTGTGCAAACTTTCATGGCAGTCCATCCAATAGTTGTTGAAATATTCCAGACCAAAATAGTGGACCAGGCCAAGTGACCGCTCATCGCGTCATCATGGCCTTCAACAGGATTACATGGCCAAAAGCCAAGCGTGTCGTCTAATAATAAAGTTATTTTATACATACATATATATATTTCTGGACTTTTGGCCTCTTTAGACTTTGGTAATGTTGTGCCAGAACCCTCTATTTTGTTTCTATGGGTGAAACTCATGGACACATTATTGGATATTTGCGTAGTGATGTCGAGAATACAAAAAAGCTACAAAGAATGTTGCACTGAATGAAAAATGTTCAGTCCATTCAGAGAAAACAGTCTCTGAAGAAATCCAGCTATCTGCCAAAAACTCATCACTACCATACTGGCCGGTTTCCTGTGCACTGATGTCAGATTTATACAGCGATTGCATCATGTCAGTGATTGCACAGCTTTATTTGAGAGCCGTTTATATGATCTGTGGTTTACCTGCTCTCCTTCAATAGCCACGCTCACCTGTGCACAGCTGCAGAATGATTTCACCTTATTTTATGACGTGCTAGGTTGCAGCAGTTTTCGTCTTGAAATGTGATGACTGAATTTGAAACTATGACAACAGGTGGAGTGTGTGATTTAGAGTCTATGTTATACTGTTGAATATTACTATATGATTGGTCTATAGTCAGCGGAGAAGTATGTGTTCTCCTCTTCTTTCAGCCGCCATTCCACCTTGTCACCACTCTCCCTCATTTCCCCCCGCTCTGCCCTTTACTGGGTCATCTCCATCTCTCCATCGACTCTCATCTTTCAGTCAAACCATCCTCCACTAAAATCAACTCAAAATAACTTTTCACCTCCAAATTCCTTCCAGAGACATCCGTTACCTCGGCGCCCTTCAGAGAGAAAACCCATTCATATTTGATTCACGTCTGAGCAGAAATGGCAGTAATGTCTCCTGTAATCGCGACGAGTGTAATCAGGCGGGCTTTTGATGGGCTAACGGCTGGACGCGCACTCCACTTGTGTGTCAAGAGTGATATTGTATTTGGCAGCTGTGTCACATTTTTTTTACAAGCCTTTCTTTGATTTCCAAAAGAAAAAAGCTCTTTGGATTCCACTGACATTTAGATCAATTTTTCTTTGTTTCGCTACGTCTCTGTCAGACAAAGGGAAAAAGCTCAGTTTTTTCAAAGGGTTTCCCTATAATCATCCATTATATTGTTTTTATGTATTATGTTATGTTGAGAATATACTAGAATGTATTTATTTGGATAGATTTTATGAAGGAGGAGGCTTATTTAGATAATCTTGTGTGTGTATACTGTGAATAAACATAGACAAGGAGGCATGAGATATTGTTTACAGATGTTATCTGAGGTTATGTGAAGGTGTTTTGACCAATATTTTTTGGAGTAAATGCTTTCATCCCCTCTCAGCCTCTCTTTCCTTCATTGATTTCTTTATTGGGAGTGATATGAAAATCTCTATATTCTCAGATGCCTGTAAGTGCAGTACAGAATTAAAACCAGGGAAATGGTTGAGTTGTGTTAACAAAAACTATAAGAGGCTTTGATGAATGGGGTTGGATTATGGCTGTTCACAATCAGGCCACATATCCAGAATCACTTCCTTTATTTTACTATTTGTCACCAGAGTCCAAACTAAGTCTAACCATTTTATTGTCCAACATTTTGTTGGACAGTTTCATTCTTGTTGACTTATTCTAATATTGCGTAGCTGCATTGGCTGGATCCGTCTCTATTCCTGGTCTTACCAAAACAGCAAACTGCACCTGTATATTATTAAAAGGAGACATTCCTACAGGTGAAAAAGGTCTGTGATGACGGAAGGGAAAAGGAGGAGGGTGGAGGGTGGGGGGCAGCGTTGGCGCTGAAATGGCTTTAATGTGTCATGTAATCGCGACAAGTGTGAGATCAAGCGGGTTTTGATGGGCTAACTGTTGAAGTGCTCTCCACTCACATGTCAGGAGGGATATTACATTTGGCAGCCTTGTCACGTTTTTCGTAAAAGCTTTTCTCTGATTTGCTGACAAAAAGGTGCTCTAGAGATCCTGACGACATTTACATCCATTTCCTTTCCCCTCCTCTGCCAGAGAGGGGAGTCTTCACAGGCTTCGGCTGAGGAAATCCTCAGACACAAGCTGCATTGATCTGAAATGGGGATCTATGGTAAATCAATGAGAATTTGTTAATTTGCTTTCCTTCGTCCTGTCCAGGCATCATCTTCCTCCGTCTCCTTTCGCTTTGACTCAATCCCCTCCAGTAAAATGGCTGATACTCTCTTCAAAGCAATGAGTTTGTGTCTCAGTGAGGGCCTTGGCATCATGTCCTGTGTACGTATGAGTATCCACATGACCGTTCATGCACATGTGTAAGTTTTTGGTTGCATGCTGTTTGCAGCGTGTCAGGGGCCCAGGATCCTCCTAATCAGGCCTGACACCAGACCAGAGGCCCCATATGCCCCTCACTACCCCTCACTAATTTCTACCTCACCAGCAACCTCTCTCCACTACCCCTACGCCGGTCTGACAGGGGCCAGACTGCGGCTCCAATCAATCCACGCTGATGGCAAATAGCTTCCAGAGCTGTGCCAGGCCTATTATTTCCCACCCAGAACCCGCTCAGGCTCAGGTGAAATTGGCCAAACTGGGAAAAAAAAGACGAGGGTCATCCTGGGGCTAACACATTTTACAACCGCAGGCTCAAAAATACACACACATCAGAGCAATCACCCAAGCATTCACTGAGATTTTGACAGCGTAAGTGCAGTCACATAAGCGTTAATGCTATCATATGTATTTAAATTTACAGAGGAGGAAGTTAGGGTTCTGGCCTAAGCAAACTCAGGATGCCAAGGGAGTGTGGGTCTTAAAACCCGCATCCGCAAGGGATCAGGTGACTTCTGATGAGAGCTAGTTAAAGTCTTGGATATCCTCCACAAGTGCATCCACATTGCCCAGATAATCACGCAGTGAAGCCAAGACTCTGAGGGAAATATTGCATCAGTTTTGTGTGATTAATATCCATGGAAAAAAATGTAAATTGACTTAGAAATGTGTTTTTCTGTCAGTAAGTGATGAAGTCAACGTTGCTACGATGCCATGTGAACTGACACTGTGAGATCATCATAAATCATCTTTCGACACACGGCCAGCTCTCCTTTGAAATGCAAGCTACTGAACTCTCAGTGAATTTGTACAGTAAGACAGTGGCAGGAGGATCGTGATTGACAACTAAGACTTTGCTTTCCCATCTCTTGAAGTGTCAAAGTTCTTGTCTTTTTCATTACTCTGGGAAAAACACACAGTCCCCACTGAGTGCCTGTAAGCAACCCCCGACTTGACCCAGCTACGTGTTATTCCCTAAATCATCACTTCCAGATCTTCCTCCTTGTCACGGAAGAATGGCATGTTTATAGAAAGAGTGAATGAACTTCTTTTTAAGGTGTATGTGAGCCTCTAAATCAGCTCTGTGACTGACATACAGCTAACACCTGCGATGACCCCCCCCCCACACCCCCCTCCCTCCTTCCTCACATACACACACACACACTTACAGACCCACAACTGCAAACAAGGGTCGCTCCCCCCTGCAAACCACTTTGCTGTCTCTCCCTCACTCCTCCTTGTTCAGCCTGTTGAAGAAGATGCTGATGAAGAATTATGTTTTGTTTGTTTTAGTTGGAGGCGGGAACACATTTCACAGTGTTGAAGGTCATAAGGCAAGTCAAATTCTATGTGGCAAAGGGAGGAAATATGAGCCCTTAAAGCTCTTCAAGTGATTCCCTCACTGTCTTGGCCTCGGGGCGCGGCTAGACTTGTTTCAACACACCCGAACAGAAAAGGGCCCGGGGCGATACATCGACAGGGAAGTGATTTGCAAGAGGTTGTCGCGGGAAGCACGCGGTCACAAACCATAAGCAAGGAGCCTCTATCTCTCTTTCGGTATCTCGCAGTCACCTGCTGCGGCCTCATCATGCTGTCAGGATATGAGCCCTGCACCCAGTCTGCAGGTCACGTCTACACATGTCAGTTGCCAGCAGGATGCTCTTTACCAACCAAGAGTCTGCTTCTGAATAGTTCTCTGTCTTCTTCTCCTGATACAGAGTTCATATTTGGGACGGGACCTTTTGAGTGATAAACCACCACTATCACCATCCAGAGAGAGAGAGAGAGAGAAAAAAAAAAACTCCACACATCTGGGAAAGCACATCTGGGGCTTTTCCTGCCTTCTGGTCTGCTGGACTGTTTGAAAAGCAAATTGAAAAAAACAAATATCCAGGGTGAATAAATGACTATAGTGTTGTGACTGTGGTGTGTGTTCATGCAGAATCCCTTGTGCCCATCTTGGCCCCGCTCCAGTTCAACTCAGCTGAGTTCCTGGACAAGGAGGAGATAATTGCTCCAGTGATCATGGTATGAGAGAGATTTAGTGTTGTTAGGAACCAACAAATGTCAAAACACCCCCTGATCATTACAGTCTGTCAGTTGTTCTTCTTATAGGCTCTAACTGAGAGCATTGTGGTGGGATCATTCAGGGATTTCACACATGTGATTATACACTATATGTGCAAGTGGTCTGGTGTGAGAGACGCTTTCCTGAGTGTGTGTGCAAAGAAGTACAATTCCTCTCTCTGTTGCTCGCTCTCTCTCTCTCTGGCACCGCTCCCCCTCCCCCTCCCGTCTCTGTTCTCTGTCTCCTTCACCTCATCACCTCTCAGTGTCTCACCACTGCGAGGGAGGGAAGCCACGAAGAGCATCGCAGCCTGATTTGCTTAACGGAGCGAGTTCGAATATGAGGTGTGTGTTCGTTTGCGTGTGTATGTGCATACGTGGGAGACAATGAATCATTCAAAGTGGAGAGGAGAAGTCAGATAAGACTAGATAGATTTAATAGCGCGGCATATTTGACACGAGGTCCCCGGGTGAGGAGCTGGGTACGCTGGATGAGATCCATGGCAGACATATTGCCCACATGCACAAACACATATACACACACTTATCCCTGGAGTGTTCCCCTCCTTGTCAGCCAAGTGGTGCTCCGCTTTGATCTTGACACTGTGGGTCAACCCAAGCCCCCATCTCTTTCTTTTTTTCTTCTCTCTGTCTCTCTCTGTCTCTCTCTCTCTGGCTCTGTCTCCCTCCCTCCAGCCGTCTGGATGGCTGGCCCGACAGCCTTGGGGTGTTTAGGTTCTGGAGGGATCCCAATTTCCTCTTCTAATCATGACATCATCCTGCCTCAATAGGTTAAAGATGTGGCCAGCATATTCCCTGCTTCCTTGTTCTGCAGCTTCCCATCAAATTACACACATTACATGTTGCCAGCCGCGCCAGCAGACTCCATTCAGTACTTAAAAAACATCAGGAGCTGGCACAAACGTGGAAGTGGATGCATGTAAATGCTTTTTCGTTGATGGTTAAAATCATGTGTAACTGGCTTCAGCTTGAGTGAATCTGTTGCAAGTGCTTTTGCATTTTGTTAGTTGTACATAAGTTTAGCCCATATCCAGGTCATGAGGTAATCCAATAGTGCCGTTCATCAGTAGTTGGGAGATTGTGTCCCGGCCTCGGACTTGATTAAAGGCTAAGGCTGATTAGAGGTGAAGAGTAGCCGTGGCCCGCCTGGCCTGTCAATAGCTGTTAACTTCACCTCCACCAGCCCCACTAATCACACCAAGAGTGGCTCATCTGGTCTGCTCCCTGCTCAACTGTTCTTCTCTTCTCTTCTCTTCTCTTCTCTTCTCTTCTCTTCTCTTCTCTTCTCTTCTCTTCTCTTCTCTTCTCTTCTCTTCTCTTCTCTTCTCTTCTCTTCTCTTCTCTTCTTGTTCCACCTCTGTGCCGCAACACTTTTACCGCGTTAAGTGAGTAATGAGAGAAGCCCAGATTACAATCATACTCTTCATTTTCTGCCAGGCCGACATCTGTGCTCAGCCATCAAGCGCATAATGAAGCAATGTTGCTGGAACAATTCAGGCCAATATCAGCATTGCCATCACGAGGGTAGTTCTTGTCATAGCAATTGTTAAAATCAAGTACAAACTTTGAAAACTTTCTTTTGCATGTAAGATTCTTTTTTTTTTTGCATGTAATGTATTAGATGTGATTACATTACAAAGCATAGTGATTTCTTAAACAGGCCTCTTTTGACAGTGCTGAAAGAGTCAGTTTTAACTAAGATTTTAAGTTAAAGTACTGTATGTAAGGTTTTCATGTGTTACTGCAATACAAACATGTTCTGTTTATCCATCCAGTGCTGCAGTTTGGACTCAATCATATCATATTTTTTTTACCCTGTAATGCTTTCTTAGCTTACGCGTTTGCTCTTAGCTTTGTATTGTGGAAGATACAAGAGCAAACAGATCCACACGTTTGACCAGAGGGGCTTGTGCGGTATGAATAATATTATTATTGCACAGAAAATACAGTTGTGGCAAGTGAAGTCAATGATATTCCTTATCTAAACAAAACCCAGCTGCCGTATTGTCTAGATACCAGCAACTCTGTAAATAATAAAAGCCAATGAAAGCCGTTCTTCGTGCGACTTGTTACAACAGAATCCAAATAGAAAAGGTGCTCCTCCTTTTAGCTGCTGCATTACCCAAAGCTAGCATGCTGTAAAAACAATGAAATTTGAGTGCATCATATGAGTTTTACAACCACACTGCTGCTTGATTGTCAGCTGAAAAATGCCACTTGTAATTTAAATGGGTTTCTGCACTCTTTTCACTGTGGTGCTAACAGAACACCTGCAGCAACGACACCATCTTAGGTGCGGCCTCCCTTTATTATCCCATGTGTGAATACCTACAACTGAATAAATGCAAACAGCATGTACTTCTGTAATCTCTAATGCAAAGGTCTCCTGCTGCACTGAAACTTTAGTGTTGTCCCTCTCTAGATAAATGACTAAATGTAATAATTTTCAGAACTAATATATTCTTTCTGGCAGTGGTATTATCTTGACTTACCTGGATTGCTACTGTAATAACCGGTATGCATCACTAAGTAGAAAGAAAATATCCACTGAGTGATATCACATCTGGTGCAACGTTTGCCACAACTCAATCCTAAATCTGTTTTGTATTATAATATTCTATTAATTTGCAGCTTTATTTCTTTTTTCCCAAGTTTATGCTGACTTTATCCCTCTAACGTTATGGTGGCTTAGTTACTGTGCTCTGATTTCAAATGGAAACTCCACCCAGGTTTTAATATAAATCTGATGGACCGTAGTCTGGGGACTAAATGCACTTCTAGATCATGCTGACACAGTTAATTCCTTCTGGAAGCCCTTTTGCTTTGCTGTTGTTTCAGTATGGTTTAAAAAAATATTACTGGGATTCTGGATCACATTTCAATTCTACATCAAACTAAAGTGGATAAACAGCAGCGTGCCCCTGACTGCAGCTCCAACCGTGCACACTTCATAAACTATAAGATCGCTTGTCCCACCAAACTAACCATCTAGTGGAATGGCTCCATCATTGCGGGCAGTTAACATTCCCATCCACCTGTTACTGAATCAGCTAATGACAAGGTCTCATGGGCTCGACTTAGAGAAAGGTTCCTTCTGCACCCTTTGCCCAGAAACCTGAGCCCAGGATTTTAAGTCCACAGAGGGAAGCTTTCAACCCGAGGCAAACCTGAAAGGATCTACAGCTCTTAGATGGATTTCAAGCTCTGAGATGTCTTCCCCAACCCTCAACACTCCCACTGACTTCTCCTGCACTCAGTGGCTCCATCTGCTCAATAGGCGGCTGCAGGAAAGAATTGCACAAACACACGAAAAGGAGGAGAACGTTTATCACACTTGTCCTTTCCATTGGACCTGATAATGACATCTGCTTTAATCAGTCCATAATCAGTGTTTTTATTAGATCCTTTATCTTTTGCACATGGTGTTTTCTTCAATGTTTTTGTTTCCATCTGCTTCGATATTTCAGTCAGCAATTAGATTTGTAGAGAAAGCAACGTGACAATGCGACACCCTTTCACATCGTGGCAATAAAGACTTTACAGCTCTTAATTACAGGCAATTTGCGAAACCATCTTGGAATTATTTTCAGACCATAATTTAAATCTAATTAGTTTAGCTTCATTAGTGATCACAGTGCGAGTTCTGCACTTGAAATGTGATTCGATTCTTATTTCTTTCGTTGTCACTATTGTTTTAAATTAACACATTTTTTTATATCTAAACAAGGAAGAAATCAGTCAACCACAAGGAAAGAACTGAGGAAACTCAAGCTCCCGACGGTCTTGGAGATGCCTTGAGCCTATGGAAAGTTAGCACTTAAACATTTAGTAGGCTGACTAGCACACAGCACACAAGTGTGTTTTACATTAGCGAATCAGAGAGTGATACTGTGCTTGAACCTGGTATGTAGTAACCTTTATGGTGGCATGAGAGGCGGTTGAAGTAAAACTCACACAGCCGTTTTTCATTCTTTAAACTTTTGTTTCATCTTTCACTCAAGCCTGCTCTCTGGAGATTGCGCTTTTCTCACAATACAGCGATGAAAAAAAATTGTTTGTTGATGCTGCAGTAACACCTCTGGGATGTTCTGGAAATAAGAAAAAATAATTTAAAAAAAGCAACACTGCTCTGGCAATTAAGCTCACCTGACATTTATACAAGAGGCGTTATACTGTCAGTATCCCACTCAACAAACAACATACCTTGAGCTGGATGTCCAGTTAACATGTGTACTTGTGCACTTACGAGCATATCTCCTCTTTTATTTGCAAAATGAGAAAGGTGGGAGAGGTGGGGAATTGGATTCCTCCGAGCCTGCTGTTCCTTGTCAGTGCGGCTGTAGACAGCTGGGCGCCCACTACAGTTAAGATCAGAGGCCTTGATAACCTGGGCCCTGATTTATGGAGAGCAAGCGGCCTCTGCAATCACCTAATGAGGTAGAGAACGCAGTGTTTACATGTTTATTAGATAGCCAAAACCAGCTGGGGACACTGTTTTCCTCCACCTCTCTCTCCCTCTCTCTCTCTCTGCTTTCTGTTTCAACATTCAGGATATTCTCTCAGTGCACTTTCCATCTATCTATCTATCTATCTATCTATCTATCTATCTATCTATCTATCTATCTATCTATCTATCTATCTATCTATCTATCTATCTATCTATCTATCTATCTATCTATCTATCTATCTATCTATCTATCTATCTATCTATCTATCTATCTATCAATCAAGAGCATCAAAGAGTTGCTTAAGTTTTAATATATAACACTTATCCAAACACAAAAGGTCAGGTGATGGTGAAACTCGGGGAAAACAAACACCCCTTTTTATATTGTTGCCAGTAAATAGTAGTGAGTTAATAGCGATACACCCATGAGCGAGTAACAATGAAAATTTGCTTTCTTCCTAATCAGTCTGGTACAGGTATTTTATGATCCCCAGCAGACTCTATTGTCTGCCTCTACAACCAAACTGCGCCACATACTTTGCCGCTCTCATTACAGGAGGTCACGGAAAGTGTCCTCAGTAGGGGTTCGTCTACCTCGGGGCTTTTTCTCAGCTGGAGGAGACTGGAGCTTAACATGGCACCGCAGCTTCTTGGCTTCATGCGCTGCCACTTCAACGGTTAGCAGTTTTACATCCACCAACATCAACAAAGAACTTACAGCCTCACCTATCTCCGCACTAGTAATTGAGTTGGTGTGTTTGTGTAGCATGCACACTTGTGTGCATCCTTATATAGACATTTTCAGTAACCCGCGCTCACTGGAAATTAGATCTTATAATCCCTAGACTAGCTGCTGGCTAGTCTCTTAAAACTAAAAGGAGGAACAAGTGGTATCAAAGGCGAGGTTGGATGTTTAGTGGTTCTTGCATCGTGCACATTGTGTGTATTATGTTTGTGCATACACATATGACCTAGCTTTATACACTGTTCTTTGGGCTATATTGATAAATGACAAAATAGCATGTGTGTGTGTGTGTGCATGTGTGTGTGAACAAACAAACACAAGCACAAAGTAACACATAAGTATCTCTGGAATCCCTCAGCACCTGGGAAAAAGTCTTTGCTGTCCAAAAAAGTTAATGCACAACAGACCACTTTCTCGCTCGCACCCTCTCTTTCTCCACTTGGCCTTGTAAAACCTTCGCAAATCAAATCCGCTTTCCATCAGGGTTTTGTAATTGTTGTTTTTGTTAGAGGAACAGTGGTTCTGAGGCCTTTTAGAGCTTGTCTTTCAACGAGACAGGATCTCTGCTGCTGCTTGGTTCTTGTTATCTGCCGTTGTGTGTTTTATTGTGGAGGGCAGACTGGGTCCAAATTTATGCCAGATATAATGGAGGTCTTCAGGTCTCCTGATTATTCTTGAGTAGATGACCTGTAATATTATAGTGTCACGTTCCCCTGACAGCTCATTGTTCAGCTTTTGCTAAACTGAAACTTGTTGTCGCTCACTTCTCATTATTTATGCTATCACTGGATCTTTCTTCAAAAACAGGGACTCATCTACTCCAGCATGCAACAAGACAGGCACTATAATATCCCAGCCCAATATTCTCATAACGTTGCTGTGAGTGACCCCAAACTGAGGCCACTGACCTTCTCTTTGGTTTCTATGGATACTTGAACATAACAACACAAAGGAGGGATTCACAAATGCCTACTTGAAGCAGCAACAGATTTACACACCTCCTGGTCTTACACTGCTACACTAACACACAGGCAGTGCTGGAGGAGCCAGATCATCAAAGTCTGTCATCCCAAACTCTGTCTTCACTCTCCTCCTCTGCCCTTAGAAGCCGACCGGCCGGCGCTCCTAACCAGCCCCGACCCCAACAAATCACTCATTTTTATACAATTACCTCCCGCTCCCTTCCTGCACATGGCTGGGTGCAAGTGTCGCCCGTCTGCCTGCCATTGTGTGCTAATTTTAGACCCATTATTTGCTGTAACAAATGTGCAATGGGCAGAGTCACTTTCACATTAATAGTTTGCACCCAGAGGGGAAGTCTTCCCCCTCATCATGGATCAAAGGTCCCCTCTATTGTATCTAACTTCCTGTTTCCCTTTTTAGCCACTGTGTGTTGTTTTTTCTCACTCTCTCAACCTGGACCAAAGTACTCAGGGCAGCCGAGGATTTCAAATTGGACACTGCTGTGAGTGACAAGCATGAGGAGATGCCCTTTGACCCATTTGGTGATTGCTGGAGAGCTGGCAGGTGATTTGTGGAGCTAGGTGGAGATGAGAGGATATGCATGAAGTGAAAGCTCACGCTCTTGATATCATGTGTCCACAGATGGGAGGAGAAATCTGGATTCCATTGTTGTACTGTCAGCAGAGGTGTCCAAATTTGATAAAACGCCTCGTCACCTTTCTCCGGTTCAGCTCCCACAGATGGTAAATGGCAAGAGCTGAGCAGCTGAGATTACAGTGACCTTGGTCTTCTTAAAATAAGTCTTTTCAGAGGAAAAATGGAGGAGTGTGTGCTCTCGAGTGTGTTCTGATAATCTTAGCCCCGTCACATCGAAAGGTTAAAGCCAGCTGCACTTACACTTTAGATGACTGATGTAACTGATGTGTCACAGGAAGCTGTACAGTGTAGCAGACTGGGAAGACCCTTATGTCACAAAGCTAAACATATCTCATCTCACCATTGTACTGTGAACAACTGACCCAACACATGCCTCCTATGAATCACATGGACACATATGCAGGAAAGATAAAAGGTAGTAAATAATCGGGCCGAGAAAAGTCACCGTTAAGGTCAGCATGAAGAAACATACTTATATGTAAAAGATCATGTATTACATCTCTGATCACATTTATATAGTTTCGACCATCATTCCTACATGTAATAATAACAGGTTTTAAACAAACTGAGTATTTGCTTCAGCACTCTCACCATGCATCTGCACTAAACTAGTGAATCCTGTCTGAAACCTGAACCTTTAAAGGGATCATTTTGTTTTGTTTTTTAATGTGGGTTTGTGTAAGGTATGCATAGTTGGTATATAACCTGCAGTAGAATCCAATCAGCCTACTCCCAGTTTGTAAAGCTGACTGGCAGCACCAACAGACTAGCAGAGTTATGTGTTGTTGTGCATGGGGCCACCAGAAAAAATGCATTTTATTTAAACACTTTTAAAAAAACAGGCACCAAAACAATCCAATAAGTGTTTACATGTACGCTTAATATGAAATATAGAATGCACTGTATTATGCTGCAGCTGTGGGTCAGCTTAGTGAATTAGAAAGTGATTTTAAAAAAGGAAATATTCTAAAACCTGAACTATTTGAGGCAGAAAATTATGTATTTCTTTGTCTTAATGAGAAAAAGAGTCTTAGTTTTATATAGCACACTCTTTCATCATTTTTTTTTTTTTTTTGGGTGAGTGAGTATAAACAGGTGAGGACACTGTAAGCTTATATGAAGAGAGCTCCACTCCACCAAGGACTCATCAATACCTGTTTACACTAGTTTCACCAGGCTTTATCCGCCAACAGCTGCCTGCCAATAAATGGAAACTGTGGATGCACACACTTAAAATTACAAGACTCTGCAAACATGCTTCACACACACCCACTCAGTCTGTACCCATGTGCTCACAGATGTGGTCTGCACGGCGAACAGCAAAGCGGTCATGCTTTCTGATTCTGTGATAAACAACTATCAGAATATGAGGAGGACTGAGAGGTTCCAACATGACCCAGCGAGGAAGCATTTCTTCCAGCCCTGTGATCCTGTAATTAGGGCCACACAGAAGGTGAAAGGGATTGCTGATTGCTCAGGGGATGACCTCTTGGGTTAAAGCAGGAGGGGGGTGGTGGAGGGATATAGGAGCTGCGGCCAGTACTGCAGCCATGGGAGTGTGTCATCTTCCACCATGTGACGTGTCCATGTTAATGCAGAGTGTCCCCCGTGGGACGGGGAAGAGGCTGAGCCCTGCAGAGCTACAGAATGAGCTGTTTGCTCATGATACTGTAGGTCAAACATTCTCCTCCCAGCAGTCGAGGCTGATGATTTCACAGAAGCTGTGTAGAGAGCCACAGCTTACTCTCGGCTAATAGATATTAAAAGTAGGACGACTGTATATTACACAGTGAAAATAATTGACTCATATTATTAGTGCTGTATCTGAAACATGATGAGAATGTAAAGCAGCTTCTATATCTCTGTCCTTGCTGCTTATCTGAACAGACACAAAGTAAGAGGAGTGAAAATAGCAATAGCTGGTTTACTGGAAAACAGAAATTATGTTTCAATTTTTTTATTTCATATTACAGTAAAAACTTTCTAACAACATCAATGTGGTTACAATTTTGTCACTAATTTGTATTTGCAATTTTAGTTTCTACTCTTGTCCAATTTGTTTCTTGCAGTTTTCCGAATTTCTAGATAAGGGAGAGAAGAGATAAAGGAATGGCCGAGATCAGAAACAGAGAAAGCAGGAGCCCGGGGAAACAGAAGGAACAGGTAACTGTAACTGACAGGTGACAGATACATTTTAACCAAATTTAGCCTTCTACTGTAGCTGCTCCTGCGCCTGAAGATAAGAAGCTGAAGAATATGAAATACAATTATCAGGTAGCTATAATGTTTAAATGTTAGCTGTATTCCAGTAAAACAACACAACTGCGTAATAGAAGCCTAAACAAGATTTTGTAAAATAAACGCGACTGTTTGTTTGGCTTGTTTGCCTCTTCCATGAGTTTAATAAGCACCTGAACTGCTCACACTAATGTAGTGTTTTATAGGTGTAATGAAACACTTTTTTTTCACCAGACATACTGTAAACTGTGAGAAACTGACTGATTTTAATTCATTCATTTTTTTTACAAATCACATTCAGACACACGTGAATAGACAGAGAGCCAGTGCTCCCAGGAATTCATCTCTCTTTCTTCACTACACCAGTAAAAAGGGAGACAAAAAACACTTTTTTTTTACACAGCTCTCAATTTCTTGAGCATCGGTGCCAAAGCCAGCGAGTCTTTTCCCGTTACCCTTAAATGATAAAGTTGTAACAGCCACACTGGGCTCTGCCTGGAAGAAGCACAAGCAAATTGACTTTATCCTCTTATGTAAAGTTCAGGGGTCTGACAGACGGACAGACACACACAGATGGGGAAGAATATCTCCAAGCATCTGTATGTCATGGAGTCACGGGGCATCTCATGGGGCATGTTTAGAGAGTATGGAGCGAGGGGTTGCGAGGCGGTGGGGGTCAGTGTTGTGTGGAATAGAGCAGACTGAGGGGAGGTGGGGGGGGGGGGCAGGTCACTGTGCCTTCAGGCAGGTGGGGGTGGGCTCAGGAGTTAATTGGTAGTTTGGGGTTTGATGCTGAATGGTGGTGACAAGTCTGTGTGGCCAGACCCAGCGAGCCCCTGCTGCATATTCACTGTGTCGCTGGGCATCGCTGCAACTGTCACAGCTCACCATGCCGGAGAGATAGAAATAGAGAAAGCAGGATTGAGGGAAAAGAGAAAGATGGGGGGGCGGGGAGGGGGGTGAAGGAAAATAACTGGAGAGCAAAGCGAGGTTCATGCAAAATCTTTTCTCACTTTTTTAGTTTTTCAGCTAAACTTGAAATAATTTGTTTTATCTATCAAGTTTTTCTTCTTACATTATGTAGCTGTCAAACTAGCTGTCTGAAGCTGGTTGATTTATTTAAGTATGAACTCTTCACTCTGCTGGTGAGAGGGGAGCGATGTGACAAAGCCAGCTAGTAGGCTGAGGAGGGGGAGAGATGGGGCCAGACTGAGGCTCCATGGAAGCATGACGGTGGGGTGACTCAGTGAAGCCCTGGTCCTAATTGTGGCCCAGGGAAACTATTGTAGCCGGGGTGCAGGTCACCCCGGGCCCCAGGAAGGTTACACTGGCCCTCTTAAACCTGTTGTTGCCTGGCGCTCACATAAAAATTACACCTCGTAAATATGGACAGCTAGGGAGTGTGTGAGGCAGGACGGGGTCGGTTACTTTTCTGAACCCTGCCCTTTAAACTTGCAGTCACCTTGGTCCTGCTGCTGACTGCCTGTTAGGTTGTTCGCTCTCAGCCTGCGTGGCAGAGTCGGAGACAGGCAGCTGTGTATTTACTGGCTTACTGTCATTTCGCTGGGTAATGTTTTTCTAGCAGCTTGTGCCCTTTAACTGTGCATTATGTCTCATGTCTGCACGTCTACTTCTTTTACTTGTACTAATCGGGTTGTAAGGGAGCAAAAAGAAAAATCCTCTCTTAGACCTAAGCTCCATTTTTGAATACTTTTGCTCATTGTTAAGTCACTATCCTCTTATTCCATTGGTGATATTCTTGTGCAGACCATACCATTAAAGCGCATTATTGGTTATGATTGTAACCATAATGGTCTTATAACTACTACCAGTACTAATTAACACCTAATGAAGCAGATTTAGCCCGAACCTTGATGTTTTTAAAACCTAAACGAAAAACGTATTTAGCTGCTGTGTCAGCAACAGAAACAAGGCAAGAAGTGCTCGACCACTTAAAGCTCAAACCAAACATCAATCATAACAATACCAAATTTCTCCATAAATCTCAGAACAGCGTTCTGTCCCATAAAACATCTGCTATTGCCCGTTTGCATCCATCTTGTAATTTACTGCCCTCTCGTGGCCTCTCGTGTTATGCTAGTGGTGACTACTGTAAATGAGGAGCGGGCTACAGAGGTCTGGTATAGGTTTACTTACTACACACCTCACACTAAAACAACAAAGACTAAGTCCATTTATTTCATTTTGACAAGCTCCCTTTTGAGCCAGAACAGGGTTTACAAAACTTTTTTTTTTACACCTTTGTACTGTAGAAGTACTCCCAAAAACCTTTAAACATATAAATCACTGGTGGTCCAGTTGAAGATATTTTATGGTACACATCAAAAAAGAAAAAACAATTTTATAAGTCATCAAATTAATAAGCAATGTATTAAAAAATGCAGAGAGGAAATTATAGTCTCCACATGAATAGAACAGATCAATGGAAAATTAAAAAGCCAGGTTTCATGTTCATTTCCCAGCAGTGCACAGGCTGTAGTGTAATAATGTGACCATGTATACCAAATGTACATGGAACAACAACCTATTTTGTCATTAAGGTGAGTGATGGGGATATATGCTATAGAGAGCCCAGGGGAAGGCATCAAAACCTTTGTCTGACATTGATATTGTTTTAAAACATATTTATTCAGCTTCAGACTCATTACGCTCTCACTCGCTCTCTCTCCCTTCTCTGTCCATTTTCTCCTTCTTTGGTTTCCCAGGGACCTATGTGGGAACAATGGATGTACAATTAACGTGGGCCAGGCACGAGAGAGCGAGCGTTTGATGTTCCTGTTGAGTGGCCTCCTTGCTGAGGGTAGGAAAGCAATGTTTGGCTGTGCTCAGGCTTTACTGTGTGTTTTCGTTCTTTCTGAAGCGTATTAGCTCCCAGATTATTAAAATTCAGGCCATAAATAAGCTGATGGCAGCTGCAATATGCCAGAAATAATGTTTACAAAGCCAAGGCCCTCATTATCTCCACAAGGCCTGAAGTAGGAAGACAAGGGGTGGGAGAAAAAAGGAAAAACATGCTTTTAGCCTCCTGTGTGCCCACTTTTACTCTACTCTTCTTCACTCTCATTTCCTCCTGCGCCACTTTCTCTCCCACTTAGTGGGCGGAGCAAGAAAGATCAAGATACAGTCACAGCAATAGCAGATGAGTGGTAGCGATGGAAATTTGCCCCACCAGTTATTTTTGCAGAGATGGAAGCAAAAGTCAAATGTATACATTTCTCAATAGTAGCCTACAGAAGTTGTAGCACTTTTAAACTGTAAAGTAAAATAGGGAACAGGACAAGTGCAGTGATTGGAAATTTGAACAGAGATTATTCCAGCATGCGTTTGAGAAAAGGCATTGAAACATGGATGCCACAATTTACAAGTTAAATCCATGTTTCCTATGTGTAGTGAGGCGGAAAAAGTAAGTGTGTGGAGGTCAGACTGGTGGGTTGGCTAGTGGCACAGTTGACTTTCATGCAGGAGACCAGGGTTCCTGTACCTCCTGAGAGCTACTATAAACATTCATTATTTTATTAACTATTAGTTTGCCCTATCTGTTACCCAATCTATTCATTGCCTAATTTAACCACACATGAATCATGATTTATTTGCCATGTTACTACAATCTTTCCCTAACTTCAACCACACCATTTTTTCCATGCAAAAGTAAGAAGGTTTTGGGTTGAGCCCAGGACAGTTTTGCTGTAAGAGTAACCACTGAGCACAGACAGTGTTCTGGATCGGGCTATCAAATTCAGTAAAAATCAAATCTGACAATTTACCCCAATAAAAGATGCAATTGTTCTACCACTAGAGACAATTTTGCGATGGAATCACACCAGCACGACGTCTCTCGGCATGTTGATGTTCACAATGTTGACATGTTGAGGACTTAGCAGTCATTAGGACATTTTACATGAGTACTCGGTAATGACTAGTTGGACCTCACCCGTCTTCGAACTCTGCCTTTGTTTTTGATCTTGCACGAGTTGCACTCGCTTGCGGACACACACATGGATATCTGCAGACCCCACAGACTCAGTTGTTTCCATTTAAACTCCAGTTGGAGGACATGTCCCATAAATACACAGTTCAAATCAAAATGGCAACATCCAAGCAAGACAAAGAAGAGCTGCTGTCTGCTTCACTGTGCTTAAACATAAAAGAATGAATTATAGAGCTGAAGGGTAGTGCTGGACCTTCTCACACTGCTTCCCTTTAAACTGCTGTGTTTCTTGTAGCTTTGTAGTGTGTAGATATTACAAATTAGTGCATACATGGAAGTTCATACCAGAAACCTGTCTTATGGCTCCCATCCCAGACCAAATTTTGCCACGAAGACAAACCTACACACAGATTCTAAAGGAAAACCAATAGCAGTCATACCCCGCCAAGACTGATGATTACTTACAAGTATACCCCAATTTTTCTCTGGACAACAAAACAACCTACCTTCCTGCTACCTGTCCTCATCAGACTTGTCTCTGCTGGGCTCAGATGTTTGGAGGTTCTCCAGAGTCATCAGAAAGCAGCCAAACAGTTAGCGCAAAAGGAAGACTCCGTCCACTGAAGTGGAGCAGCCAAATAAAACCCACGGAAATGAGGAGTACAGCCAATTCAGCGCAAAATGTGAAAGGACATTCAATTGCCTGCACGCTTTGTGAATGCACAATGGTCATTCTTGAAAAAAAAAATGTTGGTGAATTGCTTTTAGTTGGCTGCCCCGGCAACCCAGGAACTGAGCAATAGCATTAATATGTTGTAGAGGCCAAGTTCATAGGACCTTTACCATGAATAGTGTCCAGGTTTAAGTGACACCTACACAAACAGCCACTTTTGAGGTTCTTTATTGGTTCTGCATCGAAGATAATGGCAAAAAGCACCACCACATCATCCCCTACTTCATAAATATCTTAGTATAAAAAACGTGGTTTCACAAATACGAAGACATATGTGACGAATACGTGTTTGAGCAGTAACCAGCTCTGATGCTGTGTGCCATGGCTTTGGTTGCTGCAACAATGACCAATGGCAGGATGCAATTTGGGCCACATAGAAAAAACAAACAGAAAATGAATGCCTGTGTGTAGGTGAAGTAATAAGCACAAACACTCACACACACACACTCACACACACAGCAAACACACCCGCATACACTTGCACTTGCATAAATCAAGCAACAAACATAATGCATACACTTTGGGCCCCAGTGGTGGCAGGTGCTTGTTCTAAATTTAGTTGTAATGTCAGTGTCTTTGATCAGTGGGGCTGCTGATGGAGGGAGCTGAGGGTCAGAGTGTGTTTTCATAAAGAGATGAGGGGAGAAGGCAGACAGTGTGTCACAATAAAAGCCTGTTGCTTTGTTGGGAGAGCAGAGTGGAGGAAGTGTACGCTGAAGTGTGAAGTAATGAGAGGGTGGTGAATCTTTTCAGGCAAAGCATAAGCAAATGTGAATGGGCACGGACGCTGTCTCACACTGTCACATGTTCCCTTCCAACCCCGGATACAATGTATTAGGAAATCCCGGTGATCCACTGAATAAGAAACCTGATCTCTCTATTCAGGTCCAGAGATATGCTTTGTAGGAAACGTAATTGCTGCCTTGATTACCTTCACATTTTTGCCAATGCAGTTAGAAAAGCATTCCTACAGTGCACAGTAGACGTAGGAGGTCATAGGAGGATTTAACAGAGGTCAGGACTTTGACTTTGAATGGTGAAAGTTGCATTGCAGATCTGAAGACCTCGATTGTCATCATTTTTTATCAGTGCCGGTGCTTCCTGATCTGGCGAAGCTATGGTCTTAGGTTTGTTAGGATTTAAGCATGAAAATAATTTGGTTAGTGATAGGAAAATTTGCTAGTTTTACCTAGAACAACTCCAGCTGTCTCGCATGGCAGAGTCCATTGTTTTGTTGAGCCACTGATTGTCACACAATTTCTTCCTGTTTTCACTGAGACCACAACACGTCTCCATTCTCTGAAAACACAAACTATAAATAAAAGCCCAAATGAAATATGTTGAAATACATTAGCCTTTTGCAGATCCAGTATAAAGATTAATATCAAACTGTAATCCAAGCAGCAGCATTTCTTCTGAAACATAACAAATCATTAGTATATGAACGTCATTTTTGAGACACAGGGCTGCAATAAGATCCCTTTTCCACTTCACTTTGAAAGAAATTATATTTTTAAACTCCACAAGGAGTGGAAATACACAGTTGGAAGTGAAAGATATATATTTTTTTTTTATTTCGCTGTTTTTCTTCCTTTTCTTCTGTTGTGGCCCATCTCTTTAAGTGTGTCTAAGACGTTCCATTTGGCTGTCACATTAGATCTGTTTCCAATCTTCTAAGAACATATCGACTCCTCTTGGCAGCTAATGGAAGTGGTGCAGAGGTGTGGCACTAAGATGGCATATAGGCAGGATGGCCATAGTGTCAACATGGAGGAATACTCTCCAAGTGATGGCTTTCACCGTCACAGGCAAGAAAAGGGAGGTTGGGGCAAAGAAAGAGAAAAATTATGTCTTTAAATTAGGATCACTGCAGCCATGTAGGTCACGGAAGACTGACATTGATGAATTAAATACCAGTGAGCTGCATAGTTCTTCTCTGACAAGGTTTTCTCCTTTTATGTCAGCGTTATATAGTGAAAATGCAGAGGTATGAAAGATAATGTAGTTTGCTCCTGTAAAACAAACAATTCAATGAACCCATTTCTGACAGACTGACACCAGCACCCAAAGAGTGGTGAAATTTATGGGCGGCACGTAAACAAATTGGCAAGGAAGGAAAAACTTCAATATACTCTCCATATAGGATTTAATGAAACTGATACTACTCGTGCAAGTGCTGCCAGCTGCAGAGCTCCATTTGCAGCTGAGAGGGAGAGAGGATAAATCAGAAGTCAAATGCCAATATGCCATCGGCCAAATCTCTCAACCTGATGAAACACAAGAATAATCAGATTTGGAGACTTTTTTTTTTTTTTTTTTTTTTTTTTTTTGGGAGATGGGAATGGAAGTTCTTTGGGGAGGGGAGTGGGAATGCTGGGTGATGATATGAGCAGAATGGACAGAACAAGGGGTGCTTTTTCCTGACTGACAGACAGTCCTAAATAAGCCTGTTGTGCTGGGGGGGGCGGGGAGGGTGAGAGGGGGGAAGCACAGGGTCTCGTCCCCAGACGGGATCCCAGCAGCTCGGACAAAAATACACAGACGGGGGAAAAATGAAGTTCTTTGTGGAGGACTGAAGATGCGTTGGTTGATTTGCGGGTTAGATAAGAGTGGAGAAATTGTGAAGTTGACAGATGAATTAGTCATGTGCTTGTGTGTTTATTTGTTTTTTGTACACGGGGCCAATTGAATATGTGTTTTATATATTTAAATTCCTACAGTAGGACTTTTATTTGACCTCAATTGCACAGCAGTGCTTGTGTGTGTGCGTGTGTGTGGCTGAAAACACATATGTGCTTCAGCTTTTCTCTGTTTATGGTTGTCCATGGTGACAAATGTGTGTGTCTGTGTTGCCTGTCACAGGTATTTCATCTCCTTGTTCATCAGTTAACACAGACGCAGACAGAGAAGCCTGCAAACAACAGCAACATAGCCGCTTCTCTGTCAAGCCGAACATGAGACACCTCGGCTGTCGTTACATTTGCACACAACTCGGCACGACTTATCACACACTTGCCATCACTTGGTCGGCCGCTGACTGTTTGCATACATTTTACAATGACATGGGTTTATCAGTAAAGACTTAATGAAACGTGAGATTCCTCCCTGAATGGAGAATGTAATAGTTTAAGACATGATTCATCCATCATAGGTCGAGCATGTTTAGACAGGAGAGTTTGTTACAGTAGTCATAATACTCTTCAAATCAGTACAGTGCAGGAAGAATTTTATGAGTGGATAAATAACCTATAAAATTGTACAGATTTTCCTGCAATTTCTGCCAAAACCTGCAAATATATTTTACAGTTACCTATTTTAAAAAAAGAAACAAATAGGTTTACACTGAATTTTTTTGAAGCTGTAAAACTTGAGGTTATATCCATTACATTGTTCTACTTAAAAGTCCCATACAATAGATTTTCCGTTCTACCACATGTGAGTATTGGCTCTAATATGCCTGTTTACAGATGTTCATCTTCATCAACAACAACAAGATCCATGATGTCACAACAGCAACAATGAGAACAAATACACAAACCCATGAAAAACCCCGTTTTCCAAATAAATCTACAAAACTACTGTTCCTTTAAAATCATAAAACTGCTATTTACCTGATGCAGGCTATCATAAACTTTTCTATTCATGTCTAACATATATTTTACAGCTCAGCAGCACATATTTTAAACTCTGCATATTTATATTTTTTCAAATTCATCATAATATGAATTTGAATTATATTCTTGATTAACGTTTTTTGCATCTCAGCATTATCTGTCAGATTCTTGCTCCGAAACACGAAAACCACAGCAAAACATCTGCTGACTCCAAACTGAAACAGCCTACCTTTTTATAAATCCACTTTCACTATCTTTTACTGTAACTGTTTTCCTGGAACTTTCACTCCTTTAGCTGGGAGTTGGAGTAAAGCTGCTAAACCTCGTTTAATCCTCAGTAACATGTCGCTGCGTGGTGATTGCACTGTTGTTATTTCGTGATTGGCCCTCTGTTATTTTCGACGCTGGAGAGGAGCACGCGCCGTCTAAAAAATGCATGCGATAATGCAAACACACTGTCCACACACGGTGACAATGTCAAAGTGAGGAGAGGGGGCTTTCGCATGATGTCAACGGGCCAGCTGTTTGTGTGACTCTCGCTGATCCATACTATTCAGCTCTGACTGAGAGAGCAGCAGCGGTAAGGAGGGGTGGGGGGGCTTCCAGGCTACTGTAATGTGGAAAACAGCGGGTGTATTTACAGTAAGGGACGTCAGTGTGTTGGGATGAGTCTCTCTGTCTTTCAGCCTGAAGTTGTAGTAGCACTTTGATGTCGTATATTTTGTTCTGTGTGTGTGTGTGTGTGTGTGTGTGTGTGTGTGTGTGTGTGTGTGTGTGTGTGTGTGTGTGTGTGTGTGTGTGTGTGTGTGTGTGTGTGTGTGTGTGTGTGTATGTGGGAGCATGCCAGCCGTACAGTGTACAGTATCATGCTGCATCCTGCAGCCGCGCCAGGTAGGCAGCAGCAAGCACACAGAGTCCGTGGAGCAGAGCAGAGACAGCAGGCCTGAGCCCGGTAGAGTAAGAGCATTTGAACTAACCCTTCTAAAAAAAAAAAGACAACAGGCATGTATTTATTTATTTATTTCACTTTTTTTTTTTTTTTTTTAATCTTATCAAAAAATAATAATATAGACTGTTTTATAACTTTATATATTTTTTTTAACTTTCATGAATATCCCTCTGTAATTTGCTGCATGTGAGCGTAAAGAAACGCTTTTTTTTTCCCTTTTTCTTATTTGGATCGTCATTCCTTAAATGTTAAAGCTTTACACGTATTCATAAATTCAGTAAACGTGCGGGTACATTTGACCGCAGGCACAGCTACACAGGTGGCTTAATACCTGCGTAATTAAAGTCTTTTATTTTGGAGTAAGACAAGTTAATCCCCTACAGAATGTCACTCTGTGTACTCTAATTTTACTTCAATTATTTATCAAATTGTTGCATGGAATGGAAGAACATGTCTGACTATAATCATTATCAGTAGCTATCCTGTCAAATTCAAAAAGTTAAAAGTTAAAAGCATAGAATAAAGGCGTTATTTCATATTTACCCACTTGTCGACACTTACCATTTTAATTCATCATCATTATTAAAAAATACATGTGATTATTATTATTATTATCATCATCGTCATCATTATTATTATTATTATTATTATTAAAGTGTGCAGCCTAAATGTGAGTGGACATGCTGTGTTTCCTACAGTTCCCTAGCGCCATGCAGTGGCGGGAAATATTGTCAGCGTGGTTTCATGTCGGTCTGCAAACTGACCAGGAGTGATTTATCCTCACCGTGCGTGTATGTGCCACTTCGTCAGATCCTCTTTTTTTTTTTCCTAAACTGGACAATTTTTCCCCCACTTAAAGTCCATTGAAAAATATTCACCCATCTGATTCTATTTCATGTTTTTTTTTTCTTATCTTTTAAGTTTTCTTGTTGTTGATTTGATTGTTAAACAATTCTTTAAATGCTGCGCACAATAAATAAGCGATTATCCTGTGACTTTAAAGTGAGTCTGGAAATATTTTGTCAAAGCCAAAATAATTTTTTTTCTTGGAGTCAACTTTGATGTCAAATATCAAAAGCTTTTTAGCACAAAATCCGTTTCAGGAGAAGAAAGCCTAACAGCCTAATTGGCTCTATCAAGTAAAATTGATACAATAACATCCCCTCGCTTGGTTCAAAGAATGCCCAAAGAAAACTGTGACACTTTTTTTTTTTTTGGTGGTCTAATGACCCCTGCAATTTTCCTCCACCCGGACTCATTTGCCGACGAGGGGAGGAAATATTACATGGGACCATTTGAGGAGATGGTTTTTCTTTGAAACAGTTTCTCCAGTCGCTCCTGAGGGGAGTTTGAAAACATGTCGGACACAATTAGCGCATCAGACATCACACACGAGGGCAGGCTGGTGGATTCCGAATAAATCCGATACAAATCGTTTTTAAATCGCACAATCCTTCGTTTAGAAATACAACATGTACACATTTACATACATTACTATATACATTAAACCGTTGTTTTCATAAAACATATATATGCTATATTTATGATATTTTATTGTAAATACTTTAACAAAAGTTATACCTATCTTTTGAAACCTTATAATATAAATGATCAAATGTGCTCTCTAAATTGAGCCTATTATAGAATTATTATTTTGACTATTTTGAAACACGTTACATAAAATATTGGACGCAATTTATCATGATCGCAGCGCGGTAGAAAAAATGTGACTAAATGAAGGAGTGAAACATTTTCTCGCGGATCATTTGAGAGACGAGAGAAACTACAGCAGCGTCACTTTCATTTTCCCTTTCTTTCTTTTTTTCTCAAATCATGCTTAATTACAATATATTGTCATTGATCAGAAGGAGCTCTGATTAAAATTCTTCTAATCTCTAATGAAGCTACTCATTTCTATTGACAACTTGTTTCTGGCAGATTTACAATCAATTCACTTTTCACAAAACACATCATTTCTGTGCAAATCCCAGTTTTATCTGTATACGTCCAAAATAAATAACTAGATACAATCAGAGTTTCAGCAGTATTTTGCACTTCTTTTCACCCTCACACAAAACGATATAAGAGGAGTCAATCACATTACATCAGTGATGATACCAGTATCATAGCAGTCATTTACCCCAGTTGCCTATTAATCACCTTCCATTAGTGTCTTTTTGCTGGGCTCTCAGACGGGTTCCAGGATCCCAGTCCATGTTTCAGGATAAATGAGTCATCAAGCCAACCGCAAAAATACAATAACTAACTGCCTTTTGTTCTTGTGTGTGACTCCAGCCTGCCTTCTCATTTGGGTTCAGCGCACGAACCCGGGCATCGATTAAAACGTGTTTTCCCACCATCAGGATTGGACACGGGACAGTGTCCCAGGGGGATCCCAAAGGTTGGTGTGGGCAGAGGGAAGGAAAGGAGAGAAGGGAGATTCATGTGCAACACTTTAAAAGAGGAGGGTTCTCCATCTTGCTTTGTCAGGGGGCCTGCTGACATGGGGAAACATCTGCTGCGTAGAAATAGAGACTGATGACTCAAATTATATGCAGTCAGAGGGCCTGCCAGCTTAGATGGGGAATGTAATGGCAGAGAATATGGATAGACTACATCCGTTCGGCCCTGTGCCCCAGAAGGTATGGACTCGAAACATGCTAAATCTAACCCACTGTCTTTCATGTACGCTGGTAAAAAACACACATTCTGGCACCTCAGGGTGTTAGGAAGAGGTTCAAAAGATAAGTATGTTCACCTGAGGCGATTCCACACATCCACAAAGTGTACCTCACCTTGCGTGCTTACAGGGACGACCACAACAAAACACCTATCAGCGGGGTTGTTTGTTGTCTGCCTCTAATAATCAACCTCTGTGCCATTTGATCCGGCAGCTGAGAAGTCTGTCTCTGTCTGCTGCATGTTCCTTGTTGTGTTGGTCCACTTGAGTGAAAATGGAATTTTTAGGGGCACGTTTCACCTCTTGGTTTACTCTGCAACGGCAGCTCGCTGATGCTTTTATGATTAGGACGACTAAATTAGAACCAGAGGATGCAAAGCAGGAGAGAGAGAGAGAGCAGAAAGTGGCCGAGCAGCCAAGCGAGGATCACTTCTGCCTGCTACCTTTTCTAGTATTTATTACAGACAGCCAATAAACCTTTGTCTCGGAAAGATGAATGTTGTCATTGTTATTGTAACGATAATCGCCATATACAGAGCTCATGGCACGAGGAAGCACTCTGTTCCTTGATAGCATGTCGGTGGTTATGATCATCGAGGCGGACAGGCACAACATCGGGTCTGAGGATGTTTCATCAGATTTCTCCGCCATAATAGTGTTGATTCACATGCAATTGTGAATCCTCCAGGTGAATAACAAAAGGAAGCTGAAAAGCAGGGGAAGGGGAACGTGTGCTTATGTTCTCGGTTTCAGTCATGCTAGTAAGCTGATTTATCTTACCATGAGAGGCCGATCTGGAGAATATGCAAGGAGAGAAAGCTAATGGATCATTATTATGTGTTCTTCACTCGCCTATCTTCCTAATGACTGCAGGGGCTTTGCGATTGTGGCTTTGATTTGGAGCCCATTCTCCAATGTGACTTGAGTGGACTAGCTGAGCTAAGACACAATTTCCAGGAGATTGCAGAGTAAGTGGCTCTGGCAAGACCTTTTTATTTTTTATGGCACTTGACTTTCTCTATCTCTCCCTCTCTTCCCTTTGGGAGACAAAAAGCAGGAGAGGGGAAGAAAGAGACTTTTTCTAACTGTTATTGATTGGGCTTTATGGGGTGGAAATCACTATAAGTTGCAGGTCAAAGCAAATATTAATAGCAAAAGCAGTTTGCACTTAAATGATCCTCTAGGAAAACAAAGTTTATATTTAGTTAGGGGATTTTTTTTATGCTGGTGTTTTCTGAATATGTTCATTTTGTTGCCCAAAACACCATCACAAATCATTGAAAATATAAGACAGAACTCCTTTTCTGTTTTTAAATGACGTTGAAATGTGATTAGGATCTGTACAGCAGAGAGACATAAATTCTCACTGTGCGTGGAGACTTTAGTTTTCCTGGAAATTGTTCATGCAAATAAAACGACATTTAGTGGTGGAAAAAAACAACTAACACGAGTATATAAAGTTGACAAACAACCCTCTGTCTGAAGAGAGATTTTTATTTTTTCCGTATCACAGTGTTCATGCAAGGACACTGAGCTGGGTTAAATGTTGCTGCTATTACCATTAGTGTTTGCCCCAAAAGACACAATGATTTCAGGAATTTCATTCTGTGTATGTTCAATAAACACTCTAGTTTCAATTACACTTTAATGTCTTTATTCTGTGTTTCTATAAATATCCCGTTCTTAACCATGAACCTTTACAACCTATTCATATTGTGCGTGCTTGTTTACCTCAATGTGTATCACTTGTGTGTGACCCTGAATGTTTCATTCATTCCAGCAGTTCATTTCACGGGTCACAAGTTGACTGAATGAAGAGAAAGTAGTAGCAGTAAACGCTGTGTTGAACTCAGAGTTATATGTGTTACCTTTTTTCCAAACAATTCTTTAATGTAAATATACATAGTCCATCTGTTGACTAACAACTCTCCCTTGTGGGCACAGGGGACATTACATGAGTAATTAAAATGAAAGTTGGGAAATCAGTTACCTTTGCCTTGTGATGCTGTGTCGCATCATGATGGTTCTTTCTCTCACAAAAGGTTTATATTGCAGCTTTTCCCTGTTCACTGCTTCACACGTTATAACTGCTGTTTCAAGTTTTAAACCAACCTTTAATGTTTAGTGTAACTCATCTCGGCATAAATAATAAACATCAAGTAGGCTACTGTGTTGCAAATTCACATTAAATTTTAATCAAACGTAATAAATCAAAAAGAATATGTCGATATGTGTTTACGAATGCAAAAATATAACAAGATAGGCCTACTTCTCACTGTAACTTTTAATTGCAGGCGTTGATTACTCTGAGTGGAAAAGTAGCTGTGTGAAGAATGATAATTCTGTGCATTAAGAGCAGTGAAAATTATATCTGTGCACTTCTGTATTTGATCAAATAATGATGAGATACAATAATAAGCTGCACCCACACTTATTATGTCTAAACAATAGCCCATTGCTAAACAAAACATTGCGGTTGCTAGGTGACACAAACAGGAGTGTATAATTACCAGTGTGATTGGCAGTTTTCCATCAGCATATGTAACATTTAAATTCACTGTGATTTAGTCACAGGTGTGCCCTTGTTGGGTGATTCACAGCTGCTTGAAACATGTCTCAGCCAATCACAGCTGCAGACCGGGATCCCCTCTTAATTATTAGGTCAGATAATTAATGAAATAATGAAACAATAAGTGCAGAGAGGACGTGTTTTACATCTCAGAGGCGTTGATAGGCCTCATCATGATGCCAAGCAGAGGGTGAAGTGTCCAATTGCTTTTTGGTTTGTTAGAATCAGTTGGAACATTAAAAAAAAAAAAAAAACTATTATCACAAACTAATATTTCTTATTCTTGTATTTCTTAGATAACAATCCACTATGTAGTTATTTTGTTCCAGCATGGTAGGCTAATATTTATGTGACCAAAGCAACAGCAGTGCTTTGATACAGTACATCACCACTGTGAGCATCGATGATCAGCTGTTACAACCTTGCAGCTATGAGTTGATGATTGTCAACTTTTAACAAACATTTGTGAAAAATGTCAAAGTCTTCAATTGTTTTCCATCCCACTTGTATCAGTTTATCCACTGGATACACTGATATAGACTATGATTGAAAAAATAACAATGCATTCAATCAATGAGAGTAATGTCTGAAGATGATGCTCTTTTTTCTTCAAAAATGTAACCACACCCAAGTTTCATTCAGCTTCACCAAGAAGTTATATTCAGTCATAGTGGGTAGAATAATAAAGGTAAATGTTTAATTTGTAAGGGAAGAATTTAAGAACTGACAGATGTTGTTTTCCAGAAAAAAAAGACATTTTATACAAGACAATAAAACTTAGCAAATGTGTCCAACTGATATTATTATACCCCAGTCACTGATTGCATGTCAGAGATTCCAGTTCGTAAAGGACACATTAGGTCGTGTTGAGAAATACAGACCTGATTCACAAAATTAGTGCAAAATTCCATTCCTCAATCTTGGTTTTTTATTGGTCTTCGTTCCCCACTCAGCCTTCCTGGATTGCTTGTGGCATACAGTCATCAAGGGGATTAATGTCCTTCAAACTTTTATATCCGACATAAATGACAGATTGTTTTCTCTGTGGCGTTTTGATGTGTGCAAGAGAGGGGCGCACAGGGACTGCTTTGAAGTCCGCAGAGCTTTTATCTTCCTCTATTTACATTGGCTAAAGTGTTAAGTGGAGTTCTCGTTTGGCTTGAAGGATGTAATACCCCGCAATGAGAGATTTACAGGAAGGGAAATTGCAAACTCTGTGTGCCCCTTTTTGCGGGCCCCCTTCTAACAAAAACTATTTATGCAAATGCGAAGGCTGGAGACGGAAAAGCACTCCCAGACAAAATCAGATGTTTTCAAACAGGCTGCCATGCTGAGTTGGCAGATGTTCTGTCGCTTCAGCGGGGACAAAAGCTGTTGATGGCTCTTTGCGTTGAGTGTAAGCTGCACCAAGAGCTGCATTTCCTTGGAGCCATCTGGAAGATGGCTGAGGGTTTGCTTGGCTGGAGCTGGTCTATATAAAACAGGAACACTGGGAAAGCAACTAATCTAGTTTATTAATGTGAGGGGAAGAGATGCTGATATTTGCCCATTTCCTCCCATTATCGAAATGCAAGTGAGGAGCAACAGTATTAGACCAATTTTAATATTAGAATATGAGAATCCAAAGAAACAATTCTTTAAAAATCCTGTTGAGTTTTTAATATGTAAATGTCTATTGCTCTCTGTATTAAAATAAATAAATATGACTTTCTTTTATTCTTTCATTATGGGTGGCATACAAGTGCAACAGTAAGACCTGTTGTCTAACAATAGGCTATGGGTTCAAACCTGCCAGCTGGGTGGGGCTCTGTGTGGTGCATGTGTGCTGTCCACGTGCCTAAGTGTGTGTGACTCTGAATTGCTGTTTGGTGTGAATGTGCTTGGTTACTTGTTAATTGTCCAGGCCCTGTCCTGCCTCTTATGCAGTGTCAGCTGGGATTGGCTCACCTGTCCCTGTGATCATCAATGAGACGTGTAGTTAATGGATGGAGTTTCATTATATTGAACTGGTGGCTCAATGTGGTCTACAAACAAAGGAGATCTCACAACCTTACTAAGTCAAATGTCTCACCGAATGAAGACTTACAGGTGTGAGTGAGTGGGGAAGAATGTTTTCTGCTATGGATCTGTTGGAGTCAAATTGTATGTGCGCAGGCTTGCATGGTCAATTAATCATGTCAGAACCACCACACTTCCTTTCCATGTCCAATCAAATTAACATAAATTATAAATGTTCTATAAAGAAACATGTGTGTGCAGGCTGTTGCTGGCACGGGCTGCAAACACGTCTATTGAATGAATCTATTCTACGTGGAATAATGATGTGGTGCAGTCGAACTTCTGACTGGCATCCAAGTCACGTCACACAAGCCCACACCTCAAACCAGTTTCCACATGGCTGTCACACTGACTGGAAGAATCTATTGCTCCATGTGCTTTCATGACCTGCTCATGTGTTACAGGGGTTGTGCATATGATCTGATATAATCACACAAAATGGTTTTGATTTGATTTACCTGACGGTGATTTGTGAGATACTCCTCCTCGGGTGGAGCTTTTGTTTGCCCGTGTGCCCCTGCATTCCTTCGAGGGGAACCCCATATCTTCATATAAAACTAAACTCTTCCTCTTTCTTCTTACTTTGTGGGAGAGTTGAGCGTTTTCTTTTGCTCCGGGTTCTTTTACATTTTATTTGGCCTTCATTTAATGTTTTGGGTGGTGTCCGGGAGGTTATATTGTTTTATTGTTTTGTGTCATCTTCGTCAGATAATAAAAACGCTTGAGACAGCAGCACGGTCGTTTTCCTTTCCTTCACAACACAACGCAGAGGTTTCCACACCGGTTACACATGTTGCTGACAAAGCCATTTGTAAACCAGTCAAGAGTTTACATCAAATTAAAGCAGATACCATTTGTCCTATAACCTACCAGTATCTCTTTTTCTAGATCATGGCTCCCAGACTGGTTGGCGATGACCCTGACCTCCACCACCCACAACCTTCACAGAGCCCTGAACCCTCGATGACCTGACTGACATACCAGGGGTCTGGGATGAGATAGGACCTACCACATTGACCACCCCCACATAAGCACTGGCAGAGGGCTGCCATGACAGACACCAGACAAACAGCAAGGTGTCCATAGAATAAGTGTGTGTGTCTGTGTGTGTGTGCTCATGTTGTGTGGACATAATTCTGTCTACACAGCTACATGGGGTCTTGTCTTCCTTATGGGGACTAGAAAGTTCAGCAACTTTACTCACCAAGATTTGTTCCAGAAGTGCAAAGCTTTAGCTTGTATTTCTATCACCTCTGCTCTTGTACTGAAGTTACAGTAGCATGGCAACCAGTTAGCCCCAGTCTGCTGCTCAGACACTGCTTATAACAACCTCTTGTCACGTGAACGACGAAACTATGGCTATAGCTCTTCATAAGTCATCTAGGAAAACAGCTGTCACTGCTAACGCTGGCTCCAGTATGTAGCAATAGTGAAATGTACATGTAGATCTTTATATCCTATGGCGTTGACATGTTGTAAAAGTAGGGTAAGGCTAAGTTTAGGTTAGGTGAAGAACAGGGTTAGTGTAGGCAAGTAGCAGATATGGTTTAGGGTTGGGGTTGAGGTTAGGGTAAGTCACCCACAAATGAATATATGTCCATTTAATGTTCTCTGAAGTGAGGGAGAGACATGACTTGTGTGTGCGTATGTGTGTTTCTGCATGTCCCTTTTACTCTCCCTTTAAAGTTCGCAGAAGGCAGCAGCGTTACCACCATCTACAAAGCAGTGTGAAGCTACAGCCCCCAGCTGCCTCCACTTCAGAGGGAGAGGGCATGTCAAAACAGCACATGGCTCTGCCCTGCCAAAGTCACGCCTGCAAGTGGAGCACTCTCACGGGTCATCTGGAGTGACAGAATGGCTGCTGCCCTCTGCTCTGGTTTCTGAGGCCCAGCAGACGGGATGGTCAGTTCTGTAAAATAATTTGTTCACTGCAGCACTTCAATCACACCAAACATGCTAACTGTGTTTTGTGAAGTAAAGCACACTCACTGATGTGATCTTTGAAGTGTAACCATTTGACCTCTCTGTATGACATAATTTAGCAGCATTTCTCAATTGTAGACCAGGCAGCAATTTGGCTTGTTTGGACTCTTACTTCCATTATGTTACTTCGAATTAAGGCTGTGCCTTTTTGCACGTCTCTTTTATCTGCTGATAAAATAGATCTACTATTATTATTGCGAGTTAGTTATGGTGAATTAAAGTTGTGGACATCATGTTGTGAATGGAGGGTTGAATCTGTTGATTCTAAATATGACTCTAAAATACATTTTCATTACGTGACAGCATTCAGCGGTCAAAGGAAGCATTTTTTTCCACATTCTGTTCCATGACAACAATAAACCATATTTCTAGTGTTAAGTCGACCCATTTGCTCTCCTCAGAGGGCTTTTTTGAACAACCTTGTCATTGCATGTGGTGCACCGCAGGCAGGAAAGCTACATAAAATGTCACTGACTTCTAATTGTGTTTGCGCTAATGCTATGTCAAGCCAGCCCTGGTCTCCTTTGTCCAGTCTGTAGGCCATTTGGCTGCAGTGAAGCACTTGGCAAGCCAGATAACAGGTGAATGGCCATGGTCTAATAGGCCATCTGTGGAAAAGACATTGCAGTCAATTAAGAGTCCACTTCCTCCAGTTGTGATGGCCATTAGACAGCCCTACCACGACAAGTGACTCTTCAGTGGCTTTTACTCTTCAGCTGCCCGTTCCTTTTCATTCACGGTGTCCTCGAGCTGCCCAGTCCCTCAAAGACTGACTTTTTGTCTAGTTTTGTTGTCCACTAGGCTTTTTTTTTTAGGTTCTATAGAAACGCTGTTTTTCCGAGGATTTTATGTGACCCTGATGGTCAAACAGAACCTCCTTTACTACCTCTCATGTCCTCACATATTCTCCCCTAGATCACACAAAAGGAACACAGCTCTTACCTCGGCTCAAGAGGACATCCTCTAGAATCATTACATACACACAAAGAACTAATTTAAAAGTCCTTAACATTTGTTTGACTAATGCATTTACTATTTTTCATATCTAGTCCTTCAGAATCCCCAACACACACACACACACACACACACACACACACACACACACACACACACACACACACACACACACACACACACACACACACACACACACACACACACACACACACACACACACACACACACACCCCTTAAGAGAAACAGTACTAGGAGTTTGTGCTGGTGTGACCCAGGGCTTCCAACAGCCTTCATTCCTAATGTGAGTTACAATAAGGTCAGGTTACAATAATTGACTTTATGAAACGATAAACAGACGCTCTATTTGAAAAGTGCCTAAAGATAATTTATGTTTGGATTTCGCGCTCTACAAATAAAAATTGACTTGACTTGACTGATGGGGCACTCCTGCCATGGCTCTGTGCCAGCTAGGATTTTTAACACTGACCCGAGCCAACTTTTTAATGTGGTAAAAGTTAATTTATTTTTTTTCCATTTTGTTTCTATTCTTTCTAAAGGAATTAAATCAGCTCTTTGTTCACACTGGTGAGCTGAACACATGTTTAAAAGCTGGACTAGCTTGTTGAACAGGAAGAGCAACAGCTGGGTGACACTCACTCGAGAGCACAGATGATTATTTTCATTTGCTTCAATGAACTAGTCAGTAAATGTTGTTCTTAGTCAAAGAGCAGGATATCGTCACATTCGGTCTTGCTCACGAGGGTGGATGTAATGTTTATTGTTGTGGCCAAGCCTCAGATGTAATCTCTGTGGGTGTTATAAAATGGGAGGCAGGTGTCATTCACACATTTTGACAATGCAGTGTAGTAAAAGTCTTATCTTTCTCTTCACACATATGGCACTGTTAAACTATGTTTGTTCTTCCTCCACCCTGAACTCACCACATTTCATGTCTGGAAGTTTACAACATCCACCATGTAGTTTCTCACTACAAAATCCATATATCATTATTTTTAATTACATTAGGAAGACAAAGGACGGATCACTCAACTCCTTGGTAACTGAGGGAATATTTTCCCTCTGTTATTTTCTGACTATTTAAGCTGGGTCCAGGTTGCAACATCATAATACAGTAAAGACTTTGTATTAAAATAGTAAAGAAAACAGAAATATTGTTAGCAATAGAGCACATTTAATATAAGATTGTCATTATTTTGATGAAATCTTTTAGATGAATTTTAACTAATATATGTAGTATAGTAAAATATATATTTGCCTCTTAAGTATGACACACTGTATCATCAGCCACAAGTACCTCAAAAATGTATTTAATAGCATTACTCAAGAGTAAATAATATTTTGTTTAGACCCACCACTAATTATATGTATTGTATTTACCAAATAAGTGGTGACCACAGTGAAAAACTGAAAATATACATATACAGGCTGAGGTTGGACGAAGAGAGGAAACCAAACACAACATCATTTTCAAGAGTTTTAATAATTTACTAAAAAAAGAGTGTAAAAGTAACAGATCTCTGCCACTAAAGTGGATCTGTTTGATATTCAAAGTGATGAGAGATGTAACAATTTTTTTGCAAACTTGCCCTTGTCTGTACATTTGTGTACACTTACTTGGCAATTTCACCTCTTGACTGTAATTAAATGAGTTTTGCGCCATATACTATATATCAAAAAAGCTCACAGCAAAAAAATACTTTGATATGAATCACTTGAAAGTAAACCAACCAGCATGAAATGTACAGCTTTAAGAAAATTCCAAAAAACACAGCTGAAAAGTGTATATACAAACATGCTAGGAATCTAACAAAGAGCAGACTGAGTGAAGCTGAAGAAACAGGCCTTTCTAATGGTTTGCTTGACATCATTTAGGAGAGCCAATGAAATAAAGCATCATTCTTAAATATTTAATTACCTTGCAATGTTCAAATACCATGGTCTTCTATTGCCTATTTCAAGTTTTTTAGCAGAAGAGGAACACTTTATAAATATACAGTATACTGTATCTCCTGCATCAATTAGTTTTAATTTAAACATTTAAATAAAAAGCTAAAATGTTCAGTATCTGTAGAAAAAAAAACAGAACAGAACTCAAATGCATTTTCTTTGATAAATGTTCATACTGTGTCCATTTGTGAAGAGATGGTTGAATCCATCACCCTTATCATTAAGTGCCTGCTTGGAAGAGGTAATATATATTTATGTATATACATATATATCAAATTCTATGACATGATATAATTTGTATAAATATGGCATCTTTACAATTGCATTAAAATGACAAATTTTATTTCAGATCCCAAGACAATTAACAGTCAATTGGGAAAAAAGGCCTTGTTTAAGTTTCTCATTTTTTTGTTTTAAATATTAAAAATAAGTCTCAATTCTTTGCAAATGTATGTCTTACATTATAAACAACATGTCTGTCTTAATTGGTCAAATATTTCCCATTGTGTTCTTATCTAAACACTTTGGAAGGTGAGGAAAAAGTGCCATTATCAAATGCTCCCTCTTTGGAGTAAATTAGGACGTTTGCCCCTTTCAGAGTAAAGGTAAAAGTTTCATCAACCAACTGCAAGTCCCAAGAAGCTCAACAGTGCTGTTCTGTACAAAACATGTAAAAACACCATTAACACATTAATCGATGTAACAAAGCCATGGGTTTGTGTTGTCATGCCATTTTGCTGGTTGTACAGTATGGAGTTATGAGGCCCTGCACAGATGTCCCTTTTCACAGGTGAGGATGTGATGTGAGATTCGTAGAGAGCTTCTGTCATCCACAGATGCTTCAAATGCCACTGACAAGTGTGGCCCACGTGGGACATAATGCTGCTTTGATCAGGAGGATAGAGTCAACATTGTGATATGTCAGTAAAATGGGCATAGTTGTATAGATCCATCTGTTTCTCCCTCGGAAAGCACCATAACGGGCAAAAGAGCCAGTTTTGAAGGTACAAACTGGATTTGCACGGTGTCGCAAGTTATCTCAAGTTATTTGTTCAGAGCGTTTCTCTCTTCTCATTCGTTACATTCCAGGCCCAGTAGAGTCCGACTTGCCCCCGTCCTTTATTTGGCCGTTAAATCCACGTGTATCCAAAACAATGGAAGAGTTCTGGTGCTCTCTGGTGCCCAGAAGGAGGAAGCGTAGGCACACAGGAAATGAAGGTGACCATCAGCCCCCTAGAGTTGTCCTTGAAGTCTCATGCAGCTAAAGCATGTTCAGGATGGCATTGTACATTTGGATCAGTACGGCCAGGTGGACAGGCAGGCAGGATTGACGATCTTGGGTGGCAGGGGTACACGTCAGCCAGGAGAGGGCGTTATACTGCTCCAATACAAACCTGTGTTTGAAAAATACACCATTTTATCATGAGCTATTTGCACAAAATTGCTCCAAACTCTTTGACAAATACTTAAATGATTTATGATCTAAAGGTCTATGAAGAGTTTGCAACTGATGACAATTTTAAAGCAAATAACGGCACTTGTAAATATTCTGTTATTTTGATAATATGCTAATTGACATTTTTAAAGTTATTACATTCATTTTTAATTCATTCATTGAGTTTTTCACCGTACCAGATATTGTACACTAGACTCATTTTGAGAAAATTAATGCTATTTGATGTAAATTCATCATTTAGTCTTTAAGAACAGAGATTTTAAATTATGACCTGCATTTACTCCGTAGCTACTTGAATAAACCACATACTTGTGAAATTGTACTTCTTCTGCACAGCAGGTGATGAAGGAAATCTAAGAGGACGACATGTGGTAAGTGTTTACCTGAGCACATCAGAGGTGGTTTTAGAGTCTAAGGGGTGAGGGGTTCTCTTAGTCTTGTCTGTCACCAGCTCATCTGACTGGGCTATGGAGATGTGGTGGTGGAGAGACGCCTGAGGTGAAGGAGAAAAGAGCACAAAGTCAAATGATGAAGGCTGCTTACTGTAGCTTGAGTGAGTTGCTTCCTTACTATTTAATCACATAATTACAGCATTTCTGCATGAATTCTTGATCTTTTCATCTCTGTATATTTTGCTCTCAGATCAAATGAGCTTTAAAGTCACTCGCCCACGCACTTACACACACACAGTGTTTTCAGTACCTTGAGGAATAGTGGACACTGGCTCTCGGCCTGCGGGCACGAGGCCCAGAACCAGTGAGGAAGTCCATTTGCTTGTGCGGTGGAGACATAGTAACCCAGAGCCAGCGGCTGCTGCTTCAGCTCCTCTGGTGGATTGTCCCTGGACAACAAGCGCTCTCCTTGGCTCTGTACACACAGGAGAGGTCGCCAGAAATTAATTACAACCTTTGCTGTGATCCTCACAAATCCTGGGTCATGGCCCATGTCACTTATTCATTCAAGCATCTTTCAGTTCTGAGCATCTGCACAAGCACGAGTGGGTTGTTTTCCTTCAACAACAAAATGTGCTCATGGTAACACATGAAAGAATGAAAAGAGTGCTGCTCAAAGTGGTTATAATCATTAACAGTGCATATGTGTGTCACAATGACAGATCATCTGTGGCTTTAGTGAAATTCAGTGATTACCACAGCAGATATTAATTCATTACCTACATTTTGAGTTCTGCTTAAACCAAGATGTCAAGTCAAATATTTCTAGGTTACAGTATGCAAGCATTGGAGATCAATATGTTACAGTATGTTTTAAAGTATCGCCACAGCAAACGTCTACTTTTATGAGGTGATGTTTTTTTTTATTTGTTTTTTTCATTAAGTCAAGATGCATGCCAAGAACATTGTGCAAAAGGACAACATGTGCATTTGGCTGTTCCCAGAGTTTGTCAGTACTGTATGTACTGTAAAGTGGTTTAATATAGGTTGTCAACACTCTTCTTATTTGCCTCCAAGACAAATTCCTTTGCATCCATTTCACTTGGCAAATGGCAAATTCTGATTCACGCCTGATAATATCAAGTGCAGAGTGTCACTGAAGACTGCAGGGGAGCGGTGGTTCGCATACTTCAAAGCACAAAGTCCTACCTGACCCTAAAAAGGAAAGTGTTTACTTTCCACCAAATTAGGCATATGATAAGTTCTAACATGAATTCTGACTCAGATTAATTAGATAGATCAAACAATCTCTATGATAGCCAGGTCTAATTAAATCCTGTAACCTCCTTGTTTCTGTTTAGACAAATCAGCAGAACTGGATCTTCTTTAAAAGCAATGATTAAATGGTACAGTGTAAATATAGTAGTATGCTTTTTTCCCATGTAGTTTGGGGAGGCATGCTATTTTGTTTCTTTGTTACAGGGTGTCATTAGCTGCAACCGTTGGATGTTTTTTTTTTTTCCCCCTGACTCACCCTGGTGTGCTGGAAATGTGAACCCATTCCCATCCCGGACGGAGAGCCAGGTGAGGGCACGGGAGAGGTGTTGGGGGAGGGGTGAAGGTTGATCAGCATCATGTCCTGGCCAATGTCGTTCTCCAGTTCGTCAGGGAAGGGCAGATCAAACATGTCATCTGAGGAACAAATAGAGTGTGAGCACAGATGCGGTTAGTCTAACCTGTTAAATGAACAATGACACCTGTCCAGTCATTTTAAACATTGACTGAAATGATGGTTCTTCAATTGATATTCCCATCTTTCATTCACAGATGTAGTCCAGGTCTGAAACTTCATCATTCTTTGCACAAGCTATTTGTGATATGATGTGACTGTGATATTGGTGAGATGGTTTTTTGGCACAAAGATGCCCCCTGCTGGCAAAAAAATAATATATCTACACCATTTTTGAAAAAAGGATTTCAAGCAATTTTATAACCATTGTTATTATCCTGCTGTGTGTTACCATTATTGTCCTCCGTAGGGTAGGAGCTGGGTGCCAGCTGTGTAGTGGCCGAAGTAGGGAAGACTAAGATGTGTGTACAGGAAGCATCCTGAGGGGTGTTCAGCTGCGAGGTCTGCAGATTCAGAGCAGTGCTGCGTCCAAACACCGAGCCCATGGTCACTGCATCTGGACACACACACACAGATACACAGCAGCACAGGTGAGGAGTCTATTTACACAATTCTGCTATATTGTGACATGACATCCAATACTGTTATCATCATAATTTTAACCATAAACACCAGCACTGGCATGAACATCATTTATGACAGAGAGAGTGGATTGGCCGACTAACCAGGCATGATCACAAAAGATCCCTGTGGCTCCATGGCTACCAGGCAGGCACTGAGGATCGTAGGAGAGTCCGTAGCTGAGATCCCACACATACGACAAGCCTCCCTCAGCTGGCGCCCTAATGAATGGAGGGAATGCTCCCCGAGGAGCGAGCTCCAGTCTGGTAGAGTCAGATGGTGGGAGGTGCACGAGACAGACAGGGAAACAAGATAAAAGTAGAGACATTTAGAGAGAGAAGGGATGAGACATTAAAAAGCTTTTTAATGTAAACACTCCCCAGTTCATTTTATCTGTTGTTAAAACTCTTGAATTAAACTCAAAAACATAAAATGAGAATGGAAAAATGACGCTTAAAGCCAGAAATAACATCTTAGGAAATAAGGATACTGAGCCTACAAAACTTGAAATGAATTACAGGAATCTTTTGAGGGGTGGACTGACTTATACAAAAGGCAAACATAGTATCACACACTGTATGTGCAGATGCGTCTAAATGAATACTGAGGGAACTGGGTTAAAGGACACAAAATCCACAAGAGTTACTTTTACTCCCCAGTGTAGCACTTAGAGAAATAAAGTGATTATGAAGTAATACAAACAAGCAAAAATCAGCACAACCCTGGTTTCTCCTGAACTGAAGTGGCTCACCTTTTAGCTCGCCATGTCCCAGTCTGCCTAAACGACCAATCACAATCCTCCATGGCAGTGAGGTCATCTGAATGATGCCAATGCACCACTCCCACAGCTTCTGTAGGCCCATCTTCCTGGCTGAAACTTTGGGACGTCGCGCCCTGAAGTAAAAAAAAAAACAAAACAGAAAACAAACAATGAAATAGTTGAAGAGAGCTGAGATTTAGTATGTAATGTCACAAAAACAGAAAAGTCAAAAACACTGCACAGGAATCAGGTCATAAACATCAGTTTCTCACCTGTTAGGGACATCAATGTTGATAATACACGTCTCCAGGAGCTCCCCCTGTTGGTCTGTGCAGGATACCAGGATCCAGCGCTGGTCATGTGATAGGCAGTATCCCACATAGAGCACATTGTACTTGGGAGGAACCTCTGCCCATACCTCTCCTTGTTCTGGCTGCTTGGGACGAGTTGGACCAAGGATGAATGGAGGACAATACATCTGCAGTGGGCTTGGATGCTGGAGGAGGGAATTTCAAAAGTTAAATATAAATTAACAATGACATGAGTACTAAAAAATAATTCACAGGCTACAATTACACAATAAGTTTGTTTTGCTATTCTCACCTCTGGACCCTTTAATACACAAGTGACAGTGGACACTGGTCCAAAACCAGTCAGGGACTTGATGTGTGTTTGCTGGGGCAGCAGACGTCTGCACTGGGAGTAGCAGGAGAAAGCCATGGAGCGCAGGTGCTGTAGGTACAAGTGGCTCTCACCACTGGCTGGTTGGAGAAGATACTGGCATGACACCACCTGGGTAAGAAAAAAACAAAAGAAGGAAATAACAGATGGTGATGATCACAAGAGAAAGAGTGAATTATCTTTAATCCTTGTGAGGAATGAAGTATCTCTGTACCTGTAGCACCAGTGCAGGTCTCATCGTCTCAGGCAAAGTCTGTAGCATCTCTGTGTAGCAGCGGAGAAGCCCCAGTAGCCAAATGCTACCTGCCTCTACCTCATCCGTCTCTTCTTCCTCTCCCCCTTCACTTCTCGCTGCACTTGAGCTGAGAAAAGCATCCACTATGTAAATGACAATAGCTGGTGGGTTGGTGTGGCTGTCCATGGAGTCAGCCACAGTGGGGATGCCAATTCTAGCCTGCTCTGCAGTCCTGAAAGAGAGCGCGAGAAGAAAAGGAGTTGGACTAGTTCAATTGTGTGGGACAAAATGCTAACAGGTGATTTCTAAGCAGTAAATCAGGTCTTACAGTTCGGGGTTTTCTGCTGGTGTGTTAGCTGGTGGCGTAGCACTAGAGGTTCCCTTAGATTCGCCGGCTCCTCCTTGAGTCGTCTCCCCTGACTGGCCCGAGGTCGCTCCGGTCGGGGTTGGATCGTTCGCTGAACTGACAGTACCTTGAGCTTGTTCTCCATCAGGAGCCCAAGTTTGAGTCTGCCCGGAGGGGGCAGGCTGAGCTGAGGACGCGTTGTTTACAGGAGGCTGGGGTTTGGGAGGCAGCAGAAGACTGCTGTCCAGAGGCAGGTCTGCCAGCTGTGGACCTGAAGGGAGGAAAAGAAGTGTCTTTCATGAATTCATGTTAGGGTCCATATATTCTTTCTTTCTTTCTTTCTTTCCTTTTTTCTTTCTTTCTTTTTATTTATTCCAGCCAAGTCAATTTGACAATATCATAGCAAATCACAACATTTTCTTATTCCTTGGTTGGAAGGGAGCAGGGAGAAGATACATATATATTATATTATATTGCCTGCCCCTCACTCAATATCTAATTATTCTAGTAATCTGTCACTGAGCAATAGTCTTACCATAAAGTAGACAAAACAAGCATAATAACCACGAAAAAGAATAGAATAGATATTCTCACCTAGCTGCTGCTTGCAGGCATAAGCGTAGAGTTTAAGTTTGCTGAGGTTGTCGGTGTGCTGCTGTCCCGCCCAGGGTCCAGTCATCCACTGGTCCACATCCAGCTCTTCAAGCTTTTCTGGCTCCACCTCTTCACCCACACGCACAAGGCCATCCCTGGACACCTTGGCCAGAGGACGATGTTTCCCAAGGCGGCAGGTCTGGAAATAGAGTCAGGGACACCTTTTAGTTTCTAATTACCGACATTTATCATTCAATTGAATACTCTTCATCATGATGTGAATATGTTTTAACCCTACTCTTGAATCATAATCCGATATCCTACCTCATAAACAGCGCTGAGCTCCTGGAAGAAGGCCCGAGCTGCCGTCAGCAGAGACGGGCTATTGGGGCACAGCACCACGTAGGCCACATCCCTCTGCCCTCCGTAAGGCTCCAGCAGCAGCTTTTCCCAGAAAGGTAACGCCAAAGGAGACAACGCCAAGAAGTCCCTCTCCCGGTCATAACCCAGTAACACTGGAGGTATGGGCAACGGCTCTGGTGACTCCTCCGAACCTTATATAAATATAGTGACATTTTTAGTTTGCAACAATCCGACAGTGACATCCCCGTGGGCTCAATATTATCACTTCAGAGAGGTACAGGAGTGCCGGTAACAGATTCATTTATGTAAAGGTTGTGTTGACTCACCGTAGGAGCCTCTCCCTGCCATCTTATGGAACTGCTGCCAGGTGAGCGGACCCTGAACGTGTTGGATGTTTTCCCAGGTCCGTCCTGTTCTCTTCTTCTGGATGGCATCCTGCAGGAAAGGCTGCAGAGACAGCAGCATACGAACCATATCCTGGGATGACAACATGCTCATGTCGACCACTGTGGAGGTTGGCAGAGAGACACACACACACACACACACACACACACACACACACACACAAGTACACACACACACACAAAGGGAAACATAAACAGGTGAACACATGTTAACGAGATCCTATACACAAAAAGAAACAAATAAACACACAAAACACATTAATACATAGTTTAGATAACATAAAAGCAGTTAAAACATAAAAAAAATAATATTCCCATCATAGATTTTACATTGTGTAAAATAACACTCAATTTATGGGAGTTGACGGAATATATCAGTCAGATCCATTCTTACCGTTAGTGTGAGGCCAGGAGTGAAGGGCTGTACTTCTGACAACAGCTGGATCTACTTTCCCTCCTGTGGGGTTGTCCACATACTGCAGCCCCTGTTCCAAGGCATTGTAACACTCCACACAGGCATCGCTCCCGTCTGCCCACTGCTTTTCCGACATCCAGCTTTGCAGCAGCGCCCCTTTGCGGCCATGGCAAGAACAGCTGAGGGGGAGGTGCAGTGACGTGAGGGAGGAAATGGGCTGGGAGCACTGTTCCCGCAGGAGGATCATGACAGACGGAGAGGCAGGGGCTGCGTCCTGAGGCCGCTTGGCCCTGGGGTCGCCCATGGTTGGGTCTCGTCGGCAGAGAGCCAGCCTCCTCTCAGCTGCCTGGCCTACCTCCGAAGTCCTACCGTAAATATCCAACTCATCCTCCAGGAAGAGGCCCGTGCCGTGGGCCAGCCGCCGGTTTACAATGGCACTGAAGCCACACATACAGCGGTACTGATCTTCGCAAGTGGAATCGGGGATATACACCCCCACATCTGCTCCTTTGACATTCATATTGCAGGCACAGATACAGCAGCTGTCAAAGTTGCGATCCTTGAAAACGTTGAGGACAGAGTCTGAGAGGAGGAGGATAGAGTACAGGCTGTGGGCCTCGGGCAGGGAGGGTCCTGGCCGAGCTAGGGGGTCCACAGAGCTGAGAGGCAGGCTGGTGGAGGGAGTAGAGGCTGGTGAGCTCAGCTCCGTACCGTCCTGCTTCACCGAACCCTGCCCGGAGCTCGCAGCATTAATGCCCCTTGGTGTACGAGGGGTTCTTGGAGTTGGCACGGAGAAGCGGGGAGTGGCAGGGGACGGGAGGATACCAACGGTGGTGCTCACAGACGCAGTGGTGGCACTCATCTGGCCATACTCCTGATCTGTGAGAGTGTTGACACTGGGGATGTTTCTGGAAAAACCACATGGAGGGAAACAAAAACAGAAAAACACATGGTCAGATAGACAAACAAGATGATTGGAACTCTCTGTGGAGCAGATCTTGGAGGTCATGCTTCTCCATAAACCCAGACAGAGTGAAATCCTTTGAACTGGCTGACATTACCATACTTAGAGCACTACACTCTTTGCACTGAGGCTAAAAACTTAACTTTGTATACAGTATTACTCCTTCAGAGACCACATACGCCAGCAGACCCCTTTTAAAAGCCTGAGTAAAAATGTATTTTACGCTTTTCAAATTTGACTACTCACGTGTAGCCGTCCCTGATGAAAGCGGTATTCTGGGGATGCATGACTGTGGGGAAATGCTCCATTTTGGGTAGGAGGGCCCACGATGGACGGTAGTAACACTGCTCAGGGATCTTGAGTGGTGGTAGACTCTGGCTGGGTAGGCAGGACAGTGGAGCAAACATGGAGGAACCTATTTGCGGCTGGATTGGGAAGAAAAATGTAAATTTGTAATTTACAGCAGTAACAACAAGCCGCACAGAGTATTGTTACAAAAAACACAGCCACTAAATACAATACAGAATATTTAATTTAACTAGTGTCAGTGTCTTGCTACTAGATGATAATGATATCTTATATTTTTCTTGTTTTTTATCGTCAACAAATTAGCAGATTAATGCACATTAGTGCTCTGATGATTATGGGAGGTTTATGTGGAATTACACTCTGCAATAGACGACACTAAAGCAAACTGCAGTGCCCAAGCTCACTGTAATGAGGGCTCACATCACCCTGAGCAACAGTGTGGCGCAGTGATGCAATGGAGCTCTATGGCACAGAGCAATAAGCTGCTCATGCCAATAGTTTTACAGTAATTGTTGGTTTTGTTTTTACTTGCCACAGTGCTTAGGCATCCTGTGTTCAAATTATGTGCTGATGAAATTATGAAGCTCAATATGTGTCACTCACATTATCCACAGGTTTGAACATCGTACTGTATGCTATGTTTTAACTGCCAAAGAAATGTCACATAAGAAACAAAAATCCACAAAAAAAGACTTATAGTGTGTTAATGTGTCCAGAGTTGGTGTTCATGAGCTGGCACTGGCGATATGGATATTCCCCAAATCATGACTCTTATTTACAGAATCTATAAATGTTAAAGGCAGCAGTAAAACACAATAAAAATCTTTTTGTGTAGCCTGTAGCCTCCAATGCCAATAAGATACCTGGATACAATTAATTCTAATGTTTCTGTTTGCATGTTTTACAATGAGTTGCACACAAAAAAAAGGCCTGTTGTTTGGAGGAGCTTGTTGTTTTGTGTAAATGAGCAGATGCACCTAATAGTAGCCATAGGTGCATTCTGCTATAATTAGCATTACCCAGCTCACAGAGCCTGCAGTCAGTACAGATGTCTGACTCACAACATGGAGATAGTTAATTAGCGAGCTACAGGTATTAGTGAAACGATTCCAGCATGATATGTGAACTTGAGCAGCTGCTTAGTCGCGAGCTGCAAGTTAGTCAGCACGGATTTGCAGCGACTTCCCCTTGATGATCGGATTTATGTGGATTTAAGCAATTTGTGAAATTAATTAACCGGAAAGTTATGCTTTTATATTTAAATGTGCAAGATGTGCTGCTGCTTCGGCACTGATTCCTCACCTTGATGTCGTCCTGCCTGGGACTGGCCATGCTCTCATCCATCTCCATCCTGTTTTCTGTAAGTTGCGTGGAGGCTAAAGGCAGCGGGTGGTCGGCTGCTCCGCTGGGTGCAGGTGGCTCTTGGCTCGGCGTGTCGCGATATGTCATGATGGGAGAGAAGGCCGGATGCTGCTCTAGAGAGGGCGGGGTGGGAAACATCCGCTGGAGTTCTGCTACTGCTGAAAGCAGACAGAAATGGAGAGAGAGAAGGCAGAGACACAAAGTTGTGATTTACCATTTATAATAGGATTCAAGAATTATCATCGCAATTCCCCCCAAAAAACAAAGCTCCAGTCAGATTCCTCTGAAACATATTGCATTAAGATTTTACAAGTGCTAAATAAGCATCAAAGAGACTCACTTGATGGATAAGGTACTGCAACTCTTCCGTCCTTCCCAAGAGGCCGATCTTCTGTCGACACCGGCAGCTTTGCTGAGTGCTGGTTGGGGTAAACAGTCTACAAATTATTACACATAAGATTGGAGGATCAGTTTTATTCAATGCAATATTCTGTGCTTCAGAATATTGAAACATAAAACACACAGGATGATGAGAAAATTATACTTAGATCTAATAGCAATGCCTGGAAACTGGAAATGCGTTTATTTTTCTCTCATGCTAATTTAATGTGTGCCAAAGCCGCTGTGGAAAAGTAATTTCATATAAAAGATGCTCACACGCATAGTGTATATAGCACGTAAACCATGATGTCTCACCCCCAGCTCATCCTCATCTTCATCAAATATGTTGTCTAGGTCAGAGATGTTGACCACCAGATCTTTTTCTCTGGTCAGGGAAGGATTGGCTTTGGCAGCTCCGTCATCTTGACCTGATTCATCTAAAACAACACAAACAATTTTTTACCCAAATGCTCAAGTATACTCATGACACACTTCAGTTTGTTATATGTTTGAATATGATGTTGATGGCAGTGGCAGTGTCACACCTGATTTTGGTGTTGAGTTAAAAATGGACATAGCATCTTTCCCATCAGGCAGTGCTCCATTGCTGGTGATTTCTTCTCCCTGGTGGAATAAGAATATGATCAGTTCAGTTCCAGTGTAAATCTTTAAAATGAAAAACATAGAGCCCCCTTTTTAGCAGCTACCGTGTCAATGAGATTCCACATCCCCAAATTGTGAAGTTTGAAGTAAGAAAGATAAAAGTATAAAGTATGTGCATTTAAAAGGTATGAGAGCATTTGTACTGTAGTTCAGTCTGGGATATGTGATTTTTTTTAACCACTTGGGGGCAGCAGAAGTCAGCTGCAAAGACAACACTTAGACAAATGATCACTTTTAAGGTTGATAAGGTTAATATGTTAGCAAACAGCTGCCAGTTTATACATGCGGCAACATGAAAATGAATTCATTATGCATTTGGTCTGCAGCTATATTAAATCTTGTATCCAAAGAAAAAGCTTCCTGCTGCAAGTGGAAATGAAACTGACATGTGATCAGAATAAATCAAAACAGCGTTTCAGTTCAGGTCAGTTTCAGGTCAAAGACATGAAACTCACTCTAAAGTAGATCTTTTTTGCTGTGAGTTCATTTCTATAACTCCATCTTAATTAAGTCGTGTGGCCCATATTACTATAATACAGGAATTTTGATCACAGGCTCTTTGACTGTTTTCATTTTTTTAAACTATGTGTGTTGCCTTACCTTGGCCTTCTTGCTGGGTTCTCGCCCTTGGCCCTTTAATCTCTTGGAGGTGGAGAAAGTGTACTCGATGTCTCCTTCCTTAAAGTCGTAGGGATCATCCCCCGGCTCGCGCAGTGCCTCCACGCCTGGCTGCTGGAACAGGCCCAAAGTGTGGATGTGGTCCCTCACCCTCTCCTCAGAGATTTTAAATCTCTTGAGAGTCTGTGTGTACAGTCTGGAGGAGACGAGGAGACAAATTGCGATCAATGAATCTGTGATAGCAGTAGCGGTTCATTCTCCCTGTGCTGCTCATATTTCATATCTAATCTCACATTTCCAGATTAAGTTAGTTGCTTTTATTGAATGTATCAAACATAGTAGCTTGAGTAGTACCTGAAAAAACCCATCTAAATCCCCATAAATCACATTCTTTTTATACTATATATACATTTTTATCATACATGTTTCATATATACTTTAAAATACATACAGTATTTTGTGTGTAGTATGATTATGGCTCTGACAGCACTGCCCAGTGTTTCAAAAAGAAAATCTATATTCTTCATTACTACATTCCTTGCTCTTCCTCTCCACATGTAACGAACATTTTGCAAAACACTGTCACTGTGTGTCTCCCCTACCTCTTTAGTGGAGCTGCTTCACTGACTGCCTCTGTCTTCACATCCTCTAATTTATCAGAGGGGAGTTCAGGGGGGCTGTAGTCAGTCTTATCAGTTCTGGGAGTCCTGAAGCCTCTCCACCAGCCAGCCCCAGTCTCCCTCTGCTTCAGCAGAGCTGTATACACAGCTGTCTCGCTGGTAATCACTCCCAGCCCTGAAGCTCCGTCTGGACAGACAGGCATATCCACAGGCCCCTCCAGAACCTCTGGGTCCTGCACCCGGGGGTGTGGACTGAGCGTGGGAGGAAGTGGCGACATCGGCGAATGGAGAAGGGACTCCGGGGTTTTCCTGGAGAGCGGTTTGGGATATTTGCAACTTGGCAGAGCAGCCAGGGGCTCCAATGGTGGCTCCAGTGCCACAAGTCCCCCGAGCTGGGGTCCTCCTGGCGAGTCCTGTTCCAAAGGGGTTTCCTGTGTGACAGACAGACGGTGGTGGAAGGGGATCATGGCTGGCCTCTTGGACTGTTTATCAGCCTTTTCTGCCTTGTCACTGGTCTTGTGTTTGGGCACTGAGGGAGGGTACAATGATGGGCCAGAGGACTGAGAGGGGTTGGCACTAGTCTGGACGTTGGCAGTGGATGTGGTGGTCTGATTCAGCTTTTGCTGCCGCAACCTGTAACACAGTCAAGCAAAAACAGAGTTAAGACACAGTATATCCTAGATTAAAATACAGTTAGGCTGTTCCTCAGCTGATCCACAGAGGCAAAATATTTTCTAATTCAGTCATGACTTAGGCGTTACTTTAATATCATAAAAATGGAAGTCCTTGAGCTGCCAAGTCATCCATTTTTCTTTCTTTCTTTCTTTTTATTTATTCCAGCCAAGGCAATTTCACAATTTGACAATATCATAGCAAATCACAACATTTTCTTATTCCTCGGTTGGAAGGGAGCAGGGAGAAGATACATCTTATATTGCCTGCCCCTCACTCCATATCTAATTATTCTATATAGGTGAAAAAAAATCTCTTAACAAAGTCTTACGTGGAAGCTGATGATAAACACGCTTACTGTATACTGTACATAAACTGTAAGTACACTGTGTAACACTGTTGTTGAACAGCTTGGCTGGAGCTCTGTGGTACCTGGAGCAGCTGCAGGGTGCTCTCGCTCCCAGATCGTTGAAGTCCCATGTGGTAACTCCATTTGGCACTTCCTTCTTGGGCGTCACGTCAGATGGCGGATTCGGGCTGCAGAAAATAAAGGGGTCCATGAGGGCGGCAGCTCAACTGCATCATTGCACTTCAATGGTAATCACACCAAACAGGGGAAACAAACTTGCTTTAACTTACACGTGCTGAGGCTGGTTGAGATAACACTCCCTCCAGGCCTGATGGACCACCTGACAGGTAAGCTTCTTCCCAGAATGCTTTGGGCTGATGCTAGCAACCCCCATGCTGCTGTCTGGTGTGGGGACACTGGAGACGGAGGTCACAAAGCCACTGTCCGCTGAGAAAAAGAGTTGTCGAGAGTCGATGTTAGGATACAGAACTGACTGTTTGATTTTCAGTTTCCTCCAAACACCAAAAAACCATCTTCATGTTGTTGATATTAACGGAAAAGTCTTTCTGCATAGACACAATTTTACATTCAAATGCAAGTTCAGGAATGAATATGACTCATTCATTGCATATTTATTTGTATTTTTATTAGTCAATAAATAGTATTTCCCAAATCTAAGGCCACTTAAGCAGCAATTATCTGTCAAACAATTGCTCCAAATAAATTATTGTGCAGTAAAAAGTTTATTGATAAATTACTTTTATTACTTCTTTTTTTTAATGCATTTCAGATAATTTTTCAACATGTCAACAGGTATGTATGATGTGATGTGATGTGATGTGTGTGTGTGTGTGTGTGTGTGTCTGTGTTGCTACCTGAGCAGGGCTGCTCTGGGGACGTCGGCGGTGTGAGCGGCACGCTGCAGTGGTTGGGCTCCCTGTTGAGGCCCAGAGCTACAGGAACAGGTGGAGGCTGCTCCACTGGTAGGTCCCCCTGGGCGATCAGCACAAAAGCAGCTGGGTAGGTCATCCTCACTCCACCTGGGAAGATGAAAAAGGAGGACGTTATTTACGGTAACGAAACTAGAGGGTGTGCGTGCTGCTCACTCTTAACTGTCAAAAGACGGTGGGAGTCAGTGAAAAGGAGCGGTAGTTATTTTTTATGATGCATCGCCCATAGATGAATTATTGTTGTTAAAGATAACATCATAACATATTTTCTAAGGAAAAATTATAGATTCAGCAGTCATCTCCAATAATTGCTGGCAAGTACAGCGGCTATGAAGTATAAGAGATGCACTTGCTCTATATATACTGATGTGATCGTACATTTTCTCTCACTGCTCATATAAAACATCATCTTAAATCCCTTTACACTCACGTCTTGACTTTAATTTCAGGCAGCAAACACTAGACAGGCTTTCCTCTTTAGATTTAAAAGCCACTGGTATCCATGGGAGTTTTGATTTTAATCAGGTCAAACCAATGCTCTGGGATCAGACTGATTAGACAAAGCTGTTAGAGTAACTCCCTGCGGCTTTTTACCACGACTCCACTATCTTTCCTCCCTGTCTCTCTCCTCTCCACTTTTCTAGTTATTTCCCCTTTTTTCCGAAGACCGCGAGGATCATTGCAGTGAAGGTACAATTCAATAGCACTCCCAACCACTAATACCCCAGCTCTATACTCCTGGGAATACACTGTACATGGAGATCAAGGTTAGTCAATGATCCATGTTTGCTTTACCAGAGCAACATGACCCTGGTCTAACATGTTTTTGTTGCTCATCTCCTGCAGAAAAGATCTATTATTATGTGTCACTGTGTTATTATAAAATATTACATGTTTTAATACTGTTAAAGTAAATCCTGCTACTGGATATACATTTTTCACCTTCCACAAAGTTAACGTAAAGCCACGAAACTTTTTCCATACCTACGATGACCTCCACCGCCACGTGACAGTTGCGATCATAGGCCTGACTTGCTTCCTCTTTTTCCTTCTCTCCACTTCCCTCTTTTTGCGGGAGCACCATAGGGTAAAAGTAGCTCCAGTCCTCCATTAGCTTCCGTACCGCTGGCTCGCTCATCTTGTAGGCCTGACCCGTGAGGGTGCCGCTCAGACCGTACGGACTCAGGATCACTGCAGACAGAGAAAACAGATAAGAAAGAGAGAAAGTGTGTTTATTGTAAAGACACACAGCAAAGACACACATAGAAGGGCTTATAGGTAAATAAAGGTAGTTACAATACAGGTACAAAATCAATTTATGACAATTTATAACAATGTTGAGGTATATTTCTGCTTAACTTCACTTCAGAAGGAAATATTGTATTTTTTACATCACACGTCATATTTTCTAACAACTAGTTTTGTTAAAAAAGATTTGACATCCAAAATGGAAATTATATAAAAGAGGTTAACAGTATATATTTAAAGGAAAGTAAAATACAATATTTTCAATGAAAGCCTTTTATGTGTTATGTAGTATTTATACAGTATATTGTGGTAATGCTACTTTTACTGAAGTAAATGATGTGACTGCACTGCAGCTTCCCCCACTATTACAGTAATTTGCATGTTGTGTTCTGTACAATACAGCACATTTGTATTATAGATGTCCAACAGTAGTGTAATACATTTCTGGCTGTACTTTGCTGCGGTGCATTTGCAGTGATCATCACTCTTATTTTGTCCTGTGTACATAAACCATCAACAAAAACAATGGGTTTGTGGTATTACCTTGCACTGGTGTGATGGAGGTCTGCGCGAGACGGATGTGGTTTTCTGTGATGTGGTATGCAGGCTGGTGCTGGGCGATCTCCACGCTTGTGCACACGTTGCTCTCCCCGTGGAGGAAGAAGGAGAAGGAACATGATAGGTGCTCGCTGGGGACAGAAGACGGCAAAGGTTCAGATCATGAGACCACAGATAGACAGACACAGACAGTACAGGGATGTGGTGGAGGTGTGTGTGTGTGTGCGTGTGTCCTGTTGTGTGTGCTGTGAGCAGTTGCAGAGAGAGACGTGAACGGATCCCTCAGAGCACCAGCTTGTGCACGACATAAAAACAAATTAAATGGCAATATGAGTTTGCACTGTCAGACAGACAAACTCTCTTTGTCCATTTTAATTGCGTGTGAATTAACCAACACAACTATAAACATAATTGAACTGAGATTTAAATTGAATTGAAATTACATTTAATTATGTTCAACTTCAGATTAAATAAAACCCTCGAATCAAATCTATTGAAAAACAAATGCGCACCGTGAATATGCCAGTCTTTCAGGCAGCAGCGTGACAAATGATGAGTGCTTTTCTCCAAATAGCAATTTAGAGAGCAGACTCAGAATGTGTCTTTGTAAAAGCCTCGCAGATCTCTACCTACATTGATCATCTTCATCATTTCCCACATACGCTCCTTATTGCAGGTATAAATCCTCATTTGCTTATGACTGATTGTAGTGACTACATGTTTACATATGCAGTGCTCTCTTTATTACAGGGCGCCGGCACAGTTCATCATGCATTGCTCTTTTTTTAATCACGGAGGAGTAATTGTCTGGGCCTTATTACAATCTATATACCAGTGGGCGGGCTGGACATCATTAACTATCATCGGCTTCTCTGATGTATATTTTTAATCTATAAAGCTCCTTACCACCTTGGTTTATATATATCAGACTGACAATAAAGTCAGCAGGTACTGTAATCGCCTTGTGATTACCCTGCTGCCTATGCAATATCTCCTTTGCCCTGAGGGAGCTGGACCTCCATTTGAGCCGTAATGGATCATCAAATTCAATAAAATGGCCAGTTCCACAGTCACTCATGGGCAGAACTGAACACAGCCATGAGGGAGCCAAATATCATGCAGTGTTAACCGTGACGGCCTCCAGGTGGCGCTGAGTGCACCCAAAGAGACACAGGGCCAATTTCTCTGCCTCATAAACATTCCTGATGCTCCCAGAGAAAAAACATACCCTCATAACAGCAGGTGGTTTGAACACAGGTCTGCACAATCACAGGAGGAAGAGCAGAGCTAAAGCGCATACATATGCATGCACGAGCCTGCAAGAAAACAGGGACGAGAGTGCACGTCGCTTTCACACCTACAGGCACTTGCACACACACACACACACACACACACACACACACACACACACACACACACACACACACACACACACACACACACACACACACACACACACACACACACACACACACACACACACACATGTACACCCATACATGGCACTGGTCCATCATCTCAGCAGTTTGCATCTCTTCAAAACATGAGTCAAAATGCTTTCAATGTCACCGCCCTCCATCCTTGTCCTCAGTGCATCATTACACCATAAGAAGAGCTATATATAGCTGCATAGGGAAGCTCTGGGGAACAGCTGCAAGTCAAGAGTACCAGTCCAACTAACTGCCATGCACATTATCAGCACACAACCACAATTTACATTCAAGGAATTTTTCGGGTCTTAATCGCAAAATGCTCTAATTATCCTCTGAGTATTAAGTCGTGAGCCTACATGGATAGAAACAACTACGGGGTACTTAACATATGTAAGTTAGTAAGTGTTTTTGTTAGTATTATTTTTATTACTGTTTTGCATTGGCTGGCAGAATAGCTGTTTGCTTGGCAGATTGATTTTCTGCACATCGCTATATTAGACTTCCTGTTCTGCTCCTACTTACAGCCTAACAACCCTGCACAGATTACACAAGGCTGTGAAATGAAGCATCCATTAGTATTTATTTCCCTCTCGTGTTGATAACTCATGTTTATATTGTTATTATATATTTTTTATGAGATGTGTGCGTACTGAATGGGGCTGATGTGTCTACAAAAACACTATACCCCCCAGACCCCTCATAAAACCGCCCTGGCCAAATAGCAGGGAATCACTGTTGGATATCCACACTGCTCTCTTTGTGTCTTCATCTCATCTTTCTCTGTTTTAAAAATCAGGCTGCGATCCAGCAGAATTCCCAGGACCCCTCAGTATTTCAGCTGAAATGACTGCATGCTAATATACTGTAGAGCTGTTCGCGTCAGTGCTCCTTATTGATTTTACTTTATACATATATGTTACGGGAATGCAGAGACGGAGGCTACGGATTGTAAATGATTCAGTTTATGTTGCGGCAAAGCGGAAAGTTTTGCTGGGTAAACAATTACATTTGATAAACTATACAAGCAATCAATCTAACTACTAATTAATGTGCAATAATTATGAGCTAAGATCTATTATGACTGCAATAAAGTGCAATTAAATGTGAGTCAGGGAAAAGCAGAACTACAAAAAGAGCATCAAACTGTAGGCTGACGCAGCTGGGAGATTGATGCTCCCTGTCCTTTTACAAAGGGCATTTTCCTGCACAGTAAGCGGGTGTGAGTGTGTGGACACACTGGGCTTCTTGCATCCTCCGGGACATTTGTGCAGTCGGCAAGCGTGTGTGTGTGTGTGTGTGTGTGTGTGTGTGTGTGTGCGTCTGTGTGTGTGTGTGTGTGTGTGTGTGTGTGTGTGTGAGAGAACAGCGGACAGAGATGTGAGGCAGCTGTGTGTGCTGGGCTGTATGAGTACAGGTATTAATAAATGAAGAGGAGTGATGGCTGAGACTCGCCTCAGGGCTGACAGTCCTGTTGAGAGATAGAGAGAGGAGAGGAGAGGAAAGGAGAGGAGAGAAGGAAGGGGAGAGTGGGAGGGGAGGGTGGTTGAGAAAAAGAAGTGAGAGTGAGTGAGAGTGAGAGGAGGAAAAAAGAGGACGAGCAGAGTAGAAAAAAGACAGAGATGGAGACAGAGTGAACACTAGAGGTAGAAAAATTAAGGAAATGCTGGAATAAGACTGAGACAGAGGAGGAAAATAGAAGGATGGAGAGGAAATTAAGAGGACAAGGAAAGAAAGATACAGTATAAAAATGAGGAGTGAGAGCAAAAGGAGTGAGAGAAAGAGGAGGAGGTGAATAATTCAGTGCCACGCACTGCAATTGCTGCACACATATCGATGAGATCAGAGTTTTAATGGGTGGCTACTGAGCACAATTTTATGGCGAAATCAATCAGGGGATGTAGAGCCAGAGAACACACAGACACATCACATGCTATCCTAATGTGTGTGTGTGTGTGTGTGAGGGCGAGAGAAGGGGGGGGGGGGGGGATGACTGTATCTATTTCATTTGGCTTCATACGTCGATATGTTCCTGCACTTTTATGCAGCATAAATTCAGTAAATGTTACAATATGTGCGTATATGCATGCAGAGGATACAATGTACGCAAATAAACCCACTGAGGATGAACACATAAATAGAGTTCATCATACTGTATGCACATCTGAATGTCACTGTAAAATGTGAGAATGGACTGAGTGTTGAGTTCATGTGACAACGTGTGTCTTTTCACCCAGTCACAATGCCACCAGCCAGGCAGCAGGGGAGCTGGTTAATGTCTGACATACACCATGGACTTGACACACGCGCATGTGTCACACACTAAAAAACAATGGTTATCTCGGCTGTCGTTGCAGCTCTGGTGCCTAACCCAGTGGGAAAAAAGATAAAGAAAGATGAGATTAAAGGAGATGGAAAGGAATAAACAGTAAAAACAGCTGTGTGCAAGACAGACGCACAGATCCTCTGTTTCCACTGTTACAGGCATCTAAAGCTCAAGATCTGATAACTGTATTTAGAAATCATTAACTACAGTCGTATGCACTAAGCAGGCATGATAGCATTTTTCTAAAGATTCCCTCAGATCTGGAGGATTAATCTGCTTAATTTGCAACTTAAATTCTCAGTCTTCCACCACAGCAGCACTATTACGAGTTATCTTCATCCTTCTAGCTGCCGAACCCGTCCTACACAATCTGAGCACACCTCTTGGAGACACAAGCCTGTAGACACAGCTCTGGTGTATGTGGACTGATGCAGAGGATGTTTATCCTCTTGTAAGCTCTTGTGAGCATTATGTATACACAAGCTCCCAAAGTCCTTCTAGTGCATTGGCACAATAACTTTATTCCATACAAACAAATCCTAACAAACACACTCAGGCTTATTCAGGTGTTTGCAGGTGCATGCATACGCTTCTGCATGCATGCAGTCACACACCACTATTAACTCAGGCATAAGGGGAAGTCAGTCAGCTTGATGTATTATTCAGTGGCCCCCAGTGGCTGGCTTTCGCCAGTGTTGCTATCACAATGTTTGTGTGCTCAAACACTGCTCCAACTATTTATATGGATTCACAATGGAAAAGTGCCATGCTCCAAGATATGTGCACACTCACTGCCCTTTCTATGACTGACAAAGGAAAAGGAAGCACAGAAAAATATCAGCCTTCTGCAGCTGACATTAGTTTTATTGTCATTGTTGGAGGAAAAAGCCGAAGTCGCTAACCTGAGTGAGAGCATCACTTTGTGCTACCACAGGCTTTTACCTTCATGTCTGTGGTTCTAATTAAAAACGAGGAAAAAGATCTGTTGGTAGGCTGTTGCTGTGATGTATCACCGTCCTCTCTATTGATCTGTGTGTGTTTTTTCTCTCTTCTGCTTGCTCTCAATGTTTTTACCAGGTAATATTAGAAATCTGCTTTGTGTCTCGAGGGAGGCTCAATACACATGTAGAGCAACACCTTTCAAAGGAAAATGCAAATATTTCACTAAACCAAATACAGTATTTAACAAAGTACTTGGGAGTGAGAGGGTTGCCTCCTGGGATCCTCTTAATGTACATGTAATCCAATGATCTCTATTAAGGCTGTTTTACTACTGACAAACTGAAGCACAAATAACTAGAATATCAAGATTCAAAAATGGTATTGTGATTATTAATGTACATTTTCATTTCATTTCTGTAGCAGTGGTTTTTAAACTGGACTCCTGGAATGAGGCAGCAAATATCAGAAACTGCAGTAGCATGGTCAACCACGCAAATTACTCAACCACAAGTTGGTTTTGAGTCCACTGACTTCCATGATAGAAGTATGTAGAAATAACTGAGTCTTATGTCTAATGTCTCATCAATGGTGGTCAGGACAGAAGTGCCGAAAAGACAAAATAAAAACAGCAATTAACGAATTAAGCCAAACTAAAAAATGTTAAACATATTTCAGTAAATTTTCCATGCAAAAGTTTTCGTGTAATTTGAAAACTAATAAAGAAACAATTTTTCATATCCACATAAAAAAATACAGATTTCACTCTAAATGTATATATACTGTGAAAGATTGAAAAACGTTTTAGTTTTCTTCCATTAAACTCGTCACATCAGCTCTATCATCATGTTTTGCACAACAGTTCTGAATGAAGATGAGGAACAAAGAAGCACGTGACTTTCCTTCACTCATTACAACTGAGAGCTGCAGTTTTTCAAGGTCTTGAAAGCCCTGGGGAAAATATTTAACTAAACAAACCAATATGAAAAAAAATTAGCTCTGTGGGCATTTTTTTAATTACACTTTTTATATTTGGCTGTTTTTCTTGTTTGAAATGATTTTGTGTCTAGTGGTGATGATTTAGTAACATGGTTGAACTAAATATTGTTTATAACCATCTACTTCCCCACCTCCCCCTGCACAGATTCATTTACTTTGGGAAAAGTAAAAATATACAGAAAATCTTGACATCGGTAGATTTATCACACAGGTCCGATGCAGAGGACAGAGGAACGGGAAAATGGGAATGCCTTTCATATTTTTTTGTTGTTTTTATTTCTGGAGATTCTGTGACCTTGTTCATCTGGCCTAACACCAAATGTGTGTTGCCTAGGAGATGGCTAATATCTCAATGTCACTGGTCCCTGAGGAGAGGAGAAGAGAGGAGAGGAGAGGAGAGGAGAGGAGAGGAGAGGAGAGGAGAGGAGAGGAGAGGAGAGGAGAGGAGAGGAGAGGAGAGGAGAGGAGAGGAGAGGGATGGAGGAGGAGGAAAGGAAGAGGAGTGTGTTAGAAAACCTATTCTGTCAGGTCAAGTAAGGATTTCTGAGATTTTGAAGTAGTTTAAACGAGCAGTGCAAGTTGTTTTTGTTTCATGGTCAAGCACCAGAGGACATCTCTGTTACGCTGTAAAATGTGAACATTATTCATGCATATGGCCATGAATGCAAATGCGAGCACCTAGATTAACAAATATACTGTGTACTGTACTTGGCATGCATAGAACTGACTGAACTAATGAGAGAGACAGGCTCTAATACCTCCATTCATCCGTCTATCGTAATGATTAATTTATGACCCCCCACCTTCTCTGATCCCCACCTCCCTACCACACACACTGAGCCTCCTCCCTGCTCGTCCTCCCTCTCTCTCCCTCTCCCTCTCCCTCTCTCTCTCATGCCTCTTCTCTCACACTCTCTCTGTATCCCTGCAACTCTCTAGCTCTCTTTCTCTCTCATGCTCCCCTCAGCGTCTGATGCAATCCGTTACCAACCCAGAGTGCTTTCCTCCCATTCAGACACAAAGAGATGCGGGAGTGCTGGGTTGGGGAGAAGGGGGTGTGGGTGGTGGTGGTGGTGATGGGAGGGAGGGAGGGAGGGAGGGAGGGAGGAGGCGGGGTGGGGGGGTTGGGAATCTTCTCCCTGGATGTGCCAATCCTCGCCATGCCCGGGGACACATACAAGATAAACACCAGATAAGCCTGACAAAGGCAGCAGCGCCAAGGAGCAGGAATTGGCACGAGTGAGGGGGCATGGCATGGTTATTAGCACTGAAGCGCCCCCTGTTGGGGATGAAAGGCACAGTGTGGGAGTGAAGAAGAGACAAAGGAACTGGTTACAGCTGAGGCAGGAGGTCAGTGTATGCCTAACTGAGCAATGTTCCCTCATGGCACGAAAACACTGATGGCCAGGGATCATCATCTGCAGGAGTTCTTAGGTCTCACACTGTCAATTGTAAGGGCAACACTGCTATTCTGAGCACAAGGGGTGGTATGTGTATGTGTGTAAATGTGTGTGGGTATTTAGGATTGCATGCGTGTTTGCATGTGTGCTGGAACCAAACAGTGGAGATATGTGAAAAGAAAAACCTGCCATGCTTCAATTGCACACGCTGTGACACATGCAACAGCTGCAGAGCTCCACTAAAACAATACCACGGTGCAGCCGTCTACACAAGATTTGCGTTTATTAGCGTCTGCGTGTTGAAGAATATTTCTCTCTGTTTCTTTTTTCTTTCTTTTTTTTCTCCTTCTCTCTTGCCTTTCCTTCCAGGATGTTCAATAATTCACAGACAGTACAAGTCAGGATTGGCTCAGCAGGGGGCGTTCCAGCTGGCAACATATTCATACGGCGCAGTCAAAGTGATAAGGAATTACATGATGTACGAAAGGGGCGCACACATGCAAATCACTGCACACGCTCAGACACTGGGGGTAATTTCAGATGCAGAAGCTCAATACCCAACATTTGTCTCTATGCATACAGTATGTGCGCACACACAATGAGGGACTGATGTCTTCACACGTTCCTGCACCGACCCAAACGTTATTATTCTCTACTACTTTGTTTGAATCATTCTCCGTAGCTCTTTCTCTGCCAGTGACTCACCCGTTTATTTAACAGCGTTGGTCATATTTGCAAATGCTTTCTTTTTTTTCCTTTTCTTTTTTTCTTTACTTTAATCTCATAAAAGCAAAGTCATAGCCTTTCTAATGGGCTAATTAATGAGCAACCTTATACCTGGAGCAGGATAATGTGTCCGATAAATGCACACAGAGACACAGAAAATCTGTAAAACGATGTCACAACCTCTAAAATAAAAGACAAAGAGGGGGAAAAAATAGTCAAAGTTGCCATACATTACCGTGTATAAGCTCACCTTTAATTACTGTAAGTCAATATACAGGTTATTATATTGCCTGTGGTTAGGTTTTGAACCTCCCCAAGAAAGCACAACATTTGTCTGAACTCCTTGTTATTGATTCTAAAAGTCAATTGAAATCTAATGGAGGGAAGAACAAGTTCCTGCTAAAATATCTTCCCTCCTTTGGTGTTTGTATGATGGAGGTAGAAAACCCTGTTTATTACTTTAGTCCAAAATATCCTATAGTCTACTGTACAGTAGACGTTATCGGAAAGAAAGCCAGTGACCGAGTCGAGTGCTCTGGAGGGGGTGTCAGGCATAAGTAAGTAAGTAGATGTTGATTTGGGTTGAGATCTAGTGAGTGTTAACATGTGATTCGCATCCTTTTCACCATCATTAAAACATTCAGTGCATGCTGTAAGATCTGCATGCATTATGGTTCACCACTCATTACATTTTTACCCCTGTTTGTTTGTTTGTTTGTTTGTCAGCAGGATTATGCAAAGTAGCCAGTAGGTACTGTATGGTTTGTGCTGAACTTGGTGGAGGAACGGGTCACAGGCCAGGGAGGGGCCCATTACATTCTGGGTCAGATCCAAATCATTTACTATGAATTTTATTCTCTCTCTCTCTCCCTGTCTCTCTGAACCTGGTGTATGTTTTTTGACATTGGCTTTGGCAGAGGTCTGCACTCTGAGTGCCCTTCTAGTTTATTCAGATTTTTCCTTTCATCTGTCACCTGTATGCACCGTGTATTTCACATTAGACTGCTTTTATATACACACACAAAAAATCAAGCCTCCTCACAGTGCTACTCAGAGCTCTATAAGTATGCAATACAGGCGACACACACTCTCGAGATGTCACACAGCGTGCCTCGCTGAGGGACTTCTCTGAACCACCTGCTCTGAACAGCTAAACCTGAATTTGCTACCGCACATCACAGCAAAGTGCACTTGTGTCAGCAACTTTCCCCAGCGAGGATTTCCTGTGTGCGTCACCCTAATTTACACCACATTTGAATGACAACACAATTTACAGCTTTCCACTTCAAAAACTACAAAGTAAATGTAAATATGTGGATGATTTCTTTTTCTTTCCTTTTTTTTTGTTACATTTGCTGCCTCTAAGCTAAATTCAAACAGATTTCTTAAAATGAGCCATTTGACAGCTAAGTGGTTTCCTCGGAGCCATTTACCAGAACACTTAGCATTTGAGCTGTGCTATGTTAGTGATGTGAGGAATGCTGCATCCTCGGCAGCAGGAGAAGATGAAGTGGGCACACTGAGCTGTGAGAGGGAACTATAATGGCTGAAGCAACAAGTTGAGCTACTGTCATCACACCCACCCCTCTTCTTATTCGGTTTCAGTCTCTCTGTCTGTCTCCCACATTGCCTACACAGTTACACAGTGTGACACCGACACACATACACACACACACTACCCTCCCCTCACCCAGAAGGAGAGAGAGAGCTGTGAGAGCTCGACCCAGCTCAGCTCTCACCTCTCACCACCATTCATTCACCGTCCTGGTTTTTAATAGTCTCACACCATGAGCCAGTCGCTGCAACACCGAGGGGAGGAGACACACAGCAAAATACTGAATCACATGAAAGCCATTCACACTGCGCAGCTGTGGCACACACACACACACACACACACACAGAGGGTCACACACATACTGTAGTGTACACAAAGATCAACCGCAAGATTAATACAGGTAACTGGTGTTAATGTTTTCTCACAGCACAACATACATGAAACCTCACGGGCACAGAGACGCTTAATGTGTTAAAGCCAAGTGACAATATCTCAGTGGTGTGTGTGTGTGTGTGTGTGTGTGTGTGTGTGTGTGTGTGTGTGTGTGTGTGTGTGTGTGTGTGTGTGTGTGTGTGTGTGTGTGTGTGTGTGTGTGTGTGTGTGTGTGTGTGTGTGTGTGTGTGTGTGTGTGTGTGTGTTGAACGCTCACTTACCTGTTGCCCAAAGACTTTTCTTCCAGTTCGTGTGGCTTTAAGAACCACTTCCCGAGCCGCACAAACCCTTTATCCATCAGGCATCTGCAGCAGTGAAGAGAAGTAAGAAAGAGAGAAAGAGAAATCATTCACTGAACTAAGAAGAGCAAGAGACGGAAAATGGTTTGACATCTTTTTTCCTCCTCTCTTTCATTACAAACAGGAGGATGCTGATTAACAACACCACCTAAACAGGAGTCAAACAACACACAGTAATTCTTGTGAAGCTGCGAGAGGTTTTGATTCAGCTTGTGGTAAGTGTTGTATTTCATTACACTGCAGATTGTCTCTCAACAACAGCCCCTATAACATCATTTTCTGCCCTTGATGTGAATTTCAAAGCTTCTATGAGCAGAAACAGTTTGATGTGTTTTTTTATATTTAGTTGACCTTGTAAAAATTGAATCACTTTCTTTTGTATCCTTTCTATCAAGAGCCAAATTGAGCAGCGAGAAATGCAAACAATAATATTGACTCTAACTCCGGCTCCTCTGACTGTTACAGCAGCTTTGTGACTTTATTCACTCCACACTAACTGCAGCGGGGACAGTCCCTCGGCTGCGGCTGAGCACAGTGTGAAATGTGGAGTTTATGACGTGCGCGCAGGAAAAGTAAAGCTAATCTTCTGCTAATCTGCCTTCTTCCCCCCTCCTCCTCCACCAAAGCAGCGCTTTTTCAAAACCTGGCTCTTTTCATCAGATCAAACTCCGATCACATCAAACAGTTCAGTCATCGTCGTGCTCCCTATTAGGCTGGTCCGCCCATCTGCGCACCTCCTTCACCACATTTCAGCCTCCTTTCGCAGACAAAACTCAGCGCCCTCAGAAGTTTGACTCGTCTCTGTGTGCAGGTGCCAGAGAATTTCCTGCTAGATCCTCTGACCCGGGTCAAGGAATTACACCATGATTTTATAGACTCTTCTCCACTCACACTCCAGCCAGCTATCCGTAGCTTTCAGCCTCTACCTCATCCACCATCATTTTCTTTTTCTAACCATGTCTCTCTCTCTCTCTCGCTCTTTGTCTCTGAAACAATTCATTTTATAACAACATTAACAAACAAGTTGTAATAATGTGGAATATGAGGTCACAGCACAGCACATGCAAAAACCACATTATAAGGTCAGTATTGATCCCTGTATGAATCCATCATATCAGATCACACTGTAATAGTGTTAATGGAGCATTATATCAGTGGAGCAAGCACAGTGGGTGGAAATGCTCAAAGCCAGTGCTGCAGATTCAGTCCCTTTACAACCTTATGCTTATGAGCAGTTTTTAGTGGTTAATCTTGTTTATTCTAACACAGGTCATGTTGGAAAATTGGAAAATGTAAAACTCATACATCAAAAGAATATTAAGGCACATGAATTGATGCATTGATTTTTTTTAACTACATAATGGCATTTAAACAAGTTGTAAACACAGACATATTATTGCTTATTTCTGACTGAACCACACTGAAAAACAGTATATATTTGAAGTAAAGAAAAATATGTTCAAAAACATATTTGCTTGAGTGACAGGTGTCTTATATTTTCACATTTAACTGTGTTTTTGTTTGTGTTTGTGTCCTGCTGGTCCCACCTCAGCTGCATCCTGACACCACCTTGTTATCAAAATGTCAACTGTTGCCCACAGAAACTGTAGAAAGTTGCACAGAGCTCTGCAAACGAACACCAGCCTTCAACCCACACTGATATAAACCAGTCAACCCATCAGTAGAGTAGTGCCCATGTTTTTCCTCCTTCTAATTATATCCTATAGCACGGCCTTGTGCATTGTGCTGGAAATGTATATTATTCAGGGTCAATTGACTAATGTGTATATTTTCTTAAACATTGTATATATCTATTGTTTTGTCCACGGTGAAACCAGGCATTACATTACGCTGTCATATGCCAGCTCCTGAGTTGACTGAGTCCTGAAGATAATTTAACTCCATTGATAAATAATGAAATGAAATCCCTCCATATGGAAGCCTGCTGCAGCGGGCTTCTATAAATCTAACCTCAGCACCAGCGGCAGATGTCTGACTTACTTATCTAAACAAACATCAGTCTGTCCAACTGATTACTCTGAGACTTCAACCAACCACAAAGCCCCCACTTCCTCTCTGTTATTCCTGCCTTATGCTGAAAAATTCAAAATAATGAACAGTGCTCTCCTGACCATTACAAACTCAGCAACATCCCATAAAATCCACATGGTTTATACATAAAGTGATATTTTGTAATTTATTCTTGACAAGAGTTTTTTTGCATAACTGAAGTTTTAATAACTTTATTTATTGGCCAATCAAACCAGTGGTTATTCTAAATGCTGGCAACAATAATAAAAACAGCCGGTGACAAGGGTCAGTTCACCTGCACAATCTAAAAAGAGAGAGGGGAAGTGATCCCTCCTTCGCTGAAACAGTGAGCTATAAAAGGAGTTAGCTTCAAGGTAATAGGAAGGTTAATTCAGCCTGCCCCCTATGATGATCACTGATGCTTAACTTAATAGAGAGCAAATATGTGCTGCTTCATTTAACAGATGGCTCTGACTCAGATAGGAGAGCTTTGGGTACTTGAGCAAGTGATTCCGCACTCAGGTTATAATTTCATTAAGGTGAAGCTCCTGGACGAAAACTAAAGCCATCTATCAATTAGGCCTCCGGTCCTTTTGTTTGGGGGTTTTTGTGGAAAATCCCCCCCAAAAAACTTTAGTCCCATTTGTTCAGAAGAGAGAAATTACATTTAAAGTGTAATTTTAAATGACTGTCAATATATCAAATATATTAAGATTAAGGATAATTTATAGACAGAAAGGTAGAATATAAATTCAATATAGTAACCTTTCTGGTCAAGGTATGCAAGAGCATTTCGATGGATCGCTTTTGAGCAGCGGCGGGGAGAATCACATTATAAACATAATCAAATAGTTTACTCAGCCCAAAGTATAAATATTGCACTAAAAACCACTCCAGCACAAGTAGAGGGCCTGCACTCAACTTACATTGGACTATTAATTAAGTAAATATTAATAAGTATTAACTAAATGCACTTAAAATCTGTGCTTTTTTTCAAGAAGAAAAAGTAAAAGCACTCCTTGAGCAGAAAGTCCCCATCAGTGTTATTATATTAATACATCATGGAAGGGGTAATTAAATGTGGATTTTCACTTACTTTATATCTCACAGCTGCCCTATAGTTCATGAACTTGCCATGTTTATGTAGAGTAATTAAATCTGACACAAATGCAGCAAAGGAAAAAACAAATTATTTCCCTCTGTGTAGAGAAGTTGACGTATAAAGTGGTCAAAGATGAAAAGCACTCACACTTGTTTCTTAATTAATTGTATTTTGTTACATTTCACCTCCACTTCAGTGCAAAAAACTCCAAAATGTCACGACATCATGAGTTCTATTCTTCATCAAATATGTATCACATTGTACATTACATCACGATGTAACTATGCCTGTTATGTAACATGTTTTCATATTCTATGTATGTCATTCACATCCTGACTGCAACCCTCTCTGTGCAGCTTGTGTCTGCAGAGCGACGGTGGTTTTTTACCTCTCCAGGAGGTTGTGTATGGCCTTGAACAGGAGCGTCCTGCACTCGTAGGACAGTCCGCACTCCCAGAGTCCCTCCTCAGCCACTGCAAGACAGGAAGACAAAAACAAGACCGTCACATTATGAATCTTAATATTTCATCTTCTTAATGACGGAGGTTTGAATGATTTTCGGTGACAGCAAAACATCTGCACACGCACACCAGCTCGAAGACACTAAACAACAACACATGATTCAGTGTCATGTGTTTATGGCTCACTCTGTCAAAACATGCTGCATGTGCTGATGAGAAAACCTGCACATCATACCAGAAATTACACTCGAAGCCATGTGTGCAAGTGCGTATATGTGCGTATGTGTGTGTGGGAGTGTGTGTGTCTGCGTGTGTGTGCAGAGGACGCTTGGCTGTACAGCTGTCAGGTTGGCTGCAGCGACAGCCCAGTCAAACCCCATGCAGTTGTCAAGCCCAGTTAGCTGGAGAGCGAAAGTGCGCCCGTATCTGCGCGGGCTGACACACATGCTTGTGCGCTCAGGTTTGTACACGCATGCAGAGTTTTATACCTCGACACTCTTTTCTTTTTTTTCTTTTTTTCCCTCCTCCTTGAAATCTAAGAAATCAGCTGCACTTTGCTCGAGCCGCTGACATGTCAGCGGCCGCTTCACATGTGTGTCCAACGTGTTGTGAAACAACTCTGCACCCTCCTGATTTCTTTAACCCCTTGACCCCTGCACCCCGTCACCAACCCCCACTGCCCCGCTCCCAAAAAGAGAGACGCATACACACACACACATACAGTGGCCAGTTAACAGTGTTTCTCTTTGTTCTTTGCCATATACCTGCAGGGCTGCTGGAAGAACTGGAGGATTGTGGGTGGGTGTTGTGTTTGCTTATAGGGTGGTGGCAAACAAACCAAGCATCACAGAAATACACAAGAAAAAAAAAAAAGAATGAGAGACAGAGGCAGAGGCAGATCGCCTGGGGGATGGGTGGCACAAACCCCAATAGAGGTTTTCTCTTCCTCTTCTTTCTCCTCCTTCTCTTGTTTCTCTCTTTTCCTGATTTTTTTTTTTTTTTTTTTTTTGGGGGGGGGGGGGGGGTGCGTTTATTTCTTTCTCCTCCTTGGTTGCTTTGTTGATATTCCCTCCTGTGTGTGCATGTGTGTGTGTGTGCGTGTGTGTGTACATGTGTATGTTCTTCTTCTTCATACCACAGTGAATGAAATTTCCTTACTCGCCAGAATTACCCTGTAACCATGGAAACGCTGGCGGTGAGAACATGGCGCCCTGGCATTCAATTTCAACACTGGTCCCTCCCGCCCCTCACCCTCCTCCTCCTTTTCCTCCTTCCTCTGTTCTGTTGCTTCCAACACCCCCCCTCCACCACCACCACCACCACCGCCGCCCCTTCCTCCTCCCTCACCCACCCAGTCCCCCCCCCCACCCCCTCCTCATTTACTCCTGCTTCAGGGCTCAGACAGGAAGCTCGCTCTAGCCAGCTCTTCAACAGAGGAGAGAGATAGAGCGAGCACCATGAGCAGAATGCCAAGTCTCCAGCAAATCCAGCTCATTAGCTCTCACTGTCTCTATATATCTTTCTCTTTCTTTCTCACTCTTAAAAATTCCCCAACACCCCCGCCCCCCATCCCCGTCCCCACACACCAATTTTGCCAATCCTCCACAAACCCGTCTTCATTTACTCTCCTCATGACCAGCTCCACCGTCAGCTCCTGACCCCTTATTACTCCAAAACTGTGTCACCCACTCCTCAACCTCAACATCCTCCCGACACTCCCATCCAAAAGTTGACGAAAACACACCCGCATGCACGCCCCTGAGCAGACGTGAAGGAATCTTCTCCACCACATTTTGCTCTCCTAATGATTCTGTAGCAGGTACAACGTGTTTTACAAAGCCCCTACAGTGGGAACAGCACACGCTTAAGACGCCTGGAAACATGCACTGCGCGTTAGATGCTCCTGTTTATATTGTAGTTGTCAAAGAGCCAGCTCACTGCACCATATCAACACAAGGTGTGACAAATCACTCTTGCAAGCAAACAAGGTCAGGCATCCACACACACACACACACACAGTGCGCGCAGACACACACACACACACACACATAGCAACACACAAACGTTATAAATATAGAAAAAGGAGTGCGAAATAAAACAATGATCTGATGTATTAAAGCAGCGATACCCTGTGGGGATGTGAGAGGCATACACTTGGAGGAAACACCATGAAACTGTCATTTCACCAACAGTCAGTCAGTAACCACCGCGATTTGAGTTTTTACTGCCAGTTAATCAGAGGAAGAACACAGATGGCCCAAGGGAGAAGCGTGCTGGAGACACTAAATGCACAGCTAAGTGCAATAGGGCTTTAAAGCATCATGATCCATCATTCATCACAGCCTGAGCTACAGGGAACTGCATCATGCCTGAAAGATTTTAAAGGAACTGGATGTAATCAACCTCAGTCTCAATTAGATTAAACTGAAGGCTCATCATTTTAGGTTTCACTGATAAACTGCAAGATTAAACAAAAAGAGAGAGAGAGAGAGAGAGACGGATGCATTTAAAATTTATTTTCACCAAGATCTTCTGCCCAATGTCGACCAAAATATTATGTTTGATTCCAGTAAAAGAATGTAAAATGGACTGAGTGATAAAACACCAGACTCCCTCTGGATAAGTATAAAAAACATTTTGTTTTAGGGTTGCATCTAATGACTGTTTTCATTATTAATTAATCACTTGTCTCATCTTTTAGTCTGACGTCCCCAGTTTGCTTGTTTTGTCTGACCAGCAGCTCAGAACATGAAGATATTCAATTTACTGTCATATCTGTCAAAGCAAATGCTCTCATTTGACAAGCAGATTTGATTTGATATTTCATTCAGGCATAAAATCTGAAAACAAAAAAAATGTGAAATATCACAGACAAATATGTCCTCCTCAGCTTATGTGTGTTTTTGGTCCAATACCACAGTGTAGTCGTAGAGATGTGCCTGAATGCAGCGTGTTGGATGCCATCAACATGTCAGCGTGAGAAGAACATCAGCCGCTCTCAAAACAACCAAAAACATGACGACCCGTGTTGCAGTGTGTGTGTGTGTGTGTGTGTGTGTGTGTGTGTGTGTGTGTGTGTGTGTGTGTGTGTGTGTGTGTGTGTGTGTGTGTGTGTGTGTGTGTGTGTGTGTGTGTGTGTGTGTGTGTAAGCAGCAGTTTCCCCCAAAGTGCCTTGGTGCACATGCAAACCCTGTGCCTGACTCTGCATGAAGTGTCTACAGTGAGGTAATGGTCTTACAAATGCATGTTTATTCCACGCATCCCCCCGCTCCTCCCCACCTCACCCCCGTGCCACAATGCTCTTAACTGCTGCGCCGCCCCAAACACAAACAAGCAGTGATGGAACTGGGTCGCCACTATCACTCTGTGTGTTTCCACCTCTCCCTCCCGTGCTCTGCGTCTAACCCCTGTCCCTCCATCTCTGCTTCCCTCTCTCGTGTCTCCCTCTCGCTCTCTCCCTCTCTCTCTCATTTTCTCATCCATCTTTCAACTCTTCCTCCCTCCTCTCTTCCCTCCCCTCACTGTGCCGGTCGGTCTCACACCACTAGGGGGAGTGACCCGCTCTCCGCTATACAGTGCTGCTGTGCTAACAAACACAAAGATGGTATTGATCTGAGAGGGAGAGAAAGGCGGGAGTTGAGGTGTGACAACACTCTGTCTCGCACACAGTGACACCTCTCAACACATTTCCTTCCTCCTCCTCCTCCTCCTCTTCTTCTTGTTCTTCTACCTCTCTCTCCCTGTCTCTCTCTCTCTCATTTGTTCATTTGTCCTGGATCAATAGCACCAGCAGACTTGGTGTCCAGTGGTGTCTTTGCAGCGTGCTGGCTATGAGCTCTCACTGGACAGTGAGTGTGTTCATGTAACATTGTCTGTGTCTATGTGTGTGTGTGTCTATGTGTGTGTGTGTGTGTGTGTGTGTGTGTGTGTGTGTGTGTGTGTGTGTGTGTGTGTGTGTGTGTGTGTGTGTGTGTGTGTGTGTGTGTGTGTGTGTGGCTTCACACAAAACCCCAGTGCCACTTTACTAATTAGCTGCCCTGCTGCATGTCTGAACAGAGGTTGGTCTCTGTTTGCTGCATGTGTGTTTGTCTAATAAGAGAGAGCAGGAGAATTATTACAAGGCTGCACAGATGGACAAAAAAGAACTAAAGAGAGACACAGACATGGATGATGACGATGTGTCCCCCATTGTGTTTGTGTGTCCATAGAAGTGGGAGTTAAGGGCAAAATTAATATATAGATAACCATGAGAGCATCATCTTGATTTCAAAATGTTACATTTTGAGTCTCAGATTCATTAGATGACTAACAATAACTGTTAATAACAATTAACAATCACTCTATGAGACAGTTTCTGAAACATGACGATAATAATAAAAAAAAAAAAAATTATACTGGGGTGTGGACACTTGACAAACACACACCTGTAATTATGGTATTGTGTAAAACTCCTGCTGCATTTCTATACGAGTGTGTTGGTGGTTTATGAGCAGCCTAAAATGCTGAATTGAGGTCTAAAGATGCCCCACAAGAAAATGAACGCTGACTGATTTAAAAACAGAGAACAGGCCGAGCAGTGGGGTTTAGATCAGCACAAAGAAAAGTAACTGTTGAGTCATTGATATTGATCACTGATGCTATCAAACCCTGCATTTATGTTATTTTTGATTTAATGCTGCAGTGCATTATACATTTTACTCGCCAGGCCTTAAAGAAAAGGTTTAGTATTGTTTTTATATTCATTTATTGATCTGCACATTTAGGCAGCAGTCTGGGACACTGTAGCCGAGTTTTACTCCCTCAGCTGTGGATAATTTTGACTTTTTGTATCTCATGACTCAGTTGCATTCTCTAAATATAAAGACGGAAAATCCCACCATGAACAGTGTGATGTGGAGCGGTCAGGTTGGCTACACCAGGCAAACTTCTAACAAGGCCAGTTTCTCATTTAACGCTCACACGAACATTAGAATAACAAAAAGACAAGTGCGGAGGGAGACACAAGGAGCCAATAAAGGGGGCTACTTATGGCCTTTACATATATAATAACAGCACTCCACTGTCTTTGTGTTGGCTGTTAATACGGCAATAATATACTGTGTTGCCCTGGCACTGAGCCAGAGTTAATGCAGCTTGGCCAGAAAACAGGTAGTACTGTTTATCTGAAGTTCATTCATGGAGAGAAAGGGAACAAAAACCATTTAAGCATGTAGGAAGTTTCAGGGAAGTTTTTCAAATCAGGATGTTAGGAAAACTTTTCTAAGAAGCTTATTAGTCAGGAACTTCACATCCATTCCTGCTTCCAATTTGGCCGTAGCTTTAGTTTGAGGTGTGGTGGGTAAACATGAGCATGACGAATCTTTTGCAGTTCCTGAACTTTGTAGTTCATAAACTTTTAAGTCCGGCTTTTATTGAATCTTTCTCGTCAAAAGAGCTTTCATTTGTCAACGAGAGAGAGAGAGAGAGAGAGAGAGAGAGCGATCTCACTACATTTCCTGTCTTTCACTGATTCTTACGTCACCACATGTGGCCCACAATGCTCCGTCTGCACGCCTTCAGCCAGCTGACTATGGGAATCTGCTCTTTATACAGTATATCAATGTCAACCTGTCAGTCCATCTGTTAGAGCTAGTTTAACCTACTTTTACACTGTACTCCCCCAACACATCCGTCTATACACTGGAGGAATCCCTATCCCCACGCACCTAATAAAGCTCCGTCATGTTAGTGGAGCCTCATCTCTGCTGCTTTAACTAATAAACATTGTAATACTTTTCCATCTGAATGCTCCTTATTAAAATATACAAAGCTAATCCAATTCCTACAATGGAACTGGATTCACATCAAGTGCTAATGAGGCTTTAAACACGCATGCATGCAGTGTTACAGAGAGACTGAAATGCTAACACCTTTAGCATCACCTTTCCTAAATGCAGCTAATTTGAGCTAGTTTGAGGGCTGGGCAGAGAGAGCTCCCTGACCTGTGCTCCATGCAGCTGATTACTCACATCATACCATGGTTGACCAGTTTATGTACTTTTCCCATGTTAGCAACAGTCTCAACTTCAATTCCTGATTAAATCCAAACTGTACTCTGATTATTATCTACTGGGGTGAAGCAAGGCTTCATTACTCAGTAATTGCTACCATAACTGAATATGGATGCTTCCCACATCTGTGCTGAAAAATAAGCTTGTTTGTCATCAGACATGCATTTCCATGGAAGCTATTACACACTCCCGTCTATATCCCCGGCCTTGCTAATTCTTGAACGATTAAGAGATCAAAGTGGCTTTTACGTATAGCTACCCCATTTGTTCAATTTCTCTTGAGCATCAATTTGAAGCAGCATGACAGTCTTACATAACAGTGTGAGTTTTGTGCTCTGGAACAGCACTTAATTCTTTGCTGAAGCCCACTATGGCTGTAGAAAATACTGTGGAGTTTAAGTAGAAAGAAAAACGCCATGGCACATCATGGAAAAGATTTACTCTGCAGGGCCAAGGTGGTTTGCTATTACCCATTTCAGTCACATGGGCATCAAACCTGCTGACATGAGATATTGCCTCCACACACAAGAACAACTTACAAGATCAGGCAAGGTCAATTAAACATCTGACACTGGCAGTGTAAGGACACGGCATCTGACTGAGCCTTTTATCCACCCGTATGTAAATACTGTGCATTTAAACAACCCTAGGCTATTGGTCGTACAGTTTACGTTGTGAATACCAATGTGTGCGCTTGTAAAATTCAGTTCAACCATTGCACTATTCAAAGCCTTTACTGTGTGCTTTAAACACACAGGGGTAATATAGTTGTTGGAACACGGTGCGTGAAATTCTTGGGGTTTACAATAGAGCGCTGACTTTTCTAACCTTTTTCTTATCTGCTCTTCAGATCATTAAGCAGCGAACACCCTGCACCATCTGCCCCTGTCCGTGTGACAGTCGCCCACACGTTCTCATGCTCTAGTGACACCATTTCCTAAAATTTTTTTCAGTGACACCTCTCAGCTCAACACAACGGAGCGCCCACCATGCCTCTAAATACACCAGCGATGCTCTGTAAAAAGAAAAAAAAAACTCACAGGGCAGTAAACAGGAAGCTCTGTGGGCTTTTGAATTTAACAGATTACAAATTTGTATAACCTCTAAACTGGAAGCACAGTGTCGCCTATTGCTTTTATTTCATCTCAAAACAGGTTAGATTTACAACTTCTGGTCAACGTCATGAATGCTGGCTGTGTGCTTATCAAATCCCTCTCGTCCTCCCTCAGCTATAAACACTGCAGGCACCCTAATGTTAACTTGCTCTCAAATCTAATCATCTCACCAGTGCTATATTTCGATAACGACAGATGATGGTGAGAAAAAAGATGATCAAGACTGAACCAGGTTTATTATCTGAAAGGAATTAGGATGAGGAAATAACCAAAAAAGGAACCTGTTAATATGCATTGCACACTTTCTTGAGTACATGTGGCTATGTAATGGCGAACAAGCTCAACGCACACATGGCAGGCATTGAGACCTGAGGAGGACAGACAGATGGACAGAACAAGGGGCAGCAGTGACAGCGGAAAGGAGGTGAAGGAGGAGGAGGAGGAGGTTCAGAGAAAAACTGAAGGGATGAGGGAGAAATCTGGAATCAATTAGGTGACTGAGATGGAGTTGCTTGCATAGTTGTGGGAGTGAGTCAGGCAGAAAAGCAAGAGCAGGGTGTGAGTGTTGTGCCACGAGTGTATGTGTTAATATAAACACGAGCACACAAAAGCAACTACGTTATTATACCCCGGTTATAGTAAGTATTTGTTAAGTAACTGTCCTTGTGCATATTCTGTCTACCTACATGTTTTTGTTCATCTCCCGCACCCCCACCCACCCCACACCCCGACAGCACTACTTGGACCAGAGGAGTCGAGTTGCAGCCAGAAAAGCCCCACCTCTCTCCCGAGCTGAGGTCAAAGTGGAGGGTAAGAATGGGTGGCTGGCACCGACCCAGGCCATGTCAACACAGCAGCTCTCAATATTCCCTTACACAACTTCCCCTCATTACTGCTTCGCACACAGAATTCACAGCACTTTTGTTTTCTATCGCTGGCTCTGACGATAGGGGAATTTGAATTTAAAAAGGAGAAAAAAAAAAGTATGAATTAAGCACAAACAGGAACTGTGAGAGAGCACATGTCGTAGAAAACTGGCTGTGCACGCAGCTGAGGTTTGCAGAACAAATCGAAATTTGCAGACATATGCACAGAATGTAACATGTTACAAATTTAAGTACCACAGATTGTGGTTTATTCACATGGGCTCTGCTATTATTGCTTCACAGCATGTCGCACTGCCTCCAGCGATGACCTGGTGTGAATATTCGGAGCCTGGAGCACCTCTGCTGGCATGCACGAGGAATACTGAAGAGGAGGAGGAGGAGGCAAGGACGCAGAGGTGCAAACAAGAAGTGAAAACATAAAGCGTGAGTGTTACTGTATATGTGTCAGTTTGTGTTAAACAACAAGATTAAGAGGAGATAGAGAAGAAAAGAGGCACAAAGATAGAGGTATAAAGTGACCAGTAGGTGTAATTCTCTGCGGGGTCAGACTCTCCATGTGCAAACAGGGATCTATTTCACAGACAAAGCTGCACATTTAACACACTCCCTTAAGGCAGGGGGTGTGTGGGGTGGTTGTCATGGCCATGCAGGAAATAGGAAGGAAAAATAAATGATTGAACAACACAAGTGGAATCACTCCATCCACAATGTTGCACCACCATGTTAACACTAGAAAACACCAGTCGCTTACAGCTAAAAAAAAATTCTCATCAAGTCAACAAGCAAGGCAGCACACATCACTCTAGGGCGGCCTATGTTGAAATTTAATTTGTAGTGTTACACTTGTTCGAGATTAAACACATTTTTTTCCCTCTGAATTTCTACAAACTATTTTTCATTTATTTTTAATTCAGTAAACAGAAATGACACATAAGCTGCTTTATTTAGCAGATCAGCCACTCAGCCCTGTGCCGATGCGAAGTGATACCGTGCGTGATTCCAGAGATTGTCATTAGTAAGGGCATGCTGACAGTGTAATTTATAATTTACAGGATGTTTACAGTATTAATACAGAGTCAATGGTGTAATTAGAGTGACTGGAGAGGATCTAGCTGGAGCTATTATACCAACATGAAGAGCAGAATGAGATTATTCTCTAATATAACCTGCTATAATGTGTGTGAATGTGTGTTTAGAGGTTTGGGTTGTGTGCGCGTGTAGAGGGGCAGTCATAAAGAGAGCAGCAAGAGGGAATAGTTGGTATGAGAGAGAGAAAAGAGAGAAGGATATAAAGGGACAGTGAGGAATAAAGATAGCAGGGAAGTCATGACAGATAGGAGATAAAAACGGGTTCTGTATGACGGTGAAAGTAAAAGGAGGATGTGTGTGTGTGTGTGTTGTTTTTTTGGCCCTGTGCCAATGCTGACAATCAAAAAAGAGCCAACTGTGCAGAGAAAAGCCAACAGAATTATCCCACACCCTTACGTAATTTGACAGTCACTTAGCTCATTCAACCCAACACACATACACATACACTCACACACACATGCAACACACAAATCTTTTGATGTTTGGCATGCTGCGGATGGATGGATGCTAAGTGCTAAGTGCCAAGTGTTTTCCCATAAGTCAGTGGGAAATAAATAAATGAATGGGACGTGGTGTCTGAACTGTTTTACACACATTGTCATGAAAACACACTTTGTCTCTGCGGTCTCATATAATCACAATTAGCTTCTTGGATTTCAGCACAGAATTAAAAGTAAAAAGAAAAATCAAAACATAACAAAACAAAAAAAAGATTAAATCAGAGTAAACTCTGTGAGCATCCATTTCTCTGCTGAACAATATTAAATTGATACAAACCAAGGCAGAAAATATGCTTGCTTAGCAAAACACTGAAATATTTATATTTATATTCTGGTGTTGACTTCAACCTTGCATCTTGCATTAGTCATTTTGCTGAAAGCAAGAAGCAGATTTTATAAGATATATTACATTGCAGTTGGTATTACTGTTTGTTTTTGCCTTTTTTACATTATGTCTTTTGCATGAATTGGATATCATAAAGAATGACTTATAGTGACTCTCTAAGAGAATTGTGTATTCAAAGACACCAGGAGTCTGTTCTGTTGCATCATTATAGTAAAGTGTATTCCCTTCACATTCCGAGTTGCATTGGTCTCAGACTTCAGGCTGAATAAACTATAAAACTCTTTTCCTGAATTTTTCTTTAGAAGTCACCATCAACTGCTCTCTATCAGAGTGGATATTGTTTGTCTAAATACACAGGAATTAGCAGCAGCTGTTTATTTCTGTTTACATTGCTGAATGTGGTGAGAACGACTTGTATTTATAGTTTGCTATTTATGTCACCAGATGTTTCTAAGTGACTCCAGTGGTGCTTTCCATGACTGCATCACCCATGCATGTTGGGTCCTATAATACCTGGATTTTATGCTTTTGTGCTTCATCTGTAATATAATCATGTGACCCTGGATGGATGTTATTGTCGGATACTGTAAATGGGCCATAAGGGGATTAAATGGAGGAGAGGAGAGAAGGGAGAGGAGAGGAGAGGAGAGGAGAGGAGAGGAGAGGAGAGGAGAGGAGAGGAGAGGAGAGGAGAGGAGGACTAAACTAAGTGTCAAAGATAGCTGTGGAGTTAAACATAGGGATGAATGAACACACAATTACCGGAGCAAAAACAGTGGCGCTGAATCAAAAACCATACAGCTGGAAATGATTAAATAACATCAAAAGCGAAAAGCGACCTTAAACCTTCACTTCTCCACATACAAACACACCTCCTCCACTTTTCTTCTCACTTCTACCTTTTCGTGAGTTGTTTCTTCTCCCTCTCACCAGCCATGACATCAACTTGACACTGAACTCTGCCCGTGCCTGTTCATAATGTATCCATGTAATTAAAGGAAGGTGGACTCCCATTATTTTCTCTGGCAGTGTATAGCCAACGTAACCACACCTGTATTCAGTTCGCACCACATCAGGGGAGGTCGCTGACAGTCCATCAAAAACAAGAAGAGAAAAAAACAAAACATCTTTGACTCATCATTCCAGAAGAAGAAGCATTTGTAAAGTGGGAGAGAACAGCGGCTAAAGTGGCTTTTTGTTTGTTGTCTTCAACGCCGTCTCGAGTGCGTGAGACCTCTGTTTGGGACCTTGATATTTTGAGTGTTGCTCAGGTGGAGTCAAGTGATGCTTCCTTTGATGCCCACTCATTCTGTGTGTCTGCAGCTGTCAAAATAACGTGTCAAGTGTCAAGCAGCTAGTGGCACTGAAACATGCACGGAACTTATTACAGTGCCATGGTAAAATAAAATAAAAAATAAAAAGGAAATGGTTGTTGATTTTAGAGAGCCACCAGAAAGTTTAATATATGGAAATATTCTGAATCATGCTGTAACTATGAAGGCAAGGCCCAGGAAAAGATTGTGAATATTCATGACGACTTTGTCTGACAAGCATTTTAACTGATGCACATTAAAATGAAACACTAACAGATTAAATTAAAATATAAGAGCATAATATCATTAATCACTTTAGCATTTTCCAGAGTGGCTGGAGCTAGCGCTGTAAAAAAAAAAAAAAAAAAAGGGCCCATTTCTGTGGTGTTGACCCTCATGTTAAGCCACAGACACTTGAGCACCTCATTAGAAGTGAATGGGCCTCGAGGTGGGAGGCAGGGCAGCTATTGAGAGGCTTAGCGGGACTCCACAGGGCTTCCTAACTGCCACTAGAGGGGGAGAGGAGAGAGAGGGAGAGAGAGAGATTGACAGCAAGGCTCCCTCTCTCAAGGATGAGGGAGAGATGGAGAGTTCTCCTCTCTCTCTCTCTCTCTCTCTCTCTCTCTCTCTCTCTCTCTCTCTCTCTCTCTCTCTCTTTCCAGGCTGACCGAGCAGCATTTCATTCATGGCAGTGCCTGGCGTGTCTGTGTTGGTCCCTAATCTGGTCCTCAGAGTACCCGTAGTACGAGGACACATTTTTCAGTCAAGTCGTGCACAGCACCGCAGAGATCAATAGTTCGAAGCGACGGGGAAAAAGAAAAGAAAAAACAGCCAATCAACAGAGATGTCTCGCATGAGTATGAGCACCTGTTGAATTTAATCTCTCGGAGCAGCCACATGTGTTTCAAATGAATACCTGGCTCTAAAGGATTGGTCCTTTTATCTTCCGAGGGAATTCACCTCCGCTATATTTGTCAATGTTTATCTTCCTACCACAGGCCAACACCGATACAGCCCTCACAGTTCTCTACAAGGACATCTGCTCGTTTCAGGCAGCTAATCCAAAAGCTGCGCTGATCATCACGGGGGACTCTAACAAAGCAAACCTAAAAAAAAAATGTAAAAAAAATTTAACCAGACTTTTTCCAACACATCACTTGTTGCACCGGGGGGGGAAAAGGGACCTTGAATCACAGCTGCAAAGACTCATATAAAGCCTTTTCCACACCAGCACAACCTATAAACAAAGGTTGAGGATGGAAGAACCAGAAGAGTTGGTGAGGTATTGAACTGTCCAATCAGAGGCCACGCTGCAGGCCGCCCTGAAAGATGATGGCGTGATGCTGACATCAATCTGTGCATGGAAGCTCTATGCTCAGACTGTACCCACCACCACAGTGAGAGCTGTTCCCAACCAGAAGCTGTGGGCGGATCGCTCCACCCGCCTGGCTGTTACAGCGCACACTGCTTCCCACAACACGGGGCTGACAACCGGAGACATGGAGCGTTATAGGCGGCTTCCTGCAAAACATACGTAATGCCGAGGAGGAAGCCAAGAGGAAGCACAAAGGGAAGATGGAAGCCCGGTGTGAGCAGTCCGACACCAGACGTCTGTGGTGGAGTATGCAGACTGTTACGGATTACAAGGGGAAACCCCTCCCCACAGCAGACGCCGACGTCTCTGCGGCGGGCAAGCTAAATGCATTTTATGCTCATTTGGAGGCTAATCCCAACCACCGCCAGCCCCCCAAAACAGCAGGAATGGTGATCCTGCTACAGAGGGCATGCATGCTCACCAGCACCGAGCATGACGTGAGGAGGCTGTTGAGTGAATCCAGAACGGCATACAGCCCACAAGGGCATCCCAGGGCATGTCCTAAAATCATGTGGCAACCAGCTTGTGCCAGTTCTCACCAAGCGTTCAACCTCTCCCACACACAAAAAAAACACAACCCCTACCTGTCTGACAACTTTCTAATGTTATCCTTGCTCCAAAATCCTGGTCTTTCTCAGTTACATCTTTGCCTTTAACACTGTTGTTACCTCGGAACACGGCGACCTGGGGCTGAACTCTTCCATCTTCCTTCGGTGTGGTGCTGACAAAGCAAACTAGAGAAGGAAACCCAACATCCTCCTCGATCACCTTCACCGCTGCAGTACCTGTATAACCAGCAACCGCGTGACCGGTTTGGTTTATCGATGGCACGGCCTGATTAGCAACAACAAGAAGCGGTGCTACATGGGAGAGAAGTTGGCCTTGTGGTCTCATGGCAAACACTTCTCCCTGAGAGTTGAAAAGGCAAAGGATCAAACCAGACGGACAGTCGGCTTCTGGCTCTACCTGAACTCAGGACGTTTTACACAAACACTATCCCAAATGTCACCTGGACCATGGCTTGTTATCAGTACTGAGCAGGAGAAACTAAATGAGCATTAAACAGATAAATGACCTGAAAAACACCTGATAGACAAACACGTTCCGTCCATATATTTACATTTACAGTTGTACACTTAATAGGAACTCATAGCACACTAATTAATACATAATAGCATACAGATACATATTTCTCATACACTTTTATACTACGTGTCATATTTGTATTACACTTATTGACATGCCTAACTTCCTCAAATCATGTCACTGCTGTTTATGTGAAAAATTTTAACTTTTCAACTTGAGAGAGCAACAGAGTGAAGACAACTAAGCTATGTACAGCAGTGGTGCTGCGTGTTGTGGTCACACTTTAAACCGTCAGCCAAATTCACACCACAGAGGAGTCTGGACATACCGCTTGTTTGTTTACTGCTGCAGGAACAAAATGTTCAAGCCACCAATCTATTGTAATGAGCACGTCAGATAAATAAGTTAGTCATTATTCAGTGTTTTAGTCATGTTTTCTTCATTATCTAACCGCACCAATAGTTGTATACTGAACCAGTTTGTATACAGACTTTGATTGTCTATATTTACATAATTGAGTTTGTATGATTTAAATTTACTTGCCATTATAGCTCAGATTTAAATGAAAATGTGTCCAATCCAAGCAGAAAAACACACCAGTGTAATGTGTGGGAATCTCTCAGAAATGATCATTTCTGCTTTTGGCTATACAGCGTCTCATTATCCCAGTTTTTATGACAAAATTCTTCGGACCTCTGCCATTCGAGCCAGAACTGTGGTTACGGAAGATTAAAGATAAAAAGACACAGATGATGAAAGTACCACTCATTGTTAAAGGAAAAAGGAAAGAGTGTGGGAATTTAGGTTTCACTGGCATCACCAGGCTGTGATTTTAATCCCAGCCGGTTACAACAGCAGACAGCAATGCAAAAGACAACATTAAAAAAAGAAGGAAGAGAAAAAAAAAAGCTTCACAGAATGAGACAAACTACTAAAAGTGTATTCAGTGCTCTGGCCTGTGTTTAAGTTCAGCCTGTTGAGTGAAAAAAATGTGACTGAACACATTCCTGATGGAGGCGACATGTCAACGTGTTGGAGTCTTTCAGTATCCAAAAATGTAATTTTCATAATTGCTAATTGTTTCAACAAACAGCTGTAGCCCCCGTAGGAGAATAGCTGGCTATTGTGGACACATTGATTGTGTGGTTACTGCAACAAAATCAGCATTTCTATGCTGGTGATAAAAAACGCCAGGGGAAAAAATCAATTTGGCCGTTGTAGTCACTTGATGCAGGCTGTGAGGCCTCACAAACTGCAGATATCAAAGGCAACTGGCCCGTCTTCAAAACGGAGGATGGAAGGAGACAACAACAGCATTCATCCCGTTTAATCCTCCATCATTTATTTAAAAATATATGTATATATAGCTTCATTTTTTTGATGTTAAACAAATTTGGCTTTAGTCTGCGCATCATAATTCTCATGTCCTGGAGCAAAATAAACCCAATCTTAAAGTCAGGCTGGAATAAGAAATAAGAAATAAGAGAGAAGGCTATTTTTATTTAGAGCCAACACGTTTTTTTGTTGTTTGTTTGTTCTTGCTTTTAAGCTCAAAGTGTTCTTTTGTCTTTGATGTTTTGTTTCGTCTTTTTTATTTTTTTTTTGACATGCACTTTTAACTGCTGAAAGCTACGTTCAAAAAGTGCTGCATACATAACTAATACTGGATCTACTGGATACTATCACATGATGGCATATAGTCAAGCCAAGTCAATTTTATGTATGTAGCTCAAAATCAAAAAAACTGCCTCAAAGGGCTCCACAGTCTCGGCATGATACCTCCTGTGCTCAGACAAGGGAAGCCAAATAAGGAGAGGAAAGTGAATAAAATAAATATTTGCCTGCGTATACAGTGTAAGTTACTATTTTTCTTATACTCTGATCACAGCGAAGAGTCAGGTTGCTTTGGTGCTCTGCACTCCCTGCACTCCCATGCTTTTAAATTTTCATCGCACATAGGTTATTGTGGGCGACGGTGTCAGATAAATAACTAAAATGCACTTGCTCTCGCACTGGAAATGTAAAAATGGAAGTGCACTGTGGCTGTCAGCCACGGGCAGCGTTAATATCGGCTCACGATCACCTGTACAGTGCGTGTGTAATGTCGATCCGTTATGCATCGCAGACGCACCACAGACAAGTGAGTGATTCCTGTATAAGCACAAACACATTTCTGTTTATTGTGCTTCCAAATCATCCCATAAAGAGCTGTTATAGTTCTCCTCTTTTTTCATTTATTTATTTATTTTTTGCTTACTTAACACGAAACACAGCAGCTGAACAAAGCCGCCTCTGTATGGAGCCGCAGCGGTAAAATACACAAGAAAAATACATAAACAGAGTCTATTTGTATTTAGAGGTTTTTCTATAAACCTATGTTCAACATAAGCACAAGATTGTTCATGTTCTCCGAGGCAAAACAGAAGGGTCACACTTTTTTCTTTCGTTTCCTTTCCCTTCCTCATTCTTCCCTCCACCCTCCATCTCACAGTTTGCCCCACCCCTTCACTATGTTTCCCACATTTTCACTTAGATTCATTCCCTCACAGCACTCTCTTCTTCATCTTCTCTTGTCTATCCTATGCATCCCTCTCTCTGTCGCTCATTTTGTCTCCCCATCCAGTTCTCTCTCTAAAACACACACACAAACACACACACACACACACACACACACACACACACACACAAAGCTCTCATTCTTTCAGTTTGTGGCTTTTCTTTCAAAACTGAAAGCTTGCGAAGGAAAAACGTACACCCCCACCCCTTCTCCGTGCAGCTGGGAAACTTCACCCCTACCATCTCATCTCTCTCTCTTTAACACACGCACACACACACACACACATACACACAAACACGGTGAAGGGTCAGGAGGTCACAGGCCACGCCCTGACAGCCCACAAGGGGTGGAGAGAAGGAGGAGGAGGGAAGGTAATCAGAGATTCTCCGTCCTTCCCCACAAATTTACAGACAAGTAAACATGACTGAGGCAATTTTTTCCTCACTTCTCAGTCTGCTTCCTCCATTCCTCGTTTCCTCGCTCACTTTTCCTCCCCCTCTCCCTCCATGGGTTTCTGCCTCAGTCTGTCTAGGCAAAGTCAGAGGAAAAAGGTTTCCCCCCCTCACCAAACTCTGAAGATTTTTGTTTCTTTCATCTCTTGCACTGTGAATTTGAAAGTGAATATGTAACGGCTCCCTCTACGTTTGTCCATCCCCCGTCAAACAGACGTATAGCCCCGAGAACAGGCTGAGAGGAATGAGATGAGAAAGATGTGAACAGGAGGTGTGAAGTGACCAGTTTTTCTAAATAAGTGTTGTTTTTTCTGGCAGGAAGGCAAATAAGAAAATAAAAGAAACATGTGCAGAACACCGCACCAACTGCACATCCAAGTGCCCAAAGAGAAATCGCAGATGTTCGTCTCTCTCTCCAAACAAACCACTTCTTTTCTTCTTTCTGAGGCATGAATTCCCATCACACACACACACACACACACACACAGACACACACACACCCCTCCCCTTCTCCCTCTCTCACTACATGTATCTCTCCCTTGTCCTTCCCCTCCCTCTTCTTCTTCCCACTCTTCCCGCCCCTCCTCCCCTTCATGTTTTCTTTTTTTTTTTTTTTGCTATCATGGAATCGCCGCTTTCCACATGTGACTCACTTTTTCACCAGCCAAAGCCAGACAGGAAAAAAAGTCAAATGCTTGTGTCTTCACTCTCTCTCTCCCTCTCTCTTCTCTCTCTCTCTCTCTCTCTCTCCCTCTGACTCTGTGTTGTCCCTCTCAGTAGGTGAAGCAGCATTCCTTCAGGGGGCTCTTATAACCTCCATAGGTCCCCCCCTTTCAGCGAGGTTGTTCCCTATTGAGACGTGTGTCAGCCGGCGACCTAGTTCCCCGATTCAAGCAAAAATTGGGAGGCTAATTATTCATTCCCTCTGTTTGAGTTTTGCTTCGGAGAGCTGTTCCTAAGACAAACCCTGGAGGAATAAAGAGAAGGAGTAGGCCTTGATTGGCAACTGCACACCCCACCCCCACCCCCATCTTCCCCCCCTCCTTCCCCACCTTTTATTTGCCAAGGAACTGAGCGTGCTCGCAGGCATTCGCCACCCGAACATCACAGAGAGCCACCCCAAAAACAAGGGAGGAAAGAAGAAAAGAAATAAATAAAGCACAACAAAGCCTGAAAAGAGGAGGAGTAGCAGGAGGAGGGGGGAGGTGGGGGGGTTGGAGAGAGAGGGCTGGAAGAGGCGAGCGTCAGAGGAAAGAATGAGTGCCAAGTAAAACTTGTTGACACAGAAAAGGGGCTCGAGAGTCATTTTAGATCAGGGCTACACTTTTTTTTTCCTTATTACAGTAAAACCAGATTAATAAAGAAAAAAAAAGCTCATCTAACATTTTAGTTAGAATTAAATGTCATCGTTGCTCACCTCACCTCACTGTAGGCTTTGTCTTTACACTTCTAATTCCCCTCTCAAAAGAAAAGGGACACATCTTGATGCAAAACACGACACAATGATATTAAGGAATCTGTAGAGAAGGCCAGTAATGAAGAATATGATCTTAACACTATATGAAAATAATACTCTCAGGTTGTGTTGGTAATGATTAATTTTTCTCTTATGAAAAATGTCTCTTTACATTCACAGAGATAGGCCACTTTCTCTTTCATGGAGTCTCTTTTACTCACTTCCTGCCTGCTTTATTTTTTACCCTAATTGACCCGTGTGGCCCTTGTCTTGTTAATCTTTAATGCCTTTCATCCAGTTTCTATTCTCCAATTTATGACTACAACTCATAACCTTAAGAGGCTTCCTAATGAAACCCGTGTGGAAAGAGAATCGCCGCTTTCACCCACATTATCAGGTCAGAAACACACTTTTCCTGTCTGCGCGCTGGCACCTGTTCGCGGCGGCGGCGGCAGCATTCGACATGCATCCTGGGAGGATCGGTTCGACGTGTTTGCACACCCCTCAACACTTTTGCTGTGCATGCAGAGATCGTATTGGCACGGAGCTGAGCACGGGGGAGCAATGCTGTAAGCTCCTGTAACATAGCCTGTGACAAGTTCTCCTCTTCACTTGTTAATTTGCCACTGTACGGTATCATTATGATGATGCTGGTAACAATGGCTTGGGTAGGTGGGGGAGAGACAGACGAAGAATGGGGTGAAAAAAAATAAGAGAAAGAGAAGTAAAGGGGAGGGGGAAGACAGATTATAAAACACACCCTCAGATCTTAAATCATTTTCATATTGTCGCGGAGATGGGAAGAATAAAACCTCAAAGGATGGATTTCACAGCACAAGTATATTTAGTATAGCTGCTCGCTCTCATCATCAAAATGATCAGGTGGTTACGGGCTCACAGTAAATCATGAAGAGCCAGCCACTTTAGGATCACCAGTTAGAATCCAGGCTGCGATAATCACAGAGGTGAAATGGACACCGGTGTCCATTCACTTAACAACTGCTGCTGAGATGCACTTCAGCAAAAACACTTAATCCGTCACTGATTCATGGAGGGCCATAAGTAGAGAAGTGTGGCTGCACTGCACCAGGGATGATAACGCTATTAGGTGGATAGGTGTAAATATCTGTCATTGTATGGGCCGGCTGCTATAAGCTGCACACCTACACTAAAAAGTCTGCACTAGAAAAATGACAGTTTAAGAAAAAAAGACATTATACAAATAATAATTTGACTATTTGGGCTATACAGTTATTTGCTTTGCTGTTTAGGGTGAAATGATAAAGATTGATATCCCTCATTGTTTCTTACTTATGCGGTTAAGCTAGCAGCAGATTAGCTTTGCTTAGCATACAGAATGGAAAAGCATTAAAACATACTAGCTGTAGCCTATAATAATGATGTTTTTTGATAATCAAATAAACACCCTTCATAAAGGCCCGACTTGTTTATTTGTCATTGTGACTAAGAAACAAGCTGATAACATTTTACTCAGTTTGCTTTGTTCTTTTGTGACACAGTGGAGTAACAAGCAGAAACATTTTTAGCTGCTGCCGTCCTCTGCGTGCAGGCTCAGTGGCAGTCACAGTCCAGCCTCTTTGAAACGTGGAAGCAGCACATAATTTGAACAAATCAAGCACAAGCACTTATCTGATGCAGGCATCGCACTTTCTCAATGAGGTACATGAAACACTCCTCATGTCAGGAATTCACACTGCACTTGCACACAGTGGGGAAAGTACCCTCGATGACACCACCAACATGCTCCGAGTGTAAAAATGCAAATGTGAAATAAGACCGGGTTTTGATCCTGTTTTGAATAGTTAAGAGTCACAGAGATATGTTCCTAAAATAAACAGTAGAGCATATTAATATCTGTGCATCCTCTCGCCAGCAGATCCATAACGGCGATAACCTCAATCTAACCTGTATTTCTGAAGCAGGTGGCAAGTGGTGAAGAGGGTTTGTCTCCACAGGCCAGATTATGAGTTCACAGCCAGACGTGGACAGATGGAGGCAGAGGTTAGCCCTCCCTCCTACGCTCTGTTACGCGCACACACACACACACATTTGGCAACCATTTTTTCACAGGACAATTACCTTGCGACCTCTGCCAACGCTCTCACTCTCTCTCTCTGTCCCTCTCTCTCTCACACACACTCACACACACTCACACACATTCTTGGCCAATTACGGACACACACAAGAAATGATAACAGTCGCAGCAGAGCCACACACACACACACACACACACAAACCTGTCATGGCGTGAATGCGTACACACTCCACAGCCCCTCCAGTTCCACAAAATATGGCAACCAGCTCTGTTTCTGAAGGGCACTGCACCCAGCTGCAGCTTTCCAACATGCACAGAAGACAGACAAACCGAGACTCTCCCCACACATTTGGCAGAGATTGTTTTTTTTGTTGTTGTTGCTGTTTTTTGTTGTTGTTGTTTTTTTTGCCTTGTTTAAACCCAGCGCCTGAAGTCATGTCCAATTCGCTCTCTCTCTCTCCCGCAATCTCTCTCTCTCTCTGTTCTGTTAATTCCATTATCTCTGATTATTTTCTCATAAGCATTGCTGCTCTAATCCACTTGTTGGTCACATATCTTTGTTGCAGCAGCCAACCATTGAGCTGATAATGGATATGCACAACCCAGGTTTTTAATTCACTCCTATCTCGCTTTGCTCTTACATCCACTGGTAACTGTGATGGCAGCACAAATACACTGGATGATGGAAAATCATTTCAAAGTAAGATAATGACTAAAAAAAAAAAAAAAGCTTTGCAGGTGAATTTTTTCTCTGGGAATGTAAAGCCATGCATTCACAATGCGGTGTTTACCCATCTCTCCACTGCCTTGTATCTACCGTGCTATTTAGTTTGCAGTCTTTAAGATCATTGTTTTGAATTAAATATGCACATAATTTCTCAGAGACAGTGTGGTTAAGACTCCCATCTCTGGAACAACATTCACCCCCAGCTAGGATTGATTCCAGTCAGTTTTTTTTTCTGCTGGATTTCCCCTACTTTGTATTCCTCTCAGTTTTACTACAGTTTCAAGAAAGGAGAAGAAAACTGAGGGTGGTGGAAGGCTCTCTCTTGGTGCAAAGGACGTATGTACTTTGTGTATTTATTTCAAATGGAGGTCTTACTGTAATATAAGGGGAATGCAAATATCTTAAATGTTTTGAAAAGAATATTTATCTGGCACGAATCTGATTGGGCTGCACACGATGAATATTTCAGCACCCTTGCATGAAATTATTCTGATCTTCCAGCATAGATAAATGCTGCTACATGTCGTTAAGTGGAAGGCCCTCTAACTCTTCCTCCTGCTCCTGCTTTCACCTTGACCACATGCTGTTTTGGTGGCGCACAGGAGCACCGCCTATGGTGTTATCAAAGTCATCAGCCCTCAGTTTTCTGCTGTACAAACTCCCTCTGACTAGATAGCGCTACACCCACACGCTCATCAGCGAATCCAAAAAAAAGAATCTGCCCTATTATGGTCCTCTTGTGTCATCGTAAATTGAGCGTGTTTGTGGGCTGACAAAACAAACTGACATTTCCATTTTGGTGATCCAGATCATGGTTTTGTTTGGGGGGTAATTTATGATGAATAACTTCAGATTCATAAATCACCAACCCACGGTAAAGGCTGCAAGGTTGAGTGACCACACGGTGCATGTACTGTAACACTTATTACTCAGTCCTCATATTTGACAAAGGGCATCTGCAAATTTAATGAAGCCCACATTTGAGATTCTAACACATTTTTTCAACTATTGGGACAGGAAACAATACAAAAAGAGCACATTAAATTAAAAAAGGTGCTTCAATAACCAAACTCCTTGAAAAGAATAACACACTGAGAGAAAGAAACATTTTAACTCTACTGGGCAACTAACCATTACACCTGCATATCTCATTTTCTTTGAGGCTGAATAGGTTTTGATAATTTATGAATCTCCTGAAATCCTGGAATAAAGGCTGGGATGAAGGGAGAGGAAAGTTAAGAGGTTTATCTATTAAAAAAAAAAAAAGAAGAAGAAGAAAAAAAGGAGATAGATAGAGACAGAGGTATGACTCAGATGTATGTTTTTTGAAGTTGTTATGGAGGAGAAATAATGGCTCATCTACCTCAGGTGGGAAAGTCATTCCTCCACAGGGAAGAAAGGAGACTGCAAGGCCAGTGCAGGGAAAGGGGTAAATAATTGGACAATTGTACCAGAAGAAAAAGAGCATGGACAGGAGTCTAGGTCATGACATGAAAGTAGGACTTTTGTTTTTATAGTCTGTGTGTGTCTGTGTGTGTACCGCCGTGTGCACAGTGTAGGAGCAATTTTGCAGCAGAAATTTGGGGACACTTAGAACTATTCTGGTGGCAGCTTCAGAAGCTGGTGGTACTGTGTGCAGCTATGGTCTGATTTGGGAGATGCGGTGGGTTCAGATTACTGCTGTGAGGTGGGGTTCCCACAGCAGTTTGTTATCAAAGTCACTGCAGTGTTGTCAGTATTGATGGGGGGGGGGGGCTGGGGAGGTCTTTCACTGGGCTTGCCCAAAGAAACACAGCAGCACTGCCTTGTCAAGGTTGAGCTTAAGGTGGTGGACAAGCATTCGACTGGAGATGTCAGGGAGGCAAGAACAGATGAAAACCACTCGGCTGAGGATGAAACTTTATCAGAGCCCATGTGTCATATTCCCAGCTGTCAGAGAGCAGAGTGTAAAAGGCAGAGGGTTGCTAGTCTCAGGGCAGAAGAAAAAAGAAACTGTAGTTGTGTGAAGACAGGTCCAATATAAAGTCTAGACGAGAAGAGGGGAAGCCCAGGTAGTAAACCCTGGGGAATCCCACTGGAGAAAGTATACAGTAAAAATGGAGGACCTCTCTTGCAGTCAATTAGGTTCTCATCAATAATTTAGAAATCAACACCTAAGTAAAAACAGAACAAAGACAGGAGGCATTATAGAAAATTATTGTTTTGTCCTACAGCTTTATCCAACAGTGAATTGTCCATATATTTCAACATACACTGCTTATGTTTGTCTAAAGGGGCCAAAACTGATTTTAAAACTGACTGTAAACCGCATCACCTTCATGTGATGAAGCCATGTACAAAAGCAAATGCACACTGAGGTGTTTTGGGTACTTTCCGAGAATGAGGCTCCACTCCTCATTTCAGACACTCTGCACTGTCCAATGTGATCTGTTGGCAGTAATGTTAACACTGTGCCATCAAATTTCCATTTGGCGTAATAGGTTTAGGACGAATTGTAAACAGAGCCAAACCTTCTCTCTGCCTACGCTCCACTGTTTTTATTTTCAACCTGGATAAAATATATTTTTACTTTGAAGGCTCAGTGGACTATTATCATTTGGCCTCATGTGCCAGCCTCTCTGGTTGCTATGATGTGGTTGCTGACTGTGTGTCTGTACGCAGCCGGCTGTGACTAAAGCCTTGTTTACAGCGGACACGACTCAGACACATTTTTTAGTCATTCGTCTCCCAGAACAGAAACACCTTAAGTTTGACCAGCAGTGCCCTCTGCATCAGCCTTTCACAGGTTCCTGCTGCATCATCCTCACACACACACACACACACACACACACACACACAAACACACATGTGCAGATATAATAACTTTAATAATAGCTGCAGAGCCAGAGCAGTGACATAAAAGACTCGCTGGGTTGTTTCATTGGAACAAAGCAGTCATTAACGTTACTGCTGACACCTGTGCTTTTCCTGCTATGACAAGTCAGAACTATCTGCCGTGAAAAGACCTACACACCTACTTCAACAAGGCAATAAATTGTTCTTTATACCACAGTTGTCACAGCGTCAAAGCAATGAATGAATAGCACGTCGTGTAAAATGCTGTGGGTCCAGTATAGCCAGTACTGTAACTAATTACATTATATTCTGAAAGGCAATCATCACTGCAGGGATATTGGCTTTGTAACAACTGCTCAAAACTCAGCTTGGAAACAGAAAGTAAATAAGTAAAATAGTAAAAAACAAAATAATAATAATATTACTATATTGTACAACTGTACAATACTATTAAAAACCAATGTGACAGAATCACAGTTGGACTTAAGTAGATAAACTGTAAACTACTGTATTTTAGTAGTAGGTCCAGTGACACTGAGTACTTATATGTACTGGTCTATCCATACTTATATGAATTACAGAATGTGTACACACACAACACACACACACACCCATCAACTGTACTCAGTGGTTTGTATCTTCTTCAATGAGTGCTAATATTGTAATAATGGTGCTTTTATAATTAGCTCATTGTGCTGTTTAGATACTCAAATAATTGATGCTGCGTGTGTGTGCATTGTGATGACACTGCAGTGGATGACTATACAGTCTTTGTATGTCTGTGTATATGTGAGTCACAGCATGTGTATGCACGTGTGTTCATTATGTACATGTGTGTTTACATGTCTCTACATGACAGCCTGCATAAGTGCATGTGCGCGTGTGTGCATGTGTGGGTGTGTGTGTTCGTATTTATGAGTCATGTCCAAAATATGTCACTTTCTCTCTGGCAGTGCTGGCAACATGCTGATGATTCAGCCCATTCAACACATTAATCCTGTTTCCTCAGCCCTGAATCTGGTTTAATATGCTGTATATATTACAGACCAATGCCATTTAATTTTAAGAAAGCTCACTACCATGTGTTGTACATGATGTTTAAACACTTGTCACTGAACCAAAGACAATATCAGAGAGAGCTGCAGTACAATGAGAGAGCAGCAGCAGAGAGGTAACACTAGATCATAGCTGCTCACACTGCTGGCACTATCTCAAAGGCATGATTTATTTAGACTAAACCTGTGGTGCAAAGATTCATCACCTTCAAACAATATCAAGACGTTCACATTCAACACTGCAGTCACCCTGTAGGATTCACAGCTTCATCAGAATCGCCACCGCATGCATTTTTTTTCTTTTTGTGTGTGTCTGTGTGTTCTTTACTTGCAAAAGCGTGTGATCATTATACAAAAACAAATGCCCTTAGAAAAGTCGGCCAAAGCTCCCCCCATCACCTTAGATCAAATGGTCCGCTTAGTGGCACTGAAAAGTGAGCAGTTAGCGGGACAGTGGGAGCAGGAGAGGCGTTTGTCTCTATAACAGGATGAGCTCATATTAGTGGCCAGCAGCCGGCCAAATGCAGTTTGGTCAAACACTTATCTTCCCCTCTTGTCTGACTGTGTAAACATGTTAATCTGTTTGCATGAATAATAATAACCAACCAAATATGTTAGTGCATCTGATGTTTTCATTCTCTAGCACCACTGATGGTCACTGCAGCGTTGCAGTGCTGCCACGCTGTGCATACAGTTAGTCGTCATGTGTAACCTGAGAGCAGCTCATTTAAATCATATCTTTAAATTTTAATGAAACTCCAATGAGGAAGTTGTTAAAAGGTGGTTGCCCAGCACTTTGTTTGACTGGCACAGTCAGGGACCTGTGCAGTTCTGGGTAATTTCTTAGCAGCTTTTTTTTGTGTAACGCTGAGGGAACAAAAAAAAACATCTGTCAGCGCCCTTTATCACCGTTCTTGGGAAAATACCGCAGTGGCAATTTAGGAGTTCTACATAAGTGAGAAAAGGGAAATGTTGGATAACTTCTGAATGATTTAAATGGGCAGCTTAACATTCTGGGAAATACTTTCATTTCCTAGAAGTCAAATTAGACGTCTGCTTGGCACATAACCTCCCATAAAACCATAACCTGTCGCTTTTACAGAGCAGCAGCAATAAAGGGGAAAAGACTGTCACTATATGAACTGAGCTGAGTTTGGTTTTTGACCTGGATTAACTATTACAATATGTCAAGTCTGTCAAAGTCACACGCTGGGCAAATGACAAACAGTTATGTCATTAAATCATTATAATGTTATTCTAATATATCATTTCTTTACAATAATCTTTACTCAGGTCCTAGATGAACTTTTCCCACCTGTTGGCGTTCAGGCTCTGTGGGTAAACACAAGACTCCCCACAGTTTCACAGGTCACAACACTTTTTATTGTTTATATCTTTCTAATAGCTACCAGCAGGTATCCTGGAAAATAATAAATGGAGTCTAAATATAATTAAGCTCAATTTTTCTACATTATTTCACTTTAAAAAAAAACATAAATAACTGTTTAATGAGGTTGTTTCCTGAGCCTGTGTATTTGTGTGGTGCAAATTGCCATCCTGGTTCTACAGTAGTTCAACCTCACGATGTACTTTGTTTACAATGATCAGAAACTGTGATTAAAGCATTTTACTGTAAAATTGTATGCTGACGCCTTAACCTATTGTTGTGTAAGGGATGTTAAGCAACTTCCTCTTCGTAACTATTACGTACGTAGCAAACGTAGGTTCAGAATACTCATCCATTCACTGCTCAGCTGGCAGACGACACTCGGAGCCACCTAGGCAGATAATTTAACACACGCCAATCCACACGCACTGCTGTAATATTTTCAATATGACTCGAAACATAATTAACCTGCTGATTATTCACACTAAATATGCCTGACAAGCTGACAGCTTTAGCTGTTCTGTCAAATGTGTGTAAATCAGCATTTCTGTACGGATGAGTGTCTCCATTGTCAGAATAAAAACATGTTGGTTTTTCTTTTGTTACATGGCGCTGGCAAGTACTGGCTTCTTAGTATATCAAACCCACAAACCTCCTGATGTGATGAACTGACAACAATGAAAAGCAACTGCTCGTCATATAGGCTACTGTCTTTTACCACAAGACTGTCACTTTGCCGGAAAAACAGCATCAGTCTACTGTTCTTCCGTATTTAGGGGATTTTTCTATGTAAATGTTTAAAAATTTGAACAATTTTTAGCCAAAGTTGATGTGAAATGAATTTACCTCTTCTCTTTATTTATTTTCACAAATACCGGTAGTTCAGAACCATAAGAGCCAAATTCAAAGTTTATTTATTCCACATGAAACCACTTAGGTAGATTTAGCCACAGTATTTGATTTTATATTGTATCTCAGGTTAAAGTGGATCCTGATGTGTTCAGAAAACAATCCAGTACACCAATAGATTTTCTTTTTTTCCTTTTTCCTTTTTTTTTCTTTTAGTAATGACCAGGTCAGTCAAAGAACAAGCCCAACAAGGATCGGACAAATCGAGAGGAAAGGAGGGACAAATCTCCTGAGGAACAGCCTGACACAGGTGAGAGACGAAAGAGAAGGTCAAGGCAACATGAGGGGGAGAACTACAGAGGAGAGAAGTCTAACACATGAAACATCCCCACAGTGAACAGAAACTCAGGTGAGCAGCTCCTTTAACACTTAGCGAAACACCGATATTCCCCGTGTTACAACTGATTCTAATTTGGAGAAAATCCAGCTTCACTTTAATTATCAATTATCAAGTGCTATTTTCGGTGCTGAATAGCAGTCGACAGGGAGACATGTGAGATCTTGTAGAAGTAAAGAAGTCTTATTATCATAATCATATGCAGCAGGCGAGTGTGTGTGTGTGTGTGTGTGCTGAGGAGGTGCAGACTACTATTTCTCCTACAGAGCCTAACGAGTAGCTATAATGTCAAAGTAGTAATAATACTGATGGGAAAAAGACGTACAACAAGTAGCTGTTTGATTTTTAAATAATGCTCTTTATCTTTTACTGTGAGTGAGCCAGACAGTTGTAAATGATTAGTCAACGCCTGAGGTATCACTTATTTGTTTGAGCAAAAATGTCAATTATGCTGGCAGCTTCTGCGACACAAGAGCACACTGCTCTTCATGTGATGGGAACTGAATATTTTTGGGCTTCGGACCATCCGTCTGACAATTGATGACTTAATTGTGAAGATAATAACTTTGATAATGACAATAATCAACAGCTGCGGCATTGAATCGTGATGGTTTTACTGGTTTCTGTTGAACTTTATTACTCAAAGACGCTGACTTGACAAAGACAATTTCCCACTCTGCATTTCTAAAATCGAGTCTTGAAGACAAATATCTCGTTAGCGCTCACTGTGGATGAATGGTCTTTCACACCACAAGCAATGCTGCCTAATCAATACTCTGGCTATAAAATGTAATTAAATAGGCTAAGATTATTATTAACTTAATTAGAGCTCATTGTACTACACGAATGGAGTCGTAATTGATAGTTTAGCTCATGATTAGCCACTTGCTGGCTAATGGTGAGGTAATGTTAATATGTCACACTGTTACATGTTGTTCTATGGCTGAATGCCACCGCCACACTGACCGTGAGCTCTACACTATTGAACCACATCAAAACGACCTTGTCACATGAATCATGTAAAGACAGTATATAAACCCACCAAGTCCTCCAATATGAGTAATTGTAAAGGTGTTTTTTATATTATTTTTTTCAGTCCTCTGACACAAGCTGTACCGCAGTTGTCATGGTTGCCATAATAAACACATAGAGAGTGGCGAACCACACTAAAAACAACATGGTCGGGTTTTGGAAGAGATCGTGATCATGAGCTAAAATAAATAGGCAACTTCCTCAACATTTAGATGATCTGCGTTGTCATGGTTACTGTAATAACAACATAGTTAACTCGAAACCGGTGAAGGCCCGAGGATAAAAAGCAAATTAAAACTGCTGGTTTCATCTCTCTTAATACTACGTGACCACACTTCTGCCTCTGCTCCTGTCATAATGAAACTGTGGCCACTCAACAACACGACATAACTGTAGGTCATAATAACCCCGCTGCACAAACAACCTATGGACTCTTTTTTAAAAGAGGACAGTCTCATATATTCATGTAAATTATCACCTGAACACACGGAGGGATGTGAAAATATATAAAGTAGAAAAATGCTGAGGAGATGCAGTGAAAAAAGAAGAGTTACCTCAGCCGACGTTTATGATGCAAACATAACTCAATTGAAGTGTACAGTGTATTTTTCTCCATTACAAATGCTTGAGCAGTCTGAGTAAAGGACTCCCCCCCCTTCCAACAGCAGGAAGAACATCTGTCAAATATCTACCGCAGTGCCTGAAAGGCCTTTTCACATCAAGTCAGCTTTAACAGGTAACTGAAGACTGAATTTCCCTCTATCGCTTCAACCTCTCCATCCAATTCCCCTGCTTTTTTTCTTCCTCCTGACTGTTGTTCTGCTAAACCAAACCTGATATAATCCCTCTACTGTTTCCTCCTCTCGCCGTCTTCCCGAGGCTTAGTCGATATGTTAGACTTCTACACACGTGCGCAGCGAGATAATGCAAATGTTTCTATAAATAGGGACAATAGTGCTGACAGAAGCACTCTCTAAAGTGAGATATCTCAGTGTAATTTTCACACACACGCGCACGGAGAGTAAATACTGGCGAGAAAAATCTACCCTATTGCCGTGCGCTTCATCACAGTGATAGTCCTGAAGCAGCATATAAATACGTGGGCAAACACACTCCAGATATGTTCTATATGAGGCTCACATATGAGGCTGCTCCACACCAAACAGATCAATGTACCCTACAACGTCTTCGACAAACAGCACACGGCTTCAATCTGCAGCTTGAATTTACATAATACTGAACTCTGCACTAGGATAGACAATACACCTCATGTACAACACACACAGGGCGCTGCTTTACTACACAATTCACATTTATCTGCAACTTGTACAACTCCAAGTCATGCTGTATAGTTGCAACACATTTCATAACATAAAATCTGCTGAAACAATGAGAGTTGTAACTGTTGTTACTCCTCTGTATAATCCAGTGCAGCAGCTATAAAAATAAAAACGATGGAGTCTGTGGGAGCTTCTTCTAACCTGAACTTTCAGAGCATAAACACAGGCTAAGGTGAAGTGGAAAAATAATTGAGATTGATAGAACAGCGAAGCCACACTCATCCTTCATGTCTTTTTGTTGTCTTTCTCCCCCTCTCACCTTCCAGCTCATGATGGATGACGTCGGAGAGGTTGGGCTCTTCGCCCCACCAGAAGATCCACAGCTCCTTGGCGTCGGGCTTGATCTTGCGCCGCCACACGCACAGCAGGTTGGCCTGCACGCAGCGCATGAAGCTGCGCAGGACCGGGTCGTCCTGGGCCGGGGCCGAGATCACCGGACCGTACTCCCCACCGCCGCGGAAGCTGTAGCAGCGCCATTTAATGCCCGTCAACTCCGCCTAGGAGAGGAGAGAGAGAGAGAGAGTGATGATGAGAAGATTGCGGCAGTAAGCAGCCCATTAAACAAGCTCAAAATTAGTAACACAGCTTTGTGCACTGACTAATAAAGTCAATTCCCTCTGTCTTCAGTTCAAACATGACTAAATCTAACGTAAATGCTTTAAACACTTAGCTGATTCACTGATTCAAGCCAATTCATTAATCTGCATTCATTTTTCAAGATAAAAACACTGAATATCTTTTCAGTTCTCACTTCCCTAATTTGAGGATTTGCAGCGTTTTTTTTTGTTTGTTTGTTTTTTCTCTCTTCATCATCAATGTAAATTTAGCATCTTTGGTTTTTGTTTGGGTTTTGATCTCTGAAATCATTATCTGGGACATTTATAGACCAAACAAATAATCCTTTAGTCAAGAAAATAATCAGCAGATTAATTTGTAAATGAAAATAATCACCAGATACAACCATGAAATCATTTATCATTGTATATTTCTTAATAATTGTTACTCAAGGAGCTTATGAGGCATTTGTAGTTGTATTTGAGAACATCACTTGTTTAATTGCATGCCCTATATCTTCATATATGAAAGACATGGAGTTAAATAAATATCTACATCTATTTAAAGGTGACATTGAGCAACTGTTTAGCATAAAACTGATGCATAGTGCAGTGTTAACCACGAAAAACTGCACTGCAGTGTATATACATACAGTAGGTATTGTGTTTCCCATAAAAGACCATCAGACGAATGCTGATTCGATCAATAACTAGACAGACGGTGTCCAATTTTGTTATATTTTCAGCAGCTTCCTGTTTACGCTGCTTTGATTCCCGTGTTAACGTTTGAGTACATTTAATGCCTCCCCGTTGTGTCGTTACAACTGTATTTAACTTATACCTCCACTCACTACGGCTGTAAAGATACGATAAAGAGTGTGTGTGTGCCTGCATGTGTGTGTGTAGCTACTGCAGAGAGAAGAAGTGGAGAATGACAGCGAGACATAAAGGATGGCCTTGAGTGAAATACGGGGAATGAACTACTACGGGAGAGACAGCATTGAAATATAGAGGAAGCTATAAGAGCGAGAGAGACATGAGAAGAGGAAATAGTGTCGGGGTCAGTGGTTGGAGCCCAGCCCAGCAACTGACATCTTCTCCATTTAATCTAATGGGATGATACGTGTTTATGTTGCCTATCACACACTTGCGCGTGGAGGCTCCGTGCCATGATGCATTTACAGTTAGTGCTGAGCCAGACGAATACAAAAATTCAACGTTTGTTTGGTGCATGAATGAATGAGAGGCGTTCACAAAGACGCCGCTTAACAGGACGGAGATTCTCTCAGCCAGTCTCTGCTACCCTTCTCTCCTGTGTTCACCCAGCTGTGAGGATCATGTTTGGCACATCGGCCCAGGCACCAAGCCATCCAAGACCAGCTGAGAGGGGAGGAAAAAAATACTGATCCATTATAACACAGAGAGAGACAGGTAAGAGAGGAGCTGCTCGCAGCAAATTAAAGCCTGCAGTGTCTTTGAGTGGACAAAGAAAAGGAGGCTCCACAGCTTTGATGATGGTGGAGAGAGGAGCTGATGGTGCTTGTGTGTGTTTTCAGCAGGTGTGTGGAAGTGCAGCAGGCATGTGTCCGTGTCGGGAGCCGAAATCAAGCCAAATTCATGCATCTCAGGGATCCCGCTTGTGCACTACAAAAGACATGATCAGCACATACGCTGCAGCATCTTGCCAGTGAACGCATGCACTGAGGTATGAACGTGACCCCCAGGAACATCCACGACTTCAGAACGCACCCATAATTACAAGCATGTCCCTCCTGTAATGACAGTGTGTGTAATGGGAGATATAAACATTGGCGCTGTGATAAGCCAAGCCCTAAAATTAGCCATGACAAGGTCAAGGATGCTGTTTCTCCCAAAGCAAAGAGGAAGACATCTGCTTGCACTGCCTCGTCACTCCCAGTCAATGTCAAAAGTTCCTTCACTGTTTGACACAGCTGTCTGCTGCTACTGAATCAGGAGCGGAGAGGAGGAGATGAGGAGAAGTGAAATGTCAGGAAGTGTATTCACAATAGAAGCACACCAGTTGTTTGTCTTATTCGACAAACACAAGATTCCCCACACAGACATGTTTTAGGATATTTTAAAAATAGCTTGTGCAATATGATTTTTTGCACAAAGTAAATGGATAAATAAATTAACCACTTCACAAGTTTGAAGCTGTATCTGTAGTTTTGTGAGGCTGCACTGAGGCTAAATGCTAATGTCAACATGCTATTGTTTCGCATGTTCATATTAATATTTAAGAAGGTTAGCATGCAAATATTTATCTCATTAGTTATGCAGGTATTTAATCACATATTTACAGTAAGTACTTGCTAAAGACGGTGTGTATCCTATGGGAACTATAAAGGCTGTGGATTGTATGACTGATTGATTGATAATTATATCTATAGATCCATGCTGTTAGAGTGGCTAAACAATCTTTACAAATATACAAATATATATTCATTGAAAAACTGAAAATCTATGTAGAAATAAAATAATATTCAAGGTGAGAACAGGGGAATTAAACCTTGAGCAGATGAATGTTATGCCACATCATTCTGCAGGCAAAATGGGGACACTCACATGACTGATAACGAGTTGTATTTCCTAATGAACTCTTTCACTTAATGGCCAAAGGCTGCACTGTGTCTTCCCCCTGAGCCCAAACACAGGTGCAGCATTTTTTTTTTTTTTTGGACCATGTGAAAAGCACAAGCCAAACACCCTGCTGAACTCCTGTGGAGGATTAGCTGTGGCACAGTTGCAGGAAGAGGAACAGGGCCACAGTCACATGCTCGCAGGCAGTTCCAAACACATGCCTGCACACACACATCACACATGGCAGTTGTGATGATGTGCAGAGCAGACGTGCTCTAAAACACTGACATGCATCAGGAGGCCGACATATTTTCAGGCTGATGTCCAGTTATTTTTCAGCGATGACAGACTTAGATCTGCCTGTCTCGCTCGCTGTGTATTTTAGCGATTGTTTCTGCTCTGTATGTGCACATGCATCCATGTATGTGTGCTTTAGTGTCTGCTTGTATATTAGGGCTGCACTCTTACTGATTGTGCTCTGGATTGCTTCAATTTCTCAACGCACTTCACCTTCACTATCAGCCCACAGAGGTCGGAGTAATACCGGTGCTAACAAACAGGCAGCTCTCATCTTTGTATGAATAAGTTATCGCTTGTAACAGGGAAGAGGAAGCAGAGAAAAGCTGTCAAGCACGTCGAGCAGATGCAACGTTGGTGACAAATCAGTGCTGTGAATAAAATCATAAGAGCTTCCCACCATCCAAACCTTACACCCACCATAAAAACTTAATTGCATCGTGGCTATAGTCTTAATATATTTGGCTTTAAACTTGCATTACAGAGATAGAATAGATTTGTGTTGAGCTATCAAACAACCAGAGGATAAATTATATCACGCACTGGCTGTAAACGATCGATTTTAGGCAGTAGATATAGTTGCTGATGATGGTGCATTTGGTTGGGCTTACAGTATGTCTATCTGTCAAGATAACAGGTAAAGAGCAGAGCAGCGATGTTTCTGAAGCAGCAAATTCTTCGACAACCTTAGAGCAAAGCAACAGTTATTCCAGGTAGCTATCTCCGTCTCTTTTAAAAACTACCACAGGGGCTAAAAAGGCGAGGGGGGTCAGGGAAAAGATGGCGGATTTTGTTTCACTGTCAATAAAACCTGCACTCAGCCGAGCCCCTTGTTCTCCAGGTTGGCCGGTTCAATTTCTGATGGAGCACAGGACCAAAAACAAGAGTTTTTCCTTTCGTTGCTAAGACGGACTAAAGCTTTGACCTTACTCTCACCTCTATTATCTTTCTTGTCTCCACTCTCCCTCTCATCTCTCAGCACTCTCTCACTGTCACGGATGCCTATTGAATACACCCAGGACTATCTCACGCTCTCCCTTACTTTTTTTTTTATTCCTCTCTTTATGTCTTTTTGTCTAGTAAACAGAGCAAAGATAACAGCTAACCATATGTTTCCAGAATAGTACTGTGTCGGCACAGTGGAGGTGGGAGATTGCGCTCTATTTCTAGTATTACATTAAAATACCTCCTCTCAGCTGGCGTGAAAATCTGTGTTTCTTCCACTGGGATTGATTCGTTATTATTATTTATTTATTTTTAACATGCTTCGCTATTTTTTAAAAATTGATTTTTAAAGAGAGACCTTAACTTGAAAAGCAGGGAGTTAAAATCATTTCCTGACTATAAGGTGAAGTGAGCGCAGGCTTTGAAAACACAATCTGTATCCCAACCAAAGGTCAACCCCGGCGCACCAGACATGTGCTTGTAATCAAAAGGAAATATGGAAGTCAGAACTTTAATCTTTAGCATACAGTGCTCAAAACTGAAAGTGCTGGATAAAGTCTGAACCATGTGACTAACACAGAAAAGAGGATCCCATTTCCTGGATTTTAAAAAGGTTTATCATGCTGCAGGTCTCACAGACAGATGCATGAACAGCATATGATGTATATTGTTAAAAGCTCCAGGGCTTTACAATGCATAGGAAGCCGCAGTCACTTAAATAGCAGAACCGAGAGGAAAAACACACTTGACATGCACGTCGTAGGAATGCATCTGCAAACTGAAAATATTTTGCTCCTCCTGTTCTTTCTCAAAAACTTGTGGGACCATTTTTTGAACAGACCTCTTGAACTTCCCAACATGCAGCTGAATGTGTGTTTGTGTGTTCACAGTGTCATACACGCACACACACACTTCTACATGCTTTTTTTCAGAAAGTCAGAACAAACTTTTTTTCTTTTTCTTTTTTTTACTACTGCCAGGAACAGAGAAATGTGTGTATTAACATCACATTCAAACAAAACTCGCAAAGCATTTCCTCTCACTTTCATGAAAAATGTGCAGCTATTTAAAAAATGTACATAGGAAAATACATATATTCAGTCTGGTTATATGTTAAGATGTTTGAGCTTTACTAAGGATGCCTTTCCATCAGAATTGCAGCTGATGTTCACATTTGAGCTGGCACCTAAGTGGATAGGTGGCTGGTGCTCTATCAAAGCTGACAGAGAGCGTATGAGGAGCGTCATCTAAGAGAGATGCCACTTCTTTAGGAATCTCACAACAACATAAGAGCCTCGGCAGTCTGATCGTCTGACAAAGGAGGCACTTTAGGCAATTGAGAGACAGCTTGTATCAGCAGTTTTACCTACTCTGGCACGAGTGAGACACTTATTCTGTTAGAGTGGCATGGCTTTCTCATCAACGTCAAATCTGTTTAGACACTTGACAAGCTGCCAATATTTGGGGTGTGTTCAGAAAGCTTGTGATGCCTGTGAGTCTTTAGATAAGGCTCGTCTTTATCAGACACTTGCAACACTATCTATCTCTCTTTGATTCAATGTCAAAGAACGGGGGTAAATTTAATTATTTCCAACAGACACTGTGAAGTACGACTTATTTGAAGTATCAGCAGAAACGCTCTTCATGTGAGCTATAATCCCTTATATTCTAATGAAATCAAACCGTATACGGTATATATTTATTCTATTTGTCATCATCAGTTTTCACCAATTGACATTAAATATATTGACATTATATGTATAGTCATTTTCATTCCCCCATTCCTGCACTTAACTCGAGCTGCATATGTACGCACTGGAAACAATACATGTGCAGAATGTAATCAAGCATTTTTGTAATACCATCTCATTGATATCAGCCTGACTGTTTACAGCTCACTCTCTCACTGACGTATCAGAGCCAGTTCACATTAAAAGCATTCAACTGGCAAAGCACAGGGTGGCTTTGATCATGAAGCAGTCACAGAAAATTAAATGCATTTGTCACCATGGTTAGAGCTGATCGTTCCGCAGAAATGCCTCTACAAAGCAAGAAAACAGTCATTTTGAGTTGTTGTTTTTTTGGCAGCGGATGGGTTTTAAACCAATTAACACCTTTTACCGCACTCTGCTTTTGTGAGGAAAACCACTCGCGCTGCACGCCACATGAAATCATGGTGCATGCTACTGTTCATGGCATTATGGTAAAAAAAAAAAAAAAAAAAACGAAATACTGACTGAGTTGGTTATTTAAACAGCATTAGTTTGTTTGGCTGCGCTGTTAACAGACATACTCTTATGTTGTATTTCTGACAAATACCTGCTCAGCAAGTGTTTGTTGCACTGTAAAAACCACACTTGATGTTACCGCAGTAACCACAGTATCATCAAATGAACCAGGACTGAAAAATTAACTTTAATGAGATTTTTCTCGAATGCATCAGAGCTGCAGCGTCGAAGCAGCTTGACAAAAAATCTTGGGAGCGTGAGGAAATAAATATGGACAAAGACAACGTAGATTAAGTGGCTGTGCTACTAAGTCAGCAGTAAGAAGTCACCAGTTAGAAGAGCCAGTGGCAGAAATCAGAACAGGCAACGACTCCCCCTTCATCAATTAACCCACTGAAATCAAATTAACCCACAAGGAGTCGCGCTCCCCTCTGGCATTTTACACCACAAATGAAGAGCGATGCACATTACTGCACTTGTGAGGAAGCAAGCGCGACACAAAAGCACCAAACAGGTGTAGAGAGAAGGCCTCTGGGGCTGCAGACACTAAACAGATGCTTTTCCTCTGCCTTCTGCCGCCACCTTTACAAGTCCCTACAAAACAAGGGGACCGTCATTTGATCTGTGTTGTGCTGTAGCATCCGGCCCTGGGAGGTGAGCGAGCCAAGCGACCTAATTAGAGCAGTGAGAGTCCCCAGGGCTGAGTGACGGATAGACCTGCCAATCACACCGCGGAAAGCCTCCATCAAGCCATGACTTCTCACCTGACACAAAGAGAGGCAGGAGGCAGGAAGCAGGAGGCAGGAGGCGACAGCAGTGGAAGACCAGTAAGGACATTGAGACATAGTGTATGGAGTCACACTGCCGCATCTAAAAGGGCTGACAAGATCGCCTGGCTTGTGGCAAAGACGACAACACAAAGCTGCAGCATCAGGCTGCTTTTAAAATGTTATGGGACAGGCTAAAGCTCAGCCTAAATTATTAACATGCAAATAAATAAACCAGTCTGTGCTTTACTGCTGTCTCTAGTGTAGCTTAATTAAACTGTGACAGGCCACAGGGTGGGAAAAATGAGAAAGACACAGACAAAGACAGAAAAACTGAGACTCACAAAGAAGGAAAACACAGAAAACAGACAGAGAGAGAGAAGTAAAAACAGTTGCTAGGCAACATACAACATCTGTAGGAATTCAGCGAGGTATTCAATTTTTGAGATTTCTGTCTCCAGGGTTACAGTGGAAATATAACATTTCAAGCACCTCCGTGTCCCTTACTTTACTCTAAAAATCACAAAGGAGTGTAACTCTATGTCTCTGTGTGTCCCCTCGCAGCTGGAACTCATGAGCTCAAATTTGGCTTAAGATATTATCGAGCATGTCATACATGCATCGCAGAAGTCTGGGGATTACCAGAAGCAAGACATTAACAGTCTAGTATAGGATTACCCAGTGAGTTTCTTTACTGAGAGAATGATTTGAATTTTATTTTTAAATTATTCAGCACAGTAATTGTACAATTAGCACTGCATGGAGGCTTGTGAAATGCCTACAAGTAGTTAATAGTCTGATTGTTCCTGAAATTGGGCAAATGGAGCATAAGCGGTATGAAAAATATCTCATTTGGCTTGTAATTTCCTGCATTGATTTTTTTTTTTTGTTCCCACAGGGATGCTATTTCAGATAAAATGACAGGCCTGCATAAGTCAGCATGTCTTTTCCTTGTTTCGTCACGCAGCGAAAAAAAATAAAATAAACAAGAATAAAAAAAAAGGAGAAAAACTGGAAAGCAGCGATGCCTTTGTGTTTGTGCATGTGAATTTGTGCATATCCGCGCGTGAATACAAGATGCAGGCAGGGCCGGACAATTAGTGATTGTGTGTCACACCTGGACAGGTTTCAACCTGTAACTCACCTGGCTGCTGTCTCTAATCTGTTATTTGCCTACTAAGTGGGAGTGGCAGCCAATCAGAGCTTTAACACTACAAGTCTTCTGCGCCTCTGCTAACACGTTTTACAAACACACATTTGCGTGCGCGCGTGCACAGTATACGCATAGTCTTATGTAATCCCTCTCAAGTCCAAGTCCTCCTCTCCTGTCCTTTCACTCTCTTTTCAACAGACACAATGGCACCATGGCATGTTCATATCTTTCTTAACACCACCCTGCCTAAACACTCGCTCACTCAGTCATGTCTGGTAAACACTCTATCAAACCTTTTGTATCTCGCTGTTATACAGCAGAGGCCATTTATTCCGTGAAGCAAGCCAGGACTGAAATTGAGCTGTACAAATTTTCATTAGCATCTGAAAAATCATGAGTGTCTGCCTAATTCAAGATGAGAGAGAGCGCCGTTTGGCAGCGCAGGGAGAATCAATGCACCACAACCGGCTGTGAATCAACAGTCTGCGCATAATGTGTTTGTTCTCATCAAGTATCCGTCTGATTGGTCACAGATAATCTCTCAATGGAACATGAACACATGATAATTAGAATTTGCAACAGCACAGCAGACAACATTAATGTTTTCCCTCTCTCCCCTTGTTTTGCAGCTCTAAAAGGCACCCTTTAACCTAAGTGTGCTCTAACTGCAATTGAATCCCAGCCAACCATGATATTGGCAAAGCTGTCTGGCTTGCAGAAAATATTTGCCCAGTTACAAGCTGGGCAATATCTCCCTTTAAAGAAATTCTCTTTGTCAATGCGTCTGCAATCAGGTGAAAAGACCGCAAACAGAACCCCCCTCCTCCGCTTCCTCCTCCTCCTCCTCCTCCTCCACCTGCGAGACTAAGCCAGGGACTCCCGTGTGATGGCACGGGGACCCGCAGCATTACATTTATCTGTTTCAGGGCTTTATCTTCCAATCAGACAACAAGGCCTCAGAATCTTTAGTCTGAACCGCAGGATCTGTTGTAACACACATCCAAAATCTAATAGTTTGTAGGAAAGTGGTGTTAATCTGTAGGGAAAAACGTGTCTGAGCCAGGTGGAGTGTGTTGGAGATAACAAGAATAACAACAAAACAACTCAATTCAGCACATTCACTCGAGTGGTGAACTGAGCACCAACTCTGCTTGAGCATTTTAACTTCTATTTAGCCACATTTCAGAGGAAAATACTGTACTTTCTACATTCATCTAACAGCTATATTAAGTCTCCACACTGCAAAAGTGTCTGCCTCGTTGAATGAAACTTGTTTCTTTCTCTCTACTATTCTCCTTTCATTTCAGAGTCTCACAAATTTCTAACCAAAGTGTATTTCTATTGAAACATGATTGAATAATGATCTTAAAAAAGACTTTTAGGACTCAGTAACTAATAAAAGCAAATTAATAATAAGCATGTATCCTGTTGAGATGAATCTCAGACTCATTACTCAACTATTTGTGTGAAGTAGATAACTAGATGAAAACATTAAAATGCTGCATGCTTACAGGAAAACAATGTGTCACACTGCTCAATAACGAGTCCATTCTGCACAATGAGTCTATCTATTTATCTGTCTATTGGTCCATATGCCAGCTGATAGCTAAGTATCCAGCACTTGATGGTACCAGCTACTACCCATTCCTGCCAATCCTCCGGTCCCACTCAGCCTTCTGTCGCCCTGCACACATGCAGGAACACCAGCGGGCGCTAAGAATAGAACACAGCTGGCACTGCAGGGCTTACATATTTCACACTCAAGCCACCGTGCTCCAAAATACTCCTGCCCATCCCATCCCATTTCCAGCTCCAGGACCAGCGGTGGTTCCCTCCTTCCCTCCCTCCCTCCCCTCAGTCACTCCTCCCTCCCTGTCCGTCTTTGAACTGTTCTTCACCTCTGTGGCAGGGCCCTGACAAGCCTACTGTTCAGATAAGATACATGACTACACTCGGGAGAATTTACCAGAAAAGAGATGTGTCGTAAAATAACAGAAGCATGAGCGAGGAGAGAGCCCCCCGTCTTCCTGTTCCCGGCCCATTCACCGCCCTATTTCTGTCAGCGGCTAACCCGTGCTTATTCACAAGTCATTGTGTTATGGCAGAGAGAGAAGTATCTGACAAACCTGTGTGTGTCACTTACATACAGAGTGCCATGTTCACACAGGTGGGCCGCTGCCTGGTCGAGTCCTACACACCGCGGTGACAAGGGATTCCCACGGCAGTGACAGGGGCAGATTAGTGGGAGGCGCCGCACACAGACTCAAGGTGAAGCCGGTGCGAGCTGTCAAAATTGCCGGGCAAGCGGAGCCAAAAGCACAGGTTGGGCGTAGGGGGTGGACTGTTTAGTGAGAAGGAACCAGATGGAGCTGCTGCATAGGGCACGCAGCAGAAGACTGGGGCTGCTGCCTTGGAAACCTGGACTGATCCTCTCCTTGTGTGAGAGGACACTGCTGTGGCTTCAATGTCATCCTTACATCTCTCTATATAAACTGCACTTTCATTGCTTTGCACTGAGTTAAGAGGCTGTGAAGGTATAGCTACAAGCTGCTGACATCAAACATCCACGCATCCATGTAGGCTTCCTCACTCATTCTTTCATTATTGTTTCTGACTTTAAGGATGTGTCTGGGCATGATCTATGTTTTTTTTTTGTCAACAAACACTACAAAAATACAAAAACCAACGATAAATCGATCCATCAAACAAGAACTGTGTGTTCAGCTAAAACCTGATATCCCTCTGTGCTATATAGATTGTGAACTACTAAATTACAGTGAACACAGGCGCTATCATTTATTATGTCAACACTGTGTTTATAAATCAACACATGAAAATACTCTAAGATAAATTCTCAATTCAGTACCATTTTGAAAAGAAACAAAATGATTTAGCCTACCCTTTTTTTAATTATACATTTTTCATCACCAGTCTTTTTACAATAATTGTTGCCAATAAAAACAATCAATAACGATACAATACCATACGATACATAGATGAGACTGAAGGCTACAAGTGTAGGCCTATATTAGTGGTTGTATATAGGACCGACATCAACCAATTCATGATACCAACATCACCACAATTCTCAACACAACCCTATCTAAGAAACAACATAAACAGATCAATATCAGCATCAGATGCATCTATCTTGAAAACCCTGATGGTAACTCATACATCTAATCACATGTTTTTTGTTGTTTATCGACTCATCAATACACAATAATATATATTTATCAGCTAGTATTAGCTTAGCTTCAGGTTGCTAGTCAGGCTCAGAGCAAAATTTAAGATTTGAGATCGTCAGGTAAGACCTGGCTTTGTGTGGGAAATGTTTATTGCTCAAAGTCAGGTAAGAATAATAGTGGTGTTTTTGTTATCACTATTGACACTCGGGTATCATATGAACACTGAACACTGAAGAAAAAAAAATCAAGCGATACACAGCCCTATTAAACTCCGACTCCACCAATTCTTCAGCTCAGCAGCTCACGACACACTTCATCCAACCACTGCCTCTTTTTCATCCCTAAGCACCCTTGCAATATCCACTACCATTAATAATGAGGAAATGCAAACAGCCTATATTAAAAAGGCACCATTCCTGATTACCTGCTTCTTCTTACAAGCCTCGGCCACTCACCTGCCATAAATCAAGACACTGCCGTTAATGGTATTCCCTCAGCCACATCTCTTAGCACTTTATTTCCGTGCCAGACAGTGGCATCATTATTATACATGCAAGATCTCTATTGGAATACAGTTTGGCTAATGAGCACCTCTTAGTTGATCACATTAGACCTTCACTTGAGGACACTTAATTACCATTGTTGCACGCCACGCGCCACTGTGGAGGGGACGGGAGAAGTCCTTTAATTAAGGCCTCTGCAATCTACCTGTGTTTGTACTGCTCTGCATCCTCAGGATATAGGTTGTATTTGCAGCCCTTATGAAGGCGATAAAGCATGTGGTGCCTGTGTGTGTGTGTGTGCACGTGCACATGAGTGAGTGTGGGTGGCAGATTTAGTGTGTGCATGTGTGTTGTATTTGTGATACATATGCTTGTGTGGGTATGTGGGTGTTTTCTTTTTTTGGTGTTATTGGTTTTTTTTCCTGTCTCCACGTCGATGCTTGTGTTTGTGAATGCACCTGTGTGTGTTTGTCTGTGTGTGTGTATTCGTGTGCATAATATGACGGGTGTTTGAAGTTTGTCTCTTGAGTCTGGATGGTTTACAATGTGCACAGGACACACACACACACACATGCTCAGAGGCTTCCTGTGTCGTGAGGCTCTTAACTGTCTCCTCCTTGCATTTCATAATCAGGCTGGGACTCATTGTTATAAGAACCTGCCCAGTCCACAGAAAGATGACTGTTCTCTCGCTCTCTTTCTTTCTCTTTCTCTTTCTCTTCCTTACTCTTGATTGCGTTCCTCTCTCTTTAATTTTCTCTCTTGCTCTGTCTCACTCTTTCGCTCTTGCTCTCTCAAACAGGCTGAGGCTAGCAGTCAGGAAATGCACATCAGTCATAATACTTTCCTAAAATGAAAACAGATTCCGCTGCAGTCCTTCAGCCACTCTCTCTCTCTCTCTAACTCTAACTCACCCCTTCAGCTGAAAACATTCCTCTGTTTCTCCTCCAGTCCTCCGCCCTTCTCCTCCTCCTCCTCCTCCTCCTCCTCCTCCATCGCTACTTCAACTTAAACTCACCCGCTCGGGTCTCGTCTCCCACTTACAAGGGGTCTCGTTTGCTTTCTGTCACAGATGGATGATCACCAGCACACGAGACAGTTGTTTTGTGGGCTGTGTGATCGCGACGATCTCAAGTATCTGACACCGGGCCTCACAGAAGGCATGGCAGTAATCTGCTGCGCCCCCATAAAGCGCCACAGTATGAGCACTTATGCCTTCTAAGGTACTTTCTATTGATGCAGGTTGCAATAACAGCCAGTAAATCAGTGCAAGCAACGAGGTTAGTGCATGTTGGAATGCTGTTTAACAGGCTGTCAGACCAGAGCGCTCACTAGTTTACCCACAAGACCTTTATGTAAGCACAGAGCCGATATGACCTGAAGGACAAGGCCAAGAAATATCCCACCTTAGGGGCTGCTCCTTTCACCGCTGAGACTCTAAATCACCAGGTTAGAGTAATGAGTATTATCACTGTCATATTTTTTAGTCAATAAAATAATGACAATGTTTACTCTGGTATAAACATTACACTATTAAACAAAGCTGGCATCTTCTTATTGCTACAACTGTAAGGTAATTCATTAACAATTACAGCGGGTGAATGCTGTCAGAAATCTAGCTACAGTTATTGATATAACATCAAATCTGTTAAATCATGTTCTCTAAATCAAATAATGAACTGTTTAAGCTCTAAACAAAGTAAAAAAGTGGTTAAATGCAGGAAATTACATCATATTTTTAAATTCCTTTTGATTCCTTCACAATAAAAGTGCTTCAGCCTCCGCTTGTTAAGCTCGCGGCACACATCTGTCTCATTCTCGGCATCAGGATGCAATCTGCATCTCCGCATCCGTCTCATCTTGTCTCTTTGTCTCAGTCGTACCCTCTAACCAGGACACTCGGCGTGTCATTAGCGTTTCGCTCTGTCTTGGATTTCTGTGCCGGAGCCCTGCCAGTGAGTAACCGCTGTGGCACCAGCCAGTCATAAATATTCTCAACAAGCCAACTGATGGATGGTCTCTTTCTCCCTCCCTTTGAAAAGGGATGTTCACAGGGCCAGCACGGCGGCCAACAACGCCACGGCCAGTAAGTGAAAGCTTTCCTTTCCCCCTCTCTCTCTCTCTCTCTCTCTCTTTTTCACTCCACGAGGGAATAACCTCGACTGAGACGTAATCTCAGTTTTCAGCTGCGAGGTGACACACTGAGAGAATTTCAGACGTCTAATAGTGGAGCGCTGCTTATATTGGTGTCACTTTTGAGTGGCTCTAGATAGGCCTATACTATTTTAATTTCCTCACTCCCTTTGCAGTCACAAAATCACTGAGATTCCTGAGAACTGTGAGTTGTTTTATTGGGAATTTTTAAAGATTTCTGCAAGCTCATGAATCCTCACCATGTGACACTTGTTTATTTAGCTTCAGTGTGTAGTGTAAAACTATCTGGCTGTTGCTGCTGCTGCTCCTGCTGCTGCTGATGGACAACCTGCATGATCACCTTAAAAAACTAAAAACAGCCCTCAGGATTCCTCCGTTGTTGTGGTTCTCAGCAGCCTATGCCTGACTTCAGTGTACTGCATGCCTTTCCACTTGGCTGCCTGTTGTAGTAGGACAGTTAACTCACTGATTGCAGGATGAGAACTGTGAAAACACTCTGCTCAATCTTTTCCACCCTCAAAAAGCAGTGACTTCTGCAAAAAAAAAAAAAAAAACGACACTGCCCGTGGAGTCAAAAAACACCTTTTTCAGATAAACTGAGTGTGAAAGTGCTGTTTCCGCTGTGTTCTTGATACATGTTGCCGTCTGTCAGAATCTTATTAACCTGCTTTTTCTCTGTGTGAAACAATCATATTATCAATTTTTTATTGCCGAAAAGGAAAATGTTCCTCGGCTCACACACTCACACAAACATCTATCTCCCCTCCACTCTTGTAATTCAGAACCTCATGAGTAATTAGCTCAACACATCACACTACTGTTTGCTGGAGATCAGAAAATCTCTTTCTCTATTCTCTGGCTGCAGAAATATTTGACAGAGGCAGCAGTACGCCTTCTCTCCAAGTTAGTTGCTTGGCAATGCAACAGAGTTCCAGCTAGATTTCCAGTGAAATTATTATTTTAAAAGGGAGGGGGATAATGGCCAGAATGGGGGAAAAAAATAATGTTTACCTATTGTTTATCAGCTAAACCAGTGCCAAAACTGCAAACACATGCCAAAATAATGGGCCACTTTGCTTTGGGAGCATTTGATCCTTGTATTTCAATCATTATGGGAGATGTTTTGGGTTGAAATCAGATAATAAAGTGTTGTTATTCTAGTGGAATCAAGCCTCTGGGTTGAGATATTTTATTATTACAGGCTTAGTGGTGGAAATGTGGTGCTTTTTTTTCTTCTTCTCCAGATCACTAACCCGTGTTAATGATTGCCTAATAACAACACCAGCAATTGGTTCACCTTTGTACAGCAGACACATTTAAGCGTGCCTCCCACGGTCTTATGACTTGTCGATCACAACTGGCTGGCGTGACTGTGATTGGAGCGTGATTTATTATAGATACTGTACCAGAGAGAAGATGTTGGAGTGGCAGTCCTCAAGGCTTGCCCCGTTAGCCACCCAATTCGCTGTTGTAGTCATAATCGTCCGCCGTTGGGGTCGTCAGTGCTGGGCATGTCGAAATCCTACATCGGTATCCAACACCGAGCAGGGAGCTGACAAATCGGTTTCCCTTTTTTTTTTTACGAGTCTGCCAAAACAATCAGGCTTCTAACCTCACAAGAGCCCCAGATAATAGATATGTCGGGGAGAAGGGGGGTGGGGGGGTGGGAAAAGGGGGGTGGTGGTGGGCAGAGGAATGGGCGTATTCAAAAAGAAGTGCAGAATGCATCCATGAAGCCCCCCCGCCCCCCGGACCGGTTCGCAGATCTATAATGTTGTGATGTTGTAAATCCAAAAGCGTGTGTGTGCGGCCGATCAAAACATTGTTACAATCCAGGTCAGGCGGCTCCAAATGTGATCATTGTCAAAGGCGGAGAATTGCACTGTATCCATTTCAATCCACACACAGGAGGGGAAGATCAGCCCGTTTCCATATCAGTCCTTCCGCTGGTAGTTTCATCACTAAATGAACATAATCCATGAGAAAATGACTCCTCTGTTCCGCGCACAGGGGGCGGCCCCCAGAAGGAGAAATAAGGAATCAGAGTCCAAACTTCTTCTTATTTATGTTTTTTTTTTTGTGGGGGAGGAAGGGGAAGGGGGGTGATCTCTAATAGGCGTCCGTTGCCTGCAAAACAATTAAGTTAGAGCCGAGACATTACGCGCAGGATATCTGATTCCGTCTGCTCCACAAGCTGATGCACCACTTGTGATAGTTTTCGAGAATTGCATGAGCTATTTATAGCCCTTCTTTCTTACCACAACCGTTCCTCTCTCACAATGTAGCCCCGTGTACCGCCTCACACAAACAGGCGCTGCGAGCAGGAATGTTTAATCCCTCTGTTGCTCTTGAATTAAACGGACCGCAGACGAGAGGGATCTCTTTCTTTAAAAAATAGAAAGAAAGAAAAAGAAAGGAAAGAAAAGAAAAGAAAAGAAAACCCCCTCCAGTGGCTCCCTGCTCCGTGGCAGGGCGGACGAAGTCGAGCGGGTTCCCCAGTACAGAAGAAAAAAAAAAGCCCGAATCATGAGTCAAAGCGTTCAGACAAGAAAAACTATTCTTACACTCCACCAGCAAGGAAAAACGACAAGCAGGCTTCTGTAGACGGAGGTTTGAAAAAATCCTTCCTTCCTTTCAGTTTTATACCATTACGAAACGTCCTCTCGCGGCCACAACAGCCTCAATCTTGCACAAAAACACACACACACACATACACACACACACACAGCGAGGGAGAGAGCGAGAGAGAGAGAGATCTCATGTGATTTTTCTCAAATGCACAATTCAAGCAGAAGTGACAGTCCTCGTCTGGCGCCGATGTTTGACATAAAGACTGTGTTGCATGCCGCAGAATCTTTCTTCATAAACCAGCTCGACATTTAAAAGCATGTCCTCCTCCTCCTCCTTCTCTTCTTCTTCCACCACCTCTCCTCCTCCTTCTCCTCTTCCTCGAGAAATGCTTTGATTATTGAATTAAATCCGTCAATGTGTGCGCGTTGTCCTCAGCCGGCGACTCCTTCCTCATTGTTTATCTCCCTCGCAGCGGCGGAATTATATTGGTAAATAAGTGGAAGTGCGGTGCGCCGTAGCCTGCCTGTGTCATTCTCACCCTCTTGTGTCTGTTTGCTTTACGCGAAGCACCGCTGTAGCGATTTTTTTTTTTTTTTTTTTTTTTTTTTTTTGCCTCCTCCTTTCGCGCACGATCGTCCAGCCCACCGCGTATTGTAATGTAATGGCGGTCGGAAGCGTACTACCGAGACTCGCCTTCCCATTTGGCCAAGTTTGCCCTCACGTGATCAAAGTCTGGGATTACAGTACTGTTTAGTGTCTTTGATATGAGAGGAGATGCGACGCTGGAGAGACGACGTGCCAGTCGCGCGCGCTTGGCACTCGTAGGGATTTCTTTATTGTTGTTGCGCTCTTTTTTTGTTGTTGTAGTGAAATGCGACCTGAGTGCTCCCTCTCTCTCTCTCAGTCTGTGGTCATCTGCCTGTTTGAGTGCTTGAAGAAAGATTATATGATGTGTGTGTGTGTGTGTGTGTGTGTGTGTGTGTGTGTGTGTGTGTGTGTGTGTGTGTGTGTGTGTGTGTGTGTGTGTGTGTGTGTGTGTGTGTGTGTGTGTGTGTGTGTGTGTGTGTGTGTTTTATCACTGCGGGGTGTCATTCTGTGATGCATTGGTTACATAATGTAACTGTGTTCTCACAACAGAGGATGTGACAGACTAGAGGTCAGAATGACTTACTGGGCTCATACTGTTTCATAAGAGAGGGTTATGTGGGTTAGTCTTACACTCAAATATAGCACATCAAAACTGTTGGTGGTCTTTATTGTAAGATAGTTTATATATTTAGTGATTCAGTTTGAACTTAATTTAAAAAATACCAGCAGTTATCGAAAGTCAGGAATTTAGAGATACTAAGGTCAACCCCTAACCAACCAAAGGTCTTGGATGTCTTTTTATATAGATTTTTTTTTTTTAGATACAAGTTGTATTTCCAGTTTTGTGAAAGTTGTATTTAAAGGTACACAAATAAATATTTTGATAATAAAAAAAAAAGTTAAAATATGCTTCAAATTAAAGGCCTTATTTGTGGTGAAAAATCCACTTTACAGCTCTATGGCACATTTTCCACCTATTTATTTTGTTTGTGTGGTCCACAGCTTTATTGTTTAGGTTCACACCCAGAGTTCTGATCAGCCCTGAGTTCTGATAAACCTCTGAGAAATGTTCACTACACCGATACAGCACCAAACTGCAGGGTGCATAACAGACAGACGCTGTCTGTTGAACATGTTGTTGCACTTAGCAGCTTAAGAGGCAAACATTTACTTCAGGAGTCAGTGGAGAGCAAAACAAGATGGTGAATGATGGATTTACATTCTAACTGAATGTTAATTAAAGGTGACTTTCTGTTAGTGTTGTGGTGTTAGCTCAGATTTTTGCCCCCAAGTGGCCAAAAACAATAAAGCAACGCAGGTTTTGAGGTGAGCAGTTCCTCCAATGAAACTCATCAAAAACTTAACAAGTCTAATTCACCTGTCCCAGATCCTTGTTCAGACTTTCCCTGTAATTATTACCAGATGACTCAGTTATTTTTCCAGGACATTATTAGGAAATTACAGGCTGTAAAATACACCATTACAGTCATTTTAAAATTCTGCCGGAGAAATACTGAATTATATTGTTGGCCTATAGGTAATGAAATTTAAATGTGCTGGAATCAGCTTTTAAAATGAACTACGTGTGAGGTATTAACTGCAGAATATAAACTTCCCACAAGGTTTGCGAAACCACCCAAATTCTCAGATAAAAAATAATGAGGTATGACCTCGGTGAACTCTGTTGTTGCAAATTTATTACAACTTTAATTGATTTCAATTGCAATTTGAATCATCCAGTAAAAATTTGTGTTACATCCCCCTGACCTTCCAGACATGTAATGCACACCAGATTTGTAATATTTGCGTTGTAGGTAGACGGTGCTGTTGGAGGTTTTATAAAAGTTGTTCTGTCTGTTCTCCAGGATCGCAGGTGGTGCCGTTTGAAGCTGAAGAGTAAAGGATTATTAATACAACCACCGTTTCCACTTGAAGAGACCACACAGGAGTCAGTGCATCAAATATTTGTGTTATGATCAATCATTTATCAGACATTGTGTGTCATACATATGTATGCACTATACTCTTTGTGCTTGTGTTGTCTTTGTTTGTATTACAAAGGTAACTGCATTATCTATTTCTGCAGCTTTAAATCTTATGTCTTTACATTTATTAACTTGATTCTCTTTCGACCAGTAAGGGAGGACTATTATCAGTTGGATACGACAGAGTGCTTCACCTTCAATGTACTTTTAATCATGAATAAACAGGAAAATGAGATGTCAATAGCTACAGACCTTTGAACACGCTTTCCCAGAGGTCTTTAAAATGATTCAATAGTTTGTTCAATTTTTTTCGGTTTCTGTTTATCAGTCAATGAGCTTTTTATACCTCAATCACATTGTCCCTCTCAGAAAAATAAAATTTACAACGCTGAACTTAATAACTCTTCTCATTTGAAGTCATAAAGCTGCAATGATTTTTAAATGCCCAACACTGCGTGAAAAATACCCAACCATTTATCCCATTATCGGGCTCTCTTTCCGAGGATTTATTCCGCATGTCAGTGTATCGGCATGAAGATTCAGCTGAGACTATGCTTAAAACTTAATTACTAACAGACAGTGACAAATGAAGTTTCCTCTCCCTGCCAGGTTTTTGCATGGAGTTCAGTTACAGCCCGTGCAAAGAATAACACTGCTCTCTAGGAGTGAGATGTTGTCAGCAGCAGCAACAGCAGGTATAAGGAGAAGTGTCATGTAATGAAAATCTCTGACACAAGCTGAGGATGCAGCTCAAATGTTAAACACTGCAGTTTACAGGAGAGGAAAGAAATTATGTCAAAATTGTTCTGTACGACTCTATTTGTAATATGCAAATAGTTGCTAATTACTGACAACACAGATAATGAGGTATTTGACTGTCATTGTTTACCTGACTGATGTCTTCTTTTTGTTTTTCAAAGTGATTAAATGGCATTTGAGTGAGTATAAACGGCATGATACTCAGGTAAATGATGATGCAGGACCTTTATTTTTATGCACTGATGGTTGTATATTTTCAAAGGGAGACATTTGGACGTCAACCCACCGTCATGTGAAGTGTATAAGCTGATGCACAGTGGCAGTGGTTTGATTTCTTTTTCATAATTTATGGGTTGTTTCAGCCTGAATACAACATCATACATACAGCCCATGATACACAACCTCTAATTGTAAATCTAAAAGTGAGCTATTTACAGACAACAGTATTTTCCTTTTGCGGCCATATATCCTGAGAAAAGATCATCATATGCTGACACATCCAGTCCATTATGATATAAGCACAACTATCACATTAATCATTTCATACAGGTTTATGTATGTGAGGAAACAGCTTGCAGCTGGTACATATTGCCACAGAGAGCGAGCCTTCAGTCCGGCGATTCCTCTTATATCTGAAAAGCGGGAGGGGAGGATATGAATCAGATGGATGAGCGAGGGCTTAGCCTGGCGGTTATTGATCCCTTTGCTCCAGGAATGATCCAGGCCTCATTTGAAGCCCCCACCTACCCCCAACCCCCCTTTTGTTCAATACATCCTTTAACGGCTTTGAAAAGACTCTCGCACACAGTTTGGCACACTTGGTGTGGAGCTGATAGGATGAGATGCTATCAATTTGAATAAATCTATCTCAATATGCCACACATTTCCCCTCATCAGGCCCCCACTGGCTTCATCTGTGTGTGAGGAGAAAAGATGCATTACTGCCCTGATTGGAGATAATATGTTTGTCTAGACAATGTAGACTTGTTCACAATGAAGTGGATGGGCATTTGTGTGTTCAGTGGTGAGGCAGATATGTACATTCATAGGCTATATTCAGGTCTTTTTTACAACACATAAAACATGATATTGTAAGTTACGACACTTGTCTTGTAATTTTTTGACCCATTTAAAATGTTGTTTTGCTTTGTCTGCTGGTTAGTTGTACCTGGAAAACTTAGACTTTAATATTTCTGAATAGTAGCCAATATTAAAGAAACCAAAACTCAACGTTTGGGGAAAAAAACTTAAAAACAATAACTCTGCTTTATCGGGACAAACTGGTTTTGCATGTCTAGCAATGCTAACTTTAGCATGCTGATTTACCGTGGAGATGGTGCAACCAGGTTTAGCCATCTTAATCATTAGTGTGAAATTGGGAGTATGCTAGCTACTATGGCATTTAAGAATAATTTAAAATGCAAACTTAAAGAAATATATCAGAGGGTCAGGTTTAACTAGATTTTGTGCATGGCCAAAAAACAAAACAAAAAAAACAACAACTTACAACTATCATGTGCTGCTAAACCCTGAGAAGTGTAGGAGCATATTTGATGGCACCTTTTTCTGACTGAACAACGCCCACTTTACATTTGTGAGAAATAAACAGACAAAAGGAAATTAATAGGGGGAAAAAACTATAAAATGTAAAATAACCCATGCTGTTCCACAAAAAATGTTTGTGTTCTTGTCCAGTCTCATCCCTCGATCACGGTTGGACTATGATGTGAAAGCCTACAGTATAAAACATTACAAATAGGCTGTGATGACAAACACTGCTCTACATGTTTCTCTAAATGTTTTGCATTCAGCTAACTGTTGGAGTGCTCATTATTAATTTAGCGTGAGCATATTGCAAGTGATTATGCTTGCACAGACATCGAAGGATGTTTATTGTTCATACCCAAAGAGGGATGTGTCTCTTTTAAGAGCAAGCAGTGTCCTCACAGTATCTTCATTAGTGATTGATGGATCACCATCCACTAAGTTAACACACACACCTAGCAGCAAATTCTCTCCATAAAATCTGATGAGAGTTTCTCCTCTCTTCGCAGCTCCAATACCTCTCTGGCATTTCCTGGAGCGCGGAGAGTCTGGCTGAGAAGAATAGATGGTGTGCATTGTAATGAACATGGGCTGACACCGCCTCATCCATCATTCTACCCAGGAAAATTATATCAGTGCCAGAGAAAGAGAGAGAGAGGGAGAGAGAGAGAGAGACTTTAAATCACAGAAAGTCTACAGGTCTAACTCTTCGTAGACTGTCATCGGCTCATTGTTGTGTTTTAACTGCCCAGTCCACTTCTGCCTTTACTGTCAGAACGCTAGCCTACTGTCTGATGGCTTGTCTCCCTGTCACTTTATTGTATCTCTACTGTAACTCTCTCAGTGTTATGCTACCTTGAATCTGCGTCTATCTGTTCCCTATTAAACGCTTGTTGTATTGTGCCTATCTGCAGCAGCCAGACCGCACTCTTTTCTTTTTCCTGAGGTGGAAGCTGTGACTGACACTTATTTACATGACTGAGTAATTTGTGGATTTGTAAGTTTTTCTTTTGCTACAGCATTAACAGCTGTTTATTTACCAGTCTTGGCAAGAGCTTCTGCCATTGTTGCATTTTACAAGGCAGGAGGTTGTAATACGTCCGCTGAGCAGCTATTTCTTCGTGACAGCCGGGATGCAATGGCAACGGTTGCCAATGCCAACCGATAGTGACGACACGGATCAAAAGGGCTAGCTGGTTAGCATGCTATACAGTAGGCCTACAAGAAAAGAAGTCATAGGCTATGAATAAAAGAGAAACAGGAGAGTTGCTTTCCAACACAATGAAGTTTGATAAACTCAGAACATTTCTTCAAGGCTGGTGAGGAGCTGTTGAACATGTAGCATAGCAAAAGGTGAACAAAAATCCTAGTTACGCCCAAGCTGACATCTATAAAGCAACACTAAATAACTATTTTACAGTAAAAATACAGTTTCAAAATCATCTTGACATGTCAGAATGTAACCCCTGTCCCGCTATCGACACTGCGCCTCTTGCTGTCCTGGTATTGCACCATGTAACACCTCTCATTTAGCTATAATAACTAGCTAGCTCACTATTCTCTGTATGTTCATGATGGCAGAGGCACAGAAGAGACCATGAAAGACTTTGGTGTCAGAAGAGAAGAACAAACAGACCAGGACTAAACTAAGACTGGCTATTTACTCATTGGCGAGAGCTCAGAGAAAAAACAGGATAGTAATGCATCTTTTGTTTAGTAGTCAAGTGGGAGTGTCAAACTCATTTTAGTTCAGGGGCCACATACAACCCAATTTGATTTCAAGGGGTCCAGACCAGTAAAATGATAGCATAATAACCTGTAAATAACGAAAATCTTTCTCTTTGTTTTAGTGCAAAGTAAGATGTTTACAGTTTATGAACAACAGTATGAACAACCATTGAGGAAAAATACATGTAATCAACAATATTATGCCTCATGTCTTCTAGGTCATTTTCACACAATATCCCGTGGGCCGGATTGGACCCTCTGGCGGGCTGGTTCTGGCCCATGTGCCGTATGTTTAACACCCCTGACCTAGAGACATTCAATTAACGATGATATTTAAAAAATAAAAATGACCCTGCCAGTGTGTTGGTCTTTCAGTTGGTCCAGTCTGAAATATCTGAACTATTAGATGGACTGGAACAGCATTTTGCACACTCAGACATGGCCCCAGAGGATGAATCTTACTGACTTGGTGATGATCCCTTGACTTTTCCTCTAGTGCCACCCTGGCATCTCTGAGATAGATAGATGGATCCTCTGTGATGATGATACTCTCTGTCTGTCTGTCTGTCTGTCTGTCTGTCTGTCTGTTGGCCAAGGATGCACTCCACTGACCATGATCCTCTCCCCCCCCTGAGAGTCCACTACATCCAGTATAATTCATCCTCGTACTGGTTTTAGCTCTTGCGTGATTTTATGCACACTTCTCAGTGCAGCCGACATTTGTCTCCAGGCACTGAAGCATAATTTAATTACACTGAGTACTCGTGCGCTTTTTGAGCTTCTGAATAAGTCTTGTTATAACAAAGGTCACACTGGAGGTGACAGTGTGTTTTTGCGTACCTTCATGCGCAAGTCTGCCTGTGTGTTTGAGTGAGTCTGTGCGTGCGTGCGTGCGTGTGTGCACAGGTTCATCTGTGACTTGGAGTGATTCACTCAAGCACTGTGAAGACTGTTGTAATGGTGTTTCCACAGAATATTGATTTCACAATGAGCAGACGATGTCTTTGTAAGATGGCTTGAGAGATGGGAAATTAGATGTTATCTCATAACAACAGAGGATGAGGACTCATGTGGTGTGTTATCTGATTTTGGAATTATGTCAAGCTGTCAAACTCGCTGATACAGAGATGACGTGTCCTGCAAGCGTCCTCTAATGCTGCAGACAGGGATGATTACCACAGATATACTGCAACTAGTAAATCAAGTGTGAGACGGTAAACAAAATATAGATTTTAATTTAAATTGCAAATAGTAGCGTAAAGTTATGCAGGGTGGAACACAGCCTGAAGGTTAGAGCAAGGCCTTTAATCCCCTGTTGCCCTAGTAAACCTCCTCTGTGGCCACTATAGAAACCTGGTTGTACTGCATATTTCAACCTGCAAGTAGGAGAATATAGCCCAAGCTGTGTGCAGCGCTTTCATGTAGAAAGATTACCACAGATAGTGTGCTTTAAGTGACCAGCCAGCATTTCCACTTGGCTGCACCCTCTGATGCCACCTGAACAGAATTCAGTAGGAGCCTTCAAGCTCCTCATGCATAATGTATTGCTGAAGGTCTGCTCAGTTTTCATGTTCTCCTAATTCATTTCACAAAGAGAGAGAGCTCTGCCAGCATCCAGAGCACACAGCCTGTATCGCTGCACACTGTCAAATCAAGAATCACCACTTCTCCTCTGACAGTTTCTTTGTTGAGACAAACGCTGTTGTGTTGCTTTTTGTTTTCTTTTCATCTTTAAAGAGGAATATTAAATCAATATGTATTGATCCGTAAAAATCAGAATCCCTCCATTAAAATGTCAATATAAAGGCTGGTATTTCCAAGTAAATTATCAGTCACTTAAGCTTAATTGTGTGTATCCTCTGAGTTATACTACATGATTCAGAATCAAAAACTCTAAATAAACTGTTTATCGTTTTGTTCTGACAAGTTTTAATTTATTAGATGAATGGAGCACTTGTTTTTATTTTCTAGAGGCAGAATTTAAGAATAAATAACTAACTGTACAATAACAATTACCCCACTCAAGGGTAAAGACCTTCGTCAAATCAACATAACAGCGTAATACAGCTGAATTCTCCATGCTCTTTGTCCTCATGTTTCAGAGACAGAAACTGATATTTATTAGTTTAATGCTCAGTGACACGGTTCTGGCCTTGCCCTTCATTTTTTTTTTGTTTCCTCCCCTTATTTCTTTTGTGCGGTGATTTGATGTGCCGTGATTGTCTTTTGTTTCTCTTCTGCTCACAGCATAAAATCATTCATGAAAATCAATCCAAACACAGCCCGCTCTTCTGTTTCTCAAAACGTAGCCTTCTGCTGACCTCAATAAATCGACCAGTGAGCGTTAAACATTTCAGTTAGTGCCCTTAAAGTGGCCTTTCCACAAACATAGTCCTTCACTAAAGAGGGGGGAATAAGAGCCGTGACACAGAGAGCAGCATGGTAACCACTGTTGTAGTATAATAAGATTATTGCCCATTACTAATGATTGTGTCAAATCATTTCAGTTTATATCATTTGAAGGGTAGAGTTCCTGTTCAGTGCTCTTTTTTTTTTTCATCTGTGAGTTACACAACCTTCAGATTTGCAAATTGAGCTCAGAGCAACAGTTACAAGCTCTGTTTTTGCTCACAGGAAGTCAGTGACATTGTGCTTCCACAAAATTTGTGAGTAGTGAGCAATTATAATAATGGCCAATAATAATATGTTTATTTAAAAGTTTAGTGCTTTGACAACGAAGCAAAGGTAATAATAGGAAAGAGGAGGACAATTTAAAGAGAAAATAATAAAAACAAATACAGGGAGTTGACACATTAAAAAAGCAATATAATAAGATTTTTTTTAGAAAGGGCTGTTAAGGGTGTTGAGGAGTGATTTAAAAGAAGCTACTATTTCTGGTCTCCTCTGGCAGGTTGTCCCAGAGTCAAGTGGCCCTGATGGCAAAAGCGTGGTCACCTTCCCATCACCACCCAATTTCAGCAAGCATATTAAAATCTTATAATTAATTCTAAAACAGATAGGGAGGTGATGAAAAGAGGCAGGGACTGTGACACAGTTAATGAAAATATGGCATATGGTAGATTGAACAATAGTATTCATGATTTTGGGTTATAAAGTTTTTTAAGTTAGTTTAGTTACTGTGCTATCCAACAACAGTAGGTTATTCAGACAATCCAAAACAGCTAGAACTTCAGGGTCACAGGATCTTGTAGGAAGGCAAATGTGTGTTATCCTCATAGAAAGTAAAAGAGCCCTAGCAGCATTCAGTGACTCGACCAAGTGGGAGTATGTCAACGGAAAACAAATGCGGACCTAAAAATGAACCTTGCGGTACACCACAAGTAATGTGAGTTAGAGAAAATTAGCAATTACTTATGGTGACTGTCTGAGTAAGTTCTTTCTAAAAGTAAAACCAAGTAAAAACCAACTAAAGCACAGTATATCTTTTATGCCAGTGCAGGCTTTTCATAACGGTCAATTAAAATTGCATTTTCTATCCTCTAAGCTGCTAAAAGGAAGTACTGGTTACCTCTGAGAGAGCTGTTTCTGTGTCATGTAAAACTCTAAAACCCAGACAAAAACTGCTCAAAGGTTTCATAATGACACATAAAAGCCGAAAGTTTGCTTCAAAAAGCAAAAATATACAAATTCAATGTAATGAATTATATAATGCGTGCACTACAGAACAAGATCCACATCTGTCCACACCCGTTATTCCTTCGCTATAGGGCTGCAGCTTTATGCCGCTGTTCAACTGCTTAACATTTCACAAAGTCATCTCCTGTATCGTGTGCTCTTAGACAGCAGTTATTATGTAGTTACCAAGTAGATCTCACTCTGTAATCCACACACAGCACAAAAGCAGTGAAGAAATCAGAGTTCATGTCTTTTCCATTGAATTGCCTTTTAGCACCTGTTTCTTTGGTGGGCCGGATGCCTTTGAAGAAGCAGGTGCTTGAGAGAAACAATGGAGACCAAAGACTCAAAGCCAAGAGCATGCCGCCTCCAATCGACAAGTTTACAAACCTTAAACACTGGGTTCTGTAAGAGGACGCAGAGAAGTCGCCATAAAGTGCAGCGGCCTTCATCGCCAGTAGCCTACTGGATTACATTTTGTTTGTTATTATAGAATATTGGGCAGCATAGCAGGCCTTAAATGATAATCTATGACTGAGTACATGGGGTTAAATGAAATATAATATTTGCAAGAATCAAGCCCAAACAAGGCAACTCAAGTGAGAGGTCTATTTGAAAGCCATGCTCCTCTGCTTTGTACTTATATGGGCCTCACAGTTAAAGCAAGAAAAGAGGATTACAGCAGACATAATGAAAATAAATTAAGGGATGACATGAATTTTTCTGTATTCTGAACTATTTATTTATTTTAATGTAATCGAGTACTGCATATTAGCTCAAATATTTGTAATACTTGCTCAGAGCAAAACCACTATGAATATGGACAACAAAATATGCAGTATGTAGTATGTGCATTTCTGAACTTTTGTATCGGACTCCCTATGTTAAATGTATTATCAGCAATAGATAGAATTCAGTTTTGTGTTGCCTTATGGAAAGAAAACATAATTATCTTTTATTATTTGGCAAATATATATGACTCAATTTTAAATTACATTATGTTTTGCAATGTCATAATCACACACATTTTGCAAAATTTGAATCGTTTAAATGTGCACACAGTAGTTTAGGACGACGCTTGTAAGCCTGCACAGTCATGTTGACATAACACAGGATTTTCTCTCTAAATCCTATTTATAATGCAAACACTGAAAAGTTACAATGCAGCCGAGAAAACTGTACATAAAACAAGGAAACAGTGTCAGATATTTATGTTTGCTTTTCCTGACTAAGGGCTTGTTTTTCTGCATCAAGTTGTATGAATATCAGTCAGGGCTGTGGGGGTGGAAGCAATTGAAAGGCTGGGAATTCTTGAAAAAAAAGCAGTGAGAGGAGTGAGAAGGAGAGAGGGAGGTCTTTTGGCCACTTGTGGCCTTCACAACCCGGGCACAAATCATAGAGGGACATGGCAATCGGAGTGACAGATGAACAATGCTCCCATTTTCCAACCCCCTGTGAACAGGCCCATCCATCACGGGAGGGGAGATTAATTCAATTCATCAGCTTTTTGTCTCCTTGGGCCCCCTAATGCCACCTGATATTGCTCAAGGGGGACTTATAAATGTTTGTGGATTTGATCTGAGCCCGCTTGCTTGACTCTGAATTAAAACATTACTCTTTACTCTTAGCAGTACACTGGTTTTGCCAACAGCCTGACGGCCAATTCTGCTATAATTCTGATCAAGATGAATTCTTATGAAAAGGAAAGTGTTTGCCGAAGGCAGCAAATGGGGACGCGTACTTGAGTTTGCAAAGTGAGGAGAGCTGTGGTGAGAGAGGGGGCACTGCTGCTTTCAGAGGAAAATACAGGTCCTGTAAATCTTTCATAGAAAGAGCTTTAATGAAAAAGCTGAATCATCACTGAAGGGATTCAAATTTTATTTAAATTCTATCAAGGCACAGAAGACGTACAGCACCTTTAGGCATGGTAGCATGATATTGTCACAGTGTATAGCGGTCTGTTGAACAAGTCTGGGTGGTTTATCACCAACAAAAGAGGCTGTTCCTATAATCCACACACTAGTAGCAGCTTTAATGTTGTGGTAGCTGGACAGAGATCCAATGATTATCTGATGTAACTGTTCACATCTTCAGGCTCTCGAACACAGAAACAAACATAACTGCCTGATGTTGGCAACCACAAGAGTTAAACAAACTCAAGAGCTCAATCCAAACATAACACATTAATACAAGTATAAACTTACTACAGTATAATAGGGCTCAAAGGAGGACATAGTGGTTGTGCTGTTAAGCTGCACAGGCAAAGCATAGTACAAATACAAACACAATGCTAGTAGTGACCTCTAGTGGTCATTAATTGACAAAGTCTGACAGACCACAACAGAAGCTGTAAGGAGCGGGTCACAAGGAAAACAATGACTTCCATTTGTCTCCATTTAAAAATACAGAACTTTCAGTTTTGCTGCAAAATGTTTATTTGGTCACCAAATCCCTAAATATTTCAGGCAGATGTGGAGAACAGTTGAGTAAACAGAATACATGTGCAGCTCTTAGAGGCAAGAAAGTGTTTCATCAGGAATAGTGTGTGCACGCAGTCTCATTAATACCCAGAAATATCCTAAATAATCCTATACAAACCTGTCAGTAGCAACCACAACTAGAAGATTGTAGTTCAGGTTTGCGGGAAGTACACAATACACATGTTGTTGGAGAAGGGTCATAGTTTTAGGACATGTTCGTGCAGGCTGGGGCATGAGATTACAAGTGGAAAACACAATGAGAAAGTACAGAATTACTCACAGGCCCACTGAAGCAAACTGACATTTTAAGCAAAACAACTGTCCCATTATTTTCACCTCTGGCTTTTCATCTACCTTCACCCTCTCTTCCTCTGATGGACTCCTTCAGAACTGACACCAAATGAAAACATTTTTCATGCGATTGGTGGCAACCTCGCAAGACAATCCATTCTAACTTTTCCAAAACAAGAACTGAGAAATGAGACATGTTTGACGGAGGCTTCCACACAAGGTTCATTTTATTTTTTACATTTACGCATAAAGCTGCTTCTGAGGCTGATAGTGAATCCGGCCTCCTCTCCAGACACACAGGTAATAGGCCGTGCTCAGAGATCCCACCACGGACACCAGCAGGACGGCTGCTACTAGGACGATTTTCCACACCGATGATGCTTCCTTCTTTTCATCTGAAACAAAAATACAGCATACTGTGAATGTGCAGTGAAGTGGAGAAGATGGAAGATGACTGGTCACATACAATGACCTGGGCACCTAAGGGGAAAAGGAGAGAGAAGTCTGGAGAAGAAAAGAGAAGAGGTGGGGTGGGGTGGAAAACATGAGCCGAAGCAACAACATCTGCTGCCAACTGGGTGAAGTGGAGGCCTTATGTGCCAGTAAGGCACAAAGTGGATAGGTAACAGGAAACTGTAGATGTAGACATAACTTTATCATTCACAGCGCACCTTGTTCCTTTATGACGTATTGCCCTGGAGTAGTCAGCGAGTTCTGCACCTCCACCTTCACCGGGTTAATTTCTGGTGGGACGGCAGGCCACACGCTCTCCTCCGCTGCTACAGACAGAGCATCAGTGTCCTCATACTGCAGACTCTCATCGGCCATAAACCATTGGCCGTGCACGTACTGAGGAATACCTGTAAAAGGTTATAACATGTCAGGAAGATGATGTGTGTTGGTGCTGCGTTGTGCAACCACACCGATCAAACCTTCAACCTCCAACACATGATAGAAATCACATCTTTGTCTTACCATTCAGACCAGTGGATGAAGCCAAAGCAGCCAAAAACACAAGATTTAGAACAAACATGTCTGCACCATGTTTGCCCATGCTGCCTGGCTCTCCTTTATGCCTTTTATGTGGCTGCCTCGTCTGTGCAAGTGGCATCAGCTGTGGTCTCCTCACTCAATCAAGATAAATGGCTACAACTGGGCTCTAAAATCACCTGGTCTGATGCTGCTTCTGAGTGCCTCTATGTCATTGGTTAAACCATCCCTCGAATTACACCCCTTTCATCTTAAAGTGCCGGTACGTTGCTCAGGAAGTGGAAACTGTGACAGCACAAAGAGCAAGTTGTTACCCTGCCATTTGAAATCACGCTGTATGGTGAGGTGTTCTTATGGGAAGCCCTTCGTATATAGACTGTGATTCTCTTGAAATGGAGCCGTCAGTCATGGTTTCCTCAATGGTTCAAAGTGCTTCTGACTTTGTTGTGAATATTTTTTATATATATATCTTTTTTTTTACTGTACAAGATGATAGCAAACAAGACAGGCATTTATGTTACCACTGATTCATGAAGCACACAAAGAAACCCAGATATCATTTCTGTCATTATATAATTTATTTCACAACATATTTCCATGTTTTTCTTTCTCCAGTGTTTCAGAAGTTATTGACAGAATAGGATTGCTCAACATTCAGTGTCCATTACAATGAATGGAGTTTCAGCTTTCAGCTTTGAACAGTTGTACTTTCGCATGAAAAATAGTCTCCGTCTTATGAACTGCAGACAGAACAGAACTCGAGGTTATTATTTTTTTTCAGTCTAGGCTGAAAATGTGACTCATAAAACCCACTTCCGAACACACTGCCACATAAGAAAACATCAAAAAATGTTCAAGTATGTAAACCATTCCTTGTCTTTTACAGCATGCAATGATAAAAACAATGTGAAGTTGAGTCAAATCTGAAATGTTAAAATTGAACATAAATATATATAAAATATAGATTTTCACTTGGGATGCACCAATAGACTTTTTTCAGTGCAGACTTGTCATAGCAGAAAAAACAAAAGGTATGATTATTAATTTTAAATCAATTAAGGTGTCAATGTCTGAGCTTTCAGTATGTGCAAATGTGCTTTTTCTGCTCTGACAAATCAAATGGTCTGACATGAAAAAAAGGTTTATAGCATCATACTTATATGGTAAAAGTTTGTGCTTAGGTGGATGGTAATATTAAAACTACACAGACACTGGAGCCCTGAGCACGAGTCCCAATCATTTCACAAGAAATGATCAAAAGCTAGTCAATGTGCTGCATCAGTGCTCAGCATGGACAAAAACACAGTCATTGGTGCATCCCAAGTTTTCACAATCTTCCCTTTCAGCATCTCTCCATGACAAAGTGGACCACATCCTTCATAGCAAGGAGAATATGGAGTGACACATTAAACAGGGGTTATTGCCAAAATGGTACACTGGTGTATACTGACAAACAAACTGGAAATGATAACCATCCCCAATATACAGTATATATAGATAAAATATGTTCCTCTTTGTCTTATAGTGACATTTCGTCTGAACTCTGAGCTACATTTTGTATGTTTCACTTTTTTATTTTTGTAGAATATTTATCATTATGTAACCACATACATTTTCTGTGTAATTTACAAATCTTATGCATGTACATAATGTCACAATGCCTAATTCCCCTTGCATAGTTGAGCAAAAATTTAATTCAATTATATTATTTGGCTCTTGAAAGAAATGCCTTGGCAATAACATACAGACAGCATCTATTTCTAAAAGAATCCCTTTAACCGTTCCCTGCAAAGATACTACACTGACCTTCACAAGTATCTGAGAAGTACAACACTACATTTAATGTACTTCCCTGCATCAAAGGGTTTAGTTGTGCTGTTGTGCTGAACCCAAGGTGGGTCGTACAGCTTGCTCCTTTATGCAGAGAAGTCAGACAACAAGATGTTACAGTATTGCATCCTAATAATATTTGACTCTTAGCTTGGTAACCAACAGTTCTTTCTTTTCTTTTTTCTTTCTTTAGTGAGGAACAATGTACCATACTATACAGTATAGTGTAGGTAGGTAGGTAATCTTATAGGTTGTAACTAGGGTGTATAAAATGATCCCAGTGTAAATCCTGGCTCCCTTAACCAACAATAAGGTAAAACAAAGCAATGGAAAGGTGCAATAGAAGACGCTCTTGAAGCATCTTTTCCAAAAGTAACAGATGTTTTTGAGTTGAAAAAGAAACAAAACAAACAATCCAAGACAAGCTCAAAGGAATCGAAAAGTGAGTGGGACATCATGGCAAACTGGCTTTTTAGCCTGTCATTACAGTACCACTGAATATGGCTGATTTAATCTCTAGACATCTGAACATGAGGTGAGGCTCAACAGGCCAGAGAAACAGCTCACAACTCTAGTTCACGAGGGCAACCCTGGAGGCTTTCTCTGTACTCACTGTCACAGTGATATATATATATATAAACTGCATCCCTGCAGAGGAACACTTTACAAAGCAGGATACAGCTTTCATACTGTTAGGTTCCTATTTAAAAAAAATTTTTGTGTAGTTACCCAGATTGCCCTTAGAGGCTAAAGTTAAGGATCCCCGGGGGGGACATTTCACAAAGCAGGATTTCACTTTTAACAACTCAACCTACCGTTTGACTTTTTATTATTCAGAGATAAAATTATTTTATTATGTGCGTCTTTGACTAACTGTGAAATCTTGCTGCATGAAATTCTTCGGTAGTGCTTCACAGTGGTGGATAGATCGGCACAGGTTTGGTAGACTGGACTCCTCTCCGCCCAGGAGGGGACAGTCTGTCCAGCATGGTCCCTCTTTATTCGTGCTTGTCTCCCGCGTTGTAGACTTTCCGCAGGCTGGAGTCCAACAGGAAGTCCACTGACCTGAAGGGCACAGAGAGCAGAAATGTTGTGATGACACTTAGGCCGGTGCATATTCTCATTTGCCCAGGTCATAGTATTTCAAAGGCTAGGACCAGTCCCAGCCTGGTCAGCTGCGTACATGAACTGATGAAGCCTCTTGGATGAGAGGTGAAACGTCTTCCTAGACAAATAACTAAGTCCAGTTGCTTTCGATTTAACCTCCTTTGAAAAAAATGATGACACTTAGGTAGTCTATGAAACCTTGTATGCCGCTTAGCCTTTTATTTTTTATAGTCACTTTACAAGAGCAGCTCTGAGGGGAAAACAGCAGGAGGAGCTAAAATTTTCATGTATACGAATACATTACATTAGTTTTATCATGTGACTGTCATTGTCATTGTTGACTCAGCCCAGCAGCATCCTGTTTTGCTTCCTCAGAATGTGATGCGAGTGTGAGCATATAGGCTTTACTTCTACTTTCTGTTTTATCAAATGTCTGGTGATGTTCTAAAAACTGTGATAGTTATTTATAAGATATATTTTACAGATGGGAACAGATTAAAAAGTACATGCAGCAAATAAATTGCATAACAGCGTTTAACTTTGCTGTCTGCCCTAACTTTGCACCCACTGAGTGGTGAGTGCAGCTCATACTGTTCCTCATGTACGAGCAGCCGGAGTAAAAATCAAAGCTTACATAATTGACATCTTACATAATAATGTACAGTAAACACATGCACATATGGAAACAAACACAAACAACATATGCCAACCTGTCTATTGGCTTGATGATGAAGGGGATGGTGGAGAGGCCGATCGCTGTGGTGGTCCACTTGCGGACGGGCAGGGGCAACTTTGTAGTTCTGCCCAGCAGGTAGAGCGACCCGGCACACACGCGGTTAATGGTGAAGCCCGGGATGATCACAGAGGCGAGGGCCTGCCACACGAATGTGTCCACCACTGCTACCGCTACCCGTGTTGTCTTCCCTGGGTTGTCCCCATGGGCCTTTAGGAACAGATGGAGGATTAGGAATGAGAGTAGTAACAGCCGTTGCAATCAGTCCAAACATCAACAGTGTTCTTTCATATATGACAAAGAAAAAAAAACATGCAATCCTGGCATTTGAGGCGTTTTTTTTTTGTTTGTTTTTTATTAAACAACTGAAATGATCAATCAAAAACCAAAATAGCACCCTATTAAATCTATAAATCGATTCATAATAATAATAATAATAATACATTTTATCAATAGGTGCCTTTCTGGACACTCAAGGACATCGTACATTGGTTAAAAACAGTGCAACACAAACAGTAAGAACAATGGGGACTAAACAAGATGATGCTGATGATGATGAAAAAAAAGCAGGTTCAAATTAGACAGTGCAAATGAAATCATAGGAAAAAGGCAGTTTTGACCAGGTGGGTTTTGAGTTTGGATTTCGATTTCGATTAATTTAAAATGTGCTGGAACTGAACTCCCCTCACAGGAACTGGTGCTCTATTTCCAACCCTCTTTGTGTACATAGGAATGATGGTTACTAATGAAGGTAGCACACTCAAGGTCATGTCTTACCACAGCTGCTTTCTTCCCTTTGTCTACAGCATCAGCAGTAACGTAGGCAGTCGCCACCGCATAGCTGCCCCACACAAAACTCACTGGCACCAGAGCACGAAAGGCTTCCCCAACCTCATTGGCGTAGCCTGCGGGCACACACAAGGAAGATCACATTAAGTTGTGGGCAAATCCCGAGCATTACCACATTTTTATTCAGTCTGAAGTCTGGTGTATGTTGTTTGACCTTGGCCTTGCCGGAGGTATGCTCTCTCCAAATGCTCTTTCAGTCTAAAGTGAAATATTGTATGCTACTGTCTGTATTTTTAGCATCATGTTCCTCAGTTTCCAGTTCATATATCCTGAAACATACAAGAGGCCAATAACCCTCAGCTTCATCTCTGACACTGTCCTGCTGAAAATGCAGAACAACAGTTTGAAAAATTATTCAATACCCGTTCCATGGGGATGGGGGATGGCTTGAATGTCCTTGAGCTCTTAATAAGAAGTTACCTGTGCTGTACACCACAGTGCATGTAAATCACTGGTAAAATTAACTCCAGGCACACAGGGAGCATTATCTTTGGTTCAATGACAATAGAACCATCCGAGCGTGGTGGAGTCAAATTCTGCTGCTGCTGCTGCTGCTGTCTGTCTCTATCACTGTCGGCACTGCTGGCAAAACTGAGGCGACAGTGAAAACACTGCACTTTGCTGTGCTACCTGAGCTGAAGGAAACACTTATCATACAAGCAATAATATTATAGGCAGTGAAACTTAAATTGGTAACAATTATGGTCTTTGGCTAAATAAATAAGACACTTTTACTAGAAGTCAGTGTAGTTCACCCTGGTAAAAATATGTATTATATGTGTTGTATTTCCACTTATTGTTAAAGGGATAGTTCAACATTTTTGGCAAATTGGCCCATTGCCATAATCCCTGTAGTTTGGAGTAGGTTATACCTTTAATTGTCGGTGCAAGCTATTTTTAGAACGGCGGAGCAGAGCCGCGAGCTGCTCAGAGCTACGCTACAGAGGATAATGGGATTTCTTGGTTTCCCTCATCCAACTCATCAAATACACAATCCAACAACTCCAAAACGCTCTTGTGGACAAGTTGTGACCTGCACATTCACCACGCTATGAGATAATAACGGAACGTTACGAGACTGAGTTGTTTTCAAGGTAAAGTCATGCAAAACCGCTGATGCGCGTTCCCTTCGAGGGCAGTTTTTCGGCAGGAAGTCTCTGCATTTGCCTGTTGTGCAGTTGCTGGATTGTGTATTTGATGAGTTTGATGAGGGAAACCAAGAAATCCCATTAGCCTCTGTAGCGTAGCTCTGAGCAGCTCGCGGCTCGGCTCGACCATTCTAAAAATAGCTTGCACCGACAATTAAAGGTAACGAACCTATTCCTAAAACTATAGGGATTATGGCAATGGGTCAATTTGCCAAAATGTTGAACTATCCCTTTAAGTTTGCTTACCAGCTTTTTCCTGCCTGCCTTAAAAGGTGTATTGAAATGAAAGAGTGAATGATGCCTCCCCAACTACAGTAAATGAGCAGTTCACACTACCATTTTTCTTCCTACTGTTTCTAAGCAGTTGCTCAAGCTCGTTGGACTTGCTGTCCGCCAACACACCCGAAATTTATTATGAAAGCAATTGAAGAGTTCATTTGCAAAAGCAGATAACTCCGTTTTTAAAAAATTCTAGAATCTTCATTTTTAATTTTTAATTTACATAAGGTTATATCAGTCAAACCAAAGTTGAGTGACTTTGAGATGTAACAAAACAGATATATCTCAAAAAAATAAAGTTTTATTGAAAAGAACACTATGCAAAGAATAATTACAAAGCCTCAGCTCATTTTTTTCAAAATGGCACTTATCTGCTTTTGCAAATGAACTCTTCAATTTCAATTTAAGAAAAAAGGAGGAAGACAGAAAAAACATTGCACTATCGAGAGGTGGTCATATCTTTAAAGGTGAGTTTGTTTGCATCAAACCCAAATCCTGATCAAGAAAATATGTGTAGCTCGATTACCAATATGTTCTTTATTCATAAGAGAATAAACAGCATAACAGACACCACACTTCCAAATGATACAAAACAGTGAAAGTGGTTGGTTAGTTAGTTAGTTAGTTAGTTAGTTAGTTAGTTAGTTAGTTAGTTAGTTAGTTAGTTAGTTAGTTAGTTAAGATATCCATTCACCATATAGCTATATGTTCTTCCGTCTGAGCCCAATGCCCATGTTATACATCAGTAATAGTATCATGTTACTGGGGACTGCCAACGGAAACTGGGGAACTGCCAACGGAAATTAGCCTTCTGGCTATAATTGGGTGCATTTACATTTTATCCTTTTAAAATGTTCATTGATGTACACTGTCCCTCTTAAACAAATAAAGGAATTAAATTAAAACCTGAAAGGGTAAAAAACTGTTTTGAAAATAATATATCGTAATAAAGTTATTGTTCAAATCCCTGAATGAAACCTACTGAAAGCTGGCAAAGGATTCAATACTTTAACTGTGAAATTTTGAGGTCAAGTTAAATATTGGATCAGGAGGTGCAGAAGCACTTGTGAGTACAAGGTGATAAGAGCTCCATTTGTATAACAAAGTATGATAGCAAGAAGAGGAGTCTAGATAAGATTATGTTCCAGTAGGGCATTTAGTTCATTACAAAATGTGCTTTGCCCTGGCTGCATAATACGCCGTTGCTAGTGAGCAAAGGGTTCAAGATTACTTTTTCTGATTCACAATTTACTCTGTGCCCAGCAGGCCGTGAAGGTGTGTAAAGAGTGAGTGTGTTCACAAGATGTCGAGGGAAGAGAATCAGAAAGAGCAGAGGTGAGAAGGACAAAAAAAGAGCAGAGTGATGTGATGCAAGACAGAGAAACACAGAGATGAACTGTGCTCAACACTTAAATCCAGTCTCTGATCCACAGATCACCACTGCTGCTGTAGTATTTACCAACAGGGGGATTTCAGGTGTTGTTGTTACCTGACACATAGCCCATCACCTTGAAAGAAAGAATCGTCTATAAGGACATAATAGGCCTCAAACGTTATCCATCTGTGATCACCCTGACATAGGCTACTATATCAGTGGAGCCACCAGCGTAAGGGCTCAAACCCTTTTAGATCTGGTCCAGGTGCTGAAAATGTCCATATGACCTGTTCCTTAACCTCAGAGGAAGTAAACACTTCAGGATGGATGGCTACATTTTACAGAGAGCACAGCAGACATGTGTCATGTTATATCCAGTCTATGTTACCCCGCTGATGCTTAAAATGAATAGTGCACTGCAAAACAACACGTACAATAGTATTTGTGCACAATATCTCCACATTTTTTTCATTTCCTTATTATTACCGTATTTTTTATTTGTATTTACTTGAATGTTTGGCACTTCTGTGTTGCAGTTATGTATATTCTGTATCCAAAATATAGGCCTACATAATATAACTTAAATACCTAATAATAACAAGTAAATAGCCTGTTTTCAACTCTTTATGTTGTCTCCAATCACAAATACAATGGTCCTACAATACAATCATTCAAGTAGTAGAATGACAAGACTGTAGGACCATGTTTTTCATTACAAGCTCCTCAGTTTAGAGACAGAGATACTTAACTTGTACACGCGGGATTAAAGAAGGGAGCAAACAGATTATGATTTTAAAGAGAGGATAAAGTGATGGATATAACACTAAATGTCCATCGCAGGGTGAAAGAGCAGTGGATTAGGGCATGTACTGTAGCCTAGTAGTCCGGAGGGGTTGAACAGCCTGGCTGCACAGTGAGAAGACCCGCTGCAGTCACTCAGTGGCAGTGCCCTTCAGATCAGGCTGCGGTGAAACCAGCTGCTCATTGGGTGAATCCAGTGACCAAGATAAGAGGAAGGCAATGCTAGTTTTTTAGGCACAGATACTGAGCTGTATCCGGTTGGTGTATCGCCAGTAGTTTTGAATCTGGTCCTGCCTACGGGCGTTTTCTCTGGTTTTGTGAGTCACTGCCTCGACTTGCTTAACAACTACCTTTACTGAGATAGGACTAACAGAGCTACACGGGCAACTTTAACTTACTAACAACGTCAAGGAAACACGCCGGGAATAATAATGTACAGTCCAGTCTAGGACAGCATGTACGTCCTGTGGTAACAAAGTGACCTTCAGCTGCCAAGTTTGCTATTAATAGATTAAAAAAAGAGTGGTTAGCTAGCGTTAGCTGCAGATAGCTAACGTAACGTAGCGCTCCAAGGTAATGTTGGCTTCAATGTTATCACTAAAGTCGCGTTACTCTGTGTCCACTATGCGTTACAGTAAATGCTGAATGTAACGGTACGTACCAAGGAAGCGGACCCACGTATCGCGATAAATGTCGACCGTCTTGCTCTGCTTTTCTTCGGAGGAGTCCATGCTATCCTGCCTTTACTCCATCCCCCGATGCTGTACTATTGCATAGGCTCGTTGGTGGAGTGTGAAAAAGCCGACACACCGGAGGGACAGTGAAGGGGGCGTGATTTCAGCCACAGCATCCAACTAGCTGCAGAAACGTAACCCCCTCCCTCCCTCCCATACCTTAATGTGTCACTTGATTGAAGATTTGTAGCTATGTTATAAACTAGTATTATATTATTTCATTTCAAGAACAATTAAATTAGGAAATTATTATCATTAATTTTCTCAACGGCAGCATGCTTAAATTAAAATATATTTCTGTTGTGGTTCACTTTCCTATATCATATAATATCATCATTTTTGTCCTTTAGTTTTAAGTGGTTTACTCTATTTACCAAAAAAAAAAAAAAAGACAGATATAATGTGCCTATTTAGTTTACTGTGTGTTCTGTATGACTGCATATGCTGTAAAGTAGGCTTAACAATACCAGATAAAACCATCAGGCAAAAGGCAGGTTGGATCCTAAATGAAAGATAAGGTGGCTTTAGTTACTATTTTACCTTTCAACCAGCAAGAAATTGTAAGTCATGGGCATGACTATCACTATACCCATAGCCTACCTACTTTTTACAGTGCAGGTTATGCATAAAGAAATGTTCCTACAGTGTAGGCTATTCATGCTAAACTGACTCACATTTACATTTTTACATTTCTTGGTATTATTCAACTGCTTCTTTATACAAATTCGTGACTATAACATAGTTCAGCTTCAGCAGTTACACTGCTGCCCTCAGTGCTCTTTAATGCATTTATATTGGGAATGTATGGTATTCAAAAAACAGTAATATCTCTCTTTCCCACACAAATTGGACCATATCAAAATATTTAGTCTGGATTTCCCACCTGATTTGACAGCTTTTGCTTTAAGATGTTTTATGACAAAGTGTTATAATATGGGCCCAAATTTCAGTGAGACCCCAAGAAACCAGATAGGCTATTAGTGAACCAGATCCTCAGACCCTAATTTGAGAATCATTGATCTAACCCTACAAATAGGCCTGGTCTGGTCTAATGCTCCAGATTAGTTTCAAGATTATAACAATTAAATAAATCAGACCATTAGGTTACAGCTCTGCTACAAAAATTAATTGCTTAATTTCCATCTAGTCATTACCCAAAACAACCAATAGGAAGCGTGCGTTTTCATTGACAGTCACAAGGACCAATGAGGACGAGCCATGCAACACAGCGACACACATGAAGAGGAAGATGACGCTTTAGGGAGGGGAGTATTGCTCTACGATGGCCGCCGCCAGCAGCAGCAGCAGCAGCAGCAGACACTACAGAGGCTCCGGATCACCATCTAGTCCTGTTTCCAGAGGGAACATAATGCTCCTTAAACCACGCTGGACTTTGGCTCTTCTCGTCCTCGCTGTCAGCTCCTGTTTTGGCGACGATGACCATGAAATGGAGGAGTTTCTGAAGCGGGAGTATTCCCTGTCCAAGCCCTACCAAGGTATCCCACCCGTTATGGCTGTTACTGTAATAGGCTGCTGGCTCACAGGGACCGGCTGGGAGGGGGGTGGGGTGGGGGGCGAGGGACAGATGTTTCAGATTGACGATTAAATAATGTGTATGTGTGAGCTCCGTCTATCCTAATAAGGGTTCATATAGTCATGTGCATGTTTGCATTGCATGCCTCATATAAAGCCCACCGCAGCTGAACTATAGGGGGTTACACTGTCCTAGGCTACAGCAGCCTATATCCCATATTCAAGTCAATACAATGTGCTGCGTTAAAGACATTTTATCGTGTCTGCGTTTTCTTTTACTCCAATAGATGTTTTGTGTTTAAGACAAAGCGGAGCCGCTGTGCCCCCCCCCCCCCCCCCAGCATTGTGCTGTGTAAGCTTTTGTCGTGATGGATGGTGGTATTGTTTTGTTTTCTCAGGTGTGGGTTCCTCAGGCTCCTCCCACTGGGAGCTGATGGGGGATGCCATGATAACCACCGAACAGGTGCGCCTCACACCTGACATGCAGAGCAGGCAGGGGGCGGTGTGGAGCCGCATCGTGAGTATAGACCTGTACTGTACTAGTAGGAGCCTACCTCTATTGTATCCCACACTGCATCATCAGCATTAGTGTCCTGTGTGTTTAGAGCTGCAGCTAATGTTTAGTCATTATCCTTTAACATGTTGATCCATCATTCATCGGTTCATGTATTGAATGTCAGAAAATTGTAAATTATGTTTTATATTGGCTATAATTTCTCAGAGCCCAAGGTGGTCTTCATATCCGATAGACATCCGTCCAGAAATCAAAACCCACAGATATTCCGCTACAAAGACCAGTAGGGGTGTAACGATACACAAAAATCACGGTTCGGTACGTACCTCGGTTTTGAGGTCTCGGTTCGGTTCATTTTCGGTACAGTAAAAGAACCAAATGCAAAACATAAATTTGCTTGTTGTTTATTACGAATTTATGTTTTAGTCAAATGTAATTATTTTACACACCCACTAATGTTATGTTATAGGTACATTCTGTCCCTGATACAAATAAACTTATTCAGCTAAACTAAACCATTATACAAAATATGAAAAAAATATAATAGGCTACTGTATAAAGTGCTGCCTAATAAGTTCAATAAATTATTCTCAAATTAACAAAACATATAAAATAAGCCTTACAATGAATAAAATATTCACAAATAAACAAAACATAAAATATGATTGTAAAAAAACTTCTCAACACAACTTTTTTTTTTTTACATTTTAAGTGCAGCACTAACAGTTCAAGCCAGTGACGGACTGACCATAGGGCAATGTGGGCAAATGCCACAACGGCTGCCTGACGATGCAACCGTTCGGCCGCAAATAAATAAATGAATGAATAACGCGGATCATCACGACACGACGGCACAGTGCGTAGTGTCAACACAGCAGCGACGTGCGCCTATTGGCGCATCTGACTGCAGCAGATCCACAGGTGCTGGAGGAGCCCGTGCGCAACACACACAGAGAGAGAGACAGACAGACAGACGGAGGGACGGACGGACAGAGGGACAGGCAACAGACAGAGAGGAGATAGGAGCCACAGCCCCCACCTCCACTCCTCCTACAAGCAGGAAGGGTCTTCAAGCCTCTGTTTTCTCGCTAGCGGTAGTATTAGCGATAGCAGGACGTAAACGGGCTGCACGTGTAGCTGCAGGCGGACTGTAAACACACACAACTTCTGTACCGAAACGCACTCGTTCTCAGCGCTGTACTGAACCGAACGCCCCGTACCGAATCGGTTCAATACAACTACATGTACCGTTACACCCCTAAAGACCAGCAGCAAATCCTCAAATTTGAGAGGATGAATATTTGACATTTCAGGGTTTTAAAATGTCTAAAATACTTTGCATTTAAGCAATCTCAAGGTGCTACAGTGTAAACTTAATTGAAAAGAGACACACAACAGAGTTAATAAAAAGACAATGAAAAGTGTACCAAAATTTAGCAGAAAGCTTTCTTAAACAAATATCTCCTTAGGTTTCATTTAAAAACATCAGTGGTCTGTGATTAGATGATACCAAGCAAACTATACATGTTCTGGTGATTCTCTAATGATTGCACTTCTCAGAAGCAGATGATAACAGTGCTCTTTGGAAATGTGCTTCTTATATCCAGTCATTACCAGAGGTATTGTTTTATTGAAGTATGGTTTTGGCGTGGTAGAGTTCAATGGGAGGAGGTTTTAGCAACTATATATTGCCTCAGAGTTTTTCGAAAGGTTTAGCTCTGTGTGCACGATTTCTCATCACTCTAGGATTATCCCCAAGCCAACCCCCACTCTGTCATCTCTGTGTAATAAACCCTATTGCCAAATGTAGCAGGAAACCTGAAACTTCGACTAAACACTTTCTATTTCACTGACTTTTTTCTTTTTCTCTCTGTGCAGCCTTGTCATCTGAAGGACTGGGAGATGCAGGTGCACTTTAAGGTTCACGGTCAGGGAAAGAAGAACTTGAATGGTGACGGTCTTGCCATATGGTACACTAAGGAGCGCATGCAGAAAGGTGAAAGCCATATTTACCCAACCCTATGTCTTATTTCTAAAAGAAAACAAATGTTATATCTATAAAATTATATCACTCTCTCTTGTGTTCTATTACAGGTCCTGTATTTGGAAACATGGACAACTTCACTGGCTTGGGTGTGTTTGTGGACACGTATCCCAACGAGGAGAAACAGTTAGAGGTATGCTGCGGTAGCACTGCTCAGATCTCACCTGCTATGTTACAGTACAGTAAAGGGTTAATGGACTAAGTGCTATTGCAGATTTATGTAAACGGTCTGTGTTTGTGTTCTTTTGTGCAACCATTTGGAGACAGGCCCAGAAGAAGAGATACACTCCTCGCACACAGGTAAATAAAAAATGCGGGCTTATCTGCTCTATATATTTTTACATACAAAAGCCACATAACGGTTTTAATAGAAACCTCCTCAATTTGCATAGCAGCATGAATGTGAAAATGTAATCCCTGTTAAAAACGTCTCTGCGTGACTCCAGGCTTGGCAGCAGAACATAAACAGTTCACTTGCCAGTGAAAATCACCACCACCTCTCAGTGTTATAACAACACATCATAATAGACTAATTTAATTTCCCTTTCTCACCCCCATTTCCCACTGTCACCACAAGAGAATCTTCCCCTTCGTTCTGGCCATGGTAGGAAACAGCAGCATCAGCTACGACCACGAGCGCGACGGTCGCCCCACGGAGCTGGGCGGCTGTAACGCCATGGTGCGCAACCTCAAACACGACACCTTCCTCTTCATCCGGTACATACGCCGCAGGCTCACGGTGAGAGAAGATACTTTTCCATGTCTTCAACTTATAAAGTGGCTGTTTATTGATAATAGTGTTGTTACTCAGAGGGATAGAAATGTTTTTGATTTATGGCCCATATTATTTAACAAGATAGATGAACAATGAAAACTGTCCTTCTTATGTCTTTGCAGAAAAGTGATTCCAACAAGAGCTTTGCACATAAATATATAACACAAGTTATCACTTTGCTATATAAAAGACAGTATTGTAGCTTCTTTTAGTGAACCTATGATCAGAGTAATAAAAACCTAAGGCCTCAAGAGCATGTTTATACTGTAAACAGCATTCATATTGTTCAGGTCAAGATGTTTCAAGAGGCAAGTCCACAAGAGACACATTAAAATAGCTTTTAGTCATATCCAGTCCAAAGTTTTTCTTACAAAACAAACTCATGTAAACTCAGTGAACAGACATTGACCTTCTAAAAGTCACCACAGCTTCCCGATTGCATCTGCTCCTCAGGTGATGATAGATATCGACGGGCAGCACGAGTGGAGGGACTGCCTGGACATACCTGGGGTGCGACTGCCCCAGGGATATTATTTTGGAGCCACAGCCATCACTGGAGATCTCTCAGGTAAAAAAAAAAAAAAAAGCGGCCACCTTCCACCAAACAGCTCCTGGGGCCATGTCATGGTGACTTTCGCACCTCGAGCAACACTCTGACTCTCTGACTATTTTTAGCCCAGTGAACGCGTCACATACTGATGCATTTACGTGCAACGCTGGTGCTTGTTGTACTGTGAATGGGGATTTATTGTTTGTTGTTCATCTGTTTCTCAGGGATACTTGAGTGTGATGTGTGAATTTGTTGAATTTGCTGTTGCATAGATGTGATGAGATGGAAAAAAACATATATTTTCTACATAAACAGGCATCTAATGGTACCATGTACGGTGGGGGAAGTAAGTATTTGATCCCCTGCTGATTTTGTAAGTTTGCTCCCCCACAAGAAATGGATGGTCTTTAGTATTTATGGTAAGTTTATTTTAACAGAAAGAGACAAAATATCAACAAAAACATAATATCATCACATAAAGGTTATAAATTATTTTACATTTGATTAAGTGAAATAAGGGCAAAAATCAGCAGGGGATCAAATACTTATTTCCCCCACTGTATATGCACCATAACACTGTTTCAAAGTCTGTTTTATCTAAATTTCAAACCGCCTGTTTGACTTTGCATCACTGATTTAAGAGAGACAAACAGCTCTCCACAAAATAGAGAACTCAATGAGCTTTAAAAAACGTTAAGATTTTACTTATTTACACAAGGATTCGAAGTAATGTATGAATATTGTGAATTTCCTGTTCATAATAACAATGTGAAGTTCTCTGAAAAGAAATGTCATTTGACTTTTATTTTAGTTTATCATTTCTTTTTGACTTATTGGATTGGACTGGTGGAAAGTGTAAGTGTTGTTGACATTAAATGAAGAAATGACATTATAGAGCTACTACAGTAGCTATTAGTTTTGTGTTGGTTGTTGTGTGTCGTAAGAGTTGTGTTATGTATCTTATTGTGGGCAAGAATGATAAGGGTGAGTGTTGTTGTATCTGTTTTAACTTTATTTGAAGTATAGCTTGTGAATTTAAGGAGAATATAGAATATAACTCTGATGATGAAACTCTCTGCCTGAACCAGTGAGAGCTTTTATTTTTCCTCTATGTACTGTACGTTTGCACTGAAAGAGTGCGACCATTTAATCACAAAGGAAATCACACGTGACATTTTTCTTGTTCTCTAAATGCAAATCTATTTCCTAATTATAAATTTACAGATAACCATGACATCATTTCCCTGAAACTCTACCAGCTGACTGTGTTGCGGAGTCCAAAGGAAGAGGAAGAGGAGGAGGGAGATGAAATAACCATACCCAGTGTAGACAACATAGAGCTGCTCAGACGTAAGACACCACACTGAATCCCTGGTTTTCTCTTGTTCTGATCGCTCCATCCATTTTATTTATGACCTTATCACCTCCTTCGATCTTCCTCCAGTGGGCGAGGTCGAAGAGGGGATGAGCGGAATCGCCATCTTCTTCACCGTGCTCTTCTCCATGCTGGGCTGCATCTTCCTCATCGTCATCGGCCTGGTGGTGTACAGCCACTGGAACGAGAGCCGACGCAAACGCTTCTACTGAGGAAGAAGATGGTGATGATGATGACGAGAAGCGTGGTGGGGGTAACTACTGAGGTCTGAGGAACCCCAGATGCACAAAAAGTGAGACACTGCTGTCGGCCAGTAGAGCGCAGCAGTAGCTTCTGTTTTTATATCCTCGACAGGAGGTGGAGTAGATGTTTCACCTGCTACACGAAGCCATTCTCCAAACTTTGCCATTGGTTTGTCACGAAGCAGCAGGAGGAGGACTTCAATTCACACTCCTCAGCCCTCCCTGCCTGACACAAACACCAACTGGGCCTTACCATCTCCACCTCTGTGCTCCGTACCCAGCTGCCATGCAGTACATTATATTGCATAACCTCTTGTGAGCAGCTGCATTTTATGTTTCTGTTACCTCTCTCTCCACATTTGATGAATATGACAAACAAAAAAAGAAAAAAGTTTAGTTCACTGATGCTGATTTTATGGCTTTGAGAAATATAAGTATATAAGTATCTGATTGTTCCTATTTAAGACTCATGAACCAAAAAAAAAAAACACTAGAAACCAGTGATGCCATCTTTATAGAACAAAGATGCATCTTTATTCTTTGCATTAGAAACGCCTCTCAGTGCTCGGTACTCAATCATTTTGACTGTGTATACTATGTAATGTACTGTATAGCCTTCTCCTGTAGTTGCTGTAGTATGCATGGCATCCATTGAGGTCATTTTTTAATGAATTATCTAAGCTACCCGTTGTTTTGTTTTTTTAAATTATAGCTTCACTGTTTGATGTATTTGTGTGCAGCGTATGAATAACTGACCTCTGCCTCTTTGGTGCATGTGCTGGTGGCAATGATTTGGGTGTTTCAGGGATTACTTTAATTTTTAAAGTAAATAGATTTCTTTCTTTTTTTTATAGATATATATCAGTATTGTTTTTCACCAAAATGTTTATTTATACTTTTACAGTGTGCATTTCTCCTGCTTTTAAGGATGATAATGATAATAATGTATTCGAGGAAGTGGATCAAATTGATGATCAGTTTACAGCAAATTCCTCTAAAGATATTTTAAATATGATGCATTTACATTTTAGAAATTAACCTTTGCACTGAAGGGAGGATTGAGGGTGGTTAAATAGAATTTAAATGACTACACATTTATCACTTTAGTTTGTGTTTTTCTTGCTTCATGTAACATTTCCTGTGTTTGTCTGTTAATTGTGTCACAGTCTATGTTTCTGGCAGCGGCCAGCTGCTGCTGCTGTTGACTCCTCCTCATCTTCTTCTATATGTTCTGCCTCTTGTCAACATCATGTTTCTTGTATGTGGTGCTTTCGTTTTTGGACTGTGCAATTTATGAGGACTTCCTGGTTTCCTCATTTCCTGTAGCCACTTTTACAGCCACCCTACCTTATTTATTCTATTGCTTGTTGTTTTGTATGAAAACTGTGCCTCATTTATCACTCAATGACACAAAAATGACATTTTATAACCATTTTACTGTGTTTCTTCCTCCAGACCTATTTGAATTGCCTCATTAAAGACCTACACCAGACATTGTTTATGACCTCTGGGTGCTCAGGTGGGTCGTACACGTGACTCTAACACACATATAGTACTTCCCCTCCCTCTACATTTATGAATGAGACTCTTCTATCTAGAGCACACAGGAAGGTTTAATAAATCACCTTTTTCAAACTGCACTACACAAACCTCATGATCAGACTTAGTGAACTTTCACTTGTGTTAGGACAAGAGGTTGTGTGTTATCCTAATTACTGGATGACATAACATACCGTCAATAATTAAGATCAACTGCCCGAGGTCCTTCTCTCTCCGCCGTGTGACTGTCCTCCAGATCAATTTTCCAGCTTTGCCACATGGTGAGGTGAGGCACCAGTTTCACTCTGAGGTGTTCAAGGTCCATCATCACTCTTGAAGCACACACAGGGAAGTTTTTTCACCCCACCTCCCCTGCAAGTTCTAAAAATAATTCAAGACAAAATACCACAATCCTGCAAGATGGGCTACTTGTAGTGAAGTGAAGAAATAAAAAAGAGTTAGTCAGGTGAGTGCCAATGTTTGTTTTATTAAAAAAATAAAATACAAATGATGACCCAAAGAGTACACAGCAGACTTCTTACCAAAACCAAAGCGTTTTATATGTAATTCAGTGCTTTTATTTTTTTTCCTCTTTTTCCACTTTACTCATTTTGGCTTGTTTTAAATTATTAGGAAAACAATGTAGAAAGAGACTGGTGTGTTAGTAGATAACCTGCTTCCTTCTCAAACTATGGCCTTCCTCATTTTGGCATTAAAAAGAAATCCACATAGCTCAACCATGGCACCTCCATCTGTTTGGTATTATCTATGGTTGAGGAGAAAGTACTTTCCAGGTTGTTTGACAGAGACAATCACACTTCTTATGAGGACTTTTTCTTTTTCTCTTTTTTTACAAGTTCAGAGTTGAGGGGCCCACAGGTCATTTCTGTATCAGCCTAATGCGTGCTGGTCTAATGTGAGCTGACTGTTGAGGTCTTTCATATGCATGATATATAAAAATTCGGAAACTGAAGGTGTCATAGTAACTGTGGATTAAAAAGGCAACAGTTAAATATTCAGTCAGTGAATATTCATGGAGATGGAAAAAAAGAAGAAAAGCTGTTACCGAGAGACCCCCCAACACTGAATTATTGCGACAAATATGAGGGATGGAAAAGGTTACATAGCAAATAAGAATTCATCCAACACAAAAACAATGTATTTAAACTTTTTCCTTCGGCTTAAACAACTCAATAATGTGGTTTATTCATACGTGAGGAGTAGAAAGTGTTAGTGGTTGAGGAGGCAAACAAAAAAGAACAGGAAGAGGGAAAATCAAGAATATGATATAAACTAGAATGGCTTATAAACTCAAAGCCCCTCAGCTGACACTGAAGCACATACTCATCACATCACTGTAGTAGCATTACAAGTATACTTGTTTGTTTTTTTTATACATATGATGATTTTTCTTTCTTTTTTTTTTTTACATACATGTACACAGACCAACCGATGGAGATTACAGTACAGTGCAGTGCCACAAGTACTGAGAGTTATATTGCTTGTACTGGTGCCCACAGATAAATGAACATGAGATGGGTCGCAGCATATAACAGTAGGTTAACGTTGTTGCATAGCCTAGTCGAGTAAAGTTTACAACACACTACAGAGATGCGTGATGCAGGAACGAGGACAGACGATAACTATGAAATGACTGCTTTGGCTTTATGAGACTGGCGGGTCAAAAAAAAAAAAAAAAGTGGTAGTTTAAACCTCTAGCACTGCTTAGTAAAGACGACCCTGAGAGTGGGAAACCAAACAGACCATCGTAATGCCAACAAACACATATACATCATACACACGCGCGCACACAGAGCGGTGGAAACGGCGATGATCCGTGTAGCGTGGAGAGATTAACAACTTTGGTAGGTTATTCTGACAACAGTTCTGCATGGGGTGGATGTGCCCGCCTGTTTCCAGGGGGTCCGCATGCAGAGCGGTGTGACTGAGAAAAAACACACAAACAAGGAAACAGACAATTAACAACTAACAGCTACAGCGATGGCTACCACTTCTGTTACTAAGGACAGAGCCTGGGTGGAGGGTGGAGTCACGGTCCACAAAGACCCAACAGAGCAAACGCAAAAAACATGCAACTGGTTACATAAGAAGGAATTGTTCTCACTGGGCAGTGAAGGGAGGGATGGGAAGGGAGGGAAGGGAGGGCTGTCGCATCACGCACCTCAGCTGAGGTTAACAAAATAACCACACACAAAAAAAAAGGCAAAGTTACAGCCTATAGAACAAACATTTACAATCAGCTCTTGTTTAATAGGAGTTCTGCCTCAACATTTTTTTTTTTAAAAAGGACATCCACAATCACAATCCAAACACTGACCATGTTCACATTGCAAAGTTCTGACCATGTTCAGATGGTGGCAACTGTGGCTTTAAATGAACGGCACAGAGCAGACAAATCACTCAATGAAGTAAGTGGATGGATGGATGTTTGTCCACAGTTGATGACTGATATAGCCCTTAATCTAAGTAAACATGTGAAACCCAGGGAGGCATAGTAGTTGTTTGGCAATGGGGAAACTATGGACCTCCAGTTCATTCATGCAAAAAAAAACAAAAAACAGATCATCCCCTCATTCCTCAAACCCCCCTTTACTAATATTTTGTCTACATATGTATACAAATACACTGCACCTTAGCAAAAAGGTTACAAAGCAATCTCTTGAAGGGAGTTCATCTTTGTTCTCCTACCGCAAAAACACAAAATGAATGAATCACAACCAGACCTTAGAAAACTAAAACAAGACTTCTTTTTCTTTTCTTTTTTATATATATTTATATATAAACATATTTTCCTCATGCTTTCGAGTCAGTTTATTTCACAAACTAATTGCAACCAGATCCACGGAACAAAAACAAAGAGTGATTGATCTCAACAATCTGATCTTCACAAACTCCATCAGTGCCACAACTAACTAGATACACAGTATTTCTATTTTTTTTTAAGAAAACGCCGACACAACCAACCTCTCCACAGATACAAAAAAAATCGATCTAAGCGAAACTACGGAACATCTGACAGGTTCAATTTCTGTGGCTTTAAAATGTTTTAAACCACATCCTTTTCTCACAATGCGAGCACACTTTCTTTCTCGGAACAAGCTCATATGTTTTTTTTTTTCCTCTTCTTCTTTTGTTGATACAAGAGCAACAACCGTGCTCTGAAGCAATCATGCTTGGAACAACAACACAAGTATTACCATTCAAAAGGAAATCCAGAGCAAACCCACTTAACTACATCTACTCTAATAAGGCAGTAGCGCGTCTGTTCCCGCATACAGAGGCTTTTTTTTTAATTTTTTATTGTGCAATTACATGATCAAGACATTTTGCTCTCTAGAGATGCAGCAAGGCAGCTTGAGGTGTGTTGGTCGAGACAAAAAAGAAAAAGGTCTTCTATTACTTCTGCTAATGGGTGTGCAGTCATGCTCACAGTGTAACAGCTCCTCTGAAAAGGTCGTTGTCATGTTAGTATGGCTTCGTATTTACACACCTGCTCAACAATGCAACACAACGACCGTGAACCTAACACCGGTGCTGCAAATCTTGGCCGACAGCGCGTTTGACCGGCCGGGCCTACTTAATGGTACATGGGACGACATCTCTCATCTTTTCAATTTAAACCCCATTTCTTCTCGCTGTACACATTTGGTGCCTCCGAGCTCAAATGGTAGAAGACAATCACAGAGTCCTGGGCTGGTTCTGTAGCTCGGGGAGGAGCTGTACACATTGATGCACAGAACCTGGTGTCGAGTCTTGTTTAGAGGCCGAACAGCTTCCTAAATGTGTCATTAAACACCTCAATCAGTGCTGAAACTAAAAGAGACCATCTTCACATCTCAATAAATATTATCCAACAAGAGAATAACTCCACTGCTTTACCAGCTGGAAATTGATGCTTAATACTGTAGCTATATTTTTCAAAAGCCACAGAGTTCATGTTTGGAGTCTGTAACATGACAACTGGGAGTTTAAATTGTTAACTGAGAGATGTGAGTGATTGAGGCCAATCAGGAGCAGAGCTTTGTGAGCGTGTGTGCTTGATTGAAGCAGAATGACTGACTTGAGTTTTACACTGTGCCCCACTTCATCACACAGTATGAGACCACACAAATAAATAAAAAAAACTTGTTGTTCCAAACTAAATTCACAATTAATTATTTACTGACGTTATCAGTTACTGCTCGTCTTGCACAGACCTTTTATCTCGTGACGAATAACATTTTATGATTTACGGCTGTTTTCCTCTCCGACAACACCCGGCTCTGACCGCTATGCTTTGATTTCAAACTACTACTACAGTCTACTGGGCGAGCAAACACATGAGGCAGGGCAGCATGGAGTTAACCACAATAGACTCTCGGCTGCAGCTGTGCCCTCACTGACTAGACTGCAGAGCGGAGCAAAGCCTGCATTCACCTCGACTTTCTAACGCACCCACCCTTTGCTGCCAATGGAAAATACCGCTGCAAATCCCCCGCGCTGCCAAGAGCTACAGGGGCCGCGGAGAGCCGAGACAGGAGCAGCTAACTAACTAGCTACCAGCACACAGCGTTAACAGCACAGCGTGGCTCACACGGTCGCATCGACACAAGATTCAGGGCATCTCGACTTAAACATCAGTCCATTTCTTCATCCTAATATCTGGTTATGGAGTTGTGTGACCACTGTAGCCCCACTGTGGATGGGGCGAAACAAGTAGCACACCGCCCCCTTTGAAGATGCTACCTAACTCAAATATAAAACACAGAAATTCATGCCTCATGCAAAAAAAACAGTGCTTTAAATGTTAATCCACGTCTGTGCTGAGTAATTATTTCAACCGGCTACTACAGCACTAAAAGATATACACACACAAACCTTCCCTACTGCTCTAAAAAAACACCCACTCACTAGTTACACACTTTAGCGGCTCCTGTCGGGAGCTTTGTTGCAATTAATGGTGACACCTGTGGCGTTTACTGAAGCACGGCTGGTTATGAAATGACATGAAACAAAAAGCAAAAAAGGTACATCCTTCGTTATTAGCATTCAAGCTATATACTGAGCAATACTCACTCTGACATAATCCTTACATAGAGCCACCACAGGGCTTTTCACTGATTACAAAAAATTGGTGGTAAAACCCTCTTGGCGATTTCTATCAATTAAATGAAGAAAGAAACCAAAGTGGGGAGATCATGCACACAATCAATAAATCATGGAGAAAAAAAAAAAGCTGATCACTCTTTACTTACAGTCATGCTATTTTGGTGACCACAGAGCTGTGGCGACCACGGTATGGATATCATAAAGGAAAAAGTGCTGCAAGAAGGATGTATGTCGTTTGAAAACCAAAAACCAAAATGAAAACAGCTCAACTCTTTCCTGCCCCCGCCTCTGCTATCTGTGGGTGTTTCATCCCCCCACCACCACCCCCAAGTCTAGATGCAAAACATCCCACACTCCAGAGGACTACAGACGCTGGTTACCATGACCTCAGAGCTGACATCACCATGCAGCTGTGCCCTAGATTTCACAGCACACACACGCACACAAACTCTCACACACATACGGCCTTCTGGGGAGGGGGTTGAGGGGGGACGTAACGTGTGCTCGTGTCCAGTATCATCTTTTTAAGTCTTCAAGAGGTTTGATTTGGACTCCTCTGCTTCGTCGTAGTGGGGACAGGGAAGAAATGTTGTTGACCGTGTTGGTATGCTCCGAGCTGACCGTCCCCACCAGAGGTAAAATGTCAGACGGGAAGGATGGCCCGGAAATGTTCTGACCAAGGAGGCGCGACAGAAACGGAAACATGACGGCAGTGCTGGAAGGATAGGGAAGGAGCGAGGGAAACAGTCATTTCTGATTATAGTCACAATCAACTGCTGCCTTCTCACTATCCAATGAAATTCTCTCACTTACCACTAGGAAAAAAAAACATACCAAATGGAGCATCAACATGTGTTTGCTGGTTTCCCCACTAAGGACAAGCAAAGCAAAAAATAGAAAAAGAAAAATGAGGCCAGGAGTTTGTCCATGTTCAGCTTTCTAATTGGGAGCCATTAGAGATTATTTTTCATCACCATTTTTAATGTCATGCCTATCTTACGCTGTGAATCACACCATGTGGTCTCCAGTGCTGGTGCTGGGGGTCTGGCTGGGCAGCTCAGAGGAATGCTCCTTCTGCCTGAAGGCCTGCTGCTGGTGGCCGGAGCAGCAGTCCCCGCCGGTGACCTTGCACATCCTGTGTTCCTCGTCGCTTTCCTCCTCCAGCCCGGAGCCCTCGTCCACGTCCAGCTGGCAAACGCACACCTCGATCCCTGAGTCGCCGGTCACGTGCCGGCGCCGAGTGACGAGTTCCTCGTCCTCCTCCTCCTCCTCTGCTGCTGCTGCTGCCATCGACGAAGCCTCCGCCGCGTTCTCCGCTTCCTGACGCTGTGCTTGGATCGGCATCGACGCTGCTGCTGCCGCTGCCGCTTCCTGTTCTGATGACGAGCCTGAGGCCTGACCCTCCGGCCCCTGGTCTGCCTCGGCCGGGGGCGGTGGCGGTGGCGGTGGCGGTGGCACTGAGGCAGCGTCTGGTTGGCGCAGTTGTGGAGGGAGTGCTGGAGCGGTCTCAGGAGGGTTTTCAGAGTAAGGGGGTGGTGGCGTTGGGGGGTGACCTACCACCTCCTCATAGTCGGGAAGCTTGCAGTCGTTCCAGAACCCTAAAAGTTGGTAAATAATACACAAGTTTTAGGTTTCCAAACATTATTCCTATAAAGACAGTTGAACCTCCATGTAAAGCCACAACAATTATCATTTAATCAACTGAATAATCAACAGAGAAATTAACAAAAACCTATTCTGATAAACAATTAAACCATTTCCTTTTTTAGTACAAATAAAGTAATTCACAAAATTTTTTAGTCAAACAAACTAATCAATAATGATAATATTGGCTTGTTACAAGCTTCACACTAATTACAACATGATGTTGTATACACCACTCACACAAAGATAGGGATATTTGACTTTCGGGTGAAATATATGGAAAATGTAAAAAGTCCATGCTACAGTTTTATTATATCACGAGAAAAGGGCATTTAAGTAGAAGTATGGTATGGCAATTTCTTCATCTTAAACAACGTATTGAAACAAGTTAGTTAACAACAATAGTGGGTATACCACAACAAGACATGTCAATGTGTCATTAAGTTGTCATGTGGCCAGAGGACGTCCACTTCTCTGCCTTTTCTGTGACTCTTCCCGTCTCTGTGTCTCTGTTGCAACTCGCTGATGAAACTCTGTGACACTAAGCTCAGTGGACACTTCCCTCTGAGAACATCCCATTTGAAGCCTCAACATGGTCCAGGTATTGTTGATCGACCGTTAGGTGTTGCCTTGGTCTCATGATGTCAGAATGTGAACAGCATGATGAAGAGGACTGTTTCAATACGAACTGTCATTGAACCAGAACATTTAGTGGTTGATTCATGGATCAGACACTTGTTGTTATTGTTGCAGTTAACCACCTTGTTAGAGGACTTGTTATGTTATAATACTGAAACACTGAACAGTTGGACATGTGCATTCAAAAGTTTAGAAGTCAAATTAAGTTCACCTGTAGTGCAAACTAAGGTTATAGTGCATTTTAGGTGCATTCTGACATTTCACCAGAAAGCCAAATATCCCTAACTTTGTGTGAGTAGTCTATGCCAACCACCAACTTCACCAATGATCCCCAGAACACACTAAATTTTGGTCAGTGAATCATCGGTAGTCCCCAGGCACAGTGTTTTATTTTTTCCTCAACGTCATAGAACAGACCGTAACAACAACAGTAACTAGTCATAGACATATTTTACGACTGCGTTAATTTGTTATTGTTCCATGAAAAAAGTGAACACTTTATCTTCAGTCAGGATCTTTAGTTTTGAACAAACTCCTGGAAAAATGCTTCAGGTAAATAACTCAAATGTATTTTTGGAAAAAATGACATGGCTGCCTTTGCTGGGGAGCAACACTACACTAGTAGATGGAGAAATGGATGTTGTGCAATGGCTTTATTAATGGTCAATCAGATATATCGTGGCCTACAATTTTTCCATTAGTACCACGGATCACATTTCTCACAATCTCACAATCCACCCCAGGGAGCTCTCATCGGGATTCAAAGTAAAACGTTGTGGCCACAGAAAATTACACCGTGTTGATGACAAATTTGTGAACACATACTGTATTTCTCTCTGTTAATTTCACAAAATAACATTTCTTACTAATATATTAACAGAAATTGGTAGAATTCTACAAAACATAATCTCTCAGTATGAATGTTATCTTTCAGAAATTTAAAAAGATAACATGAGGTTAACACATCATGAGACAAAGGTTTTAAGATGAAATGTTGTAGGCCATAACCTTATAAAAAGCAAAAACAATGCCGATTGAGTATAATTAAATCTCACGTTACTATGTCCCCTTGTCCCCTTGTCCCCTTGTCCCCCATGATATCCAGTAGGAAGAGCTGCTATGTTGGTTGGGTCTCTGACTCACTGTCTGTGTACGTTTCCAGTCAGAGTTGTGTTAACATTCTTGACAGGAAGTCAAGCATGTTCAGTGTGGGCGTCAGACTCCATGTGCCCCTTGACCCACTCCTGTTTGTGATATTAGTGGACACGATATCACTTTTCAGCAAGGGTCTGGAGTGGAGTGACCACTAAGATTGAGGGGGGTGGGGGGGGTGCTCTTCTGGCAGCATCACCACGATCTTCAATATATTCAGGCAATTTACAGCTGAGTATGACAAGAATGGGACCAGGATCAGCACCCCCCCCGCTCTACAGTAACAACTCTCTCAGTAAAAGAGCTGCTTCATGGAGAGGTCGGGTATATTGTGGGTCTGAAGATTATGTTTTTAGGATATTTGCAGAAACGCAGATGTTGGTGGTGGTGGAGAGACAAAAGTTCAAGTCCTGACTTTTACCTGTGGACATGAGGCTTTGAAGAGAGTCCAAAAGAATAATGCTGTGCACATGAGCGGCCAAAATTAAGCCTCAATTTGTCTGAAAGATAGAGGATTAAAGTTATCCAAGATGACCTTGGAATCAAGCTACAGCTCTGAACTGAGTCAGGAAAAAGCTCAAAGCAAATTCAGCAGAACCTGAATCTATCACTGGGTCCAGGAGCACATAAGGAGCCCATAGGAAGAGGTACAGGAACTTTCTGGAGAAAAGATTATCTGGGTATCTATACGTACATGACCACAAGTACGTAGATCCTGATCTGTATTCAGAATATCGATATCTAACTGAGAGTGCCGAAAAATAGCCAAAAACCAACAGTAGATTTGCTGTTGAATACAGGAGGGCATCTTTGAAGAACCAATAGCAAACATAAAGACTACTCACTTAGGTTGAGTGGTGGAGGGGATATGAAAGAGCTAGATGCTCCTTGGTAGGCCATGAGGCTGATCTCACGCTGGCGTTGCTCCTGCTGCAGGCGCATCTTAACCCTCCGATGTCTGTACGCACAACAGCAACTGAGCATGATGATCAGGGTCCAGACCAACCAGAACCCTAGGAGGGGGAGAGAGGATTTCATCATCATAATCAATTTAACTAAGCAGTAATTTGCCTAACTGTATCCAAGGAAGAAGTGATGATGAGTTAGGAGTTACGTTTTTCTGTAAAATTAAATTGTCATATGATACAATTTTAAGCATTTAGCATAACTAAAATAATAACATATAATATAAAACAATCATTTTTCTGTGCTGAAACATTACTGGGCTTCAAAACAAGTCAATCTTAAATTGACAACTACACAATAACAAACTGAACTTAACTGTAAAAACGAAACCGATGGCAACGAGCACCAAATAAAAGTAAATCTTGATATCATTTGGTTAAATGAGAAATAAATGGACATTGAGGAGGGTATAAAAACAGTCTGTGATTTCTCTTAATGGAAAGCTGGAAAAACAATCAATTGTACTTACACCAGAGCTCATAGTAGTAGGTGCAGCACTCTGTCTCTCCACAGCAGTACCCCATCTCACAGCGATACTGCTCATTGTTTACCCCAAAACAGAACTCCTTCGCCTTAAACACACACAAGAGGTCCACAAAGTGACTGTCTGTCTGTGTCAACACTCAATCACACAAGTAAATAAGGAAATGCACAGCAAACTCTTAATAGAATGACCTATTTAGCTTTTTGCTTCTTTCACCTCAGTGTCACTGTGGTTGCACATTGTGGTGACAATTTTCTGTACATTAACACTTTCATGATAGATAGATAGATAGATAGATAGATAGATAGATAGATAGATAGATAGATAGATAGATAGATAGATAGATAGATAGATGCCTTTATTGTCCCCTAAGGTTTTCTTTCACAGTCCTTCCCACATATGACACATATCAAAACATTAACGTTACCCCACATTCGCCCACCAGACATTGAGAGAAAATTAAAAAACACAAACACAAACAAAACAAACAAAAAACTGAAATTCAGATTTCAACCATGTTTATCAACAGGGTACGGCTGCAACAGAAAAGTTACCAACTGTACTGTACAGGCATCTAAACTATAACGTTACGTATAGCAGTACACAGTACAGTAGAGTGGGAGCAGCCAGGAAACAATACAAGGCAGAGTTCAGTGGCTTTTAAAATGATCAGACAACCAACAACATGTCTTAGTTAGGGGATCAATTTGAAGACATTTAGTTAGGTTAAAGTACATTTAAATGTCATAATGTATGAAAAAATACACAACAGTTACACTGTCGTGCAGTGTTTATGTACGTAGATAAACAGTTGTAATAGCATCGCTCTCTCGCTATTTGACGCACATGCTAAAATGTGTGATTTTATCTGGAAAAACAAACAGGACGAGCCGAGGCTAACGGCTCTGTGTGTCGGGCTAACGTTAGCCAATACTGACAACTAACGTTATGAATAAAAACACGTCAATTCGCCGGGTACCAGTTAGCAACGGCTAACGATAATCTGGAAAGACTTGATTCAAATTGTGAAAAATAAAATATATATGCTGGTGGTAAAACAAACTGGTGTCTCTCTTCGAGATATGACCTAAATATTTTATCGAGTTAGCTGTCGAAATATGGATAAAAACTTCGACGAACTGACGTCATCCTCTGTATACAGTAGCAAACCGTGCCGAGTTTCCTTTGTGGAGGAGACAAAAGGGATCGGCGCAAGGCCTTCACCCAGCCCAGGAGCCGCGGCCTCGGCTGGAGCGGCCGGCCGACCCCGGGAGCGCTAAGCACGGAGGGGGCTTACCTGCACCAGACAAGTCCCGGTACAAAGAAGACCTACAATGGATCCCAGTGTTTTATGCGGCATCTTTCTGGGTTGACGGCCGTGAACACGACGGGAATCATATAGCAGTCGGTCGACCGGACGACTTATCGAGGTGACTGCAGGTGGCTCGGCTGGCTGCTGTTGGTGGTTGGTTAACGGTTCAGCTCAGACGTGTTTTTGCCGTTCCATGACTCAGAATCAGAAACAGCCCTGTGTAGTAATACGACCCGCCATGACCGCTACTGAACCACAGGGGGCGCTGTTGTTCACCCCGTCTGAGAGGGGAGAAAAAAAGGCACATGATTTCACATAATGCATGTTCAAGTTCAAAGCGAAAAAGTAGTACTCATTTCCATAGTAGGCTGATAATGTCCCTGTTTTTTTATTATTCTTATTTAATCATAGGATAACGTCATCTCTTATTTGGAGAAGCAGTTTTCCCACGTTTATGCATATTTAACACAAAATATTCTATAATACATGTAAATATGGGTCAGTGATGATATAACAACATTGAAATAGGCTACAGTGTTGTCAAATGTAGCCTATTTTATCACAAACTACAATTAAAGATCAGTTTAATTGCACTTCTAAGAAATATGTTGCTTGTAGCTTGATGCTATCAATTTGACCTAGGAGTCAATATCACACTGAATGATAAAGTTACACAAAATAACCCAGTTAAACTGTAAAAACTCTTTGTGGGTCAATTGACCTGTCAATCAACAGAAAATCTATTGGCTATTATTTTAATTTTCTGATTGTATCATCGTTTTAGATTTTTTTGAAGGAAAAATGTCTTGTTTCCAGCTGATCATAATTGAGGATTTTATGCATTTTGGATTTTGTTTGTCCGTTGAAAAGAACATTATAGTTTGGTCAGTGGAAAATTATAACACGTATTTTTTTTTTTTAGCCTATTTTGTGGCGTTTTATAATCTAGATTGAACAGACAGAACCAAGAAAGTCTTTATGGGAACATAGTGTGGGAATCACATATGCCCCAACAAAATAATTTTAGATTTTGCATGATGCATTTGCGGACATCCGTTTCTTCCGGTGTCGTGTCCGGGTTGTTTATTCTGACGTCACGGTTTCCGTGGCAACCGAACTAGACAGCTGTTCACCCAAGAAACATGGTCAGGAGATGTTAATCCACTCAGCCTGACCAAGGGCCACACCACCAACAACACCTGAGAGAAACATGGTGAGTCATAACAGTTAGCAATAGCAACTTTGTGATTACATTGTGAAACTATAGAAAGCTGCTGTTTCTGTGTTAAATGTGACAACCCCTAGAAACTGTTGAGAAATGGAGAACATAACGTTAGGTTTCAGGAAGTTGTGCTGTGGATAAACATGTCAACAAACAGGTTGCGTGGATAATAATAGTAGCATGAGTTGTCACTTAAAATGTCAGATTGTCTGGTTTGGCAATTTATGATAGTTTTAATATAATAATTCACTTCATTCTGGGCCCATTCAGATAGCATTTTTCAAAATAAAAGCTTCAAAGTGGATTACAGGAGAAAGAAAGGGAGTCATGTGTGTGTTTTGGGGCTGTTTTTAAATATGCACACTGAAATAAATTGAAAATACCACTTTCTTTATCAATTTGCCTATTGACAATCAATCTGTTTATTCCATTTTTGGCACACTCTATAGCCTATATATAGCTATAACAGGTCACAGACTGTAGTGACACCATTGCGATCTTATGAGAACACACTGCAAGCTAAATAGCTTGATCCAAAGCCTTCATTACCACCTCCTGGACACAAGCCACTCACTGCAGTGCACATGCTTAATCTTGAATGTACAATGACAGCTCTTGGCCCGCTACCTGTGTAGGTCACTGCAAGCAGCTAACAGCTAAATCCTAACACTCAAGATGATTCTTGCTGTAGGCCTACAGTGAGTGTTTAACAACCTGTGCACACTCAGATATGTTCCTCTGCCAAGACTTACCACCAGGCTGGCCTCTGATGACTGGCGTAGACTGAGACAGACAGGGTATCGGCCAGCTGCCTAAATTCTAGCCTTCACCCGGTGCAGCTAAGATGATGATGACTCTGTGAAAAGGCTCCTCTGTATGTTATGTCACCCCTGAAACCCGCTGTTGAAGCTCATCACCTCTAAACTGGGACTCTGATCCACTTGCAGGGCCTGTTGTCCATTCTCCGGAGGCTGAAGCAGTCTCCAGACCAGGAGGTGCGCTTACTGTTGTTAGGTCTGGACAATGCTGGGAAGACCACACTGCTGAAACAGATGGCAGCTGAGGATATCAGCCACATCACACCTACTCAAGTACAAAAATACACACACTCTTACACATCGGGTAGCTTTGACTCACATAGATATTTGTCTTTATTTCATGATTTTAGAGTTCAGACCATGTGGCTACATGTATTACTGTACATTTAGCACTAAGCATCCCTCTTATCTTTGCACAGGGTTTCAACATAAAGAGTGTTCAGTCTTCTGGCTTCAAGTTGAATGTTTGGGACATTGGAGGTCAACGCAAGATCCGCCCCTACTGGAGGAACTATTTTGAGAACACAGATGTGCTTGTAGGTTCTGTTCAATGTATTTGAATTACAAGTGACCGAGTAAAATCAATACCTATTTGTTAATATCATTGACTGTATTGCTTGCAGATCTATGTGATTGACAGCTCAGACAGGAAAAGGTTTGAAGAAACAAGTCTGGTGAGATATACAAAATGCAAACATTTTTTAGTGTGATTGTATTGCCACAACATTTTAAAGGTTAGGAGGTTATTTTCATTGTTATATGCTGTCTATTAATGCTAATTTCAACAATGATTTCTGATGATGTAAGATGGAATTACGTCCAAAAGTCATTAGGTGCATTTCATCTTCTGGCTCAGACAAACGATTATGTTGCTGACGTGTGTGTCTGCGCTTCCAGGAGCTGTCTGAGTTGCTGGAGGAGGAGAAGCTCGCTGCCGTGCCCCTGCTAATCTTTGCCAACAAGCAGGACCTGATGACAGCCTCCCCGGCCTCTGAGCTGGCAGAAAGTCTCAGTCTGCACACTATCCGGGATCGCATGTGGCAGGTCCAGGCCTGCTCAGCAGTCACTGCTGAGGGAGTTCAGGTATGGTGCACACAGTCTGTAAACACACAACACACATTTGAAATCAGTTTGAGGAATCATAGAATATTTTTATGGTCTACTTTATCTACATAGTGACACTTCTCTACTTCCCACACAAGGCAGAATAACAAACAGTGACAACAGCCCTTTTATTGTACATTAGTCAGGCCTAGTTTTTGCTGTTTGTCATCTAACTTGTATAAGTTTGTAATGTCAATACATTTAACACTAAAAACTCATGATTATATATTTGGTAACTAGTGGCAGCAGTATCAAACAACAGATTTCATAAATATAAAAACAGCAGCAAATGATAACCTCACCAAAATATTGTATATAACACCATATTAAAGTTAGTTTATTTTGTAATCAGCTAACTGTCTGTACACTAAATTAAAGTTTGTCATAACAAAGCATCATAACATGTTTAAGCAGAGAACTTCTGTCACAGGTCAAGAGTTCAGCATGTTATCATCTTTCTAAAGACTTAAGAGGCTTTAATGCTGTTTCTCAGGCATATGTATTTAATCTTGTATCACGAGCCATGACCTCTACTGCCAGTCAGCATATCATGTATCATCATTTTGTCTTGATTTGATGCCTATTTTTATTGCTATTTTTAAGTATTAATCATTGTTTGAAGGATTTGAGTGCTTGCAAATTCTCTTCCTCTTCTGAATACATACACAGTAGCAGTGAAAGTCTCAACAGCCTGCAGTAGAAGAGGATATTCAAACAGCAACAAAATATCACTCATATTCATGAACTTACTTTTAGATTCACATCAATTACACCTCACAGATTTTTACTACTTTTTTCATGTTGTCTGTTGTCTCTTTTGTTTTCCTCCCAGGATGGAATGACCTGGGTTTGCAGAAATATAAACTTTCGGAAGAAATGATTCAGGAAGCAAAAGATCTGTGAAAAATTGCAGTTGCACTTTATATTTGACTGATCCAGTCATTTTATGTCCATGGATAAGGTGGTGCTTATGATAATCTGCTCAACCATTCTGTCTTCACTATTTTAAGACATCAAATAGAATTGTTAATGGAGCGACGTTAATGTTAATATCTTGAATTGTAAATACTGTATAAAGGCTGTTTTATTCAATTTACTGTTTTTGTTTGTTGTATTATTTTTACATAATGTGACTTTGGTATAACTGAGCAAACATGCAGTGTTTTGTGTGGAGGGTTTATGGCTTGTGGGTGTTGGATGCCTGTGAGTCTCTTTAGTGAACACTAGAGGGCGACATTGCACCAGCAGTGTCTCCTACAGCCTAATGGACAATTATTGAATTCTCTGTTTTCCACCAGTGTTGTGGCATTCAGTGCCATATTTGATTTTTTTTTTCATTTACTATCAACTACTATTGATTTTCTCAATTCTGACTTGCTGTCGGATTGATTCTAAACCATCTAAACCGCAGTGCCAACATTTATCAACAGTAATTTGTTCAATGATGCTTCAACATTTGTTCATTCATTTATCTAGAAAACTAATGTTTTCTTGATTTTGATTCCTTTCCTATAAGAAACAAACAATGAGGGGGGAAAACTCAAAGAATTAAAGTCAGCTGCTTATAGCCACTCCCTGTTCTGCACAGGTGCAGAGAAAAACCTGTATCATACACAAAATGACCATAACACACAAACACGTGCACACGGGAAACACACCTCACGTGCATACACAACAAAGCGTACAGGAACACCTTGGCCATTCAATTACTCAACTTCTCACCTTGTTCACCATGATTTACCACAAGGCAATTGCATTTTCTGCCTGTTTTTCTATTTTGTCTTTTGCAGCACATTTGCCACAAACCCCACTAATCTGAACTGGCCGAATGCTCCGCAGTGCTCCTATAGGGCATTTACATACAAACCTTTTCCAGGACTAATAGCTCTCCAATACAATTTGCATTTATATAGCCCCCTTCATACTAACATGATTTGGAGCCTTTGCCCATGATAAAAATAAACCTCCTGCTTTGGCCTTGAGTTACTGCCCTGCTGCCACTGCTGGTGTGTGTATCCCTCTGTATGTAGGGTTGGCTGATTTTAATATGTCAGAGTTGCTTGATCCTCATGAAACAAGTGCAGAAAGCCTCAAAATGGACCTCATAATGATTCAGCTGTCAACCTGGGCTTTGGTCTCATCGCAGGGGTGTGTTTCCCGCTATACAGTACATTTGAATATTGTTGATACAGCAGTATGGGCCACTTGACCAGGGCAAAGAGTCACGAGGCCACAACAGATCTTCTTAAACGAACGAAAAAAAGGAGACCTACATTTTTTTCCATTAAAGCTGCTTTCAATTTGCTCATGCAAATGCTTTTACAAGGCTCCGTGGAGCATATATCAAAAGAGAAAAAAAGTAATGAATGAAGAAATGAAAGTCTACCATGTGAGACAGACAATAAAAGGCCTCCTCTCTCCCTCTGGATTGCTTAATCATTAACATCTAATCCACGTGATAATCACCCAACCCGTAAAAAATATAACCAATTACACATTGAAGCAGTCTGATAAATCTTTCCAATTGTATCTACCAACAGCAAGTGAATCAGATGGAGAAGGCTGTGAAGTGCCTTTCAATCCCAAATGAATAAAATCGGATTTGCCAAATAGAAGAGAGGGTTGGAGCAACCACTCCTCGTTACCTCTGGCTCTATCATCACTGAGGTGAAAGGCAGTCAGGCCTGCAAAAGGCCATAAATCATGGGACTTTCCCAGCTACTCAGGCCAGCACCGGCCTCCCACACAGGGGAAACGAAGGGCAGAGAGGCTGATTGACTCACAGAGGCTGAGAGAGGAGGAAGAAAAAAAAGGGCAGAGAGAGATCCTGTGACTTAATTAAAGTGTTGTGTATCTCACACACTGTAACTACGCTTCACTCACTTCAGTGCTACAGCAACAGTGAGGGATGCATCGGTGTTTTGGATGCAGGTGCGGTGACTGATACGCAGAAATTATGCCCACCAACCATTTCTTAAGAAAAAGACATTTATGGGTTGTGATGTATTGCGAGATAGACCTCTATAAATCTGTATGGCTCAGGAGGAAATGTCTCAAACATGAAATGGTCCAGAAATAGGAACCACTGCATTCAAACTGCTTTAAGTTGGGAAACTGATTAAGTGTATCAGGTCTTCAAAATGACCAACACATCACAAAGATTCAAATGTAAAACAGTAAAACAAAAAAAAGGCTGTAGGCTACTGTCATAAAACTGGGGTTTTAGAGATGATCTGTAATACAAGGAAAACTATCTGCTTCAATGCAGCTCTCCCATTATCATAATCTGCTGTTTTTCTCTGATTTGTTTCTTTAAAAATTGATTGAATCCTCTCAGACTTTACAAGCACTCTGTAGACATTGCCTCAGGCTGTAAGAAAATAACAGGATTAATTGATAAAATAATTGGCAGATTACTCAAAAGTGGGGGGAAAAGTATTTGCTGCCCCAATCTCAAATGTGTGTTAAATGGAAACAATGGTACTTTGTATTGATTTTGTATCATAATGTTGTTAACCATCTATCAACAATGTCTTCGAGGATAATATGATAACTGATCATCTGTGAGACCCCCATGCGCCCCAGTATAAAAGGGAAAGTGCAGTCTGAACTAAGAAGCATAAATAGTGCTCACTCAGGTGTGTCTTCACAGTAACAGGAACAGTCTATCCCTCGCCAGGACTTAATGTTAAAGTCAACATCGGCCTCTCTCTGTTCTGTTCTTCAGCTCTCTCTTCACATAAAACCCCCATGTACCTTGTAAGCTGCTGTAAGCACATTGAGGCTGGCACTTCCCTCTATTACAGTGTTGGGGATAGTTTGTTTGGCCAGCACAGCGTCCCTCCTGCCTCATTCCCAGGCCAATCCTTTATGATTAAGCAGATAAGTGCTGGTACTGGATGATAAAACAAACAACAAATGTCCACATTCCTCTCATAGCTCCTTTGATGCGTGTGTGTGTGTGTGTGTGTGCGTGTGTGTGTGTGTGTGTGTGTGTGTGTGTGTGTGTGTGTGTGTGTGTGTGTGTGTGTGTGTGTGTGTGTGTGTGTGTGTGTGTGTGTGTGTGTGTGTGTGTGTGTGTGTGTGTGTGTGTGTGTGTGTGTGCGTGCTCCTCTCCAGGGCTCTTACCTCTCCAAGCCCCCTTTGCTATAATCAAACTGCAGAGTCATAAAGAGGGAGGGATGGGGACTATAAAAATGATCAGGAGGCTCTATCAGCTGGAGGACAGAAGTTCGCACCTCAGAGCGGGTCGGTCTCAAAGCGGGGAGAGGAGGAGGAGGTGGGGGGCGGGTCAGCGTGGGGGTCGGCCCGGTAGGGGGTCCGAGGCTCTGTTTGATGTTGACAGAAAGCAGAGAGTGAGAGGTGGTGTCGGGATGAGCTAAGAGGTGCTGTGGTAATACAGTGTAACGCTACCAGAGAATTTGACTGACTTTTTCAGGAGGTGTATTAGTATTTGTGCATCCTGTTTCAAACTATGATACTGATCAGAGTTCAGCATTTTACACCGGTAAAATGTGCCCACCATGGTTGTTACAGCTTTGGAACAAATTTACTTTTACATTTGCCATTACAGCATAGATCTTTAACTGGAACACTTTGCATGGGCATCTCTACATAAAGCAACCTTTATTTTGAAGGATTAGTTATTTTACAGACCTGAATTAGGAACATATCAGGCAGAATTGAATATTTTGTAAGTGCTATTACAGTAATTGTATTGAGTTTATGTGCCGCACTGTGGTGATTGAATGATTGTTTTCCATGCTCCTGCTGCCACTCCATTGCTTGCTATGCTCATCAAGTCCTTGTCACTCTTTTGTGTTTAAGTACTTTCACTGAAAATCATTACAATTGGAAACCAATCATGTCCAGCAGATAATAACATGGGTAAACTGTGAAGACCATGAATCAATAACTGACCGAGTGTTGTCTCACCCTTCACTGGCAGGAGGTCAGAGGTTATACTCTTGACCCCCTGCCGACCCTTGACTCCAAACTGCACTGGGAGGAAATAACACTTTCCACCGTGCAAAACGTTCCCAGATTGACTGATTGCCCTTATCATTTGACGGATCTGGTCCAATTCCCTTTTCTCTGTCTCTGCTCCCCCACACTCTCTTGTCCCTCCCCAGCACTCATAATTTGACTTTTTATCACCTCTCGCTGAAAGAGAGATCCAGCACCATCCGTCATTACAGCGCACGCTGACAGCTCCTCACACATGCATGGATTTTTACATTTGACTCAATTCAGGGGCTTACTTTACTGTAACCGATTCAATATTCCTCAAATGAGCCGCCCGATCTATACACACGCCACAGTGGATGGGATGATCTATAGCATCGCCTTAATAGATTTCCCAGGCCTCAGAGCCTGGCTAGTTTAGGGGAAAGGGTATAATTTGTGCAATAAAAACATAATTATTCATTTGACTTGCTTGATAATTTATGTTGCTCACGTGTTCCCGTGAAGTGTGTGTGTGTGTGTGTGTGTGTGTGTGTGTGTGTGTGTGTGTGTGTGTGTGTGTGTGTGTGTGTGTGTGTGTGTGTGTGTGTGTGTGTGTGTGTGTACTGAAGACTATCTGTGGGTGTTTTATTAAACCACAATTCATTAATCCATGTCTGTGTTTGTGCCTCTAGTCCTCCCTACATTGTTAGTAACTATCTAGTTTCAGACTGGTATTTTACTAAAACTGGTTGGACTATTCAAACTTAAGCTGTGTCTCAGCAGGTTAAGTTTTAATTATTATCACCCTACTATTATTAATGTTTTTATTAGTTGCAGAAATCCATTATGTAGTCTAAGCAGACAGTGTCTTATTACAAACTGTAGGTTATCATAACTAAAGAAAACAAACAGATCAGAAACATAGGCCTAATGTTAATAGTAGACAGTCCTTGAAAATCATTAATATTTCTTTTCTCCTCCATTTCTGATTAGGCTACATAGCCTTATCGTCTAATTCAGAGAGATAATTTAGGCTACTACAGAAATACAGAAACATTTATTTCATATCTATTGTAAAATACTCACAGATGACGCATTACTGTCAAGGTTGCTCCTCATACCTTGTCCATTTTATTTCATGGTTTCCAATACTGTCCCTTTTAAGTTTTTAGTTAGAGACAATTGACCAAACCCGGAAGTTGATAAACAATTGTTTCCACGTTGTAACAAGTGAGGAGGCGGAAGTTGCTTGGCGGGCTACAAGCAATCACAATATTCACAAATTAGCTAACGTTAGTATTAGTTTTAGGAAAATACCATGCCATTTTTTAAATCTGTGGACCCCTTCGGACAAAAACAATGGGCTATAAAAAGAGAGGATGGACACAGACGGACCTAACGACCCCCTGGAGGTATGGTGTCCACTCAACGACCGCGTTGTGCTAAAACTGAATGAAACATAGGCTATTGTTCTAAAAGCTAACTAGTTTTATTATGAATAACGTAGCCTATGCTAACTAACGATACAATGTAGCATGCCAGTTTTAACAAGACTTTAACATATATTTTTATTATTATTTTTCAAAATATTGAAATATTGAACTGTGAATGTATTAGCTTTCCAATTGGCTCCATTAGCTATATGCTACACTTAGCCAAACATGCTAGCTACTGGATGTAAATTAATAACAACAAGTAATGTTTTGGTAGAAGTAGGCCTAGTTTGTGTGATAAAACCTTTTGTAATTATTGATGTGTTTGTAAATATCAACATTATAACTAGGCTAACTTATGAGCAGCTGGTGTATCCGGCTCTAGGTGAAATTAAACAAACTGAAAACAGATTAAGTGGTATCACAGTAAACACAACCAGCTGTAGTAATGTCTCCAAGTAGCTACTAGAGATATCTTATCTTTAAATATAATAATGTACATTTCCTGCAGCGGTAGCTATGAATGAAATGTTGATGGTTATGATGTTGGTTTCATATTATAAATGCATTTCAGGAGTCTGCATCAAAGAGAGGTGTGTGGTGTGTGTATTTGTGCACAAATCTCTGCACTGCTCTGTCAGACAAAACTGAGCGGGGTGTGTGTGTGTGCGCCACCGAGGGAAAGGGAAATATTGTTTGTGTTTTTATTTTGTTGATATCTCCCTGCCTTTTATGGCCCCGCGCGCTCGAGCTTTGTGAGTGCCAGAGAGTGTAAAAGAGAGGGAGAGAAAGAGAGTATTCTCAATTTCCTTCTAAAAAGAAAATTCATTTGCAGTTGCTAATGTAATGTCATCGTTGTGTTTACTGAGCGTGGATGATGTATAGGGGATGTTGCATTGAGTGAGACTGCTTAATGATGCATAGAATTAAGTCTGTGGCTTTCAGCTGAGCTCCCCTCTCTCTCTCATACACTCCTCTCCCTCCCTCCCTCCCCTTCTCTCTTTCACACACACCCTCACTCCCCCAACTCCCTGTTCCCTTCCTCTTTCCTTCCCTTCTTTTTACCTCTCTCTTCGTTTAATCCCCACCCTCCTCCCTCTCCCTCTCCCTCTCCACCTCCTCCTCTCCACACCAACCTCTCTTTTTTCTCTGATGCAGGCTGTCTTGGACTGTTGGCCACACGTTGCTCTGTGCTCTGTTGCCTAACTCCATCAATCACTACGAAGGGAGAGAAGAGAGTGCGGGGAGGTGGAGGGCCGGGTGGCGATAAAAAGAATAAAAGTAAGATATGGTTGGGGAAAAAACGAGCGGGTTGAAAACACACACATTGGGGTATAGACACCGCACAGGATCAGTTTTAGAAAACCTGGAGGGAAGAGAGCAAACGAGTGGGAAGAACACCTCTTACATTTAATGATCCGCTATGCTCAGTGCCAGTCCAAATAACTGCCTGAATACTGTGTGAATATATGGATGCAATTGTGTTATTTCTGGCTCCAGCTCTGATTGCGACTGTGTTGGGGCCAGAGACAATGATGATAACGACGATGATTATGATGATGTGATTTCAGCGCTTATCTTAACGGTTATTACCAGAGTGAGAAGACTACTTGAGTGGGGAAAGAGCTGAGTGGGAGGATTGCAGCTGTGGATGTGTTGAAAGACAAAGAGATAAAGATGATTTTTTTTTAGGTTACTAGGGAAACGCATCTCTTAATTCAGCGAGTGAGAGATTTTGTATTTCACCAGTTGTTTTTCTTCTGCTAATTAATAGGCTACAGCGTCTATGTCTGTTTACTGTTTAAACCACTGATACTATATGTTGATTAAATATTTATATTTCTAGCTTTGAAATACCTTTTCTTGATTCAGAATCAGGACCGTTTCTTTTTAACAAACATTACCAACCTAATGTGTCATGAAGTTGGATTTGAAATCCTCAATGAATCCTGTACCTGTCAGGGTTTTTAGTGGTTGTGTTTACAAGTTGCACCATTTATTTTTTTAATGTCCGACACATTTCTCCAGTGTATATTAGCCTTGTAAGGATTGTATTACGAAGGATGCCCTCATTTGAATAATTTGTTGTGAGAAAAGTAGGCAAGTGTCTATAAGCAATTTTGGAGCATCATTGGATTAAATTATATGCAATACTCCTCATACTTTCTCTCGCAGTGATAACAGCGTTTAGTTTGTAACTGAACCACTCACAAGCCTATACTCATTTTGCAAACTTTCTACAAATTAAACGCAATATAATTTAGTGGCCCTTCAGTGTATAGAGTACTCCAAATCATATAGAGGGGTCCTTAAAAATCAATTTAATCTGTAATGCATGCGATAATGATGTTGCAGCAAGTTAAACTAGATCATTTTCACACATACTCCTTGGTGAGAAGCAATATTTTGGTCATTTTAGCTCAAGTTTCAAAGTAAAAAAAAAATACAGCATTAAATTCTGATGAAGCTGCAAAGACCTTCTGTATATTCTGAACTCTACCTCAACATTTCCTTCACTTGTCTGGCAAAATATTGCTTCAATCACCTGTTTTTTTAATATCCTCGATAACTATAGCCAACTCACTAAAGTGTATTGATAAGGATACGTGAAGCAGTTCATTTGTTTTGTTGCATAAAGTATCTTCAGCTCCAGAGACACCTGCTGGACACACTGTCCACCGGAGGCTGTGCTTTTGATTCCCCAAAAGGTAGAAGTAGTTTTATGGTCTGTTTGTTTTAAATTCACAAAACAATTATGGATTATAATTAGGAGAAAGTGTTTTTTTCTTGGAGCGAGAAATTATAGGATAGTTCAGTGTAGGGATGCAGGATAACCAATAACTTCCTGTTTCTCATAACCGATCATTTTTAATAGTTTATATACACACCTGAGGTTAAGAAAGGCTGAGATGTAGTGGGTAAAAGATGAATTTAACATTATAGCTCTGCCACTGACAAGGTAATTTAACCGACCAAATATATCACTACTGTAATCACAACCAAAACAAGAACAGTTATGACTTTTCAAAAATCAACATTTATTATTGTTTCAAATCAACATAGGGGGCAAAGAGCCTGACAATGAGCAAAATCAAGGCAATGTTGGCTAATTATAATTGGCTCTAGTAATGTCACTATCAGACTTATCAGTGTATTTTGGCCGGTATTCATTGGCCAATAATTATCAGCCAATATTGAGCTGATAATTATCTGCTCCAACAGTTATGGTGCATCCCTAGTTTAGTAGAAGAGCAGAGCAGCAGAACTTAATTTGTGTTGCCCATCGCTGGCATTCAAATAACAGTAAGTAAATGTGTAACTGGGCTGTGGTGCATTACCACGTGTAACAACCTAGTGTCATCACAGTGCTATCAAAACACACAAAGACCTCAGTGTGCCAAAAATTTACTCAGTTACCCTCAACAAACTTGGACGACTGTAATTAAAACTGAAATGGCAAAATTTCAAGTGAGAATTTAGCATCAAAGAACGGACTGTGTCTTATCCACTGTTTAACACGTGACTCTTACTGATACTTTGTTATCCTCGGGTCTGCATGATATGCAAAACAAGTCATTGCCATTATTTTTGGTAGAAAATACGATGTGCAATTTTTGTTTGGTTGTTTTCACATTTTGTCTTTAGAGATAATACATAAAAAAATGATTATGTGTTTTTCTTTGTTGGTTAAAAAGCATATTCATCTGTAGGTTGGAGCTTCTGGTGCAGTGTTGTGACATATTGTACCTTCATCAAAATAACTGCAGCTTCTGTGATTTGCATATTGCACCATTTTATGATTTTGATTACATTTCAATTAGCTTAAGTTATTCTCTTAATATAAGATGAATTACAACTGAAAAGATATATTGTATATCTTTTCAACTTAAAACAGTTGCGCTTAAATAACAAAAAGAGATCCAGTGGTTTTAAGTACATGTCATTTGAGATTAGAAATGTATTTGTTTGTGGAAAGCTTTGCCTTATGAAGGGACATTGTTCCATCATAATGACGTGTTTGTTGGCATGGTCAACATGACAACATGTCTTTGTGCACAAAGCCTCGTCCATAAAGAGACAGATGTCTCCGTTTGGTCTGGAGGAACTTGACTGACCTGCACAGAGCAGTGAAACTGAGCTCAGCTGCATCCAACAGCTCTTAATGTTCTTGTACTTTACTCCTGTTAAAGCAGCTCAGTATTGTCCAAGCTTTGGGAATAAGATGTCCAACAATCACATATGGGTGATTTGGCAAGTCGAGATGAGAGACATGTCCACTGCAAGTTGGACCGTTCAGAAACATATACTGTACAAAAGCATTTCAGCTGACAGTGTTTTGTTTGTTTCGTGTTGATTTTGCAGTTGTTCTCTCAACATCCGACTCTCTCTCTCTCTCTCTTCCTCTCTCTCTCTCTCTCTCACTCACTCCATTGTGATCCAGCTGTCCACCCCATTCATCATCCCGCCACTCTTCCCCACACAGAATTATTATTTCTTTGATGTGTTACTAGTTGAAAACAAATCCATTTTTCTGGCCATCAATTTATCATTTGGAACGGGGGAGTCACACTTGAGTTGTAGGGGCGACCACATTTTCCCAATTCCTACTCGCACTAGGTGCTGTGAGCGTGCACGAGCGTGTGTGTGTGTGTGTCTGTGTGCGAGTGTGACAGTCTTATGTGTGTGAAACGCACACAGCACGCATCCTGTTGTGATCAGAGCTGGAATCTAAGATGCAGGATGAGAGGAATCAGAGGTAAGTAGAAATGATAGAGGGAGGAGGGTTTTTTTTTTAGTAAAGGATGAGGATGAGAGGAAGAGGAGTGTGTGTTTGTGTGTGTGTGTGAGGGAGGGAGAGAGTGTGCGCGTGTGTGTGTGTGTGAGAGAGAGAGAGAGAGAGAGAGAGAGGGCTTTCCTCTTCTTCCAGTCACCCTCCTTCACCTAACGTCTGTGATAATTTATCACTCCTCCTAGCTTGGCTGACAAACTATTTGCAGGAAAATGAGTTTTTCCGCCACGGATTTGTCCTCTGGGAATAGAAAGGGGAGCTGCTGTGTTTTTATTCCATCACACACACATACATACACACACACACACGCACTCTCTCTCTCTCGCACACACACACACACGGATGTACGGTTGCACACACGTACACATGGACTGAGGTCTCCAGTATTTATTGGGGGGAGGAGGGGGGGGGTTGGTTAAGATAAATGAGGTAAATTAATAGAGTCACTGAGGGAAAAGATCTGCTTCCGCACCAGCAGATCTGCAACTGACACACAAGAGATGAGCACATACCCCCCCCCCCCCCCCCCCCCCCCACCACCACAACACCCCTCTCTCTTTCTCATTCACTCTCTATCCCTCCCTTCTTCACCTGCCAGGCCATCCCTCCCTCCCTCCCTCCCTCCCTCTCTCACTTTGCTCTCCAGTCCCCCTGATCCCTCGTTTGCCCTCCCACAGATGACAAATGTAACACTCAGACAAACAGCGATCAGGGCCATACAGCATAATGTCAGCTTAGATCAACACTGGGACAAAAGCAAATATCACAGCAGCAACACTGCATTACAAGCACTCCGGTGCCTGCGCATGTGTGTGCGTGTGTGTGCGCGTGTGTGTGTGTCGTTATTACGGCGGCTGGCCCGGGTCACTGGATTCCAATCTCACTTTCAACCTCATCAACCAAGATATTGACAATGTGCTTGACGGAGAATTACACGACAGTAAAGGCCTAATTACGTTGCTATTACCCAGGGCTATCTGTAATCGTCAAACACGACGCATCAGTGGGACATCACAGCAGTAAATCTGCAGGCACTCTCTCCGTCTCTCTTAACGCCTGTTAGCATTACCATGTGAACATTTCTTTCCACTTTATCGTCCGCTGACAACACAGACAACTGAACACACTGACGTCAGTCACACTCATGTTACACCTGTCTGATAAATATCAAGTGAATGTAAAATTATCTGTATGAAAAAATCAAGGCCTATAACAGCTCTTTTACCCGCCTCATTGTGTGGAGTTTGTGGCTCATTCAAAATAACAATGTTGCTACTTATTTTGTCTCTTCCCTGGATCAGCATTGTTTATTCTATAAGTTTAGCTTGTTTTTTATTGTGAAATAACCATGTAACTTACTATCTGTGGTACAAAACACAATTACAGTCATTGTGTTACAAATGTAAACGTGGTCTCTGACATCACAGGTCAAAAGTAAACATTTATTTTTGTTCTCCATGTTTAAGGGCCAGTTCGTCCAATTCACACCAAGACTGCTCCCTGAAACTGTGCTGAGGTGTCCGTCCTTTGGGGTAAGTGAGAAAATGTGTTTGTTCTGTTTTTGTTATTTGGTTAAAATGAGCCTTTTATCCAATCAATTACACCTACACGACGATCTTTTATCCAAGACTTTAACATGACAAAATCTTGCTCTCGTGTAAACTGGCCGCCGTTCTGAGTCTCTTTAGCAAGTTAATTAGAAACAAGACACTGATGCAGAAGATGCCACTAAGTGTTTTGGTTTGCTCGCTGACATTCACTCCAGCTGATAACTGAGTTGTGCTTTTTTTTCCTTTTTTTGTACATTTTCTGCGTTACAGCTACAAACGGCTCGGTGGATAATGAGGCTCTTTGACTGCTCATTTGATTAAATCTGTCGCCCATCTCTCTCTGCTCGCAAGGGGAAGCACCTGAGTTCCCATGAGGTCTCTCGAGGGCTCCACATCCCCTCATAACATCGCAGCCAATTGCCAACTTTGTGATGTCCGTCTCCGTGGAAACCCCTTCTGACTGACAGGCATGAAGACAAGGTTCACCAGTCACTCTGATCCTCAAAGTCTCCTGCAATTACTAGTGTGTGTCGATGGGGGTGCGTGCAAATGTGTGTGCGTGCGTGTGTGTGTTTGTGGCCTGTATCACCCACGCTGAAGTCGTTCATGTAAATCATTAAGGTGATCGCTGCACATTTTGGTCAGTTCCTCCACTTTTTTTACACTCGGACGAGAGAGGATGAAACCAAAGTGAAGTGAGTTAGTGAGTGAGTGAGTGTCAGACCGACAGGAAGTGAGACCGAGCAGATGAAGAACTTAGCAGAGTTCACATCGGACCACCAGTCCAAATTTCATGCGGGCTAAACACAACTAAACGCTGCTCACAGGCCGGGCCCTTCTGTTGCTAATGGCCATTACAGCCTGTATGCCATTGTAGGCCTCACAATAGCAATCACACTGGGATTTTGTGTGGAGCTTGCTGGCAACAGTTATTAGCCCCCCCCCCCCCACCCCTCCCAAAAAAAAAAAAACTTAAAGGGAGAGCAGTCAAGAGAAGAACAAGAAGATTTGGGGTCCCGGGCAGGGTGGGGTGGGGGCATCAGCAGGAGGGACAGGGGGGAGGACAGAGTGTGGGGTCAGAGGGCAACACCAAAGCGGAAATGGGAGGCACAGGGGGAACAATGGACGGGGCTGGACTAAGACAGACAAAGCTGAAGGGAGGGTGGACAGTGCACAAAACACAGGAAGATGAGGAGAAAAAGATGAGAGGACAGAATGGAGGGGAGCTAAAACAGATGGTAAAGGCTTGTTGGAGAGAAAAGGGATGAGGGAGGGAAAGCTGAAAAGCTATTGGCAACACATGCATCATGACAGCTATAGCGTACAGCGGGGAAGAGGGGGCCCAGAACCCAAACATGACTGGATCCCATATGCCGACATACAGGTCATGATGTTAACCATACATGTATAGATGCCTATACAGCTTTCTGTTCAACAAAACTCCTCTTATGATGTTATGAACTTGACTACGTTGAGTCCAAGACACCTCCAGTGACGACTAGGACACCTGAGAACTCTCTGTGGTCCTAAAAACGCCTTTAACAGGGTGGAGAGACTGGTTTATTGAACTCACAAATAAAGTCTAAAGACAAAAAAAAGGAGAATATAATTGAGGGATGGACATAAATAATCTGACTTTCATCACTTATGCAAAAAATTGTAATTATTCCCCAGTGCAATAAACCCTCTTAACCAAGACCATGGCTGTAGAAACTGCAGGTTTCAGCAACTTGTGCGCTGCAGAAAACCATCAGTCTAATGGGATCATCAATACCGAGGTGTTTCCACAGCTATTATGACCTAATTACCTGCATCACCTCGACTCGCTCGCTGACCACAAAGAGACGTGCCTGCGTGCGTGCAGCTCCCGCTTGGCCACATTTATAAAAAGTTGTCATTAAGTGCAGGCGCTTTTTCCCCGGGATGCATTCATCTTTTAGCCGGCGCGCGCGCAGAGTGAATGACTGATGCATATATGTTGTGGGAGCGAGCGCGCGCACTGCGAGTCAGACAGACAGTCACACCTCCGCTCTGCTGGAAGTGAGGGATGAAAGATGGAGGGGGACGGACTCAGCTGTTGATGAACTTTCTTTTTTTCTTTTTTTTACGGCAAAAAAAAATGTGTAAAGTTCCTTTTGAGTTTGGTTTGGAGTCACAATGTTTTGATTTTCTATTCCTCCAGTATCCCCAATAGGCTGTATTTCCATATATTCCATACATTTATTCTCTCTGGTGTTTTATTTTGAGAGTTAAATGAGGTTTTTAGATGTAATATCCCATGAGATGCAGAAATAGTCTGTGCCGATTGTAATGAACAAACCCCATTAGCCTTACTGGACTTAAATAAACCCGAATCGATCCCATATTAGTTTGTGTTGTGTGTCCTAAAACTACAGGCGATAAGCAGCGAAGTAGTTGTGCGTGTTTCCCCCTTATCACTGCGGTCGGAAGTGTTTGCTCTGACCTCTTACCCTCATCTCTGTTGCCGCAGGTTAGGCTGCTCTTTTTTTTGCGGGGGCACAAACTTTGCTGGGGGAAGTAAATCCGGAGAAACAGCCACCAACAAGACACACCCGATAGGAAAAAAACACTTAAGCATGCATACTTTATTTATAAGATTGCTCAGAAGTAAATTCGAAATCTACACCTAAACTAAAATTTAAAAAAATTCCCCACTTTTTTGCTCGATGTAAATGAAGCTGCACAGTTCATAGACAATTAAAATCTGCTGCACAAAGAAGAAGGAAAATAATGAGTCTGCAGATTTTGGCATTAAAACTGAAAGTGGGCCAAGGCTTGAAGAAGTGTGTTCAAGACGCCAAAGGGTGAGTATAGCCTGACATTTTGCTGTATTTGTCTACAATCATAACTTCATTACTGAATTCACCGTGTGTTTATGCAGCAGCCTCCATTTCTGGTTTGTGGAATAAACGCTGCAGTGTGTGGCGTTATGACGTGTGTTTGATCAATCTCTTTAGTTTGAGGGTTTTAGTTTTTGCATCTCTTGTCAAAATTCAATTTATTTAGTATTATACCCGCATGCAAATGATATATGGAACTGAGAGTTTTTCTACTTTGTGTGTTATTTTCCACATTTTAAAAAAATGAGTTGCAACTTCTTGGTTATTCAGCTCCTTTGTAACTAGATTTCTGCACATTTCTCAACAGTAGGCTTTTATAGCCATAAACATAAAATAATAATATTAATACACAGGACAAATAGCCTCATAATTTGCGTCATTAAACTGTCAGTTGTTTCAACTGTCAACCTATTCTCCGTTTTGGTTTATGTACAGCCTAATAATGGCAAACAGGTCACCTACAGTAAAATCCTCTCTCCTTCTCTCTGTAGGTGTCAGCAGCGGATTGATGCAGGTAAGATTCAAGATGTTGTCTCGCTTATAGAAAAAACTTCCCACTTGACAGTTCATATGCAAACCCAAAGAAAATCTTATTTCGAGGTTAATGTGAAGCTGCTCCAGCTCTTGTTGCCTCTTCACACCATTACTTTTGGATATTTCCTTATAATTATCCTGCTTTATGCGCTATGAGAGTCCGGATTTAGGGCGTGTGTTATGAACTCTGCCCCTTGGCGAGTGTACCTGTATAATTACGAGCCATTTTAATTCACAGTATCATCGTTATAGATACCAATCTATGAGTTTTAATCCCTTGTTAAACTCTCTGTAACCTCTCTGTCTCTCCTCTGCCACCTCTCCCTCCAGGCACTTTGTCATTTTCTCTGCGCTCTGGTCACTTTACAGAGGACTGTCTCTGTTTCCAGCTGATGTTATGATTCCCTTTAGTCTCAGGACGGTCTTATTTATTTAAAAACACTCGTCCCATTGTCCGCAGCGGCACTGATGTCGAGTCAGAGCTTTTTAAAAGACCAGGAATAAAAGACTTCAATCACAAACTGACCAGATAAGGACTGAAGTTGCCCACACCAGCATTTCTCTTCCATTTAACGTGCTGAAACTGAATGCATTTGTAGGTTATAAACCATTTATTAATTATAACTGATCTGCTGTTACACGGTGAAAGTAATCAAAATCTGTCTGGTTTTCTCCCGTGTGAAATACTTCATGTTCCCTTTAAAAAACAAAAAAAGCCCCATATGGCTGGAGAAGGCAGACAGAGGCCGGGGTGCCATGGATGAGCGTCATTAGAGGTGTTGAGTTTGTTTTACAGGTTTGTGAGAACAACATTAACAGCGTTTTAACTCAGGAGGAACCCGGCGCCCCGCTGTGACATCACGCGCGTGCAGGGCCTGTTTGTTTCTCAAGTCAAAACTCAGAGTCAATTCACTGCGCTTCACACAGGCTGCACGTGGTTTTCACCCATGCAATAATAATAATTATAGCGCACAAATAAACGCGCAGAAAAGAAATATGCACTCACACCTCAGCACAGACTCGTGTACGCGTGGTTTTTAAGTGGAGCGATAAAGTGAGGTATCCAGAGGCAGCACAAACAAACAGGGGAAAAAAACTAGTTGGTAGTTAAGAAGAAAAACGCGTTTTCTCTTCCTTCAGACTTTTTTTTATACCTACCATTTGACTTATTCCACTGCGGCATGTGCAAGCTGCGTTCAGTTGATTTTGTTAATCTCGTCCTGAAGATGAATTAAAGACAAAGAGCGAGAGGAGCTGCAGCCTTCAGCTAAAGTGATCTTATTGTTGTTAATATCACTATTGTTATTATATTAAGGGCACACAACTAGCTATGATCTTATTATTAGAAAAGAAAAATATGCCCAAACTTTACGTAAAGATGCTCATCTGGCCGACTCAGTCACATGACTTGGAGTTTATAGTTATTTTAGGGTTCCAGATGTTTTATCTGAGCAAAAGACAGATGTGTACATAACACAACAAACTAATGTAATTTAGACATATAGCAACAACAACAAAAAAGCTTCATCAATGAAATCTTGGCTTTAACAATTAATTAACATTTGAAGGACTGTGTGAGACTAAAGGGTTTAAATTTGTGTCAGTTTGACAATCTTGGAAAAGTTCACTGAGCGAGTTTGTCTGATATTTATGATTTTTATTCTTTCTTTCTATTTCTAGGCTATTTGCGTAACGATGGCTGAGCAGAGAAACAAAGTGAAACGTCTTTAAAATGAAGAGAGCAGATTGCTGGCGCGTCCTTCTTCAGTCAGGTGTTGGTCTGTACCTGTCAGGGAGGAAACCTGTGACTGATCGCAGCGAATCAAGCACTAAATTGCGTGTGAAAGCGACGCTCGGACCGTCGGAAGCGGTGCCACATGCCGCGTTGCACGGTCTAATCAAAGCGCGGGGCGGCCGTCGCTGGAGGTGAATGGAAACAAGCCGTCTCCGTGACAAGTGTTTCCGTACAGTCGCTCAGTGCCATCAAAACACAGGGTCAGTCATCCTGTGGGGCGGATGGGGGGGTAGGTGGTGGTGGTGGTGGTGGTGGGTGTCGCTCCTCTCTTCTCTCCGTAGAACCACTCCTCCTCTCCTTTCTCTCTGCCTCCTCCTCCTCCAATGGCTGCAGGGCTTCATCCTCTGCGCAACCCCGGTTGGATAAAACCTGGCAGAGTGTTGGCTGCGCACACACACAACACAACACAACAAGCCCGGACGCACGCCGTGATACACTACAGCGAGAGTCTCACCATTTGGATAATAACACGACATCAACTGCGGTCGGAGGTTTTTTTTATTCCGAGCTCTCCTCGGTGAAAGGTAAGAAGATCTCATCATCTCGACATGCTCACTGAGAGCTGCAGCTGTGCTACATGTCTGATAGTGATGGTGATGGTGATGAAGATGATGGTAGCTCTGTAGCTCCGTGATCCGCGGATCAGAGGGTCGAGCTGAAACGGAGACTTTACATGATCCAAACAACAACAGTGTGCAACACGCAGCAGACAGCGCAGTCTGCTGCTCCACACGGCTCTGTCCGGTGACAATCAGGCACCATTAATCAGACTAGTTTTATGTGATTATGGAGTAAAGATACGAACCAGGTCCAAATAATGTTAAACTTAAAGTTTGCTGCACAAAATGAAAAATGCATGTTCAGGTTACAGTTCAGTGACACTGCTGAATGTAAAAAAAAAAAAAAAATGACTGGTTAATTTTTCAGGAGTCAATATTTATATATAGGTAATGAATAATACACGTGCATTAATATTGATGTGATGCCTGTTGGACCTATTAACGCAGTGATACTCCGTATTACCACATTCCATCAATGTGAAAACCACAACAACATGCGTGAACGGTTGGTCGGTTTTCTGTTTTAAAATGCACGAGGGCCTGATTGTGACCTGGAGAGATGATCTAAAGAAAATACAGCGAAAAGTTGAAGAGTCTAATTCCCATTCAGAATAAAACAAATGTCTAAAACATAGCAAACTGGGGGGAAAAAGAGTTATCCAAAAATTAGTTTGGATTTTATTTTAAAATGCAAAAAAGTAACAATAAGAGGTTTAATGACGGATGTTATTCCTGATGAAAAATGTGCAACTTTTAAAATGTCTTGGAGCACCGAGGCCAAGTGGAAAAAAACCCTGCAGGAGATCATTGTTTAAATCTCCATGTTAACGATCCAATCAGTTATTATTGACAAGGACAAGTAGCATAAGTTAAACCAGTAGTTATTTATTAGGCCTGTAACTAACATTAAAAGGTCAATTTTACCCTGAATCACACTGTCCCGTCTTTAAAAAATGGAAATGTGACAAGTTTCTTTGTCTTCAATCCGATTTTCTGTTTAATAATTGATGACTCCATCGATCTGTTATTTATCAATTACTGAGAGTAACATTCAATTATTGGAATAATTATATCATTTTATTGCAGCCAAATTAGAAGCAAAATAAATTAAGTCACATTTTTAAAAAAAATTGTGTAATTTTATAATATAAAATTTCACAATTATATTTAGAAGTAAACTACCTGAAGTTTGAAATTCAAATATTTTGATTTTTTTTTTTTACTTTTTTCTTTCTTTCTTTTTTACAAATCACAATAAAAGTTCTCATAGGCCAAAAAAAACAAGTTTTACTCAATCAAAAGTTTAAATAAAATTGTAAGTTTCTTTACAGTTTCAAATAAATTAGTGGCCAATAAATTAATCCTCACACAAGCATCAAAAGACAAAAACTTAATTGAACTTGGCAACAGCACAGTAGGCTTTATACCTAATCGTGTCATAGCAACAAACCAAAATAAGTTGGAATTGAACCAAACACTGCACCTGAACTTATGTTGTCAATCCTCACCTCTAACAGTGTGTGACAGTCCGCTGATTATGTGGTTTATTTTTAAGTGCCACCCAGCAGGACGTGACAACACCTGACACACACACACACACACACACACACCACCATGACACTTTGAATTTTAGCGTTAAGCAGTTACACACATTCAAATCAATGTTCAGAAAGTCAACAGTGTGATCCTGATACCTCTAGCTTCAGTTAACCTTGATGCACATTTCCATCATCTGTGAGTGTGTATTCAACACGACGGTGTCACTGTCGCCTTTTAGACCACTTGATGATATTTTGCTCTTATTACCGTGAGCTTCATGGAGCTGGGAGTCCTGTAACTGTAACACACCCCTCATTCTTCAGGTGGAGAAGTGTGTAAGCAGCAGAAGCTGAGCAGATGGAGCCTGTAATCAAGGCTTATATGGGGCAATAACAACTAGACACCACATTTACAACAGACTAAGCATCTTTTAGTTAAGAGTGAAGACGCAAAGAATTTGTCACATCTCTTAAAAATCCATCCGTTTGCTTTTTAATATCTATTTTGTTCCACAAATCCAACATGGAGCCACTGGATCTTAAAAGTCATTTAATTTATATTCAGCTGAGTGACCTCATGATTACAGCCTAGTATTAATTCACTTCTTCCTCTTTTTTTAATTAGGGTTAACATGAGGTTTTGTTAAATGAAAATGTTGTTTGAAATTTCAGTAACAAGTAGAGAAAAAGCTCTTCTCTCAACTTTGATCACTTAACTTTCTCTATTTTGATCAACATTAGGTTACATCATAATGCGTTTTTCACTCCTTGTTTTTACTATCCAGGAGCTGAAATGATATACACTACTGGTTATAACAGTTATAAGGTGATTAATGAGGCCAGTCCATCCTAATTACAAAGCGCTTAATGAAGGGAAATTTGAAGGAGCAGCCATCTGTGTTGGCCAAAGGAGGAAAATGTCTCTTAATGTTTTTTTTTTGTTTTTTTTAAATGCAGATTATTAAATTGAACACAAATATAGATTCAGGGACTTTCACACAGTCTTAAAGTTATGGGGAGTAGTTTAGAAAGTATTTTAATGCAGTGCCAGCCGGGCCTTCTGCTGTCCACAGCCCAGCATCTCTGCAGACATTAATGAAGACACCCGGTGTGCCGTGGAGAACACCAGCTGAGTGTTTGCTCGGTATGAGCTCAGGAGGAGACACATAAGACAAACAGCCAGTTTCATATACCCCTGTGTCCTCCCCGCAGCGTGTGATCGGCGGTGCACTCAGGAGCACACTCATGCCAGACGGGGCAGGGCGAGCAGTAGAAACACTTTAACTGGGACAGCGTGGCGGCGAGCATCACGTTCGGCTGGTGGAGCAAGGACCAAAAACTCAGGGATATGTCCAACCACAGTGGGAGAGGTAAATACACAACACAAGCCGGAGCTCTGTTCTCAGACTCCGTATATCACGTCTGACATTTCCTCAAATCAACAGAATATCAAAATAAGTCTTGTTCTTCACACCTCTGCACATCTTCTGTTATGAGAATTGTGCTCAGCCTTTACATTTACAAATAACATCCACACTTACCATTTTGGCTTGAAGCTGGCATCAATAAGCTGTAGATATAGGCCTATGTAAATATGGTGAATATTAGAACTAAGTGTTGACACACTTATGTGGTTGTAACAAACAGCATAAGTTAAAATTCTTGACAAATAGTTTACATTTATAAACTTTAAAGATGACATTATGTTTTAAACGTTTGTGCTGTGCTAAATGGGAACCTAAAGTGTGACCATCCTGGGCCTGGGCTTGTTCCAGCTCTTTGTGCTATAGCCTACATGTTTACATGTAGACAGTCAAACTCATGTCTGTGCCAATTATAGGTGACACCACTGTAAAATCATCAATCTGACCTCCACTAGAAATTAGAAAATGAAGTTTTTGTAAGTGGTGTGGGCAGATCACTCACATTCACTCACATATTAGTTGTGAAACATGGGAGATGTCTATTTATAAGAACACACAATGGCACACAGAGGGAGGGAGAGCTCATCTTCACACTGTGAGTGTTGGCGGAGGAGACGTCCCTCTGGTTGTTGTAGGTTATTGAGGAAGTTAATTGGATGACACTTAAAGAACAATCCACTCTATCTATCTATCTATCTATCTATCTATCTATCTATCTATCTATCTATCTATCTATCTATCTATCTATCTATCTATCCGCTTTGTTTTTCCGTTGGTGCACGCGGTTTCTGTGCGCGTGCCCGTGACCCCCCACCTCCCCCCCGGCTTCTCCGCTTTAATATCCTGCAGGTTGATGAAGCTTGGCGGGGAGATTTTTTTCCACACTCCGGTGGCAGCGTTAATAGAGGCTCCCCTTCTTTCCTCCCCTCCTCTCCTCCCTCCCTCCCTCCTGTCTCCCCCCCTCCCCTCCCTCCCTCTCTCTCCCCCTCCCTCCCTCGGCTCCGTCCGGCCGCTGTTTGATGTGGAAATGAAAGCTGGGAAAAGGCTGAGAGGAAGAAGTGGCTCAATGGGTTAAATTAAAAGCAATGGTGTTCGTGCAGAGTCACCACCGTGCAGTCCATAGAGAAGATAGTTGGAGGCCGCGGCGCGCGCTTTGTCTGCTGCTGTTTACCGGGTTGTTATTCTCCGCGAGAGTCAAAGCGAACACATTCTGCATTAATGACGTTCATACATGTGCACAACTTTTTTTTTTTTTTACACCGTTCTCATAATATTTTTCATACGTTTCATTTTTATCCTTTAAAATTAGTTACATTCCCTAATATCAATGTAATTCACCATTGTAAACAATAACTTATAAGATTCATGTAATTAAATGTAATTCATGATAGTGAGAGGACATAACTAAAATGTTTTGGTGCCATATAGACAATTTTTTTTTTTTGCATAAGATTATTTTCGTAAAAAAAAATTTTTTTCACAAGGCCTGTGTACATAAAAAAAAAAGTAACATTAACAGTATTTAGGCCTATAATAATTATAATCAATCAATAATAACATTAATAAAATTAACAATAATAATAATAACACCAAAAAAGAAATGACCTTTATGTATTACATATATGCCATTCAATTCATCTTTACCAATTTAAAAGTGTTTCCATGTGTTCAAATGAGGAGGATTTAAAATCACTATTTTTCTTACAGCGGACGTGTTTCTCTGTCATTTCTGAGCACAAAATAACTGTCAGTCATCTTCAGTGAAGATAACTGAGCTTCATCTCACAACAAATGAGTTGTCAATACGAACTGAGAGGATAAACCTGTTGATGTTTATGGTTTTAACAAGCTCATTAACATCAGCAATCAAGCCGTGTGATTGTTTTGTATTTTCTCATTAGATTTTCACCACTCTATTTGTTTTGTTCTGGTGGCTTGATTCTTTTCACTGCCGTCCTCCTGCTTTTATTTATTTCAACTAAAAACCAAACCCTCTGAAGGTGATTCTGAAAGATCCAGTGGTTCTCAGGAAAACAAATCATGTCTTTTGCTCTTATTTTAACAGCTCCCCTTTTTCACCTGCAACAATGAATTATTTGGTTTTAAGTGTTTTAAGGGTTATAAGTCCCGGTTCTGTGTGAATGTCCTCATATCTCAGTTGAGTGTGTTGTGTGTTTGAGCAGTTCAGGTGTATCTACCTGTGTCCAGGTGTGTGTGACCTCCCTAGTTGCAATATGCGCAGATGTTGGCCAGTCTCAGGTTCCTTGACATTTATGAGTGTTCATCCCCCCTCCTCCCCCAGGTCATGGGGGTCTTAACCAACTAGGTGGAATGTTTGTTAATGGACGTCCACTCCCGGAGGTGATCCGGCAACGCATCGTGGACATGGCCCACCAAGGGGTTCGGCCCTGTGACATTTCGCGGCAGCTCCGAGTCAGCCACGGCTGCGTCAGCAAGATCCTGGGACGGTAAGAACGCCAACAAGGCTCTTACTCAACTTCTGTTGATCCACCTGTTTGCGTCCTTTGACCTCTGGAAGTCTGTTTAGTCATCAGGGACACGTTGTGACTGAAATCCTTTACTTCCCTTAACTTCAATGTAAAAGTCCTTTACTCCCTTGTTTCTTTCAGCTACTATGAGACGGGCAGCATCAAGCCCGGTGTGATCGGTGGCTCCAAGCCCAAGGTGGCCACCCCGAAAGTTGTGGACAAGATCGCAGAGTACAAGAGGCAGAACCCCACCATGTTCGCGTGGGAAATCAGAGACCGGCTGCTGGCAGAGGGAGTGTGTGACAGCGACACGGTGCCCAGCGTGAGCTCCATTAACAGGTGACAAACTGAATTATGAATGTAATCAGGTTAGAGCCGCTGTGGCTGAGCAAAAGGAGGAAAGGTGGATGAGCCAGAGGAAGTGCAGGATTTGGGTTTAAGAAATCAGCTTCTACCCATCAAAGATGTATCATTAAATCAAGCTCAGATAGCCCTGAACTTCCCCTTGTGCACGTTCCCTCAGGATTCACATGCTATCATTATGCAATGTTTACACCAAACATAACATTTACAGGAAATGTCAAATTATAATTCTTTTATTTCAGAATAATCCGGACAAAAGTCCAACAGCCATTTAATCTGCCTCTGGATGGAAAAGGCCTGAGTCCAGGACAAACCATAAGTAAGTCGCCACCATTCACACACCATGCACAGTGAAGGTTGTGTATCATCATCCATATCTACAAGCATTACAGTGTGATGCTGAAGGATTAGGGTTAAAGATAGAGTGGGCTCATTGTTCAGTAGGATTAAGCTTCTGACCTTGTGGTAACAGGATCTCTGAGATGCAGAGCATCATTTCCACTCTCTGTCTCAAATCTGTCTGTTTTTGTTTTTCCCTCTCGCTCTCAGTCCCCAGTTCAGCTGTCACCCCTCCTGAATCTCCTCAGTCCGACTCCCTGGGCTCCACCTACTCCATCAGCGGCTTGTTGGGTATCCCCCATCCCAGCGCCGAGGGCAAGAGGAGCCACGATGACAGTAAGAATCAGATCAAATGAATGAGACAGCGCACGTCAGCGCCAATTTGTTTTGTTGTGGCGGCGGATGGAGCCGAGTCTATCAGATATATATCAGCCTGAAAGACGGAAGTGGCTGTTACTGTTCCCACCACGACAGAGGAAACTGAGTCAAACGTGGCTGAAAGGCAAATGTCCTAGAAGTAACTTCTTCATAGAAACACTTTGTTTTCCCAGTTAATGTTTAGTTAAGTTTAGTTTAGGACTTTGACATCCTGCATGTCGTCATTTGCAGTAAGATATCATGTCGACGAAAGCTGAAAACCCCCTGTCAGTCACTATTTAATCACTTATTTGACCTTTAGAGTTTCCAGTCAGGTCAAGTTGCTCCATCACACGTGAGCGACAAGAGGCAACAGCTATTAAGTATTAGTTCAGTTAAATTCAATTCAGAATTAATAACTCAGTCCTTAAAGGCAATATACAGACATTACAAAAAGATCTTCCTCTATAGTGAACAGTGAGCTATATTATGTTTAGTGTGAGTGTCAAGTTGGAACAGTCACTAATGAAACTCGTGTGATATCTGATAAAATTTGAGTCCTGTCTGAGAATGTCCTCCTCCGTCCTCCTCGGTGTCTCTCAGGTGATCAGGACAGTTGTCGACACAGCGTGGACTCTCAGGGCAGTGGGGGGGTCCCGAGGAAACAGATGAGGGTGGATAATTTCTCATCAGCCTCGCAACATCTGGACTGCGGGTTCGATCGTCACCACTACCCACCGGACTCATTCGGCTCAGCTTCCAGCAGCAAGACAGAGCAGGTAGGCATCACTACAATAAGTCAAACACAAAGGATTCATATGGACATTATGATGATTTTTCTTGTTTTATTAACACAAAAGACTTATTTGAAAAATTGCTAAATCAGATCTTCTTTGGTTTTTCATTTGTACAAATGCACATGTGCTCCCTCCACTTTCCTTCAATAGCTAATCCCTGTCCATCATCCCCAGACTTTGTACCCGCTGTCCCTCATCAATGGCAGCCTGGACGAGGCCAAGTCCAGCCTCTCGACGTCCAGCTCCACCATTGGACGGAATCTAGCGCACCAAGGCTACGCCATGGTGACCGGTGAGACTCTTTAGTGTTGGATGATGACGTTCTCAGCACCTTGTGGACTCTCACACAGTCCTAAGACCACTCACTCTTTGTTTTTGACATGTCACTCAGTTTATTTCTCCTCTTAAGTTTACACTCCCACTCACGTTCACCGTTTGTTTTCATTTTCTCCCCCCCCCCCCCCACCCGCCCGCCCGCCCGCCTCACTGCTCACCACCTCAGAGCCCCTACAGCTGCCGCTCTGTCTAAAACAGGAAATGTCCCCAGAAGTGACCAGCACGAGCTCCTCCCCAAACATGGCAGCGTCCAACCTGGCGTTCATGGAGCTGCAGGCGCTGCAGAAACCTGTGTCTGTCAGCAGCAGCAGCTGCAGCTCCAACCATTTCCCTAATGCATTCAACTCATTCTCCCATCATGCACCGGTGTACGGGCAGTTCAGCAGTCAGTCTGTCATCTCAGGTAATGCAGGCATCCATCTTACTCATGTTCATGATCACAACAAAGGCATTTGCACTTGTGTCTGGAAGACTAATGATTATTTTCCCTGTTGATTACTCTGCTGTTTAATGGGTGAACATTTCAGTCAGGCACATGATCAATGAATAATACAGTGAAATTCTATCTTATTTATTTGAACTACTTTATTTTGTTTACAAACCATTCAAATCTAAAATATAAATTTCTCTATAATTGAACACACAGGAAATACAAAACTACACATTAAAAACTACTGAATTCTGGCATCTTTCCTTATAGAAATAACTTAAATGATAAAGCATTTATTGATTGCTGCAATCAGTAGTAGTAATATTTAATGAATGTGCATAATCGCTGATTGTTTTGGCTCCAAAAATACTCTGTATTATTTTGCTCAGCAGAAAAATAAAACACTAACCTAAACCTACAGTGTCTTATAACTGCATCAAATGTGAAATAGTGACTCCCACATTGGCTTTAAAGGTGTGTTTTGTTATGTGTGTTCACAGGGCGTGACATGGTGAGCTCCACCCTGCCAGGTTACCCCCCTCACATCCCCTCCCCTGCCCAGTCAGGATACGCCTCCTCGGCCATCACTGGCATGGTAGCAGGTAAGAAACCAACCGCTATATATGCCAGAAAAATATACGAGGAGTCGCAACGAAAATGAAGCGTAAAACAAAAATATAAAGTCAAACAGACAGAGAGAAAGAGAGAGTAAAAAAGGAGGAATAAAGGGAATAAAGCGAGAGAAACGGCCGTGATGGAGGGAGGTTTGTAGATTAACAGGGAGACAGCCTGAGTTAATGAGTAGCTGTGCCACGGTGGTGAACTCTGTGTGTGCGCGGGTGCACATGGGCCCAGGGGGTACAGCGAACAGGCTAGGGGTTCCGCCCTGCTGCCCACCCACCACCCCCCACCCACCCACCCAGACACCTCTGACCACACATTGCCATGGGAACCAGGGGGCCCAGGAGGGAGATGCAGGGGTGGGCGGAGGAGGGAGGAAGAGTGGGGGGGCTTAAAGTCTGGGTATGAACGAAGAGGAGGCGGGCTTTGTGGTGTGTTTTGTGTGTGTGTACGTGCATGTGCATGTTTGTGTGGGTTTCGATGTGTGTGTTGTGTGTGTGTGTGTGTGTGTGTCAAGATGCCTGCATACGACCAGATAGAGAGAGAGAGAGAGTGTGTGTGTGTGTGTGGTGTGTGTGTGTGTGTGTGTGTGTTTGATGTACCTTTTTTTATTTGAAGTCTGCCCTCCGAAGCGCGAAATGAGAGGGTCTGATTTATTATTTTTCTGGTGGGCTCGCTGTGAGGAAGCGTTGATACACAATTACTGAGTGAAAGGGGGGGGGGGGGGGGGGGGTGTAGGACAGGAGGAGGAGGAGGAGGAGGAGGTGGTGGAGTTGGGGAGCTCAGGGATTCATTCCAGCCAACATAATTACCAATTAGATATTGGAATGTTAAAAAAAGAGAAAAGAAAGAAAGAGGAGTGCTCAAAAGCAGGAAGTGGGACGGAGAGGAGCAGGAGCAGGAGGAAGAGGAGGAAGAGGAGGAGGAGGAGGAGCGATGCAAGGGGCCGAGCGCTGCTGAGGAGAGCAGAGGGTGCAGAGGGCTAGCTGCATGCACGCACCACTGGGCCGAGGGATTTTACCCTCAGCCATCCACCTGCACCACAGATTAATGGTTTACAGGCTGCACTAACTGTTGGTGAATTATGAGCTAAGGCTGAGCAGATGCTGGCGCGCACACACACAGACACACACAAACAACCCAACTCCACTCCACTCCACTCCACAGAGCTGTCGGCCATGACTTAGCTTTTCCTTTTAATAACGGGTGTTTTCCTTTGTTGTTGTGCAGCCTTGTGAGTGTTTGATGAAGTTTTGTGTTTGTGTCTCTGTCTTGCAGCAGGTGCAGACTACAGCGGTCAGTCCTACACCCATTCGCCCTACACCTCCTACAGCGAAGCCTGGAGGTTCACCAACTCCAGTATACTGGGTGAGTAAGGAGGACACACAACAGCACCCACTTGACTTGTTTTGTTTACTGCTGACAACCTCATGCATCTTGTGCTTCATCTATGAATATATTTTGTTGTTGTTTTTTTTACTATATGGTGATGAATGTGACCTTCACAATAAAAAGACAAATAATCTAAGATGTTGACACAGCGTGTGTGTGCGTGAACTCGGAGGAAGACGAACTCGCACTCGCTGATGATTCACAAATATTTGGTTGTCGCTGTGTCTGGCTGCCAGGAAGTTGCACATGAATTCCTACAGTCACATGTCATATAATACACACACACACACACCCTCCTCCATATTAATGACCCTACTAACTAAGGTTTACCTGCAGTTTAATATTTCATAGTTTAATATTGGTTTTATTATGTCTATTTAACTTCTATTTTACTAAACAAGTCCAAAAGCCCTATTTTAGGTTGGAAAACACTTGTACAGCACAAAATATTTCAGACAGGAATCAGGCAAAAGGCAAAACAGCAAAGTAAAAGTCTCATTTGCCACATTAGGAGGTGAAATTAACAAATGGGATCTTAAATTATACAAACAAGAATAGAATAGATAATCAAAAACTGTATTTGTTCACACTCCTAATTACACTGGTGTGTCTCAGACTCAGGTTTTAGGGGCTATCTCCTCCACTGCTCCTCTAGATGCCCCAGTTAAAGAAGGAAAGTCCTGCTTCTTTGCTCTGATCTTTCCTCAAGAGAGATTCAGACTCAATCCACTTGCAGGACAAACAGTCCAAGCTGCCCAGACTTGCAGCTCAACCATCTGCTGTAAAACCTCAGATAAGATGGATAAAGAAAGTCTGATCCACCACCAACAACCAACAACACCAACCATCAACACCTTCCTCCATCTGTGTCTCCCCCCGCAGGCTCCCCCTACTACTACAGCTCGGCCTCGCGCACAGCTCCACCGCCTGCAGCCGCCTACGACCACCTCTAGTCCCCGCTGCTGTGGGTGGGCGGGCGGATGTGCTCGCTCGCCGGCCAATGGACCGGACTCAACTGACAGCGAAAGGGGACTTTAACATCAGCTGACACATCCTGACACACGGACCAAGGCATGAAAGTCAGAACTGGATGTGAACTTGAGACGCTGCTGACAAACCAGCAACACATTTTTTTTTTTGAAACATCCGCTCACAGTCTACCAACTCCTTCTTGTTATTTATTTGTCAGTACTGAAACCATCTCCCAGGGTTAACTCTCTGACTCATACGTTTACACATTGCAAAACACTGAACTCCTTGCAGGGTCTGTTTTCCAGAGACTCAGCCTGACGTCTCACATCAAGGTGCATATTTTCAGTACATAGAGCTCTTAAACGCTGTTTTTTGGCCAAAGACTTTCTCTCGCACATCTGCAACTTGACTCCACTGATTCAGTGAGTAGGGATATGCAACTTCTTGATACTGAACTATGCCTGCTTTTGTTTACAATGTTTGTTTTTTTTGTTTTTTTTACTTGTGGATCCTGTCCCATCATCACAAATTAATTCCTTTTCCTTATCTGTGTCTGCTTGCCAGTTCATTTTGTGATTTGTTTTCACTGTAAATTCAGAGCTTTCCTGTAGTGAACATAGACTAAAAGGTGACACGTTGAATCACGATTACGACAAAATGCCCCACGTATGCCCCTCAAAGACAACTAATGTATCTGTTTAGCAATATGTACATATTGTAAATGATGAATTACTTACGGGGAAGCGATGCAATTAAACTCAGAGAATGACTGATGAGGGGACGGGGTGATTTGGCTACTAAAACCAACAAGGCTTGAAATACATTTGTTTTGCTTCAAATACATTTAGTTTGTTGTCATGCTGATGTTCTGATGTTTGGTAAGAACTGTGACTATTTTTTCTTATACTGGTATTAATATTATTGCAGATGTAAATAATGAATTTCTAAAGAATTATTTTAATTAAAGCATGGCAAATTTATTACTGTTTTTGCTCTTGTCTTTTTTGAAGTATTTTTCTAATTTTAAAAACTAGGAATAAATATGCAGTAATTTTCTTTTCTTTCTGTCTTTATTTATTTATTTATTTTCCTAAATAATTATTACATAGGTTTATAATATATTTATGCTCCATTAGGCCACTTTAACTTCTTTCAAATGTTTCTTTTCCACGATATTAGTTTGTTATTATTATATCTTTATTATCATTAGTAATATTATTATTAGGCCTATTATTATTATTATTATTATTACACATTAGTAACCTTAACCTCTTAGCCTGAAATGTGGGATTTTTTTTTTGGTAACGCTCAGCATTTTTAAAAGGACGAAATCAATGATCCTGAAAACTCGCGCATCTGTTTAATTTCTTCTTTTTTATTTTCTGCATCATGTAGTTTTATTTGCAATTATTTGGCCCCTCTTTGCGGTCTCATTATCGCAGCGCGTTAACGAGGCCACGGTTCGCCGGTGCCGCGGCCCACCTGGTGCCACCGCGCGGGACGGCAGCCCGCGAGGAGGATGATGGAGGAGAGGGAGAGGCCGCGCGCTCCCCGAACGAGACCCACACAGCACGTGAAAGCAGAGTGTTTCAGCTCCGGCGGCTACACAATATGTTGGCTGGGCTGAATTATAATTAATATGCTGCGACAGCACAGGGAGATTTAAGTTTTAGTTTGGTTTATTTTGAAGTCAAAAATCAGTCGCATAAAATTATCAGAGACATGAATGAAATTGTATTAAAAAAAAAAAAAAAAGGAAAGAAAACCATAATGAAGTCCTATAAAATATAGGCTTTTATGATTTTTAAATACTTCATAAACAATCTCTCCATGCATGAGTCCATTAAGCAGGTGTTCTGGAGCTTTTGGGCATAGTGCATGATCTTCCTTAGCAGAAGAAGTTTCCATGGACTTAGGCTACAATGAATCTATGAGTGAGTATGAACAGGCCAATAAATGTGATGTATAGACCACATATGTAATGTAATGTGTAAAAATTATTTTTAATAATCCATTTAGGGATTGATACATTGAAGTTTTTTAATTTACTGTTTGTTTGCTTTCTATATTATGTTTTTGTTTGCTTAAAAGCAACCATTATGGTCCTGATTTTAAAAAAGAACACATTTTTGTTTTAAATGTTTTCTTTATGTATTTTTTTTACAATCTAAATAAACCGTTGTATTTATAGGGTGAGGACTAAATAAGCACTTGAACTTGATTCAGCTCTGGGTTTTATTCTCTTTTATGGCGGCTACTGTTTGGTCTCATTAGACCACTGTAACTTCTGCAGTAATTTTCAGTTCACAAATTCTGCGCGGTTCATGGCCTAATTCATCGTTAAAGAAACCCTCAAACCTAATTACATAACCCCTGAATCAGACTGTGTGAGGCCTTTTGTCTGACTTCTAAGATAATCACTTAAAGTCCTCAATATCAGTTCGGTCAGAGTCGTATTGGTCCGCTGATGAAGACCAGCTCTGACGTCCCTCTGTTTACAGTATGCACTTCTCTTTCACTCTGTCCCTCCAAGCCTTCACTCTCCTCACATTTCAACATTTCCCTGACTCACCTCTTTACACCCATCTCTTTGTATCCCTCTCCTGCAGCCACACTACTGTACACACTGCGTACCGCCCCGTAAACTTTAAACAATAGCTGCACTTCATCCCATTGTTGTCCAAGTGGCCTGGCCCACTCCAGACAGCCCATCAACTGACTGGACACTCATTCTTTCCAGTTCCCTGCTCAGGCATGCAGAAACACACACACATCCATATACATTCATACATACAGAGGAGCTTTTAAGTGGATGTGCCTCACAGGGGGAACCAGGCTGAACCTTTCAGCTTGAACCCAGTCTCAGATTCCTCAGCCAGCTGACGGCCAGCCAGAGAAATAACGGCAGCGAACGTTAAACATTAACAGTCTCGCTGCCAACGGAGTAAAAAACAAAACATTATACTGCAACGCACAAGGCACAGCAGAAATAACTCCCCTCTGTCTCTCTGTGGGCCTATTAGCGAGGAGGTTTCGGGCCACAGTGCTTCTGGTAATGAGCCCGGCAGCACAATACAGGCACCGGGCCGGAACAGCTGAGGGCAGACAAAGCTGGCAGGACGGGGCGACTGAGACTTACTACATTTAACACAGAGCCATAGTAACGCTGTGTATGTATGATGGAGAGACAGAGCAAGAATGTCTATCTGTATGTGTGTGTGTGTGTGTCTGTCTGTGTGTGGAAGAGGAGGCATGTGTCCCATTACCATTATGGGGACAAACTCAAAGACAGAATGGGGGGCCCCTAGAGAAATTGCTGCCAAAAAGGCAGCAGAGGAGTGTGTGGCAATCAGTGGGATGACGGGTTGGGGTTGTCCTGCACCAGTCATCTGGAAAGTTCTCCACTTATCTCTGGGCCCGAGACACTGGCCAACCAATTCAGCCTGGCAAATAAGTATTATGTAGTCTGACAGAGTTTGTCCGTCCAAATGAGCTGCAGAACATGCCGTTGTTTTTTAAACTGTGAATGGCAGCGCTGCTGTGTCGGGCCCCGCCCCGGCTCAGGCTTTTTTTTTGTGGCCCTCGAGAAAACCCAGATTGTGCTGTGAGTGAACCCATCACCTTGTTTATTAATTGTTTCGAACAAAGCACGGCTGATTATTCTGACCCTTCTTCTGAACCGTCCTTCTCTTTGAATCTCAGCAAATATTTTGGAGCTCTTTCACACTGTGAGATCCTCGCTCTGCTATGTCGAATGACAACACATGCCCGCAATGTGCTCGACAAGCATCTAATACTGCCTCCAACAAAACATTTTGGAAATGAGGAATCTGTGCTCAACACTTTTGGTAACTTCAAAACCAGTAATCCAACACATTCACCCACTCGCCCATCAGATTGTGGGGCAGAGGCTTCAGCTGTCAGACTCATCTGCTGTGGAAACATCTTCTAGTTTGGGTCCATGAGGCAGATAAACTTCTCCATGTTCACTATCCATTTTGATAAAGCTGAAATGTGGGCTCAGGCTCACTGCTCTGGGCCTATAGACTGCTGGGGGGCTTCCTACAATGCGTTTCAGCTCCTCTCTCCATCTGTACAGATTCATATCCCATCATTACAAGTTACTAACTCGCTTCTTCTTCTCTTTCCTCTTGTTCTGTCTTTCTCCTCCTGTTGCTTCCTGCAGGTGTTTCTACCTCTGGAGCTGTGGAGTCTGGATCTGCAATCTACCGAGTGCCCCCATGATCTTGCTCAACAGCCACAGTTAAGTTTAGTCCTGTTATTATCATTACTACGAGTATCATATGTCTATGTGCAACTTGCATTGTGCTATGTCCTTGTTCCCTCCTGCCAAACTCAGCATGGTTGAGCTGAACTGGCATGAACTCATTTGACATTTGTAAAAGTCCCACACTCATCAGTTTTTGAGGTGAGTCTGCCCCCCAAAAAAAGTGAACCATTAACCCAATGTAACAATTACATGTCACCACGCACTATGATGGTTTAGATGTGGCCTTTTAGAATAAGGTCAAACAACAGGTTCAAACTTGTTTTAGATAAACCCTGTGTTAGCATCAGCATGCAAGCAGGTGTAGCTATCAGGCTGTGCTAATTGACACAAAAGTGCTTTGAGATACATTTTTATGTTGACATCTATCATTTGTTACTATGTTTCAATGGTCACTATCTTTAAGAAATTATAAAAGTAGTTTGATGTTAATAAAAGCTATGCTAGTGGCTTTATGATCTCTTATATTTAGAGCTAAATGCTAAAGGCTGATGGTGTCTGTACATTTGCAAATCAAAGTGATAGAGTTGTGCTTTTAATTCAGTTTTAGTTTTAAGGTCAGCTAACTAAAAAAAAAAGTTAAATCACATAATGGACGTGGGCTGCATGGTCCAACTACGTCTCCATCCCTGCAGTTATCTACTGGCATGGCTGAAAACTACTGGTATCAGAGACACTTTGTTATCATGGGTCAGGGAAAAAAAGGTCTCAGCATACCTGAGCGGACTTCAAAAGACAACACCGTCCTCAAATTTCAAGAAGCCATCTCATCTCCTAACCCACCGTTAACCATAATGGAACAAATGTGCCAGTCAAACGGAGCAAAGTGGTGCAACAGAGGGTGTTACTGTGTAGGAACAGAGGGAAGGAAACACAGGTGCCCTGTGTCAGAGCGGCCTATTAAACAACACACAGGCCCTGAAGGCAGGAAGCTGCTATTGACTGGGAGACATCAAGAAAAACACACCTTTCAAAGCACACACACATTCAACACTACACACACACACACACACACACACAGAGGTGGATAAAATCAGCCAGGTATCAGGTACTGCCCTGAGGGTGGGGGTTGACCTGCGGAGGCCAGAGGAGTCAAACGCAGCTGACAAATAGCTCATTCAACATCACGATAACACTGATCCATCGCTGAGCTGAACACAGACGATTAAATATTACAAAGTTAGCAGAGAATCGATGTAAACAATCTGAGATTTAGGTTCGATACTGGAGTTAAATGAGTTGAGAGATGAATCCAGATAAGAGAGAGAGGGGGGTTTACTTCACAAACAATCTTGCCCTGCTCTATACGTCCGCATTAACCCACGCAGCGCTGACTTTGAGATCCCATCCGGTATGTTTGTCCTGCATCTTGAAAGCCGCCGAGTCTGTGCCCGAGGAGTGTTGTCAGAGGCGGGAGAGTATGTGGAAGTGGAGAGGGCGAAGAGAGGTCATGCGTTGAAATACCCTTAAGCAAGGCACTTGCCTTAACTCTGTCAATGAGAGGCTTGCTTGGCTACAAAAGCCAGCATTTGTAAAAAAGGGAGGAAATCTAAAGAGCGCGCCGTGTTTGGACTGGGTCTGATTGGCAAATAAAATGAAAATGTCTGGGTTTGAGTCTGGCCACGAGAAAAGCTACACTAATGAGTCCAGTCTGGGAGGGAGGGGAGAAAAAAAGAGGAAGGGATGATGTTTTTCTTTCCAGTGCCTGCCATCTTGTCGAAAAACAAGCTACAGCAATAAAAGAAAATCATTTATGCTGAAAAAGAAAATGACGCTGATACAGAAACAGAGAGTACAGGAGTGGAACAAGTGGATAAGAGCAGGGAGAAGGTATAAGAGGCGAGTGGAGTCTGAGTGGGGGAAGAAAAAAACACTCTGGAAGGACCACAGAGAGATTTCAAGGGCCCTGGATGGAGAGACAGCAGGAGTCAAGAGGAAAAGATGGAGACAGAGAAACAGAGAGAGGGAGGGGGGTAGCAGAGGAAAGGAGGTTTTCAATAGCCAGAGTGGGAGAAATCAAGTGTTAGTGCGGGTAAGAGATAAAAAGTAACAAGTAGAGCGTGCAAGGCGTCAGCAGCAGATGGAGAATGAGCGTCAGGAGGAGCATTGAGGGCAGATTAAAAAAAAAAAAAACGAATCTCAGCGATGAACGTGCGCATCCACAGTCCAGTTTATGTTTGCTTGCAGGTGTTTGTGGATTATATTTACTGAGAGCTATTGTGTGCATGTTGAGCAGTGTTCAAAGCAACACTGCATGTGAGGGGGAGGAGAAAAGAGGAAAATAAAAAAGAGAGAAGGGGGGGCAGAAGTGACCTTACGTGTCGGGGTCTTTGCTGGACAAGTCCCTAATGATCACAACTTGAGCTCTTGCCTTTTTAATTACCCACCCAGGCCTGACTGAGTCGCACAAAGCTGGAGAATGGGGTGGCACAAATGGAACAAAAACAGGCCAATTCCTGGGGAAGGATGCCCTCTGAACCCGGCAGCTAATGCAGCCCCTGCTGCTCCAGCCCCGTCATTATCGTGGCTGGAGAGGAGCGGAGAGATGGCACTCCAAAAACAAGGCCACCACCGCCACTGAAAGTCATGGTCCACAGGCCATGTGAGAAGAGAGTTTCAGCCCACAGCTCCACCGTGACGCCATGCAGCAGCGCCAGACGAGCACCTTTAACAGATTGTGGGGGGGGGGGCCTGAACGCAGCACGTTATTATTAAAAAAAAAAAAAAAAACGCTTCAATTTAATCTGGAAATAAACAAGCGCTGCTAAATGGCTGATTCTTCTCGCTGTAGCGTTTCGTCACAGGCCCGAGAGCATGTAGGTTAGCCAAGATGGCGTCACCTTTCAGCGCGCCAAGCCTCCCCGTCCCCGTCCCCCTCTATCCCCGGCCCTGCTGAAGGTGCAGCGAAGGCCCCCGGGGGGCCCTGTCACTCATGTGGCCCATCAGTCACCCTCATCTGCAGAATCTGACTTTATCTTAATGAGCCTTTGTTATTCCTGTGAATGAATGGAGGCTGCTTCCATTCAGAGGACAAGTTGAGCATTATCACATTAACTGAGCACCACACCTGATCAGATCTGATCGATCAGGTCCTCACTTCCTCCTCGTGTCCGTCCGTCCAGGTGAGTGAAATCTTACACAGAAATCTACAAGACCAACGTGGAGCTGACACGTTTGTCCAGCGCCACCGTGATCCAGACAGGACGTGTGTGAGTGTCACTGTCTGTGTTGTCTGTGCTCTTCTGCACTTCATATTGTCACATCGCATTCCTGTATGAGGAGTGTGTGTGTTGTGAGTGTGTGTGTGTGTGTGTGTGTGTGTGTGTGTGTTTGTGGGAGGGGAAGGGGGGGCGGGGTTTAATTCCAGACATCCTGCTCTTATTGTCAACCGCCCCAGGTCGACTGCTGCTCAACATGTCAGGCTGAAAGAGAACAAAATGGGGCCCATGCCACTGTGAGTGATCACACACATAGACACACACACACACACACACACACACACACACACACACACACACACACACACACACACACACACACACACACACACACACACACACTTTCCTCTACATATCAGTTTAGGATCACCACAGTGTTGTGATAAGAAATTAAGGTTAAATTTGGTGGGAATTTTTTTTTTCCAAAAACAGACATTCAGTGTTTCATCACTGTTTTTTTGGAACAATAACTTTGAATGTCTTTTACAAACTCCTGCATCTTCAGTCTGATCGGCCTCCAACACCGTGATGCAAAAATTAATCAATATATTGTAATTGCCAGATTGAGATTTAGGTTTAAGTGGTAATTTCTGCATTTAATTTTACTGACATAATATAATTTTTTATGTACGTAATATTGTCTGTAAGTTTTGTGAGATCTGAACTTGACAAGATTGTTCCCTAATGTTTAGAAAGATATTATTTGTTAAGTGCGGGATTTCTGTTGCACCACATTGCTTCATTGTAAAATGTGTAAACTGTATATTTATATGATGTGGACATCGCATTTGGCCACCTCGTGGTTTCAATATTCAATTTAAAAGTCATTAAGTTATTTCTTGATTAAATTTTGGGACTTAATTCTTGTTTGAGGTTCCTTCAAGTTAATATAATTTCTCTTGATTATCTTGTCCCATCATGACTTATTTTATATATCAATGTCAATATGACATAACAATATAATGATTTTATATACTGTAGCCCATGTATGTCGCTTTTTACAACAAAAGTGTTCTCATATAATGAAAAGATAAAAGGTTGTTAATTACTGCATATTATAATCAATAGAGGTAGTTATGTAATTTGAGCCGGGGTGGAAACAAAGACACATTCTCAGTAACCAAATAAAGCAGATATTGAACATTTAAGTTGATTTAAATTTTTTGTGAAATCTTTCATTTCCTATCTTAGAAATAATAATAAAAAGTGACACAATTAAACAACACAATACACGCTCATAAAACTTATGCAGCAAGAATTTGAATAACACTGATAAAAACAACAACTCTGAAAGATTTACACAAGTAACAGTTTATTTTTCCCCAAAAGAGAAAAACAACAACATTTTGGTAATAAATCCTTCATATGAACAAGATATGTAACAGTGAAAGAAGCACTGTCAACAAATCAACAGTTTATGCACAATATCAAAAACAACAAAAGTGCAAATAGGATTCCTTAAAACAAGTTTCTAACTTACTGACAACTCATTTTCTCCCTGTACCATCACTCACACTTGTCCTGTGCTACAGCGCCCTCTTGTGGTTTTAAAGGCACATGTTTTGCCCGGAGCACACTGTCGCAGTTGTGTACCATTTTGAGAATTAAAACAAACCAAAACTATTCAAAAAGAAGGGAAAAAAAAAACACTAAATAAATTAGGGCCAGACACTTTGAGTCACTCAACGAAAGAATCAGGTTCTCCCCTCCGTCCTGAGAGTCTGGGTGCTTGGGATTCCCTGAGGTTTTTGAAAAAAGTGCACAAGAGAAAAATGCAGAAAAACTCAAAAACACAACAAGTTGCAGAGACATATTTCACACTGTTTATAACTTTGGTGTTTCCCTGCTTCAGTTCTTAACCAAACTTAGAAATCTGAAGTCCTGTCAGCTCACAGGAACAAACACGAATCTGCATTTTCAAAGGGCCGTTATTATCTCTGAGGGAAACGCCACCTGTCAGACCTCTTTGTTCCGTCGCGGGATCACAATCCTGCGATAAGTCCGTCTTTCAGAGATGTTGCGTCTGACTTTGACCACCGGCGGAGGAGCCAGCTCCAGCTCCAGTGAGGGGCTGGAGTGGGACTTCTTCAGCCCGCCTTCCTCGTCCTCTTCCTCCCCCGGAGCGTCTGCACACATGGCCTTATCAAACTGGCTCAGGTCTGCGGTGCTCAACACGCCGTTGCCTGTCTTCTGCATGCTCTGCCAGGCCTCCAGCACCTGGTTGTAGGTCTCATAGCGACACATCTGCAGGGTGGGAGCAAAAAGAAACTGGGTCACTTTTTGTTTTTTTTCTCACACCTGTATTTGCACATTTTCCCAGAGCAGCTCCTCTACCTCGTGCTGCAGGTAATCTGCTCTGACTCGATGCTCCTCCAGCTCCTTGGCTTTGGCTTTTTTGCCCTCCGGTGGGTTTTCCTGCAGATAGGACAGGTCCGCCTTAAAGGACTCTAACATTCCTGCATGAGACTGCAGCTGACGCTCCTGCACAGGAAATAGCAGAGAGGAACAAATTAAAGCTTTCATGCAAATAAGCTCAATGCAAATCCTGCTGAACAGCAAACAGAACAGAACAAAAGGCCATCAGGTATGATCAGGAACAGAGTCTGTGCACTGTATGTATGGATATCTATCTGTCCTGTGCCTGTTGAAACAAAGAAAATAACCTTGTCATACTGTCCTGGGAAAGATGTGAATCATGGCAAGTGTCACATGGCATGTGTCATGTCTGTTACATTAATTTAAAACATTTAAAAAGAAATTGACTGTTTGATTTTAAAGTAAAAAAGAACTACATTGACACTGTCAGGAATGAGAAGTTTAATTCACTAACAAATAAAATAGCTGTTGTTCACTTAAGATTACATTTGTTCCTGTAATAGCTTAAGAGGCTAATGTTAGTAAAATATAATATAATATATTATATATATAATATTGCTATAAAAGATGTTGGATTGGACGATTTTCTCTTCTCTCCTGCTTCTCCTAGTCTCAGTTCAATGGGACAAAAATATTGTTCAAAATGACATATGTGATGGTTTTGAAGTGATGTTCCATGATATTATTGAGAAAAAGAAGATATAGTATATAAAATAGCATTCTTTGGTCGTAATTTTGCAGTATCTCTTGATTTATTGGCCAAAACTTGAGCTTAAATTACGAACAGGTTCAGAAATAGTTTTTATACCATGAACAATAACATTTCTCAAGCCGCCTATAAAACGGAAACAACAAATATACAACACACACACACACACATTTGGTATAGAAATAGGAGTTCACAGTTCAGAAGAAAAACATGCAAAATAACTTGTAATTATAAGGAAATCAAAGCCACTAAGAAAGAGAAGTATGGTTGTGTACCAGAGTGTGAGCAGACTGCGTGGCGGGGAGGATCGGCCTGAAGAACTTCCTCTGGGAGCCGACGGCCGCGGGGAACGGAGGCGACGAGTGGAGAGCCGAGACCAGGTTGATGCGGCTGATCCACGAGTTCATCTCCACTTTGGATCTGAGCAACAAAACAAACAAGATCTCTGAGTGTGGCACGTACACACACATACAAACATGCACATACAGATTCCAGCTGTGCCGTGACTTACGAGGCCTGGAAGAGGAAAACCCTCCAATCAGCCGTCTGCAAACGGAAGACGTGCGGTTTCTTGGTGTAATCAGCCGCCTGCTCGGCCAGAGAGTGGTGCACGCTCACCACCTCCTCGGTAGTCTGCTGCTCCCTCCTGTAATCATCCTGACACGCAAACACACAAACACAATGAGGGGATATTACAGAAATGTATTTATAATGACAGACAACACTGAATTATTTTCACAACACAGTAAAAGCTGGAGCTGAGTTTCTGACCTTCTGTAAGTAAAGGACCATTCCCCTCAGGACGCCGTAGAAAGTCTTCCAGCCTCTTTTCCCCCACGGAGCTGCAACAAGGTAGAAACAGGTGTGTGTATGTGAGGAATAGACACTAACAGCATTCACATTATAATTACATGATAACACACAGTGTTTCCTCTACATTCATTTAGGAGTGGCGGGCCGCCATTCCTAAATCCTAGCCGCTGCTCCTTTGCCATAATCCCTATAGTTTTAGGAGTAGGTTCGTTACATTTATTTGTCGGTGCAAGCTATTTTTAGAACAGCGGAGCAGAGCCGTGAGCTGCTCAGAGCTACGCTACGGAGGCTCATGGGATTTCTTGGTTTCCCTCATCAAACTCATCTAATACACAATCCAACAACTCCAAAACACTTTCGTGGACAAACTGTGACCTGTACATTCACCACGCTATGAGATAATAATGGAACGTTACGAGACAGAGTTGTTTTCTGATGTTTTTTGATGAGGGAAACCAAGAGATCCCATTAGCCTCCGTAGCGTAGCTCTGAGCAGCTCGCAGCTCTGCTCCGTCGTTCTAAAAATAGCTTGCACTGACAATTAAAGGTAACAACCCTACTATGACTATAGGGATTATGGCAATGGGCCAATTTGCCAAAATGTTCAACTATCCCTTTAAAATGCAGTTACAACAAATTTCAGGACTTAATGTTGACAATGTTTTGTAAAGTTATTGAATAAAAAAACTAAAAACTATCCTAATAGTCAAATTAAGGCCGACTTACTGCGTTTGCCGTCAGTGTCGGCATGGAGCTTTCTCTGGAGGAATCCCTCTTTGACCACTGCGGCCTTTTTGTCAAGAGGAACATCCTGGAAGGGGTTGGATTTTGTATGCAGCGTGGCACAGTCTCCTGTGTCTTCATCCGGCAACACAGAGTTTTTCAACTCCTCCTCATTACTGAAACACACAACGGGAGATTATTTAGTTAGGGACATGACAAAGGTGTAGTCATTGAAAGAGAGCAGATAAAAAAACATCTGTCCACTTACATTGCCCACTCCAGCTGCTCGTTCTTAATGGAATTGTAAAGACTCTATAATGCAGATGGAGAGAGGAAAGATGTAAAATAACAATTTCATCAACATCTTGATTTAATAAAATGTGTTCTCTGAAAGCTTCGGTGACGGCCTCACTTTCAGGAGATCCTTGTTGAAGTTTTCATCTTCATTCATCCCGTCCAGGTTGGTCACAAACTTCGAGGAGGACATGGATTTTCCCACATGCTGTCATCACACACAAAAAACTGATTACACGTCTCACACAGATCTTTAGATAACAGCGTCAAGTCACAACAGAATCTACAATATCCTCAATCACTTCTTTCACGCATAAATGTCTCACCTGTCCATGCAAGTCAGTGTTGAGAAGCATCAAAGCGCAAGTCAGAGCCAACACGGCCCCTGGGGGTATTTAAAAAAAAAAAAAAGTGTTAATGACACATGTATCTGTCACATAAAAGCTCTCACAGCTGTGTCTATGAGCATGAATCACAAAAACATCACACAACCAGTGACAGAGACTCACCTGAGGAGGAGAAGGAGTCGGGGTTGCACTCTTGGTAGCGACACGCAAAATGCTGAAGCACGCGTTCCCTCTCCTGGCTCTCCCCGATCAGCACCACCACCTTCAGGAACGACCTGAGACAGAGAGAAAGAAACTGAAACCGTAAGCGACGACGAGTCTGTCATTGCAGGCCGTTCACACTCTGCCTCTGTGATTCTCACCTCAGGGCATGATCCAGGGTCTGCCCGGTGAAGTCGAAAAATTTGAGATATTCCTCTCCGACAGCTTGACTGAAGGCGTTACTGAACAGAGAAAACAAAAAAATTCAGTATGATTGTTATCGTGACTTAGAGGGTTTAGAAAACAATCAATCAATCTTTTTTTTTTTATCAGCTTGAAACTGTAAACAAAGGAAGATGATGCTGCGCTGGCAAAAGAAACCATGTGACCTCCAGACTATGATTCCCGCGCACATACAGAGGAAGTTGGTTCTTTTTCACAGATTAAACAAGAACTGAAAACCCACTGGTTCAGCTTCTCAGCCTCACCCTCCTGCAGCGATGACATCACTGAGCTCAGAGGTGAAACAGGTGTCAAATGTTCAACCAGTTCATCATCATCGACGAGTACTCCAGTGTTACAGTTCCAGTTTCAGGAAGTAGATACCGTAGATGCTACGATTCCCACCATGCAGTTCAATAGCGTCTTAAAATAAACTCTCCATGTCTGGGTAATGCGTGGGTTGTTTTAACCTTAACGCCGCCACATAGTTTCTGTTATTAGTTCAGCATTAGGTCAGTTCAGCCTGGTGGCATCACCAAGGGGATTTTATCAGACTGTAGTAAGAGGATGGAATAAATGAAAGAGTGTTTCTTGTGGAATAAAGTTAGTTCTCCAAGGGCAAAAGGGTGTGGGGGGGCGCAGATATATTGACTTTTAAAATATTATTAAATCGTGTTACTGACCTGTAAAGAAAAATAAAAATCTCTGGACATATAACAACATGTGTATATTTAACAGAATTGTGGCCATGAATCATATACACATAAGGTGTGTCCAAGCAAATTTCCATTAGTATGATAAATAGTAATGTTGTGACAGTTTGTATGAATTAAATTCAACCTTTATCCCCACACTGTACAGCCTGCCCATGACATGATACATACATTTAGTTGTCATAATTTCACCGGTTTCCAATGAAATATTGTGTATTCTTCCATGTTAAATATATCATGAAATTCTACCGATGGAAATTTGCTTGGACACACTTTACATAAACACATCTTGTTTATGTGCTAGGGACTAAGACTAAGAGAAAGGTTTAGACTATAATCTGTCATGGAACTATTATCTGTTGTGGTTGTTGAACATTGTTGCCTGTAATCTTGTTGGCTCTATGCAAATATCAATAAAGAAAGTTTGGATTAAAAAAAAAAGTCTAGATTATAGACTGAGGTTGGCAGATTCAAAACATATCAAGTACTCTAATTCTCATTTTCTTCTTTTAATAATTTCCATATAGCCGAAATATTCTGATCAAAAAAGTTGTTGTTAACTTCTGAAAAGCCTGATAAAGATTTCCACCAGGTTTCTCCAGCACCATACATTGTTGTTCATGTTTTGTCAGTGATGTAAAGTGAATGTTGTTGTAATGGATGTTCAAAAGGTTGGATTGTTAAGAGCTGGCTATTTTGGGACTTTTTCATTGTTTGCTAATGTTTACGCAGCGCTGTGGTCGTGTCCGTCTTTGCCTGGGCGTAGTTGTTATTCATTCACTGATGTTATATCAATGTATTATATTCTAGCTCTAAAGTTATTCATCGATGCTGTGGTTGACATTTACTCCAGCTGGGAATTCCCCACCGCAGCAGTAAAACCCTCTGCAACCCTCTACTTGTGGGTTTTAGCAGCGGTGCCCTCAACACAGTCATTCCACGAACAGACAGATTGAAATGATCTAAAAACATGTTCTTACTCTTTATCCAAATGTTTCACCACATCCACCCGTTGGATGCCGTCCAACTTATAGAGCCGCTCGGCGAGGCGGCGGGCCATCTCTCTCTCCACCTCGCCTCCGTTCATGTGATTCTCCCGAGGCACAGCTGACTCAGGAGGGTCGGGTTGCTCCCCGTTGGCCACCACTGTCTGTACATCCCCATCCTCGGGAGCTCCTTCCTCTCCGCCCTGACGTGACGTCTCCTCCTCTGCCTGCGTGCCCACCTGATTTACCTCAGCCTCTGCTGTGGGCTGTGCGGCGGCTTCAGTCTCGGGAGACAGCTGCTCCGTTGTCTCTGACTCATCTGAATTCTCTGGTTGCGCGAGCTGCTCGGCCGTCTGCTCTGACTGAACCGACTCCTCCGTCTGCTCTGACTGAACCGACTCCTCCGTCTGCTCCTCCTCCGTCTGCTCTGACTGAACCGACTCCTCCGTCTGCTCCATCTGCTCTGTGGTTTCGGGCTGGGCTGGCTCCTCCTCCGTCAGCTCCATCTGTGCCGACTGTTCCAGATGTTGTGACTGCTGTGATTCCTGGATTTGCTCTGGCTCTTCCGGCCGCTCGGCCTCGGGTTGTTCAGGTTGCGGTGACGCCGCTCCTCTCTCCTGTGAACTCGTGTGGTCGCACTCTGAACAACTTATCTCCTCCAGGTTTTCACTCAGGTCCAATACGTCTTGTGAGTTTTCTATCTTCTCTGCATTTTCTAACCCCTGCACTGATGCTTCTTCTCTCTCTTCGTTGTCCGCTGCCTCTGACTGTTCAGGGTCCATGTCACGATCTACATCTTCACGCATTTCTGGCTCTTCGGTCTGACCTGTGGGATCTTCATGTAACCGTTCCGGTATCTCTGTGTCCTCTTCAGTTCCCGAACAGCAGCTCTCCTCCGAAGGCTCTTCCTGTTGCGGATCAATAAGCTTATCGGGGTTTTGTGTCAGCCCAGTGTCGTCAGGCTGTGGCGGCTCTGCAGAAACCTCCCTACAAAGTGTGGATGGAACATGCAATGCAGTCAGTGTTATATTTGCACTTACTGTGACACGATTAACATAATGAAAGCATTTACTTTTAGTGCACACTTCCTGTTCCCCTTTTTTTGATACTCACACATAACTGAGACAACTGACAGTTTTTGCCTCTTCACTTTCCTCAGGGCAAGATACGTTTATCACACTCTGCTCTGCATCTTCTTCTTCGTCCTCGTCGTCCTCGTCTTCTTCCTCGCCTCCCTCCTCGTTCTCCTCTTCGCTCTCTACCACACTATTTGCTGAAGTTTGCTCTTCCTCTGAGTCTCCCTGTCCAGTCAGCAAAACGCTGGGCTCCTCCTGTTCCTCTTCTGGTTTTAAATCCTCAACGCTGTCCGCCTCATCCTCCGAGTCTTCAATCACATTAACAATATCGATTAAGTCCACAGTTTCAACTGTATCCGATGGTGATGAGCGTCCTTCCTCCTCCTCCTCCTCCTCTTCTTCTTCTTCTTCTTCTTCGTCTGTGTCTGCCCTCAGTGGGATTTCTGGGATTTTTTTCAGACACATGAGAACATCAGAGTTTTGCAGTAAAAAACTACACTTATTTCATTTTTTTATAATTTGTTGCATGCATGGACATTTTTAAATTGTAACATTACTGACAAAATGAGATTGCCCTTTACACATTCCATGCCTGGATATGAGCAGGATGAAGATAACTTATTTTTCCTGCCCCTTACTCATTTCCTTTTAAACTAGATGGTCTGCCAAATTACTTGTAATTAATACCGACAGAAAAGAAAACACGAGCAAATCTATCATGACCAATGACTTCCTAATAAAAAATAAAGAAATTATTACAAGAACAACTACCTACACATTCCATATGAACTCATAATTTTCTCTTTGTACCTTCTCTTAAACTCCAGCCTCCTTACAGCCTTTGAATTTCAGTCAAAACACTCAAGAAATACAACAATAAACAAGAAAACTAACGGAAACATGTTTCTTTAAAGGTGTTAATACGTACCATTGTCACTGTCTACTGACTCGTGTGCTGAACCTTCCTTTTCCTGTGTCGCCGGCTCTTCTGCATCTGCAGCATCACATGGCTGGAAATTGCAACACAGGCCGATCGATCATGAGCATGACATGTGTGAGAGAAAACTTGTGACGGCCGGTGGGGTTGGTGAGTAGGTAGCTACGGTCCTGAGACTCATCTGACTAACATGATGTCTGCTCTCACTTCTCAACCCACTACAACAAAATAAACATGTGTCTCTAAGGACATAAAGACTGGTGTAGTCAGCGAGGGAAGAGGTAATGACACAGGAAGTGCCGTATAAAAGGTGTAGCTACACAGACACAGAAATAGACAAGTATCTAAATAACGGCGGTATAACGGCATTACATCTCCAATCACACATTACTCACCTCTGAGCCGTTTCCTGTCCACTCTACGCCTGAATTCAGAGGCTGTGAGTCAAACTCATCTTGTTCCTCCCTCTCCTCCGGTGCGAGAGGTTCAGCGTTATCATCGTCAGACTGGTGAAGTGACAGGGAAGTGGTGCCTGGGCTCGTCGTCACGCCACCGTAGTTCAGCTCATTCGCTAGGCTCCTGTCAGTCATAGGTGAAGGCGTCTCTGTGAAGGGGCCGGGCATGTCCCACTGCACTGTGGCGATAGAAAGCCGAGGACTGGTGCAGCTCATGGGGTGCGCTGGCCATATTATTTGCTCCCACTGCTCTGCCGCCTCAGGACTCTCTTGTCCTGCCCTCAGGGTGAGACTGAGTTGATCTGCCCCATGTGCCTGGTTTATCAGCACGCCCGTCGCGCCCAAAACAATGGCCTCCTGTTCTCCATTGATGCGCTGGTGCTCTATAGACATCCATGAGTCTTGTTGAGGCTCCTGCAAGAATGAATCTGTGTGATCTGGCAGAGAGGAGCACAAGGTTTCCTCCTCCATTAGAGTCTGCCTCAGTTTAGTTTGTTATGTTGAGGTTTTCGTGGATTTCGGTGAGAGACGCTGTAGCTGTAAATGCCACACAATACCCCTCCCTTTGCTAAATGCAGTCCTGGCGGATGTTCATTTTTGTTAAGTTGCGTAAATCAGAGATCCCAAGTCATGTTATAACTTCCAGCGGCGCCATTCACAGATCTGTAACAAAAGACAGAACTCATTACAGTTTAAAAATATCTAACCACATCCTCATCTTCAGCAGCACAAGAAAAACTGGCATATATTTTAGGTCAGACACATTCGGCCTGATGTCGCCCAACAAAAACAAAACCGCTCTGTTAAAATGAGTCTTCATGAACTATTTGAATGCCACACTAAAAAAAAAAAAAAAACTTTTTGGGGAACCTCCAGCAGGGACATCTGATAGCTGATGAACAAAAGAAGCCATTCATGACCCTCTACTATATTTGGTTGTAGAGTAATAGCAACGAGATCTCTATTTTTCTATTCATCTGTGAGAAGGAGTCGATTTTAAAAGCCCCCACTACAAAAGGCAGTATTTCAAATTACAAAATATCACGCTGCCAAAACACAACCAAACAAAACACTCCACACACACACACACTCACTCACTGCACAATCCAGTTTGGAGAAGATTTATTCCTTCTTTTTTTTTTTAGCCCATCTTGATTATTTCTCAAATGTCTTAATCTCTTGGCATTGCAGCTGTGTAGTGCAACAGACTTCAGTGAAATGACACAAAAGCTCGTTTGCACTTCCTGACCACAGACGTGTATCAAATCAGCACAGCAACTGAGCAAGAGAGGCAGAGAGAGAGAGAGAGAGAGAGGCAGAGAGACAGAGGTGCATGTGTGGAGGTTTAGAAGGGGGGCAGAGGGTGGGGTTGAGGGGTTGTCTCTGCTGAGCAGTTTAACTATCTATCTACACCCTGTGTTTATCATTTTATCATGGTGCTGCACTCGGACTCAGGCTGATGGACCAAGCCGCGTTGAACTCTAAACCTGTCGTCACTGTGTGTTGCCAACACAAAAACCAAGGACATCTTGTCCGAGAAAGTCAGAAAAGTCAGAAGTTAAAACATCATCACATCTCATCCTTTTTCTGCCTGATTCAATCTTAAGTTTGATCTCAGATTCATCCCTCTATCTATGACACCATTTTTTTTTTTCAATACCTGTCTGTCTTCATTATTCTATTCACGTCATGTAACCAACATCCGGGACAGACTTTGACCACATTTCCTGTGTGGGTGCTCACTTCGCAGTTCCTGTCAGGGTGTTACAGTACATGTTTGAGAGTTAACGACGACTAGCAACACAGGATCATCTGTAAACACTGTGTTGGAAACAGAAAGAATGTATTTGCTTAAACTTTACAAACTGCAAAGTTGCCTCTTGGGGTATTTCCAGTTTAAAAGACTGAATTTCAAATGAATACAGTACCGATTATAATCTCCTAAAGCCCTTGTAGAAAATATTGAGCATTTCACATGATAACACGGTTAATCTTCTGTGTGTGATAGTATCTTTGGCAGCACTGTTGATACTAAACACTGTAGCTGAATGCTTGGATGACTCTGGAGATCCCCAGAAATAAACATTTTTTTCAACCTCGCACAAAGAGAAAATAAGTCAAAATTAAAGATACTTTCAGGCAAATATAAAATAAATCAACCAAAATTCACTTTGCCCTATGTGACGTTTACCATGAGAAGTTGCTAACAATGAATGGGAAGCTTTCACAGCGTGTCACCCTGGAGAGGATGCTTGACACATTAAAGGGGAAGTAGAAATATATTTACATTCAACAAAACATCCAACAGAGAACAAAATAAAAAGAGGAACACAGCCACTCTGGGGGAAAAGTGAAAGTGTGAAATGAGTTATAAATGTATACATGATGTGCAATAATAGAACTTGTCTATGGTGGATCAACCCTACCTAGTACTTCATTCATTACATTCAGTAAACACTGCACAGACGTAGACTTGAATACTTTTAAACTTCAAAGAGCTAAAATAAAATCTCATTAAGAGAAATCGTTTCAACTGTGGAGCATGACTTACCCCTTCCAGGCTCTTTAAAGCGACATCATATGATCAGCCAGCTTGTGAGGTTTTAAGTCAAGTCTTGTGGGAGGGAAAGACACACCACTGTGTTGCACTGGCTTGATACTGCTGTCAAAGAGCCGTGCCTTCGCAGACACATTCACCCACACACGAGTATACAAACACCCCTCAGTTGATTGTGCCTGAACCTGCTGCGCGCAACAAACCAGCTACACATCCGTTCTCTTAAAGGCAGGCAGCCTCTCAAGTCTGTGGTGTGGCATAAAGATGCATGCAGGTCACACGTCCCAGTCTGGACCAAGTCCCCCTCCTTCTCCTCCTCCTCCTCTGTGCTTCCTGTCCATTTTGAAGAGATCACGATCACAGTTTTCCGTCAGCCTTCGTCCCGTTCGTCTCGCTACAGCTGGGTGGGGAAAAACAGGGATAATTTAGAGAAGGGTAAGAGTGAGAGAAAGCAGCTGAATGGCAACAAGGAGGAAGGGAAAAAAAGGTACACGGTGATTGGCAGATAGCTCAAGGGCTCAGAGACACCTGAGAGGCCTCAGCCCACGCCCACTGTCCTGAAGGCATGTAAGCAGCACACATACATGTGATTCAGGTGAGAGGAGTGGCTCAGTTTCATTACAGCAAATGACAGCAGGAGCAATGTGGTAAAACCAGAAGTTGTCCAAATGCAGTATGCACATTTTAACTATACTACTGTACAGTAGTACTGCTGCTTTATTTCCTTCTGCCTGTCTGTGGGTAGAAACTCTGGTGCACACAGACTGTCTGACTGTGCTATTTTCACTGCTATTTTTAGTATCATCATAACTTAATTTAATTATTTTTATTATGTGGCCTTTGTTTAATTTTGGTAACAAACCACTTTAAAGACAATAAAAACAGTTCTATCTTTACTGACAGATTAGCACAAATAAAACTACCGGTATTCACTTGTTTAGCATCAGCTACAGTTTTATTAGCTTCATTAGCAGCAGCATTTAGCATCACTCCTTGCTAGCCTGGTTTAGCATTTTTCACACAAAATATTACTACTAGCACTAGTTACAAGCATTGATGCAGTTAGCTATAATTACTAACTACCACATTAACTAGTTGTAAAAACCATTTAGCTCACATGAGTGAAGTTATGTAAGGTCGTTATTCTTCATAATGTTGATTATACTTATTGGCGTAACCAAGTGTAAACAGTGTCATTAGCACGATTAGCATCCAAATAACCGTTGGTATTTAGAACGTTAGCGTTACCTAGCAGCAGTTAAGTGGCTGGAGGAGTTGGTGATATTGTTGTTGTAGTACTAGTGGTGGTACTAGTAGGATAGTATTATCTGTAGTAACCTAGTAATGCTGCTGTGGTTTGGCTGGTTTTCTTTTGTTGTTTACACACCACCATCATCATCATCACCGTGTTTGTTTGAGTGAGGCACAAGAGCATCTATCGTGGGGGGGCTCAGGGCTGTTGGTCCGACGGTAAGTTACCGCGCCACACCGCTAGGGGCGCTGCAGGCCTGTGCACCGGCAGCCTCTCCTCTCCTCTCCTCACCGTCATTCTCCTGCGCCCGTCCTCCGCTTTGTTTGTTCCGCACACGGCAGCAACAGAGCGTCTCTGCACACACCCACTCACCTTATTTGTGTGTTTTGTCCCAGATACTTTGAACTGTAGTGTAAGTGTATCGCCGCGCCGAGTTGCCTGCAACACCCGCAGCCGCTCGGTCAAACAACATGGCCAAGAAGACGAACGACCTGAAAACCTTCCTGGAGTCGTCTCTGAACGAGATCTTCAAAGCCACGGTGAGCGACATCCTGGACTCGGTGGACCGGACCCTGCGTGAGTACCAGGGCACGATACACAGGATCGAGTCCGAGAACGAGGGCCTGAAGAGGCGACTGCTTGCACACGAGAGCAGGGAGTCTGCTGCGGCCAGAGTCGGTAAATATCAACATCAGACTGTGTGTGTAGCCTCGTCATGCAGGCACCGACCCTTTGTTCAAGCATGTCCCGCAGAGTCAGCAAACTGTGCGCCGGTGGATAGAAATAAAGGTTGCAGCGCCACAGTAACGTAAACAACACTGCAAACAGACGTAAACAATGCTGCACTTACTTCGTTCAGAGTGGATTAATCAGTCAACTAAACATTAACACTGCGTCAACACTGGTTAATCATCGAGGCCTGTGAGAAGAGAAATTAGGCTAAACCATCAACTCTGACATTTTACTGACTAATAATTCACTATATAATGAAAACAGCTGGTTTATCTGGTATGGTTTAGGCATGCCAGACTTATAGTATAACATTATAATAACAGTCTGATGATTCTAGTAGGCTACAGCGTATGTGCATGGTCCACACACAGTGCACATATCACAGTATTTGTGGCCCTGGCCTTAAAATGGCAGTATCCATTTTTAAACATCAATCAATCACACTTTTTAAAGTTTATTTTATTATGTAGGAAAAAAAACAGCCCTTGTGGAGATCACATCTGTGCATGTAAGGAAACACAGCAGCATATAATATTAAGCTCCTCGCTATTTCTATACATTTTGCATGATACCTGCTAGTAAGAAGTGCATTCAATATGTTTTGGTGTTAAATGTGTCACCTATAGTGATGAAGCTGCAGAGAAGTATAACACAACTCTGCTAAACAACACTGTTTGTCTAGCACCAAGCTGATAAACTGGTAAAGTTAAGGACTAGCTGGTGAACAAAGGGGAGCGTTTTGTAGTGAAAGAGCCAAGCAGCTAGTGAGTATTGTGGTTATATTTGCTAGATTTTTAGAAACACAACCCCTAATAAAAGCTCAGATTTAAAACAACATGCGAACACACACAACTACAGTTAGGCCTATACCAGTGGTTTCAGCGAGCTTCCTCTACTCCCCCCAGTGTCAACACAAAAGGCAGCTTTAATATATTACTGCTGTCATAACTCTTGTTTTGTTTACAGTATAGATATGCATAGCACATAGTTGCAAGCTCATTTATTTTGGCCTTGAATTTTCACAGATGCTCGTGAACAAGATGACCCAGAAAAGTATTCGACCTCAGAGTGGAGCGGCGGCCCCATCAGCTCCACCAAGATGTCCATATGCAGCAGTGACAAGAAGAGCCGCAGAAGGAAGCACAAAGACAAGCTGAGGGACAGCACATCCTCTGCCTCTTTCTTCAAACAGACTAATCACGGTGTGGAACCGCCGTGTGTGAAGCCCTCAGAGGTAACTCTGTCCACACAGACCTTGGTATCAGTGAAGACGGAGCCCGGCTTGGATGAAAACGGCGCCATGGACCTCTCCCTCTCCCAGCCCTCGTCTCTTTTCAATCTGTTAGTGAAGTCGGTGAAAAGTGAGAACACAGAGGTGGGTTGTGACAGCCACGACGCATACGCGCCTCTGCTGCCACCTTCAGGCTCGGACCAAGAGTCCAGAGGCAGCGAAGTCAAAGTCACCATTGTTTCTGACAGCTACGTGCAGGACGATGGACCAGTTATTAAGACGGAGCAGGAGGAGGAGGAGGAGGAGGAGGAGGAGGAGCAGAACGGGGTGTTGGGGTACGGTGCTGATGACAGCTTCTGTAAGCAGGAGTTGAACCATGAGTTGAGGTATTACCCTGCGTCACAGCAAGATCCTGAGGGGCCGAGCAGAGAGGCAGAGCCAATTTCAGAGTCAGAAATAGAGACGCATAAGGAAAACGATTCACCCGCTGCTCCTGGAGACGAGGGTTTGGAGAACAACGACAACATACTGCACTGTCCCTCCTGTCCTAAAACATTCAGCCGAGCAACCTCGCTCAACACCCACCTCAAAACTCACAAAGAAAAGGTCCACAACTGCAGCTACTGCGGTAAACACTTCAGCCGAGCCGATCTCCTCAAATCCCACAAACGCACCCACACGGGGGAAAGACCCTACAGCTGCAACATCTGCAGCAAAACGTACGCCCACCCCAGTCAGCTCAGGATACACAAACGCATACACACCGGAGAGAAACCGTATTCCTGCTCGCACTGCGGGAAGCGCTTCAACGAGCACAACCAGCTCAAAGTCCACCTGCGGACTCACACCGGGGAGAGGCCTTACAGCTGCCAGGAGTGCGGCAAAACCTTCAGCAACGCGGGCAACCTGCGCATACACGAGAGGATCCACACCGGCGAGAAGCCGTACGGCTGCACCCAGTGCGGGAAAAGGTTCAACGGCCTGGGCGACCTCAAGACGCATAACAGGATCCACACCGGAGAGAGGCCCTACAGCTGCAAGCTGTGCAAGAAGACCTTCAGCCAGGCGGGCCACCTCACCATACACATGCGGATGCACACGGGAGAGAGGCCGTACAGCTGCGACGAGTGCGGCAAGAAGTTCACGGTGGCCAGCAGCCTCAAACTGCACCAGAGGACTCACACGGGGGAGAAGGAGTACAACTGCTCGTACTGCAGCAAGAGCTTCAGCCGGGCGGGCCACCTGAAGAGACACGAGCTGGTCCACACCAAAGAGAAGGTCTACCTGTGCAGCGACTGCGGAAAGACCTACACGGACCACTCCTCTCTGAAGAAACACTTGAAGAAGCACGCCGCCGCCAAGGAGCTGCTGATGGCTGAGTGCGAGGGCGGCGCCAGCGAGGCCGACTCGAACCCGGGCCCGGCCTCGGCCTCGGAGACACTTTAAAGACACTGATAGAAATTCCGACCAAATTTGCTTGAATGATGCAAAAGCTGAGATTCAAAATCCACTGACTACTTTGAAGCACATCTCCCGGCCTATAATCAGCATCATTTGTCATGATGATGGGGAGAAATGTATTGTTGAAACAGCAAGGACACTGGACAAGAGGATGCACGTGCACCAGAAATCAGGTGTGTGACTTGTAACAGTTTCATAAATGAGAGAGATCATCAGATACTAAACCACTTCCCTGCAGTTTTTGATACAAAGATATTTATTCTGCTGGAGGGGCATGGGCTCATTGAGATGAATGAAAGCCTTGTCTTCAGTCCGAGCACAGCCTGAAGCTTGAATGTAGTACTTTCACTCTTTATTATGAGATGCTCGTGACAGAATATAAAATAGTTACCACTGTGGTGGAGTGGTTGAATTATTAAAAGCTCCTGTGAAGTGGTTTGGTGTCTGATAAAACTTTAAACTGATTCACCTGCTGGACTTCATCTGCATCGTATTTCACTGTCTCCCCAGTACCTGTGAAAACACACAGCCAATAATGTAGCCCCCTGTGCTGCTTTAACACAGGGCCAAATATTTAGTAGTGATTCATTATTTAATTTTGATCAATTAACTAAGTGATATTCTACCTGTAGTCAACTCTCTGACAGAAAAAATTACTAAAATGACTTTAACATACATGATGTATGTTACCAAAATGTTGGTTCTATATTTATGAAATGATTCATAAGGAAAAAAAAAAAAAAAAAAGACTGCCAGGGTGTGATTATTATTTACACTGCTGTCGTGACTCGTGTCTTTAAGTAAGACATCACATCCCAGGTCCAGGGCTGCAGTCGAAAAGTTGCAAAGGACAAAGGAAAAGTTTTTAGGAAAGGAGAATATTTAAATTTTTTATTTGCAACCCAGGTAAAGTCTAGGTTCTGTTGTCTTGCCCTTTGACCTTCCTGTGAGGAGGGAAAAAAAGATAAGTTTGAGGGCTGTTGAGTAAAAATATCCAAATCTAACTGTTTTAGAAATAAAGTGCTTCTACACATATTTATACAACTTGTAGCCAGAGAGTTAGAAACGTGTACCGCTCAGTAACGTAAGGTGAAGATCATTGATATAATGCTGTATATAGCTTTAATTACACAGTCAGCTGTCCGATCTATTGAACTGACGAGAATGTATTTGTGTAATGATGTTACTGAAAATGATGTTAACGCAAATGTTCAGTATGGACGGACCAGCTCTCAGTAGTGAATGAATAATCGTTGGTAAGCCTGGCTGATCTCAGATAATGTGGAGCTTCTCGTGGATTCGTTCTAGGTTTACCCCTGTGACACCACATCGGTCTCACCATGAATAATGTGCAAGTGACACACGCAGGAGTAAAGTCTCATGTTCGTGATAATCGGCCTACTGTTAGTTGTGGTGGCAACTGGTTGATATACCTGCATAGCAATGTATATTAAACTGAGTGTTTGCTGCTAGGAATTTATCGTGATTTACTTCTGTGTGATTTGTGTCTAAATTAAAGAGAAACATTAACCAGAAACATTTTTCTGTCTTTTTTTTTCTTTACTTAAGATACGCTTTTATTTCAAATTATAGAAAATGTGCAGGAAAATTATGTTCACTAAAAGTACAAATACATTCATTCATTTGGTGAGACTGTGAAAGCAGATACACATATATAGTACGTACCTGTAAGTGCTTGTGTGTAATGCAGTGGTTCCTGCCTTTATTCCCTCAAGCTATACAAAAAAAAAACCTCACAATTACTTGTTAATCGCGGTATTAAACGCCACAATCAATTGATCGCAAAGATTCCTAAATACCGTCACTTTCCAAAAAAAGATTATGTATGAACCTGTGTCGGCAGATGTGCGCCAAAGTAAAGGTAAATGCACAGATACTGGTCCATTTACCTAACGTAGCATTAAATTGATATGAATTTAAATGCGAGTGTCATTTGTAATTAAAAAAAAAGATTAAAATTAACTTTTGGTATCGATGACACTTCCCCTGGCGGATTAATAATTGGTCATATTTTAATAGATATTTAAAATATTTTATAATAAGTAATGTATATTTTAACTATATTTTATTTTACACATTAATAGTGTTTTGAAATTAATTAATGCATATAATCGTGATAATCGTAATACCGTGATTATTTCTCTGACAGTAATCGTACCAAAAAAATCTATTATCGTGACATCCCTACATGTGAGAATTGTGGTTTAATTAGGAATCCAAAATGTGTCTTGTCTACATAAATCCACAGTGATGGAAAATAGTTTTCGCAGGTGAAGAAATGATGCTGTGACAGACAAGGAAGCTTCATGTTGAAGGTTCAGTTGTCTCAGTCTCAGTATGAAACATGATTGGATCACAGGTCCTTCAGTTTTGAGTATGTAACATATTATTACTGTAAGACATTTTACAGGATTAGTTCACCCAAATGACAGAAGACCTATTTTTCCTCCTACCTCGAGCTGGAATGTAGATATTTTTGACTGACATTTCCCTGCAACAGAGATGAATGGGATTCATTATGTGTTCAAAAACACACAGTCAGCTGATTTCACAGGAAACTATTTCTTCATTATAAAGACGCTCAACCCAAGGTCTGTGGATTGTCCAGAGTAACCAGGACACGACTCTGGAAAAACAAGTGAATTTCTATCTCTCAGGTCATATTTTCATGATCAGTTACTGATAAATACATTTCTTGTCTTCAAATTGAAAATAATTTTGGAGGAAATGCCCATTAAGATTCTCATAGCCCACTGTTTGATCTTCATTTTCCTCTTTCATTTCCCCCCCAAAAACAATATTAAGTTTATTGTCATGAAAGAAGGATATTCTCTCATCTGAGAAGTTGGAACCAGCTAATATTTGGACCTTTATGCTTGAAAAATCAGCAGCAGAAGATGAGTTTTATATTGATCAAGCACGTGGTTTCATATCACCAGAGTTAACTGAGGAAATATGTGAAGGTTGATGAAGTTTGTGCGTTTACATAACAGAGAAGAACTTCAATGTCTCCCTCTGGGTGACCCAAACCTGTAGGACCACTGCACAGCGCATATTATATTTGTCAATATCTACTCCAGCCAGAACATAACCTATTCTCTTGTATTTCACTACATCAGTGCATTTATAAAGCAACTTTTGGTAACCCTTTAATTTACAGGCGTGATAATAATCTCAAGAAATAGCCAAGAAATATCAATTAATCGCATAGTAATGTCAAGAAATAGCCTAGAAATAACAGTCAATTTAATAGTAATATGTGTTTCATAAAGGCAAAAGTTTACACATGATTTTCATGCTTTGAATTTTCTGGGAAAGGCCAGAATTTTTCTACACCAAGTCCTTGCAATCAACTGTTATTTCTTGGCTACATTTCTCGACACTATTATGAAATTGACCGTTATTTCTAGGCTATTTCTAGACATTATGATGCAAATTCTTGGCTATTTCTTGACATTATCACGTAATTAGCAGCCTGTAAATTAAAGGGTCACCCAACTTTTGTGTTAAATTAAATAAAAAAAAGAACAGCCAATAGGAAACGTCACTGTTGGGTATGAGTCTCGCTGGTTTGACAGCAGCTGATGCTCCATGGCAGCTTCTCCTTGGACAGGTAGAGCATGGGCTGGATGGTGCTGCTGAAGTCCATCAAGCCGAAGGCCACGTAGTGAATGTAGCAGCGAAACACGTCGGGAGAGAAGTACTCCTGGAAGGGGAACAGGGCCACAGGGGGGAAGTAGTTGAAGACTATGATGGCCAGGATGATGAGGACCATCTTGAAGGCTCTCTTCTTCACAGGGTGCATCTCGTCTCTGCCGGGCCCGGACTGCCTCAGCGCCCAGAGGATTACAATGTTGCAGAAGACCATGAAGGCGAACGCCGCGAGGATCATCGCCGTGAAGACCTTCTCAAAGTTGACGATGTTGCCTACACATTTGGCAGCGGCGTAGGCCAGAGTGATCAGCCACACCACCATGGCCAGGACGGCTCGGTGCTGACGGTCCTTGAGCTCGGTGAAGGTGATGGGGTGGACCACGGCCATGTACCGGTCCAGGCAGATGCAGGAGAGGAAGAGCGGCGAAGAGTCTTTCATGCCGTAGAAGAAGCGAAGGACGTACCAGGTGCTGCTGGTGGTGAGGAAGACGATGTTGGCCAGCTCCAGAGGAGGGATGAGGCAGAAGAGCACGTCTAAAATGGCCAGATGGAGGATGAAGATGTCTGAGGTGGAGGAGTCGCCCTTGTTCTTGTGGATGAGCCACAGCACCATCATGTTGGCCGGGATGCCCAGGAACATGTTGATGAACTGCAGGGTCAGGTACCAAATGAGGACGGCGGGCATGTCTTTGCAACGCTCGTACACCGTCTTCTCGCCAAAGGAGTTGTTGGTGGGTCTGTGAGAGACGAAGACCACAGAAGAGTTGATGTATAAGATCTCCATGAAGGCCACAAAGTGGTCAGAAGACACCAGCCGGAGATCTGTCAGGGAAACACATGAGGTTCTGCTGTTAGAGACGAGAACTTCCTCTTTAGCCTACATGATAGAATAGAATAGAAAGACTTTATTGTTAATTTGTCTTCGGCCTCTCCAAGACAACTAGTATAAGACAAATCAAAGCACTCCACAGCATACACATAAAAAAACATAGAAACAAGAAATGTAAACTGGGATAATGGAGCTGAAACTTTTAGGCCTAAATGATTCATTGATCAATTGGCATAAAGTTAACTGATACTTTTCAGTTTTTAATTTCAGAAATATAAAGAAAATTGACATTTGACAACTAATCAATTGTTATAATTGATTTAAAGAAACAACACTGTTTCATATGATTTGTGATTTATGGCCCCTTAAACTTTAGTCTCTCACATATTCTTTATCCACCAGTATAATGATAAAACATATCGTTATATTTGCTGGAATATCATTTGATTACTGTGATACTACAATATTGTTTTTTTTTTCGAATTTGAATATGTTCCAGTGTATTTATCGTCAGCGGGTTTATCACCCATCCACAGTCCAGATGAAACACTGTGTAAACGCATCAGAACAGCCATCACACCTTTAATTTGTAAAATGCATCTCCCTTAAATGGCCACTGCAGTACAGTAGAAGTAAGAAACAAGTATAAAGTATAAGAAATCAAGAAAAACATTAAACTATTTACGATAGTGTTATTTCACCATTGGAACAAAAGCTGTTGCATTTAAAAACTATCTTCACAGTTTAGGTGCAGTACAAAATTGATATTTTTTCAATGTAGTTTTGTATGGTCGATAAAGCCTCTTACCTTAATGTGATATTTAGCCTTCGACTTACAGTAACTCATTACCCCTGACGCTGACGCCTTAGCCCATCTCCCTCACACACAGTGTCGCAGAGCCGTGTAGGGCAGGCCACACACTGACATGGCTGTATATTAAATGCGTTTTTTTCAAGAGGTCTGTGAATGTTTGCATATGGCCTTGTGTTTATGTTTCCCCAGAGGTCAATATACAAGACATGCCATTATCTCTGTGCATGGCATGTAAATGTGCAGCCAGACTATAAATAGAGCTGTGTCCCTCACAGCATATGTGAACTAATAAAGTCAGATTATTGACACAGTAAAACAGACCTGGCTGGATTTTACAGATCTTATACCATACAGGACAGGAGAGATTTATAGAAAACTGTTGTTAATGTATTTAAATTAAGACATTATGAGTAAATATATAAAATGACACTCACCTGTTCAACAGGATACTGTAGCGCCTTCCTAAAGTGACTGGCGTCCCCACTCTCCACCTAATCCCTGTGACTCCTGTGTGTTTCTGGTCCAGTGTGAACAAATGCCAAGCCCCCTCCTTAAAATGAATGGAAAACATCTTTTGGAAAAATGACCCAACACTTCAGGGATCCTGCTCCATCCGATCGTCCAATCACAGCGTCGAGACGAGGGTGTGGAAGCTGAACATCTCCCCCTGGATGCCACAGTTCCTTGTCTGGCCCCTGTACATCCCCATGTACACCTTTAAAATAAAGAAATTAAATAATCGTAAAACAAAGGAAATGATAATCAGTTCAATTGCACATGAATGTAGATGTGATTTGGGGAAAGAAAATGCAGTTGAAATTTAAAGCAGTTTTCATGTAGAGGACGTGTTGTGGCAAGCCATCATCCATTCTCCACCGATTGGCAGTGATGCAACAAACCGATGGTGCCTGACGGAAAATCGGCAGTAAACAACTGATGCAACAGTCCAGAAAATCACTTCTGATTCAGTTCAGTGTAACGATGTGTAATATGTTACGTGAGGCGGACATGTTTTTGAGGGTGTGATGTCTGCACTTCACCCAATGTGAAGAGGAGGCACAGAAAACGACACATCGCTTCATCATACTTCCCCATCACAGCCTCTGTCTGCATCACAGCGTTTTGAGTGTTTATGTGGTTTACACATCTGCAGTTCAAAATGACCTCTGAGGTGACCTTTTGACCTCTTGGTCTTATTCTATATGGACAGTGTAAAGTCTGCTGTGTAATCAGTCATCCTACAGCAAACTGTGACTAAAACATCAATACATGTTGCAGTTAAGGCCTGTTGATTATTTTATTATCACTTCATTACATGTTATGTTGTGTTCGTGGTGCTACAGTGCTACAGTGCTGTCGTGCGTTTGAACAGCTTGACTTTCCGTCTGTTGAAACCCGACTCAGTGTTGGACCTGTTTGTATTGGTGTCAGGTTCACAGCGCTTGTGTTTCCCCCTTATAAGGTTGAAGAGTCTCGCAGGTTTGTTAAATTCTGCATCAGAGTGGAAACACACACTGCAGCAGCAGAGGCACACAGCTGCTTCTGTCCTAACCAACAGGCCCGTTTCAGAGATCAGTGGAGCATCTTCAAGTTGTGATGAAGATGATTTTTACACATAAATATTATGCATTTATTTTCCTATCACACTACATTTTTTCATCATGGAGAATCTTGTTAGTTTATAATCTGACAGAAAACACCAGTCTGCACAAAATCTTTTTAAGCAGCTATTTTGTGAGATTTGATTTAAATCCGTTATACTATAGATAGTACATATTGGTCACTGACACAGCCACAGCATAATGGAAGGAAGGTTAACCATCACATGGCACATAAAACTTTGTTTACTGAGCATAAATGAGCTCAAACATTCAAAACACAAAACAAACACCTGATTATGATGTGACAGAGCAGCCGTCAAAAGTTAGAGACCACAGAGAGCACATATTTGAATTCCTGTTCTTATCTTCCCCTTCCAGGAATATGTCTCATCATTTAAAACTGAATTTTTCATTTCCTTACTGTATGAATGTATGAAAAGAAAAAAAACGACTATGCAAATATTAACTGTTGGACTGACATTAGACCACAATAGTCTCCGTTATTGTTACAACAACTAAGGTTTACAATCTGTCACTCATCATGTGTTTATACAACAGCCTCCTTTTATCGGTGTACAGATGCAAGTTACAGTTAACAAATAGCCTACGTTAAAAAAATCTAAGCTTAGGTTACAACTATGTTATAAACCATGTAACTTATTCAACTGATTAGATCATAAAAGCTGAATAGGAGGATAAAAAAAAGTTTTTACTGATACTTGAAAACACCACGACTCTGCACTTTGAAGGTTAAATATGTAAAACCAAAACACACACAGTCAACTGAATCAAAATGTGGGAGCAGAAAAGAGGAAACAAAAACAGTTGTGTGTTGCTCATCTTACGCATTCATGTACTGTAGATCTTTTAGTTAAAAACTTATCATATAACATTTGTTATTATCTTTAAAAGCACACATGGATGAAATAAATCATCTTAGATTTTAAATCTGTAAAGAAGAGAAACATGAACATATATATGCACCAAGTAAAAAATATAGGAAGTAATATGCAATATCCATTTGATTGGTTCTGATGGGCTGATTTAGTTTAGTGTGAGAGCAGCAGCGACGTACCGATGGTAAAGGAAAAAAAGGACACAGTCAGCACCGTTTGGTCGTATTTATTTTTGACATTTCGTCAGTACTCCCAGTAGAAAGCAGAAGGAAGAGTTTCACTCACACATAATGTAGTTTGAGCAGCAAGAAACGTACAATCAAACAAGTGGGAAACAGACAGACAGACAATAACTATGTTATGTGCAGACATCCCAGCAGTACCATACAAGTCCATTATAAAACTACCACCACCCACTCACTAAATATGTCTTTTGTAAACTTGTGGATGGCTTAGTGTTTTTTTTTTCTTAGTTTAATCTAAAATCACTGTTTTCCAGGCCGATCCTGATAAAAGTGGATGAACACGGGGACAAAATGGGTTTTTACATCTGTGCTAACGCTTAATCTCCAAGTTTCAAACGGAAATCTCTTCAGAAGATAAATATTTAATAGCTGTAAATATGACCCATGCAAAGAATCCACTACAGACACACAGGGGATGTGGCACTAGATAACCAAAGAGATTTTTTTTTTAGTTAGTTTTTTTTTTTTTTTCTGACTTGACATCAGAACATTTCCCAACTCCAACACATTCACCGTCTACCATGTTTGTCCTCCTCAGCTCTCTTCTACGTGCAAACTCCTCTCATCTGTCTCTGCCGCGACATCGCGTCGGCTTGTAAACTGCCCCCCTTCTCTCTTGTTTCAGTCTTAAAAAGAAAGTAAAAACATCCCAAAACTCATGAAAGATCTTAACGTTTAACATGCTACTATAAAATACAGTAAAAACTGTTCCTCTCAGCCATTTCTCTTTCTCAGTGGTTGAAATTAAGAACCAAAAGCCAATCGGCGAATATCAGGTAAACATTATTATTATCAATTTACATTAAAAGGAAGGAAATACTGAAGACGAGGGTGAAGTGTGTCTTGTGATGACTGAGATTAAAGTATCAAACTTAAAAAGGTTTAAACAAAAGTGTAACTGATAGGTCACAGCAAGCAGGTGCAGCTGGTTTGTTTTCATATTAAACTGTAAGAATATGGCATTTCATTCCAACAGATACCGTTCCCACTGTTGTCCAATTCCTTTTCGGACCCCTACGTTAAAGTTTATGTTTTTAAAGCTGCTTGTTCAGTCAAGCAGCGGAGGAAAAGAAACAGTCTTTTCAGGGGTGGGAGTGGAGATCTTGCAGATGCTGCAAGAAAAAAAAAGAAAAAGGGGTGGATGGGATCTCGTGGGACCCGACTTGTTTCTTGATAGTGATCCAGTCTTTTCAGCTCGGTGGGAGTGCTTGTGCGGGGAGCGTAAAAGGCAACAAGTACAAGAGCGGTTTCAGCTCTTGGGTCTAGGTAGTGTGTGGTTTGGTTCGGGGTTGGAGTGGAGTGGTGACATGCTGCAGTCAGTCGAGGGTTTTTCGGCGTGTCATGGCTAAAAGGTGCGACACTGACACGAGTGGTCAGTTGGGTAAACAAAGAGTCAACTTCAGTCTTCCAAAAAAAAAGTTGGATCCAGACCAGCGCAGATATGTCAACAACATTACGTCATGTTGTTTCCTAGAAAAACACGGTGGTGGTGATGTCACCGTGTTGGGTGTAATTGTTTTCAGATGAAGGTGGAGTCCATGGTGCTGGTGTCTTGTGCGCTGCGGGCCCGAGCCTCGAAAAGCTGCTTTATCAAGGCCGATTTCTCCTGTTCCAGCTGTGCGATGCGCTCGCTCTTGTCAGTCACCTCCTTGATGTGAAAAGGGGGGAAATGAAGTGAGTGTCAGACATTTTATTCCTAAAGGCTACGGTGACTTCTATCTATCTATCTACTGGCAGTTTGCGGACTGTGTTGGACCTGTGTGAGGAGTCGGTTCTGGTCCTTCAGTCTCTGGATGGCTTGTGGAGGAGCTGGAGGTGGAGGCTGGGGGTTTGTGGACAGAGCTGCAGTCTGAGCACCACTTGAAGGAAACGACTGCTGGGAAATAAAGAGAACCCGTTTTAAATGGATAAGAAATAACAGATATATTCTTACATGTTACACTGGTTTTTTATGACATATAATGTACATATTTCATGTTATTATGTTATTTCCCTTTCGAAATAGCTGGCAGAATCTTTCAAATAAAGAGGACATCTTACTTTAATTATGTAATTTAGCATTTTTTGGCTTACAGCTTCTTATTCTGAACACCTCAAATCTTATGAGTGAGTTTTACTTATGGAAAAATACTTTAACAGTTCATATTTTGTTTTCATCTCCATATCCGGATACAGGGAGGGATGCTTGACTTAAATCACAGTGTTACCAGGACAGACCATCACCAAACAGTAACACTCACCATCCCAGTGCAGGAAATGAGCTCATTAAGGCAGTGGTTGACCTCTTGCAGTTTGGGAATGAGAACATTCATGCGACTCTGATTAGCTTCAGTGAAGAAATCCTGAAAGAGGAGACATCACAGAGACAAAATGAACTCCAGAGGATAGTTTAATGTGTGAAGAAGGACAAGTGCAGCTGTGGGGAGATCAGTTTGAAAAAGCATTTAAGGAGGTGTTAGAGAAAGAACAACATGACACTCAAAAAACATAAATTAACACAGCTGGTGTTTAACTTCATCAGGTACATCCATCTTCCTGCTACCCGCTTCATCTAGTTGCACAGTTCACAATCCCCTGTCTGTTTTTTCCAAGAAATTCTCTTTGTGAGAATAACAACCTGAACTTTAAAAAGCTCAGTCTGTCAGGGTGGAGAGGTGGAGCCTCTGTTCATGTCCTGTTTCCATAACAGGACATGAACAGTAAAGTTAACATCACATGAACTTTTCCCACTTGATTTTTAAACAATGAGAGAAAAATGTATAAACAACTCTCAAATTATTCCTCATCTATGGAGCATAATGTTGCAGGGCACACAGGAATAAAAACATGATTCCATAGTAGATTTCATGTTAGATGTTTATTATTTATTCTGTGTCACACTGAGTTAAGAATATTAAAGGGATAGTTCAACATTTTGGCAAATTGCCCCATTGCGTGGGGCAATTAGCGTGGTGAATGTGCAGGTTACAACTTGTCCATGAGAGTGTTTTGGAGTTGTTGGATTGTGTATTTGATGAGTTTGATGAGGAAACGTAGAAATCCCATGAGTCTCCGTAGCGTAGCTCTGAGCAGCTCACGGCTCCGCTCTGCCGTTCTAAAAATAGCTTGCACCGACAATTAAAGGTAACGAACCTACTGCTATGACCAAAGGGATTATGGCAATGGGCCAATTTGCCAAAATGTTGAACTATCCCTTTAAGTATAAGTTCAAAAACCACAAATCATTATTGTTTGTGGGGAATACCCTCTGATGATGTAATATTGTCTGTATCTGACCAGTAAAAACAGACAATAGGCTGCATCTCCACTACCTTTTTCGCTTCAGCGTGTGAACTGACCGTGCAGTGGGAGCTCTGGCCGACATGCCTCTGTCTCTCTGTGACATTGTGGATTTGGCCCTGGTACCAGTCTCGGGCCCGCTCCACCACTTCCAGGCCCGCCAGCAGAGAGTCCTTCTCCTGCTCCAGCTCTTTCATTTGCTTCAACTGTGTGAATGGAAAGTAAGATAAAAAAAAAAGAAGACGGGGGAGAAGAGGGGGCAGGAAAAGAGTGAAATGGTGGAGGAGGAAGGAGAAAAATTCAATTAAAACAGACAACAACAAACCAGACTTCACAGAGACCCAATGGAGAGAAAACATTTAATTCCCGTATTTCCCATGGCATCGCTAAGAGAGCTCTCCGACGGCTGCCAAGATTAAATCTAATCATTGGCGTTGGGGCGGCCAGCAGCAGTCTGCAGTCTGCACGGTGGACAAGCTCCCATGTTTTCACTGGGGGGCATCTGCAGCAAACTCTTTTGTGCCGGTGGAAACAATGGCGCCATACCAATTGTGCCGGACTCTCTCTCCCATCCTGAACAATGTTTTAGAGGAGCAATCAGCCCGGCGCCATGGCAACCGCGGCGCGCAGCAACCTAAGAATGGGGCAAACAGCGCGGACTCACTTCAGCTACGGCCACCCCAGTGTGTATGAGTGTGTGTGTGTGTGTGTGTGAAAGAGAAAAGAGGGAGTGATGTATGTATGTGTGTGTGTGTGTGTGTGTGTGTGTGTGTGTGTGTGTGTGTGTGTGTGTGTGTGTGTGTGTGTGTGTGTGTGTGTGTGTGTGTGTGTGTGTGTGTGTGTGTGTGTGTGTGTGTGTGTGTGCGCACCCCAGCAAGGCTGCATTGAAGTTGTGCTGACCAGGCTGTCCATGCGGCACACTGCCACAGTGCAGGCCTCATTGCTGGCATTCAGCCACCTGGTGTGTCATCTTTCTATCCACCCCGTCGCTCCATCCCTCCGTCCCTCCGTCCCCCGTGTGGCTCAGTGCATTCCACTCATCGTCGCTCATACGCCAGAGTACATGTTGCGACAGTGAACTGAACAGTGGACGACAGATTTAAGAGACCAGAGGAAAAGCCCTGTTTAACATATGTCTGCTCTGTCTTCACTACATAAAGTCTGATCACAGAGAGGGGAAGACAGGGAGAGGAGGAGGAGGAGGAGGAGGAGGAGGAGGAGGAGGAGGAGGAGGAGGAGGAGGAGGAGGAGGAGGAGGAGGAGGAGGAGGAGGAGGAGGAGGGGGTCCGGGGTCCGTGTCTAGAATGAAGCATGACCCAGTGTCAGGCTGCATGAATGTGGTGGGCCACAGGCAGGAAAACCCACTGTTTAAAAGACAGACAGAGAAAGAGAAAGAAAGAAAGAAAGAAAGAAAGAAAGAAAGAAAGAAAGAAAGAAAGAAAGAAAGAAAGAAAGAAAGAAAGAAAGAAAGAAAGAAAGAAAGAAAGAAAGAAAGGGAGCAGATGAGAGAAAACACACAGAGAAAGGGAACAGAGCAGCAAATGGCTGAAAGGTTGTGGAAAAGTCCATGCACATGTATGTTTGTGTTCTCTGAATGAAAACGCACGTACAATAACACGACGCCCACTGCGCGAGCTGTTTCGGTAAAAACACAAAGAACAACATAACAGCCTTTCAAAGGTCACCGACAAAGCGCCAGGAGACAGAGTGGTTGGAAACCTTCAAGCAACAAGTCTCTAATTTTGTAAAGCAAGGACAGTTTAACTGCAAATAACAATTATTTACATCTGCCTGTTGTTTTTGATCAGTAATTACATATTAGTTTCATCCATGAAATGTAAGTCATGACTTGAAGCTGCTTGTTTTGTCCAACTATGAGTAAAAAAAAAAAAAGAGACAAACTGAGCTTCATATACAAAAAAAGCAAAGCAGCAAACTGACACATCTGAAAAAAATAAAACTAGGGAATGTTTGGCATTTTAACTTAATGTGGATCAATTGGCAAATTGACTGCTGCTGCCCACACCCACATGCTTTGCAACTTTTCAGCAAGTTAGTTAGCAGTTATCAAATGTTAGAAAACACCCATCAAATTCTTTATCTCTCTCTTGCTTCGTCTAGCAAATAGTTCATAATCCAAACAAATAAAATGTAGCAAAACTCTCACATTTGAAAGACTGCAGCATAAAATATTAAAATAATTGTCAGGCTTGTTAGATAAGGAGACATAGAGAGATTAACACTGTTGTCAATTCAGTTCTATCAGCTTCTCATCATAACACCAGTCCAAACTCTGAGGCTCCACAATAAACCAACAAAAACATCCCAAAGTCCCTTAAACAAGCACAGATCAATACTTTTTAGTATCCTGAACACACACACTGAACTCCCAGCCTCTGAACCTTATCATAACTTTTTTTAATCTCCTCTATTTGCCTAAAGCGTCACCGTCACAGTCAAATGTCAAAACAACCTCATACACACCTTCAGATCCTGACATCAGTGCAGAACCATCCCATAGACCGACCGTACTTCCCTCTGTCCTCGACAAACATCTCTCCCTCCCACCCTCCATCCCTCCCTCCCTCCCCGTGCCTCTCTCTCCCTCTCGTCCTACTCACCCAGAGGAAAAAGTGCAGGGCTTTGCTGCTGTAGAGGCTACTGCTGAGGGGGATGAAGACGGTGGTGTAGGCGGCCCACACAGCCGTCCAGGCCGGGCCGGGCCGCCCCAGCGAGTCCTCTACTTCTACCAGGCCCCGGGGCCCAACCCGGCTCACTACCATCAGGGCAGCAGCGGCCCGAGTCGGCCTGGGTGGGAGGGACAGAGGGAAGGGGGAGGAGGAAGAGGAGGAGAGGGGCAGGGAGGGAGGGTGAAGGAAGGAGGGGAGCCGGTCAGTCCACAGCCTCTCCAGACACAGAGGCCGAGAGGGGGGGAGGAAAAAAAAAAGAGACGGAGACGGCGACACAAACAGGGAGAGAAGGAGGGAGAGGAGGCGAGAGCTGGAGAGAGTGAGAAATGGTGAGGCAGGGGGAGAGACAGAGAGTGAGAGGAGGCATGAGCTCCCCACTGGAGGTGGGAGGGGCAGAGTGAGGGGAGGGGGGGGGGGGGCAGGGGGCACAGGGAGGGGAATGTGGGGGCCAATAGAAAGTGAAACGGAGACGAGCCTTGACTGATGAAGACCTCGTCTTTCAACTGTTCTCTGCACCGAAGAAATGAACCATTTTATCTTTAAAAGCCTCTTTGAGAACATCAACATTACATCCCATCGTACTTCACTCCATCTGCTTCAAAGTCTTTACCCATGATCCTCTGCTTTCACCCAACTCAACGAAAACACACAGATCTAACAGCAGCTGATCCCATCAGCTTCACACCGTGTCAGTTTCAGAACAACAGCGACGAAAGACTGTTTACGTTCATGACTGACCTGCCAGTAGAAGAAACATTAGAGTTTATCAAAAGTAATTTAAAGGGACAGGAACTATCCCTTTAAATTACACTTATATCAGATAAGGAAAAGCAACAGTCCTGACTTTTGAGAGGCTAGAAAATCAACTAATCAATTAGTACATCGACTTAAAATGAATCATCAACAATATGAATACTTGCTGAGGATTATTAGAATTACATATGTCATCTATCAAGGGAAAAATCTATATTTGTTTGTTGCAGCTAATCAAATGTGTCATATATTTTTTATAACAAATGTGAATGTGAACTTAAAAAAGAAAAGTTAAAGAGACCCAGAGGAGTTTGCTTTTGGTTATAAAAGAGTCTCATATTACTGAGAAACACTGACGCATCGCGCTGCACCGAGACACAGGCAGTACACTGTTGTTAAAGGAGACAGGGACAATTAATCAGTTTATTTTCGCAACCTACAAGAAGTCCCGGGGCGGTGTTTAGCTCAGTTGGTAGAGCACCCGCCCCATGTGTTGAGGCTACAGTCCTCACTGCAGGCGCCCCCGGTTCGAATCCTGCATCGAGCGGCCCTTTCCTGCATGTCATTCCCCCCCTCTCTGCCCCCCCATTTCCTGTCACTCTCTCAACTGTGCTTTCAATTAAAGGCGAAAAGGGCCAAAATATATACTTTAAAAAAAAAGTCCCATCTCAAAATAATACACCGGTTCAAGAGTACGATATAAACTAAAAGTTTACAATGCATCAGCTGGTCGGAAAAAAGTTAGTTTATTTGGAACTAACCAACTTACTCGGTGCTCCTCTACACGGGCAGGCTCCGCGACGTGCTGTATCACTCCGCCTCTTCCACACACTGCTGATCCAAACAGCTGATAGGCGGAGCAATACAGCACATCTAATAATTCTATTACAGTGGGAGGAAAAGTTTTATCTTTGCAGGCACAGTAATAGGATCAATACTTAATGATTGCTACTGCAGTTTTGTTTAACGTATACTGAACGTGCTGTGTTGTGAGTTTGTGCAAATGAAGACCAATTGCGAAACATATTTCCCAGCAACAGCTGTGTCGTAAATATCAAACTCAGCAACACATCTGTCAGTGATTTTGTTGATTTATCTGGTAAATGTTTTGTCTAGATTAGAATATGTCTAAAAGTTGTCAAAAATGCCTATTTATTTTACCACCACAACCCAGTGTCACATTTAAAATAGCGTGTTTTATCCAACCAACAGTCCAAAGCCACAAATAGTCACATCTGAGAATCCAGACTCCTACAGGACATGTTTGGCATTTTGGGTGGTTTCTGCTCTAATTAGGTTTGTAGGGACTGTGGTTTGACCTGTCAAGGAGTGAAATGGTAGATGCAGCTGTCTGGTAACAAACAGCAACATGCACTGGAGGTTGATTAATTAAGAAAAAAAAAAAAAGGTGTACCAACCATTCCATAGTCCACTCCGTTGGATATGGTATGTCGTCTCTGCTCGTCCCGACTCCGCCCGTGTCGCCTGGAGCCGCCAGTAAATCCTGTTGCTGATTCGCTCTGGGATCTTGGTAAACCAGATTTCGCAACACCTAGACAAGTGAAACAGACATTACATCAACTTCAACACAACACTGTTTGTCTCCTCGGCAATCTGTAATAATTACTGCAGTTTTGTTGACTGCACCGTGACTGTGTTTCTGCAGCTGGCACACAATGACACATGTCCAACACAGTAACTGGAATCACATACTCGATGTTGAATTATGGCCAACAACTCAAAACAGTCAGGTAGGTACAGGTCGACTTTGAAATTCAGGTGAGTCTGGAAAATCTCACCAAGCAACATTATAACTGACTCTATGTTCATGTCAGCATAAATAATTAATAACTACGTCTCAACCAAAAGAAAAAACATTAAGACATGATAATCATTTGCATTGGATTCTTGTTCTTTTATACACCCAGTTACAGTCACATGTGTCTAAATTTATCCCTGATGTAATTAATATGAGACATGACATTTTATTGGGCAAAAAAATCTACATTTCTTTCGACATTGATGAAGGTGTTGTGTTTGGGTTGCCAGTGTGTGGTGTATGTGCACCACAGGAGGGAGCTGTGCTCTGCAAATCTTTCTGGTACTAACCAGGCAGGATGACTTTTATTGAATGATACTGAATGGAGTGAGGTGAAAAAATGGTAATGGTAAATGGACTTGCACTTATATAGCACTTTTCTAGTCACTCAGACCACTCAAAGTGCTTTGCACCGTACAGTATATCACATTCACCCTTTCACTCACACATTCACACAGCTCTGTTCGCAGACAGAGAGGGGGTCTAATCATTCACACACATATATACACATGCCCGATGATACACCGGAGGGCAACTATAGGTTCAGTGTCTTGCCCAAGGACACTTCGACATGCGGACTGGAGGAGCCGACCCTCCGGTTAGTGAATGACCTGCGCTACCTCCTGAGCCACAGCCGCCGAGGGAGCAAAGACAGCAACAATGAAAAGGCTTCATTAAACTTTCTTCTTTTAAGTGTGAAACAGTTTGTTTGTTTTTCAACTGGGGATAACGTCAGTGGTGGAGAAGGAAATATGTGAAGAATCTGAGCTTGGGGCCATAAATCATAACACAGGAGAACCTGAACCTGGACAGGTGAGCTGGAAGAACAGTGGTTAACGGTGTCATAAGCAAAAATGTGGCGCCAAGAAAAGGAGGTGGATGGTAAAACAAGATTTTTCTGTCAAAAGGTTTTAATATATACGTTTGCTTTTATGTAAATTGGAGAAAGACAAAGAAATATGTGTTTTTCTTCACCTTTATTAATTGATTATTGATGTTTGTTTTTTATATATTTATTTAGTCAAAACACGGAACTTCTCACTAACTTTCATATTTTAAGTTAAGTTTTAATCTCCAATTCCATGACAATCGGGCATAGCCCATCTGCTGATGAGGACCATGTGATATGTTCAAAAGCTCAACTACTAACACAACTACTAAATGGTTCTTGTGAGAGATTGTTTCGACTGCTTTTGTCTTAGAATAAATGGTGAAACTCAAAGAGGACACATAAAAGCTTTCTCTTCTTGCTTCTCCCTCCTCTCTCCTTAAACCTCTGCCCTGATCCTGAGTCTGTGGGGTGTGTGCACTGTTTCCTGTCAGAGTTAAAACACGCAGGTCTGAGTTTGTTTCCATTCAGTTCACATGAGTGAAAACTTGGGAAAGCATACCAAGGGTTGTTTTTCTTTTTTTTTTTGTCTATCATATCCCCTCCCCTGATACCTACTGTGGTATGTTATCGTTGTCAGATTCCTAGGTGTAAGTGCGTACCATGCCCGCTGACCTTTCCCAAAAACACACGAGTGGAGCGAGCGAGCAAGCGAGTGAGCGAGGGAGGGAGTGGTGAGAGTGTCAGAAATTTGTGCTGATGTCCAGGGTGTTGTGGAGGTTTTCACAGATGCAGCAATTCAGTGAGCTCTGGCCTTTCTGCTGTAATCTGGCCTAATCCAGCTGTGTTTGGCCGCACATGAGAGATTACATCATGGAAACTGGTCTGTCTGTCTCGCTGCGTTAATTGGACCAAAGCATCTGGATGGCTAAACATCACACCAATACTTAATCAATTGACGGTTTCATAGCAAAACTATGGGTATTGTTACGCAACAGTAACGTCCATGCAATATTCTGTTAAAGCTCTGCGCAAGATTCTTTTGAATCTCACCGCAGGGATTTGCTTCCATTTAGCCGTGAGAGCATTAGTGAGGTCGGTCACTGATGTTGCGTGATAAGGCCTGGGCTCGCAGCCGCTGCAATTCATCCCAAAAGGTGTTAGATGGGGGTCGAGGTCAGAGCCATACAAGCCACTCAAGTTTATCCCCACAAGACTCAAAAATACATCTGACCTCAGTTTGTGCACAAATAAAAAAAGGTGCCTTTAACCAAAAGTTGAAAAATAAAATGCCTAAAATACATCACAGTGGGCTGCAGCATTAAGATTTCCCTTAATTGAATTTCGGAGACCAAACCACAAACAGCTGCAGACAGAAAGCACAAGAATCTGAACTTTTCTTTCTGCGTGTCTATCTATCTATCTATCTATCTATCTATCTATCTATCTATCTATCTATCTATCTATCTATCTATCTATCTATCTATCTATCTATCTATCTCTCTGGAAATACAACTCTGCTCTTTGTGGGATAAGCAGTGAAAGCCCAGAGGGCTCGACACAGAGAGTGTGAGAGTGTCACTCTTATAGCTCTAGACAGGCCTGGCTGTATAGAAGATCATGCAAATTTGGACGGACTAGTTGAGTGTGCGTGTGTGTTAGAGGGAGAAAGAGAGAGAGATGGAGAGAAAGCAAGCCAGCATGTAAAAAGACTCTGGTATGATTGCGAAAGGAAGAGGAACAACAGGGAGTCTGTATGAGAGCCTGTATGTATGAACAAGATAATGAGTGAGTTTCTCTGCAGCGGCTTCTCTAACCTACATCCTGCAACACACCACAGGGAAAAAACTGAACACACAAACACAGAACTGACCATCACCCGTTCCCCCCAATCACAGCACCATGGCTGGAGCCAGACTCTCATGGTGGATAAATCTCTGCAGGAATTTCTTACATGACCTCTGGCCTGACCTGGGGTTAACAACGGCAATTATTCAAGGGGGGACACCCATGTTTGGAGCAGAAAACCCTTAAAACCATCCTGTTTAAGCGGTGACATAATAGTGAAACCTGAGAGGTTTACTGTCAAAATCCCAACTAAGACTGTTGTTGACCTCCTTCTCTTTGAGGAGTAAGGGAAAGTCGCTCCACTCTCAACTTTTGAAGGACTTCTACTGAAGGATAAATGCTGACATGCGAGCGCTATACGCAGACATTGTGCACTTGTGTGTGTACGACATGGATCACCGCATCCAATTAAATCATAATATGAGATCGAAGCTGCCAAGACTGCAGTGAGTGGACATATCAGCTCAGTTATGCATGCAAGTCAAATGGCTTGCTCATGGGAATTTAGTCTCTAGTGCATTCTGGTAGGTATTCAGTTTCTTCTGACTCACATCCCCAAACACATTTCTGTCGGTGTCCAAATCAGATTTTTGTTGTTGTTTCAAGCCTGCAGCAACAAGAGGAGCGAATTGCAGACTGTGGCACAAACAAAAGGAGCAGCTGGATTTAAAATCTTTAAATAGGGATGGGAGTGCTGTAGTTCCCATGCAAATAATGGAGGCATCAACACGAACCTTTAACAGAGAGTTGACAACTGTGATAATCAATAAAAAACGACTTACCAACCTTTTTTTTTTAACCATTTACATCCCAAATGTTGTAACATTTGCTGAAAGCTTTGTAGATGTGCTGTTCTGTCAGACAAAACAAACTATTGAACGACTTTTCTTGGATTTTGGGAAACTGTGATGGGTGTTTTTTCCACTATTCCCTGATATTTGACATTCCCAGACAGGGAGGCTTTATTTTTTTTACTGTAACTCTGTTATTTGCTATTTTTATTGTCTTTTATTTGATTTCATTTCACTTATTCTATTTGTTCTATTATTATTATTATTATTATTATCATCATCAGAACTATTGTCCCTTGTTGTTTATGGTTTTATGCTTTTCTCCTGACTGTTTTATCTCACTCTGTAAAGCAAATCAGGTCTTTTTTCATGTTTTTTATTGACTGTGTTTTCTAACTTGTTCTGTAAAGCACTTTGTAACTGTGTTACTACACAAATAAAGTTTATCATTATTATTATTTCATGGGTTAACATGAAATAATCCCTCATACACTCATGCAGAGGCCTGTGGTGAACTCACCTGGTCCTTGGAGCTGCGGTGACTCCAGGGCGAGTGACTCAATGGACCTGACCCGGCTCTGCTGCGGCTGTGCGGGTTTGGTGGCGTGGCTCGGCTCGCTCCTGTAGCAGCCTCCTCCTCCTCCTCCTCCTCCTCCCTCCGGAGCCACGGGGATCCGCTCCAGACTGCGGCCGGACCTCTCGAACCCCCCGCCGCCGCCGTACCTCGCTGTGGCCGGTCCACACGCAGGGTATCCAGCCCCCTCCTCCTGCTGCTGCTGCTGCTGCTGCTGCTGCTGCTGCTGCTGCCTGGTCCGGCTCTGCAGGGAGGACGCGCGGTGCGGCGGCTGCGGCTGCTGCTGCTGGATGTTGGTCACGTTGCTCGACCCCAGCGGGCGGACCTTGTTTTCCACCCGTGGGGGTCCGGCGACGCTGCATGCGGACAGCGGCGCAGGTTTCTGGGGCTGCTGCTGCTGCTGCGGGTGCACGGCGGCCTGGGCCTTGAAGTGGGAGCTGTTCTCCGGGTTGAGCATCGAGTACCGGAGCCCCGCGACGAACCGCTCGAAGGTGAGGCAGCCATGCGGCGGGGTGACCCTCCGCAGGCAGCTCAGCACCCCGCCGGGCAGAGCCTGGGTGTCTGCGCCCTGCCAGCGGCTCTCGATCTCCGAGATGTGCACGTAGCCCCGGCCACCGTCATCCAAAATGTCAAAGAGGGTCCTGAGGCTGTGCAGGAAGGCTTTGGGCAGACCATCTGTTGAATACTCAGTCTCCTTCGGCTGCTGCAGCATTTTGGCGGCTTTAAAGCTCTCCGTCCTGCCCTGAAACACGTCTTTCCTCGGCCCAACTCGGCCGTAAATCACCGAGGTCCCGTTCAGTTTGCAGCCTCGGTCGGTCGCTATTAAAGCCATTGGGGTGTTGATAATCTCTTAGTGACTAATTACTCAAAAACACGCCAACACCAAGTTGGATAACTTTGCGTAAACACGCTCGAGCTCAACATGCGGAGTAATACACGGAAATATCTGTCACTTAAAATAAAAACAAACTACGCGTCTTTAAACAGATTTTTAACCTGAATTCCCAGTTTCACCGTGTCAGGACTCGGGACCGGACCTGGCTGACATCGATACTCCGCCGCTGCTGCTCTCTGATCAATACTTTCCTTTTTCTGCCGAGGACCGCCCTTCAAACGGCTGTGCGCGAGCGGCCGGGCTGCAGCCATTGGCCGCGGTGTGCACGAGCTCGCCGCTCATTGGTCCAGACCTGAGGTAAGCTCCAGTTTGAGTTGTGCTTTTGTTATTACTAACGCTGCTGAGACGTTATTCATAAAAGCCTGGATATTATTATACTACACCCCCCCCCCCCCTCCCCCTCCTCTTAATCAGAAAGAGCTGGGTAAACTATCACTTTACAGCCCCCCACCACACACACACACACACACACTATCAAAACCCCTTTGTTTCACCTGAAACTTTTTAACTCTTTGATTAAAGGAAACCTTAACATTTCCAAGGTAGGCTACACTTGAGACTGTGTTAAATTTGTGTTTGTGTTAATTCACACGTACACACACACTCCCCTCCTCCCAATCCAACTCTGGATTTCCATGGATGCAGTTGCTTCACACCCCGAGTTCACAATCTGACTAATCTCAAATAGCCTACAAATTGAACTAATCTTTGTCAAGTTTACTCTCTCTTTTGCCACTTAAACTAGATTTTGATAGCAGTTCAATTAATCAAAGTTTTGTTGTGGAGTATTTGTATTGTGTGATAGGCTATTTGCCAGTTTTCCTTCAGTTAGCCTACTGATTTGAACATTTCTTGCACCACTATCATGTTCAGGAGCTGGACATAATAAAAGACACTGCCGTCCATAACACATAGGCCTAATAGCTAATCTCTGTTGTAAAAAACAAAACAAAACTGTAGGTTATTACTGTAATTAGCCTGTTGTGATGCCTTTATCTACACGTCCCTTGTCTCGGCTATTTGAAAAAATAGTAGGATAAATATGTGTTGCGCAACTCTGAGATCTCTGATTTTGAAGGTTATGGGTGCTTTGATGATACAGATCTGCACAGCTCTATCTCTAGGCTAGTGTAGCCTACATTTATTTTACCATAGGCCAGGGGTGTCAAACTCATTTTAGTTCAGGGGCCACATACTTGTACAAGTGGGCCGGACCATAATACCTAGCCTATAAATAAAAAGAAAGAAAGAAAGAAAGAAAATATATAGTAGGCTACATTATTCAGATGTTTACAGATAATGAGCTATCCTTTTACAAAACATATTATAAACAACCTAAAATGTCTTGATAAAAATATGTGCAATTTAACAATATTATCGCTCTTCTGTCTTCTAGTTTTCCTGAGGGCCGGATTGGACCCTCTCCCAGGTTGGTTTTGGCCCACGGACCACAAGTTTGCCACCCCTGCCATAGGCTCTTCCTTATTTTGTCTTCATTTATGTTTAGTTGTTAATGTATTTTTGCGCTCTTGGTGAAACAACAACTCTTAGACTACAATAAACTATATATAGATATGTAATTTATTTTTATTGCATTGTATTTCAATAAATAACCATTAATTATTGAATGAATTATACCTTTCCCTGAGTTCCTACCTTTCTATAAAAGATAACAACTAGTCCTATCAAAATAAAGCACTGTGTTTCTTTACAGCCCAAAAGGTCCTTTCATCATGCATCAGTTTTAGTATTGCGTAATATGGTTTATATCAAGATCTTCTCTCAGTCGGGCTTAAACTCTGCACTCTCTCCCCGCACACACACACACACACACACACACACACACACGTAAATCCAGCTCTCACACAGTCAAAACACATCGCAACCATTTCTGGCACATCAGTGACACTTTTTCTGTTGCTCTGTCTTCAGCGATGAGTCACACAGAGAAACTCTCTGTCTCTGCACAGACCAGTGTTTATCCCTGATCTGCCCAGACTTGCACTCTCATCCCGTCACCATCTACAAAAAAAACTTAAGCAGTTTAATCTGTTGTTTGTTTTACCCAGTTTCTCTTAGATCTCTCTATTCTTTTGCACTGATTTTTATCTCGTGCTCACGCTACTTATTCCTTTGTTTATACACGGCATACTTGTGCAATTGATTGAAAAGCAGTCTGCCGTACAAATAAAAGTGGCTTGACTTGACTTGATGAACGCTGAAGACACTGTCACCCAGTTACAAAGGCCTCACTGTAATTTTCCTGCCTAATGTGTACTGTTCCTGTCAAACCAGATAATGAATCACACATTTTCCCTATTATATTACTACAAACCTACTGTACAGACCCTGCAAGACAGGATACACAACCAATAAATCCCCTCTGGGCAAACACATGTACTCCCACTCCCTCTGACAATCAGTTACACACCAGTTGCTCTCGTTAACACATTAATTTGTGGGAATTGATTATGACTCTGGGCTGAAGAGCAGAACCAATAGATCAGATGTTCACATACTCAATAGATTTGACCCAGGAGAAGCTCTGGGTTTTTCCATTTGGGGGCTGCAGAAATGGTGGAAATTATGTTTATTATAGGGCTTTTTTGGGGGGAGACTTATTCAGCCTGATTGTTATGTAACCAAAGAAAATAGACAGAGGAAGAAAGAGGAGGAGAAACACACACACACACACACACACACACTGTCCAGTTGCAGCTAAGATCAGTGTGATCACTCGATTCACAGAGTAGGACAACCGAGCTCACTCCTGCTCTCCTCGTCTCTCTTTCTCATGCTGTCACGCACATGCATGCATGTATTACTGCTGCTGCACGGAACAGCCAAATGCACACATACACACACATGGTAGGATTTATTAAGTGGGTGCCAATAGTTCATACCGCTTTTAGTTTTAGTTAATAGGCAGATCTTCAGCTCCACTGGTCAGTCAGTCCTGTCATGTAACACGTAGCCCTGCGCTGTCTTTTCCCTCATTATCTCCTGTTTGCCCTCTGTTTCTCCAAGTCTTTCCCTTCAGCCGTATCAGTGTGCATGTGACAAAGGATTTGAGAGCTTATTCAATTCATGAAGCCCTTTTTTTTCTCTCTCTTTTTTTTTGGGACAGGGTATAGACACAGACTTCAAAACCTTCAAATCTTGGAGGTGTTAAATCAGATTTGAATTACAGTCAGTGGGAGGACGGGAGCGAGAAGAAGCAAGAGTGGGGGTGGAATCAGTCTGCACAGAGATGGAGAGAAAAAAAGGAATATTAAACCAAAGCCAAAAATCCTCCCTTATTCAGACTGCCTTAACTATGAGTATCTCCCATCCGTGCCTTTTTCTCTTTCTCTGTCTCAAACACACTCCGCCGGTGTGAGCTCAACGTTTCCAGCTCTCAGGATTTCTTCGGTTCGTTCTCCATGAATCAAACACCCTGGACTTTGGTCGCTTCATTCACTCGAGGTGTTCAAGTACGCTTGAAAGACTCTATTGTCTCGGAGACCTGCACTGCATGGTGCAGAATTTATGTCACTAACACCTTCATGTGCAAACTAGTTCAACTATGCAAATCACAGAAAGTAACCATAATCTGTTTCTTTTTCTTCTTACCACCACAAACTAAATCTAGGTCTTTTCTTCTTTCTTTTTTTTAGAGAGAGAGACATTTTCACACGCGAGTCGAAACTTTGAGAGCTTCTGTTTTCAGCACTTGAGTAGAATCTGTCTTTATGGAGGGGACATGCTGCTCCTGGATGGCCTCTTCAATTTTGTGCATCTATGTGTTTTTTTTACAAGGATAGCAGATGGTAAAAAACGGTAATACCTCTGAGTCTGGGTGCTTGCCAAGGCAGGATCAGCAATGTTCCCCTCTGTGTCACATACTGTATACACTACAGTATGTGTCTATAGAGCAGTGTGCAAAATTGCAGGCTTATATTCATTCAATCAAAACCAATTCAGGCAGCGCAGGCATCCAGCGTGCTGGTGTAAGCCCTCTGCACAAGCATGGAGAACCACTTGGACTTGGATACAAATGAAATACTTGTGTTTTTAAAGTAATGTCTAGTTCTGATACAGGAAGTACGAGATAATGACTGTTTCTTGTCCTGGAAATATGATAATTGTCTGACAAATGTTTGACTTGAAGTTTGAAGCTGGTAGTAAGTCTTTAAACTGCAGCTCCTGGTCCACCCTGACAGCTGCTCCGTACTCACTCTCTTTCATGACATCTTGTCTTATTTTGCCTTAGTTGAGTCATAAACATGAACATGTGGGCATCTTTGTCTGTGGATGAGGAGGATGGTGAATCATTGTGTCATGTCTTTGTACTGTCTCTATTGGCAACATTACTAAGACAAGATATTAAATAACATTCATCTGAGATCTGACACATGCCATTTGTCCACAGTGGTGGATTTATACTCAAGCTATATGTTTAAATATAAGCCTATGACAATAGTTTTTTAAAGTATTGCACATTTTTAAATAATTATACTTTCAAAGGAAATAATAACATTATGTTTGTTTGTTTTCACTAAGTAAAATGCAGTTGAAATGATAAAAGTGTCAGTTTTACTTCAGATATCTTTAATTTTCTGAAGCTGACAATTTCATGACTGACAATATCATCATAAAAAAAATGCTAATATTGAGTTTGCAACAACTTCTAAATTTCTCTTCTGGTCTCTTGCTCATGCAGCAGTTACTACTAAATCAACCACTTACTCTCATGTGCATTTTTCAATGTTTTCATTTTCCCCGGATGCAAACATTGGACGACATCCATGTCAGATTAATCTTTACTCACGTTAAGATAATACACGGTTCATTAAAGCCTGGCTGCACTGAGGACGGGTGAATAAACATGCAGCGGCTGAAATCAGCAACAGTGAATGATTTCACGTGGATTACACTGCTGCCCTGAGACTTTTATTTAACAGCTGATAATATTTTATCTATTTATTTATTTTAAAGGACGAATCTGTCCCAACAGGATTTGCTTTCAGTAGCCAAAGGCAAACATGATCGACAATGTGTAATTTAGACCATCAGCCTGAGGACAGTAATTGGTCGTTACTGGACTGATTGACCAACGATGGTCCGAGGCACAGAACTGATGTCTGGTTTTGGCAGTGCAGCGTTATTTCTCCTGTCAAACCAACATGTCCACATGATAGTGCCAGATCATAAGCTTAACATCTGATTCCTCATAATAACCTAAACTAATTCCTGACCTCTGATTCAGGAAACTCATCTGTGTTAATGCCGTTATGAAACTCCAAAAGCTCCAGAGACTCTTAAACTGAAAAAAATGATGCTTTTATTCATGTATAGTGTTGAAGATATAAATAGAGATGTTTAAAAAAAACAGCCTATCTGGAAATCTTCAGCAGAGGATGGTTTCTGAAAATATGTACATACAGTAGATTTGCATGTATAATGTATAATCGTGTTCATTCCATTACATCCCCATATTTTGTCTTCTCAGGTCCCTTTGAATCTTCTGGTTTAGGCACTGAAACAAAAAGAGAGAAAGATGGATATTAAGCAAAAACGCCTGCATCTGTCTTCATTAGGTTCATAAGAAACAGTGGTTGTAAAACATCTGTTTCGAATAAAAGATCCAGGATAAAACTATTTCGTTTATTGTGATCCAAACAGAGAAAAAAAAAACTGAAAGAAAAAAAAAAAAATCCAGATTTCATAATGTTTCCAGTGTGAGCCATGAAGGGAAGTGAGCAAGTCTGCTGTACTCACACTCTGGTGGTGATCTGTCAGGGACTTGTCTATTTTCCAGCAGCATCCAGAGCTCTGTGCACTTCTGAGTTTCCCAGCGAGTCACTGAATAACTGCCCACTGATGACGCCACTGGGAGAGCAGAGAGGAGAGAGAGGAGAGGAGAGGAGAGGGGAGCTTACAGAGTCTGCACAGAAAGCACCCATGTCTCATTTCTATCTTGTTAGCATCCATCCAAAGCCGGAGCTTCACCCCTCACCTATTGAAATGAGCAGGTTCCACTGAGGAGGATAAGGACGCCTCTTCTGCAAAGCCATCTGAAGGGCATACAGGCCGGCAGCACCTACAAACAACACATTTATCATTTCATTTCATCCAATTTTTTCACCCAACAAGACCCAGATTAATATATTACCCACTGCACTTTGGAGTCAGGCTGCAGGCTGAAAGTAAAACTTTGACATGACATTTAACGACATCAGTGTGCATTCCTTTAATATCTTACAAGAGCTCCAGATTTTTACATATTCATCATGTGGATCCAAAAACTAACATCTCCATTTCCTTTATCAACATCTGTTTGGCTACAGATTAAACAATAGCTAAAATCATAAATCAGATGAACAAAAAGTAATCATGTATTATTATACACAGACTAAAATAATGCATATCAGGTTTTTTAATGACTACAGCCCTGAAAATATATTGTGATCATCATCATCGCTGTGCTGAGTTCAGTGTTCATCATAATGTATTATGAAAACACAGTGAATACCAGAAGAGCACAGCTCCCTCCTGTGGTTAACGTTTGTCAGAATAATTTTTCTTTCTTTTCTTCTTTTTCTTTTTTCATTTCAGAAAAATGTACTTTGTCTGATCACATTCACACATCACACAGTCAGATCAGAGGCTGATTTGATTAGAAACAATGAGAGAAATAGTTTAGTTTAGTTTAGTTTAGTTGAGTTGAGTTTAGTTTATTGTGCGTGGACAGTCCCAATTAATCAACTGCATCAAATGTCAGCATGGCTAATATTCTGCTGTAGTCCCCAGCCAGATGACAATCATGGGTATGGTATGATAGCCCACATAAATAATCCAATACAATGTGTTATTCTTACAAGGCTGATATTTCTGATATCGATAGAATAATAAATGACAACAGACTGCAGTTCATAGTGAGGTCGACAATAATCATTTGGGACAATAACTGAGCATGATCACTCACCAAGTATAAAAGTCCCAGTTCCCTTCATGAAGGCGTGAGACTGACAGGCTGCATAACTCTGTAAACCCTGAAACACACATTTAAAAAGAGGTTTTACTACATCACAGTCTCTGATCCTCAGATACTGCACATTGTCACACTGTCAGTGTCAGTGTGTGTGTGTATCAGCTGGTCTGACTGTCAGTGTCCTCCAGGGATCATCAGAAACGCACCGGGTGTTTCGCTGCCAGTGAATCGTCCACTCGGGTCAGACCGAGGTTCACCATGTTGTCGTCCCGCTGCTGGAGGTTCAATCAATCAAGCATCAACCGTGAATCATGCTGCTGAGGAGAGAAGAGGGTGACCATTGAGTGTCAAGCGGTCTTATAATACATCCATGAGCGTAACCAGTGTTGTTATAAAACTTCCTCTCAAAAACCAAAAACTTAAAGAAAGAGAGCAGAACAGCTGCTTCAATAAAAAATACTACCGCCCTCTGACGGTGAGGAGGAGAAAGTGCAACTCACCGCTGGGGGGGAAACGACCACTTAGACAATGAACATAACATATAGGACATATAATCAAAAAATAGCAAAGGCCCATTCACGAGGACAAATACAACATATAACCTATACTACCTCCTACAGACACACCACATTGTACGTGCACAGATAATGATCTCCATGACATACAACATTAAACACATTCTCTTAACCTCTATATGGTTTAAAAAGACACCAGAAAAAAACACCTATAGCCTATAGCCCTATGCACAAACTTTAGTGAATAATTTGCTCAAATCTGCCTTAAGCCTCAATATAAAGTTTGTGAAAAATCAGAAACACACAACAGCACAATAAAATACAATACCATTGAAAAGGATACAGCAATCCAGTGGCTAACACCAAAATTAAAGGTGGAGAAACTATGATTTTCTTGTGTAACCTGGCCATGATAGTAAGTTATCTTCTTCTTTATATTGAGGATACCGTTTCTGTAATTAATGAGTGCCTTGTGACTTCTAAAATGAAGCTATACCCACTTGAGTGTACATATAGTAAAGTCTGAAAAAAAATTGCTGGCCTAAGATGTAAAAACACAAAAATGTGCATCATGAATATGTATTTCTGTTTCGTTATCTCAGCTTAATCCTGCTTATCAGTTTTACCTTCAACATTGTTGTCCTTTCTTGTCTTCTTTTTATTTCCAGAGGTTCAGGTGGACATTAAACTAAACCAGGAATTCAATTCAGATGAAGATAAAGAATGACATGTTTGAAACTTGTATATTTGGGCGGGTATTATCTGTATCTGTTTATTACAAGGCAGCCAGGGTGGAGCAAGGACATTTGCTTTTTATTACCATACTTGTAAATGAATGTTAAGGCACAACTTTCACATTTAGCAGCTCAGAGTGCAGGGCCACAGATCAACACAGAGGGGAAACCGGAGCTTAAATAAAGACATCATTACTTGTCCTGTCTGAGACCTCAGACCTGCTACAGCAGCACACCCCGCTGACCTCTGCCCCCCCCTCTATTGACCTTTGACCCCACTGTGGCCTTTAAAGAGGCAGATGGCTCAGCTGAAGACGTGCAAGAAGAACTGGAGAGACTCCGACTTCCCGCTGAGACACAAGTAACAACAGAGAGACTCGAGTTACCAAACAGCTGGAGCAGAGCAGCTGAACATCTGTTACTTGTCACAAACAAGATAAAAGAGAAGTGATGGACAGACTTTAGAGATAAAAAGTGAGTGAAATAGAGATCAAAAGGAATTTAAAAAAGAAAAGGAAAGTAGTAGAAAAGCAAATGAGCTACAAGTGTTAATTAGTGGTTAACGTTGTCGTAGCACTGCAAAGTGAGCAGGGAGGTCCCATGTAAAACAGCAACATCTGGCACCACGGTGATGAGGGGAGCTGGTCATCGATATCAACACCAGTCCAGCAGCCGACTGGGTGGCGGTGCTGCAGTTTTTAATGGCAGCTATGGCAGGCGGCATCAACGTCTCTGTGGACAACAACATGCAAGTCACCGTGAATCAGAGGGAGGCAGCACTGGAGGAAATGATCAGACTGAACGGCCTGTTAAGTGGGAGATCAAATATCAAGTTTCCTACAGCAGTGTCACCATGATGATGATGATGATGATGATGATGATGATGATGATGATGATGATGGCCACGCCAGCAGCCAAGTCATTTCAGCTCAACTTCACAAAAATGTCACCTCTGGCTCTGATACTACACAATATGTAATGACTTACTGTAATATAAACTTGCCTAATATACTGCCTAAAAGTGTATTATTAAATGCTTTGAATGCTTATGCAGTAAAATACCAGCTTTCTTTTTTCTTTTTATATATATATATATATTTTATTTTCTTCTTTACCTCTTCACTCCTCACCCCGACAGACTCCACCTCTTTCTAAACAGCAGCTCTCGGCTCTGAAAGCTCAACTCTCGTGTGCATGAACTTGAAATAACCTAAGACACATTTAGTACTCCGGTGTCCAATTAGTTTTGATACCGTACAGTTTGGGCACAGTGAGTTAAAGAAGCTCTGTCTCACACAAAGCTCTTTATAGACTGGAGATAAATCTCAAAACTTAAGGCTGAGTTGGTACTTTAATGCAATATTCACTACTTACTTTTAAACTGTGTTCACAAAAGAGGATGTTTTCTGTACAAATACTTTCAATCTGGACTTTGTTTTTGTTTTTTAATGTGTCCATTTATGGCTCTTATTTATCTAGTCTTATGGGTTTTCTTAACCATTTTGTGCTCTATTTCCTGTATGTTATTCACCGTGCAGCACTTTGGTAAACCTTTTATGTTTTGAAAATGTGCTATATAAATAAAGTGGATCGGATTGGATTGGACTGAGTGTGTGAAAGCATGGACACTGGTACAGGAAAAGGATTCAGCTCACTGTCTTTGTCGGGACATGCTGGTTAATTTCTTTCTTTTTCAACTGACTTTGGTTAAAATTTTACATCTTCCACGCAGCCTTCAAGTCAACAGAGAAACCCCTTTCCTACTCTGAGCCTGGATGCTGGTTTGTGCAGTCCTTCTATTTGTCTATACAAGTTTATAGCAACTGCTCTGATATTAGTCTTGTCTGCCTCCGCAGGTCAAAGCTCTTCACAATAAATGTTCATTCACTTGTTCACCCACTCATGTGGCGACAGCTGCCATCCAAGGTGCAGTATGAACATATGAACACGAATAATAAACACGTTTTTTCCCCCACTCTTGCACTTTTCAGCACTCACTTAACTCCGACAAATGAGGTTCATTTTTATTTATTATCATTTTACATTGGAAAAGCAACTGTCAGTTATCCCCAACTGTACTTCCATTCACATATTGTAGCTCTTTATTTCTAGGTGATTAATGCTTATATTCTTACAAAACAAAAAGATCTCAGACACAATCTGTACACGCTGTCCAAATCACACGCCCTCCCTTCAAACCCATCTAGGACAATTACGCTAACATGGGAGCCAAATTTTTAGTGCAGTGTTGAAAACCTGTTCACACACACATACAAAAAAGAAACAATCAACAAGTCGCATGTGCATCTGTGAGTCACATGCGTGTTAAGTGTCTGGACTCGTCACCTAAGACACAAGAGGACACGTTTAAGCAGGTGTGCATTGTAGGTAATACAAGGAAAGCAGGCGATTGAGGATAAATCTGACACAGGATCATTTCACTTGGACTGCCGTGTCTTTGAAAGGAAAAGACAGGAAATGGTTCCGTTCTGAAAAAACCAACCTTTCAAAATAAGATGTAGCGGGAGGAATTCAAGTTTTACACTCCAAGACGTTTCTCACGTGGAAGATTTTTAGTGACAATGATGGTGTGCAGCATTTTCATGGAAAATCTGGAAGGGCAACAATGAGTAGGACTCATTCAGGATAAAAAGGAGAAAAAAAAAAGAAAGAAAAATCAAGTACTGGGGATGAAATGTTCAGTCCCCCTCCCCGCCCATACATGTGACACATAAAGGTCCCACATTGTCCACTTTGTCACTACGTTTGCCTTCAAATATCACCAGGACAAAAACATGTTTCACAATCAAATGTTTTAAATAAATATAGCTCCATTGATAGAATTTCTTCAAAAAAATAACCCTTAGAGCAAACTCTCACACGAGAAACTGAGCACTAAACCCCACCCACCCTCCCACCCCGACCCCGACACACATACCGTAAACCCTGCAGATGTAAAAAATACCGTTGAAAAGACAGGTGTGTGTTTTAAAAACCAGCAAAGTAAGACTGACTGGAGGGATTCATACCAGGTGATAAAGAGGTGCCAAACCACAGGAGAAGAGCAGACTTTGGTAAATAAATTTTCGTTTCCATTTGATTAATTGGAGAACTTCGACAGGGATGTGTTGTCTCGAGAACATGAGAACAATTTTGTGATCACAAAGGAACTTTTTTTTAATATATTCTGTGATCATGGAAAAATGGTCTATCAAAGTACCAAATAACACCAGGAACCAGCTTTTCGAATACAACTGGAGAACTTTCAAAATGTAGATTTTTTCTTTTTTTGGAAAACTGTAATAAATCTAGTTTTTAGGTAATTAAAAACTTTGTACCACATCTTCAACAACAGAACAAGTCCAATCCAACTGATTTGAAAAAAGAACAGTAATGATAATAATCATGGGTCAAGAAAACTTCTAGAAAAAAAATGAAAGCCTTTATTTGGCAGCTACTTTAATATAGAACAGTGAAAATGTTTTTTACCCACCAGTCTATGATTAAATATGAACTTTAAAACTGTGTAATATGGCCCCTTTAAGAAGAGAACAGACAAACTTTAGTCCAGCCTGTATCCTACTTGACCAATTCAATGTCCTTCAGTACATATTGGCAGCACATACATACATACACACACACACACACACAAGCATACACACACATTCTCTATCACACACACGCACACAAACACTCCCACACTCAATACTGGTAGTGTGATTCAATCAGTGAAATCTATCTGATGTGTGTCGTGGTTGGCTGCATGGTGAGTACGACAGACAGGGAGGCGGCTAAGGTGTCGATGACCATGAAGACGGCAGCCGTGCGCACCAGAGAGGTCAGAAAAAAGGGGAGCGATACAGTGAAAAGGTCCATGTCCCATTGTACCAGCTGAACGACGGGTACTGTAGCCCCTGGGTCCCCCGTTTGCACAGACGTCATCACACCCAGCGGATGGGTGGAGGAACAAAAGTGGATGACGACAACTGTCCATGTTCGACTGTGGTCCAAAGAAGCTTGTCCAGTTCATCAACAAGACGTCTTTTTCCCCTCACATACAAAACCATAGCAGCAGGTAGAGCTCGAGGGTCTCCCTCCTCGAGGAAAATAAAGACAAAAAAACAAACAAACAAAAAACAAATAAAGAAAAAAAAAAAAAAAAACACAACAAATACCTTTCCCCGTCATCCACATGAAAAGCAAGCTATGGAGAACTACCAGTTCTGGGAAGTGGCAGATGTCTTTTTGCTTTACTCCTCTTCCCTCCTCCATCTTCTTTTCCCCCTGAATCCAAACAATCAAGCAACCAACATTGTCCTCTGTCGTTAGTCTCTTGTCAGCGATTTCCCCCGCCCCGTTTTTGCACTTAGTCCCCCGCTCCCCTCCCACAAGTCAAACCCTGCCCCCTCCCCTCCCCATCCTCCCCTCATCCTCTCCCAGGCGAGGATGAAGGCAGATCACCGCTCGGGCTCCGACTCCAGGGCCAGCACCCGCTTGCGCTCGCGACACTGCTTCTTGTGGGCGGGCCAGTCCCTCTGCTGGCACTGGGAGCCGCAGTAGCGCGCCACCTGGCAGCGGCCGCAGATGTTGAACTCCCGCAGCTGTGGACAGACGACCAACAAGGTCAGTATGGGGTGTGAGGAGCGGACTGTCAAATGCTTTGTTGCCGTGATCCTAAGATAAGAATATTACTGGATAAAACACGTGGATGGGATCTAGAGGTCTACTCCTGCTACTACTACTACTACTACTCTTCTGGTGTATAAGGGTAACAGAAGAGCAGCGTTTGTGTTTTGTGTGACCTTAATACTGTTGAAGATGAATTATATTTTCTTTTTCATTGCCCTTTATATGATAAACTGAAACAGTCCTATTTGAGAAAGCCCAGATGAAGAATCCAGACTTATTTTGGATGTCTGAACATATGTTGTGAGGTTTTTTTAAGGAGGAGATCTATGTCCTGGCTAGATTCATACAGAACACAATATATCCCACATAAAACCATAAATTACTGTTGATTGTTTTGTATATCATGGAATCTTGTCTGTTTTTTGTCTTGTCTCCTTTATTTTCTTTTAAGATGACATGCTTGCCATTCTTGAATGTATATACTTAATACTAAGTGTCTTATAATAAACCCATGTGGGCTGGGCACAAAAAATGTGCATGAAACTTAAAAAAACAAATCAATCAATCAATACAGTACGTACCCTCCTCTCAATGAGTGAACATGGAGGATAGTGACACTCGTAATAGGTGCAGGAGCACTCCTCTTCCTCCACCAGCTCCCCGTTAGCGTTGTAGTAGCGTGTGCGGCTCAGCTCCAGGTACTGCTCCTCCACAGGGTCGGCTGGCACCTGCTGGATGGCCAGCCAGTACAGAGACTGCTCTCTGGACGAGGAAGAGAGTACGACAACAAACGTTAGCCACGTGTTATAGAACAAAAAAATGTTGGTATGTGCCTTACAAAATGTTATACTGAGCTCTTTCATAAGTCACATGATGATACTGATCCAGACTTCCACTTCTCTTAACCAAGACCACTCACACCAGTCTGTTCCTCTCTATTGTGCAAGTGCTACATTACTTCTACTGCTTCTTTAAGAGGCAAAAAGTCAGCTCTTAACTTCTATTACTCTTTTTTAAGTACCAGATAACCTGGCTTACTAAATCTGATGGTGATCAACTCATTACACCACAAGGCTAATTTACTTGCTGATGAACAAGGAAACATACAGGAACAAAGAAATCTTGTTTGTTTTTTTGGCAAATATATCTATTTTGCACAGGAACATCCCAGACTGGGACCTCCATAAATCAGAGTGGCTTCTTTTATAGATGAAACTGTGCTGCTACTGCTGCTGCTGCTTGTGTAATGCTCTACATTCCTACAGATTTCAGCCTTTAGTGCAGAAGAACAAGTATAGCTGTGGTCTGACCTTTGCTTGCTGGAAATCTCCTCCGGCTTGGGGCTCCAGCCTACTGGCACCAGTCGCAGGTTGTCTAGCCGGTTGTCCACCGTCACAGAGTTGATGTGGATTACTTGAAAGCTGGGCGCGATGCCTCCTCTGTGCTTCTCCCTGGGGTCAACAACATGCATCCCGATCGTAAGTCAGCCTTTACCACATTAAATTACAAAACTACCACAGCTCATTAAGACAATACCACTGCATGGCTTCTGAGGGCGTAAACATTCTTGTCGAAAACACTGTCAGCATTACACTCAACGATTGTTTTTAAAAACAACACAGTGTGGACCAGAGAAAAAAATGATGCACTGCATGATGATCAATGATAACATTCACACATCAGCTATTGAAAAATGACAAATTGAGACATCATGTATCACTTGTAAGGTACCAAATTGTTCCTTTAACTTTTACTGGTACTTGCACAAGAGTAATCTTAGATTGTCGAGGTAGGGTCAGCGACAGCGCACCTGCCTGTAAGGGTTCAAATTTTTCTATTTTGTTTTACTAATTGCTTCCACAGCCCCCATCTTGCAGTTTTGACAAAAAGTGGAGACAATAATGAGACATCTGGATACAGACCATTTACTTCTGGGTTTATTATAATCAGTTGGTCCCATCAAGGACAATTCCACAATAAGGATACTTGCCAACACACAGAGTTTGATTCCAGATGCTCAAACAGGAGAAAAAAAACTGTTTATACTGCACCTGATTTAATGAACAAATTACTTACCAGAGCAGTTCATGCAGCGGCCTTCCTGCCCAGCGGCCTTTTCCGATGTCGAAAGCGTAGGCAAAGATCTTGGCTCCGTTGCCATCCGCATCTACCTCCATGCGTGCCTACAAATGAAATGATGTAATGGTTTAATATTGGCACCGTCAGAAAAGTGGTGAAGACAAATCTTTGTAGCAAACAACATTCAGTGAATCCTCATTGTTTACCTCAAAGGCATAGTTTTCCACCAGCGGTATGTCCTGCTCATCAATCAGTGTGTATTTTGTCTGAAAATGAGAAAATAGAGAGAAAACATGGTTGTTGGTTTATTTTTGGTAAGACTTACATCTGAAACACCCACATCATTCTCAGGAGCAGCAATCATGGTCTTCTTTAGCAAAGAGTCTGCTTGTTAATCGAACAATTGGGAAACATTTACAAGGTGCTGAAGGTGGGGGGAAAGCAAGTGCAAGAGGAAGTCCCTATAAACTTGTCAGATAACCTATTGTCAGCTAAGTGCTAGTCTGCCATCTCATAATTAATTACAAGCATTTACTACTGTCACCCAAAGGCATTGACAAGTACCTATGCAAATAGTTTGACACTCTCTAATGAGGTTGTTAAAGTTAATAAATAAAATAACATAAATATGATCTACAAAGGAAATTTGTTAATTGAATAATTTCATAAACCCAGCAGTAGGAAAATGTGAATTCCTCCAGGGGAAGATGCTCTTATACTGCAGAACCACCACCATCTCTTCTTTAGCAATGGCTACCCACAACAATGAGTTCAGTTATCAACAACCAAGGCAGCCATTTATTTTACCAACCACCTCCCCCTGCAAAATCACACTGATATGCGACTTAAGCACGTGTTTGTATATACACGTTTGCTGGTTTAAGGCTTAAAAACTTATAATAAAAAAAGTGGTATGTTGACAGAAAGCAGCAGCTACAGGTTTATTTGCCCTGCACGTGACAGCTGCAAAAAAAAAAGGAAAAATAGAAGGAGGGAGCATCTCTTTTACACTTCATGCAACACTTTTATGAGAAGAGACACTTGATGTAGCTGTTTTGAGGAGAGCTACCTGTCCTCTCCCTGTTGTACATGTAGGTAGGTGGGATTCACAAACACACGTGACAAGATACCAACACAGTAGCTAGCCACGCTTCACTGAGCATGATGCCACAGCTCATGGGTGGTGTGGTTGCTCACTCACATACCAAAAAGGTCGAAACATGCAATGTGACACTTTGTCTCTTGCTGCCAGACTATTGTGTTGATCTGGACCCACCGGAGTGACATCATGTTAAGTAGCCGTGTCTGTCACTCAGCAGGTGGCCAAACAAAACGGTCCGTGTACCCCCCTCCTCCTCCCCTTTAGGTATGACGGTCTTGTGACACCCAGCAGAGTATTTCTTGACCATGGTGCAACGTCGCGATAAACATGTAACTTTAACGAAAACATAAACACATTTTTTTTTTTTTTTTAAGTTTTGCGGGGCCACATCTGTCAAGAGACGTGTTTGTGTGTTTGTTGGTCTTCCCGGTGCTTTGTGTCATGTCACGTTGCACAAAAGAAATCAGTTGATGGAGCATGGCGATGGCTTCCTCATTAGCAAGACACTTCACCGTGTAATCCAAATAACAGAGCCGAGCTAGCGTGGCAACTGCTAGCCGAGTCGCCGACCGTTTACGTTACCGTGACATGAACCCACCACCACCAACATCTCCGCCGTCACCGCCGACAACAAAACAACAGGGTGTTCGATTCCCACACAACCCGCCGCTGGTAGTGAAGGGGAAGCAACCCACGACTTTACCTTTGTGACGTTATTTTACCGTTAAACGTTAACCGACAACAGCTAACGTTACATGCTACATGCTAGTTAGCGTTAGCTTCCTAGCAGAGACTGTGCGGCGGCGGCGGAGAAACAGAAAACCAGTATGGCTCGGCTCGGCACGGCCGGCTTCCATAATCCGCTCAAATGCGGCTAAAATCGTTAAAGCTGAACCACTCTCGCATCGGTGGAGGGTCGGTAACAATATACGCTGTGCGCTAAAAGCGACTCATCGTTGCTAAATGTGTATTTTCCAGTGCCTTTTGTGGTCCCCGCGGGCCCTCCCCCGGCCGCACATGGCAGTCCTGGGATCCAGCTCACCTTCCCAGCCACACGGCCGAGCCGTACGATCCCCAGCTTGAAGTCCGACATCAGGAGGACGGGCGGTGGTGACAGACAGACAGAGGCGTGGGATCCAACCGAGACGGTACTCAGGGTTTAAAACTCGCCGGGGCAGCCCCTCAGCCCCGCTACGTCGCTGCCAGTTTGGGGTTAACCGGTCGGGTGTTCGCTGACTCCGGGTCTCTCCGGCAGCAGCCCAGCCTCGGTGACACACCGCCGCTGGCGCAGGAAAGCCGAGCGAGCGAGCTGTTGGGGGGGCGGGGCCAGATGAGCCGCTAACCACACAGCGTCCAATCAAATTCGACGTTCCGTTTTTCAGCGCCAGACGTTCGACCACGCTGTCCAATGGGAACTGGCGTCTCTTAGAACCGCCTGTTTCCGTTGCTACGTCAACATACTCTCGTGACCACTTCCAGCCATTTTCCCGCGAAATGTTTGATAGCTGGGTGGGATTATCTGCCTTTAGTCAAACCTCTCTAACCGATTTATTACAGATGTGTTTTACGTCATGGTTTATGACGTTTACTGCGAAATTAGAACTGATGCAGGTCATGGCGTATGCAGCGTCTGTACATCAATATTATTGACCTGAATCGAAGCTGAAAAATGTAACATTTATAAGATTGTTCATCATTCATCTTGAGTGTAGTTATTTATAAACATTATTTAGATATGACTTTTCCTTACATTTTTTTATGTGGGCTATGTGATGTAATATAATGATGTTAGTTAGTTGACCATTTGTTGTGACTTCTGTGTAAAGCAACCTTATTACAGTTTAAAATGAAACAAGCTACTAGTGATTATGGGGGAGTTTTTTAATGTTTATATTTTTATTTTGTTTTATATTTTTGTGTCTGAATATTACTTTCTTTTTTCTTTTTTAAATATTAGCCTCTGGTAATTTTGAATCAATGTATTTTCTTTGAAATCAGCATTTACACAAACAGTTTTTCCTATAGACCAATGAAGGATGCATTCAAAACCCAGTGGTACTTGGAACAGTATAATTATCCAAGTGCATTCATCATGTGGTCACCTGCATCTTCAGTTTAAATCCCAGCACATCTGTCCCATGCATAGACTGTAGATGAAGATGACTTCATGGTTCAGTTATTAAAGTGCAGAGCACCACCTGGCGGCCAGGAGCCATATTACAGATGGTAAGTCAGGGGCTGACTTGAGAAAATTGAAAAATGTGATTGTCTAAAAAGATGATTTTGAATTGAACGGGAAAAACAAGGCAGACTTGTGTAATCTTCAGTTATACACTCATAGTAATATTTTTATTCATTTGTTATCCTCTGATTATTACCAACATCCTAACAAATCTTGTGTGTTGTGTATTGTATTATTTGAACTGAGATGAAGTGTGATGATGATGATTTAATTGACATGCCCGAAATAAACAAACAAACAAATAAATAAATAAATCTTATTAAGATTACACTACAGCATACAGTTCATATTCAGGAATCAAAAACACCCCTCTTTTATAATCTCTGCATGTTACTTGATACATCCACTGTTTATTTAGGATGTCATTTTTAATGGTTTTCATACTTGTGCTGCAGAGACAATGCAGACAATAAAACTCAGGGGATATTTTCACCTTGTAATGATGCAATTAGAAAATAAATGAAATTGTTATGACAAGTGTAATTTTTTCTTTGTTTTGTTGTCAAGGAGAGGGATTCAAATGTAGGTACAGCTTTTTCTTCCAAACACTGGGAATCTTGTTCAATACATTATCTGAACACCTGTAGCCTATACTAAATGTCATGTGTTTGTCTTCACAAAACAGCTATTCTTGCTTGTATAACAATGGTGTCTCTGTGCCTCTGCTGTTCCCATTTCAAAGTGAAATGTGTGGTAACCCACCTAAGGCATGCCACTGTTCTGTCAATCACCCCTCTCCAGTTACCTAGACGTGGAGTTGGGAGGAGTGGGAGATTAATGTGTTGTCCCTGTTTCCTACCAAACCCAACAGCAGTAAGTCTTTCATTTTAACTCAGTTTGCTCAGAGAGAGAAAATGATTTAAAGACAATACAAAGTTAATTATTTTCAATTGGATTATTCTACTTCTGGTTTCATTTGACATTTACATAGCCTACACTGTAAAACAATTCTACTAATCTGGCTCTACCAACAGATTGTTTTGATTTCCCCATAAAAATATAATTGCAATGCTGCACCTGACACACCAACATGTAGCCTACATCTTCAGTGAACAGCAAGACGCCTTTTTAAAACAGCAGACCAAGGTTTTTAAAGTCTTCTCTCTTGAATCAAGGGCTTTTCCAGACACTGGGTGTTATTTACCATTGCTAAACAACATCAGAGGTGTGGCTGCTCCTCTGATCCCTGGGCATACTCATGATGAAACAGAGTATCTATCACACCTATCCACCCTGGAAAAATTGAATCATACTCTTTGATAGTTTCTATGTCTTTTGTATACAGTTTCTTTCATAATGTAGGTGACATTTCGATATCCCATTGGATTTTAATAAAATATTATTGATGAAACATAATGTATACTATAGCCTATTAGAAACTTTTGTTGTCTAATCAGTGACACAATGTCAGTGAACAGTAGATTTATAACTGAGAATTTGGAGATATTGTACTAAACTGATTGCAGTTCAACTAGACATGTTTTATTGTTTTTGACAAATATAATTCACAAAAACAAACCTTATACATCCACTTAAACTATTGGAGATAGGATCATAGATTCACAGCCTACACATAGGCTACAGTATCACTAGTATTGTGTTGTACACCTACAAGGATACAATAAAGAATTGCTTGACTATTTCTAGTAATAGCCTATACTGTATTTCTAGTACATTACAGTAAGTAGCCTAAGTCTTATATTGAGCAAAGTGACCAAAGTGGGACTTATGAGTGATTAATCTATAGGCCAATATATGCTGCATGTAAATATAATAGGCTAACTGATCCAAGTGGTGTTCAAAACAAACAACTATAACCAACATAGGCTATAGTCTTAAGTTACAGAAACTTTGAGTAAGAAACAAAAACAAGGAGAGAAGCTTTAAATATAATAGCTACTTAGTATTTTACCTAAATGTGTGAGATTACCATATAAAACGACGGTTATAAACTGACGCCCAAATCAAACAAACTCCAGAAAAGCCAACCCAGTGTCTGTGTGTGTGTAGTGTGTGTGTGTCTTCAGCTCTCTGACCTCTAGTGTTGGTGTCACTTCCGTGTTCCGCTCACCTGTTACACCTGCGTTACAGCGCTGCGCTACAGGCTGTGTAGGTGCGACTCCTGCTCAACCGGTGCACCTGTTGCCTTATTATCATTATGTCAGAGCCGGAGCAGCTGGTAACGTGCGAGTTAATATGCTCTCCCTCTCCGAGTGAACCAGAGGCGCTGAAAACCGGAGGGATGGATTATGACCAGCCGATTTTCTCGGTCTTGAACGGCGGTATGAAGGTGGAGGTGGGGGCGAACAACTCCTGCGACGACGGCGGCGTCGACTGTGGAGGAGGAGGAGGAGGTGGTGGTGAAGTAGTAGTGGCCTCCCCGACTGCGACCACTTCAGACACCGAGTCCGGGATCTTCTCCGGTGAATGTGAGCTGTGCGTGGAGCACGAGTCCGAACTGGACTGGTTCTGTGCCACCGAGCAGAAAACCATCTGCTCCCTCTGCGCCGTCGTGGGCTCCTGCTCCGGACACACGGTGACCCCTCTGGCCACCAGGGTGACCACAGTCAGGGTAAGTGCAAAAGGAAGGAGCATAGCACTGTTTGTGTTATCGTAAATCTTTAATTTTTATATTTTTATGTCTACTTTTTACTGTTGTTTTCAACTTTGTCCAAGGTTAATATATTTTCATTACTAAGAGGTTTAAAAGTAGCCCGGGAGGGTTACTTTCACTTCATGTGAGTGGGCCTGGCTTCCAACTTACAAACCTCATACCCTTGTTCACTTGATATTGATTTCACATGCATTTCACCATTTTTCTTATCAGGCCTCCTTGAAAACAGAATAATTACCTTAAAATGAAATGTTTCATGCTAAACCTGAGAAAGTACCCCCCACTCAGTCATGTGTCAAGGGCAGCAGCTGGTATGAAGCCACGCTGACAGAGTGATAACATGCAGACATAGTGTTCACATTATTTGACAGATTGTAATATGTGTGCACCAATCATTCTTTTTGGGGTGTGTCACATCTTGCATATACTGTATTTTTTTTCTCTCTGATTCCTTCGCATGGAATTTGAAAAGACAGGATTTTCTTGTTGTGTCTCCAGCTGATGATGGTTCATCCGTTGTAATGTGCTTGTTCAAAAACTGCAGTGTGTGTGTGTGTGTGGTTTTTTTCTAGAATCACCTGGTGGATGTGTGTGAGAAAATGCAACTCCAGGCTCTGAGGATTGAAAAGTTTATTGAGCAGACACTGACAGCCAAGGAGCAAAAGCTTCAGGTGAGAAACACCCACTTAATAATCACAATAGAAGATACAAGTCACCGGCTCATCTTTGTGTAAAAGTCACATGTGCTTTGCAGACGTGTGTGCGGTTTGCTCATGTAATTACTTTCCGCTGTAACAAGTCTCTTGGCATTACAGGTGCAACTAAGCATAATTGTTATTATCAGTTAATCTGCTGACTGTTTGTTTTGATTATTCACTTCATTGTTTAGTGTTTAAAACAACTGAAAATAGAGATAGCATCTTCAAATATCCTTATTTGTGTGGCCAACTGCTCCAAAAATAACAAGGGTATTTAGTTTACAATGATACAGATAAGACAAAAGAAGGAAATTGTCACACTTAAATAGCTGGAACCAAACAATACTTGGCATTTCTTCAGGATAAATAACTTATCCGTTAATAGGGTATCAGACTAAATATTTGAATATTACTATAGCACCAGAGGAAATCATCTTGCTATAGCAAGACTTTATGTGATACATTCATATTTTCTTTAAATTATTTTACATGCAAATACCTGAGCTTAGATCTTCGTGGAGCACATTTCTTTTACTTTGTGGTTGTACATTGTTAAGTATGATAAAAATAGAAGTTGTTCACTTAGCCTACCTTGAAGTAAACATTGCATTTGCAGAGATTGCAGAAAAGCTCCTCTTTCACTGCACTTATTAACCACCTTAACATAATGAGTGGTTACTGGTCACAGACACAGATACAGATTCTTTATGTGGAGAAAACCAGACCGCGGTTAAAAAAAGAAAGAAAAGAAAAGTAGAAGGAAACATTTTCTACCTTCAGAACCACTTGCTTGACATCGTGGGAACTATTTGAGTGGTTGGTGGATCTCTATAATATAGATGTCTGTGAAATGTCAGTAATGACCTGTGATCATCAGGTTTTGGCTGCTTATGAGCAACAGAACCTCAGGCAGCGACATTGTTTGACCTACCAGTACAGAAGAACTGATTTTAAAGACACCTGAATCCTTAGGTCCAACATAACTTTTATAGGGAACTATTAGGAATATGAAACTTCAGAAAACACCATTCCCTCTTATAGGATCTGACTTAAAGAGCCATTTCCAAGAAGTGAGAAAGTAACTCACTTGTTTTCATTCATAACTGAACACAACATCACTTAGTGGAAATGAAGCAGGTTGAGCAGGGTTGACGATTAACCTCTGGAGATGTAGTCAAATCCTTCAGTAAGTTTTTGATTTCTTTTTGTTGGACCTTTTCTCACAACAGGTTCTGTGATTTCATGGCAGGAAAAGCACGTTGACTGATAACATTGATAATGACTGTGCTATAGCCTACTCAAATTAGACTCACATGGATGGTCATAAAGTCAGAGTATTTTAGTGATTTAAGTGACTATAGTTAGTATAATTGTGTTTTATTGCTTGATTATAAAATTAAATTTAAAATCCACACAAGGTACAGCAAGGTGAATCATGAAACAAATTAAACAAGTTAAAATCACTCTTGCTTGAAATGCTAACGCTAAGCTAAGTACAGGGTACAGCATCAGTAAATGCTGCTTTTCCATTGTAACTGACTCTAATGTCTCTTCTTCACTATTTCTTCTTCTCTTGCGTTAGGCGGCGGCGAGCGGGGCGAGGGAGCAGGTGCTGGCTCAGGTCAGTGCGGCACGTGAAGCCCTGGAGGAGGAGGAGCAGCGCCTCCTGGAGGAGGTGCACAGAGAGGAGGAGCGGGTGGAGCAGTGCCTCCTCACACAGAAAGCCCACTGGAACAAGGCTCTGGCCACTCTGTCCCAGACACGCTCGCGCTTGGTGCACACGCTCACGCACACTCCAGATGCACAGCTTGTGGTGAGAGACTGGGACAGTTGTATCAGGAAGGACTGGATTAAAGGGGTAGTTCAACATTTTGGCATTCGCCTATTGCCATAATCCCTATAGTCACAGGGGTAGGTTCATTACTTTTAATTATCGGTGCATAAGACGGAGTTGTTTTCAAGGCAAATGCATAGCTGGAATGGAAAGAATGTAGTTCCGGCAATGCATTTGCCTCAAAAACAACTCTGTCTCATAATGTTACATTATTATTTCATAGCATGGTGAATGTGCAGGTCACAACTTCTCCACGAGAGCATTTTTGAGTTGTTGGATTGTGTATTGGATGAGTTTGTTGAGGCACAGGGGACCGGTACCGTTCACCTAACCCTCTGCCATGCATCCTGGGTGAGGGATCCCTCCTCTGTGGCTCACCCTGATGTTTCTCCAATTTTTCCCTGTTAAAAGGGTTTCCAGGAGTTTTTCCTCAGTCGATGTGAAGGTCTAAGGGCAAAGGATGTTGTTATGATGCCATGTGAAGCCCTTTGAGACAAACTGTTTGTAAAAAATGGGCTATACAAATAAAATTGCGTTGCCCTGCAGATCTCAAAACAACACACACCGATAATTAAAGGTAATGAACCTACTGCCAATGCCAAAATGCTGAACTATCCCTTTAAGGGATGACTGGGAATCATTGTGGGAAGATCTTTGAAGAAAAGAGGAAGTTGTGCTCAAATTTCAGTATCGTCATTATGGTCATAAATTACTGCACTATCTTAGTCCTCAGGGGCATAATCAGTTGTTTCTTGTCTCATCTTTCAGACCAGTGTCCAGGACATTGCTGAAAGGTAAGCCTGCTAGGGAGTATTATATATATTTATCTCTGATCAGGAAATACCAGGGAGGTTTATATCTCTCCTCTGTTTGTGTGTGTGTGTGTGTGTGTCAGGGTGGAGGAGGCAGAGGGGGTCGGGGAGCCCTGTGATACAGAGAAGCTCAACATGAACCCAGCATGCAGTGACAGCAAGCTGCTGAGAGGTCTGTGGGCCACTGCACTGCTGCTGGGGCCGAACGGTTAGTAGAGTTTTTGTTTGAGTTTCAACAGTAAATCTATCATCCTGGAGCGTTGTGCAGACACAACATGTCCAGCAGGGGGCATATAAGGTCATCACATGCACTGGTGATGTTCATTAGCAGACTTGCAAATGATGAAAATGAGGGATAGTTTCTCTTTTGTACACTCCGGTCCCTTCTTGTGCTCATCATAACAATATTAAAGCGTCTATTGTAAAACGTGATGCTGCTAGCCTATATAGTATATTTACCAGTCTAGAAGAAGCGTTGAAAGCAAAACCTGTCTCCAGTGATGGAAAACAAAGCTCTAGTCTCTATCACATCTTTTCAAGATTTAAGATGCCTTTATTATCATCGTACTGGTGAAACAACACAACAAAATTTATTTTGGCAACCGACCATTAGCATGCATCCCAACCTGTCTCGTCACTTTTCCTTTCCTTAGCCTTCGGTCTGCCCTGAAGGCGTAGCAGCTCCGAGGCCAAGTTAAAGCCTCTCATTTCGTAAACAAAACTATTCCTGAAGCTCTTGTCAAGCAACAGTCACAACCACCTGCTCCTGGCAAGAAGCCATATTCAGAGCCAGACGCTATACAAAAGGCTGCTTTAAAAATTGGATTCTAAGCTCCAAACATCCACCAAGAAGTGAAGAAATATCAGTTTGTTTGTTTTTTTAAGTGAAGGTAGCTATAAAACAAACTTAAAATACACTAGTACAGATGGGTTGCAAGCACAATATAGCTAATAGTAAAAGTTACAGAAATGAAAGTGAAAAGTAATACTGGTAATAGTACTTCATATAAGAGGTGGTGCAGGTAAACTTAATAGATAGGCTAGTTACATCAGTAACAACCTATCCTATTTAATATTAGCTGATGTGGCCCACAGTTTTGTACTGTCTAAATAAAACAAAAAAAAGGCAAATCTCTGTAAAATATTGTATGTAAACAACTGACTGAAGCTGTCGCATTGTTATAGTGGAGTAGAAAGTATCTGAAACCTTTCCACTACTCCACAACACAACAAGACACAGCAACAATATTGAGTTGTGTGTACTTAGTAAACTCCCTTAATTTGCTTGCTTTAGAGACACTGTTTTTCTGCATTTTGTACTATCCTGAACCTTCTTGTCTTGTGATATTTTGTAGTATCTCTGGAAATACATTCAGTCACATTTCATTACAAATGAAGAATTTTCAAAATGTATGAAAACATGAAGTGTGGTCATACTACTGCAGCCGTTTGTGACGTCCTCTCCCTCTTTTTCATTCTTTCCACAGCCTATGGATCACCCTACCTAAAGTTTGATGAGCGCACTTTGAGTCCTTTGCTGTCCCTTTCTGATGACTTTTGCACATTGACCTTCCTCCCCAAAAAAGTACGCAAGTCCCCGCCTTATGACCCAGCACGATTCGACTCTTGGCCCAACGCGCTGGGTTCCCTGTCCATGTCCTCTGGCACCCACAGCTGGGTGGTGGACGTAGGCCAGAGCGGTGCGTTTAAGGTCGGCGTCTGCTACGCTTCTCTGGAACGCAAAGGCTCCGGGAATGAGGCGCGGCTGGGCTATAACGCCGAGTCCTGGGTGTTGTCTCGCTACGATGGGGACTACTCCTTCGTCCATGCGGGGAAGAAGGTGCCCCTGCAGGTGGTGAGGACACCCCAGAGGATCGGCCTCCTGCTGGACTGGCCGAGTCAGACGTTGCTGTTTTACGAGCCGGACTCTGGTGCTGTGCTACACTGTGTCACCCAACAATTTACTGCCCCGCTGCTGCCGGCCTTTGCTGTGACGGACCGCAGCATCACCATTCTGCACTGACAGACAGTCAAAATAAATGACCATAAACATGTGAATAAATGCAAGAGAGAGCCTTCAATCTAATGTAAATGTCCTCAGCAGTTAAGGAGTATCCATCTCTACAATAACAAAACCTCCAGACACAGCATCAGTTTCTATTTATTCTATTTACTGTAGCTGCTGATTCTTTCTTTTCTTTTTTCTTACTGTTTTTAATGATTTAATAGGTTTGAAATTCTCAAACAATGGATCATATTATACAGTAGTTGTATTATTGAGACTGCGAATGATTGTTTTTTAAGAAGTTTGTGTTTTTTTAATATTATTGTTTGTATAATTAGTGTGATGAAGCTTCTGCAAGACTTGTAGAAAATATTAATTACTCTGGTTGATCCAGGACAATTGTCAATGTTATGTGGAAAATACTTAGTAAACTTGTTATACTTTGACTCTTTTTTTCTCTGACTCTGTAACAGACATTTCCATGATGGTTTTTATTATTATTTATTATTAGTAGTAGTAGAAATTACACAGTTATTATTTGGTTATATGGTTTGGTTACTGAGTTTGTCCTTTGATTCCACAGCAGGATTAACTTTTAGACATTTTATCAAAATGACTAATTCAAAAACACTGATTAGACTTGAATTTGTCTTGAACTTTCTTATTTCCATTTGACAAAACTGTGCTTTAATTTTTCAGCTTTTACCCCAACTGCTCCAAAAGGCAAGGGTTAGGTTAACTAGCATACTTTCAGACATTAGTGAATGTGCACAAAACGTTCCTAAAAAACAAAAAAAAAAAACAACAACAATGTGTATTTTGATGGAAAAGCAGACCGAACCTCTGCTACTTATCAGTATTTTATTCATACTACCACTAGAGGGCAGCAATGTACATGAAGCTTTCAACAGTGCTGCTTTCGAAGAGCATCATGACAGATCAGTGAAGTCGGCTAAATAGGTGAAAATATGACTCCAGGACCACGGATAGTTACAGTGCTGACTTCAACAAAAGACATCCAACCATCCTCCAACCCTTAAAGAGTACATATACTGTGCATGTCACCTGCTGAATGAATGGGTGTGATTGTAAATACCAACCTGACATTTATATTTATATAGGAGACAGAAGCGGGTTATACTTATGTATTATGTATCATTAACGCACAGGTTCAAGTGACCTGGAACAGTGTGTTCTTCTGATGCCAGATTAAACATATGAAAAGAGGTTAGTAGGCAGCGAGGTTACCAGAGGGGAAATGAATAAATATGATTCATATGAGTAGCTTAACCGGTTCATGATCAGAGTTATTATACACTGCCCGTCCCAAAAAAAAGTCACAATCCAATACTTTGTTTAACCGCCTTTAGCTATGATTACCATATGCATTTGCTGTGGCATCGTTTCGATAAGTTTCTGCAATGTCGCAACATTTATTTCTGTCCAGAGTTGCATTATTTTTTTTAAAAGATTCTCATTAAGGTCTGGACTCTGTGGTCACATTAGACCACATTTCTTCCTTGAAGATGATGGTTCCCCACTATCCTTCCAGTTTTTAATAATGCGTTGGGCAATTCTTAACCCAATTTTAGGAATCTCGTCTCCTTAGATGTTTTATTTGCTTGATGCATGACAATAATTTGACTCTTCTGAAACAGATTAACATCTTTTCCACGACCACATGATGTGTCCTCCAACATGGTTGTTTAAGAAATGAGACTGCATCAGTTAGGGTTAAATAAATTGTTGCCAGCTGAAACATAATCATCCATGCAGTAATTATCTTAGTTCAATCCAAGTGGTGACTTTTTTTTGGATGGGCAGTGTAGTATTTTTGTAAAGCATTTTGTTTGAATATTGACTTTGCCTTTAAGGGTGGATGTTTAATCAAGACTTCTAGTGTAACAATATACAGTGCAAGTAGCAATCGGATATGATGTAACACCATTAACTGTCCATTTATTCTGACTAAGGCTGCCTCTGAAGAAACCGACAATAGGAGTGGTGCAGATTTTAATCTACTATGGATTAGTCTTGGCAGCACATGTCTCAACAGTAAACTTTGGTAACTCAACCGATCAGCGGGTAATACACTTCATTGTTTCAATAAAGCTCCATTGTTTAATGAGGGTGTGTTTTGGAGCTTAAGAGGTTCCAGTGCTAAATGCTTTCTATGTGGGAGGACCTGGTTTCAGCCATCTAATGGTTACACAGTCCAATTCAAGGCTGCTGTAAATGATACATTTAAAATGTATTCCAGCTGGATTTTACTTCTTTTTTGGCATAGAACACATCCTCATTGGGGATAGTACTTCATATGGAACTGTCATAACCATAAAGTCATTAAAAAGGACAAAGAACCATTGTGCATTGTGTCCCAAGCATTTAATGGAACAGCTCAACACACATATATTGTTCATATTTCCCAGAAATGTGAAATTGTTGACTAAACATAAAAGAAAAAAAAATAAACCTTGAAAGTGTTTTCACCCTGAGAAAATTTGAGACACAATTTGTTCACTGCTGATTAATTGCACACAATTAGTAAGCGGCATTACTGTAAAAGGGAGAGGCGAGGTTTACTCAGTTACTCACCATTTTACAGGCTGTGGTAATGAAGTGAATCAATAGATAACAGAAGCGGATGCATCTGTTCCTTTCCCACACTTAAGTGTTTGTACAACTACAGGCACACATTACACAAAATTCTATCATTTACAAATGTATTAAACATTAAACATTGTTTTCACATTCTCAACAACAGAAGGCGACTTAAAACAGCCTGTAGAACCAGACCTCTGTCCTGGTAAAACCTGACTTAACACCAAGGAGACTGATTTATGATGCAAGTCAGAACAAGCTCAAGTTTGCCAATTGTGAATTTTTCCTATTTCCTCAATAGTTAATATGAAAAAATTCCACTGTGTCACATTGAAATGTTTGGTTTCTCCACAAATATCCCATGCTTCCTTGAACCACTCATCTTCCTCAGGTGTTCCTGATGATGACAGGAGGCGGTTCGATGTTGAGCTCTTGTCGGAGGTCTTCGATGCTCTGCTCCCATCGTCTCTCGTAGAAGATGCTGAGGACACAGCGGGCCCGCCGCCCGTTCTGCAGAGCCCAGGGCCCCAAGGATGTGAACAGTGACTGTAAACGGCTGGAAGAAGATGATGGAGGAGAGGAAATTAAAAAAAAAAAATAATACAAAAGTGAGGAAGAAACCTGCTACAATTCACCAATTTAATCTCCAACATATAGTAGACTACACAGCCCACTTCCCTAAAACACAGGGAAGTTGACCGTTTTGGCATGAGGAAGGATGAATGATTTGCAGGAAAAAGGGTTTATAGGGCATTGTTCTTCAGCCTGTTGACAGCAGAGGTACAGTTTCACAGAGACAAACTGATTGACTGTCTTCCTGTAAAAGCAACAACTGCCATGCAGGGAAAACCACTGCCGCACTTGATTGATCAGGCCTTGTGACCGAAAAAGGGACTTTCGGGCTGTGAGAAGCAGGATACTCTGATGTGATGAAACTCAACTCAACAGAACTCTTTGGTCTCGGTTTTTAGGTGGGAGGAAACCAGAAATGACTCTTCTTCTGCGTGTTCCTCCCTGTCCACAGAGGATCTCTGGAGTGACCATCAGCTTCTTGGGTCACCGTACACACCAAGGTTTCGTTCACATTGTTCTGAACTTCTTCCGCTGTGAAGGTCACTCAGCCTTCAGTGCAGCAGAACATTTTCTATAGCTTCATCCGCAGCTGAGGCTCAACATAATGTCTGATGTCTGCAGGCAGTTTCTTCCTCTTTGTAGTCTGGTTTCACTCTGATATACATTGTCAGCTCAGAGACCTTATATGGCTATATACACACTACCAGTCACAAGCAAGGACACACCTTCTCATTCAATTATCTTTCTTTATTTTTTATTACTTTCTACATTGTAGATTCATACTGGAGACATCAAAACTGTGAAGGAACACACATGGAATTATGCTGTCAACAAAAAAGTGTTAATTAAAACAAAAGTTTTAAGTGTCACCTGACCTAAACCCAATTGAGATGGTTTGGGAACAGCTGGACTGCAGAGTGAAGGCAAAACAGCCAACAAAGTTCTCAGCACCTCTGGGAACTCCTTCAAGACCGTTTCAGGCGAAGACCTTATGAAGCTGATGACAGAATGTCATGAGTGTTGCAAAAGGTGGCTACTATATTAAACATATTCTGCTTCATTGAACACTTTTGCTTTTACTTTATAATTCCATATGTGTTCCTTCATAGTTTTGATCTCTTCAGTATGATAAAAATAAAGAAAAACCATCGAATAAGAAGGTGTTTCCAAACTTTAGAGTTTGGTAGTGTTATATTGTCTGCCCAAATTATGACCACTGAATTTCATTTAGCACAACTGAACTCATGAGAAACGGAAATTTCCTAGTAAATAGTCTGAACAATAACAGTTTGATATTCCTGTTTTCACCAAGATGAATGACTGGTTCGTTGCTGTAGAGCCGTGCTGTTTGTCGTGTGTAGGGTTACCATTGTGTTAATACAATGAAAGTCATGACAAGTGGCCGGTAATGCTGCCAGCATCCTTTAAACAAAAATACTGTTTGAAGGTAATGGTTCAATAGCGTTGGAAACCCCCTTTCATTCACACCTGGCCAGCTGTGCGTAGGTGGAACCAGGACCAGGGATTCAGTTTCTCCCTCTAACTCTCATTTTCCTTTTTTAAATTCAACTATTTCTGTCTCTTTTCACATGAAGAACAGAACGCAACACTGTTACTGCCTGGAAACTGTAGCCAACTCTACCTCTTATCATACCGCTACAGACGGTCTACACATTATGGAGAAGCACACGCATACTGTACCTCGTATTGAGCCGAAGCGGGCCCAACACGGCACCGAGAGCGCACATGGGAAGCCCCGTCTGAGCAGCTTCGAACCATTTCACTGCCACTTCACCTGAAGGCATCAGACGCAGATAGAGAGAAACCATTATTATTATTACTACAAATGAAAGGAGAACAAAGAGCAAGAAAGGGGTTAATGTGTCAAAACCAACTTCTGTTGTGATGAAACATTACTGCTTAAATTCTGTGTAACAGTGACTCAGCTCACTTGTATTTCATCAGCAAAACTGTTGATACACTGTACATTGCAAAAGAGAGAGCTTTTAAGTTGAAGGCAGTTGTAGAAACTGGCTGTGGGCGAGGTTAAGTTTGCCATGTGTGCAATAACTCCTGCTGAGCCTTAGCCATATTAACAATGAAGCTCCATAGTGAGTCAAAATACTTGGACTGTTGATGGCTGCAGGACAGCGGTGGGCTGAAATAACATCTGGGTTACATGTTCAAGCCTGACTCACCCAACATGTTGGTGGGCATGCCGAGTAGAGTGTGTAACAAATCGTGGACCTCTCTGTATCTCTGCATGACGTAAGCCAGCTCCTCATTGTCCACAAACTTCACATCCGCCCTGGAGTCAGGCGTCACGTGCTGAGACAAAAGGTAGAGTAAATATGAAAATGAATATGAAAGAAAAATGTCAACAGTGAAAAATCTAGGTGTTTAACCCAGATAAAATCCGTCTCGTGAACTGTGACACAAGTATCAAATATTTATTTTAGGGAGTTTCGTGTCACGTCAGCAGACACTCACATTGTCCTCCAGAAAACGGACGTACTCTCTCCCAAAAGAGCCGTCAGGCAGCGAGGCCATCTGAGCAAGGTCGAGAGTGGACAACCGGATCCTGGGCCTCTCTCTGTTAATAACCAGTCAATATTGAAGCAAGAGAAAAATCAAAATCAAAGTTAAAAAAAAAAATCTTCTTTTCAAGTGTTTTCATCAGGATGTTACCAAATAAGGGCACAATGGCTCACGTTAGGATAGTGTAGCCTTCAGGGTCATTTTTCATCCTGTCCCTGAGATTTATCAACGCTAGGTGTCCTGTCGTCTCTCCCAGCACTGCAACCATATCTGTGAAGAGCACAGACAGTCCCAGGGAGTTAAATGTTTCATTTTTGTGTGTCCATATGGTTTAGTCAATTTTAAAAGGGTTAAAATTTGAAAATACATACACATTTTAAGAGAATATATTGGTGAAACCATAAAAACTTGAACCAAAAACTTCGACTTGGTTAAAAAGACTAAAACTAAATTTTAAATTATAAAAAAAATTACACACCATATCAACTAGTTTGACATGATCTTATATTTGTACTTTTTCATATTATATAAAGGTAATGGAGTACAATTGTTTTAAAATATGAAATTTAAATCGTCACATGTCAAATGGTATGACCCTAGAAAAACACCAATAATTTATAAGAATCATAAAAATTAATATTGACTTTAAAAATTATGTTTGAAATATTGAGACCAAGGCCATGTGCTTACATGGGTGTGCATGGTAACGCTTGTCAAATTTTAAAACGAAATGTCAAATGGTGTAACCAGTTACACTATTTGACACTATTAAAAAGCCTTTCTGATAGATGCCAGTGTGGTCGAATCAGTAGTTTATGATGGTAATTTTATTAGATACCAGTAGTTTATTATGCTAATTATAGATGTATTATTTTTTTTAAAACACCCTTTTGAACCTGTACGGTAGCTTTGAAATTCCGAAAAGTAATTTCTTTAAAAAAATATTACTCAAACATAAAATTTACTTCTGTAAAATATACTTATACAATTCTAAAAAAGATATTTCTGAATTGCTCATCTGGTCAACCCTAATTTGTCACTGACCTATAAGTAACAGCATTTTCCAATAACCTTTCCTAACCTTTTGTGGCTGTAAGTTTAAGTTAAATCTCTGTACTTGATCTCTCTGCCTGCCCTTGACTGTTTTTCACATTAGTCACATCAGTTTACTCATTGTGGAGAGTACCACAATGTCTGTGGAAACAGCTGGTCATTATCTGTCCGTCTGGAAGATTCAAGTGTGAGAAACAGTCTGAAACTGTCCAGCGTGGTAATGTCGAGAGTTGTGTCTTAGATTTGGCTATTGACTGATATTATGCGCTCTGAGTCAGGGGCAGACCTCTGAAAACTCCTCTGTTCTCCAAACTAATTGTCAGATGACAGGTATACTTGTGCTCTCTTCCTACATGAAAGTTTCGAGGAAATTGAAATATGGCATCACTTTGTATTGATTTTAATTTCTGTTTTCTGGAGTAACATTGGTTTTGAGGTTAAAGGCATACAAAGAAACTTCACTGCATCCCTTTAATACCAAGCGAGATGATGAATCATTCTTCAAAATTCCAGTAAAATGCTGGAGGGATACCACAGAAAACTACTAACTACAAGTCTCCAAGTTGCAGTTCTAGTCGGGCCAACTGACTTTTGGCATGAAGAAACAGGCATTGTTTTGATTCCTAGACATCATTTGTGATGGTGATGATAACTTTGAGAACATCTGCAAACACCGGATCTGGTGAAAACTTTCACTTTTTTTTTTGTTAAAGTTTGAAGGGTTCATTCTTGAACTTGGCAATAGCAACCTGGCTGAACATTAGCACGAGTTCAAAGAAGATAGAGAGAAAAAAACAGCTGGTCTGTTGCTGACTAGACATCATACATCAAAAAACAATGACATCAAACACATCTGTCAAGCTCTTGTAATTGAGGACTAAAGGGATCAGGGAGGTAGTGTCTGAGACACTCATTGCCATGTTGTCACCACTACTTTGATATTGTGTAATTTTATGCAGAATAGAAACACCAATGTAAGCATTTCTCAATATTGCTTCCTGGCACTGTTGCTTTCTATGAAAGAGGACACTACAACCGGTGTGCACTTGCAGAGTCAGCTTTTTTTTCACCACACATTCATGCCCTGTCTTGCAATGTTCAGGAAGAAAATCATGAATCAACATCAAGATGTAATGTGTTCTTGTCTTGTCAATGCACCATCCCTCCACCAAGTTTGGTGTAAATTACTAGACAGATAAAAATATATGATGATCTTAATATATGACTTTTTTATGTAAACAAATTATATAAAATATGTGAACATTTAAGTTTGTTTTACAGCTTTTAATTAATGTTATGATGAACTTTATACGTTTCACTACAGGCTGCTACAGTTTGTCAAATGAGTTTCCACAATTCAAGTAGTTTAGTAGCCTACTTTTTGCGAGGCAGATAAAAATATATGATGATCTTAAAGGTCCAGTGTGTAAAATGGGGGTACACCCGTGATATCTAGCGTTCAGATTCTAGATAGCAGCACTCACTCACTCGCTCGCACTCGCTCGCACTCACCCCTCCCGTCGGCAAAGTGACGGTGGCCTCCGAGGACAAAAAAAACTTGTTTACCATGACTGGAACGACTGGGAGTATTTCAGGAGCATGTAGTGATGAGGTGAAGATCTAAACCATTTTACGATATGTCTGCTGTTCCCTACTCCTTCTTCTTCGTTGGTTTATTTATTCAAGCGAAACTCGCAAAACGAGCTCTCTGGCTGGCTGGATTTTCCGTTCGGGCTGTCGTACAAAAAGGGCGGTGCAAGATAGCAACACTTTCTAAAGCAAGACCCTTGCTACATAAAAGAAGAATTATAAGGCTACGAAAACCAAACTAATTTTACCTTATATCGATTATACAAATATATTCAAGGGTGGTATATTCAGATTTTGCCAAGAATAAACCTTGTCAATTATTACACACTGAACCTTTAATATATTACTTTTTTAATGTAAACAAATTATATAAAATGTGTGAACATTTAAGTTTGTTTTACAGCTTTTAATTAAAGTTATGATGAACTTTATACGTTTCACTACAGGCTGCTACGGTTTGTAAGAGTCTCCTCAAATGAGTTAACGCAATTCAAGTAGCCTAAGTTACCTTTAGTAGCCTACTTTTAGCTTGACAGATAAAAATATATGATGATCTTAATATATGACTTTTTTTTAATGTAAACAAATCATATAGAATGTGTTAACATTTAAGTTTGTTTTACGTACAGGATGTTATTTTACTACCATAGTTCTACCGTAATTCTTAGGGAAGCTTTTTCCTGTCAGAGTTTATTTTTTCCTTGATGTGGTAGCTACACAGACAATAAATGCAGGAAGTGGGTGTGTGTGTAGGGAGGGGGTCTTCCGCAGTTGACCCATAGGAAGGTTTTTTTTCTGATTTCTGGATTTTTGGAAAGGATGGGGGGTGGAGTGGCAAAAGAAGGAGGCTGCCCAGACTCCATGCTGGTGATGAGGATGGCTCACCATGTCTGTAGGGGTCTCGTAGCGCAGCCACACCAGAGCCAACAGCCAGCAGGGCTTTCTGGACGGGGCTGGTGGGGATGTGTCCAGGATACAGTCCATTGTAGTGGGTGTCTGCAAACTCACTGCTGCTACTGTGCAACTGCAGGACACGCACTGCTGAGGGAAAAGGTGGAGCAACATTATAAAGAGAGATTTTCTACTGGACCGAGACAACAACGCGTCTTCATGGTTCCTTCGTGCAAAAAATAATGGTGATTTCAAGTTACGTGCTGTTCTGAGCTGACTGGTTGCTATGGTGAAGAATCCTGAGCAACCAGTTTCAGACTTCTCTGACAGCTCGTGCTAGCAGCTAATGGTTGACATGCAGCAACTTTTAACAGCTAATAATAAATCTGGGTTTATAAAAATATATACATCTATATTTACGTTCTGTCAAATAACGCAGACCAAACGTTTGGAAACTCGTACCTTTGTTGATCAAAACGCAGTGTCGCTGATTTAGCCGTTGCAAAGGTTTACAAATCAACGGCCACATTTTGAACTCACTATTGCGCATGCGCTGCGGAACGTAGCCCTAGGTTTCTACTCCGGCGCCGCGCTGGTGTAGGGGCGGGGTTAGTTCCCTTTATCTGATAGCTGTATATGGCTTGAAGAGAGACTGGCGCCGTTCGCTTCAGCTGCCTGGCTACTACAAAGTAAACGCACGCAGCTAAAACTGTAAACAGCGTACTAAAGGTTAACTTGCCCTTCTCATGCTGTAACGGACAAACAGTTTCGTTTTCCCTTTTTGTCGACAGAGGCGCAATCCAGACGGCAAAGGTTAGTTAGCACAAACGACGTTTCTTCCTCCTCTGAAATAAATATTTTAACCAGGTTAGCTAACTGCGTTGTTAACTCGCTAAACACATAACTTGACTGTAAGTACAAGTCAAGCACACTGCCTAACTTAGCATGAACCTAGCTGCACAAAAGTTGCGTAGGTACTTGTCCACGCCACCAGTGAAGATCTGAATTAAAATACGTAAATATGTTACGTAATTATTCCAATAACACAGAGGTAAAACATGAAAAAAATGACAACTGTGGAAGTTATTCAGTCCCATAACGTTATAGACAGATGTTAACGACTCAGGAGATGTTATATGACTGACTGAGCACTGACTGACTCAGACTTTTATACTTATCCTCTGCTGACGTGTTGTGTGTGAGGGTGGAGGTGGACTCAGAAACTAACTCTGTGAAATACTATGTTGACTTGATGTGACATTATAAGACCAACAGGCTGTTACTTGGAAGCTCCTCGGTGAGTAAAGATTCAGGTCTGGTGTGGCAGTGTTTGTGCTGAGGACCCCTTGGTTGGAGTAAACAGGAATACTATTTGAGCAAGAACATGGCGGAGTGACAGGGTGTTTTCTCCCAGTGGTCCCACTGCTAGTCATGGGGGCATTAGTGGGAGAAACAAAGACAAATGCATTTGCAGACTGAGAGGGATAGCTTGGTTGCAGTCTGTTTTCCAGTGCATTGTTTTTAAGGAGCAGTTATTGGTAGTGTATATTTTGCAAAATGTGAGTGTAAACTTCATATGGGTGTTAAAAGTGAATGTCCAGATGGCTTTGTTAATAATTTACAGTGAATACTGCAAGATTCTTCTGCAAGTCTTTGTTTTCTTTTGTTTTGTCACAGTTAACTTTTCAAAGTTGTGGCTTTATTTATTTTATTTATTTATTTATAGCTGTATGACTTATGTCACTTCCCTTTTTGTTTTAAATGTTCTGGTCTGTTTATTAGTCTTTCCAGGATAATATAGTGTGGCATATGGTACCATGGTTTCTACATGACATTGCATGATTTAATGTTTGCTTACCTTACCTTAACAACAGCTTAGGTGTACTGTGCTAAAGGCTAAGCTCATTTCATTCTCATGTGACTGTTTTATATTACCTGTACTGGTTGGACTTGTTTTAACAGGTGAAGCTGAATCACACAAGTCAACAATTAGTCTATAATGTGTACAGATCTGAGTAATAATTGGAGAATTATATAGTAAATATATTTGGGCTTTTCTTAGATGTAAAATGTGTCCTACCTTTGCTGGAGCTCCTCTTGAAATTCAAATATAGAGTGGATCAAGACAACTGAATAATTTCTTATCATTACTTGAGAAATTCACCGTCTCAATTTCTCATGTAATGGGATAGAAGTTTTAAATGAGGAAAATTTTAATTAAAAGTCATATTAATATACTTGATATAAGTAGAATTCCTTAGAAAACAGTTTCAACTTGTATCAATTTCATTTAGTATTGTTATTGTTGTTATCAGCTAGGTGGTAAGTTAATTAGTTAATTGAATAATAGTCTTACATGAAACATCATAGTGTTGTAGCTTTAATGGTTTCAGTTATTAATAGTGACTGATGATGCATTAGTGGTCATATGTTTGACCCATGGTGAGCAGGTCTCATGATAGTCATTTGTCAAGTGATTTTGCTATTAGTTTCATTAACATGAGATTTTCATTATGACCTTTTCCTTGAAGAGCCATGTGTGATGTAAAGGCTGTGGGCTCAATCTACTAGTGAAAGCAGTCTGTAGGCAGAATAATCTCAGTATGTTTACCTAACTTCAAAACACAGAGGTTTCAGGAGATTTCCCTTTTTGTACAAAAAAGAGGATTTGGATAGTTTCTGCTTTATAAGCTGCATCAACAGAAAAAAGGTCAAACTCTCAACATTTCCATTCTCCCCAGATGAAGTGGGCAAAATAAAGTGTATTTGTATCCAAACAGTGGGTTGAAATGTGGGCTGAAAGTATGGTGTTGAACTCTATAAGTGTAAGTCGATCTTATCGCCCTGCAAAGGTCAGTGGCATTTTGACTGATAGTCAATTTGAATTTATCAGCATGTTCTTTTTTTTTTTTTTTTTTACATGATTTGAATTAAACAAATGAGTAGGTGCAGCTGCTCAACGTGCCCTTAGTACAGCACAAAGTTTGAATCATAAATTCCAACTTATGATGCTACCTTTAAACTCCCGCCAGAAATATTTCAAGGCTACGTTCACACGTCCTCACATGTAAAGCTGCAGCCTGCAATTTTTTAGTCATAGACTCCTTGTCGCAGAAGTGTAGTTTGCGATCTTCTGCAGTCGCAGTTTGGTTGGAATATGTTGGTAAATGATGACATCTGGTGGTTTGTGGGGAAAAAACTCCCCAACCCCTTTGCCCACAAAGGAATTTCTTGCTCATAAATTGTTCTTTGGACAACTATGATACTGCCGTTTACTGACATTACCCCACGGATTTAATTTCAGTTCCTATTAAGCTAACCTCATCCGCTTCATTCCTGCTTTTGTTTTCAGTCTTAACATGTCCTGAAGAAAAATAATGATTATCAGTCAAATGCATCGCAATTAGTTTGTGAGAACGGATCAACAGCTAATTAGATGACACACTCTTTTAAATCCAGTTGTTTTGGTTAAAGCTATTGATAAACAAGATAAAGCTGAAGTTAATGAGTTGTCAAAATGCATCACCAGCCAAGCAAGATTTAATCGCTGAAGTAAACTGGTGGAAATTGCTGTTGCTACCACTTTTTTTATTTTGCTGACTTAGCCTAAATGCTGGCCTATTTGGACTGTATCTGTGCACGTTATGCAAGTTATGAAACTGCAGGTCACTTTCTCACCAATAAAGGTCAGTTTAAAACTACTATGGCATCACTTTCGTAAAAATGGAATAAAGGCACTAAGGGTCATCATGCAAACTCACTTGAACTACACACCGATAACCTGGTCCTACACCAGGTAAATTTAAACAATATGAAGCCACTGTTCTTATATTTTTCCCATTTACTGCCATCTAGTTGAGAATTGTGAATAACACCATGACATGTAGTCACTAATGCAGTGTGTTTCAACCTTGGGGTCGGGACCCCACGTGGGGTTGCCTGGAATTCAAATGGGGTTGCCTGAAATATCTAGTAGCCTAATTGAAAAAAGAAATTACCGAAGAAAATATATTTTTTAAGTAATTATTATTCTTTTTAAAATTATAATTAAAAACACCACACACAATCTTAAACAACTGTATTCTATACTTTCACTTTCTCGAATATAAATCCAGTTCAAATAAAATGCAGCATATAAAAATATCTGAGCTGGTGCACCTCGATTGACGGCCGCGTTCACGTGACTGCACGTGATCGCGGGTTCACCAGGAATTTGTGTTGTCAAAATGGGGTCATGAGCCAAAAAAGGTTGAGAACCACAGAATAACAGGTATATCTGGTATATCCAGCTGGCCAGCCAACCATTACCCCCAAGGGTATGGCCATTGTGGCAGCAGATTAAGAAGGGGGTTTCAAACACCCTTCTGCTGGGGAAAGGGATGTCTGAAACCTTTACTAGATGGCACAAAATGGAGAAACATTATAATTATAAACATAGTACCTATATATTGTTGCATTTTATACATGGTGCAGCAATTTTATGATACAAATGACACGTAAACATTGTGACCACACTCTACTCTGATCTACTGTGCATTATTTCATGTGAGTGGGCAGTGGGTAACCACTAGATGGTAGCACAAGCACGAATGGGTACTCATTAATAAACCCCATCTTTTGAGTGCCAAATTCCATATTTTAGTTTCAGTTCATTTAGTTTGGGCAAATGTAGATTTAGTCCATTGGGCTTTGGTGTAGCATAGTTGGGTAGCCCTGTCCTATAACCTACATTTAGAAGACTGATGGGGTTTTTAAAATTGGTCAATACCAAAGAAAAACATTCACAGACGGACGAAAAATGTGGTGGTGTAGACCGCAACTTTTGACCTAGATCTCTTTAAGACAACACAATGTAAAATGTAGCACTTTAGAAGGGCAACTGTCTGATGCCTGTGTCGTAAATAGGACTAGCCTACATGCTCTATCCACCAAGAAGCAAAGTAGTCTACATGAATTTGTTGACGGAGCCAGAGCTGGTGCCGGTGCCGGTGCCGAGCAAACAGGGTTTTGTGTGTCACTGAGCTCTGGACTGGAGGCTAGCGCTCGTGTGCGGGGTGAGAGGAGCAGGGAGACTGGTCGGTGAGCTCGGTCTCTGGAGCTCGGCGTAAAGGGTGTATCAGGGCCGCGGTGGCGCTGTGATCCTGAGTGCAGTTGCAGCTGGCACAACCCCGCGAAAAGCTACATAAGTGTTGTTTAATTGGAGTGTTGTTGTGTTCGTACTCTGCATAGTTTAGTTTGAGAGTTAGTTTTTTGGCACTGGGCCTTTGGCTGTCAGCGAAGTTTGTTATGTGACCAACACAGTTAACAGTTCAGCCTTTCTTTATGGTGAAATTTTGAGAGTGTGCAACAGTTGGTGGAACAAAAAGTATTTAAGAAAGATGTTGAAATAGTTTTAAGTAATGCCACAGTATTACTACCTCTGTGAATAAACACGGATACTCAGTAACCGTACAGTCTGTATGGCCGTTCTCACGCAATGCTCACTGACTAGTCATCCCAAAGATACCGGTACGAGACCTGCAAGATAGCATTCTCCACATAGATAGCATTTCACCACATCACCACAGTAGATAAGGTCAGCGAGCATTTCCCAGCAAACAGATGAAAAGATTACAACATAATCTCTGATTAGAGATTGTCTTCACAGTACTCACTCAAGAGAACAAACATGTTTTCCACACATGTTTTAGCAAATTCTTTTTCACACACATGCTTCTCTGTAGCCTCAATGGCTACACCCATTCGAATTTCATTCAAAACTATTTGTTAATTAAATTGAATAACCTTGGCGTGTGAAGTAGGTGGGGAAGAGAATCCACACCACTGCCTTCACTTCAAATTTTGCTGTTTTTTTTTTTTTTGTGCCACGATTTTAAAGAGGAACTATGGAAGTCCAGTCGCTTTTCCACTGATTTTCGAACCCTCCTCCTGGCCATGTGCATTTGTTTACAACAAAGCCGGCGAGAAATAAATCAATTGGACGGTAGTCGATAACGTTATATATCATAAACAATGTTACGATATTACATAAACAAGAGATTATGGGTAATGGGTTGCGTTTGTGTCGCGTTGAGCAGAAATGAGGGATCTTACAAAGTTGTTTTTCAGCCAGAGACGCAATAAATAAAATAAATAAATAATAAGTTCTTAAATGCATGATGAATTTCCTGTGTGCTGATGCATGAACCAGGAACAAACAACACAGGCCAACCAATAATTGCATACCGCACGCATCATCCATGAGAATATCATTTTCAGTTGTAAATGCTCATTATGTAGTTCCTGGCATGTTGGCACAAAACACTGCCTTCGTTTGCACGCACATTGTTTGGTTGTTGACAGCTTGTCAATGTGTGGTGTTCATTCACAGGTTATAGCACCAGATTGATGGAGAAGAATGGCCCGAATCTCGTTGGACTGCCCCAGCTCTTTACCAGGGTTTCCCCTCAGCGTGCTGTCGGTGCCCATGGAGAATAAATACAAATGTCAGCAGTGTCTCCAGGTGCTGAGGCGGCCTGTCCAGGCCCAGTGCGGACATCGCTTCTGTGTACACTGCTTCAAACAGCTGACCAGGTACACCGGAGGTCGTCAGACCACCTACAACCGTGCGAATCGCAAACCCCTTCCACACCCTAATGCTTTACCTTCTTACTGGACATGCTTCAGCACAACCTGTGTGTTTTTACCTCTGCTCTCCTCTGGGGATTTGTTTGCACCCAAGATCAGTTACTTTTTGCAACCTCATCCCTCACATGACTGGACTCTTAACACAGATTTCACTGATCACATGGATCTGACTTAGGATGCTGGCTCATGCTAAAGGCCTTCGTTGTTTTTTCCTGTCCCTGACACTGATGGTTGGAATTTGGCGTGGGCTGCTGACTCACTCTTTTGCTGTTTGTTCAGTGATTGATTCATGCACTTTGAATTTTTCCAGAACACAGTGGTGAAACACCTTATATCTAATGATACTTTGATGTCATCATTAGACATAAGGTGGCAGAAAATGCTAAACTTGGTGAAATGAATCATAATAGCTATACATAACACTGAATATAACTTAATATATTAAACTAATCTTTGAAAACACAAAATGTACCATTGTCTCATTTTGCTAATCTTCCAACATTCACATGAAAGCAAAAAGCATTTGTGAAATGTTATACAACAAGTCCAAAAACAAGCTGCGAGTAATTCATATGATTTGCTGTTGGGATTTTTGTTTTGGGTGTGTATTGCTAGTTGTAATTTGCTGTTTGGGAAGGTTATTTCACATGACCTGCTATGTGAACTCATCTGGTTGTTATGATCATTTCACACGTGCTTTTGTTTGGGTTTCGTTTGTGTGTGTTAGTAATAGTCATTTTTTTGTCCTCAACCCTTCAATAGCTACATTTTCTCATGATTTCTCACACCTTATCAAAGGTGCATATTGCTGCATTTGTGTAGCGCTACAGGCTTCTTTCCCCGCTCTTGCATTGATTGATCATTTTTGTCCACATGAGCTGCGATCCATATTGGTCGGCACTCGTTCCAGTCATGGATCGGCAAGAAACTGTTAGCTCCAATCGGCTGTTTTTCACCATAAAGTCACAAACCTGTTTTGTTTGTTAGTTCTGGCCCAAAGCCATGTGAAGCCTGCCGCCAAGAAGAAATGTATGAGGAACCAATGTCCATTCTGAACTGTAATGAGGTAAGTTATGACCTATTCAGTTTCAAGGCAACATTGTTCTTGTATGAGATATCTTCCCTGTAATTTGGCTTTCCCTTCTCACTTTACCTCACTGATTTAAAGGGAAACAAAACTGCTGGGATTTCTTCACCACATTTCACAAATACCACCCACAGTGTTCTTTGTTTTACATGGTTACCAAACCTGCTCTTTTTTCTTTTTTCCTAGGCATTCCCAGACAATGCAGCAGGCAGAGAAATTGCAAGTCTGCCAGCCAGGTGTTTGAACCAGGGCTGTGATTGGACAGGTTCACTGAAAGAGTATGAGGTAAAAAAATAAAAATAAAAAAATAAAAATAAATGCTTTAAATGTATTGTTTGCTGTGAACCTATTTCTATAGAGAGTCTCTGTCTGCCCTAAAATACACTTGCATGTGTCACTTTACTCTTTTACCACACCCAAACCGGTCTTGTCAGTACTTTTTAGTCACATTTTACCCACTCCCATGTCATGTGTGTTTTCTTTCCCCCAAGACTTTTAGTTCAGAACATGACAGAACAGTGTGTTCGTGTTACTGCACTGCAGAGAAACAGGAAGTGAAAGAGCCTGGAAAGTCCCCACTTTGCGGCTCACATTATCAAAACAGCTCAGTGGGAAAGTACCAGGATGTTACCATGGACCCGCCTGACCCTGTTTGATTGCTCATGGCGGGTTACTTTGCAGCGTTGATAATGAAACTGCTGGTTTTATATCAGCTGCAAATCGCGAAGAGGAACAGGTCCAGCCAGTGAACCATATCCTCCTTAAGACAGACAGTGTGTTGTGCAAATATAGGACAGCCCTCTCTTAACCACATGTGCTGTTTGTATTCTGCTGTTTGTGTGTGTCATCTGTCTACAATTTTGTCTCTGCTGCAGACATCTCAGCGTTGGGCGACGCTGTGTTTATTAAAGAAGCGGCTTCCTTGTGTTAATTCAGTTTACAGCATGTAAATAGTTGTTGTCTGTGGGTGTTTTTTTAGCACCGTACCCTTTGTGCTTCTTGATGTGAGGTGCTAGATAGGAAATGTTAGAACGAGGCGATGGCAGGAAATGTATGAGTCGAGATGACAAGTCGGAGGTTATTTTGCATGCTGTGCAAATGTGGCTCGGTGCGGTTAGCTCGGCGATAACCCTTCCTCTTGTTTATTGTATTGTCTTCTTGTGTGAAACACGTGCTTTCCATTCACTACCTCGGAATGATAGTTTCCATGGATACACCCATGTTTTTGGATAAATATCTGTGGGTTGCTGGCTTAGTCACTGGGTTATGGAAAGGTCCGCGATTCCGTTAGCTAGCCGCACACGCCCAAAAAACGAGGTCTTGCGAAGCTGGAAAAGTCAACTAAATGTGGTTTGTGAGTGGCCTAGTGAGGATAGGGATCAAACGGAAATTATGTTCGATATGAATCATAATTAATGTGGTGATTTGGATCGAAGATTGTCAGCGTAGTGTCGAATGAAAGAGCTGTGAAATCGAAAAACAGGCTAGCCTACCTCTTTTCCCTGCTCTGTGGCTTCAGCTCGTTGTTGGTAGTCATTATGAAAGTGACTTCCTCCTCGCCGATTGACTCCACCCCGCCCCCCTCTCGCCCCCCCTCACCTCATCGAGCTCCTCCCCTTTTTGTTTCCCGGTATTTTTCCAAAGAAAAAAATATTTTACAGAATTAAGAAAAATATATTATTAAACTTATTACACCCTAAATAAATTGCTGTGCTTCTAGTTTTTATTTCTGTGCTTCTTTGTTCTTTTTTTTAAACTTTTATTTCCTCTTTTCCTAACGACTTCCTAGTTTTTTTGTTTTGGTTTGTTTTGGTTCCTGTTTCATTTTTCTCTCATTTCTTTTGTATTTAACTTGTGTTTGTGTTTTTCACACAGTACAATTATATAAATATTATGTGTCTGAATATTTTTGAACTGAGTCATAGCATAACATCTTGTTTTCAACAATACTGCTGCCAACAAACACACCTGTTTAGGTGTGTGTGTGTGTGTGTGTCAAACTGACAAAACGATAACAGGTTTTTACCAACATCATAAAGTTCAACTGTCAGGCTTGGACATTATTGAAAGACAGTGAATAAACAAAACCGGGTTTGCATGTGAAAACACGTTCAGGGACGCGGTGATAACGGCAGCTCTGTTTTCCGTGTGTAGGCTCAGCATGAAGACCGCTGTGAATTTGAGCGGATAAAGTGCGAGGCCTGCCAAGCCTCGATCCTTCGCACTGAGAAGGACCGACACAACGAGAGAGAATGTGAGGCGAGAACGCTCAACTGCAAATACTGCAAAGTGACCTTCAACTTTAAAGACATCAAGGTGAGAGATAAAGATTATCTGGAGTAGAGCAGCTGCCCGTTGTGTCGTCATGAATGGACACAATGTAATATTGTCCTTCACTGTGCATTTTAGGCCCATGATGAAATCTGTCAGAAGTTTCCCTTACAATGCAAGGACTGTGGCAAGAAGAAGATCCCAAGAGAGAAGGTCTGAGCAACTTTCCATATAAACTTGCATGTGAAGCACTTGGTATAGTTATTACAACTATTCCCCCATCTGTACTGGTACAATGCTAGAAATAAATACATGGAATTATATGAAACACAAGCAACAGAAAGATCAACACTACAATAAGTGAGCCAAGAAAAGTCGACCTGAGAACTCCTTTCTAATTACCAGTAATAGTTTGGGGAAACGATACCTAAAAATCCCCTCATGTCCACTTAGTTTCATCAGGCTGAGAATTCAGTGCTTCACTTTCATTCTGAGTTGATGTTTTGTTTGGAGCTGGTCCACTTACGTTATCTTGTCTGTCCATTCTGCCTTCAGTTCAACGACCACAGCAAATCCTGTGTCAAGTCAAAGAGCGCCTGTCCATTCAGCGAAGTGGGCTGCAAATCTGTGGTATGTGTGGGAATCAAATCAAATCCATAATTTCACTGGATGAAAAAATACCCCATCAGTAAAACCAATTTCCCCATGTTGAGACCTTATAGCAGCTAAATAGGATCTGTTGTGTTTCTCAGATCGAGAATGGGAAGCTCAGTGACCATGAGAACAGCAGCACCATGGAGCACCTGCGTCTGCTGCTGACCATGGTGCTGTCGATGGCCCGGACTCGCTCCGAGGCTCCTGGGGAGTGGCAGGAGGACTCTGGTCTGAGCCTGTACAGGGCTCCTGAGGAGGGAGACGCTCTGGGCGCTGGAGCCGCAGCCTCAGCACAGTCTGTAGACTTAGAAAAAAAGGTAAGTCTGAATGGATTTAATATTAAAGGACCAGTGTGTAATATTTGGCAAGGTTTATTGGCCAAATCTGAATATACAGTACTACCCATGAAGTGTATAATCGCTATAAAATAAAATGTGTTTGGTTTTCGTAGCCTTATAATTATTCTTTTATACATATACTGTAGCTTATATATAGCTTTAGAGAGTGTCGCCATCTTGCGCTGCCATGTTTATACAGCAGCCCGAACAGAAATCCAGCCAACCAGAGAGCGCGTTTCGCGAGTTTCGTGTGCATAAATAAACCAACGAAGAAGAAGGTGGAAGGAAAGAAGGAGAATTTTTTTTTTCACCGTCACTTTGCCGACGGGAGGGGTGAGCGAGCGCGAGCGAGTGAGCGCTGCAATCTAGAATCTGAACACTAGATGTCATGGTTTTCCCCTCATTTTAAGATGAGGAAGCGTAGAGGTGCTGGCGATGGATTGACTTGACAAGGCCTTGGCCGAAACGTTGGCAAAATAAATCTCTGCAACTGGAGCTGAGTGTGCGGCGTTCTTCTTTTTCCTTTCCTCTCATTTTACACACTGGACCTTTAATTGTTGATGATAAAAAGAAAAGAGCATCTAAATGAATTTGTGTCTCTCAACAGGTCATCGCCTTAGAAAACATTGTGTGTGTCCTCAACCGGGAAGTGGAGCGCAGTTCTGTTACGCTGGAAGCTTTCTCACATCAACATCGTTTAGACCAGGAAAAGATTGAGAATCTATCCAACAAAGTCCGACAGCTGGAGAGAACACTGTCCATGAGAGACCTGCAGCTGTCGGAGACGGACCAGCAGCTGCGAGAACTCCAGTTCTGCACCTACGACGGCATATTTGTCTGGAAAATCTCAGAGTTCTCTCGCCGCAGACAGGACGCAGTGGCCGGTCGAGCGCCTGCAATGTTCTCACCTGGTAAGAAGACGGACGTCACCCAGCGTCTACTTTACATGAAGCATATCTTATCTCAGAGCTTTGAGGTTATTTTCATGTTTTGTTTGCATGACCTTAACGCTTGGCTTGTGGGTAAGGGAGATTTCCAGTGTGTTACACCCCATTTTGTCCTTCAGGGAGTGTCGGGGAGTTTTCATGTCACTCCCTTCTCTTATAGCATCATTAAAGCTCTGATTATAGTCTGGATTCTTCTTTCTCTTTCTCTTCTCAGCATTTTACTCCAGCAAATATGGCTACAAAATGTGCCTGAGGCTGTATTTGAACGGTGATGGAACTGGCCGAGGAACGCACCTTTCGTTGTTCTTTGTCGTCATGAGGGGCAAGTGCGATGCGCTGCTCAAATGGCCATTCAGTCAGAAGGTAGGACACAGTGTAACTGATCTGTCTGCCCATTTGAACCCACTCTGAAAGGCACAGACTGATGTGACATCCCTCTCCCTCTCCTCTTCTCCCAGGTGACTCTGATGCTCTTGGACCAGAACAACAGGGAGCACATTATCGACGCTTTCCGCCCTGACGTCACCTCCACCTCCTTCCAACGGCCGATCAGTGAGATGAACATCGCCAGTGGCTGCCCGCTGTTCTGTCCACTGGCCAAACTGGCCGGCAAAAGCCCCTATTTGAGAGATGACACAATCTTCATTAAAGCCATTGTAGACCTCACCGGCTTATAGAGTGCACTGTGGAAGTGACAACCAAAAATCAATTCAAATAATAAATTATAGTGGATGATAAATTATATACAATATAAATATATATATATATATATACAAAATATTATTAAATAATAGAAGAACGTGTATTATATAAACTATTAAATATTATATATATGTTGACATCATATTCTAAGATATATATGTGTTAACACTATAAATTCATACATACATCTGTTAGTATTTAGCAGGCTTTAAGGAGAAGAGCTAATGACATTAAGAGATGAGTCAAGTCTCCAGTCATCTGTCCACTGTGATCCTAATGTCACTTGGCATGTGTATGAGATCTTATAACTTATATCTAACTCTATATTAAGTATATGTATACATATATATATATATCCAAGTGTATGTTGCAATAATTCAGACTACGCTTTGCATCGTGTGGCTCACGTGGCAATGAGATGTATTCACGGTTTCCTGTGTCTATGATGTAACACAGTAGTTCACAGTTTCCTGTGTGTCTATGATGTAACAGTCATTCATCTTCTAGTGCAACACTTAACATACATATACCTTATAGCAAACTTCAAGCCTAAAGTAAACGGTTTTATACCTCAGATGTAGTATGAGTAATAAGAATTTAACATGTCAAGTTTAGTTTAACTTGATGCAAACAAAATAACAATGAATAACAATTGAAAAAAAAAGTTAAAAAAAAAAAAAAAAACATAGCCCAAATTTCCACTGCACTGGTAACCTAAAATTGATAAATCCACTATATAAATTATATCCTTTGTGCTAATCCGCTTTATTGTATTATCTGATCAGGATTATGAAGCAATCTAAATGTATCAATAACCTTACTGTAGCAATTCCTTTCTTTCCTATAGATCCAGTGCTGGGCACCTTGAAAAATATCTTTACTTAAGCTTCCCATCCTTTTAAATTTACCCGAAGAATGTGTAGCAATTATTAATAAATGTCCCATTTTAATCCCTAATAAACGTCAACATATTGAGTACTTCTTGTGTTTATCCTTTTTTTTCATCTAGCCTGTTGTGACATGGTCATTGCTATTTAGTAAAAACAGAATATGTCCATTATGAAGAAATATATACACTACTGCATATGTTGTCAAACTGTGGTTTCATGCTCTTGCGTGTTGTGAACAGCCAGGCTGCTGCTCAGGCAAGACAGAGCACACAAAACTTAGTGTTCCCCCACCTGCCAAGTTTCACCAACTCCCGTTTAGGTACAAAAAAACATCCCACGGAGTCTCCTTTAACGCAGTTCACCATACTGATGATTTTCCCCTTGTGGGCCACTGTAGGCGATTCTGAAATTTTATGACAAGATATACTCTGAGGTGATTTCTTGCAGCAGCTGTCACCTCCTCTGCAGCGTTGTGCAGATGGAAATAACAACCACAAACTAACCATGTCACCTACAAAAAAAGAAAAAGGTGACAGCTTGTTTACCCACACACTGAAAACATATTTTGTTGTTGCTGTTACTCTGTTGACATTAACATGGTAGTGATGATGTGCTAGTTCTCATTTCTTGTACTGGCTGAAGTCATTTCCCCCAAAACAAGGGACTTTTAACAAAGAAAGGTCAGTAAATAGTCTGTGAAGACTCACTTTACAATTGAGTAATGTCTGAGGCTTTTAAGGGAGTTTTGTTACGTCTGAGAAAATAATTTCTTGTCTTCAGTAACCACAGACTTGAAAGGTCGGCCTTGTAATCTAAGGTTTTAAATTGAAAAACATAAATACAGTACCAGACTGGGTGTGTGTGTGGGGGGGGGGGATTAAATCCTTGGAATTGCAACACCAATAAACTTTCACAAGCTAGAGGAACTTCATGATGGCTCATACAAAGTACAATGCAGGCTTCATTGCAAGCTTCAAGTTCACACAAGCTTCATTTGAATATGAATATACGTTAAATTAAATAAATGTTATGTTGATCCATCAGCTATACGAGTGCAAAGACATGGTCGCAAGTTCACACTGAGCTTGGGAACTGTCACTCATGTATGACGTAAATATGTTTATATGTCACTAAAGGATCAGTTCACATGACATCATGTATAAGCATCACATGACAAACACCAGCAGCACAGTGACGCTACACTTCGACCTGAATGTTGATATTTGGGATTTTGTTTGTATAATAAGGCAACTTCAGTTCTTCCAACTTTTCATCTATTGTCATTTTCAAAATTTAAGATTCAAATGTTAAATCAGATCAATTTATGTATTGAGCTAATTGATATGCTAAGATGGTTAACCTTTGTTAGCATTTACAGCCTCACAGGTCTGCTAGCATGGCTGTAGAAACTGCTTTAACAGAATTTACAATTTTATATGCAACAAAAAAAACCAACTCAGAATTAATCATACAAAAAAAAATCTAAAATCATTAACTGTTATCTTTATGCATTACATTATAATAAAGTGTGACTTCCCCAACGGTAACCAAATTTTCAAAGAAAAAATAACCCAGAATATTCCTGATTAAAACCTCGATGAGTCAACTTGGAACTGTTGAAACTAAGTGATGAGCGGGCGTTTTTAAAGCGCGTTAACCACAAACATCCTTCGTTAACGGCTAAAACCTGTCAAAGCATGGTTAAACTTAACCAAACCACACCAGTGGAAACTTTCTGCAGCTGTTCTGGGGTTCTGTCCAACCCCAGGTCATTCCTGTCCGTACATGCTCAAGCTCATCTCATGTGACCGGTGGTCATTTTGGTCACACAACTAAATAAGTGTGCAATAAATAAAAGTCAAGATTATGACCCAAAAAATCCACAGCTCAAGGCTTTTTACAGCTTTCTGCTGCATCTCCTGCTGCTTCCCCTCAGCACATGGAGAGTGATGGATAGTCTTTGGCTGAGGAGAACCATGAAATGCAGATGAAAGCTCTGGAAAAGGCTGTTGTACAGATGCATAGCAGCATGACTGTTTAACAGTCACTCCCCCACCTTCAACAGATATCATACATAGCTGTGAAACTGTGTTTCATGGTCACCATAGGATCAACCGTCACGGTCACCCATTGACTTTTTTTTTCAGCACCACCACCAGGCTGACACATGAGTTTTAGAGAAATACCTTGACAACTGAATCTGGACTAACTACTAGATGGATTAGTGTCAGATTTAGTAGAGACACCCGTGGCATTTTGACAATCCCTCAGACTTTAGTTCAACACTCTTTGATGATAACTCGGTTAGTCCAGAAAACATAATTAATCCATAGACTAATTTTCAGCAAAAATGCCAGGGCTATACAGTAGCTTATGTTCGATGGGATAGTGAACTGAATATATTTTGACATTTGTTCTTGCTGTGGTGTTGGTGACATTCGTCTCTCTGGGCTTTGGACACTACAGTGGACACTTTGCACCATTTTCTGACTGAATAGCTTATCAATAAAGAAAAATCTGTCAATCAATTGATAATGAAAATGATCCCTAGTTGCCCTTCTTTGGTTTAAAACCGATACCTGCTAATCTACAAGAAGAACATTACCATTATCATCATCAACTCTATTGTGCTAATTAGCAAATATTAGTATGCTAACAAGCTAAATTAAGGTAGTAAAACATGGTTGAAGTTCTACATGCGTGTGAACATGTTGTCGTGCTAAAAGTAGCTCCAAGAATGTACATCTAAATAAAGCCTCTTTAGTCAGATAGCTTAGTTTAGACCAGGGACTTTCTACTTGGACTATTGTCCCTTCATTACATCAGCAAAAAGACGAATGAAAGACTTAAATTGTTACCACCACCGTCATCTTGATAATGATACTGTATGGACTTTGTTTACTGTACAAAAGGCCTTGACACAGAACAGGACTCCTGCGTCATAGTAGATAGTAGACTTCATTGTTGATTGGCTCTGTGTGGACTTGAAGGTGCTTTTTGTTTCTTTCTTATATGAGAATCAGCAAGATCAAAATATCTTTGTTGCAAGTAACAAAACTGTCCCAAAGCTTTCATCAAGAAACTGCACAAAAAAAAACAAAGTTTCTTTTTGGAAAAAAATGATTTTAATCTGACATGTATTGAGACTTGTGGCCTTAACGGGACATGCTTTTTATTTTTAGGGGGAGTGGGCAGTTACCATGATCTAAAAGATGGAGCGACAGAGGAAAAATAACATTCAAAGGGAACCAAGGAGAGAGAGCATGGCTTATCACACACATTTCAAAACAGGGACAATTCTGTTTGCAAGAGTTCAATCAGCTGTCTGTGAAGATGAAAACAATTGTAAATTCAAAGAGATTTTCTTTGATAACCAAACATGCAAATATCTCCTAGTTTTAGTCGGTTTATTTGAAACAGTTACAGGAAAACAGCAGGGAATCTCCATGGAAACATAAATGTGTACGAGGTACGAGTACATGAACCTTGTGCTGGTTTAGCGGCACTTGAAAAACAAAAGTCACAAGGTGCACTTGTCACGTTAGTATTTTAATTTTGCTTTTTATTGGACCAATAACAGTAAAAACAACTGTGACTAGCATGATGGGAAGTCAAGGGGTAACCCACGTACACGCAAACATTTCAGGAAAGCACGCTTACTCAACATTTTCAATATGTCACTGTCATTGCTGTTGTTGATGACACTGGCATTGTCATTTACTGAACACTGTTGTTTTTTTTATGAAATGAATCTTTAGACACATACAATATGTCTATGTTTAGGTATTGGGTGACATTGTGTGCCTTGAAATGTCGTTGTCCGTTTGATGTTTCTTTAATTTTGTTGCACTACTTTACAAGACTGTGATGTGGAATCTGTTCTTTTAACAGATTTACATAAGCTTTAACAAAACTGTCAATTAATATTTATTAAATTTTTTTTTTTTTTTAGATGTTAGGAAATTTAACAATTAAATTAGTGGCATGTTAATGTAACGATTATCGCCTTAAGTAAGTATCCTAAAGAGGATATATACAGTATATATATAAATAAATTATGTAACGTTGTTTGTTCTAATGTGCACACTATTTAATAGAATATAATAGGTCTCATGACAAATTTTGGATGATGATGGGGTAGGTGATGTGGTTAATGGATTGATGATTAAAGTGACCACATGTGACCACAAACAGACAAAGAATCGGTACCGCACATACCCACACATCAATGCACCTCCTGCTCGATTTCGACATTTGGGGCATGAAGCAGGAAGCTACTTCTTGCAAAACAAAACAAAACAAACTGCCTGTCATTTTTAATTAGGGGGAAAGATTTTTTTTTTTTTTTTAAGAAAAGAGGGATCAGTTTCTGAGATTTCATACTCATGTGTCTGACAATCGCTTCACATGTTAAAAGGGTGCTGATTTGTGCTGCTAATGAATGACAGTGTTTAAATACATTTCTACATAATATAGGCCCTATAACAATTTCGCTACACACACACACACACACACACAACAACTTTTGTTCACAGTCATGCTTCACGCTAACTGTTCCTTAACAAATCTTCTAGGTTAAATGACTCAGTAATTCTACATTTACCAGAACACTGATCGATCATCTCTGGGGCATAAAAACAACAGGATGGGGACATCGTTAAAAACCAAGGCAATCTTCTTTTTCCCTTTTGGTTTTGAATGGTTTTTATAATCCGCTGAAAACTGGGGTTCATAGGGTTGTTTATACTCAAGACATCAAATGGATATTAATAAGGGAGAAAAATGAAATCGTTTTCAGGTGCAGCACTTTGTCTCTGATAAGCAGGACTTGACGACCATGATGATACGGCGCCGTCTCTGCAGAACATTTACACCTCAGGTCCAGGAGTCCTGAGTCCGGCCCGTTCAGACTCAACATTACAGATAAAAACAGATAAAAGCAGACAAAAGCCATCTCTGGAGGACAGGATCCATCACCTGTCTTGTGCATAAAAGTGTCAGCAGCACCATACTATCTCTATCTGTGGTAACGTGTCATCACAACAGCAACACAGAGTCTGTTGGCGCAATGGCGCTCCCTTGTGTCTAACCCTGAGTCACATCACAGCTCACCGTCTGTCAGCTGAACACACCGAGCGCTGCTGCAGATCACGACACCGTGAGCTCCAGCAAGACCACCGACTGTCACCACACTGTACATATACATGGAGTGCATATATGTTCACACCACTGAGGAAAAACCATCAAACTTTCCTCTCCCCGACCCTCCCGCTTTCAGTGTTTTTACAACCTGACTCATGGTTTTCCATTGACACTGCTGGCAGGCGTGGAGTTCTTGTTGCGGCCCAGCCAGGAGGAGAGGAGGCCGCGGGGCCTCGGCGGACGGGCGGGGGCCTGCGCTAGTCGGACCATGCGCGGCGAACGCCACACCTTAATGGTAGAGTCATCGCTGGCGGACAGCAGCAGCTCCTGGTCGGCGGGACTGAACGCCACCGAGTTCACCACGTCGTCGTGCGCCAGGCGCGCCAGACAGATGTTGTAGTGACGGTCCCAGATGTAGCCGTGCTTGTCTTCGGCGCCACTGCAGGTAGTAGAGAGGAGGGGCAAGTCAGCAAAGTGTTCGCACTGAAGTCATTCCAACACTGAACTCAACGTATGTATGTGCTTCAGTGTCATTACCAGGGCTTCAGCAGAATTACTTTCAATATCGATTGACCTTTTAAAACCGGACGTCCTGCGCGTGGGATGCTACGGCCTTGGTAGCTACTTTAGGTTTGTTCATTCAGTCTCCACAATTCAACAAATAATACACTTTTTAATAGTTTTCTGAGTCTGCGTGTGTTTTCCACACATCAGTTTCAGGCTTGAAGAACACCAAAGTTTTTTCCTTTTCTTAATTATTTTCGTATTTATTTTTGTGAAGCTTAACGGTGTAGTTGTTAAACTGTTATTAAATAGTTTTATTTAATTAATAGTTTTATTCTCAGATTTATATTTATTTATATTCATTGCTTCTACATTATGATTATATAACGTGCAGTATAAGCAATAATATGCAGGATAAAATAATGATTTAACCCAGTAGAGAGGAAGTGCAGTACCAAATGTTTAAATGGTGATTACTGTTTCTTCAAAATAAAAGTGTTTAATATACATGTAACTTTTGGTTTATGTATCTAATCAAACTGGCAAACACGTTTCCCTTGTATTCAAACAAAATTTAATACTTATTGTTAGTTATTATTCTGTGAGAAAATCATATTTATTAGGGATTTTTCTTTTTCAATGGAAAAATGATCTTTTTCAAACGGGTTTTTATTTTGGTCCATCAGTTCTTCTGGGAACGTACGGCTTTGGAAATCCCCTACGTGAATTCAATTAATCTTGATGTTCCATCTCCTCACTCACATCCTCTACATGTGTGTCCATCACTGATATACTCTGCATCTAAATATCATGCAAATTAACTTACCAAATGGATCCAGTTATAGCGGCAGTCGCTGTGGTTCACACAATCTACAGTTTAAGATCATTTTTAAAATGTGTGATTATTCACATACACACTGCTAAAGTCGTCTGTTGCTAAAAATAAATTTTACGCTGACGTGAATAGTCAAATTGTGGCAACAAGCTTTCCTGCATCAGTATCACTTCTCTGTTCACGGCCACCTCATGTGTGCGTGCTGGATGTGGATGTGTGAAAGCTGCACCTGAGAGATAAAATATCTTACAATATGTTTGCGTTTTGTTCTGCATATGTAAATAGTCCGTCACGCACCTGGCAACAAAGTCTCTGCTGACATCGAGGAAGATAAAGAAGCACTCGTCGTTCGGCGTGAAGGCTCGGTGGGCGCGCAGACTCCTCCTCTCCTCCCTCAGACTCTTCAGATCGATGACATGCAGGTCGATCTCCTCGGCGATGGGGGGCGGAGACATGGGGTCGGAGATCACACACCCAGCTGGCCAAGCCCGGCTGTTCACATAAAGGTACCTGATCAATGAGAGGAGAGAAGTCAGTCTGAGTATTTCTGCTGTGGAAAAAATGTTGGGTTTTGTTTGCACTACTGTTAAGCACACAAGATGTGAAGACATTTTTCTGCATTACATGGCCAAAATATGTGACCACACATCCTGTTCTAGATTGTTTGTGTTTTTGTGCTGCTTTAATAATCTATAATCTAATCTAATCTCTCTACTGGTAAGGATTAGCTGCAGGGATTTCCCATTGCCACTCATTAGTGAGGGTGAGCTCTGATGTTTTACGAGTAAACCTGGTTCACAGCTGGTGTTGTTGAGGTTGAGGAAAAAGTTTTTTCAGACCAAACGCGGAAAACCATTTCTTTACGGATCTGGCTTGGTGACATGGTGACAACATGTTTTAGAGGGATTTCCCCAAACGGTTAACACCCAGTTTGAACATAACTGTCTAAAATATCTTTGCATGGTGGGACGAATGGAATTAAAATGTCAAGAATTTGTAAAAACATCAACAAAAGTCTATTTTCTGCATTTATGTGGCCTCATTTTACTTACCTGTGATCTGGGGAGAGGCCCATCCCAATGATGTGTCCATGGATATCAATGACGTGGTCCAGCGAGTCAAAAAACTCATCTGAACTCCGCTCTTCGCCAAGGACGGGCCCGGAGGTCGTCATCTGGTCGGGTTTGATCCGCTTAATACCTGGAAAGGAAGAGCAACCACCACATGAGAGAGGTGTTAAAGCAGCCCGTCTGATTTTTCTAGTACACAGTTTCAGTGTTGCATCATATCTGCAACATCTACTTTAGTCCCGCAGCTTGGAGACGGTCGTACCTATCTGGTGAGGGGAGTACGTAAGGCTGCCGGTGGTGAAGAGTAAGTAGGTTTTGTCCTCTCCGTCCCCGGGCTCAGAAGGCTGAGTGGCGCTGGGGTCGGGCGGTTTGGTGTGGGCCCTGCCCATTATCTTCGCCACCTGGTTCTCGATCGCCAGCTCCCTGGGATCCACATTTTTACGGCTCTGACAACAATGATGGAGGAGAGAGAGAACACGGCAGGATGAAGAACAGTATTTAACAGATTTGAAAATGTATTTTTACCTACATCAAAATGGTGTAGTTGTTAAACTGTCATTAAATGCTGTTATTAATTATGTTCTCAGATTTATATTTATTTTTACTGCTTCTACATTATGATTATATAACATGCAGTATAAGCAATAATATGCAGGATAAAATAATGATTTAAGCCAGTAGAGAGGAAGTGCAATATCAAATGTTTAAAGGGTGATTCAGGGTATACAGGTAATACTCAGAAAATTAGAATATCGTGAAAACGTTCATTCATTTAAGTAATTCAACTTAAAAGGTGAAATGAATATATTATTTAGACTCATAACAGGCATTGCAAGATATTTCAAGCTTTTATTTGTTAGAATTTTGATTATTATGGCTTACAGCTTATGAAAACCCCAAAATCAGAATCTCAAAAAATTTGAATATCGTGAAAAAGTTCAATGTTGTAGCTCAAATTGTCAGCCAATTAATCCAAAACACCTGCAAAGGGTTCCTGAGCCTTTAAAAGCTCTCTGTCTGGTTCAGTACAGTTCGCAATCATGGGGAAGTGAATGAACTTTTTCACGATATTCTAATTTTCTGAGTATTACCTGTATATAGGGTATAATAATACATGTACCTGTTGGTTTATGTATCTAATCAAACTGACAAACACGTTTCCCTTGTATTCAAACAAAATGTAATACTTATTGTTAGTTATTATTCTGTGATTTTTCTTTTTCAATGGCACATCAGAACAGATTTTAAATGAGGTTACTTGAGGTCACAGCGTTGTGCAATATTATCAGGGTTCCTTCTCGGTTTGTGTGATTATGTGCAAGTTTTAGTTGTTTATTGTTTATTGAAAAACCCCTTTAGCCGATGCACAAACAACAAGCTAGTCTTCCTGGTGTCCTCTTAGAAAGTTCAAATTATAAATTAAAACAATAAACAGATCCAAAAAGATTAAAAGAAAGAAAAGAAGAAATAAGAGAAAGAAAAAGAGGAGGTTTTTACTCTGGTCTTTGTATCATGGAGGCTGTGATGTGCAGCAGCTGAGTCCAAATCAGATTTCCCATATGGGACAATAAAGCGTAGTCTAGTTCTGGTTCTGACCTGTATGACGTGCTCCAGGGGCGAGGCGGTGGACTGGGGGAGGCAGGAGGTCGTGGCGCCTTGACAACTCGCTTGCCTCTGATACTCCTCTTCTTCCTCGTCTTCCTCTTCGCTGCCTGACGTCCCCAGGTCAAAGAGGAGGGGCTGGTGCTGCCGCTTCGGCCCCTTCTGCTTTTGAGCCTGGGACTGAGCCTCGTAGTCCAGCACCAAGTCCGGGTTGTCGTGACGACGACAATGGGCCACCATCACTGTGCGGATGGTGCTGGCGTTGATGTTCTGAATCTTGAAAAGGCGCTTGACCACGTTGACGTTCTCTGATTCAATATCCTGCGGCGGAAAAAGGAAAGAGTGACGAGGAGGGGAGATGTTGAGGAGGGCGGGATTGATGTGTCACATTCATAACTGTCGCGCTGTCTTCCTGTGTAAACCTCTTCCTGTAGATGCTCTGTCTGTAAACAGAGTTAATAAGCAGCAGCAGCAGCAGCAGCAGCAGCAGCAGCAGCCCGTCTCACCTGGAAGGCTTTGTTGAGCCAGAGCACGGAGCAGGACGTCATGTTGCCGATCCAGTGCAGGTTCCCAGAGATCAGGTGGGTCTCGTTCAGCCAGCAGCCAAACACATCGTACGGCTTGTTCCTCACACGTGACAACAGTGTGTAATTTTCTGTGACAGTGGAGAAGGATACCCACAGTTGAATAAAAGAGAGCTGCATTTAAATATAATAAACAAGCTTAGACTTTATCATTCTAACAACGGCATTTTCATTTTATATATAAATATAATTTAATGAGGCTATAAAAGCATCACATAATGCTGTGAATCAGCACAAAAGAGCTCTTCGTGGTTTAAGCAAACATTGATTAAATGTGTCTGGTCGGTGCACACTGCATTTCACTGCAGACTCCCAGCCATCATGAGACTATTATCACTGTATCACAGCGATATTATAACTTCATCATTTTATTTCTCCCATACTTACATATTTTCATTAACCAACATTAAGCCTTGTCCCTGCATAACTGTCTCAAATGACCACAGCTTTGTTTTTGTAAGGAAAAAAAAACAAACTAATATTCAAGAGAGGGATAAACAGGAAATGATGATGACCATTCAGCAATTTGTTTGTTGTTCCTACCCAGACTGATGACTGCGATTTCCCCGGAGGAGGAGTGGTGTGGGCCCAGGTAAACACCGGAGACCAGCAGCAGGCTGTCGTCGGCATTGAACTGGGAGAACTGGGTGTAGCCCCAGTTGAACTGCCGCATGCTGGAGCTGTGCACCAATGAGATGTTACCATCCGGCCGCTCCATGTCCCATAGCTGCTCACACAAAGGCAGGAGACAGGTTTTGGAAAGAAGTGAGTTAATGATGCTGCTGGTGGTTCACACGCTTATCAGATCAGACGAGGAAACAATCTGAAAACTAAACATACAGCGACGTTATCTCATCCCTCGCACTAGAACTGAATCAGTGAATCACTCTACGTTATCCATTAAACAAAAATGGGAGAAGGAGTCAGAAACACAAACATCAGAAGAGACCTGGATAGAAATATGTGAGACACAAGCGACCACTGCAAATTCAAGATCTTTAAGAGAGTTCGGCTGGAAGAATGTAGTGAGATTTTTCATAACTCCTAAATTAACAGCACTACGAACAGGCACACAGAGCCTAGGCTTTTGTTGGAGACAATGTGGAACCCCTATGGCTAACCACTTTCATGTTTGCTTTAAATGTCCGAAAATCCAGTTATTTTGGAAGGAGGTGTCAACCAAGATAAATAAAATAATAGGGGTGGATTTAGATTTTTCTTTTGTTATTTTATATCTCGGTAAAATTCCGAAAACAGTCTTGCATAAGGAAGGACAGGTACTTGTTGAAGATTCTCCTGGCAAGTGGTAGGAAAGCCATAACCAGAAGGTGGTTGCAACTAGATCCTCCAACATTGATCCAGTGGCACGGGATCATTCACGAAATTTACTATATGGAGAGACTTACTTTTGTATTAAGACTTCAGTTGGAGAAATGTATGGATCGCTGGGAAAAATGGATCGAATATGCACCTATTTGGCTATGATGTATGTGTAATAGAATATTCTGATTTTAACTGTACCACCCATGATGATCTCATGTTCTTTGTACATGTAGATAAATAAAAAGTTTAAAAAAAGAAAAAAAAGAACTGAATCAGTGAAGTAAATTAAGTATGTGAGCAACACACATAGTGCTAAAACAGACTATTATGATAGCACTGTTTGTTCTTGTATGTACATTTTTATACATTTTTTATACTTGTGCTGCTGCTGGCAACTCTAGAATTTCCCCATTGTGGGATAAATAAAGGCATATCTTATCTTAATCTTATTCCAACTGAAACATTGAAAGTTATTGTATCATAGTTATTAACTGTATATAATATTAGCTGCACTGTAGGTGGCACTGTTTTTATATTCACTCGTAGCTTGTTTTGCTCTGAATTGTGTACTTTAGAGTGGGACTACCAAGGAATCAATGAAAGGAAACACACTAGATACTGAACACAATCACTTGTCACGCTGGTAGGAAGTAAGTACATAAGATCCAGGGTGAAAACTTTAATTTCTACCTTAACAGTGCAGTCTTTGGAGCAGGAAGAGAACCGGTGACCCTTGTGAGAAAAGGCCAGGTGGAGGACTTGGTCGCTGTGCTCCCTCAGCGTCTGGACCTCCTCACAGGGGATACAGTCAAACAGACGCTTGAACTCCCTGTACCATGACACAGCCGCTGCATAAAAGGTAGATAACACATTTAGTTATTAAACTTCACTCAAGTGTGCTTTGTGATACATCTCAGACGGGTGTGAGCCTTTACCAGGGTGTCGTGGTACCGAGCGGGGGATGCGGTAGTAGTGGTAGAACAGCTCCCTCCACAGGAACTCATCTCTGGAGACAGCCAGCCACTGTCTGCAGGTCAGACCGGCTCTCAGCACAGCTTCATGGGGCAGACGCAGGAAGATTTCCAACACCAGGCTGTCTGGCAGAAGTAGGCTACACTCCATAATAACATCCTGTACAACACACACACAGACACATATACACACATGATGTATGTGAAAGCAAAATAAACCCTTAAACATACTGTTTTCCTTCAAGTTGTATAACTTTATACAACAGTTTTAACTATTGAGAAGGGGATAAGGGGGTAAATAAAGTAGCCTATTTATCTAAATAGGATTTTCCTGACTGGTATAATTTACTCAAGTGGAATTTTTCTTGTATTTTAAAACATATTTCCCTGAAATTCCCATGTACAGTACATTTTGAACCACTGGGATTTCCACAAGAACACAGAACAAAGTTCTTGTGGTTTAATCGAAGCACATCTGTGGTAACTTTGCCGACCAGCCGTGTGCCACCGTTTAGTGAGGGATCGAAATATTTTCACCACAAACAGAGACACAGATTGTTTCATATACGGCTCCGAGTTATGATTAGTTTCAGTAATTATTAATCAGCTGATTATTGCCTCATACTTAAGATTTACACTATAAAATATCAGAAATCACATTAAATGTTTCCTTAGGCCCAAGATCTTCAGATGTGTCTTATGTTTATTCATTTATTTTAATATGTTCAACTAACCCTCTGAAACTCAAAGACATTAAAACATTTTTCCACACTGAGCAAATCAGTAAGTCAGCAAAACAATTGCAAAACTGGGGCCCAGGGATTTTTTGAGACAATTTAGTTTGTAATACAACCATGAATTGTTTTTTTTGTTTTTTATAATACTTACTCATTAAGTAATCAAGCCATTAACTTTTCATTGCAGAGTAAAATGTAATTTTAGAGAGATCTGTAACGAAAAGTTAACATGTTTAAGGCACAGACGGGGGAAAAAAGTTAGACATTACTTTCACATGAAGAAAATACTTGAGTACAGTCTTTTTTGCAGGTGATTCAATCTGTATGAATGAACATAAGGATATTATTATAAGATATCATATAATGAGTCAGTAAATGTTGTTTCTCTGTGTGTTTCTATAAATAACCTGTGACCCCACCTCTAACGTTACAATCTGAAAATGTGTGTGTGTGCTCGACAACACCACAAAGCTGTGCACCTCATTATAACACCTTCATTATGCCAGTTGCATTGACACTGAACCTAAAGCTTTATACTGTGTCTCAGTGACATAAATAATAATAAGTCGTTGCTGGAACAGAGCCATGTTAGCGTGGCATTTCCTCCAACACAACCTGAAACAATGAAACTGCACAACATTGCATGCGAATTAACTTACATTTCAGTTAAAACACCAACCTGCAGTATTATTATCTAGCGCTAAATATATATTCACTCGGCTCTTCTTTACTGAACCGAGCCGTCGTGTGGAGATGATGACCTTACATGGACATTTTTGTCGCCGAAAAAAAAAAAAACTAGTCACAAGTTACTGTGTTTACATTGATAGAAAGCTGCACAGCCTTCGTGTTTACATAGAAAACAGCACACACATGGTAAAAAGGCAGACAACAAGCAGACATCTGTGTGTGTTTGCGTGTGTGTGCTGATCTCATTCAGTTAGTTTACAGCTAGGCTAGCTAGAGATGACTGACAAGCTAACGTTGAGCTAGCCGCTAGCCGTTAGCCGCAGCTTGTTTGTTTTGAACTTTGAGGTTTAAATGTCGACGACGACAAGCGGCTACTTTTACTTTTGTGAATGAGTTAACCTGCTTGGCTCAGTACAAAGCTGTTGACATAAAGTGAGACCCACCTGCTGGATCAAAGTGTGTTGGAGGAGAAAACGCAAGTGGCTAGCTAGCACTGACGGCTAGCCACTGAGAAATAACAACAATCCTCTAAAACAGCCGTGAGCCGGACAGACGCTACTAATCGATACCGGAAGCGTCGGCGCAGCCAGACCAACTCAATCCATCACCGGCGTTCACAGCACAGGTGGTACAGGCTTTTTTCCGTTAAAAACACATTTTAAAAATATATTTATGTAACATTTAAGCTTGTTAACCTTTTTTAAACTATTCATCATGTTTCTGAGATGTTTAATTCCCATGTAGCCTATGTAAAACAACGTTTTTAATCAAATAATTAAAAAAAAGCAGCATGCCTATGCCGGTGGAGAAATAAATAACCTACTCTGTTACAGGTATAGTACAAGTAGTTCACAATACAACTTGAGTAAAAGTACCTAGGCTAAGTATTTCCGTCAATATAAAGCATACAAAATAAAGGACTCAATATGCAGAATAATGCACCATGTTTATGACTGAATTTTAATTAGTAATACATTTATGTATTTATTTAAATCACTGATGTAACAGTAACAGGTTGTTAGGGAGGAGCTTGTTCTAATTGTCACTGAAAAACGCTGTGTCATAGTAGGCAGGCTACTGTAAGTGCACACACATCATACACCATCACCTGAATGCGTGGGAGCAACAGAGTTGGACTGCAACACAAATAATTAAAGTGAAGAGATGCTGTGACTAATAATCTCAGGTAAGTGAGCTATTAAAACCTTTTCTTTCATTATGTTATTTTGTTTTTTTGAGAAAAGATAATACAATGGCATTTTTGCATTTTTTTAACTGACAGTGTAGTAGCAAGCTGGTTTTATAAACAAAGTAACAATAACTATCTTCCCATTGAGGGCTTTATTCTTTTCACCTTGTGAAGAAACAAATTTTAATGAATTGAAGTCTTAAAACATGAAAATACACTGTTGGGCAGTGTGTAAAACAGAACATTTTAAACGGATAGGTTAAACCTGATAGGGGTGGGATCAGGTTACCTGTCCCATCATTATCTCAGCAGAGCAGACCTGGCAGCACCTTTGGCTGATAAGACAAAGAAGTAAAGTAATAATTCCTGTCTGTTTCCCTGCAGCGTGTCGCCGTACCGCTGACTGGATAGTTTCCTGCTGTGGCTGCCCTAAGAAGGACATGACGACAGCAGAAGGATGTCAGCGCCGGTGTGGAGGTGCTCCTCACTGTGTCAAGTGATAACATTTTTATGATTGAAATAATGATCTACATAGTTTTGATGTTTAAAAGTGTCTTCTTTTCTTCTCTCTTCAGGGCTGAATGTGTGGTCGATTTCTTGTAATCAACCCTCACCCACTAAGAAGGACCCCTATAATCCATCCCAGTAGAGTGGAGAGAGGACATGCCCTCATCCCTGCACCTGCAGCATGTCGGTCGGTCTGTGTCGCTCTGCAGCTGTTATAATGAAGACTTGTCTGAAAACTTCTTGTTGGGAAGCTGGATAATGTCTGACAGTTGACAAGTGCAGCAGTGGCACAGAAGTGACCCAAAATACTACTCTGATTAATTGAATAAATTTAAATTGGGATCATCTAACTGTTTGTGGCATAAATGTATCTACACTCTTGTCTTTATTTTGTCTTGTGGGATTCTCTCTGAGTGTCTGGCGCCATCATGTGGAAGAAAAACTGCAGGAGCCATTTAGTACCTGACCAAAGATATAGAGATATAAAGATATGCTTAGACATTAGGAAATGTAGAATTACAAGTTATTTAATTCTTTCATTAGATGTATTTTTGGTTGTTTTGTCTCTGCTCGCCCCTAGGTCTGGGTCCATTGGTCTCATTCAGTAATTTGTCCATGAAACACATTCTCACTTGCAACACTTCAGGCTCACCGATGCATTAATGCAGCTTCCCTTTAACACAATCTATCTTTGGACTGGAAACCAGAGCAACCAGAGAGTCAGTGGAACAACCCAACTCCACACGGACTCTCTGGACTCCACCCAGGCTGGCAGGTTCGAACACAGGCTCTCCTGTGGGACACCGGATACTGAGTCATGTGCTGTTTACAACACAGTGTTTCACCCTGCCACTTATTAATGTCATAACTGTTGCACTCAGTCTCAAGCCACGCAGACGCTTCACAGGATTAAAAAACAAAAGGAAGTTTTATGAATAGATTTATCACTCCTGACCTCATAAACCCTCAACGGCTCAGACTCATTCATTTTCATTTAGAAGTGTGATAAAGCATAATCTCTTTCTGGACTTGACCTCCTAACCAAAGAAAACAAACCATTGAATTATTAGTTATTATTAACAAAGTTTGTACTTCTGAGTAAAGTAGGATTTGAAGTGAGGGAATTAGGTTTTTAATTATAATCTGGTGCTTGTTTAGGATTGTACTCTCTACAAATAACAGGTGCATGCTGCACATTAGCAACATTGCAGTGATTAACTCACAAATTGAACTCATCCCGAATGTAATATCATATCATATCATTTAATTAGAATAGAAGAAAGCACAAATGTATTTACATTCACATGTACAGTAGCATACAATACAATTTTAAAATTACACAGTTCTCCAAAGTTTACAGTCTGTACAGGGTTAAAGTGACATTTCTCATTTTACAGTGTGGAACAATGCAGCTGAAACGATGCACACCGGTGGCCACGTCCCATAGTTTCCTCTGACTCTGCAAATCTCTGACTGAAGGTACTTTTCACCTGAGCTGGTGAGGATGTGATGCAAAACAAACATTGTGTAAAAATGTATTAAAAAATGTCTGGTCTCTGATTTGTAGGCTGAATAACACAGAGAAACACTGATAACAAATTATTTGTTCAATCTGGACAGAGATGGGGGGTTTTTTCTGTATATTTTAGCTTCCCAAATACAAACATTAAACCATCTCTTTGCTGGAGTCTTGTCACGTGGTAACCAGACAAGTTATACAAATACAAAACAAAAAAGGCAGTGGAGATGTTTTGTGAGATGCTTTACTGTCACATCAACTCATTTGTAATTGTTCCCTTGTCTCATCAGGAGCTCCCTGTACTTCTCCACCTACAGCTCTAACCTAAAGTGCATCGTTGTTCTGCGTGACTGGTGGTGACAGTCTTTATGTCGTCATCATAGCACCATGGTGGGGATGTGGTGCACCAGGGGCATCTGGTGCTGGTGGTGGGGCATGGCCGTGATCTGTGGTGGGGGAGGGGGGGACACCTGTGAGGCCAAGTTGTCGCCGCCGCCGGCGGTCAACGCGGGCTTGTGGCGCGCGCTCTTCTGGTGCGCCCTGAGGCCGGCCAGCTGGGAGTACGCGCTCTGGCACACGTGGCACTTGTAGGGCCGCTCGCCGGTGTGCAGGCGCACGTGGTTGCGCAGCGTGGACGACTGGCTGAAGCGGCGGTTGCAGAAGCGGCACACGAACGGTTTGTCCAGGGTGTGGATGCGCATGTGGGAGCGCAGGTTGCTGCGGGAGTTGAAGCCGCGGTGGCAGATGACGCAGCGCATGCGGCCGGCGGTGGTGACGGCGATGGAGGCGGAGGAAGAGGAGGGGGAGCACGAGGAGGTGCCGTCACACGAGTGGGAGTCATCTGGGAGGAAGAAAAGGAGGAGGAAGATGATTTAAAACCTTGTCTGTGCGAGTGTGACTCGAGACTTGAGATGGTGTTGATGCCCTAGAGTAGGTATATAGTATGTGTTTTTATTAATAGTATTATTATTATCATTATCATTATTTCAAAAGAAACCAAATATAATTTTAAAGAATGCTCCCTTATAATAATAATAATAAAAAACGACTCACCATTCCTGCTTTTCTTCAGGTGCTCCTCATCTATTCCGGGAACTCCAGGGATTCCCAGGAATGTGTTGAGGGTGTTTCCGTACCAGACAAGCAGCTCCTGGTCCGGTGGGATGGTCTGAGGGAGGAAGCGAAGAGGTCAAAGGTCAGTTAATCAACTTCACAACTGCTACCTGTGCACTTTCACTACAGAGCCTATTCAGTTCTTCCTTCTGACCAGCAGGTGGCGCTACTCTAAAAGACATTTAGTTACTGCTACACTCTCTCTCTCTCAGGCTTCACATCTACACAGAGGCGCCAGAGGCCCAAGCAGCAGGCCGGCTTTACGCTCAGGCCTCAGATCTGTTCTCACCTCCACCGCCTTGTAGAAGATGCTGCTGCCGATCTGAACCACCTCCAGGTTTTGCTCCTGTTCATTCCGGGCGCACTTGATGTAGGTCATCCAGCTGCGTTGATCCTCCTGACTGGCGTCGATGAAATAACGCACCGTGCCATCCTCGTTGAACACCTGAGCGCACAAGGAAAACCGGTTTAACATTTTATATTTAAAAAAATTGAGTTTAAAAAGAAAAGAAAAAAAGCTTTAAAAACACTAAAGTCAATGAGTATCAAAGAAGACACAGCTTCACAGGCTGCGTAAATGAAGCCACATTAGATTCAGCACCACACGCGCTCAGGTGCCAACTCACCTCCCACATCAGGTTGTTGTTCTTGAGCAGGTCCACGTGCTCGGGGGACAGGACTCTCCCTGTGAAGGGGCCCATCTCGGTTCCGGCTTTGATCCAGGTCTTGGAGAAGATGCCCAGACCTTCTCCAGGGATGGAGCTCTGGGCGATGATCACCTCGCTGGGCAGCACCAGACTGGACAGCTTCTGCACCTCTGCGAACAAAAAGAAGGACATGTGAGAAAACTGCATTTTGAAAAACAGCACACGCGAGATCTTAAAAACTGTGTGTTTTTAAATGTGCATGACTAACAAAAAAACTGCACATAAATGTAGACACCAGTGGAGCGGACGCCAAAGCCTCTCACGGCGCAGCGGTGGCTGGAGGGGTCCCTGAATGCAGCAAATGGACTGGATCTTATTTTAGTCACGAAATATTAAGCTACACCTTATCCTCCGTTTAATTCGATTATCTGGATGAATTGAAAGTTTTTGTTGTGCAGAGAAACCCCCTTTGGAAAGCATTTTTATCCGCATCAGAAAAGAGGGGAAAAAGAAAAAAGAAAAAAAAAAGATCGTGCGATTCTTTAATGTCAAAATCAAAGATTTTTTTTTATTTGAGGCTGCGAAAAAAGCCCGACTGAATAGGGGTTAAATGGTCCTCTATTGCCCAGGGTCCAGCAATTTGTCATGCTTCAGATGTGATATTCATTAAAGTTTACTGGAAAAGAAACGGCTAATTCCAAATTCATTATCCTTTTAAGAACTTTGTAGCAATAAATTTGCGCTGAATGAGACGAGGACTTGTTTAAAAGACTGAGGAATTTCTGCAACAAAAAAATGGAAAGGCGATTAAATGGTTGACATGCAATGAATAGCATTAGATTTAGCCTTCACGGTGCATTATGCGAGGAACAGCAAATCTTTTAAGGAGAGAGAAAGAGAAAAGCTCCGGAGCCCCATAGCTGCCAAGAGAGGAAAAGAGACTGTCCGGAGATTGATGAATGCGGGATAAAAACCCGGGACATCTCGAAGAAAGGAAACCTTTCTCTCCCCGAGGTTTAAGTGGAAACTTTCCCAGGTCAAGCACAAAGTTAACCAAATGAATTTAATGCCCCCGCGTCTTTCAATCAGCGGCAGTTACACGCACAACGAGGCTCCAAACGCGGGGTCCAGAGGCTCCGCGAGGGTTAATGTGTTAAATGGCTCGAAATAAAAACAGAGAAAAAGAAAAAAAGAAAAGAAAAAAAATGAGGGGAAAAATGCACACGAAACTTGGTGAGAAGAGCGTTTGATTTCTTTAACAGGAGCTGGAAATGATATATGATGATATCAGTGGAGAAACTGCTTAAAATTCTGCTGTCACTGGAAAAAAAATGTGGTAAAAGTTTGTATGGATAACCCTGATAAAAATGTTTTATTTCCATTAACAGGTTTGTTTCTATCTAGTTGGACTTTTTGTTTTTACTTTAAAATCTACTAATTAACGCATTTATCCACATAAACACAGAAAAACATAAAATAAATGGTAAAGACTGGATCCACATGTGCCGGTCCAGGTGAGCCTACCTCCAGCGAAGGACTGCGCCAGCACCTCGGCGGTGAAGGCGGTCTTGGGGCTGTTGCTGCTGCCGCCGCCGCACTGCCGCTCCTCCGCCAGGTGTTCGCCCAGCACGTTCCTCCACCTGCCGTACAGGAAGCTGTGCAGGATGTCCGAGGTGATCACGTCCGACAGCGACCGGCTCGGACACTTAAATCCAGATTTGAGAGCCAACGCGTCTGCGGGGAGCACGGAGCCCATGTTGCAGAAAACAAAACCAAAAAATACAAAAAGTGAAGAAAGAGAAAAGTCTGGAGCTGCTGCAAGACAAGCGATCGAAAAAAGAAGAAGACGGGGAAAAGTCGAAAGAGGAGGAGTGGAGCCACGGAGCTGCTCCTCTGTGCGTCCTGCTCCAAACTGTCTGTGCGTAAAAGCTGCTGCCGTCCCCGGCGGAGAGGGTCTCTTTATATAAGTGGCTGGTGTGACCCCTGTCTAATTACTTATTAATGACACACCCCTCACCGTGTGGACCTGCCTGCTGCAGAGAGACATTAACACACACACACACACACACACACACACACACACACACACACACACACACACACACACACACACACACACACACACACACACACACACACACACACACACACACACAGAGAGAGAGAGCGAGATAGAGAGAGAGAAACTTTTAGTAACTTAAAGCCGGATTTCTAATTTGTTTTAATGCAACATTTTTACGCAAGGTTGCAAATGCATGCCGGGTAGTCCAGTAACAATAACAACAACCTAATTCTTAAGAAAAGAAAAATCAAAAATAAAGAAAAAAAAATCTAAATTTAGCACAATAGATGTATAGAAAAAGAAAAGAATAAATCGATTAATGCGCAAATAATGAAGTTCTCAAACAGTGTGAATGTGAGTTAGATTGCTCTCTGTTTACACATGCACGTGCTGCACAGTTGTGGCTGCACAACTATAAATAGTTTGATAACGCAACAGGCGGAATGAAGCTCAGAAACAGCGCAGGTTCAGTCTCAGTGATGAGTTGTGTCCGCAGAAGTGGGTCAGTGAGTCTGGGAGCTGCTCGCCCATTTTTTTCTCAGGCATTTCGTATTCATGCGGTGGTAATATTAATTTTTTTTTTTTTTTTTTTTTTTTAGTGTGTATGTGTGTGTGTATGAGGAGTTAGCGCGGGAATAACAAGAATGGAAACAAGCTCGGTGTGTTTCTTTTTTCTTCTTCTTGCAGCATCATTGTTCGCATGCAAAAAATGCAAAGCTGCTTTGACGTGGTTCACTTTTTCAAGCCCTTGTTGAGGTAAGCGGTTTAATATTCATGGATGTTCGGAGCCCCCTCGGTATTGTGACAACGTTTAGATGAGTATATACGACCCCCCCCCCCACCCCCCCTCCTCCTCCTCTTCTTCTTTCTTCTCTATAGCCACAGTCCCTCCTGTGTTTTTTCCTCTTCTTGCCCATTTTTTCGGGGCTTGATGGACTGGGGGGCTAAATGGGCAGTTTTCCTTCTCTTCCAGCAGAGAGGACATCTTTATTCCATCCCGGGCTCACAGGTTTCCTATTCAGCTCCCCTCCAAGTAATGTCAGGGCCCTGAAAAGTGCTGCAAATCAATCTTTCATGGTGTTTTGAGGGCAATTTGACATCCATGCACTCACTCTTTTCACTCCAACAACTACAAGAGGGATTGTCCGAAGGAGAAGAAGGAGAAGAAGGAGAATAAGAAGAAGAAGGGAGAAGAAGGAGAAGGAGAAGAAAACCCGGCCAAGTTGTGCGCTCTCTTTCTCCTGGACGAATATGGACTATGGCAGTGTAATGGGGGGGAAAAAGAAGATATGGCAACTAAATACAATAGAGTTTTTTTGTGTGTGCAACACAGATAGTGAAAAGGCAAGGTGAGTGACAGGGCACGAAAAAAGATTACTGTGAAACAGCTGCTTTTTATGAGCGGGCCCCTCCTACATTTGTCTCCTTTTTCCCAGATGAAATTTCTCCGCTCTTTTCAATGGGGATTCTTTCTCATCTAGATTGATTTACATTTATAGCATTCATCGCACAAATCCGAGGTAAATGGCTAAAAAAAAAAAAGAGTGGAGAGAAGGAGGAGGGAGGGAAGAGGGGGAGGGAGGAAGGGGGGGCACGGAGGGGTGGGGCCGCTTCTTTATTAAAGAGGAATTAAATGAATTGAATTGGGGTAACGCATGGATTTGATTTGCTTATTTATGCATTAACCTATGGCTTTATGTGGAGCTGGTAAAGCCGCGGGCAATGTCAAGCAATAGCACCATCATCCTGCTTTAGCTGTTCCATTGTAAAACTATTAAAGCCACCATTCTGTCCATTTAAAGCTTATCAATTTAATGGGGATGATTGACAATTATTGCGCAAAAGAATGAGGTAATTGTTTTTCATTTCAAAGGGCAGAGCTGGGAAAGCTATCAAAGAGGCGCGTCTGTTGGTGCGGATAAATAGGAGAGTTTTACGCACATCAGCAGAGGGAACAACAGGCTGCAGAATATGTTTAAATAATAGACGAGGACGTTTCGACTTTAATGATCAAATAACTGCAAGTAAAATAGGGATTTAAAGGGGTTTAGATTTTTGGGGGGATCGTTTTCTTTTTTTTGGATTTTTGCTGCGTAAAAGTAAAAAATTTTGTCTGCGAAAGTGTTTTTTTGTTTGTTTTTTGTGTGTGATTCCTGCTTAAAAGAAAATACAATTTGCATTGAAATTGCTTAAATATTCCCAGTCAAAGAAGCACACACAGACACACGCGCGCACGCCCATACACACACACACACAGACACACACTTTTCCAAGCAGCTGGGAGCGGAGGGCGCGGGGTCTCTCGGGATGCTCCGCAGGGTCATTAAAAACAGATTAAGGTAGCTGCCACAGTGCGGAGGAGACTGGAGATCGGCTTATCTGTCGCAAAGGTGAGAGGGCTGCAGCCCCCCCACCCCCCACCCCACCTCACCTCACCTCAACACACCCACCCAGACACCCCCACCTAAAAGAGCCCCCCCTCCCCAACCCAACACCAACCCCACCCCACCTCAGCCCTCTCCTCTCTTGTTGGACAGGACACGGGGGGAGACGGGACACCTGCTTGATTTGGATGAGGTGGAGGTGTGTGTGTTTTTTTGTGTATATTTGTGTGTACTTAATTTACACAGTAAGGAAACCGTTTTAAAATTATTTTTGCTTACACTAGTGTGTTATGACTTAATTGATAAAAAAAAATCTGTATTAGTTGTGGGAAGTAACATTTTACTCAAGTAGGCTACTGTTCTTCATTTCAAATTTGTAATATATTTTCCACTTTATACTTGACTTTACTACATTTTGAGGTTATTATTGAACTTTTCACCTCACTACATTTACATGAAATAAAAAAAAAGTTTTATCAAATAATAAAATGTGATGTATGTTATAGGTTAAACTTCCCTGCAGAATAACAAGTAGTAAATGAAGCTCCTAATGTATTTGTTATAATTTAATATCATTACATCTACAATGATGAAATGGATCATCCTGCAAAATGACAGGAATTTTGGTACTTGAGTAAAAGTAGGTTAAATATAGTTTAAAAATAATTTTCAATTCAGTATTTTTCTGTTTCTATTATTGTGTGCATGTACCATCAAATGGAACAATAAAAGTCAATCTGAAAATCATCCATTGCTACAAAGAGTAATACTACATGGATGAGCCTCAGTTTGTGAAAGTACTTGGCACACTGTAAAAATAAACAAATAAATAAAAATCTCCATTACAATTAAATGTCCAATAGGCCTATAAAAATGTCTTCAGTTAAAGTAACCTACACAACTTATAGTGAAAAGTGTCATAGGTGTAAAAACATGTTTTCATATTCATCATTGTTGTCTCAAGTAGGCCTACATACAGTCATTCATGTTGTAGCAGTCTGTTCCTATGGATTTGATCCATCTATAACAATGCATCATATAGTTTTTGAATTAAATTTCCATCAGATCAGTAACCAGTAACAACTGCTGACACATCCAGCACATATGGTGCATTTTCCTCAGGTATTCAACAAAGTCAAAATGCAAATACAAAGTACTTCACTGCACTGAAAAGCACAATAAGTACACACCTGAGAGTCAAGACTGGAGGTTATAGCCATGAAAAATAAGAAAATATGAACCCCCAACATTTTAAACTGTATGTTTGTTTCCTTGAAAATGGTCATTTGATGATTTTTGCATCATACATTGCGTTATTGAATATTTTGTCACCCACCCCTGAATATTCAATAATCACTGAGAGCAGCACTGTCTCAAACTTTGAAGCCCACTCCTCTCTCTCCTCCTCCGACTGCCAGGATCTAAATCCTGCAGCATCAAACATCCCCTGCAGGAGGAGAAGGTACCCATGAATGTTATTAATAGTAATCAGACTTCTCTCTCCACCTCCATCTACGAACCATCCTGAAACAACTACATTATGAGACGACGTCTTACCACCGGGGTCACAAGTGTCCACCGGGGACGGCTCGTTTAAAAAAAAAAAAGGAAGAGGATCAAAATCAAGGGCTGGATTTGGAAACAGCTGCACAGCATCAATGTGGGGAGCAGTGTGAGGCCATGCAGGGTCCACTGTGGCAGGAGCCCCCCTGCTGAGCGCAAAGATGTGCAGCGACAAAAGCTGGAAGGAGTCTGGAGGGGGTGGAGAGGAACATCTCACTGGACAGGAGTCTGAGAGATGAGATGCTGCCACAGTTCACAGAGGAGGAGGAGAGGGAGGGACACGGACTGATACAGGGAGGAACGACAAACGGAAATGAAGGAGCATGCATTTTAACACACGTGGATGTTGATAGCAAACTGATCAAATCAAATTTCAATGCTGGTGCTCATGATGTTGGGAGTAAAAAAAAAAAAACAACAATTTAAATTTTTCATTCTTTTGCTTGAATGGCCCCGACTGTTCATGCTGATGTCACAGGACTCAGATCTACCGACTGAAACTTTTCCCCACAAGAAGCTCAGAGCAAAAACTTCTCTCCCAAATTCAGAAACACACAACTATGAGCACATGCAGTGAGCGATCTCTAAAGAGACACAGACACAATTTTCTATTTGCCGTCAGCCTGGCAGCTGTGTGGTGATGGGATGCAGCAGCTTACATCAGTTAAAACTACATTTCATTAGCCGTGACGTGTTGCTGTGGAGACGTGCTACAGCTAACGTTAAGTAAACGATACTATAACAACCACAAGAGAGGCTTGCGGAAAATTTATTTGAATTCGAGAACTGGCAATAGACTATAGAAAATATATATTTTCTGCTTTATAAAACATGAAAACATACAGTTTGCCTATATAGATATCATCTATGTATCATTTGTTAGTACACACAACAGAGCTCTCAGAAAGATTTAACACTTAGTATCAGAATACAACAGAAAACATTCAAATGCCTTGAGTATTTATCCAACAGAAAATCAGCTTAACAGTACACAATAAAGGTAGTCTCGATGTTTTTAATACATGGTTAACTGTACACATAAAGGAAAAAAAAACAAACACCATAATTAGACATTTTGAAATTATATCCCTTTTCATTAAGAAATTACGTTAATACCAGAATCATTTTTCCATAGTGATGCATCATTTATATTAGATCACACAAAGAAATAAAAAATTAATTAAAAAGTTATTAGCATTGGACTGAGTCCAACGCCCCACTGAGTCCACAGCGAGGGCTCAGTGGGGCGTTAGTGAACTGGGAGGTACCAAATAAGAGTTTTTTTTTGTTTTGATCATAATACTTAAACATAAAAATACTACATTAATTATTACACAGGTAGAAGTACAGGGGCTTAGCAGTCTTGAATAGTTCAGGTACACAACATACACAAAAAAAAAATTCTACCACTTCGTATTTTTTCTTCATAATAAGATGCAACATCAAATTTCAAATCACACATTCACAATCTTTGAACATTTTCAGTATGAAAACAGAACAGAAAAAGAGGGACAATTTTCCTGCAAAACTAATCACAGGAAAACAAATTTATATAAGTATATATATATATGAAACATATATATTTTAAATTAACAGTCAAATATATGAGCATATATACATAGTTTTACAAGGTAGCAAAGGCAAAAAAGCTATTTGCAACATCCCCCTAAGTCCTATCAGATCAATGTAATAAATTATCCATGACATTTCCATTTGAAAAAGAGAAAAAAAAACACCTTAAAACTACAAGTTAAAAGTCTGTCAAAATATAAGAGAACCCATCTTTGTTTCAAAAGTGAAATAAGATATTGCACCTTTTTTTTTTAAACCAGAGTACAATAAAATGACAATGAAAAACAGCATACAATGCACAACAGGAATTAAATTAGAACTATTGCCACTGGCTGACATTAATCCTTTTTTTTTTAAACCTTGTAACAAAAATACATTTGCTGTAACAAAACATCACAGTTTCATTTCACTCAATTATGTAAAAGGAAAACATTTTTAACACACTTTTTAAACATCTTATGACATACGACAAAAACGGTATTCAAGACTGCTAAGCACATAATCATGGTTTCATTTCAACATAACTAGAAAAAATAGATCATATTGCCTTTTGAAATGTTACAACTCTTGGGTTCATTTTGGCGGTACAATCAAAGACAGGAAAATATAGAAAAACGAAACAGCTCTCTCAAGTCCAAAAAGGGATCCCAGATACTGTCTATCCAAAATAACAGTGTACATAAGCATTTAGTAACAAATAAATGTTCCTGATTTTAGAAATATTACTTTATCATATAAGTCATTCTACAGCTAGTGTTTCTCACTAAGAAAAAAAGTCTTCAAGGCGTTGCAAATCTTGAACCCCCCTCTGTTAAAAAAGGGTCGTTTCCATCCTCTCAGTGATTCAAGTCTTTAACCTGGGCGTCGTCTCTAATGATCCTGGAGAATAAAATCAGTTTTTTGATCATTGCTCACAATATTGAACCACACTGCAACGACTCCTGTGGTGACGAACACTGATAATTAATTGGAGGTTAAATGAAAAGTGTTGTATTCAAGTTTTTTTTTTTTTTTGTCGTTGTCATAGACAGCCATTGTTTTCCAATAGATATCCAAAATGTACACTCAGTGAAATGATTCGTAGTCATAAAGAGCAGAGAGGTGTGTGTCGGTGTGACCTGACATTAATGTGCAGACAGTTGCCTCTCACTGGCTGCAAAAATAACAGTTTTTTTGTTGTTGAATGCTTATCTTTCAGTACACAACCCACATACGTTCAGTTTACCACCAGTTAAGACAACGGAAAACCAACAGATGTTTGTTATTTTTTCTTCAAAATTGTCATTTCATGATTATCAAAATTGTTTTAGATTAATTTTCTGTGTGTGAAGTTATTCATTGACTTCTTTTTTTAGGAAACGATTGAGCCTTAAAATGATCTATTTATATATATTTATGCTCACTTATTACTTTATTAGGTTCACCTAGCTAAAATTAATACCCTGCGCTAAATCCTGCCTTCTTTAAGGCTACAATGAGTTCTTTTTTATTAAAATTCTTCTACAGAGAGTTGGATTTTGTCGTCTGAACGTTGACTAATAACCAGCACCACAAACTACGCCCCTATGACAGTAGAGTTTTAATCTACACCTCTTTAAAAAACCCTTTCAGGAGGATTTATTGCAGGGCGGGTGGATTAACACGCTTGTTTGTGTTTGTTTATCCCTCAGCATCTGTACTGTGAAGCTGTGGGAGGCGTGTGGGGGCGGTGCTGGGAGTCAGCGCTCACCTGAAGGCCCGGGGCTTGTGTCTGCTGTGCGCCCTGGTTGAAGTAGGCCACCGGCTGCCTGTAGAAGTCAACCCAGGCGCTGTAGTCAGGATTAGAGGTCTGCTGAGATCCAGGACCGGCTGTCTGGCCTGAACAGGAAGAAGAGAGAGAGAGAGAGAAAAATGCCAGTGAGAAAAAACTACAGGAGCACGAGAACTGACTGAGAATGTGACGTGATTTGTCGCTTTGCCTCTATCTAGTGTTCATGAAATAAAAACAAGCACTCACCCCAAGCTTTGTTGTATTCAGGAGCAGTGCTCTGGGCTTGGTTTTGCTGACCTGTGAAGGAGCATAAGAACGTTTGATTATATCCAACAGTGCAGCGTCTTATCAAAAAGACACAAAGTTTAAGTTGAAGTCCACATAAACAAAGGAGAATTCATCTGAAACTAAACAGGAGAGCAAAAAAAAAAAACGCAGTTGCGCCTTGAGCTGCTAACAAAGACATTCTTTTCTCTCCGAGTGACACTTGCCTAGCTTTTTATAATACTGCTCCCAGTCCATCTGGCCCGTCTGGGATCCATTGTGACCTGAAACCAGACACAGATAACACCAGAGTTGACTGAGAGTGAGCTTAGCTTTTTCCCCCCTTTTTCACCTTCTGCTCCTGTCTGCAATTATGTTTCCTAATGATTTCCATCGACGGCAAAATATTTTTAAGACGAGCTCAGCCGTGAGGAACGCAACGTGCCTCATCCCAGCCTGCACAGGAAAACTCCTGAGCTGCTCTCGACAGATATTTCTGGATAATGAAACAACTTAAGAGATAAAAAACTGTTTATGTACCGTCTGTTCCTTCATTGAGTCAGACATCGAGTAAACTACTCAGCTGCAGAAAGATCAGATTCCTTGATTTGTTGTGTTTTTGCACAACAAATCCTAGTTTACTTGTTATTGCACTGACTTACTGTGTTCCTGTTGGCCTTGAGGCTGCCATATTTGAAAGGTTGTACCCCATCCTCCAGTCATGAACGTCTGCTGCCCACTTGAGGCAAAAATAAACGGATAATTCAAAGTGAGAAAGAGACAATTTCACAACCAATTTCCCACTGAAGAGACTTGTCACACCGTCGGCTCATGTTTGACCAGTAAAAAACACAAACGACTCTATCAAAAAAACAAAAAAAAGGGGGGAGGAAAGTGATGCTTACTGTTGAGGAGGAGTGGTTGGTCCTTGGTTGTAGGGATTCATACCGAAGCTGCTGTTGCTCCCCATTCCTGGGCCCTGGAGCAGAGGAGAAGGGGAAGAGGAGGCGAGTTTAGAGAGACCACACTTTGTGTTTAAAAAGCGAGCCAACAGGCAAGGTCAAAGGGCAGGGCCGGCCGCTGATGCACTCCATTAAGTCCATTTGATGGATTCTTCATGTTTAACCTCTGGTGACATCCTGCCGGCCACCAGGACCACAGCGGCCCGGCTCACCCCAGCAGCTCCCCGCATTGACATGTGTGCTCATGAATATCAGGCCAGACAATAGTGTTTTTTAAAGTAGGGGTGGGGGGTGGGGGTGGGGGGGGGGGGGGGGGGGGGACCAAGGGAAGGGGGCTGGAGCCAGACCACCTACCCCAATTCTCTCATCGATCAGCTGGCGGGCCTTTTCCAACTGCTGAGGGGTGCCTCGGATGGAGAAGATGCGCACGTTGGGGTCGGTGTTGGGCGGCGGGTTCCTCTGCAGCTCCACGTGGGCACGAGACTGCTCTTTGATGTTCTTGATGGTTTCTCCACCTAAAAGAAAAAAGCAGCGAGTCATGAAGATGCCGACATGACATCTAATTGCAATTAAATACGTGAAACGGCTGTAAGCGACATTTCCTCATATCAATACATCAAATGACAACGTAAGAACAATGTGAAAACGGTTTCTCGTATACTAGAGCAAGTTTCAGCTCGTCGTTTAGCCACAACTTCAATGTTTTGGTTCATACTCAGTTCATGCTCAGCTACAGCAGACGACTGTTTGTAACTTTTATGTTTGGTGTCGTCTCTGCTGTTTTGTGTGTATTTGTATGTATTAAATACCTTCTGTGTGCGTTTTTGTTTTTTATGTATCAAGTATGTGTCGTTTATACGTAGTTGGTTTGTATTGTCACTTATGAAAATGAAAGACCCCAGGAAGAATAGCTGCTGCTTTGCAAAAGCTAAAAAATAAACCAGTGTACATCGCTAGCTCTGCACCAAACAGCAGATAGACACAGTTAACAAGGAGCTGGTGAACGTAGCGGAGCACTTAACAGCTGAAGAGTCTGATATTTTCCTCAGGACTTGATGGAGACCGACACCAGCTTAAAGAGGCTGAATATAGAGCTCAACTTTGTGCAGTGTTCACATCTGAAACCCCTTTGTGATGTATGACGTGTGTGTGTTCTGGGGCTAGGGCAGGGGGCAACATATCATACAAAATACTTACACCTTTATGGTGCGTTCATGTAGTATCAGATTTATCATATTCAGGACTTTCTCTCACTATGACTGGTCTGGAGAGCTCTGATGCATCAGACCAGATGTGGATATGGCACCATACTGCCAGAGCAGAGGGGATTTTAACCCTCACATGTATTAGTCTGTATACAACTGTATGGATGACATGAATCAGTCTTTCTCATCTCTAGTATCTGTCCTCTATGACCTTAAGGCAGCGTTAAGAGCGGCCGTCTCTACACCAGCTCACTTGACTAAACCGATGTGATACTTCTACCTTATGAAGAGACCCTGGCATGTGTCCCACCACTTATCTACCATTCTGTGGTAACATCCATGCAAATCGGTAAACAAAAGGAGACATCTCCTGCACGCCACCCCCTCCTCTGCATCAGATGCCAGCTTCCCGACGTGTGGGGAGAGCAATTACACCAGCAGGGAGAAATGAAACAGAGCTGGCAGGAGAAAAGGGCCAAAATTGAAGCGTATCCTCCTTCTGGGATATCATTTGTCTCTTTTACCCTTTTCATTCTTGACTCTGTGTTGTCCTCCGTGATGAGAGGAGGGAGTGAACGGGGGGCATACATACAGCCGCACCCCCCCACCCCCAACACCCCCACCTTCCTCCACAATGCCCATCTAAAAAACGAAAAAGGCTGAGGGTGCTTCCCGGGGGGACACCGGGGCTGTCCCAACATCAATTACACATTTGTTCACTTGTGGCTGACACTCGGATGACCCTGGCTGACCTCCGAATGAAAACGCTCATCAAAAACCTCTCCTCCTCCCGTAGCCTATTCCTTGCTGCCAACAGACTGCACATGGGCCATTAACCCATTGTCAACCAAATGAAACTTCTGCCTTAATGAAGCCATTATGAGCTCTTCTAGTCAGACAGCAGAGAGCAATGAAGACCCTGACTATTCATTTCATGGACTGGGCTGTAGTGAGGACAGATAATACGGGCCTTATTAATGAGACTGGTTTAGTGAGCTGGAGAAAAGGAGGGGATACAAAAGTGCAACTGGTGACGGCATTCAGAGCGAAGCCAGGGGACTGGTTAGCTGCTGGTGCTGCTGCTGGTGGCGGAGAAAAAACTGCTGAGGCCTCAAGGGAAAAAATAACACCAGCAGAATGTGTGACATGGAAATTACCAAATGCAACAGCAGCGTTTACATGAAACTAGGTCTGGGTGGTTTGAGTGGAACATGTGTGATATTAGGTATTTAGTATCCATTTGCATTACTGTATGGAAAATGTTTGCAGAGTCAACTCTCTCCATCAGGCTGCTCCTCTAGAAGAAGCTTTTTCATTTTGTTAGTAATGAAAATGAATCAGTTCAATTTCTAAAGATTTTTTTTAAATAAAAACTGCCAAAAAGTGGCCGCCTACATCTTTTCAAATTGCCTTTTTTTCTTTTTTAATTCAAACTGAGAAAAATGAATTTTGCCTAATAAAATGAGTCATTCTCAGAAAACACCACAGGCTCTGGGAAGTTGTGTTTAATCGGCAGACAAATAATGAAAATGACAGTAACTGATAGTTTTCTCTTGTGTATTTGTTCTTCCCTTTGACATGTAAACATGAAGCTGACAGTAAAGTTCAAAACTGAACACTTACAGAGTTACAATAGAAACACGTGTTGAAATATCTGGCATGAAAATCTGAACAAAAATCATGAAATATTCAAACTGCTCAGTCCTCATCCTGACCTCCTCATCATTCACTAATATTGGTAGTTTTAAATATTTGGAAAAATAATCTAAATCAAATCCATTTTACGATCATAATATCGTGACATTATTCAATTTAGAACTGATAAAAAGACATCAACTTATGTCTTTAGCAAGTTTACGTTTAACATTGAAGTCCACTTCTCATTTATGTCAGTGGTGACAAAACATCTGCCATTTGTGGAGGAATATTGAACTACAGTGGAGATTTCATCCAAACAACTTTAAATTTTAATACTGAGAAAACTGAGGAAGACATAGAAAACTCTGGAAAACTCTTGAGTTTAGATTATTTTTAGATTAAATCCCTAAATCCCAGTTGAGGGGTCTTGTTAGGGGCCGTTGCAGAGAGTCTGAGCCGGTGATAAAGTCTGAGCAGGTTGGTGGGTGGTGTGATTCATCACACGCAGTGTGTGTAGGAGGTCAAAACAGAGGGGCAATGGGCTACATATGGCATCGTAAAGATATTAATCACCGCACCCTTTAAGGGACGGCTGACAGCACCCAGACCCACCGCCATCTCCACCATATTGGCCCACTTCATATGCTAATGTTCAGAGAGGGGGACGCTACGCCCAGGTTTATTTGTTTCCCTCGGCCCACTACATGCACAAAAGCCACTTGACATTTCTATTGCCATGTTTTTATCTTAGGTAAAGAGGCCCCCCCCCTGACCCCACCCACAACTGCACACACACACATACCGAGGCGACATGCATGCACACACACACTCTCTCTCACACACACACAGCTCCTTCCAATGCAATGGTCAATGACTTTTAAATAGCTGGCAATAGAGTGGGCATGAATAGCCAATAAGCTAATTCCTCCTATTCATTCCCTCGCTGCACTCTATTGGGCTGAAAGACCCTCATTAGATGCCAGGCAGCCTTCCACATGATTGAGGGCTGTTATTATGCACCTTTAACAATTAATGTCACATTACACGCATTATCCCCGTCATTAAGCCCTTAGTGAAGCCAATGAATGCCACTTGTGCTGTATACATGAGCCCTGGAGGGGAGAATAGGAGGGTGGTCACTCGGCCCCCCCCTCATTTCATCAGTTTCACGCAGTGCCAGAACACCAAACGGCGTTCAGTTATTAAAAAGGAAAATGGTAATCTGGTGAATTTGATATTCTCTTATTGAGGCCGTCTGCACTGGTGAGTTGCGCTTTTTTTTTTATGACGGCAAAAAAGTGTGAGAGAAGAGAAGAACAAGGAGTGAGACACAGATTGAGCAAAGTAAACTCATTATCTACTTTTAAATACAAGCCACAGATGAAGAGAGTTTACAGAGGAGCTAACAATATCAACAGGTACTTGAAAAGCAACTTAATAAGTAACACAATCCTTACCTTTGCCGATCACCAGGCCACACTTGTCAGCAGGTACTGCGTATGTCACCTCCTGCAGTCCGCTGGGTCCTCCCATGTTGCTCTCGCCTCGCCCTCGACGTCCCATTACTCCCCCGAATCCATCTCGCTCCTAGAAGGAGGGGGTTAGAGGGAAAAATAGAGTCAATAATAAAGAAAGGATGAATTAACTCAACTAACATTAGCTTGAAAAAACAAAAAGTACAGCAACATTTGATCCTTAAAATCCAACTAATGTTTTTTGTCAAAGAACTCAACATTTTTTTTCGTTTGTTTTTTTAGAGAATAGGAAGTTATCGTTACCTTGTTAACAGTTTCGGTTAACAAGGAAACAATAACTTCCTGTTTAAAAAACAAACCAAAAAAAAAAACTAAGAAAAAAAGTAGACATAATAAACTCTCACAACATAAAAACCTCAACATGTTTTAATGCATTATAACCAGTGTCAAACTTTGTGTAAAAAGAAGCGTTCAGTGCTTTTAATCACAGATTTTGACCACACACCTGAGCTGTTTGGACCAGTTCATTGATGAGGTGGACTGCATGGTGGCAGTGGTCGGGCTGGCCCATCACCTGAGCAACTCGGTCAGGGCTGACTCCATCATCTGCACAAGAGCAAGAGGGAAAAAAACGGTCTCAATCTGCTCTGGGATTGTGTTCATATTTGCTGTTTTTCAATGCTACAGGCGACCACAAGTATGCACATATTTATTCTAATCTAAACATTGTGCAGGTTTGAATTTCACAGCTGAAGTGAGTAGTGTCTACTTAGGGGAAAACCGCTGACTGTGGATGATCAAACTGGGCTAAACATCACTGTCTATGAATTCTGATGATTGTAGATCTCAGTTGCTCTGCATTTCCTACCAGCTGTCAGACACTGCACCTCCCACCAGGAAAAACCAGGTCAGGGTTTCCTACTGCAGCGAAGCTCTAGTGTTGTCCTTCAGCTATAACAGCTTGCCAAATGACTAACTGTTAATTTATGTGAGAAAGGGGGCACCTGCTGTGGATACCCTCAGTGTAGATTCTGATTCGTATTTGATTCTGTCCATGGATATTTCCACCACTGGATGGATTTATTAATTATATTCCCTGCAGAAACTGTTGGGATATTTTCATCCGCTCTGGATATGACAGACAGTTATTCACATAATTAATAAAATGGATTCGCAACAAGGAAACTTTTATTTCACCCTCTATCCTTTATTACCGATCCCCATGTAGTCTGCATGTTTGCATTCACTCACTGACTGTACAAGAGGCTACAAGTCTGTGGTACCAAAAAGGAGAAGACCACTGAGATTTAGGGCGTATTCACACCAGGAAAGTCCGATAGTTCACTTGTTTTGATCCGGACCCTTTTTTGTTTTTTGTTTTTTTTACCTGGTTCAGTTTGTATTCACATTGCATTTTTTGACAAACGGACCAACATTGTAAACAAAATCACATGTGTCCCGTAGTTGCTCAATCATAGGATAAAAATGATTGGCGGAAGCGGGATCTTTTCTATATATTAAAAAAAAGGGAGGTCATGGTGCATGGTGAGGTCAAGTGTTTCTCGCTGCCCTTTTACTTAGCATTTCCAGGCACAAATGTGGCATGAATGACATGTATGAATATGTAATTTGCGCAACCACCTGATTTTACAACGTTGGGGACAAAGACACACTACGGCACTTACTTTTACTCAGCTTGTCTATGAACAATTTCAACCGGCAGCCCCAACCCATGACATCACACTTTTCGCTGGGCCCATGTTGAATCTCCATACGAGTCAATGTACAGTTATATTCTTGAAAGGCATGTTTTTCACCATCACTACCACACTATCTCCTTACCCTGTTTGAACTGGATCCTGACCCCAGCATCGTTCTGAATCTTCTTGATCATCTCTCCGTTCCTGCCGATGATGATGCCGACAGCAAATCTGGGCACAACCACCTGGATGTCAAGGATAGAAAATAAAAAGGGATCAGATAAGAAAAACATTCCTCTTTCTGGATAAAAGGATGAATAAATGTCCAGTATTTGAAAGACAGAGTGGTGGGCTCTTACATCCAGACTGCTTCCCCCCATTTTGGATCCAAAGTCTGGTCTGCCAGCCCTGAAGTCTCCTTGGTCCTTGTCCCGGATCAGCTTCACCACAAGTTCACGGGCTTGCTACAGAGCAGATTAAAGGACACCAAAATGTTAATAAATAGCATTTTTGTACAAAAGTCCAGGCTCTCAATAAACACAAAGATGTTTTCAAATGTTTGAGCTGAAGACTGAAGGCATAAAATGTGTAAAATTGAGTGTAAACTGGAAAGATAGCGACACACACTGAGTTCCTCTGAGACCGACCTGCACTTTGTGGGGATCCCCAGTGATTCTCAGGGGCTTGTCTGCTCCAGTGGGCATGGGGTCATCCTGAATCATTATCATCTGCACTCCTGTTCTCTCCTGCAGGGGTACAATCAGTCAGAAACAGAAACAAGAGTTACCTGGGGCCCAAAAGACCACTCACTGTAAAGACTGGAAATGCTGTCAGGTCTCTAAGAGCAGGTATTATTTTTGATGGACACTGGTCAGTCAATCCACATGGAACATATATCAAATAAAAATCTTGTACAACAAAAAAAACTGAAATGCAATTTGTGCAGTTTAAGACCATATATAATAATAAAAAAATCTACACTATAACACATCTTTGCAAAGGAAAATGTATTTTCTACCCATTCATTTTGCAAAAAAATAAAATAAAAATACACTTCACAATCATCAATATGACTTCATACGTGGTATGAGTGCATAAAATGTCTATGTGTGTATCTACAAAGAAATGTAATTGATTTAAGGCGCCAGATTCTCAGGGTGTCTGCTGTCGTTAAGAAACTCCATTAAAGGAAACTGTTTCCAGCCATAGGTGTGGAGTGCTAGTCGGTATTTACAGCACAGGTTGATGTATATGTGGGATCGATGTATTTATAGAACAGGTTGGTGTATATGTGGGGTCGACTAAAAATAAACCACAGTACCCATGTTCGTTGCAGGGAAGATCATGTCACCCAGGGCGCTGCTGCTGTGTGGGTTTTTAATAGCTGTGATAATAACAACAATGGAGCTCCAAGGTACAGAGGACCATCAGGCTTTAGCTACACACGCCTGGGTGTTACCAAAGTACTTATACTTAATGTGTGTACTTAGTGTGACTAGTGTGGACCAATCAATTATGAAACAAAATATGAGTCGGTCCAGAAAACTTAGCAGTGGACAGTAAATCCAACTGAAGGTACCAACAGGGACCATGGTTACAAGTTGTCTTCCTTGCTCTCTCAGTGTTTCCTGTTTTTAGCTCTAAAGTCAACCATCTGATGTAGAAACTAACTAAACCAAACTAAACTAACCCTAACTAAGAAGTGTCCACGGTGCTGTAAACTTTATTCCTGGTCCCACTTTGACTTTATGTTCTCAAATACATTCAAACTGTTTGTTTCATGTCTAATGTTTGTGATGGATCAAGTAAGTTATCCAGTAAAATTCACTTTTACATCCTTGCAGTTAGGGCTGACCCAAAAAAAATCGAAGCTTCGTTCGTTGCCATGGCAATCGATCATGAAGTCCGTGATCGATTGTTTTTTTTTTTCTTCCTTTTTGACACCGGTTCTCATAGGCAATTGTTACATTAAAATGAGTAGGCTACTTGGCATCCTGGAAACCTGCCTGATTTTGGAGATATGCAGTGTTTGTTTGCCATTACTTTCATTATTTCCGCTACGACCCCCCCCCCCCCCCCCTAATATGTGGTTAAAGTAAGAGGGTTGAACTGGACCTGATTAAACCTATTAGTCACTGGTTCACAGAGTCTCCACAATGACTGAACAGTTAATCTAACTCTGAGCGCAAAATGTTCAGTGTGGCCGACTATCGCACCTGCAGCTGTTTGATGGTTTCTCCTCCTTTGCCGATGACCAGGCCGACTTTGTTGGCAGGGATGAGGATCTGTTGGATGGAGCTGTTGCCGTCCATGTCGTTGTGGAAGCCTGGACCATAACGACACTGCTCCACGATCTCACTCAGCAGCCTCTTGGCCTGTCTGTCGGGGGTGGAGCAAAGCACATTTGTCACCACAGCTACAGATTCTGCACAAAAACCTGTTCTGCGTCACATTTCTCTTTGTCGAACATTGAAAGAAGAGTCCAGGTGATTAAGAGGAGATGTGAAAAGAGATGCGAGTTCGCGCCCTCTCCGTCACAACAATAGGGCACACTTTCTGTGCAGTTTCAGTAAATCTGTCAAAGTTGAGAACTGAAAGACAAGTCTGACTGCCACTGTTAATGCTTGACACAGACCGGTCCGAGACAATCGTCTTCACACCAGAGCGACTACATAAATCTTGAGGCATCACAGCTGTGTTTTACATGTGGTGTAGAGAAGAGCTTACAGGATTTACCTTTGCATTAGATTCAGAACTTTCTTGTATTTAGAGGCTTTTTAGCCACAAAAGATTTATATAAAATAGCATTATGTGGAAATGTACATACAACAAAGTTATGAAGAATTGCCTTAGTTGGACTATATGGATGCCCTGCAAACACTAGTTTCAGATCTGATGCAAAATATGTCATTACTATTGATTATTTACAGGGAGGGAATTTGTTGTGTTTGTAGGTTAAAAATTAAATACGTTTAAAAAGTCGAGACTTACTCGATGTTCTCTGGGCTGCCAGTGAGTGTGCAGGGTCTGTCCAACATGCCTCCACTCTCTGTGACAAAATAAGAAAAATGAGAGAAACTGCAAAATCTCACATACAAAAGAATGAGTAGTCAACTATGCAGTAAAGGCAATTTTATTCACAGTCCAAAAATTACAAATTAGCCCCCCCAAAAAAGGACTCCACTCAATCTGCACAACACATGACACTCTCTGTTCTTACACCCCACGTTTGTATAAGGAAAAACTTCTCAAAGGAGAAACCTCAAATAAGAGCAACAGAGGCGATGTCTCTCTTCCAGGAACCGTGACATGTGATATACATGTCATGTGTACTGAATATACCAAAATAGAAACATATTGCAAACATATGAAGAATGTGGCTCTTGAGGAGCGCCAAGCTGCGTCCAGTCGTTTAATATACAAACTACTTTCACTCAGTCACTAAACTTTACATTCATAAGTATTTATCTTAGTTGTTGCTCATTTTAACACCTAATACTTTCCCATATGGTTTAAGAAATACCATGAAAAAAAACAAAAAAAAAAGACTAATTTAGCAAGTTAAAGTTGAAGGAATCCTAAATTACAGTGTATTTGATTATACTCTCCTGTGTGTTCAAGTCTCATATACCAATATACAGACACTTGTTCTTCTCTTAAACACCATATCTTTAACTTCAGAATAAAATCGTCAGGATGAAATGACGACTTTCAAGTTTTGATTTTCAATAAATTCACAAAATGTTGTTTCCACACTACACTGAGTGCAGACTGACAATGGAAATTTACAATAAATCTACAACATATTCCAGCATGTTAAAAGTGAGGGGGTCTGAATACTTTCTGAAGCCACTGTGTGTATCTTAAGCCGTTTTCCCACTAAAATTAGCGGGTCGACGCGGGTTTTTTAAACGCGGGTCGACCCGCTAACAATCGGCATTTGGCCCCTTTCCCATTGACCAAAATGAGCCGAGTCTGACCCCCCGCTGAGGGATCAGACAGAGCATAAACCAGTCGCCCCGCTCTCATCCGCGGTGCAAGAGACACACACAGTCATGCCACAGCCGCCCGCCGCGGAGTGTCCGTCCGCCGAGGCAGACTCTCTGGCTGGCTGACCTGGAGCACCAGGACCGCGGAGGACAGAGAGTCTGCTGCGGCCGGATGACGGACGTCCGCGGCACAACACGTCAGTTAAACAGACTGTCGCTTCTTTTCTTTTTTTCTATCGTTTTTGGTCAGTGTTCTCTGATGTTTTGATCCCAGTCTCGGATGAGAGCAGAGCGGAGCAGAGCTTTGTTTTGGTACGTGATATGGACGCGACCGGCGCGATGACGTAGCGTCACGTAACGTTCAGTGTCATCACGTAAATTAGCGGGTTGACGCGGGTCTGGCGTTCCCACTGCAAGCCGAGCAGAGCCGAGCCGATTAAAGGCGATTTTAACCCGCGTCGCTTGCCGAGTCGTTTGACCCGCGTCGACGCGGGTCAACGCGGCTCGGTGCGCCTTTCCCACTGCCACCAAAAGCCGATTGTTAGCGGGTTTAAACGGGTTTTTTGGCCAGTGGGAAAGGGGTATTATATGAAGGAACGAAGCTTCACCGTGTAACTGTGTTTATCTTTTATGGCTGTTGGCTTTGATAAGGTGTTTATTCAGAACTTACCTGAAGCAATTTGGATCTTACATCCTGATTCCAGTTGAATTCTTGAGATCTGTTCTCCTCCTTTTCCAATGACTGAGAGGAGGGGGAGAGTAAAGACCAGTGTTTAGCCTTTTTGAATTTAGACCGAGGCCCAGAGCAGTGACCCAAAAACTGAGTAGAACGTCAATACTGGTGATTACATGTCAAACATTAGCACTGGCTATAAATGAACTCAAAGGCTACTTACTGAAGCCCACCATCTTATCAGGCACTTTGAAGTCTTCTGTTGCGAAAGCCCTGTGAGAGATTAGGACATGATTAATAACGGGGACACAATATAGTAATAAAATCAGCACTCTTTAATCAGCTCAACATTTGATCAATTTTTAACATTATTATATATAAAACTTGGATTTTAATTCATAAAATTGTGCATTTGCCTGCTTAACTTTCCATGCCTTGTAAAGTATTTTATTTTTTTAAGCCCAACAGTGATGATCATAAGTATAAAACTAGACGTCACGTGCTAAATGTTTACACCTTCCTGTGTTTCGTACCAGGCTCTGTCAGTTCTCTATTAGATATGAACACTCACATTCAAATTGCATCTCCGTCCACCTCACTTAAGAATTTCAAACATAGACTTCGGTCCTATCTGATGAACAAAACTCCTCAAACTGATCATACTCGACTATAATTGACCCTCCTCTTTCTACTGTAAGGACTAAGGACTCCCACGCTCGCTCGAACATATGTAAACGCACACTTATGCTGTAGGGTTGCACGGTATACCGGTACTAGATTGGTACCGGGGTACTAACGCATTTAAAACGGTACCATACTGCGCTTAGATGGGACCGGTACTTTCATTCTGCGCCGCCGGCAGCGGTGACGTCGCCGCGTGAAGTCGCCGCATTGTAATTTGAGCCGCGAGGAGCGAGAGAGCGAGCCACAAACGAAGCAAGGTGCTTTTTATCATTACCGTTACAGCGCCACCTGTCCATGTGCCTGTGTTTGTGTGTGTGTCTGTGTGTGTGCGCCGCGCGCGAGAGAGAGACGGCCGCCACAGCCTCGTTAATAAGTTTTGTTTTTACCGCGGATCACCACTGGCTGCATGCTCTCTCTGTCTCTCTCTCTCTCTCTCTCTCTCTCTGTCTCTCCCTCTCTCTCTGTGAGTGAGTGAGCACGGCGAAGCAGCGCTACGCAGAGATGAATTAACGAAACGATATTGCGTTGATGGGGGTGGGGGGAACAGAATCAATTTGGTCTATATGGGAAACAATAGGTGTATGTTTGAGTAACATGAACATTTGTGTTTCATTCTATAAACTACTGATAACAATTTCTCCCAAAAATTACAACTGGTCAAAATAACAAAAAAAGATGCAGTGTTTTCAGACCTCAAATAATGCAAAGAAAACAAGTTGATGTTCATTTTTAAACAGACATTTTTTAATTTAGGAAGAGTTCAGATTAATATAGATGGAATGTTAATCCTGCAGCAGCAGTAACTGTTTACTGATTTCCTGTTTTATGGTCCAAAATTTTTCTATTAAAATAAAGCCAATAATGACATTTTTTGTGTTCTCTTTTTATGTGGAAAAGTACCGAAAAGTATCGAAAAGTATCGAAAAACATGTTGGTACCGATACCGGTACCAAAATGTTGGTATCGTGACAACACTATTATGCTGTCACTCACAGGTTTATTTGTGTTCTATGTGATTTTTTACTGAGGTGAGATTCCTTCTATAAGCCTTTCCAGGTTTTATTAAATCTCACCTGCACACATCTACTTATTGTATTTTAGTTATTTTTGCTTGCTTGTTTATATTATTGTGCAAAAAACAAAAACACCCATCTAACACTAGACTTTGTAGCAACTAATGTTTTTTTTTAAAAAGGCTGCAAACTATGATTTATTTCATCATCTGTCAATCTCTAGATTCATTTCTAAATCATCTAGTCTGTGATATGTCAGATATTTACTACAAAATGTTCACATCTGAGAGACTGGAACCAGCTAAGTTTTAGCGTCTTTATTCTTCAAGGAAATGTATCAAATAATCATCAAAATGGTTACAGGTTTGTTTTCTATCTATGAATGAATGATCGTTTAAAAGACATTCATCTGGAAACTACTTTTTTTCCCAGCACAGAATAAAATGATTATCTCTGAGTTTGGGACGTGTCTTTGACAGTAAGACGCAGCAACGTATGATTGGTGATAAGGGAAAATTAAGAATGTGATTAAAAAGGCAATTTGACTTGAAGCAGATTGCAGAAGTGCATTGAAATAAATGGAGTGAGTTTTCCTCTGCTCACCTTTGATGTACCATTGGACCGAGGTGGTTCCCCACTGAGAGAGAGGAGAAGAAAGCAAACCAATTACCAGGAGGGAAAAAGGGTGAAAAGAGTGAAATCATGGCTAAAAATAATATTTTAAATATCTGCTGAAGTGATGGCCAACTAAGCAGCAAAAGGAGAATGAACGATCGGTGCTGGGGGGTTGGGGGGGAGCAGATGGATATGGTCCTGCCAATCCACCGTGTTCGTGTCTGACCCCCACAGCGGGGGGCTTTCACCGGCATGGAAATCAGGCCTGCGAGTGTATGAGTGAGTGTTTCAATCAGAGCCGCTCAGAAAGAGAGAAAAGCGGCAGCTGGGTCAGTGGCTGCTGCTGCCGAATTGAATTTTGACAGGTAGCACCGAGCAAGGGTCCTGCAGGGTCACTGGAGGATGTGCCGCCACGGACGTGAACACCTGAGTTGATATCTAGCAGGTTCAATCAATTTTATGGTCGTTTGCACTGATTTCACTTCTTCTGGAAATGCACTGGGGTTAACGCTCGAGGACGGAACAGCTATGAATACAAAAAAGGGAGGTGGACTGAATTCATACAAGGACAAGGCTGCGAGATAAAGTGTGTGAGTGGCTGTGAGTGAATTTGTGTTCTTGTACATTTGATAATTAGATGCTGAGAACTACCTGCAGTGCTACACAGACACCTTTTCTGTAATTTCCACTACACTGTGGGACAACCTTGACTGAGAAAAACCCGAGGACAAGCTGTTGCAAACAACAACAGCAGCAGCACGTCAAACAAACCTGAACCAGAATTTTATACGATTTATCTATCCATGCATTCAGGGCTGAAACATCATACAAACAGTTATGACAAGATAAGAGGAGGACGCAATAAATGACTAGTGTTCCCACTTCATGGATATGAAATGGATCAAATCTTTGTTTTTGTGTGCAAGACACAATGAGATTGGATGACATTTTCTCACTACACCACACTGTCAGATACTTAATACTCTACACAGTAATGAAAATAAAAAACTACTGCTCACTTCATAGATGACCGTTTCTCCTACATATCACCACCTGTGGTGCACTGCAGCCTTTTTCACAAAATCATAAATAAAATTTCTTATCCATTCATAAAACTGCTTAAGTGGCACAAACTGGAGAAACTGATCTGTTATCACCAGTGTTGATGAAGAGAAGTGACGAGGATTAAAGGTCTCACAGGATCATTTTCTAGTTTTTTTTACTTCAATAAGTCAACGATAAGTTCTGTTCAAACCGAGTCAATGTTACAAGAATAATAAAAACACACTGGGTCTCTGCAGAACCTCAAACTGGTACTGGGTCGGTGTGTTGTTAGGGCAAACGTACTTACTGTAATATTACATGCAGATTTAAGTTTGACTTAATAAATGAAAAGGTAACTCGAGTGTTGTTGGTTTTTCCAACAAACGTGTGTCCCTTGAGGTCTAGAGAACAGGATTTACAGGACAGGCTCCGTCGCACCACAAGTTAAGGCAAAGATAATGGTTTCGAAAGATGCATTGCAACAGAAATTGTCAAACAACCTATACATAATATAAAATAACTTGTAAGTTTTAGGGTAAACATTTAACGGTGGTGGTGCAAAATCGCTGAAGATACACAAACAGTTTAAACATGCACAAGACGACTATAATTCATCGAAAGGACAGTGTTTTGTAAAGGTGTTTGCATACATGCTATCGCAGGATCAGTGTTTTCTGTGTGTGTGTCTGTGTGTGTGTAAGAAAGGCTTACCTCCATTGTCTAGTGAACGTTTTTGGCCTCCAAAGCCATAGAGGGAGGGGTCTATGACTGGAGAGGAATTGTTCATGTTGGGCATCTGGTCTCCTCCCATCTTGGCTGCCATCTGGGTGTGCAATGGAATAAAAGGTTGGGAGAGAGAGAAAAAAAAAAAACGGATAAGTGACGATATTCTTTGATACATTTCCTTTCCAAGACATCATCAAGGACAAGCCTTCAAGATAAGTGTGACATGTTCCCTTTTCCCCTCCTGCTTTCATCAGGCATCAAGTTTGTTGTGAGGCCTGCTGTGTGGAGTGTTATCTGTTTGACAGCGGCTGAAAACTGCACTTTGTACAATATTAGAGAAGCTGGAAAGCCGCCCGCTACACTTCTTGTTGAGACTACCGACACCGGTGTTTTCCTTCAAACATCTGTCATGTGCCAGCACTCACCGACTAAACTGGCTTTTTCATGCCTTGGCTGACAAATGACACAAACCTTTGCGACGCACGCCGCTATCTTCAACTGACTGGATTTTCCAGTAGACGAGTTGCCTGAAAGTTACGATAGCCGTCTACACACAATGACACAAAAAATACATTTCCAGGTCCTCACTTCAAGCCTCAAGTGCAGGCTGTTTGTACGAGCGGTAGGAAGCTACTACGATAATGATTTTATTCACACTAGTGCCACGGGGGGTTACGTTTTACGAGCCGTAGTTTGTGCTAGTTCCATATTCGACTGCTGTTTCTGTAAATTTGGATAAAAACTGAGTAATTCTCACAAGCTAACACCAACATTGTTATGTTTTCGGATTATTATGACCAACATGTTTTCCACAAACAGCTGTATAAGAGCTTAGCTACAATAAAAACATTCTTAAATAGTCAGACAAATCTGCAAATATTTGATGAAATAAAAACATACATTTGATGCCACTACTTTCACTTACCAAATGTATGAGGCTTAACGCCCCCCCTCACTAGTCGTGTCATGTGAGAAGACAGTGATATTAAAAGTTAATCATATGCTTCACTTTTACACCCACATCAAAATCAGTGACTGACTCGAGGAATGATCTCTACATTTCTGCGCTGCACCACACATACATTACTTTATGTTCCTCTGGTGGAAAGTGTACAACTGCTTACACAGGGCACTTATTTGCATTACAGCTTAGCTAAAAATCAATCTATGTCTATTTTCAATATCATCCACTTGCCGACCTAAAGCAGATGCTGGTCTTCTGCGGTGATGGACACTTAAATCTTCAGTTTCGCTGCACGAGAGCGCCAACAGCATTTTCCACTCCCCCGTTAATCTGCCACCTCTCCTTCCATACAAAAGTATAGCATTTCAGAAAATTACACTAAATTGACATCTGTGCCTGACTGGAATTTCTTCTTCCTTTTTTTTCCACAATATAAAAATATATTGACGGCAATTAGAGTCTTCCATCACCTTCAGGGATGATTATCTACTTCAGAGCGCGCCGGTGGAAGCGAGAGGGGTGCGATGGAAATAAGGAGGCAGGAGAGGAAGCAGGTGTGGGGTGGCTGTTTCACATGACATTACTGTAGCTACAACGTGTGTGTCATGCAACATGGAAAGCATTGCAGTCGAAGTCAACACGGAGGAAATGGCTGCACTTTGTGAAAGAGTTTCACAAAGTTTTTCTTCGCTAGAACTGAACTCAAATCTGAGAGGTGCTTGCCTGTTTTATCAACTGCAGATTAGGTTTAGTTAAGTTTAGTATCCTACATTAGTGTAGGAAATAGTTTATGTTGTTTTATTTATTGCAAATCAACGAGTGGACACATGGATCAAAATCTGGCTTGAACAGTGAGGTAAATATGGAGGAGTTTACTACAAACACAGTTGGTCTGATGGTGGTTTTTGTGGTTTTGGACGTCCACCGAGGCCTCGTGGGAAAACACCGCTGTGACTCACTTTTTGAAGGCAATCTTCACTAAAGTGAATATGTTAAATGGTTTTCATGGTAGTAACTCAGTCAAGCTTCAGATTTAAAGTCTTACAATATAAACTTAAATGTCTGGTTTGTCAGAAAGTAAGAAATTAAATCACATGTTGTTGTCACATGGGAACTAAGTATTCAGTTCACATTCGGGAACTGAGACACCTTGTCCATTGGCCACTGTGGAATGACTGTTTCATCAGTAATCGACACTATTCATGACTCTGACCTCGATTCAATGAGGTTTTTATGTTTTGACAAGACATGGTGTGATTATGTTTCACTGGGTTAACAAGGGATTCATGTTAATGGTTATATTTAGGGTCAAAATGGGTACATTTGGTGACAGTGAGACTCTGGCATTTTGCAAACAGAAGGCGAGCGGAGCGAGGACGGATCTGATAATTAGCCAATGGGAGGCCAAATCTAGAGGTCAACATCTGCTGAGTTAATGGACCTTCACACCCACTGGTCTGATAATTGTTTAATTTAAAAATACAAAAACAAAACTGTAATTATGATGCATCTGTAGGTTCAGGATTTAAATGTCAGAAAGAGACCGGTATTGCTGCATTAGTGAAACACCTTAGGCCTCAACTCCTCTCTCTCACCACTTTCCTCGTTCTCATACACCACTTTGTCATTTTGCGTGTTATTATAAGACATCAGAGTGACTTCTCTTTTCTGTAGAAAACAGTAGCAACAGATCCAGATCTGTTGTCACCGTTGTCGAGCGGATCACATGAAATGAAATGTCCCCTCAGCTGGAGGCCGTTTGTTTCGGCCAATCTGAGATCGTGTGAACGTGGTGTGTTCACAGGATCTCAAAAGATAAGAAAGTAGATGGCGCGGTGGTGGGGGTGGGGCGGTGACATGCAGCAGTCATGCCATGTGTGTCACTGAATGTGCTCAAAATTAGAAAATATAACTCTACACATATACATAGGGCTATAATCTTAATGTTAATAATAATAATAATGAGAATTCAACTTTTAAACTAACCTACCAGGATGTGTATGCACATCTCAGGTCAATCTAGATTACAAGTTTACAGATAAAGATACACACTGTGTGTATATATAATCTACACTAGGGGGGAAGCTAAACTAGCAGCTGTAAGACTAAAGTCCAATTTGCACACTAATAAGTGCGGACAGACAGCTCTACTTCAATGACAAGCCTGTCTACAGTGGTCATACTGAGTGATATTGAACTATATAGCCTATCTGTTAAAATGAGGTGGCCACAGTGACCATGCTGGTTTTGTTTTCTCATGTATTTTTCTCCAGGTATTTTCCAGGCAGCAAATGGAAAAATCCTAGTGTGGCGTGGAGAGCAGGAGTGGAAGAGGGAGGCTTATTTGAACAGATGACGTTACATTACATGGCCTATCTGTTAGGACACACACACACTCACACACATGCTAGCAGGCTAACAAGCAGCTACACTTCTTTTTAGCCTGCTCGGTTGTGTTATTGTGGTTTCCAACATCTGCTTCAGACAAGCTTTCACATGAGGTTGAAGAAGGGAAATGAAGGAGAGGAGGAGAGAGGTTGTTGGTGGTGGTGGTGGGGGGTTTAAACGTCAGTGCAGCATGTGGTTGTTACTGACCGAGCTTCCCCTAGTTTGTGTCTCTAAAACTGAGGCTAAAAAAACAACCCCAGTTTAATAAAAAGCTAACTTGAAAAAGCAGCAGCGTGTCACGTCAGGTTTTGTGTTTAAAATACTCAATGTAGTCAACGTCGTGTAGGTTTAAGAAGATCCGGGGTCTCCAACTGAAACTTGTTAGTCGAGTTAGCATCAGTGTTAGCACGCTAAGCTAAGTGCTTCAACTTCTTGACTTGACAACAGGTTGCTGTGTTGTTGTGTGTCGACTTAACTTACTTTAAGTTGCGCAAAACTTCGACATTACACGTGGCCCTCGTGTCTTCCGTTAAAATGTGACTTGTGTGGTCGTTTTTTTTAACCAGTTTTGACTCTGTAATATCAACGCGTCTCCTCCTCGCTTCACACACTCAACTCTAATCTGTCCGCTCGCAGCTACTTAACGTTAGCCTGCTGCTGCTAGCTCAGCTCGGCTCGGCTCGGCTCGGCTCGTTGGCTTTGGCTGCATGAGGAGTGTCTGTAGTAGTAGTAGGGGGGTCCGGGGTGCCCCGACCAAAAGGAAAAGTCCTGCCCTGTGCCTCCGACACCGACGCCGACCCCGCGGTTCCGAAAGCACCGCACCCGCCGTCGTGTTTCACCGGATAGCCTCTTTTTTTTTTTTTTTTTTTTTTTTTACCTGTCGGACCCGGCGTATCGTGTCTGCGAAGTCATCTTTCGTTCCGGGCTGAGCCACCGAGGCCTGTCCCTGAACCAGCTCCGCCATCATCATCATCCGCCTCGGCAGCTGAGAGCCACACTAAAAAAAAAAAAAGAAAAAAGAAAAAAAAACAGCACACGTGCTAAAGCCAAAGCTCCCGCGAGCCGCGTGATCTCGCGAGGAGGTGATCGCAGTCAGACCACATACATAACAGCCACACAGCTATGTGCATACAAGGATGAAGTATGTCCGCCTATAGATCACATTTCACACACAAAACACTTTATTTTAATACGGTGTAAAAAATAAATAAATAAATGAATGAAAAAATAAACATATGTAAGTGTTTAAATGCACACAAAAGAACCGAAAGCTTTAAAAGTAGCCTACATTAAATTTGTATTTATTTATTTGCCTTTATTTAACCAGGTCGGTTGAGACCATAGACTGTAGGTTGAGACACAATGACCTCTTTTCAAGGGAAGCCTGGCCAAGACAAAATGAGGCAATAAAAAACATAACAGTTTTAATATAAATGTAGATGTTTTGTTATCATGTCTGATTGAAATCCATGTGATAGATATAGCAATTCTATAACGAATGCAGTAATGCATACAATAATACAGTCTCCGGTCAACAGTCCTGCCATGAATAATAGGAAAACAGGTAGGTTTTGAGTTTAGAGAAGTTTTGTACTGTCTCAGACTCTTCATAGGACTCCAGATAATGATATCACATGATCTGCTGCAGGACTCGTAGTTCGTTGTTTGTGACTTTGTATGTTTGGGCTCCATGTAGAATGGATTATTGTGACTGGACACACACATTTATCACTGTTCTGAGTGATGGTTAAGAACATAAACATCAAAACACCTCTTGCCATGATGAAATATAATTCAGTTGCAGGCTAAATTATTCTCCCTCTAAACCTGTTTGAACAAACATTTCATCCATCATTAAAGTTTCATAAGATGTGTATAATATATGAGCTGTAAGTGAGTACATTGAAATATATCAAGACCTAGAGTCACTTGTATGTGTAAACACACTTAGATTAAGTTGATTCAGGTCCAGATCCTCATATGCCAAAGTTGTGCAACTGCTTTGAAATATTGAAATACTTTTGACACAAGATTTATGTGTGTTCACATGTGAACATTTGCCTGACCTCTGGATCTACTGTACAACATGTGTTTGTTAAACAGGAAAGACAGAGAGCACCAACACACTGTAGGCTACATCCACAAGAGCCAGCTAGTCATGCCAGAAGTTTTAAACTAGTATTTGCTATATGGTTAAATCTGTCAGAAAAAAAAAATCCCATCTGACACAATAAAATGAAAATTGAGGAATATTGGTTTTCTCCCCTGCTGCACATGTGGAAACATCTATTGTTGCACATCTGGAAAATGCCAGCAGCCAGACAGAAGAAAGTAAAATTGCTGCAAATTTCCAAACTGTTTATGCAAAATAGTTCCTGCTCCATAAATTGTATCCAAACCTCATTGAATAAAGTGGACCAGAAAAGGGTAAAAATGAATGTGTGGTCCTGTAGAGTTAGACACAGTTCAGGGTGGTTATAGTTTTTTGTTCATAATTAAGTTTTTCTTCAGGACAAATGCATTAGAATAATTTTCTTAACAATGCATCAGTGTCTAGTGCCTTGTGGTATTAAAAGCCCAAATCTGTCAGATATTTTTAGGTCAAAAAATGTAATTTTAGGACATAAGCGGAAACACACTAGCCTGAAGCTAATAACAATTCTCCTAAGATATGTGCTGTTTCTAAATACTTAAATCACTGTTGCCCTCTGCGGTCTCTCATATGTATTATGTACATGCAGCTGCTTGAACAGGGATGATTGACCTTGAGTTTGAGACAAGCAGACTGGCATGCTGCGTCTTACAGACAGCCGTGCAGATATCAATTTCCCCCTCCTCGTCAGCCCCTGGGCATGTTATCACCTCCAAAAAAGAAGTAGGGAAATTAAGTGAGAGCTGAGGGGCTGTTCCCAGACCAGCCCCTCTAAATGAAGACCTCCAGTTTAGCATGACTAACGTATGATCCCGGCCCCTGTGAACATATTGCTGCCATGTGCTGTCCAATGTATTCAAACCTGGAGGTGGCTGGGAAAGGATTTTAGAGCTCTGGTATCAAAGGGTAAGTCAGGTGGTGGCCGTCATACACAGCCAGATGATGCATACATAAACATACATATAGACAGTTATTATGAATTCAGCCATCTGGTCAAACAGCCTAGGAAGTAAAAGTATAGTTAAAGCAGGTGTGGGTCTCTGGAGTCCTGCCAATCAAGCAATGGGATGTGTGTGTAGCTGTGGTTACCGAAGCAGGCTGATCAAGTGTCACACACACACATACACACACATAACTTCCTCCTTGTCATTGTCTGGCAGAGAATAGACTCTCGTTCCCAGGGTTCACTGTGGTGAAGCTGTAGAGCCACTCGTCAACTGAGTTCAACAAGGATAAAAAGTTCAAGAAATCATCAACGTGCTGATTAACCAATCCATTTCACGTTTCCATTTTCATTTTAGTGCTGTGATAATTTGATGTTTTTGAGGACAGGTAAGTGGAATTCATGTCCAACTGCAAAACAGAGCATTTAGGGAAAAAAAGGAACATCAATACTGGCACACTTAGCCTACTTTCTCTCTCTTTTTTCTTTTTTTTACCTCCTCCTCCTTCCTCCTCCTCAATCTGAAAAGAACAGGCCATATGAAACTGTAATTGCTTCATAATTGCCACAGTTCTGCTGTGGGCACAAATTTCTAAAGGCAGGATACAAGAAACGGATAGTGTTTCAATCTGGAGACCTCTGAGGTATCCCAGCTTTCATTCAGGAACATGCTGTTCATAAAGAGGGAAGCAGTGAATAAAAGCTGGTGGTTCAAACATATTTTCACACTGGGAAAAAACACAGTGAATATGAAATATGAGGCGCTTTTTTTCCCTCCAAGTTTTTTTGTTCTTATATTCAAACTAGGTTACATGGGCTATTATCACAGTTTTTTATGGTTAAAAATACATTGTTGGACTTGGGTATGTATCAACATCACAACAACAGAACAAACAAGGATGTTTTGTTTTCTTTATCCTTGTCAAAGCTTAGTGCATTAGCAACAACAACGCTTAGTGAAAGTTAATTAGAGGGTTAGCAGCTAATGTAGCTTTGAACCTTAGCTTCAAACAGGGGTGAGGAGTGAGCTACAGGAACGTCACTGATTATTTGTGTTTTTCTTTGAACAAAAGCTGCCTGAATTAGATTTATAGCGTTAGCAAAATCATGTCCACAAACAGTAGCTAGTTGCTTGCTAGTAGGTCTACAGGGCCGGCCCCAGTATTTCAGTGGCCCTTAACAAGATTTTGTTTGTGGCCCCCAAAGCGCACAAAAGCGCAAACACAAAATCACATACACTGCTTAAAACTGAATGAACAAACACACACACAAACATGTGTTGAATGAATTGTCTGATGTCTCCCGTTCTCTTTCACTCCTTTAATTCATCTTCTACTGTGTGTTATAATTAGCTTATCCTATTTTCCGATACATTGTTCTAGCTGCACATTAGCAGTTGTTAAAAACATGTGTAGCTGACAGTTAGCCTGCAAATTATAAGCAATATATTGTAACAGACTGACATGTTGTCATGAGTTTATTTGTTGTTCTTTTGTGTTTGTGTTCAATTACAAATACAGGCTACTTGTATTTGTAAGTGAATAAAACTGAGAAACCAGCATGGAAGAGGTCTATTGTCTGGACATTACAATATCATCACCATAGAAAAAAAATACACTGACTGAGATAACAAAGCACATTATTGACTGCAAATATAAGTTAGACCAGTTTTGAGGTGGTGAATAAAGAGAATAGAAAGGAGTATCATGGATGGTGTAAGAGCAGCATAACAAACAGAAATCTCTGACAGGTAACATCCTGTCTTGAAAAAGAAGATTGACAGATGAAAGGGATAAACAGACCGGCTTTGTCCAATAATAGGAGACACACACACGTCTACCTCCTTGTTTTTTTTTTTTTTTTTTTACCTTGCTTCCATTTTACTTTGCCGGCCTCCTCCTCCTTCACAAGCCACTTTGCTTTGATTCAGCTCTGTATCTGTATTTTAAATGACTCAATTACATGGGATCCCGCGGTGAAAATTACGGATGTTTTCCACTATTTCTCTCCACTGGGACACCATGACCCCTCCCTGGCTCCAATAACCCCCCTCCTCCTTCTCCTCCTCATCTTTTCTCCATCCCTCTCTCCTGGCCTCTCTCTCCACCTGTCCTATTTGCCTCCTCTCCCACAGTCGCCCATTTTTCTTGATAAACGTTGGGCTGTTGCTGTGTGGATCTGCGACTGAGAGGAAATAATAGCTAAATGGTCTTGTTTGTGAGCTCTCTGTACAGCGAGCAGACAAAGAGTGTTTTGCAGGTAATTTTTCTGCTGTCACTATACACAACAAGACCACCGAAAAGAGTTTCTTATGGATGACACAAGGCGCTGTGCGAATCCAAACACCAGGCATGACAGAAATAAAAGCACATCAGCAGGCAGAGTCTCCAAGATGGACAGAATGTTTTTTTATTCATCCAAAGGAAAGCTGTGAATCTTTTCAGCACTTTAAACCCACAGCTTATGGGGGTCTGAGGCATTTTAAAAGTGGAACCTATCTTTGATGTACTCTGTTGGTGCTGAATCTACTTTCAGGGTAAAACCCTCACCTACTGCTGTGTCGCTCATACTCACTGAGGTGCAAAGCGGCAAGTAATGCTCAACCAAAGTTGAGCATTAAGGTGGCAATACATTCACATGTCCCATGAAGCAAAACATGTTTTCCTCATTTCATGCATACCAAGTTGCACATACTGTATATTCAACAGAGGGTCTGCAAAAGTTTTATGTACTGATACAATGTGACTTCTAGGATTCAAAAGAAATGGAATCCCATTTTATCTTTGTCTAAGACAGACTTTACAAACTTATGGTGTACCACACTTCTTTCTGAACCACGTGAGAGAGCTGGTTTCTTTCTATTTTCTTTCTCTTTCTTTTATGAAATAAACTTATACACCAGATATGTATGTCGGTACCAACATTAGACATCAACTTGTAAACCATGTGGATCAAGTTAAAGATCTTTACAATAAACATATAATTTAAACTTAGAAACACTTTATATCTAGCAATTTTTATTTATTTATGAAACTAACTTTAATTTATGAATTGACAAAAAATAGCAAATACTGTAATATCTTGTTGCAGAGTTTTGGACCTCATGTACTAAATATAGAGATGTCTTGTCCAAAATGATTATTATTGCCAGGTTGACCTTCTTCTTTTTCTTTATTATATATATATTCAATCAAAATTTTTCTTGATACAAATGTTAGGAATTGCAGTGTTGGGAATCATGCATGGGTTTGCTATTAATGTGTGAACTATAGTTCACAATGTGAAATCTTCTTCCTCTATTTTTCTGAATTTTTGATTGAGAGGCTTCTTTTACTTATTAATTTATCTTTTTACTTATTGTATATTTTGACATTTTTACCGTAATTTAGTGGAAGCGAAGGTGTAGTTAAGTGTCAGTGGTCAGGTTCAGACTATAAAGTGTGGGGACACACAAATGTTATTATGGATGTAAATGGTTACACATGCGCAGTGTACGTTTAAAAGATGCAGTAAATTCAGTTTAATTTTAAAATATACAGAATTCATTTGGCTTTAATTGTGATTTCATAACGTATTTGCTCGACTCAAAAATGTAAGCCGGTTAAACACCCACCTCAAACAGCCTGCATACCCTGTGGTGTAATTTAGGCACCATCAGAAAACATTGCATTACCATCCATCATAACACACGCCATAACAGCCAAATAACCAGCGCCATTAAACATTTAGATCGTCCAAGGGATTCACTGTGAGTGGGGCGAACCAACCTACCAGCAGACCTACCTTGAACCTGATAGCCCCCCCACCCATTCAACAACTCGCAGAGCAACAGATCGAAGAACATAAAGAGTGTGTGCCAGCAAACAAACCCCACCGGCAGACCCCCAGGAGAGGAAGGGAAGGAGAGAGGCACGAGCCAGAGCCCCTTGCAAGCAAATGAGGGAGATAAATCTATTGATTTGAGATCAACCTGCTGCATTACTGCTGCTGCAACGGGGGAAATGGGAAGTAGAGTAATAGTGGCGTAATAGTGAAGGAGGGTTTTTAATAGCTGCAGCTAAAAAAATAACAGAAATTCTATTATATATTCGAGCATATTATTGATTACCGTATATTTTGAATCAAGATTATTCAAGGATGGATACAAACTTTAAGGGCTTTCAATATTTCTTTTTTGACAAAGGACACCATGCAAACTGAAATCTTCATGTACTGCAGGTTGGTGGTGGTCTCTGTATGAAAAAGGAACAGGTGGTTCAGTGCCAGACTCAACAGGTCTGAACAGCTGGGAAAGCAGACAAGCAGCAGTCTGCATGGATCTGAATCAAAGCCAGTCATATACTGACACCCACAGAGTCACAGTTGATTTACACCAAAAAATAAAAAGCACGTTCATTATCAGTGCGTACTGTGTGGTGTTATGGATGAATATGTCACCTAAAAAACGAAATATGTGAATGTTGAATGTGAAATTTAGTTTTGAGTCCTGGGACTGAGCATTTTGTGTTAGTCTCAAGTTTTATGACAGACAGTCAGGTCGACCAGAGGTGACAGATTGTAGCTGACTACTGTAGCTTTGGAAAAATCCCCAGTAAACACAAACAGTGATGGTCAGTCAGCTTTGAAATGAGTCAATGGGTTAAAGTGCCACTCTTTAGCCACCAGTCTCAAATACGAGGCACCATTATTAGGAAGGCTGTGCAATGGCATACTGGTTTCTTGATAGCCAACAACTGTGCAGCCTCTCCTTGACACTTTTTTCTGAGGAGTCGGTCTGTGTGTATTTCACAATGACATCACAAAGTTCCAGAAATCTAGACCGTTTGTTTTAAGGCACAGTTTCTCAATATTAGCCATTAGCATTTCTCAATGAATTGGGCATTTTGACACTCTCAAAAAACATGCAAATCTCATTTTATACAATTAGGGACTTTTAAATGTAAAGCTAGAGCTGGGGGTCAGTAAGGAAAGTTTAGCATGGAGACTAGAAACCCAGGGAAACAACAGCCTCAACACCTTGTTGTCTCTAAAACTGTTCCCAGTCTGTATGAGATACTAAGTTGCTTGTTGCAACTTCAGATCAAACGAACCATTTCCCCCAAAAGTCCTATGGACAATGTAAAATGTTAGCAATCTATAACTCTATGAAGCTGTAAATTCATCTACCAGATCAATCACAACAGAGTAACTTAATCCGGCATAGAAAAAGGTTATTGATCCTGTTAGCCCCATGGAGCCTGCAGACTCCAGTGTTAGTGGGTAGCTGAGCTACATTTTGTTGTAACAGGAGACAAGGAAGTCCTCACACTCATTAACCCTTTTAGATGAGCAACATTGAGTAGCAGGCAAAATATTTCTATTTTTCCATCAATATTTCATCACCGGCTCAGGCCAAACAAAGCCAGGGGCTTTGACCGTAATGGTCCCATCTGTCTATAGATCTTCAGGACATCACCATATGGATGTCCTTTGACACCAGAAAATAGGCTTCGACATCAAGGAAACACACACACAGGATCCATGGATGTTAGCTAGCCTGGAAGGCAAAGTGTATCCTTCTTTATTTTGATGGTTCCTCACAGATGGGCTTTTGATGTTGTAGCAAGAGATCAAATTTCAAGAGCAGGCTGTGAGTGAAGTGGACATCTCAGCTATTAGGACAAATCAGTGCTGTCTGAGTACATCTGTGACATTTACATCCAATAAGAAACATGAGTATTAATTAAGAAGAGGATTCTGTCCTCAGTCGCCTGTCTGCTCAACATCACTTTCACTTAATTTAGTCAAACTCGTTAAGGAGAGTTTTGTTAAAACAGTCAACTATCTTCTTATCACTATCCTACTTAATATATAAAAGGTACAAATATAAATAATATATGAATAGTAAGCCAACAGTATTGGCATGATACCCTGGCCTGTAAATTGCTCATTGTTTCTTAGCAGTAAGAGAGTGACCTCATCATCTCTGCCAGGCCCATTAGCTTTCTGCAAAAACCTCAGGGGAACAGTCCATTAACCCTTTACCTGCCAAGTAAAGTAGCATTTAGTGAATGTTGAGAAACAACAATCAATTGACAGTTTATTCAGATTTAACTGAATAGGGTTCTTAGTACGAGTTGCAATAAAATACGATGTAATGGTAAAAGAAAAATGACAAAAAAAAATAAAAGCAGGATAACACAAACAGAAGCAGAGGGGCAGAGAGAGTGCAGACACCAGACATTAGAGAAAAACATTCAAATTCATCATAAATGATCTGGATCTGCCCTGAAATGTAACAGGTTTCCCTCTTGCCCATTTCCCATCCCTCTATAAAGTGTGGTGCAAATTACTTCAGTATGTTTTGCATAATGTTGCTGACAAATAGAGGGACTTTAAAATCATAACCTCCTGAGGTTAAAAAAAAAAGGAAAAAAAAAGAGGTGATTGAGTGAAAGTTAAATTCAATGCAGTCACCTGGAGACAGGTAAAAGAAAGACTCCAGAGGACCAGAGACAGAATGACAACAGAGCCCCCACATGACTCCTTGGGCTTAAATTACACACAAGCCGCAGTGAAGGAGAACCACTTCGGCCTCTAATTGGTGGTAATTAACCCTCCGTGGCCATTGTTCCTGCTTCAATGTGTTGTCAAAGGAGAAGGGGAGGGGGGTGAACATGGGAGCCAACTCAACGCTGACAGGTAGATGGAGAGATTGAATGACTGCAAAATATTCTGATGGCTAAAAGACAGCAAATATTAGCGTGTGCCTTGTTCAGTTAATTATGCTACACCCCCCGTAAAAAGGAATATCATATCTACTGGGTGAAAATCTGGCATTCATCATTTCATTATTGGCCATTGTACTACAACTAATGATAAATTATAAATGTTCCCTGTAGGAGAGTGTTTTTTAAAGGCAGAATACAGACTTCATGAATTGTTTTACATATATATATATATATATATAGTATTTACTTTTAAGGAATTATTAACCATAACTGCAGACATCATGTCTTGTGTGTGATACCTACTGTATATAGCATATATTAATAGACTCCCAAAACTTACCATAACTCATCAAGTAAAGAGATTTTTTCCCTATTCTGGTCAAAACGTTGTTTTCTATCAATTACCTGTTGCTGATTTATCTATTAACTATTAATAAAGCTAGAAAATGTCACCTTAAAGCAAATTGAACAGGGAGAAGAATGTGCACTTTAAAATCAAGTGTCACCTTTTCTTTTCCTCCAAAACACTGAGTAGTCCATTTCCAGCATGGCTGCCCTCCCATCGCCAGCGGCCCCTGTGCAGTGTGCACTTCATCTCAAGAGGTCACGGACCTTGATCATGAACAATAGACTCCTTTGTACGCGTGCTGTTGGAAGAGTGACAAGGACTTGAAGGTTAGTCGACCTGGGCTCCTGAGGAGACACGGCCGCACAGGAGTGTCCATTAGGGCTCGGCCCTGTGACGCCGCTGACTTTCATGTTGTGCTATTGTTACAGGTCTCTCCCCTGAGAGGCAGACACAGAGTGGGTAATGAGGGGTAATTGGCCCAGGGTTAAGGATGATTAATTCCCTTGGTCAGGTGTCAGCCAGTTTTCATACCTGGCTTGCTGGGTAGACGCGTAGGAGGGAGGATAAGGTGGATGGAATATGAGACACATTGGATGTGCACATACACACACACAGTTCTGTCGCGTCTTAAGTATCAAGATCATCTGAACCCAGAGTGGAGCCAACATCCAAAAAAATAATTTATCTATTCCTGAAGCAAACAAACGTCGACATACTATATGTGCATACTCTGTCACATCAGGAAAAATTTCCCAGGATCATATCTTTCCAGAAACAAAGTTGAAAGGTCACTACGGCCCTCCCCCTCCCATCACTAAAGCCAGATTGAGATTGATAGCTGTCCCCATCCCTCCTACCTCCCCTTCAGCTTGACTGGCTAATCTGAATACCTCTCCATCCATCCCTTCATTCTAACCGGGCAATTTTGGACCCTGATTATCTTGCAACCTGTGTGTGCACGACAGTAAATGCAGGGGCTGGCTGGTAATTGACCAGGCAAAGACTGAGACGCCTGCCGTGTAATTGAGCGGGGGCTGAGGGGCTCTCGCAGGACTGAAAGGGTCCGAGGATTCCTCATTGCCCATTAGACCTGGCGGGGGGTCTCCTGTGCCTGTGGACTCCACCGTGAGGCCCACACCGTGCTCAGCGCTTCAATGCGAGGACTGACACCTTTCAGTGGCGGGGACCGGGGGAGAGATTTACACTGAGACAGCTGCTGTGTCCTATAGATTGTGAAGGGTGATATGATATGGACCTAAATCTAAAACATACAAACACCTGAAGACATGCAAATCCCAAAAACATCCTCAACCTCTCCAGAACCTAAACACTAGATCAAATATATCTCAGTAAAGATGTAATTATTGTAACAACGATCGTTCAATATACGGAACACAGTTTGCAGCGTGGAGAGAAAAATAGACTCATATTGGTTTGTATTTCCTGTAGCAGAAGGAACAGGCTCTCACAACATGGTAATTTAAACCGTGGTTCAATATTTTGCGAAATTGCCTTGTTCCCTTTCTTTGCAGACATGAGAAGGCAAGCGTGGTGCTGCATTCTTATGTTAAATATGAAGCTGGGGTCTGTTAGCTTAGCATAGCATAAAGATTGGAAACAGGAGGCACAAACATCTAACAAGCATTTAAAAAAAAGAAAAGAAAACTCTTTGGTTTTTGTATGAATTAAACAAATGAAATCTAACAATGTTTATTAGTGAGCTTTGGAGGGGCGGGTAGGTGGCTCTGTTCAGTTCACTGGAAAAGTTTGTGCATCTTCTGGTCTAATTATTTGGTTAAATGTTTGTCCATTGCTGTCAGTGTGCTGTCAGAGATGACGGCTGTTATTTGTGCAGTTTGCAGTTTACCTCAGTTTGGCCAACCTCTTAAATTTATTTGTTTGATTTAGTTGTTTGTGACCAATAAAAGTGGATTTTGTGCTCCTAATATATGAGCTCTTTAGAACTTCATTAGTTGTTTTTCTAATCGGTTTACATCATTCATCACTAATATGTGTTCCTGCCATTAAAGTGTGTTTTCTAGTATTAATTTTAAATCTAACCTCAAAACAGTGAAGCCTTATTAACATCCTCATGGTCAAATCTTTGTCCACATTGACTTGTTTTGAGGAGACAGAACATCCTTCTTGTCCATACTAGGTTTATCTATTTTTCCAAAAGGCAATATTTAATCACACAATACTTCTTTGTCTTTGTCTTCAAAATGCTCCTGTCTCTTTCCTCTGTTCTCGAGGCCCGGGGACCCCATACTGAGCAGTGAAACATACATATGTGGCCAATTGGTTTTCCTTCCATCTGACTTGTGCCATTTGAGCTTAGAAATGGCCTCATCACTTCTGCTCCAGTGGCTATCAGACGAGCTACCATGTTCACTTTCGCCTGTACCAAAACTACATCCGCGGCTCCTGCTTCATCTGCATATTGTAAATATGATAGTGTCCTCGCTGCCCCGAGATCTTCACGGGGCAGTGAATGTACGGCCCAGAGAGTTAAACAGGCAGGCATTAATAAAGAGGCTGTCAGCTGAAGACATGAACTATTAATCACCAACAAATTCATTCTGACATGGCCTGATGTGTGCTACTGCAATGTCTGCATTAGAAAGTGATGACACATTATCTTTATGTTCTGTAATGAATTAAGAAAAGAGCCAAGGAAGAAAAATCAAAATTCATTCACATTTTATTTCTAACACAAATGTTTCCTAAATAAGCAACTATTATTCAACTATTGATCTACTGATATCAATTACCAGAAAAATAAAGGAGATAAAATACTAGGAGGTAAGTTTTCTGAAAATATTCTTCCATGATTATCAGTACACATGATTTAAATATCAGTTTAGAGTCATGATGATACAGTTGATAGATTTTTATTGTATTCCTATATTCTTTCATCACCTAAGAAATCCTAACTTTCAAGCCTAACCTAAAGCGTTTACAGCAACAGTGTGGTGTGCTAATGCTAATAACTAACAGTAGACAGTAAGGCGAAAGGTAGACAATGGAGGCACAAGGCCTAACCTGCTACTGCTTAAGACACAGTGGAGCGGGATGGATCACAGGATTGCAACAGTTACTTCTTGTTGCTGGAGAAACCCTGCAGACGATGGTGTTCCCTTAACCTGAGGGAGAAGGGAAAAAAAGAGTAAATAACACAATCTTAACTCACAGTCACATGTCTTGTTGCTGTTTGGGAATAATATCAATGTGCAAAGGGTGCTAACCTGACAGCGTTGATCCTAATGAATCCTGAGGCATCACATGGGTCATAGTCTCCTTGCACGTCCATGCTGGAGCGAAAAGATGAGTCAAAAAAGAGGCAACAGGTCAATAGAGACCAACTGTCAAATTTCAGGGTGAAGGAAAACATAGGTCAGGAAGGAAAACACGACAGGATGCTCTGGTAACGAAAACATTAGACATGTTTGGAGTAAACAGTAAAAGTGAGAGACATGGAGTCCGATCGGCTACTGAAATAACTGGATCGTTGATAATCTGCTCCGTTGAAATAATGTTCCCATCGATTTCCCTCTGAATGCTCGTCTTTAGCATTGTTTGTCCTGAATAACGAGGAATCAATACTGGAGAATGAAAACACGCTTATGTACAAAAGCACACAAAAGATGCACATAACCCACTTTAAGACAATCCCATCATATCAATTGTGACCTAAGTGTCGAGCTGATTTCGTAATCTGGTGTTTCTGCCTTCCACTTTATCCACTTCTCCTGCAAAAAGAAGTAAATCTATAACTTGTGCCGGTGCTTGTTCTATGTTGTTTAGGCTGCTTGTTGTAGTCGTCTCGTCTTAGTGTGTGCGAGTCTCACAAAGAGTCTGTGTGCTGTGTAATTACAGCAGTTTCTACCTGCAGTGCTTAATACACTCCCTCACTGAGTCCTCTCCTCCCTACGACACCCCCAACACCCAATGTACAGCTTGCACTCATTCTTCAAAAGCACTTAGCAAAAGAGGAAATTGCCAACAAATGATAGGATAAACACTATAAAAAGAAAGACCGACAACTAAATCATCAACTCTCAATACAAGGCTCCCTACCCGGCACCTGAACATGATTATGAGTGAGTGGCTTTAAAGAATACAGCTCTCTCTCTCTCTCTTTGTGTGTGTGTGTGTGTGTGTGTGTGTAAGCATGTGATATTTTGTGTATTCCTTGAAGAAACCCTGCAGTCTAATTGAGAGTGGAGGCAGCGGACAGCGAGAAGGGTGACATTTCTGTCTCAGATGGGTGCGGTGACGGGCTGTATTACCACTGTGTTAATGACGCCGTTTACTGTGGCATGTGGAGAGACAACAGGATGCCAGTGGGGGTCTGATGCCTAGTCTGGTCTGTGTGTATGTGTGTGTGATTGTGGCAGGTTTTCAAGTAGTGGCAAATACGTGTGTGTGTGTGTGTGTATGTGAGAGAGACTGCGGCTGCCTCCAGGTGTATCACTGTCAGGTACATGTAAATGTCTATGGCGTTATGATAATCCACAATTACCCTAATATAAAATAATAATATATAACAGTGGGCTTTCCTGCTAATCCAATGAGCACTAAACATACATTGAAAAAACATTTGATTGTATTTGTACATATTTTGTGTCTTTTGTATGTGCTATCATCTCATCATCTTTTTCTTTTCTCAGTTAATAGAGGACAGAGCTGTCAGGAAATGAGGGGAGAGCAATGACTTCAACTTCACCCTTTGCCACTACCAGTCACACCCTGTTCAGCTTTATCAGCTCTCATCTCGTGATTTGATTCACATTCAATATGATTCTTGATGATTCAGTTATATCAGATAGTAGTGACAGTGTTGAATAAAGCTTCTTCGACATTCTTCAGTTGTTTCCCTCAAGCACGTTAAGTGTGTAAATTGCACATTATGAGCTAAAGTGTGAACACATTTCATGGTAATAAAGTTGTGGACCAAGGATTTATTTTCCATGGACAATGCAAAACAACTAAAACATGAAACTCTCAGAGACTCTCAGTAGTAAATGCTTAAGATAGGTACCGTACAGATATCAACTTGGTTTATTTATTTTATTTTAGTATTATTATTTTTTTAGTTTAGTAAATTTACAGTTACTGTTATTTTCAATTTTAACTTATTTGTGCCACATGAAATTCATTACAGCTTAGCTCAACACCAAATGCTATAAATGTATTATATTATTGAATCTTTTTTTAAATTATTAAATATTGACAGTGGTATGGGCCTCTGTATTAGTCAAGCTTTAAAGATATATCTTTTCCAAACTTTAATTAAAGTACTCAGCCTGGGTAATTACAACTGAGTCTCCTCCACTAGCATGATGGAAAGTTTAGTTTTTGTCTCCGAATGTGCCTGCATTTGAGACTGATGTTTTTTTTTTGTTTGGACCATATGTAATGAGCTCCTTTATTGTGAACCACTGTGCCCATCTGTCTGTAGCCCCGAGGACTCTGTGATGCTGCAACACTACACCTCTGGCTCTGTCACACTGTTGTTCGAGCCGAGAAGCGTGACTCAGAAAGGTGAGGTGTTGAAATGAGAACATGAGCCTTCGTCAGTGAGAGTTTCTAAGCAACTGACTATTTTGAAGATTGATGAGTCATAGTTTATCTTGAGTGACTCAGCAGATGGTTTACTGAAAACAGAATATCAAAAATGACAGAGAAAAAGTACCATACTAATACAATAAAAGGTTAAAGGGGCTGAATGAATGTTCAGTGTGAGTACAGTATGAGGTCTATTTATCTCTGTCTTCTGAATGGCCGACTGTGTGAGCCGTGTTTCCTTATCCCTGCCTCTCTGACCTGCTTAAATAGCATGACACCCTGGCACTTTCCTCTCACAAGCCCAGTGAAATCCTCTCTCTCCTCTGGCTGAAAATGCCATTAGCTCCTTGACTCTAGGGTAGAACTGGAGTGTGTGTGTGACTGAAGTGGAAATAGAGAGGCATATGGAGGGGTTTTTACTTTGGTCAGTGCTGAGCCTGCCCAGAGGCCATGAGGGGTCAGCCTCCTGAACAAACCCACTGTTACCACTGCTAAGAGGGCACTGGGGTGCAGCGGGAGGGGTGAGGGTCGGAGGCTGCCCTCCAGGAACTGAGCTTGACACTTCTCTGATGTCTTTGTGAGGCAGGGTCGGTTTAATATGTTGATGTGGAGGTCATAAGGGAACTTGGGCGAGCTGACCTGACGACAGGCTGACTGGTGAACATGTGGGACGGCTGCACTGTGCCCAGCCCAGAGCAGCCAAACACAACTGTCAAGTAAGAACAAGCACACACTTTGATTCATAGACACATGGCTACTTCTGTTTTACAAGCAGCCACCCACCCACACACACACACACACACACCCCTTACCTGACCAACTCCTCGTTGTAAAGGGACTTGGGTGACTCTCGTCCCAGGATGTAGACATGACCCTTGAAGACAGACAGCTGTACTCTGCCCTCCACATTCTCCTGGGACTTGGCTACGCAGTGACGCACAAAATCACACTCGGGGCTGTACCAGAAACCTGAGGTCAACAACGAAACAGGAACATCACATGACACAAAGAAACAGAACTGTAAAGGTCTGTCTAAAAAACAAAGTTTCAGGAACCACTGTTCACAGTTTATTTTAACACAAGGAAGAGTCAAAACCCTGAATGCTGTAAAATGTTAATAGCCAATGACAGAGTGATCATTTTTCTATTCGTATTTATATACTGTATGTATCAGTATAATGTTAATTGACAATGTTAAAACAGAATATGGGACTGAGCAAATGAAGAAAGAGGCAAATCCTCCCCTAGCAGCGGTGTCTACAGGGGGCTGTGTGATGATCACCGTTCCCCCTCAGGAGATGTGACTCTTTCTGCGCTTTCCGTCTCATTTCTGTTCCAGGTGAAGTTCATCAACCTCTTTCTTTTCTCTCCATTTTGCAGATCTGGCCCGTCAGTCTCTCAGACAGATGGGCAAAGGATACGTCTGTATATGTTCAGAGGTCAGGCACGCCCCACTCAGCAGGGGTCCTCCTCTCATCAGCGGCTGACCTCCACCTCATCATCTGGCCATGTTCAAAGACACAATCCTTCCCTGCTTTTATTACCTCTGATTAGGCAGTCACACACAAGACCCATTTTAGTTCAGAGTCAATTACATTTTGTGTTAATCCTCATGTTAGCTATTTCTCTATACGTCGCTGTAAGAATTGGGTTTTATTGTTATATTATTGTTTTTGATTGATCATCTGAAAAATACCTTTTATTGTGATGCTTTGGAATTTTAATTTAAATCATTTGACTTGAAAAATATTCTGATATCAAACTGGGAAACAAACAAGCAAATTATGTAAATTTGATTTATCGAGCAAATATTTGGAACCTACGCTTGATACATGATATACCTCATTAATCAGTTCTTACAATTTACATTAATAAATTGTCTTTAAATCACCAAAGCAATAAGATGACAATCAACACAGGAGGGCTGTTGTTTACTTTCCACTCATCAAATGCTTACTGCACTATGGGACGCCATGTAGGGCAATGGGATGAGCAGGCGCCCCATATGCAGAGGCTATAGTCCTTCCCTACGTCATTCTCCCTCTCTCTGCCTATTTCCTATCCCTCTCAACTATGCTATAAAATAAAGGCAAAAAAATGCCCCCAAAAATATACTTATAAAAAAAAAGCTTACTGCACTATGCCTGCACCTTCTGTGATGAAAGATTGTGCAGATAAATAGTGCAGTATTAATGCAAAGCAGATGCAGGACAGGTGGATTGTTAACATAAGCCACACCACCAGCCGTCTATTATGCATCTGCAGAATTATTAATGGTTGAAACCTAGGTTTCTAATAGGTTTAATCTCTGCCCTGCTTCTGAAGGTAGGTGTGTGTGTGTGTGTGTGTGTGTGTGCGTGCGTCTGTGTGTTTGCTTCCTGTCTCTGGAGGATATAACTGAAGTGGCCTAGTAGTCGGTCTCTAATGGCACTGATCCTATTATGTGGATGAAGGTGCAGGAGACTGGACACCGAGCAGAAGGGAGGATTAAGACACCTGAGCCAAGAAAAGCTCATGCACACACAGGCAAACATACTTAACACACAGGAACATACGTACGCACATCCGCGTCGCTCTTATATAAGGGGCACTGTGAAGTTTTCCGTCACAAACAAGCACCGGTGACCGTCCGTGCAATTTTGGAAAAACTCCAATCGTAACAGTGCAAAGGAGCATAATGCATAATCTGATGTATCCTTAAATAACATTATGTCATACCTGGCTGAACAAAGTCATGACTTAAGCAATAAGCCAGAAGGAAAAAAAAGGGAGTGAAAGACAATTGTTATGTAACACAATAACATCAATCAAGATTGTGTATTTTAGGGACTTACCGTTGTAGACGAGTTCAGAGAACTTGATACCCAGTCCCTGTTTGATCCGCCGTACCTCTTTGTCCATGGTGAAAGTCTCGATGTCTAAATGGGCCTGTAACAGGATGGTGCCTCCTGGGGTTTCATAAATCCCTAAAAAAAAAAAAAATTCAACAAAAAAAAGAATCAACAAAACACATCAGTAGCTTTTTGAACACAAGTAAAAAGATCAGGAAGATGTGCATGTGGCTTTACCAGCCTCTATAATACTGCCGTTATCAAATACTCAACACAACGTCTGTCCTCATTTTCACTATTCTATATAGTCTACCAATTTTCTGAGATCTGAATGATATAAACTTGAATCTGCAAAGAAAACACTAATAGACATTTAGATTGTGTGTCTACACCTTAATTTACCACAACCAGTGGTGCTGTCTTCACCATCATCAGTGGCCATTCATAGGGACATAAACCGCAAAACCTTTTTATCTGAACTAACTACGAGGGAACAGCTCTATTAGCCATCAGCCGTTTGACAGACAGGCCTTTGCAGTGCTCACAAAATGTGGATGATGCCTGTCCTAGGTAAATGACAGGGTAGGAGGCCCCTGCCAGCCTGGAGCCTGGACCAGGGCTCTGCCTACCCTGCAATTTACCCCCTCTGGACATGGAGGGAGGGGTGAGGGGAGAAAAGATGAGGTAGATGACAGGAGAAATGAAGCTGTCACTCAAATGTCAGCTAAAACAAAAGAAGGGCAGAGGAAATGATAGAAGGCAGATCTGACAACAGAAAGGAGCTTTATCAATCAATGACATCCATTTTTGCGAGAGCTGACTTTTTGAAAAACTGTGTTACTTCAAACACATGGTTCTTCACATCACCTGTCAATTTGAAAGATAGTCACACATTTTTGATTTAAGCTGGGCTGCCAAGCTGCCAAACAGATTCTCTACCACAGCCAACGTACAGTGTTCTCCTGACTCAAAAACCCATTTCTGAGATTTAACAGATGAGCACAATTTAATCTCTCCCAATCTGGTGAGCAGAGAAGCTCAAATCTGCATGACCCTAAATACTCCAGTACCGGTCCTGATCTGAAAATGGAGAAGCACTTACTATGTGCTGGTGGCCAAAAACAGAGCTTAGCAGTGCTGCTAATTGTCCAAAGCCTCAAAAGACTGCCACCTGAGCCAGTATGGCTTGTGGCTCTTTGGTGATCCAGGGCCACAGAGGGCACGTAGGGACATTTCCGCTGGCTCTATCAGATAAATAAGTTAAAACTGCCCTCCAACTCAACTTGGCTTAAGTGCTCCAAAAGAGAGCTAGCTTAACAGAGAGGAGCAAACAATGAAATGCTATCTGGGTAAGCTCCAACAGTGGCAGTTTGGTTAAGCTGAAGGAGACAACACCCCCTGTGGTTTTGAGGTTTTAATCTTTTATACTGTTACTGCAGGTATGCTAACCATGCTGCAGGCCTGCAGGGGTTCGGGTCGGGAATTAATTCATCCCGAGCTGATCTCCGCCTGCCCTTTGGGCAAACTGTTAGGTCAAAACAAGTGAATAAAAGCTGATCAATATCTTAAGACGGACAGAAATCAATAGGAATATTTTTTTTGTGAATAAACAAATAACTACATTAAATAAATGAATAAGTTAGCACGACAGCGCTGTGATTTGACAACACCAGGAAGTGGACATGAGGCTGTTCATCATCAAAAGATACAGCCATTTCCAGCCGCTTTTGATCGGTGCACCAAAGCCCATCACCCACGCACAGGTCAGAGGTCTGACAGCGCTGTGACAGGTGGGAAATGTTAGTCTGACACGCAGGCTGTTGAATGTTTTGTAGCAGTGACAACATTCTTGACAAACCATTTTAATCCCCCCCACACCTCGCTGACCCCACACAAATAAATATGACCCAACACAAATAAGTATGACATGTCCCCATTCAATCCCTCCCATCATCTATTCTGCTAACACGACTGCCATTCCAGAGGAGACCAACATGTACACTCAATGGTAGTTATTCAACCACTTGGACACCTTGTGCTCCACCTCTTCCTATTGCTTCAGTGGAGGAAAAAGCTTTGATCTTTTGTTCAGCCGAGGGGAGAGAAAAGTGGGCTTCCCATTTTCCAATTTCTACCTGCCAAGTTGCGCCACAGCCACAGACTGTTGGCCAGTCAATTTGCCAATCATGGCACATTGTGTCGTGGGGGAAGAGGAGTATATGTGTGTGTCCATGTGAGCCTGCGTGTGTGTATTGTTCAAAGCAGCGACAGCTCACTGGACTTGTAGATTTCCTCTGGTAACATAAAAGAGCTTTTCAAGTTACATGTTGATACCAATCATGAAGAGAGAAAAACATCCCCGGTGCAACTTCATGTGCACATATGTGATCGACTGTCTATTTGTGTTGATCCAGTCAAGCGTGTGCGTTCGTTATCTATCACAGTGTGTGTTTTCTGTACATGTGTGTGCATGCATAAGTGAATGGGAGTAACTTCAGTCTCTATGATTCCAGGTGAACCAGAGGAAAAAAATTTTTCTTTGAGGAGAGTGTGTTTGCCATCCAGCCCACTTTTATGAAAGCAGAGAAAGCAAGTGTGACACTCAAAGCACTCAAGTAAAATAACTGCAAATTGCATGAAAGCATCGGAAAGGAACAGGAAGAAAAGGTTTTGAATAGATGTAAAATTTAAATACTGAAAATATGTCCATCTCGCTGCATTTACAGTCCATATCACTGTTTGTGTGAGTAAAGCAACCTGTCGGACTGAGTTGGCACAGATAGAAGAAAATGTCACTAAGTCAGACAGATAATAATCAAGTATAATTTTTAATTCCTTACCTCTGGACTTCATCCCAATGAAACGGTTCTCTACGATGTCAATCCTGCCCACACCATGCTTTCCTCTGCAAGAAAGACAAGGACATTCTCATTGGACACCACAATCACTTCTCCTTGTATTAGTTTAGGCCACATAACTAGATTAAATAGTCTTAATTTGCCTGCCAGTATCAAGCATAAAATCTAGAAAAAAAAGGAATACAGAGTTAAAAAGTGCAAAAAATTCAATATAACACAGTGCCAGAAGGGAATTCACATCCCGGTTACACTGTCTCCTCCTTTATTTCCACAACACTCAGCATCACCGGTAAATTCAACATTAGATGTCAAGCAGCCTGTTTCCCTCTTTATCTCCTCTCCACAAATATGATATTTTGAGTGGCAAAGCTGAAAAACTATTGTTGTTTCCACTGGTGATGGGTATTAATTCCATGGCATTAGTTACAAACAAGTCTATGATGCATGAAATGAAGACGCAGCAGTAACGTTAAAACAAACAAACCCCCATCCTGCTTAAACCGCAAAGGCAAGAGAGGAAACTGTTTCCTTAGCATCAGTCAACTCACTAGTATTGCTCTTCATTTATTCGGACAGTTGGGAAGCAGAAAGATAGACAGAGTGGAGGAGACACAGGGGGGAAATTCTGGTGGGATTTTATCCCAGGCCAGCTGCGACTGACACACATCGCTTAGAGGTAGTGAACTTAACCACTGTTGCACCTCTGGGGAGATTTACACACTTTTCTGACGGAGAGGCTTCCTTGCTTGCTAAATGCTTACCCAATCTCATTAAGGTATGAGAAGATGTCAAGTGCTGAATCCTTGGATTGGCTCTCCTTCACGTTGGTCACCTTCACAGGAACTCCTGAAGGGAAAATGTATATATATATATTTTTTATCTTTAATTTACATGACGTCATCTAGTACTGCAAAATAGTGCCACAGTGAAATTAAAGTAATATCATAATCTATAATGCAGGAAGAATAGCTTTGGCATTGCCATAGCTAATGGGGATCTGAATAAATCAATCAATCAATTATCTATGCTTTCAATTAAAAAATACCAAAATGTTAAATGTTATCCTTCCTATGCTTCACAATTACTCAAATGTAATACAATAAAAATAGCATTGCTGCCACGGTCATGAAATACTTAATCAAAAGGTTTTTGATGTATGATATATTTTACTTTATTTGTACATGATGTAAGGAAAAAAATATATATCTTCCAGTAGAAATTTGCTATTGACACATAATTTAAATAAAGCCTGCCACACTATTATTTGCTCTTTCCGACAGGTATGGTGAAAAAACAAGTACCGAGACTAGTGAAGCTATCAAAACAGAGCCAACAAATAACACAGAGTAAAAAACTTTACCTTTCTACAGCCTAGTTAATCAACAGGGCAATAGCTTTCGAAAAACTAATGGAAAAAATCACTTCAACTGAGTAAACTGTCCAAAAATAACAGTAAAGAGTTGATCAAATCTGTTGACAAGTGCTCATTATCTCAGTCACTGAAATCAATAGTCGTCAGCTAAAAGTGAAAACCATTACAAAAGGAGGTGGTGAGAAGGGCTAATAAATTCAAAGGCTCTGCTTATTTGAAAGCTGTGAAATCGTGGGCAGGCCTTTACCTAATTCAATTACACACGCAGCTTTGTTACCCATACTCTCTTTAGCTCTTAGAGTTTCTTTTTTTTTTTTTTTTGCCTCTGAGTGTTTGTGTGTTCATGCGCATGTGCAGGAGACAAAACACTTGCAGATCCACCATCCATCTTCCTATTTTTCTAACACACAAACACACACACACACACACTCACACAGTTTTTCTTGAAAAGACACCCACGTTCACGCCACACACTTCCTGTCCAAGCCACTTAAACCAAGTGCACATCAATCACTGTCATGGACCTGCTTATTCATGGCCTTCAATGAGCAACACGGGCCAAAGGTGGAGACAAGGACACAAACAAGAGACATGGGTGAAAAGGAGCGTGCGAGTCCATGTGTGTGTTGATAGGGGGAATTTAACCATTTGTGGACTTTGCAAGGAAGAAAGGTAATAAGAAAAGAACATGCTGATATCCCCCATCCATCCATCCATCCATCCATCCATCCAACCATCCAGCATTCAGTCCCATGCACGCCTGCAGTTGTCAGTCAAGCAGGCCTGAAGAGAAGAGCAGCACTTCTGGTCGCCTTTCAGCCAGCGTTTACAAAGCCCTGGTAGGAATGACACGTGAAGGACTTGACAAATTTTTTTAGACAAGGGCTTTGTTGACGGCCCCATTCTCATATCACGGGAATCACGGTGGCTCCCATGGCAGAGGAGAAAGTACCTCCCAGAGCAGGAGAGGGCAGTACGGATGGTGCATTATCAAGGCCGCGCCCCCTCCCAGATACCTAATAATTAGATTAAAAGTTCAAATAAATTACGTGAGTGTCTGAACGTGGGAGTGGAGGGGCTGGCCTTTCGTCCCTGCGCTCTCTCTTTTTCCTCGCTCTCTCCATCATGCGGGTTCTATCATTCACGGAGGGGTCTTTTTCTCCCCGTGATCCTTTTCTTCAGTTTTTCGCAGCCTAACAGTGCAGACAATGGGAGCGCAGACACAGTTGTAGGAAAAATTACTGCTTTACATTTTTCCTCTCTGTCTCTTTTTCCTCTGCACTTCTTTGGCATGAAAGGAGGGAGGGATGATTTTTTTTTTTTTTAAAGGGAGAGGAATGGGGAATGGAGTGTTTGACGGGGGAAAAGGTTCCTGTCGTTAAATATTCTTTTTTAATCAGTGAGAAAACTTTGGTGAGAAAGGCAGGGATGAAAAGGTGGGAGGGGGAATGAAATGAAACATTCTTGTGCTGATCTTGTGCTCAGAGGGAGGAGTAGGCTCGGGCCTTTGTGTGGACAACTAAAACAGCTTTTGTCATAGGGTGCTCAATAAAGGCACAGAGAATATGTGTGAAAATGGAGCACAGGGCTGGAAAGAACCCGCGAAACCAGACTAGGCTTTACTACTGCATCACTGTTTTACAAAAGCAAATCTCATCCCTAACTGAACTGACAGCAACCTACTTGCTCTGGTGTTAAACATTTTCTTTGGGAAACTGGTAAAGTGATCCGGGCACCACTTCAATGCAGATGCATGTTAGCTACGAAATGACATTCCAGTTTGCACTTTAAAAAGATTTCAGCAGCTTGAGCTTTAATAACGTCAAATATCTCCAGTAAATCTTTGACTGTGTCTTCCCTCAAATTGCAAACAAATTGCAAACTTCCCTCAAATTGCAAACCCAGCTAATAAAGCTGTCAAGCCCGTGTGATCAGAGGATCTAGTGTCTTTCAGACCATTGATGTTTGTGATCTTCAGCCACCGCTGGTGACCAGGGATGAAGGGACATTTGTGCCATTTGCCCCAGGCTTGGATGTTTCTTGCCATTTTCACTTTGCACAAACACGTGACGCTTTCAACTATTCAGCCTGTGGCCCCCGTGGCAATATATCTAATGAGTGTTTCTCTGGCCCCTCAGGGCTTGGTGTATTAGCTGGACTTAATGCTTCCGGCCCGTGTGTGCGCCCCCGGGCCAAACACGGCAGCTTTGGACCAAGTAATGCTGCGAGGGGTTAAGGATAAGTCTGGGTGGTCAGGAATGGTGATAAAGTGCAGCCGGGTCAACATTAGAGCTGTAGCCCCGTGGCTACAACCATCAATGTTAAGTAACATTAAGAGGTGTGAACTAGACTGGACAGTGACTCTTACAGATAGATTACAGAGGCTCACAACTGATATTATTCAATGAAAAATATGCAAATTCAACATTATTTAAATATAAAATTGATTTCAGGAAACAGGGGTTTTATCAAATGAAAATGTAAACTCTCAAGTTTACTGATTTTAAGAGGCCACTGCACAATTTGAGAGATGATGACTATAAAAATTGTCATCTGTAAAATAAATTAGCAATAAACCAGATATTTTCATTTTCAATTAAATTTCATAATTCCATCTAAGTGGTTTTTACCTTTAATTTTAATTGTCCTTAATAATTTTGACTTGATTTCCATTAAATAAAATAAATACTTATAATTAGTTTAAATCATAAATCCAAATGAATATCATAAATTCTGAACAACATTTTTTTGGCAAGTTACATGTCCATCTACATCATAAAGAAGTTGTGAGGTTAAAAAATATATGAAGGTGAGAGAGGAATCAACAGGTGACGTGTGTGGCAGGTACACAAACCGTTTTTGAACTCCAGCTCCAGCACATCAGGGGTGTTGGGAGAATCTTCCGGGTTCTTGGTCATCAGGTACAGGTCATCTGGAGCATGGGTCTGAAAGAAAAACACAGACACTCACTCTCTCTATTTCGAACACTTTATTCCCCTTGATGAATAACCGGGACCTTCTGAGACCTCATCAAAGAGCAGCACCGCAAATGGAGAGACTATTGTGTGTGAAGTGATAACGGACAACTGGAGACACGGCGGAGAGAATAAAAGAGAAGATGATGCATGAAAAACGAAAAACTTGAAAATGCCATCACGAGTTGTGTGAAGACAAAAAAAAAAAAAACAGAAAAAAGAGAAGAAAGAAAAATCAATGTTCCATTTTTCTCCTCTATTTGGTTTCATTTTCCCTCGCGTGGCCCTTCACCACAGGGGAAGGTGGGGAAAAGTGGGATGTAGCGAGAAGGAGAGTGGGGAAGGGCAAAAGAAAGATGACTCACATCCTCAAGAATAGTGAACAGGTCAAAACACACCTGATACTATGAAAGAAACCTATTTGAGCAACATTAAGTGCTCTATAATATTCTGCCTGTCTGTAAAAATCTCCAACCTGCCAATTCTATCAAGTGTGTAGAGTTTCTCTCTACCTCTGTTTACCTGCTCATGTCTTCTGGTTTTACAGTTGTTATAATTTATTTTCAAATTATAATTTTGATAAATGAACATCACACTACAAAGCCTCAAAGTCCACACCTGAAATCCACTAAAGTTGTCCTGGGTGACAGACATTTGTCGTTTTTTTCCAGTTGGCGGGAGCCGGGAGCGATTTCAGTAAGTCATGGCTGGGACCTAAAAGAGCGTGGCCGCCTGACGTGTCCGCCCAGCGATGTGCCCCTCCAACAATTACATAGCATTAGGACAAGACGATGGCCAATGTCTCCTGAGCTGAGGCAAATTGCAGGGGGACTATGCAAAATAACTACTGGGTGCATTTAAATGGAAAGCTTTACCAGACACTAAATCATCATACAATAACTAATCGGCATCCGCTCGCCGCCTGTCAGAGAGGAGAAAACGAGCAGCGCAATCACTTTCCTTCCTTTTAACTAAACACCGAAATTGACTGAGAAGGCGCCCGGCTCCCTCTCCTTTATTTTCTGCCTCACAGCCCTGAAAGATGCCAAATGAGAGTGAACAGGAGTGGGGTGAAATGACTACCCTAAAAAGCCTTTTGATGCATACTCTTTGAGGGGGGAAAGATGGACTGAATTTTAAATACCGGAGAATGAGAGAGAGTATGCTTCCTGTGGTGTTATATGCCAAGAAAATGGTTGTCTTTTTCAACCTTCTAATAAAACACAGTACAGCACATTGGCTGTAAGAGCATTTTAGGTGGCGGGTTACGAACTTACAGGAAAACTTTATGGACTGTTTATACATTTCATTAAAGCAATCACAAGTCATTTTTTCTTCAAAAAAAAAATTAAAGAAGTCTTTTTTTCTAACTTTCTAACAAAACTTCCACCTGATCAATTAAAAACATTCTTTGTAATTAATGCAAATTCATGCCTCTGACTGGGCAAAAACCCATGCATGCTCCAAAGATGAGAGAGAGCTCAAACTTACAGGCTGTTGGATACAGAGAAAAAAAGGAAAGTAAGGGAATAGGCCTGTTTTCCAGTGAGCAAGAGATCAATGCATTTCAATTCAAACCCCCTGCAGGTGGACCTGTCCCAAAGCCGTGGCCCTGAAAGAGAGGAAAAGGTAGAGATAGAGAAGGCGAGGGGGGGGCAGGGGAGTATTGATGGGAAATGGGGCGTGAAGCACACCATCATGTAGCACAGAGCAGCTCCTTTGGCAGTCTTTGCTTCTTCCATATTGTTGTGCTAAACATGGCCCATATAGCTAAGAAGAAGGCTGACGCATGAACTTAAAGCAAGTAAATTTCTATCTTTCCACATATTAGTTGCCTCATTGGTTTTCAATCGAAGCCAACGGGGCCAAAAGAGGCAGAGGTGGCAGGAGGGAGAGGGGGAGGAGGGGAAGGTTGAGTTGTGAGGGAGGTAGAAGAGAAAAGGATGGTAAAAACATCTTTGGCGCAATGGGTTGGAAATGACGCTTAAATCACCACGTTTCAAGTCTGTCCTTCTCTTTAAAATGCAAACATGGCAAATTGAGACAAGAATAAAACAATATCCACGTGGTGTGCTGGAGAGATATTTATATTCTTAACCCCCTGGATGTTTTGGTTAATGTTAAACCCTGAGCTAAATTGAATGAGGGGGTATTTCCTACATGGAGGCAAAGCTAGAGTGATGCCAAGGTGGACATAGGGAGCACCTGCTAAGTATTACAGGTCATACCAATCAGACCCGAGGGCAGCGAAGGCACATGACAAACGCTGACCTCTTTGCTTCAAAGCACACATTCTCATGCATACAAACACCTACAAGACCACTTCCTTCCCCTACAGGCAGTCCGTCCATCCATCTGTCCAGTCAGCCATGCGACCAGCAGAAAACAAGTTTTCATTTCCTCTAGGTGAACGGGGGCTTGGCATTACGTGGTCAACACGAGCGGTGGGCCATCAGCTCCCTGATCAAAGAACGGAGTGGGCCAGGGGAAGCTCACTGACAGAGGCTATAATTAAGACAGAGGTGATGTTTTAATGACACAGGACGAGTGTCAGGCTGCCCCAGGGTGGGTCCTGACTGCTCATGTGTGGAGGGACGAAGAGAGAGGAGACAGTGAGAGAACTGGAGGGTACAGAGACATATAACAATCGGCATATTGCTAACCCAATGTGGGGGGGGGAGGGAATTCTGTAATTCACTTGAGCAACATTTACAAATAAAATAATTAGAAGGGAAATGACAAAAATCGTAAAGTCAAGTCCAATTTTGCCAAATCTCTATTATCTTTAAATGAATGACAGAGAAACATTCATAACATACTATGCATTCTGGTTTTGTTATATCCAACAAAAATAATAATAATCTGGCACATGCCAATACTATTAAAATGTGACTGAGCAGAGGTTGCCTTGGGTGCATGTCTTCACATAGATTAACGCCACCATATGGAGGTGAGTAAATAAAAAAAAAGTCACCTGGCCATTGTGCTACAGGCTACACGGTTTCGGGGTTATCAGGAAGGATACAGTGTTAATCATAGAGTAACCTGAACTCTGCTGACTCTTATCTATAGGAGAACATATGAGCGACCATTTGGACATTTCCCTAATCTGACTGTGTTGAGCAGAGAGGGCCCATTGTACCACAGGTGGGTGAGTTGGGGAGTTTGAATAGTCGAGGTCCGCCCTGAGCCTTAAGGGCTGTAACTGGAGGAGAGAAAGAGGCTGATACAGAGAGGAGATACTTAGAACAAGATGACCTCTTTCAGATGACCTTCTGTGTGGATCAGAATCTGACATAATGGAGGACATGGGTGAGAAATTCACATTGTTGTTTCTTTACTGGTTATTTTCCAGCTTGAAGTTGTGATTTAATATAAAAAATATGCTTGGATTTTGTCAGTGTGTTTTTGGGATGTCCATAATTATTACTTGGAAAAAGCCAAATTACCAGAGGGGCCAGAGGTTGTGGCTACTGAAAATTACTCAATTATTCCATCTCATTCAAAGTTCAAAATATCATTTTGGGCCCGAGATAATGTATTCAAATCCTTTAACCACTCTGGACCCCTGCAACCATAAATATTTCATTGTATTTAATGCCATTAATTGATTCAATATTGTAGTAAATGGTCCAACACAAAACCCCTCAATGGAATCTGTTACACAATACAGTCATCATACATTGCTATGCTATTGAGCCGGTTCGTCTCATTCTTTTCAAAACATTTCTCCACAGGCCGGCCACTAAAGAGGCAGCGGAGGGGTGGGAAAGGGACAGAGAGAGAGAGGGAGAGAGAGAGAGATAGAGGTCTGTGCGTTACAGTGGCCCTGCCCCTGCATCTCCACTCTAGCAGCGCGGGACCCCTCGCCTCCCTGTGATACCCCGTCCATTGGAGACTCATCTGTCTGGCGCGCTGTCTTTGTACTTTACTGTTACTGGTGACATTTTGGTGTCACGGTGTCACGATGAAATGGCTCCCCTCCCACGTCGCAGCCCGCGGCGGCGCAACCATTGGAACAATAAGGTCCCGAGGAGTTGGGGCTGGAACCCAGGAGGCCCCAGCTGGGCGCAACGCCCTAACCCTTCCCCCTCCCCGGCTCCCATGAAATTGGGAATTAGTCGAAGCGTTGCTGACGACAAGTCAGTGTCTGTGTGTCCCAGGCTATTCCCAGGGCCCGGCAAAGACCCGGGGTAAGGAGAGACAGAGACACAGATACAGCGACCAAGGGATGGGAGCTTTCAGGGTCATGGGGGGCAACCTGTATGTACTGCTCTGACCTCTGACCTCAGCAGAGATTAAACTGTGTCTCACCCATGGCACTGTGGGAGAGTGAGTCATCTCTGGTGGAGCTGGCATGGGTCAACAGAGGGGACAGTAGGCTTAGTGCCATGTTATTTTTACAGTCACTCAAAGCGGATGATGCACCTTACTAATATGTTAAAGGTCTGCTGTTGTGGAAATGACACAAACATCGTAATGCGAAGGAGATTCTTTACTACTCTTGTTAGATTGAGTTTGTGTCTGTGTCAAATCACGAGACATTTAATCTAAACTCTTATGTGTAAATTAATTCTCACCTGTAGAAACGTTGTATGACTCCAGTTTAATTTCAGGTTTTATAGGTTCTTGACTTATGGTGTCAGTCATTAAAATTATAAATAAGCTACACTGACATGACTCTCTTTGTATATTATATATTATATGTAAATAAGCAAGAGCTCTCATCTTCAAAGATAACAGGCCGTCAGGAGCTGGTCTTACCTTGGGATCCTCCAGGATGCCAGACTCGTAGCTGTTTAGAAACATAGTTCAGAGAATTAGGAAACTTTTGAATTCTGACTGGAAAAATGAGATGTGGGAACACTAAAGGTGTGTCAAACCAGTCCTACCCACCTTATATGCATGAGGTTGGCGTCCATGCTCCAAGGTGCCCGAGGAGTGACAGGCACAGGGATGCCATGTTTCTATAGTTTGACAGAGACAGCAGCTGTTATATTGCATAATGTTTTGCACCTGAAGGTTGCAAGAGAGGCTTAAAAATCAAAGCCAAACTTGTCTGACAACATAGCCGTGAACATGGAGGAACCAAGCAAACTATTTCAAGCAGCTGGTTTACGACACGCTATGTAACAGCAATACATTTGCCTCTCCACAGTACTTTCCTCTGTAAGATTTCACATTGAAAAGATATTACAACCATCAAAAAGAAATACACTTTTGGTTTCTTCAGAGAAAAGGTCAGCAATTCAGTGTTTCACGATTGCCTGATTTCACAAGTTCTCAACAGACAGCTGGAGATAGATGTTGACTAAAACATCATGATCACCCTCTGGTGGGCAAAATCCGCCGAGACCACTGAGATCTGAGGGAACCAAGTGAACACAAAACAGTTGGAGAATGTGTGTGGTCTAAATAAAGTAAATCTGTCAATGATAAATCAAAGTAAATGTGATCATGTGTGTGAAATTCAATTACAGTTATGGATTACATTGTATTCTTGTCTACATACAACTACATTGAAGTGATTGATTTCTTTTTCCTCAAATACTCTTGTACGCCTTTGAATATTTTACTAATAAAAAATGTGAGTCAGGATCACTCCATGTTTGATAGAACAAATTAAAAATAAAAGTGAGGAATTCACGAACAACCTAAATTTTATGTCAACGTTATGGCTCTTTTCTTTGTATGTGGTATCACCTGTGCATACTCCATCAGGTCGCTTCTCCCCCGGAAGCGGTTGTAAAACTCAGGGATCCTCCACGGTGCAATGATCTGAATCCACAAGAACAGTGAGTGAGTGTGTTGTGCTTTTTGCAGCAGCATCAACAGATACTGTGTTGAACAGCACGGGTAGTTACATCAACAGTGTAAGAAGGCAACCTCACCTGAACCTCGGGGTAGAGGGCGTAGCATGTGAGCTCAAAACGTATCTGGTCGTTGCCCTAAAAAACACAGAGGAGGTCACATAGTTGAGGACTGTGTACCAAGCATGAGGTATGTCAGTGTTGATGGTTTAAAATCAATAATAACAGTACGGTAGCAGAGTGGCCATGCTTCCCATGTTTGAATGTCATTTCACAGATGCCAGGATCATAGCCTCTTTGGCTTTTAAAATATGATCATTTACATGTACAGTGTTTTGTCCAAGTTTTCATTACTGGTCAGGTTTGGACGATTCAGATGCAGCTGAGGTTGGTTACAAACTATTACTGGGGTTTGTATTGTAACTTATGATGTGGTGTTTGTCTCCATCTACAGGTAAAATATGGAAACCGCATTTCAATTTAGCAGCCACATAGACCTAGTTCCCTAAATCCAAAACAACATAGAAAATGTTAAAGCAGAAGTAAGTGATATATTTGTGTTAATATAAGTCTTAAATAGTTATATCTTCCGACAGCAATCACTTACACAGAGTGTTTGGTCTGAAACATGGGTCTGTCAGTCACTCTGCTCTGCTCTGAGCCGAGGAGAAAACATTTATCGTATCCTACAGTTTTTATCCAATGAGGAGAGAGAACGGCATGCAGGGCTGTGTGTGCAGCCAAGGGACGCCGTGAATGTGGTGACGTAGGGACGAGGACTGTTATGGTGCGTTCAAGGAAACTCGTATTTTTCCGGCCGTGAAGTCGTACCAGTTCGATCTGGTACGAGTTCACCGGTCGGAAGTTACGAGTGGCCGTTATAGTGACTTTCACCGGTAAAACAGGTCGGAAAAACACGAGTGGGTTGCCTGGAACGCTACAAAGTCGTAAGTTGTGACTTGAAGCTGTAATTTACGATTTCAAAAGCCTGCCTGGAACGCAGCATTAGCGAAAACGACCGGAGCACTTACTTCTGCTTTAAGATCTAAATAGACAAAGTGCATATTAAAAAAAACTACAGTGGATCAAACTCCTGACTTAAATGTATGAGGTTTTTGGAATATTAAGTGCCAACTGTCCCTGTCGGTTCTCCCAACATAGAGTAAGTTCACGGCGCCAGAGTATGCATGGATGTATGCTTGCTGTGTGCAGTCATGTGCCATGTGATAACTTGACCACTGTATGAGTGGGTTATTTTGTGATCCATTCCTGCTCTGGTCACATTTTGGGATGCTCTCCCACAGCCACAGTGATGCTAAATGAATGAATGGGGTGGAATAATTTCACCATGACCCCTGAGACTAAATTTGGAGCAGGAGAGGGCCAGAGCACAGTTTAGTTTATTTATTTCATCCTTAAATCAGCAAAATAGTGAAAATCTATGATTGAGTACTTTATGATTATATAAAAGAAAATTACACAAATGTCAATTTCTATTATAAGTTTATCGGCACAAGTGATACGTTTGGCTATAACTTGGTTATAATAACTATTATATAACTTACAACTGTATAGGATTTGTTCGGATTATAATATTTACACTTCAAATATGCAATATTATTTCATTAAAAAAAACTACTTAGCACACTCACTGAATATTTAACTTTATATTTTTTCCAGGTACAGCTGTACCAAAACAGATAATAATTGTAAAATTATGTTTAATTCTAGGACAAATGTTGTACTAGAGGGTATAGTGCCGTTTAGGCTCATTGGGCAGGAAAATGTGACAATTTGTTATAGTAACACCTGGAAACAGCACAGAACATCTGGCAGGAAAAGGGGAAATGCAGCCAACAAGTCAAGAGGGAAAACAGATAATAGCATCATGTAATATGAGCTAATCTTTCACTTTTGGTGGCACATGGTACAGACAGACATCTGGCGCAAGCACGTGCAAACAAAACATGTTTGCACTTTCCTTTGAACTGCAGTGACTCGCTTTATTTAGCTGACAATTTGCACCGTGTGAATAAGTGCCATCCACAAAATGATGTCATCTGCTTCAGATTCACCGGGCACCGCTATTTTCTGTTTTTTTAATGAGCAAATGACAATACAGAGTTTTGAATGAGGGAATAGCTCCAGGGGAGAGCAGATTTCTGACTAACTGTTGCTGCTTGGCCAAAAAGGGTTAATGTTCAACCCTAAAAACACATGTCCTAAATCCTCAGAGGTCTTACAACTTGCTATTCCATTGTAGCAAACAGGTGCACTGTGTGCAACCCTCCATCTCCCTTTTCTGTTCTATCTCTACAATGAAGCCAATATTAAATTCTCTTTAAAACATATTCAGTGTGACAAAGTTATGGAGGTTCAGGCTCTCATTTCAGCTGGTCCCTAGAATTTGGTCACATTAGGCAATTTGTGCTCATTCTCCCTCAAAGTGAAGCCCTATTGTCCTGTGTCCTGGTTTACCTTTCCTGTGGCACCATGGGAAACAAACTGGGCACCTTCCCTGCGTGCAATTTCAACCTGGCGGCGGCCGATGCAGGGGCGTGCTACCGCAGTGCCCATCAGGTACCGGTCCTCATACACGGCATTGGCCTGGACCGCGGGCCAGATGAAGTCCTCCACAAACTGTGTGCGCAGGTCCTCAATGAAAACCTACACAGGAGCAGAATTCAGGACACAGAAGAGCACTTTGGGTTGTTTCTGAATTACTGTACCTAGAAATATTTTAAGAATTATTCACAATATCTCAATATCACATCTAGTACAGTAAATAAGTTATGATTATTTGATACAGAACAGCTTTTCACACACAACAGTGAGAATAAAGCAACTATTAATTACCTTGATTACTTGATTGAGGTATCATATAACATTGCTTAAAGACATGTTCTTGTTCTTACTGTGGAGTTTCATTACCATTGCATGACAATGCCATAGAGAACCTTTCATAAACACTTTCTAAAGGGTGTGCCAAACGTTGATGAGCTATGATAAAAAAAACAAACCCAGAAACAAACAATAAAAAAAAGGATGGAGTAAATTCAGTACTTCGCGAGATTCATATTTAGCTCTTGTGTCTTGAATGGAAGTGTTACCAGCCAGCGCTTTAATGCAAAATGTTTCATCATATTTCATTCTGCCTCTCACCTTCTTTGCACCAAGGGTTTCTGCCTTTTTCCGGGCAGCTTCAAAATCTTCTTCTTGCCCAATGTTGGCCTTGAAGGAGACACATTTATTTGAAATTCAAAAGTAGTACAATTTTTATATGCCATACAGACTATACAAATACTTTGAAAACCCAGGGGCTGTGCAGTTACTTTGATGCACAGTTCCTGTGGAATAGAAGATATCCCCTACTCATATCGACACATAAGCACATGCTTAAAATTCCTCTGAAGTGGCGTCTCTGACAATCCTCTATATTGTAATTCAGATCACGTCTGTAGAGGAGATTTGACAACCTCCTCACAGCTGAAACCAATCATGAGCACCACTTAAAGGATGTAAGAGGCGAGCTCTCTTTGCTCCTGAGCCGGTCACATATTATGGAAATATTACCACAAAAAACACCTTGTATATTCACCTTGTAAACACATTTGACAAAACCCACAGTGCATATACACTCCTTTAATACAGTTCTTTATCCATTTAATCTTAATGTATTTCTGAACATACATTCAGAGTAGCTTATGAAAGTGTATATATAACAGTTTCGCAACAGTAAATTACACCATGGCTCAATGCCTGCTATCCCTGTTCCTCTATTCACTTGTTGAGCCACAGCCAAAAAGGTTTAAAGGGTGGGACCTAACAAGCCATTGCGGGACCTATAGACAATCACTCACCCTACACAAAACCACTGAATGAAAAGTTAGACAACAAGAAAATCTGCCTGCTATGCACTTCTGAGCTGCCCCAGGGCAAAAAGTAAATCCAGCTAGATTTGCAGTGGCATTATGAAGCTAAATCCTGTGGTTGGGAGTCAACTAGTGGTGTAGCTCCAATAGTTTTTTTTTTTTTTTTTTAGGGACACCAACTCTCGCATGCCTTTATGACAAACTGCATCAGCTGTTTGAAAACAGTGAATTGTAAAGCTTCAGCTAAACATAACAGGTGAAAGCAGCTGTTGCAGAAAAAGACACCTGTTGCACACACACACTCTCTCACATGCAAACACACACACACACACTCCTACGGAAACATTACCAAGTATGCAATGACATCGTAGCCCTGTTCCTTCAGCCAAACCAGAATACAGGACGTGTCCAGTCCACCGCTGTAGGCCAGAACCACGGTACCTTTAGACATGATGAGGGCTCAGTCCAACAGGCAGAGAGACTGTGTCAGCAGGAAAAAAAAATGCATTAAAATAATGTCAATGTTTAACACAAGTGTACCTTGGGTTAAAAAAAAAAAAAAAAAAACTCCAGCAAAAATTAACAGTAACAAGTGGCAAAGTTTAAAAAGTCCATGGTTAATATCTGGCTATAGCTTAAAAGCACAACATTTTCATAACAGAGCCTAAAGCAGCAGATAAAAATAATTATTTGACAATGTACATAATCTAGCAATAGCCTATATCAAGGAACAGTTGCTGATCAATATTCATACTAAGCATTAATACTTTTATACTGACCACAGAGCAGACAAAAAAAACATCTGATGCAACAGGTATGTATTTTCTATCATTTTTTGCACAGTAATTGACTGGAAGACTGGGCCACACTTTAACCAGTGAAATTAGAAAAGGCAGTGTTTCAGTGTAAGTTAACTTTCTTTTTAAATGTGTTTATTTTTTATTTATTTATTTATTTTTGATCAATAAACACACATACACAGGACAGGACCAAACAGAAACAAGCTGGGAGTAACAACATTAATTACAACTGTCATTATAGCAGAAATATTTACATCAATATAATCAAGAAGTGGTTTCCATATTCTTTTAAAGGCATTAGTTTTTGTAGTGCAAGAGAAAGGTCAGAAAGTCCAGAGGTACATAATGCCATTATTGTCCTGTGCCATCCCACTACTGAGGGGGCTTTATCTGAAATTCAGTGCTGAAGAATATATTTTTTCCTGGCACAAAATGTCATAACTTTATCAGCTACAGGGCCACTGGGGAGATAAAGTTAAAATTGAACAACTTTTCTTTTCCCCAAATGACCAACATTACATTTCCTTCAATAATTTTGCTGTCAAACCATACTGAAATGAGCCACACCTGGTATTTCAGGTATAGCCTAAATCACTGTTAATTAGCATAATTGTGTAAGTATGATGAATTCCCGCATGTGGTTTCATCACATTCTGACTCACCAGAAGCTCAGGTGAGCGAGGAACTGCATTATATCCTAACACACACAAAAAAATCTTCTCTTTTTTTCTATGGTTTCTATCTTCTCAGTTATCAGTTTGTCTGACTAGCAGCAGCTGCGAGGAGATGTGTGTTTCTTAGCTCAACACATTGCATGCACTGTCTGCCACCACAACAAAACACACACGCAGCGGTGGATTTCGACAATAAAAACGTTACTTCTTTCAGTTGCACGACGAAAATAGTTTTTACTTACCAACGAGTGGGTTTCTTTTTAACGTGGGAGATGAATAAACGTGACGGTGTTGTTGTTGTCGCTGTCGCTGCTGGTCGGTCGTTCGGTCGGTTGGTAAGGAGAGGAGAGCAACGGAAAGCTCGCGCGGCTCACATGCATGCATAATTTGCCTCGCGGGAGCCGCGTTCTCACTGGTCCAGTTTGTGTTGCGTCATCATCGCCAACGTCGTGCAGGCAGCTGCCAGAAACAGAACAAGTTCATCCAAATACCATCACATTACGGTATGTTCATACATCCACTTCACAAACAGGAGGAACGTGTTTAATGATAAATAAAGGGTGCAAATATAAATGTGTCTTCTGTGAGTCCTCAAACTAAATAAATGGAGGTGCACTGTGGCTTAGCAGAAAAACGTGGACCCCCACCCCCGGCAAAAGGAGGCCTGAGTGGGCCCCATTTTAAAACATCCAGTCAGTGCCAGACAGTGCACAGTAATTTGTAGGCCTTAGCAGAATGCTTCTAACGAGTTACAGTTAAATTCAGTGATTTTCTCTATTACATATCCCAGTAACACTTGCTCTGACATTAAAGGTGACAACTTGTTCACAACGTTTGGCAGTGGATGGATGCCAGTTTGGCTTGTGGGCAGACTAGAGCCATGCACATCTGAGTTTTATGGGCTGGCTGATGTAGTAAATGTTTACCACAGTGAATCACAATCCAGTATTTCAGCAGTAACATGTTAAAAGTATTAATAATTGCATGTAACTGTTATTCCATCTAGAAGTCATTCAGGAGAACTGCAATCCCAAAATACTCTATCACTTTGACCCTTAAAGGGATAGTTCAACATTTTGGCGTATTCATCTATTGCCATAATGGCATTGAGGTAGGTTCATTACCTTAAATTTTCAGTGCATGTTGTTTTGAGATCCATGGGGCAGAGGTGCGAGCTGCTCAGCGAACACAATAAAGGTGAATGGTACTGGCCCCCTGTCCCTTTGAAACTCAAGATATCAGATACACAATCCAAAAACTCCAAAATGCTCATGTGGACAAATTGTGACCTGCACATTCATTATGGCAATAGGGCGAATTTGCCAAAAATGTTGAACTATCCCTTTAACTACATGGACTGATGGAGTGGGTTCATCAAGGACTTTCTCTTTTGCTTCGTCCATACTAGTCCACTCTGTCTTTTATTCTTGATCCAATATATTTGCCAAAAGAGGTACTAAATAATTTCCAGTCAGGAACCTGATTAGGTCAGTGCAGTGAAAGCTGTTTATTTTTTATTTGTTTTAATCCATATCCATAGTCCATCGCATCTTTTGTATTGTTAGGGTTATGTCTGTCAGACAAGAAAATAACTGTTATTTTCATCAGTTCAACTGTAAACAACACACAAAACAATGTTTTTTTTAAAATATATAATGGCAGCAATCAATAGACACAAACAAATATCTTATCAGCTTTGTACATTTGTACTGGATTTTATCAGTGTGGCTGAAAATGATGAAATGCTCCATTGCGGTCTGCTTTTACTGCAATAGTCCATAAGAGGTCAGTAAAGTCTCTGGTCTTGAGTCAGACTGCTGTCAGTGGAGGCTCATTTCCAGTACTACATCTACGTTATGTACGTAGGGCTGTGATTTTATCAATACTCACAAAACCTATACATGTACTCTATACTGCATGTTGGTACCTATGGTTGGTATTCCATTGTGTGCTAAACATGTACACTGATTTGATTATCTGGTAAAGAGCTAAAAACCTTGACTGAGACAGTGGCTTTATATATGTTTTTTTTTAATTTTTTTTATTTCTTCGCCATCGACTTCCAAAAATCAAAAAAACAAATGATCAAAAATACAATATAAACTTCTGTAAATCAATACACTGAATTTTTTTTTTTTTTTTTTTTAATTTTCTTACACATGGCAAAAAACACTGAGCAAAGACAAAGTTCAGGCTAGTGACTCTGCTTAGTCCTCTTTGCTTGTCTAGATCGCAGAATATGGTGTTTCACAAACGTTGAGCCTCCCCCCTATTATCCCCGATCATATACAGTTCACTAGTTAGGCATTTGCCAAAGACAAACAGTACAAAGTGCCCAATAACATGTCCTGGAGCTAATAACCGTGTTGACATTTTCAATCGAGCATGAATGCAATCCACCACTATTCAATGTATACGCCCCCCCCTCCCTCCCCAGATTCAGCTCCCCATGAACAGTTGAGACTGAAAGTGCACAGATGTACTGAAAAGGTGGGATGCAGAGGGGGAAAAAAAGAAGGGAGATGAGACCCGGAGAGTCAAGGCGAGTTGCTGTCAAATCAGTGCCCATGTTTTTGGGATCAATATGATGGTGAGTAAGTCACAGACACTCCATGAATCAACAACAGGGAAAGATTAGCATCAATGGGGGGGCACACCACTCTGCTGCACTCTCTCTTTGCCGGTTTTATTCAGAAAATGTGAAAATGAACCCAAAATAACGTATGGTAAAACACCCATATAATACAATAAATTATTTTCATTCATCTTCTGAATACAGAACAAATAACTTCTTGCTTCCATTTATCGTCCATTACTTGTTTTTGTTGCACTTTGAAATGTAAGGGCTTTTTTTTAGGGCTTAGAAAAAAATCTGGCTTGTATAATGTTCAACTAAAAAATAAAAATTGCAGTTGTGCGAACGATAGAAAAAAAAACATGAGATGGTGACTATGGATTTGACCAAATAAAAAATAAGATAGAAAAAGAACCTATGTACCCTGGTGGGGGGAAGCTGGAGGAGAGGGAGGGTCTTTGTGTCCCGATTGTGGGGGAAGTTAGTGGTGCTCGGCAATCCTCTCATCTAACCCCCATTTGCCTACCACTCTTTCTTCTTCTCATCCATGGACACTCCGCCAGGTCCAAGTGCCACCACCAGCAGCAGGCCGCCGATGACAGAGGTGGTCTGGAAGAAGTCGTACTTGAGGAAGTCGTGCATGGGCTTGTAGGCGGGGATGGTCCAGAAAGCATTGAAGTAGACATTGATAGCCAGGAGCCACAGGACGAGAGTCAGTGCTGCGAGTTTGGTTTTGAAGCCGATGGCCACCAGGATGATGAGGGCAGTGCCCACCATGTTCTGCAGGATCTGTGGAAGAAAGTTAAGTTCAAAATGATATAATTATTATGGGCTTCAAATTCATCAAGATAAACCAACAACACATGATCATCATGAGTGACGGGCAGTATAATGTGGAGACGACAAACAATGGCATAAGATAAGATATAAGATATTCCCTTATTCATCCCACGCTGGGGGAATTTACATGGCAGCTGTACTACCATGTAAATTTACATAGTTGCTGTATGGGCGCTACAATGGACACTTCAGAGTGACACAGTGACAAAATTAAAGCAGATCTCTGCATATTCATTTTCATATTGTATTGAAATGAATGGGGACTTCCAGCTGGAAATGTATAATAGGCTTTGAAAAATACTGGTCAGTCATTTTTATATTATGTATGCTTTGGTTAAACGTCCGTATCACATTGCATGGTCCTTGATAGTGTTTAAAAGTAATGCTAATGTAATGACTATTCACCCAACTGTCCTTGAATACAGACAGTCCCAGTCCTAGTAATTGCTCTCAGCACAGCCTTGCTATCTCAGCATCCAGACAAATGTGGTGGCGTAGCACTGGCCCTGCTCAAGTGATGAGAAATCCATTTCAGCAGAATATGGGAGAGCTTGGTGCTCTCAGTACTTACAGAAAAGAAGTTGGAGTCAAAGTGTAGCAGAGTCATGAACATAAGCACGAGCAGTACTCGGCCGCCCAGCTGCATGTACTGCTTTGGCGAACTCTCTCCCATGGAGGGGACTCCAGCAAACATGCTCTTTCCTTCCGAACGAGACTCAGCCAGCAGCAGCAGCAGACCACCTCCGAGGGCAAGGTTTCTGGGAGCGGACACAGGGAATGGTTATTTTGGTAATTAATGCTCTTAATTTGTTTACTTAGGGAGGTTAACTTTGTTTAGTTCTCTAAAACCCCACTGAGTGTCACCTACCTCATCAAAAATTTGAGGTCCCATAAAATGCTGTATGCGACAGTCTGGTGGGAAAAAGGCAAAATTAGACACAATGACATGTTACACAATGGTATTTAAAATGTCATTATTATGTCATTATTCTCACCTGTAGCGCTATGATGCCAAATAATCCAAAGCAGGCATACTGTACAAAATTTCTACTGAGGATGAGGACACAACCACCTGTTGAGACACACAACAAAGCAAAGATATGTTAAGTTATGGCCCCTGCCAAAATATAATTTGCAGTGTCATCTGAATTATTATTTAATATGCTGTGTTGAAGCCACTTAGAAAAACATAATAAAGGTCAAACAACAAATTCTTCTTGCGAGTGCAATTGCAAAGAACAACAGTTTATAGTTTCAGGCTAATAAAAGTGATATTCACACTGCTTTGTGGGTGCTGCCTTATCTGCCACAAGATCTTAGATTTAACACCCTTTCACTTAATAGGCAATATGTTGGCAGCATAGGAGCATTAGTGTATACTGGCCAAACTCAGTTTGTTTCAACAGCAATCATATTGTGCTTCTTACATCACAAGAATCGTCTATTCTTGCAGACAATAAAAGCCATGATGGTCAACAACGACCAAATCACTGAGGTAAAAGTTTAAGATTAATTCAGTTTTTAGTTTGTGGACATGTGGACGTGTTGGCCTCTGACCTGTCTGATCAGAGAGATTATTTATATCTTTTAAAGAAAGTTTAAGACCTATGCATATTCATTTCCAGTTATATATTTAAGTATATAATTTTGTTACTGAATTTAACTTCCTGTCTTAGATCATAAAACATCAAACTTGAATGGCATATAGCTCATACTGCTAGCATTAAAAAACATTATCTCATCTTCTATGAAATTTGACTCACTTTTCTTTTTGTTTTCAGAATTTGCGTCACACAACATCCAGTGACGCTAAAAACAGAAAACTTAACTTCCTGTAGCAGAAAACTCAGTGTTGACTCATTTCTTCTCCTCACTTCAACCCGGCTGCCATTCACTCACCCAGCTGTCCTATGAGGTTAAGCAGCACAAAGCAGGTAGCCAGGAAGTAGCCACAACTCCAGGTCGCCTCGATGTAGTCTCTCTGCTCGTTCCACTGGAACCACATGCGGATGCCGTCCTCCAGGAAGGTGCTGATGAGACACAGACGTGCCAGGTGGGGCAGGTACTGCTTGGTGACCCGCAAGAACTGTACAACAGAAGAAAAACCAAAAGAGTAAGGTTAGATAAGAAGAAGAAGAAGAAGAAGAAAAAAAATGAAAAGGATGTGGTTGTTGCTGAGGAGCTCATGAGATTGCTTACGACACCCAAACTGTGAAACAACACCATTCTGGGCCACCAAGAGCTTGCAGATTTCCTCACAATAACAGTCCAGCTTGGTGCAGAGTACTTTTAATTATTATTTACACAGTCAATTATGAGGGTAGGAATTAGCCCGCTAGTGACTGCAACTGTCAGGCTGTGCAAATGCTGAAGCGGTACTCTTTTAATTGCTGCCTTGGACAGGCTCTGCTCCAGGGGGAAAAAAGAATGTGTCAAACCACTTGTAAAGTAGGTTAATGTGCATGATACTATCTTAAGTTATTCTGATAGTTATGCATGCAATCTGTGGGACAAGTTCTTACTGTAACTGCAATACAGGAAGTGTATAATGTAGATCAGTTGTACTTTCTTTTTTGCACTTAATTCTAACTAGAACGTAACATAATATCCGGATGTAAGTGATTCCTAAAAGGTATGAAACGTCTGTTGTAGTCTAGCATGGCCATGCCTCCATATTATAACTCCAAAAGGCCTCTTTGCATGAATTGGAGTATGTAAAATGCTTAAACAACAAAAATACTCTGTGTTCCTCTCTCAGATAGGATTCATAACCACTCCAGTGTTACAATGAAGAAGCAGTGACCTGCCCCCTTCCCCGCCCACTCGGCAGTCCACATCAGCACTGTCAGACCTCGATGGCCTATCGGTGTTCACCAACTCCCACTACGACTGCTGAGGGGGACATGAATGGACGAACTGGGGACCAATCCGAACAAGTCAGAGGTTGCTGCTACAACCTAGAAATAGACCATCTATCTAACGTGTTAGCTCAGGACCCATTAGTGAGAGATGTGGCCTTAAAATGGGCTCAGCGGGATTAGTTGCAAAGCAAACAAACCAAATGCTGTAAAATACACTACAGTTTCCTCTTTCCTGTCATTTTTACAATGCACAGCACACACAGCACTCATTGTAGGACTGTATACACCCATGAGGCATAATTGTATCTGGTTAAAAGATCCATTTCTGGTATATGGGCTTTGAATTCATTCATCACAGCTGGCATTGCCATATCCAAAACTGTCTCCAAGACCTGATATTTGAACTGGGAGGACTCCACCAAGGAGATGGTCAACATTAATCTGGTCTGTCCTGTAAAAACACAAGGCCTTGAATCTAGAACAAAACAGTACAGCACATACTGAACTTTTCAACGAACAGAAGGTACAACACACACACACACACACATACACAAGAAAGAAAAAAACAAATCTCTGGGGGGTCTACACACTAAGATGGGTCACACAAGTTGACCTGAAATCTGATATAGACGTCTCAGCTCACTTTTTTTTTTTAATAGTAGACGCCTGTTGTTACACACAGACAAACCCAGCTGCAGAAAAGCAGCACTGGCATGTGTAATACAGTAAAAGCAAGATCTACAACCAGTTTTAGGGTAACATGGCCCAACATGCAGATGCTAAGTCCATGGGGAAAAACAACTTAGGGGCAGTAAAAGCTTCATCAGCCATCAGCTATGCAAAGCAACTAGGTCAAAAAAAACAAAAACACAAATGTGACTCAAGAGTGTCAAGTCAGAAACTTGGTAGCTAAGCTAAGTGGTTTCACAATTTGGTTGGCACTGGACTGAGATACACCGGGTGGCTACAGACGACAAGCTAATTTGCTACCACAATGTTACACCTGTTAACCAAGCTTCAGTTAAACGAGTCAACTAACGTTAAAGCCTTTTATTTTCCACCCCCTCACTTTGCCTTTCTGGCGTATCAACGTTATCAAAAATACACATATAGGGCAGATTTGAAGAAGAAAAAAACACGAGTAAAATGAGCTGTTGCGTTGATGCAAAGGTGGCGCTAACGCTGCCAACAAGTTACGATATACTTGTGTAAATAAACAACGATTAAATGCGTCAAAAATGTTAAGAGAAACCACTTTGGTGCCTGCTGTTACTTCATTCTCAGACAAACTAGTTAGCGGCTAGCAGGCTAACAGCAGCTAGCTTGTTAATAAGGTTGAAGTTACCTGGTCCGCCACGTCTTCGGCTGTGTTCATGAGATCCTCCTGCCCCATGGTTTTCATGTAAATATTACGAGTTTTAATAATAATAATAACAGTATAAACGCTCAGCAGCAGCACGATTTAAAAAAAAAAGATGTGCTGGATTTCTTTTTTCCGCTAGGACTGTTCCTCCTCCCCTCTGATAACGTTATTTACTTGAAGATTTCCCCCGATCGCCAGCAGCCAGGACGTAGCTAGAGAAAGGCCGCCTCCGCCCCACAATGCCCCGCGATTTGACGAGCGAGAGGGAGAGAGAGAGACGGGGCCCCCCTACATGGTACTGCAACCGCTGCCTGCCACGTATACTGAACCGTCCGCCCGCCCGGGAGGGAGCCTGACGCCGCCGCTACTCGGCCCTGTTGTTTACGGCCGCCACACGTGTAATAAACAAACACAGATTTATTATACCACTCCACTACTCCACCTACTGAATATGTATTTAAATCATAAAATGTAAAGTAGAGTACAATCATGTCCCAGGCAGGCAGCTTTTAAAGATGGTTTCACATGTTTGGACAGATGTGTAGGTCTACTACTCTTCTATATTGCAGGGTTAGTGGTGTGTGGATATGATGATACAGTCTTAAATATAAATTTCATTGATTAAAAAAAAAAAAAATCACACACGTTTTGAAAATTTGCCCCAAATCCTGGATCTTAAAATGAAAATTAAAAAAATAATGAAAATTAATGTGAACATGTAAAATCTTTGATTATAGATCTGTAGTTAATAAACTTATTGAGCTGATTTAATTTATAACAATGCATTATAGTTGAACGTATCACATGTGTAATAAAAATGTTAAATAACATTTTTATTTAAAAAATGACTAGTAACTAGAGCCATTGAACAAATGTAGTGTAGTACAACTTTTCACTGAATTTCCAATAATGTAGGAAAGCAAATTATGACATATTTACTTCATTAAAATTAAATATATTTAAGTGGTAGGAGAAACACACAACAGGTCAAACAAACAAACAAACAAACAAACAAAGGTTTCAAAATCACCTAACTGTCCGGAGGTATAAAGCCAGCAAGTCAGCAACATTATGATAGGGCCATTTTTAATCATCACACCTTTGCATAATTTATACATTATAGTCATGGTGAAAACAAGCACCTAGTGAACTGCCTTAATGACAACAACACTGTAACTACAGTATACCTACAGTATACAGAAGAGTGATAGATTAAAGGAACAGCTGACATAATGTCAACAGAGTGTGTGTTGGTGAAACGCTGGGGCACCACAAGGCTTGAGAACGGCATCAGATCTCATAGGAACACATTATTTAGGTCAATAAAACTCAGTTGGAGGTTAACAGATCACGGTTCTGATGATGTGATGGAGACAGCTGTCTGACAGACGGAGCTGAGCTGAAATCTGGTGACTGCAAAGTCCACGACGTAGCCTACAATTCACATGAGTTTCATCAAATCATTAAGTGGCTCTTTGCTCCCTGTGAATAGTTGCATTGTCACTCTGGGAGAGACCACCCTACTCACTGGTTTACTTTGTCACCCGACCCGTAATGGCAGAAAGTGACACCAACACCGTAACAACAGTATGTACATTTACTCATTTACTTATTTTATATATTCTTAAATGTGCAGCAGCCCCTCTTTATCCAGGCCTGAATCTTTATTAACCTTTAACCTAACCCTATCTATTAATACTGTCTCTTATTTAGACACACTTCTGCAGTATAATGTGGTGTCCAGACCAGCCACACCTCCTTTCGAAGACATTACATTTGACTTTGGCCGACCACAGGTGTTGCCAAAGAGGCAGACAAGATCTTTCTTGTCAGTTCAAAATCAATGCAAAGACAGCCCATTGTCTACCAGGAGCTCTCAGTGGACTTTGCTGGTGCTCAGACTGTACTGGGGTAAAGGTAGATCACAGAGACAACCTGAGGGGACAGGTAGGAGGTTACAGATCAAAGTAGCTCCTAACAGACAGAGTTAGGAGGAGAAACTCCTAAATATATGGGGTGTGTGAGTGCTAATTAAAACTGTAAAGCTCTTGGTCTAAATGTAATACTGCCATAAAAGTAGGCCCATCCAGAGAAAAGTCACTGAGGTCCACTCACAGGTAGTAATACCCAACAGATTCTGTATGACTGAAGTGATAATAAACATTTAAGGTCACATTTTGATGGCATGATGTACTAATCCAACACTGAATATGGCACAACACACTTAATCAGGCTGTTGCAAGGCCTCGTCTTATTTCTGTTGAGCAACTCCTGCCAGCTCCACCTTCAGCCCCTCATCAACAATTCTCCAGCCAGTCTCCCAGCATGACTCCATCTGCAGCCCGGAGGGACGCTATAAGTTACTGTTTCGAGGAGCTACTCCGGAGTGGCTTGGTGTTTGCAGAGGGACGAACAGCCAATGGGGACAGAAAGAAAGAAAGAATGAAGGCATTTAGCTGCTGAGGGCCAAGATGCAGTTGGTGGGAGGATGATGAAGATAGCTGCCATGAGAGGGCAGAGCTACGTGAAGGGAAGCAGGATAGAGGCGTTTTAAGGGGGCCATAGCTTACAGATGGCTTGTTAACTGCTAAGACCAAAGCCCTGTACAAAGTCTTTAAACTGAAGAGCATGTTCTCTCCCTGTTTGCTAAACAGGAAAAAAGTATTTCACCAAGCAGGAACACAGCACACACCACCCGACCTGCTGCTATTTAAATGCACAGCAGGGACTGTGACCCAGCTGTGAATATTAAATGCTAGTCTGCACTCAAGCCGAAGCCATGGTGTGATCTCAACATCTACATAGAGATGAACGGAAAAGGAAATAGATGATGTGATAGCACAACACTGTCCCTGTTACATCTACAGCATGAACACTCCCTGATGGTCACATAAGAAACTGCTTAATTACCTGCTACTGTTAAAGGGATAGTTCGAGTTTTGGCAAATTGGCCCATTGCCATTATCCCTATAGTTTTAGGAGTAGGTTCGTTACCTTTAATTGTCGGTGCAAGCTATTTTTTTAGAACGGCAGATCAGAGCTTGTGACCTGCACATACACCACGCTATGAGATAATAACGGAACGTTACGAGACGGAGTTGTTTTAGAGGTAATTTCAGAGACTGCTTGCCGAAAAACTGCCCCTGAAGGGAACGTGCATCAGCGTTTTTGCATGAATTTACCTGGAAGACAACGCCGTCTTGTAACGTTCCTCTGAGTAGCTCGCGACTCTGCTCCGCCGTTGTAAAAATAGCTTGCACCAACAATTAAAGGTAACAAACCTACTGCTATGACTATAGGGATTATGGCAATGGGCCAATTTGCCAAAATGTTGAACTATCCCTTTAAGTGAGGGAGTGATTTTCTTGTAGTGAGAAATGCTGACATCCCATCTATTATGATGAAACATTAAAGTCTAAATTATGTGTAAAATACTCTGCAATAGGTGCTTGTTTTTGGATAGCATTCCTCTCTGAAATGATTATTGATATATGGTCTGCAGCATTTGGTCCCTCTGTCTTCACCTAGTGTTGATTTATAGGCTATAATTGGAAATAACAGACATAGACAATGTTTTGCAAGATCAAACTGTTGTATTTTATACCAGATTTCTTGCTTATGAACCAGAAAACACAATTAATTAATCCAGTTCAAATACACTCTCAATGCCATGTAAACCTTCCTTTTTTGAAACAGTGCAACTAAATCAGAAAACGGATTTGTTGTAATATGGTAACGCGATACTTTGCTAACACAAAGGTCAGGCTGGCTCAGGTGTGGGAATACAACACCAAACTGGTTGTGAGCACTGCTCTATAACAAAATATCAGGTATGAAAATACTCTACAGATCTGTTTTTGCATTTTACTTCCCATTTTTCACATTTCCTTGTTTCTTACGCCCTGATTTCCACTGATTATTCCTAAATTTCTTCTGAAAACCACCACCCTGGACCTGAAAGACATTAATATGACATCATTAGCATCTGTCCAGAAAAAAAGACATCATAATAACCTTAATAAAGTAGATCTCACACCCACACACACATGTTCATACAGACCTTTTTGCGTTTCTGCACAGCCTGCTTGTCCACTTCCATATCCATTTCCTCGTCTTCATCTGTTTGGAAGTCATCTTTCTCCTCATCCTTGCCACCCTCCATATTTTCTTCTGCCTGGTCTTTCAAGGTGAAAACAGATGCTGTGGGAAAATATGACACAATGTTAGAGCAAAGAGCCAGATCCTGTAACTTTGATAGTCCAACCTACGGCCAAATTATACAGCTGTTTATTATTTATTCTTCTGATAGACCACATTTGTTTATCAATAAAATTAAAGAGATTTTAACTGCAGACAAGGTGGACAAATATATCTTTAGTGTGTGTGTGTGCACTGTGGATACTGACAAGGATAGAGGTCGCTCATGCTGTCTTCAGAGTCGCTGTTCTCCTCGTCACTGTCTGACGGCTCCCACACGCTGTTCCCGTGTTTTGCGGCCCTCCCCCGACTGACCTCCTCTCCGATGTCTTTGGGCCTTTTCTGTTTGAGTCTGGCTGGAACGAATTCAGTCCCCTGCTGCACACACTCTTCATCTGCAAGGAGAAAGAGTCACGTTTAGTGGTGACGTGACGGTGTGAATTGTCCAGCAGCTCATACTTGAGTACACTGATGATCTGAGTATTGCTAGTGATGGCAGTACAAGTTAAGAGTTCCTGTGAAGTTAAAGAATATTAAGGTACATTAGCAAAACATCTAAGAAATGAACTAAGACAATAGTAGAGTAACCTGAGATAGATGTTCCAGTCCAACTGTGCAAAATCAAACCATCATGTGAGCACTGTGACTACTTATCAGCCTGGATAAGATGTCAAAGGTAGTGATATCACTGGCTTCTTTGTTTAACAAAAATGGAACATAATGTTATGTTGTGTGGTGTTTCTACTTTTTGCATCTTGAATGCATCATCCATTGGATAGTTAACACATGGCATTGGCTGTTGCGTATTACTATACAGCAATTTGGTCAACCCTGGTTGCTTTAAATGTGCTTCATAAATACACATGACTTGATTTGATCTCGGAGCTGTATTCAAAATTATGAAAATGTTGCTCAAAGCCAGAGAGAGGAGCGGCTGCTCTGACTCTCACACCAAGTAGGTTCTGGGTTTGATTTCCTGGCCTGGGGAGTTTAATGCATGTCCTCCGGTTTACTCCCACAGCCTAAGGACATGTAAACTATGTTAACTGATGACTCTATAAGGCCCTTAGGTATGTAGCTATATATAGAATGATTTATGTTCATCAGAGAAGTAGCTTTGATTGACAGGTGTCATGACACACAACAATGGATAAGATCTCCATTGTTCAAAATGCATAGCATCAGCAAAACCCTGCGGTTTTTTTTTTTAAAGGTGCAATGCATGTGCCATGTATGCCCTTACATTTGGAGAGGGCCTTCTTGAAGCGTTTCCCGTTGACATGCCTTAAGACGTGGTGTGGCTGCCGGTTGAGATGTCTGAGGGTCAGCCTACAGAAGAGCTGATTACTGGGGGGAAAAACACACACAAGAAAACATCAAAACATAAAGTGGAGAGATCAGTTTCACACATTCAGGAACATACTGTTACATTTCAATGGGAATCACACCACAGCAGGGACAAGCTGGTGTTGACAGTCAAGTAGCCTACTTTCTTTTGCAAAATGACAGCAGACTGACTGACTGACAGACGGGAATATTCATGGGGAAATACAGAAGAAGCTCGTCCTTACGGCTGTTTGGAGCTCGATACGATGTGTGGTTCATACTGGCTGTAGTTAAACTCTGCTGTCGCGCTCAGTTTCTCATATTTCTTCCCTTGAGTGAACTTCTGCAGCTCCGTCAGGTTGCATGGAAACTCGTGGCCATTCAGTGTGCATTTGATCTGCAACAACAGATGTGGTGCATTAGTCGCTAATGATGGTGCAGTGATTAATCATTCACAACTAATGCACATTCACATTCTCGGTCAACACCATAACAACACTTCACTGTGCATGGCTCATGAGCTAAATTAGCAACACGGCTAGCATCACATTGAAAAGTGTAGAGCGTGTGGTGCGATGGAGGGTAGTTTGCTCGCCAACCTTTTTGCCGTCTGTCAGCTGGAGAAACGGGTGGTTAAGAAGAAATGCTTTGAGGTCCGAGGGTAATTCATCCATTGTTTAAAAACAGTTGAAAACAGAGCTCTTCAGACTAGTGCTGATCAGGCCACCCCCACTACAGGAAATGTCCACACGTGGGTTAGGCTGCACAGACTCTGTTGCATGATATCCTGACGCCCTCCACTGATCAAAGTGAGGAAGGTCAGCTTAGTCGAAAAGAAAAGCTTCTTTATCAAACATTATCACGGCATTATCAATAATGAACCTTGATTAAATTAACGGACACAGTAGTTGCATTCATTAAATAAAAATAATTAATACAAAAGAAATAGAATATATATCTTTTTTTTTCTTTTTTTTGTACCAGTTTATTTGCGTAGCAGTATATTTTGTGTTAAATTTACAGCAGCTTTATATATATATTTTTTCATTTAATTTAATTTGTTTATTGTTCTTTGAGATGAGTCACATTTAACAGCTTGTAAAGTCAGCTGACTGACCAGCATCTGACAGGTCAAAGACAGAGAGGTCTAAAATATTAAAGAGGGTCCACTCTGCGGTAATATTCAGAAACCGTGCATGTAGTCCACGCTCAAGCTGAGGGGGCAAACGGGGGGCACACTAAATTTGTCTGAAAATGGGCACCACTGACAGCAACGCAAAAATGATTTACATATTACCTGTGCTTTAGATATTTGAAGAAATTCTATTTAATTTACTATCAGGTTATCAGTACAGAGTGAGCCATCTTCTTCGAATACAAGCATCTTTGCTGAAGCCGTAAAGCCCCGCCCATATTTTTTCCCATAATTCATTGGTTCCGTCAACAAATCCCTGACGTCTGGAGATGACGACGGGTCAAAGACGCTCTCTAACCTGCACCTTCCTCCTGACATCTGTGGATTACACGAAAGCGTCTAAAAATAACTTCAAAGTGAACAATTGTTATTGAATTTGGTGTTGTTGTTGCTGAATTTGAACTGTTGCTCGCGCAGAGACGTTTTATTAATAGTAGTAGTTAGCTTGTAGCCTAGCTAGCACGACAGTGGGAAAGTAACAGTTTCTGTTACAAAGTAAAGAAAATAAAATACGAATATTGAAAACAATGTCTGGACCAAACGGAGACCCAAATATCTCCATCGACGACGGGATTATAGATGACGAGGACGATTTCGGCGATGAAGGTAACGAGCTGCTGTGTTCAATTATTGTAATGGTGATGCTGGTAGTGTTGTTGCAGTAAACTGGACTGGACCGTCCACCCTAAAACCACATTGAGGATGTTATTCACGTGACTTTTGGTCAATAAAGTCAAAATGGAAAACTTTTTTACAAGCAGTTTATGTTAATGTAGGCCTAACTTACTGAATACCTACTACTACTACTACTGATTTAGACTGCCTCTATCTGTCACACTGACTTTTGTTGGGTTGTTCACTTCTCAGCTCTAGATATTTGTTAATCCACATATTAAATTAATTTATCAATCAATATTAAAGTGGATTGATAGTGTATGATGAAAACAGCTTTGAGGAGCAGTATCAGTCAGACTCAGTGTATTGTAAATGGCTTGAGATGGCTCATAATTTCAACAAATTATATGTAATTGTTTGTCTATGCAAGCCTTTCAGATTAGAGAATAGAATAGAATAGAAAATACTTTATTAACCCCTAGGAGGGAAATTCAGATCGTCCAGCATGATATAAATTATATATTACTGATGTGATGAATGGGTATTTGGGTTATTTAGGACTGTTTGCATAAATGGAGATATCTGGGATGTAAAGAGAAACTGCTTTTTACATGCCAAAGTTACTTTTCTATCATATAATCATTTACAGAGAGAACCTCTTGTTTTCCATGACAGAAAAGACCTAACCTCTACTCTGCTTATCCACAGAGTTTGTAGCCATCAACTCCATGCTGGATCAGATCAACTCTTATCTTGATGACCTGGAGGACCGCAACGATTCACTCAATGGCAAACTGCATGAACTGATGGAGTCCAATCGGCAAGCCCGGATCGAGTTCAGAGCCCAGCTGCTCGGCTCCCAAACCCAAGAGGAGGAGCAGCAGGAGCAGGAGCAGGAGGAGCAGCAACAACCTGCAGATGGGGACTCCTCTTCATCCAGCAAGGAGGACCTCACTGAGGGCAGCGGGGGCTCACATATGAATGACAAGAGCGAGTAGACAAATGGGGACTGAGTTCAGCAAAGTGTAAACTCAACTTCTGACCTCTGGTGTTGGGACTAAGTGACCTCTGATCAGCATAGAGTCCATGCCTGTCTGATTCCTCTGTGAATTTACACCCTCATCATCATCAGACGAGTGTGTGTGACTGTGATGTTTTTTGCATCTCCTCTGTCACTGAACTTTCTCCTTTGTTGTCAACGCTGTGGTGTGTGCTGATGTTTTGTCCCTCAGTCAACAGAGTGTTCATTGGCTCCCAGCAGCTTCTTCTTATACAAGTTGGACATCTGTTGCAGTCAGACTTCCACTCATAGGTTAAATGTGTTGTTCAGGTCCATGTGAAATGTTAAGACGATTATTAAAGCCAGAAACAAACCAGATTTTTTCTAAGCTAATAAAAAGAAGTGCAGGATATTGTTGTCTGGCTCATCTTCTAAGAGGCAAGAGATTTTGTGTATCAACACTGCGTTGTTGTACTCACAAGCTTTTGGGTCGCTCCTCATGACAAAGCGGTAGTGTGTTTCCTTCAGAGCAAGCATCAATATCAGCCTCGTCTTATAGCTGTACTATCTCTGTGATTACTGATAAATGTTTTATCACACAAAAGAAATATGCAACATTCCAGAGATTTACCAATATTTATGTTTGATCTTCAGCATGACTGTAAATCTACACTGTGTTGTCCTGTTTGTTTTCATTTATCTGTTTGAAATGAGTGTTGCAGTCTGATAAGTGTTTGTATTATGTGTAAGTAAGTACTGGCAAAAAAAAGAAAAAAAAGGGGGGGGGAAACAATGAAGTCGACAAAGTGTGGGAATTGTTTTAATATAAATTAAAATGACCCCCAAACAGAAAACAAACATCCAAAAATACAATAAACTTCCAGCAATTAGAAAACAACACCTGTTTGTTCATCTCAGTTTGTCAGTAGCTGAATAAAAATACAGTAAGAAACATACAGCTCTGTTTGAAATCGTCCTTGTCCTTTTGTCTCTCTGCCTTCATTCTCTTCCAGAGCTGAGCGTCACGTCTTGTTCCTTCAGACAGAACGTGACACAATACTCATCATGTGACAGTCACCACCATGACTACAAGAGTTGCTACAGTCAGTCGCCTTTTGTGGTCAAGAATATCCCTCTCTAATATGGAGGTTGAAATGTTTCCAGAACACACTACTCATAACGAAGGGAATAAAACATCCTTACATACATATATGTGTATGTATACGCCTTATGGTGGCATGGTGTGACTGTTGAAATGCTGGAGCCAAAGTTAAACACTTGTATCATCTACAACGGGTAGTCTACTGTATGTTACTGGAGCTTTACACCAAGGTTCGCAAGGATAGTTTGCTACATTAAATACCCACAGACACTTAATGGTTTTTTCCTTGCAGATTAATATTGGGACTTGTAAAGGAAGATTGATTCCAACTGTCCAGTGCAAACAAACCACAAGGGCACTCTGGGTCTGTGGTCTATGTCAAACAACATACACCAGACTTAAGAGGGGGAAAAAAAAGGTCAAATTTAAAGCAAAAGTCTGCTGTTAGAATTAAATAGCTTCCTCCTTGGCCCCTGTCTTCCATCAAGTTTGGTGCAAATCCGTTCAGTACTTAAATAAATAAAACACACACAGGTGAAAACATAACCTCCGTGATGGAAGTCAAAATCAAAAACAAGGGCAACCTGGAGGCAAATGAGCCTCAACAATCACTTCCTATATATTTGTGCTGTGGATGCTTGTAGAAGCATTTTCCTGTCCATGGCAATATGAAAGGAGCAGCTGTTTCGTTGTAAATGTAGGCACACATGACAAACATCCATGGGAATGTGACACCAGATGTGACCAATTATTTGCAAATGTCTTTTCTCTTGATAAATTCTGAGATTAAAAAAAAGACTCTTCTGAAGATGAAATCCGCAAAATCCAGCCAGAACCAAAATAAAATAAAAACAAAACAAAACAACCTTGCAGCATTTTAAGCTTCACACAGCTTCTGTCTCGACTGACAAACATTCAAATTTCAATAAAAGCAACGTGTAGACAACCTTCAGTGAATGTGGAGTCCTCCAGGAGCCGGGGACAGCTCATTAATCTGAACGAATTCGGTGCCTGGTTGTTAGCAGAAGCTTTTCAAGCCGTCCGCTGCTTCAAGAGAGCTGCTTCAACCTTTCAAGGATACAGGGGTTTCGTCTCCATATGAATGTGTGCAGATACAAAAAGATGTTCACATTGACATTCAGCTTCTTCAGATCGTGTCTGGATTTCTTAAAACTCTTCCTATTGCTGATAAAAAATCTGTGCAGTACTGTTTCATGTTTTTTTTCTGCCCATACTCAACAATCTCAACCTCAAATTAAAAAAAGAAGGATGATAAAATGCCCTGAACACTACTATAATCTGTTTCAAGCTTCAGCGTTTTGACACACTCAAGTCAAAAGTACCAATTAAACACTTGTTTTTAATCAAAAGCTGTCAACTGCTCAAACACTTAATTTTGTTACATTCTACGTTTCAGCTTGCTAAAAGCGTGTGCTATGCGGTTAGCAATGTGGAAAATGTCTCCACTTTACCATCAGTATGGTCTTCTACACTTGTAGGTTATCATAGTTAATCATTCATCTAGCTAGCTAGAGAATTTCCAGAAAACTAAAAGTCATCTCTCGAAAACAGCAGGGTGGGAAATTAACATTTCAGTGAGCCAGCCAGAGACTGATGGATAGAAAGTGTTGCTGTGGAGCAACTTGAGAAGTGTCTGCTTAAATTAAATTAGTCAATCCCATACTACATATTTTACATAGACAGATTATAATTATCCTGTAACGTCATCTGGGATGTACAGTTGAGACTGATGGAGAGCATTAAAGCTAAAAAAAACTAATCATAATTGATGAAAAATAAGGCATTTTATATTTCATCCTGAGGGGATCATTAGTGTGTGTATTAAATCTCAAGAAAATCCATCTAAAAGGTATTAAGACATGTCACGCTAAGCCCCAGACTGTCAACCTCACGGCCATGCCAAAGGCTGTGGAGGAATTATCCTCTGGGGAGCGTGAATGGCTGCACAAATCCACGTTGGACTCCTGATATTTTAATGGATGAGTGAGGATGCTGGTGGTAAAGGACAAGTCAGAGGATAATCAGAGTTAGTTGGATTCATCCCCTGAGGACCATAAATGTCTGTGCAAAACTTCATGGCTATCCATCTAACAGTCGTTGTGGTCCTGGCTGAAATACAGCAACACCACTAGCACAGACTAAAACTATCCATATGCCAATCTAAGTCAGTCTGCGGTTTTCGAATGTCATTACCGATGAAATATAATAATAATAAAATGTTTTCCAAATATTTCAACATAATTTTTTTCTGCTATCCGGGGCGTTCAAAAAGCTATCTCACCTGCAACTTTGTATTTATCCAAAGTCTGTTGTTATGTTTTGCAGCTCTGGTGAAATAGTGCCCATCAAAGGTACGCAATAAATTCAGCTGTACACTTTGTCACACACTAATATAGATACAACAGGGTTTTTTTTAGTGGTTTTCCAAAATAAGGAGTTTCTCCTTAGTTACATAATTATGTTTTTTTTTGTGTGAATACTGAACGAAAGAGGTTTGTTTTGGACTTTAAGTCCATACTTCATAATAATGTCAGTGTCTGGGGACCTCCTGTGACCTACTTATGAACATTTTCCAACTGGGAGCCAGTTTATTAAGAGACATTTACCCACTGTGGATGCATTTGGTGGCTGTCACATGTTAATTTCCCACCCTGGGAGAGAAATTCACATGACAAGTCATGTTCCGCTTTAACCAGTGTGTGTTTACTCCAGACTTTCCAGCAGGGAGAGAGGCTGGTCTCGTCACTTCTTGGTCACTATTTGATGAAAGCACCTCTTCACATACCGATATGTCCTGTGCTCAGGTTGTACCAGACGTCCTGTCCTGTCTTACCACATCGCGTGTTTGGCTCAGCGTCTGTTCGTGGCCCTCGCTGACCTGCGTTTGGCCGTGGTTTTTGTCTTCCCCTTTTTCCCTGGGACAGCAGGAGCCTCCCTCTCCTCCTCCTCTTCTTCTTCATTAGCCTCCTCAACGGCAGCCGTAGGCTCCGAGTCTGGCAGCTCGGCAGGACTCTCCTGAGCTACAGGTGTGGGGGATGTGGTCTCTTCCTCTCTGCTGCTGAGGATGAGGTCCTGCTCTGTGCCGTCAGTGCAGGTCGCTGAGGTGAGGTCCTGTGAGGTCGGGGCGTCGGGTTCTGACTCGTTCTCTTGTTGCTGGTTTTCTGTCTGCATTTGCAGTCTGGTGAGTGAAACTGTGGGCTGTAAGGAGTTCGGGTCCGTCAGTGAATCAATGTCATTGGAGAGGGCGTTTTCATCCGTCAAGTCCGTGGTGGTTTCTGTTACAGGCCTGAGGCTGTCCGAGTCTTGGAGAGTCTCTCTAGAAGATTCAACAGCTTCACCCTTTTGACTGGGCAACGTTCTGTACCTCTGAGAAAGGAAAACAGACAGATACTGCAATTAGTCAGAGGAAATCCCTCAGTGCACTTTGATACTCATCAGTCTGCCTATAGATCGCTGCACACAACCACCTGAAGAGCTTTCATATATTTATATTACCGGTATATATATATATATATATATATATATATATATATATATATATACAATATATATATATATATATATATATATATATATATATATATATATATATATATATATATATATATATATATATATATATATATATATATATATACACACACACACATATATATTTGGTTACATATTTGGATTAGATAATCAATAAAACAAAAATGCAAATTTCTTAAATGTTGGACCCAAATTACCAAATATATTAATAATGCACTGAACTTCATGAAGAGTTCCTTTAAAATGTATAAGTAATGGAACAACAGTTATTTTAATTTGGGCTACAGATAATCAGATATCACCTATTAAATAGTGCAATCAAGGTTGATGAAGTGATGAAAAACCAACCTTGAGGTTCTCAAAGTGTGTCAGTGATTTGCAGTGGGTATGTAGGGCTGAAGATTCAAAGTGGTAAAACTTGTTGCAGAGTCTGCAGATAAAACCTGCCACTGGCACAAAGAAACTGGAGCCTGTGGTAAAAGAAACAGGAGATTGAATTTCACTCAAATCTGATAAAAGTGCAGGAAAAGGCAGAGGAACAATGACGTCTGCTGGGAAGGAGCAGGAGTTAGTCATCACTCACCGTAGACTGTGTCAGAGTCGTACTGTTCATCACTGGCCATGTTCTTCAGAGTCACTTCTTTAAGGGAGGACCAGCCATCCTGCACCACAGCAGACACAGTAAATATGTTATGATAATGCACCGACTCTGATGTGCAGAGCTTTCGTTTTAATCGCAACAAATAACAAACAAAATCACCTGTTTGTCGGTGCAGTCTTGGTCTTCTTCACTCCTCTGTGTTTCCTCTACCTCCTCCACCTCGCTGCCCTCCTCCTCATCCAACGAAAAGCCATCAGTGTCCATGGCAGTCAGCTTAGCCAAGGCCTCACAGCCCTCCTTTTCCTGAAGCTAAGACAAAGTAACGTACATTAGCGAGGAGCAACAGCATCGCTAAGTGAAGGATTAGTTTTATCTTCATCTCTTGGTAAATACATGCTTGTGTGTTTGGGATTTTAAACCCAGATACCTTCTCCATCTTCTGTCTGTGCTCCTGAGACTGCAAGTGCTCCACAAAAATCTGGGAGGTCCTGAAGTGTTTCTTGCAGACTGTACAGGAGGAGATGGCTGTTCTGCTGGCAAGCTGAGGACAAGATAAATATTTATTAACATAATATTACTTCATTACACAGCAATCACATTCTCTCTCTTTATATATGTGCTTATCTATAAAGTGAGCAGCTGATTACTTTGTGCTCCTCTGTGCGCCTGTGATCCATGATGCTGCTGGTGAAGTGGGTGTGACAGGTGGCACACCAACGCTTCACGTCTGCTATTTTCTCTCTGCAAAGAGCACAGACAAGGATTATATGAGTGTTTTCTCACCTTCCCAACTCAGAATAGTTCACCGGAGACAGCTGAAGTTAATCTGTTGATGGTTAAAATAAAAAAAAGCAGTGAAATCATCCTGCCGAAGTGCAATCGGAAAAACGGACCCGTCTTTGTTTGCTCCCTGTAGAGACTCCTGCACCCGTGGCAGCAGCGTGACCAGGCAGGCGTTGCTCATGTGCTGGATCTCCATCATCCTTTGCTGGTGGGAAATGCTGTTCATGTGACTCCTGAAGTTCTGCAGACAAAAACACAAAAGCAATAATTTTAAAAACAGAAGAGAAAAGTAACGCCTTGTCAAGTGTAAAAGCTGATGTTGGACCTACTTGCTGGTTGTGGCAGGTGATGCTGCAGAGGTAGCAGTAGAACTTGGTGGCGCCATCCCCTGCACCTTCCTCCCCTTCGTCCTGGTTGCCTGATGAACCTGAGGAGACGTCTTGCCCCTGTGGCGTCTCCTCTGGGGGTAAACTAACCTGCTGGTCATCCTCGCTCAGCCCGCCAGAAGGTGACTGGGCAGACAAACAGCTGTCGGTGTGCACCTACAGAGAGGTTTCACAAACCAGATGTTAAACCCTCTGTCAGTGTCTTGCATTTATTTAACTGACTTCTAGAAGACTATGATAAATACAGTGTAGCAGTATTTGCACTGGTGATTTAACCACATGGAAATCATTTTATCAATGACCTGACCATGGCAAATAAAAAACAATCTCACCTGATCAGCTCTGCTCTCCTCCAGCACCTCCATGACATCAGACTCCCCCGTAGAGCCTCCTTCCAGAAGGGAGTCATCTGGGAAAAGATTCAAGAGTAAGCGTTCATCTCACCTGACCTAAACTTTACTACATTTAGATAAATATTGTGTTTCTGCTCTGCAAACCTGAGGTTGAAGTGTGTTTTTTTTTTTTTTACCTTCAGGCAGATTCTTCTCCGTGTTGCTGTTGCTGCACTCTGAAGAAAGAACCTCCTCCTGTGTGTCTGGAATAGTGATAATTTCTGACCTGAGAAAGAAGAAAAATGTTTAAGTTAACAATCAAACAGAGGACATTATCAGTCTGTATTTTTTCTTCATAGCTGATGATAAATGTTTTCTTCAAAAACTGGAAAAAAAGAAAAGAAAGAAAACACAGCAAAACCCGGAGCCACCTTAAACTCTGATGAGATAAGATTTTCTCGAACCACAGGAAATAAAAAAGTTTCCCTACTCTTCTGTCCTATGCTTTTTCACAGCAGGTTCCTCAAGTTGCTCTTCCAAGATCTGTGTGGGTCCTTCCACTGCTTCCACTCCTCCCACTCCACCATCTGTGGCTGGTAAATGCAAATCCAAAGTTAGAAACACAGTATAACAACACTATCAAACTAATGTTCACCATCTGTATTCTCCAGTACTATTGTAGTTGTATTGAAGTCACATATCGTACTCAACTCGTGCTATACACCTTAATATCTTTCAGTGCTGACTGGACTGCAGCTGTATCTGTTTCAGACTTACCACTGGGTTCATTGGTGCTGCTAGCTGCTGGCTGGTTCTCCGTGCTCCCTGCTGCCATCTGCTCGCTGTCTCGCTTCCTGTCTGGCTGGCGAGCTGTGGCGTCCTACACAACAGTCACAGAAAACAGCTTTTTCGATATACTGCAGAAAAAGACGCTCGGCTTGTTTATTTAAGTTGGCGTCAACACTGGCACCAACTGATATGGCTATGCCCAGACAGAGACGCACCTGAGAGATTAAAATAAGATTTTAATAGATCTGGATCCAACTGTTTTTGCTGTACATATGAAAATGTATTGTTTGTATATTAAACATATTATGCATGTTCAGCCTAAGTAAATGCTTAATTTAATCAGAGCAGCTTAAAATCATTTGATAACATGATCTGCCTATTTAAGGCTGAAGTCTACTCCAGTTATTTTTCATTAATCTACTATTTTCTCTTTTGGTTAACCAATAAATCATTAGAAAGTCTGAAAACAAAAAGACTCTCACCTCATTTAACATTTAAAGTACTTGTTTTGTCCACACAACTGACATTTAGTTAAAATACCATATTACCTTCCATTTGAAATTTCATTTACAACATCAATCAATCCATTTTTAGGATGGTTTTTCTTAATTCTTTGTTAATCAACTCATTGAGTCAAGCACTGAGAGGTTAAATGTTGACGCATTTGACATTCACACAATCCCAATGGAGTGTATTAGCTGGGCTGAAATGCTACACAGTGATTATAATCATTATAATGGTGCTGTTATAATTACCGTGGTGGTGGATGAAGACGAAGAGGCGGCGGCGGTGGAGGGGGCTGTGGTGGTAACCGTGGCGCTAGTGTTGTTGTTGTTGTTATTGTAGTAGCGAGCATGTGGGTGGAAGGGTCGTGCGGCCGGGAACCCCATGATGGGGGACTTGATGGCCATGCCCATGGGAACCGGCCCGAGCAGAGACGACCTGGCCCCCGCTGTGAAGAACTGACGGAACTGCTGACCGCCCATCCCAAAGCCACGCATGTTACCTAGACAACAGAAATGCAAGAAAGCCGTTTTATTCCCTTACATGTGTTAGCTACTATAATGCAGGGATGTTTTTTTCCCTGATACGCCGTCTTTAAAGGACAAATCCGGGCTAATTCAACCTGAGGCTATAGTTTCCTAATATTTTAGGTCTAAAAGAATGAATCTGAAGATTTTCTTTTTAATTGCTCCTGTTATGGTGTAGTTCTGTCTGTCCCTGCATCGCCACGGCAGCGTATAATGGGAGCGGACCGATCTTACGCTGTTTAGGCTGTTTACATCCCACAAAACCACAAATTTATTTCACAGACAGCGTCAGATGGCTATTCAAACATACACCACGGGGTTTGTTTACTACAAGAAAGCTGACATGTTTGTAAACGGAGCTGTAATACAAAGTCTTGCGCGAGAGTCAAGTTGATGGCTCAGTATGTTTACATGTCGTCTGAAGCTCCCCTGTTTGTTTTATCAACAAAGAAATATCAACTTGGAGGGACAACGTTTTTGTGGTGATGCGATGCGGACAGACAGAACTACTGCATAACAGGAGCAATTGAAAAGAAAATCTTCAGATTCATTCTTTTAGACCTAAAATACAAGGAAACTATAACCCCAGGTTGAATTTACCTGGAATTGTCCTTTAAAGTCTAATGCCAAACGTACCCTGCATCTGCTGCATCAGTATGGCCCCCTGCAGCATGGGATTGGGGGCGATGATGGTGGTCTGGGTCGCCTGGCACAGGTTGACCATCCTAGGAGTAGGTGCTGTCTGGGGAGGCCCGGGAATGGCTCTGTATGGCAAACGCATAAGAGAAAAAAAACATGCTGCGTTATTTAAACTGACACGAACAGAAGAGGTGCAGACAGAGTATCGGCCGAAACATCTACTCCTGTTCACAACTAAAGCTGACTAATCTAGAAATATTTAACACACACACCCTTAATATTTGTCAATTAGCCAATATCCTGATGTGGAAATTACAGTTTATTGACATGAACACCTGCACAAAAATCCAAAAGCAGGATGTCAGTTTGATTATTTCACAATCAGGTAGATCATTTATGCAGTCTTTATTTTCCCTGCAAGCCATGTTCTGACCCAGTCAAGCACGATGTGGCTGCGATATGGACTCGCTCTTATGAGAAGTCATAGTCCTTGCATATCAGCTTTGGCATGGAATCAGTTTTAACGTTTCTTTTTTTTTTTTATAGCACAAACTGCATTGCATAACACTCAAATGTTCACAAACAAGTGCTGGGCAGACTTCACATGTAGAGCCCTATAGAAAAAGATCATGAAACAAACTACAGAATATTATTAGCTTTGTATAAAAGCTCATGATTAGTCATATGGAGTAAACATTGGGGTGGTAGCAATGAATGACAGCACAGGAATTACATCTAAGAAAACAGATTAAGTTTGGGGTGCTTGTGGGATCAACTGCCCATCCTTTAAAATAAACACAAGGCCTGCATCCTGGATTCATGTGACGATTACAGACACAGAACCAAAATCTGACATGTACATAGCATGACACAAGCCCACACGACATGGTACGACTTTGTATCACAAATCAGGATGTGATGATGGTGCCAACAGGCCATAACAGATGTAATATAATCATAATTTATAGCCCTAAGGCCACTTTATCTTACAAAAGGGCTTCATAAAATCTCCAATTTATCAATACTGCTTCTACAAACAAGATAACAAAGCATTACAATAGTCCAACTTCACTGCACACATAAAAAAACGGAAACAAATCTAAGTGTACAAATGTAATTTCTAACTAAACTTGAAATGCTGCCACTCATAAAAGGTCCAGTCCCAGTCTGGTATGTGTTTTGACAGGGGCTTCCAGCTCAGCAGCCACCAACACATTATCACCCAGGAGGCCCTGCCCCTCATCCCCGGTCTCGAGTAGCCGTGCTTACCGCGGCGTCTGGTGGTGGTGGTGGTGGTGGTGATGCGGGACATGGTGCCCCGGAGGCGGCTGCGGTGGAGGCGGCGGCGGAGGCTGCTGCTGGAAAAGTTGCTGTAGCTGCCGCAGGTGCTGGTGAAACTGCTGCTGCTGCTGCTGCTGTTGTTGCTGCTGCTGCTGCTGGATGTGCGGATTGAACATTGCGGGGTCTTAAAATACCCCAACAGCAGCGGTGGTGGTGGTGGTGTTTACCCTCCGGAGGCTGCTGCTGCTGCGGTTGGTTGGATGGATGGATGAACGTAACGTTACACCTGTCGAAATATAAAGATCCCTGGGTCGGAAGAGGAAGAAAAGGAAGCGTGATGTAGTACGTGCAACCCCCACTGTCAGAACAACTCTTTGTTGTAAAGACACATCCAACACCAGTGCCCCGACACACACAACAGGTCGCTCTCAAATTTCGGGGATGACAACTAGCCTAGCTAGCGTTAGCAACTTGGCTAACAACAATTCTTTTTTTGGTGAAGCTAAATACTTACTTCTGTGCTCTGTTAGCAAACTTTCTGAAAAACAAACAAACAAACTGCACATTAACTATTCGTTTTGAAGAAAAAAAAGCTGCATGTTATCCCCACAAAACAGACACAACGTATAAATGATAAATGAATAAATACAGAGATACACCTGCCATTAAAATGAACCTGTCTTAGCTTAGCATAGCATTGAGCTAACAGGCTAACGCCGTAGATAGATAAACCAGCTGCGCCGCGCCTCTGCTACTTTCTTTCTTTTTCTTTTTAACTTAGGCTTTCTACAGCAGCTTTACTTACTTCTCAAAAAAGTAGAGCGGTGGTGGCGCTTTATTATCCGGCTAAGGACATCATGGCACAGGCTGAATTAGTTGCTCTCAGTCCCCGGTGTAACTTGCATGAAGCAGCAGAGACGCTAAGTAACAAGCTACTGTGAGTGGAGAGACTGTGTGGGGGAAATGAGTGTAACCTGTCGCCCCCTGGTGGTTGTCTGGAGGTAGTGCTTCAGCTCTGCACATGGGTTTTTATATTTTGTATATTTGTCTTAAAATGACAGTGTTTCATTTTAAATAGAAATTTGTTTTTGTTTTTGTTTTTGTTTAAATTATCATTATTTGATATTTAGAGTTTGGAGTTAAATAAAAATATAACACAAATATGGTGGTGTGGTGTGGTGGTGCAGTGGTTAGCACCTCCAGACCCCCATGACCCGTTGGATAAAGCACTTTAATCGATAAATGGATGGATATACAAATATGTTTTTTGTTTTTGTTTTTGTTTTTAAGTCTATATAGTAGTTCTATAACCTACCTTCATTTGTGTTGGTAGATTGTCAGTGGAGCTTCAGTTATTCGGTTATTTTCTTAATGACATTATTTATTTTTTGATTTGGCCAGATAAATCAATTATTTGGTCCTCAAGATAATGGTAATGTCCATTACAAGTTACAATATTTTAAGATGTCTTCAGATTGTATGACAAGCAATCAACCCTAAAGATATATTCAGGGTTTTCTTTTATAGGCTAACAGAAAACAGAGAAAAGCAGCAAATCTTCCAAAAGGAGAAGCTGGAAGGAAGCAGTTAGTGATTGCCAAATTTGTCTAAATGATTAACTGATCAAAATAGCTACCATTTATTTTTCCCTTCTGAGTTGATCAACTAATGGATTAATCAACTAATGGTTGCTATCAAAACAAACATTGAACAACTGGATGCTGACCCAGATTTAAAAGAAAAAGAAAAGTCATCATCAAACACTGGACTTACTCTTGTTTGACCACAAATATTTTCTTTTACTAAAGCACACTCAATGGTTAAAGTCAGAGATATTCTGGATTATAAAAAACAAACCAAAACATGAAGGTGTATGTGGAGTGCCCCCTGGCCTCTGTCCATGGTGCTAACACGGTCCATTGAAGATGTGTAGTTCACATTCACACAAAATAGTCTGTTTGATCAATAACAAAAAGAAAAACTATATTCCAGATCCTCTATTTACATACTATCCAATCCACTCTAACAAGATTAAACTTTAAAGTCTTTTAAAACCCAGAACTTCCCGTTTTATCAACTAGGCCTATTTGACAGGTGACACAGCGAAAGTGCAGCAATGTCACCACCTAGCGGTCGAGGTGGAGAACTGCAGGAATCTCTCCTGAGTAAAAAATACAAGAGATCATCCTCATCCTCCTCCTCCTCCTCCTCCTCCCCCCCTGCTGCTGCGGTGCTCGGCTTGAGAGAGGAGTGTACATGTTCAGTGGTGGAGGGAGAGCGTCCAAAGCTGAGGTGATCTGACTGACACACCGAGGAGGCGCAGTCAATGAGGAAGCGAACCGAAAAGTGAAACCGGTGCGAGTCCACACACCACAAGACGCCCTCTGAACTCGAGGGTGGCGAGGAGAGGGAACGACGAGAAGAACAAGAATAAGAATAAGAAGAAGAAGAAGAAGAAGAAGAAGAGAAATTTCAATAAATCTGCTGCTCTGACTGGTGGGAAAAAGGATAGGCTTCCGATTGCACCGCAAAGATGGGCAACCGGGGAATGGAGGATTTAATTCCTCTGGTGAACCGTATGCAAGATGCCTTCTCCGCCATCGGCCAAAACGCCAACCTTGACCTGCCGCAGATCGCCGTGGTGGGCGGCCAGAGCGCGGGGAAGAGCTCGGTGCTGGAGAACTTCGTCGGGAAGTAAGTCCTCCTATCTATAGGAGCTTTTTTCCAGGCTGCGATGCGTTGTTGATGCGCCTCCCGGTGCACCAAGCAAGCAAGCGGCTCCGCAGTAGCTTTACACAGCTCAGTCATCCCCATCCCCCTTCTTCTTATGCAGGTTTTTAAATCTAACATGCAATAAGGCTTCACTGAGATCCTGTCAGAGTCACTCAACCCTACAAACCCTATAAATATCGCACATTTTTCACCGTTTGGGTGGTTGCTTCCATGCAGCACCAAGGCAAGAAGATTATTTTTGCTAGGCCTGCATAAATCCCTGGTTAAGTTTATCTGTTAACAACTACATGATGCATTCAGGGAACCTTAGATTCCTGTTAAATATCACTTCTAATTTTGATGGCTTCAAAGAAGGATAAGTTATTTCCAAAACTTCCTGGTTTTTAGTGTCAAAATTAGACCAGGATGCACATGTTTATCATTATAAATCCTGTATGACAACAGTCTCAGAGGCGGGCTCAGTGTGGATGCAGACTTCCTGGGAAGCAGGTGCAGGTACAGTGAGCTTGCTGGATGTGTTGTTGTCTCTATGACAGGGCCACATATTTTGTTGTCCATATAGGCCTTTTAATCCCCCACCACCAACCAGGCAAGGGTGCAAAGGGATGCTGTCTAAATGAGTGTGAAGAGGGTTCAATCTCACAAACATGCACAGCTTTGTGTCTGTCAGAGCTGCTGTTCATGATGATGATGATATAAAATGAAGCCAGGGGAACAAATCTGATCTGTTATGCTGCAGTATGACCTTGCAGAGAGAGAGACACACACACACACACACACACACACACACACACACACACACACACACACACACACACACACACACACACACACACACACACACACACACACACACACACACAGAGAAAGAGAGAGAGACAGTCCACCTGAGCTCTGAGCCTTTCCAGCTCAGCTCCATCTGTCTGCCAGTGCTTATGCTGTAAATGAAGCTTACCTCGTGTAGGCAACAGCATGGGTGTCACTTTGCTAACAGTTTGTTAGTCCTGCTTCTCTATGTTTCAGTTGATCAGACAATTTGTTTTGTGTGTGTGTGTGTGTGTGTGTGTGTGGTTTTGTAGACTTTAATTCCCCTGGATATACCATGCAGGATGTGATTCAGCAGTATTTCCTGAGTAGACAAGGTCAGAGTGTGTAGGCCAGCCCACCCACCCCCCACCACCCTGAACAAGCGCTATATCATCCCACTGGACGGATAGATCCATCAGTGAGATTTTTTAATTGATTCATCACTTTCCTGCAGGTGTAATGAGGCGTGAACACATAGGGCGTTTTTTTTTCTCCCTCGCTTGACACCTTTTATTATCTTTCTTTTACATTTTGTAAAAGCAGCCGATACAGAAACTTCACCACATGGCCACAGTGCTAATCCCCATCTTAACAGGTAGTAGGTGAGAGAGGCCGATTGTTTACATCTCAGGCTAATCTGCACATGGTGCTACTTGCAGATATCAGTTTTTGTTGATGTTGCCTACAAGTGTATTTTAGGAGATTTAAAAGAATCTGATTTGGCATTGTGTTCTTGTCTGTTGTATGTTTTGTTGTGTTGTTAATCCTGGTGCCTGCATCACCAAGAATGCAACTCAAACAGCCACAAAATGCTTTATATAGTTATAGCCCAACTTTTACCTCTCATGTATTAATATTGAATGCATTAGCATACATTGAGAATATGCTAATCCATGAAAGCACTTTTTAACATATGCAGTAGTTGTCCTGAAGAACTGTAAACAAGCTTTGATGCATTAAATTGGTGGTGTTACCCTTTAACTTAGTGCTTGAATGAAAATAAATAAGAAATGAAAATCTGTAAACTGTAAACTGCTGTTTCTCAAATTGAGGAATTGATGGACGTTTCTCTGAGCAGCGTTTGGATAGATTGGCCCTGTTGTGTGAGTTTTTTTCTCTTCTTACACTATTACAACTATCTCTTCACGCTCATCAAACCAGGCTGCGTTATGCTGCACTAACCCAGCTGTTGTCATAGCAACAGCTTGTGTCTAATTACACCGCCTCACCCGAGGGACCAGCGGTTGAAAGCTGAAAGTCTTCTTTCACTGTAACGTTACATTACGAGGAGTTTCTGCCGTCAGATGTGCAGCACACTGGCTGCATCTTGTCTTGTTGTTGTTGCTGGTGTCGGTGCGGCCTGCGGTCTTTGCCATCTTGCAGCAGAGAACAAATTGCAGACACTGTCATGTGTTAATGTATGCACTGGTCCAGCTGCAGTGACGTATAGCTCAGGTCCTCTTATCCTACTCCTCCTCCTCCCCCTCTACCAGCCTTCAACCCCCACTCCAACCCCAAGTGGCCTATTGTGTTTATGTCATTGCTCTAAACCAGCATAGACGTACAATACACCATGTGTTTACTTATTACAACACTTTTTTTCTTCTTTTACTCAGACATTAACATAGCAGCTTCTCAGAGACTCACTTAACATCATTTTCTGTGAGTGGTAATCTTTTTCTTTTTCTTTTTCTGTTATTAAGCTGTTACTTGGTTGATTTTTGGCAGTAACAGACAATGACTGATAATTTCACTCTCACAGCTCTGGTCCTGCTTTGTTCTCCCTCTGTCTAGTTTAGCAGCTTATACAGTCAGCAGCACGGAAAATCAATACCGAAGTATAGACTTCAAAATGTCAGACATACATTTACATTAATTATTTCACAAGCTGTTTAAAGCATGTCTGGATTTACCTGTCTATGGAGCATGAGTGGGAAATGGATACAAAGAAGTTCTTTGTTTCTTTTAAGCCTTTTAGGATAATTATCAAACCACTCTTTCTACATAAGGTAGCAGATACAGGATCGATACAAACCTTTGCAGAAGCACTTTAATGCACATCTAGTTTGTCTTGATGCCTAACAATGACACCTTTACTCTCGGGTGGATTAGATTTGTATTGTGATGCTGTACCATGCCCGTTTGGTGCGACTCAGGGCCAAGGACGGCTCACCTCTAAGTGATGTAGAGATATGTCGTGGTAATGGCATAAGAGAACGTTTGAGGAGACTAATCAAATTGATCTATTCCACTTCACCATCTGTCCTTCAGTGGGTGTTTCTTTTTTATCAGGCTTTTATAACGTCTCCTTCTTGCAGAGAGTCTGCTGCTCTCTTACAGGTTTTCACTGTTCACATGGCTGCAGTTCAACATTTTTGTCTCAGCCTTTTTCTGTCTCTAAATTTAACTTTAACTCAGGCAGCACTTTTTTTTTTTACCATCACATTTAAAAAGGGTCCAGCTACAGAGTAAAAGCAGCAAAGGTTAAATACATTTACATGGATCCACTACACATCATTTTCAATCTTGATATGTCACCAATACCTTTAATAATCAATACATTTAGTTGTTTTCTTTGGCACCTTCTGGTCTAAGCTTATGATGCTGTGTTTTGTATTTGGGCATTGACTGACTGTTAGATTTCAAGTTAAAAATGAAAACTCTATCTATCTATCTATCTATCTATCTATCTATCTATCTATCTATCTATCTATCTATCTATCTATCTATCTATCTATCTATCTATCTATCTATCTATCTATCTATCTATCTATCTATCTAAAAGCTGAGATCAGTGATCATTTGGTCTTTTTGTTTGAAAACTGACTGCAGATTAATTTCGCATTGACTGACACATCAATTAATTTGACTAATAGATTCAGCTTCTGTTTACCTGTACATACAAGCATCACTTTGTTTTAGTCCTGTATCTTCGGCCCGTGTCCCACTGCTGACCAGCTTGTGAGTTGACATTTCACAAATCTGAATCCAAGCCCTACCTGGGTCCCATCTGCGTCCGACACATCTTCCCACCAGTTTGTATTTCCTGTCCCATGAGTCTCATTAGCACTGACAAAGCCGGCAGCTTCACTGGTCCCGGTGCCCAACACATTCAGTTCCAGGTGGATGAAGCAGTTCACATAGAGGTGGGGATGTTTGGTCACATGTCTGACTAAGTCTAACATCACTGCATTCACAGTGTGGCATTTATTTTAAATGGATGCAGAGAAGTTGACAGGATGTCACAAAGAAGAGGAAAAGATGCATGAAATTAAAAGTTGCAGCCCAAAATGAGTCATTTGTTCAAAAGGTCAAAGTATGGGGGGTGCATGAGCAGTGTATGGCAGGTTCTGTCTTCATTAGGACTGAGGTGATTGATTAGTTAATCAATTAATCAATATACAAAATCACTTGGCAACTATTTTGATGGTTTAAGCAGAAAACCTCAAATGAAAAACATAGAATTGATACTGTGCTGCTTTTTCTTTGTCATACACCTTTTGGATATTTTCAGACAATACATGTGCAGTTATAGTCTTCAGAGCTTATTTTCAATAAAAAGTAAAGTTTTCTTTTTTGAAGAATTTGCTATTCTAAAGAAAATATGATGTGCATACCGTCTTTCACAATAGTCACTATATTCAAACCATATAGTGTGCTGTACCATCCTGACTCTGAATGTGGGTCAGAAGCATTTTAGTTTGAGAATTATTTTAAAATATTTATACTAAAATTGTGCAGAAAATGTTTTATTGAATGGATTTGAATAAGTAGACAAGAAAAACAAAGGTCGGGCACAAAGCTGTGACGCTGTCTGAAAGACTGTCACAGTAAAATGACAACAAAGTCAAAAGTCAAAAGCAAAAGATACAGAGGAGATTCAGAAAAAGTCAGAAATCAGCACGTTGAATTTACCAGGCTACATATTAATGATTCAGTGTGATGCTTAGCACTGTACACACAGCACAGTTAGCACAGATACTGTTTACAGAAACAGTGCTGATGCTGGTTTCAGCACCACGGACAGCTCTTTTGAAAACAACCTAACCAGCACCGCAGCAGCTGCTTCTCCCACAACACAGCGAGCACTGACAATGACTTTTAAATATTCATATCCTGTCATATCATAACAGAGGGTAAAATGGCACCTCAGTTTCCTGTCAGTGTTGTGGATTAGATAAAACACGGCACATATAGTCAGACTATATACTGTATTATATGCATTGTAAATTGTTATGAGTTCAGTTTTCTAGCTGATAGCATAAAATGAGACATGAGCAGAGCAGAGGGCTGCTTTTCCTGGATTGCTGTCAAACCCAGGAGGGTGTAGTTGCTGCATGGTGCGCAGCTCAGCCAGGCTGAAGCACTTTGTTATCAAGTGAAGGCTGCTGGCACTAGCACAACCCGGGAACATGAAAAAACAACAGCAACAAAAACCACACAACGCAGACGTTTCTCTCCCCCTCTGCTTTTCCAACCCCCACACTGAGATTAACTTTATGATATATAGCTGGTTTCATGTATTACATAACGCATTAAAGGCCAGAAGCGTTCGGATGAGTAGCAGCAGCTCCAGTCATGTGAGAGACAAGGACAGTTAACTGTAGCTCCATTAAAGCCTTTATTCTCCTTTTCAACTACAACCCTCAGGAAGAGACATTAATAGAAACACAGAGGTGGCCAGTGCTTTAATCAGTTACATAGGGGAATGACATTTTAAGAAGGAGAGATTATATTTTGAAATTACATTTAATATATAGTTGATGTTTCTCTTGTAAGACATAATTAGATTTGTGAGTTGTTTTTTTTCTCAAATAAATATTGAACTCATATGTTAACACTGTATTTTACAGCTCTTAGAGTTTCCTCTATGCCCTATTTATTTGTTAATTCCCTGGAAAGCTGTATAATTACTTATCAGAGAGTAATGTTCAGTCAACCTGCATTTCAGATTAAATCCAATTCACTGCACAATCCAGAGCAGCAACTCAACTGGACATAGATGATCATTTATCTCATTTCTCATTTATTTTCTATCAAATTATTCTTTTCCTCTTTTGATCCCAACGATCCATCTTAACTTTATCAAATGCCTCTGAAATGTGTAACTAACACTACATTTCCTGGTTCTGTCTGAAAAATAAATAAAGACGTGTCTTGGTAAATAAATGGACACGCTAACCAGGGTAGTTTCTGAACTGCTGCTTGCAACCCATTATTATCTTAGTTGCAACTGAATGGCACAGGAAGAGTGAGAGGGCAGCGAGTGAGAAACAGAGGACATCATTTGTTCTGATACAGCTACAGAGGATTACAACTAATCTGTGTTTGGAGCACAGCTCACCAACTATACATTCTCCCATTGGCTCTGCTCTAATCTGGAATCCACCCCCATCCAGCATCCAGCTATTTCATTGGCTCCGTCGACCTCTGTGGTTAACAATAATGTGTGTGTGTGTGTGTGTATCTGTGTATGTGCCTGATTCATCACCAAAAAGCAGTCTCATCCTTCTAAGACCCAAACGATGCTTGGGAAGGGAAATTGCCTGCCTGTGCTGGTTCACTGCCGTCAGGGTTGTTATTACTGCTGCACGCATTAGAGCGGGATTAAACACGGCTCAGCATCTGACTGTGTCTGGGAATCGGAAGTGATGTGACGCACATGAAGCAGCACTTTGAGTTTAGGTTATTTGCAAAAAGTGCAATGTTTGATAGGGAGCTACTGTGCATGAACATTTATAGACACGCTTTAAATTTCACAAATCGTTTCACTGAGAGAAGAGATTTGTACAGTGTTCTGGAAGAATTATATTGTCAGTGGATTAAATTTAAAAAGTTTACATCTCTTACTTTGGCTGTTCCTTCTTTTTCTTTTAAAAGATACAGTACATACACATAACAAAAACCCTGCTATATGGAAAAAAAAACTGATACAAAAACATCCATTTGATTTTCTAAAATAACAAATATATACTTTTTAATTATTCTGGTATCACTGCAGCATTTATGCACAACATGAGTAAATAATATAAAGTATACACTAAAAGGCTTGAAAATACGCTTGAATGTAAATGTTTTAGAAGTTCGCCTAAGTGAATATGTCATATGTGCTTGTGTTGTGTTGTGTGTGTTTGTGTTTCTACACCACTGAATCTGTCCAGTTTTTAAACAAAGAAACAATGAGTCACTACTCGACAGCAGCTGGCGCCCACTGGACTAGTTAGTGTGTGTGTACGTGTGCGTGTGTGTCTGCAAGCAAATGACGGAGACTGAATGAATGAATGAATCATAGCTGAGTGCCTATTCTGTTTTTACATTTCATAAGTCAGTTGAACTGTTACTGGACGTCACTGTAGCTCCAGTGCACGAGCACCGGCCCTCTGTGGTTCCTTGAGTATAAACAGGTTGTTTTTTTTTAAATCATTCAGTTCGAAAGTGATTTGTTTGGAGACGAGATGCTCCAAATTAATCAATTAAATGAATCTGATTAATCAGCTTTGTGACTCTGCAACATTGATGCTCACTGTATCTGTAACCACCCCCGATCCACCCACACTAGCCCTGCTGTCTACAAGCCAAGAGTGGTAGGAGGATGTGACAATGGTGTGACTCTCTCTTCCTCTTCACCTTCCATCCTTTACCTCATCCTGCTGAGAGGGTGACAGCTCAATCCCCCCTACACACACACACACACACACACACACACACACACACACACACTGAGGTCGGGGGGGATGAAAACACTTTGCACTCATGTGACTGCCAAGAGCACCAACACAGTCTCCAGACAGTGGGGAATCAGACGATAGAGCTGTAATTAGACACAAATGAAAAGGAGGCAGGGAGGATGGCACAGAGAGATGGAGATTTAGATTTAGAAAGTGAACGGTTAAGTCAAAATACACTTTACAGCCACTTATAAGTGCTATGCAATGCATTATGATAACGCATTATGTTAATAAAGGTCCCAGATACACATAAGGAGGTGTGTGTATGAGTGTACTTTAAATTAAGTTACAATTAGGTAAACATTATACTGAGGTTAGGTAAGGTACAGTATGTTAGTAATGGTCCCGGAAAATATAGTAAAACAAGGAGGTGTGTGTGATTCTGTCTGTGGCTTCTCGTTGTGGTAGTTTTAACGGAGGAGGAGGAGTGAGAGGACAACCTGCAGTCAAGGCCATCTGTCACTTCCAAAAACCTGTCCAAGTGGGAGAAAGGGACAGCCCACCTCCCCCTCCCCATCCACACACACAAACACACTTACACACTTACTGCACAGTCACACACTGGCAGGCAGGTAGACAGCAGATGGACAGACAGAGTTGCATAAAGGCCAGCAGAGAGCAGGGTTTCCTTTGTTGTAGCTGGCTGGAGTGCGACAACAAACACTGAAACAGTTCTTCTCACTTCCTGTTGCAGCTGTGTCCAGAGGAGCAGCTGTTGGTGATGAGTAAATAGTATTAGCTGCTGTTTGATGTTCATGTATTCTCAGGCAGTACTCGCACAATCTGTTTGTCATATTCCCTCCTTTGCACTAAAGTGACGCACTGCAGGTTGGGAAAAGGATTAGGAAACACTGAAGTCAGCAACCTGCAGTTTTATGAGATTATAACACTCACTTCAATTTTTGAGAGAGGCTTACTTTAATGGAAATTCATAATCTTGTGTCATATTGATGAATTTGTTGTTTTTGATTGATGGAATGGCCTTAAAATGAAAGACAGGTGGCGATGCAACAATCTGAGCTTTTCTCTTTATATCTTATTGGGTGTAACTAATAGGATAAATGTATAAAATACTTGATTTCATACTAAAGAAAACTGCATTTAATGCAGATTGGTCACATCATGGCTGATATTGAATCACTTACAGTAATAAGGTCAGAATTAGATTAGCCCACACTGATCTGGCGTGTCATTCAATACAGCTGCCTCTTCGCACGACACAACTGTTTTCAGGAAACGGAAAAACCACAATACAACAATAGCTGATCCACAATAACATTAAGTCTTTGGATCAAACTAGAATAAAGTTGAGTGGGTCTTTTAAAGCCAGAACACAATGTTTATGTTCATTGCTCCAGCTCTCAGAAAGACTAAATGAGTGTTATTAGTAGATAGTGGAGGAGAGCAGTGGGCGTTGAACATGATCCCCCCTGTTTAATGGCTAATTGCTGATATTGCTTTTCCATGTCGGGTCATGATTTTCAGCAGAAGCAGCTCGGCCCTGATTAACTCTCAGCTCATGACTCATGTTTCCAAACTGCCTCCGGCTTTGCTCCTGGTTCAAGCAGAGTCCTCCACTATTTCTTATTCATGTCGTTCAGCTGATTACTGTTCACTCCTCCCATCGGATGCTGGATAGATAATTTATCCCTAGGTTGTTTAATTTAAAAAATATTTTGCATCTTCCCAGTGGTTACATTGTGATTTATAACTGAAAACAGAATTAACTGCTTTAATTAAAATTCTGTCACCGAGCTGTGAGGAACGCAAACATGCTCGGACTGTGGAGGAGTGAGAAGTTGTCGCGTCAGCTGGTCGAGGAGCACGTGCTGCCGGTGGCGATCCGATGGTGATGTTGCATAAGCAGCTGAACACACCCCAAAGAAATCAGCATCTTGTGCACGAGAGAGCATAACAGACAGGTTGGAGAGGGAGTCAACTGTGCAAATACATAACTCAGTCGCACACCAGGATGTTAATTTATTTGAAAACAGATGTGGAGCACATTAATCTGGACACATAACACATAAATCCCAAAACTAAACAAAAAAAAGGAGAGAGAGAATATCCAAAAGTACAAGACACAAAGTGCTTCAGGGAACTTGTGTCGTTTTTATTCCTCTTTCCTGTAACACAACCACCAGAAATTAGACTTGACATGTCACCTTGCCAGAAGTAGCTTTTTACTTGTGTTTTTATTTGCCTGGGAACCATTAGTGTTGCTGAGCTGTGAAATTGTTCTGCTGTAATGTTTAGTTTCTTTTTTCCATCTTGCTGCTGAGCCAACTCCCTTTTTAACGAAACCATTAAAACACAGTTTTACAGATGTAACGAAACTGATGAATAGTTCATGGATTAAAACATTTTAAAATCTAATTTAGCTTTGTTTATTACTTTTATCTTATCTTAAGATTCCTATATGGTGCAAAATAGTGTTAATGTTATTCATGAAGATCCGTATGAATGTTATATGAATATAATATAGTCGATAGTTAGATTATCTGTTAAGCCAACAGACAGGAAATGAAAAAAACATTTATTTCCTATTGTGCTGGCTGCTGCTGCATACATGATTCCAGGAGAAACATCACTGCAGTAAATTAAATAAATATTCAGCCTGGTGAGACCACAGCTGGCATGTGAGGATCTGTTGTTATTCAGACACACTCGCTCAAACACACACATTCACAGTCGCTCCTGGCACATGGGGATTAACACAAAATAATTCTGTCCTCTATAATTCACATTGTGTTTTTTGTGTTTTTATTTTGTAACTGCACTTTTGATATCATTTTAGAAACTGATCTTTGATTTTCATTCTTTAGGTCCATGCATATTTGTTTTTGTCTGACTTGTGTCGTCTTTGTGTTGTGTTACAGGGATTTCCTTCCTCGTGGGTCTGGGATTGTGACCCGTCGTCCTCTGGTTCTGCAGCTGATGAACTGTCCCACAGGTAGAAAAAACAAAAACAAAAACACATTGTCCTCCCCATGATATGTAGCAGTGTTAAGTGGAAACTGATCTGTGGGGTCTTAAAGATGTTTCACCATTTGCACGAGAGGTTTTTAGCACTTGTCTGCTTCTTGACATTTAATATCTGTGCGTGATTTGCAGCTCGGCAGCTACAGATTTATTGACTGTGAGCTGACAACTGACTGTGGAGAATGTACATAAGTGTGTCTGCGAGGTCACTCAGAGGTTGTTGAACAGATACTTTCAGGCTTGTGTTTTTAGTTTCACACTTTGAAAGCCCTGATATCAGGAGAAATTTTCCTCTGCTCCTTTACATTGTGTGGGAATTTGGTTGAAGCCTGAATCCAGCCTCTGGTGGCCATTAAATGAACTGCAGTCCAGCTTTTGTTTACTGCTATTAGTTCATATCTTCAGAGCTACATCCATCCTTTAATCTGTCCTTCTCCATCTTACAGAAATGTGAATTATATAAAAACCTCAGACAAACAGTTTAAATATTCCTCCTCCGCTTTCCCCTCTCAATTTTTCATTGGTTTTGAATGTTTTGTGGCTGCAACACAGCTGTAGTGTGTGTTTGCATTAAATCTTGTTTGCTCTTGTTTTCCCGCTCCCGTGTTAAGCATCTTCTCAGCTCCTTCATTTTTTTCTTCCAATTCATGACTGTGTTTCCTCTCGCTGCCTCTTTCAGAGTACGCTGAGTTTCTCCACTGTAAGGGCAAAAAGTTCATAGACTTTGATGAGGTCCGGCAGGAGATCGAGGCTGAGACCGATCGCATCACTGGGGCCAACAAGGGCATCTCCCCAGTTCCCATCAACCTGCGTGTCTATTCCCCTCATGGTGAGTTTTGTTTTCATAGTGGCATCAGACTAAATGTGCAGAGTATAGTCCCTCATTTGCTCATCTCCTAGTTTGTTTACCTTTTTCTTAGTTCTGGTATTTCTTCTTCTGCTCACAGTGCTGAACCTGACCCTGGTGGACTTGCCGGGGATGACCAAGATCGCGGTGGGCGACCAACCTGTCGACATCGAGATGCAGATCAAAGAAATGCTGATGCAGTTCGTCACCAAGGAGAACTGTCTGATGCTGGCCGTCTCCCCGGCCAACTCTGATCTGGCCAACTCCGATGCTTTAAAGATTGCCAAAGAGGTCGACCCTCAGGGTAAGTTACGCTATACTTCTACCCCTCCATGTTGCAGAAGGACGTGTTGTGCTGTTTTATTACCCCTCTGTCACTATTTGGTGGTTACCCATTACATCTGAAGATGCAACCAAAAGATAAGATCACTCTCTTTACATAATTAAATTATCATAAAATGTATAAATAAGGTCAATCAATCAATAACATTAAAAGGCTGCTTACAAACTATATAAAGAATCATGTGCTCTTATTGTATTAGTTTACTTTTTCACCTCTGTGTATGTGTGTGTTTCTGTCATGTAGGTATGAGGACCATTGGTGTGATCACCAAGCTGGACCTGATGGACGAGGGGACGGATGCGAAAGACATCCTGGAGAATAAGCTTCTTCCACTTAGGAGAGGTGAGCACACACACACACACACACACACACACACACACACACACACACACACACACACACACACACACACACACACACACACACACACACACACACACACACACACACACACACACACACACACACACACACACACACACACACACACACAGAGCCTCTTTTCTGTCTGCAATGACACACTGTTTCCCTCTTGTGGTAATAAGGGAGTTGTACTCAAAAGCTTTTAAAGTCTCCAACCGTTGAAAAAACCCCCAAAAAGAAACAGAAGAAGGGGAGGGGAGGGAGGGTATAATAAAACACCACAGAGTGAGAAATCTGAAGAGACACAGAAAGGTAGAGGAGAGGAAGAGTTGGAAAGGAAAAGGAGTTTAGGGGGCAAATAGAAAAACACTGTCTTGGAAAAGAGTTTGCATGTATCTTGCGGCCTGCCCTTTATTGCAATGTGCTGATGTGGTGCTTTTCTTTTCCATTTGCACTTGGTTAGGACCCAGGCATGTGCTTCTGAATATTTTCCATGTCCTTTGTTTTTTCTATGTGCCCCCCCTCCCCACCTCCTTTCTCGCTGTCTCTCTCCCTCTGTCTAATGCTGTGGATGTGTTCACGTTTACAAGGCTGCTGGCTCACAGTTGCATTAGTTATAGAGCATGAAACTGCCTTTAACTGAGTGATGCATGAGAAAACTTAACTGGAGGTGAAATGGGATCCATGTGACCTGAACTCTGCGAGGTTATTCGTCCTTTTTTTTTTTTTTTTCTTTCTCTGTCTGTCTGAAAAACTTGGACACACACGTACACACATCTATCCATGTGATACCTTCCTCTTTCCTGAATTCCTCCTCTCCATTCATCCCTCATCTCTATCCCTTTCTTAAGTCCCATGTCTCCTAAACTGTGGTTTTATGCAGCTAAACATTACCAAACATTGTTTTTAAGTGGTTCGACTACCGGAGGGGCTTTTCATTCTGGGTTTGGCTGTTCAAACTCACTTCATTACGTAGAAAATAAGAGTCTAGCACAATCCCAGATTCCTCTAAGATATCTCCATGCTATCTCCCGGTCAAATTTCTGCCATAAGCATCGAGTCTGTTGAAATCTACTCTCTTAAATTCCAGGAAGTGATTACAAAAAAAAAAAGAGTTGGATCTGGTTTTCTGCAAATCTCACTCTGGTCCAGACTGTGTTTTGAAGTCCGTGGGACTCTCATCTGCTGTATCCAGGTTACATCGGTGTGGTGAACAGGAGCCAGAAGGACATAGATGGAAAGAAGGACATTAACGCTGCTATGGGTGCGGAGAGGAAGTTCTTCCTCTCCCACCCTTCGTACAGACACCTGGCAGATCGTATGGGCACCCCCTACCTCCAGAAAATCCTCAATCAGGTGTGTAAAAGAGCAATAACAGCATGTTATAATGTCTGTGCCACCCTGAGTCAAAGTCTGACTAATTCTGTCCAACTCTGACCTCTGATCTCTGCAGCAACTGACCAACCACATCCGGGACACCCTTCCGGCTCTGCGGGCCAAGCTGCAGAGTCAGCTTCTCTCCATAGAGAAGGAGGTGGAGGAGTACAAAAACTTCAGACCTGACGATCCATCTCGTAAGACCAAGGCTCTGCTCCAGTGAGTAGATACACAAGATGGTTAGATGGCTGCAGATTCATACATGTACTGATGTCTGCGTATCTGCCCTCCTGCAGGATGGTGCAGCAGTTCTCTGTGGATTTTGAGAAGTGTATAGAGGGCTCTGGGGACCAGATCGACACCGCAGAGCTGTCAGGTGGTGCCAGGATCAATCGCATCTTCCACGAACGCTTCCCCTTTGAACTGGTCAAGGTGTGTATGCCAGATTTTGTGTTTATGCATGTGATATTGTTTTTATTATCCTCCACTGAAATTACTATAATCAGGGAAAACCGCAGATTAGATTTTGATGTATCTTGATCACAAAATCATTCAGCAATACTCAGTTTCATAAGGCGTCATAAACATGTTTCTTTTCACATTATAATTGAGGGTCCGCATACCCGCACATGTTCCACACACCATGATGGTGACCTCCTCACAGCAAGGAGAAACACTCCTTTGTTTGTTGTATTTGGCTGAGCAACCTCAAAAGTTAAAAAGAAAAAGATAACAGTGTGTGGGACTGCTTAACAAGATTGGGACCAAGAGATGGGAAATAAACAGTGCAGACATGCAATCGGCCTTTTTGGCTTGCTGGTGCCAATGCTGAGAATAAATAAACAGCTTTATGAAATTAGATTTGTTTCAAACAGAAAACCAGAAAGGGGGAAAGATGCAAAGTTCTTGCTCAACCTCATACCAGAACCATAAGACACAAAGCCCTTGTTGGAAATCCTGGTATTATTTTATGATCTCAAACAAATTTAAGTGTGGATTTCACATAAAAATTGTGTCCAACTTTAGAGTCTATATACATGTTAATGGATAAAGAGTAGTGTTGTTCAGTAGCCTACACACAATATTCAAACTGACATTCAGTCAGCCTCGGCTGTACACTGTGTTTAGTGGTTATCAGAAAATGTTAGCATGCTAACAGACTAGACTTCAGTGGTGCTTGAGTTAGCAGCATAGTAGCTCAAAGCAATGCCGTGTCTCAGAGCTGCTTGTGGGGCCTTAGACTCTAAGTCTTGTTTACTTTCTCTCTATCAGATCAGTTCAGTCAAGTTTTAGACATTTTGAGTCCTAAAGGACATTTAGTTTCACAAAAATGCAGTAATGATTGGACTAAAGAAAGAAGAAAGAAGGAAATTTGTGTGTGAGAAAGTGTGAAATTTTTCTTTCTTCAAAAGTTAAGAATGAAAAAAAATCTCCTACATGAAGCTTGTTTGCCTTATGACAAATTTCTTAGTTATCGCTTAGTTGCTCCCGTCGTTATAGTCTCAGAAGCAGAGGAGTCTTCCCTCAGGAGTCTGGCTCTGGGTTTTCTGACTCAGATGTTCCTCTCCCTCTGCTGTCTCTTCTTTCTCTCTCGCCTCACCTCATCTTTCTCACCGCCTCTCTCACTCCATCACATCCTCTCCGTTCGTTCACATTATCTTAACCCAGAGCCTGTCCTCCCTTCATCCACCTTCTCCAGCCCCTTGTTTCTCGGAGCATTTTGCCTCACCCCACCTCCTCCCCGTTTTACATATTTGATCCCTTTTTTCATTCTCTCTCTCAGTCAGCCGTTACCCTTCCTTCCTCCCTCCTCCTCCTCCTTTCATCCATCCCTCTTCTTTGTCCTCTCTCACCCTCCCTGTGAGGATATAAAACTTTAGGTCTATGACTGAGGCAGCAGAAAAATGCCCAGTCGGTTTCCCACTGAGAAGACAGTGCAGGTTGCTTCCTATAACCAGAAGCTTGGCTCACAACAGAGAAAACCCCAGTGTCTGCCAGATGCATTAGCAGTCAGTTCATCATTATGTTTTATGTGTTTATAATACATGCTTCAAAGAAAATATGAAAAAGAATGGTGCGTTGTCATAAATAAAAGTCATATACTTTGAATTAAAAACAGATTGTGTAAGAATATAGTAGATTGGCCTATAACCTACTTCTAATGTTTCAAAGTGTTAGGCTGAATAGGAGTCATATTGAGGGGGAAAAGTATGATTAATGTTTTCAAAATAAAAGCAGCAGAGATATTCACAAAAACCCAGTGGTTCCCAACATTTTCAACTCAAAATAAAAGTCGCCTTGTGACCCATATCGCTGGATACACATGTCTGTAGGATTATGATTATGACCAGGTCAGCCAAAGACACATTTTTCCACATCTGTTTTTATTCAAATCATTTTTAGATGTTGAAGAAGTAAATTGATCCAGCAATTCACTATAAAAAGTGAAATTGAATTGTAATTTTTCATATCCTAAATGTTTATTCTGCTTTCATATTATTTATATTTTGGTAAATGCATATTTAATTTGTTGGTCAAAGTCATATGGGAGGATTGTAACCACTCTTGGCTCGACCCATTCAGTACGAAGCTGCAGCAGGAATGTCAGCGTAGCTTAGCGTAAAGACTAGAAACAGCTGGATAGAAATGGTTTATTCACTGAAGCACTGGTGTAATAATCAGTATTATGTGTGCAAAATGTGTCACTAGATTTATCTGATCTATGAATCTATTAGAGAAAAAGTGTGGAACTGAAAACTAATCCTCCCTGTTGCCTGGTTTTTTTTTTTTTTTTTTTTTTAGATGGAGTTTGATGAGAAGGAGCTTCGCAAGGAGATCAGCTACGCCATCAAGAACATCCACGGCATCAGGCACGTCTGCCCTCTATCTCTCCTTCGTCCTTTCCTATCCTCCCTCCTTACTTCACTTTCCTCTGTCTCTCCATCTCAGTCACCTCCGCTGTGTCTAAGTGACATTGCCTAATCACAGAGGCCGCTACACTTAGCTCGAGTGCTCTGTTCAATGCTAACACCATCGGTGCACTTGGACAGAGGATGTCTGGGCTTTACTTTTTTCCTCCCTTTTTAATATGACAGTTAACATTGGATTCAAAAATAATTGAACTATATCAAGTACTGCTAATATACATATATTCAGACTGAAGCACACATTTCTAAAGTTACTCAGTTTTCTTGTAGCTGGGAGTTTTTACAGTGGCAGTACAGTTGCCTGGGCTATGTCGAAGTTTTGCTACATAGCTAATGTTAACATTAATAGCTTTACCAGTCTAGAAAAACTGTGAGTGCAGCATAAACTTGAGTCCATTACCCACTAAGAGCAGTCTCTGGCAGTTGAAAGCAATTAGCCTACCTTGCTACTTTGCTATTTCTTCCATACTGAAGTTAGCATACAAACCAGCTAGACAATGCAGATGTAGCAACCAGTCTGCACTGAAGAGTGTGTCGTGTGGCACAGAGCAAGCACAAGCATTATATAGACAGTCTTATGAAAAATAAGAAGTTATAGTTAATACTGGTATGTACACAGCTTTTAAGGTTAATGAGAGCTATGTACTGTAGCATCAGCAAAACTCACAATATAACCCAAAAGATATTGGAGATGAATGATCTCTGTTTGAATACATAGGCTACTCATTTGCCAACGTTTTTGTTGATTCATGTTTGGGTTTGTTTTTTGCATGACTTAAAAGTTTAAAGTGAAGCAACAAAACCTTATTTTACTGATATACATTTACCGTAGTAATGCTATTTTGCTTACTTGAGTAGCCTATAGAAGTATGATTATCCTCCTATTGGATAATTTACCACATGGTCTAGTAACATACTAACCTTCAACACTTGAGGGGAAATGACTGATATTTGTTGTGTAAATTGGAGAAGTAGAAATAACATAATATTACTATATATCTGTTGCTTTCTAACTGTTTCATGGCTCCATAGTCCCATTCCCTTTCCTGCTCTCTGTCTAATTTGTAACCATTTATGTTTGGGGGAAAAAGCTCCAAAATGGAGGGTAATTCTTTACAATTAACACTCTTTTCTTTACCCAACTCTTCTCCCTCCTCTTTTTTTTTCTTTCTCTCTACCATCTTCCTCTTTTTTTCTTTTCTTTTTTGGCCCTGTGGCTGGTTTTCTCTCTGCTGGGCAGAACTGGCCTCTTCACCCCGGACATGGCCTTTGAGACCATTGTGAAAAGGCAGATTGGGAAGATTAAAGAGCCTTGCACCAAATGTGTGGACATGGTCATTTCTGAGCTAGTCAATACCGTTAGGCAGTGTACCAAGAAGGTAAAAATGAAAAGTAATCAGTGGATAGCACTTTTATTTTATTTTATTTTTTATTTTCAACCCTCATCTGCAAGGCCCCCTCTGCTGTTCACTTCCCTTTTACTGTAACCACCTGGCTCTCTCCGCCTGGAGTGGCGGGGTGGGCTGCGGTATGCCTGCCTGCCTGCCTGCCTGCCCACTGTACCGCTGCGGACAGATTTGGCTGGACAGGCTGGCCGTGGTAGAAAGCTGTGCTGAAGAAAAACCAGTGTGGAGGCTGAGCTGTCATCACAACACGGTTGCCAAATAAGAATCAGTGATGCGAAGACACACACAGCTTATGAATCTGATTTAAGATTTAAGTGAAATAACTTCTCATGTCTCATGTTTCATCCAAAAACTCAGATAAGAAAATAGTTAATTTGCCAGTTTTTCCCCCATCCTCTTTGTCCTTTTAAAAGGAGTTTGAGTAGCCTCAGCTCTGCTTAGCTATGGATAATTTTTTTCACAGTTAGTAGGCCTATACAAGAAATCAATGCATACTCTTTATTCTAAGAGCCAATTATGCTGTGTCTGTGCCCTCAGACATCAAACAGTTGGTGAAAGCCACTGGCACAAAAAACATTTCAAAGACTTAGTAGTTTTGTTTTTTTGTTTTTTGTTTTTTCTATTGCATTCTGGGACAATAGTGCACATCAACAGGACACTAAAAAAAGTCAGCATTTTGCCTTTTTTGGAGCAACTACAGACCTAAAACCTGCTTAGAATTAGTATGTGGTGTGGGACTGGGACACAGATGACTACAGTGTTACTGCCATGTCACCACAGACAAAGAAAAATGTTGTTCCAGAGATTTAATACTGATGTTGTGTTTCCTAAGATGTTCCTGGAGCTCTCTTACCATCATCCACAAATCATTTAAAGTTTTTGAACTTGTTTTCCCTAGTCTGTTTCTCTGCAGATTTAGTTGTAAAGAAAATAGGATCATAATTTTAAAGAGCTGAGCTGGAGAGGAATTACTTCGAGCTGTTTTGTACTTGGGTAGTCTTGCTGCACTGAACTCTCTCCACCTTTGCTTGTACACAACAACGACATTTAGGAAGTCATGCGTCAATCACTTGGAGCACCTGGCAGCCATGTTGGATGATCTCAGCGTTCAGACTTTATTGTGTTGCGAGACCGCAGCTGTGCACCTGCAGCAGACAGGAGCCATGATGATTGTTTTAACTGCTCTACAACAACCGGCCTCAGGGGTCCGCGCTCTCAGCAACGCAGGCCTGTGAGCGCGGCCAAGAGAAAGAGCAGTAGTCTTTATCCAGATTGATCCACTGTGACCAAACAATTTCAACAGCGGTTGGACCGGGATAGTAAATGTTATGATTAGTGTCTGGTTGAGATTCAGAGAAGGAGGTAGCCTTTGGGTGGAGAACAACAGGGTCAACAACACCAGGAGGGATCAGGGCGTCCTGGCTGCGAGGCGTGGGTGCACAGCTGCGGTCTTGCAGTGCGTTGCTTGGAGTTTTTTGGCTGGTGGAGTTGTGCAGGCTGGGAACTCTCTCTATGTCTTTCTCTTTCTCTCACCTTTCCTCCGTTTGCCTCTTAATTGATAGAGAGAGACTCCAGCGCTGTCCTGTTTTAGAATGGCTTCTGGGGGAAACCAATTGTCTCACTTGCATTTTCTTCCTTCTGTGCTGTTTATCCTCCCCCCAAACACCCGCACCTCTCCTTGTCTTTTTAACTTCACTCTGTTGTTTCTTCTGTTCTCCATCTCCCATTCTTTCACCTGCCTCACCCCTGTATTGTCCCTTTCCTTCACCATCTGTTTTCACTCTTCTTTTATTTGTCTCAGCCTGTCATTTTCCTCCATCTGTCTATTCCTCTATCTCCTCTTACGACTCCTCTTTCTCCACCTTTTTTCTCTTCTTTATTTTTATTTTACTCCTCTCTCCCGTGCCGCCTGCCTATCCCTACAGGACGGGGCTGTTCACCCCTGACCTGGCCTTTGAGGCCATAGTGAAAAAGCAGATCCAAAAGCTGAAGGAGCCCACACTGAAGTGTATAGATATGGTAGTGAGCGAACTCACCTTCACCATTCAAAAGTGTAGTCAAAAGGTAAAATGCTAAAGAGAACAAAACCTCTTTCACTATCTCTGTTAATCACAGGTAGGGGTAGACCGATGGCTGGCCTGAAATCAGATGTATGAGATTAAAAATAAAACCAAACCTGAACTACTTCATTGTAGTATTAAAGAGACTTTAGATTTAGATAGTGTTATATTTCATTTTAAAATAATAAATTGTTCACAATTGTGACTTTGATTATCTTCTTAGTTAATGTGAAACTGCATGGTGTTCATTTGCACTAAATTTGGCTCTATGATTCACAACCAAATGTGAGCAATTAACCATCAAAGAAGTAGTAAAAACAAATTATTTTTGCTGACAGAGCCACATTTAATTTAACAACCATTTTTGCTGAAGTTTGCTTTTTGTGATCAGATAATAAAATAGCGCTAACATCTGGTAAAGATTGCTCCTAAAAACTGTAAACTGAAGACTAGATGTTGACTTTAACACATAATGTAATTAAGCTAGGTCAAACAAACAAGATGTCAACATCATATGGTGGCGCCAAAGTAGAAATCACATCATCATTAAAATCTGTAAACTTCTTCCTCTGGGAACCTCGAGCATCTGCAGATTTGATATTTCAGTATGAACCGAAGGGCTGGACCAATCAGCCGACATCACAGATAAACACAGACAGTGGTCAAAAAACAATGAATTAATTTCAATTCAATGAATTGAAATTAATTAATTTATGTAAAATGACCCAGAACAAATATATAAAAAAAAAAGAGTCCAAATTTTACATTATACTTACTTTAAAATACTGTGTGTGAGCCAGCAGTATCGGTCTGTCCTTACTACAGATCTAACTCGTGTGATCATATAACCTTCATTTTAATTAAACTTTATTTGTCGTTTGTTTTTCAGTTATTGGCCTTATATTTACAATTTTAACAAACTGCATGTTTTTCTCATATTTGACCTCATGATGTCTAAAAAGCATTTGATTTAATTTGATTAAACTCCTATTTTATTTCTGTCTTTGTCAGTATGGGTTAATATAGTGGAGTGACTGATTGTGTAGTTCCACTCACAGACTAATTGACGTATACTTCGAGCATTTCTTTATTTCTTCCTTTTTTATTTTTCTCTGGTCCTCCTCTCCATCCTGTCGTCCTCTAACACCTTTGTTCCGGCTGCTTCCTCCCAAAGCAAAATGACCTAAAGAGAGCGTGACCTCCTTTGGATTTCTCTTCTCTGTCACACTTTTATCTTGATTTTACTTTCAGAGACATACTGTATTTAAAGATACTGTATGATAATATACAGTGTTTGGGAAAATCCACAAAGGGGTCAGTTTGAAGTCTTCCTCCGCCCTCCCCCTCTCCCATCCCTCCCTATTTCCCTGCTCCTTTGCATTGCATGTCAGTCTGAATCAATGTGAGTGTCTCTGCCTGCTGCCTTTTTTTCTCTCTCTGCAGTCAGTGTTGTGTTTCTGTGTCACTTTTGAGGACACTCAACATGTGACAGCCTTTTCTGACTTCAAGTTTCAATGCACCTTTCCAGTAGCATAAATTACATTGCTTATTAAAAAAAATACATTCATTTTCTTTTCAATTCTGGTTTGTAAATGTTTCATTTTCATGGATTTCACAGTTTTCCATTGTTGATGTGGAATCTAGAAAGTGCGAAAACCATGAACTGCTCCTCATCAAACCAGTTAACAGTGTTTCTATTGACATTGCTACAATGGTGACATTGTTAGCTGCCATCTATGACTCTGTCCTCACTGCTTACCAAGTTGAAACATTTTCCTAAAACACAAAGGAGTGATATGAGTTTTTTTTTTACTGTGTGCTTGAGCTTTCTTGACATAATCCAAATACTAAAAACTAAAAACTTTTAACTTTTTCAAATTTTGTCTGTGTCCCTAACAGTTATATAAAAATTGACCATACACATATTAAGTATCTCATAATGTTTTATAGATAGTTTCAAATTAACTTCTAATCAGCTATATCAAATATAATATAATACATATAATGCAATAGTCTATATAGAATACATACTGTAAATAAAGAAACAGCATTATTCTTACATTGCACAGTAAGACTTAGGCTATCAAACAAGATTACAACAGAATAACTCATCAGTGCAATGTCAGCCTTTAATTTAGCTAGTAGCATCCATGGATTTTTCACTGTAAAGTTTTACATTTTATAAATGTCAATTTAGTGCAAACTCTTGACTCTAAAATCTCACAAATTAATGAGGTTCACTGTGCTACTTTGTTTTGGAAGTAATTTGCTACAACTGAAGCTAGTTAGCTGCTTACGCTGACATGCTAATGTTTGCAGCTTTAGACCCAACAAACATTCCTCCATTCCTCGTGCTGTTGCTCTTGTGTTTTTGCAATTAAAATAGACTCCACCGTCCAAAGTCCATGTACGTGAGTTGACAACGGTTCAACATGTGGAGAACTGAGCAGCTCGACAGAACTGCATTTCAGCACGGTCAATTATCAGAATCTGTTTTAACACTTAGGTGTTGACAATGTAAGTTTTTAATGCCAGGAGCTGTACTGACATTCAACTCAGCCGTGTGACCCATTATTACAAAGCATTCTATTCTATTATGGCTGTTTTTTATTTATTTTTTTTGCTCTGTAGTTGAACCAAACCAGGAGGCCATAAATCAACTTGGGAACCAGAGAGAGGCCTGTAGATGTCCACTCACTCCCCCCAAAACCATCTGATAGACATGAAAGATGCATTGTAACTTGCAAAACAACAACAAAAAAAGTGTATATTTTTCTGTGTTGCGCTGTGATTATGGTTTTTGATTTTTCTTCTTCCCTCACACTTCTCCAAATGTGTTTGTGTCACATTGGAGGCCCACCAATGTCTGCGTTTGTGGGTTTGCAATGAGCTCATGGAAAAAGACCCATAGTGTGCTGGGAAAGGGAAACTTTTCTGCCAGGAACATTGTTTAGTCTCTTTTTTTTTTTTTGGTGTGGCAATATCACAGACTTTGCACTAGTCTTTTTGCATTTGGTCAATGCAAAAAAAAAAAAAAAAAAAGTCATTTTGCATAAAATCCACCTGCTGGTCGGGATGTGCAGAGACTAGAGCCGAGTCTGAGATAAACTACTCACAACATCACATGTCTAATTGTGTTTCCGTAATGTATTTTGTTGTATTTGATGGAACTGTGAATTGTGGTTTCGGGGAGATGAGAGTGATTCTGTGGTTTACTGCTGTGTAGGTTTGTGACAGAGTCTGAGCGTGTGTGTGTGTGTTGGCATGTTTGTGTGTTTGTGTGTTTTTGCCACCTACCTACTGTTCTCTGTGGTCACAGCTGGCTCAGTACCCGCAGCTGAGAGAGGAGATGGAGAGAATCGTCACCCAGCACATCAGGGACCGAGAAAACCGCACTAAAAACCAGGTAACACGCAAAACAAAAAGCTACCAACACAAAGTAAGAACAATGGGAGGCTTTGTGTGATGGTGCAGGTTTGATTGAATAAACATGATCTAATACGTGAAAATACTTCTCATGAGGAGAATGAAACAAAATGACTTCATCTGAGGTGAAAGATGGAAATGACAGATGAAAGCACACACTGAATAAAAAATAAAAAAAGACATTTCTTTGGAAACCATAAATTCACCATCATGCCATGAATTAATAACATACATATGAGCTCTCTTTGTCTCTTTCTCTGTCTCTGTCTGTTCAGGTGTTGCTGTTGATAGACATTGAACTGTCCTACATGAACACCAACCATGAGGACTTCATTGGATTTGCCAAGTGAGTTACAGCTTTCCTCTCGCTATACAGAATAAAAACGCAGAGCTACTTTCCATATTCATCAGTTCATGTGCCGTTTGAGGTCAAACCACACTGCTGTGCTGATGTGTTTTGTGTGTAGCGCTCAGCAGAGGATCAACCAAATGAACAAGAAGAAGGCAGCTGGCAACCAGGTACTTTGATCACAGACACACAGACATGTTCACGGTTAAACTGTTTCTGTTATTTCCCTGGTTACAGCACAGCACAGAGCTGCGACTTTACTTAAATCTGCAGGAACACACACTGAATCCATCCACCAGAAATGTGACATCCGAGCTCCATGCAGCCCGTTTTCATTTCCCCCCGAGGCTTTGCTCTGGTAGCACTTAGCTCCCTGTTTTTCCGTGCTAAATGTAGCACAGCTATACAGTATCTTGTTTCCCTGGGCAACAGTCCACATCCTACACAATACAGCTCTTACATATCACAAACTGTAATGGGCAACAGTTGTCGAATCTTCAAACAACTTGTCCTCTTGGTCCTGTCGGCACAAACCGAGGTCTGTTGTGAAATATTATGCACGATTTAAAGCCTTAATGACAATAATCGTAATATTAATATTAATGGGAAGGAAAAAACATTTTTTTATGGAGCAGACACCTCTGCCAAGTTTGCACAATCCCCATTTTGAAAATAGGAAATTGTTTGAAATTTAATCCTCTATCATGCAATCATGCAAAGCGTGGCTGTTTTCATTGAACTGAGTGCAAATGTGTCATGGGAAAAAAAGGTTCTTGACAAGTTTCCTGGATCTGAACCAAAATACTTCACTAATCACAACTCTCCAAATAAATTTTCACAAACAGAATATAAAACAAAACCTTCTCAATAAGACGATAATTGTCCAATAAGAAAAAAAAAAATGTATACAATAGATACATCTTAACAGCTTTTATTTCTTTTGTACTATGTATTTTCTGCATTTTGAAGCTTCTACTGCGATTCCTCTTCTACGTTTTTACACATTTTAATTTCACTGTTCAGCTTTTTTAATTTTCTTATCATCCTGTTGCCTCTTGTGTCTTCTAAGTGGTTTCTCTTTTTCCTGTTTCTCTTCCCTTTTTCCTTCTTCTCTCTGTGGCTTTGTTTCTTCAGGATGAAATCATGGTGAGTAGTGTATGTGTGAGTGTGGGACTGTGTGTGTGTTTGAAGTGCGAGTGTGCGATCGTGTGCATGTCTGCAGTTATAGGCTGTCATGCGTACTGTATGTGCTCATCCTGTTACGCTCTGCATACGTCTGGATTATATGTGTGTATGTTTTAGCTGTATTTGAATGCGTATGGGTTGAAAGTGGAGTCATGAGTGTGAGTGTGTGGTTTTATGTGTGTTTGTGAGTGTATTAAATGAGCTTTGACTGTCAGTAGATGGGCAGGTGGCTGTGGTGGGGATGCTTGGCTGCTTCCCTCTCGATCTCTTTTTCAGCTGACACACACACACACACACATTGGATGACAACTGCACTGTAAATGCTCTCCGACACATCAGCATTCACTTTACTTTTGTATAATATTCACGAGCTTATGTCATGGGCATCTTTTTTGATGTTTGAGCTACATAAAGATAAACAGTGAGAAAAGGTAAAGGCAAAGATGAAAAAGAAGGAAAGGGAGATTTGTTTCTTCTTTTACTGAAGATAATAACTTAAAGGGATACGCCAACATTTTTTTTTTACGTGTCTTGCCTCACTCCTGAGTCCATGACAAGCAGATAGACGACATCCTTTCGACTGTGCGTGCAGTAACGAGGGAGATAGAGCCCGTATCGCCCGTAATTAGCTTAGCTCAAACGCTGGAAGTGTATAGGAAGTGTTAGCCTGCCTCCACCTAAAGTCATCAGAGACACTCTTCAGCAACTCTAAACGGAAACCGGTGGGCTGATCTTCGTCTCAGAGCTGACAAAACTCTCCGGTAAGGCATCTTGAGCAGTCAAATGCCGGTAACGGGACGAGACGGGAACAGCTGGTATTTAGACAAATTAACGACACACTGCTGATCTAAACGGCTACTTTCTCGCCTAAAAATGTTTGAAATGTCGATAAAGTGATATATTTACAGAGTTTAGAGCTAAAATGAAATCAGCTTCTGACTGCTGATTTCGGCTCGGGGAGGCAGGCTAACACTACCTATACACTTCCAGCATTTGAGCTAAGCTAATTACAGGCGATACAGGCTCTATCTCCCTTGTTACTGCACGCACAGTCGAAAGGATGGTGTCTATTTGCTTGTCATTGGACTCGGGAGTGAGGCAAGACATGAAAAAAAAATGTTGGCGTATCCCTTTAACATTTTCATACACACTTCACCAGACTTTACCTCTTTCCAGTTTATTTGAAGTAGTAGCAGAAGACCAGGGAAGGTGAGGACCAGCAGTGCGGCAGAAAGACACATGTGACCTCCATAGTTATCGATTGTCATAACAACCACCCAGATTGGGGTCAGAGGTCAGGGGCACATTGTAAACATAAGGGGGGGATGTTCACTTCCTGTTTATAGATGGCTGTAGTTGACCCTTTAAGCCCCCACAGCTTCTGTTCTGCACCGAGCTGAATTAGCGCTCGTCTGACCTCCGTGCTGCTGAGAACTTTAAAAACTTGTCATTAAATTTGCTGATGGAAATCTCCGCTGCTTCTCAATCAATCCTTTAAACCACGCCGGAGCCGCTGGTGGGTCTGCACGATGCACACACAGCCAACAAGTTTTGTTTGAACTCGCAAAAAAACTTTATCTTTAATTTGAGTTCAGATCTCAGACTTTCCAGGCACACACACAAAGAGTTTTTCAATTTGATTTGAGTTTGTGTTTGTCTTTATTGTTTTTCCCAGTATACCAAAATTAGGGTCTAAAATTCGAAATTGTCATATATTCAAACTGTTAAACTCTTTGCAATTTTGGGCCTTGATAAGTAAAATCAGCTTGGCTTTGAAGCTACATAAAGACTTTATAATTATTGTGTATATGATCTGGATATTTCCCTCAGTGTAAACTAGTGAAGATCTGGTGATGCTGTGTGTTGTTCATATGAGTGTATCGTAGTAGCAAGTATTGTCTGTGTAGCCAGTGTCTGATGTAGCTTTTCCCTCTGTGCCTCCGAGCTCGATCATTGTCCAGGAGCTGTTAAAGTACAGAGATGAGCCACGCTGTTGCTCTGGGCAACACGCTCCCTTTATGATCATGAGGTCACACTAACAGTGGTTTATTTTAACTCCATCTCGTATTCATTGCTACTGGCGTTAGTGCTCACTTGGAAATACGATTTATCTCTGCAACTGATATGAACAACATGCTCTGCATTTTAAAGTTTTCAGTATAATCCAATACGCTGAGGCGACAGAGGAGCTGTGACTTTATCATACAAGTGTTGAATAAATGCTTTTCTTACTTAATAGGAAGTTTAATGTCAGAGTTCATGGGTTTTATTGATTAGAAATAAGTTCTCTAATCCCCAAATCAGCATCTAGAAGTTAAATTGAATCAATGAAGACTCCTTGCTTATCTATAATTACTCCACTTCAGTTTAAAAAGCACATATAAAACAATCAGGCTGATGTATTTCACTGCATGGTTTCAAAAAAAAAAAAAAAAAAAGGGTTTGACATCAGACGTTCTTGCTGTAGCCCCCCTTACGTAGCCTCGCCCCCCACCCTGCTTGCTGACCCCTTGCTGCCGTCCCAGCAGCCAGCTGTAATGTGCTGGTATACTTGACCAACCCTGTGTACTTGGCCTTTACTAAAAACGCCCTGCGTTGGCGTAGCTTTGTAACCTTCTCTCCACGTTTTCATTCAGCCTGAGAGAGGAGTTAACGATCGGTTCAAGGTAAATAACTCAACGCACCACGTACTGTTTGTGTCCATAGTTTCTGTTTTGGTGTAGAGAATGAAGTACAAGAGAGAAACAAAAAAAAAAGAGTGGGAGGAGTGTGTTTATCCGTGTAGGTGAGCGCCACCCTGCCTCTAACTAGAAGCAGTGTCATTACATTTTACTGTGGTACTACGCATGTGTGATACATACTGGAGCTGACAGATGTCATATTCAGGGTGACTTCTTGCCTGCTGGATGTTATTCATAATCTTTTATTTTTTTCCTTTTCTGTGCGTCCGTTTATCTCTCAGGTGATCAGGAAGGGCTGGCTGACCATCAACAACATCGGCATCATGAAGGGAGGAGCCAAGGAGTACTGGTTTGTCCTCACCGCCGAGTCTCTGTCCTGGTACAAGGATGATGAGGTGAGATCCCACCGCAACACTGCAGTTAAGATTTCTATATCCACGTACCTCCGGTGTATTCATTACAGTATACTGCATTTATAGACGTTTTCTTTGGTGCCGGTTTTGTGTGTATGATTCATCTGGCTGAGGCCTGCTTGTCAGATCTTCAACACTTCATTCAAACTGACAAGCGGCCTTTGTTTCTCTCGCTTTGTTGTGTATCCTAAGAACAGTGCAGCACAAACGATCAGTAAAATGATGTGACAGCGCAACAAACAGCTTAGTGCAGAAGGAAATAAAACAGCCTCTGCTGTAAAAACAGAAAAGAAGAAACTTGGAAGAATTGACTGCAACAAATTACAAGCAAAACATTGACAGGGTCACATACTATTGGCATACTGAAGCACATTGGGACTGATACTGGATTTCTGAGGCTGATTTTTAGCAATCTATTGCCTTTTTGCTTTTTATTTTAAATAGCAACAATGTCCCTATACAGTATTACCATAAATATACAGTGTCTTACATGTGTGTCTTGCCGATTTTTTTTTAGAGTTATTTGCAGACACTGATGCAGACCATCTGTCTTAAATGAGCTAACATCAGTAGGGCCAGCCTGCATATTTATTCATTGTGCAACAATATTTATTTATGTCTGTTAGGGCTGCCAAAGTAATGTGTAAATGCAAATTTCATCTAGCCTTACTTTAAAAAAAAAGTTCATTTAGAATAAAGTAACATTTGCAAAAAGCAAGCAGACTGTATTTGTCCAGTATTTAACACCTTTAGGCTCATTTTTCTTTAAGGTTCATTTGAACAAATGAAAAATGTGTTAACTATAGACTGTCATGTGATTAATTGCAATTAGATTTTTGCATCAATAGACAGCCCTGATTTATTTACTTAAAAAACAAATCACTGAGGATGCTGCATTTATCAAACAAACCAAAAACACGCTCATCAATATAAAAACTTTGTGGCGTGTTTGGGAGGAAACTTCAGTCATCCCTCCAGCCCAGTCATTTACTGTTGTGTAATCTTGTAATCTGACTAACACTTTGTGGTGCACTGGAACGTGACATTTGATGTTTCTGCGTCTTTGCTGCACAACCTGAGACATCATCACCCAAAAACTATGTGTCTACTGTAACAACAGCACTTGTAGCTATCATATTTTCCAGCAAATTACTAAACCAGCAGAATTATTTCAGTTGGATCCGAGTGTTTTTTTTTTTTTCTCCACCGGTTTCTTTTCCGCTCTCTGTTTCCAAAAGTCATTCCAGCTTCTTCTCCCACTGGTAAATATGACTGTTGGTCAAGATCAGTGGTTGTCTGGTTGTCCTCCGCATGCTGACATGATCTGACCCAACATGCTTTGTTACTGGGCTGACTGGTCAAAGCGGTCTCCCATGATGCTTTGCAGAACTATTAGGAGGTAGCCACAGTCTCACTGTCTCCAGGCCTTAGCCACAGCCGCTCAGTATGTGTGTGTGTGAGAGTGTGTAACGTTGAGAAGGTCCTTTCCAAAGAGTCAGGACCCCCCAGCATGTCAGACACCAAAGCTGGCATACACATGTGCATACCAGAGCCCCCTGCCCTGCCCTGTTCCCAATTACACACACACACACACACACACACACACATACACACACACACACACACACACACACACACACACACACACACACACACACACACACACACACACACACACACACACACACACACACACACACACACACACACACACACACATATACACACACACACATATACACACAAGCTGCTTCTAATAAACTCACTTCATTTCAAAGAAGGGGCACAGAGCGAGAGAGGGCCTGAGTTGTAGGGGAGAAGAGGGGAGGAGACAGGAGTGTCTCTTGTTAGCTGGTTAGCAGCAGGAGTAACAAGGACCATGTGAAGGGAGAGAGAAAGTGGGGAGAAAAGGGGGGAATGGGGGTAAGAAGGAGGAGGAGGAGGAGGAGGAAAAAGAGGTGGTGTGGACTTTTATATCCTCCCTGCTTCCCTTTTTCCCATCGCTCCTTCACACAGTCACATTCAAAACCAGAAGAATCTCCTATTCATCCTCATCTTCCCGCCTCCATCTGTCCATTCTCTCTGTGTCTCAGTCTTTCCCTGTCACCCTCTTGTTCTCCTCCGTCCCCTCCCTCCGTCTCTCCCTCCCTGCTTGTGCTGTATATTTATTTGAACATGGAAAAAATGAAGGCATGGGGAGACCCAAAACTAACACACAGTGCTGGTGTTAAAGCTCCTAGCCGGGGCAGAAGGCTACCACAGCACTGCAGAAAAGAAAAGAGAAAGGGAAAAAAAAAAGACTTTCCATTATGTTTTTAATCCAAGCTGAACATTTTTATATAGTCCAGTCACACACACACACACACACTAGAGGTTAGAGTACCCATGAGGGCTTATACTTACATGTGCACCTGGGCGGATACTCGCCAAAATACACACAGTTGATAAAAAACTGGAAACAGTTTTATGTTTAGATTAATAGCACAATTTTATTTGAAAAAATGCATCGTTGCCTGCAGAGAAAACCAGATTTCAGCGTCTTTTTGTGCAGTTTCATGCAAACACACTGACATGTTTCTTTATACTAATACACAAAACAGCGCAGCACTGTTTTATTGGCTGCCTCTCGTCATGGGGAAAACCCTTGCTGTAGTCTGGCAACACACACACACACACACACACACACACACACATGGACACGGACACATGTGCACACACACACACACACACACACACACACATGGACACGGACACACACGCACACACACACACACACACACACATACACACATAGACACACACACACCCCCCAGACACTAATAATAACTTTCAACCCAACAAGTGGTGCCAGGATGTTTTGGTTAGTGTGCATTTGGTTAGTGTGTGTGTGTGTGTGTGTGTGTGTGTGTGTGTGTGTGTGTGTGTGTGTGTGTGTGTGTGTGTGTGTGTGTGTGTGTGTGTGTGTGTGTGTGTGTGTGTGTGTGTGTGTGTGTGTGCGTGCGTGCGTGCGTGCGTGTGTGTGTGTGTGTGTGCGTGCGTATATGTGTGTGTTTCTAGAAACCTTCTGGTCTGTATTACCACAGGACATGCCGATTCTTTGAATCAGGCTAAAAGCCTCCCCAAGGCAGAGAGAAGGAGAGAGGGACTGAGATGTACAGTAAATGGAGGAAAAGAAACTGATGAAGTTAAAAAAAAAAAAGAAAAAAAGAAGAAACACCACTGTGATGTTATAGATTCACAGCACATGTGATGTTCATGTACACTTAGGAATATATATGTGTGTGTGTATATGCATTTATACATAGATATTTTCCAGTTGGGACAACCCACACTCAGAATAAATGGCTTTGCAGCCCTGTAGTGGTTATAGGATTATTTTCTTTGGGTGCCCTTTTGGCTTTCAGTGTGTTTAAGTGCGTGTGTGAGTGTGTGAATGTGTGTGTGTGTGTGTGTCTGCCCGGGTTTCCCTGGTCCTGCTGTAAAGCTGCCAGAAAGCCAGACTCGCCTGGTGATCCCAGCTGTAAACATCCTGGGGGGAAACAGCAGACTGCTGCTTTAAACGCCCGCTATATGGTGTGTGTGTGTGTGTGTGTGTGTGTGTGTGTGTGTGTGTGTGTGTGTGTGTGTGCGTGTGTGTGCGTGCACTTATATGTGGGCGTGTGCTTGTGTGGATGTTCGTGGGGCAGCGACTAGCTACACTTTAAAAAAAGGCCTGTGTGCGTGGTGGCAGGGCTCTAAATGGAAACAGGTTGGTTTGCGGTTTTCATTCCTGCAGACGACGCTGTGTGATGGGACACCGTGTGAACGTCTCTGCCCTCTACTTTGCTTTTTTTGTGTGTACTTTAGACAGATAAGAGGTTCAAAACGTCAGACGCAGCGGGTTTCACTTTATCGGAGACACGCCGGCTGGATGTCAAACTGCGACAGAGGTAGAAAAGAAAACATAATAGAGAAGGAGACGGGGGGGGGGTCCAGGCTAAACTTGTAACGGTTCACATGACGTCACCTACAAACACTAAAAGCCGCAAACAGTTTTGGGTCTGTTTTTTTGGGGAGAGCTATATACAAAGCCTGGCGAACAGACAATGACAGAGTGGCTTGCTCCTTCAGCATTTTTTTTATGGCAGCTTCCTGCCTCTCTGCACATTACATGGTCATTTGAGGTAAAGCAGCCACAAGTCGATGCAGGGAAGGCTGAGACGTAATTGTACATTTTGGTCAAGGGTGCAGTGTGATGTTGGGGGTGTAACTGTGTGTTTTTAGTTATCTTTTTGGGGTAAGTGTTCTTTTTTTTTCTGCGTGCGGTTTGAACTTTTTCTGGTTGCGGCTCTCAGTTTTTAGACCTTTTTGGTTTTGTAGAAAAAGAAACGACATTTCGAGAATGCCACTTATGTCTTAGTGTACTTTATATTTATATAACTATAGTTCAATATGGTGTTTGTGTCATTTCCGTGACTGTTTAAACTCTTTTAAAATAGAAAAAAAAAGAAACGTAGTCAGATAGATATCCAAGAATCTTTATTTTTAGTATTTTTTTTATCATCAGATTCCACTGTGAGGTCAATGACAACAAACAACACACACATAAAAACTATTCAAATAAAGATAAACTATAATCTCATTTCTCTTTATAGCTAACAGCTTTAACAAAAAAAAGACTTGACATGTATCCGTCTTTTCATAAATCCATGCCAGGTGGGGGCCAGGCCTCTGCGGTGGCGGTGGGGCCTCTGGCTGCTTTATTTAGGCTTGTGCTGGTGTTTGTCCAGATGGACGGAGGGTGGTGCTGCGTGTTCCCACAGCCTGATGTGCTGATGCCTGCTGGATGCCCTTCTGCCTCTCTCCTCCTCTCTCCCTCTCTCCCTCTCTCTCTCTCTCTGAGTCGTTGAGTCGTCCCGTGCTTCCCCGGCCAGCCTAACCAATGTGCAGACTACTGTACAACCACTACTTCCTGAACAGGTAGTCTGAACACTGGGCAGGCGGGCTGGGCGGCTGGAGGATGCTGTGGAGAAGCTTTTCGGAGAAGCCCATGCTCACACACACTTAACACACTTAAACACACTTAAACACACACACACACACACTCAGTAAAGTGTACTCACTGTGAACCCAGAGTCCAGCTCCTCTTGCTCTCTCAGTCAGACTCCTGCAAAGCTGCTGATGGGGCTGATTGAGCGAGCAGGAGGAGAAACGGCGTGTGAAGGATGGACAAAGGGGGGGGTGGGGGGGCCGGGGCCGGCGGGGAGGTGGAGAGGTTAGACAGAGGTGATGGCCACTGATTGGTAGAGCCAACGACGTTCCCTCCTGTGAGAAGCAGCATTCCTCACCGAGCTCTGGAGGGAAAACACAAGAAACTAAACGCTGATTATACCAAACACATAAGAAACAAAACATGTGGGAGCATTAAAATCATTTAATAAATCGGATCCAGTAAAAGAAATCCGTCAGGTTTGTGTAATTGGTCAAAAATGTAAAATATGTATTAAAAAAAAAAAAGTTTTTTCGCCCAACCTTTTCCAAGTGCTTTAACAGAAAAAGTAAATGAACACAGTAAGATAAGCAGTGCTGTGTATACACAACCTTAACTGTGTCCACCTCCGCTGACCCTTAGGCTAAAGTAAATAAATAAGAAGTCAGGATGTTTTATGAAGAGTCTAAAGCCGTGATAAGACGGAGCTGGCTGTCAGTGCTCCTGGTTCCTGGTCAGTAGCTGATGAGGGAATAGTTGTGGTCAGCTGAACTCATGCCAAGTCTGACCCAACACCTCCCACTAAAACGCCGTAACGTTTAATCTCCATGACACATGATACGAGAAGAAAAAAATGTCTCCTCTGTGGAGGGAATACCTGTGACCGGACCATCGTCCTTCCTCTTCTTCACCGACCTCTCTTCTTATTCTTCGTCTTCTTTGCTTGGCACTTGTTTCGTCTCTTTCTCTCTCTCGGGGGCCAGTTGCCGCCAGTTCACGTCCTCCTGACGTACCTTTTTCGTTCAACGCCGCCGCTGTACTCTTGAGTCAAAAAAAAAAAAAAAACCCTGCCAGGCTCTGTTAAAAAAATGTCACCTCTGCGTCTTCTGGATTCGTCTTTCTTGAAGTTTCCCCAGAGCGAAGGAAGGAAGGCGAAGGAAGCTGCTCCGGTAGCGATGAAGGTGGAACCGGCCGGAGGTTCAACGTGGCAAAGGACTGGCCACCAAGTTTCCCCTTCGAGAGACAGAAGGAGAAAAAGGAACGAGAGAGAGAGGAGATATGGAGGGAGAAGGAGGAGGAGCTCGCCGGCCCCCCATTTTTCCTTTCCTCTCTCCTCTTCTTCTTCTTCTTCTTCTCCTTCTCCTTCTTCATCTCTCCCCTCCCTCGCTCCCTCCCTCTGTCTGGCTTCCCCCCCTCTCCTGCTCCCGCTCCCTTTCTCCCTCCCTCCCTCTCTCCTTCTTTTTTCACTGACTTTTTCTGGGGGGGGGGGGGGAAAGTGGAAGGTCAAAGGTGAACAGGAAGTGAGACACATTCATTTGGCATGTGTGTTGTAAAGTTTAGAGAGGGAGTGAGGGATTGGCTGCTGACGGAGGAAACTTTTTTTTTTTTTAGTGGAAGCGTATGTGGGCAGATGGGAGGACGTCTAGCGTCTGTTGCTGCTGCGCTCACGTGGAGGCATATAAAAGACGTCTGCATGTTCTTCCCCTCCGTCCACTCTCTACTTATGGTACATGTGAGTGCATATGTGGTTTCTGAGTGATGGATATGTGTGTAGGAGTCAGCGCTGGATGAGAGCTGAGGCTCCACGGTCTTTGTAGCCGGGGCAGGAATGTCGGCGTTTTCTTGGCAAGCGGGAGGAAGCCTTGTAATAACTCCAGATGTGCAGCCCTGTGGTCTCCATCTCTCTCTTGCTCCCTCTGTTTTTACTTCTAAAGCTGATTTCCTCTCCCTGTCCGACTCGAATAAAGAGCCCTTTATGCAGCTCTGCAGCCTTCCCAACGCACACACACACACACACACACATGCACACACTTACAGAGGCAGAGAAGCAGGAGGGGAGGGGAGGGGGGTGGGCTGGTTGGAGGGGTGACATAATACTGGTAAATCAGAAGCAGAGCAAGCGAGGTTCTGTGTGTGTGTATGTGTGTGTGTGTGTGTGTGTGTTTGGACAAGAAGGAAAAGTTTGTATGATTCACAGTTGAGACATACTGTAGTCACAATTTACCTCCTTCACCTTCGTTTCACACACCCACACACACACACACAGACACAGACACACACATACACTTGTGTGTTTAGGTTTCATTCTTCTGGCGGGAGTAATTAATGCTAGTGTTTCCAGGTGTGTGTGCCTGAGTCTCGGAATGTGTGTGTGTGTGTGTGTGTGTGGAGGTGGCCAAGGCCGTGTGTTTGTTTTAGCTATGGTTTCTGAGCTCCGACCTGAGCTCCAAATCAAAGCAGGTCTGATCTCAGGAGAGACGAGTCAGCAGTATACTGGAGGAGACCGGAGCGATGTGGAGGGTGAAAGTGACAGAGGAAAAAAAGAGCAGGAGAGGAAGAGTTTAAAAACAAGGCAGGAGGAGGGAAAAATGGAGGAATAAACAATGCACAAGGTTCAAGAGAAATGTTGAATGTGTGTGAGAAACAAGGGGCCAGAGCAGAGATAATGACGTGAATCCGTCCGACTGTTGCAGCTCAGCTCTCGGGTTCAGGGATTGGAAGGAGTGAATTTTAATGGGTGGGTGGGGGGAAGCGCTGCGGTTGCACCAACATTGTTTCCACTGTTTGGATGACCACGCAGGCAGCTTCCTTCTCAAACTCTTACTCATTAAAGCCAGAAATACTGAGAGAAAGTATGCACACACACACACACATCAAGTGTAATCTGCAATTCCACGTTATCCCGTGTTGAGTGTGTCCCATGAAAATGCTGCCGGTTAATCCCGTCACCAAAAACCTCAAGTGTCTTGACTTTTGTTTTTCCCCCCGTCTTTGTATTTTGATATTGCATTAAGCAATGGCTCTTGTTAGTTTATGTGGGTGTAATTGTATCTTTTTGTGTGTTTGCGAGGCTAGGCTTGTGGATACTGTAGATTTATTTGCGAGTGTGTGTATATTAACACACTGGCCAAAAACCCCCCCACAGAGGCTGCCCCTAAAATGTGATCCCTATAGTATTTCATGCAAGTGTCATCAGTCAGCTGTGTTTTGGTGAAACTACTTTTCTAAATAGCTCATAAGATAGCATGTCCAATTGCTATTATTCTTGCTGGATAAGATGAATGTGAACCATATAATAGCTCGGTCTGATATCGTGTCATTATCATTTTCTCTGCGGAAATGAGACACCATGAAACTGTCCAGCATATTTCAGCTATTGTCCAGCAGAAAGATACTGGGAAATAAAAGGCTTTGCTCTCTGGCAGAGGGTCGGATGACAACATTTGTGTCGTTTTCATTTTTTGTTCCTTAGATATAAGGCTACAGCCGGTTAGCTTAGCTTGGCAGAGAGACTGGAAACATCTCTTCTGTCTGGCTCCGTCCGACAGTATCAAAATCCACCTGGCAGCATGTGTGGAGCTCACCAGTGAACACGTTGTCTCGTCTTTTTGTTTTTTGTTTGTTTCATCGGTGCAAAAACCACCAAAAATTCATCGTTCTATAGCTGTATTTGTGTGTTGTTGGCGTCTGGTCATCAATCTCCCCCAGTAAGCAAATACATGCATTTCCCAAAATGCCATTTAAATTTTTTTTTTTTGCTTTAAGCTACACAAGCCGACACAGAAAATTGGCCTAATCTTATTACGTTAAATTGTATTATCTCCATTGCTCCTGAACCTGCTTGAGTGCCTGAGGTTTCCTTTTTATATACATTCAGTATATATTTGAATAGAAGCTCAGTCTGGACCATCTACCATAAGGAACCACCTTGACCCTCTTTGCTTGTCTCAACTTCCTTTTAAATATAAAGAGTACAAGGTTGAGAGATGTAAGACATAAAGGTGCATAAAAGAAACTGACTGAATGTATTAATGGTGGAAAAGAAAAGCTTGGATGGAGCAAAGAAAACTAAATCACTTAATGGAGAATATGAAGGAAGAGTGGTAACAATTACACAAAACTATAGTGATGAATAAATAACAGACTTTCACAATGTCATTGTGAAAGAAAACAATAGAAAAAGTGAGTAAGCGACTGTGAAAGTGAAGCAAGAGCTGAGTGATGACCGCAGCATGTCGGGACGGGGGGGATGCTGGGTGAGTCCTGGAGGGGCTCAGGCTGCTCTCTGGATAATTCAGAGTTGATCTTGTCTGACTGGTGAGATAACTGAAGATAATGTTTGTTTTTCTTTCTGCAAATGATCGTTTTCTCTCCATTGTCCTCCGAATATCCAACAAATCCGCAACATCATGTCAGTGCAAAAATCATTAGAGAAACAAAATCCAGGATTTTGACCCGAACAGACACGGGACAGATAAAAAGAAACCACAGTGGTGTGGACTTAATGTAGTCTGGCATGTTGTTTACTCTGTGTGAGTGTGTGAGTGTGTGTGTGTAGACTGCAGGCTTTAAAAGAGGACTGACCTGATACATATCCCAGTATCCTGTGGTTGTTTTATAGCGTTACAAGATTTTATTCCCATGTTACATATATCTGTATTTATGGTACCTTTTAATCTTTTTTTTTGCTATATAGTGTTATTCTTTATATACAGTATGTTGTCATTGTTAGTGACTTTTCCATGATTTCATGAATGGGATGCAACAGGACTCTGAACCTTGATTTTGATGTTCATGAATATCAAGTTTTACAAGACTAAATTTACCGTATATGTGTTATGTTAAAAAAGAAAAAAGAAAGAAAAGAAAGAAAACCCCCTCTCCACCCTTGGAACTGACCACTGTTGGCACAGTTATGTCATAAAAATTACCCAGTTCAAACACACCCTGTGTGTGTTTTACCCTGTGTGTAGCATGTGTACAAGTGTAGATTTTATATCCTGGCTTTTCTTTTTACTATAAAAAACTATTGTACAGTTAATTTAGCACTCTGGGTTTTGCAGTGTTGTTAATCAAATAGACTGTTATTCATTAGGAAAACAGGATTTGGTTAAGATAAAGTTATAAATGGAATAAATATTTTTGGCAATTTTAAAGCCACAAATACATGTTAATTTACTGTGGTAAAATCTTAACCAAAGAAAAGTCACACATGAAGCCCTCGTGTGTGAGTTCAAAGCGTGTTTCCCTTTTGGACTCATATGTGAACGCTTTGCCTCAGTGTGTTCTGACATCACATCATGTGTTTACCTCTAGTCAGAGGTGAGCGTGTCGGTCCGAAGCCGCCGTCACATCTGATAATATTTGTTTCGTGTACGCGGAGACGTGGAGACGATGCACAGGCCTCGTCTGTCATCTTGATGTGGATTATCAAGTCGTTTCACATGCTCACACATGAGTACGAGCGTATGTACAGTTGGACATGTGAGTTCACACGAGTTTTTTGTGAGTGAGCTTTGAAATATTCCTCAGGTTTCACTTTTACTGAGAGCCAAGTCCACACACACATCAAATACACACACACACACACACACACACACACACACACACACACACACACACACACACACACACACACACACACAGGTTGAACAGAGCATTTGTCCTCAATCAGACAAGAGTCTGTAGACGTGTGGGGATTTTCACATGTGTTTATGTGGTTAGTGGACCGGGGTCTCCCCTCCCTCCTCCGTACTCTTACTCTTTGGTGGTCACTGATGATTGATCACATGTCCTGGCCGGCCCAAAGGTCGTTACACTGACCCTCTGCAGAAGTAAACGCAGAGCCGATAATTAACTGTTTAGCAATTAGCTGCTAAACAGGAAGGTGCCACTGACCTGGCAACCCGCGTCCGACCGGGCCGCTGCTGAATGTGTCATTGTCACGTTTCCTCTCGCCACCAAAACCTTATTTTTGTTTGCTCTCGTTCCCACAGGGAGAGCTGAGCTGAGGGTGGTGCAGAGGCTTTCACTTTTTTTGTTTGTTTTTTTTTTAAAGGAGAAATGAGGATGCAGCGTTGTCCTTGTGTCCCACCGGCCAAATCCAACACAAAACACACTCAACTCAATATGAGATAAGAAGAAATAGAGAGAATTAATGTTTTTTTTTCTTTACCCTGTGAAACTGGACACTTCAGATTAGATAAGTTATCTAGTAGCACTGTGCATGATGTATGTAGTATTAAACAGTGTGGACATTGGCTCGCTGCCCAAGGTGATTTGTTTTGAACATTATTGCACAACGCTGTAGCTCAGTGAGTCACCAACAGCTGTGTGTTTTTTACACATTGTCCCAGAATAGCTCCACTCGAGCTGTTTCCCGTATCGTAATTTACCCCCTAAATTATTTGCTGTCGCTGATTTAAATGCTGGCAACGTTCGCCATTTATTTTAAATGAGCTCCAAATGGGATTAAGTCAAATGAAGTTTCTTAAGATGGTGACATATTACTCAGAGGCCAAACACTGATTGAGCACTTGTTAGTGGGTTTTTTTTTATATGTAGACACAATAATATCTGTAAAGTTTTTTTAGAATAACTTAAGAATTTTTTTTTTTTTTTTCTATGATGAAAGCTTTTTATGAATTTATTTAATTGGACTGAACAATTCTAGTTTGGTGTTGAGGATCGACACTAAACAAGGTTTTCCACAAGAGGCGGGTGAAACCAAACCGGTCTCATTCTTTTTACGTCTTTCCACATCCCCATCGTGTAAGACTTACAGAACTGCTCTCTGTGTTTCTTTTTTTTCTCCTTTAAAAAAAAAGAAGAAGTAAGAACTCAATAGGGGGAATTGCAGAAGAATGGAGGGAAAGAAAAACGGAGGGAGGTGAGGAGGAGGGTTGTGAAAATTGCCGTTGGCTGCCACCCAGGGCCCAGTCTTTGTGGTAATGAAGGGTTAGAGGCAGCGTTATTGCTCCCAGATGCCGTGCGGGTTCTCCGCAGCCCTTTGATGCACGGCCCAAGTCACCAGACTCCCGTCAACATACGCACTACCACACACACATGTACACACACACACATACATACACGCATACACCGGGACCAACATACAGCCTCTTAAAACAACATGGATGCCGTTAACGACTATCTCCTCCTTGGTTTCACCAACCAAACTGCTCAGATTTGTATCAAGGTGTTAATTGGAGACGGATTATGTAATGTTACCATGCATGTGTGTGTGTGTGTGTGTGTGTGTGTTTGGTGTTCAGCATTTCTGTGTGTGTGGGAGGGCATATTTCAGCCGCATTTTGAAATTCATGTTTGAGTGTTGGAGACATGTTTTTTTGGAAGGTGTGTATGTGTGTGTGTATGTGTGTGTGTGTGCAGCGGTGAAGTGCCTTTATGAATCCAGAAGTGAACTTCCTCTGGCTTTTCATAATTAGCCCGCTATTACTCACAAGCAAAACAAAACCATGGAAAGTACTTTGCTCACACACTGCTCCAAACACCACAGGTCAACTACCAAGTTGCCTCCTCTCCTCCTGCATGTGTTTGTGTGTGTGTGTGTGTGTGTGTGTGAGAGAGAGAGAGAGAGAAAGAGAGGAAAAAATGCTGCATGTGTTCAGATGAAAAAAGAACAGATCACACATCACATCACAGCTGAGGTGTAAATTAACAGAATTTATTAATGAATTTGGAAATCAGTACTTTAGGTCAGTAGCTGGATGAGTGAGAATATTATGATGTTATAATGTTACATGTTAAAACTGAGCATGTGAACTAACTATATAGGATTATATAGGTTATAGTTATAGGATTCAAACCCAGTATTAAACTCAGGTTAAAGAGTCAGTTCACCCAAATTATCTCTATGATTTCTGCTTCTCCACACCAGTGAAGGTGATTGTAATTTTATGTTATGCTTCTCAGTGTATTTAGGAATTTAAATGAAAAGAAGAAGCCAAACACACATATCACAGAGGTGTTAATTCAATAACATGTTTTAGGATGGAGATTGTACAGTAGGTGTGTTGGACTACATTATAGATTATTATTCTATTTCTATTGACCAAATAATAGAAACCTGTCTAACTATCATCTACACAGTTGCCCATAAAGTTGGAATAATTTTATTTTTAGACATATTCCTCTTTTTATTCCTATTATAAAGATTAATTGTGGTTTAATTTTTACATTGATGTTTAGAAGAGATTGATCAATAAGGTTTTGAGAAGATTTACACTTAATCAATCAAGAATAAATCAAATTGTCACAATCATTTCATGAGAAGAGGTTAAAAAAAATTATTCCAACTTTATGGGCAACAGTGTATATTTCAATAATATACATACAATAAGAAACATTTCTAACAATATCAACAAAAATGTAAGAATTAATGGCAGAGTAGTGGTGTTAAATTGCAGCGGACTGTACATATTTATCTAATGAAGTGTATATTATACTGTAGTTTACACAGTCAGTAGAGTAGAGGAGGTTTTTTTGTCACAGATACAGTACTGTCACTTTGTAAAATCTGTGCAGCTGTCGTGGAAAAAGTACAGAACCTGTGCTACTCTGGCCGCGCTGGGTTTAGATGTGTGCTCTCGCTCTGAGGGCTGCACACACTCCTGATGCTCCAACACCTCCATCCAGCAGCAGGTACAGTAAATCTCGCCAAAGCTAGCACCGTTTCACCGTCGACATGCTGTGCTGAACACGGCGTGAACGCACCACGCTTCATTTCTTAGAGCCGCACAAACTCTCACAGGTGGCAGGAAAACGTCACCAAACACTTCCTTATTGCTGTGAGAAAAAAATGTGTGTGGATGGATGCTGCAGTGGACACGAGGCGCCACCGAGGTGACACTGTCCAAAACAGGTTTTTTTTGTGTGTTTTTTTTCCACCCACAGTGGCTTCCTAAAGCAGTGGAAAAGAGGCTTTCCCAGAAAAGGACAGAGTCTCACTGCAGGGACACATGAAGTGACTCACAGCAAAACACTGTGGTTTTACTGCTGTTCGTTCATCAATTCATAATAACATGTCTCACATTTAGGTGAAGACAAAAAGGAGGGTTACAGAAGAAAAGGTGTTTGCAATATATAGCCTACTATATCCTAATAACTTCATTATGGTGTAGCCTTTATATTCTTCGATACGTCTTTGTAATCAAATCACCCGTGTTTCGGCCTGAAGGGAAACTATAGAAACACTGAAGCTGTTTTTCTATCTTCACCCGTCACGGCTTTTTAGTTTTTAAAAACCTCCATTTCACTCTCAGTTTGCTCCATCACACACACACACATGCACATGCACACCCAATACACATTTTGTGAGTTACATTTAAGCTGTTTCCATGGTGATCAATGTAAAAACTGCACTGAGGGTCTCCTGACAAGTCCAATAAGTACCTACATCACTCGGTATGTTTGGTTGTGTGTGTGTGTGTGTGCGTCTTTCCGATTCGCTCTCAGTCAAGTAAAACTCTGCAGACAAAAGTCAAGAGTGTGTGTGTGTGTGTGTGTGTGTGTGTGTGTGTGCATGCATGTGTGTGTGTGTGCGCTTCTCATATCTGCATGTGTGTGCACGTATGACTTTAATTTCTCTTGAGTGCTCAGTGTCTGAGATCTGAAAAGCTTCTGCCTGCTCATGCTGACTGGGATTTTATGGGAGCATATGGGAAAGTGCTCAATCCTCAACTTCCCCTAACACATAAAAACACACACACACACACACACACACACACACACACACACACACACACACACACACACACACACACACACACACACACACACACACACACACATGCAAAGATGAGCTGATTGGCTCACAGGAAAGACTTTGATAGTCTGTCTGAAGTGTGTGTCAGAGGTCTGGCTATGATGTTGAAGCAACATTCACATACGGACGTGCTCTTATCTGTTTATCTTTTTCTTTGTTTATACACGTGTCAAACTCAGTGGGTGAATGATCCTCACACACAAGCAGCAGCTCGTAGCGTCTCCATTCATAATTACAATGTAACTGATTACATCAGGACTCCTTTGTCGTATATTTATACTTTCTGCAGCCGCCGTAGGAGTTCATTCTCTCTGTATTTTCCCCACATCAGGCACACTCTAACACACTAGTGCCCCCCCCCCCCCCCCCCTCCCCTCCCCTCTCCACCTCCTCCCCCCTCCTCCTGCTTCCAACTCTCCTGACTGGATTTACTGGCCAGAGGAGAGGAAAATGTATGAATCAGTCCAAGGTTGCTCACTCACTCCCAGGGAGAGGGGAAAGCCAGAGAGTGAGGAGGGGGAACAAGGGAGAAGTGGAGGAGGAAAAAAGAAAAGATGGGGAGGGGAGGGGGGCAAATATTGAGAAATATTGAACGGGGCAGAGACGGAGTGCGGGGACCTCGCTGCCCTCGCCCCCGCTATAAATGTTGATGTCAGCATTCAGCAGTCTGGGCCACTGCTTTTTTTTTTTTCTTTTTTTTTTTTGTATAGGGGACACCTGGGTGTAGCGGCGCTGCCAAATGTGTGTGTGTGTGTGTGTGTGTGTGTGTGTGTGTGTATATTTATGTGTGTGTGTGAGAGGGTTTTTACATGCATTTAGGGGATATGACCATTTGGCTGCACAGGTCGTAAATCCTTTGATGAAGGAGTTTGGTCACACACACTAACACACACACACAGATACACATAAACACACACATACACACACATACACACACACCCCTCCCCTCCCCCGTCTCTCTCTTTCTTTGACACACTCTTTTTCTTACACACACACACACACACACACGACACTGGGTTGGGCAGGGCAGGCCCATGGTTAGCGATCCAGATGGTTCTAAGGTTAGTTAGAGAGTACGCTCAAAGGTGCAGTTTGCAACCAGCGTGTGTGTGTGTGTGTGTGTGTGTGTGTTTAAGCTATGTTTAGAGAAACTCACTCACCCTGTGCTATTCTTGGCCTCTCATTTTGTGAATTCTAATTTTACAGTCGCTAGTAAAACATTCACACACACACACACAAACGGACGCACATTCATCTCCAGTAAAGAAACTTAATTTCGTAACAATAGACTTTGAGGAGTTTAACTGCAACGTGTGCATACGAGTGTGTGTGTGTGTGTGTGTGTGTGTGAGAGAGAGAGCGAGACTCTGACTCAGGGGAGGAGAGCAAAGGGAGCTGGCATGTGTCAGAATGAGATGACTAACTTTGAGGTTCCCTTATTCATAAATAGTTGGATGTCTGGATATCATATGTTGTTTGCAGATTTACAAGGACAAGAGATCTCTGCACTGGAAGGCAGTTTCTCTCTCTCCCTCCCTCCCTCTCTCCCTCTGCGTGTGTGTGTTTCTCATTTGTTGCTCAGCCTTTTTTTTTTCACAACTGTAATCAAAACCACAGACTGGAGCACTGTGTATGACTTTCCCATCCCTCTCTCTCTCTCTCTCTTGCCTTTTTCTTCTCTTTTCTCCCGTCTGCTGTTAAATCTAATATCTGAGTGTTCATTCCTGATCGTCTTTCATCTGTTTTCTCTCTGTCTCTATATATCTAGTTTCTGTCGTTGATTAGATTTAAGCTGCTGCTGCAGAACCTTATATCAAGTAGTAAACTCATCAGCTTTAAGTGTGTCTCTGGCTTTTATTTTTGTTAGGATACACAATTTCAGTGCAACTACTGTAAATCTCCATGACCAGTTTTACTTAAGGGCCAAATTCCTCTCCGATGGAGCAACTTAGCCTCTCTCCTCCTCCTCCTCCTCCTCCTCCTCTTTTCCTCATATGCACTGTGTAACCGCTGCGTCTCTGTGTCGCCCCCTGCAGGAGAAAGAGAAGAAGTACATGCTGCAGGTGGACAACCTGAAGCTGCGCGACATTGAGAAAGGCTTCATGTCCAGCAAGCAGATCTTTGCCCTCTTCAACACCGAGCAGAGGTGTTGTAAATTTTCCTCGGGATCAATAAAGTTGAATCTATCTATCTATCTATCTATCTATCTATCTATCTATCTATCTATCTATCTATCTATCTATCTATCTATCTATCTATCTATCTATCTATCTATCTATCTATCTATCTGACTTTTTTCACAATGTCTTGTTTTTAATGATATTTATGATTTTATACTCTGTAAGGTGAACTTGGGTGTCAAGAAAGGTGCCTCCCCTTACTGATCACACGTTACCATAGGGTTCGACACATCTGCGTTTTTTTATTCAGACAAACTCGTGAATTATCCAGAAACAAATAAAAATGCTGAAATCAACTTAACAACAACTGAAAAGACTCTCATTTATATCCTGCTCTTATGCAGCTTTTATGTAAGATGTTTTGCTAAAGCTGAAAGTATAAAAGAGAGGAAGTGTCTTGACAATTTACTTAAATATTTTCCAGAAATTCCACACTATGAAAACATACAAGCACAAGTTAAAGCTGTAAAAGCATTCATGACAAAATGCTCTCAAAACTGTGAGAGTTGCCTCTGGCAAGCACAGTTTTATACACTTTTAATATGTGAAATAAAAGTAATAGTAAGAAAAAGTGCAATATTTGCCTTTTTAAATATAAAGTGAAAATACATGAGAAGTTCCCGAACAGTGCAACATGAGGGTGACGGGACTCAGGTCATTAATTTGGGATGTAACAGGAGGTGGGTGTCTGAGTTCTCGTTCTGTTTGTTGTCCACAGGAACGTTTACAAGGACTACCGTCAGCTGGAGCTGGCCTGTGAGAGTCAGGAAGATATTGATGCTTGGAAGGCGTCGTTCCTCAGAGCTGGAGTTTATCCTGAACGTGTCACGGTAAGATTTATTTATTCAGACGCACACCCAACAGTGTATGGCTTTTTTTTTTTTTTTTGCTTGATTATCTTAACAATAATCATATGTTGCTAAAAATGTGTGTTCACAAAACCACATGTACAGTAAGACACATTCTTAACCGCCACTTTGAGAGTAAATTATTGGTTTGTTTGTTTTTGTTTGAGTTGTTGAGATTATTGTTGTTATTGGTGTGAAACTGGAGTCTTTTTGAATGTTGTCATGTCTCTCATTGTGACGTCTTTTATCTTCCATCGCTGTTTGACCTTTGACCTTGTAGGATAAAGAAGGAAAGGTACGTTTACTTTGGTCTACGTTGTTCTGTTTCTTTGTCATTGTGTCTTTTTGTGGAAACATGGAAAATTCTTACTCACATCTCAATAATTATATCATCAGTTGATGTTTATCATTGTGTTGATGTTTATCTCAGTCAAAGTTCTCCATGTTGTTTCCTCTGCAGAGTGAAGGAGGAGAGGACAGCAGCTCCGACAGCTTCATGCACAGCATGGACCCTCAGCTGGAGCGGCAGGTGGAGACGATCCGTAACCTGGTAGACTCCTACATGGCCATCGTCAACAAGACCGTCCGTGACTTGATGCCCAAGACCATCATGCACCTCATGATCAACAATGTGAGTCGTCGGTTGGGGAGCAGCGTTATTGTTAAAGGGACATATTATGCCTCTTTTCCACAAATTAAAACAGTTCCCAGGTGCTTTAAAGAGATGTCTGTGACACGCTTTGGTCAAAATACCCCAAGACATCACAACACTTTTATCATCTGCACTGGGTTCAGTTTCCTTTTAAATAGAAATGAGCCACTGCTCACCCCGCCCCACCCCTTCTACTGGTTCTGGTATTATGCAAACTCGAAAACTGATGACATCATTGAATGACAAATGAGGGGACAGCTCATAAAACCACATGGATTTCTACCTAGGGAGCCTGAAAATTACAGATTTATTTTGTCATTTGTCACATTTGGGTGCCAGGAGGCAAGTCAAACACCCAAATATATCATATTATATTATATGTGAAAGGTTGAATATGGAGAATGAGTAGAATACCACCATCTATTGATCAAAATAGGGATTGCAACAACAGAAAAAGAATTCCAGCAGTCATTGCTAACTATAACACACCATTGCTAGGGATGCTGCTCTGATTAGGGATGCAGAGGAGAAGAACTATGCAGGATATTTGCCTTATGTTTAATTTTTACCTTCATTTAAAGGCTTCGGACTAATTGTGATGTTAGATAAATGACTTGTAACTTGTAAGAGGGAGAGTGGAGGCCTCGTCTCGGTGGCACCGCGAGTCTGCGACACGAACGTTCCCCCGTAAACTGTAATCTCTTGTTTATGACAGATAAAACTACACAAATACACACATTGTAACATGTGTATGATAATCCATCGATCCACCGATTGATTATAAAAGGCTTTGTTGAAAACAAATGCACACGACCAGGAGGAGGCTTAGCAAAACAGCGGAGAAGTGACGGCTACTGGCTTGTACGATGTAAACAGGAAGTCATTGTCGAACTCGTCAACATTTCTTAATTGATTAATTCAGACTGAATATAAGGTTTTATGGAAAAGCAATACTTGTATTCCGCACCCCTCTAAATGCCCCGTGGATGTATTATTTTTGAAAAAATATAGCTTTTAATAAGCATTCTCCATATTCACCCTTTAAAGAGCCTTCAAAATGTGAATGTGACACCAGAAGACTGCTGTACCATTTAATGAATTAAACCGACACTGACACGTTTCTCTCTCTCGGATCCCAGACGAAGGAATTCATCAACGCTGACCTGCTGGCTCAGCTGTACTCGTGCGGCGACCAGAACTCGCTGATGGAGGAGTCCCAGGAGCAGGCCCAGCACCGTGACGAGATGCTGCGGATGTACCACGCCCTGCGAGAGGCCCTCAGCATCATCGGCGACATCAGCACTTCCACGGTAACCACTGCCATGCCTCCGCCTGTGGACAACTCCTGGCTAGAGGTGCAACGTGGCGGCTCCGGAGGAAGGTCAGACACGATGTGTGGTGTTTGTTTGTTTTTTGAAAGTATATTTTTGGGCTTGTGGTGTATTGATGTGTTGATGAAAAGAAGGGATCACCGCTGACACGTCTTCGCTTGTATTCAAAAAGCAGGTTTATTAACAAGAAGAAGAACAGTGTACAAAAATGTCGAATCCTGGAGCATCTCTGGTGCCAAAATGAGATCTCTCCTCTCAACTCAAAAACCTTCCTTTTTATATGTTGGCTTATCTCCAACACTCCACCTTCTCCAGACAGAGAGGGACCTCCCATTCAGGTGGTCAATGACCGCTAACCTAACCTTTTAACTTTTAGGCAAGAACGAACCCAATGGCCTGTATCTCAGGGCCCTTGACCGTCAGGGGAGACAGCAAAATCAACAATCACCTTAAACCAAACACAGGTCCATTAGCAGAGCATCGATTCACACATTCCTCCAGTTCCAAACAAGGCACACATACAAAGAAGAATACATGATGATGATAACAAGATATTAAAGCTAAGAACGTTAAGGAGTATAATATACTACAGGCTTTTATGCCTTTAATTGATAGGACAGCTGTGGGGAGACAGGAAATTGTGTTTTATGTCCTTCAGGTGTCACTAAACCCCCCCTCTCCCCCCCTCCCCCTCCCCCCCTCTCCTCCAGGTCTCCAGCCACCAGTCCAACTCCAAACCGCAGAGCTCCACCGGGACCTCCCGCCCGCCCCGGCTCTCGTGGACCTCCACCCGGACCCCCTCCTGCCGGCGGACCCCCTGTCCCATCCCGCCCCGGAGCCTCTCCCGACCCTTACAGCGGGCCTCCGCCCACCGTGCCCTCCCGGCCCAACCGTGGCCCCCCCAGCGTGCCCAGGTGAGTGCAAACTTGTTAAAAACGTTTTCGAAAACCCAGTGACGCTTTTTTGACGCCGACCCCATGAACGATTCCAAGGACATTAAACCATAGCTGATGATAACTATGACAAGCTCTCCAAGCTGAAGTGTGGATACTCTCTGTTGCTAAGGGGGATGTGAAGACACCAGGATGAGGGGATGAAGGAGGTAAATGAAAGTGGAGAGCACTGGTTGTGATAGAAGATAGACAAATAGATGAATAGAGGTCCCTTCGTTACGGAAGAGTATTAGGGCTACTCATGAAAAACATGAGAGAAGGAATCTTTTTTTTTGCATTATGCACTTGGAGAATAAAGTCGAACTGTCGAAAAAATGTTGAAATGTCGAGAATAAATAAATCAATCAACTTTATTTATATAGCTCATTTAAAAAACCACAGGGGAAGCCAAAGTGCTTTACATTGAGACATAAAAATAGGTTTAGGATTAAGGTAAAGGGCATAAAGACACAAACACAAACACAAAATCAAAAAACAAACAAGAAAGTTGAAATGTTGAGAAAAAAGTTGAATTTAAAAACATGGTATCATATGAAGTAGGTATACAGCTGCGTAACTTCAGAAACCTACTCTTACATTACACTCCAGAGAGGAAATTTTGACTTCATTCTCAACATTTCAACATTTTTTCGACATTTCGACTTTATCCTCAAAGTGCATTATGAAAAAAAAAAAATCTCCCTCTTCTCATTTTTTTTTCCATGAGTGGCCCTAATACTCTTCCTTACTACATAGATGGATAGACGGTGATCTAATAATCTAATGATCAGTTGAGTTCTTCTCTTGGTGTCTTTTGGTGTCACCTCCACTTGTTGCCTTCTTTCTGCCTCCACTTATAAACTGTCACCACGCTGCCGCTCACCACCGCCCGCCCACAGCTAACACTCCACTGTTCATCGCTAACACACACATCACCCATCACTGTCCTCATCTGGACCATTAGGACACTTTAACTTCACGTTGGTTCCCTCTGTGACTTTAGCGTGAGAGTTTTTCCTTTTCTGTTCTCCATTAACTGTACATGTATCCGTCGCCGCTGCACCTGTAAACTTTGCCTTGTGCTTGCCTGTGTTCGTGAGATAGCTAATTTTTTTATTTTTAAACCTGGAACTAATTTCATGATAGCGCCGAGTAGCAGCTTGCCTCTTCTGGGGGACACTGACGTCGCTGAGCACAGCTCTCACTCAGACTCTAAATCTCTAATTCTTTCTAATTTGCGTTGAGCGTTGATTTTTCCATCTGGATCACTTCCTGTGTTCTGGTGTGAGAGCTGAGCACACGTGACGACGGTCATTTCCCCGCTCTGTAACTGTTTTGCACTCCTTTCTCTCTTTTTCTTCATCCCTCTCTCCCTCACCACACCTCTGTCCCACACATGACTATGGTTCCTTCTGCAGAATCACTATCACTGACCAGTGAGGATTAAACGTTTCTGGTATGTTGGGTACTGACCATCATCACCATCATCATCATCATCTTCATTACTTTCCTTCTTCACTTCCTCTCACAGTGCATCCTTTCACTGCATGTCAACTCCTTTTTCTTACTTTTCCTTTCTCCTCCTAGAGCGCTGCATGGACAAACACACCGCTGCTGTGTGTGTGTGTTTTTGCATCAGTGTGTGAACTGATTTTTTGTCACAGCCTTTTAGTGTTGATACCAAGTTGTGTGTTAAAGGGATGTGTGAGTGTGTCAGGACGGGAAGGAGAGGGGTCTTTACTCCCTTTACAGCAGCAACAGGTTAAACAGAATGTCCAAAACGTAAAGATTATTCTTGTTTTGTGTCTTTGATGTGACGTGACGTGTGTCTCTGCCACGACTTCCCACCCACCCTTAGTTTTGTCCCCGAGTGTCTGATGTTGTCTTTCAAAGTGTTTTCAGTCAACATCGCTGTTTAATGTAGAGGTGATCCTTTTTCTTTCAAATTTTATTTTAAACCTCTAAAATCAATTTATTCACACAGTCAAAAATGATTGTAAATAAGACTAGAAACCAACCAATCAGATTCAGTTGTATAATTTATTGTCCCCAAGGGGAAATTCATTTACACAGTTTGTTAAAGACAAGCACCAACACACATACACCACCAAAAATTTACCTACAAAAATGTACAAAACATAACCAGGCAATGTACCAGAATTGAGTCCAATCAGATGGAGACTACAAATCGACCAATCGGTACGATGCTATAAAGCCACATAGTCATATAGGGACTACAAATCGACCAATCAGTACCGGTAATTAAAACAAGGCTATGAATTGACCAATCAAATCACTGCTACAGACAAACAATTTAATGTTTCCACATGACTAAAATTGTCATTAAATTTGTGACTTTTTTGTTATAAAACCATTTTTCTGGAGTGTATTAAATGAGATAAAATCAAATGAAACGTATGATTTTCGACTATATATTGTTTTCACTCTTTCAAGCCTTTCTAGAGTTTTCGATTGGTTTCCTTTTTGCCGTTTCTAATAATTTTCTAATAAATTTCTAAAAATGTTCTCCTCCACAGGAAAAAAAATAAACGTATATATCAATGAATAATCTTTATAGCTGCATGTCACTGTGATAAGACAGCACTCTAATACAGAGGAATACTGCCTGCTATTGGCCTTGACTGCCAACATACATTACCATACATTGTGGCCGTGTTAACTGGGCCGGTTGCCTCTGTGGTGTTGGTCCCATCCTCAGGTTTCATCCTCGTGTTCCTGTGTCTCATTATATAAGTGGTCGTCTGTGTGTCTGTGTTTGTGCATGGACTTACACACAGGGCTCCATAAATGAGCCTCGAAAACACTAATCCAACCCGTTCCTGTCCTCTCTTCTTTGTGTGTGTGTGTGTGTGTGTGTGTGTGTGCGTGGCAGTCGGAGACCCCCACCCTCTCCAACCCACTAGACCTCCGAGCTCCTCCCTCCGTCCTCTTGTCGTCCCACCTGGATAAGAGACCATGGACAAACAGCGCCACCTTCCTGTCATTTTCTGCCTCACCTGACCTGAGCTGGCTCCTTCTCCTCCTGCTCCTTCTTCTCTCCCTCCAACAGGCCAAGTCTCTCCTCCTACTCCCCCCCACCTCCCCTCAACCCCTCTCAACCCCTCCCCCCAGATACCGAATACTTGAAAAACACCTGCATGACTTACATACAAACATGCTGCACCCTCTGAATCTAAATAAACTATGTAAACAATATGAAATTATCAATAAGAAACAAACTGGTGAGTGTATGTGCACATATGCATGCACACATGCTTACATAAACACACACACATACACACGATATATATAGATATAAACACAATAAAATACACACACATGATATTTTCTTCCTCCTTTTAATCCTAAGTGAGGAGACTTAGCATGACACTTTGCCTGAGTATTACTCCAGCATTTCTAGTGGGTATTCTGGCTGCTGACTGACTAATTATTCTCTTATTAACACTTGTTTAATCTTTTTCTTTTATTGATGTTGTTTTTCTGATGCATTTTTGATTCTCCTTGAAGAATTCTTCACCAAAAATGTTAAAGTTTTGTAGCACAGACTGACCATGTGTTGCCCGACATGCTGGAAGAAAAACACTTTAAGAGTTTTGAAAAGTGGAAAAATTGAAAAGGCAAAAAAAAAAAAAAAAGCTATTACAGTAGAATGTAATAAGTTCTAACGTTTACTCATGTTAGTGACAATATGTTTTTTTAAGCAAACTGCACTGAGCAAATAGATAATTAAGACTTTTATTATTCTGCATGATGCATGTTTTGAAATTCCTTTCTTTTTATATCACAGTATATAGCCTATTTTTTTTCCTTGCAGCATGTCGGGTGCTGACAGCGACAGTCCTGTAACAGACACAATATTTTGGTGGAGGATTCCTTTAAAGGGAATAGAAGCGATGCAAAGCTGAACTGGACTCGACCGGATGTTGCATCCTTTTGAAAACTCTTGTTGTTCTGGTTTTTAACTGTTGTATTCAGGTTTTGATCTGTAAATTGTAGCCCCCCCCCACCCCACCCCTCCAACCCCTCCAACCCCCACCCCCCAAAATCACAGGCGAGGACACACGTTAACCACGTTGAATCAGGTCCGCACTTGTACTTGAGCACTGAGCATCCAAAGAGAAGAACTGTGCCATTTCTACACTCAGTATTTATATTAGAAGTTTTCATCGTTCATCGTTACTCTCAGCGACCTCCCTGGTGTGTCCTCACCTCTGATTTTGGGGGTGTTGTGGGGTGGGGGGGGCGGGTTTTTCTCTTTTCATCTTGTTCATCGTCTTCTGTTTTTTTTTTTCACCGAACCAGCCGGCCAAACAAGGGTGGGCCGCCCTCTCGCCCTGAGAGCCCGTTGCCACCATTCGACTCTTAGAAGAAACCCCACCCACCCACCCACCTACCTACCCATCTGCCTCCTCTCTCTCACCTCCTCTCCTCTAAAGCCTCCACTGACTTGCACCATCCATCACTCACTCACCCACACACAAATGGGGAAGGAGGGCTGAGCATGAAAAATCATGAAAAACAAAGCGAGGAGGGGGAGGACAGGACTCCTCACCCCTCACATGTCTGGACTGATACTGTAGGAGAGGAGGGGGCTGCTGCTGCTGCTGCTGCTGCTGCTGCTCTTCATCCTCGCTTCCGCTCTTCCTCCCTTTGCCGTAGGAGCGTGAGGGACTCATGTCTTGCTTGTTGTAGCCTCCAGAAAATCCTCACTGCCACTAAATCCACCTGTGTTTTTTCTCCTGTAATTTGAATCATTGTTCACGTGATTGTAAATCTCACACAAACTGTGACGCCAAACGTTGCTTCCCCTCAGAAACCTATGCAACAGAGAAAAACGGTTTCCCACTTTTCCTCCCCACAAAAAACACTTTGTCACTACGTTAACTTAACAGAGGCGGGATCTAAGTAGAAAGTGCAATATGTAGGACGATCTTCTGCAGACAGAAACAATTTTTTTGAACCGAGAGGAGGTGAATCTGTGGCCTGGGTCGAACCCCTCAGCTCCTTTTCCCGTCCTTTTTACTCAGAGAGGGGAAAACAAAGGTTTTTAGGAGTCAGCATTGATGACATCATGCATCAAATCTTTTCTGGTTGATAATTTCTTTTCTGTTTTTTCCTCCTTTTTTGTTTCCTTTTCTTCTTCCCTCTCTCAGTGGTCACGGGGGTGAGTGAGAACATGAAAGCAGCCAGTCTATGCATAAAACTATCAAAACGCTCCTTCTGTTTCACCCTCACTTTGCTGTGTGAGAGCCCGTGAGTCGAACCCATCTCCTCAACCTTTTTCTTTCCGTCCGCTCGACTCTGCCGTCAGTGTGTGTTGTGTTGTATTTTAACCCCAAATGAAAGCTAACAAAAAAAAAAAAAAAAACTAATAACAACCCACCAGCCACAACAAAACCCCAACCCCCCACTTCTGTACCTCAAATTGATGTCATTTACAAACTACCTGAAACACTTCAGTCACCCCATGTGTATCTTAGGACTCCACGAGGACACAACACAACTTATTATTTAACATTGAATAGTTTTTATGGACATATCTTAATGCGTTATTCTGTATATGTGTGGTGCATCTTATGGGACTTGTACTTCCACTGTCTAGAGAATTTAGTCTGCAATGTATGAAGTTGCTGAATATTTAAATGATTATGAATAAATGAGTATCTGTATAAGGAAATAATATTTGAAAAAAAATGTACAAAAAAAAATTATTAACGCCGTGATGTATATGGACGTCTGCAGGTTGTTTGATACTTTAGGTTGTTGCAGAGAGGGTTTCTTTTTTTTCTTGTCTCTCTGTCTTTCTCTCTCTCTGTGTAGAGGAGCAGGGAGGATCAGTGTGAATGTGTGAACTCCTGCAGAAACCAGGCCCTGCATCTTGTTCAGACTGATGATGTAGATGAAAGGATGAGTTTTACTCTGCAGGACTGCTGTGCTCTGTCAACACATTAAAACCTCAGTGTACTGGAAGATGCTGCCTCTTCGTCGTCTTTTTTTCTCCTTTATGGTGGGAAAACGTCAGCGTCTTGTCTGTTCAATACTCTTTATTGAAAATCCCATGCTTTTGGTTTGAAAAGATGACCTTCATAATAATAATAAATTGTTTTTACGTTTGGTGAAATCAAAACAAAAAACAGAGAATCTCCAACATTTGGAATATGCATGGAGCTGAAAAACAATAATTTATCAATAGAAAACTAATTAACATAACATTTTATACAGCATTGATTGCTTAGGTGTTTTTTTTCACCAAAAATTCACATTCTCAGCTACTAAGACACTTCTTTTTTGAAACTCAATGAACTATTTTTAGGGGTTTAGGGGTTTGTAGGATTAAAATTATATCAGTAATTTGATTTAAAAAATAATCTAATGGACTTGGTTTGTTTTCTGGCAGAATTATGAGTTTGAAATCCAGAAGATTCAAATGTTGTGTCCAAGCAAATTTCCGTTGGTAGAATTTCAATGATATACGTATTTAACATAGAAGACTACATTATATTTCATAGAAGAATACATTATATTTCATTGAAAACTGGTGTAATTATTGAACAACCCCATCACTAAACTTATGCATGGAGTCATGGGTGGGACTGTGTGGAAATAATGGTTGAATTTAATTTATACAAACTGGCAAATTTGCTTGGGCACACTTTAGGACTGATTTGTTCCCAGGCTCTCTGGATAATTTTGTTTTCACTATCTGTGAAGGCAACTGGATGCAGCAGTAATGCTATTTTATGAATTATCCAGGTGTAAATAGTAGTAAGTAATGTAGCTGCGTCAGTTTCAGGGTCCTGATAGTGGAGCCATTATTGATGTAATTGTAACACCTTTAACAAATCAACATGTCCCCCGTTTCCTTTCCTTACCATTTGATTCGTGTGCGTCACAACACACAACAGTTTTGGAGTATCTGTAAAATGACAAATAAATGCAGACGCGGTGTGATCAAGTTGCTCAATCAGTTTTATTCAGGAGAAGGGGAGAAAATATTACTCAAGGAAACAAAAAAATCAGAAAGCTTCTGTCAGAAGCAGCCCTCGAACAAATCAGTTCTCTGAACAATCCTTCATTTCCATCCAACACTCACTTCTAATTTACATTAAAACTGATTAGTCTGAGATACTAACTTACTTCAAATAAATATATTTTCTTTTTTTTTTTTAGTCAATCTTTGTATTAAATCACAGCCAGTCAGTAACCACCAACACCCGACTCTGTACTCACACAGTCCGCTGCTGCCGCTGCCAGCAAACCCTGCAGCAGCACCGCCTCCCACATACACACCAGGCATAATGAATATACAATATGTTACACAGTTACAGTATGTACACTGCCTCTTTTACAGTAAAGACAATAAATGCTTCTCATTGCTATTTGCTTCAATCACGCAGAACATATTTAACAGTGAATTATAAAGTGTGGGAAATCTTTTCATCCTCTTATTTTTTTGTTATTTTACAAGCCCCATAACACTACTAAAATTATTTTAATGGATATTTACCTCAGTCTGACCACTCCCAAAAAAGAAAAAAAACAAACAAAATAAAAGAAAAAAAAATAATTTGTGGCATGTTTCAAAGGAAACCAAAAAGTGACAGAATGCTTAGAAGTGAGGAATTTAAAAAACCAAGAATGACGGAGCTCATTTATTCATAAACCATCAGTTACTGCCAAAGTGCTGTGGTTCAGGGTAGACGCAGTGCTGTAAACAGCACCAAGTTACATATGGCCTCCATATAACTTACACTTTTTATTACACTTTGCTTTATATAATAGCCTTAAAATACCAAACTTCCCTCGCGCACCTTCTGCCCTGTTATTTTCAGCGATAAATATCAAGTGTGTCATTTTAATAATTTAACAAATAATGCTGTCTTCCTCAAAATAAACTCAGGCATCACAAAAGTCAAAAATTCAGTGGGATATCTGTATGATGTTGCTTTTTAACATCATGGAGAGACGCTCACAAAACAGAGGCCGCTCACAAGATATGATGCAAATGAATCCTCCAATCTACATTTGTAAAGATAAGAGTCTCTTAAATGCTGAACACTGTCTTCTTCAAGTGAAGAGAGAAAAAAAATCAGTCAATCCAGAAGGTGATTTACATTAACTTGGTATTATTTTAGTTTTCTACTTTTGAGAAAAGAAGAAAAAAGAAGAAAAGTTGTTTTTTTTTTTTTTTTAAATTCTGATTGGTCCCCCGTTCTTGGGAATAAGATCATGACTTCTTGAATTGAGCGCTCTCATTCATTTCATCTTCTGCTCATATTTACACACCTTGGTCGTCCTCTGAGTGCAACACTGCACACACACACACACTCTCATACACACTTTCGGCTAGATTCACTCGCTTCAACTGGAACCCTCAGCTCATGAGCAAGGCATCATAGGATCCCCCTCCTTTTTCTTTTTTCTGTACTCCAAAGAGGCTCAATGGTAGAAACAGAGCTGAATGAGAAGCTTTGTACAGTTTTAGTGCAATCATACTTATAATATCTGATAGAACTCTACACAAAAGGACAACAGATGAAGAGGAAACACACACACACTCATACAGACTACACACACACTCACACAGTCCAGTTGTAGAGGATGTGCATGAATTCATCTCTGATATGTGAAACTACAAGCAAAACGTAACAGAAAAGAACAGGCTCTCATTTATAGTGTAAATTAGTTAAAACTCAAAGGACCCCATGAAACAGACGTTTAGAGCTCAGGAAGAAAGGAAAAATAAATGAATATATGAGTTGTGTTTTTTTTTTTTATCTTCAAGTAACTTAACATCTAAGAAGCTGAAGTAGAAACAACAGCGTGGAAAGTGTCTGTAATAACTTCTTGCTTTTCCTTTTCATGGGGTCTTTAAATTGCATCTCTCCGGTGACGTCGCTCGGACTAACAAGATGTTTCGGTCATTTTTACAACACAAACATTTAACATATATTAACACATCGCACTGTACATACGAGACTTATTTTCAGTGTTTGCAGGGAAACGTGGGGGAGACATTGTAGAGAAAAGGTAGTTTTTAGGGACAGTACCAATCTGCAACACCTGCCTCCTCCTTCCTGACCCCGATCGATTGATCGTGTAACTAGTGAGCGTCTACACTTTCAAAGCTCTTACTGTATGTGCACGAAGTTCCTTTCCTGACTTAACTTTCACTTCCGTCTCGTTCTGCCTGCCTCTCCTGATATCGTCCTGCTGCTCCTTTCTCCTCACGTCACACTAACACACAGGTCAATTTTCGGGTCGTTACATTCAAACGTGATGCTCTTTTTTTTTTTCTTTTTTTTTTTTTTTTTTGGCATGTGTACAGTGAATTGTGTAAAAGCGAGATTTGCAATAAAGTAAAGTTGCACGACAACAGGCTGCTAATCTTCCACAGCTCTTTAAGTACTGTATCAGCGAGGGGGACAGAATACGTCGCCCCCTTTATTGCACTTTTGTGTGAGATGGGGGATGAGAGAGAGAGGATGGGAAAATTGCAATCAGGAGAATCATCAGATTGTGTTCAGGGAATACTGGTTTCCTCCTCTCTGGGAAGAGCATTACTGGCAAAAACTGAAACATAAAAACAACGGCAAATAGAAAACACTCTCGTTTTAACCATGCACACGGTAGCATCAACACACATAATGAAGTGGGGGCTTTTTAATGTAACTGGGTCAAAGACATTCTTTTCATTCTGTGACTGGTTTGGTAGGATGTCAAATGTTTTTGAGAATGATCTATGAACTATAAACATGGTAAACTGTGGTGCGAAATATTCCCAAGCTTCAAGACATGTTCAATATCTCACTCACTCACACATACACACACACACACACACAAAGACACACTGGCCTTCGTCACACCTCACACCACCAGGATCTTGACTTCATCCTGTTCGTCGGGCCGGTAGAAGAAGGGGATGCAGGGGTTCTCCCCGAGGAAGGGGGGTGACCGTTGCCCTCCCAGGGGGTTCTGGATCTCCTGGAGCAGCTGCATGATCTGCTGGGCCGTGCCGTCCTCTGTGGGCACCATGGGCTTGGAGTCGGTCTGCGCCGACCCGGTTGCGAGCGTCTGAGGCGAGGGGGCTTCCTGGCCCGTAGGGGGGTCTGACAGAGGAATGACCTCCATGGCTTCTGCAGCAGAAAGAGAGAGGGAGAGGAGCAGAGAGGTGTTTTTATTCCTGATAGAAAGAACAGGGAGACATAGCTTCAACACAGACTTCAATTTTCTGACACTGAGACAGACTAAGTAACCTAATCAATGAATTAAAGGGATACTTGACCCAAAATCGATAATTCACCAATGGATTTTCATATAATGGCGGTGGATTGTGCTCACTTTTGAATTGTCCGAAACACACACTATGAAACATCCAAATACCTCCATACTGCTCGTCCGTACTGACCCAAGTTTCCTGAAGCCCTGACATGAAAAAGTTGTTCGGCAAAAATTAATTTGATCTCTGTTTTTAGCCTTGTTGTAGTAGTAGCTCCCAGTGGCTCTGTTGCGAGATGTTGGTTTGTCATTGTAAACCATTGGATGTCTGATGTAAACACAGAAGAACATTTCGCAGCAAATATGTTTGCAATTGGATGTTTCATATTGTGTGTTTTGGACGATTCAAAAGTGAGCTCTATCCTCTGCCATTATATGAAAATCCGATGCCAGCCGGACTCCCCCCCCCCCCCCCCGGAACTCCAAAAGCGTTTTGATGACTCCGAAAGTTCTCCTGCAGTATGATGAAGTATCCCTTTAAGTCAATTTTTCCTCAAACCCTGTCTTTCTGAATTATTGTTGCTTCTCTCCTTTTGTTTCTGTGTTAAGAACCTGTAAAATTCACAACTAAAATCAACAATGGACCTCTATCAGTCACACATACGACTCAACTTTGTGTGCATTAATAATATGAGACAGCACATTGTCCCGGTTGTGCCTACCTGCTCCGCTGGCTGCATTAAGCTCCATGTGTGTGTGTGCGTGGTGGTGCTCGTGGTGAACGTGATCCTCCCCGACAGGAAGCAGGTCGGGGTTCACTGTGCTCGTGCCGGCTACAGCTCCGGCGTAGCGGCTGTACCAGTCGTTCCTCTCGGCCACCAGCCTCATCACCAGATCCTGCAGCTCCGCCAGCTTCGCCTGAGAGAACAGACATGACAGAAAGGACACAGACGACGCTGTCAGCCGGGAGAACACTGACCCCTTGTAGCTTCTATCAAACATGGTTACTGATGACAATATGAGGTCATTTTTATCATGAAAGGAATATTATTCTAGGAGTTGGAAGAGTTTTCTGACTGAAGGAAAACTGACAGAAACATTTATTCACAGTACCTTCATCTCCTCCTTGTCCTGGGCCAGCATGCTGATGTACTGCTCCTTCTCCTGGTGTTTCTGCTTCATGATGGCCCGCTGATTCTGGTACAGGGCTATATACTCCCCTGGGAAGACAAACAGAGCACATAGTTATAAAAGAAACGTGTATGTGTGTGTGATGAAGACTTTTTTGTCAATTTCAATTATTTTGACATTAAAAAAACAAACAAAAGAAAACACAATAATCATCAGAGCAGTAATAAAAAACATGGCGTCGGCATTGTCTCACCTATAGTGTCGGTCTCTCCAGACAGCTGGATGCAGCGGTGCTCCAGCTCCTCCACCCTCTCCTTCAAGTCGGCTTTCTCTTGCATAAGCGAGGTGAAGCGCCGCTGAAGCTTCTCCATGGCAACTTGCAGGGCCTGATGAACTTCCACTGGCACTCCTCCTTCTAAGGATGAGACGTTGTATTTTATATCAGGATTACATACAGCATACTATGTCTATATTGTAGCAACCGACTATGATGTTTTCCTCACCTGAATGCTCGTGACTGTGTTCACAGTGACTGTGTTGGTGGTCGTGATCGTGGTCGTGGTCGTGGTCGTGCTCGTGCTCGTGGTCGTGCTCGTGCTCGTGATGATGGTCGTGATCAGACTTGTGGCTGTGTTGTTGCTGTTCGAGGCTGAGGGCCACAGCGACCTGGTGTCTGGCTGCCAAGTGCAGCCTGTGCTCCTCCTCAAATTGCCTTCTGGCCTCGTCCCTCTCTGCCTCCAACTGAGCCAAGGCTCCACGGATAAACTCCTCCTGTTGGAGGACAGGAAGCGTCGATGAGGATGTGAAACAGATGAACAAGGTGGAAAAAGTGTAATATCAAACTTTTTTGTCTTGTACACAAAGTAATGTCTGTGACTGGACCATACTAAAACCAACTAAAACGTTGCCTTCCAAATGTGTAATAAAAGTCAAAGCAAAAGACACAGACAACAGTTTGAGGGTAAACACTGATCACTCTCCTCACCATCTCTTTCTGGCTTTCAAAGTCTTCTGGGATGACTATGGAGGCGGACTTCTTTGGACTCTCTTGCAGGGACTGGCTTTCCACACCATCTCCTAAATTGCAAATTGACAAATTAAACTTGTTGGAGTCATAAATGTTGTTTCCAAATTCTTACAGGTGTGATCCCAACCTGTAATGCTAACTGATGACATGTACGGCGCATGACTGCAGAAGTTATCACCGTCCTTACATGCAACCTGCACACACCACGTCCACATTTGCAGACTTAAACTGCTATGGCTTCTCTCTGCCTGTAGGTGGCGCATGTTGAAACTAGAGCTGTGAGATCTAAAGATGTGATGCTGCTGCTTGACTGCTTGATGTCAGGTGCTTACTATCAATCACATTATTCCATTGTGTCTTGTGAAAGACTCCAGTTTCCAGTTTCAAGGTTTGTGTTTGGTTCTTTCAAATTTAACAATATGAGACAAGAATGCTTTTGTGCTGTTAAAAATGTGGGTCACAAAAACATGAATGCTACTAAAGTAACTTCATTGTTTGATGCTGAATTTCAAAGGAGCAAACAGGTATAACAGGAAAAATGTTCTGACAGTAAAAACAGAAATCTTACCTTGATCTCTTGATGATATTGCTAGAGCTGAGCTGCTGAGTAGCTCCTTCACCTCAGCCTTCAACTGATCATTGTCTCTGACTAACTGCTCCAAATGGTCCTGTGGGAGGAGACACAGAGTCATTGAAAACAGCGAGAATAGACAGTTGAAGAAAGTCCAGCTACAGCATATCTTAAATTTTTGCACTGGTTACCCGTTAGAACAAGAATCGAGTTCAAAATACTGCTCCTGGTTTATAAAGCACTACATGGCCTTGCACCTCAGTACATCACAGATATGCTCATCACTTACACCCCAGCAAGAACACTTCGGTCAACAGGCAGTGGCAATTTACTCATCCCTCGCACCAGATCCAAAGAAAGGGAGGCAGCTTTTAGTGTACATGCCCCACAAAAATGGAACACCTTGCCTGACACAGTTAGACATGCCACATCAGTAGCCATCTTTAAAAACAGATTAAAAATATTTTTTCAACAGCATTCTGTTGAACTGTGTGTGCGTGTGTGCATGTGTGGTTGTGTGAGTGGGTGCGCATGTATGAGTTTAAGTGTGTATGTGGTGAAGATGGCATACATATGTGAGTTTACTTGCACTTGCACTCTTCAAATGATTTCTAATTGATTTTTATATAACTGTTCTTACTGTAACTATGTATACTTGTTGTGAAACACATTGAGTCTGCCTTGTGCATGAAATGCGCTTTATAAATAAAGTTGAATTGAATTAAATTGAATCTTAAAGCATTATGTAACTTCTAATCCATACCGATTGATTTCTATACTATCACTGTGTCGTCGCCTGATTCTGAGCCTGAAGCAGTTAGTTTACATTCGTCAATGTGTTAAGTGGCTTGTTTGCTACACACTCACATACACAACACACTGTACAATAGTCATCTTCCTTAAATACACACCTGTGCCTGTTTGAGCTGACTGTGGCTCATCTCCAGCTGCACGCGGCTGTGGCTTTCGTCGTGCTGCAGCCGGTCCATGATCTGGCTCTGCTGCAGATACTGATGGTGCAGCTGTTCTCTCTCCGAGGCCAGGGTCTGGTAGCCGGCACAGTACTGCTGCAGGTGGGCCACGACCTGGTCCCGCTGCTCCAGCACACCCTGCGTCTCCTGACTCTTCAGTTGCAGCTGAAGGCAGAGGAATGAAGATGGAAGTTAAACCAAGAGGATGCAGAAAACAGCTGTGTTGTTAAAGATGTCTAGATATGATAGATAAAGATTCAGTGTGTGTGCGAGACCACACCTGTTCCTTGAAGTTGTGCAGTTCCTCTTGCAGCTCACCCATCCTGCGGGCCAGCTCCTTTTTCACGTGTTGCTCTGACTGGATGGCAGTGGTCAGCTCCATGTTCTCATTAGTCTGAACAAATGAAGGAGTAACAGGAATTTTGGCTTAAAGGCGATATTCTCCCTCCCTCTGAGATTAATACTTGTTATGAATGTGCTTTCTGAATTCATGAACCTCTAGTTGCTCTTTATTACAGAGGCACTGACCAAACTTTACAACAATAACCAGCTAACAACAAGACAAAAAAAAAAAACATTGTGAGGGTAAATAAAAATGCTACCAGGGCATAATGACAGCACTTTCAAATTAAGTAAGAAAAAAAAAATGTAATATGAAAAACAGCACACGCATCATTAAAAAGGGAATAGATTTTCAGCCTCACCAGTTTAACAAAACCGTTCTGCAGCTCAGCCAGTTGGTCCTTCAGCGTGCGGTTCTGGGTGAGAGCGCGGCTAATAGTGGCCTTGTCCGACTGCACGTCCTCCAACATGCGCCGGCGGTCCTCCTCCTCCTGGGTCTGGCTCTCCACCTGCCGCTCCATCTCACCCAGACGCGTCTCCTGCTCCGCACACAGGCGGCTCAGCTGCTCGTTATCTCGCAGCTGGGGGGGAAATATCACAGAGCTTAAGTACAACAGTGGTTCTAATGATCTTTGAAACGTTCAGCAAAGCACACACCAATCTGCGTTTCTTTAAAAAAGTCATGGGCAAATTAACTTTTTCTTGTGTGGATCAAGTTGTGTATGATTGGAGAAAACGATGTAGCACATACCTGTGCCTGGTACTGTGAAGTAAGAGCTTCTTTCTCCTGTTCTAGTCTGTTAAGGCTCTCTTGCAGGGCCACCTCGCTCTCCGATGGCCCCGAGGACTGAGACTGAAGCTCTGCATTATCAACCTCTCTCTCCTGGGATAATAATGCTGAGGTAGAGAAAAAGACAACAGTTATGAGTTTAATAGGTTTGCTATATTGAAATACACCACATGATGGATGGTAGGCATGTGCCCAGCCTTTTGAATGCTACAGCTTTCAATATCAGGCCGAACTACACTTTATGTACAAAAGTGCTTGTGATAATGCCTCACATAAGGTATAATGTAGCACTGGTATTAACGCTACTATGCAGGCAAACAAACCACAGCACCCTGACTCATTTATGACATTAAAGAAATCATAAAGGTAAACAAACAATTCACTTGTGTTTTTCACATTAAGGAGGCCATGGAGAATAGTGTAGGAAAGGAAGAAGCACTAGATGAAGGTAGTGTGCATCAAATACCTGCAGCGTTTCTCAGCTCTGCGATGCTGGCTTCTAGTTCCTGGACTCGGCTGATGTTTCTGTCCCTCTCCTCTGCAACCAATGACACCTACGCGGACATCGACACACACCGATTAGTCATTAGTTTGCACACCAGAATATTAATGATAATAAAAAACAAACACATAATTCTTGTTATTGTTAAAGCTACAGTCAATCGTCATGAATACGCTGATGTTTTGCATTGTTAACCTGTGTTAGCAGCTGCTCTGTTTTGTCCTTCCATATGCGTCCCTCCTCCTGGATCTGCTCTGCGTAACAGTCCCTCTCTGTCTTCAGCTGGGTGATCGACTCCAACAGCTACGACATCACACACATGAAGGAAAGAGTGAATAAACAAACAAAGAGCTTTTTTATCTCATGAGAGATAAAAAGGCAGGTGTTTACACGCTCAGTTTAAAGTAGTTTTGGGTGGTTTACTGTCAAGTGAGAAAAAAATGTCAGTTTTCAATCTTTACTTATCAAGTAATCAAAAAAAACAATGTTATGGAGAAAACTGTAATAGGAAGGTCCTTGTGCTCAGACCTGGTGGTTATGTGCCTCCAGCTGCTGCTTCTCCTCCAGCAGTAACTGGACCTGCTGGTTGGCACTGGTGGGATCTGACTGACTGGAGCACTGGAGGGAAAAAAACAACAACACAGGAGTGAAATGTTGGTAGATAACGTACAGTGACTACAAGGGTGAGTTTTAAAGTGTGTAAATGTTGTGCTTGTGTTTTAACACACCTGTTGCAACATGAGGTCAGCCATCTCCAGTCTCTTGCGTTGATCTTCCAGCTCCAGCCTCATCGCTCCGTTCTCCTGCGTTCTCAGCTTCAACTGCTCAGACAGCTCTGAGTTCTGCTGCTTCGACTCTTCACTCAAATTGCTGCAAAAACAAACATTGTTCACTGTATCAAACCAAACAGATCTGATAAGACTCGCGAGACTTGCTCATTGCCCATCTGTTGCTTTACGTGCAATCTACCCTCTTTAATGTCAAAGCAGTTCTTATCAAATCATCTGTTATGGACATCTTATCAAATTCATCTCCTTTCGTGAGCTCAGATACTTACTTTACTCTGAACACCTCTAGCCTCAGGCTGTCTCTCTCCCTTTCAAGCTCTTTGTTGTGCTTTAGACAAAAAGAAAAACATTTATCAGAAATAACAGACACTTGGCCAGCAGCATGTTAAAGCTCTGAATGCCATTTTAACAGCTGACACAAAGTATGTAGGTATTGCCTTTACATGTATTTTGCATGAGAAGTGGGTTTGTCTTGTGAATTGCATTTGCATTACAGAGAGTAATGACTGCAAACCTTTTCAAACTGTTTCTGCTGTGTTGAGACAGAAGAAAGAGTTCTCTCCAGCTCTGAGACTCTCTGCTTTGACGCCTGCAGACGGTTGTTCAGCTCCTCTGCCTCAGCTGTACACACACACACAGACACACACAAACTGTGAACTAACTGCTGCAGGGTTAAAATCTTGCCAAGATGAAAAATTATCAATCAATCAATTATCATTGCTGATTATAAAACGCACCTGATTTCTGTCGTGCAGCCTGTTGTGTGTATTGTAGTGCAGTTTGGAGCTCTGATTTCTCTGATACCAGAATACCAATGGTCTGAATGTGAACCTAGAAGGTGAAGGGCAAACAGGGAGTAAAGTTCTGTATTAGTCTATATAAAGTATGATTGCATTACAACAGAAACCACATTTTCTCTATATAGAGTACAGAGGGAGGAGGTTGCACGGTGGTGCAGTGGCTGCCCAAAGGTGTGAGTGTGAGCATGACTCGACGTGTCAGCCCTGACTGGCACCCTGTCCAGGGTGCAGGGTGTACCCTGCTGTCACCCAATGTCAGCTGACGTTGGCTCCAGTCCCCCTGCAACCCTATAAGGATCAGTGGTAGAGCTAATGGACGGATGGATGAATAAATGTTTGTCAGGGATAGCAATCAGGGGAGGAAGGGTTGGAAAGAGGAGGATGTGTTCTCTAATCCAATTTTTATCTATTTCAGGAACTTTGACATTATATATTCATGACATGATACATTACACTGAAATTTTATGAAACATTTTTGGCACTTCTCCTGTGGGAAGATACAGTTTCAGAAAAGAAAAAAAACACTACACAAATTCAATTTAGTTTGGGCACAAGATTTTACCTGTAATTGTTCCCGCATGGCTCCCTGCTCTTTTGAACATCTCTGCTCAAATTCTTTTCGCTCCTGTAGGAAATACAAAACAGTTCATGAATGACCAGGCAGGAAGTGAAAATTCAGTAGACCAGAAGAAAATTGGAGACAGGAATGAAAAGACACTCAAGCAGACAGAGGGGAAAAAATATTGTTTACCTTTTGTAGTTGATCCGTGAGCCCCTGAGATTGCTGTGCCTGCCAAATCAACAGGATGTAATTAATTTTTTATGAAGAAATTTAAAAGGTTTGGGAAAGATCAACATGTATTTCATGACCCCTGCAGTGCAACCCAATTCTATAAACCATAACTACAGCTCTGGCACAAAGGACCTCAAGTGCATGCCAGACAGGACAGGGATAGCAGAAAAATATTGAAATAATGAACTTGTGCTGTTGGTTATTTATGTTATATAAACCTTTTGAGTTTAATGTTGTTAGTGTGTTAAACTAGTTTAAGAAAGCCGTACATTTTGGCATCTACTGTCACTAGTTACTACAGTTCTTGGTTAATCTTGGTAGAAATGTATTTAAATCAACCCAAGTGAAAGACAAATAAATAACATGAAAAACATGCATGACTTCTCCCACTGTGTGGTTACTCAAGATGAGGTACAGAATGCATACAGCACATGCACTGATGTGGTAATTAATAGTGGGAGGACTGGAAAAAGATGCACACAAATACACACACACACAGCTTCTTACCAGCTGGTCTAGCTGGGTATTGAGCTGAGAGTTTGTTAGGTTGCTGGACTCCAGGGCGGCTGCCAGCTCCTGGTTCCGACTCTATCACGTGCACACATGCATCCGGGAAAGGAAAGAAAAAATAAACAAAAAAAACAAGACAGGGATAAAGTGCAGTGGCAAAAGTCAAACAAAGAACACATAGGAGGAGAAAAATTCAAATGTGAATCATTAACATGAAGGCAAACAATAGCACCATTACATGAAAAATGTGGTTTTAACTCATTGAGTGCCATTGACGTATTTATACGTCAATCAAAATCCAACGCTTGAGTGCCATTGACGTATATATACGTCAAATGCAGTTTTCTGCGGCTGGTAAATGGGGACGCTCTCGCGCACACTGTGAGTAATTTTGGGGCTTCTGGGATGTGTAGAACGAAGAAGACTGTAGATCAGAGCAAGAAGTGAAGAGGAAGGAGAAGACGAGTGCGATCGGTACAGAGATAAAAAAGTTGGGAAGAGTTTCTATTTCTAGAGGAAAACGACGGGCAGAGCCTGGAACAAGTGTAACGTGGAGCTGGAGGAAAGCTTAGCCACGGATGCTATTAGCATAGCTCCAGCATGAAGTGATCGGAGGAGGCAGGAAAGGTAAACTGATCTAGATGATCAGCACTGAAATGCCGAAGCGAAAGCGGATCGCGGAGTCAGTTTCACCAGTTGCTGTAAACCGACGTCGTGACGACGAACCGAGAGATCAGCGCGGTGCGTCGCTGCCGCGGCCGCGTCCAGCACAGAGGCTGAAGACGCCATGACGTCTCCCTCCCTCCTTCAGAGACGAGGGGAAGCAGCAGGAGGAGAAGTAGGAGAGGGGAGGGGCAGAGAGGGGGTGAGGGGAGGGGGGAGGAGGGGGTTAGGAGAGGGTGAGGGGGCAGCAAATGCAGGAGGAGTAGGAGAGCAGGCATCACTCTGCATAGTAGGACTCCTACTTGTTGTATTTTAGTTTTTTTTTTTTTTGTAGCTACAATGAAAAAACATGTGAAATGAAATTTTCAGATGTCTTACATGTTTCTGAAGCCAAAATTAAAACGGATAAATCACTGTTTGTCTTGAGAGACTCTCTTTCACAAAAATGCATTTTTCTCAGCTTTCTAGAAAAAAAGTGGTCTTTTTGGTGCAACCAGGCTCTATTCAACTTAAGATAAATTAAGAATGGAACAAGGTACAAACAAATGGTTTTTCCCTAGTTAAATAGAGAGTCTCCTCTTTCCTTTGAGCTATTTTGTGTTTTCAGAGTCATAATACAAAATATTCTCTTGGTCTTAAAATATTACTCAAAATGCCCCGAAACGCTGGCACATGGCACTGACCATTTTATAAAAGGGCTGGCACTCAATGAGTTAATAATGAGACGTGAAGCAAATAATTAAAATACATGAGGGCTGTTAAACCAGTTGGAAATTAGTGAAGCCTTTTATAACCACCTATTTATGTATCATTTGTATGATGTGAACAGGATCCACGTGAGCTCAGTTTGTCATATGCCCAGTGGAAACAGATACCACGTTACACTTAATGAGCAACTCCATGAATCACACCACACTGTGGTCACTGAAATAACATTACATGGTGTTAAGGGGCAAAACAGAGCTTTCAGGGCAACTTTAAATATCTACCACTACACTACACCGCTTCTGAACAAGGACACAGCCTATGTATATACTCTCAGGATTCTTTGAAATTCCATTTAATTTGCAAGAGTTTCATGGTATTTAAATTTTTTACAGAAGTTAAATCATCTATGAAGTCAAATATCAATTCAGACATTCACTCCTTTAAGACTCCTTAATTGAAGCTCTAGAGTCACTTGGGAGTACATATGATGTACTCTGTGTGGCTAATGAAACTAGAAAAAAAGGAAAAGGTCACACTCGCACAAAGAGTCACAGTGAATTTTGGTCAGATTACATTGCTAATGCTGAAAGCATGATGCATACTAATTCAGACAGCAAGCTAGCGTACTATCCAATAATTAACATTCAGGGGCTGCCAGAGTAAATCCAATCTAGGGACTGATTTCAGTTTCCCCTTTATACCGAGTCACACCGAGATAAAACTGATCCCAAGTTCAACAAAAATGTTGCAGCTGCTGCTGTAAATACCACAACATGGAGAGACTATTGTATGACTTACTTGACCATCATCTAGTCTGGGTTTCAACACAAATCTTTAGGTGGCAGAAAATACTGGATTTCCATCTTACCTCCAGTTCTCTCTCTCCGACAGAAGGTGCATCTCCATTCACATAAGCAGCAGATGACTGAAATGACACATCACAAATGCACATCAATCAGAAAATTCATAATGTTTTCATCACGCTAACAATAATCTACTACCACATGTCTGAAGCTGAAACAGCGTGAATGCATTGCAGATGCACATTGTTTAGTCAGCGGTGGTAAGACCTGCATTTCACCACCATGTGCATCAACACTACTTGAACGTATTTTCTTCAGAATAACAGAGTAATGTATCACCTGCTATTACAACAGCCAGATATATATTAATCATTCAAGATAGTGAAAGGTCAGTGTTGACTATGTCTCAGAAAATGGACAAAAAGCACAATCTTGTTGCCGTTTTACTGCTGACACTGCAAATCTGCACTGAGTTCAAAAGGAATTTATCAAGCTGGATGGTGCACCAGTTGATGCTGTCAATATGCTTGAGGCCATTGGGAACAACTGGCATATTTAAAAATGCTTCCAAGGCATTCCTGCCAAGAATAGATGCAACACACCCTCAGTGAGGGTGCACATCAGTGGCACTGTGTTATTGTTATTGTTGAATGTGTGTGTGCGTGAGAGACGTGAGATGATATTGGTGCCTCTAAAATCATACCCCAGAGACCAGGCCGTTTAGTTGCTGGGAGAGTTGTCGCAGGCTCTCTGTGGAAGACAGGGGTCTGCAGGACAAAGACAGGTACATGCACATTTAAAATACACACAGAATTGACATTTTTTTCACATAATGTGCAATAAATCAACAAATTCTAAATACGATGCTCTTGGTGGCAAATGCCAGTTTTAGAGGAAAACTTTATAAATAAAATATAATCCAGTCCACATGCATGGATATATCTCTGTATTATAATATGAGTGTGGGCAGTGGCAGTGAGGACTCGGAGTCAGGTAACCCACCTATTTTCCTCTGTTAAATTCTCATTGCCATTGGTATCAGGGTAGTCCTAAAGAGAGAGACAGATGAAAAGCAGAGGAAAGGGTGAGACAGTCAGGCAATAACATTTAAGAAGAGGGGATTTCTTTGATGATACAGCACAACGTAACAAACAAGTGCAAACAAGTAGAGATGTCGCAAATCAGTTGTTTTCAGCAACTCTTACACTAGTAGTACCTGTGGAGCAATTAGCTACAAACCTATGAGAGTCATAATGCTAAGACTTGTAATCGTGGGTGTGACAGACAGACAGACAGACAGACAGACAGGAGTAAGAATAACAGAAATGAAACAGAATCTGAGCAGCAGAGTCAGAAAGAGAAAAAGAGAAAATAGAGTGAGAGTGAGAGACACACCTGCAGGTCAGTGTTGTGACCGACAGACTCAGGGTTATTAGTAGTGTTAGCACTAGCAGGGTTAGACACAGGTGAGCCACGGCCTGACTCCCCCCGTGAGTCCTCCAGCAGCTGAGGAACTGAAGACCCCATGGGCTCCACATCAGCAAAGTTCTGAGGTGACACACACACACAAAATAAATGCACACACTGGTTTAATGGCACCAAAAAAGAGCAGTTGATTAAAAAAAAGAAAAAAGGAAAACAAAAGCAACAGCCAGGCCACAAGGACAATGCAAATGTGTGTAATGCACAAAAATAACTTGACCTAAGGTGAGAGTTCAATTGAGACAACTATGTCAATTAATGTAATTTACATATTAAGATGAACGTATGAGAGTCCACAACCTAGGAGGACATGAGAATAGGAATAAACAGTAAAAACTTGTTTGTATTTATTTTTTGGTTAGCAATCTACTGCACTTTAATGTAAGTTTCGTTATACTTGTAGCTGTTTCACTGATGATGCTGCAGTTTTGCCTTCCTACCTACCAACCGAACCTCTTTCTAAAAGTGAGAGTGAAAGCACTGGAGGAACTGAGGCAGTGTAAGTGCCGATGCTAATTTGACCGACTGATAATCAACTTTTCTCTGAGTTCTGCTTACTGAGTTTGATGTGATCAAAAAATTTGCAATGATACAACCCCTTTAAGAGCGCAAGTATGCAAGCAAATAAAAACAAAAAACAAAAGAGCAGCGATGAGAACACAGTTAAAAAGTTAAAACAGACACATATATTTCTTGTTTTCCCAGATGCTTTGCTTGCATGACGCACACGAGAGCAGATAACAGCCATGCAACAACTAAGACTCATGCCACCTACTGTGGAAACCTTGCCCTATTCAAAGTGAACTTCAACTACTCCAATAATAAATGGATGAACTCTGAGAAACATCTGATAACCCTCTATAGTTGAGTGTTCACTCAAACTCATCTCATGCTTAATGGCCTATGCAACAGAGAGTAAGTGAATTAGACATTAGAGATAAGAGGTAAAAATGGGGAAATGAGGTACAACATTAAATACCACATGAGGAGCATCTATTTACAGCAGGGGGAGGCGGGGTGCAGAGACAGAAAAAAGACAAGCAGGGGAAGAAACAAAGAAAGGAAACAGAGAGAGATAGACAGAAGCTCACCTGACTGTTGCCATAAGGAGGAAGGACTACTCCATTGCTTTGACTAAGTGCTTTGAGAATACTGTCAAACTACAGGAAGGAAGAAACAAGGGCAGAGAGTGAAAGAGATGTGAAAGAGGAGGGAACGGTTCAAAAGTGACAGTGCTATAGTCAAACAGACACAGAGAAGCAGCTGCTACAAGAAATCTTAGAGGGAGGGGGTAGAAAAGAGAGGAGGGTGTGTAATGAGGAGAAACTGAGGCACGTACGACTGACCTCTCGGGTTAATAAATAATAAGCTGCATTTGTGGAACCTTAACGCTATCGATTATCCCTATAACCCTAACATTACTCAAGTAAAGTAAACACCTAAATCAGAATATCATCATCAACATTGTCTAAATGTTGCTTTTGTGCATGATCCCCGACTGAAAACCTCCTCTATGAGCTATACAAACTGACACATTTAACTTAAACTATCTCCCTTTACTATGATGATATGCAATAATTAACTGCCTACTGTTATTCATCATTATACAGTATAACGAAAACTTAGATAGTATTCCCTCACTTAAGGCTAAAGGACTTAAACACTTTAGTTAAAATTTAATCAGGTAAAAAATAACGTGATAAATCTTCATTATGTCTCAGGTCTGTCTCTGTTTTGACCCCGACAAACAAACTCCTGGTGGGTGCACTGCTGCCAGCACTCACAGTTTTGCATGTGTGTAGCCAGTCTTTGCCCACTACAAAATCAAACATGTTCCCGGCAGAATATTGCATCAGAACAAATAGTGAGACCGAGCAGCGAGCTGTGGAGCTGCGACGAGCCCAGATTCCCATTAGGCTTAGAAAATTACTGACCAACATAGTCTGTGGTAAACTGACCTGGGGGGGTCAGTCAGTGTACGTGAAAGCTGTGCGCTTGAGTCACATGCCTGACTGTGTGTGTCCTTACTGGGACTCTCAATTTGCTTATATGAGATTAAAAACATACTACAGGAGGAGACAGGCTTGGTATGAGCTGTGATGATAACCAAATAGGTAAATTACCTGATGCTGAAAGTGTCACTGGCAGACATGTGACTGTGTAATTGGCTGACCTTTTTTTGACATCTCAGTCACTAGCGCAAATAACCAAACACTGACCTTGTAACAACACTTTCCACTTCAGTGAGGTCCAATAAATTATTAGTTAAAAAAATTTGACATATTAAAAACCATTACGTAATTAGTCACTGCCTGCATTATTATAGGCATTTAACTGCATTAAATACATGCAGCCACTCAGTTCCTTCAATCAGAGCGAAATACAGGACAAAACCAAAAGCTATCAATGCAAACCGACAACAACAAGTCTGTCAGATGCATATGATTGTGTTAATGTTATCATGACTAAAACATCCATATCAGATAAGTTGGTTCATATAGCATAACGCAATATGCAGACTGATGGTCTGTTGATAATTACAGATAACATACTTGTCATAAGTGAAGTTCTCGCTATGTGAACTAGCAATTCACTGCAGTCTGAAGAAAATGCCTCACCGTTTACATTTGTCTAATAACCTGAGAGTAGCCACTGTTGTGGTTGGGAGTTTAACCATCTCTGTCTCTACTCTGGTGTCCTTTTTGAATAAACATTAGGCCTACTTCCACCCTGCAGATATTGTAGGTGTTAAGTTAAGGTTGTTAAGGCTGCAGCTGTGTTGTTTGCACTGTGTGTGTCTGATAGCCTGGAGGAACACATTTGCCAACTTGACAGTAATTCAGCCGCATCAGTTCAAACACGGATCTATTTTGTGATCAGTGGCTAAGCACGCCATTATAAATCACTAAGTTAAAGAAAACAAAGAATAAAGCACCTTTTCTACAAGCACGATTATTCTGCTGTGAACACTCGATCTGCATCAGTGGTTAAATTTACAAATGAAAAAAAAACTTCACTAGGTTTGACAAACCAGAAATGTCAAGGACAAAGACAGACTGTCAAGCACAAAGAGAGGTTGTTATTTGACCAAGAAAGGCAGATTGTCAAGCACGCAAGTAAACGGCACCGACTTACATTGATTGGAGAGTTTCTATCTGTTGAAGATGCATCGTGTTGGCCCGGTCCTTTCACCTTCCTCTTCTTCTTGGCCCCTGCTCCTCCACCTCCTCCACCACCCTTTTCTCCTCCTACACTGGTAGGGGAGCTCTTCTGCTGAAATTCCTTCAGCTGAGCAGCACATGAAAGGAGGAAACAATAGATGCGTGAAGAGGAATGCGGCAAGTATTTCTTGACTGGCACAAAGAAAATCCATCTGCTACTATTTTATAAGAGCCACAATATTTCCTATCATTACTTTATTCAGATCAAACAACTTCCACCTCTTACATCTTCATATCAACTTCCCGTGTGGTCTTGACAGGCTAAATGAGTTAGTAAATGTGAATATGGTCTGGCATAAAGCCAAGGATGCACTGCTGCCATTCTGACAACACACCAGCTTCTCAAAAAGATCCGGTTTCAATCCTACACTGGACCACATATCCACTGCAAACAGGTTATTGACTCTGTATTACTCTGTCTTGCTTGTTCAATGGCTTATTGTTCCAAACCAAACAAGACGAAGCTGATAACTTGCGGCACATCTACAGTTATGAGTGGTTTACCCCATGTGACAATTAAAGCATACCTTCACTTCGCCTGAGTGTGTTTGGGCATGAGGCCTGCTGTGACAGCTGTCGATGGTGGTGGTGGGGGGGATCAAAGGGGAACTACTGGAGCTGGCATTTCTAAAAACACCGGGGTTATGCCAAGCGTTATCATCACCACCACAACCACTCATCCACGGAGATTGTGGAGCAGCAAGAAAAATGCTGACGATTCATTCCCCCCCCCCCAAAGCTAACATTTCACAGCTGATAAGGCCATCTTCTTCCTGACTAGCCTAACAGCTACACCTACCTAGCCAAAGCACACACACACAGCAGCAGGAGGACAGCCAGTGAGGAGGGGTGTCACCTGTCAAAACAGTCCCCGTCATTCTGCCCGGCTAACTGTGCTAACACTGCTAAGTCCACTATTTGTTTGACTTTAGGGATGTTTTTATTGGACATTGCTAGGGCAAGGGAGCTGCTCTGCAAGATAAGATACAAAGCTGGTCGCTAGCTGCTGTGTAGCAGTCTTAACACTTCACACATCACCAACTACCCATAGGTGTTATAGCCAGATTGCTAACGCTAACTTAGCTCCGGTTTGCTAATAACTACATTAAACGTTAGCCAGAAAAGACTCATGAAACCAACAGGCAAAGCTCGTAAGTTCAATTAAGCAATGGCTAACTAAACTACATGGGATGGTGTTAATGTCTCAACGAAGTAAAATAAATAAATAAAAAAAATAGTCTGCATAACCTGGTAAAAGTTAATGCTATCACTAGAGGCCCAGCGTAAGCCCCCGGCCTCTCCTGCGCGATGAAGCCGGGAGTGGAGCGCATACGGAGGGGACAAGCGCCAGCGCAGAGGTCGGGCGACGTGTAACGTAATGACAACACCCCTTCTCCGTACAGACATTTGTGAACGCAGAGTCAAAAAACAAAAACAAAAGACCAACAGCACTGAGCCCACAGGCGAGAAGCAGCACCAGGGGGGTTCCCGTGATATTGAGACGGGTCAGTTGTAAATTACTTTACCTTTTTCTTAGCTGCAGCGAGTTTGATTTGCCTGCTCTGGTCGGCCATCCTGCTGCTCTGCCGTTCAACCGACCGAACCACGTCATCAGTTCGGTGCCTGGTCGCGTGTCCGCCAGTGGAGGGCGCGCTGCTTCACCGTGATGATCCTCTAACCCTGTCCTCACCTCAGAAAACACACCTCCTCCAGGTAGGTAGGTGTAGCTATCACACAAGCCAGGACTAGTTATTTTTTCTATGTCATGATCTACTTTACAAAGCCATGTAAAAGGCACATTGTCATACTGTAAACAAGAACCCATTGTGACTTGACTGTCTTATTTCCTTCTTTGCTGCTCATCTTGTGTACTCATGTCCTTGTTAATCAATTAAGCTAAAATAAACATACAAGACATGAGAAAAGGGAAGTCTCTTATGACAATGCATATCTTGATAATCAGTTAAAGGGCTAATACAGAAATGAGAAAAGGGAAGTCGCTTATGACCATGCATATCTTGATAATCTAATACTAATGCAGGGGAAGCATAGATGGCCGACCTCATCATGGTATGCATGTGTGGATTTCAGCCAGTCCTTATGCAACTGGAGAAAAGCACTTGGGTGGTGTAAACCATGTGAGAACTTGCAAAATGTTAGATAGACCACGCCTAAGATTCTAATTTTTTACCATGACATTACACTAAAAATGACAGTAACAAAACAATTAGCCTATATATTTATTATTTGTACAATTAAATAAGCAAAGTATCCCCTGTGGTGTTGTCATGTACAACAGTTTGCAACTGTAAATTAGGGTATGATGAAAAAGGAAATGCAGCATGCATCAATGGTCACAATCAATTCAGTGTTTTGACTTCCACAGACATTAGTTGCCATTGACTGTCATGACCACAGCATTGTTTTCTAGAAGAAAAAAAGCTAAATCAAAACAAAAAAACTGGTGAAAATCATATATTGATTTTTTAAAAAAGAATATCATAAAAACACACGTGTCATAACTTTTAATTTGTACATGGAAGAAAGAAAATTGATAAAAAAAAGAAAGAAAGAAAAGTGATATTCTAGTAATAAGGACTAGCTATTTATTCAGATTTTAACTATAAAAACAAGGCCAGTGTGATTTATTTGTTTCAAGTGTCATTCTTGCTGAGGTTCTCTATTTCTTCTGTCTCAGTTCCTCCAGCTTTTGGCCAGCAGTTTCTAAGCACCACCTACACTGGATGAGGAAAAAATGAAAGCAAAACTGCTTCATTAGTAGCTCACCAATTCTTCCAGTGAAAAGCCAAGAACCTGCATGTGCAAAATGTCAGATGCAGAACAACAATACATTTACAGAAAAAGACTTTGTATCAAATTTGTAGCTCTCTTATGATTCACTGCTCTCTTTGAGCTTATCCAAGAGTAGCCTATAGTAAACAAAAACAGAGGGGATTGCAAGTGCAAAAAAAATCACTGTAGTAAAACTTTCAATAATATGAAATAAAATCTTTTTGGTGATTACGAGTGATCGACCATAAAAAAAAAAGTTAAAAACATCAAGAACTGAAGTTGTTTAGTTCTCTCTGAAATATGGCTTAATCATGAATGAAGATCAATAATATGGAGACCACTTCACGTTAGTCCTGTAGAACAAGTAAGTCATATAAAATATTTTAACAAGTAAAATCTCCCAGGGACAAATGGCTTAGTGGCCTCAATGAAGAGAGGACATAAGAGCACTTGAACAAATGAATAAAATATGAATAAAGAATAACTGTAGCCTGTGCTTTGGACTAATATTAGTTCACCTGCTTTCAATTCAGAGTGGTCTGCCTACAATGCTGTTTACGCTGCAAAAAAAATCAACATTTGCAGGAATTTTCTAAAAATGTCTGTCAGTAGCCTATACTCTTTTACACAAAATCCCAATCGGTCAACTAAAAAGATTTTCTTCCAAAACAAAGCTGATTAGCTACTGTGATCTCAGTAAAAGTCATGATTCTAGAAAAAGTCTTATAGGCTACAGTAGCAGTCAAATTTTTTGACATAGCCTACTCATTCAGGTGTGTCAAAACCTTTGACTAGAACTGTAAGTAAACACTATTTGCTATATGCAGTGACTTATCACTGGATTTCACATATTTAGAATACCTCATACAAGTCACAACGACAAACAGGCCTGCAAGGAAATCGGATTAACAGAATAACCAAGACACACAGTGGTAGAATCTTCTATATACTTTAAATATCCTGTTGATTGTCATTCATTGGCTGGTTGTTACTCCACACATTAAAAGGGTCATAATGTATGGCTTTGGCAGCCGGTTACCTAACCTTGACCTATTTAGACTTTTGAGATAGGAGACTGTATGTCAGTGTACTGTTGGTGATTTTGATGTGTGATGTAACCACATGCTTATAAGTAGCCATTATTGTAAAAAATAGTTCACTGTATCTGTGATCAATTTGTAATTTCAGAAACAGAGAGTGCTCATGTAAAAGTTAACAGTCAGTTTACAGACTGCCTCCATTTGAACTTAATTGCAGGTGTGTAAATTGACTGATGAAATATACACACAATCCAGTTACCGTAATCTGATGTAACAGCTCTTGTTTTTAGGCTGTTTAGTCAGTTGAATGATACACAGAGTTTGCATACCATACTCATTGCAGTGAGTCATCATAGCCAGTCATTGATACCAGCAAAGTATTCACACACTTACACGCTTTGAAAACAAGAGCAACATGAGAATGAATGCCAGACCATTTCATATAGGGGGATCTTGATATTTTTAAAAGGCTGAAGCTAACTTCAGATGTATGAAACGTGAAAAAATTCAACCCTAACCCCCGGGTTGTTAGATTGGCGTGCTGTTACACCAACTGTGTTCATGGATTCGCTTGACAGGCAGCCAATCCGAGTCGGCGCAGTGGGCAAAAGCCGTGACGACACCGTGACCCGATGTGTGCAAATCAGCGGCGGCCAGCATGCCGGTGCGGACCAATCAGCGCGTTCCAACGAGCAGCCGCTCAGCCAATCGCCGTGCTCCACGACTGGGAAGATGTGACGGCTTATATATGGACAGGGCACCGTTCATTCAACATCATTTCACAGAAGCAAGAATACAGAATATATGAAAAAAGAGAGACACGCTTCGCAACGAGAGAGAGCACCCATTGAGGCAACGTCAAGGCCGTTAATTCACTGCCAACACTGCGTTTAAGGTACGTTGAAACATTGTTTTGAGTATGATAATGCAGCAACGTAGTATTTTACATCCTCTGCAACGTTGCACGTCATTTTAAGGCAGTTTTTATAACGATGAAGGCAGCTAAGCTAACGTTTGTAAAACAAGTAATACACGTTTTTAATTTCATTTTTAAATCTACTTAGCATTTGGCATGGCTACAAGAAACTTTTGATAATACAGTGCATTTGTATTTTCCCTCGCATGTCTGCTAGACACGCTAATGTGGTTAGCTAGCTACCGGCGGATGGGGTTAAAAAAAAGTATCGGGCTCGTGCTCCACCCAGTCTACTTATATTCTTTAAATGCTTGTATATTTGAGCTTTTTTGGAGGATTTTTATTTGCTATGAGGCCACGTTCATGCCCCGGTCCATTGTAGGGCTGAAACCCAGAAGTGACACCAAGCCTTACGACGTCACGTCATGAAGGCAAGGCCACGTTTTTTAACGGCCCACTTCTTCTCCGCAGATTCCTCAGTAGATCCGAGCACAAAAAAAACCTGAAAAGATGAAGCTGCTGTGGGTTGTATTGCTGGTGACCGGCACTGTGTTTGCCGATGACGACGACAGGAAGGAGAATGTGGGAACTGTGGTGGGAATCGACCTGGGGACCACCTATTCATGGTAAGAAAAAAAAAAGTGACTTTAAATTTTAATGTTAAGTAGTAATTATTCAACTTTTTAAAGCACAAGCCACTCAAAATTGACATGATTATCTCTATTGTCTTGCAGCGTGGGAGTGTTCAAGAATGGTCGTGTGGAGATCATTGCCAATGACCAGGGAAACCGTATCACCCCATCATATGTGGCCTTCACCAGTGAGGGTGAACGTCTGATTGGTGATGCCGCCAAGAACCAGCTGACCTCTAACCCCGAGAACACCGTCTTTGATGCCAAGAGATTGATTGGTCGCACTTGGGGTGACTCCTCTGTGCAGCAGGACATCAAGTACCTGCCATTCAAGGTCAGTTTCTATTGGATTATTTCAAATAAAAGATAAGGTTGTAGGGTCTAAAGGTCATTGAATAATGCCTGAGTGGTCTTATTGGGAATATTAATGCTGATGGATGTTCCTCTTTAGGTCACTGAGAAGAAGACCAAGCCTCATATCCAGGTTGACATTGGTGGCGGCACGATGAAGACATTCGCTCCTGAGGAGATCTCTGCTATGGTGCTGACTAAGATGAAGGAGACTGCTGAGGCTTACCTGGGCAAGAAGGTATAACAAAACGTGCAAGTCTATACAACAAAATTATTTGATATGATATCCCAGTACAAAATTAAGGTATAATTTACTCATTTTATCCCTTTTTTCCCCCCTCAGGTCACTCATGCTGTGGTCACTGTCCCTGCCTACTTCAATGATGCTCAGCGCCAGGCCACAAAGGACGCTGGTACCATCGCTGGTCTGAATGTCATGAGAATTATCAATGAGCCGTAAGTGTCCACTGAAAATTGCTTGCCTATCTGTTGTCCTTCTGAAATTGAAAAATATTTCCTCCTGTACGTTATAATAATAGACAACCACAACTGTATCTTTCAGAACTGCTGCTGCCATTGCTTATGGTCTGGACAAGAGGGATGGAGAGAAGAACATCCTTGTGTTCGATCTGGGCGGCGGCACCTTCGACGTCTCCCTCCTGACCATTGACAACGGTGTGTTTGAAGTGGTGGCCACCAATGGAGACACTCACCTGGGAGGTGAAGACTTTGACCAGCGTGTCATGGAGCACTTCATCAAGCTGTACAAGAAGAAGACCGGCAAAGATGTGCGCAAAGACAACCGTGCCGTGCAGAAGCTGCGTCGTGAGGTTGAGAAGGCAAAGAGAGCTCTGTCCGCCCAGCACCAGGCCCGCATTGAGATCGAGTCCTTCTTTGAGGGAGAAGACTTCTCCGAGACCCTGACCCGTGCCAAGTTTGAGGAGTTGAACATGGTAAGTCAGTCAGATGAGTTGTGTATAAAACCATCACTATAGTAAAACTGACAGCAAAGACTATTTTAAAATAAACGCTATGTTTTACAAACTTATTAACCATATCTTTTATATTTTCAGGACCTGTTCCGTTCCACCATGAAGCCTGTGCAGAAGGTGCTGGAAGATTCTGACCTGAAGAAGCCTGACATCGATGAGATCGTCCTGGTCGGAGGCTCCACCCGTATCCCCAAAATCCAGCAGTTGGTGAAGGAGTTCTTCAATGGCAAAGAGCCCTCCAGGGGCATCAACCCCGATGAGGCTGTGGCTTATGGAGCTGCTGTGCAGGCTGGAGTGCTCTCCGGAGAGGAGGACACTGGTAAGTCATGACCCTCATGTACTGGTATCTGCTCCACTGAACCAGGCTTTCAGTTTTTGATCCTGTTTTACTAATGTTTTCTTCTCTTTAAAAGGTGATGTGGTTCTTCTGGATGTGTGCCCCCTGACTCTTGGTATCGAGACCGTTGGAGGAGTCATGACCAAGCTGATCCCCAGGAACACCGTGGTGCCCACCAAGAAATCTCAGATCTTTTCCACAGCCTCTGACAACCAGCCAACTGTCACCATTAAGGTCTATGAAGGTAAGAATTGGACAATGCAGTTGACAATGCTTTTGAAAAGTTAACATTTTCCTCATCCAGAGAGAAACGAAATGAAGCACACGCTTAATTATTGATTCTCTTTTCAGGTGAGCGTCCCCTGACGAAAGACAACCATCTTCTGGGCACCTTCGACCTGACTGGCATCCCCCCTGCCCCTCGCGGTGTACCACAGATCGAGGTCACCTTTGAGATCGATGTCAACGGTATTCTGCGTGTTACTGCTGAAGACAAGGGCACAGGCAACAAGAACAAGATCACCATCACAAACGACCAGAACCGTCTGACACCCGAGGACATCGAGCGCATGGTGAACGACGCCGAGCGCTTCGCCGACGAGGACAAGAAGCTGAAGGAGAGGATCGATTCCCGCAACGAGCTGGAGAGCTACGCCTACTCTCTGAAGAACCAGATCGGCGACAAGGAGAAGCTTGGCGGCAAGCTGTCGGATGAAGATAAGGAAATCATCGAGAAGGCAGTTGAGGAGAAGATCGAGTGGATGGAGTCGCACCAAGATGCCGATCTGGAAGACTTCCAGGCCAAGAAGAAGGAGCTGGAGGAGGTGGTTCAGCCCATTATCAGCAAGCTTTACGGCAGTGCGGGCGCTCCTCCTCCTGAGGGCGCCGAAAGTGAGCAAGAAGAGAAGGATGAGTTGTAGGCAGGTTCAACTCTTCGGTCACCCCTTGCCTCTCTGGTAGTGGCATCTAGATGTACATATTGGACTGATGGGACTCAAATAGTGAGAGGAATGGTTGGGAAGGGGTGGCGATAACAAGCAACCATGCTGAATCTTCAGAAAGACTTTTTAAAAACAAGTTTCAGTGTGTGAGAGGTGTTCTCTTCGCTGGAAGGCGGAGATATTCGTCAGCCCAGTATGAGGCTTGCTGCTGCTGTTCTCAGGCAGTTCCAATGGGGCTCTGTAGTGGGGTGGGGTGGGGTGGGGTGGGTGGGCAGGTGTTTGTGGGGGCCATTGAGTATAGATGTCTGTGGTATCAAGGGCTCATGTTCACAGGCAAAGCTAAAAGTTATTTATTGAATCTGGTCATCGTACGTCTGGAAAGACATTGAAATAAATGTTTGATATAAAATCATACTTCTTGTCTCTTTTGCATTCTTCTAGTTGCATTTTGGTGGCATAGACCACCATGTGTTCTTCATAACTCAATACTGTATCCACTAAAAAATATTGATTGATTGATGTCCTTTATTCACTCATTTATTCTAGACTGAACTCTGTGATATTTGCTAGACAACATTCATCTCAAGATGCAAAGTAGAAGGCTTCAAAAATAAACCTGGACCACTTTTGGGTTTCTAAATAAAGTTTATTACAATATCAAGGCACATCATGTCAGCACAGTCACAATACAGTCATTATGTATAACACCCTCAGTGTCCATCCCTCCAAATACAAAAGCTAGATGTGTTGTCTCTGTGGCTGCTGAGCTGTTGGCTTGCCCCTCATCTCCCTTCCCCACATCACACACCGTCCATGGCAATAAACACATGGAGTGATCGAGGCGGTTGGATGGCAAATCTCCTTCAAATCTGATTAGGATCCATCTGCTTTTGTCTGCAAAGAAAGAAAATGATATTGGTGTATCATATAATGAAGAAAATAATTACACAAATAATCATTCAGTCTTATAGGTTAAAGGCAGTATACCAGTGTTGAATCTGTACATGGAGTTGCTGGCGCCATCTGCAGTCATCCCTCCAAAAATGTAGATGTTCTTGCCCAGCGCCACAGCTGAGTGGGCTGCTACTCCAGGTGGGATGTCTCCTTTGGCCCGCACTGTCTCCCACTTCATACTCCCTTTAGCAGTTGACAGTTTTATTTTTAGTCTTATTTACGAATATATTTTAAGGCATCCCAGTGAGATAAGTGCAAAGAAGCTAGGAAAATTCCAATCGTCTGCCAATGATTGAGTGGTTGTGCTTACCTGTGTCAAGAGAGTACATGTCATTGTGAATTTTTTCTCCAGCCATGCCTCCATGGATGTAGATCTTTGAACCCACAGCTACGATAATGTGGCCGTGTCTGGCTGGTGGGTGTTTGCCTTGTGTTTCTGGTTGGGACCAGGTGGAAGTCACTGGAACACACAAAGATTTTTTTTAAATAAAATAATTTTTTATTGGATATTTGAAATAGTTTCTACGTATTTTAGTGCAAAAACAAAATGCCATGAATAATAAGTTTGTCTTTTTATTTTTGTATCTATAAAAAGATCAACAAAATCATCTAATGGTTAACAACTATTATATTTAACACACCTAGGTAATAAAGACTGTAATGGCCTTCAAAGCTAATTCAGTCAAAAGGTAATTTTCAGTACTAAGCAGTGGGACAAGGTGTTGAACATTACTGCAATATGATGATTGGAAGTGAAATTAAAGCAAATTTTACGTCTTTTAATTACAAACCTGCATCAAACACATTAAGTTTTTGGTCTGACACAGGTGTAGCTCCTGCTTCACCACCAGAAAAGACAAACAATCTGTCCCCGAGGCAAGCTGAGTTGGTGTGGTATGTCCTGGGACAAGGGGGCGTCCCTTTTACTGATGCATCCTTCCAGCGAGACCCACTATCTGGACAAGTACACAAAGTCAAGTTAAGTATACAAATAGCGGTTAGAAACCAAGTGGAATTGTTACTGGAAAAGATTATTAATTTAAATCTGACACCGACAATCACTATCAGTCTGCAGGTTTTCACCGCAACAACAGACTACAGCAGATGGATCCATCTCCATTGAGTTCAGCCTTGTTTACCTGTGAAATCGCCTGCACTGCCTGACTAAATACATATTTGTAAAAGTAAATTGGGATTTACCTTTTAGCTGTATATTTTGGATAGAACTGTGATTGCCGCTCTGCTGTGCCCCCCCAAACACCCACAGGCTCTGTGGGCAGCTCTCTGGCACAAAGCTGCAGTGTTCATAACGTGCCTCCAAACCCTCCCAGTCTGGAATGTCCCATTCATGATTATCTGGTGTCAGAAACAACACAATTATAAAGTTACAGCTACTGATGCATTTTTGTCAGTGGTGATTATGATTTTATGACACATGAATTATAAAATTTAAGTTATCTTGTACATATATATGGTGAAGAGCAGCTTATACTCTTTGCTGACTTTTACCTAGATTTATGACCTGAGAATTTGAGAAACTTCCATTGGGGTTGGCTCCACCGACAATAAGGATTCTTCCTTTTCCACCTTCTTCAGATGGAATAAAGGTGCATGTGTGGCCCACACTTTCACATGGATCACTTCCCGTGGGTGTCAAGGAATACCTGAGGAAGACAACAAACTGTTTGCAAAAGAAAGGCAAAATCTTAACTTTTCCAACACTGCTTCATCTTCATACACTTACCACAGTCCTTGTTTGGGATTGAATAATGGGTCAAGTACTGGGAGAAACTCCATAGCTGTCAAAGATAGTTGAATTAATCTGCTGTTATTGTGTTGCGTCTTGTCAATGATCAATCCATGACATTTTCTATTGTCATCGGCTGTAAAACTACTACTATCACTAACCTTCGTTTAAACGGATTAATTTATGATCGTAAAATACTCTGAAAAGAAGATGGTATCCACAGAAGTCCTTACGTCAAATGTAGCCACAGTCGAGACAAGCCAGATATTCAGCTATTTTATAGTTCCTCTTGAGAACGCTTCAATCTCAGTTAAGGAAGGGTTGTAAATTGTAATTTCTGTATGGTTAAATATAGCTTAATGTACCGAAAACATCAGAACAGGGATCACAATAAGCGCCATCAAGCTGGCTACTTGCTAACTGATTTCAGCATGCGGAGCGCTTCCTCCTCACTAACCTTTTTTCCGGTTGAATGAAAGGGTAACCTAACTATCCACGACGTTCATTTAAAGTCGGTATTCGACTGCTTATTTTTTTACTCTCGTCCAACGGCAATGGTTGTAGTAAATAAAAATAAATAAAACTGTAAAGTTGTCTCTCAGCCACTCTGGCAACAACACGGCGTAGGACGTACAAATTGTTACGTTGACTGCGTCCGTTGGTTTGACAGACCACGTTCCAAACGTAGTTACCATAGTTGCCAGTTGCGCGTGCGCACTGTGTGCATCTCGCTCACCCGGCGTTGAGCAGGGACCGGCAGGACCTGCTGCTGCAAAGTTGCTGCTGATGTGAATCCCTCGCAGTTTTAGAAAAGATGTCTTCGCCAGTTGAGACGCTCAGGCAGTGTCTTCAGTTCCCGTTTGGCCCTAAAAACGTGTCTCCCACTTCAAATAAAAAGGTAGGGTCTGTTTGATAGAAGCGACACACTTTTCCATTGATAACTCGAGGCCCAGAGCTAGCTAATTTTAAATGCCAAAGTTTTAAAAGCTGCACTGGATAGTTAAAAAGAATAGGTGCTTGGAGCATGCTCATAAGTCCAGCTAAAGAAAAACACTGACAAAAGATTACACATGTCCGTCGATAAAAGTAAAAGCCTTTTTATTATTTCGTCTTTTTCCCTCCAAAAAGTAAAGGATACATAAACCAGACTAAAATGGTTGCCATCTTCAGTATCGCATCAAATCACGATGTAAAACCTGGAGAACAGATTTAGAGGAATATCACGCTGGTGTTTAGAGAGGTGGGAATGAATTTTAATCCTCAGCTGGTTAAAATGTTTTATTTTATTTTACAGCGTACTTGTGTTCCCTCAAACGGACAATATCAATTGTAAGAAAACCACCCTGTCCTCTGAAATCACCAGAGGGCCCAATTAGTCACAAGCTGAAAACAATAAGTTAAAATTACAAACCAGCTTTTTTACCCTTTGATAAATTCCAATTTCATCGTTTTTTATGTTGTCTGAGGTTGTCTATCATGCTTACGCAGAGAGTGAGTATAAGAATATTAGTAAGACAACTAGGCTATTACTCACTATTACTACTATACCCTTTTGAAGTATATTTATAATCAACCAAACAGACACAACTGCATCTGATTTGCAGTGGTGTGGTACTGTGTGTGCAGTTGCGACATCTTGTGGTTATAAATAGATGTTGCAGGAACTGTAAGCTACCTTTAACACTATGCAGTAACAAGTAAACTGACAGACATTTTAAGCAGTTTATAATACTTTTAAGATTGGAAATATTATACAGCTTTAATATGCAGCTTTTATGTAAATCTATAATGAGTTTTTATGTGTTTCGTCCAATCTGAAATAAGTACACGGCATGTATTTAAATTCAATTTATAAACTACATTAAATGCCTTTTTGCCCTGCTGAAAGGTTGTATGTTGTAGGTGATAATGATGATATCATGTTAATTTGCACTGCACTTACTTACTTACATACTTTGTATGGCTCACTGTGACAAGGTTGCATTTCATAGTATGGCCAGTAGGCTGTACCATTGTATTTTTTATTAAGACATCAAATTACAACACTATGCACTAAATGTTCCCTGGCCTGTCTCTAAAAACAAATTTCATTTGTTGTGATTGAGGACTATTTAAATTACTGCATTAACGAGCCATAAACTACAGGCTCTCAAGAATAGACTGATACAAAGAGTTAGATGGTGATGTAAAAAATCAGAGAAACAAAGAGGGACATGGAATGATAAAGATGTGATCTCAAGTAGGGATATACATTAGCAAAGTCACATTTGGACAATAAATGCAAACTGTCACAGTCAGCAATGTTGCAGATACAGAGGGAGCTGAGTGAATAAATTCTGCATCAGCTAAGTCCTCTGTAGAGACTGCTTTACTTCATAATGGCAAAGTGGAGCAGTAAACTGTAGAGTGTTTGAAGGAGTTAAGAAATAAATGAAGAAAAGAAAGAAAGCATAAACATTTGAGTTATTTTCTAAATCAGCGGGACGTAAAAATAGCAAAACTAATATTTAAAAAAATAATTATTCTTATCCACCTTTCGTATTGATTGCTGGTACATTAAATCTATACTTGAAAGAAATTGGGTGCAGAAAAGTATGTTGTGCCACTATGCTAAAGAATCACTAGCTCATATTAACACTTCAAAAGAACAGGACAAGAGCACTGGGAATACAACAAGCCATGAATCTAAAAGAAAATTGAGTCTTTGTCTTGTAGACCTGGGAGATTTACAGCATCACGGGAGCTGTCTGACGGCCTGACCCCTCTAAGAGCTCACGGTGCCAATATGTCATCCTGATATGAATAACAAATTTATGGGGCTGCTTTGATGAAGCAACTGAACATTCAGGACAACGTGCAAGACAGGAACATGGCCACAACTTAAAGATACGTTGGTGTCGAGAAACATGTGTTCTTCATTAATGAGCATTATCACCTCTTGGTGCCACTCTAGATAGATTTGTAGATTGAGGTGTTAGGAAGCTGACTGGAAAATAAGAAAACCTAAATAGCACAATACTCGCACTATCATAACATTATCTGATGAAAGGCTGCATCAGCTTAAGACAAAAACTGCCCTGTATTACTATTACAAGTGCTACTGTTCTGTAGAAGTGAATGAGTCAAGTAAAACCGGGTAATCATCAAATTAGAGTGGAAATGACCAATGACCTATTGTGCTTTTGCATGAATCAGGCTGCAGTTTGTACATTTTTGTGCAGCTTTATGTGGGAAACAGTGTGAGGCCAGAGAAGAATCAAAAAGTAAATCGTCGTCTTTGTAAAACTGGGCAGCGCTGCAACTGACAATTATTTAGGTAAAAAAAAAGCAGCAAATCCTCATCTGTTTCATCTGCAACTTGTTTGCGTTTTTTCCCTCCTTTTTTGGAAAAGTTAGCATTTGTTCTGTGTCTCGTGTGTCAGTACCTCACATCCCGATCCTGTGTAATTGTTACTAAGCGTGTCTCACAGTTTTATACAAAGTGTCAACCGCTTTATTGATTCAGCAGCCAGGCTCTCCAGTCTGTTTCCTACCAGGTGCTCAGCTGTCACCTACAGCAATCTGCAGATCTCTCCTCACAACCCGCTCTCTCTCTTCTTTTTCCACAATGATGGAATTCACCCCCAAACCAAAACTGCACAGTCATCCCCAATCTTCCAGCAAATTGAAAACTCATCTGTTCTTCTCTATTCCTCTCTCTCCTACATATCACCTCCATCTTAATTAAGTCTCCTTCGTCTACATTTTTCCTTTCCAGTTGCACCTGACATTTCACTTTTTTTCCTTCTTTTTTCCCCTGCATACTCTGCCTTGCATTAGCTGTACGTCTATATCCTGCAATTCCTTCTGCTTGAAACTAGGGTCTGTCTTCAGGGGACTTTTCTTCTGGCTTTTGTTCCTTGTGATATTGACCGTTCACTGGCTCATCACTTTATATTAGAGATCTATGCATTATATGAAAGTAAAGCTGCAGCAATTAGTTGATTTAAAGCTTCAAGATTACTTTACATTGAAAATGGATTGTAAGGTTAAAGGCACACCAGGAGATAGTGATGCATCAAAAATATGTGGAATGATAGAAACAAAATCCAGCTTATACACAGATATAGGATATATTCATATGTCCTCTGATTACTTTTAAAATGTTTGAACATGAACGTCATGAAAAGAAGGTGTATTTTAGTGTCCCTGTGTGGGAGCCTGCCGTATGGAAGCTCTGTTTTCACCAAGTTATACCACTTAAGCATTATCTGCCCAGTTTCCTCTTCAGGGAAGCAGAGTATGAGTTTCAGAGAATTCCTTTGTTTTCCACTTGCTGTAACTGATAAGGACCAAATGAATCAGGGGCTTTTTGTGGCGACAGAATGAGAGGAAAAGGGAACATGATTATGACTTTTCAAAATCCTGAGGAAGGGACAAGAGAGGCAGGAGAAAGAGATAATTGGAGATATATTTTTTGTTAGCCTAAAATAGTTTTGTACTATTGTGAGGACGCTGTGTGTACAATACTTGCTGATTTTTTTTTGAAGCTAGACACTGTGCAGATGCTGTGTGTGGTAGGTGGAAAGTAATTCAGTGACCAGCTTTTTTCATTTTCTCCTAAATAGAGCTTGATTTGGGAGCCTTCTTGGTGGGTGGGCAGCTTGATAATCGGGATTAAAATGGAAAGTTCATCTCTGGGTTACTGGTACACTGCCACTGGGCAAGATGTCAAAACAATGTGCCGTAGCCTTCGCTGTTGTGTCACATTTCACCCGGAGGTGTGTTAAATCATGCTGTAAAGTAATCTGGATTACTGCCACACAACCACAACACTGGCTTAGTTCAATCTATTCTACACTAATGATTTAATCTGGGTATTAAAAACATGTTTTTTTGTGCTTATCATTGTTGTTTGCTGTTTCGGTGGTTAGATTTCTTTTGTTTCTGTTTTTTGTTCTGACAATCTACATTTTTAAACTTGCCACATTTTGAACTAAATGATACAACGATGTTGGAGAGAGGCTGATCAGATGTTATTTAATGGGAAAAGAATGCTATGAATGAAAAATGTTTGTTATTAAATGTAAAAAGACTTTGTTTCCTCCTGGGAACCAGATCAATCCATGGAAACTGTGGAGCCATTGTTAAGTTAACCTTGGGCTTTTACATGTTATAAATACCCATTTGTCAGTTATTTGTCAAATGACTGGAAATCCATCTGACAGGTGCCAGGTGCAGTTGAAAACAGATTCACTGAATGTAGCCCATATGTCTTTGGGTACCAACAATATTTCCCTCAAATGCAAAGCCATTTGATACCAGAAGGTCACTCATGAACAACAAGAAGATGATTCATTTTATTTATCAAATAATTATTTATTAATAAAATTATTGTGATGAATCCTGTGAAAAGGGGTTTTATATGTATGCAATACTGTTTTGTTTAGTTTTTCCTGGATAAATGATCTGAACACCATAACTAAGCTTAGTATGTTGCTGTTGCTGCATGTCCTTTACAAGCTACATTTGGCCCACATTTAGGGCAGATAATTATAAAATCCTGGCCAGAGGCAACACCACTCGAAATGTGAAATGTGTTGTGAGAATGTCAGTAATACAGAATATAGCATGTTTGTGACAGATGTGCACATGGAATGCACATTTCAAGAAAATATGGTTAACAAAATGAACCTGTTCAGGGTTGTACAATTGTTTTAATATATTATCAAAACTGCAAAAGAGATGTGCAAGTGCAATATCCAAATTGTTAGAGCTACATACCATACCACAATCACATCTGCCAAATGAATTGCAATATGCAGCCTTATTGTTTAAAAATAAAAAATGATGATGGCTAGAGCTGACAGGATTCTTGGAAAACAAAATAGTTGTGCCTTGTAAATGCCAGCTGTGGTAGCAAGTCAGATGCTAACACTGTTTAAATCATAGGTGAAACTGAAAAAAACAAAACACAAAGATATAAACCTCCAAGCATTTTTATCTCTGCCTTGTATTGCCTGGCTTAGTTTTCAGAATGCAAATGCATGCTCGCAGGCACACACACACACATGCACGAAAACCAGGCATCAAGTTTCACCTCTTGTCTTCTATATTAGCCGCTGAGACCATCACACCTGCAGCAGCAGCCACTGCCAGCATGCTTCCTCCAACATGACCTGTCAACGAGTTTACCTGCGGAAGCCCCCTGCCAACTCCCCTCACACATCATCCTTCCTCCTCAGGACCCATGGTGAGCTAAATCCTTTTTTTTTAATTGATGCTAGAAATTAGACTCTAGTTTTACTGTAGCATGAGATTGTTTAGACGTTTTTGACGCATCCATAATTGCAATAACCAGAAGAGTGTCGCCATGCGTGTTTATATGTCTTATTTATGCTGCCGACATTAAGGAATGTGTTATATAAAAGACTGTGTCATAAAGGTCAGGCAGCACAGAGGCTGGATCCTGTGGCCTTCCTAACATGAGAAGGCCTTTACTTGCAGCAACAAGTGGGCTCAGATGTTGCAACAAGTCTTTTGGTCTGGTAATGAGGCTGCTCCTCCTTATCTGGTGACACCCTGAATCATTTATGGAGGATATTAGCCCGACTGGAGGAGGGTGCACCTGCACTGTTTACTGTAACACTAAAGCCTCATCCATTATCCAGTATTTACCTCTCCGCACAAATGAATATGGATAAGATATTACAGGGGTGCGGTTACAGTTGTTGGGATGGCTTAGAGGATTAATTTCCATTTCCTGAGAGCAACCTCTGTATCAGCCAAGCACTGTCCTTAAATTTTTTATTTCTCTTCTCCATAAATCTCTTATCCGGTGTCCCATCTTGTTGTTTCTGTAGATATTTGCCGTGTCATACTTACATCATACTTGCCCTTACTGTGTAGAAATAGAACATTTAAGGAGGTGCCCTGAGCTGCCCAGACGTCTCCAGAGCTTTCTGCTGCATTTGCTTCATTCAGATCTGACCCATATATCCCATATAAACCTCCTGGGTACATGTCCAACATTTGCTTGGACCCCCTTCTTTCCCTCTGACATTGGTACCACAGTCACATGACATGTCTGACCTCTGTTGTCCTTAAACATGATATTTAGATCTTGGAGCCTAGTCAAAATGAGAGATCACAGGGTTTCCTCTGCGGACCACTCTGAATGATTTGTGGCATCTGTGTGTGATCCATTTTAACTTGTCTTACTCAGGAATGCTGACACGAGCTTTTATAGCTAAAACTATAAAGTTAATAGTTAGATGATTGGAGTTCAGATCTGCGGTGTTATTGTGCATGATTCTTCCACTTCAGTGCTGGATGAGTTTACTCTTGACAGTGTGCCCTTTGAGAACTGGGTCAAACTTAGCCACGAGCTTGACTTCTTCCAGAAAGCTTCCGTTGTTTGGTAGCGTGTGTCCGTGGTGACCCGAGGGAACGACTTTTCACTGCCAGAGAATGAGTTACAGCAGCCCACCTGGTCAGGACCTAATGCTTTCACATCCTAGGCCTTCGTACCTTGTCTGAAATATAGTCCCTTCCACAAACCGAACCTCCTTTTTAAATAATTTTCACATTATGCATCAGAAGACTTCAGTGGTTTACTGTAAATGTCTCAAGTAAACTGAAGCTAAAGCCTGTAAAAACTAGAGCACAAATGTATTTTTTTGCTTTCTAATAGTAACAATAAAATGGCCCAGTTTCCTGCTGGAACATTTAAAGTGACTTGACAAGTTTAGATGTGTACTGTAACTACTGAGTGGAGTGGTTTGAGCTAAGTTTCTTCTTTGTTCAGCTTTTGTGGGTTTTTTTGTGCTACCTATGTTTGACAGTCACTCTCGCGCTCTAGAGTTAATTACTGCACCAGTGACTGGGGTTTCAGGCGATGGCTGAGTCAGGGGGACAGAAAGAAAGAGGCAGAGAAACTTTATGGATGTAGGGTGGGTGTAAAGGGAAGAAGAACAAGGGAAAAGATTTTCATATTTCAAGAAGAAAGAGTATAAAAGTACAGTAAGAAAGAAAGTTAATTGTACTTCCAAAGGGATATTAATCAGAGACCAAACTGACATTATTTAGCTTCTTTCTAGTCAGTTTGAGAAATAATAATCACCCCAAAACAGCCCAAAATAAAAAATCATTATCTCAAGAATAGATATAAACAGATATCAGTGTTAAGTGGCTTTTTTGACCCCATTATTTCTGTTTTCATCCCATTTTTATATAAACATGACATTAAAGTCTCCTCCCCCTGCAAACCTGCCGATAACTATGTGTGATTGATGGAAGTTTCTTGTCATCATGATTAAAGTGCACAGAGCATATCAGATTATTAAATATTAAACACAGGCCAAGACCTCTTAGGAATATGAAATGTGCACTCTTCCAGTTACTGAATTCCCCCAGACCTTCCTCTTCAAAGCCATTAAATAATACTCTTCAATCCTGTCGGCCAGGGCATATCGGCATCTGACATGGAGGTGTCTCCCTCTATAGATTTTATGTATACAATGAATTTGATCTACTCCCCTGATTAGGTAATTCAGCAAAAGCTCCATCACACCGCTGTTGGCAGCCGACACAGAAGAGGATGAGCTTTAGGAAGTTACATAACGAGCCCGTTAAAAGAAATTCGGCGAGGAAACGAGAGGACACCTTGTGTGTCTTTCATCAAATCTGCTTTTTGTTCCCTCTTTGGATCAAATAGGATGAATTGGCAGGGCTACCCACATGGAAACTTTAAATCCTATAGACAGCAGTTTCCCAACTTTTCAAAATGGCTCCCGTTCTCACAGAAAATGTTACAGAACATGGATTAACTCTGTTCTCTTTTCTTGCTCCTTTCGGCTGATAATGGCTACTTTAGCTGTCACATAAAGACCAACAGTGTACTCTGGCCTGGCCTCATTGGACGCTGGTGGGGCACAGGTTTTCACATGTAAATGTGACAAATAAGCAGCCAAGCCTATTAAATCAGAGCGGGAAGTAGAGGAGGGAGTCGGAGGATAACAAGGAGACACACGTATACATGGACTTTTCTTCGCTCTTTGGTAATTTGATGGGAGATATGTTTTTGGGTTACACTCTGTAGTTTGGAGAAATTATTTTTAGACTATTCATTCCATTCCTGAACTGGCTTTATATTTGTCTACGTAGCCTTAGGTTGTTATCAGCATTAAATTGCAAGTAAAGCCTGAGAGATACACGGCAGCATAGCATCATGTTGAGTGACAGCACCGATGTCAGACCTGCTGTTGATGCTGTTGTAATGACAAAGTAGGGCAACATTTCAAATGCTTGCTTATCTGATAAAATGTGGCAAAATGGATGTTGCAGCTCACTTTGTACATGTTGACGTGGAAAAACCAACGACAAAAGGCAGTCTTTGATATATGACACTTGACTGGATATATCTATGTACAGTACGTGTGCTGTTTCTTTGTTTTGATCTGTTTACTTTGGTGTATTAGTCTGCATCTTGGTCACCGGATGTTGTTATGTGAACCTACACAAAGTTCATGGTAGATTAGTGCTGACTTGGCTGTGCTCATTCCCTGTTACTGGACAGGCAACAGCACTTTGTGGCCTAATTGAGCTGGCACATGAACAAGGACAGGCTGAGTGGTGGACAGCAACCTACTGTCAATATTGGGTCTGACTCTGAGATTTTTATTCATCTCTTGTCTCATTCCTTAAATCTCTCCTTTCCATATCTTACTAATTAATTATGGCTTACAGTATTCTGCTACAGTGTTAGTAGGAAGTATGTAAGGCACGGCTTTAGTGGCAGTTGGTGTCAGTGTCAGTGAAATTAGGTATGAAGTAAACAGACTGCTGGGAGGAACAAGATAAAAAATTGAATAGAAAAGGAAAATAGGTCTTGCATATAAAGAAGGAATGAAACAAAAATATGACTCACCCGCAACAAAGATCACTCTAAGAAATGGCTGAGTGCAAGCAATGCTGAGGGTAGGCAACGAAAAAAGCAGTGCTTGGTGTTGATTTGAAGGTTGAGTAATAACATGCTGAAGGTGAATTTTATTTTTTGCATTTTCAGCGAAGTGCAAGTCTGCAAAAAAACAAATAAACAACAACAAAAAAAAACATTCACAGTTAGTTTGGGCCCAAAATGGTAGACCAATTATGTTTGAAAATTGATAGTGGCGGTGGCGGTCAGTGACTGTGCTTTTATAGAATAAGTGGAAGTGGAGCACATAATACAAAATACACAAAGACCCAAGGACTTATAGTTTTAATTTCCATGTAAATGAAAGGTGTTTGCAGGTTTGTGAATAGCCTCTGTCTTTACAGCGCTGCGACTCGATGTTAAATGCAAACACTAGAAAATTGAGTCTCTGTTCTTTGTAGTGAGAGTAATAAATATTTTCTTTAGCACTATAGTTGAGTTTATCCTTTTTATTCTTTCCTGTCTACTTCTCTGTCTTTCCATATAACCCCTTCTTCCTCTCCAAAGTGCTGAATAGTTTTATTGTTGAGGGGACTCATTATTTTTTACTGCTGCTATAAAAATATAATTCTAGACCTTTTATTATTCTGCGTTGCTTTAATTATAGATTCTCTCTCTCTCTCTCTCTCTCTCTCTCTCTCTCTCTCTCTCTCTCTCTCTCTCTCTCTCTCTCTCTCTCTCTCTCCTTCTCTGTGTAAAGGTTGAAAGGTTGGCGTCTCTCTAACACTGAAGGCTTGTTCTCACTCCACCTTCCTTCACCTGGGCAAGCATGGCATTTTTAAGTGTCACCTGCTCTACATTTTGCCATGCACATCAGCTCCATGGCTGAGGATGGCATCTCTGCCACCTGAGGGTGCGTTCATTGCATTTCTAAAAGGCCAAAGCAGCGGATGGAGAATGCATATTTATTTAAGATTCTACAGGATGTGGCAACAGTCAGATTTTTCTTGTGACAGTTGAACTTTATTCCTTGATGGAAATGTCTGTGATTAGAGTAGATTGTGCAGTCACACATAAATCCTTGTAATTTATTTAGAGTTAAAGCATTTTAGAGTAATAGCTTCATCAGGAAAGGTCTCTGAGGGTCTTTATTTTGAGTTGTGTGTGAGTTGTTGTAATTGGACTGAATGAATTGATTTAACCGACCAGCTTACGTTCGGTGTGAACACTTTATGTCATCGCAACTTCATTGATCCATCTGTATGTGTGAAAAAGTTGCAGCTGTGCACAAAAATCGATAGAAATATCGTGGTGTGAGTTAAACAAGTACTAAGATGAATGAAAAGACATTCTGCTCAGTTTAGTAAGCCAAGTGAATATTCAATGTCCTGTGTTTTAAAAGTTGGTTTAACATTTGTTTTTGAATCTCAGATGGAGAGTATAACATGTACTTTCCTGTAAACACAGTCCAACAGTTTGTTCAAACATTGTGTTCCACATATTTTCTTTTAGAAAGATAGTTGTTGTCTTCTGGAGAATTGTTTTCCTCTCGTGTGGGAGGTGGTGAAATGCCGAAATAACACAGCAGGAACTATTGGATCAAAGCTGTGGTGGATAGTGTGACCCACAAAGCGCATGACAGCTACAAGGCAGACAGGGTTTTTCATCCTGTCTGTACGACAGTTTTGAAGCATAAGACATGTTCAGATGGGCTAGTGTTGGTCTGTTGTGGAGTCAGTCTGTCTTTCAGTGGTGGATCCACCTTGTTGGAGGGCCATTTAAGGTCCCCAGAGTACGACACAGACTATCTTCCCTTGACTTTTCATGGGCCACACAGAACTGTACACTTTAGTTTTTTAGTCTAATGTTTCAAAACTTTTGGATGGATTGTCATGACTGGATATTTATCTCCCCAAAAGATGAGGCCTACTGTCTTTGATGTCCCCTGACTTTTCCTTCTAGTGCCACCCTTAATATTGCTGGCTTTGAGCAAGTGGCAAATTCCAGCCAACACAGAAATACCAAAAACTGTAGTTCTTCAAATGGGGTTTACTATAAGATCGACTCCCACGTAAAATGGCCAACTTTACAGCAGAAATAAACATATCTACAGCCTTATATACAATATAACACGCTAAAGATAGGATATTGAATCTAGTAAACATGATACATGTTCAACATCAGCGTGTTAGCATCATAGCATTAGGTCGAAGCACTGTGCTGTGACAAATATTGTCATATGGAGCTGCTGGCATGGCTGTGAAACCTCTTAGCCTTGCTCAATAATTAAGAACAAGACCATGATCTGTTCTGAACCATTAACCATGCATCTGTAAGTGTGAACAGAAGCATTTGCATGTGTGTTTATGCGTTGTGGGTGTGTTTTCATTTGTGCATGTATCGACCCACAGTGCTGTCTCGTCTGCCATGCCCTATTTACTCACTCCTACTCGAGCGTACTGTGACCTCTGCTTCCAAAATGTCAGCGTTTCCGCTCTCGCATTTGCTTTTTAAAAAAAAACAGCTCTTTTTTCTTCCATGCCTCCTATTTCTTTTCCTTTTTTTTTTTTGAAAACGTCCGCATGTATTGTTTTCCATCACTTTAATCCCAAATGACTTCTTTTTACCGCATCTCAATAATGATTTTCTGTCCTTGTATGAGCTGATGTTACAAATAAGGCTAATGTATTCCATATGCCTGAGCACAGTATTGACTGTGTACCATGGTATCACTTGTAGTGTTTCAAGAATGAAGAAAAATCCCATTATAGAATCAATACAACTCCCACTCGTGCTCCCTTTACTGCAAACATGAGCACACTTTAAACCAATGTAAAATGGAGTCAAAAAAAGTGTCATATAGACTCAGGGAAGTTTTTCATTTGAAAGGCACATCATCTTACAGTTTTTTGGTTGGTTCTCTGGAGCTGACTTTGGTGTTTGTGGAGATTGTGGAGAACTGTGTATAAAATTCAAAACCAGCCAACTAATTAACTTTAACCTTTATGTCACTGTCACACTGCCCTAGCTTACATGGATTACACATTATCAGACCTGTGGTACTGATCTCTCTCCTGGATTTAACTGCACCACAATGTCCAGTTGAATGTTCTTTTCCACCAGCATTTGACTTAGAGTAGTAATTTCAAGTCCATTTCACCTGTGTTGTTTCCCTTTTTACTGCAGCTTCCCTGAAACCACTTTGCCCGTCTGTGATTACAACAACCCATTTGGTTTGGCTTCTACTCACAATGCGATAAAGACTGATTTTGGTACTCTTGAACCAACCTTTGTATTAGGAAGGCTCAGACGTACCAGGAAGATATTTCAAATAGTGTTTTCACTTTGTTCTTCCACTGCAGCCAGCAGCACAAAAACCATGCCAAGTTCAGTGTGGGAACGACAAACATCCCTTGTACCCAAGCTCTGAAATGCCAGTAGTGTTATCACACAACGAGGCTCCCACATTTTAGCTTCAGACTGTGCTCTTATGAGCAGGATTAATTAAAAATAGCACAAAGCCAATGTTAGCGGTGGCCATGTCAACATTGCTAACAAGTCTCCTAGAACTGTTAGCAGCACTAGGAGACTTACAGGAAGGAGAGAGAGGGGGGGAGAGAAAAAGTGACAGATGATAGACAGCGGACACACACACGGGCGCACAAACACACACACAAAACTAGAAAAGTAAGTAAAACCCAAAATAATTATGTTGGTCCTCAGATGGGAGATGACATAATGTAACAGTATGAACAGCCACAATGTGCAGAACACAATCACACTAACACACACACGCGCACTCACAAACACACACAAAGGCTACTGTCCTCTAGAGGCCATTTGATGTGTTTTTGTTTGCATGTGGGTAGTATTTTCAAAACTGTTGCCAGTTCTGACGTTGTCAAATTAACATCTTGTAAAGACTCACGTGGTATTTGATTGTTTTAGATTTGTGAGGTTTCCAGGCAACCAATGGAGAGTCCAGAAAGTCAGTGTGGCAAAGACATAGTAGAGTACACAACCGCCTTGTGCTGAACTAAGGCAACATCTCTGGCTGTGGCTTCATATTAAACCAATAGATTTGATGTCTGAAAGAAACCAAAGAAGTGTCTTTTGCCAAATGTCAAACTGATCATTAATATGAACCATTATGTAAGAGCGGTTCCTGGCCATAACCATCCCTCTCTTGTTTCCAATAGGTCAACTGAAGCTGTCAATCGTCCAAGAGCAAGAAGTACTAGTTGTTAGTGGTGAGTAATTTTAAAGGCTGCTCATACAAAGAGACACTGTTGTGCAGACATTTTGTGCCCTGTTCATTTTCTGTAGCCTAATACATAGTGTATGCTCTGCTTGGAGCTGGTAGAAAATTTGTTGAAATAATAACAGAGCATATCCTTTAGCATCTACTTCAATATAACATTAATCATGTGCAACATTTTCAGTCAAATATTTAATTGCCCAGTACAGATCTCCTGTCAAACCACGACGAGCGACCGTGACTGAGAAAGGCTTAGGTAGGCAGGAAAGCAGCTGGGAGCATTATGTAACAAAAGTGGCTGTTTATTTTGGTCTCTCAGCAACCAAAGCCATGCATCCCATCCTCCTTGTTGTTGAGTCTCCATCTCCCCACTCAGCACCTCTTGTGCCCCTTGTGTCTGAATGGCCATTCATTGATCCAGTGTTAAAGTAGATGTTTTTCACAGTATTAGTCTTTGTCCACCCATTTCTGTTTCATAACACAATCAATTAAATATATGAATTGCTATTTTTTGGGCTTTTTCGCCTTTAATGGAAAGTACAGTCGAGAGAGAGACAGGGATGGGGAGGCAGAGAGGGGGGCGACATGCAGGGCCGCTCGATGTGGGATTTGAACCGGGGCCGCCTGCAGTGGGGACTGTAGCCTCAGTCCCCACACATGGGGTGGCTGCTCTACCAACTGAGCTAAACACCTACCCTAAATTGCTATTTTTTTTTAAAATTCACATATAGACGGTGGGACAGAACATTAACTACAACACTACTACTAAATCCTGTATCCTCATAAATGATCATAGTCTCTGACCAGTCTCTCTCTTTTTGTAAATGCACCATAAATAGTGTTTTCAACAGTAAATCAGTAATAATACGTGCTTTATCTATTTTCTCCATAGAAAATGGTGCACAAAGTGAATTTAAAAACCTTGGTTGGGTACTTTCTGAGTTTTTACATTCGTCGTCAAGTGTTACTGAAAAGTCAGAGGTAATCAGAAATGGCAGTCACCCACAGGGAAAAACAATTGCACAAGGTAGCAACCTTAACCTGAGTGTACAGCTCTTACGTAGAGCCCTAAGGCATTACTGTGGCAAGTGTGGAGCCGAGCCTTCGGTACGTATGTGCCGGTTTGTGGTAAGTATATGCTCACACATCTGTCACTCAAAGTGGCACAAACTCAATTATGCATAACTTTAAGCCTCAATAACACTGTTTTTCATATCAGTCTGTAAACACGTGTGGTGGCCATTCGAGGAAGAGCAGCTTTTCAGCCCTGGAGGAGGTTACTGCTTGGTTCAGCACTATGTTATATAATTAGTACTTAATCTACTTCACAGAATGTAATTTTTTTTTCTACATTTAATGTGTAATGTGTGTACCAGTTACAAAATATGACAGCTAATAGTCAGCAGTTGAGTTTTAGACATCTAATAATAATCTGAATGATTTTATATTGTTATTCAGTTGACAGGTTGGATGTCATATAGATTTCCATACATATTACATAACCTCACTGACCCAACTTAACCTTAACCACTTACCATAACCCATCTGTCTCAGTATGCATGTGTTTTTCAGACCCATGTGGGGGCAGATAGCTTCAGAGGCCCTGTCATGTATTTTTATTTTCCCTTAGGAAACACCAGTAGGATGGAATCTCATTCAATGCTGTTCTGTGGCCCAGGATAAAATACCCACAATAAAATGGATTTGCTGGCAGCAATAATGGCAGAAAAAAATGGCATCAGACTAGAGCAGCTGTTTCTGTCAAGTTAGCAAATTTCCCTTTTCAGTTCGCAGCCACTGGAATTCTTTGAAATCATTTTCACAGCTTGTTAGTTCAAACAGTCAAACATCCTCTTATTCCTCCTCCACATACTGTGATTTAACAAGAAACAATGAGCTAATGGGAGTCAGGCTAGCCATATTAAGCATGGCAGCCCTTTTCTTTGACCAAATCATCTTGGATATGCCAAAAATGTGTCTGTACTCTCTGAGTCGCTAATATATGCACATGTGATCTACACAAACAAACCTTATCTTGCTTTTGTAGCACCAGTGAGCTCATTCCAACATTACGCATCATGCAGGATCTCAGCCACAGTAACTTTATGGTGGAGCATTGTTTTGTGGGTCCAGTAAGTGTTAGTGCTCTATTGGTACCAATAAATAGTTAGAGCCTATAATATGAAATCTGTAACATGATCCCCTGTAATGGGCTGTTTGATCATTTATCCAGCTGTATTTATATATGCTCACAGTTTTGGAAGCAAGAGGCATGCTGGAAGAGTGCCAGGGCCCATGTGACTCTTATGTTAAGGTATGTACCACTGCACCAAATTGAATACAAAAAAAAAAAGAGCTTACATCGACAATAGTGGAAACTCGATTACCTGTCACTTTCTTTTGCTGTGCTCTTCAGGTTGGCATGTTCCCAGACAGTGAACCAACAGACAGACAGAAGACTCAGATGGTTCCTCACTGTAGGAACCCCATCTTCCTACAAACCTTTTACTTGTGAGTATTCAATCAGTTTCCACAAACATTGTCATGAATTTGTTAAGATAATATAAGATAAGATAATCCTTTATTGGTCCCACGGTAGGGAAATTTACAGGGTTGCAGCAGCAGACAACAGCAAAGAAATGTATAGCACAGATAAGAAATAGCTAATAGCAATAGCAGTAAAAAAAAAGAAGCAGTATTTGTAATAGAGTATGAGGAAGAAGAAAAGTAAATTATATTGATGCATACCATTTTAAGATTTTTATGTAATAAAAAAGTATTATGGTTTTGTCACCTTGGGTTTAGATGGTACTCAGCTTTTATGTATCTTCTCCAGTCAGCCAGGATGTGAGGATTATGTAAATAATACCATACTCATCTTTCCATTCTACTTGATGTGTGTGCAAAGCTTCAGTGGGAGAAGGTAATATAGTTAGTCAGCAATTCACCTGAAGGTTTGTTCAGATAGAATACACGGTGAATTCTCGCTTTGCACCATTTGTGTGTTTTTATGTAAATAAGAGGCCCGGACCAATGTCTAAGAACTGCAGTATTTTTCTGTATTTACCCTCAAGTGTCTTTCTGGTTGGGTGGCACAAACTAATGCAGACACATCTGCACGGTGAATAAGAATATGCCTCACACCGCTGCAGGACACAGTTAAATTTGAAACTGACTTATTCTCTCTCCTTTGTTTTCAGTGTTGTCAGTGAGGGGGACCTTCATAAGAGACTGCTCTTCACCATGTGGAACTTCGACTCCACAACAAGGTAGCTGCTGGGAAAGTTTAGCATGGAGACAGTGTGGCTCATGATCATATTGACACGAGAGAGGAAAATGAAGAGTCTGTAACACATGAGCGAGAGCAGAGCACAATAGACACAACACTTCCTACTAGGTCAACAGCGTATCACTTTATAATTAATGCTGCTGCATACAGTACTTCGGTGTGTTGTTCTGTGTGTTTTGTGTTTATTTGTACACCCATGTCTGAATCTGGCAGAGTGAATGTGTTACTCTCGCCTCCCTGCCTCGGCAGACTTATGCAGAAACAGGGTCATTGCTGGGGATGCAGGACATATGGTCGAATGAGTCATACAGTTGCTGTGCTGTGTTGTGTTGGTAGGAAAGAAGAAAAGTATGACTATGTGCTTGAAGAACACTATTTTCTTAACATGTTTTATGCGGTTAAAGATGAATCGCCATTTATTTAATTTAGTCAATTCATTCTCTTTAACAAGTCTCACTGTTTTCAGTTGCAGTAGAACAAAATACCATGTTCAGGATACATTTGGAAGGTTATATACAGATTTGCAGTATAGAGTGACAGGCTTAAACGATGAGTTGAGTTTAGATCATAGAAAGATTATAAAGATAAAGACCTTTCGGGACAGTTTCTGGGACACAGATTAAGAGCGATTTACTCATCAGTTTGGGAAGCAATTAAGCCTCATTCACACCAAATGGCCACTGGTATTAATTAGGAAAAGCCAGTCGGAAAAACATATCCAAAATACATTTGATTCAGCAGCATTGCTCTATGATTATGGACATACAGTAGTGCATTTCTGTGATGTGTTTTTATTTTTGGTCAGCTAAAAGGTGTTGCTGTGTGTGTGCGTTTGAGGTCGCAGGACCTCTAATGCAATGTAAATAGATGCAGAGACTCTGAAATTCAGTTATGAGATAAAACCGCCAGGTCACTAATGTTATGTTTGGTGGAGATCCAGATACTTTTGGATTTTGCTCCATCAATTAGGCTTTTAATGTTAACAGGCTATGTAAAGTGACCTATACGGTATGTATAAGCAACAGCTCAAGAACAAAAAAAGTCTCAAAAATAGGGAAAAAGACCTGAATGGAACAATGTGAACAAGATTATTTTTTGCCTCTCACAACTGGCCATTTGTGGAAGATGGAACATATGACCAACTCAGGATCGCTGCAAGGGTGAACTTTAACCCTGCACCACGCACATCCTCCCCAGATGCCGTTTTTTCCCGTAAAGTCCAGCCTGAAATGTCATTAAAACGTGCTTATTCAACTGTTGTGAGGAAATAGTGGAAGGCAGTGCCTCTTCAGCAAATCGTCTTAAACTTGACAGGACACTGGCCAGAGAGCTGCTGGGGCCAAACACAGCTGGTCACCTCTTGAGTGTGAGATTCCTGTAAGTGATGGACACAGTGAGGCAGAGTGCTGCAAAGACAACACAAAAAGAAGACCTAAAACTCTCACAGAGATCAGACTTTGGCCACTACCATTACCTTTAAATAATTTCTCATTCTTATTGTGTCTTCTGTGGACTTCTTAGGTTTGGATGGTGATTGACCATGTAACCTACAGTAAACTAAAAGTATTTATGAATCAACAACAATCCATTAGATAAGCCGTTAACCTTATGCATTATTATCTATTTAGGCATAACAGTGTACAGCACTGCACACTATAACTACGTTTTTGGTAATCAAAGGAATAAAGTATACTAGGATTTGGCAACAAGTAGTCTTAAAAAGCATCACCACACTTATCCTTTCAGAGAGGCAATTGTCTTTTCCTGTATCCATGGCTGAAAATAGCGGGCTTACGTAGTGCGCAGACTATTCTTGTGAAAACGTGCGACGAAGCTAAATCAGGATTTTTGTGGTAGAACAGGATATTGTAAACTCAATTGTGTCTTTATGTTAATGCAGCGCCGCTTTTTCGGTCACTGGTTCTTTTTTAGTGAGTGGAGCCAAGAAATATTTCAGGTGCTGATTTATGCTGACGGCCAGTTTGCCCTGAAAACAGCATCAGCAGCTGCATTAGTCCGGTCCAGCTGGGAGGTTGTCGAGAACTGTTTTTCTCATGTATGCATAATTAAACATCCCTACCCACTCCGCTGCCAACGCTACCACCACCACTGCACCGCACACCACATGCAAACACACATCTGTCTTTTTCACTGTTAGTTATGTTGACATACACATGAAAAATATTTCCCAAGCGTCACATCTTTATTACTTTAAACTTTTTATTATTGTTTTATTGCCTTCATTATGGTTTATTATGCTTTTAACAACACAACTTTCACACAAGGGATCAATGTTGCTCTCTCTGTTTCATTAAAAAGGGGTTTGTGGGGTATACTGGGATAAGATTATATGTGGCAAAATCTGACATCAAGATGAAAACACCATTAAAATTTAAAAATATCCCTTTGGTTAGTTTGGATTTGTTGCTCGATCTGTTTGATTTAATGCTCCTGGGTCATAAAACTCATTTCATCTGTCAGACCTGAGTTGGATGACACATCAGCTTTGCTTACGGGTATTCATTGATTTTCATCCCACTTATTTATTCTCTCTGTTTGTCTCTGTGTATCAACAGGATGGGTGCTCTGCTGGGCTGCATGAGCTTTGGTCTCCGCTCTCTTATGGACTCAGACCAGGTGAGTTTGAATACAGAGATCACAGGTAGAAAGATATTCTGTAAACAGTGTCCTTAGCTCCCTTTTCAACTCTAGCTCATTCTGTGTGTGCATGGTTATCTATGTGTGTGTGTGTGTGTCCATCCATTAGACCATGAATCTAAGAGTTTAGTTCAGTGTGAATGAATTCCAGTGACCTCAATAGTCGAGAGGAAACACTTTGGGGTTACCAGTGTTACAGCACAGCAGTGTTGCCGCCAGATATTGGAGCGAGACACACTTTGAGTCACTCTCTCTACTGAAATGTTATGGGTCACACACAGACACATGGCCTTTCTTTAAACTTAAGCCTCACTGAGTCTCATTTTCTTCCATTTGATGAAATAAAACATAAGTTTGACTCTTTAAAAATCAGAGTTAATGAAATGCGAAGATGAGAAGATGATGATGTCGTACCGCGCACAGAGACTTGTTTTCTGTCACAAAACAACAAGGCTCAAAGTCACTTCCTTTTGTCAGTCTTTGTTCGAGCTGTTGAAAACACAGCACATCCTGTTCTCATCGCACATTTTGTTTCTTAGCTGTTGCTTTGGCCTTTGTGCTCGATAAGAGGCTTTTGCAACTGCGGGACTGTCAGTGCGTGTACAAAATCAGATGACAATCAATTTATTGACTAAGCAACCGACTGTGCCATCACCACCACCGCCAGAATACACACAAGGACACACACACACATATACACATTAACACACTCTGAAATTGGTCGAAAACTGCAGTAAATGTTTGTTGGGGTGAAACATTTTTATTTCCAGACACTTATTACTGACGACTTGCTAGGCAACGTGGAGAGGGCAACTACTCAAACACACAATGACAGACACACAAAGGTCCACACCACTTCTTCCTGCACTCACACATCATAATACAGAAGAACACTCAGTTTTTCTTCCCAAACTGTCCCAGGTGATAGCAGATAAATGTGAGGTCCAAGAGTTCAGTGTTGCTCTTTAGCTGAGTTAGAAATAATAGGTTCTGCTCCTCAGCTGTACAGTAAATGCACATACCTGCTTTTCTTAGCTCTTTCTCTTCACTCTTTAATTATTCAGCTCTAATATATCTTTCCTCTGCCTTTGCAAATGTGCACATCTTCCCCTGCAGTGTATCCCATATTCCCATTTAAAACAAAGTACATATTTCTGTGTTTAATGCAGTAACTACTGCAAATGGTATGTGATGCCCCAGTGCCTGTTTGTTATTACATTATTTAGCATGCATAAGTATGTTCTTTCAAGACAATATAAAGACAGCAAAGCAGATGCATTCCTTTTACAGAGAATATCTTTAAAGCACAGTCGTAGAGAAAGTTGGAACCCGTATGATCATAGTGTAGTGGTTCCAGCGTTTACAAGAAAACCCCACATAAGAAAGAGCAACAACTTCTGCCCAGAAACCATTCGTTGTGATACGTGGCTCTGTACCAGTGGAGTAATCGGCACTAATGAACCCTAAAATCTGAGCTCTTTGTGAAGTAGAAAATAGAAGTATCCTCCTGATGTTTGAACTAGCCACATACTTCAATGGACACAAAAACCTCTCACTTCTGCCCCAAGAGACTTTTTTAGGCTGAAAAGTAAAATGATGAATTGATGCAATTTTTTATTTCTCTCGCCAAGACTATAAAGAAGCTGAATATTTCAGTTTGAATAACATTTTCAGATGATGGTGATTACAATGAATGATTGTTGTTTTTCTCTCGGGCTGAGAAGTCGACATAAACTATTGGAACTTAATTTGTTTTTTCAAAAGTTAAATTAGGAAAACAATCATGAACACAGCTGCACATTTACAAAACCTCCTGTTTCATCTCAGAGTCACCACAGTAAGACTTTTCTGGAGTTTCAATTAGCATCCACATGAAGTGAGGAAAACAAACAAGGGGAATAAATGATATTTTAGTCTGGCTGGTGCTTCCTTCCGCTAACATTTATCCCAATGAATTTTTAATTGGCTTAATATGCTAATGAGGGACATTTGACTTTGAGTCATAGGGAGTTTTGTCATTTCATCCCCTCCATCACATCCGTTATTCTCTACTGTTTTTTTTATTTTTATTTCTCATTCATCTCTTCCTAGAAACTCATCCAATTCTGTGCCCGTCCACTGTACTCTTATTTTATTTCAGAGGCATTCAGAGCTTTTGAGTGTTAGCTGTTGTTTCTCTCTGGCCTGTCACATCTTGTTGTCTGTTTGCGCCCTTTTTGTCGCTTCGTGCCCTTTGTTTCTTTCCCGTCTCCCACTTTTTCTTTTCATCTCTCTCGTCTATCCCCCAACCGACTAACGGCTCTTTTTGCTCCACTCTTTTCCCCCTTTTGTCACCCGTGCATGGTAATATTGAACGATGGAGTAAATCCCTCACTGACTCTCAGGACATATGCCCTCCCCTCCCCCTTCCCCTATACAAGTTCCCTGCCTGTCCTCCCCCCTTGTCCCACAGCCTGCAGAAATCTGTCCACTCAGATAAGATGCTTTTAGAATGGAGATTATTGTCACTGTCCATGGCGTCACATTATTTAGTACAAAAGAGGAGAATGGCGGTGTGTGTGTTTGTGTGTGTGTGTGTGTGTGTGTGTGTGTGTGCTGTAATGAATGTGTGACACAGTAAAATGATGGTAAAGCTTATGACAGTGTTTTCATGTCCTTGTTTGCAAGACTGTGTCCACATCATTGGGATTACAAATCAGACCCCCCTCGCCACAGCCTGCACAGCTTTATGTAACACACGTACAGTAGTGGCAAACAACTAACACACATGTACACACACGCACACACACACACACACAAACACACACACACACACACCATCTGGCTCACAGGGCAGAAGTGCAGAAGTGGGGGCATCAGCTGGAATAAACTAAAGCATTGTGAGTGGAGAGTGTGGTCATATGTGTGTGTGTGTGTGTGTGTGTGAGTAAGTGTATGTATGTCTGTGTGTGTATGTGTTGGTTCAGCGTTTGCAGCCCTGGAGGAGCAAGCAAATTGAGTCTGTGTGTGTGTGTATGTGTTCTCATCTTTGCTGTTGTATGTATGTTGTTTATATGCTCACAGAGTTTTCATTTTAAATTTAGTGCTCATTTGGTTAAATCCCCAAGCTTAAAGTCAGCACTCACGCACACACAGACACACACACACACATATAGTCAGTCTTTGTGTCTTTGCTGTAGGAGGTTCATGGATGGTACTACCTACTGGGTGAAGAGGTGGGGAGGACGAAGCATCTCAAAGTGCCCACACAACACAACTACCACACTCCTGGTAAGTTAACTTAATCATTAAACATTCATGAATGTGTCAGGTCAGAATACTGATATTTCCATTATATGTTATAAAAGTGAATATTTTTTTATGAGAAAAATCTCTGTGACTTTGTTTTAGAATCATATTCTGTCACCTGTAATGAAACTGGTGGTGACGACGACACAAACTTTTGCAATGATACCAGTTCTTGTCACTCTGTTTAACATCATATTGAAGGATAAAATCATAATCACATAAAAAGGTTAATGTGTGGGTCATACAAATCTTGAATAAAAATGGCAACACTGGCAAACACGACTGGAGTTAAGTACAGTGAAGTAAGCAAAAGCAAAAGCTCTATCTATTTTTTTTTTCATGTGTGTATGTGTGTGCCTGAAGTGTGGCAGTCTCGCGGCTCTAAGTCTTTATCAGTCTTTGGGCTGGGAGGTGGGGCGACTGGGGGAAGCGAGGGATTAAGAGAGGGAAAGAGAGAGGGATTGGGAGAACGAATAAGGGAAAGACAGAGAGAGTAGGAGGGAGGGAGGGGTCTGGACCAAACTCTGACGCGTCACAGTTGCCTGAGAGGGAGAGAGAGAGAGAGAGAGAGAAGGAGAGAGAGACGGAGCTCTTCTATACCATTCGCTGCTGGAGTGGATCTCCCCGCACACATTGACACACACACCCACCCATCCAACTCACACACTGACACATACACACACACACACATACACACACACCCACACACGCGCGCACACCCACAGACACGTCTGTTTGGAAATCTCTTTTTCCTCTCTCCTCCTTGGAGTGCTCTTTCTTTTCCTACTTATGTTTGCACTCACTTGTAGTTTCACGTTGTTGGTGGTGGTGTGTGTGTGTTGGAGTTATGCTCTGTGCCAGCCATAAGAGCAGCCTAGACTAGGTGAGTACTATGTTTGTGTTTTTGTGTTGTCATACTTATAGACTACTCAGAGCGCAGCAGATTTTGCAACGTGGACCGAAGTGTTTTTTTTTTTTTTTTTTGAGGATGCAATAGCAATGTATTCTCTCCGTCTGTTGCACTCTGTCTTCTTCTTGTCTCCTCTTTTATCTTGTTGCTTGTTTCCTCTCTTTTATCTTCTATCTATGCATTCCTCTTCTGTGTGCTTTTATTGTTGCTGTCATTATTTTAAATCAGCCTTTGTTACACTGTGCACACGCTGCTAATCTGTCACTTCTCATCTAATTTTCGATTGCTATGCTAAATTGGTCACAATTGCTTTCCATGGAAGACCCCTTTAAGGAGCTTATCTTACCCACTCAGTGGATTACTTACAGTACGACCCCACGTTTTTGCACACACATGTACAAACGCATCACATCACCGCACACTGACGTACACATATTCCCACATAACACTTTTTTTCCCTCCCCCTCCGCGACCCCAATGCTTTCAGCACCGCCGAGTTTCCCTTTGCTCATTCACGTCGTCTCATTCTGGGTTTTGAGAATGATGGTGATATCATAAGACGTTAGCTTACCCATCCCAATTTACACTGCTTGGCTGAACTAGGCTAATCTACCTCATACAACTTTAAAATTAGTTCTATGCTTCTGTGGATGGAACTGGGACAGAGGTATCAGATTGGACAAGAGTCAGCCAGTGGGAAACCATTATAAGGCTTGCATGAGGAGATCCTGACTTGTGCTCAAGGGTTACATATGCAAGTAGCTCTTTCAGCTGTGGGATGATAGGCTGGGACGTGTTGAACTATAATATGCAATTACTAATAGTAGCCAAAGCTGCTTGGAAAGCGGAATAAAGGAACATTTAAGTTCATTGATTTCATATAGGATGTCATGGCCACAAAAGGAAAAAGAAACAGCATGTTTAGCTCTATTAATGGATGTAGAATGTTTTCATCTTTCCCAGTGGCAGTACTGCCCCATTACTGTCTCATCTGATTCATGTGTATGTGTGTGTGTATGTTTGTGTGTGGGAGTGGGGGTGCATACACATGCATGCACTTCTGTGTTGCCAGCTGGCAGAATGTAGGCCATGGAGGCAGCGCAGCACCATGACATGCGCTAACATGGAAATGACCAAAATCTCATTCATTGCACTATCACTCAGTGTGTCACCAGTGTCTCACTCACTCTCCCCCTCCCTGCTTGTTTGCCTGTATATTTGTTTGTATTGTTTAGTTTGTCTCTTTCACACTATTGTCCATGTGGTTAAGAATACCCCTGAGCCTTTTCTCTGTCTTTTCCATCTCATCTCCCCCCATTTCACCTGTACTCTCATTCACCCTCCTCTCTCTGTTTTCTCAGACGTCTCTGCTTCTCTGGCATCCTTGTCATTTGTCATTTAATCCTCAGTCCATTTTATGTGCTCAGGAACTGTGGCAGAATGCAAAAGCGCATTTCTAAACAAACAATTGAATGTAACACTAACTACCACTCTATTGAATTCCTTACTTATATTTACAACATATCATCACAGGAAACCTTACAGTAAATGACAGGAATTAGTAGGAGCATTCTGGGAGCTTGGCAGCCTCACACTGATCATGAAATGCTTTGGATTCAAGGCCAGTTTATATATTTTTTCCTCTTACCATCAAGCCTCTTCTCTGACTGTCTCTACTCGAAAGCAATGGTGCCATAGCAGCGATATTTAACATCTTGTCAGTATTTAAGAATAATGAAGCTATGCCACAAGAGTTTCTCCTCGAGAGTTTCTGCATAAATGAGCAAGTTGCTGAAGAGTTTATTTAGAAAATATTTATTCTCAAAGGAAAAAGTCTTTTTAACTTAGTTGAAAGTGTTAGCTGAGTTGGAAAAAATACCGAAATTTATCCGACACACAGTAAATGCTGCCAGTCTGCAAGACAACACTAGGTGAATATCAGGGGGTTGATACCATATCATGAACTTTTTTTTTCTTTTCGTGATTTTTAATGTCAGACTCGCGGTAATATTTGTGCTCTCGTGGAGTGCTCAGGAGGGGCTGCTCATTAGGAGCTGTAGTGGGTTGTGTGTGTTTGTTGATGTGTTGGTTTGTTTTTGTGCAGTGCTTAAGGGAATTGAGATATGCACTGTTTGTGTATAGGTACTATTTAAGAGCAGTGGGTGAAGGAAGTAAATTCTGTAGACTTCCACTCCAGTCACACAAGGGTGAAACAGGTGACTGTAAATCCAAAAATGGAAACACGTTGTGGATGCAAATGATGCGAGGATTTCAGTTGTTCCAGATGCATGCAGAGAGATAATTACGTTATAGTCACTGTTCTTCGATTTCGTGATTAGAAAACATTAGCGTAGAGCTAAGAGTAGATAATGAATGTTGTGGAATAAGGTCGGGAGTAGATTAGGTAGACAGATGTACCATCAGAGGGAAATTGTTTGGGCTTGGTTAGCCGAAAATTTGTCCATATTTTAATGAAGAAAAAAAAAAACTTCAGGTAAAATGCAAAGTGTCACCCAGAAGCAACAATCAGCTTGCCAATAAGTTGAGGTGAAACAAAACATCAACTTCACATTCAATTTTCACTTTCCAACAGTATCAAACTGGCAGTCTTTTTAATAATTGTTTTTCAATAATATCATGTACATAAATGAATATGTTTTACCTTTTAATATTTGTATTTTAAGATGGATTATCTCTGTATGTTGTCAAACTAAACTGAAGTCAGCTGTTTATATAACTTATGTGACAGCTTCACTTTCATAATGCTATAACTCCACATCGACTTTGAAAGAAAGTCTTTGTAGACAAATATCATCTGTTGAGATCTTCCACTGGTTTGCTAGATTGATCCATGTTAATGTCCACAAACTCTCTCCAGAGTTGCAACATTTGGATCAGTGTGTCTGACTAATCCCCCACTCAGAGACCTGTGCCAGCTCAGAGTCAGGGCAGTGCCAGGCTGCAATCCCCGAGGGCAGAATTATGTTGGACAAGCAGCCCATCTACACATGATGTGGCATCATCCTGACCTAATGGGGAGGAGACACAGTTGGACTGTTGCACAGATGCAGAAATCTCCTCTGGTCAACAAGTCAAAATCAGCAGTGAGGTGATTCTATAAATACATTTCTAGTTGCAAAAGTGTGACACAGGTCATTCCTCTGTGTCATTGACCTTTATTGTCAAAATCACATCAGTGAGTCACACTGTTGTACCGGGTGTCGTGTTGCTTCATTGTGATCAACATGGGTACATGGGTTTATTTTGAGTCAATCCCACAGGCATCCTGCTGCTGTACATACTCACTAGAACATCGAATGAAGCACCAAACAAATCAAGTAACATTTGATAAAAATTATAGTACCCAGCCTTTTTAGGAAAACTTTTTTTTATTATTGAATATATATATTTCTCACCCATTTGGAGCAAAAATAAATGGTCTTGTGGCTGAGTGCAGCAGACAAGCTGGAGAGGTCAGAACCCATTGAAAGATGGACTATTGTTGATCTTTGACACCATTATAACAGGAACATTTGAAAGAAAATGTGCTTTTTCACAGAAGAGAGCTATCACAAAACATGTAGACAGAAAAAGAGGCGATATCTCTAAATATCACATTGTAAGAAGTCATTCTTCTCTTTACTCTCCGGAACCATTGTGGCTCAGGCAGACTTTCCTCTTTGCCGCTACAACAAAACCTATCCGCCGAGGCTGACAGCTAATTACACTGTAGGGCTACAGTAAAAAGGCTGCTGCCTTAACTTTACTAAATGTGCGTGGAGAAAAGAGACTGTGCATGAGTGACAGCCAAACAACATTATTGTTATAAGGAGTGACAGGGCAATTAGAGTTGATTTTCAGAACACATTTCTGTATAATGCAGTAGTAGCTACAGAAACCACTGTACAGATGCAGCTGTTTGAGCCCCGGTGCTGGTGTACACATGCGGTCCAAATATAGATTATCGAAACAGGAATCACTTGCTTTGATTCATTTTGTTTACAAATTTCCAGAAAAAAACCTTTAAAACAGCAGAAAAAATCTGTATAAACGTTGTGTATTCTAGTTATTAACTGATTACACATCAGAGGAGATTAAAAAATCTAATGAGTTTCTCTTCATTAGAGGAAACAGTCACTGGGTTGGTGGGACATTTTTTGGGGATTAGGTAATAATCAGCCAATGTGTGCATGTTGCACATGAGCAAATCTTTGCCGTCTGCGGATTTATGACTGATGAACGACAAAAGCGAGTGTTTGAGAAACCCCCTTCGCTCTGCTCCTTTGGCTTGCGGAGTGTGTCAGTGGAGACAACTGACCCACAGTGACATGTACGTGTGTGTGTTTTTGACCATGGATAATACATTTCCCTCCAATAAGCTGACGATGTGGGTCAGGTGGTCCCCATATGGGCGAAAGCAGAAAATAGCAGAACAGCCATTGGGCTCGTGCTCATAAAGTGTGTCATCTGCTTCGTACACACACTTTGTTTCACTACTCATAATGGGTGAATGGGGACCCAGACATACTGTACACACACATAAACACTGCCAGGCCTTTCCAGATGGCAAACTGTGCCTTTAAATCAGCAGATTAAAATGTTGCCTGTGATTAACTCATATGGAAGTGGTGGACAAGGACACACGGGATGGGGTGGGATGGGGTGGGGGGTTCAGATGTTTTTAAATTGTTATTGATAATGTGTGATCATGTTGGACAATGTGTTGATGAGGAACTGTCTGACATGGCATGCGTCTGATGGTTTCTGTGAAGGGTAACATCGACCCCGGGCTGATATCCACTTGATCTGAAGTGAAGCATTTGACCCCGTGGCTCTGATCTCTCTACTACTGTGTTGCACTTTGCGTGCCTTTGACATTGTCATTATAATGTTACCTCTCAGTGGTAGAAAGTACTATTAGAGTCATGATGAAACTGACCGGTATGGATTTCTGATCCTGTGAAACCGAATCTGTTATGAAAAACTAAAATTACTGGTCTGTAAATGGAAAAAATCTCAAGCACGTCTGACTGTTTTTGTGTTAGCATTCAAATCTAACGTCTGCTTCTCATTTTCCCATTTTCAACAACTTTAGTTTATTGTTAACATACTTTCCTGTCTCCCAAAAATGGTATGTGTATTTGAATCTTGCATACTGATACAATGTAGTATAGTGAACGTATTTAAAGGCCCTTTGCATATCCACATGTGTTTTCACTCAGACCTCCGCAGAGGCTGAAGTTGGGTTTTTGAAGTATTTGTGCATCAGCAAACCTTACAGACCCATAATTATCGGTGTTTTTTTCACAAAAGATATTTCACACTAGGAAAGGCAGAAGTGTAATTAATAAAATTAATGATAGCTGAATTCCATTTACTCAGTTCCAGGCTCCTGGTTTTATTTATGCTGCCTCACTGTCACATTGTCAGAGCTTATTGGGATGGTTGAATTGAACATAGCAGCGCAATTATTAATGTTTTATCTACTATGACTTGCTTAAATTCTAAATATCTGCAGGAGCCTATAAAAAAAATAATGTTCTCCAACTTAACTGCATGGTGCAGGCTTAATTAGGACACAACATATTCTAAATTTTTAAAGACATATCCCAAGTGAAAAGCTACACCATATGACTGACAATAGAACTGAGACGAGAGAAGTTTTGTTTTGTCTTTGAAATGAAAAACTTTGGCTGGTGCTGACCTTTTTCTATCAGACATTTTGTAAAGAAATATACTGTAAGTGTTGCATGAGCTGCGCTTTCAAAGAGAAAAGATGTAACAACAAAGAATAGACAGGAACGGGTCTGGAGAGTTTAAATAAGCGCTGGTGGACCGGCCTCATTTTGTGACTGAAACAAAACAATCTCTGAGAATTTGATGCATTGTTAGGAAACTCTAAATACATCTGTTGGTGATTGACCACAGGAACATTGTGTCTTCTGGAAAAATTAGGGGTGATGGCGAGGGGAGGGGGGTGTGGGTCATCCACCAGTCAGCTCAGACAACCACAAAGGATGCTGGCACGTTCGACTATCCAAACTCTGCGCCTCACAAGCACAAATCTCTGCAGACTGCAAACCGCCAAATAGCATAGTCTTTAATCTCCAGTGGGTGGACACATCCATGTGTTGGGGTCAGAGGCAATGAACCTAGACGGCTGAAAGTCGTCATGGACACAAAGTAAATTAGAATCAGTTTCCTGATGGGCAGACATGTTGAGCCTGCAGTGGGTAGGCGGAACTAAGTCGGCGCGTCTGGGGGGCAGAGTGTGACTGCCAATAAGAGGTGCGCTCATGTGGAAAATAAGCATATTCCTCTCCTGCGCTGCAGATATTCTTATCATGTGTCACAGCACGTACCGACAGTTCTCTGTGAATGACACGTCATTTTCACACCATGTCATCCATGTAGGAGTGTATAAGATACCCTCTATCATATATCATATAGTACTGTATAACAAGTTGTCAATATCCTGAAAAACATACTATGTAGGTCATACATGTAGACAGAATTCATGTGTGAATTCATGTGCAGTGATAATGATGATCCTGTTGTTGATTCCTTACTCCCTGAAAGCTAATTTATGCTCAGTTGTTTAATATATACATGGATATAGATGTGGAGTTTTCTCAGTACTCTAGTCATGATGGCAGTTTAGCCAATAGTTCAAGTGAGACAACACAACAAAGTATTTTTTTTAAATGGTGAAGCTTTTTGAGTAGAAGTTTTGCAATGAATATAACAGCCTCACAGCCGCCACTATCTACAACGCTCCCTCAGCTATGCCTCTTTTGTAAGTTATTCATTTATACAATATTACGACTTTCTCTACCATGAATTGATAATGGTTTAAGTTGGGTGTTTGATGATTTTGGCTACCACTCAGCTAGGATATGAAATTCCGTCCCCATCCTTTTTCTATTTCTATGCTTGTTCTCGTCAAATCCTTTTGTACAAATCCCTATCAGGGACAATCGTACAACACAATGACTCAACGGACAGGAGCCATAATCCTTTTTGGCTATTCTGCCTTGCACAGGGACAGAGACAGGAGCTGAAATGCATCGGCCACATCCGTCTGGCTAATGAGAATGCCCAAAAGTCATCACATTATTATCTAGTTCCACGTAGTATCATGGCGTAAATGAGTCAGTCCCGCAGCGGCTGCTTCGGTCAGGCAGAAGGGGGGCACGGATATCTCTCATGTTGAATGTTACTCTTGTGTCATGTTTGAAATGTATTCGGCTCTGGGCTGTTACTGTGCAGCTAACTCAAGCGTTTCAAAATCCATTCCTGTCAGGGCTCAAGCTGTGTGTGGTGAACATAACCTGTACATAACCTGTGCATCCATTTATGAGCATTACATGTTTGCATTATAATATTCACGTATGTCCTACTTTTGTGTTCTGCTTTGCATGACATAAAAAGGGCAAAGGGCGACATAACAGGAACACCTCATGATATATTTAAAGATTGTTTAATAAAAACTATAAAATTGAATTTAGTTTATGGTAAAATCATCTATTGGAATATACAGTATTTATAATAGCATCAGATTGTAATATGTCCCTGTTATTTACTGCAAGTATGCAGTATGACAGGTTGACATTTTACAGTGGGCCACTTGTATTTACTCATCCACATAATCAGGATTAATCCAGAATACGTACATTCATAGCATCCCATAATTGTTGTACAGACGATTCTGACAAAGGAAGCTGTAACTCTCTGTTCGCTGTTAAATGAAATCACTTGTATTAATGTCATCCCACTCGCACACATGCTTGTAGTAGAGTAGCTGACGTTCCTAATGGGGGATAAAATCCCTAAATTATAGTAGCTCAGTTCTCAACAGCATGCTGGTGACTTTCAGTCAGTTCATTTGTTTAGGACACGACTTTTGTCCCAGACTTAGCACGGTGTTACCACCATGGTTTAATAAACATGTCAACAAATCCTGACTATGACTGATAGTTTTATTGTGTATGGATGAATGGTTGGCCTAGTGGATTTAGTGGATTATACTAAGGCCCTACAGGGATTGTCTTCATCCTGCAGTATTCTCATAAAGTAGACATAAGATGAGGAGTATCTGACCTCTGAAAATTGACGGAAGAAGAAAAGCACTTTGATCTGCACACTTATCCTGTTTGATGGATGGAGATGATCCCCATCGACTTGAGATAAGATTTTTTTTTTTTTTTTAATGTTTGCTGCATTCAAAGAACTGCCCACGGACAGAACAGAAACACAGCACACAGTTAGTGTACACACAGCATAGTTTTCCTCAGTTTACATAGGGGGGTTAGGGCACAAATTACAACCCAGCGCACAATAATGGCCAACCTGATCAAAGAGGACACATCAAAGAACTCAGCTGGATCCAGTATTTCAGGCTGCAGTATCTATTCTCAATATTTTTTCTCTTCTTGGGGATCAATCTGTCCATTGACCAACAAAAACACTTTCAAGCACAACATGCATACTGATCTTCAGCTGACGAGCTACACATTTACTTGTATTTACCAGTAAGAGCTGCAAGGCAAATGATTTTGCAAACTGCAACACTACTCATGTATGAAGGAGTGAATCACTGAAGTGTGAATGTGCATATTGATGCATTAGAATAACACATTCAAACATAAACTAGGAGCCCAGAAGACTGCATTAGCACTGGAAACTAATATTAAACATGTAAAATTACCATATATCAGAGTAAATAAAACAATAATATTGATAACCTTGTGAACCCAACGCAGTTTTAATCAATTATCACTAGACTTTGGTATAGATGTGTCATTTCACATCATCTTTCTACAGATACACCTAGGAGACATCTTTCAGAGACCATAGTGACACGTAGCGGTAACATCTTGATCTCATAATTAATAGTTTTGAAGGTTGAATTCTGTGTTGTATATTCCTGTATATTCTTCTTTGTGGGTTCAATTTGTCTTGGATCTTCACATTGTCTTTGATCTCCTGTGTTGTTTGTCTTTTTTTGTCACTTGGAAAAATGCTGCGATGTAACAGATTAACTGAATTATATGCCAGAGCTGTTCTCATGAACTTCAGCTAACCTCAGTGATAAGAGTTTCTATTTTAATTCGAGACAGAGAAAACTATGTGTTTACTTTTGCTAATATCACAGTTTGTATTGCACAGAAAAGCAAATTAACCACTTGGCCAGATTAGTCAAAGGAGGCCTCTTTATTTTCTTTCTTAGTTAATGATTAGGCTATTTTTGCAATGTGGACTTTTATCTGAACTGTGCGATTATTGAGTTGTTTTCTTTCTGGATATGGTCTGTCATACTCTTTTTTAATTTTAATTTTTTTTTTTTAAACCAAATGATAATGATAGTAATCTCCAAAAAATGTAATCGATTTACTGGAACGTGAGCTACACCATGGAGTCTCCTGGATTTATTAACTTTCTAAATGTCAGCTCTGTTGTGTCACTCAGACTTTTGTGAGTGAATAGTATAGTTTTGTGCTCATATTACTGTGATCGCTCAATCAACTCATCTTGTGGGTCCATCAGTGTGTAGAAAATGATGTGCAGAACGAGGTCTGCACATTCACGCTGGCCTGTTTTAAAAGGCTCTACTCTAGTTGGTCAATAAATCAAAGTCTTTGTCTAGCCAGTGCCAGAAGGCTTCAACTGACTGTATCACTTTCTGAACTAAACCGTGAAGCATCCCAGTTTGTTTAGATGTGCTGGAGAATGCCAATTTAATTCCCATGTGATTAGAAGGAATGTCCAGGCTTTTCATTTCTTACTTGAATTAAAAGTTAATTTTTTATTGCAGTATGTTTTTTATTAAATTCCCTTGTCCTGAGACCAAAGATATTTAATTCAGCTCTATTCCTTTTATGACTGAAAAAAGAAACAAAAACAAAAACAACTTCAACTTGCTACAAGCTAATTTTTCTCTTTTTTCTTTTTTAAAATTCCCTCTAACTATGGCACAGTGTAATGCATTCACTTGCCAGTCCATAAACATCACTCAATTTCTTTAGGCCTATAGGCTGTGTTAATATATACTATGTTCACAGCATAAACAATAATTCCCTGGTCCTTGAGGTGTTCTTACTTCTTCACTTCAGTGAAGTGAAGTGGAGGCAATGTTCTCCCTTCTTGGCTTTTCCACTCTCTCCATCAAGTGTTTATTTGTTTGTGGGTGACAGGAGTTGAATAGAAGGACCGGGTGTCAAGTGAGTGAGTGGCGCAATGAAGGATTTGGGCAGAGTCAAGGACTTTTCATGTTCTGGCACATCTGAGACGGGCTGATTCAACTACTGACGACTGTCTGCACCTTTTGATTTCTCTCCCTTACTCTCGTCTTTGCACGTCTTCATTTTCTGCCTCTTTTTTTCCCACCTGATGTCATCGTCTGTCTTCCTTTAATCCTCTCAGTGTTTAATACTCTTCTTCAGACTACATTCCTTCCCCCCCACTCGTCATTCTCTGGATTTCTCTTTGTATACTTTTCCCACTGTCCACAATATCCATCTCTTTTTGTCCCTCTTTATTCCCTCCTATCTTTATGTCAGTCATTCTGGATGTTTCTCGTTGCCAGCTGCTCCACTTCTTTCCCCTCATATGCCCCATGTTACTGATGTCTTACCCAGACAAAAGCCTCCTGTCCTGGGCTTGACGCCAGCCAGGTTAGCCCTTCTCTTTTGCGGGACCCCTGGAGGTTTTAGATTCAAAAGTGACAAAATCTCTTTAAAAAAAAAAAAAGACCCAAGGTTACGATGGCAACCACAACTATGGGATTGGACCACTTACTCTTGGGTTAAACTTTAGGGTTACAGAGGAAAGTGGAAACAAAATAATACGAGGTTCTTAATCTATTCAGCGTGTGGGCTGTAGAGAAATTTGAATCCCAAGTATGATCAGTTTATTGTTACTTTACTTTAATATTTTTGACCTTCACTAACACAGAATGATATGAAAGATGCAAATTACACAAGTATAATGTGGACACTTGAAAGCTCACATAGCAAAGGTTTTAGGCAATTACAGTAAAGTCAGGATGCTTTCATTTTGCTATGAATAATTTTATTCATGAGTTAACTTCATACACTGCGCAAGTGTGCATATAAAAAAAAAAAAAAAAAAAAAATCAATCAAAACCATATTTACTTTGAGCACCTTTGCTTTTAAACCAGTACCAGTTCTCCTTGATACACATACAGTACATAGCTTTTCAATGTACTAGGCAGGCAGGTTGTATCTCAGGGAACTTGCCACAGTTCTTCTATAGATTTAGGCTGCCTCGGTCTCTCTTCATGATCTCTTTTTGATGATGTTGAGATCAGGGCTCTGGGGGGGCCATACCATCTGTTGCATGAGTCCTTGTTCTTCTTGAAGCTGAGACTAGTTCTTTATGACTCTGGCTGTATGCACATGCTGCTGCGGGATGAATGTGGGCCTCATCACCTCTTTGATGGTGTTGTGTGACGGATGGCTGTATTGTACATCTCCTGTATATTTGGTAAACGAGTTGCAATTTAAAGACTTTTAACTTATATATATATAACTAAATTATAACATTTTGTGGGACATGATCACACATAAAATGTTGTAAAAATATCAGAGGATTTGCAAATAATTAAAAAAATGTCTGGGGGGAAGCATTAAGTTTTGAAAAACTGTGCTCTGTTCTACCTAATAGTTCAGGGACTGCCCTCGACATTGTTGTCTATTGTGTACTCTGTGGGGTTGTGACATTTTTTGGATGATCTTCAAAGCAATTGGTTCGTGGTGTCCCAAATTAATTAGGCTAACAAAATACAATCTTTATCTGTGTCCTTTAGAAAGAAACGTATTTGTTTCACCCATCGGCACATCACTTTGTTGAAAAAGCAATCAGTTTTACGCTCTGATAATTCTGTGGTTAACATTAAGTAAGACTGAAGCATAGACATCACTTTAGAATAAGCACATTGTTTAGGAGGAGCATTCATGGTTGTGGTTGAAAGACATTTTGACTAACTGTTGGAAACAGGAAACAAACACCGGTCTCCCATTGCAAAGTCCCACGTTTTGTTGTCGCTCTACTTCCTTCTTTGTTCCTGTCAGGAGTCATAATTACTGCGGCAGCTTGAACACTTTGTCACTTCAACTTAAACATGTGTCATTTTCTGTTCATTTGTGAAATGATTGATGATGTTGCTTGTCTTTGTGGCACAGTCTCTGACAAATACATGTCTTACTGTCAAGCTCTGTGCCGTCCTTTCATTGTAACTCCAAGTCAAAAGAATAAGTTGATTTCCACAACATCGAAGCCTCCATTTCAGGCAGCAGAAAAACAACAATTGATGGTGTTTTGGATTGGAATACTCTGTTGAGGTTACGAGTCAAATCATTTCATGGAAGTGCTGCATTTTCAATATATTGTATATGTGACCCTTAATGCAGGGTTAAAATGTGTTTTTCCAACTCTAAAGCTACTTAAATCTGATATTTCAAGGTATTTTCGTGTATATAATGTGATTATTCCAACTTTTTGCAGGGTTAATAAAAGGTTACTTATCCACTTACACTCTTTTTTGTGCCGGGGCTGTTTGGACAGGGTTGGCAGAGTTTCGAAAATAGCATTTCACAGTTTGGGGCAGGATAATTTCTCCTCTTTGATGATGGAGGTAGGGGTGGTGATGGAAGTGTATAGACAGATAGAGGGGTAAGGGGAAGGATAAAAACACCACGGGGATGATGGTAGTGTTTGAAAAGGGGATGGTTGGGTGGCTCTGTGTGAAGTTATATTGACAGAGGAAATGCAGACCAGAACTAAAAAGAAAAGATGTACAGCAGAGCGAGAGATGTAGGGAGATGTAAACAGGAGGAAATGCAGAAAGAGAGAAAAGGAGAGAGAGAGAGAGAAAGAGAGAGAAAGAAAAACGGGGGAGAGAGAGGGATCTGCATTGTGGCCCAAAGCTGAATGCTGCCTTTATGAGCAATAGTTAAAAGGACACTGAGGCGTGAGTCCCTGTAACCATAGCAACTTCCCAGGAGCCCTGTGACGGACAGATAATAGAGTGAGAGAGGAGTTCCTTTTCTCCTCTTCACCCCTCCCTCCTTCCCTCCTTCTCACTTGTTCTCACTTCCACTCCTCTCTTGGGCAGTTTGTTGGATCCACGCATCTTACGGGATTTTCCTTGACTCGGCTTGCCTGTTTTTTTTTTGCCTTTTATGTGCGCTCTGAAGTTTGAATCCCAGCCCAGCAAAGGCTGCTCCAGACAACTGTTGCCATAATTGCTTGTTGTTATCTCTCTGAGTCACTTTTATGGACTCTCAGAACTATTTGAGGACTTTATTTTTGTGCATCCAGAAAGCTGTTTTGTGTTGGCACAGGGAGAAATGTGCTCCAAAGGCACTGTCTCAGCCCGTGATTCCTTTGTCTACATTTCAGAGGCTGTGCTGTCAAACCATGGTGCTGCCGCCGAGACCAATCGCCCTGAGAATATGCAATGCTTAACAGTAAGTAAGATCAAACCTTTTTAACTGTCTGTGTGCGTGGGCCATGTAAAGCTTATTCCTTGCCTTTCTCAGCTGTGTTTTTGGATGCATGTGAACCTGAGTAATTGACATATTGTGGAAGTTAAATGTTTTTTGTTGACATAAATGTGTAATAATACTATTGCAATAGTTGTTAAGGGTTTTGGGGAGTATTTATCTTATCTTTTCTATTGATTATTAATTATTTGTGTATTTGTTTTAATTGTGTTTGTATGTGCGTGCACAGTGAATGAATAGGCCTGTATACTATAGACAAAGTAGTTGACCCGTGACATCGCACCATGTCCAACAAACTCATCATGCATAAACATGCCGTCAGTAAGATATTTACTGCATGGATTCCATGTTACACATTCTCAGCAACCATAGCAACTAATTGAATCATGCATTTAGGCTCGGAGCATTGAATGGAGCAAGATGTCATTTCTTGAGAGACAATGCACGTCAAAAAGTTCACTTGCATGTGAGTCACATGTGGAGCAGAATGATGATTTGTCATGAGAAAGGCGAAAAGCTAAATGTGCAGTCAGATGTGAGCCACATGTCCTTATCTGTTGGGTGAAATCACAAATCCTTCCTGTGCTCTGCCCACTCGCCCTTTACATCTTGTGGCTTCTTAGTTTTATGTTAATATCTGAAGTTGTGCAATTCTTTGAAGTCCATTTTCAGTGTTTTACTCTCTGGCTCGATATGGTGGCCATGCATTAATTAAACATTAATGAGGGAAAACCACTTAAACTCTTTACACAGACACAAGAGGATGACTGATGATACTCTACAGCTGGGGAATTGGAAAGTAATTATTTAAGTCTGTTTTCTTGAAAGCAGCAGTAATGATAACAACAGGAGCACAAGCATATTCACGTGTAAATACCTATTACCAATATTTACCTTGTCCACAGGATACAGTTATGGTTTAGGACATTTGATGTACACACTAAACAAAAGTAGGCTAAATATTTAATTTTTCATGCTCAGTCTTGTCACTTCTTATGTGACCTGCAAACGTTTCATGCTAATGTTTCATACTAATTCTTGATAAATCCCATCAAAAAAAAAAAGAAGCATCTTGGCCTGTAGGAAAAAAAATCATAGAAAAGGTTGCTAAGGGACATGTGCACTTGCTAACATCATTAGCATGTGCTGGCCTGGACAGCTAGCTTAGGATTTGTAGCCACTCGGACAGCTTCATATTTTTTTTTAGAAGCAGATGCATCCATCTGACTTGACACTGTCTGTCTCTTGTTTTTTTTTCAAGCTACAGTATCAAACGTTTCTTACATTGCCAATCAAAGACAATGCACAGCAGCACAAGAGCCAGCCCTCTGACAGGCCTGCAGGCTAAAAGAACCTAAAGCCTTTTTTTCTGTCTCAATAACAACATGATAAAATCCATATAATATTTGAAAATCACTTTTACTTTACACTCTATCTTCTTTGTTCTGACCAAAAATAGGCATGTGTTTTTCCTCTTGCCTGGAATGAGGGAACTTTAAACAACGATGATGCACCCTCTCTTCACTGTGTTAATGAGCGGTTTCTTTAGCATCTCAAACCTGTTGTCACACATGTGGAGTGGAGTGCAATGTGTAAATTGTACAATTATGTACTGGTATTGGTGGTTGTGTAGGTCTTAAATATAAATTTGGACCGCAAACACTTTGTTAATACCATACAGTAGTTAGAAACACTATTATGATAATAACAAGCTACACAGAAAAACAGCAGCATTAAAAAATCTGCTGTGGCTTCTCTTCCCACACGATGCCAAAATGGGTATAACTTCAGCAAAATCAGGTTTTACAGGTTAGGGTGCATGTGGGTGCATGTGTGACAGTGGCTATATTTAGATGTGGTCTGTATTTATTGTAAATCAGGGTGGGAAAGTCAGCTGGCACATATAAGGCATACAGTGTAGCATCTTTCTGTCATGGGTTTTTCTGTGGTGCAGCACATATCTGTAACACTAGGTTAAAGGTTAAAGATGGTGAAGTGGAGCATGAATCTAAAAGTTGTTTCCCTTCGCTTTTAAGTACTTGTCCACAGTTTCCTTTTTACAAACACTTTTCAATCCAACTGCACATTTAGATTTTTCTACAACGTATTGTCAGAAAACAGGCAGCACTTCAGCGTAAGCAGTAGCCTAATAAAACAAACTGACAGACCCTAAGTAAAGACACAGTGAAAACCACAACCACACATAACCGAGCCTGCTTATAGGAGAAACGGCCTAGTATGCTCCAAATATGCCGGCCACAAACAAGAAAGAATTCACATTCACACTCAGAAGTAAAGTGAAGCCTTAAACATTCAGTTTCCAATCACACAAACTGCTTAGAGGATGTAAAACCAGCAGAATGGGCAATACAGTAGCTCCAAGCATGGGATTATTTGTATAAGCAAAGACAAAATAAGAAATAGAACTTAACCTTAGTGTCATGTCAGTGGTGTAATGGACAAATGTTTGTTATGCCTTTGGAGTGAAACATTATTTTTCAAAAAACAAATTCTTGGCGGTGTCACTGGGTTCATTGACCAGCAGGCATTCAAGTGCAAAACAAGTTTTGAAATCTATTATTTAGGTAGCCTGTGTGTGATTCATTTATTGACAGCTCTTTTTCTGCGGTGTCCAATTTGTCATTGTTTTCCAGCAGAGCTACTGTGAATTATGATTATGTTCCTGCAGAGTCACACCACAATCTCACAAAAGACTGAATAAAGAAGTGTGGACACTAAAGTCCAACAATAAAATGAATTTCAACTTGTAAACTGATAAATGACCAAAATCAAACTAGAATCGTCTCTCAAGACAAAAGTTGTACCGTTATAACATCAAAACTGTGTGACTGTTTGTGAAGTTTAGATGGGATTAGTTAAATATAGTAAATTGGGGTGGAATGAAAAAAGTACATACACATCATTATGAGTTGGCCTCCCCGGTAGGTGACAGTTGGGCCCATTCACCAGATCGTAAACGTATCCGTGTTCCTTGTGAAACACTCCAGGATGCGAACTCATATGGAGTTACTGTAATAAGCTTGACTGGACAGGATTAGACAGAGGAGCTCACTTTACTTTCACCTTTCACACACTCTTACTCTCTCTCCACGCAATGCACATCACACACACACACAAAGTTAAGAATTACTTGTCTCATAAAGTTGTACTACTACTACTATTTGACCTTGTCCCTTTTTTCCCACTCTTTTATGTTTGGAGAGGCTTCAACGCTACATTGCATTGTGTATGTGATACACTGCTCTTGGCACAGTATATTCCAAGCTAAAGGTTTAGGTTCTGTAGAGCTGCTGCAGATTCAGTGCATGTCTTCCATTGCTAGAAGAATAACGATGCTGCATCCAGTACAGTACGTCAAGAGCTGGAGAGGCTTTTGAAGTCATATGGAAGGTGAAAAGGGCAGCAACGATGGGGTGCAGCATTGAGATGGAAAGGTTTTACATCCGTATTTGTAAATGCTCCTTTCCTCTCTCTTTCCTCTTCCCTCCCTCGCCTTTAATACTTGTTCTCTCTCTTCCTCTTTATCTCTGGGTGAATCAGAGTAACAGATGATTGTGTGGCTTGTGTGGGATAGTCTCAGGGGAGAGTTAAGGGAGGGGGGAAAAGCACATTCACAGACAGAATTAGGGGAGAATGGAAAACCTTTTAGACCTTCTCCTCTTTTCTGTACTCATTTTCTGTAGCCTTGTCCTTGCTCCCTTCCAGACCGCTGCGTATTTCCTCCTTCGCTGTTGTGGCCTCCCTCTACCCCCCTCCCCTCTTTTCCCTCTCTTTTCTCCCTCTGTCACCCCATGGCCGTCACCCATACAACACAAAGAGCTCTGTGGTATCATTAACTGCCCACTCTTTACCTACTCAAACATTTTTCACTGTTTGATGATGGCCTTACACGTGAATCATTTCAGAGATTTACACAGGGCTCATTTCAGGTTTTGGATACTTCAGATGTTGGTGAAGATAATACTTGATATCCACAAAGGAATGTCCCTCAGAAAACCACAAGGCTATTTCAAGAACATTTTCCTCTACATAGTCTACACTTTTACAACTTTCCTCTGCATTTTTGCTTAAAATCATTGCTCATATGTATTTAGGTAATTAGCACATTTCTGGGATAAATTACGCTTTAAAAATGTCACACTGGTCGAGCTCTGTTATTCTGCTTTGTCTGACTCACTGTGTGCTGAATGTTTTTTTCAATTTACACAAAAGAGGGTGGTGTGCTAATGATTTGCTTAAAACATAATTTAGGCAGGAATTGTGGGCATTTTGGAAAAATACTTGTGCTATGAAACTTCAGCTGTGATATTTAGAGAATCTCAGACTTTCTCTTTTTAAAGAAGAGCAAGAGCTAAATCCCTTTTTTGTTCAAACACTCTGCCATTGTTTGTCTTGAGTTTTCGGTATGCATGGTGTACAGTAGGTTGACTGAGTTACAGATATGACAGCCTGTAAGAACAAATCAGAACTGTCCAAGTGTTTCCAAAATGTGGGTATGAGAAAATGAGTGTTTTCTCGGATCGTGCCAGTGACCATCTGAACCAAGGATGATGAATTTGACACGCAGCACAACCAAGTGTTCATTTTCTCAGTTTCCTTGTCAGCATTTATCAGCTATGTTTACCAGCAAAAGGCTCATGTCATTGGCAGGGAGCAAAGAGTTCATGAATATTGACAATAGTTGCGCCCCGGACAACATGTCCCCCCCACATCACTTTGCCTGTCAGCTAGCATTAGATCCTAAACCATATCTGTGAAAATGGGTCTGACACTTCTGTCTGACGGGAAAGATGGGAAGGAAGGGTGAGGTGATCTCAAAAGAGGACAGTGAGGTTAGATTTTCTGGCCAGCGTCTCAGAATAAATGAAGAATGGTTAGTTTTATTGCCAGGACATATCCCTTTGTGAGTATTTTAGGCCCAGGGCCCAGGCTGTTCCAAACCCTCATCTGTTCTCTGCTAGATGCAGGATGTGTGCAGTCTTATCCTTACCGTTGTAATTGGAGACAACTTACAGTTTAAAGTTTAAACCACATACAATGCAAGTTACTATAGTGTTCACCACACTGTACACACTGCTTTAGCTCAGGTTTGGAGGTGAGTCGTCCATTAATCTTGAGTGGATTGATCCCTGCCAGTTCTTGTCCATATGTTTTGTCCTTGAGCAAAACCCTCGGATCACTCCCAATGGACAAACCAGAGCCTTGCATGTAAACTCTGCTGCTATTAGTGTGTTTGGGTCTGAATGAAGTGAATGAAAGGCTTTGTAAAGGCCTTTGTCCTGCTCAGGTTGAGCATTGGTCTGATGATCAACTGAATGGCTAACACACCTCAACAACTGTGAGGCAGATTCATGGTCCTTACATGACGAATCACAGTGAACTTGATGATCTCTTTTCTGCCCCCCTTGAACTTCATCCAATTCATCCAGAGGGAGCATACTGTGTCACAATTAGTTCAACATTTCAAAGGTCACTGTCACCTGTAATAATATAGCACCTTTAAAACAACCTATAGGTTGACCAAAGTGCTTTTCAGAAATAAAAAGCAATAAAATACTAAAGTATATTTCAAAAATACAATATACAACAAAGACAGAGGTTAAAGTATAAAATGACCAAATTACCAAATATCATACTGGTGTTACTATCTGCACAACTGTAAGCCAATGTTAGCATGCTAACATCCTAAGTGATGAGCATTATAAATCTATCTGCCAATGTCTAGTGGATATTAGCAATGTTTTTTTGAGCATGTTAGCATGCTGACATGACTGAGTGCTCCTTACAGAGCTGCTATCATGGCTGCAGATTAATTTGACTTTGCTGAAGCCTAGTGTCAGTCTGTTGCTGAGGCCACGGGGCTGCTCTTTTCTGTGCTCTCGTCCAGGAGGTTTTATAGTGTAGTTATGAATCCATATGCCGAGCTTTCACTGTTTGGATATTTAGTGCAACTTGAGCTGTGACCCTGAACTTGGCCTTAGACCCATCTTCTGTGTTCAGTGGCGTGGAAGACGCCTCCTCCTTTGATAGCTGTTTATTCAGGTCAGAAAGAGAGGGGGAGACCAAAAGAGAGAGAGAGAGATCCCACACTACTAACCACCAGATTGGCCTCGTCTGGCTCCTAGACAAGCTTTTCAAACTCTTCTTTCACTCCTCTCCCTAAGACATGCTTTCTTCTCTCCCTTTCTTCTCTCCCTCTAATCCGTCCTTCTGCCTATTTAGAGGTGAACAGCGCAGCGTGAAAGAGAGAGAAAGTGTTTTTTGTGTGCTTGACGGGTAACCCTCGCCCTTTTGAAAAGGCAAACAGAGAAAAGCTGCCATTACCACTGGCATGAAGGCATCTTAAGACAACAGCCTTTTCTGCCACTTTATTAGCATTGTAGAGACTAGCGCTCCTCGTTCACCCCTCGCTTTCTCTGTCACTTCTCTGTCCATGTTTCCATGAGCGAGAAATGATAAAAAGAAAAAGAGGCGAGCTGGGAATTTATAGTGTTGCCAAGGTTTAGCCTAGCCACAGGTTTAGCCGTAAATTAACAGGCATTTTTTTTCCTGCTGAGGTGTTGTTGTTTTCTTTCTGCACATTACCACCTCTTTCCCAGGCATATGGATATTGAAAACAAAAATAACAGTGATGTTTGGATAAGTGGAAGAGGAGGGGGGGATTGTCAGAGTTTGCAGACCTGCGAATTTCCGTACCGTGTGGTCAGAGGGCTGAGGGGGAGCTGTCGAAAAGGAAAAGCAGGGGAAATATGGAAGTTGAAAACATAACAAACAAGCATAATGTCTGGACGGAGACTGGGGAGTGTGGGAGCTAAGGTGGAAAGAGCTTGATGAGGTGTGAATTGTGATTGATATATAAATGTGTGTGTGTGTGTGTGTCTTTACACGTTACAGCACTGTTGACTTTCTCTTTTGTTGAGAAATGTGATCATTATAAACCGTTAATCTTCAGTTGTAAGCAATTAGAAACTTTTCCATTCACAATGTAAAAATGGTCTGAAGTTGAAGTGCGCTGTTAATGGTTTTCATTTTCCTGCCTGCCCAGTCATTCCTAATTAAAATCCTGCCTTTCTCACTCTAATTCAGACACGTCACACTTGTGCCACCTACATTAGTCACTACGGTGCATATTTGCGACTGACCGAGAGCTATAGCACCTCTCACAGCCTCATAGTGTGGACTCAGGAAGCAAACTGGCCTTATCGGGGGCAGGCACACAAAGCTGTCCTGGCTGTGGGGTGGCGAGGTATGCATAAGTGCATGTGTGCATGCGCATGTGTGTGTATGTGTGTGTCGGGGGGTGGCGGTGGGAGGCACTTCCTCCTATTCTTCTGCTGTTGAAGAGTTCCCATGAGTGCCCCAGCCAGGAGCTACAGTGTGGCCTGAGCAGGCCGAGCCAGCGCCAGTCTCGCCTGCATGACGCCGACACACACTCTCACACAGCTGATCTCAGGCGCTACTGCAACTGTTGCTGTTCAGGCCACAGAGCAAGAAACTGGACATTGTCTTTACGGGACAGAGCAAGTGCAAGAAGAGAGGAGAGGAATGGAAGCATAAAGGACAGAAGAAAGCAAGAGAAGACTAAAGTATCAAGAGGAGGATATTCATCTGTGGATGTAATAATGGGTACAGATTCATAAAAACTTGCACACAGGAATATGGATTGATGACGGCAGTTGTTGCAAACAAACCTTGAATAGAAAAAAGCGTGGCTGAAGGGTTGTCACAGAGTTTTGCTACCAGGAAAATCGAATCTAGACTCATTTGGGGAGAGCTGATGCAGAGTGCCGACCAGTTTGGCTGAGGCAGGGTCTCCAAGGACCATTATTGTCACACTCAACAGATTCCTGTTTTCCAGCAGCTTGGGAAACAATATTGTTATCTACAGCCATCTCAGCTGGACCGCACTAGACGCAGCAAGACCGAAGCCACTCCAAACACTCCTCCTACTGCTGCCACTGTGGAGATGATCCATAACACCCTGAAGTCCACTCAGCCGCCGGAGCACAGCCCCAGGAGCACACACTCGGCCGCACAAAGGAAGCTGTGGAGATACTCGGGCTGCAGGGGAGCCGCCGGCCAGGTGGAGAACCAGCGTCGCAGTGTGTGCGTGCTGGCCGCGGACTTGAACGCCGGAGAAGGGGGAGGAAGAGGTGGTGGTGGAGGAGTGATGCACACTATCCACGGGCTGTGTCACCTGTGCATCAGATGTAGGCTGCCACAGGTGTGTGTGTATGTGTGTGTGTGACGGAGGGAAAGGCGTGGGAAAGGAGGAAGAGAGAAAAAAATGGCATCCACTTCACAATGTCAACAGTGATTGTGCAAGAGAGTTTATGTATCTCTGATTACTGCTTTTGTCATTCATTTGTGGAATTCATCTGTAGTTTATCAAACTGCAGAACAGAATAGTATAAAAATTGAGAGGGTTATATCTTTGTTTGCGTACTGTAAAGTATTCTGCCATCACTATGCAGAGGAAAATGCACTTTCCACTGCACGTCCAACACATCCTGCAAAGAATAATTGCCTGCAAGCGACCGCAGGAGATCTAAAGCATGTGTGTTTCTTGAGTGGGGGAAAGCAGCTCTCTGTCCTTTACATTATTTATCTTCTCACATAAGTAAGTTCTTTATTTATATAGCACCTTTCAAGAGCAGAGATGTCACAAAGTGCCTCACGGAGAGAATACACAGTGAGAGAAGGATCTGATGGAGGGAGCTCACAGAATGAAAGCAGATAGCAAATATTTGCTATGATATGAGGATGATATGAGGATGCCTTTTTACTTATTCCACTTTGTGCCCACCTGAATTGCACATTTAAAGACCAGGAAATCAAATGTAACGATATTCAATATAAGTTAATTTCCTGGTGACGGACTAGAATACAAAAAAACAAATCACAGAGAATATTGGTAATAGTGGGCTTACATGACAAAAATGCTTCATGGCACATTAGTCCACTCGAGTGTGTGTGTGTTTGATGTCTTTGTCCTCGTCACTGGACATACTGACCCAGAAAGCTCGGTTTAACCACATACATTACATTGTGTGCGAGTGGCAGATTTGATTTGGTACGTGCACACCTGTTGACAGTTAATTTTACCTCTGCTGCACGGCTGGAACGCAGACAGGACATGCACCGTAATCATCAGGAGGAGATTGGCAGGATATTTTGCTCCTGGCTTCACGCGGTCGTGTCTGAGAGGACGGTGGAGCACTGAGGCATGAATGTAAAAAGGGAAAAGCTCTGCCTCACATGCATGAACTCGTACTGTACTGTACACACACACACACACACACACACACAGGGTGGGTGCTCCCATTGGGTATGTCCTAAATTCATTACAAGAAAGTTAAAATCTTGTGTCTCAGCCTAGTCAGTTTCTCCACAGTCCCTTCGATTCAATTATTAATTCATCAATAAGGCCCTGCTCACACAATATGAATATTTAATGCACGTGGAGAACTTTTCCCATTCATTCATGCTCATTCATTTTCAGAATTGTGTCTTGGGATTGATGCAGTGAGAAAGGAATCACTTAAAAATCATTCATACTAATTTATTGTATTATTTTAGCGTCCTCTTTTCTGTTCTAGTTTGAGAATAATCTGCTTTTATTTAGATGTGGAAAAGGGGGCGTGGGGCTGCTTCTCTTTGGCAGACCAAAGGGAATCCAAGTGGTTGGACCCCATTATGCTTACAAATTGAATTAGTGCTGTAAGGCCTCTGGAGTTTGGATGAATCGGTCCAAAATATGCAGCACTGAAGGTTTTCTTAAGAAATCCACATTGTCTGAAACCAGCTTTTCGTAAAAAGACATGATAGAACGATAGAACTAGATAGATAGATAGATAGATAGATAGATAGATAGATGGATAGATACTGTAGATAGATAGATAGATAGATAGATAGATAGATAGATAGATAGATAGATCAATTAGATAGAGGTCGATGACTCCGTCTGTTGTTTCCCTTCTGTAATTCCAGTGAAATGTTTTTTTCCTTGTGTACCATCTGTCGTACTATTTGTCTTTGTCGTGTGCTCTTTCACCATCACTTTTCAAAGTTCACCCTTTTACCACAATTTAATCTATTATTCATTTGTTTTATCCCTCTTTATCATCATTTTTCATCCCTTCTCCTACAGTCACTTTTGCAGTTTTTGTATATCTCCTCATTTTCTTTCACTGTTTTTGGCGGTTTATCTCTATTCTTGTCACACAGCCAAACTCCGAGATGATTAGTTTTTTACGCGTCTGTGTCCATACAAAAATATACACGCAGAGCATGCAGAGCCCAGATCATACAGTATGTGCACCCATATGTGTGTGACTGTCAGTGTTTCATGAGCCTGAGGGAAGGAAGGTTAAACCCTTATTATAAACGTTGCCCAGACGTGCTGTATATTCTTTCTACAGTACTTGTGGAATTGGTCCCTATGTAAATGTGTCTACTATATATATAATCATCTCAGCAAGAAATATTAAGACGTCATCACATTGACTTCATATGAGGATTTTTCTCCAAAATTTCACCAAAATTCAAAGAGGGTTCATAGAGGACAATCCTAATTTGTTTTGTTTTGCAGGTAAACACAGTCAGTTTTCATTATGTGTAGCCTGACAGTTATTTTTCAGCAATGTCAGTTTGGAAGTAGAGACAAGGGTAGAAAAATATGGTAAAAGAACTGTGGCCCCAAACAATGTGACACAGGGCACATAAAGGCAGTGGACTATAAGAAACCACGATCGTACCCGACATTTTAGGGTCATCCCAAGCTTCAGGCCCCTGAATAATCACTGTATTTCTCCAAGTCGCTGCATCTTGCTCATGGGTAGGCTTTGAAATATAGCAGCATATATTTGTAGTTTTCCTCTGCTGTAGATAAAAAATAGAAAGAGAAAGAGCTGTGTGTTTTGGGCCCCTGGTTGTCAGCAGATAAGATTGGAAAGTGAGATGTTTTGGATGGAACTTTGTTGACTCTGGCTCAGACTTTCGGGCACAGGTACCGAATGACGATGTTAGGTCAAAGAGAAAGAGAGACAATGGGAAAGGGGCATCGGCATTGTCTGTGTACTCTGGTACTCTCTGGTACATTTGAGCAGACAGTTTGTTGTATTTTAGAGTAATGTGTCATAATGTTGGGATTTGGCACACTTTGTTGCAGACATTGCTGATAGGATTTGATCGGCAGATTACACTGAAATCTGTCCACAATCTTTTTGAACAGAATTGGATTAAAATACTAGAAATATAGGGCACAATAGTTTGATATTATTTGGGCAGAGGTACTGTACGAAACAATCCTTAATCCTCCGCGGGGAGCTCCTTACTTTTATATGAAAAACATATTCTGACAGTGGATTATACACTCATTAAAACAAAGTACATTTTTAAGCAAGCAGCCCCTGACAGATGACATATTACTTAATCTTTAATTTATATTTTATTATAAACAGTTACCTGCTGTACGCCATAGTGCTATTTTGGCCTTATAAAGGAGAAGGTTAACTCTTTACAGTTGGTGTATGCAAGTACTGTAATTAGGCGGCCATATACTGGTTTTGCAACTGGTCTACAGAAATAACATTTTGTACATGACAAAAAACGTTATATATTGTTTAAAATGTGTGTGTTTTTGTGCCTGAGAGAGAAAAAAAAGAAAAGAAACATAAGTAATCAGCTTTTGGTAGATTCAGCGTATGGAACTCCCCCTAACTACTGGAAACTGCTGTGAGGACAGTTTTAATAGGAAGTAGGAGCAGAAATCTAAATCTACTTAATCATCCTGTAGGAAGGAAGTTGATTATTTTGCCAGCAGGGTACTAAGCTTTTGGTTTCTTGGGTAGTGGGGTGGGGGAGAGAATATGACCTCCTATGTCCCTTTCAGAAAGTAACTGTGTGTGTTTGTGTGTTTTGCAGGTGACCATCCTTCGAGGAAAGGATGGATATGGCTTCACCATCTGCTCAGACTCCCCTGTGAGAGTACAGGCTGTTGATCCAGGCAAGTTTGCATGCACACGTCAGTTTACATGAAACTCAACGTTTGGAAGAGGTTTAAATTTTGAGGTCTTCACTGCTCTTCACTGTCTTTGGAGTTTGGACATAGATTGTTTACCACCCCAAAATCAAACATTTCTGACTTTAAAAGCAGCCATAAACAAACTTACCATGCCAAAATAGATATGAGTGAAATACTTTCTGGCTATCAGTGAAACATTTCTTTTTTACTCCCAGGAAATGAAACAATTGATTTCTAGTTTTAATAATAATATTCCTAATGTGAAATATTTATTGATTCTTTCCCTGTATTCCAATTTAAAGGCACTAGACTATGTAAACAATACGGTAATGGATCATTTGACAGCGAATGTTGTTTTCGTTTCACTCTGACTGACCTGAATTTGAAATGTCACGCATGCACCCCGTACATCATGAAAGTTTCATGTACCTGTGGGTGATTTATTTATTTTTTAACTCCACTGGCTGTAGCTTTGAGAATTACCATAAGGACTGGCTCAGTCAGCGGGGTGTTACAGATAATTGGGAGCCAGTATGTCAAACGGGCAAGTTGGAGTCAAGCCCCCATGTTGGCAGGTGTTCACCCTGCAGCCATGTCTTTGAACAAGATCCTGAGTCTTAAGGCGATGGCATCGTTACTGTCCTTGTGGAGAGGTGAAGAGATTCAAAACAGAAGTTCACCTCACAAAACAACAGAGTGACTTATCGCTGTTGGATTATAACTTATTGTTTCATCTCTGCTGTGATTTGACATTCTGTACCTCCAAGACTGAAGGGACAATATTTTATACCCAAACATGAATGGAGTTTGAAAGTGTTCAATGATCTGAATCTTTTTTTGCTGTGGCTTCACTCTGGCAGGGGGTCCGGCAGATCAGGCAGGTCTGCAGCACTTGGACACTCTCCTGCAGCTAAATGGTCAGCCGGTGGAGCAGTGGAAATGCGTGGATTTAGCCCACGCTATCAGGTAATAATGACCCCAGCACACCAGAGGTTTATGGGACAATTAACACCAAATAGTTTGAGCATCTCACTCACAGTGGGACTAGTGATTTCTAAACGTTGGCATATATCTACTTTAATGATTCAATTCAATTCAATTCAAAAAACTTTATTGTCTATCACAAGGACAGAAAATTGTCATTAGTTTGGGCTCCAAAACAGTCAGACATACAAACACCAACATAAAAACTCACATTAAAAAATCTCACATAAAAGCTATAAAATTCACATGACGCTCACATAAAAACTGAAACAGCAAGTAGATCTTGCCCTAAAAACAGGTATCTATTGCAGTTATTGATGCAGTTAAATTTCAACTTATTGTATCCTTTTACAAGACTGCAAGTTTATGTTTTTTTTTTAAATATATAGTGTAATATGGTATTTGAAACACTTTTGATGTAACTAAGGGTAAATAAATTCATAAAAATAAATATAAAACATTATAGTCACTCCTTTAGATTTTGTTGATATTCATCTTTCTTTATTTCTCTTTGCAGAAATAGCGCCAATGAAATCACGGTGGTGGTGTGGCGCACTGGTCCCTCGGCGAAGCCTAATTTTGAGGGCCTCATACACCGGCCCTCCTATAAGTCCTCCACCTCAAACTACGATGCTCCGTCGCCCCCCACCCGCAGGCGTGTACCAGATGTCGGCACCAGCAAAACCCCCCCAGCCGTGCCGCCTCTCCCAGCCCACCACCGTGCCACCGCCGCCCGCAGGCTGCTGGTCAACGGCTCCGAAGCCGGAAACAGCAGCGGCGGCATGGGCATGGGAACCCTGGCGTGGGGGGCGCAGGGAGGGTCGGCCGAGGAGCTGGACGGGAAACCTAGACTCCTCCACCACCCTCACACCGCCACACTGAAAGGTACCAGGGTGAAGGCGTCCAACGGGGACAACTACATCATCCTGGCGCCCATCAACCCTGGAAGCCAGGTACCGCAGACTGGTGGTGGGCTGCACCTTCATCATCTCCTTCGTCCTTCTCATCCTCACCATGGTCATATGGTGGCTCATCCTAGATATGTCTCCTTACCTTTCATCCCTGGTGCTGATAGATAGACGGACTGTATTTACAGTATGTGTCCACGTGGCCATGTGGGTCACTGCTGTCTCACCGATTTGTGCTTTACTACATGTTTTGACATACTACATATATTTTAGTCATGTAGATATTGGCCTTAGACCAGGAGGAATCATAGACTATAATATATAAAATGCAGTTGTTGATAATAATTGTATGTCTGTATGTACATTATCTGACAACACTTATCTTACAAGTATCCTATAGATAAATGATCTGTGTGCCATGGATTTTACATCGGTATTTTAAAAACAAATAGTTTTGGTATTTTAGGAAGAGGGATAAACACAACAAAATAACAGCTTTTATGCATAATTCACATACACTACTCCAAGACTGGTCCGTTGCAGTTTTACATTGAGCATAACATGTTTGTACATGAACAGTATGACATGTACATGGGGTTTTTATATAGCATGTACTCATGGTTACATCTAGTGACATCATGTATATGAGCTAAAAGCTTTCATCATAAATACAAAATAAAGCAAACTCATAAAATCAAAAAGGCTGAACTCAATTCCTCAGCTAACCCCTCTGTACCAAACAATACTAACCCGTTTAACAAACTTATTGCACTGAAAGATCCAGGATGTGTGAGTCAGTCACCCTGCAGCGCCCCCTGTCTTCTGTTGATTGCAATCTACAGTTTCAACCAGTTGCTCAAGACTTCCAAAACACTTCTAACTCACTAAATCCTTCTAATTTCCCTTCCTCTTTGTTTCATTTCTACTGAGTTTGGATGTGACTTGAAGGTTGTTTGTGTGTGTGCTATGTGTCTGTGTGTTCCTCATGCCTTGTCCATCTCCACTGATAAGTTCTTGACAGGTAAATGACGAGGCAAGGATTTGGTGAGATTTGTTTTGGCCATCACAGGCTAAATATACCAAAACGCCCATGGAAATGGGTCATGGTGACTTATCACACCAGAATAATACTCTAGTCTAGCTCACTAAGTGATGGCCTTGAATGCCCCCACCACAGATAACATTTATCCTAATATGATGGGGAGAAAAGAGAGCTAATGATATGTTATAAACATCCCGTGACTTTCCAACCCCTAGTTAACCTCCTGTATTAATCTGAAAAGCCCATATGACGTGGTGGCAGCTTTCTCTCTTTACCCCCTCAGTTGATTGTTATATGATGTGACAGATAGAAACCATCACTGCCTCACCGAGTCCAGAGCAATTGAAATGGGTTCATTTGACTCCTGGAGACTAAATTCAATGTCAAGCAAGAAAGCATAGATGATAATATCCAGCTTGGTCCTGAAACACAAGCCCATGGCATAGCAGCACCGAAAATGAACGCGTTAGCACCACAAACACTATGAATAAAAATATTTTAGAGAACCTCATACATTCTAAATTTAGAGAAAAAATGAAGCATATACGATGAAATGAAAGCTAATTTACAGATCATATGATCTATGATACTAAACTATATTCAATATAAACAATTTAGTTATAAGACAATGACATACTGTGTCTCATGTCATACCTTTCATTTGTCTATTCCATTCTTGATGTAGATTAGATGTCAGATATGACTATTGTTTATATCAATGTAATTTCATATTACTCTTCTTTCAGATCTTGAGGCCTGTTTACCAAGACAACCAGGGAACATTAGGTGAGACATTCATTCCCCTGCGATGCTTTGTTAATGGCTACAGTGAACTCTGCCGGGTATTTTGGCTGAAAGCCTATGTATAAGTTGGCTGTCATGCCTTTTATTATTTTGGATGGCACCCAGAAGTAATTAAAAATTTGACTTCACATTTCAGGTTATTTTTAGTTTAAAGAATATGATTATATTCACTTAACATTTGGCACCTAAAACTAACCTCAAGTTGAACTAATGTCAGGATCACAATGAATGCAAAATACTTTTGGGTCCCACTGCCTGAATCGTGTTCTAAATGAGTTACAGCAGTAATTATCACTTTTTTAGTCCTCTGATATGATGTTATTGCTGGAAGCTGGCCAGTGTAACAACTCATAAAATACCAAACATGTGTCCTCTGTCTTGTACACCAACTTTGGAGTCTTATAAGACAAACACAAGACTTGTATGTGAGATAGTGACCCTGAAAAGCAGCTGGAGCCTGGAGCTAACATAGCTACATAGCTGGTAAAGTTAATCCAGTAATGAGAAATTAATTCTTCCCAGCAGGACCCGTGGAAATTTGGGACATGAAATTCTGCTCACTTCATTTTAATTTTAACTTTATCTGCACCCATATTAATTAGCGGTTATGATCAGTTGATTAACAGCCTCTTGCACTTGTGGGTAACCAGTCTGATGACTGAACTGCTAAGCTTGTTATTCACTGCACTCTGTTTTCACTGTGCTAGTAGTTATTAAGATTAAACAAAAGTGTTATTTGTTTCCCAACATTTGCAGTCTTAATACTGAGTTCACCCTCTCCTGGTTTCATCCTTACTGTATATACTGTAGTGTGCAGACATGAGTTGGCCTTTGATCTTCCATTCTGACTCTTGATGTTTCCTCTTTTTGCTCCGCAGCTGCCAGGTTATATCCACGGCAGGCCTCTGTTCCACAGCCCCAGGGTGGAGGTGGGGGTGCCTTCTCTGGAGGCACGACTGCTGGTTTTGGAGGAGGAGGAGGAGGAGGAGGTGGAGGAGGAGGTGGTGGTGGTGGTGGTGGGGGTCTCTCCAGCCGCACAGGCTTCCTACGACGGTCTAACAACTCCAAGACAACAAAAACATCGTCCACCTCCACCGGTACCGGCATGTCCAACTACCCGCAGCAGAATGCCAACTTTGCCAATTACCAGAACTGTACCATCGTGCGCTCACACACTCCACATGGCAATTATGGATATGTCAAAGTGGCCCCCAAGATCCTTATCTTCCCCATCTTTGTTCAGGTAGGCCAATTTGTGAAAACGTGTGTGTGTTTTCACAGCGGTGAAGTTTGGTTGCTTTACAGTCAGTTTTGCACATCGTATTTTGCAGTTTTAGTTATTCATTGTATATATTTTAGGGGAAACAATCATATAACAATATTTTTTCACATACTTTACAATTGAGATCCTAACCTTTGTACTGAAATAGGTTCAGGTGTAATTTACACTTCTATTTTTCTGCAGATTAAACAAATAAGCTTTAGTTAGATTTAGTTAGCTTCAGACCCAGCTAGGGTAGCCATTTCCTTCCATTTCCATTTTTATGCTAAGCTAAGCTAACAGGCTTCTGACTAGAGCTCCATATTTAATGGACAGATATAAGAGTGATATTAATCTTGGCCTCTAGCCCTTGGCAGAAATAGCCAATATATTTCCCAAAATGCTAAATTATCATTATACAGTAACCATATGCCGTAAAAAGGCAGACAGGGGCAAGAGGGGAACGACAACAGTGGAATCCAGATGCAACAATGCAACAGACGGTGGTATCCTACAGAGAGGATGATCATTTTTTTCTTCTTCCACATTTCAGTCAAAAGGAAGTGGAGAGAAGACTTTTGTGGTTTTGCATTTATGAAATATGAAATATGTTGACCCTTCTCTCTGAGCGTCTCACATTTTAGAAGCCAAGAGGGCTCTATTTTTATACATAACACATTTTGGATATGCAGATTTTTTTTTTTTGGGGAGTCTCTGCCTTGGGCTACAGCACTTATCAGTCTGTGAGGAGAGAGAGGAAAGTGGAGAGTGAAACCAAGAAGGTCAGTGTTGAAAAACAGAGTTACAAGGACTGTTATGATCTTATCTTTTATATACAGTACAAGAAGAGAATTAACTGTATGACTATACGAAAGGGATTATTTTTGGTTTGGTGGACAAGCTGTATTTTCTAAAGTTCAGCTGTGTGCAGAAAATAGTTAACTAACACTAAATATATTTAGTTTAGTTTGATAATGAAAAGGGAAGCAAAGGCAAGTTATGTTAAGTCATGTGTCACTGCAACATGAGTACAATAAAATAACCAAAGCCCATGAGACCAGATAGGTGTGATATAAAACACTTCAGATACATTTAGCCATTCACACTCTCACAGTTCGGGGGCTGCGGTGGTACTTCCTGCTCATTCACGCAGACATGTGCAGCCCTGACCCTGCTTCATATAGACACATTGAATTAGGCCTTTTTTTTTTTTTTTCTCAAACCTTGGACTTGAGAGGAAGTCCCCTCCTCCCACGTTGTTGCACTGTTCATTTTAAGTGTCGTGTCTTGTCATACTCAGACCACACGTACAGCCGCGCAACTCGCTGTCTGTCTTCGTAGAAACTGTTACAGTTGTGTTTCCCACAGCACAGAAAGACTCAGTGTTATCAGTGTGACAGATCATTTGGATTTGGGAGCTGAAATGGATTTGGTACTGAAACTTCTTCTCTCATCAGTAACAAGTGCAATATTATCCTCTTGTATTTTATCTTGACAAAATGCTCAACATATGTTCTTGATTCTGATCACACACAACTGCTAACGGTAATATTACCAGCTAGATATGCTTGAGGTCATTGATATCTGATTATTGATATCACTTCTCAGCAAATGAGCCTCAAAACTACTTCCAAAAACTGTACATCCTAATCTGTCTGTGTGATCTGTTGTTGTCCAGCCTCTTGACCTGTGCAGCCGGACACTCATCATATCTGAGGAGATGATACTTCATGAGAGCAAGCACCACTCTCTCAAGGTAAGTGCCATCAGCGCAGCTATGATGCTAAGCCATGTGGTTTGTCTTTGTCTACGCATGAGACGTGAGCGTGTGTTATTATTAAAACATTTCTGTGGGTACGTTTGCTCCACTTTCTGGAAATAATTTGGTTTTGAAGCCCTTTCTTTAGTTGTTGTTGGCCAAGCAATGTCCAAAACTTTACGCTCGAAAAGTTATCTAAAACTAATCTGAAGTAAAATCAAAACCAAAGGCAGTGCAGGATTGGATCTTGGTGATATGAGATTTTTTTGTGCTTTTTCCGAGACTTTTATGATTTGATTGATACAGGAAGAGCGAGACCTCGCCTCCTTTCCTCTCCTTTCCTCTCCAGATTGCAGGAGCCAAACAGAGTAGTGGCAAACATTTTGTTGGTGTGTCACAAGTGGTTATGTGCTTTGTTTATTTAGTCAAACTGGAAGTGACGGTCCATTGCTACGATGCACATCTCAAGTCAAATTGTGTATGTGTTTTATATAAAAAGGGAGAACAAGTACAGAGCAACGTCCTGAGAGGAGCTGTCTGAACATCTGAACATCTCTGATGACTTTGCAACTATCCTGAACTATCAGGCCCACATGAGTTGAGAAAAATGAATCATTGATGAAGGAGGAGTTTGTCTATGATCTGGCTATCAAAGAAATTCTGTTTAATCTATCCAAAGAAACTGCAGATTCATAGAGAGACACGGCTGGTCAAACGTTTTAGAGCAGACAGATTTTTACATGTTTTATTGAAATCTAAATAATTCAAGTTCAGTGAATAATATTAAATAGTACAAAGGTGAGCAGTCAACTGCCTGGGGTAAAAAGAAAAATCGATTAAAATGACCCAAACTGAAAAACTACATCAATTATTTTCAGGGGGGGATTAAGAAATTGGTTCATTTACAGCTTTCCTGTAACAATGGAAGTAAATGAAGCCTTGAAAGTTAATGTAAACAATTCCCACAGGTTTTGTTGATGACTTACAAACGCCCTGTCTGTACAAAGGCAGTGGAACTGATTGTGTTACTACATCCTCTAATGCATTATTAGGACAATACTGTGCAGCAGGAAGTAGTACTGTATATTACTGAATGGACAGGAGTGCCAGTCTGTTCAGCTGCTGAATGAGTCAAACATTTAGATTAAATTTAATTCACCAAGAATATTCAATGATTCCTTGTTTTTAAACTTTCTGAAACACTGAGACAATCAATTATGGAAATTCAAACAATTACAAGGAGAAATGGAGCTAAACCTTTGTTCGAAACCTTTTGACTAGAAGTGCATATTAATAATCCTTTCACAAGGAGGTCGCCATACAATGATATTCTGCTTTATGATGTATTTGACATGTCATGAATATCAGAGTGGAAAATAATGTCATGTAATAATGAAAACTTCTTTAACAAAAGTAAACAAGAAAGAAATAGCTAAGAAATGGCATTGTTTATATGCCTGGAGGATTTTACATGTGAATCATGTGAATTTGTGTTTGCATGGCTCACACTATATGTGGAAAGAGGGTTGTTGTATTGAATGAAGCCCTTTCCAGTTCTCTAATTTGCCCTGTCAGATAAGTTTTGCTCTGCGGTGCAGTGAAGTGCATTGACTGCTGGCATGGAAGGTAATTCTGGCCTCTCTCTGGGGTCAGTCATAAAACAAATATTTAACAGCCAGTGTTTGTCAGGAAGGAGTTTCTCTCCACTGTGCCAATTTATACAGGCTGTTTTTAATGATCTGTCCATGTTGTTCCAGCTTTTACTCTTTACTCACCAGAGTTGTGTAAGTCTGCCCCGGAGTCAGATGCAGACACTGTATTGTTTGCACCACATTAAGTTTAATGTCTGAACATAATTTATAAGCAGAACATTGTACTAATTGGATTTAGTCCAAAGTGACCAAAATTCCCAAAATAGACTTTTAGTGGATTAAATATTAGTAATGCTTCAAAGTTACATATGGACGGAACACACCGAAACAGATTTAAATAGCTTACCATTTTATTTCTACTAATCAAGTTATCATGTAAATGGTAAAATCAGTTTAAACCTGCTAATTACACTATACAGACAAAGCCATACAGTTTGTGTTGGACCGTGATGAATAAAAGTGGTCAGTCACAATTCAATTCACATTTAAAAATCAATAGAAGATTGCAGCATATTGAGTACAGGATGCATGCAGTACTGTAGTTTTAATCTAATAACATGTTTTTAATGTTATCAGTAATGACATAGACCAAATTGATTTATGTGTATACTTGACCTAATGACCGAATGGTGGATGGATTCTTAACAAACTCACTGTTTGTTTTAGTATGGGTTTAGGATTGTCACTGAACTACAATGAGAGTATCACTAAGAGCGAGAGAATAAAAGGAGCAAGTGCTACATTTTAAGAACATTTTAACAATGTATTTTCATGTATTGTATTCAACAGTTTTCTCTGTGTGAAAACTGCTCACTGCCTCTCTCTCAGAGGCTTTGTCCTTGTTCTTTACTTTTACTTGTTTACATCCTCTTCCACCCACTCAAACCTACACACACACACTGGCAACATCTGAAATACCCCCTCTGCTATCTCACCCTTCCGAGGAAGCCACCAAAGCAAAAGCATTGCCTTCAGTGCCCATCGATATGCATGCTGTGTTACTTTGGAAGCAGTCTCACATAAGCGACCACAATGCACACATCTAGACTTTTTATTATCTCCTTCTTTTTCTTTATTCTTCATGCTTCTTTGTTTCACTGTAATTAGATTCATGACCGTGGGCCATGTTGCAGACATGCATGCACAAGGCTAACACAAGGGTAAATGTATTCGGCCATACCTATGTATGTGTGAACTGCATTTCCTGTGCTAAGCCCCCTATGAGGCTGAGGCTTCTTCAGTGTGATGGTGTTGTGCACATCACACGAGAATGCAGAGGTGTTAGTGTGAGAAGTTATTACCTAAAGGTGTAAAGTCATAGTCAGATGATGTGAGACTACAGACTTCTGTATGAAATTAAACAGTGTATATTCCCCCCCCTCCCTCCTTGTCTCCTTTTCAACCTCACCTACTCCTCCCCTTCTTTTCATCTTCCTTTTTAAAAACTTCCTTCTTCCCCTTTTTTTCATCTTCCTCCTCCAAATCTGCCTCTCCAATTTCTTCTTTTTAGGTCACAGTGTTTGTCTACAACGACCTGATGTTGGTTACAAGGGAAGATGAGCCAGGCAGATGTAACGTTCTTCAGAGTCCACTGTTCCTCAGACAGCTCCGACTCCAGGACGGTACGTAAGCAAAGGGGAAATCCTGGATTTTGTTAGTCTATATAAGTATGTCAAAGTGTTGCACAGAATCATATTTTCTTCCTCTGAATTCCTAAATATAAAATTCACAGCCACTGTAAATTGACTGAGACATAAGACGTAAAAGGGAGAGATGAAACTATAAGATTAAATCTGCATTACTACGTCAACAAATTTGTTAAAGGACCAAAAAACAATAAAACATTAGCCAAAACTTAATCTGTAACTATATCTCCAAACACTCTTATCTGTATTTTACCATATTAGACTATGTTTGGTCTTTTATAGTTAAACACAGAATAATTGTAATACTTAAACACACAAATAGCACGATTGGAAATAAACATACAGCAACCATGATTACAGCGATGGTTTCAGCTCAGCCTAACCAGAGGATATTTAGGGAAACACTGCCCAAGTTCCTGTTGCTTTGTCTTTTTATTTCACCTTGGTGTAAACAACCATCTCCTCTGGCAATGTGGAGAGAATAGGCCGGCCATCGGGGCTGCGCACAGCGTAGGCAAGTCAAATAAATAGGGCTCACTGTAAATATCTGTGTTTAGAGTGGTGGGCGGAGACATGGGTGAAGTTTGGAGTCATGCTTAGGGCACAGCGAGGGGAGAGGGGATGCACTTAGACCCGTGCTGCTGCAAACGTAGCAGTGTATACTGCGTGAAAGTGCCAAATGCTGTTTGACAGTAAAGCAGACTAAACAGCAGGGTGGTAGTGTCAGGATTATGGGATTGATTTAGAGGGATAACAGGTGTTGGGATGATGCTGTGTTCCTCGCTGCAGAGTAATGACTTTAAAGGCAGTTTAGTGATCAGAGTCATGTGTGAGTGTAGAGTGGGAGGGGGGAGATCTCAGTCCTTCACTCACTACAAACCAAGTCTGTTTATGATTCATAGGTTTGAATGTTTCATTCAAAGGCCTGGCCTGACCTTCAGTGAATAAATCCCCTTACTGTACTTGTGGTTGAACCCACTGTCTTTCTCCTTTATACTGTAGAAGGTGAACAAACGTTGACTTTGACAAAAATCAATCATAGTGTCCAAGGGTAGGTCTTAAGAGCAGATAACTCGCTGTTCTCACCATGTACTGTGCTGAGGCAAAATCAATTTTTCACATTTGGGAAAGAGTGTCCAAACTTTTGATGGGTACTCCATATAAACACAGACAAATGAGCATTTCTGCTGAGTCAGGCTCATGACAATGCAGCTACTTTGTGATCTTTTGTCAGAATCAACAGAAATGCCAAACACAGGATAGCATTATTGATTGCAGATACAAAGCAGCAATATGTAAACTACAGTCATTGTGCAGCTGAGGTTGACACACTGAGGAATAACGTTAAGAGTGAACACTCCAGTTTATGAATTCAAAACACAGATAGCAGCCTGAAGGTGGGTGGTCTCGGTCTGAGCCCCTCTGCCCTCCCCACGGAGATCGCTGTGTCTCCTCTGGATCACTTCTGACCTCCACCCCTCACCCAAACAATCGGAGAGATCACCAGGGTGGGGATTGAGTAGGGTTTGCGTGTCTGTATGTGTTTCATGGTAGGACACACACACACAGACACACATCTCCACCCTGCTGCCTGTCATTGTTATTTGGCTTCGGCAGCGTCACTCAGGAAAGAGGCGCCGGGGGATTGTGTTTGTTTCAACAAGGGTGTGTTTGACATGTGTGTGTGTCTGTGTGTGTGTGCGTGCGTGTAATGACACAGTGTGAGTTCAATACAGGGGCTTTCCTGTGTTCCTGTCACCTCGTTACTGGGCTGAGGAGCGTGGGAAGTGATAGCGATATTAAATAGAGTGATGTTAAAAGACAGGGATGGATCATTATCGACTAAACAATCTAACAAGACCACCTCCACCTTACAGTTCTATCGCTATGATGTAAAAACTTTTGACAACCAAGAAGTGTAAAATTAGCCAGAGGGCAGATATGCCCTACGAGGAGCAGGATGGTTCTCTCACTTTTGGGGTTTCTGTTTTCAATTGACTCATGAGAAACTGTGATGCCCACACCTTTGAAGTGAATACGTATGAGATGATAACTTTTAGGACATTGAGAAGTTGATATATAAATATATAACAATAATCAAAACTTCTAACAGTACCGTCATTTCGTTAAAACTGAAAACATGTACAGAATAAAATATCTACCTGAGATCATCAGTGCTCTGTTGGTCGAAGGAAAATCAGAAAGATATCCAACAGTGACCTCTGCTGCTGGTTTGGAACGGAAACACAAGTTTTCAGATTTGTACAACACAACACTACACATGAGCTCTGCTGTCTCTGAATCACACACTGATCATGATCACTCCTGCAAGAGGGGGGTGTTACGCTCCAGAGGTATTTTTGTTGTTGTGAGACTATGTAAATTATAGCCAACAGGAACGAAGAGAAAATTAAAGTGCTGCCCCTGAGCTTTCATTGCCATCCTATCAGATGCTGTTGTCTGCTGTCATAGTTCAGGGTGAAAATGCAGAAGCTGGATTCATATACCGTCCTAGGAGAATAATAAACACGTAGATTATGTACTACAGGAAATAAAAAAAGCTGATGTGTTCTTTTCTCTGCCGGGAGCAGGACAGCACGCTCTGTTGTGAGACTGAGCATAGAGAGTGTGCAGTAGTTTGATGAGTTATAGATCCCCTCTAGACGTATTTTAAGACATAATGTGTTCTGTTTTAGATAATAACTTATGTCTGATATAAAATAAGTAAATTTACTTTGACTAAAATTATTGGTAAAAATAATTTTAAAAAACATTCCTCTTCCTCGCTTCAAAACTAGAAACTGAAGTAGAAACTGACACGCCTTTCAGATTCAGATTCACAGGCTTAGTTCACATTTTTCTGAGTCTCTTGATGCTCACATGGCAAAATCTGAAATCGTGCTGAAATCATTCCTCCTCTCCACACTCGATGTAACTTGATCCCGTCTTAATGGAGTCTTAACAGCATTTTTATCACAAAATTTCCCCCTTTGTGTTACTATCACTCCTCTGCAGCTCAGCGACAAAACATCATGGTGCACGTAGTTACTGTTGATAGCACCCAAAATGCATTTCCTGCCTTTCTATGTAAATTTGAATCACCCACACAGAGTGGCAGCATCATTTACAGATCATGCATTCAGTGCATGAGTGTTACTAAAGGCCTGGAAAACCTCTCTCTGTCGTGGGGTCTTACAGAACCACATCATTTTCTGCCAAAGCTAGAAGTGTTTTGGTAATTTCACAGGAAAGATTTCTGTTTCGGTCTGAGATCATCTCGCTGGTTTGAAGTGGACTGGGTCCATTTTGAAAGTGGCACTGTCACTTCTGGTCCATAATCAGGGTGTGGCAAGAATTTGATGACTGATTACTGATGAAGCAAAGCAGCTGAGTTTTTTTCTGAGTTTCTTCAATTATAAAGAATGATTATTATAAGGTCAACCTTAAAATATGTTTTTTTTTAAAGGTATGATTAGATAAAAGATGGATAGATGGATAGATAGATGCTCCTTTGTACCCATTGCAATAGACAGATTTAGGTGAGAGAGTCATGTAGAGTGGAATAGATGACTCCTGTCTGTCTCAAACACATTTAATCATTTTAAAACTCACCTCGGGGCCGAGCTGCTCCTCAGCCTGATCAAGACAAGATTGCTAGTCATGGTTAGACTGCTGGCTTGTTTGTGTGCTTACTTGTAATAAAATAGCAAACATCACCACCACATACAGTATAGATTATGTGGGTGCATGTTTGAGTGTGTATCTGTGTTGGAGGGGAAGGATTATTTGATTAAATCCATTTATCTTGACTCCAGACCCACAGGCCTGTCTCTCAGAGCACTCCCTCAGTGAATTATGGGTGGATGTCTATAAGGCTGACATACTGTAAAAGCTTTCCATCAATATAGGCATTTTGGTAAAATCGTAATCGGAAATCAATGCGCTTCAAAAAAAGAAAGGAAAAAAAAGCTGTTTTATGCAGAAGAAGGAAGGAAGGAAGGGTGAGCATGAAAATGAAACAGAGGAAAGAAGGTTGGGTAGTTGGCAGGAAGGAAAAAAAAGATGACATGAAGAAAGAATTTGAATTAATCCCTGGCGTCACTTTGTTTTACAGATTATGCTGAAGAACTGAGATTCTACCTTATTCACATGACAGAGGTAAGAGAAAAATATTGTGTGTGTTTGTGTTTGTTTTGCAAGAAAAAGAGTGGGGAAAGGGGAGGTCTAATGTGAACAGCCTATTTCGTCTGCAAGCCGGAGGGGCAATTGACTCTGATGGAAATCACATTACAGAGGAGACACAAGGATTAGCAGAAAGCTCTAATGAAAATGTCTTTTCTCTGCACGTCTTTGTCAGATCAGACTCCATCTCAGACTCTCTAGTCTCTATCACACATGCCACATCCATTTGTTTTTTGATATATTATAGAAACACAGCGTGGAAAGGTTTACTGATTGCACCGTCAGGCTTTTGGTTATCTATTTATCATCATTGTTCAGGTGGAGAAGTATTTTATAACTTCAGATTTAACAGAATCATCATTTTGCATCAAGCTGAGGACTATACAGCCAGTTGATATATACTTACACAACTCTGTGGCCTGGGGATTTAAGTATTCACTACATTATAAATGTGTTCGAATGCAGTGCAGCTATTTTTCACAGTGGTTTGCTTTGTTTACACAATCATAGTTATGACATTTATGATAAATAATCATCCATTCTTCCATCCCCTCCAACACCTTTCAGGCTATCATTTGAGATGAAAGGGAAAAGCAGAATTATTAATATTACATTGCTGTGTTCACCAATTATTTAACACTGAAATGGCACTTTAAAGCCTAACATTTTTCCATTGTCTCAGCAGTATGAAAAATGCATGGCCACAACAGAGGTGAGAAATGGTCTCAGTAAAAGTTTAAAGGCAAATTCATACATTGTGCAGCAAAGAGGGAAAATGTTTAAAACCATCACAACATAGTATATATCAAGATGTTGTTTGAGATGTGTAATACACATCACCTCCATGAATACCTGCATGTGCAAAACACTCCTGTCCTTCACAACCAGCTGAAATATTTATTTCACATGATCAGTTTCAGAATCACTCAAGATATCAATGGGATTCTACAGCACGACCTGTCCTCCTGGTAGTCACTGAAATGTTTAGACAGTAGTCTTCACATGAAAAATTCAAATCAGCTGTACTCAGATGGAGTTAGAGGCAGCTTAACAGCAAGCTGCTGGAAAAAAGGCAGAAACAAGAGGGTGTGATGCTCTGGTGGGATTGGAGCTTTGGAGTCTGTTTTTCAGCCGTGAATTTTTTTTAATTTTATAGTCTTTTTAATGACGGTGTTTGCAGGTGGTACTGTAGTAGCCAGTCCTCTGCTTTCTCCTCAGCAGCCCCTCCCTTTGCCTCTACTGTTCCTCATTTCTGTTTATTGCATTAAAAAAAAAACCTAGGTAAAGTGCACCATAAGGGAATGACACTGCAGCTTTCATCATCTTTTTAATGTTGCCATACGTTATGTTTTCATCACTTCTGCTCGTGGCTTTTTTGCGCCCTCTCCTGCTTCATCTTGCACACATCTCTCAAGCTGCTGTTTGTGTCCAACTCTAACAGCCGCCACACACTCTCTGGAGCCACTTCACAGATTCCACTATGTTATGGTGTCTGGAAGATTCTCCTGATGTGAATTATGTAATCTGGCACAGCATAAAAGTGAGCTGCAAACTGCTCATGCTGCATTAGCATTAGCATGCTGCAATATTAGCATACATAGTCCCATGATTCTTGTACTAACAAGGATACGTAGCTGGGTGGCACCATGGTATCCAATCTCAATCCCTAATAATATCGTAGTATTTACAAGTAACTGTAATTTTTCTGTGGAGGATGGCTTGATAGTAATGAAAAGCCTGCCACCTTTATGTTTTCAACATTATACTAGGATGGAATCAAACCCAAGATCAAGGGGTAGTTCTTTAAACAATAAAAAATAATGAAAGAAAAGGTTCTTTAAAGGTACGATATGTAAGAATGTGGCCAAAATTGTTGCTGCAGTCAAATTCAAAACACAGCAGCACGTTGTCCCCCCTCCCCTCCCCACCAGACTCCAGGTTGCCAGACAGCGACGCGCTAACCTCCGCTCTGCTCACTCAGTCAGTCTCAAAGCAGAGTAAAAAGCTAAATATTCATCAACAACCTCACTGTTTTATTGCTCTGACTCACAGTAACTACGAGCGGAGTTCACGTCACTCAGGTGATCTGCAAGTTATTGTTACATTCACCGCTCCTACGCTGTGTCTGCAGCGCTGACACACGCACGCACGCACACACACACACACACACACACACACACACACACACACACACACACACACAGACACACACACTGTAACCCCGCATCTACCGGAGCCGTAGTGCGTGTTAATCACGCCGTAGATGAGCCAACATATGAGACGTCTTACCGCAGAATAAACGACGCGAGCCGCTCCGGTTCTCCTCCACTTTCTGACGTTGGATCATAAAACATGAGGACCGGAGACAGGCGACCTGACCGGGACAGACTCCTCTCATGAACCGCTGGCTCCACACGTTCACAATCACTTCATTTACCATCGGCTCCATTTCGCCACATTTCCTCCCTCTTTTCTAACTTTCACTTTGTAATTCTTCCCTTTAGCTTTAGCGTTAGCAGCAGCTCAAACTAACTAGGCTACATGCTCACAACAGCAAGCTGTGTAGCCTATTAAACGACAGAGCGACAAGCCGCTTCTACCGTGTGATATCAAGCAAATATGACCAATAACCGATAATAGAACACAATCTTTTTTTTCATGATATCGTTTTATCTCCCAGCCGTATTTGCAGCTCAGTGGAAGCTAACTGGCAACCTGGAGGCTGAAATGCCACAGACGCTGTGACAGGGAGAGAGCGCTGGGTGGCGACACAAGCCAACCATAGAAATTCAAAACATAAACATGATTTGCGGTCCGCAAAATTTTTTTTTTAATGCAAATATCTTGGCTGTAGGATTGTTGTTGGTGAGTTCAGTATGTTATATGAACATTATTCCTGAGTCTCTGTTACATATTAGGACGATTTTACAGCCAGTTGCTTTAGATTTCTTACATACTATACCTTTAAGGGATAGGTTCACTTATATGTAAATGTCTTAAATCAGTACTCATGTCTGAGGCAGTGTTGTTTTCTGCAATGATTCTTCCCCTCCAAATTCCTTTTAGCTGGGATGGTGGACAGAATCCACAATCCCACAGTTCACCCAGAGTTGAGGCTTCTCTTCTCTTCTGAATTTGCAGTCTTTTTCTTATGAAATTCTCTCTTTTTGTTTCTGCTTCTTAACAAGCAAACACTGTCTGGTGAAAAACAAGTAGGGGATTTTGAACTGAAATGATTGCAACTTTGGAAGAAACTTGACACTATTTGTCTATCTGGGGCTACTGAGTGTGCTTTGACTACACTTGAGAAGTATTTATATACACATATATATATACACGGGCTGTGGAGGACCTGTCTATTGATTTTGAGACCTTTTCCTAATTTACATCTTATAAATCCAAACACTTTTGCATCATTTCAAACCTGTGTTTCTATAGAATTAGTCTCTTTATGCTCAGGTACCACAAAGAGACACTCTAACACTGCAGCTGCATCAGTCATGAGTGGTAGTACTCGCTGTTCCTTCCTGTTCTTATCGCTGCACCAGCGACTCCTCGTGGTTGGCTGGAGCGTCTGTGCAAAGGACTGTCGGATTAGATTCACAAGACCTTTATATATCATCTGAACAAATCAGTCTGTCTTTTTTGCTCTAATGGAAACAATTACACCTTGGCCCACTTGAACCGAGGATGTCTGTGAAGTGGTTTTCGGAATATAATCTGAACAGACTGGATAGGTGATGGGGCAATCTTTTTTTTTTTGGTTTAATCCACCCAGGCACTGTGACTCGGCTGCAAGTGTCTGCTCATATAGTTAATCTTTTCAGCCCATACCTCTCCTGCTGCAAAGACACACACGCACACATACGTACACACACACATTGTCACAGTGTTTTTTACTTTGAAATGTGCTGCATAACCTCATTAGAAGCTTATGAATCTTTTAAAAGGCCCTTTTTTCAGAAATTCCAGACAGAATGAGAGGGGCCCGATATCTGTCCCACAGGCTGCAGAAGAGGAAGGAAAGGGCTCCAATATTATTCAGTCTATCCAATTAGGCAACATATATAAATAGAAAGTCTTACGTAAGACAGCATGGGAGAGAAAGAGATAGTTCTGGCTAGTTAAAGGTAAATTTTGGATTTTATGCGACACATTAAAAAGGGTTTGCAGGAATGGTTGGAGCAGTAAAGCACTGCTCAGAGTGAATGCTATTTCTTACTGCATTGTTTGTAATATAGAAATTCTTATATGTGTTCTAGGTGAGGCTGCTGTCCTACCATATATGAACAATAAATTACACATCACATCACAGTCATAGCATAGAGACCACTGACAGCTTGTTACCTTGATACTTACCCACAATCAGCTCAGGCAGCCTTGTAACGATGCTCCTACAATACCAAGCTTGTGCAGCATACATGACAGAAGACAGAGAAACAGCAATGAGATTGTGTGTGTGTGTGTGTGTGTGTGTGTGTGTGTGTGTGTGTGTGTGTGTGTGTGTGTGTGTGTGTGTGTGTGTGTGTGTGTGCGTGCGCTCAAGCTAGTTTCCAGGTAGGAATTACTTGGCTCAGCCTCTCCTCATTCCATGTCGGCCTCATGCCTCCATCCGACCTGTCAGATACCCCCATACACACACACATGCTCACACAAAAGGTGCAGTCATCTATTATAGTTCATACACCTGTCAGCAGTTCATTTCATACCTCAAGGAGCAAACAGTAGCCACAATAAAACAGCACATGCTGTTTGCTCTCACCCACATCTCTCACATGTACGGTGCTGTAACAAGTACTCTGAGAAAGGTGCTTTTAGGTCTGTGATAGGACTTAGGTCTTCTCTTCTCTTCTCTTCTCTTCTCTTCTCTTCTCTTCTCTTCTCTTCTCTTCTCTTCTCTTCTCTTCTCTTCTCTTCTCTTCTCTTCTCTCCTCTTCTCTTCTCTCCTCCTCTCTCCTCCAGTAGTTGCTCTTGTCTTAGATGTGCACACGTGTGAAGTGGAGAAACATGTCGGGTGAATGGAGAGAGGGATGAAAGACAAGGAGAGAGGAGAATATATCAAAAGAAACCAGAAAAGATCTACTCTAAGATGTGTTTGACTGGGCCTGACCTCTGCTGCTGCTGCAGTGTGTGTGCATGTTTGTGTTTACTCAAATGGGATATGTGTGTAATGTGATAGACTATAATTGAATTGCTCTTTCTGGCCTGTCTTTGCAATGGTGAAACACAAAAATACACACACACACACTGCATATACCCTGTGGACATCTATTCTTCCCTTTGTGTTAATGGATGTGCAGCTCTTGACCTGGTTACAACTAAATCCAGAATTAAAAACATACAGCTCATAATGTGATGTATTTATAATATCATTTAATTTTTTGTGTGTACATTCATTGTCACTGTGTGTACTGTGCAAAATATCCTCAAGTGCATTCAGTCTCTCTCCACCATAGCCTGTCCAATAAAGGGAGAAAATGTGGCACAGGCTGAAAAGTAAACAAAACACTGTATTTGTACAGTGCTGCTATAAATAACTCAACATGTGGTGGTTTACTAAATGCAAAAAAAAAGAAAAGACTTGGAGGTACATACTGTACATTCATGCACTGCAACACCAAAACTGGACATTTACACTGATTCCCAAGGGACCACCAAGAAACTATGTGGCTCGCCTCATACAGTATACATTCACCACATACAACTCACTTGTCATGTAAGAGACAGCGAAGCTTTGTATCTCCTGCAGATAAGTTAGCCTCATCCATGCCTGTTTACTCAGGATTTTCTGTTTCTGTTTACCTTTTAAGGCGGTTTCACCTTTAAATTCCTCTCTTAATACTGGGATTTTTTTCCTTTCTTTATTTAACCCTTGTCTGGTGTTCAGGTCACCAGTGACCCGTTTTCAGGTTTTAAATGCATACAAGTACCACATAAATTTGTTTATAGCATCAAGGCTTTTTGACTTTGTCAGGAACCTCAATTTAAACAAAATAAAACAAACAAAAAAATGCTCTGGTTAAAATTATGACATTTGTGGTGTTAGGGTCAATTTTGACCCGGTTATAACGATAAGAACAATAATGAGAGTTCAAACTGAAATCATAAGTGCAAAACCAACCTTTTCATGGATAAAGAAGTCTATGTAACCAAGAGATGAGAAACAAATGGGATGATAAATAATTGTTTTAGTGTGTTTTACAGCTGATTTAAGACTCAGGTCAAAACTGACCCTAACACCATAGATGGTAGTGGAAAGCTGACAAGAGGAAGGTTCAATTGAAGCCAAGGGGTATACTGACAAAAAAAGGCCCAGGGGTCCACACCAAAAAATATTAAAACCAATATTTTCGTGGATAGGAAGCCTAACAATGTAACTAAGAGAAGAAAAACAAATTGGATGAAAAAAATGTTCCTAGTGTATTTTTACAGCTGATTTAAAACACAGATCAAAACTGACCCGAACACCATAGATGGCAGTAGAAAGCTAAGACAAGACAAAGGTTAAAAGATATGGGGAAAGACTGAGGCAAAGTAGCACTTTCATTTCTGAAGTTGTGAGCAGTTTGAAGCTTTCAGTCTTCATCCATCTCTGACTCTGTCACAGTCCGCTCGCCTCTTTTTTGTCTGCTCCTGTCCTTCCCCTCCATAGCTGGAGGTCATCCTATTTTAGCGCTTGCTCAAAACAGAACTGATGTAACCCAGATTTACACGTGAAAGGAAAGTGTGTGTTGGAGGTGGTGGTGGCGTGGTGGCGGCGGCGGGGGTACAATTATGTCTCTGGAAAGTCGCATGTGTGTGTAAGTGTGTCAGTGACGCAGAGAGAAAGACGGCGAGAGCTCGTTGTGTAGATAAACGAAAAACTCTGAGAGAGAGGAGAGGCACTGTATGAGATTATTGACCACCAGTGGAGTGCATCAGGGTCATCATCACAGAGGCATCATGGGCAACTTGGCTGACCGGATCGGGCCTAAGAAACGGTTCATCAGGGAGGCGAGCTCCCTTCAGCAGCACCTGCTATCTGACAGTGGGGATGTAAGTGATAGATTGAGAATGCTGCTCAGGGTACATTTAAAGGTTTAGTCCAAGAGATTTGCATTTTTGTGGCTCAGCTGCATGGAATAGAACAGAACAGAAATCTTGTCAGAGCTGTTAGTGGTGGAAAATATTTCTTTTCAAGCATAGGAAAGTGTAATTTGACTGGATAAGTTGTTGTTTTATTGCTCTGCTGAATTAAATGTAACTTTAACTGATGTAATTTGTTTGAGTTTGACCCGTAATCACTCGCATTAAGCCGGATAACAATTTGCTTATTATGATTCAGACTTAATAAATTCCGATTAATGTTGTTAAATGTGTGTAAGCTGAAGTAGAACATCTAGAGGACTTTGACAGTGTAATTTTTCAGAGGGGTGATGATGACAAATTTTTTTCAACAACATAAATGTGGTAATGGCAGTGGCCCACAAACGAAAGCTGAGAATTCCAGTAAGTGCATAGTTACTCATATATCACTATTTCCCAGAAAGTACCATTAGTATTTAATTGGCAGAATGTGGACGACACTAATGACCGCAAAATCATGAAAAATCTCCACCTCTCAAATCACAGCAATAACAATGACTAAAACTACATAACTTAACTATATCTCAGCATATTCTGTGTGTATTACATATCAGTTCTATACTTCTTAATTGGACAGCTATTGCAAACGTTATCATGGTTGATCTATCTATGTATAGAAGTCGTATTTTGTGTCGAGTTTACGGCCGTTTGTGTTGGGTAATAATAATTAATTGATTATCCCAGTTTGTGCACTTCAAGCAGAGAATATGACGATTGAGGGGAGATGAGATAAGAGGCGCCGATGTGGAGATGCTGCTAAAGTAGGTGAAATCACAGTGTGACGGTTTGTGTGTAGGCCGTCGAACAGCAAGGGAGCTCTGTGAGCAGGCGGATGCTGTGCATACAGATACTGCGTTTTTTTTTTTTTTTGCTTCTGTACAGTTCCGTACGGTAAAAGGTCAGTGTTGTTTGTTTATTATGTACAAAATGACTTCCATGTGACGGTTGTCGACGCAGTAAATAATGGTGCAATTTTGATTTGATTACTTAAAACGAAGATGCACTGTTGATGCTTCTTCTGGGACTAAGATGACATCTGTAACGTGTCTATAAACAGGTGATTCTGTAAGCATCCCCTTTGCAAAGTGTCTTTGCATTTATAGAAAGTATGCCTTTCTATGCATTTGAAGTTTCTCTGTGCTTTTAGGCACTTCATGACATACAGGCTGCCACTTGCAGTCTGAAGGCAGAGTGTGAATGATAGGCACCCAGGGGCTCATGTCAGCAAAATAGCTACTTTATGGTAGCTATCCATAACATGGCCTGAGCTGGACCAGTCTCTCTGGGGTCTCATTGAACTGAGATGTACCCTCTTCCTCCAGTTGAGCCACAACTTAAAGTGTATTTTGCTTTTACTCTGATTTAATATGGTGGCACAGATTGGCAGCACTGCAGAGATGGAGGCTATACATCTAAATATAATCACTTAAAGATCTCCATCTTAGCAATATGATTGCATTTAGATCTACGACCACCAACAACTTACCCTGAAGCACTGGTGATGAGCGTATTCTCCTGAGCTGCATTAAATTCCCCGTTCCATTAAGTGCAGGACAAATGGCAATCAGCAACTGAATTATTCAGACTTTTATACGAAGTTTGCAGATGTTTTCTAAATTAATAATACATCTTTACATCTTCTGTTTCATTGGTATGCACATACATGTCCCCAGCCACAAAATAACTGACTTTATGTAAACAAAGACCTACTGTATATGCGCTGACCTGGATGCTCTAAGGCTCAAAATAGTTCATTCATACTTACGCAATAAAAGGCACAACTGATATGATTATGTGAAAGGGCAAAAGAAAAAGCTGTATGATCACTGAACTCACTTACTGGGTAAATGGTCATGACGAAAGTAAACACGCAACACTGCTGATGCCAAAAAAAACCCTGACAGAAATAACTTTTTGCAAACAGTATTTGATTTCAGAGAGCTTCTGCTTGGCCCTGTCATGTGCTTATCATCCTCCCTGGCGGCTATAGGAAGGGCTTTGGGCCAAAGACTCCAGTTTACATGCTCTTCATGGCAACTTTGTCGAGGCAAACCACAGTAGAGCTCTGAGCTGGAAACCAGACAAACAAACTAGAAATAGATGAAAGAGTGTGGGAAAGCCACTGATATGAGAGGAAATCGCATTCCACGCTTAAAGTTTTTATTTTATTTTTTATTTTATGAAACATGCCTTTATGTGTGTGTGTGTGTGATGCATATTGACAGTTAGTCATACCCCAGTCCACCGTTTGCTGTTATCCATGACATGCGAACAACGGCTATACTTGCGTGCTCTTGATTTTGTAGGACCATGAGATAATGGGACAGTAATGAGCTGGCGGTTTTATCTGTAACTAACTCAACTGTGATGGAGTAACCGTGTCCAGCACCAATGTATGGGACTAATGGGGTATGACAAAGCTTGGTGTGATGATAGTATAGAGAGATTCGATGATCTCTGGGGAGCATGCTTGGATACGATGACACTTGTAACAAACACTTTTTCTATGTCCCTATTCCTGCGACTGTGTTGTCTCCGGCAAGTATCTGAAAAGCTATTTTAGAGATTTACAATATCACACAAACAAAAACACACACCACAGCATTCTTGTGTCATCATCATTATCCTGTAATGGCAAGTGCAGTTGATGGCATTATGTGTTCTTTGAGGTTTTCTTTATTGCCTTCTGGAGATTACAATTGGCACAACAAGGACATGATGTGCACTTGTTTTAGTACACTGATCTTCTGTGATACGCACATTAAATTGAGAAAAATTCCACTTCCTTCTGTGCATCACTCATCGGCTCGCTCTGTCTTTTGCCGTGTCTGCTTCTAACTTGTACACTCAAAACGCTCATGTCTGTACATGAACAAACTTCAGTCTAGTCTATCCCAAGAGCCGAGCTTATAGGGAGCTGGGACGAGGCCTGGACGGTCAGTCTGGACAGCGGGAAGGATTTATAGCTCATGGTGGTGCTCTGCTAGCACCAGATTAGTATTTTTTTTAAATTAGACCCTAGGTCCATTTAAAAAGACACAAACAGCACACAAAATAGTTTGTCATTTAACAAAAAAATCGTAATCGGAAATCAATTTTTCAGAGAAGAAAATCGATATTTTATTTCTGGGCAAAATCGAACAGCCCTACACCATCATCATCATCATCAAGCAAAGCAAAATTATGATGACCTAAAAATACTTGCATTGTCAGATTTCAATCAAGGTCTAATCAGGTCCAAAAATAGATATTTAATATATCAGATATATAATATATATTTTTTTAGGAAATGTGCTTACTTTATTCATTATTAATGAGGTGGTGAGGGGTGCTCCAATAAGCCTTCATAATATAGGCTGCAGTATATGTGATTGATCAAAATATTACAGGTTGATAAGATCAGGCAGTGTGGGGGAAATTAAGGTACTAGCCAGTGTGCCCATTCAGTAGTATTACATACATTAGCTGTCACTGAAACCATGCTAACCTGTGTGGAAGCAGCTTAGATGAGGTGTGTTGACAGCGGTCCAGTAACACACTGAAAACTCATCTGCCAGATGGCTCAGGGGGAGGGCTTCAACCAAGGAGCACTTTAATCAATCTGATTAAGGGGAAATGCTGCCTGTATTTTTAGCCACTCCATGGCAGGCCAGTGGCAATTCATTGAATTTTGTTTCATTAGCTCTTATGTTTATCTCTTAGATGGGTGGATTTATAAACGGGGATAGTTCGAGTAAAGGAGCCATTAGCTGTTTTAGCTAAGACAGTTCTTAAAGGTAATCATTTTCCGAAAAAATAAATAGTCACTCTATTATTCATGTAATAAGAGCTTCATTCATGACCTCATTCTGGTGCTGCGACTGACAAATTAAATATGTCTTCGAAAAGGGTAACTGATTGTTTCTGGGACTGCAGCCTGGGTCACTGCCCAGATGCTGTTTAATGCCAAGAAGCAACATGACCTTAAGATGGAAATCTCTAAAGATTTGCTTCCACAGAGGCATGGAGTTTCCAGTGAATTCCCTTCAAACCCAAAACAGTTCAAATGCTGGAGGCGATTTGGCCCCAACATGAAATATAATGTTATTGTGCTCGGTTAAATTCAGACAAACATCCTGTATGCATTAGAAAACTGAACCACCTCTTACATCTGGTGTCCTGCAAAATAGATTGCAGTTCAAATATTATAGAAATCTCCATCCTGCTCCGGATGATTCCTTCCTAAAACATACAGTCTGTAACTAGCTGTCAACAGTTTTCTCATTTGCTGACATGATTATTTCAACAGATGTAATGCAATGATCCGCAAGTCACTGTCAGGAGAGCTGTCCCAGAGAGACGAAGCAATGAGCGTCACAGCGCATAATTCTGCAGCAGTGGCAAACAGAAAATAAACAAGGAATGGAAATTGATAGACACAAATGGATCTTTAGTATTCCCCTTAGAGGATCAGGGTTTTTGAGATACAATATAAAAGGAAATGCACCACTGTGTGTGCTGTATCACTCCTAACAAGAATGACCTCTGTGTTGTTGTACATCTGTCATCATCGGCTACTTCCTCCTTTTCTCTCTACCCAATACAACATTGTACATGATGTCAGCAAGCAGTTTAAGTATGCACCGTGTGACTCATATTTACATACCAAGACTGTGTAAACACGCACATTTCCTCTCTTTGACAGATTAGAGATGTACACCATCCTGCAGCTCTGACCTGTGGCTCGCCATGACTCACAAAGCAAACACTCCCAGCTGGTTGTTCTGTTTGTTTGTATCTCTAAAATCTTGTAAACATGTAGGTACAGTAAGACTGTACAGATAATAAAGTGTTCAGAGGTAGGTGCGACAAACTGTGAAGCTGGGTGATTGGGTTTGTGCGTGTCTGTACTTGTGTGTGGGGATGCAGGTGCATGCATCCCCCTGGGACCCTGAACTGCTTTATTGCAGATGTGTTTCCTCTTAATACGGGACAGTGGGAAGTTGTCTGGAAAATCCTGCCCATATGAGGCAATGTTTTCTGGGGAGCCTGAGACTTGGCATTATTTTTTACAGTTTAACAAGTATCCATTATCAGTCATGTGGAAATTCAACATGCATCATGATCTGTCTGTCTGTTGCGAGGTATGGGGTTGAAATTCAGATTGCACACATCCTAATTTTGAGTGTCACTCCCCTGTCTCTAGGCAACCATGAAATCAACTGATGTCAATTAGTCAGCTACATAATGCCGTCGGCTAATACAGACAAAACACTGCTGTCACTCCAAACCAGGACATGCTGTTTATTTATATCCACTGTTGTAGACACATGCAGGCAAAACACAAACTTTTCCTCCATTGTCCTTGTTTATCAGATGTTGAGATGTTGAGTGTAGCTATAAGGCTGATAGGAAGGTCAGAATTGTTGCAGGTATTTGGTTGTACTACAAATTAGAAAGATTACCTCGTGACTCAGCTTGGACAAAAGTTCTTTGCCAAAGTCGTTAATATTGAGTTGTCAATATTTCACAGAATAATTAAAAACTTTGACCTCCACAGTGCTCGAGGAAAAGTCAGCTCCGCCTTTCTTCATTGACTTTTCTGTAGACAATGGCTGATAATAAGTTATAAGTGATTTTGCTGCTATGATGATAATTTGCCATGATGAAAGGCTACAGTAGGTACGCATGCATGCAATGAACACTTACTTTTGTGACCACAGTCTTAAATATTAGGTGTCGGTGAGCAATAGTTTTTCCTCCAAAAGTCTACTCCTCAGCATCCAGTTATTGCCACCTTAATGACTTTGCATTTTCCACTTTACCCACTGTTTTTTTGCTGATTTTTCCTGATCTGCAGAATCCTGACGTGAGGACTCAAAAATAACCTTCGATAGACTTATGAGATTTTCACTGACAGCAATAAAGTTTGTGCAGCAGATAGTTGTTTACATTTTAAGTTGGTGTGTGTGTGTGTGTGTGTGTGTGTGTGCGCGTGTGCACATTCTTAGTATTATGGCCCCTGCTGAACCCTTACAGACTCAGTTTCAGTACAAATGATGGATATCTAAGAACATCAACATTGATTTCTGTCCGTTCTGAAAAAAACCCTGTTTCATCATCCCTCTGTGCAATTGAAAACAGTCAGGCCCCGTTTCATAAATCCTTTTTGCTATCTAACCTGCTTCCCTTTCATGTTTTCATGTCTTTATTCCCTCTTTCTGAATTTAAAATGTGTTTTTGTTTTTTCTGCCTTGTGTTTTTCTTTTGTTATTTTGTGTCTACTCCGTGTATGTTGTTTTCTAGATGTGCCGACACATTCGTTTTTATTTTGTTGGTAACACTTTATAACAAGTACACACTATTAAGCATTAGTTAAGCATTAAATACTGAATTCATCATTTATGTAGTTTATAAACACAGTTAAAAATGCATTACTTATCATTGATAAGCACTAACTGTATTTATAAACTGCATACTAATGAGTATTCATGCGTTATAAATGAAGAATTCAGTATTTATTAATGCTTAACTAATGCTTAATAGTGTGTACTTATTATAAAATGTTACTTTTTTGTTTTTATAAAACTTCACATTATTACAGAATACACTCTGCCTTGTGTGCAGTACAATTCATGCTACATCGAATCTAAACAGTCTTAACATTGCCACCACTTACAGAGGCTTTAAATGCGTCTTTACCCTGCATTAGCGTCACTAACAGTCACAACGCTTTGGCCACCAAACCCTTTGTGCCATTAGACCCCACAACAGCAGCACTCCCATCTTCCACAGGATATTGAGTGACATTGAAAGAGACAGATAGTCCAAGACATAGCTCCACACCAGGGCATGCAAAAGCCCATGCAGCCAGGAAACAAATAAAGTAGCATCATGATTCACCAATGACCAGGGCAGTGAGCGTCAAGAAAAGCCCTGAGGACTTCAGTCAATCTCGGAAGACTTGCACAAAATGGAAAAAATCTATTTATAGCCTGACTTGTGCCCAAAAATGTCAGGTCACAAATGTTTTGCCTGACACCGCCGGAAGCAGAGCCATCGAGGTAGATGGAAATCATCAAATTGTAGCGATAAGAAAAAGAAATAAAAAAAGAATAATAGATTCCTATAATGTTGTAGATTAATCAGAATAAATAATAAAAGAGACGATTCTTCAATCTCATTTATGTAGCAGCATAGGTGGAGGAGAGCAGCAGATGTCAGTGTGTATGGGTGTTTGAATACATTTGCATATTAAAAATGTATGCAATGGTTTATGTGAGGGTGGCTGTATGAGGAGATGAAATGAGAACACATTTTACCTTTCATTCATATACCACCAGTGTTTTGTTGAAAGTATAAAAGATGGTAAAGTAGTCTCAGCAATGTCAATGAGGTCAGTTATTACCCATCAATATCACTGGAAAGAGATATGAAGTTTCCAGCTATGTGTAAAATAGTCAGAACGTATTTCCTGTTTTTCCACTTGGCCTTTATAACTCTGCTGCACAGAAACAACCCAGACTGGAAATGACACTAAGTGGCACAAAGTGTTCTTATCCTAGATATACTCCCATTAACACTCTGCCTTAAACTTTTTTTTTAAGAGGTCTGCTCGGAAGCTGTTTCCAAATTAGGATTTGGAGCAAAACGCGGCATGACTTTCATCTAATATATGAAAGGTTTTTTTTCTTGCAAGATCTGTCTTTTATCAAACATGCATTGCTGGAATCGTGACCAAAAACAAATGAGCCCATTAATCCATTAAAAGATTTGATCTGGACATCAAGTGGGATCAAACACAGATTCAGGACGTCCTGGAGAGTTAGCCCAGGGGTGTTTGTGTCCTTTCCAGTGAAAATCTATTTGATCAAACCCTGCCAACTCTAACTTAACCACTAGTTGTCAAATATTTATTCTCCTGTATTTCCCAGCAGGGGTGTATTGATTTGCGCCCTTTTGGGAGTACCATCTTGCCACTAGTCACGTAATTATTTTGTCAGCATATCAAATTCTGCCTGAAGTGGACACTGGCTATTATCTAATTTCACTAATGCTAGCGTTTTGCTGCCCACAGAGTCGTGCCACTTTACAGTGTGCGGTGTCATGAAAACAGAGTTAAAGTGGTAACTGGATGTACACAAAGATTCAAGAAAGCACCACTATGTACTGTATTAGTGGGGCCACTGTTAATTCTATTCTGCTGGACTCACACACAGACACATAAACGTGCTCAGAAACAACATAAAGGTGCAACGCCTACTGGACGGATCAAGCTCTTTTGTTAGTCATTATCCCCTTTGAAGGTACTCGCCGCTCTCTCATCACACGGACACACATGCGACAGACACTGGTAGCTGTTGTGTTGCCGTCTCATCCCAGAGGGCCAACAGGACAAGGAAAAACTCTTATTTTGCCTGTTATTAATTTTTCACATTCATACTTTCTACTGTAGTCCTCTAATTTTATTCTCTCTACCCATCTTGACCACTTTTCACTATCGAAGGATGAGGAGACACTTTATTTCTCTGACAGAATATGCCTAATTGCCTTATTTCTTTTCCTCCTCCCCTCTTCTTCCTCACCCCCTTCTCTCTCTCTCTCTCTCTCTCTCCCTCTCTCTGTATCTCTCTCCCCCTCTCTATATCTCTATACCTCTCTGCCTTTCTGTGTCTGTAGAAGTGTGACTGCCTGCTCAGCCTGGAAGCCTATTCAGCAGACCAGAAGCGCCGCGTGTGTCAGTGCCTGAAGGACAATATTGACAAGCAGCTCCAGCTTCACAGGAGGGAGCCTCCCGGTCCACATTTTGACCAGGTATGGCACATGGACACACACATCCAAGAGCATTTTCCAATTTCGATTCATTCCTAAACACATGAACACATGGCGGTGCATATATTTGTGCGTATACCCCCAACACAGATGCCCCGTTAACACCGCTCACTCTCAAGCATACACACTCAGTCGGTAACGCATGACACTTTCCTGCAGCTCGCACTGCCACCATTATAATTTGTCACTTAGGTTTTACATTTCTTTAGGGGAACTTTAATCCTGCCTTTTGTCTGCTTGCATTTGAATAGTTTCTCTGGCTTAGTGGAGTGTCAACTCAGTGTAAGTCCTGCTTGCCTCTGTTCAGTTACTGAGAAAGAGTAGAGTGTTTGCTATAGCAAATACTGCACCTCACATCCCATCCAGAGCAGCACACATGCTGACAGCTCTGGGAAATAGTATTTATTAGGGGTTAATCATTTTAAACAAGCAAAACTAAACTGGATTGAATGCTGATCAATGAGGTGTTGGCAGAGGTGACACCTAAGTAGTGTTTACCATCTGTAGGATATGAGGTTTGAAAGCCATCATTGACGTACTTGAATTAATGTCTTGCTAGAGTACTGAGCAGGTGTTGTCTGTTGCTATAGTCTTGTTCAGTAAACTGATCCTTTGGGTATATATATGATGAATACGGGAAATATCTGTCTGTGACTGTAATTACAAACTGAGTGTGTTCACTGTTTGGTACCGAACAGGTAACTTTTTAGAGTGAGGTAGAACGATGAAGTCATGGCTCCGAAAGTCAGAACAGTGAGCTGAAAGACACTAAAATGCACCACAAATCTGAGGGGAGTTCCAAAACTGGGTAAAAATGTCCTCTGTCTGTCACTGTGAATGGCTGAATACACAATCTCTTTTCACCCATCCAATATAAAAATATCAATTAGAGCCTCTGTAAGTCCTTTCTTACAATTCACCTTTGTAGACTTGTTATACATTTAGGAAGTACTCAAGTGGATCAAATCAAACATATTTCAATCAAAACCAGTCATGCCCAGAATGTCACATTTTATGATGCACTGAATTGTTTCTGAGAGAATGAAAATCAAATTGGATCACTGTTGGATTAAGTCATTACACCTCTGCTCTCAATGTAACACAGTGTTGGAGCAGGGTGCTGTTAAGGAGCCACTGATCTTTAAGAGCTCACTGGGCTTCAACCGCCCTGATTAAGATGGTGGCTGCTGGGGGGGGGGGGGGGGGGTTCAGTCATTTCAGCCATTACCTAAGGAATTCTTCTCAAAATCTGTTCTCTTGTCAGGTTTTCTAGTTCCTTTGATGCGCAAAGTTTTGTGAGCAATCAGGCAAAACTTTGGACAAAATAAATAGACACATACGCTTTGAAGAAAGGGTTAATATAATGCTGTAATGTGCCTTTAGCAGATTTATATTTATTTTTTAGCCTTGAACACAGTGTCTATGTCTTGTTTAATTCCTACCTAATGACCCCCCCCCCCCCCCCCCCCCCCCCCAGCTCATTCTCTCCATCAATTTAAAGGTGTCCAGCCCAGTTGGTTTATGTTATGCTGAAAGGTGATTAAAAGGGATAAATAGCCCTGTGTGTAGCTGGCACACCTGTTGTACATTAGAGCTTCATTTCATCAGCACATGAAAGAAGGAAACAGAGAGGGACAAGCCGACAGTCTTTGATGCCTTTCTCTCCCTGCATGGGTGTGTATTTATCTGTGTCCATATATGTGTGTGCCTGTTTTTTACCAGGATGACGCCTGAGTGGAAATGACCCAGAACTTGGCCTGTCTTTGAATAATCTCCAATATTTGAATTACCTTAGCCTAGGTTGATTTTGCTCAACATGCTGTACAACAGATAAATGTCACCTCTGTTTAGAACATCTAAGATAAATGTTTTTACTACTGTGGTTTTTTTTTAATACACAAACTCGATGTGTACACACTCCAGCATGCCACTGAATCTTGGTGGGAATCGCACATACTGCTTTTCCTCCGTGCTCCCTCTCATGATCAACGTCAATTAATCGCACCCAACTGAATGGATGAGAACATTTACAAACATACTGAAGTGTTCAATATGCTCAATAACAAAAACAGCTTGTCAAGCATGCCTAGTCATGGTAGGTCACATTATGTCAATACCATTTACTCAGACTCCATTAACCAAACCAACGTATTGATCGGTATAGACATGGTAAAGAAACTGGTCTGATGTTTTCTTGGCCCACATACGGAAACGTTCAAAGCCAAAATAAATCCTCATGAAGTACCTGATGCTTGTGCGAAAGTTCAAGTAGAGATCAACCTTTCCTGACACACTCAGAAACGAACATAAGAGGGCCTTATATAATGCGACATATTCCCTACTAAAAGGGAATATGCACTGGGGTTTAGTTAAGACAGGGATTTGTAACGAGTCTGTCTGAGTTGATTGGATTGCTCCAAAGTGGGTGTGGCTTAATTAATACAGGGGGAAACTGAGCTGTAGAGGACTTTTGGCATCGTCCCTCACCTGCGTTGTTAGATCAAGTGGCAGAGGATTAGGAGGAAGTGAATAGATTAGAGCACAACAGCAGAGGTTTGGAATGTAAACTAAAGTTTTTCCAAACAGACACTTTCTAATATATCTCCCCGCTAGCTACCGATAGCGTAGTGAGGTTTTGTATGTGATATTTAAGTTTGCACTGCGAGTTGAAGATGAGTCATCGCATTTTATTTTGAAGAGAGGAATGAATATTTAACACACTAAAAACAAACAAAATGTATTTAAATATCAGTAGAGGTCACGCATCCTCCGTTTATCCCGGGTTGGGTTGCGTTGTAGAGATGTCCCTGAGGTCATACAACACATCCTATATAAAACATACAGTGTCATGCTAATATTATTCTATTTTTTGTCATACAGAGGTATAATCATAAAATAATGATTCTATTGATTTCAATCCTAGATGTTTTCTTGTTTATTGACCAATTTAGCCATTTTCCTACAGTTGATTTGACATTATAATGTGGAGTGAACAAATACAAAATACTAACGAGGACACGTATCACTTTCACAACTAAACAGTGTTTTAGATTTGGCAGGCAGTCAGATGAACATGACTGCAGCCACAGAAATTCACACATTGCACATGGTCTACTAGGGTGATGTATCATTACTCCTGTGAAAGCTGATGATACTGTATGCTCACAGTGAGATTATATAGTAAGGATGCATGCAAGTCCCGTACTTTGGCATGAACCCTGTGTACCTTGTTTGAGTGGTTATTAGGACCTTTTACTGCATTACTCTTATTAAATGGAAATCTGAGTGGTGTCCTGAAGGCAGGGAAATACATGCTTAATCATAACATTTTACATCTAGACAAATTAGTTCACTTTTGATTGCATTTCTCCAGAGTACCTTAGAGGCAAATAGTTTGTATTCAGTCAACTCCAAATGTGCTTAATTACTGTAAATGCAAATCAGTACAAGTGATACGGGGAAGGGGAATGCCTTTGCAGTATCCTTTCTATTGCATGGGGGGTTAATGTAATGTATTTTACTTGACACCATGGGAGGTATCCTTTGGGTAATTTCATATTGGCAGATGAAAGGAGGACACTTCTATAGATAGACACATACCGACACATGTGGGTCAGATCCTTCCACTTTGCTCCATGAGACAACATAAAAAAGTTTAAAAGTGATGAAAGTCTGCTGCAATGTCCCATAGATGGATCAAACTATAAACACGTGTATCTGGATTTAAGGCGGCACTATCCACCTGTGGCAGAGTCATTAGTTTGTATGATCTACAGTTCAAAACATCTCAGAGAATTTTCCAGTGATTCAGCGTGGAAGAATGTTTCTTTGATAAAGCTTTAACTCCTCCGAGTGCTGCCTCATTGTTGCTGCTGAGTCGACACTAGAACTTGCTTTCTAAACTGAACCGAGTGCGTCTTTGATGCACGGTGTGTATTCCTGCCAGCGAGTAAGAATTGCAGCAAAGGAGCTTTGTAAAGTTACCCCTTGAATCACGCATTTCCCTTGTGTCAGAAAACTGCGTTTGTCCTCTCATGCACAAAGCCGAGTAAATCCACACTTAGCTGAAGCATGCACTTTCCTCAAGAGTTACGTTCAAGTGTGCAGAGAGAGCAGAATACGCTCCAAAGGCTAAACACCCATACTGTAGAAATCACATCTATTCTATCTTGCTCATGTTACCTTGTTCATTCATGTTTCTAAAGCCAACGGGGCTACCTCCGCCGCAGTGTTGATGTCAGCGGCTGCCCTAGTTCCTCCGATCCCTCAACGCTTTGATTGCTTCCCTTTGGAAAAATCTGGACATGAGCCCTTTTTCACTCGGAGATTCTCTAATCCTCCAGTCTCTGTGAGAGTGCAGCATGATTACAGTTTGCCAGTTTCTGTCTGGAGTGTCATTGAAAGTCAGCAGATGGTAAACAGAGGATTTGGGGCAAATGTGTACGATGGCTAACTTCAACTCGAACAACCGAGGACTGCGTCTTTGTCAGTGCCGCACCGTGACAGAAGTAACAACACAAAGAGTTTGACAAGAAGACAAAGACACTAAAGACCAACTCGCAGCCTCTCAGTGAAGAGGATAAAAACTAATCACTTATATAATTCATAGTTTGATTTGTTTTTTATTCGTGTACACAAACAAACACTCGTGGGCTGGTATCAAAGAGCCATTAAAAGTCTCCAAGCTCCCTCCTTGGAAAGCTTCCGCTACATTCTTGTCAAGGCAGCATTAGCCACTAAGCTGCTGGAAAAATAAATTTGTTCAGCTGCAACACACACATGCCCTCAAATGGGAATTTAAGCAGGACGGGCCATTTTGAAAATGACAGCAGCACTTCATCACACACTGTGTTTGATGAGCAATGTTGGCTCTCCTCTGAGTCAGAAGAGGAAAGCAAACTGTCTGCAGTAAAAGTGGCATACATTTTCTCCACGAGAGCTTGAGCTCACATGAACAGTAGGGGGGGAAAAAAAGAAAAAGATGGCCGCTAATGAACAATGTGTGTCTGTTGAGGTTTGGACTCGGCTTGTTCTGTTCTCTTTCTCTGGCTGTCTCATTTCAAATTTATGAGAATCTGTTTTAGCTGCTGAACTGGTTATAATGCAGCATTCATGTCGGAGGAAGTAGTGACGCAGCGTGACAAAGACCTTCTCTCATTCCTCTCTCTGTCAAACTGTTTATTCATGATGAAATTTAATAATTCTGCGGCCTGTCTCTTATCTAGTATTTGTCTACTGTACCATACCATGTCATTCCACTTCAGCCAAACAAGTAAACACTTGATCAATGATACATGAAGCTCACATCCTCCATTCATCCTCACTCACATCGCACTGCTACAGTAGGACTCGCTGCATTTTAAGCAGTGACACAAAATAACAAAAGGAGAAAAGAGGCTGATTGCTTTACTTCAGTGTGAAATGCATCAGACATCAGAATAATTCTCTCAATTTTGGCTGTAGAATATTTTTAATGGCAACACACACTGACACCACCTTGACAGTGCCAGCTTGTTAGAAAGTGTCACTATCCTACTGTATTGGAGAAAAGAGCAACATCCTGTCTGATGCATCTTGTCTGTTTCTACAGTCTGTATGACACATGCTACGTGTGCTACAGGTGTCGGCCCTAACACCCTGCTGGGGTGTGTTACACTTCAGGCTCTAATGTCTAGCAGCACTAATCTTTACTCAGGTCAAAAGTTCCTTGAGAGGGTTTTTTTCCCCAGCAAGGAGTTAAATTAAGTTATACTTTTAGGGTTTTTTCTTTCTATGTTATGTTAAGCCAAGTTAATTCCCATTAAATCATGTTGTGAAAAAAGAAAAAAAGAAAAAAGACATCTCTTCTATGCAGAAAAAAGGGGCGTGTATACCTGTAAGTATACTTACAGTGCATAAAGAGACAGCTTGGGGGGAACAATCGCTCACTCTTCTTCAAGTCAAGGTTGCCAATTATAATTTACTTGCAAAAACGCATTATGTTTATACTTTAGATCTAAGAAATCTGTTAAATGCATTTCCTTCCTCATAAAACACTCACAAAACCTAACATTTATAAAGTTGTTAGCAGTCGTCTTCTTCTCCACCAATCCTTGGTACCAACATCTTGCTGGTATGTTCCCCTGCTCGTCACTTACCGTGTCTGTCTAGTGTTTGGGTACTTAGCAGGTAGTGTACAATGTGTTTTTTGTTCTTTTTTTTTGCCTGTGAAATGACACTATTAAAGCTGTGAGAGTAAACTGAAACATTAAAGCTGTGGGGCGGATACCGCCAACACTCTATAAAAAGCCCCACAAAGCTGAGGAGAGCTGCAGATACAGGTGATAATTATCACCAGATTTGGGACCCCTCTCACATTATCACATCATTTTCACGTTGCCATTGTCTGACTTGTTTTTATATATATATATATATACGTAGTTCTGTCTGATGTTGTGCATGTAATTTGTAACATAGCACAAGCTACAAGTTCACAGTGAGAAGACAAAGCATGACGAGATGTCTGATGGGGACTAGGGGAGTGTTAGTATCACATGGGCCCAGGCTTTGTCCCTTTGGCAGAGAGAGGAGATTCTCAGATGACAGTAGAGGGAACACATAAGAAGTGATAGTCTGATGACGGGCAGTGTGTTGAGGCAGTGACAGGCATGGCAGCAGGTATTCACGCCTAAGAGTTGATAGGAGACTGCTTCACTGGGTTGCAACAAGAGATGCTGAGTGACACAATGCGGATGTGAGAGGGAAACTAACAAGTAGCAGAAAGAAAGAGTCCAGTAGTGGGAGAGAGTCTGCTAGGAATACAAATATTTAAATCGTAAAAACCAGATACTGGGAAGTTAGTGAGAGCACCACTACTGCCGTCAGTTAAAAAGAAGAGTACTGTTTTATGGTAGTAAATCTGAACTCAAGTGTAATGCGGGCAACATCTGTACTAGCACATGTTCACGTGATTGACATTTCTCTCGCTCTCATTATTTCTCTGCAACACACACGCTTTCCCCTTCATTGTCTCTAATTAGACATGGATGAATTCCATGTGTCTTGTCTTTTCACCTCACACACATGCTACACACACACACCACACACACCACACACACACACACACACACAAGCAACACACTGCATGCTATTTTTGGTGTGTTATCGCTCCAAGTGTGACATTCAGATTTAGAAGTGGTTGAAGCGGAGCAGATATGAGGAACCGTGCTAAGATACTTGATGTACAGTCATACACAGCCGAGTTATGACGAATGGTGTTTTATGTTTCTAAGTGACAGCAGAGTAGTGTGCTGATCAGAGATCATCTGCCCAGGGGCTTAAATGCAGACCAGCGTTTACACCCAGCTGAGCTGTCAGTCACTAAGTGGGTGGTGCCATTTTGCTTCAGCTTCTTCTTTCTCTTTTCTTGAATGTTGTCATTAAGTGGGGTGTCCTGAACAGCTGGATCTCCGCTGAGTGATACAGTGACCTGTGTGGATACAGATGTGATATTCCTCCTATGATGTGGAGGCTGTGCTGTAGTTTGAGCATCCCAACAAGAGAAAACCACATCATCACTGTTCCCTTTCTCTCCACCAGAGACCTCCTCTTCACTCTGGTCATCTGTCCCCTTTCTTTCCTGTCCCACCCTCTCCCTGTCTCTCCATCTCTCCACACACACACACACACACAGACACACACAGACACACACACACACACACACACACACACACACACACACACACACACACACACACACACACACACACACGCACACGCACAGAGCTCAGTGATGTTATTCATTGTGGTCTGTAGCACAGGATTAATTCCCCTGTCTCTCTTTAAACATTAATGATTTCCCTTTGATGGAGTGGTGTTTGGCTTTATTTTAGTTCATCTTTAACTATTCATAACTGTGTTATATAATGGCAATTATGCATCCGCACAGGACCTGGTGTAGATAAGAGCCTCGTGGACTCAGTCCTAAGAAGGTACAGCAGAGCATGAAATCCATTCACATCCAGTTTTAATTATACACATTCTTTACACGGAAAAAAGATGCTTGCTCCACTGAGCATGCACTGGAGCTGGGATAATAGTTTAATTTGCAAATAACAGAGCTCCTTTGACACGAGGACATTTGTGATTACTACAAGTGTTTGATGACAGTAGCGAGACTGAGGACTGGAAAACATTAAGCTACCAATTAACAGGAAGGTGAAGAAAAAGAGCACTGCAAGGAAAGAAAGATGGAAAACAGTGAAATCTGGTTCACCTGAAGTTGATATTCTACTTTTGAAATGTCAATCATTACTTTATAGATCATGTCTCCTGAAGAATAGCTTCAGCCAGAGTTAGTTAGAGAGGCAGAGGCAGCGGTCTGTGCAGTGTAGTTGACAATGTTTAAAATAGCTATTTGAAAAGCCCATTATATATTAGCACATGATATGATTAGATAAGGCCTGATGAATAGCTTACATGGCTCCCTTCAGGTCTGATGCAGACACATGGTCATTGTAACAGACAGGGTTGTTTGTGTGCATGTGCGTGTGTGTGTGTGTGTGTGTGTGTGTGTGTGTGTGTGTGTCTGCATGTGTGTGTGTGTCTTATTAGGTGTGAAAGACATGGCCCTTAACATCCTGCTCTTTGATAGGTTTTGATTCACTGCTTTGATTTGCGACAGAGCAACTTCTAAAAATAGCATGTGGAGGAAGAGAGGGGGAGAAAGAGAGAGGGAGAGAGGGGGAAAATGAAGGACACTGACTGCTTTGGTCTCCTGAGAGTTGGTTGCATTTGATCTTTTCATATCCATCCCTCCCTCTACTTATTTAATACCTCATATTTATCCAGTTCCTCCCTCCACTCTCACACCTTTGTCTCACCCTGATTCCATCTGTCTTTTTTTTTTCATTTCCCTCTCCTTCATCAAATCCCGTTTTAGCCCCCTCTCGCTATCTCTCCCCTCACACTCTTTTTTCGCACACACGTTGGCACGCACGATATTACGGAGCTGGGGGGGAGAAAGCTGGGACTGCAGCAACAACACAGACAAGAAACAGAACAAGGAGGAGAAAAGAAGCACTGACACATCCAGAGAAACGGAGAGGGGGGAAAAAAATCCCTATTAGATTAGCAGCTTGTACCTATTGGCGCTGCACATGTGCTCTGTCAGTGTGTGTATGTGTGGATGAACTGTGCCATTCTTTGCCTTACTCCGGGACACACACCAAAAATAACACACTTTCTGCACTCGTACAAGCAAGCGAGCGAGCACACTACGCGTCCAGATGCCTGTGTCTAAGGTAATGTATGTAATCTGTCTCTATTGTTGTAATGAAGGTCAAACTGAGAGCTCTTCCTGCAGAGTTTATAGTGGAGATTACTATCATTGCGCTTGTTTGTTTGCTTTCTATATTCATATCTAAATGTGTAAGTGTTGTGGGGATTTGCTTTTGTTCAGGCTCTGTTTGTGTAAGTTGCACTATTTGCGTGCTGCAGTCACAGCTATGCTGTAAATGTTGCTCCAGGTGAAGGCACAACTATTTCCGTGTTACTCACATCTACATAACAAGAGATTTCAAACAAAATCACATTCTGCTTTTACTGCATTGTTTGAGATTGATGGTAGAGGTTTTGGTTTCAGTTTTTTGTTCAGCTTTCTGATTTACATATTCAAAATTTAAAATGTTTATGCAGGACTTTTTTAAAATGTTTATTTTGTTTGTTTTTCTGAATTGATACTACTTTGAGACTACAAGCAGACACTCAGACAGCAGCACTGGGAAAATCTCAGCTCTGGTGTGATTCAGTTAGTTGGGACTCATGTGGTTTCAGTGGCAGGGAACTGAAGCACTTAAATGTCTTTTAGCACCTTGTCTTTTATTTGTGCATTAGGACTAATGCCTTTTAGAAGCTGTTACACAGTTAATGTTCAGGCAGTATAGAGTGCTGCAGCAGTGAGTCCTAAAACCTGGCGATGAGTTAGCGATTTTGCATTTCTGGTTAATCCCTCAACTCAAAGTGAACAGGTTTTTTAACAGTTTTTTTTTTGGTCAAATGTTTGAAAAGAGCTGGTACACGCGACTCAAGACGTTTCCATGTTTTATTTTATTACATAAAATCTGTCAGAGACCATAGTGCAGTATTTAGGCCTGTTGTCTGCTTTGATAATCTAAAAGCCAATTTAAAAATCCCATTGGCTTTCCTCAAGGGAACCCGAATGACTCTTAACTTCCTGGTTGTCCAACAATTAGTCGTCTCTCCAGCACTTTTGCAACTGAAGCAACCATTTTGAGTTCATGTTTGCTTTTACTCGCGCATAATCTGTTATCTGCTGTGTACGAAACCATGTCAGACGTTTGCGTCTTGAAAGATATTGTCACTGATGGAGAGTTGTTGACCTGAACAACTGTGCAGAGAGACAGCAGGTGTGTTTGTCTTCTTCCTTTCAATGTCAAATGTTGCTTGTCACGCTGAGACACAAAAACCTCTTGAGATAACAGTGAGAGAACAAGGGGGAAGGTAGAAAGTGTGTGTGAATGAGTGAGAGAGGCAGACAGAGAGTACGAAGTGGTTTAATTAGACACTCAGGTACAGCAGGTACTTTTGTTTATCTAGAAAGACACTGATTATAGACCTTTTCTTAGATTTTCTGTTTTCTTGACGCTTACTGTATGTCACATGTATCTATCCCTTTTATTGTTTAAAATCATGGTTGTTTTGATATTGTTACATTATCAACTAGGAACTCTGTGTCTAGAATTAACTGTCTAAAACCTGGAGGTGTTCAACACTGACACTGAATTGAATTTGTGGTATTTGGTATTTTCTTTTAGAGCATTGCTTTTGTCAGGTACCTGATAAAAAAAAGAAATCTCCAACCACCAAAATCAAGGCGTTGCATTGACTTGTATTAGGAAAAAAAGAGAAACATACACAGCTCTATGTTTGTTTATTATGTTTGCTTAAGTGACAGAGCTAAGAAATTAGCAGCTCCAGCGCTAATTCTGCCTGTCTTAATGTCTTATAGGACGTTTCCTGATTGGTTGTTCACAACTTAATAACCTCTGCAATTGTTATTGCTTGTCAAGAATAACATTCAAATCCCATGAAACTGAAGGCAGAAAGTACCAGCAGCCTGGTAGGGTTCATGAAGTCCTCCCTGGACCCGGCATTGTTTGAATAGAAATGGTACATTGATGTCATCCAAGTCAAGGATATTGTGGCAGGCTATGACTCAGAGCAATTATAGAGTGCAAACATATCTATATATAGCCATACAATACATATCTACAGTGACCTAGACAATAACAATAAAAAAAATGATGAAACTGTCGCTGCCAGTCACAGCTGAGCGCTATGATATTTATTAAGGTTTATCAATGTGCATTAAGTTAGATTGTTACATCCTCTTGTGTATAGCGCATGTGGAGAAAGGCATTTTCTTGGCACAGACCTACCGATCGTAAAGGTTTGGTCTAATGTGAGCATTTATATTTCAGATTATTACAAATATTGATGTGATAATAATGTTCGCTTCAAAGCCACACCATATGATATTTAAAGAAAAGATTGGCATTGACAGTTTTTACAATACGGCACAGTTCCGGTCTCATATATACTGTTAACCTATACAGCTGCACTGTGTGTGCGTGGTGCGTTTTAACTGCACACGTTGATGTGTGTTTACAATGGATATGTGTCCATTGTGTGCTTTGTGTGTCCTGTGGGACCTGGCTGTACTGTAGTAGTGCCTTAATGTCTTCACAAAGAAATAAAAGGGCGGAGGATGGGGGTGGAACAAACGCAAACATATGTCAGACGATATTTACAGACACACATCTGCAATCATGGAGGACATTATGGAGCAGTTAGTGTGTTTGGTGGACATACACACCACACGCTGGATGCATATGCTTCTCTCTGAGCTCGCACTGCTCATTTGTCTCTTCTCATTATCTGTATCTCCTCCCTCTCTCTCTCTCTCTCTCTCTCTCTCTCTCTCCCTCCGTCTCTCTCCCTCTTTCTCTCTCTCTTGTTTGTGCAGCTTGGGAGTCTACCTTCTTAGCCTCTTGGGCATTAGCTCTCTTCCCTTCTCTTTCTCTCTTTTCTGCGTCTCTGTCTGTGCACAGTTCAGTTGGCCTATAGTCCACACACTGACTGAGTCTCAAACACCAGCTTCAGCAAGCCAGGCACAAACACTCACACCCCAGTTTGTCAGAGGAAGTAGGCCACTTTAATGGGGATGTGTGGAGTGCCTTTATCTGCCTTTAGTGGACTGTAACCTGGAACTGCTTCTCCTGCCAGGTAGGGGTTTTTTTTATACCATAACTTCGTCTTGATGTGTGAGGAATCAGCAGAGAGCTTTCACGCAAATGATTTTATGGTGTTTTTCTTTGGCTTTGGGAGAGATTTATTTCTTTTGGAAGAGTACTTGTGCAATTAGTTTGAGATGTTGATATTGCTGTGCTGCTGGGAGGCAGGGAGTGGTGTGGTCATACGGAGGGAGGATTGAATCAAGATTAGAGGAATGATAGGAAAAAAGCAATAAATGCTCATTTATCACGGGGCATCTTTATGACAGGCTCATATGAGGAGTCGGGTGTCGGTGTCATGCTCCACGGTGATTCATTTAACTTCACTTATTCCTGTTTGTTTGATTTTGTTTTGTTTACCATTTTCTTTCCTGCTTTTTGTCTTTGTTTATTAACTCATCCATCCATCCATCCATCTCTCTTTCCCTCTCTTGGCTGTAATGGCCTGATATTATTGCCCTCTTAATAAACAGGGGTTGTTGTTTTCTGAACAGCGGATTGTTTACACCTCCTCTTTAGGGCTTTTACCGTAACACAGTCCTTTCTGCTCTGGCTGTGTGCCAGTGACATGACTTAGCCCTCCACATGGCCGGGCAGTCGTAGGGTGAGTGAGTAACAGACAGACAGAGAGAGAGAGAGAGAGAGAGAAGAACGATAGGGAGATAGCCATTAAGAAGACGTACTCTAAATCATGTTAGTGCCAAGTTGAAAGTGATAGAGACAAGAGGAGAGAGCAAACCAGAGGGACCAGAGGGGAAAAAAACAACAGGAAGCTCACAGGGGAAAATTGCTTTTCTCTTTTCCTCATTAAGGGAATTGTGGGGTTATTCTCTTCTTAGGAGAAACAGAGAGAGACAATACACCATCTCAGGTAAAGGGAGCTGGTGTCGATCAATTTTATTTACGTTAATGGTGTAAAGATTGGTAGTTTTAGAAGTTTTCTTTAAGTAAGAAAAGAAGAATAGGTAAAAAGAAAATATCTCCTCTCCTCTCCTCTCCTCTCCTCTCCTCTCCTCTCCTCTCCTCAATCTTTCACTTGTCCTTGGTCAATAGTAGACAGTGTCAATGGCCCAACCCTCTGCACACACACACACACACACACACACACACACACACACACACACACACACACACACACACTGTGACTGAATGTGATTTGTGAGCCAGTCTTACACAGTTAGACCGAGCTTGGACAAATGAGATCTTTGTTATTATTTCATAACCAAAGAAAAACAATATCACACACGTCCCAATCCCTTGTTTGTCATGACACACATACACGTACGCACACACACATACATAACCCCTCTATTACCACACACACACACACACACACACAAACACGAACACACAAACATCTCTGTCCGCTCCTTCTCAGTGGTCACATTGTCTTCAGCTGCCTGGCGTCACGGGGGAGTTACGTCAATGACATTTTCTCTCTGAACCCTCAGCTTCTATCAATAATGCCTTTGCATCTTTGGATGTGACATTCTTACCCCACGTCACCCCCCCCCTCCCTTTCTCCTTGTGCCCCACCCCACCCACCCGCCCACCCCCCCTGACGGCCTGGTTTCTGTGACAGATTCATCTGGATTCTTCCGAGGCTTTCGCAGGAGTCACAGTTTGCAACATTACTCCTAGAATGAGTTTGACTGCGATTTGCTGACTAACACGTAAAACACAAACAATGGACACATCCAGGACGGCTACCCCAGTTTAAGCTGAAATATTAATGAGAGCAGACTCATGGTAATAAATTGCAGCTGACATCTTTATGGTTGAACACACTAAGTATTCCTATGAGATACTGAACCGCCGTACTGCTTCTTTAATTAGTGTTGCTGACATGCAGAATATCCATGCAACACTGGTCCCTGTGATGAGTAGCAGTATTGTTGTGTACATCAGAGTCAATTAACTTAATTATATGTTGATAATGTTGCCATTATCCTTCTAATTTTACCCGCTTTGACATCACCAGGAGCATCAATAACAAACTAAAATGTAGACCAATATATTGCACATCTACTAGACTAGAGCATCAAACATTTCTCTCCTGAGCCGGTAGTCTTGCATTAAGTTTTTTTCTCCCCATGATTCATCTAAAAGACGTGCTTTTTTTATGCTCGCAGTGTCCACCTGGCATTTTGTCTTCTTGATTTCCTTTGATCTGCAGACACCTTTTCACTTGTACCACTGCTCCCTTTTCCATTTTCTGTCCCCTCTGTCCCTTCCGGCCTGATCACAACGGAGGGATCTGACAGATAAACGACCATCACCATCTCATCGCTCCTCTCTCTGTTAAATCGAGGGCAACAGAGGTCGGAGCATTGCGCTGCATGTAATGAGGCCATTCAGAGATTGATCATCTACTGTATATGGTCTGGCCCTTTAACAAGTTATTGGAAATTATACAAAGCAATAATGGCTCTTCAACGGTCGGACCCACCAATTGTTCCAGGCAGCACATGTCAAAACACACCTAATATATGTTTAGTTGGCTCAGACATGCACACATAGACACTGTCAGTCCAACAAACATCAGGCTGATTTATCGTATCGGATGCTGCATGACGCGCTGATCAACATACACACATCCTCCAAATTAGACTGGACATGTGAGTACTTCCTAATATATAACCTGTGGTTGCCTGAGCGTAGGAAATAAACCGTGTGTGTGAGTTTATGCAACAGACTGTGACGTGAGTTGGAGCAAATTATTTCACTTAAGGCAAACAAACAACCAATGCTATGTGTGTATAAACAAAGTTAGTGCGCAATAATGTGGTTCAGGACTATTCTAGAAAACAAGTTTGCAAGCACTATTGAGGGAGATAACACACAGCATCACTTCCCCAAGGATATTTATAGTCTCCAGATTTTACACAGGAACAAGCCTCCAAGTAAAACTGGTTACTCACTGAGTTTGAATACCTTGTATTGTGGCGTTCAGTCTTTGACGACACAGGAAGAAAACTTTCCACAAACTGTATTTATTATGTCTTTACCCTTCTTCCTCTCTCTTTTTTAAAGACTGAATTAAATTTTGTGTATTATTATTATTTTTTTAATTTTATTAATTGTTTGCATTCTTTCTTTGTAATAATTCTTAAATTTCACCTATTGAGATTGAGATTAATCTGAAGGATATAATGAGAGAGCATAAAAAATACATTCACTGAAGTGTTGTATGTGTTTTGAGGTACTTATTTTCCTTTTTTGTTGCTTAATACTAACACTCCAGCACATTTTAGAGGTAAATATTTTTAAATAATTGTACTCCGCTGCATCTGTTTCATAGATATAAGAGTCTACTGTGCATAGGAGCCATAAAATGAACCCTTGCTCCATGATAACACACAGCTTTTCTAGATGTATCTGACCTCACAGGCCCTTTTAGGAAATCAATGAGATAAGTAAGTGAGCAAAAGAGACTAAATAACAGGCTGAAAACAGACAGCTTGGCTACATCAGTTGGGCATCCTACCATCTGACTCGCTGTCATATGGGTCCACCACTGAGTCAGTGGGTGGATGAGAGTGCAGGGGAAGAGAAGCAAAAAAAACTTTCCCTTTTCTCTGGTGGTGGTTCTAACAGCATCGCTAATCGACTTGAGCAGGATTTATTGAGGTTGGAAGTGGATTTGGCAAGTGTAATGGTGGATACATTAAACCATTAATATTTGACTAAGTAGACTGAAGCAGGGGAAGACTTTAATACTCTTTAATGTGATGTCTTACTTAAAAACAACCAGGACTTAGGAAATTAAATAGAGAAAAGAGAAGGAAGGAGGGCATGGAAAGAGATAAAGATGATGGCACAGTGAAAGTGAGAACGGGTTCAGGGGAACTATGATGACAGAGTTCATAGGTGCATCTTTAGTTTTTGGCAAAGGCATTGCACAGCTGTTCCCCTAGGACAGGTCTCCCGTTGCCATAGTGACTGTGGGACAGAGTTCACAGGATTGTCTTTAAGTGACTGTGTGTATGTGTGTGTGTGTGTGTGTGTGTGTGTGTGTGTGCGTGTGTGCGTGCGTGTTTTCATGTACTCCTATCTTTATTATGAGATGTGAACCTTTGAACCTGAGACGTAGCCCCTCCGGAGTAGTATTATTTTTGTCAGTAAGACTTTGGAGGTATTCACTGCTGTCACGTGGTTTCTTCAGTGTTTCTTCTCCACTCAGTTGATACAGTAACACCAAGCATAATTTCAGATTTTCAGATTTATAAAAAAAAAAAAAAAAGGGGAACAGTACATATTAATGAACATTTTCATGTAAATATGTGGGATTATAACCAAATGGCTAATTTCCATCCCCAGTCCAATTGACAGGTTGGTGTTTAACATAAAAACAATGACGGTAAAAATTACAAAAGGCAATACAACAATGCACCATGAAACCCTTGACAACATACACGAAACATATAGCTACTATACTGTAAGATAAACACATACTACATATACCAATAGCTAACTGGCCAAAAGTAAGGGGACCAAAAGATTACAGAAGAGTTATAAAATGCTGGAGTGCTAATTAAAAGTGCCATGTGCTAAAGTGACGAGTGCATAAAGTGCAAGATTGAACTGAATTGCACTATGCCCATAGCACGAGCAGCATGATTACTATCCCTCTATGTTGTTATATCAGTGGTGGCTGCTGGTATGTGTATCAGAGTTGAATTTTACAGTCAAATTTAAATTGTGATAACACAGTGAAATAATTCAGCATGTGACATTATTAATTTCTGAGTGCACATTTTCCACATTAGCAGTTCACAGCATACAGGAAACAAGGTCAAGGAAATGCCCCAATTTGGCTTTAAGCATCCCCCTATTTCAGGCCTACAAGGCTGCCAAGTATGTAAATGTTTTTTTTTTCTTGAAGTTTCAGAGCCATTAGGCTTTTTTTTCACAAAATTTCCTTTTTAGGGCCCAAATGAATCAAAATTTTGTTTTTCTGTGCCTTTACACATAACAACAGGCCTTGTTGGTGTTAGGGTGGTGTAAGCAGATTGGTCAACAAGTCTATCCATTAGCTATACCACTTATTTTTTTTAGGGTTGCGTTGGGCTGAAGCCAAACGGACATGACAATGGGTGAGTGGTGGGGTACATCTTGGATAGGTCAGCAGCTCTGACACATAGAGACAAACAGCTATTCATGCTGCTTATCCATGAGTGATTTAGAGTAAGAAATTGTATGTTAAACTGCATGTATTGGTCTGTGGGAGGATGAAAACCCATACTGACATAGGGAGAACGTGCATACGCTACACAGAGAAAAGATCTGGTGTGGAAACAGTGTGATCCACTGTGGCAAGTTCGTCACTTTTCATAACACATGTAGAGAAGGGGGGGGTAATATGTGAGTAAAATGTCAAAAAATGGTTGTCATTTGCTGATTATCACAGTTTAAAGATATTCAGTATTTTCATCAATGCAGAGTCACAAAAAACCCCAGGGTACAGTACAGTAAAGGTTGATGGGGAATGTCGTAATTTTTAAGGATGAATGTCTGCATTAAATCGTATGGTAGTCCATCCACCATCCGTGGAAGCTGAACAGCTGGTCGTTCTTGTGGGAAGGTCAGGGGTATCACCAGAGTCAGCAGGTTTCAACCTCTGGGGACAATCAACATCTGCGCCAAATTTCAATGCGACCTATTAAAAAAAGTATTTCTGTCTGGGCCAAAGTGGTGAACCGACCTGAGGGTCATGCTGCTAATGTGACTCTCAGGTTTCCCAGTTCACCTAAGTATCACAGGAGTAGCAGTGCTTTGTTTTCTTTCATTTGGACATGGGAGAAAGTACATACAACAAAGATCCTGCTATTTCTGCACCACACACATAAGGAAAAATATATAATGTGTTAAATGACCAAGAGTGAGACTAACTTGTGGTAGAAAAATATCTGGCCGTGTAGCTGCCTCCTGGCCTTGAGCACAATAGCCCTGTCCAACATGATGAAGCTACTCAATGATAGCTCGAGGAGGGGCTGTGGAGTTAGACCTGCCACCAAGGAGATCCAGACTTTTGCGGTTATATCTATGACCACTACTTCCACTACCAGCATTATGTTTCTAAATTCATATTCGTCCTGTTTAGAAATGATCATCATTAAGCTGTCTGGGTCATTGTTAGACCAGTAATGGTCCATTAACGTGAAAAAAACCCAAAATGCACATCTTCTAGGATTTAGTCTCCATCCGTCCCCTCTCTCCTCCTACTTTCTTTCTTTCTTTGTGTCACCACCTATCACTGACTCCTCTCCTCTGCTTGCCTTCTTCGCTTTGTCTCCATCATCTATTCTCTCTCTTACCCAACATCCCACTCTCCCTGCCTTTTACTGCTGGTTTTGTTGCTTAATTGAGGCAATGCCAGAGATTGTATTCTGTTGAATCATTGATGACTTTTGAGTACATGTGTATTCTGCGTACACATTTATACGCACATAAAGGCAAGTGCAGAGAAAAAGTGCACAGGTCTCATTTCCCATTAGCTTTTGTATTTTCCTCACCTTTCATTCAGGGCTCATTGAACAGAAAATGCAGGGAAAAAGGAAAATAACAGAATTGGACAAAGCCTTGAATACGAATATGTTTGTTCCTTTCATATTACCAGCTAAGGTATAAAGACAGCCTTAAAAGATACACAGCGTTAATGTAAGCTGCTTTATTTTTGTCTGATTGCCTGTGTGTGTGTGTCCACAGTAGAGTGTGTAAGAAGGAACAAATGTATCTGACAGGACAGGTGGCTCCATTGTGTCTCGAGCCATATCTTCAACAGTCAGAGGTTTATGTATGTAAGACAAGGAAAGAGAGATGGGGGTCAGCAAGGTGGAGAAAGGGAAAGAGAAACAGCCTGTGTAAATGTCAGGTCTAAAGGTGTGATTGATGGAAGAATTAATGTTTATCCTATGAGGTTTCAGACTGTACATACTATGACAAGCCTCATAAAACGCCCCAAAGTCAGACACAAAGATGCAGGATGAGGATGGACAGAAAGGCAGAAAGGTAAAGGCTTTACTCCACTTTTCCTCCACGGGTGCTTTTATGAAAGTGCATTTCATTCTAAAAATACCCCGTGAATCAGCAAGAAGCCTTGATGTCTTGGTTGTAACACTACTGTGAACCATTTAGATAGGATCACAGGGAGGTTAAGAGGGAGTTAGAAGGAAAAAATACAAGGTCTGCATCACCTTGGGGTAGTTGTATATATCCATGGACATCAAGAACAGTCCGGTTTGTATTTATAGCCCTGAGTCATTGTTCCTGTCTCAATGAGCTTCACAGTGGCTCGCTCGAGAAATAGTAAATAAAACAGACATTAACCAAACAAACATGCTTTAACAAGGCATGAGTTTTGATCCTCAGAGATAGATCTACCAGAATAATACGTTGTCAGTGATTAAATTCGACCAGTTGGAAAGAAGCTAGATGCTAGTGTCATATCATCCATCCATCCATCCCCTTTTTCTGTTGTTTACCCGAGGCTCGACCATCACAATTGTCTGGTACAACACCTGCATCTCTGCTGAGGCCTCACCAGTCCCCCTGTTGATGTCACACTCATTTTACCCTCGCTCCTGAACAAGACTGACTGCTTAATACTCTGCAAACCGGCTCCCATGTTGTGCTGGAGGTCAGTTGTTCAAACCAGACAGCAACTGATGTAATGCTTTTCTGCAAGCACTAGCAATCTTTGATCTTTTGCCAGTATAATAAAGTTCATTATGTTATAACTCATACGGAGAGATTAGATATTTTGTGCTTGACAGATTAATTAGGTTTGTCATTAGTCTAGGCTGTAGTCAAAGCCAGCAGCTCAATTAAAGATATCAGGATTAGATCATAACTATTGAAAAGAACAGTGGAAAGTAAAAAAAAAAAACAGGCCACTGATCTGACTGTTGTTGTTCAATGCAGACAGATGTTTCGTCTATGCAACAAAAGTCTTGATGTCAGAAAATAATATAATCTTTGTCATTAAATTGAATTTGTGTTTGAAGTAGATTTTTCACCTGTTATCCATTTAGTTTTCCGTAATATGGATATTCAATTGCCTCTACAAAAAAGCACAGTATTTTTTTGTTCCACCCTCACTGAAATCCAGTACTAACTGTCAGAAGTTTGATTAGAGTCATAGAGTCAGCATATGCATTTTATCTTGTGTGTTTAGAGTTGATGCAGCTATGTTTCTACCCCCTAAATCATACAGCATGCTGTACAAAAGAACATTAAATAAACTAATATCAATCCAATAAGCAGAGCGCACATACTGTAACAAGCACATCAGACCTTTGGTGTGCGGCCAATTTGTGTGTCTAGTGCAAGACATTGTTTGGTCTGATGGGTCAACATAGTGGTAGGCATTGTGGTAGGTTTTAAATGCCAGATTTGTGATACTATGCATACACAAAAATTCTCAGGCACAACACCGTCTTCTTCCAGTTTGTTCCCATTTAAAATACATAAGGTCACATTGTTACAGGAGTCACAGTGACCCCAATTTCAATTTCAAGACATACTGTATTCACTCACTGTGTATTCTATCATGTGTTTATACAGTTGATGCACAACACTCAGTTTGGAAATAACCCCTTTATCTACTAAATCCCCTCTACACTAAAAAACAAATTGACAGATTTGTGTGTTTTTGTGTGCACGTGCACAAGCTACAAATTCAGACATTTTAAGGATTGTTTATTTTGGAGCGGAATCTGAATGAAAGTCCTAAAAGCTAGTTGAGTTCATGAATGCAGGTCAAAAGTTGGGAAGCGAGGACAACCAGAACCACAGTATGGTGGGGGGTTGGGGGGGAACTAATTTGAGCCGCAAGTACACAAACAGCTTGTGAAATATCATGAGAGCTGTCTGCGAGGAGGCAGCATTATCTCCAATTAGAGCAGAGCGTCTTGTGACTGCAGCTCGTCATCATGGGTTAACTTGACCAGCACAATGAGGCCCTTCACCAGACTTTCTGCAGAATTGAAGGAGGTAGAATTAATTTTGTCGACTGAGCTGAAGGCTTGTGATTTCACAAGTCCACTCATCAGCTCTTTGTGTAACAGACATTTGTAATACCACAGTTCATTTTCATGGACTCTATATATTAAAGTCCATGTGCACTTTGTAAGCCGTCTGCTGCGTTCAAATAACTCAGCGTAATTAAATATTGTAGTACTCTAAAATATTGTACTTTTAGCTACTTAAATACTTCATGAGGAATTGTGAACTGAAGTCGAAAGAAGATTAGATATTCTACCTTTTATCTTTCCTAATTCTGTTGTTTAATCCCCTGCACTTCACCCGATGTCTCTGGTTATCTCTGAGATGTTTTTAATCCTACACTGACTCAACCAACTGAAGCGAGCTGAGATGACAGCTTCAGCATCTGAACATGGTCTTTGTCTTCTTAAGCAAACAGCATTACAGCCGCTTCTTCTACTTGTCTTCTTCATTTAGACCGACTCTCAGCATGGACGTCCTCACATATTAAAAGTTTTCTTCCAAATTCTGGCAACAAAGCCTTTATTGTGTAACTGTGTGGTCTTAATGAATGACACTCAGAGGGGTGCTTTGTTACATTCATAGTCAGTAGTGCAGTGGCTCACAACAGTTTCTTGCACAGGGTATTTCTGACCTTTTATTTTATTACCGGTTTCTTTTTTTGGTGCTCCCTTTTTTTTTTTTGGCATTGGCCCACGAGTAACTTCCTGTGGTAAAATTGTAGCTGGGGTTGATAGCTTACGTTTTCAAACTGTATTAACCCACTTATGTCACAACTTCCCACTTCAGATTTCATTGAAATGTTTAAACCAGTGCATCATCTCAGTAAAGTTTGTATGCATTCCTTCATGTTCCTGGATGTTCTCCTGTGAGCCGTGTTTACTGCAGAATAACACCGAATGGCTACAGTGTGTTGATGAGCACATAGTAAGTTAATAAGTTTCTCAGCCTCTTTGTGAAAATATGCCAGGGCAGACATCAACCCCAGTAACTATGTGAGTGTATACACAGCTGATTAAAGCAATACATGAAGCCAGGAGATTTTAAAGATGGAGGTAAGAGAGATAGGTTTCCAAAAGTTGATGGTGTGTATGTGTGCGTGGATGCGCTATACACAAGAATTCACATTAGTGTTTGGCAGGGATATTTAGTGTCATCCTGAAAAGTGAGTGTAGCCTGTGTGTGGTAATTGGGGTCAAAAATTAATTTATTGCGTGTTAATATGATACAAACACATCAGAGGGGGTGAGAAGACATGTGACAGGCGTTGATATTTTGAGGTTTTGGTTTGTATTTTTGTTCCATAGTCCCTGAGGGCCAAACTTAGTCTGACTGAATCAGTGCAGCGAGCTCCTGTGTAGTGGAGCAGCAAAGCAGCACGACTGAGAGGAACAGCAGTATATCACAATATGAACTCAGAGGCACTGATATTGTTTTGTGGTCAGTCTTATGAAAGAAGAAGCCACCTTTATGTCTGTAATTGATTATGGTGATACACTACTGTACATGAATGCATCCTCATCCACTCTAAGGAGCTTCGATTCAGTGTATCACGCTTCTCTATGTTTCATTTCTAATGCAAAATCTCTCACTCATCACTGCAGTCTCTATGATTTAGTATCTAGTATTTAGTATCTACAAAGCTATGTTGGGTAAACTCAAAACCCAAAATACCTCAGTACCCCTCTCTCCATCAGTTCTAGTAGTTACCATCTGCGTACATCCAATTGGTTGTTCTTGAATGTTCCCTGGGCCAGGACAGACCTTGGCAAAACATAATTTTCCTGCCATTCATCATGGTCTTAGAATAATTTACAAAATGTTCTTAACATTTATATCCATTAATGATTTTAGAGTGTCATCAAAAGGGAGGGAGGAATGTCATTGTTCTTCTGCTGTGGCCACTGTGTTTGAGTAGCTGACATTTTGTTTTGTTGTTTGCTGTGTATCTTGTATGTGCTGATTTTTATGGCTGCTGCCTTGGCCAGGTCTCCCTTTCAAAAGAGATTACTGATCTCAATGAGACTTCCTGGTTAAGTAAAGGTAAATAAATAAATAAATAAATAGAATTAAAATGAGTATCGAGCAGACAACCTACTCCATATGGAAAAACAAGTGTATGTCGCGACTCCCCTGGTTTTACAATGCTCACAATGCACTCTGTGATGCCGTGTTTATGTCTGGACCTTCCTGTCTGAGGTTGCCAGCTCTAACTGACCACATGTTATAATCATTGATGGTTCAGTTTATAGTTTCACCCTGAAAGTAACTCTCGGTCACGGCAGGATGTATCATGATGTGAGACATTTAAAGCCCCATTCAGCGAGTGGGAATGGCGCTGTTGTGATAAGTGGATTTTTTACTCATGGCAGCAAAATAAACCTCCATCATGCTGAGTTAAACCTTCACAGTGCACAAAGGATCCAAACAAAAGTGACTTACATTTCTTTTTCTGTCTCTGTTCCTCTTTTGCAGATGTCGGAGCCTAAGGTGGATGCCCCTTCATGTGAGCTGGGCGGAGTGGGAGGAGATCGAGGAGGCGTTTGCCTCCACCTGCCCCCCCGCAGCTCAGAAGGCGAGGAGAGCAGCCTCTATCCTTCGAGCCCCTCGGAGCCTCCCACCCTGGGCAGTCCTCACCCCTCAGAGCCCCTCACCCCCCTGGATGAGGTCTACATGCCCCTTGGTGGCATGATGGGGTCCGAGGAGCGACACAAGGTGCCTCCCACACCGCCTCCTTCCACTGAGGGCGAGGATTGCAAGAGTATGGAGGGAAATGAGATGGAGATCTGGAGAGAGATGAGGTATCTGGAGAGCAGAAGAGAGGAGGAAGAGGAGGAGGAAGATGGGGCCAGCAAGAAGAGTATTTTAAGTGAAGAGGAAGAGAAAGAAGGAGGAGAGGAGGAGGGGGAGATGAACGAGGAGGAGGTCAACCTAAACCTGATGGTGTCAAACACAGATGAGGACAACGCCTCAGAGCCGCCCGACACCAACGCCCCTCCGTCGTCCTCCTCATCTTCGTTCGTCATCCCCGAGCTGCGCCTCGACCGCTCCTTCAGCGCCGACGCCCTCTCCTCGCCCAACACCGACGACGAAGACTACGACGAAGACGACGACGAGGAGACCGACGACGACGACGACGACGAAGAAGACGACAGCGACGACGCCTACCTGCAGCGCAGCGACAGCAAGCGCCGCAGCATGGTGGAGGGCGCCACCTGCGAGAAACACGGCGGAGGGGGGCTCAGCGTGCAGAACTCCCTCCGCAGACGCACCCACAGCGAGGGAAGCCTCCTGCAGGACCCCCGCACGCCATGCTTCACCTCCGACAACGCCATCAACTGCCTGGAGGCGGGGGGAGCGCACCACAAGGGCGGCTGGACACTCCCATCACCCAAAACCCTGAAGAAAGAGCTGACCAAGAATGGAGGCTCCATGCATCAGCTGTGTATGCTGTTCTCTGGCAGGAAGGTAGGCAGCCTCACATTTATATATAATATTATATATAATGTTGCAGTATATGAAGTAAAGAAGAAGTAGTCAAGTTACTGAAATGCAGCTCTGTGGTTACATTCAACACTGCCATTGTAAGAACATATTTTCCGTATCAACGACAGGGTTCATTTATAAAACAAGAACAGTGGAAGACATACACACACATCAATGATATGTGGCCCTTTTCATTCAGAGTATTTCAGGTTTTCTTCTCAACCTCGGGTAAAATGTTTCATACTGCTCCTTTCCTACAGTACAGTATGTCTCTCGTATCTATTGCATCAGTAACGTATGAATGATCAGCTCAGCCCACAGTTACAGGTCACTGGTTTCTGTAAAAACGGTGACATCAAGTGGTAAAACAGAGCAAGTGCACAAGAATCCTGTCATCAGAGTATGCTGCAACATAAATCATACACAAATGTTCTGGCTTTGGTGTCAAGCATATCTAAAACAAAAGGCCATTGTGACATACTGTAGACATTTATACTGTGAACACTCACATTTTATTGTAACTGAAGTTGTAAACCAGTATAATATTATGCAGGAATATGCTACACATCCTTTTATAGCCTAAAAGTAAGTCTAATAGGTCTCACACTATTGACTAATGATGCAATGGTCTTTTCTGCCAGCTGCAGTTTCACTATATACATTCAAGTCACTGTATGCAGGTTAATAATGTTAAAATATTAACTGAACAGCACCCAGCCTCATTTACATTTATATAAGACCTCTGCAGAGGTGAAACACTTCTCTGAATCTAAATATGCTTCCACAACACTGATACAATCAACTACAATACAAAGTAAATGCAAATTCCACCTAACCTTGCCATATAGTCTTACGAGTTCCCCTCCACATCAACACAATAAACAATACAACATCAAAAGTTTAAGACAAAATGACAACAAATACATTTTACTCCTAAAGCAAACACCTTATATCACCATATATTTGCATATTTGGCCTTTTTGCACAGCACTTATACAAGTCTCATTCATTTACAAAATTAAAATACCTATATAATGCATATTAATACACATTGTAGATTTTTTTCATTGAGCTCTAATATCCCTTATATAGAAAATGTTAGCATCTGCAGCAGAGAGAAAAATTATGTTATGGAATTATGACATTTTTACGCATGTGTTCCCCACATGGTTACAATTACGGTAGATTTTTAACTTTACTATCCATTGTATAATCAGTATTTACAAAATGTTTAAGAGGATTTTTCATACTACAATTGTAGTTAAAAGTTTTGGGGGGTTTACTCTTATGGAGAAACACAGTATTGTCAGCAGTTTTGACATACTAGTAAATACGCCATTAAAAGTTACAAGTAAAAAAAAGCAGAGTAGTGAAATAAGGAATGTCATTTCTGCTTTGGATCACAATAATTAGACTTTATTTCTTTATTTGAAACAGACTTATGCAGTGAATGTGCAGCTGGACAGTTGCGTGAGTTGTCCAACAGAGGGAAGCATGTGTCAAATCATGTTATCCCAGCGGCCTCAGAGCCATGTGCGTCATGCCAAGGTGGAGTCATGACGATAATTGAGAAATCTCAGTGGGACTTGTTTTCTTATTAACTATGAAGTAATAAAGTTTATAATTTCCTAAGATAACACTCAGACAGGTCATTGTCTCTGCAATGATTTCTCCCAACAACTCTATTTATGGTAGTTTCGTTTGAGCTCCACACCTGGACACCTACAATCATCAGTATCTGTTTGGTCATGGCTGCCTCTCAAAGAAGCAACACAAGCAAAAGAAAAGAAAAGGGAAGAAAAAAAGAGTAGTGATATGGGGGCTCCACAGACACCCCACTGACTTTGTGATAGGCAAATGACAGAAGTGATTAAGTGCTCACGTTATCACTATAGAATATCAGAGGCACTGCTCCTTTTTATCTACATCTGCCTTCCCAGAGTCTGTCAGCACACTTGGCAGCCTTAAATGGCAGTGTGTGTGAGCCGTGCAGAGGAGGAATGCAGCAGAGAGGGCTGGAGCATATTGGTCTTGGCAGATTCGAGGGTAATTTTACTACCTATTGGCGTCATGGACACTGTTCCTTTGAGGCTTGTGTTTCCATTATTTAAAATGATCTGTCATCTCCCTCCTCATTCATAAATCTTGTGACATCTCTAGGTGCAGAACGTGGGTGCGTGTCTTTTTGTCCATGTATGCGTGCGTGTCCAACCTTTGACCAAGAGATCAGCGAAGACCAGACAACACAGATTCCTGAGTCTGCATGAACACACTGCCTTCATTTCACGACAACTTCAGAGTTTCCCAAACTTGTCGGCCCTGCTTTGCAGCACTACGGTGATGGAATGGGCAGAAATCTGGTTATAATTAGTTCTTACACATCAGGGGTGTACAAGCTGTCTCTGTGAAGTGATGGGGTGAAAACATGAAAAGGAACAATTTTCTTTAAACATTGGAAAGTGAAGGCGAAATCACAGTTAGTTTAACCATGAAACAATTTCAAACAATCTTTGATGTATCGTATTTTGCAGAACATTTTATTCAGTCGTAGTTAAAACATATTTGAAAAAACAGAAACCAAGGCAACTCTTCTTTGGTATAAAGGTTAAAAAGTCTCTATTTCACAGAAGTGAAATGAGCTTTAAAAAACCAAGATATTTGGCCGTGCTCTGTGGCCTTCATGAGGGCATAAGGCAGCAGACTTCACAGATGTTCCTACTAACAGTAGTTGAAACTAGTTTTAATATCAAAAATATGAATCAAACCTTAGTTTCCATGCAATTCATATTCAATGCATGCAGGAGTAAAGAAACTCTACTTTGTCGTAGTTTGTATGGATTTCATTCAGATGTATAGAGTGACCAAATGGAGTTTCCAGATGTTACTGAAGCTTTTTCAAATCCATCAATCCAAGACTCTTTACTGTGACTTCATATGGAAAGAAAGGGCCCATGCACTTCTGTACACTTAAAGCTATAGGCTGTATATATGGTTAGTATGTGTGTCTGTGCTGTGTGTCCTTTTATAATGTGAACACCCCCCTCCCTTCTCAGTCTTTCTCAGTCTGTCATGTCTCTTGCCAGGCAGTGTTTACTTGCCCTTTAACAAGTAGCAACTCTGGTCCTGTGTTTCTTTCCACTCTGCACCTTTTCCTCTCACTTGATCTCCTCTGTGGCATATCATCAGTGCGAAACAGACAGAGAGCAAGTCTAGAGGAGTAATGTCAGTTTGTTTGAGTAAAAAAATGTTTCTTGACAATCACTTAAAAGAAAGTGTTATTCCTGCTACTCATGGGTGAAAAATAGTAGTCAAACATTGTAAATCAAGTCTGCTTTTCATATCGCTTTTCCGAAACAATTTGAAAGGTGATGAGTAAACCAGAAGATAACTGACATTGATCTTAAACGCAAAACACACTCTAGTATGACAAAAATTTGTTTGAGGTGTTTTGTCTGTGATCAGAATCAGAATTTAGATCCGATCTGTTTTCACGGTTCATCGCAAAAATTGACTTGCAAAGATATCACTGCTGGTTGTCATTGCTAGGATGAAATAACTAAGAGAGACTGTTGGCCCATACTGATTCTTGTTTGACTAGAGAACTTATCCATTTATGTGTGAGTCTTTCTTAAGTCAAATTTGATTAGTGTTAAACTAACAACTACCTTAAAGGGATATTTCAACATTTTGGCAAATCCGCCTATTGCCATAATCCCTATTGTCCTAGGAGTAGGTTTATTACCTTTAATTATTGGTGCAAGCTGTTTTGAGATCGGTGGAGCAGAGACGCAAGCTGCACGGTATTTCCCTCATCAAACTCCAAAACACTCTCGTGGACAAGTTGTGACCTGCACATTCGCCACACTATGAAATAATAATGGAACCTTACAAGACGGAGTTGTTTTTAAGGCAAATGTGCAACCAAAACTACATGAGTATTGTGTCGTAATGTTACATAATTAGCAACATAAAAACCTCACCTGCACTGATATCATTTGCCATCATTTGTTAACCTGTAAAGGACAGCTTTAAATCTGCTGTTCATGGTCTTTGTGAAACTTTTTCCAAATGGATTAGTCGCCAAACACTGAGGCCAAAGAAAATATGAGCAACAAGAGTGACTACCATGTGGCTGGTTGATAAAGAGAGTCTTTTGCATTCACCGTAATAGCACCAGTAAACTGCTCAGCTGGTTTAACAGCTAAAATGGAAATTTAAAAGAATGAGAAGCCCAGAGGTAATAAAAAAATCCACTGACTGATCTGTTTCCACTGACAGCTTTTAGCCACAGTGGGTCTTCAGAGACAGAAAAATGCTCATTTCCATCCCAAGGTGAGAGGCATGCTGTAAATGGCCATATAAGAGTAAACGACCTCATGTTCTTTCCGAGCCGGCCATCGAATTAAACTATAATTCTGCTGTCCAAAACCCTCAAATCCTACTTGTTCTTCCAGAAATCACACTATCTGTCATCTCTTGTCAGCTTGTGAATGTGTTGCATCCACACAGACACATGGGGATCTAACGCAGCGCTTTTGGGTTAAGCAGGCCAAACATTTTGTTTATGGGCTCTGAATGTTTGTTTGAAATCTGGATAAATATCGGCTGTCTTTCCAGATGCTGGGAGGAAACAATTTTAATGTGTTTACTGGTGGTCGTGCTGTGGCTTACATTCCTGCGTTGTGTCAAGGATACACAGAGAGGTGCACGGTATAAAATGAAAATAGGTTAACATGCATCCAGACTCGGAAACAGGTGCGCTAATGATCGGTGTTACGTGGTCACGAACGCACACACACACTCAGAAAGATAAATACAGTTGGTTTGCTGGAATGGGCACTAACAAGATGAATCATAATGGTTGTAAAACTGGCGTAACTGTGCTTCCAGTGAGGTGACCAGCGTCATTATAAAAATATCTTGTGATCTTATGATTTTCTCTCGTGATAAAGAGATTGTGAAGGGAAATGAGGGAAACTGACACAGACTGTGAGTAAGCACAATATAGCAGACTCAGATGGAGGCGCGACTGTTTCTATCCTTTATCATCTTTACATCATCAGTCCTCTCTGCTTTTTGTGATACGATCTACGTATACGGCATGAAAACAATTCATTAATAACCTTTTTGTATTTAAAAGTGGCAATAATAAGGAGATGAAATCTCATGTTTAGCTTGAGCAAAATTCAACACTTGAACAGGCAATATCTATTTAATGGTGGTGCACATGTGCACATATTCAGCCAATCTGTTATTTCTGTCTGAAACAAACCTTTGCACCACCGCACAGCTAAATTAATGCTTCTGAAGTGAATTAAACATCCCTGCTTTAGTCATAAAAGGAGAACATTGAAATTTACTGAGGCTACGGTCAGAACTACAGAAACAACATGTTATGCTTCAATTTGTTAGGCTAATGTAACCAGGCAGAGCACTACAGGATAATCTAATGCTAGGCAAACAGTACACACAGCCTCTTCAGACTGACTCACCTTTGTCCTAGGGGCTTAATCCAAAATATCAAACAGATGCACAAACATGGAAGAACCTATACAAACTGTACGTTGTGTGTATACGTGCACAATATTGTGTGCATTGACCTGTAGGTCTGATGTGTGACATCAGACTCCAGCTGGAAATACAACAACAACAGCAGTGTTTTAGCTTGAGTGAAAGGAAACAAGTCTGAGGTTTTGTACCTTCACAACATAGTGTCTTCTTCAATTTACTGGAAAACCATTAAATGTCCACTGCACTGTGATAAGGAGGACAAACACTTACCGGAACCTAAACATGCTATTTCTGTCCCATGTACAAAAATATTAGTAAACTTTGTGTACCATCTTCAAGTATCTCAGTTACATCTCTACCAAAACCTATTAGTGCTGACCTCTCATCATTCCCCAGGCCCTAATGTGCCTATTTCATGTAGTTTACCTAATCTTAGCTCCAAGGTTATAATATGAGAGGGGAACAGCACTTGTTGATATCAAGACTGTGATGCGTACCTCACATGGGTCAGCGCGCATGATCAGAGCTAATTATAGTTTGTTTTTTACTGAATGAACTGCATAAGAGGTTCTTGGAAACAATTTAGAAAAATGAGGTATCGATGAGTGCCGCTGTCGTCCCCTCAAGTGTTTTTGTCCCAATATGAGACAAAAGAGACGCTGCAGATCATTTGCCAGCTGCCAATGTGTGCAGAAAAATCAGCCTTTCGTCTGTGACAGCACGGCGACACACTGAATGGGTGGTTTTGTAGGTAAACACGAGCGTTTTCTCCTGTTTGACTGTACTGCTATTTGGCCTGGAAGGGACAAAAGGTCTCCGGGGTTCAAATCCATGTGGGATGCAGCCATTCTGGATAGTCCTCTGAAATGCTAAATGAGTAACATGTAAATATTTACTGAGTGGACTGAACAAGCTTTCAGAACAGTCAGCTCAGTGTCCGGGCACTAAAGTACTTATTGACAGAAACGTGAGTGAACTGAAGCCGTTGTTTCCCAGTTAATGGAGATTCACTTCACAGCTCACAATAAAAATTTCAATAACCTCACTTGCAGGAGTCCATCAGAAGTGTGGAAGCCAGTAAATTATATAGGAGATTACTCGGAAAGGAAAAAATAGTTACATAAGACATAGCAGAGTAAGCAGATAGTACTTTTTTTTCATTCAGGAAGGAATTCTTGCCCCTTGTTGTGAAATCAGGGACTTCTCCCTCAGTGTGAGGATTAAGAGCTTAAAGGTGTACAGAAAAGAAAATTGAATTTGAGCCCACTTTGGGTCATAAAATTAATGTAATAACTCATCTTTCAGACGTTGTAGGCCAAACTTTGTGCAAAATTCTATTTTTGAGTAAATCCAGGATGAAAGTGTGTATTTTTTTTTTCGCATTGGATAATGCAGGCGCACGGATTATACGTCAGCCTGTACACGATTCACCAGCCACTGATATTGGATCCGTCATCCGTCATTCAAACGTCTGAGACACGCACACACACACGGAGCTCGGGCTCGCCCCAAGCTTTGAATATCCCGCCCGCTCGATAACGACCAATCAAATTTGTTTTCCTCACTCGGGTAAACTCGTGTTGCAGCTCGTGACAACTCGGCGCGACTAACAGGACAAACGGCCATTTCTGTACACCTTTAAGTGTTGTCTAGAAATTTCCAGACAAATCTTTCTTTTAATTTCATGTATGTGCAGTCGAATAAAAAGCAAAGGAACTCTAATCTTTATTCAATATGCATACAACACACATATCAGTGGTTCCTTCTGCAAGTCCTGCCCTCGGACAGGGCCGTTGCTAGGGATTCTGGGCCCCCTGAAAGAATACTAAAGTGGGCCCCTACCCCCTAACTTTTCCAGTTTTTTTTCTTAGACTACGTATGTATTATCATTTTTTATTTAGCCTACTTTGTTTCGATGCTAATGCAGCATTACTATGAGTATTAGTCAGGGTCATATGCAGAATAATTCAGTCATACAAAGATTAGACTACTGGGTTTTTTTGTGGGCCCTATGGTCGCTGGGCCCCTAGAATTATCATCACCTTTCTCCCCTATACAACGGCCCTGCCTCGGATAAAACTAAAATATTCACTTTTCTACTATACAACCAAACACAACCACACATTCTGTTTCCATTATTCCACCCAACTCTGTCTATCCCTGCTATTTGCAACCTTGGCTTCAATAGTAAGAGTAAGTAAGAAGTTATGACTCGCACACACTTATGAATTTTCTGATTATATTTTGGGTGAAAACACACCACCTTTTGTCAATATAGGCTCAAATCTTACTAGAGCTCCATGCACGCCACGTCAACATGTGGATAAATACAAATCTTGACAGGCCTCACAGGCTTAGTTGAGATTGTTAAGCCGTCACTGAGTGTGGGCGGGGTTTGGCAATAGTCAATCATCCTGTTTTGTTTACATCGTGTTTACTAAATATTCACATTTTTCTTGGAGGGTGTCCTCTGACCGACTAAGACATGAACAGAAGATATCCTGGCTCCACAGATAACCAGTCACACTGACAGGAAGGGGAAGCATCATTCCCTGTTGAGTAACTGTGATAACAAATAAGAGTCTTCTGGGAAGAGTTATCACATTCACTTAGTCCTTGCAGACACTTTATTGTAACTGACAAATGAAATGTCTTCTTATTACAAAAATTCTTCACATCTGCTTATTACATTTACTTTTTTCCCTGCCTAAAGTCAGCATCAAATTTAAATGTGGGAACATGTGTTTTCACTATAAATCTCCGGTTTTCAAAATATATCTGTGTAGACAGCTCCTATTGATTGGAGAGATGGTAACTATCATGGAATCTTTTGATTTCTTTATTTCTGTAGTTTTATGCTTTATACTTAGATTTGTTGAAAACAGAAAGAAACAGAGACAAGGAAGCATTAAATAGAAATAAACAATACATTTAATATCTGTTTGAAACATTTGACCTTAGTTTAACCAGAGGAATTCAAACCCCTGTGGGTATAAAGAGTCAGAGGTTTTTACACAACACCTGCCGGATTATTTAAGATCATTTCCAAAAATAAAGTAATACATTTTTACTATTTCTTCCCTGAAATGAGACCTATTTATCTTAGTGAACTTGCTCACTCCTTGCGACCTCATGAGGGTTCAAAGCTTCCCACACTAATCCTTCTTTTTCCAGGGAAGCTCCCACATGGCCAAAAAACTCACCCTGTATATCCGTTCTCTTATACTCTTTTTCTGCCACTAAAACACTCACAAGGCTCCACATGGATTTAAACACTTTCACAAATCCAGACCACAAAGGCTAATCCCAAGCTAATGAAGCTAGCATTCTTTTTTGTTTATGTGCTAGGAATTGTCTGGTGTTTGCGATTACTGGCGGACGGGTTTAATGAGCTACCTGGATAGTTAGCTGCTACTGTGAACCGTTGTGTGAAGGAGTGTGGGAACATGCTGTTTCCATCCATTAACTCTGATATTGCTGCTGCAATACAATGTGAACCAGGGCCATATCGGCTTCCTTTGAAACTGACTCTAAAAATAATTTGCTCCTGGTTGTTTCCCATTGGAACAGAGGAACAAAACAGAAGAGGTTAAACAATGTTAGCACACAAATATCTCTGGTTCATTTCTTATAACTCCATCCACACTGTTGCATATTGCTTCCATGCATCACATTTGCTAACAGTAGGAACATTTGACAAAATTAGGGCAACAAGGCAACAGCAGGAGTGTCCACTGAGGGTAATATAACATGACACGTTGCAAGTCAAATCATTCCACCAAAGCCGGGAAATCATGAGACAAGGAATTGTTTCATTTACGATCAGCAGGTTTGACAGAGTAAATAAAGACGATGACCATAAACACGACTAATACATTAACGCAGAGGGAAAATCACATGCAGCGTTGGAAACAAGAAGGGGAAATACAGTTACTGTCAGCAGATACATTTGATGATGTGTTACTCGCGTAAGACTCTGATGGCCTAATGCCACGGCACTTAGTGGCTGGACTTTTTTCAGCAGACTCATGCTCTCTGCCCACCTCAGTGCCCCGCAGTGTATACATTCATGTCATTAGTGACAGAACTTTGGATGCTGTCACCAGTACAACAAAACCCCGTCCTGACGTTCACCCAATCCAAGACACGATCCAGAAGGCCCCTTGTTTGATAGTTGTGTCTTGTGTATGTTTGAATGGAGGTGTTTACAGTGCTTGTTGCCATAGCAGTGCTTTGTCTGAAATGGGAATTGGTTACATAAATGTAGATAGATAGTTGTTTGAAGACACAAACATGCGCACACTCACGCAGAGTCACACTTAGTAGTCTATACTGATCATAGTAGACTACGGCACTAGATGACGTGACCTGTTCTTTGCTACTTGTATCCTCCAAATCTGGACAATGGTAATTAATTAGTTCTTCCACCACAAACGGATTTAGTTAAAGAAACACAGTCAAACTGAAGCAATAGATATAGTGCAAAGTGTTTCCAAGCATAATAATGTTCTTGAACACAGTGGTCACCATGGAGAGTGGGCACAGCTTCATAAGTAAAGATCCACGTTTAATTCCCAACAAGAACTGCTCTAGCCTGAATTTTGATCAGATAATTATCCAATTTAACCATGACTAAAGTCTCTCATTAACCTTAAACAAACTAAATTTTCGTTTCACCCTTTATGAAGTTACATGCCTGTCAGAACCGTGCACACACACACAGATATTTTGAGCGCTGAGATTTGACCATGCGAACACTCTCACCATCTCTCTCAATGCTTTGCCCTAAAATAGCAAAGATTAATGAGTGTTCCCTCTTGTGTTGTCTCCCACACCACTAAATTATGTCACTCAGTAATTCAAGTGTTAGGATAAAGTGTGTATTATAGAGAGCATAGATTAGATAGCAAGAATAGTCAAGATAATGTTCTCTACAATAATCATAAGAGGGATTCTGCAGCAAAGTAACAAGGAGGAAATATTCTATATACTCAGATGAAATTTGTGTTAACATTTCTGAAATGCTTTTAAATGCTCTCTTACTACCATTAGGAAGCCATTTGCACATGTTTCAGAATAGGATACACTTTGACAGACTTAATCTTTTTGTACAGTACGGGTCCTTTTGTCTCCTGTCTGCAGTAAAAAATTGTACATACAGTGAGATAACAAGAACGCGGTGTACTTTATCTTCATGCCAGCTGTGTGGCCCACATCAGCACGAAAACCCTGGCTAGGTTTGAAATTTTTTCGACACGCGCCAACTGTGCAGCAGCGCATATACAGAAACAGCCCATATACACACAATCACACTCACACTCCCCAGAAGGCCGGAGTCAGGGTGAACAATGCTGGTGGGATGATGACACGCTGTCCTCACAGGATGAGAACAGGGTCAAGGGAACAATCGGCCCAGGAGGTAGAGAAAGGGAAGCCAAAGTTCAGAATTGTTACAATAAGGCATGAGCTATTAAAAAAAAGAGAAGAAAAGACATCTCACTGGGTTGAATAACGTTTTCCTCCCGGACACTGAAATGTGTTGTCCTCACCTAAAGGTTGTTGGCTTCTTCCTGCTGTGATTACACTTTACTGTACTATGTCCCACATTTAATCATACTGGTCCCATTCAGCCTGGCAGCAAGCCAGTATTCATTTCACCCTGGCATCCATTCATTTCTCGCCCTGAAAAAATGATTAACAGGATAGAGCTGTTCTCTGTGCTGTGTAAAAAAATAAGTCAAAGGATATCTTCTGGCTCCAGTCTCGGTGGATTTAAAAAAAAAAAAAATCATTATTTTTGCAATTTCATCTTAAGCATGGTATTTTGTTTGGGACTTTTGGCTCGGTAAACAACTCACACAAGCTTTAATTGTGACACAAAGCTGTAATGATATTCTACAAAACACAAAAGTCCACCAGGAGGTTGACTTTTATTTTCATTTTATTTAATTTTGAAAACACTTTCATAACATCTTCAGTTGATTTTTCTTCAGAAGGCCTTGGCACGCACCGCAGCAGTTCAGAATTTATAACCACTGATGTGTATCATTCCTTTTAAGTTTTCTTTTCACTTATGCATCAGCATACTCTCAGTGGAATTCATCTTACATAAAAATGAATGACGCTAGTTGCGCTGCCTTTTAAAGATGCTGAGGCTAATGGATTTGCATTATATAACAAATTCAATGAGGCGTGTAAGTTGGACTTGAGCTTGAAATAAAAATCGTAGGGAGCAGATGCTTTAATCTAGTCTGTCAGTTTGCAAATGGCGGCCAGCGGTAAAGTCAGTTATTCCATGACTACTATGTGTTGTTTACTTCCACTTGGAAGTGAAGCGCGACCTTTTGATGAGCGGGTGTGTGACCCGGATCATTCTCGGGCTGCCGCTCTCAGAATCTCATTCGCAGCATTCCTCCCTTCCCTCCTGAATGCCATTTATCTCAACCCGACACTCTGCTTTCCTAGAAATAGTTCTGCTTCTTATGGAAACCCGCCTCTCTCAGCTCCTGTCACTTTGGCCCAAAGAACCACCTGCACCTCACAGCACCTGACCTCTTTCTCAAGCTGTTACCACGTACAGTATGGAGCTCAGCACTACGGATCTGTAGGTGGGGATTGAAGCAGAGTAGAATTAGTTTCTGAGGGGTTGGCCACCAGCCCAGTGTTGCAGCATCACGACAGTGTGACAATGCGATGGACGTCACTCACATCACTGTCAAAACATCGTAAAATACTTTTGTAGTGACCCTTATATACATTAACATGACTTCACCATAATAATATATGAATGAAAAGAATGACCAGTTGAACAGCAATGCTGTTAATAAGATCAACCTACATAAAGGTTAACACTCATTTGACCATTGCGTCAAGACAATAGTGAAGTACGTCATGTCTCTATGAGAACAGCATTACAGTAAACACTGTATAAGCATATTCAATCCAACTTGACCACTGTTATGTTATTTATTATAATGGGTAAAGTAATGACTGTATCAAGATTGGCTCTGCAGCTGCAATAACTTAAGACACTTGGATACAAACCACCAACCAACTAAACCAACAAACTAAACAAAGTAAACCTAGAACAGACCATACAGGGTCGGCTGGATGGCTTATCATCTTTCCTTAGAATTTCTTTTACCCATTCAGCCCATTAGCGTGATTGATAGAGATATTATTAGATTTCTTCTTTGATGTTTTCATGCATCTGGAGCTCTTGAATTGATGTGAGTGTACTGTACAACATGAGCGCACAACATGACCTAGGAAGCACGTGTCAGTAATTTTAAGCGACAAATCTATCATCTCTGCTGACTCTAATAGTTTGCGAGATATAATTAAAAATTCCATCCCTCAATAGCCAACTGTCATTAAGTTACTGAAAAACAGTTATGTAATTTATCTTGGCAATGTAGCATGGTAAGAAAATATATATTCATGCCTCGCCCCATGGTGGTCGCAGCCAATTGGGAATAATTGGCCCACTGGTGCTCCTGATGGCCGGTCTGTGCATAACTGCCAGCCTTGGAAAAGATTGTGAGACGGCATCCATTAAAATTCCACCCAGAAAGGTCATTGGCTGGTCATAAAATGTCAATAACATTTTAATGGATAGCACCAGTTTCTGGCCTGGGTAACATGACAGCTTTTCAGAGCAGCTCACAGAGGTGACGTTGTATCGGCATTGTTCATTAACATCCTGTGACATGGGAAGTACTTATACAGGAAGCAGCCATCTCCTGAGTTGTGCTGAATAACAGGAGGCAGAGGAGAGTCAGATCAAGTACAATGTGCACACACACACACACACACACACACACACACACACACACACACACACTGTACTCTCCCTCTGAATTAAAATCACACACACAAGCGCACACACAAACAAATGTGCAGACAATGCACCTTTTGTATCTGGTATATTATGTAGCTTAAGTAGGAGTGAGTCAGTATCCTGTGTGAAGGTCACTGAGTTTATTTTCAAATATTACTGAAAATTGTGGTTTTGCCATTGTACATTATAAATATGTGTGTGTGTGTGTGTGTGTGTGTGTGTGTGTGAGAGAGAGTGTGTATTAACATCTGCCATCCCATTACACAAGCTCTCACGTTCTCACAGAATCATGCAAGATCACACTCCCTCGACTTCAACCACAAGTTTATTTTATCCCCAAATTTCCTTTTATTTGCAAAAGCAACTTGGAAAAATATTTCCTGTGGCATGAATTCAAACAATGAAAAAAAAAAAAAAAAAAACATTAGGCAGTTATGTAATTACACATCAAAGAAAATTATAGGGGCAAAACATATCAGGGATGTTTTCTCAAGGCTTTCATAAAACAAAGGAAGAGCTGCAAGATAAAAATACTCAGAGTATCATTATGAATAAATTTTGTGAAGCCGAGTCATAGTCTCATGAAAACACCAGACATCAGCTTCATATATGGATTTGATTGCGTGATAATCATAACAGATCCCCCACAGAGTCCAGCATTTGCTTTTGTGATCTGTCTCCCGTGGTTCTTTGTTTAAACGTCAGTTTGTGCCTTAATTAAATCTTTTTTCTTTATATTTTCTTGTATTTTCTGGCTCTCACAAAGGCCCCATTGTTCCTTCAATACCCCTCAGAGACAGAGCCCAGTACTCTGTTTTTTGTCTCAGTTTACTTATTTTCTTTCAACTCTCTGGCCAAGATCTACGAGGAAGTGCAGACACTTATCAAAAAATGGCAACGATTATCATCAAACAAACCAAGCTGTGTCCACTTATTTGCTTGGTTTACTAATATGTGCCATGCAACCAATACTATTATTAAGCTTTGACATCGAGAAAGAATCATATTATTGCAACTACATTAAAATTAGGCATGCCGTTGCCCAGAGGATGATTTCATGATAAAGTCACTCATTTTTTCGAAGCATGTGTTTTCTGACTTTGGGATCACATTCCCTCAGGGCTGCTATTCATCAAGGATCTAACAGTCACTCCTGGGAAGTCAAACCAGAACTAAAAATACTCTCAAAAATAACAGTGCGCACTTAACGCAGTCAGAAGACTGACAGGCCAATCTAAATGCAATTAGACAAATTATATTTACACACCACAGGTTTTCAATGCACACTCTCTCAGCCAGGACGCCTATTGATTACCTAATGTTTGAGATGCTTCGGCTCTGCAGTTGGTCTATTTCCATGGTTTCGATCCGTCTGTGAAACATAGTCAATTACGCCGCAACATAAAGGATTATTCATGCATAATCAATGTGTTGAAGCGTTTATTTTTGTAGTGATGGGAGGTGTTAATCTTTTGAGGGGCAGTAAATGCAGTCACAGTTGTTACATCCCGGATCATTGAAGCGCTTCTCTCTTGCTGCTGTATGGATGTCGGAGGATAAATGGAATTTACATTGCAAAAACTTCTTTTTACCAGTTTTTATCCATCTTCTAGGAGCTCTGAACATCTTAGTTCAGCTCTGCAACTTCCTGAATAGTTGAGCAGATAAGAGTAATTTAAATGAAAGTTGCTGAAATGCAAATGCTTGCTACAAACTTCTACAAAATGGAAAATTGTGGGGTTTTTTCGTTGTTGTTGTAACATAAAAAAAATCTGCTACAGCTTAATAAGCCCTGTAAAACAGTGTATTATAATAGACTATGACTCATATCTCATTGTGTGCCAAGCTAACCTGTTGCCTGTTCATCATCATGCTGTGAAAGGAGATGAACAGGAAGACACTGCTCTGAGGAGGAATGGAAAAAGCAGGTCGGAAAAATCGATTTCAGGCTTGATTTAATTGTTAACATTAAAAAATAGAGGGTTTTTATTTTTTTCTGTAATGATTTCAGTGTCTTGTGACTACATGGATCCAAAGTCTGACACATCTTTCCCATGGGAAAATGGTCTCAGACTTTTGAACTCCTCCAAATGCGTGTACCATTCAACAATTTAGTAATATAATATTATCATCCATATTTTCTGTAAAGCAAACTGAAATTGAACCAAATTGAAAGTCGTGCAGTCTGGGTTGGTAAGTCACATGGAGACAATTTGGGGAATCATTTCCTCCTCTGTTTACACACTTTGTAGCTTCCACATCCTGATAGACATATGACTTTGATTAAGACTGAAGTGCACCCTTTTTCCTTTCATTCCTTAGGAGAAAGTCACAGTGGATACAAATAATAGAGCCTGAACCAACAATCAGGCTTCACACAGATATTACCCTCCCAAAAAGTTTAAGGGGTTAAAATCACATTTAACCCAATTTAACCACATTAATCCCCCATCGTTTGCTCAGTGAGAGTCCCAGACTCGCCAACTCCATACAAGTCACTGCCAAAGAATCCTGCCTGACCTCGTGTGAGTGTCGTTTCAGCAGTACGTCTTAGGAGAAGTAAATCCAAGCGTTCATATTCAGCAGGTTAAATAGAGCACGACATCAAGCTGTTAATACTCTAACATATCCTGTCACTCTATAGTCAGGGTTACCTACTGTTAAAACATATATGTTCACATCAAAGCTGATCAGTACCACAGCCCAGGTGAGGAGCAGAGGCTGGAAGCCAGGTTGGATGACATCAGGATGTCAGGTCGAACAGGTAGTACAAATCTAAGGCTGAATTTTGTATTTTATTTGTTTATTTAACAGGGACAATGCTCGAAACATACAGTATATTGTGCCAGATTTAGCTGTAAGCTAATTTCCATCTGCTGTCCCTGAATGGAGTGAGAAATTTTGTGGGTTTACGTCCCATCATTCAGATGCCATCCATTTGTTTTTCAAATAATAGAAGAAGCAGAGGAATGAGCCTTAGGGAGAAAAGCAGCAGGGGTTGAACTGGTGAGAAGTTTAAATACACAAAGACCAAGATTCATTTCTTCACCTCTGGGGTTTTAGGCTGTCGGAGGATTTAGACTCTGAGTTGACTGGGTCAAGAATGTTTCTGAGCCGTGTTTAGAATATAGTCTCTACAACGTGTTTGTTAGTGCAAAGTACAACTGAAGAATGTAAGTTTGTTGAGACAAAGACACTGACATTTAGCCTCGTCCTATTAGGAAATAGCAGCCCGTTGGTAATCTAACCCTCATTTCCAAACACACACACACACGCTATTCTCCGTTGACTTTAGCTCAACAGACATGTTCCCAGGTCGTGTGCACGTCCATAATGTCTTGAACTTATTTTGCGTCGTTGGAAACATGTTTGCCCATACGATTAGCCTCACACGTGCATAAATGTATACATGTTTTGCAGCAAGAACAACACGTGAGCAAGGTTAAACCTTTATCTGTGTATCTGAGCAGCCATCCTGCAATTGCTTTACCAGTGTGCATCCCGTGCCTCAGGGGGCCGTATCGCCGTGTGGTCTTTGGCAAATTCTGTGTTTTCTTACTGTCGTCAGTGAGGCATGTGAGCCGTCTATACACATAAGCACGCACACTCACGCACGCAAATACACACACCAGGGTTATTTTTAGAAAAGACTCAGACTTTTTCTGCTCCACTGGCCATTGCCAGGCAGTCTGGGTGCGTGTGCATGGTGTGTCTAAGTCTCTTTTGTATTTCGGGGCCCCATTGGGGTCTGGCAGCTGAAAAGAGAGGAGGGAGGAGAGAGAGAGAGAGAAACCTGAGAATAAACCTGCAGCGTTATCAGATTTTTATTTCATTTTAACACAATAATAATCAAGTTTACTCATGCAGCGACTTTCCTGTACAATTTGGCGCCAGTCTGGGAATGCCGTGTAGTGTGGAGCATGATGAAATAAACACAGTGCATCTGATTACTGAGGAAAGGCTGAATATGACTCAAAATAAAAATCTATTATGACTCATTTTCATTAATTTGACCAAATCCTTACTCACTCTTCTCAGGTAGAATTTCATCCATGTTTTCCTGTAAATTGCATCATCAAGCAGAATTAAAAGGAAACTTGATCGCTATTTTTTGGATTAATACATGATGTCATGGTGTTGTAATTCAAAGAAAACTCCTCCTCCCTTTTAACTGACTTCCCACTGACAAAATGCAGAACATGTATCTTGATTTATGGCTCTGCTGCGGGGCGTAGACAGGAGATTTGGCACCGTGTGTGTGTGTGTGTGTGTGTGTGCATGAATATCTGCGAGGCAGGAGGTGAAAAGTTGGGATACCATCTACATTACTCCTCCACCACCTCTGCAGATGTGCTCAGCAGTGGATGTGTGCTGATTCATTTGAACAGCATGCATACATTTCTATGAAAACTCCCAGATGTAAGCAGAAAGCAGACACATTTCCCTCTGTGTGTGTGTCTGTGTGTGTGTGTGTATGTGTGTGGGTCCGTGCTGATCTCATCCAGCTGGAACATAGCAGTCTGGTGTGAATGAGCATCCAGTCCTTAGATGCAGACGGCTAGTTGAACAAAAGCTGATCCCACAAACAAGCTATTCCCCCCTCTTATCTCCAGTGGCTACACACAATATAATTTGTTCTCCTGATACCCCTGAATAATCCTGTCCTGTGGGCTGCATGAGGACAAACGTCCTTGGAGAGGGTGAAGTCTGTGTCGTTTTCCAAGTGGTTTCTGTGTTTTCAGAGGAAAGCCTGGCTGACAGCTCCGCGGGGACCGGGGGCTCGTCTGTTGTGCTGTTTCCTCTGAGATTAGTGAATAGATTTAGAAGTTTTTGATGTCTCCTATGATCCTCAGTGACTTAATCCCTGCTCGTGTCACCAAATGTGGCCTGTGTTTGTAGCTTGTTTTTGAAAAGAGGGTTTAGTTACATGTGTTCCTAGAGCTGGAGAATATACTTACATATAGCCAATATCATATTGTGCATAAATACATATCTATTCTGCAAATGTGTGATAATGCCAGGTGTCACATATTATCACATGTCCACTCTCTTTAATGAAATAATATCAATATAATCAATACAATATGTCCTCTTGTAATATAATATAAGATAATAATGTAAAACGACACGTCTTCTTCTATATAATACACGTCAATTTGATCGGAAGAATAACCTTATAAAGATGCAGTCTTTTCAAAGTAATGTGAATAGACGGGGAAAACAAACCTCCCTCCACACACACACACACACACACACACACACACACACACACACACACACACACACACACACACACACACACACACACACACACACACACACTCCCACATACTGTACAGTGTGACAGGTCTTTATAGCTATCAAACAGCAGCTCTAAATATATTTTGGTCCTGCTCTTAGCTTGTGCCTATTTTTAGACAGCTCCTACATAACATACACTCACTCACTCACCTTTCACACTCAACTGCGACTGCGGTCAAAAAAGCGCTGCATGTGTGCTGCCCACAGTGACAATCTTCATCTCAGCAGGGGGGCAGAGTTATGAAAGGATGTATCACAGAGATGTCCCACTGCAGTTGTGAGTGGCAGTGGGGGGGGGGGGGGGGGGGACTTCACACACACAAGGAACTGTTTTATCACAGTTTATTATCACTAGCACTAATAAATCATATCAACACACTTTGCTGACCCATATCAGCATTGAACAAATACTTCAGATGTCTGGTATGTGCTTCAGTGCTGCTGACAGGAGAATGACCTTGTCAAAAACATGATAAATGATATCTGACTTCAAAATAAGCTTACAGTCACTAGGAAGATTTAAGTGAAGGCTGAATACACATCACAACAACTGAAAATGTCCAGCTTTATAATGTAATAAAATATCTTAATGCATACTATTATAAGTAGCTAAGATTTTAAAAACCTTCCCAGGATTTTGTTCCATAATGGAGGTACATTTTTTCCTCTTCTGAATTATAATGAATGAAGGATGAAACAATTCCCCACAAAGACAGAAATAAAACCACAAAATTGTTAATGTCTCATGAAGCAATTTCATCTAATGGTTTTAATCTCCTCTGGGTTCTTTGCAGTTGTCAATTACTTAAATAGCTTAATACATTTGATTTATCATCCGGTTCCTGCAACAATATATAAGAACAATGGGATAATACTCTGGGCAGCTGGTACATACAGGGTGGTTCAACACAGATGGATGCATAATGCAGGAAATGTTTGCTCACAAAGCTCTGTGTTTCTGTTTAAATACAATAAGACTCCCACACCCACAATGTGCACGCACACACATTCTTACTGTATGCAGGCACAGTTGGATACACAAAGGCATTTACACACAAACACATTAATAGGCATTCATGCAATGCATTTTTAGCCCTTAACTGAGACGGCCCAGAGAGCTCAAAGCATTGCGAATACACAAACACACAAACAAATTGGAGAAACATCTTCACCAATTTGGCAAGACAGGAGCAACAGAGGAAAAATGACTGGAGAATACTGACTGAGAACAACCAGATACAACCAGATGCAGTGAGCTCAAGCTGTTGTTCTCCCTCGGTTAGGAAACTACAACTACTCCAAAGCCAACTTTAGAAACTAGGGTGAGCATTTTCTGGGAGGTTAAACCTCACAACAACTGTGTGAGTAAGTGAAAGGTAGGCCGAAAATCCCCTTAATTTGCCAAAAATATGCTCAGTCTGTGGTCTGAAAGTCAAACTGGATTCCACAGAGACATAAAGCCCACCCCACCATGTGCTACCAGCTGTGGCCAGTATCTAGCTCCGATTCAAATGTCTGTTCCTGTAATACAATGGGTCATTATTTAGACCCTCACACACACACACTCACACACACAATGGGGCAGCTTCGGGCCATCAGATTAGTGAAGATTGACCCCTTCCCCACCCTGAAGCTACTTCCCTTTTTTCTCCCCCCCCTCTGAACCAATCAAAACTGTGGGTTGGCAGAGAGTGTAATGTGAAACCGGGGTCTAGGCTCAACACTTCAAACCTAGGGCACAGTTGGAGGCCAACAGAAACAACAGCCGTTGTCTTTCACACTCTCACAGATTTTTCCTTACTTTGTTCTACCTACACGGACACTGTTTACAAACACAGTCTGCTTCATACACACTCGGTTTATTCTGCAAGATTCAGACACACACCTCTGAGGGCTTTGCCATGTGGGACTTACACTGTGGACTGCTGCCATGGATTAACCATTTTGGTGACAGGCCGTGTGTGTTACAGAGTGGACTGGTCTCAATCTAAAGAAACGGGACGCACCAAGGACTTACTAGCTTTCTAGCCACTCTGGGTGTCATTGCCTGTTTTGGGGCTAGTTGAAGCTAACCAGCAGGCTGCATGAGGCTAGAGGGCCCTCTTTCTGTGTGGAGGCTGGATGATGCAGTGTGTGCTCTCCTTCCTCTCCCCCCAGCTGAGCTCCGGATCCCCCTGTAGCTGCGAGGTCGGCCCTGAAGGGACAAAGAAGAAGAAATCCAAGAACCTGTAAGTACTCAAATCTCAATTTCTATTTTTTTCCCCGCCTTCATTGTTTTGTTTCCTCTAGTCATTCTCACTTTTCACCATCTGCTTGTTTTTAAAGTTGTAAACAAAGACTGGCATGTTGAAGCTTTGACTTTGACTTGCAGATTTGAAATAAAAAGAGAGTTCATAGTGAATATGTGAGAAAAATAAGGCATGGAAATAACAATGAATGAGAACCAATACACTGATTGACCTACAATAGCATCTATCACCTATGTGTTCACTGTTCAGTCGTCAGCCTTCTGTTTTCATCTAATTCAATGTTATTTTATTTGTACAGTTTACACACCCTTTGCTTTAACATCCATTGCTTTTAGAGGATGACGATACTTGTGTTTAATCTAGTAGTGAATGATAAATACGTGTTTTATAGCAGCCCACTGGGGGGTTAACTGAGATATTAGGACCTACTCTGACAATGTGTGAGCTGGGTGTGAATGGATTAGCAGATGGAAGATGTTAAGACATGTCCACAGTAGTATGGCTAAATATATAACCTCTCCTTTTGTTTTATTTAGACTAATTTAGAAGGATTGAAAATTGGTTTCAAAAATAGGCTTGTTACTCCTTTGCAAACATTTTGACATGCAACTATTTTGGTCATTTGTAATGGTCCGTGCAACAGCTTCACATTCACAGACCGGCAAACGCAGAAGTCTGTTTTATGCTAAAAGTGGGCTAATCATTTAACGCTGATCATAATCTACATAATGAAGTGGTAAATGATTTGTGCAAAGCCCAGGAGTGTGGTACCATATGGGTCTCTCTCTCACATTCTCATTCAGTGGTGTGAGAAGCAAGGTGTGCTGTTGGAAGCGTTTGTTTGGTTGTGTTTGTTTGTGTCAGATGTGTGTGTCTACGCCTGAGTAATTCATCAGCTGTCGAGTGACCTTTATTCACGCTCCTGTTCATCAGGATGAAAGCACATTTCACACCTTCAGGACAATAAAACCGCTCACAGTGACCGTCCTCTGGCCTGATGGCTGCCCATTCTTCTACAAGCTGTGTTTAAGGTTGTTTAGTTAACCAGCAGATTAAGTGATTAAGATTCCACAGTTTTTTTTTTTTTTTTTACCGGTCTTGAGTATGTTGCCTTTTTACAAACAGCTTCAGCTCTATTCTTGTTTTTATTTGCTTTGATGAAACAGACACATCAAGGACTAGCCTACAGGATTTTTAAGGGATAAGACATGTTTTCTGTCTTTAACTTTTAGCTTTTAACTCTAGTATGTGTGCTTTTTTTTGTCAATTAGCAGAAATGAAAGACATATTTCCAAATCAGTAATTAATTTATGATCACTTTTTGAACAAGGAATTGCAATAAATTATGTTGTGAACACTTAATTACAACAACATCAAACAGGAGTCAATTCGTTAATTCTCATGAAGAAGGAATCCTTATATTACACTCTATTCAAACAAACACTTAAAACACAGATTCAAATTTGATGATTGACTGTGTAATGTGTGTTTGACAGCTCCACAGTATTTGTTGACAGAGGTCATGGTCAGCAAATAGCAGTTTGTTTCCTAGTAATAGGTAGACAAACATGCACTCACAGACTTGCTTCTACTTCTCAGACACTTTTCTGTCAAGGAGATGTGAGATAAGACACAGAAGCTAGATCTAAAAATGTATTGGTTTTTGGATGAGGTTCAAGTTCTTCTCTTCTTTATATCTCAGTGTGGATGCTTGAATCATTGCCAGGTCTTATTTCATGACTTGGTGAGTCTGGTAGAACGTGTAGACATTTTGTTATGGTAGAACTGTGTCTACTTTGTTCCCGTGCTGGTTGGTGATTGGTATAGCTAAGTAAACATGTAATAGCCTTGCCAGGTGCATTGCCAATTACCTTAAAAAGGTTCATGTGTGTTTTTTTTTTTGTTTTTTTTTGCTGTATAAGAGACATCTGCACTGAGTGGTTGTGACACTGATGAAGGCTGCATGGAAGAGAACAGTTTGTCTTCTGTAGATAAAATGACTTCCTGTTGTTGATGCAGCCCTCCTCTGTCATCATTAGTCAATATAAAAGAGCTCACCCTCTAACCTCTCTGAGCGTGGTGGAAACTCTACATGTTTACACACTCGGCTTCTGTACTTTTAATCTTTCTTTCCATTCAGTTTTCAACATTATGAGCCTGTTGTCACTTATTGTCCAATATTTTTCTGTCATTTCTTTCCTACTATGTCTCTCTGCAAAACTATACCAAGGTCAATAATCTACTCCATCATATTAAATCACACAATGAACACACTCTCAACACAATATCTGCCTAACTCAAGGGAATACAAATGCAATATGTTGCTTGCTGCTATAGATTGAAATCTCAGCCTTTCCTATATCTCTAAGTATGAAGGAAATTAAATTATTTCCCCCAGATGTTGGTAGACTGATCTATAACCTACTGTATAGAGGGAGAGAGAGCAAATGGAGCAAGTAGATGAACATCTGTATGGCAGAAACATGGCAGATGGAGCCATTTATAGTTAAAGACAGAACCCCGACCTTTGGTCATGTGATTTTAGATTAGATTTTCTGTACTGTCCTGTGTGTGTGTGTGTTTTCTTTAGGTTTGTGGCCTTTAGAGAGAAGTGAATGTGAAATCATTTGATGGAGGGAGGTTGTTTCTTGTGGTAGACACATTCATTTGCTCTTGTTTGTGAATCTGATCGATTGCTCTGTGTTTTTGTCTCACACTTTTTCTCTTGGAGTGGTCTCAGTCTGGCAATTAGTATCAGTATAAACACTCGTCTTCTTTGCCTTAATCAACATAATCACCATTGAGTTAAACAAATCTCTATACGCAGCATCAACAGCCATTGTGGTTGGAGAAAATAAATAGCATTTTTGCACAAAGAGGTGAAGTGGCACTGGCATGAAAAAGAACATTACATCTGTCCTCTTTGAAGCCTCCTCTCTCCACTGCTACAAAGCACTTGGCCACAGCACAGTAAATTCATTGTATCGCCTTCACTCCATGCATCATTTACAACAACAGGCAGTCTTGGCTTCTTAAGCATTCTTTCTCTCTTCCTTTACCTCTTTTTCTGCACACTCTGTACCTTTTTTTTTTTTTTTATACATTTTCTCACTGCCAGGACGTCCCTCTCTCTTTTTCCTCATCTCCATTTTGGACATTTAGCTGCCTGTGTCCCTTCTGTCTGGGTCCAGCACAGCTGTTTTTCCTGGGATTGTTCACATTATCTCTGCCTCTCTCCCTCCCTCCCATTATCACCTTTTGTTTTTACTCAGTCCAGGTGTTCTATGACTCCCCCCACCTCCCCCACCATCCAGAAGTTTACAACAGGCAGCAATAAAGCAATAAACGTATTTTGTGGTTTTCCAAACTAATCCGAGTTAAATGTGCACAAATGTGAGCTCTTTGACAGATTAAGGAGAGTTTATGAAGATGATGACACTCAGAAGCAAACTTTAATTTAACACCACAGAGATTAGAACTGAACTACAGGAAACAAAGGCAGATGGAGGGGGCAGACAAGAGCAGAGTAAAGTGTTAAATGCAAAGTGTTTATTACAAATACATCAGACATTACCATCTGATGTTCCTCTGCTTGACCTCCTATCTGCATGTTTGTGTTTAACATCCTGTATGTGCATATTCTTGTCAATATTTGATGGAAAGTATTTATATTTTTTCTTCTTTATTTTTTAACATAATACTGATTGTGTGCCATCTCTGGTAGCTGTTCCCAGGCAAATAATGGATATCACTCTGCTGCCAAGGTGCATCTAGTGCCCTGTTTAGTGCTGTGAAAGCCGGCCAAGGTGAATGTCATTTGTCTGGTTAGACATGATGTGCACTGGCCTTGTTGTGGAATCAGTGTTGAGATTATGTGAACCACTTCAGGCTGTTCTATCTATGAAGAGGCACAGTAATCTAGAAATGCTAAATTAAAATTAACTGGACTGACACTGGAATATTGCCATCTCCTACTGAGACTTCCTGCTGTGGATACCTGTGGTGTTGGTTTTGATTTGCAGTCGACCAACTGATTTCAGCTGTTGTTAGCACCACCACAGTGCTAAATGCAATTATTGTACATGATCAGGCAATAAAGTGCTGTAAAACCTTTTTTCACTGATATAGCATTGTGTTCCTCTAACACTGAACACACATTTGTTCTTCTAGGCAAAACTCAGCACCTGCATTGCACTGGTTAAGTAACCTGACGGAAACAGGTCTGTTGACCTGACTACCCACCAAAGCATGTCGTTTCCAGTCCACTCAATTAAGTAACTACTACTTGAGGCAGTTTATCAGACCTTGCAAAGCTTCCTCTAGAGCCACAAAAAGCTTTATAGTCTGCAGTAATAGTCTGTAAACAGAGTTCCCCTCACTAACTGTGTTTACATTCTTCCATTTACTTTGTTATATAGAGCAATTGTAGGCTGCATATATACTGTATAGTATTTATAGAGCTAGTCTAACATCAGGGAACCATCATGTTACTCTATCTGGTCTCATTACTTAATAGGTCACAGTTTGCAGTGGATTTGGCTTTGTTTGATGTAATGGAGGGGACTACTTTAGTCTGCTCAGTGTCCATAATGTTATTTGTTGCACAACCACCTCAAGCAGCATTGGGAACTTGATGGAGAAAATGTTTTTGCAGTTCTCACATGTTGGCGTTGGATAATAGCCACTGGTAGCCTCATTGTCACTCCCAGTCAAATGAATCATACAATGTTTCAGTGAAGCCCTGAAATTGATATTTTAATGATATTGAAAAGTTTCCGGGGTGCTGTGTGGCGCAGTGGGTTGAGCAGACGCCCCACATGCAGAGGCTCCAGTTCTCGCTGGAGTCAACCCTGGTTTGAGTCCCGCATCAGGCAGACCTTTACTGCATGTCATTCCCCTCTCTCTGCCTCCTTATTTTCGGTCTCTCTCAACTATACTATCAAATACAGGCAAAGAAGCCCCAAAATATACTCGGAGAAAGAAAAAAAAAGTTTTCAAGGTTTATTAATTACCTTGTGCATTCTCACAAATTGAAACAACTCCAAACTGAACTTGTGTCTCAAATTTAATAACGTCTATAAAATCTAGCTTATTGTGCAGAGAAACTACACAAGTGTTAGGTTTCGGATTCAGCAGAGCTCTACAACCACTCATCAGTTACACAGCGACAGATACGCAGGTCATTACAGTAGTCAAGTCACTAAAAAGATAAATGTCATCTCAACTCACTACCCCATAAAACTTAAAAAAAAAAGAAAAGAAAAACTGTCCATGTCTCAGTGGAAAGAATCTATCCTCCTGTAACACTGCGTGATGATTGGGTGAGCCCAAGGTCCGCCCTCCCCAGACCCCTCAGGACTATATAAAGCTTCACCACAGCCTCTCAGGGGTTAGAGGAATGTGATTGTCAAACAAACCCTTGGGCCCCGAGCACCGGCAGTCCTGACACACGCTTACATGCTGTCAAATCTCCACACACACCAAGTGAACCTGCGAACAGGCCGGCACCCATGTTTCATACTATGGTTGATTTCTCAGAGAAGTACCTTGAAAGGTAAGAGCCAAGGCAGTGGATGTGTGTGGATGTGTGTGTGGCTTGATCTGTGCTTCAATTTTCATTATGAAGATTTGGAAACATCAAAAGGGAGGGTGCCAGAGCGTGGGTGGTGGGGGGGGGGGGGGGGGGTGCTTGGCGTCCCCTCAGGAATAGTTGCTTTGGAGCTGGCAGGAAGCTCTCTGACCTCTACGTGGATCTCATTTGACAGTCGCAGTGAGGGAGAAGAGAAGAATCCCCCCGTGAGGGTGAAGCGCTCAAACTATTTTGGAAGAAGGAGCTTTAACTTCTAACTTGAGGCTGCCCCTTGTTCTTATTATACGCAGCCTGGATTTCAGGAATAGGATTGCTCATGTGGTTTTTGTGGCTAGGAAGGTGAGTTGGCTCAGAAATAGAGCTCTTTTTTTGGTCTTGATTGAGGGAGACGATGAATGTGATAGTGTTATATTTATGGACAAAATTTAGGACAATTCCCTTTTTCACTGTTCTTCTAGGAATATTGCACAGTGACTCTGATTGGCAGAGAAGGCACCATCCTCGCTTCCTTGTTGTGTTACAGGACATCTCATGTTTTACAGACACGTCGCATATCTTTAATGTTTTGTCTGAGGAGAAAGCACAGCACGGTCAACACAACTGTGTGTGCCCAAACAGTGTTAATGTTATTTAAAGCGCTGGAGGTACACTGACACAACCCTTGACCCATTATACTCACACACACACACACAGATTCACAAACAGGCTCCACACACTGCTATTTGTATTTAGTGCCCTGTACTCACTGCAGAGGCACACACAGCCTTCTGTAAATAGAAAGTGGCAGAGCGAATGAAAACATGCTTTAACGCCGCTGCTCTCACCGTCTGTTTTTCAATTCCTGAACGCTGGACCCCAGATTTCACAGGTCAGGCTTCAACAGAGTAAGAACTCTCCCCCGTCCTCCTCCTCCTCCTCCTCCTCCACCTCTTCCTCCTCCATTGTGGGAGAGGAAAAAGCCTCGTGTAGTAAACACTAGTCGCAAAGTGGGATGAAATGGGGCAGTGGATTTGGCTGGTGCTTGTGGTGGTACATTGTGATCTGCAGTATGTCTGTCTGCTGCTCTCCCCCATGTGCTCCCAGAGCCTTTCCCTGGGAGTGCGGCCTACTTTTCAGAACACCAGGAATAGCCAGCAGGGTGCTATTAGTGCGTCTAATGTGAGCCAAGCAAAGAGGGAATAAAGAGTACTGAAACCTGCAGATAATTGCGGCGCTAAAGACCACCTTCACTCAAGCACAGAGAGCTCTCTCTCTCTCTTTCTCTTGTACAGACACTTAGCTGTGCACACACAGGATGCCATGTGCCGGCCGCCAACATGGATGTGCTGTATATAGTTTGCTCTTGTGACAGCTGAGCATACACATTAATTTGCTAATCTTTTGAAGAGCATGTGTCAGTCTCTTATCAGATTAAGTCAAGAGTCGGGGTCAGTGTATGTAGTAAATCAAACGGGGTGTGATACATGGCTAATGGCATTAGCGCCGGTGGAGCTGTTAGCAGCTGAGACAGAGAGAGACATACAGTGACTAGGGAAAAGCATAGACTGTGTAAAAAAAAAAAGTAGCAACTTTAAATAGAGAGCAACTCAATGTGAGAAAAGCCATTAACACAGACAGAGCAGAGGTGCAAAGAACACTGGTTAGATACCAATTCAAGTGCAAGTGCGAAATCATTATAGAGTGGTGTTTCTTAAAAAAAATAGAGTGATACTGAAGAAAACGTACAGAAATACACACAGTTTTTGTTGCTGTGTTGTTATAAAGAGTGTTTGCAAGTAATGGTCCCGTTTCCTTCCTGCTTTCAGTCTGAGTTAAGGGTTTAGGGTTTCTAATAGTGTTTTCCCTGTGTTTAGGTGATTAGTTGTAGTTAAGTAGCTGATTTTGCAAAGTGTCTGCATCTGGAGGCGACAGACGTGGCTGAAGTCCTCCGCATGACACTGTGTCTTGGCCCACATGGAGGGAGGAGTATTGTGTGGCCCTCCTTCAAAATTGGAGTTGCTGCTGTCTCCCATTGAGCTAATAAATCACAAAGGCTGTTTCAGTCTTGGCTGCATCGGTTGAGTTGCCACACAGGAAAAAAAACTCCCCACTCTGTTACATACAACCCTAACATGCAGACTTAAGAGAACAGAATATTGTCTGAGGTTTGTTTTAAATTTCTGAAAAGAAGTGGAAAAATAAATCATGTGATAATGGAAGCTCAAGTTTCCAGTGTGGAGAGAAACTGGGTGAAATAGTGAGACAATCCCTTACAAGAATGATGTGCTGCTGTTTGTGTTTGCAGTATCCATCGACACCCACATGGTGGCAGGATAGAAACATACATGTACTTTCAGTGCCTGTTGTTATGACATCATTGTCACATCATTCCCACGCGGGTTCAGCTTGTTTAAAACCAGACACAAATAATAAAGTGTCCTTTGTCAGGCCGGCTATATATTTTCCTACAGTTTTTTTTTTAAAATAAGTTATTTTCCTCCTCACATGTGCTGGCAAGACAGAGGTTTTCTTTAAGCAAACACGTGCACAGCCCTGGACCTAATTGCCTCGAGTGCAACCTAAAAATAGACCAATCTAATAAATCCAGCTCGGGTGTTATGAGTTTATTTAACAGCAAGAGAGTTTTTTATTTGGGTAATAATGTCCTTCAGGCTTAGAAGTGTGAGCTATTTACGGGGATACAGCGTTAGAGCCCCCCGTTGTTTCCATGAAAGAGAGGCCTGAGTTCTGTGCAGTTGTTTAGCATCTGGTTTCTGCCTGTTTCACACAGGGAACTGAAGTTGTTTCTCTCCACCAGTGATGTTATGTAGATGGTTATGAAAATTGTCTGTTTTTTTTCTGGCTCTCAGTTGTCTTCAGTTCAATTTTTTTGTCTCTACATAAAACTTCAGTTTCTTTTGTTACCTAATAGAAGGATAAAAGCTTTCACATAGCTTTTCCTAGATGTCACATCAAATCCCATCATCTTTTCATTAATCATCATGCACATTTTTGATGAGCCAATTTCAAAATTCCTCTCTCCTGAATGTGGCAAATGCTTTCCCAAGAGGTCTTGTGTGGTTCTCTGAGTTGACTAAAGTAATCTGCTTCAGCTCAGCTTCCCAAACCCAGACACGCCCAAATCAATCTTTCTACAGAGTCACACTCATCCTGATTTTAAAGGAGCTATTCAGCCGCTGCTTCCAAGAGCTCATGTAGTCGTGTTATTTCATGCATATGGGCATGTTTCGGCCTTTCCTCTGCTGCAGGCGTTGGAAAAACACACATCCACAGCTGACTGTGCTCTCTGTTCAGTCCGGCAAGCCACTCTCTGAGTTTGTGTGTGTTTGTGTGTGTACATGCATAAACTAGAAGGCCAGTGTCGAACTACATATTTCAAACTTCAGTTCACCAAGTTTGATGTAAATCGGCTCAGTGCTTATTGCAAAATTTTACTGACAAATAAACAGAAAGGGGTGAAAGCTTCGTGTAACTACCTCTCTCCCTCTTCCTTTCACACACACACACACACACACACACACACACACACACATTACACACACTGGTGCAGACTGGGAGTTTCCCAACACCTGCGACTGGCATGAAAGCACCAGTGAAGTGGGCATGAGCTGGCACATATACAAGAGGGGGGGGGGGGCTTTTTTGAACGTTTGCCTGGGCGTTCTTTCATCCGCATCCGAGCGTATTCATGTACAGTGCCCACCCTCCCCCTGCCCCCCCCCCCCCCTCTCCCTCCCAATCCTCCTCGGTTGTTCACATTTGAATGATACATGTCTATTACAGGGAGCTCCGTTTCTTAATTTGGGGTGTACATGCTCTCCTGGGGGGCCGCGGGCTGGCAGTGGGACAGCTTGCAGTGATTAGGGCCAACGAGCGCACACCACCGCGCTGCATTATTAGCAGGCCAGCCAATCCACAGTGGAAATCAAAAGCAGGGACTCAGGAAATGGGTGTTGAGTGAGGTCACATCCCAATGAGGCAGCACGTGCTCCAGGTCGGGAAGAGCCAGGACAGGTACCATGGGATTATACGGAAAAGCGCAGAATACTGGTAGAGCCCACAGGGAAGGGGGGGGGGGGGGGTTGGTGTGTTAGTTGGTTTTCGAGTTAAGGTGGCCAGCAGAGGGTCCGTGAGTGTGTGTGTGTGTGATACGGGTGAGGTGGGTGGTTAGGAGGGTGTTGGACAGTGCTGCCGGTGCGGTGCAGCAGAGGGGAGAGGAGGTCACTGTGCCCTGTTGCCTCGGCCCTGGGTCAGCTCCCTCTCAGCAACCCCTCTAGGCACATGGAGAATGGCGTGATGAAACAGAGGAGTGAGCATTGAGTCTCTCTCCTCCTTCTCTGCCACATTCGCTCAGTCCCTGCCGAGGAACCTGCCAGGGACACATCTACAGGAAAGACTGTTAGAGATATTAGATTGACAGGAAGAGACTCTGACACGAAAGCGAGGGGAAAGGAGCCTGATATCCGCCTTTTGGAGCAATTCTCTTCCACCACACCAACACACCTGGCTGAAGACTAAAATGTACACATCACGACTTCTGTTTTCATCTTTTCTGGCATTTTCTGGGTTTTCTTATCATATGGATTGGATTTACAGTGCTGACGAGCGTATTGGTGATTGCCATTGCCTTGGATTGTTTCTGTTGTGGACTTTGGACTTGGACACTCAACACTTTCTTCCCATCTCTTCTTTTTTGTCTCCCTCCTCTATCTACTTTATCATCCCTGTCATCCCTGATTCCATTTTTCTCCATCTCCTGCCTCAACTTTCCCTCTCCTGGACCCATAAATCTTTCTTTCACTCCATCCCTCTCCCCTTTCCGACTCTCTCTTTCTCTCTCCCCTCCTGTCTCCCCCTCTATCTTTCTCTCACTCAGGGCCAAAGACATGAAGAATCGGCTGGCTTTCCTGCGGAGGAGGAATGAATCCCCAGGAAGCAACCCAGCCAGCAAGTTAGACAAATCTATGAAGTCAGTGAAGTAAGTGGCCACTTCCTGGCAGCATGTGCATGTGGGTGAGTGTGAGACTGCTTTCCGGGTCTCGCCACAGCTGGTGATGACCTGGCGTTGGAAGGCAGACATGTGGGCAGTAGGAGAGATGGGAGTGTGCTTGTCATGCGTGGTGTTAATACAATGAATGGAAGGAAGCGTTAGGAAGGACGGCAGATCAGAAGGAGGGAAAGTAAATAATTTGAATTGTTTTTTATTATCTAGAGAAAATATTTTCAGAAGATAATAAATTTAATTTATCACAATTGGTCATTGAAATAGACTTCAGTTGGAGCAAATATGTAAAAGATGGGCAAAATATATATACTTTGTAGATATTTTACATCATTAAACCACAATAAATATCATCTGTAGAATTACATCCAATATAAATATTGTATGTTATCATGTGTTTAATATCATAATGGTAGCTAATGGTAGCTTTTGCTTTTAGTAATTTACAAATGTGAAAGCCTTCTGTAGACAATGTTTTGTTGAATGGAAACAAAAACTGCAATAAAAACAATGAAGAAAAAAAAACCCAAAAACCAAATGTGAAAGCCAAGGATTAGTGCATATCTGCTTGTTTTTCAAACACATGACAGACAACAAGAGAAATGCAGTTTTTGCTGGTTTGTGTCAGTAGAATCTGTGTCAATTAACAGCTCACATGTGGACAGCACTGAGTGTGAGATTAACCCTGGATAGAGGCATGCTTTATAGCAGGGGGCAGAGAGGATGAGAGGCAGCAGGGGGCAGACACACGCCAGTGGGGGGAGGAGGTCGCTAAACCTAACACCGCCTCCCCATTGGACGGCCGTAGCTCCTCCCCTCCCGCCTGCCAACTCGCCTTCAGTGGGAATATAAAAAGCCTACCCCCACCAGAGTGGAGCAGACAAGACTCATGGCTCTCATCGCCGAGACAATCTATGAGGCAGAACTGAATGTGAGGCAGAGAGCAGTAGACACAGACTAGACACAGAGTGGAAGGAGGCAGCGCAGAGGATTTACCCACGTCCACGCTTCCACTCATCCACCCAGCATTAGACAAAGTTCTGCGGATGGGTCACACAATGAGAAACCTGGCTGAGATGGGCTTGTTAAAGAATCGCTCTGCTTTCATCTGCAGGCCCACCCCGGAGGAAGCACTGAAATGGGGCGACTCTCTCGACAAGCTGCTGGGACACAAATGTAAGTTACTTTACATTCCTTATTATTCATTGTTTTGAAGTATAGACCACTCTACTTTGCATATATGTAAATCAGCCGTCTGTTGTTGTCTTAAGCATGTTTGGTATGTGGTTGAGGATAATATGGAAGTACATAGAGGCGGAATACAAGACATTCAATGCATGCTTAAGGTGGTGGGGGAGGCTGGTAGTCACAGGAAATATGCATGCATTGTTATGTGGAACACACACACACACACACTCACACACACACATACACACACTGCCGCAGTACTGGGCAGCTTGCAGCAAGTTTTCCCTAATCCCAGCGGACAGACCCCATGCGTTAAACAGAGAGAAGGAGGGAGGGGGTGGGGGGTGGAGAAAAACCAGGCAACCTGCGAGAGCGTTGCTATTTTGGTTTTCCACAATTCATCTTCCACAGTTTAGTTTCAAAGGCGACACAAAGCCAGCGCTCCATCTGTTTCTCATCTGGCTTCGATGACCTCTTTATTCTCCCTCTTCTAATTTCCTCTCCTCTACGGTACGTCTTACCTCACTGCTGCTTACCAGAATGAGGTAAGGCATGACTGTTGCATTGGTGCTGCTTATCAGCGTGGGTGAATCATGGGAACGGAAAGGTGCAGACAGGAGCAGTGGGTGGACACGGCTTCCTGCCTTTCTTTCTTCTGGATGCCTTCTTCCTCAAATCATTAACTAAACTGAAACTTAAAAAAGCCCTGAGCTTCACAATTAGTCCCCCCCCAACACACGTACACACACACACACACAGTGAAACAGTCGTGCCCTTGTTCAGTCACTGCATGTGTATAGGAAGACGCATAGTATATGTCATGCTGAATAGAAAGGAAAGGATTGGGTCAGAGGTGTGATGTCACTCAAAGGACGACAAAGACACCGCGGTGTTGAGAGGGGTTTTTAATGTCTCACTTTATTCCAACCACATGACTCAAAAAGGCCGTCACACAGCTATTTTAGGCACTGAAACTCCAAGGATCGTTTATGCTGTGAGGTTGCCATGGCACTCTAGTCAACTCTCTCCTTGTTTATTCTCCTCCTCCTCCTCCTCCTCCTCCTCCTCCTCCTCCCCTCTGCTCTGTCTCAGATGGTCTGGCAGCGTTCAGAGCTTTCCTGCGCACGGAGTTCAGCGAGGAGAATCTGGAATTCTGGCTAGCCTGTGAGGAATACAAGAAGATCAAGTCACAGTCCAAGATGGCCTCGAAAGCCAAGAAAATCTTTGCAGAATACATCGCTATCCAGTCTTGTAAAGAGGTGAGTAAGTGAGAGCGAAAACAACTCACATGGAGACTGGAAAAAATGACATCAAATCATCAGCCTCCTGCTAGAAAAAGGAAAACATGCATTTTCCATTTTGTGTTTCTTCAAAAAAAAAAAAAAAAAAAAAAACGCAACTATGCACTCATCTCACTGACTCCATTCTTTCCCCCTGCAGGTAAATCTGGATTCGTACACCAGAGATCACACTAAGGACAACCTGCAGAATGTGACACGCTCCTGCTTTGACCTAGCGCAGAGGCGGATATACGGGCTGATGGAGAAGGACTCATATCCCCGCTTCCTCCGCTCAGAACTCTACTTGGACTTAATCAACCAAAAAAAGCCCAGCTCCACCTCGACTTCATCTTCATCATAAGAGACCGATAACGAAAATGATAGAAAGAAGGCGAAGAGAAAGATGATGATGATGATGACTTGAAAAAACGTACAGTGGGTGGGTGGGATGTGAGGTTCTTTGTTTGCCTTTTTTTTTAATTTTTTGTTTTTTTTGTGTCTGTCATCCTGTCCACTATGATTTTTTGTTGTTGTTGTTTTTATGGTGTGAGAGGACGCGGCAAAGCTATGGCACTGCAAAGGAATGTAGTTTACACAGTTACCAGGTGGATGGATGAATGGATGGACTGATGAATGCATGAATGGATGTTACTAAAACTTACAGAAGCCCACCATGGAGGGCTGGAGCAGGAGCTGGACGCTTGTCTGATCACTGTTGCTTTTTTTTGTGTGTGTGAGTCTCTTGTAAGAAAAAAATGACGTTTGTTTGTGTTTTTAAGTTTTTGTCCAGTTGTACTGGAGAAAAGGAGGGGTTACTGAAAACACCCTGCAGACATGAAGACAGTCCGGTACTGTTTTGTCACTTTTTTCCTTTATTTTCCTTTTGAAAGTCCCTCTTTAAAACCCCCCTCCTTTCCTCCACCACATGCTCTGTGAAGCCACTTCAAAAGCTGTTGGTACGACACAACGTCCCTTTTCCTTCTGTTTTTATTTTCTTTAATCAAGCTCCAAACTGTGTGACGGAGAGAAGAGAAAAAGACAAAGATGATGTCTGAATGAAGGCTAGTGTTGTGGCTGAGTTTCACACACATCTCTGTTAGAAGTCCACATCCTCTCAAAGCTTCTCTAAACAGCTTCCAACTCATTCAGTTCATCCCACGGCTGTGGAAAGATACTGTGAGCGTTCAACGGGGACAAAGGCGGAGACAGCGACCGGCAAAAAAAAAACACAAATGTATAAAGAAGAAGACGGACTGGAGCTGTGAAGAAACACAGATGTGTCACTTGCACATTAAAAGACAAAGAAGATCAAGTCGCCGTCCATAAAGAGATTCAAAATCACATTCACAAGCCAGAGATGGAGAATAAAAAAAGAAAAACGACGACTTGCTTCCTTCCTCTCTCCAAAGACTGTTTACAACAAGGAACGAAAACTCGAGAAGCAAAAGAAAAAGTGTTTGGTGCAGCCAAACTCCATTTCCTTTACCATTGTAGCTCATTCTGTACTAATGGAGGAAGCGTTCTCAGGACATTGCTCTGACAGGTTCCAGCTTGGTTTATCCTCTCAGCTGTTTCTGTTTTTCTACACATGCTGGCTGTTTTTCTATGCTTTAGGGTTCCTACCTGCCCTTCCCTAGTTCTACTGAGCAATACACGAGAGGTTTGCTCCTTTCATAGTCTGAGGAAAAAAACTGCTTCATGTTGTACAAAGGTTTCTGCCTATTTATTTAGATTAACTCGCTGGATGCTTCTACAGACACCCTCACCTCCTCCAAAGCACTCGGCTAAAAGCTCTCACTTTCCTCTTAACCACCAAACAGGTCCAATACTGTCCTGAACTTTAAGTGCAATATTTTTTTATTTTTATTTTTTATTTTATTTTATTATTATTTTTGGTTTGTTCATTTATTTGGATTGTTTTGAATTTTTATGGGGAAGACGAACGGCTTGAGCTCTGTATTAACTTTATTTGTTAAGAAAAAAAAACGTAGAGCTATAAGGTTGACTTACAACTTAAACTTTCAAGAAGCATAAGTAGTTTAATTAATTTTAAGCAAGTGATTCTAACTGTGTGTTAACCCCTGGCAGCAGGCAGCTGGGGACGTTATGGTTGTAAATATAATTCTTTAAGAAAACTATGTGATAACACATTAAAAACAAACAAAAACAAAAAAACTGATAGGTCTCTGCTGGTGATGAATGTGGGACCCAGCTGTATCTATGTAAATATGAGAGACTCAAAACTATAAGATGACATGTATTGTTAAAAAAAAAATTAGGTGAGCAAGAGCAGGTACAATCTGCTCTTTTCCCTGGTCATACACTGCTTGTAAGGAGTTTTCTGAAATGCATTTTATCATTTTCACTGTTTACAATTCAAAAAAAAAATGCATCTCCTATGATAGCAAGTGAAAACAGTAGAGTACATTTGGTGTCATTGCTAATGATAAATAAACCAACCAACTGAAGAAGTAAGAAGTGTTGTCTGTGACTTTTTTTTAGGATGTGTGTTTCATAACATTCACGATGGTGCATGGGAGCATTTCTCTTAAAAGAATGGTTCAACATTGGGAGCACATGGGACTGAGAAAGTCTGTTACTCAAATAACATGTTTTGGTTTTACGGGGAGGGATCACAGGTTAGACCTTAAGGTGACGACAAGACCTCCTCAAGTTTCTGTGTCAGGGCAAGAAATCTGAAACAAGATTTTGAACCATTTCCATTGTTACTGTTCATCATTGAAATCCAGCCACTTTGAGGAAATGCTGCCTATTTGAAATACAGGTCTTCCCCCCATGGTGTCAACCATCATTCGCTTTATTAATAACAACATTGGCCTCACCGAGTTAATTGCTGAGATTTGACAACATGGAGACAACACTGAAAAGAAACCAAACAAAGATTTTTGACTCGTCATAGTAAAGATAAAGAACCTAATATAGAAACATCCAAATACAACAACTATTATCTCCCAAACAAACTGAAAACTGTTTGAGTGAACTGTTTTCTTGTCTGACATATTTGGGGTTAGAGTGAAGTCGTACCTGACCTGACCTGTCTGGTTTTCTGAAAAGAAGAGCAAGTGGGTTTGACAGGGTTCAGCTTTGGCCGAGTTGTTGGGATGGGATGAGAGGAAACAGTTGGAGGTTTATGAGTAGTGTGTGTGTGTGTGTGTGTGTGTGTGTTTGTCTGTGTTTGAGGGGGGAGGGTTGATCAGTCTGAAGTGGTGTTGGAGACAGTAGTAACAGCGCCTAATCTCCTTTACCAGCTGCCATCTGTTTTGACAGAAACAGTTTCTTCACACAAAAAGGAGTTGTCATCCAACTCTATCGCCTCTCTTGGCCTGTTTCCTCTCCGTCTCGCTCCCCGTTTGACTGCGGCTTTTGTCCTCAGGGCCCTCGCTTGTGTTTCTCCATGCTCATCTTATACACCACACACAATGGAGGTTCCGCTCTTGTGCTGGATTCCTTTACCAAATCCTTTTGTTCAAGTTTCCTTCCTCTCTGTCATCTGTGTAAACCATATCACAGAGTCTGTCATTGTTTTCAAAAATCAGCTGTCACGTGAGCCCCAAAACGCGCCAGCTCGCATTTCCTGCCTCGTTCTCCCTCGTTTCCTGCCGTTCCAAATATGGCTGTGAACGCTTCCTGCATTGTGACAGTCTCTTATCTTACATTCTTGTCAAGTACAAATTTGTCACCAGGATACAGCTAGCGTGAGACTGAGTGCTATTATCTTTATTTACAGAAAGCTTTTTTTAATTTTAGTCAACACTGCCAAGACATCCATGTCTTGCCTGCTGGACTATAGGAAAATAACCACAGGGATAATCTTTATTGATTTATTGCTTTGCCAATCCAATGGCTCTCCTATAATTACTATACTTAAAATATTATATTCAAAATAATCAGGAGGGTTGTTTCCATCTTGTTTTCATAGTTCTGGCATTGAAAGATCATTTCACTCAGTGTCTCTGACTCCAAAAGGACATATTTTTAAGTTTTCCCATTGCTTCATCTATCATTAGCAGTAGGAATAATGTTAGCATGTTAACCAGCTAGCCCTGGCCTGTCAACAACAATGCCCAAAGCTCTTGAAAAGCAACAATTACCATGACCCACAAGAAACCATGTTCAACACAGAAAGAAAGAAAAAACCTCTCTAAAGAAGAATACTCTAAGGAATAACAGCTTTCCCTGCAGGAGAAGAGACATATCTGTCTGTTGTGAAGCAAGAGCTGAGAGACAATGAGCTTAGGGGAGCACAAAACACAGGATAAAGGGCAAACACAGTTTATCCAAGAAGTGATTCTCAAACATAATTTGTTATGTTTACTTTTTGTGTTTCTGTAAAGACAAAATGTTTCTAATTAGTGAGCATTAGATGCCTTAGTTGTTCGTCATATTTGAAGTCTTTTTTGGAATGCTAAGCTAACTTTCAATTGGCTGTAGCTACAGGCCAACTTGGCAGATCTGAAGTGAGTTGAAGTGTATTTCCCAAAAATACTGAACAGTTTCTGTGTGTGTCCATCATAACAAAGGCCTCAATTTTTTATTGAACTTTTTTAATCGTCTAGGAAAAGACTTTTTATCCTGAACTATCAGGACCTTTGGTTTTGGAAACAGGTCAACAGTTGCTGCACGGAAGATTTTTTATAACTACTGCGGACATTGCATAACAGCATTCCAAGCTCTGTTTTTAATACAGCAAATTATTTTAACATTTACTTAAGATATGGGTGATTTTTTTCAAATATTACAAGTAGCGCCATTAGAGAATTCCTGCTTTAGCCTAAGCCTACCCCTGGACGAGAGACACTGATACTTTTAATAGTTATGAAACATTCCAGTTTTTTATGCCTCTATCAGATGACACCATGTAAATGACCATGTCAAAAGCAAGTTGTTAAACTGCGTATTCCGCGTATTCTAGCACCATGAACTCAGAAGACCCATAAAATGCAGTCATGCTGAATTCAGTGGGGCTCCCCCTCTTCTCCCTCATATTATTATTCTCTTATTTGTGCAGCAGTCGAGGGGCTTAAGCCTTGATTAATCCTTAATTCTCAGATCAGCCTATCCTTTCAACTCTTGGCAGGATTACAAAAGAAATATCACGTCTCCCCTGCTGCTCTTGCTGACTCAGTGGACCCCTCAATCCTGTTTGGTGTTTGTTTTGTGTCTGCTCTACATACTGTATGGAATGGTCTTTTATTTACAACCCACATACAATTCAGCAAATAAAAGAGGTGAACAGTCAGTTTTGATCTTTTTTCTTCTTCTTATATATTCCTCTCATTTGATTTTCTGACCTGCTATTCAAGGTGATGTCATAACGAGCTCAAGATCTGTTTATTTTCTTGAGCCCCTCGTAACTGTAGCCAACCATCTGTCAGCTAACAGGTGTCTGTTTTCAGATTTTCCCTCAGTGTGGCATGAATGTTAAAGGAGTGTTGAAAGTGTCAAGGGGCCCAAACTGTGCTGAGCTCACCTTCACTGTCGCTGGAGTGGATGTCGTCATCGCTGCTGGTAGACAGGGACTTCAAAAACAGCAACAGACAGAAGGAAGGAGAATGGAAGGAAGCAGAATTTAATAGCCTGTCTTATCCCAGTGGTCTACTCAGAACAGGTCAGCTTTATATATAGATGGCCTTTATAGAGATAGATTAGTTTTATACAAGTATTGCTGGTGTTTTTACATATATTTTAGCTTTAGAAGAATAGTTTGACTTTAAGAATTACACATTTGCTATTATTTAAAGCCTACTTAGCTTAGCACAAAGACTGAAAATAACATGAAACCTCCAGTCTGGCTCTGTCCAAAGGTAGTAAAATTGGCCCAACACCAACTCTGAAGTTGACAAATTATATATTGAATTTGTGAAGGTCAATCTTTAATATGGGGGAGGGATGAAGCGACAGACATGATGAGTCACATTCCTCACGACTGGTACTGAAGTCTCAGTAGATGACCATCCTCCCACATAAAGCACTGCAAACCCACATTTTGAGCCTTATACCAAAGAAAATAATAAAATAAACTGCAACTAAACACAGTCATAGTGTTTGTCAATCTCTGCACTGTATATCAGAATAAAAATTAATGTTTGATTTAATTAATCAATTTGATGATTAAACAAAAATCAACACTGCACTGCAGTCTTAAAATACTTTTTTTTTTTTTTTTAAGTTGCAGCCTGTAAAGTTATTTCCTCTGTGGTCCTTGTGTGAACACCTGAGGAAAAGACTCATTCAACCCACTCATTCTTGAAACATGACCAAAAATTCTTCAAGACATTTGGGCGGGCACAGCTGGATTAACAGGAAGCAGCTGTGGACCTCTGCATTAGACACGCCGACAGAGACACACTGACCATTCATGTAGCCTGCTGCCGTAGAGCTCTGATTTGCCTAACGGGAGAAACCCATAAATGTCAGAGGAAAGACCTGATAATTTGCTTAGCATGGAACCTGGAAACAGGGGGAACAGGTATCCTGACTCTGTAAACTGTAAAACTTTGTTAACCCCTTTAAGCACACAATAATACTTTCATTTTGTGTGTAAGTAAACTTCACTAAGCACATATCTAGAATAAGCACAAGCGAATCACATGTCAATCAATAAAGAAAAACACGGGACTTGGAATTTTCTTATTTCATAAAGCCGGTGCATATTCTCATTTGTCCAGGTCATAGTATTTCAAAGGAGGTTAAATCGAAAGCAACTGGACTTAGTTATTTGTCTAGGAAGACGTTTCACCTCTCATCCAAGAGGCTTCATCAGTTCATGTACGCAGCTGACCAGGCTGGGACTGGTATTTATTTCATAAATAAAAGCTATATTTGGATTGTCCCTCCAGGTTATGAGGTTTTTTGCCCTGTTCACGAATTGTGCTCGTCATCTGAGGGGTTCTGTTTTTGTGGTGAGCTCACAATGAAACAGTTCAGCTCTCATTTAGTTTGGACAGAAAGTCCAGCCAAGGCAGGCCATGCCTCTGTATCGGACACTTTGATTGGCTGTGACAGCTCCCACTGCAGCCAATAGGAGCGTTGAATAGAGTGACGTGGCACTGGAAGTTTCTCACAAAGAACACAGAAATGAATTGATCACAAACAGAAGTAAGACTCCTCCAATCTCTCTTTCCTCTTTCCTAACTTGTTATGTTCATGTATCAATCAAAGTCAGTGCAGCAGAAGAAAACAACACATCTGCAGACTGATGGCATTCGGAAGACAACAAGAAATTTCTAAGCACATATGCTCCCACTGACCTAATGTAGAGTACAAGAGCTCCTATAGATATAATCATGTTCAGGCCTCTGAAACTTTTAAATGCCACAGTTTGTTGTTGTGCTGTGATCCTGCCTGCGGGAGAGCAGAGCTGCAGGAGCAGTTCAAGTGCTGCACAATGCAATTTGGGTGTCAAAGACTGGCAGATCGCTCCCTCCTTAACTGAAACTGTTCCCCTGCTTAACTGCATGTCGTGTTGGACTCCTCAGCAAACACCATCAAACCATCCATTACATTACATAACACTCTAAACCAATACAGTTTTGTGCTTTGTTGTTTTCTCCCTGGTTATTTTAAGGCACCATATATTGACTTCTGTAATTCCTTAAGGTTGAGGACACTGTTATTTTCCCGAGGAGAAGCTTTAGAGGTGAACCCACTCCAGATGGTGGCTCCATAATGAAACAGCGTTTAATCAACAGGATGCAACACTTCATTTTGAGATGAAGAGGCTGAACTGCTGAATTAAAGTAACCTTCTGCAAGGTCGACCAGATCAGGTAAGGTGATTTTCCCAGCTGCTATTGAGTCTAAACGCCCACTATAAACCATCTGATGTGTGACTGGTGTTTCCACTTCCATGTTTCATTTCATTTCATAAGGCTCAATGACACTTCAGGCTGAGACATAGTTCAGTCAGACAACTCTGAAATGAGACATAGTAATGCTAAAAGAGGATCTGGCCTTTTTTGGTTCATGTTTTTTTTTCTGCAATGATGTTATCCATTTACATCTTAATCCTGTCTGGGAGAGGGATTTTTAAATTTTTATATTAGGTGACACTAAGCCATTGTTTTGACCTCTTACATGTCAAAAAAAAATATTCTGATCATTCTCCCACACTGACCTTTGCGATTGTTTCCCACATGTTCAAACATTTTCAGTTCATTGTCTCATTGACCTGTTGGATATTCTGTCAAAGTGGAAAGTGGAGACAGACAGGGATGGTGGACGAAAACAAGGGAATAAACCACACAACAGCAAAAGAAGAGAAGAGAAAAGGCAGGTGGGCTATTCCACAAAACACACTTTAAATGATGAATGTTTTAAGTACAGTAACACTAAGCTTAAATAATGCACTTCACTAATAGGATTGTAAGCCAAAACCCACTGACCTCATAAGATTACTCTTCAAACCACTAAACCACTAAAAAAAAGAGTATCTGTTGTGTTTGTAACAAACTCTGCTTCTTAAAATAGAAGTTACTTCAATGTAATTTAGTCTTTTCTCATTTTTCCTATGAAATCCCTAAAATCCAAATGAACTCCTAAAAATAAGAAAGCACATGACACAAGAGAAACGATTAGTTATTGGTGGTCAAAGTTCAAAGGTCAGACTCACAGCGTCTTCACAACACATGGTTTTGGCCTCTTTTAATGTAACACCTCAACCTCAACAGGGCCTCAAGGGAAGGTCTTGATGAACTCATTACATTTTGGTGCACCAAAGGTCAAAGGTCAGCATCTCTGTGCCCTCACAAAACACATTTTTGACACAAATTATGACACAGATGTGTAATTTAAAGAACAAAATGATCACATGATGACATTTTACATGTGAATTGTTTTAGGTCATTGTGAGCACAAGGTCACAACTTCCCCTCTTTAGTTACAGCAAATGAACAGGAGTGTTTTTTGCAGATTGTTATGATATTGTGGCATCATAATATTCTGCAAAAACACCCAGGAGAGGAAGTTGTGACCTTAGGGGAGGTTGTGACCTTATTTGCTGCAACTTGTCGAGTTTGGCGGAGGTTGTTCATTATAGGGGAAATATTTACTTTTCAACCCTGGATGTAAACTGCAGCTTACATGGATGGATACTTTGTTAGCAGCAGAAGTGAAGAGTGAGACCACCCCAGCATTCAAACTGAATGAAATTACATCTGCAAGCCAGTCTTTAAGCTGTTCAGAAGCTCTTGGTAGTGCAGTTTTCAGAGGTGGATGGTTGTTTGGTCACTTGTTGAATTATAAGCAGGGAAGCTAATGATGCCTGTTCAAAGTTTATTGTGTCACAATGTGACACGGATGTGTAATTTAAACAACAAAATGATCACATGATGACATTTTACATGTGAATGGTTTTAGGTTATTGTGAGCAAATAAGGTCACAACTTCCCCTTTTTAGTTACAGCAAATGAACAGGAGTGTTTTTTGCGAAATGTTATGATATTGTGGCATCATAATATTCTATAAAAATACCCAAGAGAGGAAGTTGTGACCTTAGGGGAGGTTGTGACCTTATTTGCTTCAACTTGATGAGTTTGGCGGAGGTTGTTCATTATAGGTGAAATATTTACTTTTCAACCCTGGATGTAAACTGCAGCTTACATGGATGGATACTTTGTTAGCAGCAGAAGTGAAGAGTGAGACCACCCCAGCATCTGAACTGAATGAAATTCCATATGCAAGCCAGTCTTTAAACTGTTCAGAAGCTGAAGTTTTCAGAGGTGGATGGTTGTTTGGTCACTTGTTGAATTATAAGCAGGGAATCTAACGATGCCTGTTCAAAGTTTCGTCACCTTTTGGATGGAATGCTTTGGTTTTCGCAAGTTGAGTTTCCTCACATCGAGCGCTGCAGGGATAAAATAACACTAGAGCATGAGAATACGCTGAAAACCTACATCTGCAATTTCAGTTTCTTCTTGGAACAGTTTATTTTTCCCTGTGTGAAGCGATCCAGGCATCCCGGCATAGCTTCCAGACTGCTGATGGCAACCACAGACGCCCCCACACTCCGCCAATTACCCTGCTGTTTCCTCCTCCTCTGCTCTGCAACGTTGATGAGTTCCTTGATTCACATTAATAAGCTCTGTGACTCCATGGTGAACTGGCATTAGTGAACGTTTGTGTCATTCAAAGTGGGGGAAGTGAAACAACGGAAATGAATCAAGCTCATGATGTCACCACATCATGTCCTACCTAATACATTGTTCCACAATCCGTCTTGACTCACAGACTGCTTCATGTGTTACACTGCAGATATTATGAAGTATCCAGTACAAAAGAATGAAGGTCACCACTAGTTTTCTCACAGTTGTTTCACTCACACCTCTTTCTGCTTCAAGCACAGTTCCACAGAAAATATTCTTCGCTGACTCGGTTTGTTTTTGACTCTAAAGCTTATTCTATTCTGGGGATGTGTGAAAATTTTCAATTAAAATAAACTTGACTTAGGCATTTTTACAGACACAGTTGGGCCTTTTTTATATGGAAAAATTGTCCGTGGGGATGGAAAACTGGAAAAAAAATGAGAGGCGTCATCACAGCAATGATGATCCGTGACTGTGAAGAGATGACGCTCACACATCAGTTCATGTGACCGTGAACTTGTTTGGAGCCGACTGTCGCCTTCCTCGCATATCTCTGAGCGCTGAAGCACAGAAAACAACAAATGTGTAATTTTCTCCTCGGTTAGCCGATTTCATGTGTTAGTTAAAATAGAAACAAGATCCTCAGCGATGTCAGCACCTCATCACCTGAGTCAGCCAGTTGTTTTTTTTTCTTTTTCTTCTCTTTTTTTTTTTTTTTTTTTTTACATTTAACCCTTTATAGGGCACTCATTGAAATACTTTGAAATTCAAAATTCCAACCTTAGATTGTTATTCTAGGACATAACAAAACTTAATTACAATTTTGACATTTTTCAAAATTTTTCATTTTCATGTAGAAATTGAAGGTCAACGAAGTGACCATTTTTGGTTCCTTGCCCGTTTGTGGTAAAGAAAAATTCCAATAAGTGTATGTATAGAAAATATAAGAAAAACACATAAAGTGCAAAAATTATTAAGTTTTAGAACATGTATGGCTTATAAATTGGAATTATTATAATATTATTGTAATAATAATAATATATATGTATATAGGCATTTGTATATATAATATATATACTGTATTTTATACGATTATAAAGTCACTCATATTCACTATGTATAGCTTCAAAATGTCTTGAAATTAGTTAAAATTCTCTCTGAATTACTGAATGGTTATATAAAAACCTTAGACAACACAAATTTATCTAAAGAATTTACACAGCTGTTTATAAGTCATAAACTGAGAAAAATCACTCATATTCACTATTTACAGCTTCAAAATGTCTAAGATTCTCTCTAAATCACTGTTAAGTTATATAAAAACATTAGGCAATATTAAAACACACTTTCCTAAATTGTATTGCCTTATTTGTGAGAGAAATGCACTTATATGGTTTGTTACCTGAATAGGGCATAATGTCCAAAAACGGACACTTCAGTGTTTACCATAAACGGGCGTATGATCAATTATGGTCACTGCATTTTTCATGGTGTATTTTCACTCATTTCACTAACATCTCCACAAACAATACTTATGTCATGACTTAGCACAACTAATCAACTGTAAAATGTGTGAGTATCATCAACTTAGCTTGATTAGTTGTGATGTATCGATTTAATTACTACCGCGAGCCGAGCCGACTGAGCGTCTTTTTCCGCGGTCGAAAAAAAGAGAAAGTTAGCGGCATTCCTGGTCTCTGCTGATTGGTCAAAGGCTATGATGACGTATACCGTAATGTAGCCTGGTCTTTGCTGATTGGCTTGGTGAAGACCACATGTTTCTTGCTCTTACTGACGGGGAGCACGGGGCGGAAATATAACATGTGCGGAAGTGTCCAAAAACAGTCACTTGCCCTGTAAAGGGTTAAACCATTTGAACACATGCTTTTGATAATATCAGAAAACCCTACTGGCAATGCGGGATTATAAATTATTTCCCAAATGTGTCGTGGAGAGTAAAATAAAGGTCGAGGCTTGTGCCAGAAAACAGATGATGGCTTGTGTGGTGGAGCTGATGTGGCTCTGGCGTCTCGCTGCTCCAAATCTGTAATCACAGGATATGGAAACTAGATTTTATGCATGGACGCCTGGAGTGGCTGTCAGAATGAAAACACTCCATCTATCTCTCTTTCCACTGCGGTGCCAAACGGCTAAACCGGGAAGACGAGGCACGTGACAGATATGTTTGTTTGGGTGATGTTCATCATCCAGCTGTGATGTGAAGAAACATCAGTGGCCTCTGATCCTGTTCTCTTCCTCTTTCTACTTTGACCCAGCTTTGTTTACCACTGCGAACCACAGCCCGTGCGGGGACACTTCTTAACCTTGCCAGATAAGGTCAAACTACTCATCTCTCCTCTGCTGCCATGCGCCTCTGGATTATCTTAAGGCCTTGGCATTGGGACATACACAGAGGCTGAACCAGGGGAAGCTCGAATCCGAAGGATTTGAGTAGATCTGGACAGAGGCTGTAAGACAGGGAATTACCGGAGGTGGTTTTCAGTAATTTTTCAACTCTCGGAGTAGATTTAGCTGCTGAAATTAATTTATGGTCAAATGGGAGAGGGAAGTGTTGAGATGGAAACTGGAATTCGGAATCTGTCTGTGTTAATTGTGGCCTATAAAAGTCTATAAATAAAATAGTTACCTTTATATGGAGGTCAGTGTGAATTCAGGAGGAAGTCATTTGAACTGACATTGGTTTATTATTGACTAAGCATGCTTACCATTACATGCACACAGTTTTCCTGCTTGATGGTGGGTTACATACTGTACTGTATATACGTATATCAGTGCCATTGTTAATGTTAGTAACATCTGTGCTCATATTACATTCAATGTCATTGTGCAGAAGTTAGTGTCTAACCAGGAGGGCAAATAGATATATATACATGTAGTAAGATGTACAGTGACAGACAATGGAGAGTTATAAACATTATTATTATTACATTTATTATTACAATTATACGGATCAATGTTAATATTTTAAATTTATTCACTGAGAACTTGATAGAATTAGCGACTAGAGAGTAATGATGTGAGGTTATATACAGCATATGTGCATTTGGTTATTTATGCAGAAAATGAACAACATCATGTGTAGTAGATGCTGTGTGTTATTGCTATGATAAGTCAAAGCAAGCTGTGAAACAACACTGATACTGTATACTGTCAGCTCATATTTCCTATTAACACATCCAGACTCATGGCAACATTAGGATTCGTGTGAAGCTATGCTCACAACTACCTGATGCACGCAAAATTGAATTCTCAGTCTTCTTTTATCTCTGTTTTTGGTCTGCACCGATACTGAGAAATAAAATATGTCTCTTTAGCTGCTAAATGCTCCACTCTGTTGGAGATAGGCCATGTAGGGTAATGGGGCTATTTCTCTGACAACAGCTGCAGGCTGCTGTGAACAAAACAGATAACAGTGGTGCGACTGAGCAGAGACAGTGATGCTGCTAAAAAACGAAAACAATGAGTCAGAAAGACACTGAAACACAGAAGGAAATTTCTTAGTAGAGAGTGATAATAATTCAATGAAGGCATATAGTAATTTAATCTCAAGCAGCTCCAATCCCTCTTCTGTATCATCAACAGCACAGGTAACACTGAACAGCCATGTGTTCGCCTTCGTTCACATTTCCTCCACCAGTTTCCGTCCATTAGAAGAAGCTTTTTGATCAGTTAATGCTTTGATCAGAGCCATTACATCAAAAAATCATCTTAAAAGGGAAAATAAAAGGAAAAACACGCTCAAGTCCATTAAGAGCAGGACTCGATGTGCTATTTTTACAGTGAAAGAAGCAAAGCCATCTCATTGCCTCTCCATGTTGCAACTGAGAGGAAGAATTCGACCCTACAAACTGTAATTTCCATAATTTTCAGTATATTACTAAAACACAAAATTGCATTTAAAAGAGGTATTCTTAAGGCGTGGTTGCATCTAAAATCCCTCTATGCTCTAAAAAGTGCAATTTCAGCTATTTCTGTCTTTGCAATTCATTATTCAGAGGCAGCGGCAGGAGATGGAAGGCATTAGTGCTTCAGAAATCAATGTGGCCACAACCACAAAAACACACAAACATCAACAAAACTGCATTTCCTGAGGCGTACACACACACAGACACACGTGCTGACAACAGTCCGTGTACAAACATAGCTTACATGGAATAATCAATACAAGGTTTACACATGGATTAGCTGTACTGAGCTGCATCTGCAGGTGTTTGCCACAGCTGAATGATTTATCCATTTTCCGTTTCTCTGTCACAGTCGTTTGGTTATGCAACAATTTAACACTCACCAGACCGTCTTTCAGCTTTCCTTGCTTTCCGTTTCTCGACTCGCCGTTTTGTCTGTCCTTTTGTCTGCTGTAAGTAGGCCTACATGATGTGCAGCACTGTGTGAGAAGAAAACACGTGTTTGTGTGGGTCAGTTTGCAACCAGAAAAAACATCTTTGAATTGTAATTTTGCATAATGTGGTTCATTTCATATTTTAGAAAATGCATAGTTGTATTCACCGTGGCTTAGAAAACAGGATACAGCAAAAACAGCATCAAGTGGAAAACAACGAATTGGTTGAGTGGCAAAGTGTGTTTGCAATCACATGTTCTGCAAAAATCTGAGCTGTACCCAAGAAGTAGTTTTGTTCCAGCTTGCAAAAAAAAAAAAAAGATTTCAAAAATAGCACCATCTTTGAAATTCATGCGGAGAAGAAAACAAAAATAATTATTACTTCTGCATGCAGTAAATTGGGATACAAACAACTATTACATAAGATGCATCTGAGGTACAATTTGCAAAGATCTCATCCACTTATACAAAAACCCTCCCTTGCCGAGAGAGAAATATTTGGGCAGCAAACACCAGGCTGAAAACTGCTTGTAGAAAGTTTATCTTCCATCACTAAGAATGTGGTGACTGATGGAATTGGATCAGCTGAAGGGGTTTTCAGCGGTTTCCATCTTGGCGGTGAGTCATACATCTGCAAACTAGATCTCCCCGAGGATTAATGTATCAGCCAAGCCTGCGCAAGTGAATGCAAAAGGCAGAAAAGAGAGAGCAGCAGCTCAAGTGTACACTGAGTATTTATATGGCAATGTGATTAAAATAAGTATCATTAAAAATATGATAGATGTGGTTGCCAATTTGGGTTTTCACAATGATAATGCCAATATTTGAAACTGATATACTTGAAATATTTTAACCGTATACTGTGTATTGTGAACTCTTCTTTTAGCTTTGTTTTTGTCCTCTACCGACATCACAGGGAAACTGTTGTTCACAAGCTAGTTGTTATGTCTGTCTGTCTGCTGTTTGATGCTGAGCAGAGACAGTATACAGTTTGCTGGATCAAAACCAAAGCTGAGAGTGATCTAAAACAGTGTTGTCGAATGCAAAACCAAAACAATGAGCTGAAAGAGTCAAAAATGATGTTCATGACCATGTTAAACAACCTTGGGCCCAGAAGTGTATGAAATATTTATGCGGATGCAGGCGCTGCATTTAAAACCAATGGCATTAATGGATTAAACACACATAGATTATTACAAACCAAATATAAAATAGATACAAAAGAAAATCTGTTAAAAGTTACAACTTGGGGTGGGATGGGGACAGGATTAGGCAAGGCACGTGGATGTATGAGGACAGGGAGCTTGAATAATGTAACCACTCTGACTGGTAAACATTTTTCTCTACCAGTATTTTCTACTCCCACCACATTTAAACATGCATTTGGGTGTTTGTTAAGTTCAGTCATGCTTAAAAAAAGTTTTTGAGTGCTCTTCCTCCATAATTTAGGGCATTGAAGAATCATTCCTCGAAGGAAGACCATTTTTGGCGTATGTGGGCATGACACAAGAAAATGGAAAAAACATACAGTGGGAGCCTGACCACAGCTGAGAGATACATCATGTCTTTTCAGTGTTGAAAGTAGGCGCTAAAACAATCTCACAGCAGCAATCCTTAAAATACTTCATCACTGTTTGGGTTTTTTTTTTATGGTTGATGTCTTAAGTATTTCCACCAGACACCTACATGTCTGCAGTCTGGCAGACAAAGGGTGGTGACACCCAGTGGGAGCATTTATGGATCTGTTGAGGCAGGTTAGTTGTCTGACATATGAATGACTTGCTTCCTCTTCCTCTTTGTCTAATCACTCAGGGTGATGGGTAGGAGTTTTGGCTGAGGAGTGGCGCCGATCAGAGACTGACACGTCAACAGCTGTTCACGGCTGGCTTTAGGCCACATCCTGTGATTGCAGACTGTTAATCCTTTAACGGTGCGTTTATTAGCTGCCAGATAAAAATGGATTGTATGCTTGATGTAAAAATAAAGCAGAGAAGGAGGGGCTGGGGGTAAAAAAGAGGAAGAGTGGCAGAAACTGTAAAGCAGAACAACAGAACCCAAGGTCGAGATGGAGCAGGTCAAAAAAGGGGACAGTGCGAATGACTGTGTCGTCAAACCTCATTTCTGTGGCTGAATTTGTCATCACGGTGCGTTGACCTCTTGGCATGTGTTACAAGAGCTTTGATTTTGTCATGATACTGTATTCTTCCAAAACTTCACAACACAATGAGAGTTAATGTAATGAAAGGGAACAAACATTATTACCACATAACCACCAATGAGAGTCACTCTGATGGTAAAGTGTTACGTCGCGGCAACACAGTCCACCAATGATGAACAACACTAGATCGCCAGTGGGTAGAGCAGGTGCCCCAGAGGCTATGATCCCCACCGCAGCAGCCCCAGTTCGATTCCACCAGTGGCTCTTTGCTGTATGTCATTCCCCTTCTCTCTGTCGCCCCATTTTCTGTCCCTCTACTGTCCTGTCCTTTATAAGCCTGAAAAGCCCCCCAAAAACCAAGCCTGAAATTGCATATCCATAATAAAATGAGTATATCTCTGCAACCACAAAGTCTAAGAATACTTTTGGTGTCACGGTAAAGGGGGAAAAAAATTAGAAATTGCTGAGATGTGTAAATTTCTGTTACTAGTGAAGACTAAATGAAGATGGTACACAGAAAAAAATTAATAAAATGAATATCTGCCCCAATCATATTTTAGATGAGTGTCCTTCAGGCCATGCTTGTAAAAGAGATTTTTTTTATCTCAAGCAATTTGCCTGGTAAAATAAAGGTAAAATAAATAAATAAATAAATAAAGATGCTACTAAAGCTCAAAACCTCTATAAAATCATTGTACAATGTATGCAGTGGTTGATTCTGATAAAGTGAAGCAGTACAAAACTACTGATTACAGATTTTACTACAAAATATTCAGGCGAGCGTTCCAAAATGTCCATTTTTGGGACAGCTTGGAACCACCTGCCACTATAAACCATTGTTTAATCTTTATTTTTTACACAATTTGCATAAACTAACTGAAAAAGAATCAACCGGGACTAAATAACAACTTTCTAGGCCCCCTGTGTCCCTCTGTTGCAGTTGGTTGATTCGAGTGATTAGCAGTACTGGCAGCCAATCAGAATCAGCCAAATCCTGAAATGTGTGACCCGCAGGCTGTTGTGTGCGGTGCTCACAAAGGTTCCACCGCTCCTAAAGCCAGTCCGGACCGATTTAGATGTAACACCGGTCAAAGTTCAAACTGGAGATGTAGTGGATTTACCAGAGCCAGTCTACTACTGGATTTACCCATAAAACAAACTTTTCACGGCAAAACAGCAAAGGTAAGAGGAAATTTACAACCATGTTTTGGCCAAGCAGTGTCTGTGTTTGCTACTTTGCTCGACTTTGTTCGTTTTTTTTGGCTTCTCTCTCTGCCGTGCTTCTGTGTAAGGTTAGCCTCCGGTGCTAGGTATCGTTCCAATCGGCTCGGTAGCTGATGTGTTTTGCATAGGAGACAGAAATGTGGCGACTGGGTCCACACAGAGGTGCTTCATGAAGTTTGATGTTTAGTTGTTTATTTGACTAGTGTTTGGGCTGTGTTTGGGTCATAAACATGGTTTTTACAAGTTGTAGACCAGCTTCTGCTGTTTAATTTGATGTAAACTTTCATAATTAGTGCTGTAGAGGCTCTGTGGTTGTAGGCTACTGTATGTCTGCCAGGGGTATAGCAGGTAAAACAAACAAAAAACAAACAACAAAAACAAAAAACCGCTTGGTCGCCTGGATCACACTGTAAAACATGAACAAATATGTGAATTTAAAAACTGATATCTTGTAATTCTAAAAGACTATCACAATGGAGCATTTGGTTGGCTGTGCGGTATGATAACAAGCTGAGTCAAATGAGTAGGCTACTTTCTGATCATATCAAGCCTCAGCGTCTTTGGTGCTGTTTCACACTACACTGTGGGAGGTGAAGCTGTTGTTGACCCATGACTTCTTTATCGTCACCTGATGGAAAATGCAGCACTTTGGATATGAGTAAATGAGCACACAGAGATCAGACCAGAGACGTTCTGACTGTTTATCAATGTCCAGCTGAGCGACGGGTTTGTCCCGGCCCTGCAGTTCCTTGTTACAATGATTTGGATGAATGAAGATGTCAGAACCAAACTAAGAAAGTAAGTTCACTATCAGCCTTAGAAACAGAAGTGTAGAAAAGATGAAGCCAGTTTCTTGTGCACATGTGATGCTGCAGCAGCACTCTTCTCCAGCTTGGACACACTTTTACAACACTAATCTGGAAAAAACCTGCCAATCCACTATTTTGTATCCTTGGTATTTTTCTGAGAGAAGTTTTTTTTATTCTTTTTTCCCACATCTTGGTTCCAGGAGAGCAAACGTGTTTCACTGTGTTCGAGCTGACAGTAAATAACAAAATCATGCGCTGTGAAGCCTGCCAGCCACCTGTGGCCAGTGGCATTCAGTTTGGTAGTCATTATCACACATATGGGAGGAATGTCTAATCTATTTTATAGTAATCCTGGAATTTATTCACAACGAAAGTCAGAAATTCCAGCTGATTACGGCGTAGTGCTCCTCAGATTTGTTTATTTTTCTCCTTCCTTGTGTATCTTTTGTTGATTAATGTTCCTGCAGGCTGAAATCTACAGTCACTGCATTACATCACCAAGAGCAAACATATGTGGGACGGGTGAGATGATTTAGGAAAATACAGTGATGCAGGATGCAGTTTTGGTCTCCAAACAGCTCTGCTGCTTTGAGGTGGTTCTTGTCTTTAAAAGCATCTCTTCCTTGTTAAAAAAAGGCCTTAAAAATGTTTATTTGGTCGGTAGTTGGACAATGGCACAATGAATTTACAATCGTAGCCACAAAAATCTCGTAAAAAAAAACTGTGGTGATGACAAATGAGCTTTTTCCACTGTGCGACTGCTTTTACTTCCTTTGGATCTATTCCTGTCTCAGACGGTTTGTCCCACATACTTAAGTGGTGGTTTGAAAAATTGCAGGTACACAAGGATTCGCAGCAGCCCCCAGGCCTCCTACAGCTTCTTCTTTCAGCCTCTTCACAACAACAGCGCCAGCATTTATTTTGCTCTTTTGCTATATTTGACAAAAGCATCCTCACAAAATGAGGAAAATTATTAACATTGATTTGCATTAATGACATATTAGTTCATATGCTAAATGATACATAATTTGCTTCCAAAGTCTGTGTCAACATGAGCATGTTTTACATAGGTTAAAGGTCTGTGACCCCGTGTGAATGAGACTTTATTTCAGTTGAGCTCTCTTGTAGCTGCACAGTGAAGCTTTTTTGCAAATGACACAGTACTTGCTTGTTTGCTGAAATGCCTCCTCATGAACCTGTGTGTAGCCTGTACAAACACATGCTTCCGTGGGCTCCTTCAATTCATAAAGAGGCTGGGATGTCAGAACATTTTCACGGCTTTCAGCGATAGCAATGTTTGCTATCTTGTTTGTTTACGTCATATAGCCTACCTATTAATATTTGTGCATGTGAGCTCACGAGGCCATTTGTGACATAATTATCTTGTTGTTTCTCTGTGTTTTAAAGCAGTTGTATTTCATCTGATACACTGAGCGCAAGCTACGTAAATGGCAGTTCCACAAAAGCAGCTCTGTAACACACACCCTCTCCCTTTCTCGCTCATTTAAAATGTCAAGGAAAGACGGATTCAGTTAATCATTCTGGACCCAACAGGAACACATGTCCTCCCCTCGCCCACAGATGTGTTACCTAATACCACAACGGGTAATATCGGCGTGTACTGCCAAGTTTTGGCTGTAGGACCTAGATTTACCAACTCTGGACAGAAAGTACAGAAATAAACACAGTGGTTCCTCTCTGCTGAGGTGAGGTGATAAAAGAAGAAGTGCTAAAGAGGTATCGATGACACAGATGAGATGAAATTAATCATTTTTTCCTTTGACTCGAGGCCAGTGAATGACCAATCCTGTTAATTAATCACTTCTTACTATTTTGCAGATATTTATAGCAGTGAAGTGAGTATTTTGACACAGTGTCTATCTGTGTAGTGCAGTCACATTGATATCATTATCCATGCAATCTATTTCAAAGGTTCACTTGTGATTATTAACAGAATATGAGTAAATAAATAGCACATAATTTCACTGGTACTGTATATTGGATTTAACATCATGGAACTGTGACATAACCCATTCACAAGAAAAGCTTTATTATGAGATGTTATGACTGCAGTATATGACTATAGGCCTGTTTTTGGTACCTTGTACTTCTTTTTCAGCTGCAGGTATTACCCCCTCCATGCAGTGAGGTTGCTATGACAATGACACATGACGCTATTATGATGTCATTTTAAGTGCACACACACGGACCATGTGGGATATTAAAAGGATACCTCATATCAATCAGACCAGAAATTGTTTTTCGGGCAATTTTGCCTTTATTTGGATGTTACAGTGAGGGGTGGGGGGTGTGGGGTGGGGGAGGGGCATGCAGGGTTAGGAGTTGTGGGTTGAACTTGAACCCATGGTTGCTGAGGTTAGGCCTATAGGTCCATGTGGTACCAGGTGAGCCACCAAGGCACTCAGTAGTTAGTAGTCTGTTTTTTTAGTATTGTATCATGTAGTTCACACAGAATCTCAGTGGAGGTGACACCATCAAAAGTACCAGGTACCAGATAGTAACTACAACTTTTGCCCAGTGGAAAACTAAAAAAGGCACTTGACATTCTCCAGAGATGAGATGTCACAGCTTATTTTGGCCGTAATATGAGATGTTTTAAGCTTTTATGAGAAAATCTTTTCTTCAGTATAGTGACTCTTTGTTGGTGTCTTGTGTTTCAGTTTCAGCCCACATAGCTAATCCCTGCATGAACCCAGCCTTAGTGTAGTGGCGTCAGCACCACATTAATAGCACTGGAGCGGCCAAATGATGCGTAATAAATGCTGCTAACCTGCTCATGCTTCTCATTTCTCTGCTCGGTGACACATTATCAAAGACACATCGCACAGATGTGAATATGCAGTCGCACAAGCTTTGTTTCACTCGAGGGGAAATCGAATAAACTCACTGACGCTCCTGAGAGACTGAGCTACAATATAAGTCCCTCTTTAAAAAGTGTTGATCTCCAGAGGTGGTGTCATGTTTCAGGGCGTCTAATTATAGGAAGGAAGGAGTCCTGTTTTGAATTTAATTTCCTCCATCCATCGTCGTAGCGAAGCAGTGATCGATAAAATTGTGTCAGTGCAGTGAGGTGCTGCACATGCACACGCCAGCAAACAGATGTTTCCATGGAATAACAAAACAAAGGGAGCAATTACACTTTGTATTTTTTCCATAGTGATATTAGTGATAATGGTGGATAATTGTGCATTATTTTCGCCTTTAATTTCCACTTCACTTCACTCATGCACTCACTTTTCCCTGGTCGGTGACTCATTCCTGCCATTCCTTTGGCTCCTTTTCCATTAGTCTCTTAGCAACCAGGGTTTGATCCCTCAGGATGTAGTCAGGAAACTCCTCATCTCCCCTTTTCTGATGTAAAATTAGAAAACAGGAACCAAGGACTGGCAACATAATCCCTAATTCTACTCCCTGCAGGCCTTGATGTAACTTAAGTCAAGTGATTGTGAGATCATCTGAGAAACAGTCACTGTGTGATCATCATCAGAGAATAAGAGAAGAAACATTGCGACATTGTCTTTGTACCTTCAGTCAAGATTAGATTGGAAGTATAGATTCATGGTAAAATCAGCCACATGAAATGATGTGAACGTATTAGTATTGATTAGGATTGGTTTTTGGGAACATTTGTGAAATATAGTATCTTGAAGAAACAAAGAATATAAAACCATATCAAAACCATTTTGGAAAACGATATTTAATATGCTTTCTATTTTCAAATGCACAATTAAAGCCCTTGGGTAAAGGTTAAAGGGATAGTTCAACATTTTGGCAAATTGGCCCATTGCCATAATCCCTACAGTCATAGCAGTACAGTAGGTTCACTACCTTTAATTGTCGGTGCAAGCTATTTTTAGAACAGCGGAGCAGAGCCGCAAGCTGCTCAGAGCTACGCTACGGAGCCTGATGGGATTTCTTGGTTTCCATCATTAAACTCATCAAATACACAATCCAACAACTCGCTCTCGTGGACAAGTTGTGACCTGCACATTCACCACGCTATGAGATAATACGGAACGTTACGAGACCAGAGTTGTTTTCAGGGCAAATGCAGAGACTGCTTGCCGAAAAACTGCCCCCGACGGGAACGCGCATCAGCGGTTTCGCATGAATTTACCTTGAAAACAACTCTGCCTCATAACATTCTGTTATTATCTCATAGCGTGGGGAATGTGCAGGTCACAACTTGTCCACAAGAGCATTTTGGAGTTGTTGGATTTTATATTTGATGAGTTTGATGAGGGAAACCAAAAAATCCCATTAGCCTCCATAGCGTAGCTCTGAGCAGCTCGTGGCCCGTGGCTTGGCTCGGCGGTTCTAAAAATAGCTTGCACCGACAATTAAAGGTAATGAACCTACTCCTAAAACTATAGGGATTATGGCAATGGGCCAATTTGCCAAAATGTTGAACTATCCTTTTAAAGGGCCTTGAGACCAGCTAAAGAATAGAATTATTTTAATTCTAGTTTCATTTACATGATCTGTTACTCTGAATGCATCTGGCTTTTCAATCAAAGCTTTTAGATATCTTTCCTTCCCCTCCAAATGCCCGGAGCCTGCAACAATATTGGAACTGGCAATTCTGTCTCTCCCCCTCAGGATGGGAGGAATGATAAAGCACATTTTTATGAACTGTCTGAGACTAAAAATAACTAATGAAATTATAGTGGCGAGATAGGCTACTACCGGGAAGGCCATCTCACCCTTTACTCTTACGCACAAGACTAAATTGTCTCGGTAGCCTTTTAATATCAACACATCCCATAGTTATTCTGGAAATATTAATCATATTTTTGTCCTTTTCTATGGTAACTAAGAAAAAAAGAGGGTGAAAAAATCCAAACATATACGCCTTTCATCATCATCTCAACTATAAAAACTCATGAAGCCTACCATTACTCATACATTAAATGTCAAATGTCCTGTAGATGAAAAGCAGTGATGGTAATTATAAGTAGAGCTGCTCCACAAAAGAACAAAGATATTATTTCATGCAGGTTCAGACTTGCAGTTCTACTTTAAAACCTTCATCAGGAGCACAGAGAAGCTAATAAATACCAGGTGCAAATACTGTGCGACCCGCCAACACAACTGTTACTTATTATTTCCTGGCAGCTCTGCTCTTCTGTGTTTTAAATATTACTGGATCAGTGGATGTTTTTTTCTCTCTCCGGTTGAACTGATGTTATGATAGTGAATGTCTGAGTGTGCCACTTGAGTCAATTCCCACTTGCAAACAGCAGATGAGTAGATGGGTGGTGTGGATGAGTGGATGGGCACAATGTAAACAGACTGTTCAACGAAGCGTTGAATTCAGCTGAAATTAAGATAGATTGATACAGAAATGAATTAAATGAATGAATCAACACAGGAAGAGGCGGCAACAAACACACACACACACATACACATGCACATGCTCGCCATGTTTCGATAATTATACAGCACCAAGCACATGATCGTAACTCTGTCAGTTAAGTAGTGACGCATGCTTTACGTCACGCTGTGACTAACAGGTCTGAATAGCAGTTCAAAGAGCATTATCAGAATGAAAGATAAAAATGCCAGTGGGGGGGGGGTGGTAAACTGTTACATCTTACCGCCTATAGCCCCCTGCTGGAAAACCCACAAGTGAGCGTGACCGTACACCATGGCTACCAGAGTGGTGTAAATGGTCTCAGGAGGAATGAGACATAGAGAAGAAAAAACATACTGTATAGGCTAGGCTTTTGTTTTCTTTCCCCACCTCCAGGCGCAGAGGGTCCTGACGTAAGCAGTAGCAGCTTTCCAGTAAAAAGTGAAAATGTGGTGCTTAGTTGGAGGGCGATGCCATTTCGGTTTCATCTGACTGTCTTGTCACATGAGGTATAGTCCTTCAGGTTTTCCAGGGCCGACGTAGTACGTGGTTAAGATTTCCGGTGGCACACAGTGAAGGTCTGTTACCTTGAAAAAAGGCAGTGGGAGAACTCTGCTCTGACTGTTTGTGAGTCCCAGTTAGATGCTAATCAGCTCTCACCAGTGATCATTACATTATTATATGATGATTTGAACTCGATTGAACTTTTCAGTCACATTTTTGAGTGCTGTCACTCTGTTTGCAAGATAAAGTCAACTGATGATTGAAACTTTCATGCAGAGCCTGAACATCTGTCCTTCTGCTCTGTCGCATATCTTCTTTTTTTAACCCAACGTACATTCTGTGAAAATCTAAATTATACAATACCACTAAAGCAGCCCCATGGCACAGTACAGTAGGCTACATCATGACATTTCACTATAAAAGTGGTGGGAGGGTTTCTCTGTGGGACGTCAACACTTTAGCTGATGGTAAGGCCACTCTGACAATATCCTGCTGCTCATGATTCACTCTTAAATGACAGAGTAAGGACCACAACCTGACAGACCAGTTCTCAACACTCAGAGACTTGGCAGCAGCATGTTGTATTTGGTGCTGTCTAATTTTTAGGGACAGTATAAATGCTTATTTTTATACAATGACATAAACGTACTTTAACTCCCTGACTTGCGCAGGGAGGAGTTAGAGCATTATAACAAGACGTGCAGAGCAGCATTTAGTTAGGCTAAATCTAAAAATAACCTTTACTGGGCTCCATTCACTAAAACCCATAACTGGAAGTCTGGTATAAAGCATCTAGGTCACCATGGAGCTCCATGCCCGCTCAAGCCCCATAAATGAGATAGAAGCTGTCGGAAACTCATCCAGATTAGAGCTCACGTTTGGTTTTGCATAATCCTCAACTCTGGCATCCGCAGCAAAGCGTTACGATTAGAGATGATGCACAAATAAAAGTGCACACATGTGTGTGTGCGTTTGTGGGTGTGTACACAGCTGGATTAGTAGCTAACCAACGTCACAGCAGGGGGGAGTCATCCATTAAGGTTATTTGATGTGTATTTTTAGCTGCGTGCATCAAAACAAAACAAAAGGATGAATGACATCACATTAGTTCCACAAATCGTGCAGTTTGTCACGTTGTTTATGATATGAAAGGGCAAGTTTGTGTGAAGAAAATTGACAGTGTGATGACGCTTAACGTCTCTTTGAGTGTAGATCGCATGCTAAAAAAATGATTTATTTTTACATTTTACCATGGTTGAAAGTTATGTATAGTTTTACGTCAGAAATTACATAAAGTTTGAAATGCCTGGACTTCTGCACTTATCCTCTTCATTTTTCTTCCACCTTGAGCTAAAAAGGCTTTTAAGGACAGGAAAGAGACAAGTGCATTCACTTCCCATCCCACACTCCCCTAAGACAGTTACCTGTAGGTCAATTATGTAATTTCACAATTGGAGCATGTGCATGATGGCTCCACTCTGTGTAAAGAAGACAGAGAAAAAAAGACCGACACACTCCCCGAAAAGAAAGGAAGGACAGTGCGGAACAGAAATAAACAAATGACACAAAGACAGAAGTGGATGGATAATTTCCTCCACAAGGTTTCATTTGTGCTTGAATCACTGTAGTTTTCACGAGGAGTAAATTTAGACGACAGTACCCACACAAACACACGAGAGCTAAGCCCTGTTTGCTGTAGTCTGTGATGTAACAGCTCAGATTATCTTATACTGTAAAGAAAAATAATTCCCTTCTGTATCTGCCTAGATCATTTCAGGCTTAGTGTCCTCGGACGTGCTCGGTCAGCTGCTGCTTTGCACTGATCTTGAATGTGGCCCAGGCTTTAAACACCACAGTATGCAGATGAATAAAAGCGTATGTGACGTGTATGTGTGGATTTAACTACTGCAGCCATTCTCTTTGGACATGCATGAAATCTTTTCCATAAATGATGGGAATAACAGTCAAGTCGGTTCTTTTATTCTCTGTCCTCACTGTGGGCGCAGGCTATGCAGTGAGCAGCAAACTGCAAGTGATGATCAGGAGTTGTTGGAGCTGCTGTGAAACAGTTTACATTCACCGCACACACCTTAAGCAGCAAACTGCAGGGAAAATGCTCTGCTTTCAGCGGTGGAAATGAAGTTGCCAGCATCGCAAACTCACTGTGAGATGTCACCTTTTCAAAATCAGCAGGAGTGACGGCTGCTGTGAACTCCTCACGGTGCACAGATGAGTACTGATAGACTCATTACCCACGGTCTCAAATCAGTGCACTTAACAAACCTACGTGCATGAATCACCCAATTTGCAATGTTATTAACGGAACATTTGTGAATCAATGCATTCTGTGTAGGTGTGTGTGTGTGTACGTGTGCAAATAGGTACCGATGAAAGTAGGGCAACACTGTGAATAACAAGTGCTGCAGTGTTTTGTAACATCCCAGTGTAGACTGCAGAGTCCCATTCGCAATTTCAGTCACTGACTCTTCATTCATAAGAGCGACAGACGGACAGACAGACAGAGGGATGGAGGGGGAGGGAATTGATTTTCAGGGGGAGGTGGGGGGTGCAGAGATAAGATTAAAGTGGAAACTGAAAATAAAGATGTGAGCGACAGTGAAGGGGACAGAGGACGCGGTAAAGGTAATGCTCAAAAAGGAGAGCAGGAGGGAGAGTGTGCTCAAAATAGCGGCAGTTGGGTCAGATGATGAGAGAATCAAAGAAGTCATAAGACAAATTTTTTAAAAAGTGGAATGAAACCGAATGCACGTACGGAAAGAGTCCAGGTTTTTTCTCAGAGCCAGAACTGTAAAATGTCCTCCACCTACTTATAAATTAAGATTAATTAATACATTCTTTTCATTTCTCCCTCTGGCTACATTTATCTTTAGTTGCATGTCGTGTTACATTAAGGACAATGGAGACAGATGTAACAGGCGGAAACTGCCTGTGTTGACTCTCGAGCGCTACTCAGAGGAGCAAACCAGACACCAAGACACCAGAACTGTAAAAAAAAGCAGTCTCTTTATTTGCACAACAATGGATAAAAAAGTATATGGTCTAGAGGAGGAAGGGGGGGGGTTTAAAGGGCAAAGGTGAGTCCAAACCATCCAGGCAAGGGGGGGGGGAGCAGGGTTGCAGGGTACGGGTCGGGTCTCTCTCTGTGTGTCTCTCTCTCTCTCTCTCTCTGTGTCTCCACTGGAGGTGTAGGGTCCAGTTCTTTTACTCTCAGTTGCTGCTTTTGGGGCTCCACTGTGACCCAGAATCAGCCAGAGGTTGCTACGGCCCGACTACACGATGATGGCATCCTATTAGGGCAACAGCACACAAAAATCCCAACGCGGGTGAAGGCAGGCAAAATCACACAAAAAGAAAACAGGTAAGGCAAATCACACTTAAGGTTGGGTCCCGCAACACTCCACTAGACAGCCAGGGTGATGGAGTAGGCACAGCAGTTCATTCTCATGAGCAGAGAGTAATGTGGTTGAGAGAGAGACACTTAGCTCCGTACTGATCCTTTGTCTCCGTCCTGCTTCGGCTCCTCCAAGCTCCACCACACCTTCAGCTCCCAGTCCTCTCCACGACCAGCTCTGCTCCCCGTGTGTTCTGTGGTCTGCCGCCTCGAATCCCATACCTGAAGGTATATAAAAACACACCCACACACAGCTTGTGGCCCAATCGTCACACAGTCTAGTCACTGCACACCTGCAGCACATCAGGTTTGATGGGTGAGTCAATGAGAGCTTGATTGCTTGTGTATTGATTGCAGCTGAGGGCGGCCATCTTGGTGCACCAGGTAAGTCCTCCCCTGGGACTCTGGAGGCGGCCATCTTGGGTACACCAGGTAAGTCTTCCCCTAGGAACCTCCCTCCCCCATACTTTGGTTCCCCATAGTCACCCCGTGACATCCTCCCCCACTAATTGGTTCTAGTCCCTAGAACTAGTATTTAGGAGGCCCAGTTACCATACCTCTCGGGGGGCCTGCCTTGGGTGTCGCGTTGGGAGCGACGAGGCTGTGGTGGGGGGTCCCTCCCTTCTGCAGCTGGTTCAGGGCCCGCAGGGACCAATGCCCACGCCATCGAAGGTCGTGGTAGGACATCTGGATTGGCCTGTCCCTCTCTTGTAGTTGTTGGGTAGTTGGGGCAGGGTCGGAGCTGGTTGCGGTGCAGTACACCGTCTGGGCCTGGCTTCCCTTCCGGTCGTACCGTGTAGACAGGTAGGTCTGGTCCACGGCGGCCAACCACCACATAGGGTGTAGGTTCCCACCTGTCGCTCAACTTGCCTTTGCCTTGTCGTCGATTGTCTCGGACCAGGACCCGCTCTCCAGGGAGCAGCGGGCAGTCGTGGGCTGTTCGGTCATACAGGCGCTTGTTCCTGGCAGCAGCCCCTGCCAAATGTTCAGATACCCGTTGATAGGCAGAGTGAAGTCGTTGATGGTGTTGGCTCACCCACTCTGATGCACTCTGGGCTCCATCCGGCTGTCCTGCGCCTAAGAGCAGATCAATGGGTAGGCGCACATGCCTCCCGAACATCAGGTAAGTGGGGGCATAGCCCGTAGTGCTGTGAACGGTGTTATTATAAGCTTGCAATAAGGAGGGGAGATGATCCACCCACCTGTTCTGTTGTTCGGCTTCCAGGGTCCCCAACAGGCTCAACAGGGTCTGGTTGAACCTCTCGCACCCTCCATTCCCCTGTGGGTGGTATGGCGTGGTGTGGGTCTTCCGGCACCCGTAAAGCTGACACAGCTCTCGAATCAGTTGCGATTCAAAGTTTGGGCCCTGGTCCGAGTGCAGGACCTCAGGGCACCCAAAGGGTTGGAACACCCCACCCCACAGGGCCCTGGCAGTGGTGGAGGCGGTCTGGTCCGTCGTGGGGATGGCCCAGGCATATTTTGTAAATAAGTCTGTGACCACCAGGATGTTCTGGTAGCGATCGGTCGGCCGACTCAGGCTCAAAAAGTCCATGGCAACAATGTGGAGGGGGGCCTTGGGCAGCACGGGGACCAAGGGGGCTTTACTATCTCGCCTTGCTTTGAAGAGCACACATCGTGGGCAGCCTTGGATGTATGTGTTTACAGACATCTCCATCTTTGGCCAATAGAAGTTCCTCCTCACCAGAGACAGTGTCCTCTCCTGGCCTTGGTGGCCCATCTGTGTGTGGTAGGCCCCTAGGAGAGACTGGATCTGGGGTTGCGGCACAACTATCTGGAACACAACATCATGAGTCACTTCATCGTGCACAGAACGACAAATTACCCCCTCACGTAGACTCAGCCTACCCCACTGGCTCAGTAGTTGCTTCACCGTTGGTGTCTGTGCCCTCCTCTCTGCAGCTGGGGGTAGGGCACCACGCTCCAGGTAGGTTGAGACTGTGGCCAGGTCATTGTCGCTCCCCTGCAACTCCCTCCAACGGTGTGGGTCCCACCCCCAGCTAGCAGGGACAACATCATTGCTCGACCCTGGTGCTTCCACCACCCCTACCAGAAGCTCATCAGGCCGAGTGGGTGGAGTTGGGACTTGGGAGACTGCAGCTGCAACAGGGAGCCTGGAAAGCACATCAGCATTAGTATGTTCTCGCCCTGGTCGATAGCGTATCTCGTAGTCGTAATTGGCCAGCTGCGCCACCCAGCGCTGTTCCACAGCTCCCAGCTTAGCTGTCTGCAAATGGACAAGAGGATTATTATCGGTCACCACAATTACCTTGCTGCCCCATAGGTAATCTTTAAACTTTTCACTCATAGCCCACTTCATGGCCAGGAGCTCCAGTTTAAAGGAACTATAGTTGGAATCGTTCCTCTCTGCTGGGTGAAGGCTGCGGCTCGCATATGCGATGACTCTCTCCTCCCCTCCCTGTTGCTGGGCAAGCACTGCACCCAACCCAGTGTTACTTGCATCAGTGTAGACAACAAAGGGTTGTGAGAAATCAGCGTAGGCGAGGATTGGAGCCTGCAGCAGCTCAAGTTTGAGCCTTTGGAAGGCTGCATCACACTCAGGGCTCCATGCCACAGGAGGCGACCCCCGACCCCGAGGACGGCCATTTCCCACCAGGAGTGCATTCAGGGGCTTGGCAATTTTTGAAAAGTTCTTGATAAAGCGCCTGTAGTATCCCACAAATCCCAAAAAAAGCCCGCACTTGCCTGACTGTTTTGGGAGGTTGCCACTCTTGAACTGCCACCACCTTGGCCGGATCTGGGGAGACACCTTGGTGGCTGACACAGTGCCCCAGAAACTTCACCTCTTTCCGAAACAGCTGGCACTTTTCTGGCCGCAGCTTCAAACCATATTTCTCCATGGCCTGGAATACTTCTTCGAGGTGCCGGAGGTGGGAGGGGAAATCTGGAGAGAAAACAATCACATCGTCAAGGTACACCAAGGTGGAATCAACAAGCTGCCCCCCCAAGCACCTCTGCATCAACCTCTGGAAGGTGGCTGGAGCATTGCAGAGGCCGAAGGGCATTCTGTCCCACTCAAAGAGCCCAAAGGGGGTGGTGAACGCCGTTTTCTCTCTATCTCTCTCCTCCATCTGCACCTGCCAGTAACCACTTGCCAGGTCTAAGGTGGAGTACCAGGCAGCCTGCGTCAGGGTGGTAAGCGAGTCCTCTATCCGTGGGAGGGGAAAAGCATCCTTCTTGGTTACGCTGTTGAGCTTCCGATAGTCGACGCAGAACCTCCAAGCGCCGCTCTTCTTCTGCACCAGCACTATTGGAGCTGCCCAGGGACTGCTGCTCTCCCGAATGATGCCCCCATCCAACATGCCCCGCAACAGTGTGCGAACCTCCTGGTAGAGGGTGGGGGGCACAGGTCGATACCGCTCACGGGTGGGGGCTGCATCACCCGTGGGGATCTGATGTCGGACAACGCCTGTGCACCCGTAGTCTTCCTCGTGGGTGGAGAACACATGTTGCCATCTGGCCAGGAAGCAATGCAGCTGGCGTTGCTGGTCCTCTTCCAAGCCACCCCCCTGCAGAGACTCACAGCACAGATGTTCAGGCATTGTTTCACTGGTTTTATGCTCCACCTTGCCCACCTGAATAATGCCCACCTCAACCACCCCTGGACTTACTTGGTTAAAGCAGACATCACCATTTTCTTTCAGCTGCTGGGGTCCTACAGCCGACACACGTGCCAAACCTTGGTGACGATGGAGGTTGATGGGATAGGGTTTGGTGTTTCGGACTCTCACAGGCACACGGCCCCTGTGCACAGTGGCGACAGCTCGGGCAACTTCAACCTCCTGGCACTCACTGTGTGGCTCCACCATCACCCAGTTATCCGGCCCATAAAGCCGGGAGGGCAACCTAGCCCAGACAACTGCTTCGCTCTGGGCAGGGATGGTGAGGGCATAGCGGCAGGCGACCCGGGCAGTGTCCTCGTGATTTGCCGAAGTCCGGGCAGCTTCAATCCTTCGGCAATCTGCAATGATATGCTCCCATTCTTGATTTGCAGTAGACTGCATTTTCCGGGCCTTTTGGTTTTGAAACAACACTTCCCAGCAGGCGGAGATGACGTTCATGCCTAGCAGGGCTCGGTGGGCACCCAGGCATTCTTCCCGGACGATGACAGCCCCCCTTTCTGGCACCGTAACACCCTGCACCTGGAAGTCAGCCACGACGTAGCCGATGTATGGGATGTCCAGTCCGTTTGCACCCCGCAAGGTCAACCATGGCGCCTCTGCCTCCTGTAGTTGTTGGACATCAAACAATTCATTACACAAGCCTTGTGAAAACAGGGTAACTTGAGAGCCAGTATCCACTAGGCATCTGACCTTTTTACCGTTTACATATACTTCTACAACAGGGCACTGGCCCACTAAAATGTCCTTGGGGAATGGCGAGGGGTCAGTTGGAGGGGTCCCGGCCACTTGACCCACAGTGGCCGGAGAAGCTAAAAACCCTCTTGAGATGCACGTCGAGGCGCACACTGCCTGCTGATGTGCCCTGCCTTACCACACCGGTTGCATATAGGCCTACCCTGGTCATCCCACTGGAACCTCGAACCAGAGGGTCGGCCTGGGTGTCGTTCCCACTCTCGTGCACCTTCTGAGTAGGACCTCTCACGGGGAACCGGCGGGTCAGACGGTCGGCTCCGCCGTAACTCGTCCAAGAGGGTCTTGGAAAGTTCAGCCATCTGCTCTTTCACGTCCTTCATTATTTCAGCACGGAGTTCCTGTTTCCAGTTGGCCGTGGGTAGGGGGGTGGGGGCACTGGCACTGCTGGCGGCCATACACATAGGCGGTTCAGTCGTCTCTAGCTGGTCCAGCTCCAGGGCCAGGGCCTCCTTCCGGATGTCCTCAAAGGTCAAGTCCGGGTTTTGGCGAAGTTGTAGTCTCAGGCCTTGGCGGATTGGGCCATCACGAAGTCCCATAAGGAACTGGTCTCGCAATAACGTGTCTCCAGCACCGAGTCCATGGTCCCTCCTCCCCTTCAATCGGATGAAGAGCTCTCGGATCTGTAACGAGAAAGAGCGAAGAGATTGTTTTGGCCCCTGCCTACAATTGAAGTACTGGGCCCTCAAAGAGGCTGTTGGGGTGTTATCGCCATAAAGCTCAGCCAAAAAATCAAAAACAGCTTTGGGGGTATTGCGCCTATCTTCTGGTGCAGCCTGGACCTCCCTCTTCGCCTCACCCTCTAGTGACCCAAGAACAAACTGCAGTTTCTGTGGCTCACTCAATCCTTGCAAGCCGGCCAAATAATTTGTTTGGGTTTTCCACTCCTGCAGGCTGAGCTCAGACCCAGGTCCTCCAAACCTTTGGGCCCACGGGGCTCCCATGAAAACAGGCATCACTTGGGGGCGTGGAACTGGTGCCTCGTCGTCAGACATATCGAGGAGTACTGGTCGCTCAAACTCAGAGTAGCAATCCTGTCGACAACGCCAAGTTGTAACAGGCGGAAACTGCCTGTGTTGACTCTCGAGCGCTACTCAGAGGAGCAAACCAGACACCAAGACACCAGAACTGTAAAAAAAAGCAGTCTCTTTATTTGCACAACAATGGATAAAAAAGTATATGGTCTAGAGGAGGAAGGGGGGGGGTTTAAAGGGCAAAGGTGAGTCCAAACCATCCAGGCAAGGGGGGGGGGAGCAGGGTTGCAGGGTACGGGTCGGGTCTCTCTCTGTGTCTCTCTCTCTCTCTCTCTCTGTGTCTCCACTGGAGGTGTAGGGTCCAGTTCTTTTACTCTCAGTTGCTGCTTTTGGGGCTCCACTGTGACCCAGAATCAGCCAGAGGTTGCTACGGCCCGACTACACGATGATGGCATCCTATTAGGGCAACAGCACACAAAAATCCCAACGCGGGTGAAGGCAGGCAAAATCACACAAAAAGAAAACAGGTAAGGCAAATCACACTTAAGGTTGGGTCCCGCAACACTCCACTAGACAGCCAGGGTGATGGAGTAGGCACAGCAGTTCATTCTCATGAGCAGAGAGTAATGTGGTTGAGAGAGAGACACTTAGCTCCGTACTGATCCTTTGTCTCCGTCCTGCTTCGGCTCCTCCAAGCTCCACCACACCTTCAGCTCCCAGTCCTCTCCACGACCAGCTCTGCTCCCCGTGTGTTCTGTGGTCTGCCGCCTCGAATCCCATACCTGAAGGTATATAAAAACACACCCACACACAGCTTGTGGCCCAATCGTCACACAGTCTAGTCACTGCACACCTGCAGCACATCAGGTTTGATGGGTGAGTCAATGAGAGCTTGATTGCTTGTGTATTGATTGCAGCTGAGGGCGGCCATCTTGGTGCACCAGGTAAGTCCTCCCCTGGGACTCTGGAGGCGGCCATCTTGGGTACACCAGGTAAGTCTTCCCCTAGGAACCTCCCTCCCCCATACTTTGGTTCCCCATAGTCACCCCGTGACACAGAGCCAAGCTGCACAAGAGGATCCTGAGTGGCTGACAAATATGGAAAATGAAAAAGGCTCTTGACAGAGCAGCGGCTTCAAAGAGCCACGGTAGAGCTCTCAACAGAGCACGGATGGTCACACAAGTACATTCAAGAGACAAACAGATGTACATGGCCTATAACAGGGTTAAATAGCCACAAAGGTGTAGAAATATAGGGGATATTGAAAGACCATCACCTCAGAACTGACTCAGAAAATACACATTTTAGACCTTGAATGCACATGTCTGGAGAAACATACTATATAGAGCCTATGAGCCTATCTATGTAGGCTACATACAGGTCAAACACTCACCTAGTTTCCAATATCCGAACCTTATGTAACCACTGTTCCTGGGAGACCAAGTTTACATACATTAACCAACTATATCTGACCCCAGTTCATCATCATGTTCATCATGTTGCTCGTCTTTTTACAAAAAGAACAGGTTACGGTAATGTTTCCATAGAGGATTATGTCCATATTGTCTCAATATTTGTTTTTCAGTCCGATCACTATTATATGACAGACTACGAGCCAAAGCAAGCTAGCCGCTGTTTCCCCCGGTGGATGTGTATACTTTAACTCACGTCTGCAATATTACTCACATCCAAACTTTTTTTTTTTTTTTTTTTTGCTTCTATTACAATTCTTCATCCACTTTTTTTTTTTTTTTTTTTTTCCAACTCCTCATATTTCAACTTGTTTGTCATCCAAAGTCAAGGCAGCAGCGCAGCTAGCTTCAGCTTGTGCAGAGGCAGCTCAGTCCTGTTTGGCGCTCTGGCAGTGCTTGGTTAACGTTTGGTTAGGACTGTGATCTTGTTTGAGGGTTTTGGTTGGAGGTTAACGGTTGCCTCCAACACTCTGTTTATTTACTTTTAACCATAAAACCATGATTTTTCTCTGATCTTAACCAAAGTGCTATAGGACTCTGGAGACAGGCCCAGGGCTGTGGTGTGGCAGTTGTGCGCTTTGTTAGCTCGCAATCCAACTGAACCACTTCCTGGTCACTGCTGCTGTTAACAAATTGATTACTTGTTTCTTTGTAAGTAAAAAAAAAACAAAAAAACATTGGCTCTGAACATAATTTAGTTTCTTAGAGAACATATTTACCTCTGCGGTTTAGTAGTTGTCTTAACATAATTTCTAAGAGACAGGTTGTGGTGGAGAGCAAAACAGCACTAGATTGAGGTTGAATGTTGGTTTTGCATTCATCAGGTGGACAGAAATATGACTCCACATCAATGCAAATATTGCTCTGATTAATATATTAAGGGTCATTTCTAACTACATAGGTTTTATTCAATAGCAGTAATTTGGAGGTGGAATTGCATTTTCTTTTCAAAATAGTGTATACACAGTACACTGAACACACTGGAACTTGTGTTTTGAAAGGTGACAGCAGACAAACACTCAGACATGTTCTTGACTCTGTTACAAAAGAGTTCATGTCTCTAAATGTTGCACCAACGGCAGAATTTAAAGCCCCCAGGGTCCTTGAGATGCCCTGCCTCTATTATAACAGCCTGCTAATGAGGTTCCATTTATAGGCTGCTCATTTATATGATGTCAGTGCTCAGGTCAAGCCAACACACACAGACACACACACACACACACACACACACACACATCCATATCTAACTTGAAGGGGAGCTCATTCCTAATGGATATTTATGAAAAAAAGACTCTTGCTTTCCTAATTTATTAGTCGAGTGATTCGTGATCGGAGTTCCTCTTGACCCAGATGTATACTGTTACAGTTACATAACTGCATTTTATTTGGTTAGAAACTGAAACTCGAGGCCGTGCTTGAAAGTGAGGGCTTCAAGAAACCCCGGACCAACCATGACCAAACAATTACATGGCTGCCACCCTCAGATGTAATTCGATTGGAGCTGGGGGCATCTCGCTCTTTCGATGATAGATGAGGCTGCAAATGCTGATCACCTGATGTGTTTTTCCAGCATCTGCATGAAACGCCTGTCCATGGATGCCCCCCCCCCCCCCCCCCTCACATCCAAATAGAGTGCATCTTATCGATCCTTATCCTGCATCGCATGGGATTTCCAAGCATTCCAGTGGATCTGTAGATATGGATGTTTCTCCATTGTCTTCAGCCTGGACTCTAGCTAAATGTTTCAGATGTCTTTGCCACCTTCAACATGCTTATGTTTCTAATATTTTCACCTCTCATGTGATATCTTATAAAGAAACTGCTTGTAAACCTTTTCAATATAATTCCAATATACAAAGAGGTGGCTTTTTACAATTTTACAACAATTTCATATACAGTATATTTATATATTTCAGTTGCATGTCCTTTGGATGGCTACATAATTGTATGTTTTAGCCAGGTAGATATTGCTAAAGTCCTATTGGAAAATAAACAAGTTCTAATCTTTTGTATGTGTGCCACACTAATGCGTGTCAATATACAACAACAACCAGAGAAAACAAAGGCCATTCATTTGTGTATGGAGTTAGTAGTAATAGTGATCATTGTGTATGTCAGCTGTCACCAAACCGTCTATGTGGCTGGTGGTCAGACAGACTGTCTCTTGTCAACGGTCTCACAACCTCAGCTCTGCGTCAGGTCAAAGGTCATAGTTTGAGACGATGAGCCCACCATATGGTGCCAAACTTCTAAAGTCTTCCAGACGGCCAAGACACAATCAGCAACTGTGTTCTCTGTGAAGTTGACGTGAAGCTGATTCAGACAGGACTCTGACCATTCAATGTGTCACATTCCATTTCTCCCATCCCAAAAACAGGATTGTGGCACCGAAGGGGAAGATCTTAACTTCTTTACTGGCTGTACTATATTGTCTTTCTATTTCAAATGGGAGCTGATTCACAGTATAAGGCGCAAAACATATTGCAACTTGAATGTGAACATTCAAACAGCGGGGTCATTTATTGTACAGTCGTATTTCTCCTCGACTTGATAAGAAGCCATCTGCACATTTTTATAAAAATATTGTCACCATCTGTAAGTGTATCCCTCTCCCTGCAGATGGAAAACTCTTTTTGTTTTCCTTCATACTTGGGGTGCTTTGTAATCTGTCGCTCTAACTTGGCGAGCTTCCTGGTTTTGTTCTCAAGCAAGTTATGACAGATGGTGCATTTAGGTCATTGTCGCTGTTTTCAATAAAACTAAACTCAATTTATCCATCAGTGTTCATTCTCAATTTAGCCAGTAATGAAGTCAACAATTTGGAATGGAGAATCAGCGGTGTTACAGCTGTGGGGAGTATCATGTGCTGTTCATCAGGATACGTGATATTTTTAGGATTATAGTTTTATTTTTGGATATCTCATTCTTATCACCATGTTCGTAGGAACCTTTTCTTGGGGTGTAGCGGTGTTCAACTGTGTCACCTGAGGGGGGGAAAAAAATGGGATTTGTTGTCAAGATGAATTCGCTCTGGAGGACGGTCAGATGGCTGTGACACAGGGGGCAAAGGAGAAAGAAACAGATGAAGGATGGAACAGGATGACCTACTATAGTTCATATTTGTAATTTCATAGCTGCTGGAACTATTTTAGTGATAATGGACCATTAGGTGTAGCAAAAGGCATTGCATGGTGGCACTGAAAGTTGATACAAACTATAACCAGTAATGGTTTTATAGATATAGATGACTGTAAATAATACCATACCAGTGCACAGAACTTCAAAGTGTGCAGACAGAAGGAAAATAGACATGCTTAGTTTAAGCCCTCTTCATGGTATTATAGCTCTTGCTGTGATAAAACCATATGATAAGATCGATGGATCTACAGTTTGTCTCCCATTTACAGAAACAGAAGATAAGTTTTTTAAAAAAATCCCTGAAGATGGGACTTGAAAGAGAAGAAATTGACAGTATGAAATGTAAATGTAAGGCAATTCACAGCAGAAAATCACCAGAGAAAACACACCAAACGAGAGAGCAAATAACCATTTCCAGAAGAAAACCTTTGAAAAATAAGAAATGAATAGTTCAACTCTGTTTTGCTGTAATTGGAGGAGGCATGACTGAGATGAGCTGTTAACCTCTGTTGCACTGCTGTGTCTTTGTTGGAGGTATCAATAGATTCTTTTTTATCGTAAATTGAAAGGTGGGAGTTTGTCTAATAGGAAGTGGTAATATACAAATTAGCCTAAAGCGTAAACAGTGTTTCTTGCTGCTATTTTCTTTAGCCACTTAGCCGTAACATTGGTCTTTCTATTTTGGTCCAGACTGACAAAACCTACTAGATTGATGCCATGAGACATGAATGGAAGACATTCATGGCTTTCAGACACTATATCCTGATGTCTTTGGTGGTTTCCTGACTCTTCATCTAGCACTGTCATGAGATGGACATTTGTGGTTTAGAGGGAAATACCTCGATGTAGCCACTGGGCAGATTATCATGATAGCTAGCTGCTTCAGACCCTCTCGACTTTCTAACAAGCTTTATCGCTTCAGTTTGAGAGACATCACATGTGACATCATTCTCATGAATCTAAAGCGTGCGTAGCTTTCACTGGCAGGGTAAATACTTAAGTGTTTATAATTGCTAAGCTAATTCAAACATAGTTATTATGAATAAACAAAGCTGTAATTATTTAGTTACTTACTAATTTCACAAACGTCACTGGATGCCTTGTTAAAATGTTCGCTTTGATGAGTTCCCCTTTGGGCAGAGCCATGTTCAATGAAAAATTATAAATACATACTTGCATCCTCTTTTATATTTTCAGTTCCTTGATGATGATTTTAGGTTGTGGTCCCGACTGTACAGAGACCAAACATAAAACCACCATCCGAGTACAGAAAGTAGATGACTATAATTAGCTCTGGAAAGGGCACTGCTGTAATCAGACACATTTTGTCATCTTGGGCAGCAGAGGTTTACTGTATAATCACTGTATGTTTTATTCTTAGTTCTTCCTCAACCTTACTTGGCTTGTCCTGCATATGAAAGCATGAGGGTTAGTCAGTTCATACTTCCCTGTCATCACTGTAATTACATTACTCACTTCTCTTCTCCTTATCACCTCATCACAATGTAAAGTGCAGAGTTGGCATTGAAGCTATTATGGACTTTTTTTTGTGATGTGCTCTTGTCATGGCTTGCAATCAAAACAGTCAGGAGCCTCTGATTACCTGCAGGTTGAGGGTAAAAAGAACCTGACAATTCACCTTAAAATAGCCAAAGTGCCAATCATGCTATGATTGAATCTGTTATTGCTGCAGTGAAACAGGTTAAAAGTTACTCTTTTATACATGGAGGCACTATTTGAAGGGTATAATTTGACATTGAGAGTCAAAGTACACGAACAACTACAAGTCGAAACTATCCAGCTGCAGCATAAGTATGTTCATTTTGTGATATATTGTATGTTCATTTCCATATAACCCTGTACCTTATTTCACCTTTTACCTATAATTGTTCCTGTAGAAAGATTTCTTTTCACCAAACAGTATATCTTTAGGGGTGCAGGGTCATCAAAAACCATCCATTTCAAATTTAAGGCTTTATCAGCAGCCTCCGTACTTCAATATATTTCACATTTTTGCAGGTTTAAAAAAGTACTTTACTAGAGTATTGTACTGTTGTACAGTATTGTACTGCAATGTCCATGTAAAGTAACTCTGGAGCCATACTCTACACTGGAAGCTTTTCTTTTCTTTTCTTTTCATGACAGCTCAGTGGCCACATTCCATCTACTAATGAAGACCAGTAATCTGTTCGAAAGCCCCAGAAAAACTATACAGTTGGTGACCTTGAGTTATGATGGGAGTTACGGTGAAGTGAAATACTGTATATCTTCTATTAAGATCCTCTAATAGGATTTAGCTTAAAATAACAAACACGTTTATTTTCCCAAACATCTGCTCTTTTAAGTAGGCTATGTCATACTGTAGCTCAAGTCTGCCCTTGTTTGTTTTCCAATCGGTCTCTGTAGAAAAAAACAAAAATATTCTATTTGTGGCTTGAGGTCAGCATTAGAAATCCCTGATCCTAAATAACACACTGCACCCAGATTTGATTGGCCTTTGTCAAAAACCTACAATTACCAGTGGCAACACAGCAAACAACAGCCAGTAATCCCACCTGCTTTTACTTGTCTGTGGTCACCAACAACTACTGTTTTCTTCAACCAACAATACATATCAGGTGAAGGATAATCTTTAGTTTTGGTAACACTGAGGTACTTGATATTTTAACAGACCACAGACATTGGTCAGGGAGTCTATCACATCACTCTGTATAACTGTTTTGTTTGAACCAACACTGTTGTCATCCAGCACTTTAGCTTAAATGAGGCCATTTACTGTATTTGCACATGGATGTCAACACAGCCTAACAACAACAGCTTTATGTGTTTTCATACAGTATTTCAATACAGAAAACAACTTCAAGTTGTCCTTTAAAGTCTTCCTCTGCTTATTAAGTATTGCTATGTTCCATTTTAAGACATTTTGTCACAACAAGAAAAACACCGGTGGAAGTAATAGAAATAAACGACCTCTTAATTTCATTTAGCTGCATCTGTTTCAGGGTCTTGGTGTTGTGTGCACTGGTCAACAGTCATGTTGTCATGGGTTACTGGGACATTTGATTCAAAACGCAATGATCGTTAACGTTATTTGTAACACCTGTGCTTTTCCCGTCTTGACACTGCTGATGATCAGTTGCAGCCAATTATTGACAATGGTGACGACTTTTATTCAATCTATAGGGTTGGTAGCAACTGAATTAATATTAGTCCCTTATAATGACTTAGGAATTCAACTTCTCATTTGTAAAAGTGTGGAAGACTGAAGAGTGGTTTCTTTCAAAAATGACTGTTTCATGCAGAAATAAAATAATTGACTGCAAATAGGCCACACGTGTGTATGGCTACAATTGAAATCTAAGTTATCTCTCTCTGTGAAGTGTTGGCGGAACTGCAATGATTCATGATTGTAGGCAGAAGTGAATGTAAGGCACTGTAAATAACCTCAGACACACAATACCTTGTTTTGTGCCAGAATAGCAACAACAACAACATCTTAATTCTTCAGCTCACAATATTTCTGCATTTCTTTTTCACAGCACAAAAGTACCTTTTCTCTTCGTTGTTGTGCGATTTATGCCTGTTATTTTTGGGTTGATTTTTAGAAGACCTAGTATATCATCGGCTTTGTGGGAACTATATCTACTAATTTATGCCGAGCTCTTGAGCATGCAGCAAAGGTCTGGCGGCTCTCGAGCCCAAGTAGGTCACTGAGAAAAAAATAGCATCCTTGTTGTCAGCCTCGCTCACCTGTTGGTTCTCCAGCTAGTTGGAAGAATATTTCTCAAAAAGTAGGCTGAGAGGAGGTCAGGCCAACCTTGAGCTGTGAAACATTAGAGGAGAGATAGTGTGTTTTATCATATTAAGGACACTCCAGTTGATGCAATAGCTTTCGTGCCAGATTTCTGGAGCTGCCAAATGTCTCAGCAGCAGTGTTAGTCAATGGATCCAATTCGTTTGTAACTGTTTCTCCTGAACAATCCTTCACTCTTGGACTCTTTTCTCAGGCGCTCACTAGGCCTCATAATTGAGTGCCTTTGTCGTCATCACTGTGCAATAGGTAGAAAATGTCCTGTAACAACATTGTGTGTTTTAATAACTCACGTCACCAGGAACTCTTGGATACAACTAAAGAGCTATCAAGCTGTCATCACCACTGTCTTAACTCATTTCCTGTCCACAAACGAAGAATCCTGGGAGCAATAATTAATGCTAACTTTAATTCTTGCTCAGCGGTCAGCAGCGTTATCAAAAGAGCCTTCCATCATCTCAGACATAATGAAAATATTCAATTCTTTCTATCCTGGAAACATGTTGGCTATCTATGTCCATGGCTGCTGTGAAGCTCTTTGTACTACACTTTTATTTATTTATTTTTAAATAATTCTTAATGCTGCAACCTACATCTAGTTTGAAAATCTCCACTAGCTACCAGACTTTGAATATGTTCCTGTTTTATAAAGCCTTTAATGGCCTGGAGCCAGCATCGAAAGATCCATTCGCTGCGATATAATGACACTATTTGCTGTTGTTATCACCATTATTCTGTTTGTGTTTATCGTAACAGCACTACCTAAAAATTGCTGCAGTGCTCTGAGAAGGGATGATGAACTTTCCCACATGGAAGAAATGCCTGGGCTCATGGGGGAACTTTCCGTGAATGTGATGCTGGGACCACAGAAAAAACATGGTCTTCCAGAGAAGGCAAAAGAAGCAGCAGACTGTATCTGAAACTGGTGAGATGAGATGGGTCAGACCTTTTGCCAAGCCTTAGCAGCAGAGGGAGACAGAGCAAGAAGAGTGCAAGGTAAAGATGTACAGATGCGCTATACTCACTGGCCACAGGATAGGAGCAATGGAAGTGACTATTCACTGGTGTGCTAGCGCTCTCTACTGGACAGAAAAAATAAATGCAGCACAAGAGAGAAAGAGACTGTGTGAACGGGTTCATTACAGGGTTAAAGTCAAGGATAGATCATAAATATTTCACTGTCTGTCATTGATGCACTAAATCACACCAGTACCAGCACTAATTCTTGAATACAGCTCTGGTAGAAATAGCACACAACACAACACTGTGTAAGTGATGAAAATGATAGGCTATATCCTGATTATAACAGTAAAGTGTAAGTGTTTAATATACTGTATGTAATATGAAACAAATTTGGGTTTTCCCAGTATCTCCTCTGCGTGCATTAGTGAAAGCTGAGTCTTGACTGCAGAGGTTTGAATCCAGCCCTGAAAAAGGAAGAGAAGACAGGAAATTGTGAGGGACTTTTTGATGATCAATGTTTATACCAGATTATATTTGGAGGCAATAATATACATTTTGAGGAGAAAAGGGAAACAACACAGCTTCATTTGATTTTAAAGGCAGGAATAAATCATGCTACACTCATGTGGAAAGAAAAAAATAATGGATGTAGACAGTGCCTATAAAAAGGAATCATCCTCTTCATAGACCACCCTGTTGTTTTTCACCAAGAAATCATCAAAGCAGTTAGTGTTTTTCACACAGAAAAACAAAAAGTAGCCCAAAAAAACAAACAAACTGAACAAATTGATTTTAATATAAATTAGTAAAAAGAAGAATTAGAAATGAAATGATTGCATAAATGTTTGCATTCTTCATGTCAATGCGTAACGGCGATACCTTTTGGCTTTCTGTTTAATCTGAATCACGTTTTCACATCTGAACCAACTTCAGTTTTTCCCTTTGTATTTTGCAAAACTGCAGAAGCTTTGTCTAGTTGCACATGGGATATGAGTCACCCGCCATACGTTTGTGATTGGACGAGGTCTGGTCTCTTCTCCCAAGATGCAGTTCTCTTGCAAACCACAGCAAGTTTTCCTCCAGAATTTCTATGTATTTTTGCTGCAGTCATTTGACCCCCTACCCTCACCAGCCCTCCAGGGCCTACTGCAGAGAAGCATCAGCATGATGCTGCCTCCACCAGGATTCATGGCACGGATGCTGTTTCTGCTGATGTGCAGAGTGTTTACTATAACCCCGCCCCAAAACAAACAAACAAAAGATATTGATATGATTCTTCCACAGGTGTACCTGCTGAAAAATCATGAGCCCAGACATTGTGACTATTTTCAAAGTGACTTTGTCTTTGCCACGTCACTGAATAAGGAAGCGAGTGATGAAGCACACAGACACCTGCAGCCCATTTTGAGTTACCATACAGCATGGTGACCTCCCTTAGAGCCCTTCTCGTAGGGACCTTGTAGGCACCTTTTAAGGAACCATATTTCTTAGCTACGCCATATGATATCACGTTTTTTACTTTCACAAATTAGTTCTCCTTTCTACATTAGCTACCCTTTCCCTTCTGTTTTTTAAGGTTCACTTTTAGTTTTGTTTTTGACTCGATGCTTAATTTTTGCTTGGGGGGAAAAAAGTTAGGCTAAATGAAACAATAATAGAAAAACAATCAATAAAATGACTCCTGTTCAAACACATCCTGGGAGAGTCAATACTTAAGCCATTGTAAATAAGTCTTACTGACAGAGAGTAAATTCTCAGTACAGTAGGTGATGAAATAATACTGAATGAATGAATTTCACATTTGTAGCCTTATTTCTCATTTTTAATTTTAAAAGTGTCAGTCACTGTGAAGTTTAATTTATTGGACTTTATGTATGTTCTGGTGCATCAACATTCAAAATTACTCATCAGTGAACCAATCACAAGTTGATTAATTAACTAATATAGTCACAGGATAATTTAGTGATTGATTAAATAATGAATTTGGCAATTAATTAATATATTAATTCATGATGTGACTGTCCCACTTGAGAAATGGGTTTTTCACATGTTCTGAATAGGACACTGAACAAAGAGGGCAAAGACAATCACTATACCTCTAACATGCATAGTCCACTGTCTGCTCACAACTGAATAGATGAGAATACAATGGATAATGCCAACAAAAGCACAAAAAAGCCCTATTATTTTCCGTTCTTAGTGCATAACTGCTGGCTAATGCTGTTTCTGCTCATGGAATAATGTTGCTTTATTGCATCAGATATGTTATAATACATATACAAAATATAACAATAGCCTACAGTACGTTAATAGTTACATTATTCCTGTTATTTTCCCCGCATTTTTATGGGTATTAGTCAAGGTTATTAAAAAATCTTCTATTTTACACCCTATATACTCACATAAATATGTTTCAAGTCGTTTTTTATTAATAGTTGACAAGCCAAATATGGTTCTCGATGTATCTTCCTTTTTTCTAGAAACAACAATTGAAGTATTTAAAAAGAAAAAAAGATTGTTAATTCTGAGTGGGGTTTTGAAATAAAAATTTGTTGGCCAACCAAAACTTGCCCATGAAGGGTAACAGTATCACAAACTCTGCAGACAACCTGAGTGCTCTGAACATCGGTGGATTTAGTGCATTAACTGACACTCTTTATCTGGAAATAGATTTTAGGAATCGTTTTGATTTCCATGTCATTTCGTACATTGGACTTATAATGCTGAAAATCTTTGAAACGATCCGCTCATGAAGGGTTGGAACTTTCCATTCTGCGAGAAAAAAAAAAGAAGAAAGAAAGAAAACATCAGTAAAACTTGAACGTTTATCTGATAAGGAGGCTATATGATGTGCAAGGAAAATATTCACGAGAAACAAGGGTTAAACATTGAACTAATCACAAACCACTATCTCAGTCCAACACTGTTGTCTATTATATCATATTACAGTGCAGAGCCGCAGTAAAGTCTGTGTCTCTTATAATCTTCTCAGTTCACATGAGAATTTTTTCCTCTGCGTAATTTCCAGTGGCTTTTTTCCCCGTGAAACCTCATGGTCGTCCACCCTGTTTTTTCTCTCTTCTTCCCAGACTTTTTTCCTTTTTCTTTTCTTTTTTTTCATGTAGGCTAATACACAGGCCGGCGCTGCAATTTCGGAATCTGCCCTTGTATATGGCGGACGAAAATTTCCACAGGAGGAACCGCAACACAAACCCCGTGTGCAAGGCAGAAACGGAGAGCCTGCACGGAGCGAGAAAACCTCGACAAATCCATGATTTATTACGCCATTACTCTTTTCTAAAATGTAACGCAGCGTGTCTCGGAGGGGGAGAAAAAACAGTCGTGGTAGAATTTTTTTTTAACATTTGGAATTTCTCATAACTAATTCACAATTTTTTTTTTTTTTTTTTTTTTTTTTGAGGAAGCAGTTGTGCAGTCACCTCTGGTCGGGGAGGGAAGATTTCTGGAGCGAGAGCCTGTTTCGCATGAGCTGCATCGTTTTTGGAGGTATGTCAAACCGCTGTGTTTTCTTTTTTCTGATTTTTAGAAATCCTAAATTTGAGAAATTTCACTAGCGGATGTTAAGTTTCTGTTCCCCTCCACGTAATAAATGAGACCTGACAGCCTCTGTACACTATTGCCTGCCACTAAAAACCAGGTGCAGGCTCCGGAGCCATCCGAAATAAAACCTAATCTGTTGATGTTTTTTTTTTTTGACTGAATTTTCGTAATGAAGTTTCCATGTGTAACTGCTGACTAGTCGTATGTGTGCACCCAGTTTGTCCAGCTGTCCACCGCCTTAGGTAAGAAACACGGGCTTATATTCCTTATAGTGCATGGGGACCAGGCGATAGTGGCAACATGAAGGACGATGAGGGGAGGAACAATCTGAAACACAAAAACCTCCTGCAGCCATGTTTTGTGAATTTTCCTGCAAATTTGAGCAGAGCTCCGGAGTTGCTGCTCCTGAAAGTCACACAGCACTAACGACACTTTTGGTCGCATTTGACGGCTCGGTAGTCACCGTGGAAGGACGACAGAAAACACCAAAGTGTCGTCTAGTAGAAATAACGTTTTGACTTTTATTTTTAGGAACACATAGGGTTTTAAATCTGGGCGTTATTGGCGCCACCTGTAGGCAGTCATTTTGTGAAAATTAAAAAAAAAAAAATTGTAATGAGACTAGTTTTGAGACTTGTTTATTGAATTGGATGCCAGTTTATGTGAATTCAGTCAATTGAGCCATCGTACCCTGCGTTTATACCATGTAGCTAATTGAATAGGAAATGATCTTAGTAAAGCTGCATTCAAAGCAATGTGCATGTTATTTCTGTTTCCCTCTCGTTGGCTGTCCCTGTAATGACAGCCTTGAGTTGTTTTTGCAAAAGGTTTAAACACGTTTCATGTAATGTGATAAGAAAATGATGAGGAAACTGATAGCCTATCTGTTAAATCTTTCCTGTATCTCTTCAATCTAACTTGGACGTCATGTCTCTAACTCTAATTTTACTGTTTTCTCTTTGTGTGTTTTTGTATGAGTGTGTATTTGAGTACTGTGATGTGTACACAGATATAATTTACTGCTTGGTAAACATGGAACAATTTGGACTTTTATTTCCAGAGATTGGAAATGTGTAAGCGGAAAATAACTATCCAAAGTGAACTGAACAGTACTGGTAGAAGAAAGACCAAGTCAGCATAATTTGAGGGCAGGAAAAACAATCACAACCAGTGCCTCTAATGTTTATATTAATCCTGCAGACGCCAAACAGTTTCCCATCTTGCATGGCTTGCTTTTATTTTAATGTAAGGGAAACTGTGGAGGCCATATTTTGCTGTGGGTAATTTTAATGCTGACCTTCAAATCTTTATGAATTCAAAGAGCCGGTGGAAATTGTATGGCTGGTATGCAAAATCTGGGTGTAAATTCTGACCTTTGGTCGGAAAGTCTAATCTAAATGCAGCAGTTTCAGTCAAAGTACAGAACTGGAAAGAGGCAACCAGTGTCATGAGTTTAATAGGGTTGGATCACTCTGCAAGTGATGGGAATGTTTATATGCAGAATACCTGAAGGACCAAGTAATAAGTTATAAAGCTTTCGGGGATAATGCTGCAGTGTTGCAATGAAAAACACCTTAAACCCTGATTTGGTTAATGGGAACTGTATTCGGGGAGTGTTCTCATTTTAAGTAAGGTAAGAGGAATGCTGGTCTGTCAGTACATGAACAAAAGCTTTGTTTCACTGAGGATATTTGGAGCGAATAGTTTGGATAGAGAGGTGAAACTCGTTCCTCCAGGCTGTGATAAACACAAGATGGTGAGGGATCATATCACAGTCTGAGGGTTACATGGTTGAAACATAGTTGCTGCTCTAATTGTCATCAACTTAGTAGAGAGGCTCTGTTTTCTTCTTAAAAGGTGAGGGCTGTTTAAAAAACAGTTTCTGTCTTTGATGTTGTGCCAATTATTCTTTGTTAATGTGTAATTACAGATTCCTGATGTGCTTAGATGTGTCAGTAGAAACATATATGCAGTTTAAACATGGTGAAGATTTTATGTTCTGTTATTTTCTTAATGGCATGTTGAAAATGTCTGAAAATGGCTTCACTTAAATTAGTCTCCAGGGAGAGGCTTTTCAGGGGTTGGGGCTGCTGCATTAAAAAAATTCTGTGCATTCTGCACATATTTTTCCTGCCTCTTCCTTTGTAAAAATGAACCTTATTGGTTTCATGAATAATGCATAAGGACGTTCAATTGCTGCAGCAATGAAAATTAGGCCTGTTTACGTGCAGTGGTTATGTACACAGAAGCTTCTTTTTTTCCTTGACCATTTTCTGAAGGTAGAGCAGAGCCTGAATAGCTTTTCTGAAAATACAAATTTTCAGCAAAGCAAATCTCATTTCTTTGAGTGAAAAGGGGAGGGGTGAAACTCCCGCGGGTTTAATGAATCCATAAATCACAATAGTGCCAGGTTTGCTGCGCCTGCGTCAGTGTGCAGTGTAATTTTGATTTTCATCAAAAATTTAATCTGCCAGCCTACAAGGGTTTAGCAGCAGACCGGATGCCGCCCTGAATTTCTAATTTTAGGGGCCTGATCTTTCAGGATTTATTTTTGTATAATTCGTCTGCTTTTCAATATCTCATGTTATTAAATTTTAATTCGTGGCATTAACATATAGATTGAAAAGGTTTTTATGGCGGTTTTTGAGTGTATGCTGATGGAATTTTACTAGACGACACAGTTTCTTTTTCCAGAGCATCCTGTGTGTGTGTGTGTGTGTGTGTGTGTGTGTGTGTGTGTGTGTGTGTTGGGGTTGGGGGGGGGAGTAGGGCGGGAGGGTGGTGGGAGGAATAGGGTTTATCCATTTCTCTGCATTATTGCTTTTTGAAATCATTGGTCATACACCATCTTGGAAGACATTTATTACAGAGGACAGGAAAATGTGCATTTGATTAAAGAAACAGGGAAGAGCAGGCAAAACATTTAGTGTGAAACAGGTTTTTGGTCAACCCTTGCTCCTAGTCACTGACTCTGCTCTGGATAATACAAACATGCAGTGAAAGCAGTGATTGAAGTGACCTCCCCCCCCCCCCCCTCCCTCCGTCCCCCATTTTAGCTGATTCCTATTTTTAATCCCTCCAGAGTGGAAACATTTTCATGAGCCTTAAACAAATTTGTATTTTATATTTGGAATCTCTATTCCAGTCTACTTAACATGCAGGGCACAGAGATTTTTTGGCTAAGTAAGATACAATTCAAAGTAAGAAAATCTCTCTAACTTAGAAGCACAAGATTTTTTCCTTTTTGCTTTAACCGAGCACAGTGATTGATTTACTTCATTATTGTTGCAAAGGCGGATACAGTACTGCCCAAATATAGGCCAATTATTTTGAGTACCTCGACTAAGTGCTGAATTCTGAGGAGAGGTAGGCTACGTCCTAGAGATGTTTTTCTTGTATGCCTAACCTCCTTATTCCGTAACCGTAACCGTAGATAAATTTAGTACAGTGATATAATATATTGTGGTTAGTATGCATACATTGACATTTTAAAACACAGCTGGGTCAAAGCACAAAGAGAAAACTAGTTTAATACATTGACATAAATCACAATGCCACCTACTGCTTACTTTAATGCCTGATACTATCTATAGATCCTTGATATGGAAATAACATTGATGATTTAATTTCACTGTGTTTCCTGGTCTTTTTGTAGTGTTTATCTCCTCTTGGCCTTTTTGTTTTAGTTGGTTTAGGTTATGCTTTATTTGTTAGGAACATCAAGCAAATGTGCATCTGGTTTAGATTTTCTTTCTGCCATAGAGCTGTAGGTTACAGTGTATCCGAAGCCTTAGACTATGAGAGAACAGAAGGCCAGATGGCTAATTTTGCATTTTGACTTTAATTAGAAGAAAAACAGGCCACAACAGGCATTTCATGTAGTCGGGGTATGCATTCAGAATGTTGCACAGGAAATATTACACCGATGAAAAGGGGTTGATCACGGCCTGCATGTGTCCTTGCCATTATTTCATTTGATTACAGTTGGCAAAAGTGGCACGATTTTCGTTTAACGAGACAATGAGATGCATTGCTCCCCCCCCAACACACACACACACACACACAGTAGGCATACTCTGATCAATCAGGCGCCCATCAACACCAGCGGATATCCAAACACTCATAAAATAGCCGAATCAAAGAATTGTCACTTGGACATTGATTTCACTGCTCGGTCTCCTTCTCGCAGCTGTCAGAAGCAGCTTATGGTCCTCTCCAGCCCCACACAGGCTGACGACGGCCCTGGTGACCACTGTGGGAGTGCATCCATGTGGGACTCCAGTTCACCAACTGACTCCTGTCAGCTACAAAGCAGGCTGCTAGTACTTATTGAGCTCTGTCGTTCTTTATTAATATGTCATAAACAAATGGTGCTTGATCCTTTTTCTTTCCCAATGGAAAAGTTCTCATCCTGCATGAAAATGTCCTCTACGGCTCATCTGTCACTGTATTTGAGGTCATCACATTATGAATACTAATGCAACAGTGTTTTACTGTCGTGGCTTGTTGAGGTGGAGCTATTTATACAATCTAGATATGATTGGAGTATCCAGCAATTTGCATCCTAGAGGTTAGGGCCATGTTAAGGGTCAACAGATAAATGTGGGAGGTCATTAGGTTATTAATGGGAGAGGGAAGAAGAAAAAACAAAGTTTTGTTGTATAAATATGTTTTAGGTTGTTTTTTCTTGTACTATTCTTTAATCTTTTCCAGTATAAAACAATAATCTTCACCCCTTTCGTGGGTCAAACAATTCAAATGAAACCATGTGAGAAGTTAAGTGGGGTTACATCCCATAACTGTGGCTGGGGACCACAGACAGATGCTGTAGAGGCCACTAGTTTAAACCTGACCACAAGTTTTATATCATAAGATTGTGACTCTTAACTGCCAAATAAGTATCATGGAGCAAGAAATATAGTATAATATTTCTTAGTGGAATAAAGACTAAATGGATATACTGATAAGAACAAGCACCTCAAAATTGGCTGAAGTTCTCATAAATCTACTGAATTACTTTCTATCACTAATAATGAGATATAATCAATCATGAGTATGCATGTTTAATGCATTCACTTGAGAAAACAATCTGGTCTTTTTCTGAACTAATAAGATCATACATTTTCTTTAAAAAAAAATGTATTCTCTGAATCTATGAGATAATATTTCAGAATTTTGAGATAATATTGTTTTATTTGGATTTTTGGTTTGAATAGGGAACCCTTACTTAGGTTTCATATGTTGGAACTTGATGTCAAACATTGATTGATATTGTATCAGCTCAGCTGATCTAGATGTTGAATGTGTGATTGGTATTGGTGCTAGAAAAAAAAAGGCTCCGATATGACCTTTACTGAACAGCTTCAAAGAACTCTATTGAAATGGTTTCAGTCCCATAGCAACAAGATCAATGCATTCCCTTTAGTGTTAATAATTAACACACAAATGATAAATGCATCAAAGTTGAGTCACTACATTTGGGTTGTCCTCGTTTGTTTTGACTAGAATTTAAGCTGATAGACTGCCTTTACTCTATCATACAGAACTGAACAATGATGACACATTGCTTTTTGTATGTGTGAGGGATTAGACTTGTCACGGTAGAAAATTTTCATGCCAGTGTAAGTTCTGCCAGAACACTGCCAAATACCAGTGGTGTTGACTTTGAAATTTCCTCCCTTAGGCTATGTTTTGAAAAAAAAAGCGCTGAGACATAGAAGCCAGGCTTTTACTGTATTTTTCACGACTCACTGTTAAATTTACACAGAAACGCACATTTTGCACATCATTTTCATGCGGAAGAAGATTGTTAAAACACATCCAGTTATTTCTAAAATGGCATGTTAAAAGGAACTTCCCATGCACTGCCGTTAGGCTTGTCAGTCTAGATAACTATAGATCTAATAAAAATGAAAAATGGCCCTCATTTAAACTTCCTGTAGTGTGTACATTGAGGAAACTTGCTTGCAGAGAGAAGCTGGCTCAAGGCTAAACCCAAACTACTGCTGTCCTGGAGCCATAGTATTTATTTTGGTTAACAAATTCACTACAATAATGTAATTACATCATCTTTTTCTCCATGAGTCAGAAAATGTTCAAATGGAATCCCTTTCATTTGCAGGTGCTATTTATTTTTGCGGATATCACTTTTTGTTTTCACAGGGTGGAATGAGCACTCAATGTTCACAGTGTAGTATTGTGGACTGTATACCACTGGTGATACTGCCCACAGCAACAGGCCTTGTAAGGAACATTTGCTAGAGACGTGTACAAAGACAAACACCAGCAAAGCTTAGCTTCTGTTATGGGTTTGCTCTGTAATACAGTGCTTGAATAATGCTTATTAAAACAGAGAGAGGTACGTGTACGATTCAAGCACCAGTTCCCTAGAAACAAAACATTTAGAATAATTTTCTCCCCATAACTCTGTAATGGATCTTAAATATGAAAATGCCCAGAGCGGCAACATTTGAGGTGTCGTTGAGCAGGGCACTTAAAGGGGGCATGCCAACCATTTCATGAATTCACTTGTTCCATATGACTGTTCAGTCCTACAGCTAGAAAATGTCGAGCTGACTGTTTAATTTGTGATGCCACTGAGATGTAAAATTTGGCACTGCTGCGTAGACAATAAATGGGCGACTTAACTTTGCTGATCCCATAGATTTCTTTGTGAATTCTTGCATTTGAAATGAGGTTCAACTTTCCCTTACTGTAGCAATGCACTTTTCTCTCTTAACGTGTCAACTGCATTCATCACAGCACATGTCACGATTTCAGCTTTAGATGAAAATAATCAACGTTCCATGAATACTACCCCTCAGTCTTTTGGTATAGTAGCACATCCATTATAGAGACCCAGAGTGTTTTATATTAAACAAATAAACAAGGCATTATGAATAAATAATAATAGACTATTGCTTGGGATTGATGGAGAAGAGAGCCAATCACATGACTGGCTCAGTGCTGTTTGTCTTGATTGAAAGAGAGATTTGAAATATAGACAAATGTAGGAAAAGTTTTTTTTTTTTTTTTTTTTTTTTTAAATAAAAGTGACTTGCAACATCTATCCTATTACCCTGAATGCAGTATCTCAGCAATGCCTTTAGGGGATTTCATTAGATTTTACACAAATATTCAAATTAACTGATCAGATTTTAGCAGTTAAAGGTCAAAAGCGAAGGTCATATATGTCAGAAACGCCTACGGGGAATTTAATTTAATCAGGCACAAATGTCCGCCCTAACTCCAGGATGTAGTGATTAGAATTTGGTTGTCAAAGGTCAAGGCCACTGTGACCTCATAAAACATATTCATGCATGCCATTATTCAACATTGTAACTCGGTCACAGAAGGAGAGATTGTGACTATATTTGAAACTTGACTGGTTGTTGAAGTCATGCAATGACAAGCCAGTAATTTTAGTTTTTTTTTTTAAACAAACAAGCAAAAAAAAAAAAGGATTCTGTGTTAAAGTGCCAAGCTTTAATTTGAGAAGGTTAATGCCAATGTAGAAAGAACTGTGTGGGAGATGGAGCCTAATAGTTAAAAGATCTGTATCTTGAAATTGTGATTATAAACCTCTGAGTAAAGCAGAGTGAACCTGACTATTTTCTCTTTTCAACAACAGTGTGCATTTTCTCTAACAGTGTTAAAATGCTCAACAAGCTCTCATACTGTAGATGACCTGTGAATTAACCTGTAAGTGACCTGTATTAAGACAGCTAAGTTCAGGACATTGGACACTAGTGCAGATGAAATGACTCAGTGGTTCACCTCATGGCACTGGTGAAATAAGACTGTGACAAGACCAATGGAAGAGGAAATTGCAGTACACATTAAAAAATGCTTAAAGGGATAGTCCGGGGTTATTTGACACGGGGTAGTGTGAGGTGGTCATGCATAGTCGATGTGTTACCTGCAGTAGATTCAGATCAGTCACTGAGGAGACGCAATATGCTACTCTGCACAGAACCAGCAACAAGATGTGTTTTAGACGCATGTAAAAGACGTCCACTGAAACAATCCAATATCCATTTCAATCAATACGTAATGTAAAATATTTGAGGTGTGTTACCTGAACCCTATATGTCAGGGTTTGCTATTGTCGTAATCACATCTGCTGGCTTTGGTGATCTCCTGACCTTTCCTCCAGGGTCACCAGCAGGTCAAATTCCACCTTGTCCAACAATTTAGTTAAAAAATGGACCACATATTTATTTACAGTTGCAAATTCTGGATGCAACTATCTTAAAATATAAAAAAAACAACATGTTTTCAAGCTTGTTCCAAAAAAAAAGTTGTATGAGGTATTAGGAAATCAACAAAACACACAACTTGCACAACCTTGCACAAGGCTTTTTGAGTGTTGCGAATACTGTATGATTTAGCTGACAGTGTTGTTGTTTTTCAATGTAAACTAAAAGTGTTTTGTCACAACATTATCTACTTCATGGGTATGTTTGCTGAGGCTTGTTGGTCGTGTGTCATATATCCAAAGAAAGGTGTATTAGGGCTATGAAAAGGCTTGTTGTTGCTGTATTGGTGTGCTATTAATAGGAGACCAATTTTCCCTCTTTCCATAATATCAGTCATCCTGGCATAACTCTGTTTTGCTTGGTTGCATTTTGAGCACATTCTCTTGACAAGGCCTTTTATAGTCTTGTGCTGAAGTGGCAAGTTGTGTAATTTGGATATTTCTGAAATTAGAGCATTTGGGTGCCACAAAGCTGTGGAATTTATGCCATCAAAGGTCACTCAGGAACTGTTAAGCCACTTTCTTCCTCAGAGCTAAAAATTTTTAGTTTGTTTTTTTCTGTCCTCAAAATGACTCTGTTACAGGTGTCGGTGTCCCATGTGATTTTGAGCTCACACGTCTCTGTATTTAGACAAAGAGCGGTGGTTGTCTCAAAATTTGGGTACTTTTTTAGACCTTCTATAGACGGCTGCAGATTATTGCTATTTCTTTTTCAGTTTCCTCTGAGGCACTTGATTCAAATCAAAGCCGACACACAGACACAACGTTTATTTCTCTGATATTGGTTTTGTTTTCAGTGTTTCAAGAGAAAACATTTGTGTTTGACTTGGCAGAGCTGGTACTATGCTTAGACACTGTTCTTTATATTGGACTACAAATCATTCCCTGATCAAGACTTCATTGTGACAGCACCCAAAAGTGAAGTTTTTTTTTTTTGTCTCTCTGTTGTGTCTCCCCCTCACACAGAAGCACAGGCTCAGAGGAGGCGGAGTCATGAGTGCACCAGAGGCACCCAATCCTGTGAAGGAACAGGCGGACAGTGGGAGCACGGCCACAGATGGGCCCTCACCAACCTTAGTCACAGTGACCAAGAATACTAGCCCACCACCTGTCACAGTTAAGAAAGAGCCTGGGACCTCGGAGACGAGCAACGGGAAAGTCGCTGATGCCAACCCTGCTGAGATCTGTGTTGTGATTGGAGGAAACGATGGTGGAACAAGTGGAGGTGGATCCCGTAGAGCTCAGACCGAGGGTATGTTTGCCCTTGGTACTCCTCCTCCAACGAAGAGCACAGACTCATGCATAGGTGTGTGGACATACGTGCATTTGCTGACTGCAGGCAGGCAGACCTGGTCTCCCTTGACCCTGGTCTTGCTTCCTGGCTGTGGAAGCAGACGGCACAGCACTTTTGTTTTAGAACTCTCTTTTTTCACTCTTATTAGAAACAGTATCCTGATCACTGAATGATCCACAAAGCTCACTTACTAGCTCTACCCCTAATGAAAACTATTGGCATTATGTTGTGGCTCTTGAAGGTTTTTAAAAAGTCATTTAACAAACAAATTTTCTTCAATCTCCACTATTGGGGTACAGATGAATTCATGAACATGGGTAAATAAATATCTGGGTGAATGATACTGAGACAAGTGCAAGGACAAATAAGGGCTAAATTCTTTCATTACGAACTTGATGTTCGTCATTATTAGTAACATTTTAGCAACCACTTAGGAAATTCCTTAAATAAATTCCTTAAAGTTACCATCCCAGGCGGCTGGACTAGACCGTTGCTAGCAACGCCGCACAGAGCAGAAGAACTATGCAGGATATTTACCTTATGTTTCATTTTTACTGTCATTAAATGGCTTGGGACTAATTGTGATGTTAGATAAATGACTTGTGGGAGAGTGGAGGCTCTCTGCCTTCCTCCACACCACTGCTGAAAACCAAACCTGCATGATCAGAGCCTCGGACCTGGTGTCACAGCTCTCGTCTCTGTGGCACCGTGAGTCCGCGACACGAACGTAAAATTACGGTTGCATTGCAGACGGGCCATCCAACCAAAGTTGTCTGAGACTAATTTGCTTGGTGGGCCAAATTTTGGCCCCTGCTCCTTAACACAGATGACCAAATTTTGACATTGATATGTTAAATCACTTATGTCATCGATCACTGTCTATACTTACCAGATATACTCTGATTTTTATAATTTTGCCAAAAATGAGCGGCCTGGGATGGTACCTTTAACATCAATGAACTTTGTACATATCCACTTGACTAGTACAAATTGTAGAGTGATATTCAGTTGCCATTATATTAGGCACAATTAGTTAAGTTAATGCAGTTGCAGAATTCAACTGAAATGTCAAATGAAACCTTCCTTTCTAGCACATTGAGCTACGCAGGTCATATGAATTGAGCTTTACAAATAGATTTGACTTGAAAGTTTGTATCAGAAAGTATTTAATCCATCTTTTCTCAGATTCCCAGGTTGTGCATATCTTTCACAGTTTCAATGGAGCACTTTCTTTAAGCATTTTTTACAGCTTACATATTTGAAGTACAATAAACAATGACTTGGAAATAGAAGCTGGCTTCGTGTAGCTGATACTGACCAGTTAAAAGTGCTTGATTATCCCTGATACTGATCTTGGCTCAGGACATTGCCATTAATTGAATTAATTAATCCAATTTGTAGTAATTCTTTCCTTTTTAGGCAACAAAAGCTGAGAAAAGATCTCAGTTGAATCTCAGCTCATTTTGAAGTGAGGGGCTCAAATTCATAAAACATAAACACTGCTGGTAATGTCATGCATAACAGAAGAACGTTAACTGATGGCAGTATTTTAACTTTACTCAGATGGATACTCAGTAAGGACAAGAACTAAAAAGAACTAAGATCGACACTTTTCTGACAGTCAAACATGGTGTGTGACGGAAAATACTGCCACTTTGTTTTTATGACACTGTTTTGATTTCTCATGCAGGTTCCTATGTATGTGGGGTATGCGGGAAGAAGTACAAGTATTATAACTGCTTCCAGACACACGTCAGGGCACACAGAGGTAAGACACTATGGTTTTTATGTGTGTATGTGGTTTTAATGAAAAGTCAAATAATATCTGACTGCTGGCTCTGTTTTTCCTCTTGACAGTATGCTCCCAAAATTATTCACTTCCTCTACATGACTCATTCATGTCCTGTTTTGGCCAGGAATTGTATTGAATTCATTTATTTATTTATTTGGCCTCTGAATTATTTTAATCTCAGAGACAGCAATTTTAGCAACAACAAGGTGGAAGCTGTGAGCCAAAGGGAGCACGCTGTATAAAGGTTTCTACAAGGCTGACTGTTTCTCCCCCTCTGTTTTTCTATTAAAGAATCAGAGACCCTGGTCGGGGACAGTCTACCCCAGACACCCAACAGTGAGTACACTTTTGCACACTCAAACACTCAAGATTATCGGTGTGCCAGCACAAGCTGTTGATTTAATATTTGGGTGATTTAACAGACATTATGTTGTTTTACCAGACATCATTTAGATTTTGATACAGAAAACCTTGGAGCATAATTTAACTGACTTAGCAGACAATATGTACCCTTGCCACACCCCTCACCCTTTCTCTGTCACCTCACTGTAGTCACATTTGACATGGACATGGCTTATGATCTTTGCAATAAACCTTTTCTCAGTGAACATATTCGGGGCAATGACTTGATGCAACCCAATGCCAAGTGGTGTAACTGGTATTTTTTCCCCACATCTGACTATTCAGGAAAATAAATCTCAACTCAAATGTGGATGTAAATGTATTTCACTTTTGCAATGCAACACTATGTTTCTTGACAAATTAGACATAATTTAGTGTAAACCTAAAAATACACCAAAAAATCTATTTCAATTTAATGTTTTCAGAAAGTATATTTTTATAGACACATTTAAATCCACTGTAGGTGGATCAAATATTTAATATTTATAATTCTTTTTGTGGCTACACCATTTGACATTTTCAGGACATTCAGTCTAACTTTTGTTAAAAAAAATGGTTCAAATGTAATTTCAAATGACATAAAACCGACATGAATACAAAATGTACATTTAAACAAATCTGATGGACGCTTTTTAAACATTTTTTTAAAAGATAGTTCTGAATTTCTCATCTTGCTGACTCTAATTTGTCACTGACCCATTACATCTGGACTAACATTATTAATATGCAGTGGCTGTTTCAGATTAAAATGGAAGGATTACAGTCTGTCTGGATTTGTAGTAGCACATGCACATGAAAGGACTGTGTTTGCAGCCATGTTTCCAAAAGAGTTTTGATGCAGAAACAGACACAGATTGTGGTGATCTTTGGTGACATGTAAACCCCATGGTTAATTGAAAATACAAAGACAAAATATCAAATGTTAAAACTGACAAATTTCATAGTTTTATTTAAAAATCATTTGGTCTTTTTGAATTTGATGGCCCGCAACATATATATCCCCCCAAAAAAAAGTTGTGACATGATCATGATTTCCACTCTATTGCATCACCTCTTCTTTTAGAAACACTGTCAGCGTTTGGGAACTGAGGAGACCAGTCGCTGTAATTTTTCAAGTGGAATGTTTTTTAAGTTTTCTCATATTTTCCAAAAACAAATGAAATTTCTCAGTTTCAGAGTTTTATTTTGTCTTTGTGCTTTTTTTCAATTAAATATAGGGATCAAATGCTTTGCAAAGGATCACTCATTTCTCTTTCTATTAATGTTTTATTTTTGGTTTCCAACTTTTATGGAAACAGTGTTGCATGAGAGGGACAGACTGAATAAAGAGTCCACACTGGTGTAAGCTCTTGTTTGTGTTTGTTTAAGAGATATTATCTCCAGTTCTGAGATGTGAGGCCTCAGACGTCGACTGAGCAGCGTGTGGATTCTGCTTTATTCAGCCTGTTCTGTCAGGTAGCTAACACTAGCTAACAGCTGTCTGCAGACATCAGGCTGATGTCTTGTCAACACAAACAGTGCAGATGAATTAGTGAGCAGACTCTGAGTTTCTGTTTTGTCTGTGCGCTGTGATAATTGCAGTTGATATCTGTACTTAGCTGAAGCATCTGCTCCTGACAGACTATGTGTAGTTGTAAGGCCAGGTATTTATTTAGCAAAATATGCATAATAATGATGCCCTGATAAGTGGCACAGGTTTTTTTTATTAACCTTATGCAACTGTTTTTCACATGTTAGATATAAAAAACATAGATGTGTTACATTTTGGTCATTTTGCATTGGACATTTTGCATTTAGTAACTTGTGTGCTTTTCTTTTTTTTTTCGTATATTTTTTGGGGCTTTTTAATGCCTGACAGCACAGTCAAGAGAGAGACAGGAAATGGGGAGGCAGAGAGGGGGAATGACATGCAGGAAAGGGTTGCCGCCTGCAGTGAGGACTATACTGTAGCCTCAACGTGAGCTAAATGCCGCACAGTAACTTGTGTGCTTTTTATCGCAGAAACAAATGTGTTGGTGACTCGTTAATTTGCCAAATATATTCTGAGTAGCACTAGAGTCATCACAGTTATTTATCTGATGTAACTTAATCACCGATAAGTGAAACAAATCAAGTTCAATCAAAATGAATTGACTTTGGACTTCAAAATCAAAGCATGATGCAAGCAGTGCTGCTGTCAAGCCTCACAAAGATATTTTACTGATAAAATCTGTTTAGTTTGAATGATTTCTAGTAAAGATTTAATCTAGATATGTTTTAACATGTGAAAATATGGCTGATAAGGCCTCCAACAACCAAAAACACAAACATTATTTTGTGATTTCAAGATTTTAACTGCTGGATACAAGATTCCTGCTCCCTTAGTGAAAAGTCCATTGTCAGTGTACTGGTGGTTTCTGTTTTCCATTTCAGCCTTGCTTAAATTGCCTGTTGGACCCTGGTTTGCTTCCAGACTAGCTGTGAGCTCACAAAATCCTGCTAATATGTACACATTAAACTGAGACTTGAAGTGATTGCGTAGAACATTTTCCCCTCAGCAGATGAATGTGAAAACAAACTCACTGCACATCAGGCATTCTGCACGGTGAAGGTCAAACATCCAACTGCAGCAACAATAAGCAAAACACATTTCTGAGTGGGAGGGGGGCTTAAAACTGAGACAATTTAATCTACGTCCTGCCAGCTAAAACAGTAACACACTGGATCCTTGTTGTCTGACAGCACCAGCTCCTCTAATTCAGCAGAGGCAAACCTGAAACTACCTATAATGATAAATGGCGGTTTGCAGATATGGGGATGTTGCTCCTTCTAATGGCATCACCTATCAGCTGCCAGGGCCTGTATTTATCAGCCATCTTTAAATCACTCCCAGGAATCACTGTGAAAGTTTGATTAGGCCTAAAAATACTCTTACCTCAGAGTAGTACTTGAGTTATTTATAAAGCTTCCTACATGCTCTTAGCTATCATTATATGAATGTGAACGTCGCTTAAAGGCAGCAGCAACAACATGGCAGGGAGAAAAGAAAAAACAATCATCTTTATGCAGACAGAACAACATTTTTTAATATTTGATATTTTAACTTTATTGGGAAAACCAATACAATGTAACAAAAATGTCAGTGTTAATAGGCAGTCCAGACATGCTGCTTGGCAAAATAAAATAATGATAGATTAAATTCTTAAGTGAATGGAAAATATTTTTAGTTGATACAGATGTTGATAACACATATTTGGACTTGGACTGTATTTTTAAATTTGCCATGCTGTTATGAGAAAGAAGAAAATAAAAAACATCAGTGACCAAAAGAGGTTTAAAGCTCATGTCGAGGGAAGTGCTGTGAAGATATGGCATTATAATAATCTGACTTATTCCATGGTTTGTTGGTCGCTGGTCGCTATAGCATCTTATTTGCGATTGTTACATTTTAAAACCAACTGGAAAAAATGAAGACTCATCAGCTGATAATGAGTCTGGATTTGCTGGTTGGAAAAAATCCTGCGTTTAAAGAAAGAAGGTATCCGAGAAATTTGGCTTTAGTGTTGTGTAGGAGTGTTTTGAGTTGAAGAGAGTATTTTGGGAGCGTGGCTAGAACGAGCTTAAGTGGGTGGTCAGACCAAAAGCGGCTCTACAATTAAAATAAGATGCGGGGGGGTGGGTGGGCATGTTTGGCTTCAGGTACCGCTGAGACCAGGAAGTCTACTTTGACTAATTATCTGATGCCAAGACGCTCCACAGAGGTTTTCAGTAGTTAGAGAGGAAATACAGTAATCTAAGTCAACACTCATGTTCGCTTTAAACGGATGCATCCATAAACCAGGACATATGATGTTACCGTTTCATCGACGTACTCTGAATGTGTCCTCACCTGTGCTTGGAGGAACAATGTTATGTGAATTTAATTATACTGACAACTGCCAGGGATCCACTAATTTGTGGGAGATAGTTTTAATTGTGCTAATTGGTGGGGAAATTATAGAATATGCCTGCTGTTGAAGCCTTGAGGTGTTATAAACGCAATTACAGTTAGCCTAACCCTACCCTAATAATCACTTTTGTTGCCGTGTGTCCTTGTTGCCAATTAAGCAAAAAAAAACAGCATGGACCCGTTTGGTGTGAATTGAAGAAAGTGGCTGTTTTAAATCAGCTGTGTTAGTAGTTGTTTTGTTTTTTTTACCCCCTTTTTAATATATTTATAGGCCATTCAATTGCCTTACCTCCAATATTTTGACAAAGGTTATTATCTCACTGCTTAAAGTGTGGAGAGACATCCTTTCAGGCTTAAAAATGATCACTCCAGAGTTGAATAGTTCATTTTCTGCAACAGAATATTTTGCCCAGTATTTAAATACATCTTCGAAATAACTCAGGAACCTGGCCAAGAATGCGGCTGATTGAATTAACAGAGTCCGAATCCGCTGCAGAAACTTTAAAAGCTGTTGCACTGCTGCTAAATGATAAAACATTTGTTTTATGGGTGTGTGTGTGAGTTGAGGGGCCTTCAGCTGGGGCGACATCAGTCAGCACCGTTATTACGAAGAGAAAACTACCCTCTGTCACTAGGGCTGTAGAGAAGAGGCTAGAAATGGGTTTTGTGTAACAGTTCATCTGTGCGTTTTACTCAACAGATTGCCTTCAGACAGGATTTCACTGTGTTGTGCCAAAAGGTACTTCAGGTGTTCTTAATTGTCAACAGCCACCTGGATGCACAATGCATTCCACTGCAACAAAGTCAGCAAGAGCCGAGCAAGTCATCTACCTCCCTTATGTCCCATCACCAAGCAAGAACTGGCTGTGACACCGATGAATGTTTAATCATGTATACAGTAATCAATATTGATGCTCATTGAAATATTTATGTTTGCATGATTTGGGTGATAACAATGTTTCAAGTCACTTAAGCTAATCCTGTTTTCTAGTGGCCGCTCTGATGAATGACAAAAGGACTGTTTATGTTTCCCCCCCACTGAGGAAGCCGCCTTTTTAATTCAGGGTCCAAAGAAGTTAAAAAGACAGACCCAGGAATATAAGGTCACTTTCCATGACATTTTCCTGACACTTGAGTCAATTTCTCCAGATAAATATGGATTTTGATGTAAAATATCAGCCATATTTATCAGATAATAATCTGGCTATATGACAGACATATCAGATTGTTTGCCCATGGCAGAGTTACACCTTCTGCCTAGTACTACTCTAGTTTGTTTTGCATCGGCATGTTTTTTTTTAAAAGCTTATATAATTGTGATCATTATTACCTTCTTTCACATTACCCCTCTGGGAATTATCTGCCTATTTGTCTTATTCATCCTATCTCATTTAGGCTCTGTCTGCCTTTCCTAATACAATCCTATCTTGTGTATTTTAAACTTATTTGTTTGTTCATCATCAAAATGACTGAAACCACAACTCTGCACCCTCTGCCCTATTTACAGTATGTGGCACCATGAAATACTTCTCTTGCAAATTAAGTGTGAAAAGTAATTGGAACACCTTGAAGTACAAGGTGTTCTCCCGCTTCTCTGAACTCATTAGATCACTAAGCGTTGTTGTTATTTGCCTGTACCCATGGTCTTGTCTACCATCTCGCTGTTCAGTGATCAGCAAGGCAAACTTTTGTTTTTAGGTAGCAGTCTTTCTGAATTAAGAAGGATGTGGTTTTTTCAAGGCTTATGAATTCAATAGACGTTTCTGCATGAATGAGACAGTCCATGATATGAACTGGAAAAAGTTGTGAATTCAGATGAGTTGGCATGAAATGACCCCTGTCACTGGCAGTAACATCCTTCGCCTGCCTCCATATGCTTAGTCCTAAATGGTGCCTCTCTCTCTCTCTCTCTCTCTCTCTCTCTCTCTCTCATCTGCAGGTAGCTTCCGTTACTCCTGTGACATCTGTGGCAAGAAGTATAAGTACTACAGCTGCTTCCAGGAGCACCGTGACCTGCATGCAGTTGATGGTAACCAGGAGTTTCTTTTTTTTAACACTATTTGCATGACAATTTATTTCTTCTTTGAAACTCCAAGACTTGAACTTGGAACATTCATAAGTGAACTTTCCATTTCACGCTGTCCTGTCACTGCAGAACATCGGCTATGAAAGACTGTGCGGAATGATAAAGAGTAGTTGATCATAGAAACTTTTTTCTAACTAAAAACTACAAAATACTTGTCAAGCGTTATTCATGGTTGCTAATTGTCTACTACCACTACCGCCAGATGATGTATTAGAGTTTGGAGAAATTTGAATTTTGGGCCAAAATGCCATTTTTCGACACCCCCAGGGGTTAGAAGTTTTGAAAATCACCTGTGTGGTTTTTGGTAATTTTCTCCAAAACCACTGGCCCGATTTCAACCAAACCTTTTGCGTTAGACTCCACTCGGACCCCCCAGATGATATATTCGAGTTTGGAGAAATTTGAATTCTAACCCCCGGGAGTGTCGAAGGTTTGGTTGAAATCGGGCCAGCGGTTTTGGAGAAAATAGCGAAAGACCCCTCTAACCCCCAGGGGTGTCGAAAATTGGCTTTTGGGCCCAAAATGTGAGAAGGTATAAAAAAAAACAAAAAAAAAACTGAGATGCTCTTGTTACTCTCCATTGTCGGCAGCAAAGAAACGTTAATTGAGATACATGCATGCAATTTTTCTTATAAAATAAAAACAAATTAAGAAACATGATATTTCACTTTTTTTATTTACCTTAAATGCACATTATTTGTTTTTATTTAAATCCACCCAGAAAAGGAAAGGACAAGTACAATGTAGTAATTCATGAAGCGTGTATGCATGCATGACCAAAATTACATTTGACACAGTAACAAGATGAAATTTGAACAGTCTGTAGGTCAGCGTGTTTGAATGATGATGCTGGGAACAGTGTTGTTCATTTCAAAAACCTCAGTCCATGGTTAATGATGAGCAGTTTTCAGTAGTCAGAGAGAAATTAACTTTCTTTCTCCCCCACCTCTCTCAGATCCTTATGAACAGGTAGTGTTACCTGTGGATGGCCTTAAGGAGGAGGAGCCAGTTGAACCCTATCAGAAGATTGGACCAAGTAAGACTGTTGTAATTTTTGTTATTTTCAAGTTGGTTTCATTTCTTATAAAGAAAATGTCTGCAAAATGGAGATTGAAAACTTGGAGTAAAGACAGATGTAACATAGCAGAGCAAGGTTAAACAAACTGGCCATGAATATAGCAGAAGAAACAGATCAAATTGGAATCATTTGTCAATGTAATCCATTGTTTCAAAGTTATTTGCTATCATTTATTTTATGTTATATTATATTTTTCTGGCTATTGCAAAAACCAAATCAGAAATCTGAGTTAAAACATTTGTTGTAGTTGGCAGTGAACCTCCCATTACAGCTCGATAGCTTGAGTCCACCTGCGTCCAATGCAGCGTATTGGACATCGTTTGTTATGGCAGACCTTAAGTCATGGGGATGATCCATGTTAGAGAAATAACACTAAGCATATGAGCTAACTCCACACTGGAAAGGTTTCAGAACATGAGTCCAAAAGTCCTCCTTCGCAGGGGAAAAAGCTCTCGCCCACCTCCGCAGAGACCGTGGGTTCAACCGACGGCAGCGGGTGTCCCTTCAAACACAATTGGCAGTGTTCGCAGGTGGGAAGCCTGCACTTGTCACCGCACTTAATGACTCCTTCTGATTGGGGAGATACTGTGAACCTCCACTATCGCACTCTGCAGGGAGACATCTGAGTTTTTACCTTCTCTATTATTGAGGGATTGCTAAATGTACATTTTAAGATGGGAATTTTCAGTCGGGAAAAGTTGCATTCAGAATCACCAGCTCCTTCCTTTTCCCACTCTGTTAGGACTTCTTGTTTTCTTCTTTTCCCTAGTGACACAAGGCATGATTAACAAAATAATTATGTTCTCTTTTTTTCAATTGAACACAACTAATCCAACAAATTGGATCTTAATTGATATGACACAGGTTCTTTTTTACACCAACACAGATTGTGATGAAAGCAAACATCTGTTTGTGTGTTTTCTTGTCTCTAGAAACAGGGAGCTATATTTGTGAGTTCTGTGGGAAACAGTACAAGTACTTCAACCCGTACCAGGAGCATGTAGCTCTTCACACACCGATGGGTGAGTCTGTTGAATTATTGCTTAAAAACTGCGTCATGTAGGATTTGAAGGTTTCTGATCTAGAGGTTTTGAGTTTCTATTCTAGTCATTCCTGTTTGTTGGTAATGTTCTGTGTAAAGCTCTTCTAAATATATGTTATGGATGAAGTGCTAATGTCTTGAATTTAGTTTAAAATCTTAAGTCTTGCATATTTTCAGGAAAAAAAAACATCAGTAGTGTCAGATTTGATGTCACTGGTCTAATGTGGATCATAAAACTATAATTAACTCTGAGAATCTCTTTTGATGTAGGCTCCTTTGATATGAAGGCATCACGGCTACAAGAATGTGGTAGTATGGATATGAGTAAATTTGGCCACAGCCAAGTTGCAAAGATAAAAAGTAAGCATCATTTTTTCTTTTACATTTTTCAGTAATTTTACTGATTTAAGTAATGCTAATCATAATTTAACGTGACTTGTTACGGTGATTAATTGAATTTTGGTGTGTCATGCACATTGACATTGTGTATAGCCTTGGAGGAAAACATTTGTGTTTTTAATTTTACCTGTGTCTCAGAGCCAAGGGTGATATTTACAGATTGTATATCATGTTTACCACCGAGAATTTGAATGCTTTGTGTGGGATGTGGGTGTTGACATGAAATATACTGTAACACTGTGGAAAATAAGTCAAATTGATATTGCAGTTAAAATGATAAAAAAAACAAAAACAAACCAAACACCCCCTGCCTGAACTGTCTGTTTTTAAATTAGCCATCACCTGCATGACTATGATCTTACCTGCAGTGCAGTCATTTTACCATGATATGAAGGACAAAACCATCACAGTAATGGTGAACAGTGCTGTTGTGACACAACGTAGCACTGTATGGCTAAAGACTGTTTCACTGAGCCAGTGGAAAAAGGAGAAGAGAACCCAAAGTGCTCATCTGGTGGGTTCTGGGTCACATCGCCCTCACCACTGTATTTGCTTCTGGAAACTATTAGCCTTTAGCGAATGGGATATTTGCACAATTTAAGTGATGATACACAGAGAAGGTTTTTTCTCCAATATGATTGTTATTTTTTAATTTCCTTGAGCACTGAACCACATTAAAATTATGTTGAAAAACATGAACATTTGGTTTAGAAAAAAAAAACAAAAGAATTTGTGCAGTCTGTATTACATTTAATTTTAGTCTCTTGAACTCTATCTTCTTTTTTCGTCTCATAGTCAGACAAAAACAAATAAATTACACACTTGACCGTGAGAAAGTGTAATACAATATGTGTTTTACCCTGTTATCTTAACATATCACATACAGTTTGTCAATAATGCAGGCACTTTTAGATAACTCTGTTCCACTGCTGTCATAAATCATTGATATTTCTCCGAACTGGTTCTGTATTTTGTGGTACATGAGCGCCCCAATCTCTCTGCTAAGAAGCACTCTGCCATAAAGAACTATTTAAAGCACGGCACACACTCACATCTTAGAAGTGGGTCAAAAAGATGGAATGAAGAAGAGGAATTAAACCCGTATTTAAATGTAATATGAACATTTGGATCCTTTGTCAAGGCTGTTAGCGTGATTGATTTGCATGCTAAACTGAAATTAAGTGTAAATTGCATGTCATTGACTTGGCTCCGTCTTAACTGTTGTGGTTAATAGCTTGAATTGAAAATATTATCCGCATTTTGTAGCATGGCCGTGTCCCTCATTGTTTCTCCTGTGTTTTTACCAACAGACAGTCCATTCAGGCGGAAACTGGAGAGTGCGATTCAGTCTAGTCTGATTGACACAAACAGCTCACAGAATTCAAGTGGTGAGCACTGAGTCACTTATTTTACATGTATGTATGCATGTCTGCTTCTGCTCAAAGGTGTTATTCCTGCTCAAAGAGTGAGAAATATTTCATATTTATTTCCATATTTACTTCCACATACGTGCTACAGGCATGTGTAAATATAAGTATAGTCAGTGTTTCTGCAGACAGAGGTTCCCAAATGACGTACTGACTGAGGTGGAGTAGAGGATGTGGAGGTTTGTATGACCTACCTGGCATCAAGTCCAGTAGCTCTAGTGTAATTATTCTAATCCAAACTCGGACTGTGATAATGGAGAGTAGATCTTGTTGAATACAATGTTTGATCACCTTTGGCTCCGACAACAGCTGCCACACCTTGTGACTCTGTAGTTCCAGCTTCTGCAAATATAGTTTCTTTATGAGCCTCCTGTAGTTAACATAAACACAAGTTCTGGTAAATTACAGCAGTCCTGGTTGTTTCTGTACTGTTTTTTTTCCTGTGCAATTCTAGGTTAGGGTTGTGGCTCAGTCAAGAATATTTAATGCAATTGAAAATATTAACAATTTAAGATCTTAATCATTTGAAATCATATTTTCAAGGACTTATAAGTTGAAGCGGTTCAGTTCTTCATTTAAAGGTAGAGTACACAGTGATGGAGAAAGAACAGCAAAACAAATACGCCCCTCCCGCCCGGGTTCCTTCAATAGCCGTCCTGTCGGTCTCTGTCCCTGCCATTTCTGTGTGCCCGTCGTTTGGGGTGCCCGTTAGTCGTGCGTCATATTGGGAGCTACTTTGTTTATTTGCCATTTGTAGAGCAGTTTCCTTTTTTTTTTTTCAGCAGAAGCGACATAGCTACTTGAAACCAAGCTATCTAGCAGATCATGAGGCTGTAGATAGAGAAAAAAAACGTATATTAGACTACAGTCAATTACATTAACTTATAAAAGCCGATTTGTGCTCCTTTCTCTGGGAGCCATTTCCACCTTAAGTGATTTTCTATGGACTGCAGAGGTACTGTCCATCAGCTGTTAGTACTTTATCCAGGCATATGTGCCTGGGTGGAATGAACACATTTGCCTGGTTGTCATACTTCCTACTGTTAAGTGTTTGGTGGTAGCTGTTACATGAAGTGGCTTAAATAGAAAAGAAGAGGGCACTCCAGCTCTTCTCGATGGGTGTGGTTCTGCTTTTATCATCACTGCGTCTATACGGTGCATGTGATTACTTGTCTGCACCTACATATCTGTCTGCTCGGGCTGTACGACAGTTATTTGTTTGCTCGGTGCTGATATCAATCAGTATTTGCTTGTAATAGACACTTTATTAAAATGGATTATATACCGTTCAGATCACCATCAGTCACTGATTATAATTTCTATGAGGGCTCATAATGTTCTGCATCTTATCACGGATATTTAGAGGAGACTGTTTTTGTTTTGCAGATCATGCTTGCACAAATGAGATTAATAGAAAATTAACAGCAAACATTAAACAAAGCTTTGATTGAGTAAATAAGGAGAAAGAGCAATAGCGAATGGTTCACTGTGTCTGTGGTCTGAACTCCCTCCCTATCCTCTTGTCCACAGGAACTCCGAGCCCTCTGGTGGCCACCTCCTTCTCTACAGCGCAGAGTAAGTCCCACCCCACCTTCCTGCTCAAAACAAAATATATGCATGCTGCACTCCTTCTCATTTCACCATTTTCTTTCTGGTATGCTTCAGTTTTTGTTAATCTGTCATTGCTTGGTGCAAATAGTTTCCCTGTAATCCACTGTGATTATGCGGATTTCCGACATTAAGCTTCATTATCACCAGGGATGTCTGAGCAGGATGATTAACATTAGTCTTATTGTACATCTGCATTGTGTTCAGATATAGCTGTGTAATGACTGACGACTAAGCATTTGCTGACTCATCCTGTAACAAGGTTTTCCTTTGGTGGACAAAGATTGATGGATTTTTCTTAATGTTTTAACTGAATGATGTAAAGCTTTTTTGCATTTATTAGGCAGGATACAGTGGGAACAGGCAGGTAATTAGGGGATCGAGGGAGGGGACATTTAACACAATATTGTGACAAAATCTTTTTGCAAATTCCAACTTAATTTTTCAACAAATTGAGCCACTTGGGCTGCAAAAAATCACAAAAACTAACTCATCTTGGTGGGACTGACTTTCAGAGCTGCTCTATTTGACAGAGATCCAGTATAGATCAGGGATAATAGAGGCTACCAGGTGGACTGATGCGCAGTATTTTCACTTTTGCCTCCGACAAAGAGTCAATGCTCTTCTGGGCCTTGTGATTTTTTAGAACCCTACACTTGTGGTGCCTGTGGCATCCAGTTCCAGTTCTACAACAACCTGCTGGAGCACATGCAGTCCCACGCTGGTGAGTCCACGACTACAAATGCATGTTAAGCTCGACAGGGGAACAAATACAGAATGAGAACACACCGTCAGCGGCTGCAATGCATGTGAAAACATTCAGTATTTTTATTGGTTATTGAGGTTTAGGCACAGCATTGTTGTACACAACACAACATTTGCATAGAGTTCCAAGGAACATATTATTGTAACGAGGGTTGTTGCAGATCTGGACCTGAGGCTTCTACATATCTTTTCCTTTAAAAATTTTTTTTACAAAAGCTTTAGTGCATCATACATGTATCATGCAGGTGTCTTTGGATAGAAATATCTAATTAAATTCTGAATTCAAGACTACATCCAATGTCAAGCACCTAGATCTGAAAGTCACAACAAAATAATTTAGTCTCACCAACAGTTAAGAATCAAACATTATTTGTAAAATGTATGACACCAGTAATATCTGAGGAACTGAAACCACCAGAGATTTTTACGTGATGAATGAGTGTAGTTAAAATAGTATGGTTTGTTTAGGCTTACATACAGTATGACTGATGACAATCATACAGTTCAGTGGAAAATAGCGCTATCCTGGCCTTTGTCACCAATAAAAATGTATTTACACAACTGTCAATCATTTATGAAGAATTTTTGCTGTTTGACGTTCCCATCATTTTTTTTTTTTGCTTCTGGGATTATGGCTGTGAGGCTTCATGTGATAACAAAGTTGTTAAACTTGCACAGCTGGGTTCAAGCCACATTTTGTTAATACCAGATTCAGGGAGGCCAAGTAATGTATTTTTGTCCTTTCTTTTGCTGAAAGTCGTTTTATTTTTTTTTTTTAATCTTTGTTTTGTTTTCTTTAATTTTGGGTTATGTCATGATGCTATTCTTTACATTTTTTTCCCACTGGAAACACTTTACACACACTTTATATTACAGTATTTAAATTTGCGCAATGTCGTCACCTCTGCCTGATCCTCCACCTCTCTATCTCCTCAGCTGACAATGAGAACCACACCAAAGGGGACTCTCCCAAAACCTCCTCTGCCTCGGGTCCTCAGGAGCAGCTGTGGAGAGGTTCTCAGGTTCAGGCCCTTTCCTCAGTTAAACTCCAAATCCAGCCTCAAAGTATCTCCCAGAGAAACCACACACTCAGCCGTAAGTACAGCCATCAGCTTCATTCATTTCAGACTCCAAATTATTGTATAATAGGACACATGAAATGTTCTCTACGCCCTTTGATTTGAACTGTTAGTGGTTAGAAATGTGTGTTTTATGATGGCTTGGTGGTTAAGAGGCATTGCATATGACTTCAACCTCACTGGTTTGACTTTTGCTGGGGAAATTTGTTACATGCCATGCCCCTCACCCCTCTCAGAATCAGCCTTTATTGTCACTATACAGTACAGCGAAATTACAGCATTGCGTCAAGTCAAATGAATGCAACAGAAAAAAATAATACATTCTTATAACTGTCTGAGATGGAGAGTATTTTAAAACTATATATAAAACAATTCAAAGTATGTTAGCTATAACTAAACTAAAAAAGTTAACTGGTCTGTAAAACAAAGTCCAGTTTATTGTTAACAGCATGTCTTTATTATCCGTTGTAATTGTGTATTTCCCTGTGTTTTCTGTGAAAATATCAAATAAAAAAAACATTAACACTAACTGTTTTACATTTTGCTGTGCTTTCCATCCAACTGCTGTTTGCGCTGGCAGAAAATAATGGACTACCTGAAAAGGAGCGACAACAAGTGGCTGAGCGCCTGTTACGGGTAATGTGTTCAGATCTGAGCATGCTCAATGTGCTTAACAGCAAGGACTTCCTGAAGTTGGCACAGACCCTGGTGGATACGGGTGCTCGTCACGGTGCCTACTCCACCCGCGATGCTCTCGGCAACATGAGTGCCTTGGCACTGCGCCAGCTGCCCCGCATGTACAACCAAGTCAAAGTCAAGGTCACGTGCGCTCTCGGCTCCAATGCTTCACTTGGCATCGCGGTCACCTGCCACTCCCAGACATCTGGACCGGACGCTTGCTACGTTCTAACAGCCTACCAGGTGGAGGGGTCCAGACTGAAGCGCTATGTGCTCGGTGTGAGGGAGGCCGAGCTGAGGGAGGGGCCGGAGCAGGTTCACCACTGGGTGCAGAACGTCCTATCTGAGTTTGTGATGTCAGACATCCGCACTGTGTATGTGTCCGAGCCCAAGTTGTGGTCGGCGGGATTTGCAGGATCACCACTTGGCGGCGGCGGCCGGGGGAGGATATGCCTGCGCTGCGCAGGGTGTTCCCTCGGCGCGGTCGTCCAGGCCGTTCTCGGGAAGCGCAGTCTCCAAGCTCGAGGTCTTCATGAGCTGGCCGAGCTCCTGTCAACATGCAGAGATATCGCCTCCTCCACCTCACTGGGACTCCGTGAGGACCAGTGCACCAACACCTCCACAAGCACAACTGATGAAGGTACACAGAACGCCCCTGCACAGTGCCCCACCCCTCCCTGCTGGGATCGCATGGCTGAAGCTCTTCTGCAGGTCCACGTCCACTTTGAACAGATATGCGAGGCTTATGGACGCAGTAAGGCCACAGCTCCGCTGCTCCAAGGTCTCAACAAACATCTGCTCGGCACGCTGGCCTGTCTGTTGGCCCCTCTGCGCCTGGCAGCTCTGGAGCTGAGCAGCCAGAGGAGACCAACCTTACAGCAGGTGCTGCCCGTCTACCTACGCTTGGAGAAGTTCTTCACATCCAAAGCAGGCGAGGCTGGGACTGGCACAGCAAGCAAACTCTGCCACTACTTCCTAGAAGCACTCAAGGAAAATTTCAAGGTACTGAACTAGTATTACTTCACAAGATTGTCAAAATACCTATTGCTGTAAAAGTTCCTCAGTATCTAAACACATTCTACAAATCCCTTCTCTCATTTAACACAAGTTAAAAAAAATAGTATTAGAAGTTGTGAAATGTAATATGTGGGAATTATCACGAAGATTACACATATAATGCCAGATTTGAATACTATGTGGCCATTAAGAAAAAGGGCTCTTAAACATATGATAGTTGAAAGTGTGTAAATAGTTTAAGGAAGGACTGAGAGTCACTGAATTGTCTCTGTGTCTCCAGGTTGAACGAGCTCACCAGGTAGCCATGGTCCTGGACCCACAGCTCAAGTTGCGTTCAGTGCCAGCCTACCAGCATGAAGACATCATCTCCCGTGCGTGCGAATTGGCTGCTGAATCCAGAGATGGAGGTATGACAGGTGGTGGTGGTTCAGGTGGTGAAGAAAGGGAGACTGATGGTCCACCAACCCCCAAAATAAGCCGCATAGAGGGAGGAGGAAGCAATGGCAACACCTCAAGGGGGCCGTCCTCATCCTGCACAGTGTCTGGTAATGACGACAGTCAGAGCCAAATCAGACAAGAGATTTTTCAGTACATGGCCGAGCCTCTTCTCCAAGGCACACCTGATCTCTTTCAGTACTGGAGCTCAGCGGTGGGGGAGAAGTTCCCCAGGCTTGCCCGTCTGGCACTGTGGCTCCTCGCTGTGCCTGCTGTGGGCATACGCGGCGAGTGCGTGACTGTGTGCGAGCAGAGCCTGGCTATGAAAAGGAAGCAGCAGGTCACCGCCGAGGAAATGAACAAACTCATTTTCCTCCGCTCTAACATGGGCTAGAAGAAAATCCCTACCAACCCTAATCAACCAAACTTTCACCTCCAACGAATGACTCAAGACTATTATTTATATACTGTAGGTTTAGACCAACTGTAAACTTCAATGTGTATGGACATTAAATACTTCTTGAAACAGATATTTACAGGAAAACTCACATTGTATAGGTTGCAAACACCCATAAAACGGCTTATTACATATTTTATATGGAGAAAGGAGTGTTGTCAAGTACTGTGGACAAAATGTAGGGGTGGAACGTTAACTCTCAAAAGATTGTCTCGTTTGGTACGCCACCCTCGGTATGGGATGCACATGTAAGCAGGATGAGTTTCGGTCTTCTCGTGGCCAGTGATTTGAATTACTCCAGCCTCACAACTAACCTGCTACTAGGCTATAATGCTGTTATTCTCACTGGATGGCAACATTTTCAGGTAAAATCAACTTTCACTGCTTGAAACTAATGTCACAGACCTCTGAAAAGAACCAAACCAGATTAGCAAAGTTGTCAGAGGGATGTAGCAGTAAATACTGTAGCATATACAGTATGTTGTATGAAGTTTTCATTTTCATCGGTCTGTGACAAAAAAAAAAAAAAAATTCAAAAGGTGAATCCTCACTGCCGTCGTACCTCGGACAAGTAAGTGTACTAGGTTTATGATTTACTGTACCACAGTTAATGAGATGTTTAAGCATATTCAGCCACGGTAGATATCTGAGCTTCATCGTTACAGCTGATTTGGTGGTTTGCTTCAGTCGTCTTGAAATGTAGCTGCGGATCATTTGCATGCACTTCACTGCACTGCATGCATTTTTCAACCAGAAGGGTAAAAAAAAACAACTGCTGATTTGACATTAATTCTGATATGATGCCTTCCTTTTTGTTTGTCGCAAACTGTAAACAAGTCATTCAATGATTTTAGCTTTTCTTTAAAAAAAAAAGAATAAATAGATGAACTCTTTATGCTGCTAGATATCCAAGTCAAACTGCCAGGCTTGCACAGAAGGCTGAAATTATTAGGTTAACTTGAATAAAATCTATTTTTCCTCCTATACTAATACTTGTTTACATGCAGAAGGAGGACAGCATTACATTAGAACCTTACACTGATTTCATTTAGCCTTAATATCCCTCAGCTGGATTGAACCAACAAGGATTTAAGACACATGCTGAAAATATAAATCTTATATGATCCTTCAATACTTGATGGAACAACCCAGCTCACATGTGTCAGTAAATATACAACGATAACACCTAGAGGCCATTTTGTTTTAGCTGGATGACAGTTTCCAGTGCTGGTAATTCAGGAATACCACACCACTCTGCTCTGTGAACAGACACACCCACAGCTGTGTCTATAAGATGCATCAACACACCTCTTTTTACATTTCGCTGTGCGTTTCCTCAGATAAACAGCAGTAATGTTTTCAGTCATCAGTTTGGTGAGCTTGTAGGCAAGGATTCATTGATAATTGCATAAATCCTTGTGTGGTTGCCCCACTGTGTGTGTGTATGTGTTTGTTTTCAAAGCTCAAATAGAAAGCCTTTCTATAGAAAAGTTATGATTATTATTTAATTTATTATTCTTTCCTCATTTATAATTCTAATATAAACATCGTCTTCCTCATGTGAGCTACGAGATTCTGTATTTTTTTTAAGGCAATAAGCTTTATCACAGGGCATAGTTTCCGACTTTCACTATCAAAAAAGATTCCTCATGACGCTCCTGCGGTCTATTATTAACAGTAAATTATTTTTCTCTTGTGTGAAATCAAACGGGATTTTCTCAGGAATGAGTGCACCCAAGCCGGCACCGCCACTTTTTCCTCAACGAACCTAAAACACACCAAACTGTGACCTCAATGCCGAGGTTTGTGCTGAACCGTGACTTTTGTGAAACGTTCCACCCCAAATGCAGTTTCGTGCCATTTGCAACAAACGAAGACAAAAAAAAACAAAAAAGGATCACTGAGGGTTCATTGCTTTCTTTCAGGATGAAACAAATTCTGCCAGTACATTCACTAAGTCAACACTTGCATACTAATGAAGTCAAGTTATTTATTTTTTTATGGATTCTAGAATACATTTACCTGAGATAATACCTCCTCAAAAGACTTGGATGAATGGAAGTTATACTGTAAAAATGTGTTTGTTGCCTCTGGTACTAATCAGTCAGATACTAGTTTGTCATCTGTGTTTTTGGGCCTTAAGTCTCTTTCATGCTGTCACCTTAAACCCCTCAGTCAGAGCCAACATCATGCCTTTATATTGCTGTTCAATGGCCTTCGTTTCACCATCTTTTCTAAAGCTTGTACTTTATTTTAATTTTCTTTTATTTGATGTCTTCTCCACTCCTGAAGACTCCAAGGGACTTAATGGCTGATGGTTGGAAACAGTGTCCCCTAGTGGTCAAATGTGGACTTTCTTCTTCTTTTCTTCTTCTTCTTTTTTTATTTTTATTTTTCCAATTGTGGGCAACTGTGGTATTTGACAAGTGCTTTATTCTTATGTTCCCAAGTTTTTACAAAGGTTGGACAGATTGAGCATGCACGCTTTTTAGATTAATCTCTCACTTCAGAAAACAGGTCAGGAATAACTTCAACAATAACACACCAAGCACAAGTATCCTCTGTATAAACGTGTACTGAAATGACTCAGTAGCAGATTAGAAATCACATTTGCAGGTCTTTGTACCATATATATCAGTACTGATGTTGTGACTTAAACATCATTTGGATTTTGGTTATCATAATACTTGTTGTGCAGTTAAGGTATTGTGTTTTTAATGCTAAAGGATGCAGTACTGTTCAATGGTTTGAGGGCTCCACATGAATGAACAGGGAATGTCTCTACCTGCTTGACCAGAGTTGACTGTGTGTTTCTTTTTCTTTTCTTTTTTGGCAGAAGGTATATCACCTACCCGTGACTGAAATGTTTGACACTTAAAACCCTTACCATGTTGTCCAGCTTTAGGCTGCAGTACAACTCAAGGTGCTGCCACATTACACTTCTGCCTAACAACCACTCTCTCAGCCTCTCAGTTGAAGCCTGTGCGGTGAACAAATTGAAGCATCTATTTCCTGTTACTCTGTGATCTGTTTGGATCAGTGTTCATCACCTTTCAACTTTGACCTTGCAGATGGTCAGTCAATAGAAACACTTGACGCACTGTAATTTGAAATGGAGCAGTCACTGTTTCAAGGCTGCGTCACCATCTTGTTTTTAATATCAATACAATATCGCACTGCAACAAGACTGCAAACTGCAGCAACAACCCTCGTGGACTGTTTTCAGTTTGTAGTCGCTGTGATCAGTGTTTATTATCACTCACAATGGAGTCGTGTGACTTCACATCCGTTTTCAGGGCTGAGTGCAGAACAGTTTGATTGAAAACTGATGCGAATGTGACTGTACCTTGTAAGTTGTAAGGGCACAGGACGTAGGAAGTCAGTGCACGCGGCACACGGGAAATTAAAGGGCATCAGAGCAAATGGTGTAGTGAACGGAAATACATATAAGGTCTTAAATTATATTTATGTTTCATAACTACATGATGTTTTTTTTTGTTTTTGTTTTTTTGGAAGACTGTAGCTCTCCTTACCTCCACTAACAGCTTTGATTTAGTGTCTCATGAGTGTTTTTTTCTTTTAATGTTTTTTTTTTTTCCATTTAGGTTCTCAGAAGGAATTATTATCATGTCTGGGTTGACTTTATTATCCAACATTTTAACACAATATGTCTGTTTTCCCTCAGTCTCTGTAAGACTTGGGGAGAACGGTTTGATTCAGTGTCACCCAGACATCACTGCATTGTGATAATTTGCATTCCTGAAATCAATATGTATACTGCTGTTTTCAAACTGATTTATGTTACACATTTATATTTTGGTAGAAAAAGAAACAGAAAATTGCTGTAAATTATATTTTAAATTTAATTTTTTAAGTACCAATCCAATGTTTTACCTCAGTACTTGGAAGGTAATGTTGTAATTTAGTGATTGGAAATCAGCTGCGCATACAAAAAATTAGCTTTGGTCAAAGAAGTAGTCGAAATACTGTACATTGGTTTGCGGCTTGGCAGTGATCCTAGATTGAACTGATGAAGGGATTTTTCTTACAGTTTTTAAATAAGTATTTTAAATAGAATATGCTCTGGGACAAAATGCCATTGTTGACGTAATGATGTCAACTTAATTTTACTTAGAAATAGCATTGTTTTTGTTGATTAAATGAGAATTATATCTAAGATATGCATGCTTTTAATAAGAGTACTGATATATAAAGTTATAAGCCAGTGTTTTTCATCAGATGAAAGTGAATCATGTTGGCTCTGTAGATGATACCTTAAGACGCTCGTCAAGAGTGAGTGAGAGAGAGAGAGAGAGAGAGGCGACCCCCACTCTGAATTTGAACCTGTTCAAGGTGGGAGTAGCGATGCTGATCATGGGTCGGTGTTTCTGGGCTGACATCATCCATTTTCAGAGGATGTATTATGTAAATAGAAGAGAACTGCTGTTTTTATGCCACAAGGGGGCGCCTTCATTTCAGAGATACAGTAGGGAGCACCAATAACATTATACCTCTTTTTTCTACAGTAGCATTTCAAAAGGTTTTGATATGATAGAAAACTCAACTTAGATACTGTTATTAGCAAACTGAAATCAGCTGTAAGTTTTATTTTGTTTCAGGATTTTAACTTATTCAGATAATAAAAGTTCACTTGTAAAATATGGTATAAGGATGCTAAGATGGAGGTCTGTTTTAACTATGGATTATAGTCTGTATTATCAATTCAGGTTAAGAAATTAGTGTTGCTTTCATCCTCTTTTACAGGCATTTCTTCCTTTTATACTCTGCTAAAATGCAAAAAATGTGTTTGATTCTATTAATTTTGTCTTTTTTATCGCACTTTGGCAGCAGATTCCTGTGTAGATTCAGATCTAAGTTGTCTTATTAGTAAGCCTAATTTATACTTTTGTAGCAACACTATTTTTATATAATGGCAAAGAAAGGGTTCAGTGTCTTTTTTCTTTTCTTTTTTTTTCCTGTGTCATATATGGCAGCGCTGTTCAGTGTTTCTTGAAAACATTACCCACTGTAGTATGTGATGTGTGAATAAACTCCAAATCTGTGTCAAACTGTTGCGTACATGCAAGACGAATGGTAGCTGTCTGTGTATATGTGTGTGTCCAGAAAGGGAGGACGCTGAAGAAACCTGGAAAGTATTTTAATGCCATGAAGTCCTGTTTTATCCCTGTTATTATACGTATTCAACAGTTAGAGTTGAAGCTTTCGCTCTTCCTCTTCAGTCAAGGGGTTGATGTAAAATGTTTAGAAAAACAGCTTCTGTATATATGAATCGTGAGAACTTGATAAGATATTTGAATACCTTTCTGTAAAATGACGCTGGCTGCTTATTTTCAGTATGAATGAGGACTCCCACCTAGAGAGAAATAAAGCAGAGGGAGAGCCGGAGGGCCTCAAACACATGTAGAGGGGAAAGAGGCCTTATATAAGGGGAGAGCGATTGAAGACTCACACATGGGGAGTGAATATACAGAGGCTGCTTAGAGGTGCGTGCAAGGGTTCCCCAGGGGCTACGGATAGGGCAAAAGAGCGAGGGAGTGAGACAGAAGGAGGGAAAGAGAGAGCAAGTGTTCATCACAGCCTGCTGTCTCTCTTCCTCCTCTCACACCCGGGTCAGCCGGCCCCCAAGGTGCAACAGTCTGCAGCCATGCAGAAACACCCACACTCTTGTCTCCTCCGCTGCTCCCAACTCCAAGAGCTGCCTATCAAAGCCTAATTTGCAGCACATGCGTCCAAGTTTGCCTCCCCCACCCTTCCTCCACTGCCCCAGCAACCCCCCCACCCACCACACACACACACACACACACACACACACACACACACACACACACACACACACACACACACACCAACCACCTCCCTCCCTCCACACCCTGCTGCCGAAGGTGATGTTTTTCCACAAGCTATTACTATAGTGAGATGCTAAGTTTGTTTTTGCTGTTGGCACGGAGTATTTGCGAGCTGTGCCTCATTTTCAGTCATTTAGGGAAGCAAAGTGTGGGGAAAACAACCCACCCACTGCACAATTGCTTCCGTTTCGTTCTGGGTTACAGATCCCTACAGTTGCAGATCAGCGGTTTCTCAGAGAAAGAGTTTGTGAGGCTGCTCTGCAACCGGCGAGCACACACTCGAATCATCAAAAACACAACCTGTAGATTTTCTCTGTATGCCAGTTGTATAGCTTCCAAAATTATGGATTTGGACTTTTGCATTGGGGCTGTGACGAAGGCAGCAGCAGCTGAATGTGAAGGGGTTTCCCTGTGTGTGTCAGCATACAGCCACTAGGTGGCAGTATCTGATTCTTTATCAGTTGGAATAATGGCATCACCTGTGCTTTATAATGACTCCACAACAGCAACACTGCAAAGTAAGACCTCCGAAATGACCAAACAACCAAAATAAAACATTCAGGAAGTCTGGTTTATGATAAACTGCACAAATGTTGCTTTAACTGTGCTCACTGCTCAAATGGAAACACAAGGCCAGGTTAGGCAGTTCAGATTGAGGACAGACTCTTTCAGAACATGGGAGATCAAGATGTTTTGGGACAAACTGTGACTTTCAACTTAACAACTAGATATCCACCCAAGAAATTGCCTCAATTTAGCCCCTGTGCTTGTGCGTATAAAGTATCTAAACTCTACCTAACATATATTGTTTGTGTTGTTAGATGAATGTAACCCATTCCTCTACATATGGAGTAATTTGTTGTTCTTGTACTTGGGGTTTTGCATGCCATTTTGGACCCCAGGCTACATGAGGAAATGCCCTGACAGGAGGAAAACATGTAAACACTTCAAAAAGTGGACAGTGAGTCAAGTTTATAGCTGTGAGTCAATGAGCTACTATGCATGACTGTGCCCACATCCCCTCATGTTGAACATTTGCGAGACTCTACTTAAATGTGTTATTTGCCGGTGTTGATGTTGAGCTTTTTCACAATGACCCACTGAAAAAAAAAAAAAAATCAGCCTCTGAAGCTGATAGTTTTGCTCTACCAGTAAAGCACATGTAGCCGTCCAACTGCATTTACAGCGACAGAGAAAGTTCTGTAGACTTCCCTTTGCCCTTGGCTGTTACACAACTAAAAGGGGCGTCCAGGTTTCGTTTTCCAAGCCCAAATCAGGCGGCGCCATGCAGCTTTACTCCCACCTCTGGCATTGACAAGGTTGGCACCTTCAACCCTGCCCAACCAATGGCCATCACAGCTGTCCCAACTTGTCTGCTCAGTGAGCATTGGAGGGACAGGGGAAGGACAGGCGGAAGGAAGTGTTCTCATCCTCCTCTCCTTGTCCTGTATGGAGGACCCGGTGGCACCGGCACTGTAGTTTCTCCTGCTCAGCAGGTGCTGACTTTTATCGGTAGTGACATGAATGTACAGAACTGCCAGGGCGCATCCACCCAGTTGATGTCAGGTGTCGTTCCCGCTAACACTCCACCTAGCCCCTGACCTCACAGGCACCCGGTGCGCCTGTCGGTTCGCCTGCCTGCTCTGCTCCCTCTGCACACCTGCGCAGCCACACACATACTCACGCACATCACACACTGACTCATATTGAAGACTTATTTTCCCACAGTAGGCCCAAAACACTGAGTTTGTGTCCTCTCATGCACTCCTTAGAGTTGCGTTGTCTCATAAGATTCAATGTGATAACAACCACACCATGATGCCTTCACTTGCTCAAATAATACATCCAGGTGTTTATTTCTTGTTGTTTTTAAAATCCCCATGTGCACTATCCCACAGGTGCTGGCTATTTCCTCCCTGAAACAAAGAGCATACAGTCTGTGCAGCTCATGATGAGGAATTTCACTGCCCATTACAGTAGGCAGAGCAGCATTTAAATATTTCATATCTAAGTCAGAGTTATGAGATGACGCTGAAGTGTGAAAATATGATGTTTGACTCTTGGCTTGAGCAAGGCAAGTGTGGTCACTGTGAAAAAGGAGGTCAAGGTTAAATTTGCTCTGTGGATATAAATAGCTCTTCAGTGATGTCCCCCTGATCTCACCGTTATTATTTATTAATCGTTGCCATGATCTGGGGAGCACATCCAGCTTCACCATGCAGTTTCAGACAGCTGAAGACAATGACAAGAGAAGGACGAACATCTAACCTTTTGGCTTTAGTGAACAGGCCCATATTGTTTAGTATGGAGACGTCTTTGCCCTTTTGTTAAACTGCCTGATTCAGGATTGCTGACGCTGGTCTTTACAACCATTGTTACTGCCAGGGTATCTCAGGGCTTGTGTTCCCGACATGACTCTGCCTTTTGTTAAGTTTTTTTTTTTTTTTTTTCCCCCCATTGACATAATTTCTCTATTCCGCAATTAATTTTCACCACAAGAACCTGAAGTTTGACAAGTAACATTGCGCACACCAACAAAATTGTGTTATTTGGCTGGGAAATGATTCTAGATGTCAGAAGTTGAAAATAATCAACTCCTCTCTCTTGGCTCATTATACAATCTGTTCCTTCTGTTGCCTCTGTTTTGTCCCATCTCTACAGAGCCTGCACAGTCTTCAGCTGCTCAGTCAGTTCACCGTTCTCTGCACCTTTCAAACTTCTTTGCCTGCACACATGAGTTCTAAGATGCAATCCCTGGGGCTGCATTGATAGCCTGCTAAGCTAAAACACATACTGTACCACGTCGGCTACTTGTAACATGGTGAACTCTCCTTCCTGTTTCAGCAATACAACATGTCCCATGCTGCGTGCTTACGTCAAATTTGAAATAAGGTTTTTTAAAATAATGTACTCACATCTGTTTGGGCACTTATATATTCACTGGACTCTCCCCTGCACTGGGCTAAGACATTGTCCAGCACTTCCCCCCCGATAGACTGATTTTATTTTATTTGTTAACCTCTGCACAGAGCCAGGTTAGCTGTTCATGTCTGCTTCCAGGCTTTATGCTAAGCTAAGCTAACTGTCTCTCATTGTGCATAACAATGACATCACTATTCTCATCTATCAAATGATGCTTTTACTGCCTGTGTTAACTGAACTTTCAGGGTTTTGTGATGCACATTTAATTAATTCCTTTAGTATTAAACCAGGTTGATTTCCTTCTTCGTATTTGATATGAATAAATTTGGGCAAAAAAAAAAAAATCTTAATCAAAATTGAACATTTTTCAAAAAAAAAATTCTGTTTGGAGCGAGATGGAGTTGGCTGATTTTTTTCTTTAAATTAAATGATTTGACCTGAGGGTAAAACATAGGTGAGGTAGTTCCTGCTCCTGATAGTTCATGTGCCATCACTTAAGTATATTGTTCTTCCTGACTTCAGAGCATTCAAATAGTATTACCAAGCTTTTAAATCTGTTTTATTGCTGCATGTCGCTTCTATGTTGTTAGGATATTGCCCATAGTTTTAACAGAATGATCTTTTACCACAGAACACCCCAGGCACAGCTTGCCCTGTATGTTTGGCTCTGAGCCAACTAGTGTCATGTGAGGCGCCACTCTGGAGCTGAGGTACAGAAAGTATGTTTTTAATGATTTAGCATTGAGTGCCTTTCTGTTCTATATTCCATCATTTCATTTCCATGATTTGTAACTACTTGGTGGCTGGAATTATTCCTTAGGGAGAATAATTCCTTGGCACAGAAGCAGACACTCAATTGAAAATACACAGTGGGCAATTTTAATTTGAGAGGATACTGAAAAATGACCCATTTATTAAGCCTGTTTGATAATCAAAGCTAATGGATCATTTCAATTTTCTTAACTCTGCAATTGCTAAAAGGAAATGAGGAGAGGTTGCTTGTGTCTTGTAATTTGGATATGAAATCAGATGATTTATAATCAAATGGAGGTATGCTTTTGTAATCCTGAAGCTTAATTGATTTTTTTTTGTAAAAAGCAGCTTTTTTCCACTGTAACGACTTGAGACGAATATGCACTTCCACAAATATTAACATTTTTTTTAGAATTATTACTACCACTAAAGATCGAGTTGGCAGAGTGAATATGGTGCGTGTTGCTGCCATAAGGAAATGATCACTATGCAGCCAGAGATGATCTCCCACAAGGTGTCTCAGATCTGGAGCAAACACAGAGGGACCCAAGGGCATTACAGGTGCATCATGATGACGCACACCACTCATCAATGTCCTAGTCCTTGACAATGTCATTCCAAACTGAGAAAAAAAGCAGCTTTCTGGGATCTGTTCAGCGAGGCAGGCTTGTTTACATTCTCCCTTTTCTTACTCCTCCTAATTCTTTCTGGCGTTCATTTTCCTCTCGCTCCTTTGTTTTGACGGAAGCTGGTGCCTTATTGGTGGAAGCGAAAAGACAAGTTGATTGATCAGGCCAAGGGGTATTGATCAAGCTGATCCTCCACCATGACCCTTGACCTTCTGATTGACAGCAGCCCCTATAATGAGGCCTCAGAACAGAGACCGTGGGATAGGGGGTTTTGCGAAGGGCATCTGTGGGGGAAAAAGAAACCCAAGGGGATGGGTAGCGTACACACACACACACACACACACACACACGCAGCCCAGCTCAATCAACTTGGTGCCATTGTTACATTGCAGTGCCCTCGATAACCCCAATTTGCATAATCGGCTTTTGCATTGTTTGGCCTAGACACATTAAGGTACGGCATTGCATTGTTGACTGCAAATCAGCACGTGCCCATTGTTTGCTCATCTCGATGTAGTGTTGTGCATTGTTTACTTATGCTGCAGCATGTGTTTTTCTGCTTACTGACTTTAGCATCACACTAAACGCATTAAAGTCCCTTTCCCAGCAAGACTGGAATATGCATTACATCTTGTGTGACCACAATGCATCTACAAAAACCACAGCGTTGTTTACGTACACCATAAAGCACTTTGATTATTTGCGACACACCCAAAGAACATAAGGTATTTATGTTCTTTGTAAAGTCCACAACATTTTGTTAATGTTGTTTACTGAACACATTCTACACATTCCTGCCATTTTTCTTGGTTATAGTGGGGTAAGGGTGACTACACCTCTAATGTGACACACTTGTACCTTGGTTTTAACCTCATAGACTAATATATTAGTCAGTCTAATGGAAGTTGGGACAGGGGTAAAGTTGCAGACCCCCCCCCCCCCCCCCCCCAGAAACTAACCGCATGTACAATTCATTCAAATACAATCATACAGGTAAACACTGATGTACGAGCATGCACTTGCACACACTTACACAGTACAGAGCTGTGACGCAGGCTCACCCTCATGAATCAATTGCTTTATGAGCGTTTGTCACATCGTTTTTCTTTTATTGTTCAGATAAGTGTAAATATCGTTTTGCCGATGAAATGCTCAACCTCAAAGATATTGAGCAACGAGCCTTGGTTGTATTAATGAAAGGGAAACTTTAATAGGCGTGAAGCTTTTAGATGTGCTTACAATGGATTCTTGAGAGAATGTTGACTTTGTTAACAGGCACTTTAGTTGGGTTTGTCCAGTGTTTGCCATATACGTATTTAAAATGGATGCTGTGTGTGATGTGGTGGCCTCCTGTCTCCACGCTGCAGGTGTTTTGTTTGGGTGAAAGGGTTTGTGTAGAAACTAGCCCACACTGCAGCATTACCTCCACTTTGAAACCACTTGAGCGGTGATTTACAGTTGTTATCTATATCTTGAGGTTTTCTCTCCTTGGTGTTTTACAGTGTTGCTGCGCTGCTCTGTGGTCGCTGCTGTCAAATATGATTCATCCTTCAACAGCCACTGTGTAGTAGCCTCATGCAGTCAGCCTGCAAGTGCACCATTTCTGAATGGTGCAATTCATTTCATATCACGCATACAAAGTCTTTCCTGTTGTCATTATGGATTTGTAATAACTTTGTTTGGTTGTGGCCATGTTTGGTAGCTTTAAGATTCCATCCCATACATTTACATGGCAGCGCAAAGAGGTATTGATGAGAAAGTTGATGTGGCAAATGTGTTAGCTTGCTCATTCACTGAGCAGATGCAGGGCACAGTTAGCTTAGTTAGCTCAAGTTCAGTATTCACTCCTTTTAGCTCAGCTTTCCTCTCTACCAGGCTGAAGGTAAATGGCCTTTTAGTTTCTAATGCTATATACTAAGCTCATAAGCTAGTTGCCAGCTTTGTCGTCAGTTGTTTGGTGCTGGTTCTGTACTTTTCAGAGCATTTATCAGATGAAATTATAGGGCTTGGGGAAACTGTGAAGTTGGATGCCACAACAAACAACATTTTCCACACGGCATGCAGTCATTTGAACCATTGCTAATGAATACATTCAACTATAGCAGCACCAAAGTTACAACAAGTTACTCTTGAAGTATTTTCAGATTTAAAGTATTTGATTAAGATTGGGATAAGGCTTTGGGTCATGTTAAACTTACATTAATGTTTAAAAAAAAGTAATTCTGTGGTTAAATTATCAAATTTGAGTGCATATCTGCGGGAAACAATTACTTTCCTTTCTGCACAATTACGTGCAATTTTCCCATGGAACTAGGTTCCCTAATTAGCCTAAATCAGGCCTGTGTAGGTCCCCACTTGCCTGTAGAGTAGGTGTTGAAAGGACTTACGGTGCTTTGATCTACAACTCTACAAATGCCAAAAGGGATGAGATACGCTTGAAATAGGGACTTCTTATGGGTGTATTTCAAGTAAGTAAAGGAAGGAAAGTTTGAGTTTCACCTCAGTAAGGTCAGTGTGCGAATGTAACACTGAAAAGTCAGTAGTGACGTACTGACAGTGGGTGTTGCATGAATCTGGTCTTGGCACTCTTTTCCTCAAATCTTTCGTTGCCCTAAAGCAAGCTTCCTGGTCACCCTACATGTTTTTAATAAGGCCGAGCCATTTTTCTTCCAATGGGCCATATCCCATTCACCTTACCAGACATTTTTCCATTCTTCCTCACCCAAATGGATCTACTACCTTCAGAAGTTCCAGAAATATTCCAAGAAATGATTTTTTTCCTTATTTCTTTCTTGGAAAGCATTCAGTTTCAGCCATCAATTGGTGAACTAGAGGCCTGTGCCAAATTGTTGTCAGTCCTGGGGGCTTGATGCCTCAACCTGGTTAATACCACTGCAGAAACCACTCTACTTTGTGTTTTTATGGACAAGCGTCACTGCAACTGTATTTCAAGTAGGCCGGCTAATGAGCTTTTTAACCATCTCCATATGGACGTGCTCTAATGTCTAGACGGAGGGGCAGTAGTGGTGGCAAGCAGTGGTGTGCTGACTGCGCCGTACTCTGTACCCCTGCGCACATAATTCCTCCCCACAAGCAGTAGAGTTAAACGAAGGGCAAGCCTTGGTTGCCGTTGGGGAGCCATAATGGGTTACCGCACGGCACACAACAGCGGCTTAAATCCAGGATGTTGGATGATGAGGAACACACTGCTCATGCACATTTACATATGTAGAAAATGGGAGCTTCTTATTCAACTGAATATCTAGTTTTTGCTCTAGATATTAGATAAAATAACATGAATACTGGATCTATCTCATCGTGAGTGTATAAATATTAACATACAAGGACACAATTCAATTTTAAAGCGGAAGTAAGCGATCCGGTCATTTTGGCTAACTTCTTGTCAGCAGATGGAGTTAGCAGTCCCCGCCCTCGTCCCTATGTCACCACATTCACGCGCATCCCTTGGCTGCACACACAGAGAGGACCGCCCCTTTATGCCGTTCTCTCTCCTCATTGGATAAAGCTTGTAGGATACAAGGAAAGTTTTCTCCTCGGCTTACAGCAGAGCAGAGTGACTGACAGACCCGTGTTTCAGACCAAACACTCTATAAAAGTGATTGCCGTCGGAAGATATAACTATTTAAGACTTATATTAACACAAAAATTCCGCTTACTTCTGCTTTAAGTCGCTGTTCTGACTTACTTAACGTCTATAGCTGCTTGACATCCACTGGTTGTAAACTTTAATAACCTCCATCTTACTCAATGAATTTTATTGAGTTACCTAAAAACACTGGTTTTAGCACTATTCTAAAACCAGTGTTTTAAAATTCATACGTATGGATGAATTTGACAAAAACTTTATCCTGGCTCAGGAAAGTATATATTTTTGAACATGGCAGGCTTGCACTGCCGATTGAATGGGAAATTGCTTATTTGAAAACAATGATGTGTGATATTTTATGTGCTAAAGCTTTCAAAAACGTGAACAATGCATTTCCATTTGGTGTTAACAGTCAAAGACCAACTTTTTGCCACCTCCAACTACCTCTTTATGCCCATATTTACTTCATAAAAGCACAGAGGTCTGACAACATGAAAAGAAAAGACATGTCATTGCTAACACCTGTGTTGCCCAGGCAGCAACACTTCAACACAACATAAGTGAGCTCAGAGAAAGTAGGCAGCTACAGAATTCAGCTTTGCCAGCTGAGGCCGAGCAAAGTATATCAGTGGCCAAGTTTGTCAAACCAATCTCCACATTCAACCACACAGCTTACCAGACGGTGTCGGTATTTCATTGCCAACAAACCATTTAACTAAAATGGAGGAGGAGTAAAAGATTTTCACGTTTTTTTCTTTGGTTATATTCCTTTGGCGTTATTGAGTGAGCAGCAAATATTTAGTCAATGATGTGAAAATGTAAGTAGATGAAAACTTGTAAAATTAAATCCATCCATGTTTCTTTTGTTTTAGTTGGGGTGATGAAGAAACTACAACATGGATGGGACTCTTTACCGACTGGAAGGTAAGCATATGTTACCTTGATTAGCCTTCAGAGGAGAATCATATAACAGTTAACTATACTGTTGGGTTGTGGGTGGCAGTACCTACACACAGAGGTATTACACTATGACTTGAAACTACCAAGTAATATTGACAAGGACTGGTTGATTTATGGATCTTCAAATGTTTTTATTTTTCATTCACCCCAAACTGTTTCAGCCCACAACTGGGATCTGTGATTTGACAGCAGAAATCTGCCTTGATGGTGTAAACAAATGGACAGATGTATTTGGAGCAAGAAAGACAGGATTCTCTAAGGTAAGACAAGTGCGAGGTAGAGATACAACATAGTCACATCCTGTCTTCCTCTTACTTTCTGCTGCTCTACAGCTGGAAGCTATAACTAATTAATGATGTAGCACTTGGATAAGGGAAGATAAAGGAGCAGACTGGATGGTTGGGCGGGATAAAGATGGCATATGTATACAGGTTATACTGTACAGTATATGAAAGAATACAATGTAATACATCATTGCACAGTGGACAAATGCACTTAGGAGAGATGATTAAATTACAGATATAAAACTAGGACACCACCATATGCTTGAGTTAACTTCTCTGTGTTTGATGTGATCCAAAATGGTCTATAGCTCACACTTGATAATTCAATTTACTGAAAATAATTCATGTAAATAAAACTAATTCACTTCAGAAATTCAGATGGAATAAGATGAAATAATTGACATTTCAGTTTTAATATATAAACTATGACACAATTTTACACATCATTCCAGGAAGTCATTTTGACTGCTCTCTGCTGTGGAAGTTATGCCAAAACTCTGATTACGTTTCGGTTGTCAAACCGTAACACAACAGCAGTCTCTATTTTCAGTGTCCATATATAGTATGCCACTGTCCAGCTGAACTGGGTGCCCTTCCATGCTAAGCGCATATAAATGACAGCTGTCATAAGCATTAGAAAAGATTAAACACGATTTACGGGAATGTATACATTTTCTGTAATCTTTGCTATACTCTGTTTAAAAGTAACAAACACCTCTATCTCTGTTTGCATATCTCTGATTGGTCAGTGCTTTCTCTTTCTCTTTTTAATCAGAAATGGCCCACCAGTTTTCATGGAACCACTGAAAATTCAACGTAGTATGAGTTTGTAGGTAGCACAGGATTATACTCTTAAGGGCTCTAATGGGTATTCTGTAACGGCATTATATTTAGAGAGAGCAACTGCCTTACAAGGTTCTGGCCACTATGGAATCCTATTGTCACTGAAGCTTTGCATAAATGCTTTTATTTTCTCTGAACTATTCAGAATTTCTCACATATTTATTGTAAACCTAATCTGCATTATTCTTTAATGTGTTAACATTGTTGACACTGATGTATATCATTTTATTCTAAAAGATCATCCACCCACATAAAAAAAACTGAGGCAAGAGCATTTAGGTTTGCACTTTAGAACAACCACAGTCCCAGATTAATCTGGGTGCATTAATGGATTATAGGACAATGTTTTTTTCCTATTTGACTCGCGCTGCTCCACAGTCACTCGGATGACATAGTGGGATTATTCTACAATACTGCGACCACTTTTCTCTAAACAGGGGTGATGTGGAGCTAGCAGAGGCTGCATCGTCAAGGGAGCACAGTGTAGCCAGGGATAAAGTTCGACCGAAATTACGATCTACATGTCGTCAGATGATCATTATCTATTTTCTTTTCTTAACACATTATAATTGATGAAAACAGAATATAAAAAAAGAACAAAAAAGACATATTAACACATATTTTTTGCTCCATTACTATTACCATTACCATTACTATCATACTGTGCTTGATGCTTGTGACACATGCTTTTTTTTTTTTCACCCATGTCACCAAGCAGCTTCTTTTAGACCGCACAGATACAATCTCCCTGGAACAGAAGTGGGTGTGAAGAGAAGGGGGTAAAAAGAAAACAGAATAAAAATTTTGCATGCATTCAGATGGTGGATGTGGATAATCTTAACAGTGCCACTTACTGATATACAACACTTTATCATCTTCTCAACTGCAGTTAAATATAAGGGCTTTCATTTGACATACTAGGATAGATGTCTGGACTGGGCATTGTGCGACACAAAGGTCAGATGTGATTCAAGTAATTGGGAGTCTCTTGCATTTAAAAAAAAAATGACATTATAATTATTCCATCAAGCCTCCATGTGCCATTATATGCACAACCTGTTTTTTCTTCCCTGATTCAACGTGATGAACCAAGGTTGGGGTTTGCTGACCCCTGGCTGATCATAACATTGTGCTTTTATGAAAGCAACGTGGCAGGTTCTACTTTATGGACTGACTCAGATTTGCTGTGGGATTTGCAGAATAGCACAGGAGCTCTGTGACATGAACCATCACAGATCACTGGGTTAAGATGGGATGTTGTTCTTCCTGGACCATTAAATCCAGGAATAACTGGGAATCAGCCTGTTTTTTTTTTTTAAAAGGAGAGGAGAGATATTGTGACGCTGTGTTTACCGGCAAATGACAGAGCCAGGAAAACACACAGTTTGAACTTTGTGTGTGTTGATTGGTCCGTGCCCTGAAGCCTAAAGGTCTGGAAAGTGGGTGCAAGAATATAATAAAACAATTCGACTCAATCTCCTTGCATAACAGAGGGATGGAGAATGACCTTTATGTGAGCGTGTTTCAGGTTTTTTTTTTTCTTTTTTGTCCTTCCAGCTTGTACATAGTGTACCAACCTGGAAGGATGCTGACTCTGAGACATTAGGTCATCTATTCTATCTTCAGCACTCATGTACCTTTACAGAGAGAGAGTGACAGTCTGATCTTAGGTGACAAAGTGAAGAATGGAATTACAGGACTGGAAAAGTCTTTCGCCTTCCGTCATGATACTTTGGCACCTTGAAGGGGTTGTATTTTCATTTTATGTCAGTGTCAACTCCTGATATCAGGTATATATTTTTATATGTATGTATGTGTATATATATATAAATACAGGCCAGTTGAACATAGTGTACATTTTACCACACCAAAACAGGTAGTCTCTTGGGAATCAGGGGTCTTTGAGACCAGCACCCAAACAAACACCTCCAGGGAGACGACGTCCACGTTGCCACACAACCAGATCTGAAAGCCTCAGCCATGTGAAGGTTCAGGCGCATGGAGTTATCCAACTGTCTCCTTTGACAAGATTTAAATTTGTGATCCTTGTAAAAACTTGCGCTTACAGAAACTTTCAAGGTCAAACACCTTTCAATATGCCACCTCCTCCACCTCCACTCACTACACAAAAGGAAATATGCGACCTAAAGTCGCAACAGCATATGAAGAAGAGAGCAAATATTTAATGTTTGTCCTCTCTGGCCTTTATAGTAGGGGGCAAGTTTGGCTGTCTAAACACACATTTACGACAAACAACCGTGGGAGAACAGAGGAGGAAACACTGACATCCCAGCCGACTGTTCCTAATGAACAGCCGTCGGAGGTCTAAAGTCACTCTGCTTTTGTGTGTCGGAATATTGTCGGAGTAACAGTAACATTAACCAAAGGATTGTTATCATTTCACTCTGCAAGTTGAGACTCACGGAGGTCTTTGTCAATGGTCTCAAGGGCTTACAAACCTTAGCAGAGAGTGTGGTTTTGAAATTCACATCCATCTAAAGCGACATGTCAGTAAACATTAGGATGTGTGAGTCAACCTGAAACATACAAATCCCTTACATTTTTCTTTTGTTCAGATCCCTTTGAATAAATTCCTGCAGTGCTGTTGGTAACTTGGGATAAACTGAGATTGGAGTTGACTGAGATTTTACCTATAAGGCTAAACTACTTACTGCCATTAAAACCTGTGACTCTTAAACTTAAAAAAATAGAGGATATATGATCCATTAAATGAAGTAAAGAAGGGACAAGAGCTGCTTTGTCTTTGTAGTTGTGCCATTCCATTTTTTAATTTTAAAAAGACATTAATGGGAAACATTGACAGGAAGAGTTAGAATACATCAGACTTTGCCAATGTTAAAACTGAGGACCCCCCCCCCCCAAAAAAAAGAAAAGTCAGTAAGGAGTACAATACTTTTTTCCACATGGTATTTTTTTTATTTTTTTTTATTTAGATTTTTCATTTTATTTTGAAGCTTGTAAATATCTATCTCTCGATGGTTTTAAAACTTCACAATAAAAGCTTTGATCCCAAAATAAAACCTGGCACAACCTAAACTCCGTTTAAATCAGTGACTTTATAAGAAACAGCCCTTTAAACAAGCTTCCGTGTTTATCATGACGCATGTGAGAGAGAAAACCTCTGACTGAGAATTACATTAACTTTAAATCAGAGCTGTTCTTGTGGGGGATGGCGGGGGGGGTTCAAACAGGACACCACGGACCGGAGAGATTCCTGTATCTCCTCAGTCTTGTTGGTTCTGCTCCTGTGTTGTGGACTTGGTGGAAGCGTTGGATTGTTTAAATTGTAACCGCTAGAGGGATACATATACGCCTTCCAAACTCCGTAAACACCATCCCATCACTATGTGCCATAGAGAGAATTACCGTCAGTGAGAGTTGCCTACCTGTGTGACTTCCCACTTTGAAAAAAAAAAGAGAGAGAGACCCACAGCCCCGGAACATTTGAAACATGAGTTGTTCTTAAAAAGACTTAGAGGGAAACTGCCTCTAAAGCGGACGACGAGCTCCGACTCCTCCAAGTGTATCTGCTTCAGGCAATCAATGAGGACCGCGATGCTTACTTCTGCAGCTCTCTGTCCCTCTTTCTCTCTTTCGCCTCACCAGATATTATAGTGCATTTCAACTTTTGTACAAGGCACACAGCAAAAGGGAAGTTTGGATTCAATTTTTGATCACAATTTACCTCTTGTTTCCTTTAATAAATATGAGAGGTCGGTTTGTTGTCACTTTTCTTTGGAATTTAATATGTGCCATTTCTTATGCTGTTTTACGGGTAGGATAAGGAAACAACAAAAAGGTGTGACAGGAGCTTGGCGGACAACTGTGGATTTCTGCGAGTAACTCCTACCGTCCAAAGGGGATGAGGGGGGCATCGGCCGGACCCCCCTCTTGATTGATTACTTATTAGTCATCCCTTTGGCTAAATGGGACCCATTGAAAAGGCACCGTGGAACACATACATGAATCAAATATTCCTGTGTCCCCTGAATGTCTCCAGAGTAGTTTTGCTTAAGAGAGGGGGTCGTGGCTTAGCATTATAAAGAGGGAAAAACAGCATAGCTTTATGGGTTTATTTAGACAGTTTCTACGGTTTGACATTCTACCGCTGTAAAAAGAGAGAGGAAAAAAACTCGAGAGGATTCCAAAGAGGAGAACATTTGTGGACATACATATTTTTCTAGTAATTCCGTTGTTTCTTTTATTTTTATTTTTTATTTTTTCTCTTATTTTAAATATTTTTTGGCCATTTCCTCTCCCGAAAAATGAAACTTTGGACATCACCCTGGGTGTCTTGCCTGGTGATTCTCATCTTGTGTTTTGGATCAGAGTGCGGGACAGCCCGGAGAAAGGGGAGATCCAAGAGGGAGTTGGTGCGCATTAGGGAGGCAAAAGCCACCATCCCAGGGGCTTGTGCCACACGTCTGCCCCGGGGCAAACGGTCTTTGCCCGGCTTGGAGCGACGGGTGCTCCGGCAGCGTCGGCGCTCCTCGCAGGCGGAGGATAACTCTCCAGACCGGGGGAACGCTGTCTATTTTATCGGCATGGGAGATCAACTACGGCTGAAGCCTGGCGTGGTGATACCCAGAGGAAATTTCACTTTGGAGATGTGGATCAAACCGGAGGGAGGTCAACGATCACCCACAGTGATTGCAGGTAAGACAGTCTACATATCCTCCTTCTTATTGTCAACCCAAACTCTTTATATTAGTGTTAGCTCCAAAACTGACGAGTCCAATATGATGAGGAGATGTCATTGCAAAATGTGCAGCATTTTATCCCAGTGACATGAAGCCCATCAAACAAAACAACATGCAGTTTCAGCGAGTTGAAAATGAGTTCATCTATCAGACTAGACAATGATGTAATGCTCTCAAAAGTACGGCGGATATTTTAGGTAGTACATGCGTAGGGTCACTGCTGGAGATTTTGATCATATTTAAGTTTGCCACCTTGCAGAGGAATACTCGCTGAAATGTGATTGTTTCACGAATGATTTTTCCTCTCATTTCTCCACTTTGGAAAAGATGGTGCATGAGCGTTATTATCCTGAAATCTAAGTGAGGAGTACGGGCAGCAGATGTAGGCTACTGCATCATTTGACCGGCAGCTGATGTCACTGTGCGTAAAATGTAATTTCTCTGAGCCGACTTGGCTATTTTAAAACTATGATGTAATGGCCAAAACTTTGTGCGCGAGCACGTCACGTCAGGCACCGAACGGGAGAGATCCGTTTGGATGTGGAGGCGCTCAAAGCTCGCACAGCTCAGACAAGCCGCAAGCTTGAGTGTCCCCCAAAACCGACACCTTTGGATTGGCTACCGGAGTTACGAGACAGGGGCTGTGAGATCCAGGGTCCCCCCCACCAACCCACCCACCCACCCACTCACTCCTTCTCTTGCGCGAAAATGTTCTGTTTTATGTGTTTGTACAGTGGCGACTGTGCGCTTTCACTCTCCAAAAAAACATCCAGACCCGCGCGCGCGAAATCACAGCTTATACGCCGTGTTTCTAATTAAAGACACAATCAGATAGTGATGATGCATTTCTATCCACTGGCTGCGCAGAGAAGGATACACAGACACTTGAGTGGATGCCTGCCGTCATAGGAGAGGTTGACACTTTGTAGTTGTCATCTGCGCGCACTCCTTTTTTTGTCCTGCCAAGTCTGCAGCCATGCGTAAAGGAGCATCAGGAATGTGTGAAAAACTGCTCTGCATTATCTGTTTTAACCAATAGCGCTTTTGTGCATTACAGTACTGGACTGATTTTTTTTTCCTTTTGTTGCCTTTCCTTGCCGATAGGGAGCGTTGCATCCACAACTCATTGCCTGGTACAGTAGTTGTGCAGATGGCTGCCTTTGAACTGATCTGAACTGAATTGAACTCAGTCCTCCTCAGCCTCCTGTATGCCAGTCTGCACGTTTGGGGAGTTTACTAAACCATATGAGTAAATTTACATGCTCCTTTATTTTCTTTATCTGTCTGGCTCCCTCAAAACAACCCCCTCCCACCCCCACACACACATAAATAATCACTTATGTGTGTGTGTGTGTGTGTGTGTGTGTGTGTGTGTATCAAGACACAGTACACTTTTAGGTAGTGCTGGCCAGTTGGCAGGGACGTGCTCTGCAAAGCCAATCCCTTGTAAGAGTCTCATAGTGGGGGTGGGGGGGGTTGAGCGGGTATGTTGTGACCTGAGTGACTCTTACATTTTCAGGGGATGGACACAATAACAGGAACATCTGTACAGTATAATGCAATCTAGTGCAACAACAACGCGAGCGACCACCACAGATTTGAATAAACACCTCTCTGACACAATGTTAACAGAAATATGAACACCGTAGGTTTTACAGATGTGCTGCTGGATCATATTATTCTGTACAGGTGTTGTTGTTGTTGTTATTGTTGCTCTCGTGCCCGTCCCTCCCTGCCTTCCCCCACCCTTCACTCAAGATGAGAGATTACTATTCATGTATAATCTTATGTGTTCATTTTTGAAGATTTGTTCCAAGTTGTGCTCACATCAGTGAGCCAGAGAGGGGCCCCAAAGAGAACAAATATGATGATCAAACAAATTCAATAAAGCCTAATCTTTTAAATCCAATTCAGGCCTAAAAAATCCCAGTGCCTCTAAAAATGCTCCATCCCCTTGTTTTGATCCCAGCACAGTGTTGTTTGCAGCAGCTGTTTTTTTACGCTGTTGTTTTTGACCATCTCTCTCTCTCTCTGTCTCTCTCTCTCTTCTTTTTTTTTCTTTCCTGCTTTCTTTCCGCAAGGTTTAATTTTTACTTCATGTATGTTATTGTTTTTCTGCACAACTGGGAAGTTAGGGTATCATCTCAGCCTCTCGCCTGATTAACGGAAACTCCATTGTTATCTTTGCATCCATGACCAATTTTAGTGACTTGTCTCTGGTATTGAGTTGTCTCTCCGGAGCATTTTCCAAAATATCTTCATTTAAGAGGAACGATTGTGACTGACCTCCCAAGATGATCATCATTATGATGTATGAGGAGGAAACTTCAAATTACCAACTGTTAAAGTGGAATTTGTCACTGGAGGTTATTTCTGTTCGACAATTCCTTGGAGAGGTATTTACCCCCTTCTGGGGAAAAAAACTGAATGTTTTAAACTCAAACCACTAATCATACAGATTATTGATACAGCCATTATTAAATACAAGTGTGGACTGTCCTGTGCCTTTAATGTAAACCACAAGCATTCCTCAAAAAAGGCTCTGCTGTCATTTCCCCGAGTCTGACAGTTACATGTAGTTAGAATTGATCCCAGGTTTAAAAGCATTTGAGCCATTGTAAACTCTTAGCCAATGCCAAGAGTTTACACACATATGCACACACACCCATCCACACTCACATATGCACACACACACACACACACACACACCACCACATAATCAGAACATCAAGTTCTGTGTCCAAATGTTATGCAAACTTTGTTGTGCCCTATTAGCCCTTGTATCCGGGTCATGTTGGGTTGTCCCGCATCAAAGGAAGAGGGAAATAAATCACACAAGGAACGGAGGCTCTCTTCCATGACCTGCTGGGACAATTATATGCAGACGTTGGCAGATAATTGCTGCGATAACAGATCTATCTTGCTGCTGTTATCTCGTGAGATGGGACACAACAATATGTTCAAAAGCAAGTCATGTTTAGGCTCCTTTTTTTTGCATGGGCATTTAAAAACTGCTTCCTCTTCCTGTTTCATTATTATCAAATGTAACTGAGAATCTATGAATAATCTTGACTATGAGACCATGACTAATCATGCACATTGTTTGAGTTTGAAGAGAGGCTGAGGACTGACTGTGTAACTCCTATCCTCAGTGATCATTAACTCAAGTCATCTTCTTATTAGTTTGAACCATTGTAATGACCATGCACTGGCTGCTTTATTTATGAGTGCTGTTGAACATCCCAAAAAAGTCTTGATTAATGTGCTTACATTTAATGTGAAGGTTTAATGGGAGAGTGACAGTGAGAGTGTCGCGGTGTAAGTTACAGTGTGGAAAAAGTGGTGTTAATTTATGCCATCTGACATTCAAAGGCACGTTCAAGTGCAACTAGTGGTAGATCATTTATGACTCATTTAAGCCAGCATTTAGTTGATTTAAATCAGAGTGAAACCTGACAGCCAAGTCAAGTGTTTGAAAGTGGCGCAATGACATTTTCATTATCAATATCTTTGTTATGTTCGTTAAGTTTAAAAAAAAAAATATCATTGGAATTTTCCATTGTCTCCTCAAGGAAATTGCTGTGGCGGTCACTTTCATATGAATATGAAAAGTGCCTTACTTTGACCTTTCTGAGCCAGAGCAGCTCAAAAGTAAACGGAGTCTTCATTGTTCCCTTCCTCCCTGCTTTTTATCAAGTCCTTGTGACATTTTTCTTTGTGTGTGCATGTGTATTTTTTTAACTTAACTTTTTCTTTTTTCCTGAGTGTATTTTTCTTGGAAGAAGACAAATGGCATGTGCGAGGAAGGTTGCCTTTGAACCTGACAGGAACAGCTCTCCACTGTAGCGTGTGCACATGCAGATCCCTTCATGTGCCTGTTTGTTTATGTTTCCAAGTGGACACAAATGTGTACCTCAGCGTTTCAATTTGTTCTTTGCATATGTGACGGTGTGTGTTTGCTCATGAACATGTATATATATATATATATATATATATATATATATGCATATCTGTATTAGAATGTGCACATGTGTGCGTAGGTGTGTTTTTGTGTGAGACCGAGCAGTCGCAGTGCAGGGTCTGGAAAAGTGTAGTGTGTTAGATTAATTGAGCATGGCAGAATTATGACAGCTGTTTACACTAGGAGCCCTACAAGCATTTTAGCACACCTTTTAGCCTTGAGTGCGCTAGCTGACAGATGGAAGGCTTTTTCCTTCCAGTGTAGTGGAAAGCCTGAAAACGTCATCCACCAAGAGACTGACCTTGACGCTGAACCCAGCCCTCACTCTTTGAACATTAGTCCATTGAAATACCAAGTTAATGAATGCGTACCGGAGTGTTCATCTAATTAGAAACAGGTCAAAGTTAGCAAGATGTCCGTGCAATCACCATTAGCCAGCCACTTATCGCAGGCTTTGATAGCCTAATCGATGGGGAACAAAGGCATCTGAAGTGGACAAGTACATTGAGGCGAAGATGTGATCGTCACTATGATAAGCAGCTTATAATTTCAGACCATCCTGAAGGTAGCAGAGACAAATATGAAGGGTATTTACAGGCATTTAGAAGCAGCTGCAAAGGACACTATAGCTCCTTCATGTGGGAGTCTCTTTGTGTATTTATATAACTGGGGATGTCTTCATGAGTCCAGCTCTCTCGCCAGAATCACCTGCAAACACCGAGACTCTCACACGCTCAGATGGACCTTGTGAGACATGTCAAAGTGCTTTGGAACCTGCGTGCAGTTTGACTGGGCTGTTTGGATATATGCAACAGTCATGAACATGCATTAACAAACACACATGCACACGCACAGATGTGCACTTATGTGCCTGCACACACGTACCTCAACAAGCGCTAAACAAACAAACAGTTAGCATTCAGAGATCCCCTAAGAAGTGAAAACACATTACCATGCTGAAGCTGACATACACGGTCCAAGTGAAACAGGAAAAAGGTGTTTTGGTGCCTCTACAAAAACAAGGCTTTAGCAGAAAACTAGCCTTCTCTGGCTACCCTACTGGCAAGGGACATTTACATGAACAACTTTAAATGCGCTCAGTGTTCACGAAAAGCCTAGACCGAGATGTTTCCATGGGGTCTCCCTTAGCTAAACATGCACTTCAACCCAATTTCCAGGACAACATGCCTTTAGATATCAAAAAATATATCATATGAAGGTATTTCTTGCTCTCTACATTTTCAGTATCCCCTCTTGACATGCATTATGTGTAGACTATTCCAAATGTATGCAGTGAAATGTAATTGCAGTATGGACCAGCACATACTTTAAGATTAAAGATTGTATGCAATGTGACTTGAGCAGACAGTAGATATGTATTATTGAAAAGAGAGGATGTGGACAGTGTCAGCTCTCTTTCATGTGATCAATCTTAAATGATTTTTATCGTGTTCACATTCTCATGTACATAATTAAGGCACATTTTAAATGACTTTTTTATTTTTTTATTTTAATTCTCTCTCCAGGCCTGTACGACAAATGTTTCTATGCCTCCAGTGATCGTGGCTGGCTGCTTGGCATCAAGGCAGTTAGTGAGCATGGGAACCGTGAACCTCGCTTCTTCTTCTCCCTCAAAACTGACCGTGCCCACAAAGTGACCTCCATCCACTCAAATGCTCGCTATGTCCCCAACCAATGGGCACATGTGGCAGTCACATATGATGGCTTGTACATGAAGCTCTTCGTCAACGGTGCCCAGGTGGCCGTCAGCCGGGAGCAATCAGGTGATATCTTCAGCCATTTGACCAAAAACTGCAAAGTGCTGATGATTGGAGGGAATGCACTGAATCATAATTACAGGGGAGCAGTGGAGAGGGTGGGTCTATGGAGGCATGCCCGAGGGCAGAGGCAGATTATCAGGGATATGCAGGGCCGCGAGGACCCCCAAGATCTACCTCACCTGGTCATTCGTGAAACCTTTGAGCACCCAGGCCGAAAGTGGCTGACTCTAAAAGATGGTAGCTTTCCTCAGCCTGAGCTAGGAGGAGCTGTGCGGTTTCACGGTGGTGGCGGAATTGGAAATGCTGAGGGATTACTGGATACAACGTTGGATCCCCCAACTTGTGGTCAAACTGTCTGTGACAACGTTGAGGTCATCAATAACTACAATCAGCTTTGGACATTCCGTCGACCCAAGAAGGTGCGATATCGCGTTATAAATATATGGGACGATGCACATACCAGGCCGACTGTATCCGACCACCAGATCAGCCTGCAGCACCAGCAGCTAAACGATGCCTTCAGCCCCTACAACATCACCTGGGAGCTTAGCATTCACAATGTGACCAATTCCTCCCTACGTAACCGGCTCATTTTAGCTAACTGTGATATCAGCAAAGTTGGTGATGATGTCTGCGACCCAGAATGCAACCATCCACTGACAGGCTTTGATGCAGGTGACTGCATGTCTGGACACCGGAGCCGTTGCCCTGACTACAAACAGGGAAATGGTGTATGTGACCCAGAATGTAACTGGGAAAACTTCTCGTACGACCAAGGTGACTGCTGTAACCCCAACGTGACCGATGTGACCAAGACGTGTTTCAACCGCTCCTCCCCACACAAGTAAGATCACTTTCTTCTTATTTTGCATGTAATTAAGTTTTCAACATCCCGTTTGATAGATATTTAATAAACTATGATCGTTATTTTTGGCATGCATTGGAGATGTCGTATCAGTGTCATTGATTTTGTATAAGCGTCATGTTGTTTTGTTTTGGTGGCCTGTTGTGAGCTGGTTTATTGAAAAGCATTCATTTCAATTTACTTATTTCATATTTTTAAATCAGCCAAAAAGGATCAGTGACTTATCAATCGGGGGACGCCTTTAATAAACCCAAGACTTAAACTCACAAAAAATGTTTAGATTACATCATTATCCTGTCTTACTTTTATACAGTCTTTGGTTGACATGACTGAATAATTATGTCTCCATATTTTTTAGAGTAAATCAAACAACAAATCTTACATGTCCATACATGTGTCCCTACAGAGAGGGTTTGATGTCTAGTCCTACTGTTTCCTGACCACTGGGGCTGAGCCTGAGTGTAACTCAACTCCCAGCCTGTGTGGCCTGGGAAATCCTCTGGGGGCAGCTAGTCCAATCTAGCCTTGGCCTGGTTCAATCAGTGTTCCACACTTAAGCAGGGCAAAACAAACGCAACCGGATGACTTTCCTGGTAGCAAATGCGCAGGCCAGACGGTTCATTTTTGTATCCATTTTTCAACAACTCTCCCCACCTTTTTCTACTTTGTGTCTCCTATACCCAGTGGTCCTAATTAAGCTGGCTTGATTGGAGAAGGGAGTTGGTTTGGAAAGAGTGACACTCTAAACAGAGTGTAAGGGCAATTAGAGGTCAGAAAAGAGAGTCCAATATGGGTTTTTGCTTGTAGCAATGGAAATCATTTCAAAGACATACCACTCTCTCCAGGAAACCACCGACAGACATGTTTCCTGGGGAGGCAGGTATGGGTCCCAAAAAGCGGCTGCCTGAAACAATTTTCCAGGAAAAATAGTGAAGAAAGTTCACTTCACTTGCATGTGAATAGCAGTATTACAGAACCTCCCAGGTGTACTGTACATGGAGCAGGAGATTATGTGGTTTCATGCGGCTACTTGAGGAGAATTCAGAGGTCCTCATGAATGCATGAAAGTTTTTGTTTTTCTGGTAATCTCATTGTGGCTTGTAGATGATGAGTAAAAGCTGGCAAGGAGAATAAATCTCTGGAATTTGCTGTAATAAGTTTTGTGCCAGACCTCCAATAGCTGGATTGTTTGTTTCTTGGTACACTGAAACTCAACACAGTAGACTGAGACATTTTTGTGGACAATGCAGGGGGTCTTTATGGTTACGCCGGAGAGGGAGACAAAAATGACTGAAATTCAGATATTTGTCGGTATTTCTCACCGCTGTGATGTGGGGACAGGCGAAAGGGAGAAAAACTAGTAGGGCCCAGTGTGTGGGATTGTTTGGGTCTTTCTGATAGCATGAATCAAGGAAACCAGGCTGTTTTCAATCACAGTTAAGCTGGAAGCGCTGTCTGTTTGGCACTATCCTGTTGTTTAAAATGACCGCTAAATAGCTAAATAATGACATCTAATTAGCAACATCAGAGGAGAAAAGCAGGTGGGTTTGCCGTTGCTTCCATCTCTCAATTCCCACCACATCCCTTCCAGCTTAGTCATCATTAGAAGCTCATTCATCAAGTGGCGGGCAAACTACTTCATTTAGACATCAGCCATTGGTGAAGCGCTTGCCGTCGCAATGCTCAAATCTCCTTGCAGGCATTTGAAAGACGGGCTCATGAAAGGAAGGATCGCAGAAAGAACGAGAGGGAGACAAACAGAAAGAGGACAAGAGACTTTTTAGTTGAAAAAAAAAATAGATATAATCTCCTCAAGTGGTTGCTTATTTTGCTTTGATTATGGTATGTCTAGAGAGACTTGCAGAGAGCTGCACTACAAACAGTTTGACATTCCTCCTTAATTATTGAATTCTGGATGAACAATGTACTGTGTATGGAGGGGAACAATAGTTGTGAGGTCCTGCATTTATTTTTGCAGCATTTGCGCCTGTTACCACTTACGTGTAGTGTTTTCAAAAATCTGGCTAGCACAGGACACAGGCAGCTCTGTGGTCCTGCAACAGTCTTTCCTCTGAAAATACCATTGATAATAACCCCCCCCCCCCTATTTTCCCTCCCTCCACATTTGGCTGAGGGAAATGTTTTGCATTGTTTTCACAGCCCTTGGTTTTGACACTTCTTACGGTTTTCGGTGGTATTTGATGTTATCTGATGGCATTTATTTGAAAGGCTGAACATTCTTATGTCTGGAGTTGGGGACATCTGAAACTGTGGCTGTGATTCGTACGATGCAAATTTACATTATGTGTGTGCAGGCAGGCAGAAAACAAATGGCACGCAGAAAAAGTTGTTTGAGATGATAATGTGTGTGTTTGACTGTCCAAGAAAGACTAATGATATCTGAGCAACTGGATGGAAGATCAATCCGATTATACTGCAATTAGTCAGATGGTTTTTTCCGCGAGTTCCTGAAATTTGAAGGCTTTTTGGGAAACATCTCCACAAACTTGATGAAGCAGGTATTTGTTATCATTTCAGCCTCAATGTGTTTTTGGGAAATGAAGTTCTGGCCTGGCTTTGTCAGAGGCTAATAGGTCATCTGTTTTCCCTTGGCCTCTGTCTCTCCCCCTCCTAAGTCAATACCTCTCAACGTGGCAGGTTAATGGATGGACCACCCTTTCTCTCTCTTTCACTCCCTCTCCCTGCTGTATTCCAGCTCAGAGCAGGGAGCTAATCTCTCGGGCCCTTGACTTGGGTGTTTTACAATTGGTCCTCTAAACCTTAAGCCCCCGTCCCATAAAACATAATGGAGTGCTTGGGCGTAAATACCAGGACTTTGCACTTTCCCTTTAAAGCCATAGCACACTTATAAAAGCACCTGTTGTTGAGGTTTCACCTGTGCTCTCATGGGCGCTCATAGAAGTCTCTCTGGATAACTGAGGTGAGGGTGGAGTGAGGAGGAGGAGAAGGAGGAGGTTTTACTTGGGCCACTATAGTCCAGGCCAACGAGTTGCATCTGGTGGTCCTTTGAAAGCATAGCACACCAGGGAATTCAGCTGATAATGACTTGGCGAGGTAATTGTTGTTCAGAAGTCAAGGAGGGGCACTGATGAAGAGGTTCACACATCTGCTAGGATTGAGAATGTTCACCCCGGTCCTCGATTAAGAGCTCCTGTTTCAGATAGAAACTGGAGAGAGGTGGGCGGGTGAGCATATGGATTGTCCCATCGCTCATTCCATATGTCTCCAAATCCCTCTTCTTCAAACCCCGCTCTCACCATCGAACAGTCACGGCAGGATCTCTGGAATCTGAGCATTGACAGTCCTCATGCTTGTGTCTTCTATGGAAGGGGAAAAAATAATCAGAGCAAGTTGGGAGGTTAAAGAGGAGAGAGCAAGTATAGTAATAAAGGCAGAGATGAATGATGGGTTTAGGGGCTGTGGTGCTGACTGACTTGATGACAGGGGAGCTGAGGGCCCCCTCCAATTTTAAAAGTGTTCTTGGCCGTGAGATTGTCATGCCATGCCAGCTCACCCCAGCGTTCACACTATGCTGCTCCAGACATATGTATACGAGGCAAATTTATGGGTATGTATGAATTATATATGGGTGTAAATGGATGAAGTCATAATCCCCTATTTAATATGTATCAGATATAAAAGCATTAACACGGCCGTTTGAGCTGCCTCGCACACTCCTGGATCTCCCTGCAACAGATGCCCTGCAGTGATGCCTCAGTTCTGTTGAAGCTTGATTTTCTGCACTCACCTTACCTTTCTCTCTCAGGCTACCTCAATTTTTTACTCTCCATTTCTCCTTCTTTGTAAGTCTTTAAAAGGTTTTTTTTTTTTTCCCAGGACATGTCTAAAAAGTGGTGTGGTTAAATGCATGGAAAATCCTGTCCTTCCCTAGTGGCTCATCTCTACTGAAAAAATGTATGATGAGAGGCAAGAGAGGGGAACAGGGGCTATGGGATGGGGAAATAGTTGAGGGGTGTGAGAGATAGAGAGAGAGAAGGAAAGAGAGAGAGAGAACACTGGGGGTGGGGTAAAGCGGGGTAAAGGGTTATTGGCAGGGAGGTTTGAGTAAGATGTGGATGGACAGATACAAAGGCCCAAACTCCTCTGACTACACAATGAAGTCACTGGGTACTGACTGTGTGCAACAGACCAGCCAGATCTTTACCAACAACATTAGACATAGTGTAAAATATTAACAAAACGTACCCTTGTGCAGACAAAGACACACAAATTCCCTTCATATTATTGTTATTTTACTGAAACTATCTGTATTTGCTCTGAAAGTCCCCCTGTGCATCAGTTCAGCATGTGATGCATTGTGTTTTTGTAACAGGGCCAAGGGTGTTACAATAATTGAACTCAGATTAGTCAGGTTTTGACCTCGCAGTCGAGTTGCTGCTTTTATTCACTGCTGACTCAATCATTTCAGCATCAAACCCCTCTGACCCTTTTCCCCCTCATGCATGTCCGAAAACTCTGGACAAATATTTTCTAAGGAAATAATGAAATTCCTGAAATTATTAGGAAGAGGGACCTTATATCATCTGTTCTCTCCCTCTCTCTCCTTTCTCTCTCTCCCTTTCCTTAAACCTGGCCCCAGTGAGTGCCCCCAGTTGCTCTCATGTAGGCTTGGGGAAAGCATTTGCTGCCCTGAACCTTTTATTCATGTATATATTTCACGTCTGTTTTGAGGGAACACTGCGTCTTCACTAAGCTGCTCCTTATCCAACTTGTTATTTGAGGCAGAGAGACTTGTCCAACGAAGGTTGTAGAGATGTTATGAAACATTTTGTGGAGCTGCATATGAAATGTGCATTGGTGGTAACCTTAGTAGGCTTGTCGCGGTGGGAGCATGATCTCACTGGGGTAAATTCTTCCAGAACACTGCCAAACACCGGTGTTAGTGACTTTTAAATTGCTTCCTTTAGGCTACATTGAACATACGCTATGAGACAGATTGGTTTTACACTCAAATTTTTAATATTTTATGCAGATATGTGCTTTTAAAACATGAAACTACCAAAAAAAAAAGAAAAAATGTTGCATTGGTGCAGCTGGCTGGCTTATTTGATACATTTTAAAAATGCTGAGAATAAAATAGATTTTGTGGTTCTAATAATGTTCAAATTCAAGACTCCAAATAAAATGCTCTAATGATCTGAAAGAATAAATGACCTCATAAAAACAACTGAAAATTCTGAATAAAAACTGGCCCATAAAGAGAAACTCAACTTCAAGCTGTACCACTCAAGCAGTTTCACTTCTTTTGGAAATCAGATACTCCACTATAATCCAGAGGAAATCACAAGATGTCAAAATCAGTGGACAACTCAACTCTTTAACTGATGAAATGAAACCAAGAGTCTTTGCACAGTGGAATTTTACAGCACCCCATAACATTACAATATAAATTGCATTGCAAATATACCTGATGTTGAGTGGAAGAGAAAATATAAATAGCATACTCTGGAATTCTGCACTTCACAAAGGTTTGAGTCAATGTTACACTTTTATCCTCTTGTTTACCTGTGTTCCCCTCAGTGGGACAAATGTGACAAGCACTTAAAACAATGACGCATAACTTAGTTGGACAAAATGATGTAGCACAAAACAGTTGCCAGTCTGTCTGCATGACGTGGCAGAGTGTTGTTACTGATAGCATGCAAACAGTTTCTGTTCTCTATCTGTTGTTTGTATTGCTGTAATTTATCGGCCTGCTGACCACATGGTTCACCTCCTGTCCTCCATCACACTGATTTTCACCATTTATGTTCAGGTGTGAGTCAACAAACCCCTTTTATCCAGGACAGCGCACGCGAAACAAGACTCCACTTATTTTTCCATTACTTAGCCACTGACTTAACCATATCTGGATGGTTTGGACACAGGGTGTACTCTTTTTTTGGGATGAATGTTAATGTTAGAATTTTAATACACCTATGATCCAGACACAAAATACAAGTACAAAATATAATGCAAGCAAGTGGGTCATACAAACTGGGTCAAAACATCCAAAGAGGATCTAATTTGTGAAAGTAGGGCCGATGTCATGTTTTGTTTCTGATAAACTCATGTTTCTGAATCCATTGTGTATCTATTTCCAAAGCGTCCAAGAGCCAGAGGAAAAGAATAAACTATCACTTCAGCATATGCAACAGATTATTGGCTCTTCCAAGAGATGACTGAGCTCGTTGATGCTGTTTGCCAGGACCACCAGCCAAGCTCATAGAGAAAACTTGTTTGATGTGTTCATAAAATGAATGACAGTTTCACTGCTGGAAAGACATCTCATTGTGTTGAATGATTGCAGTCATTAGTGCTGCTGTTAGTGTTCCCAGAATGGAGACAAAACATTATGTCATGGATAGGGAAACTTCAGAATACCTGAACAGCTGACTGAAATATCAGGCTGATCTGAGAAGCTATCAGAATAAGAGAGAAAAAAAAAAGTCTTAACGCAACCAAAATAAAACAGAAAAACTGAACCAGTGAGGCTGCAATGATAAACACATTTATTCTATGCAGTATTGTATTCACAGTATTCACCATATTTAGAGCCATTGTGAAGATTTCAATATGTAATATCAAATAGAAATGTATTCACCTGCCAAGCAGCAGTCATTGTTTATTTCACCCAGGACTCAGTTCAAATAAAAAATGTGTAATTTTACTGCGGTGCAAATTGCATGACCAAGTTGTTTCATGTGACAGTTCCCTTGTTACAGTAAGTGTATTTATTCCCCTCAGCACCTGTTTGGTGCTTAGATGACATATTTTACCGTATGTTGAGATGAAGAATAAGTGCGCTCAAGAGAAAAAAAAGTACTAGGGGAAAAAAAATAAATTTTTACTGTGCTGGTTGTTACATCATTCAGCCTCTTAACAAAAAAACAAACATCCGACATGATCAAGCACAGGAAAACACTGCGGCTTGGCTTTTAGAGAATTCAACCCAAAGAGCGCTATACGCCCATTGGACTATTTATTTGCCTCTTGCACTTCCTAGACAACAACATCAACAACAGCACGGTCTGTAATCTCCCTTCTGTTGAGCAAATGTAAGTGAGCAGGAACTGCAGCAAAATTTAATGGAATGGGAAGAAATGATTCGATGGGTCAAAATTGATACCAGCCGGATTCACAGCTATTAAAAAGTTCTTGAAGCTTTGCACTGCAGATGCACAGCGCCTGTGCCAGGGCTTCTAGACACAACATTATCAAAAATTTGGTGGTCATGTCCAAATGAGCAAGTGTTGCTGTGATTTTCAGACTACAAGATGGTTTGCAGTCAAGACTTTGACACAAGTCTATGAAGGGAAAATGTTCTCCAGCCTGTGCAAGGAGAGAAGTTATATTAAACGTCTCTATTTATTTGAGCCTATTGCTTAAAGCGCCAACTGGTTTTAACCTCACAATCAATTATTCCTCCTCATTCTGTTGGTTTAAGGGCCATTACAATTGCCAATAAAAAAATTCAACAGGGACCCAATTCTGAGCTCTGTTTTCCTGAACAATAACACTACATAAGCTCTTTTTTGGCTCGGAGCACTGTTGTTATTTGTAAAACCTTTCCTTGCTAAAATGTGTGTTCACTAGGAAGAGACTATCCTAATTGTGGAGCTATTAACTTAATGTGATATGCCCTTTTTTCTTGTGTTTTCTGTTTTTTCATTATTATTTTTTGTTTTCCAGAGCCTATTTGGATGTGAAAGAGCTGAAAGAGATTCTGCATTTGGCTGGCTCAACTCACCTGAATGTCTTCTTTGCCAATTCTTCTGATGAAGATCTGGCAGGGGTTGCCACTTGGCCGTGGGACAAAGAGGCCCTCACACATTTGGGTAGAAGACAAATAATAGCACATAACGTACATGCATGCATGCATGCATGCTTGCAGACACACTCACGTGCACATCCTTAGGCACATGCACACAACCTTTTGTTGCCAGCCCAGATTGTTGATTTTGAGTAATTACTGTTCAAGCCCCAAGCAGTTTCTGTCTTCATCACAGCTCTAACAGGGAAGAAGGTGATAATGAAGCTGAGGAGGCCCATGAATAATGCATTGTCTGAATCTAACTCTAGGTCCACAATTACTTTATACTATAGTTGGAGAAGGCATTTGTGTCGCGTGAGCACTAACTTATGTGTATTTTCTCAGGTGGAATTGTGCTGAATCCTTCCTTCTACGGTACATTTGGTCACACCGACACAATGGTCCACGAAATCGGTCACAGTCTTGGGCTTTACCATGTGTTCCGTGGTATATCCGAGATCGAATCCTGCAATGATGCGTGTTTGGAGACTGAGCCGTCGATGGAGACTGGAGATCTGTGTGCAGACACCAACCCCACCCCAAAATACAAAGGCTGCCACGATCCGGAGCCGGGCAATGAAACCTGCGGCTGTCGGCATTTCACACACACACCATTCAATAACTACATGAGTTATGCAGGTGAGATGGAGCCTCCACATGTGTTTTGCCTCTCACCTGATCAAATTGTTGGAGTTCAACCTCTCGCATGCAAAAAAAAAAAAAAATACTGACATACAAAGATCACTGTGGAGGAATTTGCTGGGTCTGTGTGCATACTGAGACAAGTGTGGAATTTAGCAGGGACCTTTCATGTGGAAAACACAGCGGATGGCACATCCTTTCATGCCACTCCTTTTGTGCAAAAATTTAACTTTCTTGATGTCAGAGTTAGATTAAAAAAAGAGATATGGCTTAATAGGTGATTTTATTATATTAATATGATTGGATTTAATCGCTGCTTTCCATTCCTGTCACATATCAAACCAAACTTCAATCCTCTCCTCACACTGACCAGCTACGCCTTTCACCTGCAGATGATGCCTGTACAGACTCCTTCACACTCAACCAGGTGGCTAGAATGCACTGCTACCTGGATCTCATCTACCAGACCTGGCAACCCAAATCTAAACCTCCTCCAGTGCCAATGGCGCCGCAAGTGGTCGAGCAGCATCATAATTCCATCACCCTGGAGTGGTTTCCACCAATTTCTGGACACTTTTACGACAGGTGAAATGAGCTAGATGGGATGCCAAACATATGCCGGTGTGCATGATGAATGGAGCTGATTTAACATTAGATGATTTGTTTACAAATGAAGTGGAACTTACATTCTGCCCATTTACCCCATAATTACAATAACTTTTATTGCTGTGTCTTTATATACTGTATAAGTGATGTGTACTTGGCCTGTATCTAAGTTGGTTGCTGTGCTTGTGTGTTGGTTTCCTAGAGAAGTGGGATCAGTGTGTGATAAATGCTCTGAGGGGAGAGTTCTACTACAATACGCCTCCAACTCTTCTTCACCACGACCGTGTGACCCTTCTGGACACTGGTCTCCACGAGAAGCGGAAGGTACAGTGCAATACTAATTAATGATATAATATACTTACTGGGTGGTTGGTGTTGGGGCATTGGACAGGGTCAGTGAAAGGTGGTAGATGGTTTGCAAATTGGACAGCTCCAATTGGAACATACAGTGGTTCAAGTGCACTCTCACTGATGCTTATGATAATAAAACTATAAATATTGTCCATTCCTGGATTCTTCACTGTGCACCGAACGCCAGTCTTTAGTCAGCTCCCCGACAAAAAGCTGTTTCTACTAAAAGTAAATTTAATAGAGAAGCAAAGCCACATCCACCTCTCATCTACTGTTTACCATATGATAACATGGTTTGAGGTTTTGTCTCCTTGTTGATTTTCTGAGTCAACACTCAACATACAAAGATTTTTGGTCACTGACTCAACCCAAAAACATGCAAATGACTCACTGCATTCATGACACTTGGGCCGTGGGACAACATGGAGGGATCGAGAAGGTCGCTTCCCAGTGGGATGGTGCTGTATGGTACCACAATTCCCATATGAGGGCTCAGGTCCAAAACCGAGGTTAAAGGTCATGTCTTAGCTGTAATTCCTCATTTTTTCCTAAATTTCACTTTAGGGGGATTTGAGTGCTTGAGATAATGCTGAAATTAGCAAGATTGTAGGAAAAAAAAGCAGTTTTATCTCTTTTTTTTCTATTCTTGTCCTATTACTGAATCCATAATAGAACATTAGAACTATACAAGGACAGGCATTAGGGATGAGATATTTAAGCTATAAAAATAGTTGATCCCATCTGTGCACCTCTGATCACTCTGTAGTTCTGGCAATGGCAGCTTCAAGCATAATTCTGGATATTATGCATGTGACTGTGTGTAGCTATTGTTGTTGTTTCCCCATATAATACCCATGTGGTACACTTTCTTATGACCTCTTGCCTCTGTGAAGATCTGTAAAGCTCTACATCTACACATCAAACTACATACAACTACACATCATATGTATCTTTGATAAACCTTCTACATGCAATAACATTAAAGAGCAAGATAAAACTAACAACCTGTACAAGTGCTATGTAAGCAAGGTGTCAGGACTAAGCTATCAGTATCTTATTATTCTGCTAAAACCTCTTGAAATAACCAAACAGGTGCGTACGATGATCAATATAGAGTCTCTTTGAGGATACAAAATGTAAGATTGTTAAAAAGTGAATGGTAAACACATGATAAAAAAAGAATGGTAAAGCGATTTTGTGCATAATCGGCCTTCAGCATCCATATGTAAATATGTGGTACCTCTGTGAGGTCATGTAGCTCATCCGACCAAGGTCTATTCATTATCTCACCTTAAAATCTAAAAAACTGACAGGGCTTTCACTGTTTTGGCCCTTACTGCCTGGAACTATCCTCCTCCATATATCAAATCAGCTAAATGTCAGCTACTTCTGCCATCACATCCCTGATATGTGTGGAAATGTCATATGTGTTACACTTGTATCTATTGTTACATCGACATACAGTATTTTTTAGTTATGTGCAATTCACCTATGTACAATAACAGGACAATAAAACAAAAATAATCACATATCACATAACTCTACATTTGATTTTGGGTTCAATAGTAGGATGGTTACCCAGCCTATACCATGCATGACAACTGGTCAAGTCAAGTCACAATTTATTTATAGAGCACATTTAAAACAACCTAATTCGACCAAAGTGCTGTACAATTGCAAAAGCACAATATAGTTAATCATAAACACTACAACAAACAAAAAACAACACATTTAGATTAAAACGAGAGAATAAAAATAGATTAAAAGAGAGAGAGAGAGAGAGAGAGAGAAAGAGAGAGAGCCAAGATTGCTGGTGATGGCCAGTAGCTTCTTCTAAAAGGGACAGCCCCTCCCCCAACTTACAAACGACAAAATAAATACTGTACTTTTATAATATGGATTCCAGATGCATTCATTCATGCATACATGCAATACTCCATCTATTTTGTCTATTAATGTAAAACCAAATGTCATTCATTATCAAAATTACATTCTGCCAAATTGTAGAATTTATGTCCCTATTGCTGTTGCTTTCCTGAATGTCTGTAGGTGTGTGCGTGTTTGTGGACGCTCTATAGATTCCAAAGTCACATAACCATGCCCTCACACTGGCTATAGTGTGTGTACCAAAGGCAAGTCTGGGCTTGTCTAACATGCTGCGTGTGTAAACTGTACTCTATTTTCCCTCTTGGAAGGGGTCCCTGTTTGTGGCAGCTCCCCATTCCCTGTTAACTCTGCTTGGGCCAGCTTCTCACTGGATACCACAGCTGCCGTTCCCTGCTGCGATGGTGCATATGTGTCCAGCAGTTACTCATTTCCAACAGACAGTCTTGCAAACTACTGACTCAGAGATATTGCAAACTAAAGTATTGCCATATTATGCATTGGGATAACATCCTTAAATTGGAAGGTAAGCATGTATTTGTATGGCTGTGCATTGGTGTCTGCAGCATCCACGCATGTACATGGCACCTGTCACTGAAGGACTTGTGGGCTGTGTCCTCACACCACTTGACTGGGAAACACTCATGTGGTAAGAGAGAGCCAGAGTACCTCTCATAAATCTTTACTACTCTTTGCCCCGGAGAAATATGGCAGGAGGGAAAAAAAGTAAGAATGAAAAAAAAAGAAGAAGGCAAAAGCACACATGGATATGTATTGAAGGAAGGGGTAAGAAGGGTTGGGTGGGGTGGAAACCACCCAAGATAGTTAAGAGAGCTGCATGTGGTTAGTGACATTCACAAGGGAGGATCCTGAGTTGATTGAAAACAGCAGTGTGCGTGAATGGAAGCGAAAGGTTCAGGATGTGTATGTTCGCTATCAGATGTGTGTGGGACCATGTGTGTGTGTAGCTCTACTTGAATACACATTCTTGTTATTTTTTAAGTGCACCTTCATTGTGCACTTATAAAATAATGCTCTTGATGTGCATTTGCAGAACACTATACAAAACAGAGGTCAGGTCAGCGTCCAGACAAGGAAAACTTGGCAGTATGAACAAAAAAAAACAACAAAAACCCGCCGGTGACCCAGTGATATGCTTGGTTTTTATTCCTTGATTTTATTTGGAGCAGCAAAAAAAAAAAAAAGAAAAAAGTAAAAAAGTAATGAGGTAGGTAGTTCTCTACACATTAATGGGATCCCTGTGTTTAATTTATCACTCATTGTGTTCCATTGTTATATCACAATTGGCAAATGGGAGAACAAGTGATCAAAGAAAGAGAGTATTGTCCTCTTTCCTGCCAAGTTCATGCAAAGTACACTGACCATGTTTGACAAAATGACCTAATGTCTGATGTTGCTGAGTGAATATTTATTCAATTATAGAATTTACACCGTTAACGAACAGTGGCGTCATATCGTGAAGAGACAGGGCACATAACAGTTTTACTTTTGTTTGGTTGCAAAGTCACAAGTGAAATACAGTTGACAGTTGGTTCTTAATTGTTGCTGTCTCCTGGTGAACTTGTTCTTAAAAGCAAAAGGTTAGGTTTTGTTTAAATAAACATCTGTCTTGAAATTTTTCTTCCCGGAGTTTGCTGTCATCCACCGCCGGTCATTCATTACCCTTCTCCTCAATGATTTTCCTTGGCTGCCTTCATCAGTTCATTACGGTATGTTAGCTCCTTCAGTCAAAACAATCTGTAGGGATGTGTACCCAAAAGTAGCACCTGTGTCATCAGCTCCACATGTAAAACAAACAAACAAACAAACAAACATACACGTAAGTAAGAGCTGCCAACATCTATGACAGATTAACCTCTGCGATACCCTGTGATGTGACATTGATTCCCAGGCTGCAGAGCGTCTGTTCCTTCATAAAGTGTGTCTGTGGAGTGTCTCTGTTTGTGTGTGTCAGGGTGAAAGGGTTGGAGGGGGTTGATGTCTGCCTTCTGAGTGAGGAAGTGTGTAACAGTGTGTGACAGTGAGTCATCGATAGTGAGAGCCAGAGCCAGACACTTCTTAGAAAGCATAAAGTGTGCATGCCCGGACATATCCCTGTCTGTTTATTCGTTCGCCTCTCTGGTCTTTTTGTGGATCAGTATGATTCTTCAGAGCAGACAGATTATGCCTGGATAGTGGGCCGGCATCAGCATCAATTCTGGAGTTACATTCTGGCAAATAGTTAACGTTGATTTCCATAAGTTGTGTCAAACATTGATCATTATACCTTCAGACCTGCACAACATCAGTATTTATTTCTGTACCTGTGCATGAACAAGATTAAATCTTGTTGGCCAGCACAGCTGCTGATTATGGAATTCCCATAATAGTAATTCCTGAGTTAGTAGTGGATATTAATGTTAGAAAAATAAAACTCCTGCACCTCATTTATTTAAATTACACAGCACCAAATACAAAATGAGGGAGATACACATCTTCTACCGTATCTCAAGCTACCAGAAACAGCAGTTTCCGCACGTTATGTGACCCAGAGCACACAACCATTACCATGCATTCATTCAAGTTCCCAGTGAGAGCACAGACACAATCATAGTTTGTGTTTAACCCAGCACCCAATACATTGCTTGGGTGTCCTACCATGAAGTGTTTAGAAGACCAAGACCCTTCAATTAGATGTAGTTCATATCCTTTCATAGAGTATCTTACCTGTTTGCAGGTGATAATAACAAATGAATCATAGTGCTTTTAATGCTGAAATTTAAACCCTTTACTTGGATGGACTGCATTGTCAACCACAGATACAGTATATCATTGCATGTTTCAAATAAGTTTACATTGCCTTAGGTTACACAGTGGATGGCACCCCTATTCTGTCTCCTCTTAAATCTCCAACCGCATTAGCAACAGCGCCAGAGCAGGAGTAGGGCCCATCATAACAGCTGACATTACAAAATATTTTCAGTGGCTACAGCTGCTTTCTTTGCAAACTCAATGAAAATGTACCCATAAAGCCAGGACTACACAAAGCCAAGCTCTTGGAGTATCTTAGTTCATTCTCTCTCCTTCTCCTTCCCTCTCTTTTTCTTTGCCTTTTTTTTTTCTCTTTTTCTTTAATTCACCTCCACTCTGGCCACACACACACTTACAGTACAATAATAAATGTGTTGAGATAATGTGGCTTGGAAACCATATTCAGTCCTCACTTGATTAAACACTGGAATTTTGCATGGTGCCCAGAAATGAGGTTAGCAAATGGCTTCGTTGGTTGCCAGCTTGGAAATGCACAAAAGGAAATCGAGGGAGAACATAGTGTCTGCCGCTTGCTGGCTTCTAAAAGTGCTTGATGAATGGTAGTGTACGTCACTTGGGATAATGCAAGTTAGCTGTGTGTGGACTCCAAATATGGCTGGAGTGTGACTGTTAGAGGTTGTAATGACTGCGCTGAAGTGCAAACCCTGCACTGGGCCCCTCTCAGATGGTACACACCTCAGCTCTGCCTTTCCTCTGCAGATGGACTCACAATGAACTCTCAGTTTCACCTCTACCTTGATGCTGCAAGCCGAGTAGATACACCAAAAAGATCACTGATGCAAATTCTTTCTGTCGGTGCTCATAAAAAGGCTTTAAAATTGCTGAGAACTTTTCTGCATCATTATACGCATTTATGTTATAAAACAATCATTCATAATGTGTGCGTAGGGAACGGGCCAGCTGGCTTTGGCTTATTGTGTCTGATGAATATTTAGTGTTATGTTGTTGTAGTGGAGCCTCTGTGTTGTTTAAAAATTCTGTGTGTGACACTGTTTCCTTTTTTTTTTTCTAATTTGATCCCAACAGGGCCGCCAGATGTGGAGCAGGCCTGTGAGCCAAGTGTCCGCACCTGGAGCCCCAACGCAGGAATCGAGCAAGGTGTCGTCGGCCTGTCCGAGTGCCCTCTCCAGGGCTGCATGCTTCAGCTGGAGTTCGCCTACCCGCTGGTGCCGGACTCTCTCACCGTGTGGGTCACCTTCTTCAGCCCAGAGGAGACGGCGCTGCCAGCCATCCACAACATCGTGCTGCTGACTGTCAGTGGGAACAACGTCCCACTGGGTCCCAGTCACGTCTTTTGTGACACCCCACTGACTCTGAAGCTGGACACCAAAGAAGAAGTGTATGGGGTACAGTTTTTCACTATGGAGCAACACCTTGAGATTGATGCCACCCTCTTGGCATCCAAACCAGAGTGCATACTCTGTAGACACTGCCAACCACTACGCTACCGCCTGTTGCGCCAGCCGCCCTTCACCCATGCACCACACAGTCTGATGCTAAACGAACCTACCCGCCGATACACAGACAGGTGAGTGATCTGGTAGGTGAATGTCATTAGGCAGCATGTGTAAAACTCAGGATATACTCCCTGACATGCCTGAGTTTCGAAATAGCTAACTAGAGCCAGAAGTTTGGTCTTTGTCAAGGTTTAAAAAAGACCAGTGTATCCTCTTAGTGGAGAAAGGAAGCCATACAATACATCAGACATGCTTTGGCTGGAAACAATTGTTTTTACCCAAAGTATTTTCTTTTAGAAGTTGAGAATTGCTGAGTGGTTACCATTTAGCTTCCTGCTTTAGTATGATGTAATTAGGGGTTTTTAGACACGCCAGTAAGAAGGTGTTTATTTATCTGTGGAGACCATCCACGAAAATATGTTTTTGTAATACCAGATATCCTTTACAATGCCCCCAGGAGCGTTAGCAAGCCACCAATGCTTCTGCTGTTTCAAATCTGCTGCCCACCATTTGTTTCCTAAGTCACAGGTCAATCGCTGCCCACATTTGTTTTTTCCCATGTTCCATGAAGCAAGGGCAAACAGATGGCTTGTTGAAGGTATTATCTGCACACTGCGGTGAGAGTTTAGTGCTTTGCTTTTCATGGAATGTGCTGACTCGGTAAAGATTGTGCTATACATGGCACCGCTGTGTGTTATGCCATCTCACTATCGTGCTGTCAGCGTGGTTCACATGAGAAGGAAAGTGCTTGATAAGAGGCGAAAGGGTGAGTATGCATGTTATGCAAGATGGAGTGATGATACCTAAGTTCCAGAAAGTGTCTTTACACAACTGTCTTGGTTGAATGGCGGTGTCTGTGGAAAGCTGTCTGCAGTGGGGATGCATTTATTTTGGGGTTTTGGCACACTTCAGTGATTACTGATGTACTGTAGGTAGTTTTACTGCTGTGGTATATTTCACTAGCTGTGGTTGCATTCCAGTGGTAGTGGTCAGTGGCACTGGCTTCCTATTTTGTTGTGAGAGCATATGGATCTTGTCTCTGTTAAATGGTCAGAGACGTTTTATAGCAAGTAAGTATGTGTGTTCCAGCCATCAAACTCACACTTACACATAAAACATATATAGTGTTTTTTTTAACATACATTTATTTACCTAAAGGTATGTACAGTAACAAAACATAAAATACAAATTCATGAAAACAAAAAGAGAAAACAGACGAATAGTGATAGCGTGTACCTAATGTGTATTGTTTTCAGTTACTCTTGATTATTGTTCAATGCTTGTTAACTAGGCTTTATAGTGTGTTTATGATACTGATACATGATCATTAGCTTAGATATCTTTAAACAGCCTGTGGAAACTCTACTGTCCTCTGGAGTTTGCATATCGAAGCAAGCAAATGATTATTTCCAATATTGATAAATCTGCCTATTATTTTGGTGATTAACTGAATAAGTGAAAAATTTACATTATATAAATACAACATTTCTAACCCAAAAAACAATCAGTTTTCTGTCATGAATATCAAAAAGTCTTCATGTTTTAGAACTGGAACAAGCAAATGCTTTGTTCTTTTCCATAAAGAAATGTCTGAAATGATTATTTGATTATCTGATTAATTCTTTTGATTGAGCAATTATATAATTACCCAATCATTTCAGCTCTGTTCCAGCGCATCGCACTATTTGGGCATCTTTCAACACACTCATAATTCTTACAAGAAGATCCAACAGGAGTCAGAAATATGCCAGTGATGTTATATTCTGTGATTTGAGTTTGATGAGGCATTATAGCCTTTGGCTAGGTAATACTTCATTACAATCATTGTTTCACACAGAAAAACAGAGTTCTCACATGGTGGAGTAAAGTTCACCCAGATGTTTTGGCATGCTGAAAATCCATTGTTAAGTGTTTTGTTTCATCGCTCGGGTCCAGCTGCTGAAATGCTTTTGTTGACCACACAGTAAGATGCTTCTTCTTGCAGCATGTTTCCATGGGGCTGGACTGAGTGATGGAGGTGCTGTTGAAGGGGGGAGGCGGACTTCCTACCGTCAGGCCACTGGCCTTCACCTGAGTGGGGGCAAACTGAGCAAGAAGAACGGCTGACATCTTGGTTCATTTGGCTCCATCCATGGGTGGTCGTTGTTTGGAATGGCTGAGGGCTGGGAGGTCATGGTGACAGAGTAAATTATGGTGGGGTGTAAGGAGGCTGAAGTGGAGATAGAGGGGTGGAAGGTTGGATCAGTTGGGGGTAAATCATTGCTAAGCTCATGGGGGGCAATAGGTGAGAAGAAGAACTTTAGGGGGTTGAGAAAGTATGTAGAGAAAGGGTTGGAAGGTTGGGTTAGTTTGATCCCATCTCTGTGAGGCACCTTAGCCTATGGGCTAATCCTCTTCCTGACATGGGTGTCAGAGCTGTCATTCAGTCAAAGCCTATCTCAGAGCTGATGTGAAGACCCTCCAGCCAAAAGAGACAGAGGGCAGCTCCCCCACCATCAATACTTCCCCTCACCCCATCTGTAATTGGATGCTGCCCTCAACAGAGGTTTTCGTTGAATGGTTGAACAACATCTGAATCCTGCATTTGCGTAGTTCTCTTTTTCAGTCTTTATTTCTGTCACCTTGGACACAGCAGATATTTATAACAGAGTATTATAAGTAATACAATACTGATATAAAGTATATTATCAGTTTCCTATCCTGGAATATGGCAGGAATCGAAATCCATGAGGACTACTTTTCTTTACTCTGTATATGGTTCATATTAGGAACTTTAGAACATTTACAGTCGCTAACAACCTATAGAGAAGCAAGGGGAAATTTATGGGGAAATAAAAAGTGATGTCTTAACCTTTAAAAAAAATCTCATTTAAAGTTAGTCAATTTACATCACATTTAAATGTAGCATATATATAGGCAATAGATAAATCACACATATTCTTTAAACCCATGCATTTGCCTTTAAATTGTTCTTTTGTACGTTTTATAGGTTTAAACATTCACCCTCAGTCTGTCAGAGCGTAGGTGTAAAATTAATGGCAGTGAAACCTCAAATGCATGTCAGCTGCCACACTGACAAAAGGAGCTTTACCCTGTTTGTTGTTCTTGCAGGCCCAATCTAAGATTTCCCCTCAACTTTCGTAAATTTATCTGCTTTTCTCATCTGGGATTGCTCAGCCAAAAACAACAAGCAGCTACAGAACGGAAACACATCCATATGCATGCTCACACATAAGCCTACTGCACACATCAGTGAAGGCAGGAACACACACACAGATGAGCACAGACACACACTAACTCTCTTCTTGCTCTCAGTAGCAGGCACATACATTCGCACATGCTTCCATGTGTAATCACCTGGTACTATCAAAACACCTTTGAACGGCATATTACGGTGCCTTGTGCCTGACTTTGAGCGTGAGCCAAGATAAAACCTCTATTCCTATAGGGGTCTTAAGAAGAATGTCTGGATGCACAAAGACACACCAATGATGAAATCTTATCACGTGACACCTTGTCTGCGACTGGAATAAAATTCTTTGTAGTATGAGTTGCATATCAGACCAGTTACATATCTTATCTAATCAGCTGCAGATGGATTTCTGGCAGAAGATGTCAAACGACTGTACCACATCAAATGAGACCCTGAGATGATGCTGGTCATCAGCTCTTTCAAAACTTTACCTCCCTGTCACTCTAAATGTTGGTCTTGTACTGTCGTATATCCCACCAACTTAGTTCTAAGGGATGAAAACCTCATACAACTGCATCACTTATCTTTCATTCTTCCCTGCTAACAAGAGCCCCAAACACAGCGTGGACATCAAACATGGACATAGTAGTGTAGCACTAGCACTATTAACCCTACAGGGCCAAAGGTGCATTATGATGCCAGGTTAGGTTGCTTAGCAGCATAGTTGAGCCCTCAGTACAGTGCTGATTGTAGATTGGTGGAGTACGTTAAGAATATGCCCTTGTTCTGCACATCTCTAACTATACAGTCAACTCAGAACAGTCTTAACCTTGTTGGAAACAAAAACACCTAAGAAGGAATCTGATCTTCTTATCGTCGTTGAGTAACTTAAATAGCATCAGTGGGTAGCTTTGTGTTTTCCCTGTCCCCAAGCTGCTAGATGTATAATGAGAGATCCCATTATGCAGAGTTGTAGGCTTTGTTAGTGACCTGAACAATTAGTTGGGTGAAGTGCTGCCATGACTCAATTGGGAACCCTTTGCCTAGGAATGGTGTTTACCTAGATGCTTCGAGGTCAACCCCATCTCCTCTGTTTACTGTACATACAACAGATTTGCAGCAACAAGTGTATCTTGTCAGAAGCAAGGGGATGTTGTTATAGCGTGGCATCCACACTACTCCAATGGCTAACTCAAGGGTAGTATAGCAGCTAGGATGGACAGAGATTGAGACCTTCAGAGATTACGATGTAGGTGCCGAAATCAACTCCCTGATTGTCTCTTATCAGCCTTGGCCGCCAGTGTACAATGGCTAGCAAAAGTAACTGGATGCCCCAGTGCACAAATAACGAAATCCCATCATGTGACACCTTTGTCTAACCAACCTTGCTGTTTTGGCTAGCAGCTGTCGTGAAGCTAAATTCAGAATTTAAGCGTGCTACAACTGCCATTACTGTTCCTCATGCATTGCATTTTAGGCAAATAACCACTTTCAGAGTAGACAGTATGCTTCTTATTTACACCAGCGTGCACATGCCCATTGTACGTGAATGGTCATGTGATATGTGTTTTCAGGATGGGCAAGGATTATTCATTATCCAGAGCTTCATCTGGCCTTAAAAGCTTTATTCAGGAGAAAAGTTGTGGTGTCTGGTTAAAGAAAACATTTACAGTGGGCTTCTACTGGCGCTGCCAACAGGTTTGCAGTTCTTAGTCTCGATAGACTTACGAAGAGAAAATCAGCGTTGACTGTTGGCGTAAACCACAGCCTGCGGTCTGGGAGATCGTGGTTGTGCGCTTAGTCATTCACCTCGACTTCCCCTCTTTTTGTGGCGGTATACCAACATTATGTGACTTCCACCTTCGCTGCTGAAAGAGGACTGTCGTTAGTCTTCAGATAGTAAGACGTCCCTTGTTAGCAAAATGTAAACAGACAACTCATGCAGTCATTTTTCAGGTGTCTTTGGTCTCCACATCTCCAGTAAGTGGCTACAGTAAGTTGATGTGATCTTGATTTTCACTATAATTGGAGAATACCTGTGGGAAGCTACATGGACTAAACCTCGGGATAATGAGGAATAGATGACTGTTACCTCATCATTTTTTCCACAGATACCCCTAAGTCCTATTTCTACAATTTCTCTTTGATGAAATCACCATTTACTCCTCCATTTTCCTTATCTGTTCCTCATGCCATTTCTTTCTCTATGTATTTTCCTATTCTTTACGTCCCCTTATCTCCTTCTCATGCAAATCCAACCACTTGACTCTTTCTTTTTGCCTCCTCTTGCATGACCATGTCTCTCAGTGTGGTCTGATCAGTCAGAGCAATTACTTCTCTGTGCACTGGATTACCAAGAGTATCTACAGTATCATAACCATTATCCACTAAAAGGAAATTCATGTGCTTCCTTGCTGCAAAGAAATATCTGCCTCTCTCTTCTTTCTGTCTATTTTTTGTGTTTGCTCTCCTCAAGATAAAGTCTCCCGCAGCTTGACTTTTCCAGGGGCTAAACTAATTCAATTAGAGGGGGCATGTTTGAGTGTAGCCTGGAGTTGCACCAGCATGAGCCAACGCTGCAGAAAAGGACATAGTGTAGTATAAAAGCGAGTCTGTCAGGTCAAACATTCTGTGTTGATAATAATAAAGCCAACATAAATATCTCATCCTAGGCACGAATTTTGCTGTGGGGTAATTCACTTTGTTACTTGATCTTTAGGTTCATTGGTTTTTATGCTTGGGACAACACGGCTAACTTGAACTTGGTCTGCTTTTGTCTGCTGGGAATGTGATGAACAAACACAGGAGAGATGGAGAAATGAAGATGAGGGGGGGGGGGGGGGGGACAAAGCCATGTACCATAACCAGTCATGTCCTGAAGAAAACTGCTCTGATATAAATCTGTTTGTTTGTTTTTTATTACACAAATCACGAAAGGCAAAGCACGGGAGCATATACACATAAGAAGACACACACACACATGTACATCCTTCATACTGCTGGGAGTGTATATGGGTATACAGAATATCTGCTGAATGGTTTGACAACACGCTCATCAACGTTTTGCTGACCATCACTGAGACTTTGTTTGATTGCTGCCTTTAGCTTTGGCTTTGTGCTTGGCAGTGTTGTATTGTGCTGCACTGCACTGGTGTTTATATGGCAGCAGAGGGAACAGTGCTTTATCCCTGTGTACTCTTGTTCAAGCTGGAAGTCCATAGGTGGGAGGAAGTTGTGCATTGCATGTGTGAGTATAGGAATGCGTGTGTTCGTGCAATACTTGTTGTGAGAGCCTCTTTGTTTAAATGGGGATACTATATGAGTCCACTTATGCCCTGCGGTACTGTATCCTTGCATGCTTGTCACTGCATTCACAGCGTTGCAGAGGGCTCTCCAAAATTAGGTCTACAGTACTTGATGGTCCATATGAAATGATCTATGGATGTTCTTCCTATTTACCCTCATTTACTGATGCTGTTCCCCACCCATACAGTATACCTAATACACCTAATCATTTTTACTCATGTACTTAACCAATACTAGCCATGATTATACACAATTATGCATTCTTTTCCCTGTATGTGTTGAATAACATAGCGGACATACTGTATAGCGTACATTACACTCATTTTCTCTATATTGCTGATTGCTGATTTTTGAACTTAAAACAAAAAATTCCACCTCAAGTTACACTGTCAATAATTATTTTTCTTTTTGTTTTACTTTCTTTCCTCAATCCATCAAAGTTAAATACTGTCCCAACATGAGCAAACATCATAAAAGTACACAACAACAGTCATCAAAATATATATAAAACAAATAGAACGTGCTCCTGTCAGTTAAAGGAGCCAAATGGGATTCCCTTTGTAATCTAGAGTAGTAATAAACTGTCATTCAAAAAGTAGGGAAGTGGAACAACGTTAATACATGAAAATGGGAAATGGGAACAGTGGTGTGTGGAGGACAAGCTTCAGACAACTATCTGTCTAACTGTAATCTACAACTGACACCTACATAAATCAATGATTGAAGAGATTTATAATTCATTAGAGTGAGAAGTCGTCCCAGTCAAAATTTGAATTTGAGAAGTTAAGTCACCCCTTGGTTGTCACTCTTCATACAATACACACACAAACATGCAATAGCACACATGCACACAAAATGTTGGGTCAAAAACTCTGAAAGCCAAAGAAAAAGAACTCATGAACGAGAAACCATGACCATAAGCGACAAATCAAAACTTCAAGTGAGAAACCAAAACTATAAGCAAAAGGAAAAAAAAAAGAATCCAATAAGGAAAGAAAACTGTAAACAATACAGTTGCAAATGAGAGTGCTGAAGTGAAGATCAGTTATCCGTTTTCTGTTGTTTAAGATAATTAAAACAGATCAATGCAACTTTACAAACTTTGCCTTTACTGTACATGTTTTTCCTATTCTTTTTCGGAAGCGTGTTAATGTGAAACATGAAAGCAGGCTACTCGGCCCTGAGCTGCATGTTTCTTTTTATTCTGAGCGATTAAAGCAGAAGATTTTTTGATGAGTCTGAGCAGACCCTCGATGTATATCATTTACTGGATCAGTGGCTCACAGGAACGAGTACGCCTGCTTATAGTTTAAACAGGGACGGAAGCCAACAGAACGTAATGGCAATACAAGTAACATGTAAGGCCAAAACAACAGATCAGAGATTAAAACTAAGTATTTATAAAAATCAGGGCAACTGATGTCATGACAGCACCCTCACTTGCACTTATGTTGTTTCTCATATACAGTTTTCTTTTCTTTGGTTTTGTTTTGTTGCTTTGCTTATGGTTTTGGTTTCTCATCTACAGCTTTGATTTGTTCTTTTTTTTTGTTTATGGTTTTGGTTTTCTCATTTATGTTTTTTTTTCCTTTCAGACTTTTTTTTCAGACTTCCTTATCATGGTGACTCAAGAAACCATCATGGCGACTTAACATCGGCAAAGTGAGTAGCCCCCCAATATTTCTCCTGTCCATTGTGTATTCATCATGATGGTTCCTTGAATCACTATGATAAGGAAACAGAACTGGACCCACAAGTGGGTAAACGCACGTTTATCAGCGCGTGACCGGATAGGTAGATGAGTGGAAGTGTGTGCTCAGACAGATGTTTTTATTTATGCTGGCTAGTTTAGATAGTAATAGATTGCTGCAACACACGCACACTCACAATAACAGAACAGCAGTCCCACCAACCCCTTTCTCCACAGGCCTGGTCCGAGTCTCTTTCTCAGAGCACGATCTTTCACTCTCTCTTTCTTTAACTCTGGTTCTTTATCTGACGTTTTTCTTCAAGGCTTCACGTAATCCCCAAAATATGTGGATTTACTGTGATTTATGTCTCTCTCTCTGCGCAGGGATGTTGTGCCACATGTTGTGTACACCTACCAAGTCCAAACCATCTCCAGCCGGGGTGAGAGTGAGCCCTCCCCACTGCTGGTGCATGAACTGGGGTCGCCTTACTGCGGGGATGGACGAATCCAGAGGTAATTTGCATCCACACACAATAAACAATCTATACCTAAATACATGCATACACCAAGCTATATAACTCCTAATGTGGATTAATTTGTTATTCATCCATGTATATGCATGTTTTAAGTGCGTATCTCTTCTATTTTAGCTCCAAAGGAGAGGAATGTGATGACATGAACTCGATGAATGGGGATGGCTGCTCCAGTCAGTGCAAGAAAGAGCCTTTCTTCAACTGTATTGGTAAGTGTTGTGAAGGATAACATCCCTCATGCCTGCAGTCGCTGGTTTATCTCTCTGCAAAGTGTGGACAGTTGGTTTGCTGTTAGTGTACCTTTGATCAAGGTATTTAACCCCTTACTTCTCAAGCAGACCCACTCCGTTGCCGTCAGTAGTAGGATGTGGTTGTAATACAGAGTGAAGGATTGCATGTGCAGGGAATGTACTGTATACAGGATTAATATGATCTGGAAAGAGTAGAGTGCAGCTCTATTTAATCTAATCTAACTAGAAATGTTATTAAAAATCTAAGGAAAACTACTAAATGAGTATTATTACATGTTGTGTCAAGCCCACTTTTAAAGGACGATAACCTGAAGAAGATTGACTGATGAAGTTCTAAACGTATTTAACTGCTGATAAAATAAAAATGACATATTAAATGACTTGTACATGCAGCATTCATTAAGTTAATGTTTGACCACCAGTTTTCTACATAACATTACATAACGTAACATAACTTTTTCTCTGTGCTATGATGTTAGTGTCTTTTTGGATTTGACTGACAGTTTTCTTGCATTATATCACAAAATAACAGGCCTGTAAAGTTTTTGATGAGAACCACAGGCGAATATTGTGAATGAACAGATTTGACATCTGGGCATCTCTTATCCAAGTACCCCATGCGTTTCTTTTCTCAAAAGACAGAATAATAAGAATGCCATTAGATATCATAATCACTTTCACCTGTGTAAAAAAAAAAAAAAAAAAAATCTGGAAATCATTTTTTTTTTTTTTTACAAGGCTGAGTGATCTTATTTTACATAGCTGAGTGACTGGCATATCCTATGTTGTTTTGTTTTATGAATAGATGGATGGTTTCCCATCCAGTTTTCCTGCTGTCTGAGAATCATTTAGCTCCCCTGTTGCGATTGTGTGTGTGCATGCGTGCGTCTGTGCATGTACAATACATGCATGCATGCACACACATATGTGAGCCTCTGTGAAGTGGCCACTTAATCCCTGTCAGATTGCTGGATGACTGCATTGGCTGTGCTGTTTTTCCACCAACTGCAGTGCTCAGGGAAGTGTGTGAGTGTGTGTGCACATTTGTGTATGTGTGTGTGTGTGTGTCCGACACTGTCTGACATAGTTGTAGTTTTGCACAGAAATCTGACACTATAATGACGGGACCTTCTGTCCATCTGTCTGTATGTGTGAGAGAGTGCCTGCTTGTCAGTGTGCTGGAGAGTGAAAGAGAGAGCTGGATGGAGAATTGACACTAAGTATACAACAGGGCCAGCGTGCTACAGTTTGGATGAGCTTTAATAGGCTATTCACACAACTGAGCCGAATTATATCTGGAATTGATGAAATCGACAAGTTCTTTTCACATGACCCTACCTGGCATTATAGGCTCATTGGCCATGTCTCAACAGGGCTTCAAGCCACAGAAAACACAGGTGCAGATAAAGCATAAAGGAAATGTAATATGATTTTCTTAAGCCATATTCACATATTCCTTCTATCACCAGAAGTGATAATTTTGGAAGGTATGAATAAATGAAACAGGTACAGTTTATTTTTCCAGCTTCCGCACCTTTCTTTTCTCTGTCTCTATCCATCTTTGGTCAACTCATCACTCTCTTTCTGCAACTGCAGAGCTCTCTCTCTTCTTCCTTTTTTTTTTTTTTTTTTTACCCTTGCACTCAATCACCTTTCCACTTTTTCCGTTATCTGTTTATTCTATCCCTGTCCAAATTCTAATACTGTAGCAATACGCATTCTCCTTTTCCATCCTTTCCCTCCTCTTCTCTCTTTAGCTCACACTCTGCTCTGTTACTCTTGCAGCTTTCACGAGCCACTGTTCGAGCTTCCTCTTGTCTCAGTCTTGCTCCCTTCGCTTCTTCTCTGCCTCTGTTCCTGCTGAGTGAGTGGCGGGAGCGTATTCTGTATGCCCCCTCAGTAGCCCCTCGTTTCACCATTGCCAGAGCACAGAACTGACTTGAGTTTTTGGCTGTGCTGGGGAGGGCTGGAATTTCGAGGAGGAGGCCCCGGCCAACTTGGCACAGAATGCCGCCTTTCCCCCTAACTGGAACCCCACCGGCTGACACTGCTTTAGCTGAGAGCTGAGAGCAATGAGGCCCAGGCAACCTCCCTGCTCTGCTCCCCTCTCCTCCAGTCCATAAGCTTCCAGTTCCAGACCTTAACTCCGGGTGGGATGTCTGGAAAAATTACTGCTGTATCTTTCTTTACCTCTTGACTTTGTCTGGTTCCCCCGCTGCACCCCCTCCGCTCTCTGTGTTTGTCTCTCGCGCTCATTTTATCGCTCTCTCCTTTTCATTCTTCCTTTTTGTGTCCTTTACTCCTGACCTTAACATATTCTCTCATCTCTGCCTCACACACTCAAGAATTTATCCTATTTTTCCCCCATGCACCTCTATCCCCTACCTTCCTCTCCTATTTTTTTTTTTATCTGTTCCTCTCCCTCTTGACCTTCCAAAATAACAGAGATAAGGTTAGAAATCGTATCCCCGAGGATCAGGGGGTATGAAAGTTCTATAAAAAAGGATGAGAGAAGGGGGGGCTGGTAGTAAAGGTTGGAGTTTGTAAAACCTCACCTGCATGGAGCTGTATAAATGAAAACATGCTAGACACGGAAGAGGATGTTGGAAGAAGAGAAGAATCTAACCAGCTGACATCCTCACTTTACTTAAAAAGTCACACATCTAATACTTTATTCTACACACTACAGTAGCTTATCTCTGTTCTCTTTTCACTTGCAGAGGAGCCCAGCATGTGCTACTACTATGATGGTGATGGAGTGTGCGAGGACTTTGAGCGAGAGACTGGTGTGAGAGACTGTGGCCTCTACACCCCCAGTGGTTTCCTGGACCAATGGGCTTCCAATGTCGAGGTCTCCCATGAGCACAAGCCCTACTGCTCTGGTGAGGTGGCTGCTGGATACCCGGCGGTTACAAAGGTAAGGCATGCACTGCATAGCATTTAATGAACATTACAGTTCCCCTCAATTAAAAAAGCATAAACATAATGTGATGTCAGCTTTCAATTTAGAGGTTAACAAGTGTTAAAATTGTCCATATGTAGACACAAAAGCAAATACTTACTATACATGCCTCAAATTTTGCACAACACTTACCAAACAACAACAACAACAACAACAACAAACAGCCTATTTTGCTGGATTACCTGTTAAACAATTTTAGAGACTTGGACATTTAATTAGATGTCTCCCATGGTGGCTGCAGAAGTTTGTTGCTCTCATTAAAGTAATGCTTATTGAAGACAAGAGAAGAAGCCATTGATTCCACCTAAGCCTGGTGGAAGCATTGATTTGTTGCTGTTGCAATGCAGAGTGGGCCTGATTGCCTCAAACATTAGGGTGAGACAGACAGACAGACAGACAGAGACACACACACACACACACTCACACACACACACACACACAGACAAAATCCTATTTATCCCCTCTACCTAATAACTAAGGCTTGTTGTTAAAGTATACTATCTTCTTTAAAGACACTATTTATTATATTATTTGTCGAGTCTCTTGATAGTTTTCAGAGTATTTGCTATTAAAACCAAATGTTGCTTACTTTGATGTTGAGAGTGACATCAATATCCATTGTTAAATATTTTATGATCACAAATATTTTAACCCTACTAAGGGGAGATGTTTTGTCGAAACATTATGAAGGCTTTTCTCCTCTTCACTGACAGTGCTGTCTGTCTCTCGGAGGCATGTGTATGATGTTGGAAGTGTGTGATGTTGGAACTGGAGCTTGTTCCCACTGCTGATGATGCATTTTACAAGGCCAATGTACTGGTTATTCTCGAACAGCTGTGGTCAGGTGCCTTGCTCAAAAACACTTTGGCAAGGACTTATGCCAGCAGAGGTGGGAGATTAACCAACAGCATCGAAAGCATTTGATATTTATATGGCACTGCTTTGGTCTGAGCAAAAAAAAAAAAGAGAAAAGGAATGTGGTCCAACTAACAACATTGCAGATGTTTTATTCTCTGAGAAGAATGAGACACCAGTGGCACATGTCCATATAACCATAAAGAAAGGATTTCTGCTGTGAAGGACACATTGTTCATACAAAAAGTACTTTTACTGTGGAGAACACACTGTTCCCCAAGGGTCATATGTGATGAGATCACCTCGTTACAAGGCCACTGACTGTACACTCTATGTGAACACACAAGTGCATGTGCATGTGTGGAAAATATGCAAACACAGGTTAACAAAACACAACGGTCTTGTCACTATCTGTCTCCCCGCCTCCCCTTTTCACACTCCCCCTTCCTCACATCACCTATCCAGGAGACTGGGGGTTGAAAAGCTCATACGCACAGTTACGTCAATAATAGTGTCTTCAAAGCCCATTCCTCTCACCAACATCAGTACATGTTGAGGCAATCACTCCGGTAACATGTGCTGCAGCAGCTTCAATGCCTTCTCCTCACCTCCAAATCATTTGAACATGTACGCACACAAACAGTCTACATACACACAAAGTCTTGCACACTGATGTGCATGTGGTAGTCCCCTGGAAAACAAAGCAAACCTAACATGGCCTCAAATGACTGACTTGAGACACTTGTTCAGGCATTGCTCCTGAGCAGTTGTGCAACTGGATACATGTGGCTATGGCGACTGTCCTGAGGGCTCTAGCCACAGATGAAGAATGCGAGGATTGGTCGTAGAGATGGAGACCAGGCAAACAGGCTTGACATCATCCATGGATCCAGTTAAAATATGACCACTTTAGAACAACATGTAAAACACCACAGTGGCTGATCAGTAGCACAACAAAGTTATTGAAGATCCGATCTGTTTTGAGGACTCTTTCGTGGTGTCAGGCCAGTTGGTATTATAATTGCTGTTTTGCTGAGAGTTGCTCTTGATGGCACCCAGGAGTCTACCCATAGATCGCCCAACGGACAGTCATTTTCAAGGAACTTGATTCCCCATCTTAGAACACTTTGTTTCAGTTTTCTCAGTTTGTGGGTGATTGTTTACGTCACGGGTTAGATTTTCCTGGGTGACCTTCAAGATTGGTTGCTGAAAAGGGATGACAAAGGCATTCGATTTGATAATAACCAAGGGATCCAAAGTCCAAGTTTCAGATCCGCATAGTTCCAAACGATGGTATACTGTTGATCTATGATCTTTATTGAGATGTTGATGCAATTTTTCTGAGCAGTGTTGTCTGCCAAAAGCACTGTGGCTTTGCTGATACAGACTCAAACATTGCCCTTGACGGGAAGTTAGAAAACTGTTGTGGTAATAGACTGCTTGGCAACTTTGAGATGACTGTCATCAATACTAAAATGGCGACTTCAGCTGGACTGCGAAGCTTGTTTTTCTGTACTCAAGGGAGACAACGCTGAATACATTACGTGTTGTGTACTCTCTACTTGACATGGAAAAAGAATCTGAACTTAACTCAAGAAGTCACTTCGTCAGAGCTTCTATACAGTACGGTATGTCGGCTTTGATGAGAACATGCAGTAACCAACTTATTGACATTAAAGCAGATATCAGCTTCACGGCCGTTTCGGCTAATGCTGCGTTCAAGGCAGGCTTTTGAAACCGTAAGTTACAGCTTCAAGTCACAACTACGACTTGGTAGCGTTCCAGGTAACCCGTAGCTCGTGTTTTTACCATCCTGTTGTCTGTGAAAGTTCCCTATAACGGCCACTCGTAACTTCCGACCCGTGAACTCGTACCAGATCGAACTGGTATGACTTCACAGGAAGGAAAAACACAAAGTACGAGTTTCTTTGAACGCACCATGAGTTAGCAGCCCCCGCCCTTGTCAGGCATCAATTGGTCCTCGTGCTACGTCACCACATTCACGCGCATCCCTTGGCTGCACACACAGCCCTTCATGCCGTTCTGCCTCCTGATTGGATAACACTTGTATCCCACAAGGAAAATTTTCTCCTCGGGTTACAGCAGAGCAGAGTGACGGAGAGACTCGTGTTTAGGCTGAAATACTTCATGTAAGTGATTGCTGACGGAAAATAGGACTATTTAGGACTTATATTAACAAAAACATTCCACTGATATCTGCTTTAAGTTTACTTAAGTCTGATTGAAACATGGTTGGATGTCGGTATGAGTATTCCCTCTGTAGTAACAGACCAATAATAACAATACTAATAAAACAATAATTACTGAGAACAAATCCAACTGACTACAGATTTATCGAGTCATTTCAAGGGAACTGGTCGTTCTGTAGAAATAGACATTTTACTGTACAGTAGTTACTTTTTTTCTTGCTCTTATCCTTCAGATTTTTCTGACAAAGTGGATAAACTGTAGCCCTTCCAGAATCTGCTGGATGGAAAAAATTGCATGTTGAGACATGGCTGGGGCTCTAATTTCATGGCTAGGCGCAGGGTGGTGCAAGGGGGGCGCAGTGATAATTTCGTCCGGCAAAACACCGTGCGCAGCGAATTTGACAATTTGGTAGACTGAGGTGCACCGATATGGGTGTGGTGGCGCAGTAGGGGAGGTGTCGACGGATTCATCTTGGTGCAGTGACAATTTCCAAAAGCTCGCCAGCTCCAACCGGGTCTACTCTCGGCGCACGACGAAGCACAGGCGGCGCAGTGGTAATTTGGCTGACCAGCGCACATGTCACAAAAACAGGCAGGTTTCCAGAATGTCAGGCACATTTAAATGCAATAAATAATCACAACAACCACTATTTAATGTAACTATCTGAATCAGCACATAAATTTGTATCTATATCAACTGTCCCGTCGCATCTAATGAGAGATCAAAGGCTGTTGGTATGCATAATGGAAACTTGACCTGAGTGAATTAACTCAGATGAAAGCGGGGACAGACTGGGACTAAAAAGCAGCTGCTGATGAGGGTGGATGACTGCATGTCGCTGTGTTGACACTACGCACTGTGCCGTTGTGATGATCCCATTTATGTATTTACTTATTAATTTATTTGCAGGTGTGCGGCCGCATCGCCACACAGCCGTAACGAAAAACTAAAAACAAACAAACTATCCTCTCTCTCTCTCTCTCTCTCTCTCTCTCTCTCTCTCTCTCTCTCTCTCTCTCTCTCTCTCTCTCAGCCAACCACAAACAGCCCCAGCACCAAATAGTGAATATATTCGGCATCTCCCATCTCAGAAAATTCAAAAGGTGCAGCCCGGGCTGCGCTGGGCTGCGCCATTCACAGAAATTGCAAGTGTGCCTGAATAGCACGCCGCACCTGCACTGCACCACGCCTGCCCATATATCTTCTCTCAATACACAAATGTTGAGAGCGTTGAGTGACCATGCATAAATAAGCTTAAGGTGACCCTTCCAGGAGCTTAGCTGCTGCTGCTGAAACGCCTCATGGGTTAAATAGTGCAGTCATTCTCTGTTTATTAACCTCTAAGGAAGTGAAATTATGACTGTGATACAAAATATGCACAGAAACATCCTTACGCTGGAGAGGATCAATGTCAGAGATAAGGGCTGTTGTTACGTCATGAGCACTCTGGACCAGGTTTTCATTAAGGATATCTCTGTACTTCACCACTGGGATAATATTGGTCAGGTGATTTGTACTCCCAGTCCCTCCAAAACATGATGCTTAGAATTAAACAGACAGTTCAAGTTTAAGTTTTCTGGCCGTTAGACCAGAAAAGCTTGAAGTCCAGACCTGAACCTCAACGCAATTATTTTTCTAGGCTGTGCCGTTTGTTTCTTCAACTTCATGGTTGTATATATACTTTATATATTTTTTTCATTTTGTTTTAATGCAATAGCAGTGGTGAGACCTCCTATGGACAGGTTTGTGCTTACCAGAGGTAAGTTTCAATGTCAGTATGTGAATGAGATAGTTTAGCTTTTCTTTTTTTAATGAATATGCAAAGACGTCCATATTTCTATTTTTAATATAGGGTTGGTATTGAGTCTATTTTAGCTCCTGGCTGCAACATAACAGAGGAGGACTGAATACTTTCTGAATGCACTGTAGAGTATCCTCTCAGTCAACCACACTCCCGAGACAATGTCATTACTGCGGCATGAAGCCAAAATGACAGTAAAGTTCTCTGCTGGAGTTGATGTCTGGTTAACCACTAGCATTCATCCCACAATATGTACCATTATTGTCCGTCTCGTGCTTGTTTGTGTGCTGGTGTGTGTGAGTGTGTGTTCGTGTGGGAGAGAGATGAATAAAGAGTGAGAGGCAAACTGAGGCCCAGAAAGAGGTTATAAGTGCATGGGGAGTGTACAAAGAAAACCAATATTAAGTGTCTAAGCAAGGTGTTGGGCCACCACAAACCACCAGAACAGATCCAGAGCCCCTTGGTTTCTCCAAATATCCTGATCTCTGCTGGATGGATGAGCTCCCTGAAAGGCATTCCCCCATTTCTCAGGTCGGAGTACAAAATGGACTAAGACCTGGAGCCTTATAATAGATTAATTAAAAAAACTTCAGAGTTAAAGGGCAACTTCGGTTATTTTCAACCTGGGACGTTTTTCTGTATATGTGAGTGATGGATAATACTTTTATTGGTCGCTGCAGTATTGAGCCGGGCAGGCAGCCTGCAGCCCAGCTAACGCTCTACCACGGGGCAAGTGGCTCCTGTCAAAGTTCGCCCTATAAAGGGGCATTTTTTTCAAACTGACAGGCTCAGATAGTTACAATGAGTGTCCGACAACATACTAGAAAGGAGAAATTATCGTATGTTTCTACCTTTAGCACGTCTCTTCTTCTTCTGACTGGCAGCAGTCATCCCCGGTCAAAGTGGTCATAGCAGACCCTGTGGTCGGCACGGCGCAGTGCATGACAGGAGTGTCAGCATCCATTTGTAGCACAGCTAACTGTTAGCCCTAACTTGCGGAAGTTCTGTGAAAGCTGCGCGAAGAGCAGCCCAACATTTTGTTGTTACAATTTGTAAATTCTCCGGTCGTCTCTCTTCACCTCAGTCAGGTAACAGTATTCCCCACCGGTGTTTTGCCGCGAGTTATTGCGAGATTTGAGAACGTGATTTCTAGCGTGGTGAGATTTGGACACAGATCACAGCAAACAGTGACCTCCAGCTAAAGGTAGAGACTATTACATTCATTTCTCCTTTCTAGTATGTTGTCGGACACTCATAACTATCTGAGCCTGTCAGCTTGAAAAAAATGCCCGTTTTTAGGGCGAACTTTGACGGGAGCCACTTGCCCGGTTGAAGAGCATTAGCTGGGCTGCAGGCTGCCTGCCCGGCTCAATACTGCAGCGACCTCAATAATTGTATTATCCATCACTCACATACACAGAAAAACATATGAAAACAGGGCCCAGGTTGAAAAAAAAACGAAGTTGCCCTTTAAGAATGGAACTACTCTCCCAAACTTTGCTGTAACACCATGTTGTCAAACACTTGAAAAACTGGATTCACAAATAAGCCAGTGCAAGTTGTAGTAATTAGTTTTATCAGAAATCAACAGCACATTGTCCTGTCTTGCTAAAAGCTCACTTCTTCCTTTGTGGTTTAATTCAATCATGCTCCAGTGTTTATGGTTCACTGGTCTTTGGTAGAGGACCAGAGATGTGCCGCCTTGATACAGAACAATGCTGAAGTGTAACTAACTCTCTGTGTGTCTGTGAGCATTTTATGTTCTGAATAAGTGTGTTGGGGGTGAGGAGAGCTGATAGTACATCATTTCCTTCTGATCTAGTAAACAAGTCCTGTATTGGCTTTGTGTATCAGTTCTGTTTGATGTGTAAAGACAGTGTTTCTGTGTGTGTGTGTGTCAGTGTGTCTGAAGGAGAGAGAGCAAAGCGGGCAGCAGTGATAGGGATCTTTGCGGATGCAAGAAAGCAACAACAGCGCAAGAAGGCACTTGAGGAGAAAGAGAGATCATGTATCTGCACGGGATCTCAAGTGCTATGCACTTTTGTTGTGTGTGTAGTATATTTCCAATGTAAAACACACAAACATAGAGTGATGTCAGGACACATTATTTATCCATTTAATGCAGTGATCAATGAACTGAATGTTATATTTTGAATGTTCATACATCAGAGCAAAGCCAATGAGAAGGATGGGCAAATGCTCCCACATTCAAACCACTGCTGAGGGAGAGTTCGGCAACATAAGAATAAATGGTGCATGGAGCCATAAACACATACTGACCATTGTACACAATGGCTTAGTAGGCTGCAGTCCACCTTAAAGAATGTAAATGTGTGCTATACATTTGCAAGGATGACACATGTTCATTTTTGGGTCAATGAATGTGAATTGAACTAAACCACAGTGGTAGCTGTGTAGGTAGAGCAGGTCGTCCACAAATCAGAAGGTCAGTGGTCATACGATTCCTATCTCCTTCAATTTGCGTGTTAGAAGATACTGAACCACAAATTACCCTTGACAGCTGTTTCATTAGTGTATGGATGTGGTGAATGAATGTGTATGTGAATGAGCGAACGCGGTTTGTGCTCTGAATGGTCTCTAGACAAGAAAAGTGCCATATAAGTGTGGTCCATTTACCACTAGCGCTGTAGTTATGTTGTTTTGTACTTGAACATACGCAAAGGGTGATTACATGATGAAACAGGGATCCGAGCCAAAAAAGAGTAAAAGAATAACATGCAGATTGAGAAAACAGAAGAGAGGTTGACATTTGCAAATTGCAATAAATATTAAAGTGCACATGGCAATCAAGTACTGTTAAACCAGGAACAATAATGAATGATATATAACGATACATTATATGATGGCTGAAATGACACAGGGAATCAGAATCATAAATGACAAATGACTGATGGGTGAACAGATGTGGTTAGTGGTTGTAATTGGAGGTACAACAATCTGGAAATTAGTTTGACCGACAGTCTTACTGCAGTCGAAAGAAAATACATCACTGAATAAAAATTATTGTGAGAGGAGAACATGGTCCAAAACCATTGGCCATTCCCACATTAAAATGTCCTCAAAATGAGCAGTTTGATCCAATCAAAATACCATATGGACACCAGAGAATGTATGAAGTTAATAAAGTTGAGACATATTAATGATCACAAAAATACCTAACTGCCAGTATAAAATTCTATCCAGGTTTAATAGCTGTGTTGTTTTTAAACTTTTTGTTCCCTATTTCAATGTCAGACTCATTACAGCATGCTGAGGAGGACCTCTCATTTAAAATGTAGGGTTACCTGTGAATACAGTAAGGCGGCTGCATCTTATTTAAAATACTCTCCTTCCTCTCTTGATCCTGCACACACACACACACAGGTACATGGTTAGAGACACACAGGCAAACACACACACTCACAGTGCCGACTCCATGCAGGATTGTAGGGCAGGTCCATAGGGGACTGAAATGTACTACTGCTGTCTTTGTGGAGCAGAACATAATGTTCCCCCACTACCACACCATGGAATATGGTGAGCCAGCTCAACTTGCTCTAGGGGGATTGGATTGGAGAACTGGCCCTAGCAACTAACCTGTACGTGTGCGTCTCTCTATGTATGTGTGTGTGTGTGTGTTTGTGCCTATGTGCTTATATACATTTATGTGTGCAGTCTGCCTGCCTGCGTGTACATGTGTGTAGATGATTTTGTGTGCAGGGAGGGGGCATGTGCATTTAAACTTTAAGATCAAACAGCAAACCAGGTGATTTCTCCAGAGAGGGCTGCTGCCCAGGCAATCTCTGATGCAACCGCTGGGCACCCCTGGAGAACACTCCCCTTAATTATACATAAGCGACAGAAGGGATAACATTTTAGTCCTCTCACGCTGCAAGAAATTGCCTATATATGAAGTTCATCCATCTCGAAATGTAAAACAAACACATGTGCAAGAGGTCAGGATTAAATAACCTCCTCTACATTCATTAATGCTTGAGAGGGGAAGGAGAGCGAGAAGAGAGGCACTGTAAAAGAAATGATTCTGACTAGTAAAAACAAGGAAACAATAACTGGCCCAGTTTTGGATACATGCATGACGTATATAGGGTACTGCAGAGTGTACATACACCTTTACACACATTTCCTCCCTGCATATACAGTATATGCAAACAAACATGCAGGCAAAGTCACATATACTGTTGCACAAGCTGAAACACACACACACACACACACATACACATACATGCCCACAAAAACAAAAGCTCATACAGTAGCCGAGCTGTTGCTTTCAGCAGTACAGGAGGGCCAGCTACTCTGGCACTGTCTCTCTCACCAAACATTCCCCCAAACCACACAGCCCTCGTCAGGCACGGTGCCAGTGACTTAAGCGTGTGGTAACATTAAAAAGAAACCTCTGGGATGGCGTTCCTTTTTCCCTTTTACTTTTCCCGTTTCAATTATTATTGTGGTTCTGCCATGTGGAAACCTCATTGTGGCTGGTGTATTTTTTTTTTCATGGCACTGATGACCCCCCCATAACATTTTCAAGCTGTTAATATGCAGGGTATTGGCCCTGTTTTATTGAGCATAGGGGGCCACTGAATGAGGGACATTTAAATTCTCCGCAGACCCATCTGTTTTCAACTTGCTGGCATTGTACACTCACCAATCCCTATACATTAGTTTGTGGTCTGTGCTCCCCTACCACCCAGTCACTACCCATGTCTGCCCTGATGAGACTGGGATAGGTAAACTGCGTAATTGCAGCCACTCACTAACTTTTACAGCCCCATTCTCAGTAAGCCATGGAAGTCGCCCATCATTAGCCCTGGACCAATGAGACGGTGAGCTTCAGTGGGTATGGGTGGGGCTGGGTGACAGGACATTACCTCACACACCAGGCGCTCACCAGCATTCCTGTAAACCATGGGATGGTGCTTGGAAACTCATACTAGTTTCTCTCTGTTGCTCTTTCTCTTTTTCTCCTCACAAATGCCTCACAGATGCTCACTCCTGCTTCCCATGCACAGGCTTCACATTTTTTATATATTTGCCTTTAACAAAAACAGAAAGAGGAATGCAAAAGAAATACCTGTTGATGCAAAAAGACAGTTTTAGGGGATGATGTGACAGGATAAATATCTTCAAAGTTATTTTCTTTGCATCTGCAGCCTGACATCACATACAATTGTACCATACCTTGTACTCTGCTGGTTTCCCCTGTTCCTGGTATACCAGAGCCTGCACTAATTGCACTGGGTGGCAACAACAACAACAAAAAAAGAAAAGAATCATTTGAGTTGTAGTGATTATGTTTACTGCTGAAGTGAATGAGTGACTGAAGGCAAGAACCATGCAGAGGATATTGGTACTTAAAACAGTGGGGTTGGAATCATTTTTGGGGAATGGGAACATGTAAATTGGTGTAGACAAGAGGAGTTGTGGGAAAGTCGGTTGACATGAGATAAATTCCAACAGTCTTAACAACAGAAATGCTCTTACAAGCCAATCCACTGATGATATCTAGCAATGACTTTTTTTCTCACATTCTGCCACATGGTACATAGCATGTGAAACATTATGTTGTCATGATGGCGTCGTCATGTCTGTCTGAGGGTACTGTAGATGAGATTACAACTCAACAGTGCATAATAGGAAGCTACAGATGAAATAGCTGCAACACCTTAACGTCCTGAGGTGGAACGCATATACAGTATTTATACCACAAGCGATTTGTCATATATTTGAAATATTTGCTAGTTAATCTATAACTGTAACTAGTTGAATTATTGACACTGCTAGGTGTGGATTTATAATCTAAGTGTAGTTTCTTGGCGTTGTCCTGTATACAATGTAAAGACAAATGAGTGTCAAGAGTCAGAAAAGGGCCGGTGTCAAGCAAAGCACTTCCTCTGGCTCCCGGGCTGTCCTCTAGTGTTTGGAGGATACAGGAAGGACCTTTGTGGGGCCTCCTAAATGTCTGAGGGCCTCAGTAGTCTTTTTGAGAACATATGGCCCATGTTTGTGTGCGTGTCAGTGAGGTTTATTGATTTGAATCCAAGATAGGACATTTTGAAAATCTGGAGGCTTTGACATCAGTAACCGAGCCAAGGTGGGTGTAACATATGTGTGTGTGTTTGTATTTGAGTCTGTGTGTGTTTGTACATGGATATGTGTTATGTGCAGGCATATCTCTGAAGGAGGTGATCTAACTTCACCCTGGCACTAAATCTCTATCACGGGGGGAAAGGCTGCAGTTTAGGTACATTATGTTATTAGAGCCATTATTATTGTCATTACTCTGTCTTTGCTAGCAGCGGAGCTCACTGTTTCCCCCTTTCTAAGTTTATGTATTATTTTACTCTCTTAATTGATGCTTTTACAGTACAGATATATTTTCAAGGTAATGACTCTGACAGTTACACTCTCTCTTTTACTTCACCTTTATTTCCTTTGGTTTCCCCTTGGCTCAAGACACTTAGCTATCCTTTTATCTGAAGTGGTGATTTACAAACACCAGTTTGTGTGTACAGACCAGGGGTTGGCTGTTGTCTGCCAGTCTGACTGGCCAGCTGGTACAAATTAAGACCATGTGTGTAACTATGTGTGTGTGTTCGTGTGTGTATTTTTTTTTTTTTAGTTAAAAAGTTGAACTCATATCTCCAGTGTTTCTGTGACTGTTTTCAAATGAAGGCCAGAACTTGTTTTGTTCCAAACAGCCATCTCAATTGTTAACTAATGTACCAAGTAAAGTGACTGTCACATCCTTCTTGTAATTCAGAACAAGGGAACCATGTGTTAAGCATGAGTGTAGATAGGAGGGGTAATCAGAACTAAGCATTTTTGTTCTGTTGTTTTACTAAATTGGCATCCCTTTGCCTCTTTGCACAACAGTAACGGTTTCAATTTAGAAGCAATTACAACATTACAACATTTGATTTTTCAATCATTTGTTACAAAGGAGCGATTTGCACATTTTGTAATTCCGACATAGCCACCATTAGCATTAACATCTGGTTACTCAACAGTCTGGAGAAAACATTGCGAGTTTAGCATCAAACTGCTGTCTCTAGAGGTGGAAAGCAACACAAATGTTGCAATAGCCTTATCACATCTTTTTTTCTACTAAAGCTAGCATGCTAACCAGCACGCACCGTCCAATCTGATCACTTTCAGATAGTGATGCACTGTAGATTTCACTCAAGACCTGGCACTGTTCAGAGGGCATATTATAACCTTTTGTCTCGTAAATACAGCAGTGTCTGAAGTTCTTGCCAAGCGGCAATCACGAAACAACCTGCTCTGGTTAGAAAACCTCCCTTTAATCATCCTTTTTTTAACCTCACAAACAACAGATCCTCTCCTTACTTTTTCTAAGTCGGAATCTTTATGATAGATTCTTTGTACTGTCCGTTGTCATGATTACTTGCTATGATATTGTAGTGGTAATCACACGATCCATTCAAAGGTCTGCATACAGCTGATATATTTCATAGGCACAGCAGATTGGTGCAAGGCCAACAACTACAGGTCTTAGTTAAGATGCATATGTGCTGCATTCTTGACTTGAGTTATTATTTTGTCTTGACAAAATAAACAAAACGTAACAAGTGCCTCTGTAAAAACGTCAGTGCATGATACACATCATTCGTACTCTCGCCAAAAAAATAGTCAACAAATAAATAATAATAAAAATGTAATAATAGAAGGATCAATAAATGATTGAGGGTCAGAGACTGTTACTGTTTAATTCAGTGATGGCTTAAGGGGGGAAAAAAACAGTTTTTGAGTCTGGAGGTGCGTGCTCTGATGGCTCTGTAATGCCTCCCAGATGGAAGTAGGGAGAAGAGTTGGTGGCAGGGATGGGTCTCATCTTTTAGGATGTTGTTGGCTCTGTGTAGACTACGTGTCCTGAATATATCCTCCAGAGTAGGCAGGGGCAGTCCAATGATTTTTTGGCATGTGTTGATGACCCTCTGAATGTTCTTCCTGTCTGCAGCAGCACAGTTCACGCACCAAGCTCTTATGCAGTCAGAGTGCTCTCAGTACAGCAGTAGTAGAAGGCCTTGCCAGTTTGTTCTTGTTGATCGTCCTTAGAAATTAAAGTCATTGCTGTATTACTAGATCAGTGACATAGGTCCCCAGAAACCTAAAACAGGAGACCCTCCAATGGTTTGAGGAGCAGAGTCTGTGCATTGCCTCTGACAGTCGATGATGAGCTCTTGCAGACTCTATCTCGGCAGGCTGTCTTGTTGTTAAAAATCAGTCCCACTACAGTAGTATCTGCAAATTTTATTTTCATATTGGAGGGATGAGTGGAGGTACAGTTAATTGTGTATAATGATTAGAGCAAAGGTGTCAGCACACAACCTTGGGGCACACCAACATTGAGGGACAGACTGGAGGAGTGGTATGAGCCTATCCTCACAGTCTGTGGACGGTTGGTCAAAAAGTCCCTTATCCACATACACAGAGTGCGATTTAGTCCCAGGTTAAGCAACCAGCCTGCAGGGGCTGTATTAAATGCAGAGTTATAACCTACAAATAGCATTCTGACATACAGTAGGTCCATCTCTAGTCCAGGTCTTTCCCTTTCCTGTAGGTTTTATCCATTAAGTCTTTACCTCAAAGCGTTGTTCAAGATGCTTGCTTGGCCTGTCTTGCCTTGCAGCAATAAAGTGATGCAATGCAAGCCCATAAGATATGGGATCTATTAACATGATTATATTAGTGTTGTATTACATATGCACAAACACATGCAAACCTTTGTGTTCGTCGTTCATCTTGGTGTGCGCAGGATGTGTGGCTTTGAATACCACATCTAACTAAGATACAGTAAATAATGTGAATGACATCAGCTGCTTTTCCCTGCAAGTGCTTTTCGGTGACTTAACATTCCTAGTATTAGGGGCGGCCTGATTGATCAGGGCTTGCAGAAGGTCTGTGATAAAGGAAATCACATCTGTTTTTTATTCAGTTTCATTGGACTCAGATGATGTATTAGCCATAAAAAGTTTATTTTTAAAAATCATGCTTTTTCTGAGACCGATTATAAAATGAGGCCAAAAAAGGGCCTGTCAAAGAAAAGAGAGAAGCTGACTTCCATGGTCAGTGACAGGTACACTGTTTAAGATTTAATTAGTTATTCCACTATTACCTAATGGAGGTTTTGTGGAACACTGATTGATGTTGCCGCTCTTTTTAAAGTGTTCAAAGTAGCCCTAGCATATTGACAATTGCAGCCATATGTTATGAACTTACACATCTGTGTAAAATGATCAGGTTTTGTTACTTTACCTGTGATGAAGTGAGTGCTATAAATGATCCTGGGCTCCCATCCCTCTCCTCTCAGTGCATTAATCAATGCATGTTCCTTCTACCATCCTTAGGGACTCAATATTGCGAATGCATTTACCAGTCCTTGAATAACACCTGATCATGGTCAACCAGATGAAGGAATTTTCTGATGTTTTCAACTGGAGGAGAGTTTACCAGCTCCTAGTTTGAAGAACCTGTTGGATAATACACATTTCCTATGCAAACAGATGAAACTGTCCTACTAATTAACAACTAACTAATAACTAATATATTACATATATACTGTAGTAAATATAGACCAATGATGTACTTAATTTAAACTTTTTAAAGCCTAAATGAGGTTTTAGGCTCCACATGTTGGAGGGAATTCTGTGCGAAATAGCTTTGTAAAAGAGTTTGCCTGAACATGAATAAACGTGAATTAACCTGATTACAAAGGCTTAAACTGTGTGTGTGTGTGTGTGTGTGTGTGTGTGTGGTGTGATCAAAGGCTGAACCTTTGATTGCACTCTGGTGCTCTTGATGAAAGTGTGTTTGCAGTTTCCTAATGTGTGCAAAAGCAAACGAAGACACTGATGCATGTACTGTAGGAGCAGGAACACTGCTGAAGTCCTAAAAATGTAGACAAAGGAGATTATGTTTGAGATCATGAGATGTATCCTTAGATTAAAGTTGACAAGCCGATCATACGGTACAATTTTGGTTGCAAAGATAGCCATGTTTGGGGGATTTTGTTTGAAAGTGAAATACATTTAAATATGGACAACAGAACGTAACATTGTGCTTTAATAGAATATTAGAAAAACAAAGAAGAGGAGAATGGCAGAAAGGTTTTGTTGCATTGTTAACACAGTGAGAAGGTTCTGGGTTTGAATCCAGAATGGGGCAGTGCTTGCACAGGTTTCCTCCAGAGACCCCCGTTTCCTCTCACAGTTCAAAGACCAAACCACTCAACCAATGTGTGGTAGAATAGTCTCCAACCCTGTGGGACCCTGCAAAGGATGGATGGATGGATAAATGAATACAGTTTAAAAAAGAAGAAGAATAACACACGTAACCTTACCAACCTTACCCCCTGTGTTAATGACTAAATCACACTGATGACAAATCTATTTAGTGTTTTCACTCTTGCCATCGCATGCTGAGGAGGTTGGAGGAAGTGTAATGAGCCAAGGGAGACTTGTGAATTACCTCCTACTGGTGTGACACTTGATGGGAGGTGTTTGCTTGAGGGCAAGGGTTTTGGCATGCCAAGCAGTGTTTGTCTGTCTCGAACAGTAGGCTGTTAGAAAAACACACGAGGAGATGAGGGGGAGGAGAGGATGGGAGGAGGAGGAGGGTGTGGAGGAAGGTGTAGCTAGTGCCACCTGTGTTTACATGAATAAGTCATCAGTTTGCACATGGAAATGGTTTTGTCACCTGCTCTGCCAGTGAAGGGTTAGCAATGGAAACAGTTCCCCTTGACTTTAATTCATTAGCAGACCCGCAGTGACTTTAAAGTAGATTGGTAATTAAGTCATACAGTCAGGGAGAGTTAGTCAGACTGTTGTGGGTGTTTTTTGTCAAGGCCAGACCAAAGTTGGAGTTGGGCTGGGAAGCAGTGTTGGACTCCAGGAAGCTCTGCTCCTGCCAGAGTAAAATAACCATTGGTTTCAATTTAGTTTCTGTATTTATCACATAAACATTTAGCAAATTACTGTTTTCTGGTGACTGGAAATCTCACAGATGGTTTCGTGCATTCACCCAAAAAAAAAAAAAAAAAAACAGGAATGAAAAATGAACATCGACGCAACTGCACTCGCACGGGGCCAGAGTCTCATGGCGACTGATCTCAGGTGTTTCACACCTGCATTTCTCGTTTCTGCCACTTCAGCTCTGAGCAGAAAGGTCACGTCAACAGATCTAGGGGACAGATATATGGACAGATAGCTGGTCTGGCCAGTTTTCCACGGTGGCAGGATCTTACAGTAGCCTCTCTAGCAAAACTCTCATGTTACTGGTGTCTCATTTCACTAGCTCAGGGCAGCGGGCGAAACTCGTTGTCCTTGGGTATCTGCCCTCTCTCCCCTTTGTCTGTGTTTATATACTGCTCAGTAATCCTTTACCGTTTTGCCTCTCCCACTTTTCCTACATTTTAATCAAAAAGCCCTGTCTGTCATTACATATCATGTTGAACATCATCCCAGCCTCTAGCTAATGAGGTGATAATGTGTGGGACACAAATCCTGTAGGGATGAGGGGTCCTTTGAACCGTCACATGTCAGAAAAGCCAGTGTAATATACTAGTTTTGAATTCAGTTGCACTCTTTTAACTCCAGGCAGCTCTGCCATTATGACTGTTTCTGATAACTGTGCAATAACTTGATAGGTTTAGCAGCCGTTCATCAGAACTAAACTGTTTTGACTTGAATATTCTCTGTAGGTATACACAGGTGGCTTATAGATGACAAAAATAAAAGAGTCTCAACAGCAAAATTCAAACTTGAAAATAGTACACCCCAAGTCTCAAGATTTCACAGGTTGGAGTTTAGTTCAATTTCACTCTTGACAATCCTGATTACTCAGCATTTATCATATCAGCAGACTGAACACAGTATATTTATGTGGTATTAATGAATATTGTTGAAATGTCAGATTGTTCACTCTGTTATCTCATCTTACGTTACTCACATTACATCCTAAGTATTTCATATTATTTCTTATCAGTGGAGTATTTCAGCTGATCCTTATTTCTACAAAACAGGAGCATATTATAAATCTAAAGGGATTATTAGATCAACCAGTTTGTGTTTGCCTGTGTGTGAGTGTGTGTGTGTGTGTGTGTGTGTGTGTGTGTGTGTGGGAGGGGGGTACTCTCAAACAACACCAGTAGATCCCTGGATATTATTTAGTTTGCTTTCACCGGACCAATCATAATCATCATTAGGAGGTTAGAGCCAAATCCATTCAACAGGTGAGTATGACTAGAATGCTGAGACAGCTCAGACAACCTGCCAAATAACAAGGAAGAACTGGCAAACACCTCCATGAATATAGTGGCAGGAGCGAGCCGTGGCAACTCAGGTGCTTCACAGAATCATGAAAACTCTCTGAGGGCTTCTAGTGGACAGGTGCGGCACGACAGGTTTCAAGGAGCCAGCAGAAACAACACAACAGAGGTTATGAGGAAGAATGAGAGGAAGAGGGGATGGACACAGGGCGTGCAACACATGACAGAGCGCTGGGTTTGTTGATGAGACACAAATAAACAGTTCTCCACTGAATGTACGTCAGCTGCACGTCAGCCCAAACAGCTGAGAAACAGCTGACAGTTGTGGAAAAACAGGGGGGTCACGGCGTTGTCAAAAGGTCGAGATTGTAAACAAATGTGATTATTTTTATGGATAGGTACTACGTGTCAGTGAAATACTAGGACGTTACACATTTAATGCTCATTTTAACAAAAATCCACCATGTTGCCCTACTTTCTTTCAAACATTTGAGGTCAGTTGTGATCACAGTTGAGTTGGTAAAAGGCCAAGCTTCTCATTTATCAGAGATGGTAACTGACAACAGGAGCAGCTGAGACTGTCAAAATATAATCGCTTTTTTTTTTGGTCTGGAACACTGAAAAACACTGTGAGAAAACAGGGGTTGTCCTGTTTGCTACTGAAAAAATAAAGTTGAGAAGCATTTAAAACAGAGAGAATCGGTTTGATTCTTTTTTTTTGTTTCAAATTGAAAAAGAAAACTAAATTTCTTGATATGTTTAACATAACAGAACCATGTTTAAGATGAGAAAAACAGACTTTGTTTTGAAGGTGGTGAACAAGTTAACAAATTTCCATCTTCTTTTCTCTGATGTTTCCCCAGACATGTCAATCCAAGGTGTTCGATCTATCAGATGGAGTGTCCCAGTATGCGTGGTTTCCCTGTCGCGAGGCTCATGAGACGGCCTGGGGATATCCGAGCTATTGGCTCAAGGTAAGCCCGATTGTATATCCATCAAATGTGGCTCAGGTGACATCTGCAAAGGATATAAGCTCAGTGACTTGGTGGGGAAACAATAGTTCATGTCAAACTGCTGCACTGTCACCTCGTTTTGATGCAACTCGAGCGGGTGAGGGAGCAACCTTGTAAGTGTTTTGTTAGTTTATGTCCAGCAGAAACACATTCAGTTCCTGATAGTTGTTGTATGGTGATAGCTGCACCATAAGTCGGCAGAATTTGCTTTCAGCACAGCATAGTGGTACATAGTACTGTGTTGCACCAAACATCAGCTTTGAGGAGAGGATTCACTGAGTTCTAGTTACTGAAGGCCTTAACTTTACACTTTCTTTCCATTCAGGCCCACTTTTCTCATCCCATGGTGGCAGCAGCGGTGATTATACACCTGGCTGCCGATGGGACCGGCTACATTGACCAGACTCAGTGTAACATCACTGTTCAGCTGGTGGACACCAAGGAAGGAATCCATAGTCTAGGTAAGAACTGCCTTATATAGCTTTATAATGCAACCCTCTTTATCCATCTTTGGTGTCAGATTATTAAGTATGTAAAGCTGGGCATACATGCTGCAGAATGAAACCACCTTTAAGTACAGTGACATGTTATTTGCTGCCCTGTTTCACCTGTAAGGTTTGGTTACTTTTTCCCATCCCGTTTAACTCTACAGGTGAGTGGCGTCTCAGCTGCCGCACCAACCCTCTGGTGATCCCAGTGAACCACGACCTCTCCGTGGCCTTCTACCACACTAAGGCGATCCTGGTCATGTTTACCTCTCGCCGCGTGGCCATCTCGGGTGTAGGTCTGCGCTCTTTCCAGTCCTTTGACCCCATCACGATAAGTGGTTGCCAAAGCAATGAGATCTACAACCCCACAGGCCAGAGGTGAGCCAGAGAAACACGGTAAAGGAGCACTGGTGCGCATGAGGCCTCCATTAGATATGCACACATCCAGATCCAGAGGCATTTGAAACTGAAATCATAAGGTTAGATGTGTTACAACCCTGCTGTCACAGCCAGATACACACATGTGATGCTGTAAAACAGAAAAATTGACTTGGTTGGTTTATATAGGCGCACTTGTTTGTACTGTGTGAGTTTTACACAATATTTCTATACAGTCCCAGATTACAGATTTGCCTCAGAGGAACAAGACAGGACAGACAGACATGCATCAAGGGCTGTATATGCAGAGCAGACGAAAGGCAGACAAAGACCGTCCTCTCTCCCATCTTAAAAGAGGACAGACTACACACACACTTGAGATGCTAGTCTATGTTAACATTCACTCAAAAGGTGAAGAGACAGTGGCCTGTTAACAGCCATGTTTCTGTGTGCATATCTTCGCAAGAGAGAGGGAGAGTGTTGCATTAATTAATGGCCCCAACAAGCTGTTTAATGTTAGACGTCTGACCGAAGTTATAGCTCTAACAGTAAAACTTTCTAAGTAAGAAATATAATATCACTGGGAATTTATAATCAATTTGGACCTCTCACTGCAGTCCACAAATTTCTAACCTCCCTGCCTCCAATACTAAATCTAGTTTACATTGTTTTGTATTGGCTGAAGTGCACACTGCATAAAAATGTCCCTTTTCCCTTAAAAATGATGCCAGAATGGGCTTGTTTCTTCTGTAATGGTTTATGTGTTGTCAATACTGCTCTGGGGTTAATGCCATTTTCCCAAGTCAAACCCCTTAATCAAATAAAATAACCTGTCAATCAGGCATAAAAGGTGATGATATTAAGCTTTTAGAAGGGCCACCGAAAGAATCAGCAGCTATTTAGCTACAGACTCGTAATTTTGAGCGTCCTGTACCTTTAACTTTAACTACTGAACGCATGATGTCAAGTCTCTCCTCACAAACACAGCTAAACCAGACCACACACACGCACGAGGAGTCACAATTTACCAATTTCCACACCACTGTCATGCATGAGACAATTCATACTCATGATGCTCCCACAGCCCTTTCAACAAGAAATGCACTAATAAACACCACAATACACAAAGAGTGGATGGTCGGGGGGTCTGTGTGGAGAGATAGAGCTGTTTGTGGCTTTTGTTGTGTGCCAGTGAGACATCCAAGAGCACCTAAATAGATTAAAACTATTGTGTATCTGCATCAGCCAGGAAATTGTTTGTTACCGCACACACACACATACACACGCGCGCGCGTGCAAAGACACACAGACTAGTTGCTTTCCCTCAGAGTTCTTGCTGACTTTCCTTCCTTTCATATTCTTTCCACTTTATCTAATATCCAGAGGCTCTTGAAAACTACATGTTTATATGATGGCAATTCAAGCAGACATGCCAACTTATCCTCAGCAGTTTTAACTTGAACACGCTACAAGCTGAGTATCATAATAAAGTATTATGATGAGTTTGTTATTCGCGGCTCCGTCCACACTCCAGTGGAGAGTCCTGGCTCTCTGTGTCATTGATCTGTTTCTTTTCTTTAATCAGCTCCAATTCATCATCTGCGTTCTGTCGTCTATTCCCCACTGTCCAAATTTCTTATCTCTCCTCTCCGTCCACATTCCCGTCCCATCTCACTTCCCCCTCCGCTTTATCATATTTGTTATCCCGCGCTGTCTTTCCATCCTTTTGCTTTCACACCATCTTTCTCTCCCTCGAACTGTTTGCCATCTCCCTCTTAATTCTCCCCTTTCTGTGCCTCCTACTCCCGCTTTCCCTCTCTCATTCTCCTGGGCTGAGCAGCACATTTCCCGTAATACTTATGCCTCCACAAAACACCACATCCCCTTTTCCCTGAGTTGTTAACAACAGGAGCTATTAACATGACTCAGTCTTGTGTTCCATGGTTGTCTGCAAGCACATGCACATATATGTTTTCCCTTTTGTCTAAGTTTTTTGCACTCACTTTCTTCTCACTAAAGTTTATACTCTATAATTTTTTGCACTCATCAACTCTTGCCACATCAAGAGTTTTTTTTTTTTAGTCTACATGGGATATTCACACTATTTTTTGTTCTGCTTTCCCTTTACTATTCCATTCTACTTTTTGCTGTACATACTATTCTATTGTGCTGTATACTGTACTTCTCATGTGCAGTGTAGGAGGAAAGTTTTCCAGGTAGTTAATTGTAATTTATGTCAGAAATTCCAGAGTGACTAGCAGAAAACCACAAAGAGATTTTGTTCCAAGCCAAAGTGTCCACAGAGGAGGCTCCTAGGCTTCCCTTGCTTGTCCTTAAAAACCCTGGGCGTAAGGGACTGCTGCTCCTGTGCTCCAGCATCTTGTCAACATTTTAATTATAAGCTTAGAGCATTACTCAGAGCTCATTTGGTTTTACTTTTACTTATTCTAATACCAGGTGTTGCTGCAGAGACAGAGTGCTAGTGAGGACAAAAAAGAGAGGGATATAAGGGATAATGTAGGTGCATAGGAGGTTTGCATTATTAATAATAAGAGAGAAAAAGCATAAAAAAATCTAACCAGAAGCAAGAAAACAAATGGATAAAAAAAAGGAGCAAAATAGAGATTCCATTTGTGCAGGAGTGAGTTTAACAATTTTTCTCCAGACCTGTATTTTCTTACATCCTCTCTTTCTCTCTCTTTCTCTCTCTCTCTCTCTCTCTCTCTCTCTCTCTCTCTCTCTCTCTCTCTCTCTCTCTCTCTCTCTCTCTCTCTCTCTCTCTCTCTTTCCCTCTCCCCCTCTCTTTCTCTCCCTCTCTTTTTCTCTCTCCCTCTCTGTCGGCTTCATAAGGGAACCCTATACTGTAGAATGCGGACCGTTGTAAAAAGGTGCCTTGGGCATCCAAGCATTCCAAGAGCATGAAATGCCTTCTCCATCAGGCTACCAATACAGGGCTGTGGCCAAACTCTACCATTGTAGCCTGCACATAATATATCCTGTCGCTCTTAATTCTCAAACTGCACTCCGTCGTGCACAGACACCCCTTTCATGCGTGCAGCAAATATAGCAATCTTTTTTCCATGTGGTTTATTGATTTGATATGTTAAACAGTCATTGATGGATGGATGTGGTTGACTCAATGCGTGGCTTTTCTGTTTGTGAACAAATGTGTGACTGCTTCCATGTTTGAGTGTCTGCAGTGTTATTTTATACTCTAAATTTATGTTGGTTGTAACTTTAAATGTGGTTTTTAGTTTCTTTCTCTCTCTCTCTCCCTCCCTCCCTCTCTTGCTTTCCTTTCACCCCCAACCACCCCCCACCCCACACCCCCACCCTACACACGCACACACACATATACACACACATGCGCTCTCTCATAGTTGTGTACATTATTCGTGCGAAGCCATTGACTGCCAGGAACCCATAATCCGCAATGCAGAGCTCAAGTGCAGTAGCCCTGGCCGCCACCTCTACAATGGGGACCGCTGCACCATCTCCTGCAACTCTGGCTACGTCCTGCAAGTCCACCAGGATGATGACATCATCAAGAGCCAGGTAGGCACACTGCTACACACTTGTTTAAAAAGCACACAGGCAGTTAAAAAGCTCGGTGCATACAGGAGCACATGAATGCATAAACGTACACATGCAGACACTTAAGTGCAAAAGCATCTCTGCAGCATATGGGAGGATGCGTGCTAACATGAATTTGCAAATGCACACATTGGACATGCATTAATGCAAACTCAAGTACACAAATGGCCATATAGAGAGAAGTGCAGACGCACATTTGCCTCTGCTCTCCTCTCCATCTCTGCATTTATTTTGTCACCTGCAAAAACTAGGCTTGGCACGGCAAGCCTCCCGGGAGAATGACATCATCAACATCCAGGTAGATAAGTGCTGCACTGAGGAGCGGAGATGCCCCAGTCTCCTCCTCTCGCTACACATATGCAGACACACACACACACATGCACACACGCACACACACACACCACGCCGCACATAATCAGCACAAGCACAGACATAATAGTGTTTAGTCTCTTGCTGAGCATGCCGCACCATCACCTCAAACAGTCACTTTGTATCGCTACTCCACCGGGACGATGACATCATCGTATAGTGTCTGCTCTCTTTCCCTCCCTCTCTCCATCCCCGCTCGTTTTCGCACACATTGAAGTCTCTGTTTAAGGGCAGAGATTTGCTGCCGCTCTCGCACAGCAGCACACATTAAATGCTTCCATGTTGATGCAAGCTCATATATAAAGCAAAGCACAGACAATCTCCTGCATAAACAGGACGCAGATGTGGACAGATAGAATGTACACACAGATGCATGCGCACCACAAGTAAACAAACAAACAGGGTAGTTGACACCGCATCGTAAACCTTTTGGATAGGGGCCAAGCTGCTGTAAAGGCCATATTAACACTTTATCCTTCTCCATGGCTCTGTAAAGCAGTCTGCAAGACAATCTATTAATGCTCCCTCAGAGAGATGGGAGGTTCAGAGAACAAGGTAAATTTTGTTTTTATGTGTATTTCAATGGAAATACTGATGTATGTGAGTAATGGACAGAAATATTCAGAGAAGAGAGTGAGGAGGAGTTTTAAAGAATAAAAAACAAGGAGAAATTATGATTTTTTTGGTATCCATTCTTCCTCCAGCCTTTGACATGGCTGCTGCTGGGATCTGCAACTTGTCATAACAAAAGAGTTTTCCCTCCTTTTCCCATGAACGCAATCTATGTTTGCGCACATGCACATCTACATGCACATCTATATATACTGTATCTACAATCACTATCAGAATAGTTCTCCAATGAGTCTGCACAGACTTCTAATTGCATTAGATTTTGATTGACAGTGTGCTATGTGGCTATTCATCAATGTCAGTTCATCTAGTGATAAATTATCCTTTTCAGTGAGGGAGAGGCAGGGAAGTACAGACAAAGTGGGGTGAAGGGGGGCAAGAGAGAACAGAAACGGAAGTGGGTCTGTGCCAAAAAACATTTTCTTGGACTTTGAGCTGTCACTCATCATTTGTGGCAAAGCTTCAAAGGTATTTAGAGGACCTGCTATTTATGAGTAAGTTTTTGCATCCATTCACTCAACTAAGAGACATCAGGTCAGTTTAAACTGTCATTATTTTAAGATGTTTTTGATGTAGCCTCTTTGACATTAAATTTGTGCTGTGCGACCTTTTCTTTCTGTGAAATAACCCATGTCGCACTTATTTCCAAAATACATTAGATGTTAGTATTTTTGAACTGCAAACATCACAACTTCTTTGGTATTTACTCCATGTTTTGGAATTATAAGCTGTTTACAGATGTTATAATCAGTTCCTTAGTGGGATGATTAAAATGATGAACTACATCATTCAAATCTCACATTACGCCTTCATTCACGAGCAACAGGAACCTAGCTGCCAAAAACTTCCTCCTGCGTTCCAAAATCATGTTAAGTCCAGTCACGTAAAGTCGATAAGGACAAGTAAATCACTGAGCTCAGCTGACATGCTGCTGCTAAAAAAAGATGATGCTGTAAAATAGATGTGCAGACTGAATTATGTTTATAATTACCATAGCAGGAGTGCCTTCTATTACTCGCTTTTTGATCCATTCCAAGTCAAGTCTTTTACCCCCAAAGAATGAAATGAGCCTCTGGAAAAAGATTCCAGTTGCACATCCCTCTGAGGGCAGTGGAAGTCTATTCTCAAAAGCTTTTGGAAGTTTCACTGTGAATAAACACATGGGAAACATTTCATATTTTGTATAAACTTGAGTTGTATTGTTTATTGTTTTGTCATTGTTTTGACATGTACGTTTTTTTTTTATTTTTTTTTTTATGTTGACAAGAGAAGGCAACATTTTGAACCTGGTTTAGTTGTGAGCTATAGAATTCATAATGATGCAGCGCTGTGTTGTTTTCTGTGACTGCTATAGCAGCGAAGCTGCAGAACAGACCTGGACAAACAAGACAATACAGATTTGAAAGAAACACTGGGGATACTTTAGAAAAAAACCTAAGAATGAATGGAAAAATGCTTTATGAATCAAAGGGTTAGTAATAAATCGATCTGGCCAGATTCTGAGTCTGTGTCTACTCTCATCTCCTCCTCAAATCCAGTAATAGTTGAAAACCCACATCAACAAATAAAGATCATTTTGAAGTTTCACTACAAAAGTAAAACAACAAAAATGCAACAAAATAAAAATTGAAATTGAATTAAAATTGAACAGATTTTCCACATCCCCTCAGTACACATCTCTTGATTTATTCCATTCCTTCTTTTTTTCAGCAGCACAAGTGTTTACAAAGACACACAAAGACACACACACACCTGGACGCTTACCGTAGGTTGAAAAGTTCAGTATGAAGCACAGTCTTGTCTCCTTTCATTAGCCAATTACATTTTAGTTTTTTTGTCATGTCAAAGTCGGTCTGGGAGCAGCATCTTCTCAGAGAAGGCTCTCCTCACTTCTCTGACTTGTCTGTGTTTGTTTTATTCTTGATTCTTCTTCTCCGTCTAATTGGATGAGGTCACTTTTATTTCACATTGGCTTGGCCACTGTCCAACATTAAACAGCATTCTCTTATCTGAATTTAAACACGCCCACCAAACCAGTATACCTGCCTCACTATAAAATAGCCTCACCCTGCCTGAGCATCCCATTTACTTTAAATGACCGGAAAACCCTATTCTAGTCTCAGTGATGATGAAAATGGTCCCACATGAATAATTCCTAGAAATAACTCCTGCTAGCACCATAATTTGAGCCGTTATGTCCAATGTAAATTTACGAGCTATTAAGATCCATATTGATATATTGTCATCATTTTCATACAGTTGGGCTGTCAGCCAGCCCCGCCAGAGAAAGGATTTTATCTGCACATCATATCGACACTCAAATGTGGAATCCTGAATATCTGAGTATCTGCCCCAACTTTGACTAGAATGACTGTGCACCGTCTTGAAACTCTAAAACCAGTTTTCATTTCACCCATCATTTGAAATTGGGATGGTCTCCTCACCCATGCATAGATTTTCTGTGGGTGCTTCATGCATGTTAGGTAATGCATATTAGTAATATTCCTGCTTTTGACCTTTATTAAGGCACAGGCTTGAGAAGCTGCTCTAGAGATAGTAAGTATGAGTCAAATGCAAAGGACAAATATAATTTTGAATTAACTGAAAAACCTCATCCCCAGCTAGTATTGCCTTTGCCTCTCACTACTGTAGGTATGTACTGGAGGTCCCAAGTTATATGGAGGGAAGTCTACAGGCAGTAGCTATAGGCTGCATCTAAACCAATACTTTCTGCATCCATGACTCTGCAATGGTCCACTAGGGTTTGCGTGATATAAATTTCCTTCATCAGAGAGTGAATGTGAGGCGTACCTTACCTGGGCTCACGTATAGTCACCTGCTGTTATACCAAAGGTACCTACTGCACATGACTGAGTTTAGGTTTTTGAGTTTGAATAGAGGCTGTGTGAAAAGTGCATCACCTCTACGTTTAATCTTTGAGTGGACAGCTCTTATAGAATAGGATGTGTCTCGCAAAGATGGTTCAAAGCTGATGCATCCATAAGTGAATACAACTGAGACCTTACAGTGCCACAGCAGGGATTGACTTCCTGCACTGGTCTTCGCCTTCATAAGCCTTTAAGTGAAACTTTGGTCGAGGTTGTGAACTGTAATCTCAGTTTTAGCCCTTTAACATTGCTGACTTTGCAGATGCTGAGTTAGGATCTGACACTCACTGACCGGACGAGCATGTGAATACAAATGTTCAATGTGCTGCTCTGCAGTGAAGAGTGGTCAAACCTACAGAGTCCGAAAATCCGGTGTAAATGTACTTTTAATCCTCCCACTGAAAACAAAAGCCCTCACATGGTGATTTGTAACACAAGTAGGATTGAAATCTCCCATGTTCAGGCAAATGTGGTTGTCGTTTAAAGAAAACCTAAGCCTCCCAGAATTGTATCTACTTAGAAGCATGTCTGCTTCTTAGTACTGTTAGATTCTCAGTAACACCTCCAACCACACGCTTGCCCAGAACCAGTTGTGTTAAACCAGAGCGGCAAATAAAACCACTGCTTCTAAGTACAGAAAACTTTTTCCTCTGAAACAGCTTCAATAGGGCTTTTCCATGAGGACCAGACAATAATAAATTATACTTAATTCCTTAGCATCACTGCAATAAGTCGGCCCATCAATGAACGGCTGTGTGCTGTTACCATATGTTTTGTGTGTGCCTTATGTTCGTGTGCCATCTGAGCTGAAGCGAACCCCTGAGTTGAAGGAAGAGGCTGTCAGTTTGTCAGTTCATTTGTCTGTTAGTCTGTCTGGCTTGAATTAGGCAGAGTAGCCAACGGTTGTTAAAGTCGCTACTGGAAGAAAAATAGTCAGCTGTAAATTTTTTAAAGGAAGGAAAATTCCCACACACTTACACACATAATAGTACACACAGGAACACAACCCTATATACACCTACACACTTGTGGATACACGCTGGATTAAAGCAGCACGTGGCAGATGTACGTAAACGTAAATGTGTTTTTCTGAGTATCTGTTTGCGTACGCTTGACCACAGTTTTACACACACATGTTCTGAGATAGGTTAAACTTGTAACTTAACACTCAGACATACACAATTTCACAAACGTATTTAACATTCCTCTTGCACACATATTTACAGTCGGCACATTAACACTAAATTGATCCTTCCACATTTCTTCCATGCGGACTTTTGTTCACAACCTCCCATCATGATTGACTCATTCAACCCTACACCCAGTTATTTTTCAGCAGGCACTCACATGCGATGCATATGTTACTTTGTTGGATATCCAAATACAAAAGGAGCTTATTTATTTTGAGGGAACCCGATACTGTTTTTCAGTATCATATAATGAGATCAAGATGAAAGATAGAAATACAGAGGAAGAGAGAGAAGGTTATGAAGCAATAGATATGTAGTGTTAACTGAGTCCAGCTTGTGTTGCCTTTAAAATTTGGCCACTCTCTCAAAAGATGTGTGTAATTAAAAGCAACCAAAACAGGGGTAGGATGGTAAAAACACAGGTTTTCCCTTTGTGATCCCAGGAGTAAAACTCACAATGATTGAGCTCTCACAGCTTTGTTGTGAGATTTCTTGGCACTACCATCAATTTGGGCATTCCTGTTGCATCACATGGTGTTATTTAATGGAAGAAGATGAAAACAGATGAAGTTTTGCACAATGAGGTAGCTCCTGATTTTGGTTTTCATCTCTTCTGCAAATATGATACCACTAGCCAAATAATTTACAGGAATCGGCTATTTCTAGTGAAAATAAAATCAAATAAATCAAAACTAGAACTTAGTTCTGATGAAAAAAACAAAACAAGCCAGGAACACAAGATTTCCATTTTGAAATGTAATGTAATGTTTTGGAAACATTAGTTGTTCTTTCTTTTATACCAGTAAATATTGTTTCCTGATCGCTATGTTCTTTGAAAAATCCTTCCATCACCCCTCATCAGAAGTGGTTACACATCTACTATATGTGCACAGGATGTATAAAGACAGAGTTCACACGTACATACACACACACACAATTAATGCAAGACATGTGGCCTTTTCAAGTCTCAGTCAGGCCTCGCCGGGTCCTACCTCCTTCAGTAGTAGAATGGCTGCTGTTTCTAATTAAGGACTATTGATAGGTCGATAATATGAATGGAAAGGATGTTAATCTATTATATTAGGTCTTATATCGTGTCGTAAACTTGAGCTTGTCTTCGTTTGTCATAGTAAAGTGCTGTTACCGCTGTTGGGTTTTGACTCCTGGCCTGAGTCTGTTTCTTGCGGATTTTGCATGTTCTCCCCCCTGTGTGGATTTCCTCTGGGTTCTCCAGTTTCCTCCTGCATTCCAACAACATGTAAGGACCCAATCGCATAGAGCGCACTTTGGAGACTTGAATATGTGAGGCTGTCTGGCATGATTTTGAGAAGCTTACACAGGAAGAAGCAGTGGAAAAGTTGTGTTTTTTTCTGTTGACAGGCCACTGCATAGGCAAGCACTGTCAATCACAAAGCAAAACAGCATAGTTAAGGACATTAGGTAACTTAATGTTTGTGCAAGAACTACTACTACCTACTTTTTCCCTCCATATTTTTGTCAATGTCAAACATATTAAGTCATTTGTGCACATAACCGTTAACTCAGTACAGTAGCATGACCACACAGAAACTTTCATAAAGGGTTGTATTCCAGTTGTGGAAGATTCCTGTGTGTGTTTCTATGAAGATGTCACATTCCCATCAAAGTCAATCTGTTTGGTGTTCAGGCTGATTGTGCAGTTGTTGGATATCATTTTTCTGAGTGGCAGGACTTGACCTTACAAATGCTATCCGCAGTTACTTGAGCTACTGAACAGCCCGTGAAGCTGACTGACATGCAGTAAGCCAAGCCCTATGAAGCTTTGTTGGGTTACACGCTGATTAGAGTGCTGAATCGCTGTCATCGTTGTTGGCGAGGTAAACATTTATAGGACGCGTGTGGGTAATCAATCTGTCCCATCAATGTGCAAATCATTGCTGGGATCTGTCGCTCACTTTATATCTTGTCTTATTTTGCAGTCGGGCTCTTCGGTGACTATAACCTGTGCAAATGGGAAGTGGAACAAACAGGTGTCGTGTGAGCCTGTGGACTGCGGTCTGCCGGACAAATACCATGTTCATCCAGCACGTTTCAGCTTCCCAGACGGCACTACGTATGGCAAGAAGATCACCTTTCAGTGTCGAGAACCTGCCCAGCTTATAGGTGAGATACGTAGTGGCGCATTCACAGATACATATTTTCAGGCTCATCTTTTACCAGGTTTATGAAAAGAAATATATGTGTACAGCTTTATCTATGAAGACTCTAAGCTGTACAGCTATAAAAGTTTACATAAATAAAAAAAGTAAATTTCAATGGCAGATATCTTGACATTTAAACCTCAGATGAGCAGAAATTTTAACACTAGTTTTACAAATAGCATTTAGATTAGAATCTGGGGTATATAAATAGTGTTTTTTCCCCCATATTAAACAACAAGAGATATAGTAAAGACATTCAGTGTTCTGTTTGCCAATTTCTTTTCATTTTCACATTTACCTGACCAACACTTCTGTTTTCATGTATCACTTTCTTCTTTTTCCGCTCAGGTACAAACAACACCCTAACTTGCCTTGAAGATGGTCTGTGGTCCTTCCCGGAGGCCCTCTGTGAGCTCCGCTGCCCAGCTCCTCCTCCTGTACCCAATGCCGTGCTGCAAACCAAGCGCTGTAACGACACGGGCCTCACAGTGGGCACGCTCTGCAAGTACCTGTGCAGGCCAGGCTACCATGTCATCAACAAACCTAAGAGGTAGAGAGAGAAGGAGAAGCAGTTGTTGTTTGTATTTTGTTGGTCTTTCATCAGAACATTTCCAGGTGAGAGTACAGAAGGCCTGAAATCTGTTCCATTAATCGCCTCCTGTCCCTTTAGGCGCGCATTTAAGCGACAGTGCACGGAGGATGGCAGCTGGCTAGAGGGGTCATGCGAGCCAGTGACTTGTGATCCCCCACCTCCAGTCTTCCATGGTTCTTATCACTGTACCAATGGGTTCCGCTTTGGCAGTATCTGCAGACTAAACTGCTCTGATCCCGCCGGTAAATCCGCTATCGCCGCCACAGGAGGCTCTGCCCATACGGTGAGGCTGCTGCACGGTCCATGCAAGCAGGTCTGTCCATATCTTTCCTCTCTTTCTATTCTTGCTTTACCTATGTTTTTGTCTTCTTTTGCTCATGTGTATAAAAAAAAGACATTCTCTTTTTTCTCTCTTCTTTGCATCTGTACTGTTGTTTGTCACTCAAGGCTTATTTTAGGCATAAATGTTCTGAATAATGTAATCAAAATGAATATAATCAATTACTAGCTATCTAAGTGTGTTGCATGGTTGAAGTAATGTTATTGTACTGTATTATATTATTATAAACATACTATGATAGCTAATGATGCTAAAGTACAGAATTAATGAGTAGAAACCTATTTGTTTCCCTGAATACACTCTCTGCCCTCTTCCTACACTGCCCTCACTGTCTGAGCACTTTACTCTCTATTCCTGTTCCTCTCCCTGTCTCCCTCAGCCCTACTCAATTTGACGCCATGCTAATTAGATTGCTATTGATTTCCAGAATAGTCCTGCTGCCACAGACTTTTGAAATGTATACACCTTTTAATCTGTTCTGCCTCTCAGGCGTTGTGGCTTGGACGCCTGAAAAAAAATTGGATTGTATTTCCCCCTTTGCACTGGGCTGCCATGTCGGTGTCCTTGGCCTGCCAGTGTTTGTGTGTCAGTGCATGTGTGAGTGTGTGTATAATTGTTTGTCTGTCAATATGTGTGTTATTCTCAGGGCGGAGCATCTAATGCGATCCGCTGTAGAAAAGATGGAAACTGGACAGGGTCATTCCGCGTGTGCCCACACAGCAAAGGCCAGTGTTCTTTACCTCAAAACCTCCATTATAGTCTACAGTACTCATGCAAGCAAGGACACGGCATAGGTCTGTATGCACAAATTTACTGTTATACAATACAATTTCAGTTGTCTTGCTTCTGACGTCATGTTTCATTGTTTGCATTACTCAGCTTTTGTTGTGTATGTGCTATTATTCTTCACTGTGTCATCATTACTCATTCCTTTTCATTTTGAACCATTTACAGCCATTTTAATTTTCTTTTAATACAAGTCAACAACATGTCATGTTATGTAAGCTACATATCACTTTGAACCATGATCATTTGAAGGGGAAAGGGTTAAAGGGGTATGATAGGCTATGTCATTTGAAATGTTTGATCTAGGTGCGGCCGGTGCATACTTTGACTGTTTTTGTTTTTCCCGTTCCTTTCCCGCTCACGCGTTCGCACAGGTGAGGAGTGCGAGCTGAGCTGCAGAGAGAGTAACAACGACGTGGTGATCCTCCCTAGCAACATGACCGCTGAAAGTGTACTTAAAGAGCACTGGAGGAACCCGAACAAAGTCAAGGTAGGTCTTTTCGTATGTGTGTTTGTGTCCGCCTCACAGCTCTGACAGACGCACTTCACAAAGTTCTGCGATCCACATCTCTCCTGTAAGGAATTTCACGTATAGTGTCTACATCCTGGCTCTATTACCCACAATGCAAGATGCCCGTTCTATGCTTGCCTTTTGTGCCCAGTGCCAGGAAAATGTTTGTCTTAGCGGCATGGCAACCCCTCAAACATTTTTTATTTTGCTTCTGATTTGAAGTGCAACAACACACTGCTGCCCTTCTGCAGCCCAGATCTCAATATGACATTTCATTAACCCCCTTTAAGAAATAATAAACTGAAAAACATCTCCGGGATTAAACTGACTATTGCCTGTACAATGGCAAGTATGTAATCATACCACTCAAAACATTCAGTTTCCCATGTATTTGTCTTACTACAAGAAATGAATTGTGGTGAAAAAAGAAAAACAAAGAAGAAAAAAAGATTCTGCTGAATTCCTTTGGCTCTGACCAAGTTGTAAAACCTTATCAAATGGGTAATCATCACTAATCACAGTAATTTTCTGAAATAAACTCATGATGCTCTCTAGATAATAATTTATGTATCAACTGTACTAGTTAAGTACTGTTTGCTTAAACTGGCAGATAGGAAAACATGGGGGTCACAGGTTATGGCAGCAGAGGTCATTAAACACAAGAACTGTACAGCGTGTCCCTGTGGGGGGTGGGGGTGGAGTGTGTGTGTGAAGCTTGCTGGGTGGATCAAGAGGCAGGAATATGGGGTGAGTGTGTGTACACTTCTGATTTTACCTCCTCCATTTAACTTGATTAATGTCGACGGTGTGCAATTTGTTTTCGGTGTTTCACTCAGCTTAATGCCCTTTTTAGCTGTGGAGGCGGAGGAGGATCTTAATAAACAGCATCAAGTTTTGTAACTAGAGAAGGAGAAAAGGGAACACATTGTATTTCTCACTGTATTTTGTCCCACAACTTCATTTGTTTTTGCTTCAGAGTCACACTGAGTCAGCAGCTTTTTGTGGTAGATGTTAGGGGGAGAGGAGCGGGTTGGGCCACGTGGACATGAAATGATCTGTTTTTCATGGATTTGTGAAACTGATAGGATTTGTGCTCAGTCGTAATTTGAGACTAGAGCCAATGCTGTTGGGGGCAGCTGATAGCATAAGAGAAGTCGGAGAAATGAGGGATGGTGGGGTGAGAGTTACAGGCACGATGCACCAGGGACTGAGGGCGGAGGTTTTTTCAGGTAGTGTGAACATGTTTTGTCCCGTGATAAGTTTATTTCTTACAGTAATATGGACAGTGACGTAGTTCAGCCCAAGTCAGGTCTAAGTCTACTGAGTTTGAGCCCAAGCCACCATAGAAGAGTCAAAGTTGAGGGCTAGTCCCCACTACCTGAGTTTTAGCCAAATCATCAAAGTTTAGTCTGAGTTGAGTTCCAAGATGGCTCCAGTGCTAAACTCTGGCACAATCAAAGAGCAAAAAAACAACAACAAAAAAACAAAAACTCCACATCAAACACAAACGACACAGCTGTCACCGTTTCGAAAGGATTCAAAGCGAATTAAAGGGAGTTTGTTTACTCTGTGTGACACAATAGCCAGGTGCACGCATTAGAGCTAACACCACCACCACCACCAACAACAACAACAAAAAAAGCTCTAACCTCCAGGTCAGCACTCAAGTCTGAGTCCAACTCATTAGTGCTATAGTCCAAGTCAAGTCACTAGTCCCAAAGATCAATAGTCCTGGAGTCGAGTACTACAACACTGAGTACAGGTAATACAAGGAGGATCAATTTCATGTCCCCCAGACACTTGCACAGGCACAGCAGTGACACCTTTTCCAATAGTAGTCAGTTTGTAAGACATTACATTTGTATTTACACTCATGTCAAAGGCTTGGACATCCTTCAGAAAATGGCTTCAAGAAACGGGAGCAGTAGGAGGTAGCTGTGGTGGAAACAGAAATCATTCATGACAGTGACTAACAGTTGTAGTAACAGTGCAGTAAGTGGAAGCAGACGTATGCCTCTAAACAACCCTGTAGGACAGGATGCTTCATATAGTGTCTTAAAGAGAAGCCATGACCTGGAATGCACTTTCTAGTTCTACTTTGCTGAGTTGGAGGTGAATGTTGCCCACCTTAATAACTGATGTTGATTTATTGCCTTTAAACCAGTTGTATTTCAGCTCTTAGTGTGACCCACTTAGAATTCTCTCCTGCTTTTCTACCTCCACCTCCTCCTCTTCTTTTTCCTGTCCCTCTATATCTAACGATTCTGCGCCCCCGGCACCCTCCTCCCCCTTTATCAGCAAAATTACCCTGTCGGGCTTGCTGTGGAATTAGTCATTTTCTATATGACATGACCTCGTCTGTGGTGGCGCTGAGATAGGGATCTATTTTTATGTGGTATCAGCGCCCCGGGGAGGCTTCAGAGGGTGAGGATCCCATACGTAGCGAGGGGTGAAGCCAGGCCACAATCATGGATTATCATGATTTACGGCCTTGCTGTAAGAGGAGAAAAAAAAGAGTGAGAGAGAGAAAATGAGAGAGAGAGGGGAAGAGAAGGAGTTTCTGGATGACATCATCATAGCAGAACATTAGGAAAAAAAAGAGAATAAAAGTACAGTAGTTGCAAAAAGTTTCACCTCTAAGACAAAATTATGTGTTTAATCTTCTACCACAGAGGGACGACCCTCACACACATGCATACACGCCTTGCCTGCATTGTGCGATGCAGTGCTACAGTACATCACAGTAGTAGAACAGTTACTCCCGCAGCTCTCAGTCGTCCTCAGATATAATGTTGTTCCTTCTTCTCTACCTTCATCCCCCCATCTTTCTTTTTTTTTTTTTTTGCATTGATTTGCTGACAGCGCTGAAATGAAAAATACCTTAGTTTGCAGCAACAAAAGAAAAGCACGTCAAATTTGTGAGATATTGGGATGCAGGGGGTCTGAGGAATGAACCATCTAAGGTCAGACGGTCCTTTGCTGTGGATGGCACTTTTGATTGTGCGCACTACTATCCCAAGTCTGGACAGACACACTTGTGCTGTAAACAAGACCCCTCTCCGTGCTCTGGCTCAAGCACACCCATGTATACAACTGTCAGTACACACTTTATGAAGGCATAGACACACAACACTGGCATTGATACCCACCCAGAATCACATGAACATGTTATTTTCATGTATTTAAAATACAGTATACTGTATGCCTGTATGAACACATTTGCACATGCAGGTACACATTCCAGCTCAGCACTGTCCACCTCCCTCGAGCACAAATGTTTTCTGTTGCATTACAATGAAGAGCACAGCAGGAGAACAGGATGGGATTCCACACATTCTGCAAAGATATTTGAGAGCATGGTTCTCTTTACCTCTGTCTCTCTATCTTTCTCGCTCCAAATCTTCGCCCTCCTGGGGCCATGACTTAGTTATAAAAAACACAACTTTTATCAAGTTATATCTTGTCAAAATCAATTTATACAGCTTTGTTCTTTGCTCAGTGTAAATCAAAGACGGCTTCACAATGAAAGCAACCATGCGTAGCACATGAGCCCTGTTGATATCTCCCATGTTTCACTTACTTTCACTCACTTTTAGGATAAAGGTTATGTGTGGACTGAAATGCACCAAAGAACCAAGTCTTGGTAGAGCTGTTCATGGGCTGCACACAAGGGGAATGGGATGTTCAGACTAAAACAATGAAAAGGCCAGTTTTCTTAATGAATTTAACCTCACTTCAACTTGTGTCTATTTTACAGACTATAGTGTGTACAATGGGCCTGAAGTGGTATCCACACCCAGAATTGCTCCACTGTATCAAAGGATGTGAGGTAAGGGCTCGGCTCGGGTTAGATGTTTTTTCTTTCTTTTGTATTTGTCGAGTAACAGTCTCATCTATCACACAAAACCTCCAGTGCTTACACTCTTTCACCTTTTGTGATCCTGAATATATTAAGTACGAAGTATAAAGTTTTCCCGTGGATGACCAATGGAGTAAAGACAGACGCTGGATTGGCTGATGCTATGCAAGTTAAACTCTAAGAGAAACCTGTGGGTGAAGACTGATCTCTGGATTTATAACTCTTAATGTTCTTGCAGGTGCAACTGAGATCAGTGGCTAGATTTCTTTTGTTCTTCTAAAGGCTATCTTAAGTGAGGGTGAAGTTATGAAATACAGTGATGTTACAACACACTGGAAAGATTTTTTTTCAGATAATAGCAGAGGACAACCACCTGCATGGACTGCTGTTCGGGTATTTGCTGCTAATTGAATATATGAACTTGTCGCTGTAGTTTGACGTAATTAGGGATTTATTACTTCGTTGGAAAAATCATGTGACCATGCGTTAAACCTGTCTTTTCTCTAAAAATGATGCATTTACATGTGAAAGAATTCTATTCCATTTCACGGAAGAATGATATCATGTGCTCGCTTTAGGCCAACTGGATAACCTGATTGGTAACCCAAGTGGAGGGTGGGGCCAACCCAATAAATCACCTTATTGGAGTGTTTTCTGTAGCGAATAGTTTATGGTGTCCTCAGTTTGACTTACGGGTCTGGCCCACTAAGGGCTTAAAAAGTCACATTGAAAGATGAGGGAAATTTAATGCATCAAATTCATCAGCAAATCTATTCACAGGCCTCTAAAAGGCCCTGAAAAAGAACCTACCACTAAAACAAAAGCCTTTTTCCTATAATTCACTCTTTGAATCATTATCAACCAGTTACGTTTGCAATAAAAAGCTTTTCTCTTTACATTGTTTTTTTTTTATTTTTATTATTATTATTATTCTAATTGATACGTTGCCTCTTTCTTGTGTAGCCATTCATGGGAGACAACTACTGTGATTCGGTCAACAACAGAGCCTACTGTAACTATGACGGGGGAGACTGCTGCGATTCCACTGTCAAGACCAAGGAGGTTAGTGGCACGATCATACCTGAGAGTAAAGCTCACCCAGACAAAGACAAGATGTTGGGTTTGGTCACACTGATCAACAGTTAAGTTTTATGGCTCAGGGATAAGTCCTACATTTCAGATGTGAGCATTTTTCATTTTCCCTGCACCTTACCCACTTGGACCTCCTTTACTTTCCAACTGCCATTCATCCAGTGAAGGTTGCATGTTTCCTCTATCAAGCTCTGGCATTTATAAATAATAAATTCTACCTACAAAAGGTAAGTATAATGGAAGATTAGAATTTGCTGTCGAAGACTGTTTTATTTCACCTCTTGGAACGTCTCTAAACAGATTCTTCCTTCCTTTGCTTCGTGTCCAACCTTATATCACTGGTAGACAGATTACTGACTCCACATCCAAGAGAGTGGGAGTTTTCAGACTTCATCAGTAGTCTTTGTTTTTCTGAGGTATTCTGTGTCCTAATACGTAAAACGTCTATATTTATCTTTGTGTGCTTGTATTTATACCACTACCCAAGATGCAAGTAGTCATTTTAATCTTATTTCTAATCTAATGTATTTATCACACTCTTAAGGATTGTGAGTTTATGAACTTGTAATATAATTGACTTGCTCCTCTTCACTTTATCTTTTTTCTTAATACCCAATTGGCCGTGTTGTATTTCAGCATTAGGATGTACATGTCAAAAAGTTTGGTCATCCTAACTCTCTTAATTCAAGGAGGTGCTTTGTCTGGCTCGTTCCAACCAGCTGCTGGCAACCGATCTGATTGGGAGTGTGTAGTAGCTTCTGTGCCGCAGCATCTGCTCCTCTGGTCTCTTCCCATGTGCAGTTTTGACTAGAGCCAGCATTATTCCTGTCCAGCCAGTGAAAGAAAAATAAGACTATGTTAAAATATTACCCCTTTGAAATATTGCATCTCACTCAGTTGATCAGCATCTACAATGTGTCTGCTAATTTGTCCAAGTAATAGATTTGTACAAGATTTAGATCACTGAGACGTTTGCAGTTATCATTAATTACTAGATATGGCAAATTAATTTAGGACATTTAGGACCAAGCACAAGCCAAGCAACTACTTTTCATATATTTGATTGCACTGTGCTGCTTTTTTATGGACATACATAAACTCACCTCAGACGAAAGAGAGGTCCATCGGTCCATGGTTTGTTTTTGTCCTTTATTCATAACTTTACTATCAGATGGAAGGTATTGTATCCTCTGTTGAATAGCAGCAGGAAAGTCAGTGAGCAGCCTGCTGGGAAGTGACCTCACTCCTGAAGTGGTTTCGCTGCTGTTGATTGACGCTATCTCATCTCTACATCTTCTGGCCCCAGTCCAGTGCAGGGGCTCAGCCAGAACTTGCATAACTCACTTTTACTGACAGACCCCAATGGGAGGATAGACTCCATTGAATTACTGCAGCAACAAGAGGTCGAGCTGGGCGAGAGGAAGGCAGGCAACGGGTCTCGTTAGAGTTAGGAATTGTTATGTTGCACATCAAAGGGAGGTATGGTCTGAACATTGTCTGTTTGGATGTCAAGGAAGTAATCTCTGGTTTAAAAAAATGCCTTTGATGGTTTTGAGTTTTTGGTCTATTTCCTGACGACAGTTAAGACCAGTCCAAAAGGAACAATTTATGTGCTTAGTCCAAGATTAGACTTTAAATCCAGTCGACATCACGAGCCGAACTTTTGCAAACATATTTGCTCTGTAAATCGTATGTCCCACATTCACCTTGAAGAAACAACAAATCACAAACCAAAAGGATTTATATTTTACCGTCTTGTTTTCAAGTTGGTATTTCTTATCTTTGCTTTTTCAGACCGCCATCACTTTTCTGTCAGTATAGATTGAAGACTTGTTTCCATACATCCAACAAAACAAATCAAATTTGCATAAACCTCTAATGTCACAGCTCTAGGAGTCATAATTGGCAGCCAGACAGCAGCCTGCTAGACAACACAACTCGCCTGTCCCACAGATATCCATCTCTATTCAGAAACATGACCATGTGCCTCAAACTGCAAAATTAGCTCATCGAACAAGCAGCCAAGCAAATATTGTAGTCGATTCTTAGCTAAGTCTAAACACTATAGATAAATATTTCTGCAAATATCACTTTGGTGCATTTACTGTAGAGCCTGTTGTGGTCCTTACTCCCCAACACCATGATTATGAAAGACTGTCAGCAAAGTCCAGCTGCTGTCAGTTTCTGATAATTCCCCAAATTTCTATTTTTTACCTCCTTAAAATCGTAGAAAAATGTTGATAATGCATTTAAAATAGCACTTGCCGATATTTATATCTGCCCAAAGGGGGATGACTGAATGCAACTGCAGTCGTACTTTAATCCTTGATGAGGAATCTGGCTCAGGTTTAGTGCTGTAGTATTTCCAAGCCAAGAAGGATGCTACATGCCTATGGTCAATAGTAGTGTCTGCAAAACAGGTGTTACCAGTTGGCTGAAATAATAACTGCAGGCAAATGGAGGAAATTAAGTAAATACTTGGTACTAACTTCTGTCACACTAGCAAAGATGGATTAGGTGAAGAGGAGGTCCATTCCAATTACTGAAACCTTGCTATTTTCAGCAGGCTGCTTCACTATGATACAGTAAGTAGATCACCTGGGCCCAAGAACTCCTGGCTGCTGGTCCAACTTCTACTTGAAGGCATTTTACCTTGGCATTATTCAAAGGAAACAGTCTGGCTGGTGTTTTCCACTTGTGGGTCCCCTGGAAACTGTTCAGAAAGATACGAAAAATTACTCTGAAATAACCAATCATAATTTGATTTATCGGCTGCCAGGAGCAAAGGGGCGAGGAAGGTTACTGTGGGTGAACAACAAAAAGGAAACACTAAGGAATTGAGCAGATATATGATGTTGATAAGGGCACAGAGGAAAGCCAGATGTTTGATTTAATCCCTTTTGGCTTGTTAGCCCATTGCCTGATTGATGCAGCTTACTTGCATACATGTGTTGCTTGGTACCTTGGCTAATATGAACCTCGTTTGCATGAACATCAAATTAACCTGAATGTCAGTGTTAAATTATTAGCCTGACAACTTTATCTGGGGGTTTCATTGCGTTGCTTTGATATTTTTTGTCCATTTTAAAATTTCCTCTGTATTTGTTATCGTTTTGGTACTTGCGTTTAGTTAGCCATTTAGATTTAGTTGTTTATTCCTCTTGGGCAAAGCCTTCATAGTTATCCCTATTTGATCAACTCCGTCAAAACAGAAACAGGATACTTTGCACCTGATTCTGATTTTCCACCAAAGTGAACACATGCGTGGCAGGCAATGAGGGACAGAGTTGCATAAAAACCTCCAAAAACAAAGGAAAATGACACAATATATGACAAAAGGAATCTGTAACTCATTTATTACAGACCCATGCCTCTGAGCTTCTGAGTAATACATTTGCTGGGTGACAAAGAAAGGCAGTTTTTTCCTCTTTAGCGGGAAATCGATTCTTGTCTAGACCACAAGTGAATTCTTTGTCCTAACTTGTTTAATTGTTCCTGAACACAGAGTTGTCTCTGTTACAGTGGATCTCATTTGATGTCATCAAGGAAATATCTGTTTTTATTTCTGCTCTTACTGTAGCAACTGTTTCATACACAGAAAATTCACTTGAAGAGAGTTTTTTTCTTTTTTTCTTTCTTTCTTTGTCTTGTATGCGGTGAAATACTTACCTGCACATCTCCACATCTGAAAATCGTCTCACAACTTAATCCTACTGAATAATATTTGTCATAAACTGAGGTCTGTATGTCAGAGGAAATTATTTGGTCTTCTAAAAAAGTTAAACTATATATTTGCAGCCATTTTTCAGAAGGAACTATTGGGCTTGGTGCTACAGACAGGGTTTGGAAGCTGTCAAGTAATACGAGATGGTATTCTTTCACTGCAACCTCTCAACCCGTCATTGTTGGTTTTGGTCTTTTCACATATTTTTTATTAGATATTTTATTGCTGGGGAGCTGCAGTAACCAGGGAATTGTGCTACTACAACTTTGGCCTTCGAACTAAAATTAGTCATTTTTGTTGAAATAGATTCTTTTATTATTCTATGATAGATTAGCGTCACAGTTTCAATGATAATTCATTTGCTTATTTTCCTTATGACCTGTGAGAGAGATACCCACACACTTGCACTCATTCATTCTGCCATTCACGCTGTCCCCTGTCCCTTTCAGTCAATCACACACTCATGCACACACAACACAAACAAACAGCACATGAACAGACATACCAGCCACCAGTTGCTTTGATGCAGAGGTCAGGTGACTCAGTGGGAATCTTGATCAGAGCCGTTGTCCCCAGCGTGTTCTGACACAGCACACCAGAATGACAGCATGAGCCCTTCAAACCACACACACATGCAGACACACCTATTATTTGGTCCTCTGCCAAAGCCTTTTACATTCACTGTTCCCCTCTGATCTGTAGTAATGAGGTAAGAGGAAAAAGAAATGAATGAAATTCAAAAACAGACTCTTCATCCTCCCTTATCCACAGTCATATATATCTTTTTGTCCTTCAAGTCTTTCCAAAAAAAAAACAAAAGTAAAAGAAAAAAAATCCTCGTCTGCCTCACACTAAAAACCAAATGTGCATACCATTATTATGTCTGCAGTCCACTGATGGCAAAGATATGACACTGATGGAAACATCTGCTCACCCGTCCTTAGCAGAAGATGCTTAAGAGACTTTTTTAGTGCAGTCACATGGTTGTTTATTATTGTGTTACTCAACATCAAATGCCATGCCTTTCAAATATGACATGGTTCAATGCATCAAATATGAAAAAAAAATAGAAAAAAAGAATTAGTAATTTTTGGAATGTGATACAATTCCTTCCAGATACAACAAGTGAGCATTTTCTGCTCTTTCCACATAATCTTAAAAGCTATTGTAGGAATTAGGTTATCAATTCCTAAATATTTCCAGATTCCTTGTGTTTCCTCTCATCTCTTTTTCCTCAAAGCTCTGAGTTTCATCCTGATAAAAGTTGAATAAGTACACTTAGGGGGAAAAAGAGCAAAAAGCAGTGGAACTCAGTTGCTCATTTAGTTTTAGTCCTCTTTCCAGCAAATGCTGCTCTCGTCTTTTATTTTGGTAGAGATTTGTGTATTAAGGAGTTCTGGATGACTTGCTGTGTATTATTCCACCCCAGGAGCTTTGAAGGTGCAAGGACTGGCTGCACGTAAGGTCACCACAGGATCTCCCCTTAATAGTTGCAAGCTGTTGGCTGGATTTGGAGAGGCAGGGAGGTGAGGAGGCAAGAGAATGCCTTTCTGAGGGTTGCCTGCGCAAGACCCTTTTTGTAGGTCCCCGTCAGCCCCCCCCCTTAGTTTGGAAGGAATTCCTTTCTTGGATGCTGGAAGCCGTACGCAGAGGGCACCGATTATATAGTTATACGGCTTGGCCTCTCTAAAACAACTATTTCTAAATGTGTCTGTATGTTTTTCTGTCTGCGTTGGTGGTGGGGTCTAAGTGCTGAGATCTCTCCCAGCCCTTCAGCCCTGTTTACAACTCTTAGTCTGGCTAGTCAAGTATGCTCACTACGTGACTTGCTATGTGCCACGATTGATGTTTGTGTCCTAGCTGATGTTCCGTGATAGCCACCCCTGACCACTAACCTCTCGGTCTGCGCTGGTGACTCACATAGACAAATCTCTTTGCTGCCTTTTAAAATGTCATTTCCTTCTCTGCTATTTTGTGTGTTATTAGATACATCAAATATTCACATATCTGGGTGCCAAAAATGCATGCCATCAACAGCTCTTTATTTTTTTTAAAGCCAAGTTGACTTTATTTCCCATTGCCAAGGCTCTGCCAGGGCAATTTAGGGGGAGGAGGGGGCTGAGGTGTCCACACATGCACTATGGGTATTTTTTGGCCATGGTCTCAAAAAAAGTTTGTCATATTTTACTTTTTGTTTTATAAAACCACTACAAAGTGATACATGTGGCCAAAAATTATATAAGCTGCTGTTCAATATTATTCTCAGCTTTTCTCGATGTATCAGTTAGAAGTTGTACTGTGTTGTCAAAAAAGGCCCAAGACAAAAGTGTTGTGAGTTCTTATAAACTCTAATAACCTCAGCTACTTGCTAATGAACAGTGTGTTATGCATCCCTAGATCAGCCAGTTCCCATTTCCCCAGGCCTGTGCCCCTTACACCACCTCCCCTTCTTCAAGCACTGACTGACACACTCTGCACACACAGAAATGTAGAGAGGAACTCTGTTATTTTGACCTGTTCCTGAGATGGAAGGATGGGGCTCTGACAAGGTCTGCGTTCTTGAGAAGGGCTTTCATGTTGCTGTTAGTGGGTGTCCTTCCCCAGCCCTCCTCTAGCCCTGGGACATGGGGCAGCATGAGGGCCCCCAGGCCCACAAGGCCAGCCAGTCCCATTTCCCAGCCACCCTGAGAGAACCTCAAGTCAGGGCCAGATGTGGCAGCTGGTCCAGCCACCCTGGAGGTCAAGGTCAAAGGAAACCATGTCAAATTTGCCACCCACCATCATTCTCTAGATAGAGAGATAAACAGAAGTGGCCTTGGAGGGGAAGTGAGGTGTAGAAGGGAGGTGGGAGGCATAGTGGGGAATTGTGCTGGGAGAGAGAGAGCGAGAGGAGGGATAAAGCAAGGTAAAGTACGGAGGAGACTGAAGCAGACAATGTGAAAGTGTGAAACGGAGAGATAGTGTAATCAAAGTGAGAACGAGTTAGATGAGAGTAAGGAGCCCCATGTTCTTGGCTTCAAAATGCCACAGAGAAAACACTGCTCACGCGGTTGGCAGCTGTTTTCTGAAGTGTGTCCGGACCTGGGCTTGTAAAGTCGTCACATGTAGGCCTCATTTTCTCTGAGGAGTCTGGGCACTGCCCACCTGGCCCTCATATTAGGAACACCCCCACTGCCCCCCCTCAACACGCACACACACACACAAACAACTTATTTTATACCCTATTTCAAAGGGGAACCTGCGTCACTGCTCCTCAGTGACTAGCATGCTCCCCCATGTCATTCCACAGGGCTGCAGTCTACAAAACCCTGACTCTCAGGAACCGTTGCTGCTGTTTCCTGTGTTTTGCGTGGAGGCATTTACTTAACAGTGCTATCCAAAGCAAAATGGGATACTAAGACTCCCATGAAATCTTATTTTAAAATATTATTTTTTCCCCAGTGCTTTTATTTTCTACAGATTTTTTGTCCAAATTTTATTGCCGAAATATTCTCTAAGCTAAGGAACTCTTTTAATGGTGGTCAGAATCTCTTTGTAGTGAGAAACATGGGGACATTAATCTTGAAAAAGATCTGCTCTTCGGAGGAAAAGGATGTGCATGCACAGTAAATATTTCTGAAAATCCGTAAAAACTGACAACAATTACTGCTCACAATGAGGTTTCCATAAATGTGAACCATAGCAAGATGAATTTAGTATGCATTTAGTAGTAATCAGTCACACAGGAAGTGAGTCAGCTCCAAAGTCCAAAAAACTTTGGAGCTGACAGTGTGCATTGCAGTAGACACTACAGTTATGAATGTGTCTTTTAGTGGATGGGAAGTTCTCATTTCTTAGTCATTCTTTGCTAATGCATTCAGTAATTACTTGACTAACCTCTCAGATAGTATTAGCTCTTGATGCAATTTATTTGATGGTATTACAGTAGCAGCTACTCCATATTCACGTAATTGCGCCATATGACCCCCCCCCTGGAAACAGCCCCTCCCACAGCAGCCAGACAGCTTTCATTAATAGCTTTGAGCTAATAGCTGTCTTTGGCATAAGGCGTTCTGTCAACTGCGTATATCTGTGTTTGGTAAAGTGGCTGGTATTGTCATCTAGTTTACAATGTAAATGTAATACATTTACATTGTAAACTAGATTGTTATACAAAAGAGGTGGTGCCACTGAGCCCTAATACGAAAAAGTGACACTGGCCCCGCGGGCTCCCACAGATTGATCTGATAAGCCACCAGAACACAAATGCATACATGCCCTCAAGTCTGCCGCCTGCCCTCCATGACTTGGACCACATGTGTTCCTTGTTTGGCCTGGAGAAGGGGGACACATTTTGTGTACCCAAACAGCTGAAGCAGGCCCCCCGAGAGGCAAGCAGACAAGGCAGCAGCAGCTGGTGCTGGTGACGCATTGCCAACGTTAGCCAGTGACGTCAAACGCCAGGGGCAATGGTCAACGATCTTTCAGTTCTATTTCCACCTATACAGTGTTAAACTTTAACATCCGACCATCAGAGAAACTGGGATATTGATTTTTCTTATATTCAGTGACTTAGAGATATTGATCTTCTGGGCCAGATGCACTCACGGAATCTACATACACCTTATGTTTTAGTTATACTCGTGTTATCTACCTGCTAAAGCAAGATGTTTGTATAGATCTTCATGGTAGAGACTTAAAATTTGGTGTTTATGGGATCTTGGTTCTTGGCTCTTTTGACCACCAATATGCATTTGTAAAACACCCATAAGTTGTGTAAATCAATTACACTTAATGACTGTAAGTCTCTTCTGCCCAGGTAATTCCATTCCCCATGTCCTGCGACAAACACGATGAGTGCTCCTGTCGGGATCCCAATGCTATAGAGAACAGAAAGGATGAGCATGTACATTCCCTCGGGTGACCAGCCGGAGCAGGGACCTCTGTTCGACTTCCCAGGAACCACGCTCCAACACAACACAGCCAGAGTGGCCGAGGCAGACCCCTCCTTCATCCTCCTCTCGGCCTTCAGTTTCCTGCACATGCTGCTTAACAGGCATACCTCTCCATCCATACTGCAACCCCAACCAGTTGAAATGCCTCCGCCTCCACATCACAGAAAGATCTAGAAAAGAGGATGGGACTCATGAGACTCCACAGAAAACTTCATTTCTTCAGCTAAAAAGGAAAGTAACCCTGCAATATCATCATGAAAAAAAAGATATATATATATATATATATATATATATAGCAAGGAGAAAAAAAATACATGAAACAGACACTTTTTTGTTTTTGAAAGAATAAGAAAACAAACAACAACAAAACAAAAAAAAGAAAAACTAAACAAAAACATAACCAAGCCTAGGTAGCATGCCTTTTGTTCAGTTTTGTGCTGGCTTCAGTGTCTATTTTAGTGACCTTGCTCTACAATCACACGATTGAACCTAAGGTAACTCAAAATGTGCAAGTCGGGGGATTGTGTTGATGTTGGCTCTGTGTTTTTGAAAATATGAAGGAAATCAAAAACAAATGTTAAAAAATAATAATCCTCACACATTTTGAAGGCATGTTCGACACCTTTTTGGAGGGGCTAGAAGTTTCTGTTTAAATCATTCCTGGTTTCTAACTGGTCAGACGTTCTGTATCTCAATGTCCTTTTTCAGTAAAGTGTGTTTCTCCATAGGCACATCAGAGGCTACAGAGGTTATTACTAGCTTGGTGGGGAATGAGACAGCCATATTCTTAAGGCAAGACACTACAGGTGAACATTTAAGTAACAGGCATGAAACCATGAAACTTTTCCGGCTTATTACTTACACTAAGACAATGATTTATGTTTAAGTATGCAAATGATGCATTATCTAATGCAGAACTGAAATCTGAATATTGGGTAGGTCAAGTGTTTTTTCAGGTGTGTTTATATATGTCGGTTTTTAACACTCTACAAATCAGAAATCACAGTCAGCTATAATGAATTCCTTTTGGCCATGTTTTTGGGAATCAAATATTATATAAATCCCCTCTGTGGAAATCTTCAGACAGGAGTAAAACTGGAAAGTCTGGTGTATGTAAATGCTACTGAAGTGGAGATATTTGGCTCAGAGTACGAAAAAATGGCCCTCAGAGATATACTATACTATAAAATTCCTAAATGTTTTATTGGAAACCACTATAGGATACACAGAAAGTGACCATGTTTGGATCTCATCACATTTTACAGGTGAGGGATAGAGCTTTACAGCGACACCTGTGATGACATGGTGCGGACAATGATTGCGGTACTGCATGTTGCGTTAAAGTGCTAAATTAATTTAAGCGAAATTTATAGAGGCAACTAGACAAAGTGTCATTAAATACACACTTAAATGTGTATTTTGGACATTTTCTTTCCAGTAGTCTGAAAGGAGACGTAAGCAAAATATCCCAAAATCTCCACATTGACCAGTGCGTGAAAAAAAAAAAAACAGTTTTTGCCTGCCGTGTCTCGCCTTAATTTAGTTTCAAGCCACAGATTCAACACAAAAGCCAAAATGAAATACACAAAAACGCACACACAACCGAAAGCAAACTCCTGAATGCATAATTGAAACATTTATAGCATGACTTCTGCTACTGCGTTTGCTGCTACTTGCCATCGTCACATCATGATACCTAATGGGGTTAGACGACTTTGTCTGCCTTGCTGCTTACAGTACCTCTTTGAAGCATTCATTCACACTTGCATGTCAGTACACGATACATTCAGCTCACATTAATACATGTTGACAGCACCACCACACATGAAATGCACTAAAACTCTAAAAAAAAAAAAAAAAAACTCAGAACCTCACTTGTCATTCCCATTTAACCCAACTGCCCAAGAAAATACTACACACATCAACCACGACTTAAAGAATGTCATTGATAACACCTCACTTCGGGTTGGCGTGATTTTAGTTTCAGTTTGAACTCCTCCCTCATGGTGCTTGATGAGAACTTTGTCACCTCAAGCACTGATTTAAAATGTTTAAACTGAAAATAAAATGATCTCAGCCCTGTTCAGAATGTAGTCAATGCTTGTCAGGAGTCTGTGGCTTCTTTTTTTACATTTTCTTTTTTGATTGCACAGTACTGCACAGCACAGTCACACTAAAGTATAGAAATAAAAGGGCTGGATATAGGCCATGGCTCTTAGTGAGAATAAGTATAGGTGGAAGGACACTGCATGTGACACACACTCACTCGTAGCCACATTTCTCTCCCCTCCCACTTGTATTGGACTCTCAGCTCTAGTTCTGCAGGCAACGATGTTATCTATAAAAATGACTTTTGGATGTAAATGTGAGTACAGCATTAGCAGTCACAATATGATCAAAGGTCCCTAATATTCTGCAGTAAAAAAAAGAGAGAAAAGAAAAAAAAGTGCACTTGGTTGTGATCAGCACTTTTCAGTATTGTGAACTTGGGTGTCCGTCCCCACCAATTAACGTCATTAGATATGGCTGCTACAACAGCTTTGTATTTTGTTTCTCATCATTCCACACAAACATACACACTATAATTTCTCATGCACATTTGATAATGAAGGCTGCTTGGCATATTGGTCCAAATTTTGCTGCTCCTACTTGGCTGCAACAATAACCATGGATACAGTCGGCATGGTTATAACTTTTCATTTCATTTTGGGTCAATGGTATGGTCCCTCTGACTCATATTAGGCTGCTATAGCATTCCAGATCATTATCATGAGTAGGGAAACTAAATGTACGCAACGAGTTGTACAAGTGGCAATGTAAGACCAATTTCATGTCATTTTTTTTCAAACCTATGTTAGTGAAAAACTAAGACAATACCACACCATGCAGATAAAGTGAAAAGGTATTATTTTCCACCAAATACAAATACATAAATATTGTGTAAATATTACTATATGTTCTTGATGGGCAGGAGAGTTGAGAAATGTTTTTGGTTGTTTTTTTTTTGTTTTTCATGTATTTCATTTTTACAAAATGTCATATTTAATCAGTGTTTGTATTATTGACCTCAGTTACTGCACTTTTTAGTTGCCATGTAAGAAGAAAAAGTATATCTTTCAAATATGTTTAGAAGCTGCTATTGTCAGAACAGTGATCTGAAACAAACTGTTTGATATTCGGTCATTTGACTCCCTGTGTTGCTATTAGCTTTCCTGTCATTAGTTTAGCCCTCTTGACTTTGCATTCAATGTTATCAGTGTCACTATAAACAATATATTCATCTTCCGTCATCCTTAGAAGCCCCAGATCTTACAAAGTAGGGTACACACCAATGCGTTATAAAATACAGTATATTGTCGCATATGTAAGGTCTAGCTAGATTGCAGATTTGTTTTTCTTTTGTTTTGTCCTGATGTTTTGTCTTAGGTTAAAGGTGTACATTTTGGAGAAACCTAGATATGCTGAAGGTGAAGGAAAAGCATAAATGAAGAAACTCCCATTTAAAAAAAAGGCACTCTTGAAAGACTTTGTAACTTTTATGAAATATGAAACTTTGTAAGGACATTTGAAAGGCTACATCATCTTCAAAGATTGCATTTAACACTTTATATGAAAAAATATATAGGCCTGGTTAAAAAAAAACAAAAAAAAACAAAACAAAAAAAAGACTTGTATTATGTTGATATTATTAAATATATGTAATATTAGTACTCCAGATACTGCTGCTTTACATAGAACTGTTACCAGTGGGGAGACTGACCTGCAATCACTACACTATGCCAATGACATGCAGTACTGTGGTTCATCGCCTGCCACTGAGGTCACTGGAAAGCCAATTCCAACCATTTGAATGGACGAATCCAAAAATCTGTCATCGGATCCTTCCCTTCATCCTGTAAACTGAGTCGATATAACCTGTTGTTGCTTCCACATACATTGACTAACTTATCAATATCCTCCTCAACAATTACTCGTACCATCTGGACACCAAAACAGCTGATCATTATTACTATCAGAGAGGCTACAGAATGTGACTGCATGTCAACATGAAAAATTATATTCCTAACAGTGGAGAAGGTACCCATAAGCCATAGCTAAACAAGATATTAACGGAAGAAAATATAAGATTGCGCATTGGATGAGGACGTCACCTCTCTACTGTAGTCTTCACAGGATCCCTTGCTGTACCTCATGCCTGTAATGTTTGCTGCTTCTATATTTTTGGTATTTTAGTGACATTTTTGCGTCTCATAACAATGGTGTAAATAGTAGAACTATTTATTGAGAGTGTTATACTTTTTTAAGTTATATTTAATGTCCATGTAAGTTATTTTTCACATTGTTCTTCTAAACAAAACATCATTGGTTGTGATCGCTGCTGTCACGCATCAGACGTACTTCAAGCCCACAACCATGAACGGAATCTCATTGGTCATTAAGTGTAGATGGACACTGCTTTTATCCAATGAGTATTCGCCACATTTAAAATGTTACTGAGTGCAGTGTATCTTTTCTTTTCCCTCTAAAACCAGAATGTAAAGTTTTTGTTTTATGTTTTTTCTTTTTTTTTTCTCTGCTTTTTTTTTTTTTATGCACACATTAGCCATACTTATGAGAAGTTCTGAAAGGAGAACCAAGTATATAACAGTCAAGTCAAGTGCATAAATTCATAATATCGCAAACAAGGTCTTCAGGGCCAGTGTAAGGCACAAGGAATATATGTACACAGCCAGCTGAGGGTAGGAGAAAATGGGCAAGTGGCAAAGGGAGGAATCAAAAATGAAGGGAAAGAAGGACGTGAGGTCAAAAGGCAGCCGATGGTGCCCCAGATACAGGGCTCTTGGAGGTGGGGGGGGAGTAGAGGGTGGGCAGGGACAGAGGTAGGGATGGGTGGGCTGCTTTTCCTGGCCTGTCCAGCTATTTGTCCAGGTGTGAAAATGTGTACTCACAGAGGCTGCCCCTGGGCCAGGGGTGGCCAGTGCTGACTGGCAACAAGCCGAGGCCAATGAGTCAGAATTTCTCCTAGGGGTGGCAGCCGTCCCTCTCTGGGACTCACCCCCCCACCCCCTCTCCTACCTCCACCTCCCCACTCCTCAACACACTGCCTCATCTGTCACTGTCAGGTATGCCTGCGCAGGGCGGCCAGGGTCAAGCTGGCCCTGTGAAAATGAGAGAGGATGTTTGCCCAGCTTACAGAGCCTTTTGAAGTTAGGCTGAAGGAACACGGTTCTTCTCACCTAGAGCCTATGCTTATCACATAATATGATTTGGATAGCAGTCGTTTTTGACAGGCTTTGATACCTCTCCACATTTTCCACCAACAGTCGCTCCTTTGTTTCTAATTTAACACCTGGCTGTTGTATCGTTCATCTAAAAATGGCAGAAACTTTGTAGTGTGTAACTGCAAAGCGGGGGAGTGAGAAGTGTAAGAAAGAGTGTCTGAAGCCCTAATGTTTTTTTGCTGATAAATACTGATGTGCCATCTTGTTGTAAGACATTTTCTTTGTGTATTGTAACACATGAAGTACCTCTCACAGGCCTCTGGTTATAGAATGGTCCACTTATGTCTGTTTCCTAATCCCTCAATAAATAAAAAAGGTGAATTGTCCTTTTTTTCTAAGTGGGAAGTACAAAAAAAGTGTATTTACATATTATGTGGATATCTAGTGGTATTACTGCGATGTTTCGTACCTGATTGCTCAACAAATATATTTTAAGATGTAAATAATAATATTATATGATGATTGTATTTGCAAACCATGTACTAACTGTTTGGGAGTAGCTCTTGGATTGATTTTTATCATAACTATTATACAAAGAGATGAACCGTGAATATGTTGTGCATTGTGTCAAAGTATCACCTGCAAAGACAGAAAAAAAAAAAAAAGACCTGTGATGCTTTACCACACCACTCGCTGTCAGCATTTATTTGTTCATAAAGGCTTAGTACAAGCACTGTTGTCAGGTGTCTAAACCATGAATTTATCCATTGAGTCATAAATTATTTATTTGTTGTCAAGATGAATAAAATCATAATGGTCATTTCTTGGTCTTAGGAGTCTGTTGAAATTGATCCTTATAATCAAGCTTGACTGTTTTTTTGTTACGCATTGAGAAGTTAATTTCAAATTGTATCTGCGTTGAGTGGCACCAACCAACAGCTTTCATTTCTCCTCACTCCATACTGTATATTGTCAAGTCTTATCCCTATGCCTTTGTGTTTGCTGAGAATTTCACCAACACTGTAAAGGTAGCCATCAGACTCCGTTGCCCCTCCCTCCCTCTCTTCCTTCCTCCCTCTGATGGCCTCCTCTCTCCTTGGTTCTTACACAGTATGCACTTTTTCAGGCACATATACAACAGATTGGACTTTTATGTTTCAGTCGATGTTTCTCTCTGTTTTCACAGTTGCAATTATATATATTTTTGGTGCTCTGGTACATGGCAAAACATGTCTGATGTGTACTATATTTTCATAAGGAAGAATCATACAGATGAGTATCATGTTCATTTTGCTGTCATTTATTGTGTAGAAATAAAACACTGGTTAAAGTGAACATAACCTGGAGGAGTGTGGTCAGATTCTTCTTCTTCTTTCCATTATTGGTGTGTTTGGGTTAATTTTGGAGCTGCTGTATACTGTATTTTAACTCTTGTGTGCCTATGAAGAGTATGTTTCTATTGGAAGTCATTGGGGTACCAAAGATCCATGGTGAGCCTTTCAAAAATAATGATAAAAAAAAAGGAGGGCTGAGGTGGTTATAAAAGAGGAACTCATTCTTTAAGCCTCCATTGATACATTGGCATGGAAATGTGAGTGCTGTTCCTGGCACACCAATGACGTTAATGGCCTAATTTGTGAGAATGAACATCAAGCTACTGATTTTTAAAGTGCAGTTAATGTTGCATGACTGGAAAGAAACTGGATCTGAGCTTAAAGGAATAGTTTGTTGAGGGAGATGGAAAAAGAAAATGCTTCCCAGCAGCTCACATGCAGAGAGGCATAGCCACCTTTAGTTAATGATATAAATTAGAGTAATTCATAGGGGATAGCTGTCTGTTAGTTCAGTGAATGATTTCCTCCCTTCTCAGCTCAATGTAAATATTTTTAAGCTGGATCGTGTTGTAAATTGGGTAAAAAAAAAAAAAAAAACCCTGGGAAATAAAACGCATTGCGCTGCAATTTGCATTTAAAAATATGATGATTACAGCCATTTTCATCTGTGCCTCATTTTGCCATCATGCTAATTAATTCTGATCCAAATATTGCTGTGATATTGTGCAACTTCACTGTAGTGGTTTGCACCCCAGGGGCTTCTCTCCAGGGAGGTCTGTGTCAGTCCAGACAGGACACATGAGGCATGTGCACCACATCATCTGATCAAAACCATGTAAGATTGAATGTGGCCATTTAACAAGACAGATTATTGATGTCAACACCACATTGTACTCAATGCTGTCATATGTCAGTCTTGATGGCCTGAGCTGCTTAGACCAACCTATGTTGGTTTCACTTCATCACTTGGGCACAGTCAGATTATATATAAAAACTAGTAAACGTTAAGTCTGAACTAAAGTTGTATGGGAAATAAATTAATTAACAATTAAAACTGAATGCATATGATGAAAACATGTCATGTTGCAATATCATCAAATCACATCACAAATTTTGGTTAAAGAAAAAAACGAGAACGTGTGCCACAGTTCATTGATTTTGAAGTCATGAACACAATTGGTTTTGGATGTGGGTGTTCCAACATGTGTTAACAGTTGAGGTAACAACATCCCGTTCTTAGGTTTCTTCTGATATGACGTAAACGTACCACAAGACGAGCACTCAGGATTAAACAAGGAAGTGTAGGAGTATCACGTATACCAAAGTATCACAAGGGTTATTAACTCACACGTTGTGACAATTATTCAATCGGATATTTTAAGACGTGCAATGGCAGAGTAAGTGTTATGTTGAAATGCAACTCACTTAACTCACTTTTTGGTCTAGATTGAGTTATTTTGGCTACAGTGGATTGCATTAGAATTGATACAAACTGAAAAAAGTATGTATTTGTGAAGTTAAGTATTTTTTTAATTACAACTAATCAGTGTGATGGCACACCAGGAAAATAACTACCAGGTGGAAAGTAACCAATAATATTCATGAAAACCGGGAAGGCTACACAGAAAATCATCTGTAAAACACAGAGAAAACATCTGCAGATGTGGTAAACAATTTTGGAATGAACTATGTTTGTGAGGGGAATTTAAATTGTTTTGGCACTCCCGATTAAAATAGTTTAAAATAAATGATCCACAGATGTTCAAGAAAGTATGATTTAAAAAAACTGAAAAAAAAAAACCCAAAATTAAATTACGTAAATTGCAATGTAATCATTCCATCCTTATACTGAAATAAAAGTCTTCTGATTTTATATACATTTTTAATATTTCACATTCTTCAGAAAAAGACAATCAAAGCCACATAATAATACAGATGTCCATTTTTTTTACAATTTAAAATGTACAATATAATAATTTATTATTACAATTCATATAACATGAGATGAAAATATTGAAAAAAAAGGCATTGTTTCTCTTCATAAAAACAATCCATGGCTTTGAGGATATGACACAGACCTGAAAAATAAGAGGATTAAAAAGGGCCGCAGATGATCTTTACAATCACCAATTCTTCACAATTCAGCGTACAGTACCTCACATGGTTACAGTCCAGGCCAGGCTACAGGCCACCCTAAAATGGTCCTCAAGATTATTATTCCATTATCCTGCCTGTCACATAGATACGGGCAAAAATATCAAATTCTTCCACAAAAGAGGAACTTTTCAAAGATGCATTCACAGCACCACATCGTGAGTGTAATGCATCCGACCCCTCTTATCTGTGTATAACAGATCTATTTTTAATTTGCACAGCTTGCCAAATGATGACTACTGTCACATCCCACTGACAAGTCATTAGTTAACAAAAATGATTAAATCCAGTTATAGAATCTGATTTATTTTTCCCAGTATCAATATTGTTGATGGGTTTAGTCATACACCCCACAATCCCTTCATAAAGCATACATTTAAAAGACTTCAGTGTGGCAAAAGCATTGTTTTTATTGGTTTTGGGTGCATTAATCTATCAATTTCTAGTCTGGGAAATAAACATCCTTAAATTTCCTTGATATATTTTCAATAGTATTTATTTTGGGTATTGTAGTAATAAAAAAAAATGGAGGCAACAAAGATCTCCACACTAGAATCAGCACTTGATTAAAAGTCTATGAATGAGTATGATGTCTGAATGCTGCCCACTCTGTCTTTGCATAATTTCAACAGGCTGTCAGTGACCTGTTTGTCAATTCTGTTACCACACAAAGCCTTGCTATTTCAATTGAATCTATCAAATGTTATACAAGACTAACTACATAGATTCTCACTTACTGATTTTAAATTCATGAAGAAAAAAAATCAAATCGATTTATCTTTTTTTTAATTAACGTGAACTTGAAAACAAGTAAGTGATCTTCAAATGGCTTTAACACATCTCAGTTTCTCCTTTCAAATGAAGGTAGTAAAGGCAAATAAGTTATGCTATTGGTTTTTCCTTTTTTTCTCTCTTTTAAGCGTCCCAGGTAAGCTTCAAAGCACCGAAAAGGAACTACAATATTACATTCAAAGTACTTAAGCCAACCAGTTTTTCTCTTGGCTGAATGATATTTTACATGTTCACACTGCAGTTTCTCATTGATATGTGCAATCACTGGCATTTTGCATTTGAGAAATAATAGTTCGCTCCGGATCTTTTTTTCTTCTTCTTTTTTTTCTTCTTCTTCTTAAATCTTCTGTCTTATAATAAAAGTAGGCCACACAAAAATACGTTTTTCGGTAGCTTTAACACAATGTCCAGTGAATTCTGAGGTTTTTTTTTAGGCTCTCCTGGTTTTCAAAATGCACCAGTCACTTGAGAGACACCTGCTGCAGAGTGGAGTGACGAAGTACATCAATCAATCGATGTCATTTTGCAAGGGAATAAAATAAAAGATGATCTGCTCATCTGCAAACTCCTGTCTCATCGGAGTTTGGTGTTGCTGTATGTGTTGCGCTGTACAGAAATGAGCTTCTCCATGCAGGTGGTGCGACTTTCGTGTAAAGAGCCGTGCCAGGTTTTGCTGGGAGGTCGGCCCTCTTCACTCAGCAGGCAGTAGACGTACGCCATGGTGTCGGTGCGGCTCTGGATGTGGGTGCTGCGCAGCAGAGACCGGCAGTAGTGGCTGATTTTTTCCACCCTGCGAAGTATCAGGTTGGCTTTTCTTTGGAAGGAGAAAACAAAAGCAAAATATCAACATCACTGCAAAAAAATATAATTTAATTAATCCCATCACCAGTCCATTTCCTTAAGTTCAAACAGAAATAGAAAGTTAGGGGATGCAGATGCAGAAACTGATTAAAGGCTCTTCCTTCAGTGCATAAATAAAAGTTCAAATTTGGGGTGCAAGAACAAAGGAATAGAGAAAAATTATTTTAGCAATTTTGGTGACAATGGACACAAACAGAATTCCTGTGCAATCAGAAAAAGGCTAGGAGCAGAATGAGTCATTCAGTGGTTTCGGTAAGACACACACACACACGCCACACACACACACAAAATCACCCATGTGATTCTAGACGCAGCACAACCCAAAAATTAGACAATGGATGGCACATGTTAGCACTGCTGTTGTACGGTTTTAGGGATTTAAGGAAGTTCTTGTACTGTAGCAGCTGTGAATCCCAATATTGGTAGAAAAAATAACCCATTAATCTGGCATACACAAATACTGCCATAACTATTGGATGCAACTGTGTTATCCATAATAGAGATTTAAATACTCACTTGTCATGACACTCATCAAATCATAAAAAGTTGTTTTTGTTTTACAGTTCTCATAACAACACCACACAGACCCAGACGAGGCACCTTAAAATTCACAGCATGACCTTTTCTACAAAAACATAACCTCAGATGTGCTACTAGTACTCCACCCATCTGACTGTCAGCAGGTTAAAGTGTTGCCACATACATTTAAATAATAAAAAAAGACAGGCAAAGCATAGACAAATGCTGCAATTTCATTTGCACCTCCTCTTTGTGTGTGTGCACAGAAATACAACTTTGAATGTTTGCAGAATTCAAAGAATTGTAAATATGTCTCTGCCAGTCTGGCATTTTAAACTCTCAGGTCGTGATTCTCTTGAGCACAACACCAAAGGGAGGTTATCTGGAGTTGGTAAAACTAAGGATTTTGTCTCCAGGAGCCGAGTCTGGAGCTGCTCTTTATGACATGAAGGAGCCATATGTCAGGTCAACTCGAGTTGGGAAAGATGCCTCAGTACACACACACACACACACACACAAACACACATCTTCCATACTTTCCCAAAACAGAAAATACACCTACAGTATAACTATTCAAGGTGGTTAAGCTCATATGGACACTGAAATGAGGAAAACACACGCAGAGAAGGGCAAAATTCCATTTGTTTTGAAAAGCAGTGTCTGCTGAGCATCAACATCTGTCTTTAGTTAAGCAAGGAGTACAGACATCCTTTTCACTTATTTGCCGAAAAAAAAAGGGAGGAGGGTGACGGGGGTGGGGGGGTGGAGGGGGCATTTTCTCATTTCCCTTAAATTCTTACGTCTGAAACAACAGAATACCAAACACATAATCAAGGGAGGCTTGCAAGCACGTCAGCTACAGACAAATCAAACAAATGTCATTAAATGTTAAATGTGATTCGAGGTGACAAAGAAAAAGAGGAAAGAAAAAAAGAGGAGGACGACTTAAAAAATATTGTTTCTGCGTAACCCTCCAGGCTGCAACTACAACAAGAAAGTGATTTAGGCAACTGAATCCTTAGTAATTGATTACAACACAAACACAGCTTCAAGGGAAGGGAAGGGGAGCCCACAACTGAAAACATCAAATCAGGGCAGACTGATGTGTGGGAATAGAAAAAGTGCACTGAAGTACAAGATAATAGTTGTGTTTACAGTATAGGTAAAAACAAAACAAAACAAAAACACATCATAGCACGTACAGAGAACAATACAATTATGAAAGGGGCTAGTGTTCAGTTGAAACAATGCTGGTGGATATTTGGGGGCTCCTGGGATTCTCAGCTGCTGGAGGAGTGCTGACTGTGCTTACGTTTCACTTGGCCATTCTGTTACCTTTTAAAAAGGCACCACCAATAGAGCCTGCTTGTAAATTACCCCAACGAGGCTCAACCCTGCCAACTTCAGGCAGTAAATAATCCGTGCTCGCTCATCCAAAAGCCACCCCCACCTCTCGCAACTGCCCACACACAAACACATACACAAAAACAACATTTCGACCACCCCAATCCCCATATTAAGTCCCAGTGGCCAACCCCGTGCCTCCCACCCCCCTTCACCAATCAGAGAGAGGCATAATCTTCCTACGGACGAAAGTTATTCCACGATTATTACATTATTTATGGCTTGAAAAGGACTGCTTCCAGGCAGTGGGGGTGGACAAACCAAAACATTGGGCTCTAATTGGATAAACCAAAACATGGACCAACCAAAGCAGTTGTCAGGCTTGTCAAACTTGCATACACGTTTTTTTTTTGTTCTATACTGAAAGTATTGTTTATCCCCCTCCTTTGCAGTTAATACGCTTTCCATTGTCTCCATAGAGTTGTAATGTCTGCCTACACAAAAGTCTCTCTATGAAGCCGTAACTGTTAAAGGGGGTCAGGGGTGAGGGGATGTCGGGGTGGCATGATGTGGACACGGAGGAACTTTTTTTTTTATGAGAGAGAAGAGGAAATGGAGTTGGAAGTTGAGTTAGTGTTAGCTGACTATCAAATTTAGTGTTTGGCTTGGCAGTCAAACACTGTTTTAGCATCGCCATGGTAACGCGAGGAGCGACTGCAACCTCAGAGTTTTCACGGTCACCTTGCCCATTTGCTTTCCAGTCGAAGCACTTTGGAGACGGGTGGGGGTGAGAGGAATGGGGCAATTGTGCAACGGCGCTCCTGCTTTAAGGGGGTCCAGACAATGCCATGAGAAACGGCTTAATAGTCAGAATCTGGCAGCACCAGTTCAGACTTCTTCGGCTTTTGTTATGTAAGAAACCTCAGGATGACTGTAATTGATCCTCAACAACACGTCATCAAACACGACAAGGAGGCACGTACATAAATAGTGGAAGACTGGGGAAAATAAGGATGTTTCCAAACAAGTAAACTGGTACACAAATCCTGCACAAAAGTGGAAAACATTTGAAGCATTTTCTCAGCTTGCATGAGAAGACTGCTTCCGAATCTTCTTACCTGGGGCCCAGCTCATCCTCGCTGCGCCACACAAAGTCTCCAAATTTCTCATAGTGGGAGTTGTAGTGGTGCTGGACTCTGTATAGCAGTGGAGGAGGGATTTCCATCAGTGTGTTGTAGGCCATCTGCTGCTCCTTGCCACTGGTGTAGCCATTGTATAGGTTGTACACCTTGTCTGCTATTTCTGTGATAGAAATATAGAGGAGAGGGAGAAATAAACAAGAGTGAGGAAAGCAGTTATATATATTATTTTTGATATATTTATTGGCCCTACATCTTAGTATGGGTGTTGAACTTGCAGACAACACAACATCCTGATTTTAAGTCCGTAATGTAGGTCAAACTCATAATACACTGGACCCCACACTTTCCATAATGCAACTTGATAGTCTGACATCAGACCCTCCCAGCTGGCAAGCACCCAGTGATTAGTAAATTGAATTTGACATGTGAAAATGGTGGACTGCACCTTTACATTTTACAGCTTGTTTTAACAACCACAATATATGATCATGCATGTGCACACTGAGTGGTTCAAAATTACGATCAAGGACAACCACATGTGAAGCCTGACCTTACTCTTATAACATTTTTACCAAATGAGATGAGATAACCCCCAACACCAACTGATAATGGGTGAATTTTGAATTTAAGATCAACATTTATTATTTGGATGTGACATGTGGAAATGAAGAATTAAAAAAAAAGAAAGGGTGTAACCACCTACTTTGAACATATAGCTACCAATTACTTTATTACAATGAAAGATGCTGAACTACAACAAAGAAGAAATTTTATTTTATTTGATGATGTGGATGCTTTCACATAGTCACTATTTACACCTTAAGTTATTGCAATTATGTGAAAAGTAAGACAACACTTTGTTTAGTGTTTAATTTTGCCACAGACAGATTCAATGCACAGGTGCAAATGGAGAAAATATTTCTTATAAGTTGAAGAAGGTGGAGTTGCTAAAAGAAAAAGGACAGAGTACCTTCTGCTCGGCTGTCATCCACCATTGGACAGGATGTTCGTACTGAGACAAAGCTTGACTCAGAGTGACCTCCTCGGCTATCCACTGCATTCAGAGTGAACCTGAAGACGACAGAAAATCAACAGAAGATAAAATGTATTATTTCTGACCAACATGGCAAAAGTGCGTGGGAAATAGTCAGAAAAAGCTTGAAAGCTATTACCAGTGTACCGTTGAACAAGACACTTAGAGCTCCAACTAGTTACAACCACTTGCAGAAGCCAAACATAATGAATTCCTCACTGCATCAACCAGTAGAGCACACAAAAACAAGTCAACTTGCTTGACTGAGTGAAATAGAGGGAAAAAAAGAAGGTCACAAAGCTTTAACAAGATGGTAGACAGAGGACAAAGAGAAGGCACTGTAAGAAATAAAAAAGACCTGTTCTGCATCAGTGAACATGTGAATACCACAGTCAATAAAAAGACATTAAACAAGAAGTCAGAACATGCCATGATGTTATCACAGTGAGAAAAAGATAAATGCTTCCTGTGCTATCTAAACTAGCTACCATCTATTAAACTGTGAGACTGAAAAAAAGTCAATAAATAAGCAAACATTGATATAGCTAAACTCCACTGATACAGCCTGTCAAGTGTCTGGGAGTTTGCAACATTTCCCTTGGCAACAGCATGTTGACGCACACATGTTGAGGTACAAAATTTTAGCTTTTAAGGATAAACAAGCTTGAGGAGATAAAGAGAAGAGATGATCACACTTTGACAGGAAATGTCTTTTGAATAAGGATCCAGGGGCTGAGGGATTTAATTATATCTGAAAATGAACACAGCCAGTAGCACAGTAGAGAGGAGTAAAGGGGCATCTGACTTGACTCCAAGAACTTTATGAGGACAAAGTTCCCCTCTCTGAAAATGTCAAACATCAGAATTTTTTTGGTTCCATGACAGACTTCAGGACCACTCTGGACCCCGATAAGATACCACAGCCAACAGTTCAAGACACTGCAATCGGAGATAAGACACAATGAGGAAATGTAACGCACAGCTCGGAATAGAAAACGAATGACCTTTACATGTCCTTTTGAAAATGCCAATCTGTGTAGCCTACTTCTGAATATGAAAAAAGTACAAAGAGAAACAGTCATATTGAATCTGAAAAAAAGAGGCATAGATTAAACCATCAATATTGTTGCAGCATCATGGAGAGATAGTGTGAGAGAGGCTGTCATACTCATGTCTTTTTGCTGAAACTGGTTTGATGATGGCTGCATTTTTTTTTCTTAACTTGGCTGTGGCTAACGGTGTGACAAAGCTAACTGCTGAACCACACTCGGGCAACTAGTCTATGTCGTAGACAACTTTATCCACTGGATACAGGCGGAAATGAAAATGATGGCTAGATTCCATTTAGCTGCTTCAGGATTCTGGTGTTGTAGCTATGCTAGTTCATTTTTCATCAGGACACAGAGGTTAGCCTCTCAACGGATTAAAGCCCAAGTCTGACATTTTGTTGAATTTATACCTGACTTGAGTTTCTGAAGGAGAGTAAAATAGGAAGATGAATGCTCATACAGACAATATGAAGTCAGAGCAAGTAGCCAGTTAGCTTACAAAAAAATCCCTTCACTACCAAAGTGTTTAGATGACATTTACTGGTCTATTTATTGGCTCTCAGTAGTTCCCAGGCAACAAGTGGGGACAAGCGATTTTAATCATTTTGGCTAATTAATTGGCCAGATTAGCTAATGGGTGTGTATAGACTATGCTTGATTGACATCTCCTGTAGCTCTTGTTGTTGAATTTGTTTTATTTCTTGTGTTCTTTTTTTTGTTACAGGTGAGACAAATTACAGCTTTGTCAAGGTTAATATATGGTCTGGTGACCTCAAACATTTCTAATATTGCTTCATCGAACTCCACAAGCAGACGTGTCATCAGAATACCTGAACACAAAAAACTGTGTTGGTGTTCAGGACGCCCTATGGAACTGTTACTGTTTGATCTTATTTACAGACAGTGGCACTGATGCTGCTTTACAGCAGCTGCCTGCAAAGCGTAACCAGTGTTGTTTACTGTCCATTGTTCAAACCATTTTTACTTCTGATTCATATTTGCGTGTAATACAGTACTGTATATACACTGTAAATAATGCAACATGGTGGAGGAGAATGTTTAAAAAATATATATAAATATAATAAATATATAAAAATAAATAAATAATAAAATAATACGCACACACATAATTATAAAAAGGAAAATTCTCTGGACCACATGCACTGTTTTTCTTACTGCAAGCGAAGTTTTGAAAAAGTGAATTAAGGATTGAGAAATGGTTGTAACTGGTTATGAAAAACTGTAAGCTTTTTTTGGGCAGTATTTCCACAGAGTTACCACTGTAAAAACAACAGAATGACAAAAAGGAAACCACAAAACACAGCAAGACAAAATGAACAACTCAGATGGCATTCCAATGCTAAATACTTTTCAAAATACATGAAAATAAAGACATTAGGGTATTTGTTGTTACAAAAGTTGTCTTTCTCTCTAAACCCATTTGCATTTTTTTCCTCTCTCATTTTTTTTTTTAAATGTAATGTCTTTTGAGAGCTGTCCCAATGCTGTCAAACGATTGTTTTGTTTGTAACATGACCTGTTTGGACATTGCTCACATAGTTTGTCTGGTCTTGTTATTCAACAGGGTGGATGTGGTATTCCCAAAAGAACCTCACAAAAGGCGCACAGGCCTCGCCAGCTCCTCTGCCCAGCAAAACAATGCCAGCATGTAACAGTCACACTGTTTAAATTATGTGGCCACATAACGTGCAGATGGATACAATGAGGTGGGAGAGGGGAGCCAGGCAGGGGGATGATGAGGCCGGTGCTTCATCAAGGCAATTTGTTAAAAGTCTTGTTTAGGTACCAGGATGCGATCATGCCAGACTTTTATTGCAGTTTTTGGTGGTTTAATTGGTTGGCATCAATGGCAGGTACTGTTTCCCCTTTCATAGCCTCTACAGCAATTACTAGATTGTTATGTACAGTAATAAAGCTGTTGCTGCCAGGAGGTTAAGCCTCTCAGAGACAGCTTTGGGAGATCTGAATTTTGGTTCGGTAAAAGATGGATGACATGCCTATCATGAAAAGAAATCTGACGTTCTACAGAAGAATGTATCGAGATTTTTTTTTTTTATCACCGTCATGTTAAAAAGAACAAAAACAAAAAAACAACAATAGGAATCTTGGCCAGCGTAGCAGATCTTCACACTATTATAGATTACACTCATAGACACTGATAGTAGTGGTTATGGGGGTCCAGATGGACAGAGTGAGCTCCTCTGTACAGGCACTCAGTGATGATGAAGATTGCCTGGGAGAACAAAGGAACCAGGCACGGCCTGGACTGCCATGAGAATGTCAAAACATCAAGTAACAGGACTGGCAACACACACACACCCACACGGTTGCACACGGGCCACCCACCCACACTTATACGCTTCCCATTGTCTCCATGCCTCCATCTACATTGCTTGCATATAGCTTAGCTCCGTCCCCCCCCCCCTCCCTTTTCTAATTCCCCGTCTCTCACTTCTATTCCAAGGCTGTCTGGCTGCACATGGATCCTTTGGAAGCGGCTCGGTTTTGTCCGTGTGCCATAGTTTTGAAAGCTCAGCAAACAATGAAGTGGACAAATGGCAGATTAATGTTTGTGTAAATTAACAATGTTGCCATTAAAGTAACCATTGTCCTCTAATTTAATGAGACAGTGGAGAGATGGCTGAACAAGAGATGACAAGACAGAAAGCTCCGAGACAGACAGAGGCACGAGGGGAGGAACGAGAGAAAGTGAGAGTGAGAGAGGATCAATTAGGACAGTATTTTTGGCATGCGGAGAGAAGCCAGGGCAGTAGGGGGATGCCTTTTCCATGACATCAGCATTTGGACACACATCAGTTGAGCCAGTCCGCAAATCATTCAAAGCCACATAGAATTGTCTCTCGCTGCCTGAAGAATCCATGGCAGCTTACAGCATCTGATGACTTTGAAATCCTCAGATCTAAGTGGCATCATGCTGGTGCAACAGGCCTAAATAAAATTCCCTTGCCATGCATTGTGAATTTGAAATATTTGATCAGACAATATAATCCAGTGGTGATGACAATATTGAATTCAATTTCTAAATACTTCATATTTGTGGAGGATTCAGAAAATGGGATCGACCATCATCTCAACAAGACCTCAGATGTAATTTCAGAGTCAACGCGATCACTGTGTTGGATGAACAAGGATCTGCTAAATAATATTCAGATGTTACAATAATCAAGTAAAACATGCATACATTACAATGCATGCACATTTGGTTTTAATGGAAATGCTATTCTTTTGATTGTGAACCTGCCTATTAGACAGACACTAACCACCAGCTAATTTGAAGTTCTCCAAGCTAAGACCTGTCTGTCCTTAATGATGAACCTACAGGTTGCCATGGTCACTTGGTTGTCATTGTGCTAAGTTATTGGTTGCATAACATAAAAAACAACAACAACAAAAAAAGTGGTCTTTATCTCATTTAAGCCTTTCAAAAGAAACAAAACAACAAGAAACAAGAAGCAGGAATGAGAAAATTACAGTGTGTTTGCTGTTTGCTGAGTACTGAAAAAAGTAATGAGAGACCCGTTTTTGCTAAGACTGATGGACAATGAATAACAACTTAAGTATTTCGGTTTAGTTTCTCTGTTTATCTAAATGACCTCAAACCAATGCCGAGCTGAGAGCTGTCAGTGAATGGTTGGCAGCGCACCAGAATAAGCTGGGCACAGCTTCCACCACTCAAGAGTCAGTCAAGTCAAGAGAAGGAACATCTCGTCGAGCTCACAGGGGTCCAGGTAAGGGCCCACCTCCTGTCTCAGGCCAGTCATCAGCTCTTAACCTGTTAGAAGCTGCCGTTGCAGGACCTGTGCACCCATGCATGTGTTTTCAATTACTCCTGCTGATTGGGCCTGCGCTCAGGTTGAAGCTGGGTGGAGCAATGCACCTATGGCTATGAAGTCATAAACAGGGTAAACTGTCCCACTGTAACACGTGCATGAGTGTGAGTTAGATGTCAATCAACCCAAGTTTGTGAGTAGAGCCCTAATCAGGCAACACAAATGAAAACACGTGTGGGTGGACTGTGGGGTTTAAACACCCTCGATTCTACAACAAATCACTTCAAGTGCTAGCAGTGCTGTGACAAGACACACTGTTATCACAACTGCTGTTACAGTACCACAGTTTTAGTCATTTGTTGAGAAATGTCAAATCCCACATTTGTGCAATAACATCTGCAGTTCAGAATTAGGAAAATGTGTGTGTGTGTTCTTGCTTGAGACTGATGAAAGCTGGTTAAGCCATACATAAAAAAAAAACAGACAGGCAAAGGATGGCTGAGTAAACTGGTAAAAAAGCTGCTAACACACAAATAAAAGATATAAGAGGGGAAGAAATGCAATGAAGCATGAATCGAGGCGTTTAGGCTGGCAAAAACATGGCAAAGGAATTGAGACAAACCGGGTGCCTGGAGACACGGCCTTAAATAGTCTAGAGCAATTAGAAGCAGCTGAGGAGCAATCAGGAAGATACAGGGCAGCTGGGACTGAGACAATTCAGGGAAGATTCAGGGTCTGACAAGTGATGCAGACAGCCAAGGCGTGATTCTTGTGCTGTATATAGTATAACAAACTGTCATTAAAAATAAACAGGAAGGAGGACAACATCAATCTAATGGATCCCTATAATATCACTGAAGCTTTTATTCAAACAACTATTGGCTTTTAGAATATAATCTGGCAAGTGATAGGGGGGTTAATGTACCTGTGTGTGTGTATTTCTTCTTGTTTTTATTTATAGCTGTACTTTTTCTGTATTCATTATTCACTGACCGCTGTCTGGAAAGCCCATTTACCTGTCTAGATGCAAAAACTCAACACTAACATTAAAAGTTTTTGTTTGGTGAACGTGCTGAAAGTTTGATATGCCGATAAGTATATTGACATCTGTGGTGATATTCTCTAGAGGTGGCAAATCTGGTTCAGCACAAGCTGTTTTTAACATTTGATGTTTTTGGCTTATATCTAGTATATTGGTAAGTGCTGATTATTTTCTAAAAATTCAGCCCTTTGAAATGGGGTGTGTAACTTTTCATAGAGCAAGCGGCACTATAGCTCGCTGGGGCAACATTAGGGCCATAGCAGTCTTGGTAATGATCAAGTGTAAACCCAATACCAGTGGAGGTCTTATCAGCCCCTTGATTAAGACAAGCAGAGTTGGCTGCAAACAGATGTGCTCTCAGACGTAATTCCGACGTAAATTCTGCTCTTATCAGAGAAAAACAACACTGTGGAGAATGCCTAAACAAAGATAACACTGCTACAAAGTTGGAAATGAGGCTCTTGTTGCAGGTTTTTGCTAGTGCAAGCCTGAACTTGACAGATTAACCTAATAGTTATTCCCCCACTATTCTTCATCCACTGTCAAAGCCTTTAGGAAACTCATTAGGAATTCTAACAAAATAGATGTTGTTGTCCTAATTTTTTATTTTTTAAATCAACTTCCAGATCATCACGGCTCTGATCTTGTATTACATTTATTCCATCACCTATGTTTTCCTTTTTGTATTCGTCTTTCAGTGTTTGTCACAATAAATTAAATTCTCCTTTTGGTCACTCATTAGGGTTAAATGTGGCGGGAAAATTTACTTTATTTGGACTCCTTTGGAAAAGCCATATTAAACTACTACAGCTTTTAAGTTGTACCTTTTACTAGTACTTTATGTACAGGTATATCTGCAGTACAAATAGATTAAGTAGGACACTAAATGAGGTTTCTCACAGCTTTAAATCATGGATGTTTTTTTTCCAAGGGACACATGGAGTTTCCCAAAACAAACCAAGGCCAAGGGAAAGTCATTATAAATGTAAGACCCTTAACAAATCCTGAGAGAGAAAAGAGAGAGAAGACTCATTGACAGCCACAACAACATCTGGGGCCTGTCTGAGTCATCCATTGTTGGTGCTCTTGAAATTTTATTTCAAGATGTTCTAGGATACATATATTTCTAGTCTGAAATGTTCCTTTTAAAGTTTGATCATTACAGTGCAGTCCTATAAAACCAATACTTAATGCCAACTTTTCAATTGCTGTTGAGACAACTTGTAAGAGACAAGATTCTTCAGCTGCTTTATGGTGAATTTTGAGGCTTTATTTTAATAATGATAAATTATCAGAAACACATTTCATTGTAATGTTGTCAACCCACCAAGAAAGATCAAAATCCAAGAGAGTTGAGAATAATATTAAACAGGCAAAGTCTGTATGTTCTACACATAGGCCTACATACAGTACATACATGGTCACTTGGTTTTTTGTTTTATAGTCTTTTAACAGAGGTCTTCCTGTATTCCACTGGCGTAGCCACGGGTGTGCCAGGGTGTGCCAGTGCCACCCACAGAGGAAGCTGGCACACCCAAAAATTTGAGGCATTTTTTGTTTTTGTTATAGTCTATAGCTACTAACATGTTATCGATCAGTTAATACATTTGTAAAAATTGCCGTCAGGTGATGCGTTGCGGAGAAACTGGACTAATGGAATAATTAACGAGTTCAAGGCCAGGCCACGCCGTCTTGCCCTTTAAATTGAGAGCTGCGCAGTGCGCACAGGAAAGCAGCGATATCGTTGTCCTCTTCTGCTTTGCGATATAAAACCATCAGGCTGTTACATAATCATATGTGATGAATGATGAGCCCAGTAGTTGTGTTCAGGTGGTTAAATAGCTTTGTTGATCATGCGATCAAAGTCATTTAAGCGCCGTTACGCACGCCGCACCTCTCTCGTCCAGTGCGCTCCTCTCCTCTCCTCCCTCTCCAGTACCTGGCTGCTCAGCTCTGGGACCGGGGCTGAGAGACGTCACCGCCGCCTTCACTCCGTCCGTGATCTCTCTGGTCAGCGCGTTTAGATCCGAGTGGCCTGAGTGTCCCACCTGAGCTCTGTGCCATAGTGCGCAGCTCCAGCTCAATGAATGACAGCAGGTCTCCCAGTTACCTGCTCAGCTGCTGCTCAACACTGATCAGAGCAGCTCTCCCTCGTTTGCTGAGGTTTTATTACAAACTAAAATCTTCTTTTGTTCTTTGCCGCATAGGCCTATATCTCCCCATCTTCTCTTCACTTCATCTCTTCTCTTCTTGTTTTACCAACCACATTTTAACTTTCTCATAGATAATCTCCCACGTTTATTATGCTGCAGCTCCACAATATGTTTATTTGTCCCTCTCTCTATTAATGCGTCGGATCAAATTTTTATTCTGCGTTTGTATCCATGCAGCTCTCTGTCCACACTCTCCATGGCGGAAACGATTACGCGCAAAACCCTCATTTAAATACTGCGGTTTGCGCGTGTTGTCATTTAGTGTGTTACTCTTAGTAGATCACCTATTGTGTGCGCGCTAACCAGACACGCAAAAGTGTGTTTTTGTATGACTTTGTTATTGATTTATTTGAGCACATCATATGTGTGAATGTTTAGACCTGTTGACTATAAGAGCAGTTACTAAGCAGTTTTTTTTTACTCAGCGTTGCAGATTAGAAGATACAGGCTTGCCATGATGCCACTGTTACATTATGTGCAGTCTGTGTCTGATGCTAGTTAAAGGCCTATGGCTTGTTGAGAGCGAATAACACATGGTTTGTTATTACTGATGAGAACGCACACAACATATAATGTTGGAATTCTTTTGAATATTTATGGAGGTGTAACGCTCAGTTTGTTGAAAATAAATTTGGCACACCCAGTCTTTGCAGGTGCACACCCAATGTCTTTTTTCTGGCTACGCCACTGCTGTATTCATTGAAACTATGTTTTTCTCTGACCAAATACAACATAAAAAAGGAGGCATCCACCACTTCCACCATGTTGAGATTAAGTACACTTCCCTAGTTAACTGGACCCAGCTGTTTCTCAGGAGTAGGTAACAAAATTCACCCCCTGAAACAAAATAACATTTGCAGTGGGAATTGTAAGGCACCCAGGGGAGGATGTGGTTTTGTTGATATTTGCCCAGTCATTCGTGTTGGGATAAGATGCAAAAACATGGCCACAACATAATGTTTAATGATGTGAATTGTCTTTATACGTATAGTTATGGGAAACACTAAACTCATAGAATTGTGGTCAGAGAAAGTCGGGTTGCAACAATTATTCCAATCCAAGACCAAGAACAATGTCGCTTACGTGAGCCGGATATGCAAAAGAATGGGATTGTGCAGCCTTGGCACAGTTAAGTGTTTTCTGATGACTTCCTATTTTAAATTTTAAACAATCCATCAACATACAGGTAAGCAGCAAGTTCATTAGAAAATATCAAAAATGTTTTAACATGTCCCACATTGCAACAGAAAAAAAAACTTGTGTGACCAATTTGATGATCCCTTGATAACTGGAGCACACCCTAAGACACCCTGCTCTTCTTCCAGTTGGAAGACATTGTCCCCATCCTCCATAAAACACTGATGGGTTGCATAACTGAGTCTGCCAAATTATATCTCTAGCACTTAACCACTACAGGTCAGGCCCCCATGCCTACGTCCATCAAAAAACACTGGCAAGACTTCTGGAGTTCCTCAAGTCAAGGTCAGCAGTTCTCCTCTGCCGCAGCCTTGGTAAGGCCCTGCCTCTGCTTCCTGAATTGTGTCATGGTTTGCCATAACCTCTATGAAACCAAACAAAGGTCCCCCTATAGGGCCTCCCCAAACTCCTTCCATACGTTTGCTTCTGTGACCACAGAAGCTGCAGTACTTCAGGCTTCCTAAAACCTGACCACTGATCATGGAATCCCCTGGGCTAACCAAACCATAGGTTTTACTACAACTACAAAGGCGATCATGGATGTTTGAAAATGTTGATGTTCTTGTAACACATGCACATGAGTAGCCCAGAAGCCCAATGACAAACCACCACCACATAGTACTGATGGAGGTCAAGTCAGGCAAGCTTTTCCTCCAAGTAAACCCAAAGCTGCCTACTCCTAAGGGCTGTTCTGTCAGAACTAATTTGTAAGATACATTGTCGGACCACATTGGAAATCAAATGCATTTATACCTGATGAAACGACCAGACTTAAAAGTGGGGAAATGAGAAAATGTGTTTTCCTCACCACAACACTAAATTGAGTCAATTCTTGAGTGTTTACACATCTACAGTACCAAATGCCTCTCATGCTCGTTAATCTGGAAAAGGATGGCACCCTACCCCTATCCAGGAGTGTGATTCTACTTTTGTGCCTACTGTAATTATTAGACTTTAGTTTCTCCATTGCTGACTACAGACGTCTGGAAATCTCAGTTTAGACTTTTACTTGCGACACATAATGTTAATGATTTTAAAGTCCATGCACACCCATTGGGATTGGAATATAAATGGGGACATCACAGCACCAATGCAACACAACACAAGATGATATCAGCCACAACAGATGGGTTACTCTTTTGACTCTTTGCATGGGGCATTATACTTTAGACTTACTTGTAGAGACTGTCAGGTTCCAGGCACTTGAAGACCACTGAATATAGCACAGAGTGAGGATGGTCTCCACTTCTCCTCCCGGCAACAACACAGGATGAACCCAAACCAGAGAACAGATCATCCATCAAGCTCAGAACCTCACCTGGTATGAAATAGAAAGGAAAGAAGAAAGGGTGAAATGAACAGAGTGAAAGAAACAAAATAAAATCTTACAAAAAAGATTTCTTTGGAAATATTTGTACTGATTTACCATCTGTCATACTTTTTTACCAGAAAGGGGGGAAAAAGGCAAACTTATCTTTCAACGATATCTTTCATCTATTGTTTCATAGTTAAACAAAGCAATGCCACATGTTTTTGTTCCACCACATGTTTCAACAGAGAAAAACAATAGCTCACAATATGAGCTTAGTCATGAATGAATTTCTACATTGGGTAAAGCAGCTTTTTCCTTATCAATGATTGTGTCATTTGACTCTGGTGTTATGAGTTTCACCTCTGCCCGGTCTGGTGGGACCCATTTCGCCAGCACCAAGCCTGGGGCAAAATTAAATATGATGTTTTATTGGAAGCAACCAATACACACCACGTTATAGAACTGTAAGAAAACAGATTTTCTTTCCTTTATGGGCACATGGTACTGTTACAGTGATATCTCACTGAGAACCCTTGTGTCTCACAAAACACTACTTCACAAGTTGTGAAATATCTTTCATGTCAGCTTACGGGAAAGGCGAGCGACGCACACTTGTTCATTTAGGCACACACATACATGCCGCCAGTTTCCAGTGCTCATGGGGGTGATGGAAAAAAGAGGGAGCTGTCAAAATAGTTTAAAAGCTCTCAAACGGTTGGATTTCCAACTATTTCTAGATGAGCTAAAGGGCAGCTTAGTTTTAGCTTATGATACATGGGCCAACTTATAAACACAGGGAGTAAGTCTGGCTGGTAGGGCACATGGGGATGGTAAGAAAAGGTTGCAGAAGAGAGGAAAAAGAACTGCACGAATGAATGATTTGACCTTTTCACAGAAAGAGCTCTGTGTATAGGAGGTTTCCCCTTAAACACATTCCTGTACTGTTTTTCCTGTAGTGTTTTTACTTTCGAAGGTTTTACCCTCTGAAACATGATTCTTCAATTGGACTGATTTAATCTGATGTTAAAACTGGCCTAGGCTCTGCAAAAGAGCTTGTCAATATCAGTTTTGCCCATTTTCAACAGATTAATCATAAATAAGTCTGTATATGTTGAGATCGTACTGTTTTGGTATTGCTTCAGTTTCTTCCATTACAGTGAAAACCTTTCACATTCAATGCAGGTTTTCAACATTATTATTTATGGAACCGATCTGCCCTTCATATGTTTCACTGGCTTTGATCCTTCTGAAATTTTATTTTATTTTTTAGATCAATTTAACAAACTGTCTTTCATTGTAGCAATCTGCTTTGTGTTTGCTTTTAACACATGTGTATATGGAAAAACTTAAAAACAGATGGATAATTCATAATATATACAACTTTGTCTATAAGAAATAATGTTTAATACTTGCAACAGAGAAAATACAGTGTGCTAGGCATCAAGTGGGAACATACATGTAAAACACTGATTACATGTGTCATTTGTTTTGTGAGCTTGTATAAACTGACACATGGATAATGTTTTCATTGATATGTTTAGACAACTAAAAGCTAAAAGTACTTGGATAAGATTAGAGAAATATTGTGGTATTGGTTAAACAATGGGTTGTGGTACTGTAGGTATTGGTTTAACATCAGAAAGTCAATGCTGACTTTTTGATGTTTAACCCTCCCGCCCTTCATGGGCTCTAACTGTACAGCAGGCTCCTGGTACTCAGCAGTTATATTAAACTGAAACTAATATCAAATAATGTGTGTCTGAAAACCATGGGCAACATAGACGTGTTCCTACTCTTATTTTTCTTGCAATTAGTGAATTTAGTGAGCTAAGCATGTTAACACCAACGTTTGGTGGAATAATAAATTACAGTAAGCAGTCCACTTTATCTACTGCTGAAATAATTGGTAACAGTCTATTAAAGATTGACAATTGACCTGATCCAGCCTGTGTTCATCATGCCCCTTCAAGGCTATTCTACCAATTTTCATTGCAAGATGCTATAGGAATGTATTGAAGCCAAGTAAGTATGAAAACTGTTCTAAATCTAGTACAGACCAAAAACTAAAAGGAGTTAAGGAGACAGGAATAAGTCAAGAGACAAACAATGAGACAGAAAGGGAAAAGGGATGGCAAGTGCTCTGATGTTTTATGATTTTGGATGTGGTGAGAGGGAGATATGATGTCAATGTATGTTTTGATAATCAGAATAAATCATGCAGCCGATGCGTGACTACAGTATGGTTCTGGAGCAATCACCTGTGAGTGTTTAAGTAGGGGTGAGATGATGTAGACTGGCAAGTAACAGTAAGTGAACCCTTTGAAATGATCTCCTTTTATGTGTAAATGTTTGCAAAACATTGTCAGATTTTCATCCAAGTTGCAATTATGAACAACAACAAAATCTGTGTTGACCACTGAATTGTTGTGCTATTCATGTTCATATTGAAAATATCACTGAAAAACTCACAGAGCAGGCTGGAAAACCTATGTGAACCCCTTTGCTAATGGCATCAACAAAAGCTAATTATAGTCAGGAGTTAATAAAATGGGAGAGGCGTGGGTTATTGTTAGGCTCATTTACAAAAACCATGATATTTGTTAAACTTGAAAAATTGATATTTGTTATTCCCATCTGCTGATGTGAAACTTGCCTTGTAGAGAAGATATCTCAAAAGACTCAGGATCAAGGGTTGCACATTTGCATAAAGTTTAAAAGTGTTGCTGAGTCATCTCAGAGAGTCTCATCAGTCCACAATTAGATGAATGAAGATGATTCAGTTCTGTGGCTTCCCAGCTAAGAAACTCAAAACACACAATTCAGAATGAATGAAGCGCATTGAAGGAAGCATTGTGATTTTGGGCATTGCTTCCTTTTGGCCAGCACAGTTACACATTATAGAGATGGGGATAGATTTTGAAGTATATCAAGTTGCCCTCCAGGAAAATGTAAGGATGGCTGTCCATTTGAAGTTCAGTAGAGGTGTGGTGGGACAATAACCCTGTCAATCTACCAAACAAAACAATCCATACAAAGAATAATCCAAAATTGCTATTGACCACCTGTTTCAGGTTATTCCCACCAAAGCAGGCGTGCTGAGTCATGAAGGGGCATACTTACGTATTCCACCAGCACTGTGAATGGCTGTGTTCAATAAAGACATTAAATATTATAATTGTTTCTGTGACATTAGCTTAAGCACATAGTATTAGCTCTGTATAAAGGACACCGGGTTATTCCAAAGGGTTCACGTCACTCTTCTTGCCACTCTATGTGATTACAACATAACCCTGACTTGCAAAATTCAAATGGCAGATCTACTGACTCATACTTATACAGCATATTGTGCTCACCAAGAGTGAACCTTGCTGATGTATTGGCTAGATATTGATCATTGCTGGCTCACAGGTTTTTCTTTTTTATGTTTTATAGCCACATTGACAATGTAGCCTTTAGACAAATGAACAAACATACAATGACATATATGCACTTGTCCCCAGAAAATCCCTGGATGAACAACAAAAATATACAAAGAGACCATAAAGAGAAAAGAGTGAGGAGGAGATTATGAGGCGAACCTAATTTAACATCCCATAGTGGTCATAAATCTAGGAAAATCAAAAACAGTTAATGATAAATTGTTGCTGTAAATGTATGAGTCACTGATTTATTAAAGGCGAACAAAGCACTGAATATGCAATTATCAAATGTGCTGATTATAGTGTTATACTGTAACTAATTTGCAGCATTGTTTCTTAACAGTTGGAGTCCAAAACCAACACTAGACATGACAAAATCCATGTGTATGAGCAGTAAAAAAATATGTTCTTTCTCCCGGGCCTTAATGGAGAGACATGAGCACGAGCTTAGCGACATGAGGCAATGTGTCATAATTGGACGTTACATGTACAGTGTACCATTTATGTCACTGACGGCACAGGGAAGTGCCTCAGTTAGTTTGATCCATGTGGAAGACTAAACAAAAGACAAATGTCTTTGGTATAGTCTTTTGTGGCTCTTGAGTGTCTTACTGTATAATTATCAATTTAAGGACTCAGCAGGAGAGCACAGTGTGTGTGTTTTACTTCTTCTTTTACTTCTTCTTAATAATCATATATCCTTACCTAGAACACGTTACCCACACATTCCATGGGTCAAACCCAGTTTTAAACAGAGCCATCTGAAAGCTATAAACTGTTATACAATTACATAAATATAAGGCCAGTATGTAGGTTTGGTGGGGTACACAATGTACTACCATGTGCACACAGTACAGGGGCTAATATAGGGCTTTTCTGTGTATACCTTTTACCTGGCAAGATGCAAATAATTATGAATAATGACAATCAAATAAAGCAGATTAATAACAGCTGTTTCTATGTGAAATGAGGCTTAAGTAAACCAAACAGAGGTCAAAGAATAAGTAATGTCAATGGCCCTGATGATTTAAGAGTCATCAAATACAATGGGAAGCTACTGAAGTTGTAGACTGATCCTACATAAGAACACTGTCAGACTGGGCTGGCTGCTGGAGAGTGGTGAAAGGTATCTGGAAATACTGCTCCCTGCGTGTAACTATTACAAAGGAAAGCAAACATAATTTATGAGGAGTCATTTATTTGCTCAGAAGTGATCAAACTAGAAGGCGGATTCTGGTGTCTGATCTTGCAGAACCTTGAACACAAGTCCAAATTCATTCTCAGAAACATTTGAACTCGACAAAAACTATGTGTTAATCTTTTAAAGCTTGACTTTGAGCTTTGAGCACATGGCCGTGGTCTCACCCTGTATCTTTCCTAATCAAGCTGCTGCTTGATTCAATGTAGAGAGAGGGGAAATTCCAGTAACACTCATTTCTTAACAGTAATTTATGAATCAGCAGCACATAGGCTTGACATTAACCAAGGTAATTTGCTAAAACACACACCGCAGAGTGTCTGTGGCAGGGCCTCAAATGGCTGCAGAACTGGAACATAGATACACAAACAACTGGACTGAATGAAGAAAGGGGTGAATGAGCAGAACGAAACTCAGGACCATGACAAAATGGTTGTATGACTCACCTGCAACACTGGAAGTGATTTTTTAGAAGCCACTGGCACACATGTTGGCACACATGCACTCTAGTGAGAACTTTCAATCATGCTCTGCCTCCACGGTGGTAGCCTTTAAGTGCTTGCATACCAATCTAGTATTAGGTAATGCTACACAAACATCCCCTGCATTAACTGTAGAATAAGACATTAAAACCCACCCAGAAGCAGCATTTATGGTTCTACCCTTGTGAGGGGCTCCTCATGGGTAGGCCTGAGGTCCGTCAACATTTCTGTCAATACCAAAGCCAAACCAGCACGCAGCTGGCAAAAATTAAGGCCCCCGAAAATTCTATTACGGTAAAAGCCATTTTGCGTGTTCTCCAGCTTACATGGCGATGGTAAATGCCAGGTGACCTTTTTAGTAAGCAGAAAGGGGGAACAAATAATAGCAAATCATGGGAACACGACGAGACGGGCTGACCGACAGCGAACACAGAGAACCTCTCTGATTCAAACACACACAGGCCTCATAACTATGATGTAGTTGCAAACAAGTCAAATTCAGTTTATTTGCACAGACCGATGTCATATACAGTGTCTCAAAGGGCTTTTCTGGACCACAACAGCGACCCAGACTGACCCAGTTTCTATGAAGACAAGGAAAACCCCTCTCAGAAAACCTTGGCACATAACAAAACAAAAAAAGGAGGGGATGGGGCTGGGCACAGGAGGGGAAATTCAAGAGGAGGCCCTTCCTTCATGGATAGTATATGGGTTGTAGCAGAAGCTTTAGGCGGGAAAAAAGTGAACAGAAAGTTCAAGTTTACAATGCAAAATGTGCAACAAACAGTGCATGTGTATATGGACAATTACATGCAGGCAGACATACACAAGCACAACACACGCTCCCCTCATTTGCCCTTGTGTGGCTGGATGTAGAGACGGGTGTGTGCATGGTGGCGCGGTGGCATTTCGTCTGATGTTGGAAGCCAGACTTTGCTATACTGTTATCCCTGACATATCATTTCAATTACAGTACTGAATTCAGGCACAGTGTAATTGCCTCAGCCATTAGCCATGTCTGTGTGTGTGTGAGAGAGTGAGAGAGACTGTGTGTGTGTGTAAGGGGGAGAGAGAGAGAGAGAGAGAGAGAGAGAGAGAGAGAGAGAGAGAGAGAGAGAGAGAGTGTGCGTGTAAATCCTCAAGGTCAGTGGGTTCACACATTAGGGCTTTTTTTTAACTGCCCAAAGAGGAAATTTGAGGGAAAGTGGCAGAACAACAAAATCACTGCAGTAAACCACTGTTTATTCACTTTCTTAGCTATGAGCTCAGTGTAGTACAGTTTAATGTATTAATTACCTTTTTCTTTCCTTTCCAGAGCTGTTAACTTTAAGTTTACATGTGTCAGTGAATAATTAAAGGTTAAAAATACAGTAGTACAATGTCCTTTTTATTACTATAACAATATATTGGCTGTAATGCTGTTGAGAATGTCTTTCTTTGTCAAATAGAAGTAGTTGGTTTTGGTTTTGAGAAAATACAAAATGCCTAATATTTAAATCTTAGCACCTCAAAAAGATTTCAAATAATTCAAAATGTTTTAAGTTTGTTTGGAAATTATGTTATGATGATAACATTTTTTTTGTTAAATTTTTTTCATTAAATGATCAACATGGGTATATCACCATGTGGGTATGGGCTAGTCTCTATTTATTCTTACATGTTCACCTTTCACTCTTTCTCAAATATCACAGTGGAGTCTTTTTAAACAAACAAAACACAAGCTTTATATTAACAAACAAATCACAAGCTTTATATTTCCTGTGGCCTGCCAAACTTGCTAGGGGCCTCTTCTGTTAAACTGTCAGCACTCAAGCCTCAACTCCCCACACAGAGCCTACGCAACGTCACCTTCCTCCCTTCCTCTCACTCTAACACACGCACACACAGAGTAGACATTACACAGGTATATGTATATATAAATAGAGGAGAGTAACATGGAAGCTTGTGTCACACAGTGCCACCTAGGGCAGGAAACTCAGGGTAAAAACAAAAACAAGACACACATTTAAGTGCTTATGTTTGAGAGAGTCTTCCAGTTGAGATGAGGGAATTTTACTAATAAAATCCAAAGGAGATACGAGGAGGCAACAAAGCACTGTGGGAAACAGATTTCTCCATGCAGGCTGAGTTGCATAGAATTGTCCAAGTTTTTCTAATCAGGTAGAGGGACATCCTTTTGGACAACCCTCTAGAGACATTGTGCTGGCAGAAAGATACATCATTTATTTATGAAAACACTTTTTTTTCATTGTTTGAGACAGAAAGCTAAAATAGACTGAAATGTTATGCACTCTGAAGCAGCATTGTGTCATGTACTCAAGCGCATTCTGTATCACCCTTACACACACGCACAGCACACACACACATAAACTCAACTTGAACTGTCCTTGCCATTACAATGTGTGTGTAACAAGTCCTTTGTATCAGGTCATCGAGCCTCCCTGTGCTGGCCTGGATGTAGACTGTGCCATGTGTCATCTTTGATATACACTGAACTGCCGGCAGCTTCTTTTTCTTTTCTTTTTTTTTTACCTGACAGGAGGGAGTTTTATCTGAAGAGTGAAGCTTCACTCAAGTAAAGCAGGAACAAAATGCTGCAATAATTCTGAACAAAACACCTACCTGTACTTTGCAAAAAACAATCATGCTGCTATTCACATTTAGTTAAATGAATTAAAAAAAAATGATATAGCAAAAAATATGCAAATAAAATTAGTTTTCAGGATGACAGTGTCATTCTAAAGTAAAATAAAAGTAAGATGAAAGTTCATCCACATTTCTGGAAGTGCTTTCTTTATCGCTTTAGTGTATCATTCAACAGATCAACATCATATTAGCTATGATAAAATATTTTTGTTGCATGAAAATATATGTTGAATGTTGTATGCAGTCAGTACATTGGGCAGATGTTCTTGGTATATTTTCTTATCCTAACCTATCTGAGGAGCAGAACAGAATATCATCAGCGTAGCGGCGAAACAAAGCAGCTGTCGAAACAAAGCAGCTGTCCACTTGTTTTCTGTTTCTATGAGCCATAATGTCAAGTTGTCTTAAGTAAAGTCAAAGTTTATTGCCAACATTACCATACTGATAAAGATAAGAACGAAATGTATAACATGCGAACATGTAAGCTCCTGTCAAAAAAAGAGTGGACGGAGACATGAATATATGTATCAAATCCCATGGCAATGTAAATTGAGATGCATTTCACAAAGCTGCAAAAATCAACCTGGTGGTGGCCACAGAGGAAAAGTGGAGTGTGGTATTCAAAATATATAAACACAACAGACAGACCCTCTTGTGGGAATTTAGATTTAGGTTCAGGAAGTGACAGATTGCCAACCATGGCCAGGCCTCCCAAAGTGAGTATCCGATGCACTTCAACACCAATCTTCCAATTCCCTTATTAATTTGTTCCTTACACAAACTATTCACAAAACATTTCCCGAAAGTACTGACTTATGAGATATGTATGTTGTTGTTGAGCAGCAAGAAACACAATGGACAGCTCAGTGGAACACTTGCATCTTGATAACTCGTTCATTTGCGGGAGTAATAAGAGTATTACGTCAGATAACTGTCTGATTAATTTCAGACAGTTATCTGAAATTAATCAACTTCCTTCCAGCTAATAATAATTGAGTTTTCACCCAGGCCATGGTATAATCAAACATAAGATGTGATATTAGAAACTAAAGTAACATATTGGTCTGAATGAAAACAGGTTAAGCAGATATAATGCCAAAAATGAATGTATTAATTATTTCATTATCCCCTGGGACAAATTTGATGTTTAATTTCACTGTCAACCTGTCAATCACACACAGTACAATAATATTTCTGCAGCTCTGTAGACTGATGATATTGGAGGAAGAAGGTGAAATTAGGTCATAACTGAGGGACAATAGCTACAAGTGGCAAATATAGATCTCCTTGTTGATGATCAAACTGACAGATGAATCAAATATGACTTCAATTTTTTTCTCATTAAATTGTTGTGAATGTATTGAATAATTCTCATCTTCCCAAGCCTCATCTTACTTTTGCTATGTGGCAACATGGTCAATGTCCTGTCTGTTTTAAGTGCTGGACATTCCAGGGTTGCCTCAGCTCTTTGACAAGAAAACGGCTCTGCATAACAAGGAATTGGGTCAGGTGTGGTGGTTCGTCACAGACTAATGGCCCCCTGGGTACATGTCTACTATTTTGATGTGACCCGTGTGTGGTCTGTTTTTACTGCCCCTAGCTCTTTTGACTGTGGCTATGTCTCCCCCTGGGTCTGGACTTGGCACTAAGAATAAACCTCTGGGTGTTGACGGGCTGTTGGCTTGTGTCTTACTGTGATGCTGCACTGTATTGACTGGTTGATGTGCACTGCCATCCTCCACCTGCTGTACCGCAAGATTGGTGGGCTCTGATGGATTCAGCTGGCTCTGTGGTACAAACGCTAGGAGTTGTGTTGCCCATCTCTTAAAGTGCAACCACTTTAACTCTGTGCACTGGCTGGCATAGGTGTTGTGTGGTGGTCACTCTACGTGATGGCAGTCAGTCAGGATTGTAACTTGGAGTATGTTATGGCAAAGCTTATGTATAATAAAGCATTGGATATACAATAAAAGCCTTGGTCTGTGGTTATAGGCCAGTTCTCATAGTCTGTTCACCTATAAAAAAAAAAGGGTGAGGTAGGGCTTCATAGTTTCTGATAATACTTTGCTAGATTTAGATTGTTGTCCTGTCACACTGTGTGGCATTTCAAATGGTAAAATGAAAAATGCAATTGAATCCTTTTTTTTTTTCATAGAACGATTAAAGTGATGTCTTAGGTTAAAAGATTAATTTAATATTCTATGGGTAAGAACTTTTAAATGTAAAGCAATACAATCCAACCACCCAACAGTATCTTGTATCTTATCAGACCATATTCAGACTATAAGAAGCCTGTGCCTCCATGCACAGGTGGGTTGCTCCTTGGATATTTCCAGGTTGTTTGGTGTTTGTGTCTCTCTATAAACCCTGCTGCAGAATACTGTCATGTTGCTGTCGTCTCTGAGTGTGTAGTCAACTAAGAAAACTACAACAATGTAGCACAGATACTGTATCAGCAACAAAATGTGTCTAGGCAATAACTATAGTGGTGTCAAGTAAATCTAAGCTTGTTGGTACTTTACTGTATATTAATGCAGAGAGCAATTCCATCATGACTAAATATTTATTTCTACCACTTTAAGTGTTTGCAGTGGCCTAAATTGCAAAGTGAGACTAATCAATCCCAATTTAATGCTTAAATGCATTTTAAATCGATTTTAGCTAGCGCAAAATTCAACAAAGACCAAGCCCACATCACCCTTAAGTTCTGTCAATACATAGCATCCAAAAATCTCATTAGCATCTGTATGAGTGATAGGGACGCAATGCCCCACAGCATATAATTGAAACAGTGATTGAAAAGGAAGGCACTGAGGGGACGTATCCTCGTCTTGTGTCAATTACATCTGAGCACAAATCCACTAACGTGAGTTAGAGGTTCCACAAACACACATTAAGTTGTCCATATTTACATAAGCGATGCCAAGAGAGAGAGAGAGTCATGGTTATTGAGCAAAGTAGGAAAAAAATGAAATCAGGAAAGTCAAAGAGAGAGAGAGGATAACTGTGTGTGATGAGGCAAAATGGGAAAGGAAGCAAAAAGGGAAAGGGAATGCAGAAAGCCCTTGGCCCCCTGCCTGCAATCTGCAATCTGCTGATGGCGAGGCTCGTGACGAGGAGGTGCACAGCGTCCATTTTTAGCGATGAGGTCATCTTTAATTAACAAAACAAAGAGAGTCAGCTGTGTCACTCCAATCTGTTATCTGCACCCATGCTCAAGGACACCGTTTATCTCCATATAATTCAATCTCTTTGAATGAGGGCTTATCGACGCATTGGAGGGGCATTCTTGGTCTCTACCAATAATGGAGCTGTTACATAAATAGGGGAGGGGGATACCACTGACCCTGATCGCAGAAGGAAAGGGGGACATGAGGAAAGTAGTGAGGTATGTGGAGGTATAAGGTATGTGACAGAAGAGGAGAGTAAAGCAGAGGAAGATCCACATGTCATGTGTCCTGATAATCTGGCTGGGTGAGCTGGGAGGAGGAAACTGGACCTAAAATAAGGGCAAAGATCAAATGGCTAATCTGTTTCTCAGTCCAACCGTGCCAGAATGAGGTGACATCACTGCTGTGTAACCCTCACTGTTGGTGCTGTCTGCGTCCCTGCTCCTCTCCTCTACATTGTGATCTCTCTTTCCTCTCCTTTTGTCTTCTCTGCCTGCTATTTTTTTCCTACTCCGTTCTTCTCACTTTTCCACATTTTCATACAATCTCTTCTCACTTTCTTGTTCTTGCCAACCCTTGTAATTTTCCTGCTCCGTCGTGCCCTCGGTTGTTCTTAATGTCACAAAATCAGGTGTCATACAGCGGTGACGCAACACAGACAGAGAGAAACTCACAGGTTTTTAATTAGCGCCAAGTGTGTGCATTTGTGTGAGAGTTGTGGGAAGCACAGTGCTACGCTGATGAGCGCTTTCACAAAAAAGTGTCACCTCAGCATAACTGTGATTTAAGGACAAGCCACGCAAATTAGCAGCTGACGAGACAATAGAGGGATTGTAAAAATGGGATGATGGAACCCAGAAGCGTTCTGAATCCCGCCAATGAGGGGTACTTTTGGTTAAGCCTTTTATTAGACAAATTTCATTACATTTTTTGGCACATTACATTTTTTCTGGGAACTCCCAGTGAGATACACAGGAAACAGAGCTGAAGAATGTCTGACATTATAGCTTAGGTAAGCCACTAATTATTTCCATGCAGTCAAAACACAGTCGTGCAACCTTATGCATGAGAACCTACAGTTGCAACCACGTTATAAGGTGTTCAGTCGGTTTCAAAGTCATTGTTTTTCACGGTACTGTGGCACCTTGGATTTACCCCATTTAAATGAAACCAGATGAGCTCCTTAGTATTGGTCTCGTACCAAATTTTAAATCAAAAATAACCTTAGAAGGCTGTATTTGTAATTTGAAGCCCAGGTTAAGGGGACATGCTTTCAATGTCAGTACAGTATCATTTAAATAACTTACTGTTGCTGAATATTTGTTGCTTTGTCACTTATTTTGTCTGTTCCAGGCACTAAAGCTACCTCTAGAGAATATTTTTTAGCATTTATCCATTTTTATGCTGCTATCAAATGTCTGCGATCGTCAATATCTCCTTACATATCACAGCTGCTTTGACCTATTGCTGTAGAGGAATGCTGAGCCCCGCACCAATACATCAGCACTGCCTTTCTAAGAGGCTTCTCTGTGAATGCTGCCTCTGCCTTGGTGTGCCATCTAGAGGCCTGCATGAGGCCCAGTGAAGTGGATCACTCATCTGAGCATATCCATCACTGATGTGACTGAAACCATAGGGGACTGTAAAATGAACGTCACAAGGGTGCACAACCATGGACAGGTTTGGGTATCATACTTCATAAACAATTTTTCATTAAATGTTGATAAAAAGACTAAATGGGGGACAAAGTAGTAGCAAACACTACTATATGATATTCCCCTTTTTTATTGGTATGATTACAATCATTGAAGTTAAACAACTGTTTTGAGCTACAATTTTATCTGCAGATTACTGTGGCAATCACAATGCTGTGATTAAAGCTCATACAAATCCTTCCTTAGACATTATTTAGATGTTTTCCAAATGTGCTCACTAAAAAAAACAGCTTTCTGTAAATCATAAGATACAGAATTAAACACAACATTTCCAAAATACCCTGTATTGCTGGTCACTCTGTGGTATCATATGTGCAAGCAGGTGTACCACCAGAAGGGCTTCATTTGACAATTTGCTCCATATCTTTAAATACGAGAAGCAGATAAAATAAAATAGAGGTTATTCTTTCTTTGCCAAATGTTTAAACACCATGGTGTAGTTGTGTTTCTCACAGTCACTGTCTTCTTATGGGGTCTACAAAGTTGGGTACTGTTCATTGCCACAAATTTAGAGTTGCCTGCCAATCAGGACAAGTCATACTGTAACATTTGGAGAGTGCACACTATCAAATCTCACCAGTATGTCTTTCAGCACTTGAATACATGCTAATTTAGACAATTAGCTCCAATCTGGGATGACCTCATCCTCACCTATGCTTCATCTCAGTGACTCAGTTCCCCTCTTGCCTTCCTGGCCTTATCGGAAAAGGTGATCACTGCGTCTGCTCCATCTGCACATCTGGCACGAGCGGTGTTCGGACTTCTTCCACACTAACCTGCGGAACTGAATCTTGGCAGTAATGACTGTGTCTACAATACCCTCATTACCACTGTTAGTTTTCGTGACAAAGACCGGGTGAATGTTGTGATTTAAACACCCTCTGGTAGAAGACACTGCTGTTGACTTCTTGTGGCTGGAACTTTTGCAGCACATCGTGAACACACCTCCTTTGGCACTAACTTCCCCAAACTACATGGTGATTTCACTGCACTCTCTCCCTTTTTCAGTGGCTTTGTTTTATACAGACCAATGACTGGTTAATGTCACGGTGTCCCCACCTTCAACACTGCTGCAAGGATGGATCGATTGTTCTGGGCTGAGATGATCACAGCCTCTCTGTGGACCTAACCTGGATGTCATGGTCATGATGTGTCACTGTTACTGGGTGAGATCCCTTTGCACTCTACCCCAACCCTCATTAGATTCATTGTTGTCAATGCATTAATGATCGCTGACTATGTATGGCTGAAGTCACACGTTTTTGTGGGTCCGATTCCCTATGGGCCCTCAGTATTGAGAAATGATTAATGGGTATGCAACAGTGCCTAAGTCTCTTCAAAGATCAGCAGGAGTGCTTGGCAGCATCTCTATGATGTACAGGTTAGGTGTTGCTCCCATGTTATCAGTCAAGATCCTACTGTTATGAAAGGGTTACCTTCGTGTCACTATCTCTGTATGATAGCAATTACAGTATGTCTACTGTATGTGTATGTGTGTTGAGCTTCTTCGAAAATTAAGTTTATATGTAGAAAAAAAAACCAATGTCTGAAGGTAAAATGCCAGTGATGCTTTTGCCCATAGACACAAGTTTATATTGCCTAACCCTCATTAAAAAGTCCTTAGCAGTAATGCTTACATGGAGGAGGTGAGGGGTAAGAAAAATAAGAGAAGATTTAAAGCAGTGTCTTATGTTCTTAAGTTCCTAAACCCACACAACCCCTGGCTTCTATCAGATCCAAATGAACAGCAGCGTTTCCAGTGATGAGAGGTGGGGAGCTTCTGGTGATAGTAAAGTTCAGGAGGTAACAAAGCTGATCAGAGCCACACCAGGCCCTGTCTGCTCACATTCCTGGAAGAGGATTTTACTATGTGGAAATGGGAGGCTTTCACAGATAGAAGGGAGAGGTATCTGCTACTGACATGAGATTTTCTTTTTTTCTCCAAGTGCCAGTGAGCAGACAAGCCCCTGTGATTGACTGTAAATGCGAACGCTAAGACCAACTCTGGTGTATGTCAGGGTAATTGAGAGAGCAGCACGCATTACCTGTCAATACAACAGCAGTACTGGAGCCTGTTGATACTGTCAATGCACTTCAGGGTTTTACTATTTGTCAATGGCAGCTGTAAAATATCCTTGAAAGAGCCAGAGCAAACAGCACCAATAGAGCAGCTTCTTGGTTGGTTACATTGTTTTTCTGTTAGGTCAATGAAAGGTCCTATCATATGGAACACATGATAACCATCTGTTAAGAAAGAGTCAACATGTGGGGATGTTTGAGGTGTTGCGTGTTGTCACAGATAGTGTACAATTCTCTCTCCCATGCTTTGCAACCATTTGTTGTACATGGATCCAGACCTGGCTGATGGTCAGGATATTGAGACCTACTAGTAGAGCACGGTGTCCATATAAACAAGAAGATATATGAACTAAGAGCTCAGCTGCACTCCATGCACATCAAACAGCAAAGTCCATCTCCCAGTCACTGTTGACCTCAGAGGGAAGATTTGTGAGGGACCGGGGAGAAACCTTCAAGAATAGATGACTTTTTTTTTTTTTTTTTTTCTAACAGCACTGATAGGTGGGGTGATCTAAGGGGATTGGAGACAGGGGCCTTGTTGTTGATGGTTTGTACAGATGTTAGACAAATGGGTGATGCTACAAAATGACCTGATCCCACTCTAAAGCCTTCCTGCTACAAAAAGTAGGCACAAAGACAAGGTAACAGAGAAAGAATGGTGAGAGATGTCAACAGAGGATGTAAAAAGTGAAAAATGTATCCTTGTGGTGCCTGGTTTCAGAGGCCGTGTCAGGGAGACTGGAAGACATGCCAGTGCAAAAAAAAAAAAGCATAATAACACTTTGTTTATTAACGTATTATATGTAATGCCCAATTTTCTTGAATCACCATGAGGACGCCAGTGGAAGCATAAACTGTCCTGCTGTTTGGGAGCATATTGTTGTCCTGTCTGTGTTTACAGCCAAACAAGGAGCTATCCTCATTTGAAATGATGACGGCAGAAAAGTGTCACTCTAATTTAATGAATGGTGATGAATTTGTGTTTAGAGTCAGACGCAAACCAGACTAGACTGAGCAAGAAATTGACAAATTGCAGGGAGAGGCCTAGGCAGCCAGCAAGCTAACGTCATCGATCCTTACACCGCCCAGCATCGTGATGGAGGGCTTAGAACTTCAAAACAGCACTCACGACTTTGACACTCAATATTGACGTCCACTGTTAGAAAATGTGCATCCCCTGTAGTTAAGTTATGAAGAGAGGTAGTAACATTAATGAATTTTAGCTTAAAAGAAGGTATCATTCACAGTCAAAGACTCTGTGATTGCATCCTGATTCATGCAGGAAGCTGTTACAAGTGAAAAACCAGATCCACATTAGTGGTACATTACATCATTTGAATCAGATTATCATCATGGATGAAAGTGTCACCCAATTTGTGATTAAACTATTTTGAAGGTTTTGGAAAACAACTTATGATTACATTTTTTTTGAATTACTCATAATAAGGATATAAAGAAATGTGTAAGTTCAGCTGAAGACATAAGGATTTATTCATATTAACCCAGAAACATATGGCTATATTTACTACTTAGATGTCATTAAAAGTTTTTTTTTATGTCCTATGTCCATCTAACACTTAAACAAGAAAAGTTTAAATACGTAAACACATTCTGAATTGATAAAACATCTGTAATCTATTTTTAAAACAGACTCCTTGGAAAGAAGAACAGCAGGTAGCACACAACATTTTCCTAACGAGTCAAATCTCTGGAATCAAGTTCCTCTTGCAATTTTAGAAGCCAAATCGGTGGAAACCTTGAAACTGAAAAGACACCTATTTATTCTTATTGTCATATGACTAACCTTTAAAATGTCTAGCTCAGGAGGGATACAGTCTCCTCTCCTATCCTAGTCTAGACAGAACTGACATAGAAACATGGCTTTGGGAACCCAGTGAAGGCTGCATCCAAGTGTCTGCATCTCTACACTCTCTGTCTGCCATCTGTATTGAGTGTGCACATGGCTAAATGTGTGTGCTCCGAGTGTGTGACTCATGCTCAGCATGGCTGAGTGTTTGTGTGTGGCTGTCTGTTTATCTTTCCTCTCTCTCAGACACCAGCCTGAAGCGATGTTTCAACTTGGCAATGGATGCGGATGCAGCCTCAGCTTCTGTAGATGCCGGCGCCGGCTGAATCCCTTCCCCTGGATGCAGGTGCTGCTCTCAGCCTACTACTGACAATGTTGGCGACAGCCTAAGTCCCCTCTCTGCACCACACCATGTTTATCAGTGTCTCATCTGCTTTCTGCCTCCATTGCTTTTGTCCACATATAGCTATTCTTTACATGTAGGCTACAGTACTTTTTGTCCCAGCTCATCACTCAGTCGGAGCGCCTGGCTAAAACTAATGCTTTCCAGTCCAACAGTCCTGCAATAAATCTAAAAGGTTAGAATGTTTTCTTATTGTTTAAACTGTGTTAAGATGTGTTGGTGCAACTATATGATCATTTTAGTGGCTCTAGTTTGTAATGCTGTTGAATTGTATTATGTTTTGTTGACAGGTGCTTTTCTTTTGTCCGCCCCACTCAAATCAATGAGCGTTGGCTGACCAACAGAAACACCTCTCTGTATAATATAATGCATTTCAATTCAAGAGCAGCACAAACACCAGTCTCCAAGATACTCATATTGAATCAACACAGCTTTAACAGTTTCAACAAAATCTGAACCTATCATAAAAAAGGATTTATTGCAGGGCTGTTACATTACACTGAATTTGGTTTCACTAGATGCTCCTAATAAATACTGAGACCACTGAATTTTAGCCAAGGCATCACTTTTTGACTGTACCTGCTCAAAGATTTTTTTTTAGTTCTTTAGCAATGGATTCCAATTATTATTTTTTCTTTCTAAGTATATTTGATGTGCTTTTATGACAATTCATTTTCTGATTGATTGTTGTTTAGCCAAATAGGCTAAACTACTTAAAGACATTGTAATAAGCTTTTAGTACTGATGAAACTGCCCTTACCCTTTTTTTCAGTCTTGACATCAAACTGAATACAGTTCAGAATAGCTTGTTCAAATTCAGCAATGTGATCACATAAGAACCTGAGTGGCACCATATTTCTGCTTCTCTTGCACTTATTTGACTACAAGACCGCAGAAAACGTTTTTTTTTTTTTTTTTCCATAACATTCCCACTTAGACACTTTCAAATTGAATCTGAACACCTCACACTGCCATACGGTGCCAAGTATCAGCCTTGACTAAGCTTTGGATCAAGATTTTTCCCTACGATGGTCTAGATTGTTGAATATGGTTTACTGTAAATCAGCCGAATAATCCTTTAGTGTGTACCCGCCCTTAGATGTTGGAGAAGGAGGCTTGACGGCAAGCTCACTGGTTCAAATCATCACACAGTCTTGGAAAATATGAACAGGGAAAATGAAGGAGAAACACTTGCTTTCCGAAAAACCACCAAGATGCCCTCGAGCAAAGTATTTATACCCAAACTGCTCCATTAGAGCTGCTCAGTGGCCAACAGTAGAGGACTGGTTTCACTGGCAGCTTCCACAGGGGAATGTGCATGTGTATCTGTCTGTGAAAGTCAAGAGGAGCAACACTGAGAGAAAAAAAAGCATTAAGGAATAACTGAACCTAAGAGCATGAGATGAATATGTTAGTTTAGGTGAGCGGGGCACATGGATAAACTGGACGTCTGATTTATCTCAGCTTTTGGCTTCATCATAAGAACTCCCGTTTTCCTAGAAAGTGCCTCTGAGATGGTCCTTAAATAAGACGCCAGCAAATGGTGAAGGGAGTACAAATCCAATAATTTCAAAATAAGTCAGAGTAAGTGTGAGAAAATGATACTTCTCAAACACTACGCCTTTTTATTTGCTGAGTTCAGAGAACAAGATCTCATCATTTTAAGAGGCCGCTATTATTTCATAAATCTACCCCGGTGATGCCTTCCAAGTTTGTATCAGCAATCTTGATCCCCACATTTTAGAGAACAATGGGGGTTTTGAGAAGCTACAGTTTTCAGTACTTGCAGTGGCAGCTGGCACCACCCACATACTGTACCTATATGGTAGAGAACGTATAGCCTGTCAGAGATCCCTGTCTGTTAGTTTTACCTATTCCACACTAACAGGATCATATACATCAAACCCTAACACATAATGGATGCACTCCACTAAGTTTGTTACTCAGTAAAGTTTCGTAGCTTTGTCCAGAAGTTCACAGAGTAGAGAACATGACTCACAGGTAGAGATAAAGAGTCCAGACATAAAGAGAAGAGAAAAAGACAAATGGAAATGTGGAAGACAATGACTTCTGATCTGTATATTACACTGTCTGTTATGACATGATTTATAGTGGTGACTGGCACATAGCAGAGTGAGTCACCCACACCATCTGCCCCTTCCTACCTCACCTCTGCCAGCATGCCTGTGTCTAGCTGTCTGTACCCTCTCCTCGCTCGCCGGTGCCCACGCTTCATCAGCACTCCTCCCAGGGGTGATGGATGGCCTGTCCATACCTCCCAATGACTAAAGCCAGCTTCAGCCAGACCACCTCATTTCTCCAATATTATTAAATCCCTATCACCCTTCCTCTGATTCACCCCGGCCCCCTTCGTCACAACCATGACTCCTTTCCCCCCCTAGCCCCTACGGCACAATGGTCAGCAGCACCATTTACGGCGCCTGATAAATTGCCCTGCGTCATTATTCCCCCATCCTCATCTGAGGCTCCTCCCTCTGTTCTGTCTCTGGACCACAACTTTAACCTCATTTCCCGCAAATGTAACTTAACTCTTCCCATCCCGTGTCTTCCCACAAACTCATCTAACATATTCTTTCATTCATTTCTGGTATTTAACTGTCCTCTCTGCTCTCATCATTATCCTATCATTGGCCTGGAGCACTGATTTTTCTCTTTGCAGAAACTGAAGAAGAATAAGTAGTTGTCATTTTCCTTTTGTTTGCAAACCTTTCCCAAACTCAGCTGGACATGAGGCCTTCACAGGATTACCCCAATTTATACAATTTAGATCCTCTAATCCTACGGATTCCCACATCTGGTGACAGTATAGTTGAAAACCAATATGAATACTGTTGAATAGAAATAAAAAAATCCACCTAGAAAGTGATGATCACCAGGAAATGGAGCAGTGGTGGTAAACACTGCCAACCAAAAGAACGGATGAAACTACCAAAACAAATCAAATACAGATATGATTCTGATTCTCAATGCTTGTTTATATTGCTTTTACAATAAATATGAGCACTAAATAAACTGAAAATGCTAATAAACTCAGGCTTCGGATGTAGTTTTTGTACCTGTGTATATCTCCGCTTCAGAGGGATCCTCCACTCGTTTATGCTGGATGATGTAGTCAGACACCTTGCAACCAATCAGAGGCTCCACATCCATCCACTCCAGGGCCACCATTGTGCTTGAGGGCTCCAGGTAAGGGGCTAGGCGCAAACTAATCACAGAGAGGACGACACAGACGGGACAAAGTTTAAGATATGGAAAACAGCAGCTCCGAACAAAACAACATTCCGATGCCACCTGTTCTCCAGCAGTGTTCCCTGTGCAGTCGTCCTGCTTTAAACCCTCAAAAGAGATAAAAGGACAGTATTTCCATTTTGCCTGCCCTCCAGCTGTGTCCCTGACAATGGCGTGAGAGAGGTAGGTTATCCCCCTTTCATAAAAAGCATGCCACTGTTTCATCCTCATGGACAATAATAAGAAGTACTGCAGGTTTTTACAGGTCTTACACTCTGGCACTGGTCAGAGTTGGAGATTTGGCTGCTGCAGTGACTCTTCTCTGCCCCTGTCGTGCCAGGAGGCATGGGCCCTGACCAAAACTCTGGTTGTGGAACCGCACCCTTTTTTCTCCAGTTTTCCAGTGCACAAACAAAACAGCCATAAAAGCAACTAAAAGTACTTGTGCAATACTTGTATAACATAATCTCTTGTCAAAACTTTAGCCTTTTTGTGTTAAATTAGAAAGGTAAATGCTTTATTTTAATGCAGAAGAAAAGATCTGTGTCACAGCAGCAGGCATACGAAACAAAAAACAAATACAATAACAACAACTTTGTAATAAAAAATACACATAATATAAATAGAAGTATGCACAATGCCTTATGTATGTATAGCATTGTATAATACATAAGTATCATATACTGCACACCTGTATGTTAGATTATGTCCACACTTGCTCAACTGATGTCACCTTGTTGGGCAATGGCATTTTCACTCATTACCAAAAGTGTTTTGACAGGCCACGTCTTTGGTTTTGTCTGAATGTGGGCAAAGTTTAAGATTTCTAATTTAATTGGTCGGACACTGCAACCTTGTACCTTTGCCATCAAATCTGTGAAAGCATTACCTCAACCAAGAATTATGGCAAAAGTATAAATTTGCTTATAACTGATAATGTGGCCAGTGCCTTTGAAAATGCATTAGGTGCAAATGTCATCAGGTCTTGGAACCCAGAATCTTCTCTTGCAGCTACGCTATAATTTATCCTTTTTAAACTTTTATTATTATTATTCTACAGTGGTGCCAGTAAGTGCTGGCATTCATTCTGGGTTGTAATATACTAATAGGCATATTTTGTTTTCATTCTTTAATTAAATGCTTTCATTGTACTGTTATCCTCTGAAGACTTGGCCTTTTAACTTCTCCTTTCTCTTTAAAAGTTCTCAGGACAACAAGAGCAGGGGTGGATGACTCACAAAGGCCTCAGGAGTATTGTTAGGACACCTTGAATGAGGGCATGTTCTTTTTCAGAGGGGTGTAAGGGCCGACTGACAGCTATTAGAACTTTAGGGACTGTGCTTGTGTCTACAACTTTCTCAAGTGCCTCAGGAGTCAGTGGAGACAGGTGTGCGTGTCTCTGTGTGTGTGTGTGTATGTCCACGTGCATATGTGAGTGTGCATCAGTGCATGCATCCATGAAATCTCTCTTGTGCATGAATTCCTAGGTGTCATAGTGTCACCTCACACTTACATGGGCTGCCTGAGGGGACTGCAGTTAGGCAGGCCATCTTTGCTGAAGGCACTCAGGTCACAGCGACACCAGTTATCAATGACATCGCCCTTTCCAGCACACCAGTATGAGCTCATTGTGGCACTCTTGAAGGCCTGTAAAGGGTAACAGGTGAGAGAAATGCAATTATCTCTTGGAACATGCGCTCCCCGTCCATCTACGCTTTACCCCACCCCCATCTCCCACCCCGCCCACCTTCTCCACTACTCCTCTCCATATCCCAGACACACATCCTTACACTCCCACATGATGACTCTTCAGTGACTATATTCATTTCCTTTCGCCTTTCTGCCTAAAATGACCCATGAGTGCTAATATGTCAAACCTCAGCTTTGCTTTAATAGCCCCTTGAAGAGGTGAGAAGTATAGCCAAATAGTCCTCGCTTTGAAAGAGTGTCCTCTCTCAAGGTCCAGAGCTCAAAATGGGTCTCACAAAGATAGAACACACACACACACACACACACACACACACACACACACACACACACACACACACACACACACACACACACACACACACACACACACACACACACACACACACACACACACACACACACACACACACACACACACACACACACACACACACTCAGTGACCTTTTCATACCCACCGTTCCCAATTACCGGAGGGCATGAACATCTCACTAACATCGACAAGCTTACACTGTGATATCATAGACGCACTGTGATTTTTATGATGGAGATGTGAAAGCTGTGACACTCCCCACTTCCTCCATTCTATGCGTATGTTTGTGTGTGTGTGTGTGTGAGTGTATGCATGCGCGCAGATCTGTCGGTGTCGCTGTCGGTCTGTCTGTGAAGGGGACGGAGGGGGTGGGTAGTGAGATGTTAGGAGATGACATCATCTCCTAACATCTCCTTGTGCTGCTTCATTAACGGGCGAAAGAAAAATCAAAGGCAGAAGCTCAGTCATCCTCTAAAAGGCAGCAAAATGCCAATATAACCGTCAAAGCAATAAAGTATAATGTCAGGGCTTTCCCTAAAGCCACAGGCATGATATAGAGTGAGTTCAAGGGAGTTCGCCAGCCCTCTGGCTCCCCCTCTCACACTATGGATCAATGGAGCACTCAGTTATTTATGTGCTCAAACTGGTTGGCAACGCTGCCTCATGCAGACAACTTTGGAGATGTGCTTGATCATGGTCACAAAAATAGGACACTGGAACCATGTGGAAACATTATCACTGGGTACCAGCCATCCAACAAAAAGCAGAGAGGAGCCACTCCTTTGTTCCAATACACCATGACATTCACTTATCCGAAAGCAAAGGAACTGATGAGACCACACACATCTTTAAGACAGCCGCGCACATGCAAGCGCCTACATGCAAACTCACACTCCAATTAATGATTGATTTCCACAGTTGGTTGTTTCATTTCATTGGAGAAATGCCAAGGAAGATTTCTGCAGTGTGTTGATTAGTGGAAGTGACATTTGAGATGACTTTGGGCATAGTCCTGACCAGAAAGGCAGACGGCTTGGCCAAAAAAAAGAGTCAGGGTACGCACTCAGAAGCTGATGTTAGCATTTCCACAACACTGCATTGTTAGCTGTAAAGGAGGCTCAACAGACTTTCATGGGAACTGACTTCTTCCAATACCACTTGCCTTCACTCAAGGCAGAGGATCTTGAGAGTGAAAGAGACCTAAACGGGCAGCAGAGGAGGAAAGAGTGAGAAAAAAGAAAGACGAGGAGGGAGAGAGCAAAGCAAATAAGACAAAGGTAAAAAAGAAAGAAAAAAAGAAAAGAAAAGAAAAACAAAGGTGCAAAATAGGAGACTCCCAACTCTCAAAGAATCCCCCACCTTACTGTGCGACAGGCTCAGGATCCATCAGCAGTCAAGGCTTTCCCATTATTTATCCTCCAATACAAGCCCCTCTAAATGAGCCTGGTGAATGAGCAGTTATTATAGGGGGGTAGGCGAAGACTGTTATCCATGGCTATATAATAACCCTTTGGAAAACCAAAAAGGGGAAAAAAGGTTATTACATTTTTCCCCCCTTGCCTGAATCCATGTGGCTAACTGCTGCCAGAAAACAACAGCAGCAGGGGTCTTGCCACCTCATGTCAATGGGAAGCAGGCCACAGACAAAAGGCAACAAGAAAAAACCTGGACTCAAGGTCTGTGCATGCACACAGACTAGACAAATATGAGAAATGACCTCCGCTGCTAGGGGCAAAAGAGAGAAAGACCACAGGACCGCCATGCGTTTACCACCACCAGATTCCTAGAAAAACCCCATATGGGTCTGTGCGCTTGATTGCATGGCTGCACATGTGAAAAATAGACAAAGCGATTACCGCCGTGTTTATGTTTGAAGAGTAATGCAAGCCAGTCTCCACTGGGTAAACAGGGAATCTAATTGTGGTTTACAGAATGAGGTGGGGGGTTGGGGTGGGGTGTGAGTGGTGGGGGTGGGGGGGACAGGAGGTAAAACAGGGATGAGGATTTGGAGGAAAGCAAGAAAAAAAAGTGATAGTTAGCTAATGCATGTAAAGTGATGATATGTCAAGTGTGTGGTGGTGGAGACAGCAGTATGTCCTGCTCGTGCAAGAAAAAACAAAAACGGCAGACACATTGAAAGGCCCAGGAGAGAACACTTCTATGTGCTCAATGCAGTTACTACCAGCCACGGCTGAAGAGAGGAGGATACCCTACACTTTATTGATTAACTAAAGATCATGCATTTCCCAGAACACTATAGATCCATATACATCATGTGTTGGCCAGGAGGGGGAAAAAGGTAAGTAACGAACCTAAGCTCGCCCTGTTTCATGTTTGAAAAGCAAGTGTTTTGACAAAGACTGTAACAATGTAAGACAGTTCATGTGCTGCCGTGACAGATTCGCTTTCAGGAAGTGCCGATGCCCCCATGGTTACAATAACACATTGGTCTACCATTTCACAAATATGCCACAATTCATCTGCATTGACCTTATCGATACTGAACAAATTGAGCTGAAATGTAATCACCCCCTGCTTTGAGAAGAAGACAAGATCAGTGAGCAGCGAGGCTACTGAGCATCAGCAACAGCTCCGGCCGCAAATTCCAAGCCTTGACGTCATTTGGGCCCTGCAGACTCACTGGCACCAAAATACTATTTGGACCTTTCACTTTCGTAGAAGCCTGTCGTGACTTACAAGAAGGCAAGGGAGGCCATTGTGACCTCTTTAATGTATTAATCTGTTTGTCTAGTCTAAGCTGACCATATTACTGTCTGTCTTCAGAGGCTAATACATGAAAACACTGGCCAGCTGGCCCGCAGTATTGATTTATAAGATGATCACCAGCAGTTCTAAAGAGTCTAAGTCAGCACACACAGGACACCATCAATGGTGACCTAAGTGCGTGCATGTGTGTGTGTGCATGGACACGAATATGTGTATGTGACCCTTCCAATCATTCAAGGCTAATGGTGTTAACAAGGGAACCAAAGGGCCGCTTCTAGGAACCTTATCAGAATTGGTACTTCCAGGAAAATGGACACAGGGGACAGATGGGAGGGTGGTTCACCCAGAGGTTTATGGGGGATTGCCATGTCACTGGAGAACCCTCAAACAGCAGGTATTGTTTTTCAGGTGTGCCGACTCTATCTGAGGATGTTTCCATCTAACCTGACCTGACATTTCCCGCAATGTCAATTAAACTATTAGACTCATATCTGATTGTGTGTTACAAAACAGCAACCCAAGCCAACAAATACAAAGCCAACAGAAAAAGGTGACAAAACACAATGTTATGTTTTAATAACATATCAAACACTGGGATATCATATTCCGTGTATAATTTCCCCATGTGCTTAAAGGTCAAAAACCTTTGAGGAATGTAACAAAACATTGTTCACATTTTTCAGGTTGTAGTTGGTAGTCTTAATGAAATACAAAAAGAAATGTTGCTTCATACTTGATGAGTCTCTTATGTGTTGTTTCATTGGCCAATATGACCAGAAAGAAAGGTTCCAATGTACAAAATATGACAATTTCACATAGGCACCTGTTTTTAAACAGTCTGAAAAAAATGCAACCCAGTACTGCCTCTGTATCATTCATGTCACAGATATATTAGATTTGTGGGTATTATTATGATTGTTTATCTTAGATCTGTCTTTTTGATTGAGTGTATTGCAGTGCATTTATGGCATAAAGAACACGTCTTCTATTGCTGATGTAATTACGGTTGTTGTTGATATTGACAAGAACATAGTATGTGCTGACATTATGAGAGCTATAAATAGTGTTATTTTTACATTGTTACAGCATCTTGATCAGCAGATTATAGAATGGGAGGATGCTAGCTGCAAGATACCAAATTAGGCATTATTTGCCTTGTATTAACTCTTCTCTTGACTGGATACCGAAAGCAGGCTCCTCCCACCCTTCACGAATATATCTATTCTGCTGTGTAATGCTGCTACCTCTTTCGTTTGGTGCAAACGCTGCTCCTCCGAGCCCCTCCTGCCCCTACTCAAACAATCCTAGACACGCCCCTGCCAGGGGCTGCAGTAGTACGTTATGGTGAGAGCACGACAGCGGCCGCCCGGCAAGATATAGAGCATTCTGACCCATTAAACTCACAACCAATTTGTTCAAAAGGTTTGCCATAATTCAGTCACAGCAACACGGGACATAGGACCACTGGCAAGCTCCACAGGCGTACGCTTATTTATTTATCCACTGAGGTATTTTTCTCTGGCACTAAAACAGGGGAGTATCTGTGTGTGTGTGTGTATTTGCGTGCACACTCAAGGCCTGTAAGCAAGACCACCTTAGTCGAGTTCAAGCCAATTCCAAAACCAGTTCCAGTCACATTCAAGTCAAGACCAGGGTTAAATCAAGCCAAGTCTGAGAGGGAGTAAACCTCAAACCTTTCCCTCCAACTGCAAAACATAATAACTGAGTATCTTACAGACCACTTGAGACAATGAAGTATCAACACATTTAGCTAGACATGCAACTGATGAGTGCACACGCGCAGCTTTTTCAAGGTGAAATTCCTTCCATTGTTATAAAGATAAACCAATAAATTAGTATACCAACAATGAAAATAAAATTATATAAATCAGATAAAAATGCAATGGAGGAAAATGGGATTAATTTACAACTTCTACCGAATGAAGGAACAGCTGATTTATCGTATCGAACTAATTATCCAGAATAGAGACTTCTGGAAGGAGTTAATTTATAAGTGTTGTTTTCTTCTGTATTTGTGTGAATATTGGAGCCACATATCATAAAAAATGTTTTCTGATTAAACCAGAAGTATAGATTCTTCAAGAGAGATGTTTCTCTCTGTTGGGCTGCACCAACTTGAACATGTTTTAGGAAATACTCAGATAACTATCCACTGTTGTCTGATAGGATCAGTCCTCCAAGTATTATTTTCCCCAAATCCTTAACTAGTCGATGGTAATGTCAGTACTTGGCACATGCACAAAGAAATACTTTATTCCCCATTCTCCTCTTTGACAGAGCCACACAGAGCAAGCTAAGAAGAAGGCAGACATGCCAGTCTACTTTTCTGCCATTTAGTTGTGTTTCTTTTCAGTCCTGCTAGTGGTCTTTTCAAAGAGGGGGTAATTTCACACTGTAACAAAATCCCCCTCTGGCTTAATAATGAGGAGATTGATGTGAAAGGGACATGACATGTCCTGTCAAACAGTCAGGCAGCCAGGGAGAGGCCACTGAAAGATGCAGGTAGCTGAGAGGAGGGAGGATTGGAGCCAAAGAAAGAGTGACAGGTCCATGTAAGCCCAGTATTGGGCATACGAAGACGCATGCATATAAATAGGTATACACGTATAGGTATGACCTAATCATAAGCTGGACAACTAAGCCTCTATTCTGATACATCAGTTGGTTTAAGGCAGAGAAAAAAGAGAAAAAAAGAACCTCATCTCTGGGAAAGCTTTTTCAACACGGCAGCCGTCTTTCCCGACAGACCCAGCCAAGTAGAAAGACAGTCTCAAGTAAAAGTGTGTGTGACAGAAACACACACGCACAAAGACTGAAAGAGGGAGACAGAGAGGGTGAGCGAAAGAGGGAATGAATGGTTGCGTGCGTGTGTATGTGTGTGTGTGTGTGTGTGTGTGTGTGTGGGGCAGGTTGTTGTGTCACTCGTCTCTAATGCAATATACGTATGTGCTTTTGAGACCGGCAGCAGCAGTAGTGGCCAGGAGTAGAAGAGAAAAGAGAGGAAAAGAGGAGCGGAGTGATGGACTCCCCTCCCTCCCAAGAGGTCGATGACATCAATAAGAAGCTAATAATCCTGCCTCAAGCTACCTCAGAGGGGCTTGCCAGAGCGATCCACTGCAGTCTACCCCTTCTCCTCCTCCTCTTACATCTCTACATCCCCAGAAGACCACGGGTTGGGCAGGGGGAGAGAGAAGGATGGATAGTGAGGTGTTTGGAAGAGATGGAAAAGAGACATTTTGCTCTTCCTCACATTTAGCTATCGATGAGGCCCACTAGGGACCGTCTGCTATTGATTGTGCCTTCTTTTCATTGGGGCTGTGGTGCTTGTTATGGGTGGCACGTATAGGGGGGCTTTGTGGCTTTGTTGTGTGTCTGTATGCGATATGAGTAAGTGTGTGTGTGCTCATGAGTGCATATACACATATGATATGTGTGTGCGCGCACGTGTTTGCCTCTAGTCTTGTTGTTGCCTGCAGTAATTTCAGAAGGTAAGGTAATTAGATGCTTGATTGGGGTGGTGGGGGGATGTGGCGGCGTGAAACAGTCTGCTCCCTATGGCGTGTGCATGCATGTGTGTTGGGTGTGAGTCACCTGCAAACAGCTCTGCGTTGGCTTACACACACACAGAGGAGACATGCGCCGGATGCTAGGTAGCGAGACAATGTCAAGATGAAATCCAAACAGAGCAGAATGTGGTAAACTAAATGTCAAGTGCAGCCAGAGCCCCCTTCTAAATTACCTTATGGAAAAGAAATCCGATATGATTAACTTGCACAAAGATCCAAAGACTTCTCATACAGGATGAATCATGCACCCAACATGTGGCCATTAAGCTGATATTACATTCAGCTGTGTATGCTTGTTTAGACACAGACACACACACACAAACACACATATATCTCACACATATACACATCGACTTCCCCACAAGAGGAGAAAACCATGATGTCATCGTTTTCATGCCCTCTGTATTACAGTGTTCATTTCCAGTGGGCAAAGTCAACCAACTAATGCCACCTAGAGGTGAATCTTTATAACTGCATCGCTTCAACGACAATACACAAGTACAGTATGAAAGAAGAGCTACGCCACCACCACATGGCATGGTGATGGAGATAAGAGAAATATACAGGATAGTCAGTGTTAGCCTTCTGCACAAACAGGGTTCAAGGTGCTTTTGACACAGAAAGCACACATTTTAATTTGGATCACATTGACAGTATTTTCAGATATCAAGGTAAAAATCCTTGTCGAATTTTATGCAAAGTTCACACAGATTCCATTCATATAAACTAATCACTCATAAAATGTGACGAATGAATTCAAAAGAAACCACAACACTGATGATAGTACGTGGATTTTCTTTTTTTTTGCCTTTATTTGATAGATCAGTAGAGATAGACAGGAAAGGGGGAGGCAGAGAGCGGGGGAATGACATGCATGAAAGGGCTGCCCAACGCGGGATTCGAACCGGGGCCGCCTGCAGTGAGGACTATAGCCTTTACATGGAGCGGTCACCTTAACCACTGCGCCACGCACCACCCCAGTACGTGGATTTTCATCTGATTCAACAATATGTTCGAGATTATAATTAAGAGACAAAGGCTGATTCCTGGATGTGGATGTTTTTGCTTTCAGTGGGTCTGTTAATGCGTCACATCTCCTGACTTGATTCTTTGTCATTCTTCAGTTATATGGTCACTTTCACATCCTCTCTCTTTCCCACTGCTACACACACACACACACACACACACACACACACACACACACACACACACACACACACACACACACACACACACACACACACACACACACACACACACACACACACACACACACACACACACACACACACACACACACACACACACACACACACACACACACACACACACACACCAGAGCTTCCAGAGTCTTACCATATTTTTGTGACTCATCATTAGCCTAATTCCTCAGCCCCTTATCCTAACTTTAACCATCACAACTGAATACCTACTGGGGCAAAAATCTCCTCACTTTCCTAAAATGTTCCCCAAACCCTAAAACTAAAACTTTAATTTGTCCCTACAACATAAAGCTATATAAGTGCGCGGACTAACTTCCTCACCAGTGCCACCCTCTTACCTCTTTGGTGACGTTGTCTTGGACCAGACTGTAGAGGGGCACCACACGGCTGACCTCCAGCAGCACGGGGATGGGGGAGGGCTGCTCTCCGCTCCTGCCGTTACCACTGCGGCCTCTCCCCGACACTCCTCCCATCATGGTCTGGTGATGGCACAGGTGGCAGCCAGCTGGACAGCTGCCCTTCTCCTCGCAGCGAATCTCCACGCCGCTCACCATGTCGTCAGACAACAGCTGGCTCTTCTGCAGTGCCGACAGGTAGCTGATGAAGGGAACCGACTTCAGCTCTCGCCGCCCACCTCCACCAACCCCTTGGTCTGTTGCCTCTGGAAGGATAGACAGGAAAGGGAAGGGGAGATAAAGTGGGTAAAGGTAGCAGGGGGTTCAGATAAGGATAAACAGATTTAACAACAATAACATTCATTCCAGGAAGTGTTTATTCACACCACAGCAATCTTACTTTCATATACTTTTTCCAAGTTGGAAAAGCAACCTCCTCTTACTTAACTTTCTCTTATCTTTATTATTTCCATGAAGCAGTTTATGGGTCTTAATTTGGACTAGCAAAGAACATTCACAGCCCCACAGTTGGATAATGCGTCCGCATCTGGATTTATTTTACTTACTGCCAAGAAAAAGAACAAAAAACAACAACTAATCCCTTACTGTCATCAGCTTCCATAGACAAAGGATGAATGGGAGGGTGGAGGGAGGGGTGTCACTAGCTTCTTCTCCAGAGTGTCAATTACCACTGTTTGATGTTCTCAGGGGGTTGGGGAGTTTGTGTGTGTGGGGGGTTCTTTCTCGTCATTTCCTCTTTCAGCGAGAAAACAACACATCATGCGGAGAGAGGAGGCAGCGACAGAACCAGGGGAGGAGTAGAAACAGGAGGGAATGCTAGTCGGGTGTTGAGTGATTCATTTGGAGGACACATCATGCCACATGTTACACTGGAGCAGATCTGCCATCTGTGCTGATGTGGCAGATGTGCTTTTGTGTTTATTTGCTTTACAAGAATAGAGGACACACATGCATGTCTTCCAAATGAATGTTACAAGATTCTTAAAATTGGGATTACGGGCTTATGATGTCGCAATGGGAACAGTCCTATGCATCATCAGTCTGTGAACGCAATGAACATTTGTTACTCTTTAAAGAAGGTTGTTGTGGTAATGAACCTTCACTTCGTGCAGATTAATTAACTTTCTTGTCCTAATGAAAAGAAAATGTTTAAGTTGCGTTCACACACACCTTCACTCATGTACATACACAGACAGATTGATCAGGTAATTAATGTTTACATTATTGCACAGTAGGAAAGGCCCTTGACATTCTTCTAAGAAGGTTCATTTGGCAGCAATTAGGGTTAATATTTTATATGAACTTTAGTTCTAAGTTTTAATGATTGTGTAATCAAACATCTGTCAAAGTATGATTGGTGGCATAAAGATATATTGCATATAGTGCATGAACTATAAAATCCTGTTTGTGTTTGCGTGAGAGACAAGAGAAACAATCATAATGTGTTGAAATGTGCAATTTCTCTTGGAGTCCTGTAATATCAACAATGTTAAATGAGTTAACCCGAGACACGGAAAGGGTGTGCAAACTCTCAACCTTTGAGTTTTCAAACATAAACACAAGCCAACACATGTGCTTTACCAGCAAGCATTTAACAGCTCTGAGAAAAACAGAACACAGGTGGGGATGTTTTCAAGGGCTGTTTTCTGACTAATATTATCTACAGGGGGGGAACAAAATCACAGAGGTGTCATGTTGACATGCTTGCAAATCATGCAAATAATAACCACAGAAGTGATTTAATTACAACATATCTGAATTAGTTTTCAATTTGAAGCCAAGTGAAATAGAGATCAAAGTGCCTCAATGAAAGTCAAAGCTGCAAAAAGTTCTGTTTCTTTCTGACATTGCAAAATCACATGGTTGAACTGTTGAACTGTTAAAAGACCAAAAATGGCTTTACATGAATTATTAACATGCACATATAAAATGCCCACACCATTTACAAAATTTACAAATTAAATTAAATTTAACAACGAAAATGGAATTGAAGAGAGAAGGAAGAAAGTCTGAAAACTGTCATGATAGCTTTGTGCTGTCTGAAAAATAAGTAACTCACTGTTATCATTTCTGCATGAAGTCGATTAGAAATGCAAAACCGTTTAAGCAAATTAGGCAGAATAAATTATCAAGCTGTAACAACAAATAGAAAGAAATCAATGCATTATCCTAACAACTGTAAAATAGATATATTAGTTAGAAAAGAAACGATAATGCATAATACTTAATTATTCAATGTAAAGTACATTTCAATCCATTACAACTTCCATATTTCCCAGAAAAAAAAGGCAAGGACAAGGACATGACCCTTATGACCTAAAATGTAGCTACGTGCCTGTTGTGTACATTTGTGTGTGAGAGGGGAATGCCCGTACATACATCTATTTATGTATGTCTTTGTGGCTTACTGTGTGTGTGTGTGTGTGTCTATAAGACACTGGCAGGGAGTTGAAAGGGTAGGTGGTAACTTCAGTATGTAAACAGGCTCAAGGGGTGGCCCAAGAGCCCAATTACATGCACTTCTTGAGGCAACACAGACACAGAAAGGAGCTGTCGTCACCCAGCTCTCACAATAAAGCCCTGTAGGTCAGACTGGCTGTGGCTAGCCAGCCTAATTCACGCTTTAATTGATTTCACCCCTCATGACAACTGTTTACATCTATCTTTACAGCTGCATTTCATAAAATACTTAGCACTATCATGTATTTATGGGGCATAAATGTAATCGAGGCAATATGGCCGTCAAAGTAAGTTGTATTCCTACACAATCATGTTTTCTCTGTTTCTGAATTTACTGTTGGATCTTTACAACTTCTAGGACCTACTTGTTTAAGAGTCTTTACTGCAAGTCATATTTTGAGCCTGCAGTGAATTGCTGTAACATATAATTTCCCTTCTGGGATCACTTAAACATGACGTCTGTGTGTGCTTATTTGTGTTCGCGCAATGTACAGTTTCAGTGAAAACAGCGACTCCCTTTATGAGGAGAAATTAAATTGAACTGTATTTTCATGCAGTTAAAGGAGTGGCCCATCATTTCACCTCTTCATAAACTTTGACAGCTCTTTACTATGTGGAATGAATGTGATGCTTATGCAACACTTGCTGCTCATTGGACGCAGTGAAGAGATGAATGGAGTAAATTTCCCTGCCATTGATCTTGTGCTGCCTTTGTTAATTAAATGTCTTTGTATACTGGTTGCAGTATAATTACTCATCAGGGACACAATCCCTCTGGCCAGGGTTATGTTGCCTGGGCAACAACAACAAAGGTGTCAAAATATCTTCCATAGCAATTTAATACAGATATTGTTGATATGATTGCTGTTGGCATTGTTGTTTTTGCTTAGCTAATTAAAATGGCAACAAGTGCTAGATGTGCCATAGACCTCTGATTTTAACAGAAAGTTTCTATATCTAGATCACACCCATTCATTTTATCGGTAGACAGGGGGATATGCTATTACAATGTGTACATTACATTCATTACTACTGATCATTGTAACCTGACTGTGATGGTTAACCTAAACATTTTAAAAGCATTCAGCAGGATAAAATATATAATTATGACAACAAAAATGCATAGCCTAACACATTTTTTAAAGAAAATACTTTTGAAACTGCTCATCCAAAGAGATGCAGACACTTTCTTAGATGGCACTTATTAACTCACTGTGTGAGTGAAGACGTTGCATGAGCAACTTCTAGTGGACTTACTCTGACATCTAGTGGTCCATTTCTACACCTACTCCTCATTTAAAAAAAAAAAGAAACTGCAAGTTCTGGATGCTTTCAAATGCAGCTGTAGCCTATGGTCAGTATGTTTTTTTTTTTTTTTTACCTAATCTACAGATCTGTTTACTGGCTTTTTGGAGGTCAAATTCACAAATGATGCATGCCTGACGGCTAGTATATTGGATATATTTCAGGATATGTTACAAACATGAAACTAAACATAAGGTGTTTGTTTATACTGGATTGTTTGCATGCAAATTAATACAAAATATGTTTTTTGACAAAACTCTTGGTTACTGTCCCTATGTGAATGAAGGCGTGTTTTGGGAACATCAAGAAACTATCTTCTGGGACGCTGTCGTGCCCGTGTACAAGCCTACGCACCAGCCAATGAAAACAGCCGTACGGCTCGGAGCTGTGCGTATTGCGTAATAGAATGCCGGCTGCGCGCACGTGACGTCGTCAACACTGCAGTCTCTCACTAGCAGCTGCAGTAGCAGAAACACAGCACGCCCATCTATACCTCTGTACTTCCAAGCAGCTGACTTTGAAGGATAAAGGTAATGTTTTGAAGCAGAGACGACTGCACAGACACAACGCGATGAGACGCACGTCTTATATTTAAATGCACGTTCATCGAAATCAGCCCTGTCATGTTGCTGAATAATGTTATCGCGTTGCGTTTAACGGCAGCGGTAACGTTCCCTGTCATGTAGTGAGGCCTCCGGTTTACTTGTCCAAAACTGGAACATTGGTTTAATTCACTGTGTAATATTGTTTTTAACGCTGTACCCGAAGGTCATCCTATTTTTAGGCAACACCAGAGCACGATGATTGCGACTGGATGTTGCCTAGTTAGCTTGCTTATCACATTGCTTGTCATTAGCATTGCGTGGAAGGATCGAGTGTCTGTTCGCCCGGGGTTACAGTAAATAACAACAATTACAGTGAGCTTCCTCATCATTCCCATCACTGCCTTGTTTTGGAAGCTTATTTATTTTTCCAGCAAGGGGATGCAGTCAATTATAACGAATATTAACGTTGTCTAGTGAATAATATCCCTGGTTGACTAATGTTAAAATGATAACCATGGTGTATACTAGTGTCCCACTTATTAATTAAGGCCGGGGTCAGCCAATTAGTCATTCTGCTATCTATTTATGCGACAACAAGCTAGTTTTCCAACAGTAAAGAGCTAGCTTGCAGTGCTAGTTGTAGCTAGCTACATACAAAGAAACAAACGTTAGCATCATACTTCCATGGGGAACTGAATATTAATTTTATATAATACTGCTCCAAAACTATGAGTTACTGACATGTATTCACACCTAAATGAGAAAATGTCAACACACATTAAAATATTGCCTTTGTTGTTGTTTTTTCTGACCTAAGGGAAGAAGCATAATGGCGTGGGCAGCTTCCCCACTGGACCCAGACCTCATGAGGGAGATTCTCGAGTGCCCGATCTGCATGGAGACCTACAACCAGGAACAAATGAGACCCAAACTCCTGCAGTGTGGTCACACAGTGTGTCGGCAGTGTCTAGAGAAGCTGCTGGCTAATACCATCAATGGTGTGCGTTGCCCCTTCTGTAGCAAGGTCTCCCGTATGAGCAGTATCTCCCAGTTGGCTGATAATCTCACTGTGCTAAAGATCCTAGATTGCACTACATCCTGCAGTGCTGCTGTCGCCGCCCTCATGTGCAAGTCCTGCTGCAATCGTCTACCACGACAGTACTGCCACGACTGTGCCATAGTCCTCTGTGAGTTCTGCAAAGGGGATGGCCACCTGCATCACGGCCATTCGGTCCAGACAATTAGGGCGGCGGCTGAGCAGCGTCGTAAAGAACTAGGTGACAAGTTGGTTGCTCTGCGTGACGTTATGGGTGAAATTCAGAAGAAAAAAACAACTATTGAAAACATTTCCAAGACTCTGAGACTAAAGTACCGAGCAGTGCAGCAGGACTACGCTACAGCCGAGCTACGTCTGCAGGAGGAGCTCAGCAGGTCACGAAGGACATTCACCGCTTCCATGGCGGAGGTGGAAAAGCTCAATGGGCAAGTCCTGGAGGAGCAGACGTATCTCCTGAACATCGCAGAGGTAAAAGTGGTGTCCCGCTGTGATTATCTGACAATGCGTGTGAGGCAGAGTGACATTGCCTTGCTCAAGGATGATGGTGGCGGAAGTGATGATGAGGAGCTGGATCTGAGGAGCAGCTTGCCCACCGTGTTTCAGCTGCAAGAGCCAGAGCTGGTCCAGACAGAGCACTCTAAGCCTTTAGAAGTGGGCCAGCTGACCACAAACACTTTCACTGTCAATACGGACGAGGAGGAGAGCGGGTTGGAGATCGCACTCGAAGGTGACGTCGACGGTGTATCGGCGGCAGCGGGGGCTACCTGTGGTGCAATGGGGGCTTCGCTGGATCTTTACCGAGATATCGACATGGTTGCTGCTGTGGAAGAGGCAGTGTGTGGCTCACCAGGCAGCTTTAAGTCCAAGTCCATGGATGCAGGCGGGGGTTCACCTGATGGAGCCGGAGCAAGTGCAGGGCCCCCAGTCTGCCAGTTTGTGAAGAAGATGGGCTGTAAGGGAAGTCTACCTGGTATGTTTAATTTACCTGTCAGCATCTGTGTAACACCTCAGGGTGAAGTGCTGGTGGCTGACCGTGGGAACTACCGTGTCCAGATATTTAATCGCAAAGGTTTCCAACGTGAGATCCGCCGCAACGCCAGTAGCATTGACAACTTCGTCTTGAGCTTCCTTGGGGCTGACTTGCCTAACCTAATCCCCTTATCTATCGCCGTCACTCCACAAGGTCTGATTGGTGTCATTGACAACTACGATAACTCTGTTAAAGTCTACACTATGGATGGACACTGCGTGGCTTGCCACAAAAACCAACTGATTAAACCCTGGGGCATTACCGCCATGCCGTCGGGACAGTTTGTGGTGTCAGATGTGGAAGGTGGCAAGCTGTGGTGCCTGGCGGTGGATCGCAACGTGGGTGTGGTCAGCTACAACCGGTTATGCTCTGCTGTGAGGCCAAAGTTTGTGACATGCGATGCGGCTGGAACAGTCTATTTCACCCAGGGCCTGGCCCTGAACTTTGAGAAGCGCCACAATGAGCCCCACCTCGAGGGTGGATTCTCCATCGGCTCAGTGGGTACTGACGGCCAGCTGGGCAAGCAGCTCAGCCATTTCTTCTCAGACACCGAGGACTTCCGCTGTATCACTGGCATGTGTGTGGATGCCAATGGGGATTTGCTGGTCACAGACAGTGGCAGGAAAGAAATCCTCCAGTTTCCCAAAGAGGGTGGATTCAAAATTCTCATCCAGGAGGGGCTGACCTGTCCTGTGGGAGTGGCGACCACCCAGAAAGGACAGCTGCTTGTGTTGGATTGTTGGGACCACTGTGTCAAAGTCTACTCATACATTCAAAGGAGGCACTCTTCCACTTCTTAGAGAACCAATCCAATCTATCTGCACATGAGTGTGAGGGGTTTTGTAGATACGTAGGGGTGTTTGGGAAAAAAGGTAGAAGTACACTGTCACATCTGTCACTTTAGTTTGGCAGCAGTCCAAGCAATTCTCACTCCAGCTTTCAATGGGTTATTAAATGAATGTTCTAGTCAGTTTGGTTCAGTTTAAAGTCTAATGGATTTTAATTTAATACCTCAAATTAAAAATCAGCTACTTAAGCTGCCTCTTACCTGGTTATTTTAATGGATCACAGCACTAAAAACAGACCTTGCAATGTTTTAATGTCAAAGAATTCTGGCACAAGTTGTCACATTACAGTAAACGAAAAGAAGCCAGTGATGTCAAAGCTAATGCAGGCACAAAGTACGGATGATTTTCCCTCTTCTATAATTGGCTGCTATATTCACATTCAGCCTGACTCTGTGTGATGCATGGCTTTCACAGATTTGGCTCGGCTTTACAACAGAAGAGAAAAAAAGAATTGGGAGGAAAAATAGCTGAAAATGAACGTGTATTTACATTATGAAATAAAGCATACCGAGGCTTTCAGCCTGTGAAGCACTTTATTATCGACACGTCACTGTTTCCTAGTATTAGGTTTTAGTAGCACAGACTAACGTTAATGTTGCTGAATGCAGCTGGCAGCTTTGAAGTTTATTGTGCAGTTAGCTAACGGCATAACAGTAACCAAGTATCAGCATTCATCATATTGCATTCAGTAACATTCAGGGAACATTATGTTTAGAATATTAAGTTACCTGCAGGAAAGAGGGTTGGACTATAACATCATAGTATGTTCTGTTGAAGACAGCTGGGTAATACTGGGCAATAGTAATATGTCATTTATTGGTGTCATGAGGATTACCTAACATTTTTACTGACATTGTCAGAACAAATCTTTTGCGTCGGCTAATTGTATAAAAAACAGAGACACTATCATCAAGTGAATTAGACTTATTGTTTTTGTCATTGCTTCTTTGAGGGTTACTGAGTTAACACAATCAGATTTGGAATTACTGATATTTAATTTATAGACTGCATTATCATAATCATTTTACCCGGTTCTTATAAATACTGTCCATCTAGCCTGTGTGCACCAGCCACAACCTGAGTAACTGGTTTAGAACAGAAAGGGGCAGTGTATCTGCGTCATTGACATTTACAGAGCAAACGTACTAGCATCTATTGTCTGGTCTACAAAGCCTATTGTTTTCATATGTCATCTTATTCAACCTCCTGCTAGTGACTTCTCCCTGCTATCTCCACAGCCTCACTCACTGGGTCACTCAGAGGCAAGTTGAAATAACATCTGCAAGATAAAATTCTCGTCATCTAATCCGGATCCTATTCCAGTCATGCATCTCACTTCAATTTCAGGCCTCTCCATCCTCTGCTGCCTGCTTTTTGTTTAACCCGCACCACTGAAGTTAGTATTTGACAGTTTTACATTTGATCGCAGACGCTGTAGTTTCTCTTATTCACTATCCAGCCCTACAGGGACATATCCTTGGGACCATTTAAGAAAGTACCTGGATGGTGTGCTCCGCCTGCCATGCAAAGCAGTATCCATTAATAAAAGAGTAGTGTGCTTTAATGGTAGTAGGAGAGCTCTTTGGTCCCAAATGGCAGGGCCCCTAGGCTCTGTTTGTCTATTCTAATTTAGTGTCTTCATATTACTTTTGTTTTTACGCCAGTATAGCCAACACTAAACAACTGGTGCCACATTAAGAACAAGGGCACAGTCTACAACCTAAATAATGTTTACAAGCTTTGTTCAAACCTGCTGTTCATTCCAGAGAACTTTTTCCATTGCCTCTTGTTCCCTCATGTCTGGACTGTGGTTACACAGGACAGGGACTGGCAGGAGTGTTCAGAATAGCACTGCTAGGATAATGAAGAGTGAATACTACACACACACACACCAAACGTGGCTTTGTTACACTGGGATGTTGGTTCCGCGTCGCTGTGTCTCCCTCAGGTTTCTATTCAACACTCGACAACTGCAGCCTGAGTTCTCAAGTGTTGATAGATATGGTAAAGACAACAGCCATATACAGTGTTTTGCTAGTTAGTGCTAGTGTTACAGTAGATAAAAACTGGTCTCTATCAGCATGCATTTTATGTATTATTTTATCATGTAAATGAATTGAATTCCTGAGTCCATGAGCATGAAAGAGATTATGCTTTGAGGTAAAATAACAGTGAAAGTCACCTTTAATCAAAAAATATTGTGGCCTAAATGTGGGGAATCAAGTTAATCATTGAAACCCACCTAATAATACTGTATTTAACATGTTCTATGTCCATGAAGTCACAGTAAATAGTGATTATTTCTGTTCTGAGGCAATACGCATCTTCCAATCCAGGTTTGCTCTTAAGAGCATGTTGCATACTGACTCAGCTTCAGCCTTAAAATGAAATCATTTCTCAAAGCTGACCTTAAAACTGCACCTGGAGCCCTATTTAACAGAAACACACAAGTACACCTAACTGAGAATCAAAGCGCATCATAAAAACACAATTTTGTTTTTAATATTTCTACATAAATTAAAGGACTAGAAGAAAAAACAACTGAAATTTAAGTACCAAGTGTAATTTGTCACTGTCACATTCTTGTGCTTTACTTTTACATGATGTATTTGTTTAATTGTTAGACCATGTTATATATCAGAACTAAATGAACTATGACTCATCATAGTTTCTGCTGCATGTTGACCTTGCCATCACAATATATTCTTTTTTCAGTTCTCACACTGTATTCATGTGGTCTATAGAAGTAGTCAATACTAGAGAATATTCAGACTTACCATGACATGAAAAATGCATAAAATGCTAGAAAAATCAAGTGTCCTTGTGTCAGTGTACTCAACATTGTGTCTCACATCATCTGAATATGTTTGGTTATATGTCATTTGAGAGAAGTTACTTCCTTTGCATACTTCTTCAGAGTTTGATTCATTTATACTCTTGTCAATAAACCAAACTCCCACGTCCTTCAGTTGTAATACGTCCTTTTGGAGGCTGTGAATTTTGCAATGTGTTGAACACATTAAAGACATCTCTGTGTAGTCAAATTCATGTTTGTATTGTTGAATATCTGAGTGCAATAAACATTTACAAAACAACTAAAATACGCAGTGTGTCTTCTACTAGTGTGACTATAGAAAAAGCAAACCTCTTTCTGCTGTAATTGGTTGTCTGAAGAAGTCCATTTGAACATATTTTCATTATAATCATTCATTCAGAATGCTACTGAATTATATAAACAAATTGTATGATTCTCAAAAATAAGAATATTAATGAATCATTTATATTCATCAAATTATTGGTTTAATATCAGTGCAATAATGTTGCTGGCAGGGACTGAGCTTTTTTTCTTTAAAAAAATGTAATCCACATTGACAACATTTCATCCTGGTACACCTTTCTTTCTGTCAAACACAAATCTAAACTGTCACGCGTCATCAAGCACACAAGTAAAATAACAGGCACCACACAGTCCTCCCTGTCAGACCTCCACACACAGGCAGTCAGACGTAAAGCCACCACTATCATCCACTCCGCAACTCATTCCAACTCCTTCCTTCAGGCCATCGCTACAGGGTCCCTCAAGCAAGGAAAACTTAGTGAAAAAATAATTTATCTCATCCGTTATCAACATCAACAACTCACTACGAAATCTTTTTTAATGTCCTCATTTTGTATTATATGTACTTACTGTATTTATTTGTGTGTTTGGTCTATGTTAAACTGTGTTTTTAACTTATGTTTATTTTATTCTATGCAAATCTCACGTCAAATAAGAATTTCCACTGCTTTTTGCAGGGGACAAGGTTTTCTGATTCTGATTCTGATTATAATACAATTATAGATTTATTTTTGGATCGTGATTCAGTCGAGATGTATAAAACAAAATCTTCCTCCGATCACATGGATCCTGTCCTTGCCATAAATCATGTTTGCATTGGTATTCAAATCACATTACTCGTTTTTTTAGAGCCTGTAGGTGTTCAGTCCTGATCCAGCTTGACCCAGAATCTGTTTCTTTCTTCCCTACAAGGTGAGTAAGTGTGTAATTGGTTTTATTTTGAAAATCATATGCCAATCAACCGCACTGAAAATCTGGACTGAAAATCAGGACTGAAAATCAGCATCCCTTTGGATGACAAACAAACAGGATTAAAAGCACCATCTAAATGGGACAGTGCTGCAAGATGCTTTTGGGATGCTGGTAAGTCACATTGATGTTTCATTCAATCCATGCAGCTTATGCAGCCTTTTAACCAGAAGGCGAATTGAGGGAGGATGAAGTCTTTAAACATAACCCAGTTTATTTTGTATTCAGACAACGTGTAACCCCTTCCCTCCCAATTTCCAGTTCACACATACTAGCCAGTCTTTGCTCTACTTGCTGTTTGCAGGAGGTCGATTGCTGTGAGTTGAATAAGCTTTGGTGCTCCTGGTCATTCTTGATAGTAGCTTCATAACATCTGATGTTCCCACTACTTTATCTTTTCTCCTCTGTTCTGCAGTGTAAACAGGATGTGTGTGTCTGATTCAGTGGCATCTAGTGGTGAGGTTGCAGATTGCAACAACCTGAATACGCCTCCCCTCATCCCTCCCTTTCCAAGCACGCAAGAAAACCACGGTGGCCTTCAGGTAATGTAAAACCATGACACACTCTCTCTAGAGCTAGGGTTATGTTTACCCATTCTAGGCTGCTGTAGAAACACGGCTGGGAAACATGGTGCGCTCCTTGGAGGAGTACCTGTTTGCTATACAGATTTAAAGGGCTCACTCTGAGCTAAAGAAAACAGGACAACTTGAAGTTGTAGGTTAATATAATATTCCATTTCTGCCAATAGTCCCCCCAAATCCCCACACACCAGCCCTTTAAATTTTAAAAAGATATATTACATAAATCTTTGACATATCCAACCCCCAAAATCAATATGTTGTATGAGTGTGTGTCTAGAATGCAGTATTCATCCCTTTCTGGTTTTTCTTTCTGTGTGTCAGCATGCTCACCTTTCTGGTACTGCAGCCAGAGCTGCTGCTGGGCCTTCTTGCTGGGGAAGTAGATGCTGCAGCTCAGCTCGGAGCCATACAGAGCCTCAGACACATAGTGGCTGCCGTATTGCTGGAGGAAAGCCAGCAGCTCCTCGCGGGTGCTGTCTGCTGACAGTGTCTTCAGTACTTTAGAAAAGCCTAACAGTTCAAGAAGGAGAGTGATGTGTGTAGTTAATGTCAAAATCAAGACACATCAAGAGAAGACACAGGTGGAGTAATAAATAATATTGATAGCTGTTTAAATTGACTGTTGACATTAACAAGAATATGAAGAGTATATTAAAACTGTACAGCCCGGGCGGTGAATGCAACACAACAATAATATCATTCAGGTACTGACCTGCAGATAAAGTAATGGAGCTGAGTTTGACTTTGTACAGATTGCTGCGCACTCTCCATTGTTGAACCATAGGATAGCCAACTGCCTCACTGAATTGGGCATCGCCTAAGAAAAACAGAGGAAGAATAGATCAAGGAGATAAATGAAGACAAAGGGTGGAAGTATGAGAAAACAAACCACTTAACTCAAGATTCACAAAGAGTGGTCGAAGTTCAAAATAAATGAATAGATAAATAAAATCCATCATTTCATTTGAACAGTTTATTGCAGATCCATTGTTATCCATGATTGCTCTAACATCATTTATTATCGCAGCCCATATCCCAGCTGCTCGCGGATCAATGGCAGATATACAGTGCAGCTCCAACTCCAATTGGATTGCTGACATTAGAAGTGAGAGCAATCTTGCCTTTCTCTGCAATTCAATTACCAAACTTTCACACCAGTTTAGAACAAAACCTGCAAAAGTGAGGAGCTTATAAAAAAAGAAAAGAAAAAAAAAAGCTGCTTACAGGAACCTTGATTCTATGCCTCGAGAAAGCATTTCACACCCGAGGCACCTGATGCCTGGTGGAAAAAAGGGCAATTTAGTTTTCTGTGCATGCGTCCAATTCTGATGAAAGCAGAACCCCAGTTGAAAAAAGCATCTCAGGGGTCAAATGTGGACTAAATGCCAATTTAGCTAATGGAGGGATTATGGAGCAGAGGTGGAGGTGCGGGTTTCAAGCCAAACATTTAAGTGAGTCTGTCCCCACCAGGATGGGGCGGAACAGGCGAGAAAAGGATAAAAGGATGAAATGGGAGGTTAAGTGTTAAGAGTTTAAAAGGTCCCACATGTGTGTGTGTGTGTGTGTGTGTGTGTGTGTGTGTGTGTGTGTGTGTGTGTGTGTGTGTGTGTGTGAGAGAGAGCGTCTTAAAATACTGGCCCAAAAGAATACTTATACTTCAGTCTAGCCTATATCTTTTCAAAGGACGGGCAATATATATCAGCAACAAGAACACAGTGACATTTTGTATTTACCAGTTTCTATATAAGATCTGCTGTCTCCTTTCAGGTGTTTACCGCATAGCGATATTCATCTGGACAAATGATAGAATGAGTTTGGACCCCGGAGTCTTTGAGCTGATACATTGTTGGGGCTTTCCATATACATAATTTGTTCAAGTTGAAGGTGGGGGCTGTGTTTTTGCTACTGTCTTTAATCAGTTTAGAATTTATGAAGCCATAAACCATGACTGGATCCCAGAGAGATAATAGAGCTGCCACTGAAAAATGCAATGAATCAAATGGCTCTCAACAACAGAGACGGACCAGAAGAAAAAAGAAAAGAAAAGAAAAATATCCACAAATTTACTATACACACACATACACACAGTCACCTGTGAGGAGCTGTAGGTTGGGCAGGGGCTCCGACAAGACACCTCGACATTGTTCCTCTACGGGTAAGGGGATGACCATGAGACCATCGGCAAGCTGTGGAAAGTCCTTGATGAAGTTGTTGTCCCTGAGGAACAAAGAAAGAAAGGAAGGGCATGAAGTTTTGGTGTAATGTAGTCATCTTCAGTACACATTTTGGCACACCAACACCACTGCAGGCTAACACCTAGATAAATAATATCACTGCCCACAATGGTCCAGAAAATTTCTGCAATAAAAGGAAACAGTCCACAACGGCCACCAAGTATCATACCTCCACTTTATCTGAAGTTTGCATCTAACTGTCAGGGGTGCTGCTGAACTCAACAATGGTTCAAAACAAACATAAAAAATCTGAAATCCCTGCATGTTCCTGTGGCTCATCCAGCTGGGGGCCTCCTGAATCATTCACAGACAGGGATTTGGAGCTTTCTCTAGCAAGCTTCTCTATTATAACGTTTTATGTGCTGATATTTTGGCAGGTTAGAATAAAGGAGCTGTAGGCCATCAGTTTCTAAAATATTTAACCTGTAAACACAACAAAATGAATGCTACATGCTGTTTAATGCCTCGTCATCATGGCCATTTCTTCCAGCAACAGATTTAAGAGGAGTTCCTCACCATAAGAAAAACAATAATATGGCGTACAATGCCGAGACGTGGGTATGTATTGTATGTGTGATGCTGGGCAGTGCAATAAAGAAAATAGTTGTGTCCCTCTGTTTGGGGGCAGAGCTGAGAGCTGCAACACAGATAAGAACAGAACCCCTTGGACTCTCCCCCGCTCTCTCTTTCTGGTGGAGACGATAAGTACAAGAAGGAATGGAAATGAGAAAGCAACAGCAAAATGCTGAGAGGGAAGGGCAGACGATGAAGAAGACCAACATATTTTACTGTAGTTAGAGGTTACACACAACAGAGACATGCACACAGCTGATATTTGGAGTAGCATATTAGCTTTATGCATTTTTATTTGCACTAATTCCTGGACAAATCACTTGCAGAGTAAATTTGTTTACTGAGCTCAATTTCTCTTCAGGACATAGAACATTCTGTCTGAACCCAGGTGTCTGTGGTTCATTTCCTGTCAAAATAAAAACAGAAAAAAGAAAGAAAATTACGAGTTGTCTTGCTGCATTATGAGATCGTTGCAAAGTGACAGCAACCTATTTCCCTTAATCCACTTTTATGGGGCCGAGTCTCAGAGCACAGACCTTGCGCCACAGAGACTCAGGGGGTGTAGCTTCACTCCCCTTGATATCAATTTTTCATCCTGTTCCTCTCTTTCCTGTCCCTCTCCCCCTGTGTGCTTCCTCTAACCACAAAGCCTGTTAGATGCAATCACAGCCTTAGTGTTACAATGAAGGGGTGGAAGGATTGACTCAAGGGCAGAGGATGAGAGGGGAGAGGGAGAGGAGAGGTGCTATAAAAAGATTACTGTGGCTTATGCTCACAGAAAACATATTGATTGCTAAATTAAATCAGCTGGCTCCACGCTGAGGCTCAGAGAACCTTTGGAGGCGTGTGGACCAAGACGATATGTAGGTTTATGGATTTTCAAACCCAGATGTGGACTGTCCTTGACACTAGGCAAGAGTTCCTTTTCTTTAGCCACAATAAGACATACTGTATAAGAAAGAATTGCACCCAATAGCTCACTTTAGATTTGCTCAAAAACAAAATGGAAAATTGACTCAATTTGAAGGAAAAAAAAGAGAACAAGTGTGGAGACTATTGCCTCTGGTCTTTCGCACATAAAATTGTTAAATGTCCTTAACCTTCCTCTTCTTCTTGTTCCACCCCTGAGGGGAAAATAAGGCAAGTGTAGATTGTTGTCCCATCTGTCCCATTTTACAGAGGTTAAATGGTACGACAGCACATTCAGAATGGTCAAAGTGTCAGTCCTGGAGATTCCTGTTTACCGCGGCAGACACACCATAGTGCCTTTGTGCCCGTGTGTGTGTGTAGCAGTGAGGGGGGCTTGAAGCATCTGTTCTGCTGACAGCTCATTAGAGGAAGAGACATTTATCTGTAACTCCACAACCTAAACAAACCAAAGTGGTTAACAGGATGAGCCGGTTTCTTCATCACTGTCCCATTCAAAGAGTTACAATACGGTTTATCCGTTAGCCGTCCACAGCTGACTCATCTCACCTTACTGTAGCAAACTAGCATTAATGGTCTACCAACCTGAATCTTAACAAGCAGCAAACCTGGCAATAAGCCCTTCTCATTGCAGATGCTTTGAATTCTTTAATGCAGATGTAACTATTAACATTAATAATGAGTGCATTCTGCTAAAGTGCTCCTAGAGCAAGAATATGCTAATTGGTGTGCTGGCCCACTGATACGTCTTCTTAGAACTTTAATAGAATAATGAAGCCATCATTATTTATCACTAGCCTATTAGTTACACCTGTGCTTTTCCTGTATGGCTAAAGCGAAATGCTTACATAAGCATGAAGTTGCATGGGTTTTCTGTGTACTATATTAAATTGGACGAGTTTAATCGTCTACGTAACAAAATAAATATCTAAACATGCTGGCTCTATTAGGCTGTGTAGCCCAAACTTTCAACTCGTTTTTCACAGGAATAATTAAATTAACGATGGATGAATCCAATTTAGCTGTTTCAGATATTTTGCAGATATATACAACATCGTAATTTGTTCATGTTGATTTCCTTGCTTCTGTCACTATTTTCCTCCAGTTCTATTAAACCACATGGTTTTCCTCATCCATCTATTCTCTAAGTAGCCCATGCCAGAGCTGGATGTACATACAGCCACTTATGAGGATTAACACAGGTGGCTAAAATGAATCATAAGTAATTTAACAATTAGCAATTCTAAATTAAGACATACTCCTCGTTCAGTTACCCGACACATTATTGTTAGTAGCTAAGCTTACACACACCCACTCACACATATTCATGCAGCCTTAGCTCACTGAATAACCTTCCACACACTACATCCGTGAATGTCTGAATTTTCCCGGGGAAATGGCAAACAAACCTGTGTATTTACTCATGTTTCATTCAGTACCCATGTGTGTTCATTAAGAGCAGTGGACACTGGGCTCCCCCTGGCCAAATAGGCCTCGTATCCTACTTCAGTCTAGAAGTGTGGCAAACTCTTCCCATTTGAATGAGAATCTCCAAAACACAAGCTCCACTGGCCAGTGTATAATAAAAATTACATCTAGTGGGGTGAATACAAATATTCCAGACCAATTCATGCATATATATATTACAGGTCTCTCTTAGTTCTCCTCTCCTTTTATCTCAGTCTCCATGTCTCCTCCTGCCCTCTGTGTACAGTATGTACCATTTCAATTCAAACACAGATACATCTGATTATTCAAGCATATTGGAGCTGAGGTCTCACACACAAACAGTTTTTTTTTGTATCTCACAGCCAGACATCAATGTCAGTATTTCTCCCTAGGTAGGGTGTAACAATTGTTTGCTGTTTGCTCAGCCTGGTCCCCAGCAGTAACCCTTTCTGGTTCGCTCTCTGCATCCCGTATTCCTCCTGTCTGGTATTCTCTCTCACAGCTTCCCCTGCTCAATCCTCCCAAATCACAGGCATTCTGTTGACTGGCACAGATGAGCGCTATCCACAAGTCAATTTAGAAAAAATGTTTTTGTGCCTCTCTGTGTGTTTGAGTGTGTATGTCCATCTGAGACTGTAATAGGCAACAGGGCTATCTGCAAGTCACTTCAATCTTGATGCCTGTGTCTGTGTTTGTGCACGTGCATGAATAAGTGTGTATCTATCTGTGTTTGTGACTGTGTAACTGATATTGAGTGGTACTTATCTAAACATTGTCCAAGGTAATTGGCTCTTGTGAGAGTCCATGTACACAGCCCACCCCACACAGCAGCACTGATCAGACACATTAAACCATAGTCACTACGTCTTAACTACACTGACATTCCACAACATCTCAGTTCATTATCTGAAACCCTGAGACACATCTCGACAACAATAAAGGCTAATGGTGCTTCTCAACTGTGGTGTCCGCTGTAAAACGCCCCCCACCCCTGGGCTCTCGCTTTTCCCACTGTCAGTTTTTCCATCATGTTGTTTTCTGACTCATTTACAGAATATGAGGTTAAAAAATATGAGGGATAAAAAAAAAAAAAATACAAATAATGGATTTGTGAGATTTGTCTAAAAACATTGAATTACTGAAACCAGAGTAAAACATGCAGTTTACACAAGAGACCCATAGCAAAGCCTACTCCGCAAGGTTGAGATAAACAACAACACATACTGGCATTCAGGAATTATTTTATCAAAACAACTCTGGGCCAGCCAACCAATCAGATCAGAAAATGAACAACACAGGCATCCATAGGTCCCAGAGATGACTAATCCTCCTGGCTTTGGACATTTAAGAAACTTACTGTTTCTGCAAACTGTAAGCCGTGTACGATGCTCTTTTCCACTCATTTGGAAGCCGCCTCTGTGGACTGATGCAAGCACTAACAAAACGTTCCCAATTCCCCAAAGGAAACGAGTATTGAATATACATACAAATCCTTGGCGCCAAAGGCTTACAAAGGCTGTATTCTGAGTCTGTTTCTGGCTCAGCTGCTGACTGAGCATGTGTCACCTTTTTACGTCAAAGCTGAGCAAGGAGGTAGCTCATCAGAAAGTAACTGACATGTACAGAGGACACATTGAATGATAATTTCACAAAATCATGTTTTTTTTCCCACTTCCAAATTATTAGATGATTGCTTTAAATTGGATTTGTGTATAGCTGACTTGAAATGACTCCTTGTTATAATTGAATATTTTAGAAAAGGGCAGTCTAACTTTGACAATAAATCAAACACAACTTTAGTTGCAAACCTAATTCCAGGCAAAGATTAAAGTATGATTCATAGGTCAAACTTGCGTGATTTGTCGGGTTTTATCATTAAGACTTGACATGAGTCAGCAATAATGAAGCAAAGTTGCTGGATTTCAAGGCCAAATTTGTTTCCTAATCCAACTTTTGATATCCGCCTATTACTTTTTAAAAGTCACGCTCTGTCAAATAATCTAGTGCTCCTCTGCATCCTAACCCTCCTGCCACACTTTAATGACCACTCAGAGAACAACATTAGACTGGAGAAGTTATGATGTAATGTGGGCACAAAGTGTCCAGCACATGTCCAGTAATGATGAATAAAAAAGTAACTGAACAGTAGGGGAAGACGGAAAAAGCGCAATCCTAATGTTCACCACTAGAGGCTGCTCTTTCTCTGTGCCAAATGACAGGTGAACGGCATCGGGATTAGTCCAGCGTTTGTTGTGTGTTCAATACTGCACTTCATGTGTGGACTGCTGGGTTTGCTTGTTTTTGCTCTGTTAGGCACAAAGAAAAAAAAAACAGATGGAAAGAAAAGTAAAAAAAGAAAAAGAAAAAAAAAGACAGAAGGCACAGTCTGTGGGATATTACACAGTGCAAATGAAAGAAAAAAAAAGTTAGATTATTAACCACAGGAAGTGTCAGATAGGATCCTTCCAATCAGCATGAACAGGTACATTCTCATTTTAATTACATCCTAACAACACAAACAAAAGTCTGGCTGTTGTGTGTGCGTGAGTGTGTGTGTCTGCGTGGCAGATAAGCAGCATGTGAGGAATCCGGTTGGGCACTGAGCTGGAGTTCAGAGGTGAGATGGAGAAGCAGAGGAGAGATTTCTGAATGTTACAAGAGAAATGATTGTGGTTCTGACTGAGGTGAAAAGATTACTTCTCCACTGGGAAGAGTCTGACCTGAGGAGGGGTTGAGGAGTCCGGACAGGGCAGAGCGGTGTCCGGCTTACCACAGAGAGGGGCGGGCCGGTGAATCACAAGCTGAGTGTGAGACCGTGGGGTTGAATCATGATCTGGAGACATGAAGGTGGGGGTTGCTTTGCTTTTGGTAGCCTTGTAGACTAACAATAGTGTTTTGAACCATATGTGAGCAGCCACTGGGTGCCAGTGCAGTACAGACAGGAAGGTGTGTGTGTGTGTGTGTGTGTGTGTGTGTGTGTGTGTGTGTGTGTGTGTGTGTGTGTGTGTGGGGGGGGGGGGGGGGGGGGGGGGGGGGGGCTACAGCAGGGCTACAGCATTCTGGGTAAGCTGAAATGGTGTCAGAGTGAAAGCAAGAGGACCAGGTTGGAGGAAGACAAAGCTTTGGCTTGAAATATAAAGGAGGAAAGTGAATTTCCTGCTCGACAAAAGACGCACTTCTCTGTGCAGTGTCAATCATTTTATGGTCAAAAACTGTCTGACTGGAGAAGTGTGCATTTGATCAGATGTTGTTCCTGCTTTTGACATGTGACTGAATGCAGAAAGAAAACAACTAACAGGAAAAAAAACTAAAAAACCGTGGCAACAAGCTGTGAAATGATATTGCCAACTTTCTGACTTCCTGATTTGCCTACAAATTGAAAAGAAAATGAAAAATTATGAGAAAAGCAATCTCCAGTGTTACATATCTACTTACACATTTTTAGATGTAAAAAAAAAACACTTTTCTACCAAGGGTTTAATAGTTTTAAAATACACCATGACACAGCTGTAAGTGGATAATACTAGTTGGACTCATGTGGTGTGCACTCATCACTCGTCTCCTCCCAATCTTCTCCTTCCACATACACACGACAGCCAGAAAACAACCAACTGAAAATTTGACATCCAGCATGACACAGCATGTTTGTAATTTCTATGGCTGCCATGCTGTTCGGATTCATCGCTAAATGGGATAATTACCCAGCCTTAGAAAGAGAAGCGTGCAACAAAAGACAGCACAGACAAAAGGGAAAGAGCCTTGTTCAAAACAGTTGTCTCTACACAAAATATACACAATATGCAAAAAAGGGCAACTGCTTGTGCAAAAATGAAAACAGAGACTAGAATATTCAGTTCGATTTGAATCGCTTAATTCAGCATCATGCAAAGGCCGACAACACAGAGGCTGTGTAATAATGTCAAATACCTCTTGACACCTTTGGATTTGAACCAAAATTTCAATCAGCTTCTACAATATACTTCAAATTACTCTATTATGTAAAGTGTTGGTTCACAGAGTGGTGTCAAGCTACGCAAACAATTTGTACTTTATCTGACCGATACAAAATAACTAAAATTTTCAGCCAAACCTACATCCAAACAACTATGTATATTTCAGTGGAACTATACAGAAAAACTAGTCCCTATGAACACCTATAATGATAATTAAAATACATTTGATATTACTATCTCATATAATTTCTGAATTCAACACATTTGGTGTCCTGTCAGATAATCAGTCTGTTGTGATTCCTGTTTCTTTTTCCTCCCATTGCTTTGAAAACTTTGCCACACTTGAGAGCCATCCACCAGTTTGGTTGGACAGCGCAGCCAAAGGTTTATGAGGTCTGTAGAGGATAGCCCATCCAATTGCGTGTAATATGTTTAATCGCTGTAATATCTGTTATTTGAATAAACGCTTTGCGAGCGGGGAGCTGTCAGATGAGTCATAACAAAGATAAAGCGCCCATGTGTCACCCAGAACACAGGCCCCAGATGAAGAATTAAAGAGTTATTAAAGAACTTCATCCCCCAAAAAACCTGGCTAATTCATAGTGTAATAAAACAATCAGCCATGTTTACCTTGAGACTTGTGTTACAGTGTCTTATTACAGCTGCAGACACAGCTCGGTTGATGAATGATTCCACTGAGAGGAGGAGATCTGGTGACTTCTCACGGCCAATATTGATTAGGCTTGGGAGGTGACGCTGTCAATGAAACAGCCTGTGATAGAGAGTACACTGTGGGGTTTCTGCACATGAGTGATAGTGTGATGATACATCTGTGTTTGTATGTGAAGCTCAGTGTAGACATGAGTGACAGCATTGCTTCACTTTGGCCAGAAAAGTCTGAAAAATTAAAATAAGCCTCGATGCGGAGACACGTTGAGTGGGACGATATACACAGTGTTAGACCTGTTCTTTTTTGCAAAATATGACATTACTCATTGTTTTTGTCACTCTCTGCCCTTCAGACACTCACAAAAACACACACACACACACACACAAAACCACTCAACCTCACATTTACTCCCCTGGGTCGTGCATAAAATTGGAATACAATGTGAGCATGCATAGACATTTCTTTTTTCTCCTTCTTTTTTGTACCTTGATATCTCTGTTGGCCTGCCTTAGGAAATTGTGGAAATGAACTCTGGTGGCCGGGAGCATTACCATAGAGATGAAGCTTGGTAATGCAGAGTGAGGGGTCATGCAGGCAAGCTAGCTGCGGAACTGATTAGAGCCATTGCTTTTCTGCTTTTTATTATTCCACTTGCACTTTTTTCTTTTACTTTCTCTAAACCCTTCCAGTTGTGTCTATCCATTCTAACAAACTTCTGTGTCTCTCCACTTCCCTTTTCTCAGATGTAACAGCGTTAAAAACTCTGTTCCTGACAGATTCTCATGTCATAACCCCGAGCACAGAGCAGCCCTTCTGAGAAGGACAACGGAGTACAACAGGAGGTTTTTTTTTCTTTTTTTCTAAATTTTGCACAAGGATCCAGAGGCAGAGAAGTTTAACAACCTGCTACTTCGACAAAAGAAGACAACTAAACAGGAACAGAACACAACTAATTATTTACTTTCGGGGCTTTTTGATCAAGAGAATAGAATTAACATCCTCTTCAAATTGTCTTTTGCTGGTGATAATTGACTCCAAAATCCACAACAGGGAGTCTTTGCACAATAAAACAAGTGTGCAGACTGAACCTAGCTCTGAAACTGAGCCAGGGGACATTGATACATGTTTATTTATCTGTATGGATTTACTTACACAAGCATGTGAGCCACTGTCTTTATATAAAAGATGTGCACATCAGTCAGTTAAACCCACACCCTTCATCTTACCAAAAGAAGGTTGGCCTATATGAAGGCCTGATTTAAGATACACAAAGGACATTTAAGAGTCTCCATACAATTTTCCCTCAGTCTTATCATTTTGTATTTGATCTGCAGTAATGGGCCAAGAGAGCGCCGCTGTCTTTGTATTCTTTTATTTTACAGCGTAATTACAGAGTGATATGACTGGCATGGAGGCATGATTAAATGCTATTATGTTATCTTCTTTTCTGTCTATCAACGTGATATGACTAACTGAAGCAGAGCTGTGTTTTTGTAGTCTTGTCTCCAAGGGCAGGACCTGGTGAATAAACCGCTTCAAAGTATGGCCTTGCAGAGGTGAGTGTGGGCGAAGAATCTTCATAATAAACTTCATGAAGTTTTATGAAAGTGAACTGTCATCTATTTATGAAATGGTATTAATGAAATTATACTGATGTATTCATGTTAAGCACAAGGCAACAGTTTAAAAAAATAAAATAAAGAAAATAAGTCGGCCAGGAAAAGGGTGAGGGAGTGAAGGCATCATCCCCTATGCCACCACCCTGCAGTTCACTGCTGCATCAGAAGTTCATTAATCAATACTAGAAACATCTAGCCACCAATTCAGGACTCTGCAAATTACACATTTTCCTTTGTAGAAGTGGGAGGCAGCAGCTGAAGCCATTTTTGGAGGCCTAGCATTGTTAGCTGCCCCCTGTGAGGCAACTCCGTCAGAGTCTGAGGGTGAGGAGGGTTTAATGCTTTGTGCTGCATATTCTCATTTTTCACCCTCTAGTCTACTATTGATTTGCTGGCTGCTGCACATGCAAGTGATTTTATCAGTCTAGCACGACTGCACAGCAGCATCACCAGCTAAGTTAATTAAATTCACAAAATCATTGTCTTTGTCCTTGGTTGCTCCCAAAACATAATTTATGCAAAACAGAAATGTATAACTTTACAAGGTAAAGGTTTCAGACATTAGCTTGTGATTGATTTTCACAAAGAGAAAAAAAACAACACACAAGTAAAGAAAATTAAATATAAAAAGCAAGATAAATGAGTATGCTGTTAAAATTTCTGTGTAATTGCAAAGTCTCTGAGTAGACAAATGAAGAGGCTGTTTAATCAATAAAAATGAATGAATTAGTGCTTTAGTTGAACAAGACTATGTCTACTACATCTGCTCAAAAATTAAACCACTGAATCATGAATTTCTGTGCATACACGGCGCTGGACACCTGCATCATCCTTCCATCTATTATTAAATAATATTAAATAAATATTAAAAGCACAGTATTTGATGCAGCCAGGCAGATGAACCTCTCCTGCCTCCCCCTCCTCTTCCTCCTCCTCTCTGCCTGTCTCAGTGTTATCTAAACAGTAGAATTACTGTAAGTGACAATGACTGAAAACAAAGCTAACAATGGCAATCCTGAGTATCATCAGTGCGTACCTGCTGGTCACCGTGTGGTCAAAGTCTCCTGTCACAACAGTTTCAGATTCTCACACCTTCCTCCACAGGACTGAGACAATCTATAGAAAACGCTCTGGGAAACACTGAGCTGAAACACTCAAGAGAAGCTACAATTTGGAAAACACTTGAGGAAACACCTCTGCTCACCACGGGGAGTAACAGAACTACCTGTAAAGCTGCACCATGTAGGCTACAGAACCCACATCTATAATTGCCCTTCAGAATAAGATCCAGTATGGAATCTGAGCACAGCGGTATTTATAACTAACTAAAAATGGAAATAATGGGAATCTGGACAATGTCTAAATACTATCTAGTTTTAATTATAGCAAATAATTTATAAATAATGTCATAATAATAATAATAATAATAATGTATGACCTTGCAAGCAGCCACTTCATCCTTTCTAGTCATTAGAAAATATATGTATATACAGTACAGTACATACATATACATGTTTATTTATCTGTATGGATTTACTTACACAAGCATGTGAGCCACTGTCTTTATATAAAAGATGTGCACATCAGTCAGTTAAACCCACACCCTTCATCTTCTCTTCTATATATATATATATTTCTTTGAGGGCAAAATACATCAATTGATTTGTTCAATAGAATCTGAAATAAATATTGAAGCTCTTGGGGTATGTTGACCTTCCAATACCCACTTCCTGCAACCTGGGATATCTATAAAATGACATAATCTACAAATCCCCAGAATGGAGCTCAGCCAATTCAGCAAGACACACAGATGTATTTCCACTCAGGCTCTTTAAAATATGAAATGGAAAAATAAATATATGTAATACCAAAGGTGATGGCTACGGACACAGAAGCTAATTGGCTGATGGATTACAGATATCAGATGGTCCACATCAGAGGAACTAATATTTGCTATTAATATACTGCACATGTGTAGGACCATGGTGTTGACTCATCTGAAGCAGCAAATGAAACGGTGGCTGGTGCTGAATAAAGTCAAAGAGGTGTAAATGGGCAGACACAGTCTTCTTTGAGCTGCATGTGGCTGGCAACATGTATGTATTTTCTCCCCTGCATGGTTTTACTCCACCTGTGTGTATGTGTGTGTGTGTGTGTGTGTGTGTGTGTGTGTGTGTGTGTGTGTGTGTGTGTGTGTGTGTGTGTGTGTGTGTGTGTGTGTGTGTGTGTGTGTGTGTGTGTGTGTGTGTGTGTGTGTGTGTGTGTTTGTGTGTGTCACGGTCCAGCATGCTTAAGAAGCCTCACATACTGCATTACTGCTATCTGTGTTTTTCCTCTTTTGCATTTCTCTCACAGTCACTCTCTCCTCGTGCCTCGCTCTCTAACTTTTGCTCAGCTTTGCTCTTTTGATTTAGCCTTTTCTCTTTCCATTTATTTCCCTATTCATTTTCCTTCTCAACCCTTATCGCTGCCTCCACCAATCCACCTCTCTCTCCCTCTCTCGAACAGCAGGTAGTCAGCCATAAGCCTCTCTGACATTAGCTGATATTAGGCTAGGGTCTATTAGGTCCTGCCTTGCCCTGTGAGTTATTGAGCAGAGAGAGCAACTGCCTTGGAAATGATCACACTCACATATGCATGTGCACTGAGTCACACAAGCAAACACATACCCACAGAAAGGTAAACACAAGCCCACACAAATGTTTCCACATACACGCGCAAAGCCTTTGCAATCTCCCAAACGTGTTCACCTTATGTCTTTTAAGCCTCAAAGATGGGGGAATCTCCGAGGCTTTTAGAGCCTCCTCTTACACTGTACAGTGCATCTTTTTTTTTTTTTTTTGCTTTTTTGCTTAATTCCATCCACTAAGTCATCACGCTGTGAATAGGTACACACTTTTAAGGAAGTTTTAAGGAAGCTGCTGCAATGTGTGAAGAAAAAAAAGTTTGTAAAAGTTTGCTGTTGACTTGTGTGTAAATTGAGCCTGAGAATGTATTGGTCAAAGCTGTCATGCTCCATTTTGCTCCAAAAAAAAAGAAGAAAAAATCAAGACCATTTTTTCCCTCCAGCAGCTGTTAGACACAGTGTAGCTAAATATACAAGAAACCTTTGGTGTAGGTAAAAAAAAAAAAAAAAACTAGGATATAGTGACTTTATATGTATTGCCCTTTAGTTTAGGTTAGGTTTAGTAATAAAGTTGTGGACTAGCACAAAGTTACTTGAAGACTAACTATGACTATAAATCACCAATATCGATGTGGAGGGGAACAGGCTATTCAGATTTCTAGACCCTGTGTTCACCTGGAATCTATACTTGAATACATTAACACGACTTTCTCTGTGTTACCACACACACAAAGGACATACATATATGCCAAATATATAATATCTTGGTATTATTTGTTGTACTTTGTATTTTGGGAATTGCATTTTGATGGTAGCATTATTAAACTTCCATGCCCCTTTTGAATTGAAGTCATAACACTGTTGACATCCTTTCTACAGAAACTCCTTCACAGCCACTGAAAGCATTATTATACAGCTGCTTTGAGCCCAGTAAACTGACCTCCATACATACAAATGGTGAAAAGACCCTTTACATTACCCTCTCTAGAATGAATTAGTATACCGTTCCAGTTTTCAAGGCCCTGGGCTGAGGTAGCAGTCACATTATGCGTCTTGTTGCTTTTACAAATCTATGCGAAACTAAATATGCATATAAAGTGCGGACAGCGTATTCAATGAGTGAAGTTAATGGCGACTGAAGTCATTAAATATATGCATAAACATATTCAACACTGCAGAATATCACGGTCACAAAGCTGCCAAACACACACAGCTCTATAGTTCACAAATCCACCACACAAGACCCACCCCCCACCTCACACACACACACACCCACACACACACACACGTGCATGCGCGCAGACAATAATGAATAAGTAAACACTAGATTTCAATGTTGGGAGCTCTTAAAATACAGAAGGAGCTAGCAGACCACTTATTTTAGGGAGAGTATTAAGAAGCTTCTCATCATCCTTGAGCAGCTTAACCCTTCACTCATTATGTGGGAAGAAATTGCCTTATAATGTTTGTTGACTCAACTCCCTGGTAGAAGCTACCGTGTGTGCACCAAGGAGATAATTACCGAAAATTACAGAGGAACATGGAAATATGGCTGTGTTTATGCCCGGGAGCCTTGTGGGCTCCCAGCTTCACAAATTATTCATGTTGTGGTGTCGTCTTAGTCTGAGAGGTGAGTGGTGATGGGGAGTTAGCAGAGTGCCTATCAAAAGCGGTTTTGTCTTTTTTCTCCCTGGCTGGATCTTCTGCTTCTTGTAAAGGAAAAAAAAAAAAAAAAAAGATAAGTTCGACACGGGAGTGACAAGAAAGCGTCACCTTCACAAAGCAGGTGAAATTCTGTTTTCTTCTTCCCCTCAACCACCGCGTCTCATTTGTCACAAGCCCTAACTTCTAACAGCCGTTCACTGTGGCACAGTCTTGATGTGAAACTGTCTGCAGGGAAGGAAAATGCTCAAGACGGAGTGTGCGTCCATCAAAGACTGAACACATTTTAAGCTTGATTCAGACAGGACCGATTACTCAGGGGTGACGTGTGTGTGCTGAAATATTTACCCTAAGTGACTTCAATCATCTATCTCGACAGATTTTACATTAACGGAAGATAAATGATGTTTTTCATTAGGTCATTACTGTACATTTTGATCCAACTGTGTTCTCCATCCATACAGGAATACAATTATCATTATCAACTTTCAGGTTTGTGAGGGTTCTGTTCCACTGCAGCTGCTCTCAGTTGTCTGTCAATATGTTGAATACCAGAGTGTAGCCAAGCAGACTTACTTATCAGCTCTGTCATGCAGTGATTGCTAGGAAAAAAAGGGGGAAAAAAAGTGTTTTTTGAGGTGAGACAGAGAGTGTGAACTGTGAGGAGCGGGGAAAGATGATATGTTGCTGCACTTTCCAACCACTGCTGCTCAGTAGGTGGTGGTGCATCATGCTGCTGTTGGTGTTAGTATTCTCTCCCTGGTGGGATCCGCTCAGGTCGACCACATTTTAGATCAGGTCTAATTATCTGTGGGCTTGTTCAGATGAGGTTCAAACAGTCCTCAGGTGCCCTCTGGATCTGGTTCTTCTTTTTCTCTTTTGAAAATTATTTATATAGTCTACACTGGGTTAAGGTGAGTTTTTCCAAGGAGACTTTGTCTGATCTGGTCCAAACACAACTACTGTGTTTTGCTAAGTACCACACTGCACCAACAGTGGGTCAATGTGTGTGTGTGTAGTGTACTGAATAACCACCAGTGAATGCTGCCTGTGTGATATCTCTCCTCATTCCTAAGTCAAATCACTGTATAGTGCACACACGTTTGTGTAGTTTTGTGTGTGTGTGTGTGTGTGTGTGTGTGTGTGTGTGCTGATGGACAGCTACTATCGATGTCCTATTTACATTCACTTCTCTCCACCAATTGACATCTGTGTGTTTGTCAATGTGCTTGCAACCACTGTAACAAGATGTTGCCCCTGCAGAGCACAACAGATTGAACTGAACAGGAGTCTGAGAAGTTTGTTGTTTTTTTGCTCTAATTTGTAAGTTGGATGAAGATGTGGTTTTGCATTTAAATACAATGATCTGCATGATTTAAATTCGAAATTAAAATTAGATGATGATGTACAGTATGGGTTCTACAATATGTTGGGCAGATACTGTTTTCATGTCTTCACATACATGGTGGCCACAGTCTCCATCATTATCCCATGTATAGCTACCACATGAATGCAAATCTACATGGCTTTGTATTAGTCTGTAATTTCATAACAGCAATTTGCAAAATTCATTCCCTGAATCGGTTTCAAGAGGCTGCTCAAAGTGCGATCAATTCAAAGCAAAATGCATGCATTACATTCATAAATCGCAGGTAATATTTCACATTAAAACACAACCTGCGAAGCTGCGACTCCAATCATGCAGGATAATTTATCTCAATAATCTAATATTTCACTTTGAGATGCTAATGTGAGGGAGTGAGGTGGTTGGAGCGAGGGAGTGGGTAGACAGTGAGGTGAGAGAAAGAAAGGGATGCAGGGCTCTGTGATAAAACCTGCATCTGCATATCAAAGGCAGCATGCAGGAAAGTGGAGAAAATGATGAGGGTAACAACTCTAACATATTGCTATGAATAAGAGGAGCGTATGTACCAAGTGTGAGGTAGAATCTTACGGGACCGAGTCGTTGTGAAGACAAAGCTATTGTTCTTTTTCATGACAAAAGACACAATGGATTTGATAAGGAGAATAAGTACTTTAGTGAGATGACATGCAGTAATACACATGTTTAATTAGTGGCACGGGGAGTTGAGTATTACGCTCTTGTGTGCTCAGCTTGGCTGGTTAAACTTAGAATGATGAATAGCACGAGAAAAACGTGACTTTCAAAATATTACCTGAAATAAATTTGATCAAGCTCATAAAACAAAGATGGAAGTGCAGCAGGGATGCATATAAAACACCGACTGGTGAACAAAACACAGAGCTTCTTCTTCTCTCTCCTCAATTTAGAGATGGATTCAGGGATTCAGAGAGATACTTCCTTGTGTCATCCTCTTTTTTTCCCTTTTTCTTTCGCCTGCCCTCTCCACTAACTGCTGAATTGTGTACAGTAGGTCGGTTTGCATAAATGCATTTTGCGCTTCGTTTCAGACGCACTCTGCACCCAGAGACATTTGTGTTATTTATCAAAAAAAAGGCACATAAGCCTGGAAGTGCACTTTGCCTGTCATCTACATGTAATCAGCCAAGTGTGCTTCTAACTGCAGGGAACACGATACGTGTGGCTAAGTACGCATCTCGCAATTAGCATGGAAATGTTCCGAGCTCCTAGGAGCAGGTGCAAATTGCGCAGGTGTAACAAGATAAAGGTTGAGGTGGGAGGAGGAAAACTTTGTTGGTCTGTGCCGTACAGAAATTCTCACAGCAGGCAAAGTGTTAGTGCACCATAGAAACATATAAGCAACATGCTGTAGAGATGCAAACATAGAGCTGAATCGCAGCTTTTGTAATCGTGTTGATGAGAATTACATTATCATAACAATTTGACATCTTTTCACTTTGGGGGTTTGTGACAAACCAAACCACTGGATTGTACCTTTAGAGCTGTAATATAAAGAACAATATATATCTGTCACAGAGAAAGAATAACAGCTTCCTGAGGAGACGGCTGTTAGCTAAGTGCACTTCATGTTGTCTATGTGCTTGTTTCCTCCATATGAAGATGATGGGATCTGTTATTGCCTGTGTAGCGAGTCTCTACACTGCCATGGTGCTTGACTCGTTTAAAGCCGTTATGTGTATAAACCCACCAGAGACCTGGCTTGACTACAAATCCCACTACTGGCCATAGTTTGATATAACCCAGTGTGTAGAGCTGGAGTCTACAGACAGAGGACCCACTGTGCTCTCCACTGCTTGAGGGCAAATGGATCAAGACTGTCTGCTCTCCCTGGTTTCCACATCCTCAGACTGTGCCTTTGTTTTATCTGTCAAACTGTGCCCTGTTTGGTGCATTTGAGGCACTTCCTTGGCTGGTTTAGCCCCTTGAACCTTTGGGAAACATTAAGCTTTTTGTTCTTTTCCCATATTAGGCTGTAGATCTGTCAGTCATTCCAGCACATTCTTTTAAGACGGATATCAAGCCCGTCTTAGCTTATAGCTCTTTGGGTGATCATAGTTAGCAGCCCATCTTTGAACACCACAGCTCTTCATTTCTGTCAGTGTTCATCAGTACAAACTGCCAAGACATATCAGGGAGGTATAACTACTTAAAGTAACCTTTACCACCCAGCTCTGAAGGCTCTGCTAAATACAGTAGTTGAGATCTTTTTACAGCAATTGTGCAAGTACAAAATTTATGTTCAAGAATTTTTTATTCTGTACAAAATAGACTGTTTATTTACCATCTTTTTAAAAAGGCCTCAGGCTAGTCAGAACACGCAGTACCAGACATATACCTACTTGGGAAGTTAATGGCGCCCACATTCCAAAGGCATCTTCAAGGACAGACTCAGACACCATTGTGTTTAAACTGAACTCTATTTAGAATTACTTCAACTGAACAACAGTATTAAGCCAAAAGTGCTTTTTTCCATTCACATTCCTCAGGAAGGATAGAGTTCAAGAGAACATCTAATTCAGTTTACAAAAAGCTGTATCCAGTTGGCATCTAACCTGCAGTAATCCTGGTTCATGATAATGTACATTAGAGAAGATTAACCCCAAAGACCCGTAGCAGACAGACCTTATGGCTGTGTTTAGTCAAGCACAACTATTATGACCCGTAGGGCAAAACAGATGGAAAGGATATTATGATTATGATTAAAGTATGTATGTGAATGTATAGTGCGTGCATGTTTGTATGAGAAGGATAGAGAGACAGAGTGAGTAAATAAAAGACAGACAGAGAAAAGTAAGATAAAGCCTGAGCGTGTTTTTCGGCGCGTACTGTATTTGTGCATAGATAGACCCTCATCATCTCTCTGTGATTACAGGAGCATTTCGCCACAAACAGCATGTGACTTATCAGAGCGAGCCAGGTTTTCGGAGGGCTGACAGTTTAGGGAGAACTGCCATGGGATAAAGTCTCAATCCTCACTCAGACATCACTCTCTCATCCTCTTCTCACTCTCTCTCTCTCTCTCTCTCTCTCTCTTTCACACACACAGACGCGCACATCTGTGCAAACGCAGATGCAAGCAGCCCAACGGCAAACCCAAAACCGATAAAAGACGACCATTACTCCCGATGACGGTGTCTTTGGAGATGTAGGGAAAAAAACCATAGACAGTTAAGATGAGAAACAACAGGTCTCTTGGGAAGATTGTAAGTGGAAACTACAGTTGTAGATGGAAATAATAAAATAATGCTTTTCACAACAGAGGAATAGAGGGGAAAAAAACAAGCACAGACATATATAAGATACAACAATGTAACAAATCAGATCAAATAAAAGGTAAGAACCACATGCAGTTTAGTCACTGACAATAATAAAATAAATAGTGATTTCTGTTTTGCATTTGTGTGTGTGTGAATGTGTATACTTGTACCGGAAGGTCATTTGGAATATCTGTCCCAAGTTGACTTGCTGGGTTTTGTTGTTGTATCCATGCAGCATCTCACCAAACAGGGTGTCATTGAAGTGGACATCCTGCCTTGGGCATTTGGGTCCTTCACAGTTGTCTGACTGCAGGAGGCAGGAGCGCCCATCCCCTGCCAGTTTGTACTCCTGCACACACCTGAGGGGAAGCGAAAAGCTGTCAGTATAATAATGTATTTGAACCTATCTACACTCGAGGTGAAAGGATATGTGCATTATATATATAGGAGATGAATAGTGGCATAAATGTTGCAGGTTGATGATGTAGCAAAATGCAAACCAAGAGAGCTGAAAAACTGTTAGAACCCAAACGCAGATGTTCCCAGTTTACTACTTTGATCTACAGATAAAAAATTGACTTGTGGATACAGTGACTGATGCAGAACCAGGAGACAAATATGCCCTTTTCTTCCAACCATCTATTAGAATATGTTAGAAGGAATATAATTAAATTACAAAAGACGCCTTTTGCCTCATGTCAGCTGTAAACCTTCATTCGATACTGTGGACACTGGCACTTTGCTGAAAACAGTTTGAAAGCAGGTTCCAATGGCGCAGCATTCAGAAGACCATGTAATCAGTCACAAATTATCGTATCTCCTCCATTTAATTGCATAATCCTCCCTTACAAACAAGGTTGAGTATCCGTCGCTGTTAGCTGGCGCTGAGATTGGGGCTCATGCAGATGATCAGGTCTCAGCGCCTCAGAGGGAAGGAGGACTCTGCTCATTGTTGGCAACGCTGACCTGAAAATCCGATAGACCTGGTGGTGCAGTGTTTTCCTGGGGGTAGGAGGCAAAGCCATTTTTCTTTTCTGGAAACCAACAGCTCGCTCAACCACACATCAGCGCCAGCTATTCCAGGCAGTGCAGTGTATTAATTTTATCTATTAATTTTACAGTCCAGTTCTACCGAGCAGTTAGTCATTAAGCACTGGGCCGATCGATACAAAAATCAATCCTGGCTTGACGTGTGCCATTGTGCATATACTCTTATTGAAAAGTGAGACCAGTCAATTGTACTGAAGAGACCAGGGAAAGTGGACATAGCTGCAAATTGCATTTTAATACTGGCCTCTTCACCCGCTGAGCAAAAGAAATCTAATTTCCTCAGGAAAAAAAAAAAAAAAAAATTATGCCATCCCACACTGTGGCCCTGACACATCTCAAGGAGAATTAGGATTTCCTTCACCTGTCAATCCGCTCCCTCTTTGAGGTTGCCAGAAACCCAAATGTTGTCAGGAGCTGCCATATATCCAAGTATTCATAATGTAATTTCTTTGTGTCAGTCATTAAAGCACTGGGAGTCATTCAGCTTATGGATCCAGCAACTTCCAATGCACTGTGATCAATGTTACTCAATCTTCATTGAGTTCCCATATGCAAATGTTATTACATTTTCAATGTCTGTACTTATACCATAAATACATATATGGGAAAAAAGTACATGAGACCATTGGTATTATAAATCAGGACAATTTCTTGTACATGTCTCATCCATAAATATACATCTGTTGATGTATGAATGATTATATTGTAGACATATATGGTTGCGTCATTTTATCCATACAAAAATTCAACATATTTTTAGATACAGATTTCACTATGGGTATTTCAATGGTTTTATAAACTTATACCATCAGAGTACAAGAGGGTGTATGTGATAATAATAAAAAACCCCAATGGGGGAAAGAGACAGTGATATGGCTCTTGAAATCGGGACATACATTTCTTACATGTGTTTGATGTTACTAGATCATCATCTCCAAACATATCACTGCATGAACACATCTACACTACAAAAGAAAAGTTATGTGCAAATCCTCTCAAAGATGACAGTTGTAAATTAAATAGAAAGTGTGCTATAGTAAAGCAAAGAAGCAACAGAAAGTACAGTCGGCAAGTAGGACATGTGACATAAACAGGTTGCCTTGACTGATCCATCCTGACTGGAGTAGACGGGGTAAAAGGCAGTGGGGGTATAATGGTGTGGAACATGATTTCTTGCCACATATTAGACCTGTTAGTAAAAAAAAGAGAAAAGGAACTGCTGGAATGCCACAGAGCAGCATTGTTAGTGACCAGCTGCACAGCCTTTCATGGCCACAGGATAACCTTTTTCAAATGGAAACTCCCTGGAGATTACTATGCCATGTGATACCATCTACAGTAATTCTAGGGCAGGTGCAGAGAGAGGAGGGGAAAAAATATAAAACCTCCACATACAGTATATCAGCTCGGTGGAAAATGTGTGGGATGAGAGAGAGGGTGTTCATAGTGGGAATGTATCACTGAATAATGTGCAGGGAGTGCAGTCGGCACCGTCCAAGATACAGGTTTAATCCTCCAGCACATGCATTGAGCAATTTAAGCTTCTGTTCAGACAAATGTGGAGCCCACTGAATTCACTCTACCTACATGCTTACTTGTATTTGTACAATTCAAACACTTAATATTTACAACATAATAAAAGATTCATAAAGCCTCTCTGCAGAAGAGTGACCTTCCAGAAGTGATATTGTAAAACCTCTATTATTAGGATATTAGGTATGTATATTAAAACAATGACTTGCTGCATGTTATCATGGGTAAATGTGTTTTGTCTCATATAGAAGTGATTTGGTGGGTTCTTATTTACATACTAATTTCCTTCATGTAGTTATTTTCCCTAGAAAGAATTTCCTGATTGAAATATCACTGTACGCCTCATTCATGAGGAACCTTTATTTCCAGCCTCAAGACACCATTAAATATTTTACTGTTACTGTAGTTATTCTCACCCGCAAAACATGAGCACGTTGCTGGAGCTGGGGTCATCTTCGAGGGGCACAAGCTGCTGAAGACACAGCTGTTCGCAGCCTCCATTGAAGCCATCCGTGCAGTCGATGCCCCTGGAGTAGTCATAGCAACCTGAGCCATCTTTCATTGGCCTGAGCCCCTCAGGACACTGCAAGAAGAGAGTGATAGAGGAAGAAGGTGGTGGGCAGGAGACGAAGAGAGAGAGAGAGAGAGAGAGAGAGAGAGAGAGAGAGAGAGAGAGAGAGTGAGGAGGAAGGCACAGATTAGGGAGATGGTTGAAGAAGGGAGTCGGGCGCAGAGGTCAGCGCGTGCATTTTAATCAGGATCAGGCGGCGGCGAGGAGGCAAAAAGACAGCAAGATGGCAAAGATGAGAGAGAAGAGCAAAGCTGAGAACAGAGTCAGGGGTACAAACAAAGATGGATGAAATATGCCAATTATCTTTTTGATGGTAAACAGAAACCAGAGTCAGTTTCAGTTCAGAATCACAACTGCAGTTCACAACAGTTTAAGTCCAGGTCTGTGTTGTTTTTTTCATGCCAGCAACATAATTTCCACATGAACAGGAGGTACAGTATGGACTGGCAGGAGACTTCATGTAGATCTTCAAAGAACAAGGACTTCAACCACTGGAAAGGAAATAGTGTGTGGGGAACAAGTTGCAGAGAAAAAGAGGGATGTAATTAACTACTAAGTGTAGTGTGGTGTGTGTAAATGAGTGGCGTTCTCAATTTCACTCATACGCACAAACCTTGAAATGACATTGAAGGCAATGAGACTTCTAGACATATCAGCATTTGTGAAGTGATTGACTAAGTAGGCGGGAATAATGACACTCACACAACAAGCCACAAGTCAACTTTTTTTTTTTTTTTTCTCAGACTTTCAGTAACACAAATTCCATTTACCTGAAAAGACTCCACACACTCTGGCCAGACACCCTAATGGAGAACATTGGGTCCAAAATCCTAATGTCTGATTGCCTAATTTACAGCACAGCATTTCATTTATGAAGTGTTATTTTTAATTAATTATATTTCTTCCAGCATAAGAAATTACTAATTAAGCATGAATGCAACAACACCAGATGCATTCAATGACAAAGCTGAACTCCATTAAAAATGTCGTTTTACTTACCATTAATAACTTGTAGACTTAATGGCCTACTGTTTATGATTTGGGTGCATTATGCATCTCAGATGTAAACAAGAGAGGTTGTACTTGGTGAAATTTTCTGCTGCCTCAGTTTATTGTCAGAGGCGTGCAAAACCCTGATGGGAGACACTAATGACAAGTATTGTAATTTTAAGAAATGAAAAAAAAATCAAGTTCTTCAGTTCATTGAATTCGTTTTCATATCATTCATATTCTTATCGTTTTACACAACAACAATGTTTCACAATGAACAATTAAAACAGGATGAGGGACTTAACACAAAAAGAAATATTAACATGCAGAAGCATTAATGCTACTTTAGTAAGCAATGAAGTGTTGTATAAATTTTAAAATAATTTCTCTTTATTTTATCGTCATGTAACATAAAGTACTGTTTTATGATAAAATATTTCTGGCTACTTAACAGTGACTTTAGATAAACACAAAAATGGACAGCACATCCAACCAGTAAAAAGCCATATCAAATATTTCATTGAAGTACACTTATATGTGTCATGTTTTGCTCATCAGACCCAACGACTTTATGCCTCATTTGGTGTCAGTGTGATATTATAAGTGCACTTTGAATTATATATAACATGAAGTGCAATACTGTATCCTCCTGGGTTATCTTATAGTCCAGAAGATCTAAAAATGAATGGAATATTTTGTTTCTAGTTCGCTATCCATCACATGAGGCATTGCATGAGTCAACCTTGCAGCAATCACACCCAACACAGCAAGTGTTATCATTGCCTATTATGCTAGTTTACCACCATCAACAAATGCCTACGTGTGAAAGAAGTCTAGAAGATGTGTAAGTGTTAATGGCTGAGTGCATGTCTTGAATAAAGAAAAACAGAGGAAGAAAGAAAACATCATGTTTTAGAAAGAAAAATAGACTTTTTACCGAGAATGTGCTGAAAGGTAAAAACATTAACACTCCAAACAGGAAAAATAAACAACTTTTCTTTGACCTCATTTGGACAGTGTTCTTAAATCATCCTAAACGTACCTGGCAAATACTGCATGTCATGCACATTTTGTTCTGCAAGATACCTGAGATCTGCAGTAAACAAATTAAGATTTTCCTTTGTAATAAACCTTAGGTCACAAAAGCAATTAAAGGCCTCATTTGCTACAGTAGGTTTTAATAAAGGTTGCGTAATAAGAGTACAGGGAAATTAAAGGGAGGGAAACCAAGTCAGAAATAAAAGCAAGATACAAAGACATGACTAAAACTGAGAAGGAACATCGTGAAAAAGAGGCATGACACTTATTATTAAAACAGGGATGTTAGCCTGGATGTTTTCAGACTAATTAACAGTTCCTTTCAGCACTCTTAAAATTACAAGCATTAAAGGGAGAGGAAAAAACAATTTTGTCACATACAAAACCCTGTGACAAAGCTTTTCTTCCACATAACTTGTCAACAATGCATTTGATAACATCTGTTACCGGATGCTCGAAGCTTTCTTTTCCTCTTTCTCATCAACAGTAAAATATGAAACTGTTTGAAAAGCACAGCACTGCTAAATGTGAAACCTCCAAAGCCTTGGATGCCCCCCAGAGCAGCAGCCGGTCTGTGGTTATCAAGGCTTATTTTGGAAAAATATCAAGCACTTTAAGATTTTAATGCAGATGGAGAGTGAACAGGTACATTAGCCGTGAACGAACCTTAAGCTTGTTAAATTATGTGTTCTGACATTTGGAGGACCCTCTCACTCGTGTCAGGTATTAATTTATAGACTTTTTGACATTAAACTCTTGCCTCAAGGATGCTTAAAAGTTGTTTAATGATCAACATTGTGATCAAGAGTCACCAGTAATAAACTCTTGGTATCTAATTATGAGACGTGATTCTCATACAGTATCCAGCCTTTTCATAATAGGAAGACCGTGCTATCGAATGAAGATCTCTGTCTCATAAGATGAAATGTTTTCACATAAAGGGTGTAAGACTAACACAAGGCCGACATCAGCTGTGGAAATCTTCCCATTCTACAAAACAAACTGATGAATAGCCTTTTTGATCTCCTGGGAGGAACCGCTGCCAAACACATACAGTACACACACACACACAAAGGATAAGTGCGCAATAAACATTATGCTTTGTTCACACGTGAGTTCTGGACAAAGTCCCATATGTTCAGAATTCAAAGGAAAAGCTTCTCACTCTCAGATCCATTAACTGTATCTCATGAATGTAATGCTAACTTCCTCAGCAGAACAAGATTGGGGCCATTCATCACACTGAGGCAGAGCCTTGGGAATAGCTGTCTGTAATTCAGAACTGTCATGGAGCACTCTGCGGTTGAATGAAAGGACTTAAGGTTAGCCATTAGCACAGCCCACTAGCTACTTACCCTCTCTGTTCAGACAACTCTCCGAAGACACAAGAGCCGGGGAGGAGGAGGATTTGCATTTCAGATAAATGAATTTCAGTCAGTCAGTTCCTCTGTGGTGCCTCTGCTTTGGCAGCACAATGAGAAGAGGCCGAGAGACCTGCTGAACCTCACTGACAAGGATGTTGTTTTGATGATAATTAAAAGTATCATCAACATCCTGGTGGTTCATCATTCACTTGAAATACATGCAAATCTAGCAAATTAGTTATAATTATTATTTAATACATTGAATATTCTAAAAGGAAAAGCATGATAGAGTATATAGTCTATGTGAAGGGCATATTAAAACAAGAGTGGGTGTGTGGGTGTCTTTGCAAAGTTCAATCACATATGATTCAAGTATTATATTAAATTTGATGGACTGTTTACACATTTTCTCTATTTTCTCTTGAACACTTGCAGATCTGCCACATCCCTGCATGTAGGCATATGACGGTAACAAATAAAACTCCAAGGGTTGAGTATATGCGCTCTCCTGGGGCTACTACAAATGGGAATTTTATGACACCATTAAATACCAGAGTGATGGTATTTCACTCTTGAGTATACTTGGGGGATTAAAAGTACAAGGTAAGCAGGTTTGAGGAAATGAAAGAAAAATGAAATGCTTCAACCCGAAATGCACATAGATCACCCCACACATTATATACTGCACATAGATCACCCCTACAAATTAAAGTTCACACATTCTGAATGAATGCTATTCATTTCGCTAATCACCCATTAGTGCCCTTAGCTTTAATCAGGAACTGAGCATAATCTATTGAGAACTCTGTCTCTTAATAATCTTGTCAGAATTAAGATGTTGGATGTTCATACTTAGTAGCCATTGCACGCTTGGGAAAAAAAAAGAAAAAAAGTGAGAGCTAGCAAGTGTGTAGAGTGAAGACAATGAGAAAAAGGTTTTCCTTCATATTTTCTTCAGTAAGATGTGTACTCAGTCTTTCACAATAGAAGTCAGCTCTAAATCACACTGACAGGTGGAGGGGAGAAAAAAAATCAAATACCCTAAAAGCGTATTTGACAGCCTAATCTGGTTTAGAGGTGGCAGAGATGCATGCCCTGCAGCTCCACTGCTGTTCAAATGGGTTAAATTAGGCAAACAGTTTTACTGCTGCAAAAGCACAAAAAAAAAACTAGTGAGGGTGTACTACAGTCCCCAGCTGTTTGCTCATCATATTCATGTGAATTCAGACTTAATCTTCAGTGAGAAAACACACAGTTGTCTCACAGCTATTGGAAATGGCGTTGCCCGAAGGCAATAAAAGGCTCTGCGATTTAAAAAAGATTTAGCTTGTCTTTTTGGATTTGATCCTCTTTTTTTTTTGTGCAAAAGGCAAACACGTGCAAACATTCAGTGTATTTGGATGAATATATGTAAAAAGGAAAACATGCTACATTGTTCTATTTCACAATCCTTCTCTGATTACACATTCAGCACTCATCTCCACAGCGAGAATCTGCATGCGTGTGTCCACGCTGCACTACGGAGACTGGCTGGTGTTCAAAGAGCATTTTGTCTTTATTTGTCATCCTCCTTTCTTCAGTGGTGACAACACAACAGATGACACTGAGTGTAAAGAATTGCTTGGGCCGGCGACTCCACCAGACTCTGCTGTTCTCAGCTCAGCTTGATTGCCGAAGGCATTCGAGAGCTGCTGTTATTTGCTTCCTCTCGCGACAAAGACAATGGAGACATGGTCTGTTAACAATGAGCTATCTTTGTTTATGCCAGGATCAGAATGTATAAACACTGCTAATGGGCAGACTTTTACATTTATCAGCGTTGCAACAGTTAACATGTAAAAGTCAATATGGACTATGGATTTTTTTTAAATAAGCGCCTGAGTTGGAGATATACAAAGACATTCAAAAGACAGACAGACAAATGCGTCTCCTTTCTGATATAGATGAAGGTCATTATAAAGATGGCAGCAAAATTCTATTGCTCCAACTTACTGTAACAGTTGAGCAATACATATTTTCTGCCTCTCTTGATATCTTCATCTTGCCACAAAGAATAAGAGATAATTTCTGAAATGCTATATGTCCAAAACCTGTCCAGAAAATTATTAGACGGCAGAGGAAATTCAAACACCTCAGTGTGCCTCAGCGTATGAAACCTGTTAGTTGGGAATAAAGCCTGCGTGATTTAATACTCTTTCTCAATCCATTTAATGTTTGCTTTGGTTTGGAACTGAGCCACAAAACTGACAGAGCCTGATTCTAATTGAAAAAAAGAAGAAAAAAAAAAACTTGTCAAATAATAGATAACATATTGGAGCCTCCGCAGGGGAGAGTGCCCCCTTAAATTAGTGGATTATGATACAATTATGACAAAAACAAAAGCATCGCTTCAGTTGTCCGCCGCAGTTGTTGCTCATGTAATAATTTCACCCATTCAAAAGCCTTGGCTAATCAGGGACATGTTATAATTAGATTATATTAATACATCCACACATGCTTGGGTTTTATTGCTACTGTATGTGGCAAATATGTGCTAATGTTTCCCTCATAAGGTTTGCCTCAACTGTATTCCACTGTGCACAGATCTTAATTTCCACCCTTGGCTGCGGCGGTGTACAGATCTCTGTGGTGCACTAAATGACACACTTGATCCAGCGTTTAACCAACAGTGTCAGGGCTGAAAGGATGAACGAATCATTACAATGTATTTGCTTTAAACCATAAAGCATTGAAATTCAGTGGTAATGAGGTACACTGAGCTGTGCCGCGCAGCGGAGCAGGGGGAGCCGTGACGCTCGACTGTCAGGAACACGAGGCTGTTGGGACACACAGGGGGTGCTGGATAGAGGGATTATGGGATGAGGTTTTGCGCAAAACTTTTGTTTGGATGCAGTTGCCATTTTTTTCTCCCTGCTGACTCTTTATGCAAACCAGCGGTAACCAAGCGGAAATCTGGCTCCACGCTGACAACTCATCATTTAATTCCTGACTTTTTGAGTATGCCACAATTTTTTAATAAACTCTTGTATACAGAGACAGTATACAATTGTCTTAAAATGAGATTGGAGACAGCAATATCTGTCTTCTCTAAACTGTTATGAACTACTGGAATTTGACAGGCTAAAATTAAAGTTCCGGGTGGTGCCTGAAGTTAAAACATACATCTTTTCCAACCCAGCATCCAAACAACCCTACCAGAGATGTCCCAAAAGGGACATCAACTGATGAAAGATATGCCACTAATATCCCACCATCTGCTCAGCCTCTGAGTACTTCCATTAGGAAGACGGATACTGTAGCTGGGTACAACAATGTGCCATAAAGAAAAACATTCTGCCATTCCCTAAAAGCACAGAAACTGCCACAATATGCTGCTGTTGTCAAACTTAAACTTTAAAAATGGCAAGCTACCAGGAAAAGCCCTGTTTACAGAGTTCTGAACTTCACCGGGCAGCCCCGGGAGAGTTCACGGAGTGCATCAGTAATGCCGCTTCCACACACAAACACAGCGGAAGACACGCTACATTGACCACAGGTTCAACCAGAATTCAACCGTTCATTCCACACCACCGGCTAAATGCTGGACTGTGGATGTTCACACAGCTATCTGCCTGATGAAGTTTCCTCCTCACAGCAGCTCATAATAAAACAAAACAGGCCTGTGAAATGCTGTTTTTATAGTTTGCATTCAATAATTTAAACACCTACAGCCACTATGACAGGTCTTTCAAACTGAAGGAAGTTACCACCATTTACCACTTGTTATTGTTGTCTTTAAAACTGTATATATGATGTATCTTTGGCTGTGCATTTAAACATTATTTGTACTGTTTATGTGGTTTTCATGCACAAAACTGTTGAAAAAAGTTATTTCTTGTATACATAAGAGGCTTTAAGTAAACATATAACTCCTGTCTTCTTTCTTTATTTAGTCGCAGTCATTAGTAGAGAAACATTTCCAGTAAACATTATCTGTTTCACGCAGTGGAGGGGAAGTGACTGTGATCATGAAAACAGCAGTGCAGGCTATAATGTAAACAGAATAATCATACACTATTACACAGCACACTGCTACTGTACTGCACTGTACTGTATAACCAAGCAGCGTTTGGTGAGCAAAGTGATGAAAGAGGAAAATCACCAGCACAAAAACATTACCTGTCTAAAATCACTAACCTGCTCTTACAGCAGCTCTTGCTACATACTGAGGTTAGTGAGCACAGGGATAAACCAGCTGTCATCCTCTCAGCAGAAATGTAACGGACAAAAAAAAATAAAACAAATGTAATGTCTCCAAAACTTCAGCACCAGCTCTGACTGGAATTGAATTCATTGAAAATGCAGTTCAACTGTCTTTGGAGCAGTAGACAGCCGTGAGGGACTGACTCTGATAATGGATTTTAAGCCCTCCATGTGGCATGTCTCTGCTCTGTGTTAGCACCCACTCTGACAAGGATGGTTAAAATAACACCAACCCCAAAGAGTCAGAAAAGAAAATAATACCGCTGTGTCTATGATCCTCTGCCTTAATCTGTGAAGACTGGAAGGCTTTGTCAGTCTTTTTTGTCTGCGTATTAATCAGCCACACACGGAGGCGTGAGTTGTGAATCACACATGTGAGTGATATTTATACAACATTTATACTTTATGCAAGTGGGAAACGGTGCTATACCTTTCCAGGCTGGCTACATTCTTAAGTGAAGTCCAGAGGGAAGGGAAGATTGAATAAAGCGGACAATTATGATATGTGTGGATCCTCTCTCTCCTGCTCTCTCTTTATGGACAGTGGTTATTCATGGAAGTTCCTTGATACTGTAATGGTTCTTGTGCATGCTGGTTGGTAAGCATAAGTGGGATCTCTTCATAAAATATATGGCACAATAAATCCAGGGGCTTGATGTGGGACAGAGTTTGACAAACAATCCAAAGGCTTATTAGCACATACTCATTCATATTTCATACACCCCCTCTCCACTGTCCACTTCCGCCCACCTCTGAGTCTAATGAAGATTCATCACTGTGGCATCGGTTTAATATGAAAACCTGCCGGATCTACAACTCTGCAAAATTGAGACCACTGCTATTCATGTCACTGTAGATTACTGTAGAAATACAAACCACCTACATAAGCGAACATGATTGGCTTCATATTTACAGTATTTCAACATACCATTAGATTAGCACAAGCAGACACATAGCAAAAGGGATGAACTCACTATACATATAGTATGTGTAGGTAATATTTACAATGCATTTACTAAATTGGTGAGGACCCGTAACTTAAATAAAATAAATAAATAGAAATTGGAAAAGTGCCACTTGCATAAATAACTTTTACGTGAACTGCTGGTAGCTTTACACAACAGGCAGAAAAAGTTTTGAGGCACATGACGTAAATGGAAGCCACATTTAATTGTACTACTCAAGAGAGAGAGAGAGAGACAGGGCACTCATTATGCCATTCATGCATAGTCTTAATAAATTATCCATATTGCAGGTGGAGAAGCAGAAACGTAGAGACCGAAGCTTATTATAAAATCTTATCATATTATCTGTAACAGTATGACGAATATTATACTGTTAGCATGCTTGGGGCAAAAGGCAATTACTGCTACATGTAGACAAAAACCTACCTAGGTCATAAAAACAGCCACAAGCTACTAAATATGTCAAGAGTGAAAATTGTATGGGCCCTGATGAATGACGGGGAGTATAATTCAGGTTTATTAATGTGGAATAGTCGTCATGGTAACGCAGTGGGAGGTAAATCATTGGGGATGAATCTGCAGAGGACATGGGTAGAATAACTTGTGTGTTTATAGAAGTGATTAAAAGTGTTTTGCTGAACATATTACATGTGCTGCATACTGTGTGCTTTCAGTGTGTTCTATCAGGTGCTTCGCTGAGACTGTCAGTCATTTTATACATTACTGCTGAGCAGCAGAGTCACAAATAAATAAATGTGTGATTAATTATTATTATGGATTTATTTGTAATATGTGTCATATAAAATGTCATGCAGAAAGTGTTCTGGTAAGGTTTTTGTTTGAACAGAAGTAAGACGAGGATGGAAAAACAAGAGAATTGTCCAATCAGTGTTTGTCTTTGGTTGGTACAAACAACGAAAAGACCAGTCGATTTATGGCCCCGTCCAAGTACTTAACGACTCTCCAAACCATCCTCCAGCTATTGAGATGGCTCATCAATTTAATTACTTTACAACATAGGCCCGCCCCATGCTGTCAAAAAGCCTGGCATCGGAAGTTCCCAGTCACCCTGCACTTGTAAATATGCCAGGAGAAAACCTTTTTGTGCTGCATTTTACAGTGTTACATCTGAAGTCAAACTAGGGTTTATGAATTAAAGATGGGGATAAAAATACAGTTCCATCATTTAATGTAGTAATTACCTCTTTGTAATAGCAATATTCAACTGAGAAAAAGAAGCAGGTTACTAATTCCATTTGTATCGCTCCTTGTACTTAAGTGGAAACATCTCTCCTGATCCACATTACATTGTGAATAATAGCCAAATGGAAGTCATTACGTCCATTATGTTGCTTAAGTTTCAAAACGTACTGTAAGTAGGTACTTAAACCTGACCAAAGTAGAAAGTAAAGTTAACACACTTAAACACTAGCTTAACTGTTTCTAACCATACATACACAAAGTGCCTAACACTAAGCATACTAATTATTGGTGTAAATGGCACATAAAATATTATAGATTGCTTATAGCATGAAAGCCAAGACAGAATATAGCAGATGGAATGCAAATGTAATGACTGGCATTTATCTTTGGGGGGAGGTGGAGGCATTAAAAATAAGTGATTATGCAAATGAATTTTAAAATATATACCATATATCACTTTAGGTACTTAATTAGTCTTTTAGCTGCACAGTCCTGCAATAATTACTGAGCAGCATGAACACTGGCCATTAAGTGAACAACTTTATTCGTAAACTGCTTGTTGGTAGAGTTCTTTTAAAATGTATTTGCTGTTTATCTCATTAACTGTTTTGCAGCTGTTGGCCATTGTTCGTCATGGCTTCCTTATACTCAGAAGTTTACCAGTGCCCTGAACCTATGGGAAATAACTGCACAGTTGTGGGTGAAACGCATATAGCATGACAAGCTGGAACGGTAACGTGCCAGAGGCAGGATATTGACTTTTTCTGTGTGTTCAGCCAGACTAAAGGCTTGAATCCAGCATTACATAAGTCTGCTGTCCCTTAGAAATCAGTTGTCAACACCTACTGAGCTCTGCCAGCTAGTTAGCTGCAGCTCAACACCTGCTCAGCTGACAGCAGGCTTGGGCGGTAAGTGGAACTACTAGGCCTTTTATCATCAATATGTCTATCACCGACTAGCACATCTCTCACACAAACAAAAATGCACACAAACACAGGCTTGTTCTAAGATTCACAAGGCTCACAAAACTTTCAATCTACAATGTGCATTTTACATATTTTAGTAGCCTACACAACCATTAACAATACAATATACTTACCGCTACACCACTTGCACGGCTATTTCTTCATATCAGCAGTCACCTGGGGACAGAACCAGCACCTATCATCTGAGCACACTCACCATGCAGCCAGATGACTCCAACTGTCGGTCAGACACACACTTGAAGTTCTTTTTGCAGCCGCCGTTATCCTTAGAGCAGTCACGGACAGGCCCGAAAGATGCCAGGAGGTCCTCCACTGTTTCAAAATATGTGGACATCATGGCCTCTTCCCTGAAAAGGAATGAAATAAAAAAAGGTCAAAAACATAAAAAATACAGGTGTGTGAAAGGACGTAGCGAGTAAAAATGGATGCTGGAGCAGCTGAACATAATCCCTTGCCACCTGAGGAGCCCTCTCTCATAACCTTTTCTGCTTGTAGTGCAATTATGAAGCAACTAATTTTTGCACACAATGTGACAAAATTGTGTTTTTCTTAATGGCTTTTACCTTTCCACCTGCCACGCAAGTAATGACTACTTGTGATGTCTCATATTTGTTTCATAAAAGTGGATAAAAGTTAAGTTAATGCTGAGAATATGAAGAGTATTCAGAGAAACTCAGAAAAATAGAAATAAATGATGAGTGAGCTGTTCGAATTGAATAAAGAAAAGTTTTATTTTTACTTTTGACTTTTTGGTCAAATTTTCAATTCTTTGAGTTTTGACTCCATTTTGTGACTGGCAGTGGAAAGGCAAAATGTTAATAAACCTTCAAATAGTAGTCCAATATTGATGTACCCTTGGGCATGTGTTGTGCTTTAGCAGGCTACAGCATTTTTAAAAAAACAGCTGTTTTAAAAGTTTCACAGTAGTGAGGCATGCAGGAGTTCATTCTGGTTCATGATGGGTCATGTCTGGGACTAATCGGTGCTTTGGCATTAATTGGACATGGTGTGTTGGTGGAGAGCCTAGGGAATCAGCAATCTTCATCCATTAATTCTCACAACTAATCCAAGGCCAAGGCATCCAGGTCCGCCTTAGCTGGCAGCTGGTGTTGAAGGAGAGTGCAAGAACAAAAAAGCACAAGCACAGAAAAACACATGCATGCACACTTCAAGATTAATTCACCTCAGTGTATTTTATTAATGCATTTAATTTTGTTTTTGACATAATGATAGCTATATAATGACATTTCTCATTTGCAGAGCTCCATGGAGGGTTAGATGGCAATGTGCCTGCATTTTAATAGATCTTTCATAATAATAGAAATGTATTTAAGTTGCACTGAATTTTAATTTATGTGGAATTTATGACATGACTTAATGCTGGCAAATCTCTGAAGCTGATAGGCACAGTGCTGCTTTGAGCTAAATGCTAGCATCAGCATGTTAACATTGTCCTGAGATTATGTTTGCCTTGTTCACCAGCTTACACAAGCCTGCCAAGGTGTTAAAGTTTACAAATAATATAGGCCTAATAAAACTCTTATGTGATGATGGCATTAATTAAAAAGTCAAGGGAGCACTACAGTCATTATACAATTTATCCTGGGAGGACCATGAACACACCACTACATTCAACATTTATTAAGACGTGTTATTCAGAATCACATAAATCAGCCTTGTGGTAGTGCTGATGGTCTGAGGGACCATGGATGTCTCTAGGAGTTTTTTTAGTCCAGAGTAAACACACACTGACAAGCAGACAGATCGTCATTACCATCTGTAGAGATACTGTACTCCAATCGCATGTTAATACAGTTGCCTTAAAAGTTGACAAATAATTAAAAGTATACTTATTCTCCAGACTGGGGTTAAGTCTAATTAGAGATCAATTGACCTGTGTGTGTGTGTGTGTGTATGTGTGTGCCACTCAGCCACTGCAAGGGCTGTAATATTTAAAAAATCATTATAAACAAAGGAACAATCATCCATTTCCAAAATCTGGATCTTTCTTGCTTTTTCTCTGAAATGTCATATTGACCGATCTTGTACAGCTCAGCTGCTCTGTTCACTTCAACATGCTCAGCCATGCCCATACCCTGAGCTCTGCAGGCCCGCTGTCAGAGTGAACGAAGAGGTAAGCAACCCCTGTGTTTTTCTTTGCACAGAAACAAAAGCTCTGTCTCTTGCAATGAGACCACTGGGACCACAGTGTGTTGTGAGGATGACTTGACTCAACAAACAGCAACAAGATCTCGAATGATGGGAGGACAGATGCCCTGCTGAGCAAAGATGCTTTTGGTGTACTGTCACTGTCACTGTTTGTGTGCTTCTTCGTCTCTGTGTACTTGGGTGCTTATTTGGCGATGTCATTTCCAAGAAGAGGCTGGAAACATGGCCACGGAACCAGTAATGTAGACAGCGATGTTGTCGTTGCTGATTTGATTAAAATGTCCTCAAGTAACCTCAAAGTGGTTATAAACCATCAAAAAGTAATCAATGAGCAAAGATGGCAGAGTGAACTCTTATTGACTCGATATACACTGCAAAATAGTTTTGTGAAAAGAATTGTATATTGTGACCTTGTCATTGGCTTTAGGCAAAGATACAAAGCGAAGCATTAAAATTCATCAAAAAGGTAGTAATGCTCCATGCACAGCATGAATATCTCCAAAATTCATAACTTACTAATACGAGCAGGGGCGTTTTGTGTATACAAAGTGAGCACAAAACACAAACGTACCTTTTTCATTACAAAATAGACTTTTTTCTCATAGTATATGCCCATGTGGGATCCGTATTTGGAATGCTGTTGAACACCTCACACTGCTTTGAGCAAGAGATTCTTCATATTAAATATTTGGCTTTCATGTTAGATTTATGGCGTGACAGTCAGTAATTGGCACATCTTCCTTGTGTGAGCAGTGAAGTATTCCGGCTCACTGACAGCACATCGGGACTGTCCCCTTTCCAAAATCAAACCTCTATAGTAAATCGCTCACTGTCCTCACTGTCACACGCAGTGAAAAGAAAAAAATAAATGTATAAAAATGAAGAGATGTCAAACCAAAGAGCTCATACAAGAAACCTATCAGTCCTCACTTCAGTGCTCATTTATGGAGTCTGGTGTTTAATTTGTTTTTCGTAACGTAGACCCCTGGCTATGTGCACTTTGCAATATCAATGGTCACCTAATCAACTATGCATGTGGCTGATCTGATTTGAGCATTCAGCTCAACAAGGGGAAAAAAAGTATTTCAGAAGGGTTTTAGTTTGTTGACCACAAATGGAAGGGTATTAGACTGGAGAATGTGATTAAAGATATCAAAACATTTTAAGATGATTAAAATGTCACCCTCTGTTTACAGTGGATTAACAAATGTTTTATGGTCCCTAATAGACACACAAGCAGTTTTGGCAGAACCATTATATTAGTGGTACAGTACTAATGTCACCCAGTAATTCCCAGTACTCAAGATCAATGCTAACACACTTTTTTTTCTGGCAAAATTAATATATTACAGTTTACTGTTTAGCTGGCCACATGAGCAGTCGTATTACAGTTATGCATTTTGGAAGATACATGAATTTCTCAAGGCCAAATACACAGCATTTTGTTAGTAGAATGGGAAATTGACCTTTTGGTCAACCAGCCATAGTTGCTGGAGGACATCTCAAACTCCTGTATTAAATTATATTTATTCAGTCTTCTTCGAGGAAAGCATTTCTAGGAGAGCCACAGGATGCAGTATGTGAACTGAACTCTCCAAATACATCAAAGGAGAACTGCTGAAAAGTTCACCTTTGTTTGTTCTATATTTAACATGATGTGTAGTGGGGTTGTAGATGATTATTGCTGCCACTGGGACTCATAACATCAGTGATCAATCGTTAACCAGGGTTTTTTTTTTTTTTTTTTTTTACAATGAAAGCAGTTCAGTTACAAACAAATCAACACCTTTATTTACTTTGCAAAAACAATATGGTTTAGGCTTCCTCTTTGCAACTGGTGGAGCAGAGTTTTCTGAGTGAGGCTGCTACTCTTATCTCCTCCGTGGTTCGGGTTCATGACTTATGGGAATTAGACCTGGTGATATTAATGTGTCATATCTTCACACTCAGTTGCAAACCATTTGATGTAGCTACATCAGACATCATAGGCCAATAATATAGATACTGTGGAAATGTGACCCTATCCTCACCCAACTAGAAGATACTCAACACCTCAGCTACACCTTGATGAACATCAAAAACAAGAGGGAACTGTCTTCACTGGCTTCATATAAAAAAGGGAAACATCTCCAAACTGTATTGGAATGGAAATGGCTCACAACTGAAACAATGCTACCAAAGCACATCCCATATGAGCATTCAAATTTGGCAGGATGGTTATAAGACATCTGTCTGGGATGTGATTAACTCAGAAGACGGATCTAGTGTCACTTTACAGGGACTTTAAGCAGCACTGGCCTGATTCAAGAAAAGCAAGTTTCAGGGACTGCTTGATTATCTGCTTGGTGCAAATGAGATGGTCCACTGTTCCAGCTGAGGGTGGAACAGATTTAGTCACTGTGAATCTCGGCAAATGAAAATTTGCCCTTGGAATATGGAGTGTAATCTCTCTTTGGGGAAGTTGCCTGATTTGTGCATGGAGCTGAGAGGTACCAACAAAGTGCAGTTGGGCTCACCTCTATATGCACAGCTTTGGCTCTGGAACCAAACTCCTTGATAGACGGTGGACTCCTACTCAGGAATTGTCCATGGCGAGACGTGCCAGTCGTGGGACTACTGACAAATCACCGGCTGGCTGCTGCACAGTTGGACTTTCTCCCGGTGGATGAGAGGGTCACCGTCATGTGGCTGCGTAATGCAGAGAGAAAAACTATTACCGTTGTTTGCGCATTAAGCGCTCATTTTTGGTTGCTACACTACAGTGGATGGTAAGATATCCCCAATGCAAATTGCATAGCTATATGCTTGAATTTGACAGAGGGTAGCTGAACACAGTGCAGCAGTGGTTTAGGTAAATTGTATGTTTATTTAATTGAGTATAAGCCCCAAATTCATAGCGCAATCTTGCTTGATTTTAGGACACTTAGTTATAGTTAATAAGGATCAAGAGTGTTGGGAATCTTATCAGAGATTATCAGAACACTCTTGCTGATCGGGCTCATTATCTACATTGTTTTATGACATAATGTCGCAGCAGAACCTGTGAGATTTGTTAAGATTATCTCCATAGTGTCTTTGTTTTGTACAGGTCTGTAAAGACTCAGCTTTTGTCATATTGATCCCCAATGGCAAACACAAATGTCATCCCCACCTCTGTTAACGCCACATTCATTTCAGAGGGCGTTTTGCATTAAGGGACAAGGCGGGCTATCAATGAGCAGTTAAACTGCACTCTTCACACACAGGAAGCATTGGTGTGGATATAAAAAGATGCTTTGACATCTGTTTGTTTCCCTAGTCACTGTTGTTTATTTTATCCATGAGCATTCCACAACCTGCACTTTGTGGTTATTATTGTCACCAGGAGGGTGGTGTTCGAACCTCAGTATAGAACTTATTCTAATTTAAATTAAATCTAAGAAAACTTAAATCATTCCATGACCTCTACTGTGTGCTTATTTTTGAAGTCACGACAACAAAGGTCTGGTGCACCTGCAACAGCGAGGGGACTATTTCAGGAAACATTCAAACACAAATGACCTAGATGATTGTATAGGTTATACAGTAGGACGCGCAAGTGCACAGCACTCCTAGCAGACTCAGCATGTACTACGACTTGGATGATGTATAAAACCTCTTTGTTGCATGGTTGTATATTGTACTGATTCAAGGAAAGAAAAAAAAAGAAGTTAATTCAAAGTCTTGGTCTCAACGTCTTATTTGGCGACTCAATTTTTCAGAATTAGACAGCCAACACATGGCATTTTGTGCATCACTTCTTCCTGCCAGACACTCAAAGCATTGACAAATGTCTCCTTAATTGAGAGGAAAGTAGAGGGTTGGGAAGGTGAAGCAGACTAAAATAATGGCTTGCCTCAGCTGTGAGGTGCATGCTAACTGGCTCCACTTGTGGGTAGTGCGGATAGTCGAAGAAAAAAACAACAGCAACAAAACAATCAATCAATTCCAAGATGCCTGTTGCAAGACTGTCCAGAGGGAGAAAAAGTGAGAAAACGTGCTTAAGGAAACTTTCAGTATAAGGATACTGGAAGTTTCCTTAAAATGTGTAACATATTAAATCACGATAGCAAGTCTTGAAAGAATTCAGCAAAGTCTTACTCTTACTATTTAATTACTTTAACTGGAGTCCAAAAACTGATCTCTACTATAGGCCTTTAGAGGAGTAACGCAATCCATACCATACATCGCTGACGCTATATAAAGTTGTTCAAACTTGTTACCAAAATCAAAACACACTCAGATCCTGTTTGTGTTTCTTTCGCAATCATTAGCTAATCAAGATCATCTCTTCTGGCACTGTGACTCTGTTGCTTGACCTAGAAGCACATTGGTTGCATCTAAACACTGACTAATGTACTTGTTATTAATCTCCCTCTCTGCCTCTTGCTTTTCCAGATGATGAATGACCGGGCAATGCTGCCCAAAGTTAGAGCGCTGCTCCAGCATGATTACAGAGCCCGTTATTGGTCTGCCCCTGCACTTGATTAATGCTCTTGTTCCAGCTCCCCACAAATATGCTGACTCTCATCAAGCACTTTCGTCATTGAATGGAGTGCGTTTTCTTTAAACTCGCTGTAATCACTGAGGGAAAAAAAATCTAGGGGGCGAAAAAAGCAGCTAAACCTAAGTGATAAAATAAGGATTGATACATCAATTCTTTGGTTTGAGTGTAGAGTTATAAAACATTTTTGACAGAGATCTGGCATAAAAGGAAGTGGATTTATGTAGTACTTAAATTTTTCCCGGTGTCAACCTCTCGCAGTTGCATCGGATTATTGGCAATGGCACATTTTGATGGTTCACTTGATCACAGTGAGTGACATCATTAATCACCAGTATGTGGTGTCACCAGTTACTCTGGGTTATTAACAGTTCCCTATTGACAAAAATGCCAGTCTTCGTGCACCATTTAGGGTGTCTGAATCAATGTGTGTTGTGGTATTCATGAGGTATTCGTTCACACATTGGCTTTGGATCAACAATAATGACTAGAAATGCAAGACTAATATTAAATAAGAGTAAACGTCAATGAGAGCTGGAGGGTTTGTGAGCCAGAGCACTCATTCGTAAAAAAAAAACAATAATGTAAAGTAAAGCAATACTGTATATAATGAATAAATATTTGATCAGATATATATTGGTGACTTAACATAAACAGTTCAACCCATTCTTTTCAGTTGTAAATAGAAAGCAAAACACTTTTGTCAAATAGTTGAGGTGCAAGGTAAGCAAAAATTGTATGTGTTAAGATAATGGCTTGGAGGCACAGCATATACAATAGCTCATTGTTTGTCAGCACTACCAAGGCAATAAACAAGGCTCAGTCTGAATTCCACACAGTTATTGATTTGTTAACCAGGCTAAACACTGAACACAGCAAAACAGTAAAACATATTCTATGTTTTGCAGCGTTCCACTGTTAAATGCTCCATATTTTAAATTTTTTCGAGCATTTTTTTTGAACCTGTGATATCCACAAGAAGATTTATGGTTTTGAACACCAAAACAAAAAAAAAAGAGAGAAAAGTTTTACATTTGCTCTATAGCTCTGTTAACAACAGATCATTCAGAAAAACAGAACCCCTACATTCCAGGTTTACAAATACAGTCTCTGTGGATTGACTCCAATAATCTCACAGTATTCAAAGAGAACTTAGACCTATGGAACAAACAAAAAAGATCACAAACATCTCACTTTATATAGTGCTAGTCCTTTAACAAAAAACTAAAATAAAGTATGCAAATGATTAACTCTGACCAAATATTGTAAAAAAAAAAAAAAAAAAAAAAAGAAAGAAAGAAAGAAAGAAAGAAAAAGAAAAAAAGTCTTTTCTACTTCAGAAACAGTCCCTTTGTAAAAGTTGGTTGACTTTATGACTTCTATCCACCACTCAAATGCATGACCTATACATTGATTTATGAATATGAATAAAGAATGAATGGGGATTTCAAATGTATGGAATGAACTGAATATCTTAATTCTTATAAAATACAAGCTTTCATAGAAGAGATAACAAACAAGGGCCCAGAATTGGATACTGCTTAATAAAACTCTTTCATTATTATAACCCATTTCATAGTTTCTTGTATTTGAATGTGTCTGACAAAGTTGTGTGAGCATTCACTGGAGTGAACTTTTCTCTAAAGGCCAGGGACTATTCAGGTGAAATAATTAAATTGCAAATATAGTAGGGATACAGGGAGCAAGTCTTTAAGATGCAATGTGACATAAAACTGCATTTTCATCAGTAAATAATTGAACATGCCGTTTTGGTAACCTTTTAGTCAAGCAGGTTAATACTGTATGTCAAGATGAGATTAACAAGATGGTTTGTACTCTGAGAGGCACTTTGTTCTGTTTCACACAGGCCTTAACCTCTAATAAACTCTGCACACTCACCCCTGTGGAGAAGGGCACTAAAATTTGCATGCACTGGTTGAAAACACTGGAATCAGGAAAAAAAGAAAGAATATACACCTGTGGTTGGCCTTGCCTCGACCTATCTGGAACACCTCGGCCTAGTTTCCATAATCATAAAAAACAAAAGAGATGAAGTAACTCTTAATATGAATGCTGTGATTCACTAGTGCAGAAAAAATATGAAAGTTTTTCACTGATGCAGCTGAAAAGGTCGCTGGATCCAACTCAACACAAACCAAAAGCTGTTTTTCAATGCTTTAGAAACTGGGTGCAAAATGGAGAAGAAGAAAAAAGACAACATACTGTGTGCATTATTAAAACCAGCTCACTTAAAAGGATAAATAAAGAAGCTTAACCAGTGTGAGGTTGGGAGATATTGATATCAAGAGATACAAATCTTCAGTTAAAAGCCAAGAGTGGTTAAGCTGACACTTACCTTGACACCCACTCATCTCTTTTCACAAACCAGATTTCATGGGTTTTTTGTCAGTGAGCCAAAGGGCAGAGGTGACGCAGGGGGGGAATGCATCCTGTTGAAAGCCACTGCTACAGTACATATCCCCACTTCCTGCATCAACATGTCTATCATGACTGACTGAGTACATCAATGCCTGCATAAACACTTTGGGAAAGCACATCAGCTAGAAACTCTACAAGGCCCCATGGGACTTTGTTCCACAAAAATGCTTTGGATAATGAGTTGGCTGCATAATTCATGACAATCTGACAGATCCTCCTATGTGACAGGAACTAATCGTTAACCAAATACAGAACATTAACATATTACTCTAACTGAAATAGGCTTTTAATCAGTTATACAACATGTTTCCCCCCTTCATGTTTTAAAAACTCTTGTTTATTTCCAGTGTGATGTTTAAGACCGATTAATCCTTCCGCATCCAGTCACTTGGGCAAATTAGAGTAGATGGCTTTGTTTTTATGTATTATAATGGCATGCAAATTGTTAGGTTGCCAGAAAGTATCATCTCATCTTAAATTATATATACTAAATAAATAATTCTAAATGACCAGCTCAGAGAGTGAAAACAGCAGGCATGCTTGAAGGCCTGTCCTTCTACTGATGAATGCGCAAACTTACTGCGCCTCAAATGCAGCTCCTCTGCTGTGAAGTAAACAAAAGCTACTTTCTTGCTCTCTTCCGAAGCGCTCAGCTTTCACCTTCCCAGGCAAGGTCTTTTCATCACACAATGGCCGCGGCATAGTCATAAAAAAGTACACAAAAGAAGCAAATGCTTTCAAGTAATTGTTATACCTCCAAGCTAAAACGCAGAGAATAATCTTTAGTGATTTCAGATCAGATCAACATGGCTATAAACAGTTACATTAAAGCATGTCCTTGTATTTTTTTTCTTTCTGGCTCACTTTAGATCACTGATCACAACCTCTAAGTAAATGAAATGGCTAATTAATCGAGAGGGCTGGTGTAATCCCATTTATGTCAGAATAAGCAGATGTTTACAATTACCATGAGAGATTTGTGCCCCTGGGGCAATTTCATAAAGCCTGTAAAAAAGTCTGGTGTTTTTGCAGTGGCGGATAACATTTGCAACAATTTATCTGATGCACATTAGACATACACATTCAGTGATTGCTGCTTTTTTTCTTAATTGCAAATGAGTTTATTGAACCCAAGAGGACGGAGTGCAGAGACATTTCTGAGGAATCTATCGTTCAGGTAACGTGACGTGAGCACTTTCTGAACAGATATGGTTTAATGCATTTTCAGCGCAGTGGTTGCATGCCCTAGATTGAGTGTATTCAAGCAGGTCATCACATTCTGGGGTGATGAGGCACTTTGCAAAGCATTAAAGTCCCGTCGACAATGTGGACATCAATCTGAGGTCCAGGACAATGATTGTTCTGATATAAGCGTCAACATCATCAGCTTTTTCATCTGCTCTGGTTTGTGGGTCAGGTCAAGGTTTCTATTCACTGCAGTGATTCCAAGGCGGTGGCCCCTGAGTCAAGTCACCATACTCTTGTGTTGAATTTGTGAGGAAGAGATAACTTGAGAATGATGTACAGTATCACTCCATGAATGACCTACATTGCCTCTGACACCAGCGGTTTACCATTTGCAAAGTGAGTAGCTTTTGTTTTGAGGCTCTTTGAAAACTGACACTGAAAACTGAAAATGAGATGTCCGTTTTGTATTTCATACAGACATTCAATAACCTCCGTACAATAAACACCTGTCAGTCATCTATAAATAGCAAAATCCATCATCTGTCTATAAACAAACCTCTGTTTATAGCGCTAACCATGCAAATGAGTTTCATGCACAGCATATTTAGCATATAGCATTTACACGAGTTAAAGTTCTGCTTTTGTGTTGTATATACAGTATTGCAGAAATATGTGCCGTGTACTGATAGGCCTGTGTGTTTTGTGGAGTTTCAGTAAATGTGAAATTCAAGGTGGAAACATTACTCCTTGTCATTCAATACATTAACCTTGTTCTATGTTATTATAATATTTTTTCACAAAAAAAAAATCACAGAGAAATCCTGCTCCTTCCAAATGTGATTGACAGGATGTACAGTTATGTACATGTGGTACAACAAGGGAACAGCATGTGGTGCAATCACAGTCAGCATGCAATGATGTCAGTTAATGATTTCTCCAAATCATTTTTTATAATTAATTATCATAATAAAAGAAATGCACTGTTGAATTCATATGACACAGTATGAAGTGTGATGATGGACACAAAAACTGGTGTAAACTAATATCATTGCCATTCTTATATAGTGAAGTAAATATACTGTATATATTCTCATCTTTAATGTTTACCTGTACCTCTAATGAAGGACATTTCTGTTGCCTATAGCAAGAAGCTGTTGTATGGTGGCCACTGGCCACAGCCAGTTACACCGATATACACAGTGGTAGGAATGCTACCAAAAAAATTAAATAATAATAATGATGTGACATTCCTATATACCTGTTATATAGCTATAGGAATGTTGAATATAATGGAACTCTCTCAGATGGCAGGACCAGCACTAACACTTCTGTCATTGAAGTAGCCCAGATTGAAGTTAAGACATATTATCCGGGCTTATACACTCCACTACACCAAGGAGATTCATAAAATATATCTATGCTGCTCAAGCTATGGAACCAGACTTTACAATTCCATAAACACTGATTTTCCTGTATTTGTTGAGACCTTCCAAAAATAGAGTGTATGTATTTATGGGCCTATGAGGATATTATATGGAGCACGCAGCATAGACGCTGCTACGCATGGTTTCTCTTGCAACAAGCCGTGCAGAGCGCTGAGCGGAGTCGGACTGACCTGACCTCCCCTGGATCTTCAGTAACCAACACGTCCGTCTTACAGCTGGCGATGGGGTTGATTGACAGTTCCACTGGTGGCACCACAAAGCTCTTGCTGACTGGCAGCCACAGGCCCTGGCCCAGACTGTAGAATGATCTGTGTTGGCACAACCACAAGACATAAACGTCAATCAAACTGCTGTCGCATTATCCCATTGAGCTATTACCCACACGCACTTTTCCACAGTATCTACATACATAAGCATGGGGAAAATAATAATGAGTGTTGCAGAAATAAGCACAATGAAAGCAAAACGAAATGAGGGTTTTATTTTCTGTGGTATTGTATTTTTACAGTGTAATTTATGCTGTATAATAGGCTGTATTCTCCTTGAATTCATTTCATGAGTTCACAGAACATTTAAAGTGCTTGTCCTAGAAACATTTCTTGAGTGAATGACTCATAAAATTTACATTGATCACAGCAAACGCACTGTTTGCTTTTAAATTAATCATTCTTTACTGCCCGTTTCTTTCTCGCTTTATTGAGTTGAGGAAACCTGTTTAGCCTAAATAATTGCCAGCTTATGATGTCAATCTTGAGTGGCAGCTAATTTAATTGGTATTTGCATGTGGTGCATCTATGGCACAGTTGGAAACAAAATTGAATTTGCAAAAATGCATTGTAAGTAGCTTTAGTTGCCTTGGATTTGCCTTTAAATTGTTTTCTCTTTGAAAGTGATGCATTCTTCGGCTCAATACTACAGAGCACATGTTAAGGTGGTGTAAAAATGATTTGGTTTTGATAGAGATGTTTCTCTTGAGTGAAGATCGCTGTCCTCGCCCAGCTGGATGCCCACACTTACTGCTTGGGAAAAACAACACCTGTTAAATCCTCAGAATATCACACAGAACGTGGCTGTGTTTTGCATCATGTGCTTTTAATGTATCTATGCAGGTGGGCGACAGGACTCAAAATTACTAAACTCTAGAAACCAAGCATGAGTCACTTTCCTTTGCTAGAAAAATCTTGGCATTGCATTTCATCAAGTGGGCTCATTTCACTCCCACATAAAATATTTCACTAAATTCTTTTTTTCTACAACATTATCTAAGTTTTCTTTGCCAACATCTAACCTGTATGATTGAGACCTGGTTAGTGGAACACCCTGGACTGCTGAACCATAGCATTAAAAAAAACTCAGCTTGTACAAATCACTTCTGCCAGCACATGAACTAGAATCAAAGAATGTGAATACATTACACTCATCCTCACCTCTCTCATGCTCTGAAAATTCATACTAAATATGACTTCGGAACATTTATTATTCACAAATCAAATATTACATATAATCTAGCCTTCATGTGGCCCAGCTGCCTTCTATTCATACTTGGGGTGCTTATTTTCTCTCTACTCCCAGTTCAAAATAAAAGACAAAAAGCAGGAGGCAACACTGGATTCTTATAAAGCTTTCCATCTGTGAAACCAATAAGTTACCATGAAGTTCCTTTTCACTGCAATAAGGACTGAAACTAACACTGTCCAGCTGAAGAGCAATGCAGTCTCGTCCTCAATCTCTGCTCTTCCAACTGGAAACCACGTTGTGTCGGCTGCTTCCTCTGCAACTGTGTGTGTGTGTGTGTGTCTGTCCTTTCATTGCCTCACAAAATCTGGACTGACACACTGCTTCAACCAAGAATCAGATTTGGTTTCCACCTGAGCGTGTGTGTGTGTGGATGCCAGCATTTTGAGTCGAGTCTCCAACATGGTGCTTTTAAGTGGCAGTGGATGTCTGAGGGGTGAAGTGTGTGTTTGTGCAGAACAAAGATTGTGGATTTTACCACTTCATCTCTGAGATGTCGCACTGAGGAGCTAACTCTGCAAGGTCAGTCTGAAGAGGGGCGAGATTACAGTGACAAAAGACCTCTCCCTATCTGCCTACAGGAGAGGTGAAGTAAGCGTGAAATCAAGATAGATTTCATCAAATTAAAGCTTTTTCCTTTAACTCACTTCAGTCACACAACTAAATGGAACTGAATAAAAAAAATTACCATATCAACTTTTTAAAGGTGTATAGACGGGGTCATGTTCTGAAAATGGACTATTATTATAGTGAAAGTATTATTTTGGAGATTTATATTCCAGTCATTGCATCACACTTAATGGCCTCATGATGTCTGTCTGATAATTGCAGCTAAAAAAATAATGAATTAACTATTTATATACATAGCAAGAAGAAGGTGTATAACCTCCTCTCAAAGTGCTCTCTCTTTTTCCTTTTTCTTTCTTTGTTTTTTTCGCTAACTTATTCATTGAACAAGTCTCCATACACAGGGGGTCTTGGTTATAAAACAGGGTCCACAGTCCCTGTTTACTAACGGGGAAAACAAATCCATCGTGTCATAATAACAATAGCACATTCCATATTTATCAAAGTAGCATGTTTTACACCTTCATAAACATTTAAATCTCTCCTCAGAGCCTTTATTATATTTACATATATATTTATATTGATCTTCCACATGACTGCATATTTTTTTATAGAAAAACAAATACTGAGATGTGTGCAACAGTAACATAAAATGATTTTTCAAATGAGAAAAAAGAGCTGCAAACATTTCAAAAAGAACAGCTGGGTGATACTGAACGGGTCCTTTGAGACCTGCACTTCTTGCAAAAATGTCAGACACAATGACCCCCATCAAGAATGAGAAGTAAACAAAAATGGCAGTAAAAGCATTTGAAAGGAGTCCATCCAGGACGACCCCTTGGGCTATTCCACCACACAAGAGCCCGTGGGTGAGACTTCACCCCAGCACCAGGTTCATATTTGTGTGTCCAGCCAACTGTGTCTATGTGTATCTGCGGGATACTCATCTGTATGCTCCGTCACGCACACGCACACACAAACACATGCCAAGAACACCACCATCATTTCACTGTGTGTCCACAGAGTCACAGATGGCCAGCAAAAGTCATGCACTAGGGAGATGCAGCAAAAGTGAAAGACTCACCTGAAGATCCTCTCTGGGGCCTGCTCCCCTGTAACTAGGTCATAGCCTTTCTCCAAGTTAGCATATGGCCAAGGACTTGACAGAGGACGAAACAGAAGGAACAAAATTAAAATAGATTATTGAGGTAAATCCATATTATAATTGAAAATGATAATGCGGTGGACAATGGATGGATGAATGGAAAATAATTCAAAATAACATTAACAACAACAACAATAACAATAATAATCTTGATAGTTCTTGAAGTTCTTGCAGAAACCAAGAAGATGTTGTAACTTGACTTGTATAGTTCAGATAATACCATACTTAACTACGCCTACAGTACAGTAAATGAAACACAAAGGTCAACTCTAACAACACTGAAACAATATGCTTTTTAGGTGGATAACCCCCTGTCAACTGCTGCTGTTATAAAGCTGTGGCTGGAAATTTGATCTGTGACTGGACTGAATCCAGCAGATGACAGGTGGAGTTGAATAACAATGTGACCTTTTTAATGAACCAATGTTGGGCGTGCCAGCTAATTGTCAAACAAAGTCAGAGTCAGAGAGAGGGATGGCTGATTTGACTTTTCTCTCCCTATCAAGTCAATTTCCACTATTTGACTTTTTTGGTGTCACACTCCAGTGATCTGTCTCTTTCTCTCTCACTCTTTCACTCCCTGCTCTCACTCCCGCTGTTTTGTGTCATTACACACTATAACTTCCCTCCTACCTTCTCCTCCTTCCATCTGTACCTCGGATTCCCTCTTCAGTGTCTACCTCCTCAAGTTAAAAGACCATTCAGGTACATTTGCATGTTTTAGCTCATTAACTACAAATTGCTTATACTTCACATTACTACTGATCATTTTTGAGAGCATACAGTAAGTTATTAAATACATTTTTATAACATTCCTTTTAATACTCTGAAGATCAACTTGCAGGGGCTTGAAACTTGAAACCCCAGATAGCTAATCCATCAGAGCAAACAATTCACCTTTGTTTTATGCAAAGTTAATATTGTGTGCTAATGCAGTTGGGAGTAGGGACTGGAAACCAAGCCGTAAGGCCATTTAAATACAAATGAGGCTTTAGATACGAGTGGAAAGAGCACAGAGTACTTACCCTTCGTTGCGACCCCAGTCGCTGCGAACGCAGAGGTGTTTATGGACAGGATCTGGGGAATAACCCTCATGACAGCTGCATTCTCCTGCCACAGAGAGAAAAAGAGAGGACATAGTGGCAGGAATTTATTTATCCTCAGTAGCTGAATAAATTACCATGTATGTGACCCTGGCCAGAGCCTTCATTAGAGATAATAATAATAATTGCCGCAATGTGCTTCACCCAAGGCAACAACTTTAAATCAAAAAAGCCAATTTCAATGGAGTAATGAGCAAATGAAAAATATATAACCCACTACATTGTCACCAGCACAAGGGAAGAGAAAATACTAAAGAAAAGCTCTGTGATAAAACTCTGTTGTAAGAGGAGGTCACTGGTTCTGCTGACCTGATTTCCTCAGGCACTGCATTCCATAGCTTCAGGGCTTTGACTGCAAATGCTCTGTTACCTCTAGTTCTGAAAGCATGTAAAATGGTCTCTGTGCCGTTGAAAGATAAAATGGACAGTATTTTGGAAATATCTCTCAGACAGTAAAAAACAAAAGACCTCACTAGTTTTGTTGAGTGCTGCTCAGAGCTACCAATCCCAACGGCAAATTTTATTTACAACAGACGTGAAGTGTTCCAACAGATGGCAAGATATATACTATGCGTGGGGGGGGTTGTGCTGCAGAAAGTTTCTGGAGATCCAGTTTTGAAATCACATAGGCAGGGATGTAGTCATCTCAAAGTGTCAAGATCAGTGGCTCTGACAGGCAAGCACATCAGCATGTCATCAGCATAACAATGAAAGGAAGCACCATGTATGGATAATATGTTCCTATGGAAGCATGTCAGAGAAAATAAAACCGGTCCCAATTAGTGACCCCTGAGGGACACCATACTTCACAAGAGCAAAGGATGGCACACTGTTACTAATGGAGACACAGAGGCTCCTGTTCAACATGAATGAAGAGCACCGTTTTAAAGCTGTACCAGATATTCCTACCGAGTGCCCCAGCCAGTCTAACAAAATGCTGTGATCCACTGTGTCAAAGGCAGTGCTAAGGTCCAGAGGAACAAGGACTGAGCACATCCCAGCATCAGCAGCCATTAAAAAGTCATTAGATACCCAGTGAAGAGCAGACTCAGTGGTATGATGCTTGCAAAAATTGGACTGAACCAAAATGTTATGGCTTGCTGCTGCTAAAAGTACTTGCTTGGACATAATTTATGGAGACCCAATCAATTATTTTTTTTTAATACACAGTGATTATACCACAGCGGGCTATGCTAATATTAATATGCTCATATTTATGCTCATATAGTGGGAACACTCACACCCAAGATAGAAACAAGGTCCAAAACATGGGCATGGTGAGTTCATTCACAAGGGTATTGTATTGTAAGGTTGAAGGACATCAGGATGTTTTTTGAAGACTTCTGCGTTTTTATCTTTTAAAAAATATCCAATATGCACAAATCAATAGGACAACAGAAATCGCAAGTAATGTAACATGCTTGTAAGTAGACAGCTAGTTCACATCCTTGGACTAGTTATTAACACAAAGTAGTAGTGAAACATGTATGCAGATTGTAAATCCTGATATATTTCTTATTTTGATGCAGAACTATCACTCAACAACTCAGTGGTCATTAGACAGTTTCAAATTGAGTGAATCTTACTCATTGCATCTGTGGGGTAAACATGTGATGGTCTTGTAATCAGGTCTTACACATGTGAATTTAGAATTGATTGAATATTTTCATTTTTTTGTTTCAGATCTGTATGTAGCTACAGTGGGAATGAGCTTTGTAAAAAAAAAAAAAAGGACAATTAGTCGGGCCAGTAAATTTGTTTCTTTGTCTAATTCACGGCTTCAAGCTTCAGAAATATTGCCAATTTATGATAATGAAAATTGAACTTGGGAAACTTAAATCAAAGTCTCACTGTGGCTGCTCACAAACAATATTGTGAACTACGCCTACGCCGATAACTAACTTTTGCTCTAAAATAATATCGAGCAATGGTTTATTTTTAGAGTTTCATAAAGACAGAACTACCCCAGCACACTGCATGAGTAATGCCTTTTAAGAGGATGGAAACATCTGTGAAATCTGAAGTCACTGATACAGTAGCTTCACCAACCTTTCTATTAGCACTGTTCCCAAAAATAAATGCCCCTGACCGTTTTCTTTTGACCTATGGAATCATACGACTGGAAAAAAATATGTAATGGCCACCGAGGCAACACCATTCACATTTTATGACATGGTGTTTAATAATTTACTGGTCGACTTTACAGGCTTAAGACTCAACCCATGGAGTGATGCACCACTAGGACTCAATCAGCCACAGAGAAGCTACAAAAACATTTCTATTTGCTTGTGGCTATTTTATGTGGTCTAACTAAATGAGGAGCAGGACCTCTTCAAATTGGCCCACTTTAAAATATGGACAAGACTAAATATCAACAGAATTTTAATATCCAGCAATTTTTAATAAAAGATGAATGAGGTGTATAGAGAATTGTATCCATTTTAAGAATGTATTGCTATCATTTTATTTAAGAACTTGTTTTTTTCTGTCCATAAAAGCAAGTTTCTAGTAAAACTAGTAACCCAAAGTGACCAAAACATCACAATATATCAGTCGGCACTGGCCTCTGGTCACTTTCAAAACCGTTACAAAACTCCATCCCAAAATTAAAGATTTCCTGACATTATAGCCCTGTTGTTCACCCATCCATCCACCCTGACCTCCTCTCTCTGCTGACTCCACGGCTCTATAATTTCACACTACTTCCTCCTTTGGTCCTGGGAGAAAACAGTCATAATACTAGAATTGCTAGAGGTGATGCTGTGTCAGTTGAGCATGACCACACAATATGTCATTTTGGGGTATTATCATACTCCACAACACATAAACATGTATCCTGTCCAGGCTGTAAACTCACACAGTCACAAACATATATAAACACAGACACCTAATTTCTCTCTGCTACTCTTCACATACGCATTTAACCTAGTTATATTTAATTCTTCCTGACTGCCAGAGGGAGTGCTTAATAAAATCCATCTTGCACATGTGCAGCTAGGTCACATGTTAGCAGTAACATGCTGGAGAGGGAAGAAATCTAAATAACCTTTTCTCTCTCCCTCTCCCTCTCTCTTCATTCCTCTTTTTCAGTATGCCAAGGGCTGGAGGTGACATTTTCATTAGTAGTCTGTTAGCGGTTAGGCTAACAACGGTGCCCCAACTTGAGATTTCTTTTCTTACATATGCATGGCGAACAATTTACATAGAAAACTCTGATTTGCTGGTGAGAATGCAATGAGTGTGCCTCTGATTAATTGGAGAGGGGAGATGGGAGCTAGCTGAATCCAGGAGTACCACTGACAGGACTGTGGCTGCTGCTGACAGAGGTTATACTTAGCTTGTGTTTGGATCAAGAGGAAACATCTGATGGGACAGGGCCAGCACTCCCTTTTTGGATTTCATCATGCACACCAAACAGAAGAGAGCAGATCATTACCTAAATTACTACTGTGCCTTTGCTGAATGAACTGCTAATAAAGCAGGATTGAGTGTTTTCAGTGACAGACCTGAATGCCACACTTGTATTCTGTCATGTTTTCTAATCCCCTGATGCCCCAAATAACTATTCACATTTGAGCATGTTACTAGGTGTTGACATAAATCAAAATGCTCTGTCCAGCACAATAAGACACTAATGCTGTGTCTCCCACATTGCACAGCGTATTATAATATGATGATGATACCCTAAATTATCTCATGAACAGATCCCAATTATATTCTTAACTATTTCAACATTAAGAGAAGCGTGTACCAGTGTAATTAAAGCTTACTTCAGCATCACCATGAATGTAAATTAACTTATCCCCCATGGCCCAAGCTTTCCCTAAAGGGTTGTAGCAATATGTAGAAGTCTTTACTTATAGGTCAAAGGTGAACCTATACAGCAAAGACTGGAAACACACATTAAAGGGATGAATCTACCTTCAATTGCACATGCATTGTGGATTTTCACTGTCTGGTCATCTCTAATCTTTTATTCTTTTTTCTGTTTTAAATCAGTATCATTATTATGCTGTCCATCAGCGATAAGTGCATGTTATTTCAACAAGTGCAGAGATCTTATGTTTTGCTTTGATTTACATGTTGACCACGGAAAATGACTGCTGAATGATAGATAGTGGGCATTGATAATAACAGCTGGAGCCACAAACTCTTTGGCAGATAGTCATGTTGGGAAGGAGAAAATGGACACAGGAAGTCACTGAAGTGGAAGTTTCTGTTTTAGCTTTGATCACAAGCAGAAAGCAAAACCTTAGTCCCCTCCTGGTAGGCTATTCCTCGTCTCATCTTTGTTCCTGTGATGTTGCAGTACCATCAAAAGGTCAACTTTCTTTAATGTGCAATCCTCAATACAAAGACTGGCAAGGGTACAAAGCAGGCTGAAAACTGTAACAGCACATTAGTGTATATCATTGATTTAGATATGTGGTGGAAAAGCACTGTGAGGAGAAGGTGCATGCACTGTGTGGTCATATGGGCGTAGCCCTGGAGGCTGCAGAGGAACACGTCTTTTCCACCTTGTTTCAGAAGCGATGCACCAGCCTGAAAGCTCAGTTTGCCCTCAATCTGAGAGACACCTTACTAGTAATCAGTGGAGTGCAGCGCTTTCCTTTATGCAAATGCTATTGAGGCTGGATTAAGCAATTAACAGGAAGAGATATGTTTGGTTAATTAATTACACTATGGATTAACTAACCGTCACACAACTTGCAAGCATCAGTTTAGTGTGGCTTTTTAGATGGCCCTTAAAATCTGGTTAGAGGCATTATGGGTTGGGTTGGGAAGGGAGCAGCTGAAGTGACTGTAGCTGTTCTTTGGAAAACTCAGTGATAACAGACAATAAGAAAAAAAGTAGGAGTCATTCTGGATTAGTTAATAAAAAAAAAACAGCCTCTTAAAAAGATAAAGCTGGCAGTAAAAACAGCACACAAGGAGGGGAACAGGGAGTTAGTATTGTGTGGTCATTAAATGTGAACTTCTTGGAGCTGCTAATGCACTATGGCAACGGAGCTCGCTTTGCTTTTACCGTGTGTATTTGGCTGCTATTATTCCAGGAAGATATCATCCACACCAGTGCCATCCATCTGTTATGTTACTATTTTGGACCAGTTGCAGATGCAGTGGCTCATTGATTTATTTATTTCTGTGAGCCATATTTTCTTTTATGTGTGTTTTTACATATTTCTATTTTTTAATACCTTTGGAGCCAATTTAATGGCTCCAATCGCAAGAGAAATTTTTCTGGCGATTCGTGTGTCCTCCATTCATTACTTCATTGGTGAGAATTCGTAGGAGACAAAACATTTAATCAATTCTTGCTGATCTTAAATAACTGCTCTGTGTTATTCTCATCACATTATGCTGCTTTAATAAATCAGTCTATTTTGTTTTTTTGCACTGTTTTTAGGAAGATTGCAAATACAAATTGATTGTTTTCAAGACTTTTCATGTATGTCTGTGTGCAGATATTGTGGGTTGAATTTAGTGATGGCAAAAGTTATGGTTGACTGATTAAAACATGCTGTTGGCCTAATTTAGAGGCAATCACCTGTGATTGGAAATGACCATTTGATGACAGTCATTTTCTAAGTGCTCCTTTCCTGTTACATCGTACCCAGGTGTCTACACAGGCTCACAACCCGATACTGCACAGGGGGATACTGCCATGCTGTATAAACACCAATATTAGATTGCCAATCAAATTTGTCACCATTATGTCACCATTGTGTCCTCATTCTCCACCTATCTTCCGTTTGTGCTCTCTTTTACCACCCGTCTGTTCTAAATTAGGAGCCAAAAATGTAAAACAGTTCAAGTGGCAATCACATGAGACCGCAAACCATTTCTCCTCTCTGCTCCTCCTGTATTACCAACCTCATGTTATAAATGATGTTTCATTATAATGATTTCTAGAATCCCACTGTGGCTGCATGAGTGATTTTCACATTTCAAGGATCATGGTATGAGCACAGAAACAACTTATTGTTGTCCTGATGTATTTTTTCGCTTTCATCGGGGAGAAGCCATTCTGCCCAAAGACCTTGGGCAGATTCGAGATACGTTTTTTTTTGTTCTCCCACAAAGCAGATTGTATGGGTGGGTACATGCAAGTACAGTATGCATTGAATAAAGCAGGGGTATACGTTTACACCTCAGCAGTTTCAGTTCCAATTAGGTGAGGCCGGAGGAGCCAGGGAGACATCATTTCAAATGGGGAAAACAAAGACAGCGGTAGAGGTTCACAGGTCTTTATGAGGTTAGTTATGATGATAGACGGAAAAGTGCTTGCAGCAATCTATTCCTCCTTAGTAGGGTATATAACTATATGAGATAGGATGGATTGACTAATAATGTAACTCATAATAATAAAGTGATAACTTGAGTCACCATGTTATCATTGGCAACATCACTTGCTAAAATAATTTGAATTACAACCATCCTCTATATGCTATTTATTCATCCTCTATATGCTATTTATTCATCAGTCCATTTAAAGGTATGTATTATTCATTTCTGACGAGCACCGTGTATATATCTCACTGTTAATGCAATATCAGCTCTAACAAAGATTACAAAGATAGGCAGCTAAATCCTAAGTAGTTATCCAGTAATAGGAACAGTTGACTCATGCCAATACACTGACCTCCTTTCCAGCAGATGAGTCAAGGAGTGAAGGTGAAAGCAGTGAAGATTGATTATCCAGGCACAGCGATGTAGTGATATAGTGGTAGTCAACAGTGGCAGTCAACCAGTGTGACATTGAAGAAGGATGGAGGCACATGATAGAGATGCTACTGAAATGCTGCTACCCACTTGTTATTATAGACCTTAAAGAAACTTGTCAGTGAAAGTGTGTCTGAAGTGTTGATCATGAAAAATGATGCGGCAACAGTTTTAATGTCTAAATGTGTATCTGTTGGGTATAATATGTGCAAATGTGTGGAATACAGTACGTCTGAATGTCTTATAATGGCAGTAGAAATAAGTTGTTAATGTCACTGCTAAAAGGCTTTGAAAGCCCCAGCGGTAGCGCTGGAAAAAGACAATGTAAGACAGCAATGCACAGTGTTCACACACTTAGATGCCATTTTGCCCATTCACTTGTTTGAACAAAAAGCTGTAGTACAACCTCTGTATTCCCCTGACATGTATTTTCCTTTTGTACAGCAGTGTAACTTAAATTTAAAATCTCCATCCAAAAACCTACAGACAGCACTAGGACATGTCACCATGTCTGAGGCCAGCTTTTATTAGAATGCTGCAAAATAATCTGTACCCAGTACCAGGCACCCAGGTGGGTGGGGTAGGCTATATTTGTATTGCTGCAACATTTTTATGCACTCTTGACACCTGCTTTATTATGAGGCCTTTTTTTAAGGTTGTGCCATCTACTGTAGCATTGTGAAAGCTTTTACTCTTTTGAAACTGCAAAAATGCACCATGTCCATTTCCAACAACTAATATGAGTTTTAGGTTTGTAAAAACCAAACATTTCTTTGATCATGCCATTTTGAATATTTTCCAAACATCCCACCTCCTAAACTCCCTCGTAAGTAAAAAAAAAAAAAAAAAAAGCAAAAAAAAAAGCAATACAATGGCTATTCAGTAGAGAGTTTTTTGAGAAGTTTTCAGCTGTCAAACACTTCCATTTTGCTCGTTGCATTGAAACACCACCAGTCCACAGTTTTCGCACCTTTTATTTTCTTTGTGAGAGTGCATCCATGTCAAGGAGGTGATTTCATGCCACCTGTCAGAAGGTAAAATACCCATTTTAACATTGCCTATTGTTGTGGCCATGGTGCTCAAAAGTCTGAATGCATAGAGAGCAGCGCAGCTGTACTTTTCTTCCCCGTGTGATTTACCCTTTAACATTTCACAACCAGTGGTTCCACCTATTGTTGGAATTGCAATAAATGTGCCTGGATGAAAGAGTTTGTCTCAGGTGTGCTGCCTTCAAGAAGCTATGTGTGTGTATGTGTGTATATCATTGTTGGGCTCTATTGTAAGGGTATTATAAAGCATGCTAGAGGACAGTGATGGAAACAGAAGCTCTTTTGTATAACACCTCTAATTTTGTTGCCAGATTGATGTGGTTGCCCTGAGGAGACACAACATACTTACTGATCAAATAATCTTGCTGCTGTAAAGGACAGATGAAAAGGGAAATAAATGGAGAGAGACAAAGAGACAGGGGGAAACACAGGTACTAATAACATGAGAATGCTGAATGCGCTGGCATCTGAATGAGAAAATGATTCCCAAATGAAATTACAACTATTACTGATCTCACAATGCAGGAATGCGCAGTGGCCAGAGCTGGCAAATACACCGGTTACGCACATGTTCAGAATAAACAAACATGTGCATCAAGTCCATCATTGGCATCTTCATGTGCACTGACTGAGTTGAATGTCTGGACCTCTAATACATTATGCATCAGCCCTCAATATGCCCTTGACCGGGGTGACATACATTTCACATACATTACAGATGTAATCCATTCTAATGAGCTTAGACTCTATCTAGTTGGCCACGAAAAATACACGAGGGCGTCACGCCAATGGAGGGGAGATAAATATCACGCTGCAGTCTCAGCCTTTGTTGATACACTTTTAATGTCAGCACAAATACACGCTGAATACAGTCCAAACACACAGCCTCCTTTGGGTGGGCTCCTGACAGCCAATCACTCATAAATACCATCATTTTATTGGTTTTACGGGGCTGCCTCCTGCACCCATTTTATACCCATTTACTCCTGTTAGAGGGAGGAGGCAGCAAAAGGAAGCTAGTGTTGGATTAGTGTGCATTACATAACTAGGATGGCACCCATTAGGAAGGAGAATATAAAATAGATTCATTCATGTGGTTAATTTCATCCTGTACAGTGTAGTAAAATGCTCCGAAAGCTGCAACTATTTTATGTGCTGTATCTGAATATTTAATAATAACTACTTAAGTTGGGAGGGTGTGACTTTGAGACATTAATATAATGACCCCTAAGTTACACATGTTCCATTTTCTGCTGATGATTTGTTTACCAATTAATAGACAAATTAAGGGAAATACCTACTCAGCAATAAAAAATAAATAAATGTGTGAAGTGGATGAACAAATAGCCCCCAGCATGTGCACGTGTGTGTCTGTGGGCACTGTTTATGCACTAACCTGTTTCCTGGTCACAAATCTGCTCACAGGGCTCAGTCGTCCTCTGGCCACAGTAGTCCCGCACCCACTGTGTGGACGAATTGGTCTGATAGTAGAGGGTCAGCTTGGCTGGGTTTAGCCAATTGGAGACATCCAGGAAGCTCCCCATGCTCACTACAAAACTACTTCCTGAGAAAAGAAAGGATAAGATAAAATTATTAAATAAATAAATCAATCAAAAAGGTACACAGGGGGTCGATTGTTTGCTTCTTTTAAGAGCTTTCTTCCTGGTTCTATTGCTAAGTCAATTACAAAGTAGCTAATTCCTTTGTTTTCACTGTAATTTTAATTCCCATCCTGACCAGGCTGAATTTAAATGAGAAAATTAAGACCTATAATGTGTGTATTGATGGGATTTCCTTGGTAATTGCAGTAGAGGGGCTAAAAGGGTTTCACGAGTCAATCGGTAAATGCTATGCTCATTGACGCTGATTTACCTTTCTTTCTTACTGCTCCCAGACCAATCGTTAAACTCTGATCACTGAACAAGATTATCCCTAATTGATGCCAATGACTTTTGGTTCCAATGGGAGCTGTGAGGAGATTGTTCCTCGGCTCTCTGGTGAACACAGAGATTCTTACACAGCTAAGGTTTGTGTGTACGCTGCTGGGTCTTGGAAGGTAAATTTGCAGAGCACACATTTCAGCGTCAAAGTGAATTCAGAATGCATTTCAAAAACTATAGGTTAACGCATATCGACGGCGACTGCACAGTTAAAAAAAAAAAGATCGGCCCCGTTCCTTTGTTTCATGATGAGAAACCCTGCTACGGTGGTCTCCAGGCTGGTTTTCTGAAGAGAGGATTTGTACAGATGCAAAAGCTTAGACGGTAGCCAGCAATCAAATCTGACTCACAGGAAAAATTACAGGGCTGCAGCCCCGCAGTAAAAGGCACAACTCAGAGAGAAATTTCCCACAAAGAACGCTTTGCTCTTACATTGTGCAACAGAAAAGCAATATCTCAAGCCTCATCTATTCTGTTTTGCTTTTTTCTCTCCTGTAAAACGTTCTAGGTGTTCTACACTCCTAATAGAATACGCTATCATTCGCTTCCTCCTACACACATAAACCACCACCAGCTGCTTCTTTTCACTTGACGGGAAAATGTCACACCAGGATAGTCTGACCCACACAAAACCTTACAAAAAAACACTCATGTGTTGAAAGTTCCATTTCTGGTTGGAGCTGTTCAGCCAGACTGTATAGACCAAAAGCTGGCATGTTGTCTGGCCCTCGAGTTAATACCGCGCTGCTTGTAGTCGTTATTCTGCTCCACCTATAGCATGGGCTGGAAGTTCCAGCTGGGGCACATCTCTCATAGTCAAACACAACTGGTCTTAACATCAGGTCGACAACACAAGTTTGTTTCATTGAAACATGCTATGAAACACCTTGCCGAGTTGGGTCAATAAGCATTTTACTTACCACTGAATCAAAGAGTTATACTCAAATAAAATGTATGAATCCATATTTTCCATTAAAAATAATCAATGAACAATGAGAGATTCTCCCTTTTTTTTAAGGAAGAGTGGCAGCTGCCATGTTTTAAATTAAAGATTCAGTTTTCAACAAAATGCCAAAAGGCTGAGTTATACATAATTCTCCAGAAAAGGATCCCTAAAAGCATCTCCCAGGTCAGGCTGACAAAAAAAGAGAGCATAACAAGGCTATTTCCTGCAGCACAGCAGTTTAGTGAACAGAACTGGCAGCAGCCCTCATTTGCTGAGAGAGTGGAGAAATCTAATGGCTTCAGCTCTCACAGTGAGGAGGCAATTGTTAGATTATGGGTTGGTTTCTCTGAGACCTGTAAAGAAACCCCTCTTGAGTGGTGCATCGGAACATTGCTGATTGCCGGCAATTTTGCTGTGCATATTGTGAATTGAGTGTAGAGGACTATTTTGTTAGATTAATTCCCCTTTCAACTGTTTTGGGAACGGAGGTGGAATTAAAAAGCATAAAAAAAACAAAAACAAAACAAAACAATGCACATCTGTGTCTGTGTCTGTGACACCTTCTTTGACACGTTATCATACACTACTGTATATATGCTTTTATTTTGAGAAGATGTTCAGTGGTCTAATGCACATTTTTTTCTTATCTATTCAACTTTCTTATTATATCTTTATCAATTATGCATTTGCCATTGCCAATTACTTATTAGAGCCTGGACTGTTATTTCATTGTCATTTGTCATTTGCTTCCTTCATGTGTCTGTTTTCTCTCTTAGGTGACAACATTTTCCTTCCATGACTTGATATTATTGGCACATCTGTGGAAAAGCAATGATTTGAAACACTAAAATATAAACCTCCTAAGAATTAATAAAACAAAACAAAACAAAAAAAACTACAGACCTACTTCACCACCAGCATATTAACCTCACTGACCTCTCAGAGATACAGTACATTAACGTTTTGATTTATCATGACATTAGGACAATGTCAGTCCACTGCGACCGAGTTCTTCCTGCTGCATTAGCTTCTGCGTGTCGAGTTTTTGTTTACCATCCCCTGCCACGTCTGTCTACCAGTCACTCCCGTTGAGTTTTCTGCTCATACAGATTCCTGACCTCATCGCCTGTCTGCTCACCAACCTCCTGTCACTCATTATATTTCCACTATATCGAGGCCGGCTCATAGGGAGCGGCTCATGCCTTGTAGCCATAGCGTTCTAGTAGTTGTTATTGCCTCCCCGTTACTGTCCTGACCCAACTTATACTGTATGGGGCTTGCCAGTTTGGATTTGTTCTGTTTGTTTATCTATTGGATTTGTTTTGTTTGTTTGCTCTGACTGCCTGCCTGCTGCCGACTGTACGCCTGCCAGACTACTGTGTTAAGCCACCTTTTATCGCATCTGCTCTGCCTCAGGTGTCCACTTTTCTGAGTCCCATTCCAGCACACGTCTGGTCCAGAGTTTCCAGAGTCTAAAGGTCTGATTATAGCTTCCTCTGCATACACCTTTCATGTTCAATTCTCAAAAGAAAAACATACAGATGAACTTTCTATTGTAAGAGCTGTGGAGTTTGGCTTGAGGGCTACTGGGTCATCAAAATTAACATAAACATAAATTCTCTAGTGCTCATAAATTCATTAAATTCCAACTACTGGTTTTTGAAGTCCTGTGTGTAAAGAGCTTGGGTCAAAGGGCAGCTTGAGGCATACCCACACTTTTAAACATAGTCATTGTGCGTAAGTGGAAACTTTGCCTCATTAGTCAGGTTAGAGTGGAGGTCAGGAGGTCACCATAATACCAATCAATAATCATTCTACACAAATTCATTTGAATTTCTTAGCATGCTAATTAGCAGATACAGCTTTTATGTACTTGTGTGTTATGGACAGAGCAAACTTTCCATTGGAGTCAATACACTCTGTGTATTGATGTTATTGTGGTATGAGAGACTAATTCATCCAAGTGATGCTGATGTAAAGTGTAATTTTATTGGTTTGGGTATAGCTCTTATGTGGAAAATTAACATTACACCCTTCTATTCAACCCACTACTAGTAGGTCCAGACTTGACTTACTTGACTTCACATTTACCACTTTCCCTCTCTCTCCTCTCTGTGCGCTTTAAATTGCAGTATAGTGCCAATGCATGCGCCCAATTTAACACTGTCCCATAGTCAGAAAGGAATTTAAAACAGATTCAGACGGTACAACTCTCCAAGCAGTTCCATGTGCGTTCATGCCTATATGCTTGATTTATCCAACCTGATTTGCATTTATTTTGAGAATACATTTGTTTACTGCCCCTATGTCAGGATGTGAATGGACAAGAAAAAAACTATTATCTACTAAATTTTGTCATAAATGTTCAAGTCAAGGTTTTATTTACTCCATGTCCTTGATATCGCAGTATAGCTGGTTCGTGTGCCGTGCAGACAGCTTCTTATATGGCGTGAATAAAATAGAAATAAACCTTGGACTAGTCACAGTGAATAGCTGAATAGAACGTTTATGTCATGTGAAGTGAAACCATAAAAGGGGTTAGTATTCCAATCTACAGTATGCAGACACATGTGCTAAAGCCTGCATGCTGAAAGCTCCCAGCGCAGAAACAAAGAAAAAAAAACAAACATTTTCAGCACACTGCTCTTCATCACTCTGATGGCTGAAAATGTCACTCAGTTGTTTGTGGTGATAATAAATCATTTTTTTCTCCTATTGGGAGCGTTCAGTGTGTGGGCTTTATTGTCCTGATTTTTGCTCTTTTTTGTTCCAGCCCCATGGTTTACTTTTTTTTTTATTGGATGGATATGTGTCTTTTGTACTTTATCATTCGTGCAGAGGGGGCATTGACACTGAAAAGCTTGGAAATTGAAAACCACACATCACGGTTGAAGGGGTAGTGATTTTACTGCAAGCCATTTGTAAATAGAAATAGGGGAAGCATGCCCAGCTGTCCCTGGCCCATTAGCTGTTCCTCCTCACAACAGAAACTATACAAATTAAATAAATATGTTTTTACCAGTCAACAACAACGCGGAGCTGCACAACAGTCATTCCTGTGTTACGCTGCTTGAAGGACGACTGTATCCAATTATGGCAGGAAACAAGCGAATCACAAGTGTACCATATTGGAGAGTGCCTAAACATGCTCCACAAATCTATATCCTCTTTTAACACTAGACTCAACTTTACCACGGGGGTGAGAGCTTTTAGCTGCATCATCCCTTCCACGAGACATTTGTAATATTGATTCTCTTCCTGCCTTTAATTTCCACCACAAAACACACAAATTCAAACTTGACCCTTATGTTTAACTCCAATACTAGTGACAATGGAAACATGTCAGTTCTCAAAAACTACATTTATTCTAATCTATGTTGTATTTTACATCTTGTTTTCTTATGTATTTCACTGGGTTTTGTAATATGTCCTTGTGTGCTTTAAAAGGCGTCTATAAATACAATGTTTTATCATTATTGTAATTAGCATTTTTAATTAAGCTGGGATAGGTACAGTATACCCTACCACAATGTCTTCAGCTGTGTCATCAAAGTGATACCTCACCAAGTTGCATAATTAATTTAGTGAGTTTCTTGACTATGACAACCCCCCTTACTGCAAAGAATCTCCCTCAACTGGATATAAAAGTTTGTGAGACATGAGAGCTTCTGGGCTTCTCACATCATATAGTTTCAATTAAAATAAGATAGTGGAAAGAAATGGGCGAAAAAAGCAGTTCAGCAAAGAAAGACACAAGATCGGAGAGTAAAAAGTTTGTCTTTTTTGGATATTTGCTTGGTTGAATATCTGCCGAGGTCTGATGAATGTGTTGCACTTACCGTCCGCGACAAAATGCTCAGGCACATGGAGGGTAACCTTGACAGTGAGGGGGCAGGAATCCTGCGTAGCATAGACAATGGCAATGACACATGTGCTGATGGTAATCAACGTCAGGGTGACCTTATTTAGAGGGCTGTGTGGGTGGCCTGGAGGTAGAGAAAGAGAAAAAAAGGTAAAGGTGAGCCAGTTTTACAGAGACACCTTTTGTTTTAATCAGGGCTTTAAACAAATGACTGCATTTGAACATCCTTGACAGAAAGTGACAGCATACTGCTTACTATTAGACACAGAGATACGTACTGTAACCCTCACCTGAGACTAAATCACTCATTTTAGCACCATGCTTTGTTGGTAGTACAACCTCACGGCCCCGCTAAATCCTTGAAAAAACATTTAATTGTCCTGCTGATTTATGAATCTAACCTGGGTTGAAGTTTGGCAGGAGTAAGTAAAAGATGACTTAGAATCCCTCAGCCCAGAATCATTTGTTGGTGTGATATATGATGGTATTGCCACTGACAGGGATATAGATTGGTTGTTTTGGTTGCCCTTTGGCTCTGTCAGGGCTCCCCATTTCCAAGCCAGGATATAAGGAATGAAATTAGCCGCTTAACCTCTGTCTACGGATATTTATCATGGGAGAGGAAGACGGCATGCCGAGAGGAGGCTTAGGATGCGAGAGCGATAAGGCGCCGGTTTGGAAACAATGTTCTCACTATATTTTAAATGTAAAAAAAATGTTTCTTGTGCTTTTTTTTTTGTTTATCTAAAGCTTGGAAGATATTTCAGAGTCTGCAGGCTTCAGAAATTGCGCAAATATTTTCAAGGAAGGGAGCTGCATTCCTGAAAAAGTCAATAGAAACAGTGGAGTCTATTTCTGTTTCCCTGTTCTTGGTGTTGGTATGCAAGTGACGGCAAATTTCAGTTATTTCAGTTTTCCAGCCAATGCATGATTTTATGAATTGCCAACAATATACACAAATGGTTGGATTGAACTGAAATAATCATGGAATCATGGAATCATGGAAATGCTAACACTACTAACCCTATACACCTCTATATCCCCAGCGACAGCAGAGTCCAGGGAAATCTTAACACAGGTTTGAAAATAGTATAGATGCAGTTCAAGGTCAAAAGCAGGGAGATAAAGCTGAGATAATGAATCCATCTGCACCAAATCACATGTCTACACTGTCGCTGCTTTGTGAAAGAACTAGAACAGCAGCTGTGCGCAGCAGCGATAGAAGGGCAGCTAATTCCTTTGGGGTGGTGTCACCGGGATTGTGAAGGGGCCCCTCAATCACTGTAAAAGCCTACTGAGTAGACACAAGCATGTACACTCACGACATGGCAAACACTTACTTTATGGCCACAAACCAAACACCTATAGTCTTGACTTTCACTCACACACTGAGGCACGCTCACTAACAATAGATATTTAGACAAATGCACGAGTGAATGTAAAGAAACAAGCAAAGTGCACCAGACAAATTCCAACTAAGTTAGAAAAGTATAAGTTGAAATTTCTTCATCTTTCTTTACATAATTCTCTCTTTCAGTTCTGTAGAAAAGGCCCAACCTTTTCACCCTGGCTGGAACTTAAACACAGTTACAACTGGCTTGTGTACCCACAATGCATTTTTCTAAAACAATCCAAGTGACCTCAGTTTAGTTTGGACAAAGCCTTTGGAATCCTCAGCCATACACCTAACAGTAAGCACTTTAAAATCTTTAGAGAAAAATCAGCCATTTAAGCCAGTGTATAATAATTCAAAAGTTAAAATTCTAGTAAAAGATAAACACACTGTTACTTTGTTTGTTGCCCAGGGAATGTAATTCAGAATTTAATTTAGTAAGGCCTGTAGAATCAAGGATTAGAGAGCTGACTCTTTACTTGAACAGCAAACATTTTCCTACACTAAGACTGTGTACAAAGGTTCAATATCCATGCCGTGGAACCCGTCTATCCGTTTGTTTTCCAAACTGCTTATGCAGCTTTGGGTCTCTGGAGCTGAAAAAATATGAGTGAGGAATAGATGGATGCATTTCAACTTTTTTTTTTTTCGAGAACTCTTGTAGGAAATTGGAAACATTTCAGGTGGACACTGAAATTTAATTCAAGCAGTGAAGTCTATGGGTTGCGAGTTGCGACCCCTTGAAATCCAGTTCAAGGTAGTTGTACCATGAGTATGTGATTACACACCAAAGCAGAGAGGGATCCCATCACAGTCACACACAGCAATGACAAAAACACCACAATGGTTCAATTCCATTCATATTTACACTCCTGTCACTTGGTCAATTTTGGAATGTGCCACCATACTGTGTCAAGTGACTTAAACTGTCTAATCCTGTAGTAGGTAAAAGGGACGGGACACTATGACTTCATTAATAACAATAATAAGATCTCTGATAATAAAAATCATAAAGGACACACACACTGATTCTCTCTATTTTCACACATACAGTGAAGTGAAAAAATGTAGTCTCCACTATCACATATCACACTGTGGGAAGGGGAGTTAAAATCATGCTTCCCATCAAAGTTATTGGACCCAGCTTTGCTCATCACCGAGCCGCCGTTCACCTCAGCTCATATATCTACTTTGAGTGTCACTGAGTTGTGCCGTAGAGCAGCACTTTAAACCCCACCGGGAACATGCATGACTCCTTCCTACTTCCAGCTATGCTGACAATTCCAGAAGTGTCTAGCCTCATTTCACTCAGCTATAGGCCATTATTCCTCGACCGTATTCAGCGAGGGTAAGGGTGGAAATGATTTGTTTTTCAATATGTTTACTGCATTTTATTTCCTTTCTTTTCCTTGTGGCCCCGCTGTGCATGCCGTAGATGTGTTTACAAAGAAGTGCATTCCTTTTCACCTTTGCCACGCCTTCGTCCTCTGTGCTGCTCTGTGTAAAACTTCATTTGGCTGTCGTCTTCAGGCTCTGACCCTGATTCCCCTTGAGGACCAAACACACCTCCGGTTGCTGGCAGTGGGATGATAAGAGGGAAAGAGTGGAAAGAGATCGAAGGAGAATCAATCAATCAATGGTTTTCACAATTTGGCAAGAATCCAGAGGCTTAGAAAACCTTCATAAAACAGAATACAGAGTAGAGAAATATCTTATTAAATGTTTAACGAGCCTCGACTATGTTCAGAAAAGTTATTCAACACGGCACTGTCATAATCATTGTGATTACAGGACCACCAAAGTACAAAAAGGATTAAGTACACTTCAATTCAAATTCTATTTAAAATCTATTCAGTTCATGCAGAACATCCTCATCAGTTTATTGTTGCTATGTCATGTTCGCTCATAAATTCAATTTTTAGGGAAATATAAGCAATGACAATGGCAAATTGACCTCAATCAAATCATATAAAAGTATAATTTTTTGCAATGGAAAATATTTGTCCATTGAATGACAAGGTATTAACATTAACATCTTAACAGTAAATCAGTATTTTTGTGAATAGTAACGCCGCTGCTTCATATAGACAATTAAAACAGAATTTCATTCAATCAAATCACCACTTCTCAAGAGGTCAATTTTAGGTCCCTTGCAGAACCTTTACTTAAATGTTCATCTTTAGTTAAATTAAACATACAAACACCATCCATTTCCAACACTATGCTGACGATAGTCTGCTTAATAATGGAATGAAATACAGGAATAATAACACACTGCATATTTTAGCCGTACTTTATCAGATGTTAATTAAATCCTCTGCTCATTTCACCTTGGCCCAAAATGTTGGAAATACAAATGAATTCAGAGGAATAATTTAGCATGTAATTGTCAAGACATTAAGACTGTATAAAGGTAAAGACCTGTTTGGCTTTGAACAGGGCAGTGGTTGAGGAAAGTAGTGAACCTAACTTTAATGACTCATTTGTCTTGTGTTACCTTGAAAGTAAAAACATTATTATCCTCTCCAACCTTCCCTGCCTTTCCCCCTTTGATCTGTTTTCGCCAGTGGTGGTAATTTGTCCATCATCACCGAGTCTCTGTTGTCTCATTTTTGCTAATCTTAATGGGTCACATCCCCAATGTGTTTGGATGAGTGCATGTCTGTGTGTTCAAGCTGAAGAAGGTTGTGAGTTAAGAGGCTTTGTTTGTGTGGCGACACACACAACAAACAGGCATTGCTGCTAACTTCACAGAGGCTGCCACCACAAAGTGATATTTATCAGGTATTTGGAAAGTGTTAAATCACTGAAGGATATGTGAGCAATTTAAACTTGAGATAAAAGATCCACCCAGGAGTTTATGTTCAATATTTTCATTACTCTAATTCATCAAACAGATTGTTACATGAGAGGGTTTAATCGAAGCCACACCCTAAACAAAATGACTTTATGCTAATGATGTTTAATTTCCTCATGGTTGTACATATGTTTTGCTTGTATAATCCCCAGGATCACAGTGATTATACTTCCTAATCTCACTAAGTGGAAAAGGGATAAAGGACAGAGAGAAAATCAATGCTTTTCTCTTGGCTATGAAGGAGCATCTGAAAAGAAATGCTTCACCTGTCACAGCAAATTACAAATCACAAAACGAGGAAACACGGAAAAAGAAAGCTCACAATGGGGGCCGGTGTTGTGTCAATACCCTGATCCATATGATATGTTATCTTATCTCCTGCAAGGGTTTTACCCCCACAGTGATTGTGATAGAGTCATGGTTACTCTTCTGATTGCTGTCACTTCATGGGAGCTTATGACACATAATTATAAAATAACTGAGAGGGAGGGATGGGGCTCTGGGCAGAAAAAAACAAAACAAAACAAAAAAGTGTAGGCTACACATCAGGGGGTGAAGTTACAAGGTTACAAAGACCGGGTTTAAAAAGAAACCTCACTCTGCAGTCGGACACATTCACAGCATTCAAGCTGTTGTGTATAAACTACCTAGCAGGAAAGCTCAATCAAAAACTGAGAGGACAATAAAAAAAAGCCAGATCAAGACACTATTTCAAATAAACAATATATGTCAGAAAACGAAGAGGCACAACAATATAGCAGGCATGTCAAGCTGCTGTGTTCTGGAGCAAATGCAGATAGGAAAGACTTGACAGCTTGAAGTAAGGAAACTAAATACAGGCACATACTGCACATAAGGATCACTGTTTTTATGCACTCTAAAATCTGTTCATTCCTTATTAAAAGTAGTTTATTGGCAGCAATAGCGTGCCATTTTTTTCTTCCTTGTTCACTGGACACAGTGATAACTCTTGGGCAAATGCTGAGCAGTGCTGCTGTAGGTGAAATACCCTATTTTACTCACTCCATAAACATTATGTCATATCTCATGAAAATTTCCCTGCACCATAAAGATTCTAGACGTGATTAAAAGTTCTATTACGCTTGAGTTTAAAAAATAAATAAGTAGAAAGTGCACACAGAAAGTCGCAGCCATTCTTTCGGTCTGGTGCACTTAAACAGGTCGAGAGAGGGGCTGGATTTGGAGTGCGAAAGTCTGGCAGTATTTGGAGAGTGAGACCAAGGCAATGTGGTGTAAAATTGGTTCTGAATTTATGCATCGTGTTAGAACATGCCCAGAGAGCTGCTGGATGGAAACATAGTGAGAGAACTGAGGAAAAAAAGTCTGAAACAGAAAGTCCAATAAATGTTTATTAAAAAAAAGGACACTGACAGCTTCACAGATCAGCATGTACAGATTGTAGAAAGTAAGTGTTATTTTTAAATCATTTTCTCTCTCTCACCAAGAACAGGTTTCTTTACTGATGCACAGGTGTTGTTTTTGAAAACCAGTGTGCACCTTGAAACCCCCCAGCACCTGGTAAAGCAATTAATGTCTTAGCATAACGGGATGAAAATCTCTCCAGTGTCACATTTGAATGAACTCAAAAACCCTTTGTTGAAATACAGTTATTATGTAGGCTACGCTGAGTTTATTGTCTGCAGCTCAATCGTGATCTCACCATTATATGTATAAAGGCAAACATTCTCTCTGCTTTTTTTTCCTCCTCTTTTTTCTCTAATCACTAAATATGTTAATGTGTTTGTAGTTCTCAAGTTCGGGAAGTGTAAAAATGCAAAAATGCTTCGGGTCTGATCCAAAAATTCCAGCTGTGCATATCTCCACTTTGAATGTGGCATCGAATTAGAAACTCAGAAGAACCATCAACATGCTTCATGCAGTTTCACATTTGATTAGGACCTTGAAAGACAAACAAATCATATTGTGAAAGTAATTAAATTTTCTCTGTCTGGAGATCAATACCTGATTTATCTTACAGAGGGAGGCTGCTGAGATAATCTGTTTCCGTATTCACTCGTACTTAAACTTCTGTAGATAGTATAGGATGAGGTGATGTGTTGTTTTGTTGGTAACACAGATGATATGATAGAATAATCTTTGAAGATAATAATAATAAGCGTTGTGTTGTTCTACAAAACGGTGCTTTAAAATGTGAACTATAAACAGCAGCATTAAGACATAAAAGGAAAGTTTAAATAAAAGGATTAAAAAGGTCAATTAAAAGTTTGGTCTGTTTTTGATTGGTCCTGATTTACAGATAAGGGCTCTGACTTGGTCACCCTTCTGGATAATTCTTCATTTTTGTAAGTGGGGCCTTGTGAGGATGTGAAAGGTATCGATAAGATCAACCTGACACCTCAGAGTGTATCTGTTGAAGAGAGGCCAGTATGTATGATCCCTGTAATGAAATTGATGTGTGTGTTAAATCTTCACTTTGGCAAAAAGCACAAATTACATACTTTGACTATGTTCTTCAACCCTAACCCTACGAGGGGGAAAACAAATCTTGATGAAATGTGTTCTGACCATAATGCCCTTGTCTTGCAAATATGTCCTTCACTCTAAATGTCCTGAGCGCAAAAAAAAGCTTCCCACCAAAATAAAAGCACATTAACATGCAGATGCACACAGGTCAGGCACTATAGGCGCTCTTGACCACACTTCCACGTATGAAAGCATGGTACAAATTAGCCTGCCATTAAATTTGCACTTTGCAACCTGCATTAGGTTTAGTGAAACATGAGCTAATTACAGAACCAGACACTGTGACTTTCACCTCGAGCTGCTTTACAGCAGAGTTATATTTTAGTTATACAGGAGCAGGAGTACAGAAACATCTTGCAAAACATTAACTGAAGTTGTGATACAAAAGCAAAGAAAAGTATTCAGATGATCAAAACATTCTTAAAATAAACTCAAACCTTTCAGTGAGCAGAATGTTGGAGTTGGAATAAATACATGAGCCTCTTAGGTGATGAAAAGCAGAGGGAAAGACGAAAAAAGAAAACGACTGGTTATATAAAGAAACTGCTGCAAAAATGTAAATGAATTATCAAGAGAGAGCAATCGCCACAGTGCATTAGCAGCTCAGTGAACATCAAAATCAATTTCAAGTTAATAACTACCGAGTCAAAACTCTCACAACCCTCTTTGTTTTATATTAGAAGAAGGTGGGATATTATTTTTTCTTTTCTGTTTGTGAAGCTGCAGTTCTTTATTTTGATTTAATGCAGCATTTTTGTGCTTTTTTTTTTTTGACACATCCACCTGTGTCGGCCCGGCACTGACATTTGGACAAAAAAACTGGTCAGGTACATTTTCTCATCACAGCATTCTCACAGCGGCCTTTGCAAATTTGTCCACCTTCATGAGTTGCCTAGAGACGCAGAAACTGTGGGACACAAGACGGCAAAACCAGTGGAATATTAAGTCAACAATATATATATATATATTTTTTTTTTTCCCCAGCTGTTTGCATGATCCTCCCGCAAATACATATGCATAAAGAATAGAGTAACATTTCATGGATCACACAAAAGGTGAGTTGACAGGCACTGTGTGTGCGTGCGTGTTGTGATTTGGATGACAGGTGAATTGTGCTTCCAGGCAAAAGCCCAGGTTTGATAAATAACACACAAGAATTCACCTGAAACAAGGTAAGAAAGTCTTTAGAAATCTGGCCCTGGGTCTTTTTCTATTCCATGGCGTTCTTTCCTTTTTTCACAACATTTCCTCCGCTTTCAGTCCATTTTCTTCTGTCTTGATCTTTCTTTTCTCTCCCTCAGCGATAATACCTTCTAAACCAAGTCCCATAAAAACATCAGCAGCCACAACACTGAGGCTGAACTCCCGCATGTTGGTACCACGAACTGCAATCACTGGGGCAAAGCCATCTCACTTTTACAGTCTCTTTAAAGTCCATTAGATAATTTGTCTGTCAGTCTTCTTTCTCTACAACCATCCACACCAATTTCTCTATTCAAAAAAGAAACCCCCTTTATCTCCCATTAATATAAAACTCTGTAAGTTCATCACCATTATTTTAAACCAATATTTTTGGAAAAATACAATAATTCCCCTATTTAATACATTATTCATTACAGACCCTGACACTAACCTGTATTATCTCCTTCGCTCTGATCAGGCAACAGCACCTGCTGTCACCATTAACACTGTTTTTAAAAAGGTAACAGCAGCATGTGTGTTTCTTTTTTGTTATTTCTCGTGCTATGAAATAATATCTCATCTCATTGTGTTGTGCGGGATACAAATTACATATGCAGACAAAAAAGGGAGGCACAGTGTGATAGACTGTGGCATATCAGTTAGTCACAGAAAGGACTGGATCCAATTCCTACTGTGCTTTAATGTCATTTTAATCCAAATACAAAAAAAGAAAAAAGAAAATTAAGATGAAAAACTTAATAAACAATACAACACAAAGGAAATGACTGCACAACACAATGTTTTGATATTTTGATGTAAAGTGTGCTGAGTGTTAAACACTCTTTTAGAAGCCAATCAATAAATAAGATTAGCAGTGCTATATATCCACTAATATTAACAGTAGAATAAGAAGTAGTAATTAGAGAGGAAACATAAATAACAATAAAAGGAGAACAGAGAACAGGAGAAAGAAGAGACCTATTATAAACAAAAGCTTTGCAGGCGAAAATGAGAATAAGATGTCAAAATTATGAACTGAAACAGGACTGATGTGGTTTGGTGTCTTGGGATTAAAGGAGAAAGTAAGGCAGACAGCGTGACTAGTGATTGTTGACTGTTAAACAAGGAAAAAAACACGCTCATACACGAGTTAGAGAGAAGAGCAGGTCCGGGGAGGAAAAAAACAGAGGGAATAAGACAATCTTTCAATCTGTCCTTTAATGAGAGCGATTAACAGTTATGGGAAAAGAGGGAGGTGAGGTCATGAGTTCAAGCTGAACAGTAAAAGCTAATCACCTTCTGCATAGAAGGAGGACACGTCACACCCTGCTAGTGCCACGATGTACTGTGCTTTACATCACAGCTCAGAGCTCGCACTTGAAAATCTGGTGGATTTTAGAGACTGAGGGAGTGAGAACTACTCCAGTGTCCTTCAGTACTCCTCACATTAGTATGGATTTCCTATTATTCTATGAGTATAAATCCTTGTTTCTCCATTTAGGACCACAATATCCACCCTATGGAGGCTGTTGGTTTCACAAAATAAGTTACTTCCAAGACTGGCTAGGCAATAATCCTTACATAACTCTTTCATGACAACTGGGGGCACAGGGATCGTCGCCATGGTTATATACAACCTAAAGTTTTTTAGGGGCAGTAAATCAGGATGCAGACCTTGGAGTGAGGCGCCTTTTCTATGGAAATAACTCTCCATGGTCAGTTGTAGCTATATGTTGGCCTGGGCACTGAATCCAATAAGATCCATCAAGACCTTAACTTTTCTAGCAGGTCACCCTGTAGTGCTGTCCCTGTAGGCTATAGTGTTAGAGTTCTGCTTGTTGTAGCTAGACAGTATAGCGCACTCATTACAGCAGAGACTGGAGCATCAGTTGTCGTATGGATTCGTAGATTAACGGGGAAATTAATTAGGAGTCATTTTTCTTCTTCAATACTTTCATGTTTTCTTCAGCAGATTCATCATCAATGAAATAATAACCAGAGGCATGTTTGAAAATATCCTCTGTGTGTTTCGTCTGTCTATATAATACAGATCTCACAGAATGTGTTTCTCAGACAAGTCTGACATCATATTATTACAGCCGGCTGCACATAATGGTATAGATTATTTCTTTTTTTTTTACCCCCATCATTTGTCACTGCTCATCCGAATGGGAGAAAGCAAATGCAGAATCCTGGAAAAAACATTTGTATGTACTGTATACAAACACCTGAGGTGGTTTTCACTGCCAATTAATGTAAAAGGAAAAAATGTGTGTACCAGATTAATGGTTCTCTTTCTTCAAGGCACCCTGGATTTCTGTTTATTTTCATGCATTGGCTAAAGCAGAGCTTTTCAGCTGATCAACAGTTGCTGCCTTCAGGCTCTTGACTGGCTGAACGCACATGATCCAGCTAATCACCTGTGGGTAGAGCAGGGAGAAGAGGGATAACAAGAAAGTCTGTGAACCATTGTACTAGCTCTTGTATATGCGGCAGGAATAGTATAAGTAGAATTTCCTGGTCAAGCTTGTGTGAGAATCTTGACTCCAGCTGTCAGAGCCCACCAACCATTGGACATGATACAGTTTTTATACACAGGATAAGCTGCACAAACGAGAAGCCAAACAGTACAGTAACTATTGTATATGGGTGAATTATACCCCGGCTGTCTGTCTGGATGGTGAATCTTCAGGAGTGACAGAGTGTATGGTGCAAAGACAGCTGAAATTAATAGTGTATGAATTGTACAATAAATAATATATAGCAAGGTTTGCTACAGAAAAACACCCATTGAGTCAGGGTGCCAGGACACACACGGCTCCTCAAAGACAGATGTTTGTCAGCACTAAAATCCGCATTGCCCATTTTGAAGCAGCCGCCTTATTATTCATGATGCATACAGTACATCATGTGTATCCTAATGTGCGGTGATGAATTCTGGTCACTGGACACACATTATTTTTTTAACTGTGACGATCCTGCCTGCCGAACAATATTCATCCTTTCAGAGGTGAGAAAGGTCAAGTGCAGCCGTTTCCAGAACAATACCCGCCGCCGTCATGCCAACAACATGAATAAATAGAGGTGGGTGAAGGTGTGACGCCTGTGAGAGGAAAAGACCTTTTCACAGGGTCAAGGTGCATGTGAAAAAACAAGACAGCATGAGAGGGAAATCGTAAACACAAAGACAGCACCACAGGAGACATGTTCATCTGCTCACGTGTTCATTAAAATTTCACGGGCATGTGTCCAAACTCTCATTTCCTATGCATATGTGAGCCTGCGATGCTGAAGGCTCTCACAGCTTCAGTGTGATCTTTGTGACTCCCGTGACTCTCAGTAAGACAAATTGCCCGGACTCACGGCTGCTATAGACTTACGGCTAAACGTCAGCTCGTGTGCTTATATGCTGAACAGCGTCTGCGTCTTTTGTACGCAGATACCCACGCCGCATGTGTGCCTTGGGTACGTACATCTGTGACAATGTGTTTGTGAGTAAATTAAGCTGACAGCACCACCAGTCCTCCACATGGCTCAGCAACTGGTAATCATATTAAGGCACAGCTGCATTCAGCAGTCAGGCTTTCTGACGCTGGCAAGCTAAATATTTCCAACTCCGATTCAATAGCGACTGGCATCCTCATTCATGCAAAAGTGAGAGTATGCAAATGTTCCATTTATAATGCACGAGACAGCATCCGAGAGGTTGCGAGAGCAAATTCGAGATGTCAAATTCAAGTTGGGTTTGTATTTGCGAGAAAGTTGGCAACTGAAAAACTGACTTAACATTTGGAGCATGATTACAGTTGTTGCCACGTTTGATTTGGATGTACTGTACAGTATGTTGGAATATAGGCCTGGGACGATAATCAATAAATCAATTAATCGCACGATAAATGAAAATGAATTCGATAGTTTTTCCGGCCTCGATAAATCGCCATGTACATGCGCACATTTGTTTTCCTCCAACCAGGCTGGATGACAAGAGGCTTCACTCTGTGCATCGGTCTCAGCACCTGGGCCGTTTGTTTTGCAGAATGAAAGGAGTGAACCCTCTTTTCAGTCATCCAGGATCTTTGTTTCCCAGAATGCATGTCGTGGCAACCGGCAGCGCTAGCGGTAGAGCTAAAGCTACGCAGCTAACAGCTGTTCTCGCTGCAGCGCTGTTAACACGTCACTTTTTAAAGTTTTAATATTTTTTCATGCGAGAAAGTCACAGTTTAGATCCCCAGTCTGTGGTCAGTTTATCCACATCGCCTGTTAGGAGATTTCCTCCGCCGTTGTTGGAGCTGATGTGGTAGCAGCGAGCAGGAGGAGCGGGGCTTCCCACAGTCTGCAGCCGTCTGCAGCAGCTCACGGGCCGGTCAACCTCCGTCATTGGGGGAGAAAACGACTATGAAAACTTATCAGCAGGTTTTTAGAGGTTTACCACCGGCTGGTTTAATACTAATAGGAGATAAATGCTAGTCTCATTGATGAAATCTTACATCTGTGGAAGTCACATTAGTTTGTTTGAATGAAAAGTGGAGCTTCGGGTGTGTAACGTTATTGAACAGAAGAGCTGCACTGCACTGTTTATTTATTTTATTTATTTAGGATAAATATGTTCTTGTCATTCCAATTACAATGGTTAAAAAAAAAAATACTAATGAGAAATAAAAGTTTATCGCATTTAAAAGGGTCTACTTGCATTATTATGAAATATTATTATTATTATATTAGTGGTTAATTTGTTCTAAAAAAATGTGTCAATAATATCGTTTATCGTCAATAATTTGTGGGACAATATATCGTCCAGCAAAATTTATTATCGTCCCAGGCCTATTGGAATAATTTGAGAAATCGGGCTCTGAGCACAAAAACAAGCGAATGATGCATTGGTCAGTAACAAGGAGTGAGACCTGAGGCGCTCCAGCTGCACCAAACAAAAGGATTCAGTGTACCAGGTGAATCACAGAGGAAATCCAACAGCTAAAACCTGTGATTCACTTTGTACTTTCTCTCTGTCCCAATCTGTCTATTCTATTCAGAAACTGCAAACTGGCGCTGAATGCCCACAGGTCTGTCACCGTGGTCTACATCTCCTCACCTGTAACTGTCTCTCAGTCACTTCCCTCTCATGCCTCAGACTCCAGCTGCTCTGTTTGCTTTCCAAAATAATCCCAATCAATACTATTTTACTTTGCTGTTGCACATTGCATTTTTAAATGTCCTCTGCAAACACACACACACAGACACACACATACACGATAAACAACCCAGGCATGCTGAAAAGTTATTACAGAGGGCATCACAATATAAGCCCGGCTGACACCTTTTACAGCCTAAATTTATGGTTTGCTACCCGTTATATGGGAGAGAAAGGACTTGAAAAGGTGGGAGGCTTAACAAGACACCACTTGGCTCTTGTACTCAAGTGGGCTCAGTATTTGTACACTCATCTCTATATTTTTTTATTGCGTCTCTCCTGCGTCGAGAACATACCCGCCAATTTGGAGCTAATAAGGAAATGGTAGAGTGCAGGTAGACCACTCAGGGATTTTAGATATGCAATTGCTTAAAAGGTGTAACGGGTTGTTAAGAGTAATTTCAGATGCAAGTGGCCCCTGGCACCCTGCTGTATGTTGTTTTCTCACTTCTTATCTACCAGCTTGTGCAGTGGTAAAGCCACCAAGGCAGGCGCAGGATGGCAGCCAAAGGAGTGTCCCCTTGCCACTGCTGCAGCCATCCAAAATGGAATAATCAAAGAGGGCAGCTCTGTCCTCACTCACTCGCTTTTTTTTGTTTTTCTTTTTTTACTTCCTATTATCCAGTGACAATTCCACATTTAGCCGACATATTATTATACTAAGTTTAAGTGTTTGTCTTTTCATCTGTTTGAGTTTGAGTCTAACAGCATGTCAGTCACTGCAGAGCCATTTACCACCCCTGCAGGGCAGTGAAAACAACACAAGCACTCAGTCTCAGCAGAACATCAACGTTGAAAGGGAGACAGGTCACATTTATAACATCACGAGGTGAGGCTTGATTTTACAATTTGTGAGCATATGCATTATAACTCCAAAATCCCTGGTCTTCAGGCTCTACTTTGCCCCACATATCATACGGCGGTGGAGATAGTGGATGTTGCTTTACGACAGTCTGCCTCACGGGGGGTTAAAAGGTCAGAGTAATGTAGCTCTAGTAATGGATAATTCATGCTGTGGCCTGATAAAATAAAATCTTAAAAGCAATCCTAGAATGAAAAAGTAACCACTGCAGGAAGGCTGCTATTAGGATGATACTGGCACTACATCCAACAGCAGATAAAATCCCTCTGGCGACATTATGGATGTCTTTTGAGTGATGTGCAGACAAAAGCAATTCTAACCACAAAGACGTTTCTAATAAAGCCCAAAAAATTGGGAAAGAGTGTGTGAAAGACTTCCAAATAAGTTCAGGAGGTCAGTACAGTATAGCAGCAGAGTTTAAATTACTCTACAATGCAAAAAGTACATTAAAACTTTTATATCCGCTTGTATTTTAAAGATAACATTACAATTTGATTGCATTTTTTTTTAACAAGCAATGGACCTCAACATTGCTTTGACATTATATGTGAATAAATTACATACATTTTTATTTGGTAAATATTAAAGCAGTACTAAAGAACTTTCAGTTATGGTTGAGTTTGGCGGCACCAGTGGACCAAAGCGGTAGTGTTTTGCCTGAAGGGAGACTCCATCTCCCATGAGCACCAGCGAATAGCGCCGTAAACATTCTGATCTCCTGGTGCATGGAAATTAACAGAAGATGTCCAAACTAAGTTTCTGTTTCCAGTGGATCATTTCACAGTAAACACACATACACAATCTCCTCGTTGTGACTTGTGAAAGGGAAGCTTAAGTGAGAGCCGGGTTCCTACCATCCACCTCAAAGCTGCTTAGTGCCAGAGAAAGCGATACAGACCCCCTCAGGCCATGACAGAGGTGTCATTCAACTTGTTGTAAGTCGATGTATCATCACAAAAGTTATGAAAATATTATATGAAGGTTGAAAAGTTACTTAGTGTTGGTTTAATTAACGATGGTAAAATCCATCAATCAGTCAATCATATCAATTACATCCAGTTTGCCTGTCCACCTGCTGGTTTATACCAACATCCCTTGCTCTTTCTTTTAGTTTCTTTTTTAGTATGTTTTTATTGGAATTTGTATCAGAAGTATTTTACTCTATTTATTGCACCCTACACTTTCTTTCTCTTTCTTCTCTTGGATTTGTTTGCCTTTGTTACTGGTGTATTGTATATTATATATTTTGTATGGATGTTTTATATGTACATGGCAGCTGTCATAACTCCCTTGCCCAAGACAAATTTCCCCTGGTGGGACAAATACAGTTTATTTGATCCTCTCAACATGTAGTACCAACACATATAATAAAGAACACACTCGCATCCCCCAATCACCTGCCTCCTGAATAGTAATGTTACTGCTGTAGGCAACATCAAAGAGTATCCCCAGACTCTTGAGTCAAAGTATCAAAGAGTGTGGTTTGGACTAAAAAAAACAGTAACAACAGATCATACTCAAAGGTGGGATGCGAGAAATCGGTCTGAATTTGCCACCAGTAAATTTAAACACTTGAACCTTGCCTGCCTTGGCTGCCTTGCTCGATTTAAAAAAAGAAGAAGAAAACTTGAACACAGACATGAGCAGAATCTGATGTAGCAGAGGCAAACACACACACACACGTACTGTACACACACTCAGGAACAGTCAGGAATACTGCAGGTGTGTTGTCGGCACCGAGGTGATACAATGACCCCAGTAATGTGCATACAGTATGGGTCAGACCAGTGGCCTTATGATATAACAATATTGATCGTAAGTGGCATATTTAAATATATAATTCAGACACATAATAGATATATGATTTAAATATGACATATTGATATTGTCTTAATTAAAGTCTGCACACATGATAATAAAATAATAGCAGATATTAAACCCTCACAGTCTTTTGCTTAGGCCCTCTCGACTAAGTGTACTGTATTGTTCATTTATATGTTGGCAAGTTATTATTACAGACTCCCTTCACCTCCCAACATTCATATTTGAGTGTCATTCATTTGCTAAAAAAAAGACAAAAGACACCAGAAACTGTTCATTTCAAGATATCCCCATAATATGGTTGCCAAGAATTGGCTATGTAGTGAAAATCTGATATCCAGATGGCCCTGATAAACACAAACACACACACAAAGATACACACAAAGAAAAGAAAGAGACTCAAGTAGAGCCAGTGAGTTCAACTTTATCACAGCGACCTTAAAGCAAGCTGCTCGCAGACAGACAGACAGACAGACAGACAGACAGGAGAAGCATGGCGTGGGGATAACCCCAAGTTGCATGGTTGTTTGCTCAATGCCACTTCAGTGTGTTAACACCAGCAGCATTCTCAACCTCTGCCACACTTCCCCTGAATAAACTAATAAATATTGTTCCTCGTCATTAACTGAGTCAAATTACTGCACTCTTCAGTCGAGTTTGGCCGGAGCGCCTGGGAAGGCAGCTTAAGCACAACAGACCGCCTCTGCCCACACAGGCGCTAAGCTACTGCTTTAAGAAGAGAAACTAGTGGGCATGTCCACATACACTCGCACAGGCTGAGTTCGACTCAAGTGCACATCCCACTAAGCACCCACTTGTCCTCTTGTGCGGAGGACATATACATTTCAATAATGAGGAGGCTTAGGTGAACATCATGTCATATTTTGGAGCAGGATCACTGTTTGGGATTAGAGAAAATAAGATATATTCTGGTGATAGGGATTTTAATTAGATGTATAAATAGTGAGGAGGAAAATCTGGTTTGAGATGTATCATTACATTATTATGATAGTATTAGGGCTCATTTATAAGACATTAATTTTTGCAACTTTATTAATTACAATTAATAAAGCTTAGTGTGTAGAGTAAGATGTCTAGTTATGTTGGATAAGATTGCCAATGAATTGTAGTGTTGTATCTTCCTTAATCTCCTTAGTTAAGCAAATTTATGCCACCCTGAAGCTAGCCCCAGTGTTTATCTATGACTTCTACTGTGTGTTTGTTCTGCTTTATTAGTATTCATTTTGATTTTAATAGAAGAAAAAAGGCAACTTTGAAACCCAATACCACAAAACTGAAAAATCCCTCAAAGCTGTTGTCATCACTAGAAGAGCTAGTGCGGGACACAATGCACATCTGGGTGCTGTAATGTAATGTATTGTAACCCACTGGCTAGACTATTAGCCACAATACGGACGGAGGGAAAGCTGCAAGTGACTTTGGTCAAAATGGACCTACAGATAATTGTTTGATTTCTTTGTGTCATTTTTCCTCTGTCTCTGTTGGTCTGTCACACACAAAGCACATACAAAAACGGAGTAACATTCTGCTCAGACTTGGCAGTAAATCAGCTGTATGGCCTGTTGTAGAGAAGCCCTTGGGCTGCAGACCCACAGCTGTAATCACTGTGTTTTGTCTGCAGTGAAGATTGAGGACTGCTGAAAGTGGAGCTGAACACAGAATGAATTCAAGCACCATGGAACACAAACACACATAGTCTCCCTCTCTCTATACCACACACACACACACGCACGCACACACAGAAGACAGCACAGAACCACTTTCATGTGCTACTTCAAAGCATCAATTAAACAGGAGAAAAGCTAGATAATAACCATAAGGTTATCCTCATCGTAACGAGCCAAAGTATTCGTTGTGACACATCAAAACGCTATCACAGCTTCTAGCCAGCACATGGAAATGTATTAACACCACAGCAGGGAGTGGCGTACACAGAGGTGCATGCAAATAAGTGTGTGTGAGTGTGTGTGTGTGTGTGTGTGTGTGTGTGGGGGGGGGGGGGGTTTAAGGACAAATCTTAATATTTGACAAAACCACAATGTTTTGTGACTTCAAAGTTTTTTTTGTCTTTTTTTTCTTTTTTCCTAGAATAGTTGCCGGAGCTGAACAATGACGGCTACATATTGAAACTCTGGTTTTACAAACACAGGCATCACCCTGGGTGGCTCTACATGGGCTTTTTTCACAGAATATTACACAATGCATTTTATCTATTTGAAGGTAGGGCAGTTATGCTAAAAGTGGATACTACATCATACACATAATAAACTAATAAATTGGTTTCTTGCCTGTGGACATTTGACACAAATATGCATACAGTGACAATATATATTTTTTATTTCAGTTGTCAAGCATGATTTACCACCACAAAAAAAGTGAATATTTTTCTTCTGCAAGCTGTTTCTGGTGACAGTTTTAGGGGAGAGAGAGAGCATTTGTTTATTTTTCGCAAAAGCTTGGCTTTGACTGTGGCTGTGACACAAGCAGAAAAACCTCTTAATACCCACAGCAATCTGCAGTGTTTACAGTGAGCATCAATCTAGGAAGTTCTTTCCCCACTTTGGCCCGTAAATGATGCTCAACACCCGGCACCAGGCATAATGTGCGGCAGAGACCAACACTACAGCAAAGTCCATCAGACAAACTGGTGTCTCTTCAGTGTTGATTATAGGCCTGGGAGAGAGGAAAGTACATCTCTTGAGTCAACATAAGCCACGATTGCCCACATCGATAATGCCATGTACGGAGGAAATAGGGTCAGAGTCACAGACGTAGTCATACTGAAGTGCTTAACAAGGAAGCGAAAAATACAAGAGGTCTAAGTTGAGCAGCTACCCCTGACCAAACCTCAGAGAGAGGGGGGGATAGCCAACAGCAGCTCACAGCATGACAAATCCAGATCATTAGAACTGGTGTTCACAGAGCTGGAAAAAAGTCATGTTCAGGGGAATTTAGTGCTACAAATGAAAGATCTTCTCCGAGTACCGCATTGTACCGGTATACTCTACAGTACATGGCACCAAACATGATAAACCAATCTCTCCAAACATGACAAGACATAGGGAAATTGCTACAACGTACACTTTGACAGCAGCTTCTTTCAGGGAGGGAAAGGATCACTGATTGGACAGTTCAGCAGGTTAACTCCTCTTTCCTCACACCGACACGCCTGAAATCTGAGCAGCCTTGAGACCGTGGCTCAGTGTTGGCACCATGCCTATTGTGTTGTTGTCACCATGTGGCAGTGCTCCCAGTGTGGTACACGGGTCCTCATGAGTGACCCCCACCTTTGCTAGCCTATCCTGTAAACAACAGCACTATGGGTGGCGGTAGGTTAATGAAATAGCTGACCCCCATTTACACAAATCATTTCATCTCATTCATATCCAGATTTTTTTTTCTACTGTCAATTACATTTAGCGAGATTTTTTCCTGCAGTGTACAATGTAATAAAAATCCCCCTGCTATAGACAAGAGCTTCAGCCATTGTTGTCCTTATAACAAAAGAGGTTACACTACACTCTCAGAATAGCACCGCATCTTCAAAACGGAGTGGAACAATCGGGAAATGACACGACAAGCTAGCTCGTTAGCATGCTAACTTCAGAAGAAGAAAATGAGTGAGTTTACAATTTTGATAGCAACAAAAGTTTTGAAAAATGACAGGAACTGTAAAAAATAAAAAATAAAAAAAAGAATAATAATAACTGCAGTATGCTTCATCTATAAATGTGACAGGTGTTTATTCAACTCTGTATTTTTTCAGATTATACTGAATATTGTCAAAGTGTGATACTTAATGCACAACATTTCAATGAGACCACAAAAAAACACACAAAAGAAACAGAATAAGACTTAAAGGGATAGTTCACCCTAGAATGATATTTCGCTCATTATCTACTCACCCTCATGTTGACTAAGGGCTGGAAGAATTATCAGAGTCCACCGTCCCTTCTCTTAGTTACAGGGGGTCTCGGCGTAGCAGTGAATTTCAATGCAACGGTTGCAAAGGGACACCGGAGCTCTTCGTAAAAAAACACACACAAAAAAACATCCAAATACCTCCATGATGCTCGTATGTAATGTCCGTCTTGTGCTGAAGCCCCAAATTGCGTAATTGTCCCGAAAAAAATTAAATAAGTCTATATTTTAAGCTTGTTTGTAGCGGAAGCTTCTTCTTCTTCTTCTTCTTCTTCTTCTTCTTCTTCTTCTTCTTCTTCTTCTTCTTCTTCTTCTTCCTGGTCCGTCCAAATATCGCGTGATTCGCAGTAACCGCACTGACGCCGGCGCAAATCACGCGATATTTGGACGGACCAGGAAGAGGAGCTTCGAGAAACTTCCGCTACAAACAAGCTTAAAATATAGACTTATTTAATTTTTTTCGGGACAATTACGCAATTTGGGGCTTCAGCACAAGACGGACATTACATACGAGCATCATGGAGGTATTTGGATGTTTTTTTGTGTGTGTTTTTTTACGAAGAGCTCCGGTGTCCCTTTGCAACCGTTGCATTGAAATTCACTGCTACGCCGAGACCCCCTGTAACTAAGAGAAGGGACGGTGGACTCTGATAATTCTTCCAGCCCTTAGTCAACATGAGGGTGAGTAGATAATGAGCGAAATATCATTCTAGGGTGAACTATCCCTTTAATGCTGTAGTTGCAGTAGCCTCTGTAGAGGTTTCATATGGTTAGCTTGCATGTATAGAGTTCATTTCCTCACCACATTATCTGCCCTCAACACAGGGGCAAGTGAAGACTGGGAGGACTGACAACTGGTCAGGTTTTATGGTATGTCATAGGACTGCAGGCCAGGTAGAATTACAATCTTAATAATCATTTAAAATATGCTGCCAGTATGAATAATTTTACATCTATAAAATATGCATGTTGATAGCAATTTTAAATCTCCCTGATCATGCTTTGTGAAATATCCTCCAGATAAAGTCCTGAGTGGCTGCCGAGATGGTAAAACTGGAAAGTAAAACCTGGTGACTGTAACTGTAGAAAATGTGCAGTCCAACATTTTCTGAAAGTCCAGGTGTAAGACAGTGCTAGAAGAAAGGAAACTAGGGCAGTATCTGCCGACAGGGATGTAAGGACTGTTTGCATGAAGCAGAATTTCAATATGCAGGCTTGTGGACACCAGGTGAAAAGTAGATGAACAGCTGCAGGGTTTAGCTGAGCAGACACAACTGCCACAGTAGTTTTCCAGCTGAATAGCTATGCAGGCATTGTCCTCACAATGTAAATGTGAATCAAGTTAATTAAAGCTACTTTGGTTTGTAAACTATTGGCAGCTTTACTTGACAAGCAGACACAAGTGCTATACCATTCCTTTATTTGCTCTTGCTCCCATTCCTACACAGATGAGGGGAAAAGATCCAATCCAAAGAGCTCTCAGTATCATTGATTGGCCATTAGTAGCATGTTTTCTACCCCTATCTCTCGGGCTTTACCTCAAAAAATGTATATTTTCTGAAAATTGTATGTGCTACTGGAAGTTGACCACCCACGCATCACATTACCACAGTACCGACTGTCACATCCCCCACTCTGATGTTGAGGACAATAGCTTTCCTCTTGTGCAAACTAGCCTGCTGTCTGTACACACATCAGCAGCAACACTGTACTGCATATTGACAGAGCAGATGACAACATCATCCTAGCTAATTATTCTGTTCTGAGGGAATTTGGTTGAGAGACTTAACTGTGCGCTCCTCTCTCACCAAGGGGAGGGATTTCCAAAGTAACATGATACTACTCACCCGCACATTTACAATGGGACTAAAATAATCTCACCCTTAAATTAGGGTTAGAGGTTGTCTATTTTGCCATTTAAAAGACAGAACTATTGATTCCAGATAAGGATCAACTTAATTTGACACTAACAGTTTGCGAATAAGTAAGATCAGATGCAAGTGATTTAAGCATTTTCATTTTCGGTGTTTCAGCGTTTCGGTTCTTTTTTTTCTCTCTCTCAGTCTTTATTGTGACCCATCTCTGTATTTCACGCCACGTATGCCAGTGACATTAATTCCAACAGCTAGGCCTTAGACTTCCTGTCACTTCTTGTAAACTACACAGATGATGTTTTTCCTCTCCACCTGTCTGTGTCGCCTGGTTAGACCTGCATGATACGGACCTCTGTCACTCACAGTATTACTGGGTCATGTTGTCTGAGCTACAGCTCATTTTTTGACAGTATATTTAACACTGCCAAAGTTATTTATTGCTTACAATAAAAAAAGAATAACTTGCAGCCACTTGCAGCAGAGCCCAGGCCTTATCTGTTCCTCAAACACAAAATACAAAAGAACGATAACTGTTGCACAGGATAAAAAAATATCTGCCTGACCAAAATCTGCTTTCCACTTGGCATCTGTCTAGTCCACTTGAGGAATTTGCCAATACCTTACACAGCACTAACCTTCTGGCTCTGACCAATTAACTTTCTCCTTTAACCTCACTCCACCTAACAGAGCTTCTTGCTCAGTTTAAGTGTTTGTCCAATTATCATGTTTGTAGTATTGGCATACGCTTTTGCGCTGCGGACAAATTTTCAGCCCTAATTATAGACCTTCAAACAAGACTCTCTTACTATTGACCTGAGAGAGGACAGCTCTCAGCAGAGTCCTTCACAGAGTTTTGAGCAGCCTGACCTGCACAGATTTTCAGAGGCATCATCCGCTCAGAGGGCTGACACAAGATGCCTTTTAATATTTCAGAGTAAAATCATCAACAGGAAATAAGAAAAGCACAAACCAGTCCTAAGTGTTCTAGAAAACCAAGAACTTAAATTATCTGAGCAGCTGGATATGTGACTGGAAAGATCATTAATACCCAGGTTGGTAAGTACGCATAATATGCAGAACGGCTCTGAGTTGTATTTTGCATCTACAGTAACAGTTACATATTACTGTTCTGTAGAGCTGTGATCAAAAGGATATTAAGAAGGTCTGTCAAGGATGGATGAAGACATCCTGGTTAATGTCTCACTTTCAAAGCTAAATTCTAACTGGTCACAAATTGGGTGACCAGTGACATGGACTTTTTTTTTTTTTTTTTTAAACATGTCTGATTAAAATTATTGGAAATATTCCATGCTAATGAGCTGAATTTATTTCTGAGGCAAAGCCTGATGTCACAAAGGTGTCATATCTCAAAACTGTACCAAGCACCGCTTTAAAGAAGCGAATCTGTTCTCAATTGATTTTTAATGAAACAGAAAGCAAAGACACTAATTTGACAGCAATTATAATAAGATATGGAAACACTAAATTGCAAAGGTGAAAATGGTACAAAGGAGCCTCTTTTTAAATCTGCTATGCCAAAGAGTAATGTGTTCATTTCTGAGTAAATTAAATGTTTCTCTTGAAGGTGTTTTGATTTGAAGTGAACCCTTTTATGCACTCTACCTCGGAGGATAAATGCAGCCCTATTAGTAGGTTAGATAAGGGGTGTGTGTGTCATCATTCAAGATGTGAACCTGAGCAATGAATATGTAAATGCACTGATGAACTATGAATACAACTCTGACCAAAGTAATTTTTATATACTTTTTCTCACTCATATAAACAGCGTTAAACTTTATCTGGCATCTATATCAGTCCATGATGTAAAACAAACACTCAAAAAAAAGTTTCACAGATATCCATCTGAATACAGTGTTAATATGCAAATACTTGAAGGAAATTAATTGTGAAATGAAGTATGAAACATTGTCTTCAATGCAATTTGCCACACTCCAGGGTGAGGTGATGACTCAGTGAGCCAGAGATCATAGATTCAAATCAAGATATTACTCCTTCCTACTTTGCCCCCACCCCCTCCCTCCCTGTTCCCAAAATTACACAAGGTTGAGAAGACTGGAACATCTAAACTGTGGACCAATCACCTCTAATGTTGAAATGAATGCATCATAAACAGTGGGCAAACAATTTCTATTGACAAACCTGCTAACCTAAACGATCCATAGAAGGTAATGTGGTTTCTTCTGGGTGGGTTCAAAACCAACTTGGTTGGGTTCAGGAGACTCTGGTCTGAATTAACGTTAGCAAGCCTGTGTATTATGGTTCTCTTTTTGCTCCTAACATAATTACTATGGCTATTAGACGTTGCCAAACAACAAAACAAAACTCTCTGTCATGACAAGCTGTTTGCATAAATGACCTAAGAGGTCATTTCCTTTTCATTGTAGGACAGTCTCATTACTACCTGGACAGTTGCTTTTTGTAGCAGTAATGTAAATAACACATAATTTGGTATTATTCTTTAATGTTTTATGAAAAGCCAGTCACAAAGTGATATACAGTGGACAAGCACCGACATCCCAAAAGGCTGTCATCTACAAATAATGGCATAATGCTAAATGGCAGCTAGGGTGTTGGAGGGTATACACATCACATCAAGCTGAATGGAAATGACTCAAACATGTAATCAAATATTTCTGCCAAAATTATAAAAGGAAGAGCATGGTGGAAATTGCCTTCCATAAACTGAAAAATGAAAGAGAACATGAAAGACCCTTCATGAAAGGTCTGTGACATCCTACGCAAACAACTTTTTGAGTGACTTTTTTTTTGTTCCATACCTCTGGTGTGGCTGGGGACCCTCCGGCGGCCTGTTGATGAGCTGTGCATGACGTGTTGGTAGTGAGACATGTCTGTTGGCGTGTTGGGGACACGGAAACTGTCCTGGAACCTCTGCATCAAATCCTCGACTGACTCCGTGTTCGGGTCGATAGCTGAGAAAAAGAGATGCAAAGTGAAAGTGGCAGCCATGTCATGAAGCTTTAACGTTAAAATCATCTTGTGAACAGTGACAGACACTCAAGATATAGCAAAAAAACAAAAAAACCTAGTGTTACACAAACATATACAGTCAACAAGCTCAAAATGGCTCAGTTTATTTTTCTCTACTTTGAGGAAAGATGGAAGATTAGAGTATAATATGCATCACGAGCCACTAGGTTGTCCCATTTAGACACTGTAAAAATGCAGCACCCTGTTATTCCTTTTGTTCTATTTTTTTCCTGCCCTTTAAATGATTCCATCTATTCAATATTGCCTCATCTCTACAGGGATGCTGCCAGCACTTCCCCTGATGGCTCAGTCTCACTCTTCCTGATGAATGACTCCAAAAGAACTGGCAGAAGGGAGAAAGAAGGGAGGGAAGACAGACGGGTGTGCTCTCCTTCCCTTACACTTTTTAAAATTACAAAAAGGAAAGGAGAAGAAAATCCTACAAGCTGCCCAGATATTTTCTGACTCATTTATGCCAGCAAAAGAGACAAATGATGGGTAGATATTATTATGTCTGACACAAAGAAGTTTGAAATTTGGACATTTTAAAAGCAGGTGAGCTTTTGGGTATAGACATCTCATCTTTGATATATGATTTGTGAAATGTTGGTTCAATACAACAGTGATTGCGAGATCTTCCGCTATCTCTCTCTGTGGAGTGATGATTTTTCTGCAGGTAGGCTACAGTATCATATCCACACTGAGAGTACAGGGTTGGACAACTGTGGCCACAAAGCAAACAACAACAGTGAAAAGTGTGAAAATCACCATCTCCAAAATACGGGGCCATTCATCACCCCAACCACTACTGCCCCCGACCTATCATCCACATCTTTTGATGTGTCAGTCTGCCGCTGAGGTGTACTCTTTCCATGAATAATGGTGAAGTGTTGCACTCTGTGGATGCTCATCACGCATGCCAATGAGCACACGATAGCAGCGAGGGAGGGGGGATGACAGGAAGGTGGAGGGTGAAAGTGAAGAGGCAGACGTATTCACACAAAGTTTCACATGAGGTGGGAAGTTAACAATAAGGCAGGCGATGCAGTTTCCTTAAGAACAAACAGTTTCTGTGCAGTAACATGCTTTTATTTATTTATTTATTTGAGGTTATCTCTACATTCCACTATGCCCAGTGGTCTGTCAAATAGGAAAAACGCTTAGCATTTCCACGGTAAGAGGCTCCCAGATGGAATCGATGCTGCAAAGTGACCATGACCTCATTTGGAGGACAGATGTTAGCTTATATCTTCCAGTCGAAGATGTGTGCTTGATTTTTAAACAAGATACAAAAGGCTGTGAAGGTATAAAGACCAGTTAGCTGTTACAATGCTAGAGTTATACACTAAAGGTGCATTAGCCACCATATGTTTTAGTCCCTAATGTACAATTATCAGTGAACAAAGCATAAGCATCATAGTGACGAATGAACAGTATGCAGTAACACATACACAGTGCATGGAGCCATCTACCAGTCTGATTCAGACTGTAAGTCAATCAGGACAACGTTAAACGTTTCTATTTTAATTTCCTGTTGCAGGGTTTGCTAATATGGCTCACGGAAATTAAACTGAGACCCAAACAGCTTCCTAGCAACAGAAATCTGGAGCAACAGCCCATAATACTTGTTCACAGGAAATAAATAACGTCTAATTTAATCACACAATCACGCAATGTTTCAAGGTGAAATTAATAAATGTAATTCACTTAATATTAATATTGCCTGTGTGTGCATGTCTTAAATTGCCATTGATGATATCCCATGGTTCTGCTGCTAGGAGGCCTGTGGCTTCAAATTCATTGAAAGCCTCAAGGCAATGGCTGCTAACACCTCAGCCTTCATTCATACTTTGGTCAATTTGAGATAGTGCTACTGCTCACTGCCTGCTGCTCTTGTAGCTGCTACTGCTAATAAATGCCATATTTACAGGCCAGCGGCCTTCACTTTACCGCAAATTGCAAAGACATCCAATTTAGTAAAAAGAAAAAAAAGGAAGAAGAAAAAAATAAGACTCAACTAAAGCTCCTCTACAACATACAGCCTGTTCCTCTATTACATTGTGATTTGTGTAGTGAGCAGTGCAACTTTTTCTTTTCCAATATCGTCTGCCCTGCGTAATGGGAGAGGGCATTCCTCCTACAACGAAGGGTAACACAAACTGAAATAACCTGAAATAATGCTTTTTTTTTTCTTTTCTTAAAGGCCGCACTTTGGCTTTGATGCTGATGCAGCTACTGTAGCTTCTGCTTCTGGCAATGTTGTTGTAAACTAAAGTGCGTGCCGTGTACACTGACTCTTGGTTGTGACTGGGATCTGCCTCGCTTTCTTCCTGCTGCCGCCATACAGGACACTTTTGAAAATATGACATCGAAAGCTAAAACAGAGTTCCCTGCGATTCCTAGCGCCGACTTGCAAAGGAATTCCCCATTCTCACTGTTTTCTTAAAACCAAACCGGGCCCAGCTCAGTTTTTCATGGCAGTTTTTCGAGGCAGTCAAAGAGTGTATGTCATGGTGCGCGAGTGAAGTTAGTGAGTGAATAACACACACACTCCTTCGCACATATCATTGGACACAGACTATTACATTCTTCAGTCTATTTACTGATGTGTTAAGCAGTTCAAAGAAATAGGGCGATTGAATGGACACTTTTTTTTTTTTGAAGCGATCTTCAAATATAAACATTTCAAGGCTCAACCTAAGGATGAGGTGGCTTGTGAACATCTCTCCAATGACAGAGGTGTTGCATTCAATTGCAATAGGAAATATTATCTGTGTGCATAAATGGTTACAGTCTTGAAGGAATTCAGTGTAAACAGTGTTGGGTCATTGGTGCTCAACAGCAGCAGAAAAGAAATCCATAACATTTTGACCCATGAATATAACTCATGCGTTTGACATGCGTAAGTGTTGTGCATTGCAAAACAGTTTGGCGTAATGCCTCACAAAGGCAAGAGAAGGCAAAGCTTTTATGTAGAGAAAAAGTCATTCTCCCCTGATCTATTCATGTGCATCAATGCTGCGTGAATGTCCTTGGTTAAAGAATTTGAAGGATATTGTAGAGTTTTTCTTTTCTTCATTAAGCACTGCAGAATCTTCAAGCCTGAGTCTGAAGAGACACTACATTTCCAACAGTAAACAGGCTTAAGTAAATTCAGCCCGATCCCATTCAACTGACCACCGCATCCAATAAACACTAACCTTGAAATGACTGAGTGCAGACAACTAAGGCCCTCAAAAAATGGTTAGATGAGCTCCTATCTCTGCAGGCAGCTTCAGTACTCCTGATCTGATTCAGGAACTCAGGTTTTCCAAACAAACAAGACGGCCTGGGCGGTTAGCACTTAAGCTCTGACCCGCTGTGAGTGAGTAGAGTTTGTGACAGCATGTTTGAGGTTAACTGCTTGCATATATTTTTCATGGCCTGCTGAAACTCTTTTTATCTCCTTTTCTTTGTTCCATTTTGAGGAAGGAAGAGATGCCAGGCTAGACAGAAGAGCTTCAAGCCACAGTCTCCTTGAAACAAATATAATTTGTCTGCAAAGGTTGTCACAACATTTTTTACTCACACCCTTTTATTTTTGTCTTCCCTGCAAACACACAAACATACACACACACGCGCCACTTATATCTCAACCATCTTAAAAATAGTAAAACACTGTCAAAAAATATGTGTTCTCTTAATCCTGTAAAATGGACACAGTTTATTTGGTTAATATACAGAGCAATCATTGGATGGGCATCAACGTTATCACAGATACACCACCAGAGTTGACAGTTGGTACAAGATATTCTAAGTCTGCATTAGTCATGGATAAAAGACAAAAATATGAGTACATTTTTTTGCAGTATTCTTTTTCCTGCAGATCTCTCACCACTTTGCTGTTATTCCCCATTTCTCACTTGTGTCAGAAGCAGATACCAAGATATTTTATTTTGACATTTGTTTTTCCCTAGGCCCCAAGTCCGCGCTGGCTTCTCATTTTGAGTTCAATGTCAGCTAAAGCTCTGGTGCCTTTATTTTCTCCTTTTCATCTCCCTTATCTGCAGTTACTCCCTTATCGGTGCTGAGTGTGTGTTAACAGTGTCTCATAAGCAGTGGATGTCAACAGCATGCTGCCTCAGTCAACCTATTCCTGGTGGTCTCACAATGCCCAGAACGAGAGGATAACACTTTTCTTTTCTTTTTGGGTTTTTTTTTGTTTGTTAAGCTGCACACTTGTCTTTGTTTGTATGTTCATGCAGCCTTTTTGTAAGAGTATGTATGTATGTGTATGTACTTTCACATAAATTAACCAAATTCATTATTTAACATCGGCTGAATCCTTTTCAACAACGATGGAAAAAAACTGAAGGTCATCTATTGTTATGGCAGACTAGATAAGAGTTAGATGGAAGGTTCTGTGACATTATGTTCATGTACGGACCTTTTCCATTTTGCACCTATACCATATCACAGGGGTACTAAATTTTCCTCAGAACAACGTGTCTTTTCCATCTGGACGCTGACAGTGGATCAGAAGGGTGCACTGTGGGGATGTCTTCGCAGGTGAAGTGAGGACTTCCAGGAACGGGAAATACCACGTTCAGAGATTCTTACCGACTTCTGATTACTACCCTGTGAGAAATGATCCACAACCTCGAAACTGGCTAAAGTGGTGGTGGTAATTCAGGTCTCCTCCGCTGTGGTATAGCGGAGTGTAAGGTCAGCCTTCAGGACAAAATTACAGCTATGAGAAGCTACCTGTCTGAAACAGAGACGCAATAACTAATGACAACTGTCTCTCTGTTGTGTGTGTACTCAAGTCCATGGAGGAAGATTTGAGTTTTAGCTGAGCTACAACAAATTCATATTTCTTTGCTCATATTCTGTAAAATTCTGTAAAATTGTACTGTTCATAATTACTTGTTTAGTGTTTGCATGCCCTCCACTGTCACTGTGGGAAAACAAAGTAATTCACCTGCTTTGTGTGGTGTCGACATGAAAAGACTTTTCATCGTTACTCTCCACACTCTTATAAATACAGTACATGCTTATTTTTGAATATAATAACACATTGTGTGTCATTGGCATCAAAAAGTTACAGACAATAATATTTTTCTGGCTGAATTCTTCCAACTCTTCTTTCCTATTTTCTGTCAATGGGGTAAAGTGTAGTAGTTTACATGCAGTACACTCAATGCTTTCATGTTTTCATGGCTTTTACAATAAGTATCAAAACGGCAGTCAAACCAAAGGATTTAAGTAAGTGCTAGAAAAATAATGATTTAAAAAGATTTAATCACATTCTTTCCAAGCCAAACATTTATGCCAAGCCTAACAAACAGTGAACAACTGACAATGTCCGGTCCAAACATAATGTATCTGCTTTACCCTTGTCCTTCTCCTTCTCCCATGGGACCTCATTGGTGAGCAATGCACTCATACAGTCCCAGAGAGGTAAAAATATGCTGCCACTAGCTTTTAGATGGTTTGATGGACATGTACTGTCCTTATTAAGGGTTGACTAAGGTGACAGCCATGCACCAACTACTTGGGCAAAACGCAAAAAGTTACTACGTATATGCACACATGCACCAGCAAACGAAGTGAGCATGATAGCTATGTACTGTATGAATTCTGTGACATTTTGTTAAAGTGACCAATTTCTCCCAATGCCCATAGAAACTCAGTGACAACCTTCAAAACAAAAACGGATGTCTTCCTTCTCCAGTGGCTATTCCCAATTAAAATGTTGTCACCTGTGGGTGTCAAAGCAATAACTTCTGGTAAATAACTGCAGAGTAAATGTTGTGCATGGACTTTCTGTTTTCTCCTCCTCTGCACCAGTAATGAGGTGAATCCAGTCAACAAAACAGAATCCAACAATATCAAACTTCATCTCTTCAGTTATGAGTGTATCCTGAAAGAGCTTCCAATTTTGACATCATATTTTTAGTTTGATTGGTGAAGATTTACTTAATAACAACAGGAAGAAAAAGCAGATGTGTACAGAGAAGAAAAGTGCAGGTGGCATATAAAGCCTAAATTGTCAGAGTAAATTTAGGGGTTGGAAATTGACTGTCTCACCAAAACATTGTGAAATTATTATTCTAAGTATAACATCTACTAATAGAACAACAACGACAGTAATAGAATTATGCATAAATGCAGTCCCCTGGTAAATCTCTTCCTTGCAGAAGCAAAGGTATCTATAAATACACACAACTAAATCTGATATAATGATGCCTGTGTCTGATGCCTGTACCTTCACAGAAAATGATACCCAGCACTAGGAAGGGCAGCAGTTGATCTGTCAGCAAAAAAAAAAATACTCTGAAGGACTAACAACTCCAAAAAAGCCAAATGAACAAGACTAGGCCGGCTTCCACCAAATCGCTGATGCAGCCTATGGGAATTACTGTCTGTCAGAAAGTGAAACCTTTGACCATGACTCTCTGTCCATAAATAGTGCTTGACCCTTATTTCTCTTAGGCTCAGGAAGATATTTCCACTCTGCGAGAGTCAGTGAGACACAAGGAAACATTTTCAGGCTCTTCAACAATGCCTCGTGCCCCAAGGCAGGTGGGGGATACAGCTTGCAATGCAGCTTGGAAGATGGATTACAGTGCTCTGAATTCACATATATGGTACATTTAATAGCAAACTATGTAGAATCCATTGCATATCATTCCAATTTTCATGCTATACTGGCTGTTTTTAAAAGAACTGGGTATTGACTTGGCGCCTGCAAATGTTGCATATTCACTTAAAAAAGCTTTCATTCATTTCATTAAGCGTCATGGTGATTCTACTATGTGGATTTTCTTCTTCACAAAGACCAAAACACGGGTTATTTTTGGTAAAATACCTCCCAATAACTATTTATCCAGACATTCATGGTCCCCAGATGGTGAAACCCAGTGGTTTTTTAAGTATATCAACATCACAATGAATTGGCAGAAAACTTTGTGCAGACTTTATTGGTTTCGAAATGTCCCCCTCAGGATGAACTGTAATAACCTTGATCGTCCTCACTGGGACAATATTTTAATTTATTCAATACTTTGGTTTACGACCAAATACACAAGAAACTAATAATGATGACGATGTTGATCATACCGCAACCAACAGCTTTAGTATACTTTCCTGGGAAATATGGCCTCAATTAACTACTGCTGTCTTAATGGAAATATTGTTGTAATACTTTTTCCAATATCAGTATATTTCAATAATGACTTAATTTGATGATTTTTAGTCACAATGTAGTTGAGGGAATTGCGTAAACAAAAATATGATTTGAGGAACAGTTGAATTATTGCACAGCCCTAGCCATCACCATTTAAAACATACAATCGACACATGAACCCAGGAAGTGAAGAGTAAAACTAAATGAAATGGAAACAAATGTTTAAATGGAAACAAATGCTGTGATACCATGTGAACACCGTAGTCAATTTCTTTTTCATGTATATTTTAACTCCTGGGAGTCAGTTATGGACTTTTCCTATTCTTTTGTATTCCTAGCCATCACGGCTGGGAGTCCAATAGCATTCATATTCACAAACGCAGATGTAGCCACAAGGGGATATTTCTGTGGCTCTTTGGACCCTACAAACCCCTGCTGTTTTAATTTGGAGAAAATCTGCAGGAGAAATAGAAACTGAGAGCGAAAAAAATTAAATTCCAACAGATTTCTATTGTTCATCACATTTCCTTTTATTACTCTCTTTCTCTCATACCTTCTTACCTCTTTTCTTGCCTGAACCGCCAACACATGCCAGTATAATCTCACAGACACACACACACAAACACACACGTTTGGGCACATGCACGTGCACACACACAGAGTATTCGCATCCCTTTTTCCTTTGTTTTCTCTCATTCCCGTCACGGTTTGGGGAGCAAATGAGTGCAGAGAGATCAATTGAGAGGAAATGGGGGAGTTCACCCCATATCTGATTCCCTCTGTGATTTATTAAATTTGCCATTGTTCCAATAGGAGCGGCCCAGTCCAGCTTTCTGGAAAAGCTTTGACAGCAATGCCTCTGGAAGTGTGACAGGTACATGAGAAGAGTGTAAGAGGTTAGACAGATACAAAGAAAAAGACAAACGTGTCAGAGAAAACAAGGGATTCAAACATGAATGGAGAGTGGCTGAGGGGGGAATAGATGAGGTCGGAGAGGTGTGAGGAAGAGAGGGTTAGACAATGGGACGCCAGGGGTGCAGAAGGAAAGAAAAAGGAGACGATAGGGAAGAGATGCAGATAAGAGAACTGGGATAAATATAGAGAGAAAAAGGAACATTAGCTGAAAATATGAAAAGAAGATGGATGGGAATTGAACAATGGGGAGGAGAAAGTGATCAAAAGGAGGAAAACTACAAATGGGAAGCATGAGAATCAGCATGCATTAAGAGCAAAAGAACAAAATAAACATGAAGGAGAAAATGACAAATTAGTCAAAGGATGTTGATACAGAGGGGAAAAAAGGATTGTGAAATCCTGAAGCAGTTCAGCAATATGGCTGATCTCCATTCACTATGTGGGCTTTTGACTTATAGAGTCAACAAATCTATGATGTCATATTCAGAAAAAGAGTTGAAGACATTACCACAGTCTTAGTCATGGTGGAAGAACAGTGTGACTGAGCTGGGGTTGATAAACTTCAAAAACATGTGACAGGAAATGAAAGAGATGGACGCTGGGCCAAAATGGGATACATTGTATGTTTCACTGTTTCTTTTTCTCCTGTGATGATTGCAGAGTCAGAATACAATACATTGTCAACTGAAAAGATTTCAAGACATCTACAGTACAAGACTTGGAATACAGAGAAAAAAACTCTGCTTTTCTCTCATCTCTCTGTTTTTTATTTTGTGGGATTTTAACATTTACTGTCTTATAACTTGTCATACCCAGCTGGTAAAAAGCATGTAGTGTCCCATCTTTAGTCAGACACTTCTTTCCGCTCACTTTTGCCTGCCCTTGTATATTTTAAGGCCTCTGCTGTTTGCAGACGAGCAAGAATAAAGTGCTATCTATAGCATGGCTCTTGCCATGGGCCAGAATAAAATATGGATGTGTCTCCCCGTGCACCGCCACCTGAACATTACAGGCCAAGCTCTGACCTCCAACTGCTCCAGACAGACTGAAGCTTCTGACTGATGATCACAAATGAGCCCAGGTCCTGAGGATCTAAGAACAGATTCCAACATGCAGTATAAGCATGTTTTAAATACATTTAAACTGCTGTGGAGCTGCAAGACAGTGACTCAAAAATGCACAGGCAAATTATTCTGTGCGTGAATTTTTAATAAGTAACAATACCACTGTGACATGCAGCCTATTTCTGGGCGGAAACGCCTGTAAAACTGTAAAACCTGTGAGCAATGTTTTTTCAAGCAGACTGTGGAAGGCAGAGTAGTAGCTGGAGACAGTGCGTAAATCATGATAACAACTTTCAAACAATCTCTTTCAGAGTGTCACAGTTCAAGATGCACTGCAAAAAAAGGCATGATTCTTTATTAAGACCTATTAAATATATATGACTTAGGTGACTTTGTATTTGGCCCAGTGCAGTCGTAAAAGATTCAGGGAGCAAAGATGACATGCGGAATAAAAATGCATGCAAAGACACTTTCTCTCACACACATGCATACCTTTGAAGTATGCTGAGCAGCAGAAAAAAGAGGCAGATAAAATAAAAAAAAAAGTGATGGAAAAATTAGATCTTTCACAGTGAGTGGCATCCTTTGACTAGCGTTCAACCCTTCCCAAGATGAGTCGTAGGGCATGTTTCAAGTGTCATCTTAGAGAACAAGGCAGGAAAAAATAGTCTCTCAATATGCTGCTTGGAAATCAAAACAACACTCTCAAAGAGGAAGAACTTGTGACACTGAGCATAAGCGCCATTTTTTTAGGCATGGCAGCCAAATGTTTGAGCTGCTGTTGATGCTCTTGACGCCTTGGTTTTTTGACCATTTCACCAATATCCAAAGCAATGTCTCATATCACATGGTTATCACTGATCTTTGGTGTGATGATGGACATGAGCATCATACTCGTGTGAGGAGAGTGAGTACATTTCCTCCAGAGGGCCACTGACCTAATGAACTCACTCCACAGTCCTCAGGGGAATCCCTCACTTTGCAACAAACACTTCCCAAGCATTTCTTTCCCTCAACATTTAATTGAGTGTAAGAAGTGTTTTTTTTCTCTCTCTCTGTTTAGATCCTGAGGTGCTTTGGAGAGTGTACCTACACAGTTTCAAAAATGGGGATCTGGTCAGTGAGGACATCCTGTCTATACTCAGAGCAGGACTGTAACTGCTTAGCTGTTACATCTCTAAAAGGCTTAGCTTCCGCATACTTAGTAGGCTAGTGATTTTGGTCAAATCACTGTGCTTCTGTTCCTTCTCTGGTCTTTTTTGTCTCTGTGTCTGTGCAGCTTCTTGAAACTTTGAACATCATGGGCAAGGTGACCCCACTGGACTCGACAGACAAGTGGGATTGATTCCTGACATCCTCCACAGCATCTTCAGTGGTATCTTCTGCCCATCTGTCTACAGGGGGTTTGTGGAAGACAGTCTTTGATTTTTCTTAACTTTTGAGACCACATGGAAAGATTGCAACATACTGTTAGAGGACAAAATGTGTCCCAGAGACTCTTTATTTTTTTATCAGAACTTCCACTACCTGAGTTCCACAGAGTTCTATTACTGTCAGAGTCAGTCTGTTCCAGAAAGAATTACGAATGTAAGTGTGGAAGAAGGAAGTCAGATCAAGACCATTCAAATATCTATGATTGTGATTTTATCATAATATTATCAATGACAGTAGGGAACAAGACATATAGGATGTATAATTATGGGGAAAACTTTTAACAGATTCCATAGACAACTAACTGGTAATATTAAGAATTATTTGCAGATCTCGCCAGAGTGTCACTGAGGAATTTCCGGCACATGTAGGAGGGGAAATGAAGCAGAAAAGGCATTATACAAATATAATTACGATAGGGTGCCAATTTATCACACCCTGCGATAATTTATCACACCCAGAAACAATCCAGTTAATTTAATACGCCGCAAGCAACGGTATTTTTTCTCCTACAATTGCATATTGACCAAATGCAGACAGGGGAGAACAACAGGGGCTCTAAGATGGTTATTCAGTTGAATGGTGGCTAAAACATATTTGCCTTACAATGCACAAGTAGAACACAGGCTTGGAGTACAACAGTACCAGAGTAGTTCATTTTAGCTGTGCTCGCCATCAAGAGTGGCCGTCTTCTGAAGTCGCGGTGCGCAAAGATAACATTACCCTGTGCATGAATGGGACAGACTGTCTGGTGGCTTTATGATGAAATAACAAGATGTGTTCTAAAGTTATTATTTGTTGGTAAATGGATCAGTGTCTTGATATTTTGCAATTTTCTCATGTTCTAACTTTATTTTGGTCAAAAACAAACTCAATATCAACCGCAAACAAAGCTCATTGTTTGATCTCCATTCCTTCTCTTTTAGTTATAATTAAAGACACAGTATAAATTATTTAAAAAAAAGGATCCAAGCATGAAACTGTGACGCCTATTAGTCTGCTTTTTTTATTAGATGCTTTCTTTTGGTTTATTCTGTTTTCTTCCCTGAAGTAAGCACATTCAAATATTCAAAAGATACTTGTCTGTGTGAACAGTTCGAATAAGAAGCATAATCACTTTAATGAGCTAAGAGCCTTTTTAAAAAGCCTTTTTACTTACTGGGTACTGGCACCGAGGAATTGAAGGATATTTTGACCACTACATGTGGGTGAGCAGGCCAAACCACATTTCAAAACAACCTCATAAAGATGGAGCATGAGTTGGTATGTGATCGACCCACATTGATCCGGCGTGGCCTTGGTGCTTACGAGCCCATTTCTACAGACATGTCTTATTCATTCATTTATTTATTTTCAGCGTGCCCCTGACAAAAGGCCTCAGAGGTTTCAGATTACTATAGCTTAATTTTTCAGCGAGTTGCTATACCTGGACTTCCCGGTCGCCACTGCCCATATTTGATTCACGTCCTTTTGGCTTTAAACGATCTCATAAGCTGTCGTACTGTGCATGGAGGAGTTTGCTCATTTTGTGCTCCTTAGAAACTTCCTGACAAACACAATGCACTAGAGATTGCAGTGGCTATGATTGATGAAACTGACACTGGCTGTTTTCACACTGGAGTGGGCAAGAGGGACCAGAATTTTATGATGTATTGCTTAAAAGAAACTGTCAGTTCAGTTCACATTCCTCCACTTTATTGTCTTTGTTTATCTTTTAGCATGCAGCCGACATGCTTGGCCATGGTCATGCATTGATATTTGTGCAAGCTTGTACAGTACATATGCTGTGTGTGTGTATCTTTAAATCTTCTTATTCATCTTACTTAATTGCCCTCATTGACAACACACAGCTTTACTGCTTTTCCCGGGGTAGGGCAAAAAGAAGAATGGGGAAGTCTTTGTAATTAACTCCCATCTATTTATCATGGGGAAGGATGACAAGCCTGATTCAGTATTAATCAAAACATTACCCTGAGCTAGCTCGAGTGTGCCAAGCTGGCAGCGATTTCTCATCAATGATGTCACATTAGCGATCTAGAGCTTGACACTGGATTATTACTCTCCAGTCATGAGTTCAATTAGAGCTCAGTAAACACTTAATAAACTCGGTAATGACAATGGTCATGTGGATGAAGATACAGTAGTTTTTTGTTTGGTTTTGTTTAGTTTTTTTTTATTAAAAGCTGCTTAATTTCTCTTGTGAGTAAATCTCCCACAATGAAAGATTTTAGACTTGCACTGTGGAGATCATTACCACTGTAAATCTAAAATAGTCTGACATTTTTTTGGCCACATTTTCCCCATGGTCATGACTACAAAAACACACACAGCTAGATAATCAGATGATTCATCCGCACAATGACCTTGCTTTCCCCAAGGCCAGTAATTAAGACTCAGACTAAAAAAAAAAGAAAAAGGAATTGCTGTCGACTGGCTAAATCACACCTCTGCTTTACTTGTTTAATCTGCTGAACTTCTGCAACACTACATTGTTTACTCAACTCTTCCCTCTCCTGTGCTTCAGCTGTAGACAAATGAGGAAGAAGAAACAAACCCTATGCAGAATCAGTGTACTGTAGTACTGGGGGTCTGGAGGGAAAAGTGAGCTTTTTTGTTCTGCTTGTAGTGCAGAGTGGCTCCACTGGGGGTGGGGTGGGGAATTTAAAACTCCACGGTAGTAGCTAGGGATCTTTGTGAAACTCGGCATCTCTCTTTTGTTTATTTTTAAGCAATATTTAGTTACACATTTATTTCCTCAAAGCTGTAGAATCTAAGTATCTTTCAGAAGATTCTCAGTGGGTTACATATGGTGCCCAGGGCTTTGTCTGTGTTAACCATAGAAAATAAATACCCAGTAATTGCATTCAGTAGTCTTTACAAACAACATAATTTCATTGAGAGGAATAAGAGGCACAACAGGACAGCCTTTCGCAACAGTGACACGCTTAACCAGTAGAAAGTTTAATTTATGTGCAAAGTTTGTTATCCCCCCCATTACCTACCATAGCATGATGCTCATTGATAATAGACAAACCATCACAATAATGTAATAATGTCATTGGCCATTTGTTGCATTAGTCAATTTAACTCTCCAGCAAGAGCTGCTCAGGAGAGGAACATCACTTAGAGTGCCGACCACCAAACCTAATACAGCTAAATTGTAAAGTCTCACTTCCAGCATTGTGCATCAGGCAGCAAATGCTCACTTATTTATATTAAAAGTGCAACAGACTGCACAGACCTTCCGACTACAGCGTAGAATTAGCACATACAGCCTTAATTAGTTTGCTCTTTCAGTTAGTAGAGTATTCAATCAAAGAATAATGTGACCTTGAATTATGCTTCCTATAAGTAATTAACAGTGAAGGAGAAAATGAAAACATTACTGTATTGTCAGTGGTTATGTCAAGGTCATAGAAGGGGTTGAGGAGAGCAATTCATGGGTATTGGATGGATTTTTTTTGTTTAGTTTTTTTGTTATTGTGAAGATTAGTTCAGTGGCTTCAACAGTGCTTCATGTTGACAAAGCAATGGTGTGAATTATCAGTTGTGTCATGCCTGAAAAACATATTCCGCTTTATGTATATATAAAGGCAGGGTATAAATGGACAAATTTCAGAGCAACTATTCACACGCTGCAGCCAGGGACCAATCAAAGAATGGAAGCCAGGAAGAAATTATGTCCCTTTTTACAGTGGACACTAATAAACCACAATACAATCTCTTTGGCTTTTGTCCTGCAGACACACACACTGAGCCTGATGCCTGGGGCCATTTCATCCCAGAGGGAGGATGCTGTTGACCATCCAGAACAACGCATTAGCAACATTAGCTGTATATCACCTTCTGCCATTAGCTGAGCTGCCATTAGCTGTGGCTCCACTCCACAAAAACAAACAATCTACATACAATCTCTGGCTCTGCCATGAATTGCTCTCTTTTTAGAATTACAAATTAAGATCTTGTTGTATGTGTAGTTATACATTTTCATTCAAATGTGAACAGCTCTACTAAATGTTTTGCTTTTTGTTTTTTGGACACATAAACAAAACTGCATTACAGATCTGTATTGGCCATTTGCAACATTTTGAATTTTCAGTGAGTTAGTTTTTGATATATCCATCAGGTTTCATTTTTTTCTTGATCAAAGAAAACAACTGACAGAAACAAGAAGGCAGATGGCCAGTGGGTTGATGTGACCAAATGCTATGTATGATTATTGCCCACATTAGATGTTATTTGCTGTAGTTATACAAGATAGAAATTGCAGCTGACAACACACTAAAATAGAGGCAATATGGTCCCATAATTTGCGAGTGTAGTCGGAGCTGTACAACAGGCACGTGAGCTGTGGAAAGCATTGCACTTATCTTGATTCAATAAGATAAAGGTGACAATACTTCAAGGAGAGAAAGCGTCTTAAGTTCAAAACATTTTATAGCTACAAGACAAAAGGAACCAAATAATTACCACTCCTCTAGACTCTGTTACTGAGAGTGCTTCATTCTTTTTGCTACCTAAAAATTACTTTTACAGGCCATAGAACAGGTAACGTAGCAACAACAGCAACAAGGTGCCAGTAGTTATTCTATTTATCTGCTGAGTCCACAGTTTTACACCAGAGTTTATAATCGGTTTTGACCTGCGATTAAGATGTCACACTTGTTTTTCTCCATTTTTATATGTTCTCAAAGAAATATAGACCAATATTTGAGGAAAGTAGTGCTATCTGCTTTATGTGTCCACAGCTCCTCGCAGGCACATAAATGCTGCAGTTGAGATGTTCCTTTTTTTTTTATCTCAAAGACACCAAGCTCACGATTTATTACATTGTTGTTAGCTTAAAAGGTCCTATATTTTACACTGTTATGGTGTTGATATCCATAAAAAGGTACAGTATATTTGTGCTACCAAAACCATCTCAGTGAAGTTTTAAATCTCATCGCTCAGGTTCTGTCTGAAGCTCAATTAATGACAGGTTGGTCAGCCAATCAGAAGTGAGGCTCAGAGCCTGGTTTGTTGTGACATCATAAAGTTATGGAAGTCCCGATCCTGAGTACAATTTCATAGTATGGACTGTGTGTATTTCTCTGTGAAATGACTGTGTTGATACACTCACAATTTTACACCCAAAGTAAATCTCTATAGAACACATAATACCAGTAAGATTTTAGTGATAGTAGGACAGGTTGATGTTAGATGAGGAACAGATACAAGTTAAAACTGTAATGACAGATCGACCTACATATCAGAGCTACATTCGAACCACAAGACAGGTATGTAAAATGATTGCTGTCTGATAACCGGTCCCTGAGCGCTCGTCACAGAACTAAATTCCCAGCCCTCCATTATACAGCTGATTTACAGTCCTGCTGCCCAATGCATTCCCACAGCCGTGGGAATCGTGCTAAATAATGAGATTGACAGGCCTCATTTGTTTGGTTGTCTGTGTAACAAAAGCCAATGCCATGCACAACCCTGTGAGGCATATCCATAATCCCTGGGGATAATACTATTGAGTTTAGTTGAAAGGGGTTATCTGTCAGCAAGGACAGACGGATAAAGGATGAGTGGTATTTGGAGAGTTTTGGGATGCCAAGCAGCACAGGACAGGTGGGGCAGAAGTTAATCGTCCTTGTATTCAAATGTCACCACTCTATGCAGAGTACAGATGGATAGGCATAAGCGTCACATTAAATGGTTTGTGTGCCATGTATTGGAAAATGCCAGATGTTTTGGGGGTAAATAGAAGGATTTGTCAATTACTTTATTTAAAAAAAAAAGAAAAATATTGGGATATTAGTGATTTTCATACAGAGTCCTGGTGTAATACCTTGAATTGGGTTTGATATTACCTGCACTGTATTTATTTGACCTCAAAAATGAATATGAAGATATTCATGAGTAAAGGTGAAATCTGCTTTTCAATGTCAAATAGAAAAGAGCACAGCAAAGAGGGAACTTCATTCAGATTTGGAATTTCTTGACAATAAACATGTAGGCACCTCACAGAAGCCTTGTTGTAATTGTCACAGTCACTTTGGCTTTGCTATAGTGCCGACTAAATGTGCCTTTTGCAATGCACTACAGCCACAGCTAGCACTATCAGCATCAGTGTGAGAGGGTGAAAGACTGTACATACTGTTTTTGGATGTATGTGGCATGCCATATCCAGAAATTGACTTAACCTGAATTTATTTTGTCTTAATTTTGTAAAAAGAAGAGTAAAATTTGATAAATTTTATTTTACATATGACTCATACAGTATGTCAGTTTACTCAATGTTCCATCCAATGCTGTTTGTGTTGTTGCGAAGTGTGTGGGCGTTTGAGCTACATGTTGCTGCTTACATCCTGTTTACTTGGCTCACTACTTATTGCCATTTGGGGACAATTAGCGCTTTCTTGTTCTGTTGTAACAAAGACATATATTTGGTCGTTAGCCAAAGAGACAGGCTTGCGCTGTAGGAGCTGTGACCTCTCTGCCCTCTGCATCACTTCTCTTTCCCCCCAGTGTCTAATCCCACCATTCTGCCTCTCCACTGGGGAAGGGAACAGAAATTAACCTCTATTCTGCAACAATTTTCTGTTTTTCTTTTTTTTTTCTGGTCTGGTTACAGTGGAATAAATAAAAGGATAAAACAGCATGCCAACAGGCACAGCCTCGTGCAACCAATACATGTAAGTGCATCCTAATTATGAGAAGACAAATATTTTTTTTTTTTTTTTTGTCTGTGTTAGCCAAAACATTTTCAATTTTGCAGTTGACAAAAAAAAAACACTCATAACATCTGTGTAAATAAGGCTGGTGGCCACTTAAAATTGATTTTTTTTTTTTTTAAACATATTTTTGTTGAATTGGTTTGAACATTTGAATGACAAAATTCAAAGAATGTGAAAATTATCATGACAAGAAAGTAGATTCTACTGTAAAATTGAAATCGGGCGTTTGATTTTTAGGATCATTACCAGCTATATGATAAGGGTCAGAGACTATGAGCCAATGTTAACATTTGTTTAAACATGGTACATACTGCATGTGTCCTCATACAGTATGCTTTATCCTCCTTTCAAATATGGGGTGAATGTTAATAAAATGAAAGTTAAACATAATTGGTTTTCTCTGCCGCAGAGCTGCAAGTAAAGCCTTCCTATCACCATCTAAAACACAGATCTGCAATGTACTCAGGACAAAATGAAATAATGTTAATACTATGAAATGAAAAATTTGAACAAAGCATTAATCAGATTTATTTGCCTATTTTCCAGTTTGAGAAGCACATACTGCTGTTAACAGCTTGTGTAAATGCAGTTATGGAGAGTGATAAATACAATAGGAGCAAGAGAGCTTTTCCACAAACTCCATGCATAATTCACTGTGACATGAATAACCAGGGCACCCTCCAACTCCGTCAGCACCTTTCAATTATTTAAGTCCAGCTTTGCAGGAGAGCACCCCAGGTTCAACAGGATATGATACCAACTAATGCTTCTACAAAGCTTGAGATCCTTACTGCAGACAAATCACCGCAAGTTGCTGGTTTTATTACTAATGGCAAGGTAGAGTTTTTTTTTTTCCCTTGAAGACACCTGACTATGTTCAGTGAGGGTCAAGAAGCCTCTCTCCTACACAGTCAGCATCTAATTAACTAGTTTGATGGCTTCTGTCACTGGATCTTTACATTTTACATTACATAATATGACACTGCATTACATTGCTTGTAGAGTCAGTGTCTATGGCAGCTGTAAAGGGCCCGATGGCTATGAAAGATTGTAGAAATTGTACTTAATACAAGTATATTCAGTGGTCAATCCAATGCCAACTCAAAGCCTTATGGAATACAGGAAGTCTCCTCGTCGCCAGTGTGAAACGATGATGTGAGTCATACAAAACTGCTTATTTTTTTTACAAAATGTAAGCTGGACATGCTGTGCTATCAAGAACATGGGTGGGCTGGCAAGAGCCAAAGTGAACTGTCCAGGCTGGGCCATCTGGGGAGCTGGCACTGAGAGCCTCCACGGATGTACAAATCATGCTTGCAAAAGCAGGACAGCTACCACTGAGCACAACAGATTTTCTGTGACAACTCAAATTAGTTTTTCGGGTTTTTTTTGTTGTTGTTGCATGTTTAAGAGACAACCAGCATCATGCCATTTATCTTACAGCTATTGCATAATTAATCTCCATCATATATACTGTATGGTGTTGGAATTTCCATAATAAATGGTTTTTCAAGGGAAATCTAACAAACCTACCTCGTTTGTCAAAGTTATGCTTAAGCATGTCCTCGTCCTTGCACATCATGTCTGTGTGTCCTCCGATGCCAATGTTTACTCCATAGTCGTCATGCACTTTTCCATCATTCAGCTTGTTGTGGAGCTGGTTGGGTGTGGAGTTGAGCGAATGCCCGCCCTGGTCATCCTCATCACAGTCGTAGTCATCGAGGATGGGGGTCTCGCGGATGGGCATACCGATGACGGAGCTGCCGTGCTGGTGAGCGTTGCGGGTGCCCCGGTAGCTGTCGCGGCCCTGTGGCCCCAGCAGGACCGAGGGGATGTAATGGATCTCGTGAGTGGCCTCAGTGCTGGCGCTCTTCTGGGGTATGCGACGACGCTTGCACCATCGGTGGCGGGTGTACAACACAAGGGTGAAGAGGAGGATCAGGAGCAGGAGGGCGATGAGGCCTCCCTGGATAAAAGCAGAAGAGGATAAAAAAAATAGGGAGACTGTAAGAGAAAAAGACTCAATACAAACAGCGTAAACAAGGATTTTACCTCCAACAGTAACAATTAAAATCACTGCTCCATTGCCAGTCGAATGCCAATTAGCACCATTTGGAATTAGCAGTCAATGGAGGTTTTGCAATCAGCACTTGGATGTGCGAGTTCTTTTAGCAAAATACAGCTACAATAACTAATTTGTGCCTAAGCTATAGTCCAAGTACATCAAATATACAGCAATTTATTTAGTGAGTAAAACTTAACAAGCTATGTTAAATGCATATACAGTCTCTAGACCCTTCATAAAATACCAACTGGTCTGCTGTGTAATATAAACCAGTTTACAGCAGAGTTATGAATGAGGGGTTGGTTCTATGGTCTAAACTGGCTCAAATAAGGAGGAGAAAATGAATGTTCCTTTGTTCCACAGACAAAAGAGAGCCACTGAACCCAGTTTCCTATGATCCTTCACATTTTCACACCTGGGTAAGAATCTCACCCACGGATGCCGTTTTCAACAACAATTGGCTAAGTGGGAACTACAGCTGATGAGGTCATCCTAACATAAAAACTGACAAACAGATTCAGGAGATCTTCATCACTGTGTGTTTCTTGAAAGAGTCTTCCCTCCTTTTTCTTGACCAAAAGAGAGACCACGTTAGAGTAATATTAAAGGGATATTTCAACATTTTGGAAATATTGCGATAATCCCTATTGTTTTAGGAGTAGGTTCATTATTTTTAATTGTCAGTGCAAGCTGTTTTTAGACCTGTGGAGCAGAGACGCAAGCTGCAGGGTATTTCCACGTTTCCCTTATCAAACTCATAAAATACACAATCCGACAACTCCAAAACACTCTTGTGGACAAGTTGTGACTTGCACATTCATCACGCTATGAAATAATAATGGAACATTATGAGAGTTGTTTTCGAGGCAAATGCGAAAACGAATCTACATGAGTATTTGCTTCATGTGTTGTAATATTACTTAATTATACATTTTAATTTCATAGCATGGTGAATGTGCAGGTCACAACTTGTCCACGAGTGTTTTGGAGTTGTTGGATTGTGTAGTTTGATGAAGGAAAGGTGGAAATACTGTGCAGCTCGCGTCTCTGCTCCGTCGATTTAAAAACAGCTTGCACCAACAAATAAACCAACAATGTTGAAATGTCCCTTTAACTTAGTTTGCTCCAGTAAGTTCTGGGGACAATCAGTTTACATTTTACACTCCAAGACAGCAGTTGATTTTATTTTGAAGGATTAAAGCGTCCTTTTACTCTATTCTCTCAACATCGACAAACTCTTCCGTTCTGTTTCATCGCTCCAGCTGTAAAGCAGAGACGTGTCTTCACTGGCGAGCATAAGACACAGGATGAACCCACCCTGCGCTCCAGACTAGACTGTGGAAACTCTGGGGGATCACATCCACTTTTACTCATGTAACAGGAGAGATCCTCCTCATATGAGACTGAGGATGTCTGGGTAGATTTGGTTGGTGCTTCTGAAGCCAAATCCTGTGCTATTTGATACTGTTTCATGCTGTATTTGATGTTTGCGCTGCCTGTTTGTTGATGCTATGTTTTATGTTTGAGCACTGCTAGTTTACTTGATGCTGCATGTATTTGTGAAAGCTTTATTTAGTGAAGCTGTGTGAAGCTTGTTGACTGATCTGACTGGTCACTCAGACCCGCTTCAGAAGCAGCTTTACTCAGTTGAGATTTACATGCATCTATCCATTTGTTCTCTCCCTCTCTGCTCCTCTGATATACAAACATGGGATGACCCTGCTGAAAGCCACAAGCCAAAATGCGTTGGTCTGTCAATAAGGCCGGTCGACTTACTGCAAAAGCTGCTGGAGTTCTGACCTCTTCTGATATACAAACCACACATACACATACAGAAGGATGCAGTGGTTGTTTTTCCACTCTTTTTACCAGTTCTTCAACTCCACACAACCACATTGCTCTGGATCTGATCCCACCATCTTCTTTTCTATTCTCTCACACCAACAAACACTGTGTGCTCCTCCAACATGACCCTTTTTTTGGTCAGGTTTGGACCAAGTTCACCATTACGTCACCTTCCCATGTTACCACACACAAACACACTTGCATACTCAGACAGTTGCACCATCAGTTAAGTCTTACAGCGGTGTTTACTGTTACATCTGAGCTGTATTTGCTGTGTGTTAATAATTGCTGAAAGATAATAAAACCCTGTTATACTGAAACAATAACTGCTCTTGGTTATGTGTGTGAATGGTGTGTTAAAATCAGCTTCTGCCATATTTCCTCAAGGCTTTTGTCACTTTATTAGTATGGTAAACCTTCTGTAATCACATTGCTGATGGATTTATATGTTAATAATTTCACTTGTTCCCATTTGTTATGATTAATCAAATTCCTAATTACAGTAGATTAAATACATGTATTCTAAATCATTGAGACCAGATCAATTAACTTGCTACCTCCAAAAGAGGGTGGTGACTAACTTAAATATCAATTAACATTGTTATTTAAAGCAGAAGTGAGTGATATATTTGTGTTAATATAAGTCTTAAATAGTTATATCTTCCGACAGCAATCACTTACATAGAGTGTTTGGACTGAAACACGGGTCTCTCAGTCCCTCTGCTCTGCTCTGAGCCGAAGAGAAAACATTTATCGTATCCTACAGTTTTTATCCAATGAGGAGAGAGAACGGCATGCAGGGCTGTGTGTGCAGCCAAGGAACGCCGTGAATGTGGTGACGTAGCGACGAGGACTGTTATGGTGCGTTCAAGGAAACTCGTATTTTTCCGACCGTGAAGTGGTACCAGTTCGATCTGGTACGAGTTCACCGGTCGGAAGTTACGAGTGGCCGTTATAGTGACTTTCACCGGTAAAACAGGTCGGAAAAACACGAGTGGGTTGCCTGAAACGCTACAAAGTCGTAAGTTGTGACTTGAAGCTGTAATTTACGATTTCAAAAGCCTGCCTGGAACGCAGCATTAGCGAAAACGACCGGATCACTCACTTCTGCTTTAACGTTAATACTATCAATATTGTTCATTTCCAGTAGATCAAAATAACTATAAGTTATAGTTTAGGTCCTTTCTTTCAAGTGACTTTTTCCCAGCTTTAGAAGACGACGGAAGTTGATGAAGATTAAAAGTATTTGTGAAAATATTCTGAAAGAGGAGGAAAGACAAATTAATCGTAGGGCATCCCAGTAGCAATGATGACATGAGCAAGTAATTAGAAGGTAGGAAGGATATGGACACACACTCACACACGCACACACAAACACACAGTGATATTGCTGTGCAGCATTTTGCATTCTTCTTTTGCATGCTCAAAATCAGCACTTTGTTAGCTTATGGTGCATTCACTGCAGTCACACATAAAGTCAGCATCTGGACTCGTTTACATAGATGGGCACATAAGATATACCACAATAAACCAGTGGTGCACGTGATATGATGCAAATCTGTACAATTATATGATAGAGCAGGGGATCCCAAAGTGGGGGTCGGGACCCCCCCGGGGGGAGGTGAGGCACTGAGAGTGGGGTCGCAAGATGATTTTCAGAAATCAAATAACATTTGAAAATGATTTTAAATACTGAATTTCAGCTGTAATTGTTAAAAAGATACAATTAGTTAAAATTGAAAATAAAACCATGCAAATAGATTTTCCTCCCTTATCTTTAGATGCCTATAGATTGCTTCTGACTGAGGTATTTGGCTTTTCTTCATCTAGCTATACTGTAAAATCAAGGCTGCTCTGTTCCTTTGTGTCATTATGTCCGTGTTTGGATACGTCAATTAGTGCGTGGGCTTTGTGTGTGTGTCACCACCGGGGATAGTGGGCTTCGTCAGTCAATGGCACCGTTACTTTGTTGGTAGCGGGCTGAACAATTTGGGAACCCCTGTGATGGAGCACAACCTCAAAAGTGACCATGAAGTTGAGTCACGACCTCTTGACAATATTTCAATGACTTGTAGTTTGATTAACAAACTGTACACATACTAGATGTCAAGAGTTCTTTCTACTGTGCCCGTTCCTTATGTTAAGTCTCACAACACATTTTCAGACAGCAGCCAAGCAGAAATTCTTTCATTTGTAGCACCGCTGCCTCCATGCTGCTTTCTTCAGAGTTTCACACACAGCAATGCGCCAGAGCTGTTCTCCTGTTTTGCCCTTTCTCTCTCAGCGAAGCCTTTACTATGCTCCTGTAAACTCATCAAGGAGCATCACATTTTATCCATGTTCAAGGTTCAGGTTCATTCAATACAGTATCTCGCCATCACTGAAACATCAAACACCTTGGCATGCATGCTGTGAATAGAGGATAAAGTAAATCCATGTACAAAGAGGGAATGGAGAAAAAGAAAGGGAGGGCGTGACTTCTCCTTTGATTTTTCACAATGGCATCCGATAGGTGAGACGTGGCGTTCGACTCTGAAAGAAATGGCAACCCGGGGGATGATGTATTTGTGGTTGTCAAGCCGAAAAATGCGGCATCAGCACTTTTTGCGAGCACATACACATACATGCACAAAACTTCGGCTACAGTGAATGCATACACACAGACACACACACACACACTAAATCACGACAGAATAATAAATAAAAACCACAAGGGGTCATTCATCACAACATTTAAAATTCCATCTTCATGAGGAAAAACAAACCCCTTTCAAATTATAACTCATGCACTGCTGGGTGTCCATAAATCACAGTATGCTGAGAGGAGAGGCGGCACAGAGACGAGTAGTGCCACGGACAAACTTGTTCATTAATCTCCTATAGGATGGCAGCCTTGCAGAAATGCACTCCCGCAAACTCCCCTCAGCCCCGAACTTCTACATTAATTCCTCCTGAAGAATAGCAAAAACATATGAAGGCTTATGTTTCATTTTAGCAGCAGAGTGATAATGGAGTGACATTGCGTGCCTCCGCGGTGCCACTGAAAAATGGTGATGTAAAACTGCGAAGAAAAGGCACAAGCTGTTGTAATCTCCGTTTCAAACAGTCTCCCTTTGAACAGACGAGACATCAGAAGAAATATTTTCTGCAGCTAAGTGATGTCTATTTCACTGCTGCTGTAACACATCAGTTGATTGTCACTAAGAATAAAGAAGAAATTGTCAATTTGTCATGGAAATTTCAACAAGTGCAAAAAAAACAAAACAACTTAATTACCCTCCTTGCATTCAAACCTAAACTCTTTACCACGAGGCTCAAGTACACTTGCGGTTAGGCCTAAAAATCACAAAGTGCAATCACTCCCACTGAAAAGCAATACACGTCGCACGTCTGTGTTTGTCTTTTCAATGCCCTCTTAATTTAGCTGCGACTCTGTCACATCAGTGCCCTTAAGAGTTTATCTCTCCGTCTTCCTAATTCATTTCCCCCAAATCCCTTTCCCCACATTCTCTCATGTTTTCCTCCGCACACTTTTCACCATCCTCACTTTTTGTTCTCCGTCTCCCTCTCGATTATTGCCGTGTCTCTCAGTCTCCATTCCCCTTCATGTTTGATCACATCTTTCTTCCACTCTTCAATACAACAGCCATATAAATTCACAGTGGCAGATGTAGCCATGAGGGAAAATGGGTTTTCTGTTCATCTTCAGATCCTACAAATCCCTGCTGCTTTAGTCCTAAGTGACTTCACGGGGAGGAGAGTGGCTGGAAGCCCCATAATTCCACTCTTTTCTCCAGGTTTACTTTACTTCGTGATTATTTTCCTTACCACGCCTTTCTCTTTTCCAATAATGTTCCCCATTTCCCTCATAATCATTCTGCATGTCCTTCTTGTCTTTTTTTTTACCTTTTGTTCTTCTGTCGCCACCCTCCCCCCATTAGCTCGCTCCTGTAAATTCCCCATATTTTTTTTCTGTCGTCCCTGCTTTTTTACCTTTCCTTCCCCCCCTTTCCCTCTGGATCATGTTGCCTCCTTCCTTTCATGTTCCTGTGCCAAGGCTCACTTGCTGCCATTTCATCCCTTCTCACTTACCTCTCATCCTCATTCTTTTACAGATTGGATGCAGAATTTGGCAACAAACATCAGCACTGAATTATTCAACACTTTTGCTAACCTTTTTTCCCCCAACAGATATACAGTAATACAGGCAGCTTAAGATTAAACTATTACCTTAGTTTAGCCATCATCTTTAAATTATATAGAGGGAAGAACAACAGAAGGTTTATACTTTTTGTTTGATGTAGAGGAACCACGACCCGTGGTAATCAGAAAATAGAGAATGGATTTTTGAACATTGGAGAAAGCTATAAAAGTCTCAGTTATGAGAGGAAATAAAGACATTTACAGTTTTTGAAAATACCAGATCATGTGGCCACAGGGACAAATTTACTGTGATGCTTTACATTATTCTTACATTTCATGTATTTCATGAACCTCTGCATAAAGATAAAACCTCCCAATGCAGTTTCAGGCTGGGGGAGAGAAGAAAAAATCAATATCATTATGAAATGTGAGCATAATGCATGGTAATTTTGTTTTCTCTTCCATTCAAAACATGTTAAAGTGAAAAATGCACAACTATGTGAAGGCAATATGTAGAATTTGTTAAGATAGCTGGCTTAGACTGAAATGCAATGCCATTAATACAGTTTATGATAATTTGACATTTGATTTTAGAAACACAATTTAACTAGTCTCGTTGAAGTTTTAAGTGAAGAAGAAGTTAGAATGTGCATAGCTTGAGGGGTTATCAGGTATATTGCCCTAATTTAGACAAAGGTTTAACAGATAACAAATAACTTTCATCATTTGCATTATAAGTAGGCTAGGTGCAGTGTGAAACATCCATCTAATCAAAAGAGGTGTTCAAGTCCCTGATAATTAACCTACATGTTATCCCATCTTTTTATGAGAAATCCTGTTTCCAGGGTGGGATTTCTGACCAGCTGGCTTTGTCTTGCGAGATATATGGTCAACGTTTACTTCAGCAGCATCTTGCAAAGAAGTAGCAGCATGCTGAGTGTGTTTGCGTAGGTGTTGGGCTGTGTTCTTCTCTCCCCATATTTATTCATGCTGTTTGTATCTAATCTCTGCAACGTTAATGTGACTCTCGTTCTGATGGCATTTCTTCTGTTGAGGACAGGAATAGCACTGTCACCATGGATCTCTCAGATGTGTCACCTCTCTTTGGCCCATTGATAGAAAAGCCCACAGTTTGCACATGTCCAGACAGATGCTTTGCTACATTCAAATTAAAAACAAAATAAATGCTATGTTATTTGTAAAGATCAATCATTCTGCATTAATAATCTAGATATTCTTCACTGAAACGATGGTGATGAGACCTAACATCCATGGTAGTTTGTGGCAACTGCTAATAACAAAACTGCACTCACTATATTAATGAAAGTGCAACTCAATGGAATGCTCAAACCACATCAAGCTCTTTAACAGCTAGGAAGTTTTCTGATCAATTGCATTGATCCACGCTTCACTCTTGGTTCGATAGCTCCTGTAGAGGCTTACGGTTTGGAAAAATTGGACTTTCCTTTAATGCACTTTGGCACAGGTTCGACTCCCTTGTGATCCTAATAAGCTTCGCGATGGTGAAACAACACAACTCGGAGCCAACACATCTGACACATGCTCTGGTGGTTTAGCCACCATCTGTCCAGAATGGCAGCAGTGGCTCGCCGAAAACCCAGTAAGCATCCACCTCCTGCTCCAGGGAAAGAGTCGACAATAGAAAGTGGAGTTGTTAGTGTGTTCCTTGAAGCAAAAGCCACTGTGAAACAGTCAGACGGGAGCAAAAGTAGCATGTGATGCGCACATGCTACCACGAAAAAAGACAGAGGGAAGAGACAGGTGACATACCTACCGTAGAAGCATTCACACCCAGTCTGTACCGCATAAGCACAGGTACACACACAATCCAATACATGATGGGCTGCCTTGCTACATGTCTTTAATGGGCTGTTTCTGTGTTCACACCACTGTGTCAGGCAAAGACCTTCAAGGCAGAAGAACACTCAACCTCTCTCTCTGTAGGTTTTTTTTTTCCTGTCACCATCCTTTATTTGTTAAGCTCCCACCCGTGCTTACCTTTTCCCCCACTCTTGGAGTTTCTCTTATCCCTCTCTCTCAGCAGGAAGTTAAAGCGGCATGTGCCCTAGCATCTGCTCCCCATTCTCTCTGTCCAACTACAAGTCACAGCATGAATGACAGGACTTGGCTCTGTGGTTAATGTTTCCACTCCGCTAATTTACCTTGGACAAACTGTCCCTGTCCACTACCTGTGCACATAGAGACATGTGGCACTCAGTGATGTGCGGTGAGCTCTAGGACAGGGTAGGCAGGCGATCACATATCTTACTGGAAGATCCTTCTGTGTGTCTATTGGTAATTGTGAATCTGATGAGGCTGGCATTTCATATGGAGTCCCTCAGGGGTCAATTCTCGGTCCTCTGTTGTTCAACTTGTACATGCTGCGTCGCCATCCTGGGGTAAGACAGAGAGCCGATTAATTTAAGAACATCTCAGGTCTTTATAGGTTTACCACCAGCTGGTTTAATTCTTTTTAGGAGATAAATGTTGGTCTCATTGATTAGTTGTTGGATGTTTGTTTTGTTGTTGAAGAGTTTGTTTGAATGAAAAGTGAAGCTTCATGTGTAAACTGGACAGAAGAGCAGCGCTGCCTTGGGGCTCTATCTGTACAGAAATCACCACCTATAGATCAACAAATAAACGTTTTACAATGAACCGATCGGTCTATAGCTATTCAATTTATTTACAGAGAGAAATTCAGTGCGACGTGGTTGTTTTTTCGTGCATGTCCACGGCGCACAGCTTGGTAGGAAAAAAGGAAAAACAAAATATGTTGGCACATGTGCTTAAGTGGTCTGGAGTGGTCTTGATGGTTTTGATATTCAACCTGCACTTCAACACATGTTTAGGCCTGGGTTTTGGAGGATATAAGCAAGGTGCCTTTTTTTGTGCCAAATTTGTTCTTCACAGGAGAGAAACTGTGTTCAAAGTTTAAAGAAAGCAATTAAAGTAGTCTTTGAATTTAAAGCAGAAGTGAGTGATCCGGTCGTTTTCGCTAATGCTGCGTTCCAGGCAGGCTTTTGAAATCGTAAATTACAGCTTCAAGTCACAACCTACGACTTTGTAGCGTTCCAGGCAACCCACTCGTGTTTTTCCGACCTGTTTTACCGGTGAAAGTCACTATAACGGCCACTCGTAACTTCCGACCGGTGAACTCGTACCAGATCGAACTGGTACCACTTCACGGTCGGAAAAATACGAGTTTCCTTGAACGCACCATAACAGTCCTCGTCGCTACGTCACCACATTCACGGCGTTCCTTGGCTGCACACACAGCCCTGCATGCCGTTCTCTCTCCTCATTGGATAAAAACTGTAGGATACGATAAATGTTTTCTCTTCGGCTCAGAGCAGAGCAGAGGGACTGAGAGACCCGTGTTTCAGTCCAAACACTCTATGTAAGTGATTGCTGTCAGAAGATATAACTATTTAAGACTTATATTAACACAAATATATCACTCACTTCTGCTTTAAATATTATTTCTTTGTGTTTATTCTACACTAATTTGATGATTATACATAAATAAATATTTGTTATAAGCTCAAGTTGTAAGTGTACGAATGCAGTTTATTCATTGATAAATTGATCGCGATTAATTACAGAAAATTGTGCGATTAATTAGTTAATCTTTTTTAATTGATTGACAGCCCTAGTTTTTATACATTTAATATGCTGGGGATGTAAAATTTAATGACACTCTTTTGGTGGAATCGCCCATGTAGAATCTATGTGGGAACAAACTGTGCATGCGCAAACAGCCACATACGCACCGTACTGACAGAAGAGCCAGAGAAGCTCTGTGCCTCTGCTCTGAAATAGAACAAGACGGCGAGTGGCTTCTGCAGCCGCTGCCTGGCCAGAGGTTAGCTCTGTTGAGTCACTTATATTAGACTATGAAAATCACCAAATGCTGACACATTTAAACCTGTGGTAAAGTTATCTGGAATCAAAAAAAAATATTACACCTTAGACTAACTAAATAATTTCATTTTCCCAATCCTTGACAGCCTATAGGCACTGCCCCACCTGGCTCCCCTGACGTCACTGGCTAGTCCAGTCTCAGACATTTGGTGGACAGCGTGTAGGCAGACTTCTATTAGTTTTAGCTTCTTTTAAACAGGATAGGAGATTTTTTTTTCTTTGCACACGTCTGGTGCTTCAATGTAGGAAACTGCTTCCACGGCAATACCAACACACATTAGACCAGAATCATTTGTCACCCCCTCTCCAGCACGGCAAAAGTGTGTAGGTTGCTTTGTGTCAGATCTGTGTGCTTGTTAACAAGGGGTTTGCTCAGTTGCTCCTGTAATATAATAGGGGAAGTGTTTTCAAAACACATGGGGAAAAAATGAGTAATACTTCTATTTGTAAGGTAAATTTTTATGGTGGAAGTGAAATAATCTATTCTTAAGTAACTGGAAATCATTTAAAAACTCCACAGCCAGGCTATGTAAATCACCAGAGAAATTACACTGACCAAAAGCCCGTACCTAATCATAAAATCTGATTACACTGTGATTGAAAACTGAATGAAAATCTCCCACAGCTTAACTGGAAAGCACCAGGTCGACCTTTCCATTTTGTCCCTCTCGCCATGGGAACTAATGCATGTTTCCATCATCCTCTCGCCATCCCCTTTTCCATCACCTTGAGTCCTATCCCTTCATTACTCCGCCTCGCTGTCCTCCCATTTTACATGCCACGATGGTCCATCACACACACACAGAAAAGATTTGAGGGCAGATAATGCCGTATTGAGTCCTGGCCTTGTGAATTATAACAGAGAATTAGGGCTGATTCACTAGTGTGTTGCTTCCACCCACCCGATAGCTCTCTGCCTGGCTTTTTCTAGCTTTAGCCTTTGCCCCACACCCACCACTTTTCTCTCTCAGCCAGCCTAACAATAAGTATGTTTCAGGATCTCCAAGCTTGGAGCCTATTCTGAAGGATGAAGTCTGCATCCATACCATAGATTACAGAGATAAATGACATCTCGGCTTTGCAAGAAGAGTTCTTCACACATTTGTAACACAGCTTCTTTTAAAAAGGCACTGCTGCTTACTGAATATATCTAAGTATAGGTATGATCTATATCTTTATAGATATGTATGTATTGTCTACAGTATATAAGATATATATTTTTAACCTTGATTTTAACCTTCAACTATGTATTTGCAAGTTGCTTCCTATTGTTTTACAATGGCTGTTATTAATGAATTAGTAAAACTACAATCCATTAGTTCAGCCAGGAATAAATGTTTGCATTGATTAAAAAACTACTGTATCCTCCTGCAATGGGTACAGTTTAAAGTGACATGTTACTGAAACAGCTATAACATTGCGGCTCTGTGAGCATAACTATAATTAAATTGTTTCCGCATGATAAAAGATGACATGGGACCTCTGCATTACATCTCATCCAGCTATGGGCAGCATGGCTGATAGTGAACATCGCTATTTACTAAAATCTCCAGGGGCATTCAGTTAAGCAGTTTCCATTACACCACCCAATGGGCATTTCAAAGTCTAATCATACATAAATTTGTTTTGGGCTTCCCTGTGAATGAAAACAGTTATCTTAGTTTACACTTTTCCCAGTCTCTTTGTTTTCCGAATGCATACGGTTCAAGGTAAATTAGACTTTTCTGAATTTTTTAAATTATAAATAAATGGCCTTTGACTGAGTTTTTTTTCTTTCCTCCTTCTTTTCTTCGCTTTTTGCACATTACAAACAAAACAATTAGCGAGCAGACAATACAGAATCCCTCCATGACTTTTATTTGATGTAATTACACTCCATGTATAGAAGAAAAAAAAACAATAATAAAATCAGGCAACTGAATAGTGAAACAAAATAAATCTGTGTGCCACCCATGAGACCATCCCTAGAGGAAAAACATTTTGCATTTCAAAATCGCACATGTTGGGGGGGGCTCTGCATTTAGAAAATGGCTAGCATTTGTCCTCCCCCCTTCCCACCATTGTAATAGAGCCAGGGTATATTTCTCAGTTTAATGACATCCCATGATGCTCACTGTTTGCATGGTAACCAAATATAATTGCCAGTGCTCATTCACCACTGCTTGCTCATTACTGTGGCAAATTAGAACTGCTGGAGAAGAAGAGACTGCGATGCCCCCACACCCTAACACCACCCCACCAGCCACCACTACACTACGGCTCATTTGCTTTTATAAGAGATAAATGATATCTTCACATTGAGGCAGTGTACGCTAACTGCAAGCACACATGCCCTCCTCAGTGACATTTCAGGGGGAGAAATGTGATTAGAAAGGTAATGCCAATATTTGCAGTGGTGTCATAAGGGACCAATACAGGCTTGCTACAGCTGTTGATAACAAGAGGGCCTGGACAATGAGGCCCTTGGGGTGACTTTGATTGAGTAAAAAAGAAGGGCTGAGGAGTGAAAGGTGGGAGCAATAGATTTTTGCCTTTGTAAAGACACAGGCATCAGAGTGCAGACAATGGTGCATACCTGTAAAGAGCAGTGTTTGGGTAAATAATGGTACACACACACATTCATTTGGTTTCCAATTTTGCTCGAAGGGACAGGTTAAAAAAAATGAGTTTTTCAAGGCTTACAAGGTATGCTCATTTTGCTGTGCCATCAGGGGCTATTGTGTAGTATTTAACAGAACACAAAATAAACAAGATTAAAACTGTGAAAAGAACGACTTTGCTCATTGCTGGGTCAAGAAATACCCTTGCTTTGAAATCTGACGGGTGCAATGGAGCTATGTGTGATTATAGGTGTTTTTATGTATTGGAGTGTGCTTGTGCCCGTGTACCTCCATCAGAGGCAGCTGGGGCCTCGGCCCTTGTTATATTCCCTGTCGTTTATCTTGAAGTGAGGCCTTTATTTGTATCTGCAGCTGTCGGCCAAGTGTTACCACAACAGCTTGTGAGAGTAGACCTGTCAGTGAGCGCCAGCCAGCTGAAGGGGAAGGTAGTCTTTGTCCGTTTGTGCCAGATGCAATCAAAAACTCACTTCCCCCCCTCCTTCCTCCTGCTCACCCACATAACCCCCCCCCCCCCCACACACACACATACACACACACCCCACCCCACCTCTGGTCTCCCCCTCCGCCACCGCCCCCCTAACTCATATCACAGGAATGGCTTCCTGCACTTCACCGGCAGCTCCACACCATGTTATATACAGTAGAGGGTTTCTATTGACACTTGTTTTAACCCAGGACCAAGGTTAAAATTCTGCAGGAAACATTTAAATGATTTTTTAGTCAGGCTTGGGAGGAGGGGAAAATAATTAGAAACAAATAGTCATCAAGTAAAAATAACAATGAAATGTATTAGACTGTGTAACACTTCCAAGCCCAATTTTAATAGCACAGATGTTACCAATTAGTGTTTGAGTCATCAGTGGCCCCCAGCAAAAAAACATCTGCTTTAATTTGCACAAAGGCAAGGGTTCAAATATACATTAATGGGAAATTTCCCCAAGACTTAAATCACTGTGCTGCAAGGGGCCATTATAGGAACGGCAAGAATTGAGAAGAATCAATAGTGAGATATAGAAGCAGATGAGGAGATGAGGGGAAAAGCTGCTTATCTGTCTCCTTAAGGTACTTAGTTTGGCAGAGCTTGGTGGTGTTATCTCCAGAGTTCACAGAGGTTACTGAGATACGCAGTGAGGATGGTCTAATTCCAAACGGTAAATATCTCTGATGTGATGCACCAACACAAGGAACAACTCAACTGCACAAACTCATTTGCTAGCAATGTATGTCCCCTGGTTTTAAAACATAAATGTCAAACCTAATAACTCTTGCAAAGGTGAAACTTGGTATTTCGCATGAGAGTGCTAGAGAAAGGAATTGAGATATAAGCCCAAACATCAGTACATGTAGCGAGAACTACAATGGAAATAAATAACATACTGCAAACTATACACTGTATATTGTTATTGACTATTGTTACATACATTTAATACACCTTTTCCATCAAATTAAAACAGTCATGGCCCCACGTATGAACAAGGTAATGAATATGAACTAAAGGAAAATAATTAGCATGTATTCTGTGATACCAAATGGGAATTAGTCATTCAATTATTAAAAATTCTTAATTGATTGACAGACAGTATAAACATGACAGTATTACATTCTAATTGTTAAAATTAAATCAAATGAATGATTGTTTGGAGTAATCATGTCAGGAAAATGATATTTGTGTTTGAATGCAACATTGTATTTTCTGTCACCTACAGTTAAAGTTTGCAAATGCCTTGAAAGTTTGCACTTGCTGCCATTACATATTTCAACCAAAGTCATAAGCCATTTGTGTTAAGCAGAACATGCCTTTGGGCACAAAAATTCAACGTTAGGACCTTTAATGCTAACATTGATATTTTGTTATTGTTTAGATTTTCAGTTGTGTAGCCAAAGTTGGGTTTTGATGTCAACCCAATTTTCATGTCCAAACTAAATATTACATCTGTCCAGTGATGTAACATCTGACATCTTTCTGACTGACACTGATGTCCAGTGACTGCTGAGATGTTGCTGATTGTTCCATTAACGGTGCTCAGTCTGCAGTCTGTATGAGCTGCTTCTTTTTTGCCCTGAACTGGTTGTTTGCGTAGCCTTTAATGACCCAGCAATCTACATCCCCTCTCCACCAATTATGCACATCAGCTCTTTGCAATGACATTATAATGTCATATCAGTCCAACATCTACTCATGCACACACACATGCACACAAACACACATACACACACACACACACACACACACACACACACACACACACACACACACATGCACACAAGAGCACCCAAGAGCGCATGCATGAGCAGTTATTCAATAAACCTCTCCCTTCAGCATCAGACTTTTCTTTTGTTCCCCGAACTCCTGGTCTCCATCGGTAACTGTTACCCAGGCAACAGAACAGACAGAGGGAAGGTGAGAGAATGGGCAGAAGAGATGCGGAAAAAACAAAGATGGGAGAATGTAGTCACTCATACTTGAGTTCTGTCTCTCCAAAGGTAAACTATAAATAGTATCCTCCCTCTTTCACTTGCACTGCAACTGGAAGTCTGAAGAGAACTAATTTGCCTCGGTCAAGACACTCGCCCAGCCAAACAAGTGCTCTATTACAATGCTTTGTATTTTCAAGCATGCGGCAAGCGTGCCGTGTGTGTGTGAAAGAGGGTCGGCCAAACTGTGTATGCGGTGTGCATCAGTACGTCTGTACATGCTTGTGTCTGGGAATTGTTTATGAATATATTTCAAGAGCTAATTCTTAAGAGGATTGTGATAACTTTTAAGTTGTCGTTTTAACAGTTGTAGATCACAATATGTATTAGGATCAAGTCTAAAAAGGGAACTTTTTTTCTACAAACAGGGAAAGTTACATCATAACATCTGCAATTTAAAAAATGTCCTTATCTAGTCACACACAATTACAGGTTGCAATCTAAATATAGTTCAAATCCACTGACCAGCCAATGCCATTCTGTGACAGGGCAAAGCGATGAAAAACTGTTTGTATATTTGTCTGTGTGTGTCACCTCTCTGAAAGTCTTGTGACCTATCCAGGGCGTGCCCTGCTTTTTGCCCGGTGGTTGCTAGGATAGGCTCCAGCCCTCTGCGACCATGCACACAATAAGCGGTTTAGAAAATGGATGGGTGGATGGATGGATGAATACAGCACAACCCATTCATATTCTAAAAGAGGTGAGTGATCCCGAATAATCATGCAGAGGGGGAGAGGCCTGAGCCGCGTGGCGCATGAGGCACATTAATGTGCACAATCACACAAAATGTTCCACATGATGCTCGACAACACAACCAGAGACACACCAAGGGTCTCCTCTTCACTTAAAAAAAAGAAATATACTGTATATATATATATATATTTCCTTCAGGGTGTTAGTAGAGAAAAACAGTGGAACACCCAATACCCCATCTGTACAACCATATAAAACAAGGACAATATCATCCATGGAAAACTGCTGAATCCAGGACTTTCCACAGTGTCCAACAAAAGAGTTGCAGTTGGAAAACCTGTGTAATTCACAAACTTCCTATTTATCCAGTGCCACCTGTGGCCAAAAAACAAACCACAGATGTTGGCTACAGCTACAGAGTTTTGAACCCCACTGGCTCCTGCAAGGTACTGTAGGTATTCTGTACCACAGGACAGTGACTACTGTACTGCCGATGTTTGTAGCAGATTAATAGGTACAGTGTAAGGATGCTATAGAAATCATTTAAGTCTATTATTTATTGTAAGCTGACCCCAGACCATATAAACAAGGCTCACTTGTCTAGTTTAAATGGGGAAATAAATCCATGAGAATATGTTTAATTTTACAACTACTAGATGAACTGCAACTCTGAAAATCTAATCAAGTAAATATAACTCAGTTGTACATGTGGTGCAAGTATTAAAGGGTACAACACGTGCCTATAGGTGTTGGTTGATGTACAGAATTAGAGACAATGTGTATCCTGTTGCAGATAATGTGTGGTCTTCTTACTGTGAATCTGATGCATTTGTGCGATCTGATTAACAAACCAGTTTCATGATATGCAGTGCATCTAAAATGCAAATGGCTATAAATCAATGTGCTCTGGGTTGTTGCCAAATTATATGCAATTAAGCACAGGAATGTAAACCCCTATAGACACTTTGATCAACAAATGGAATAATGCCAATCTGTACATACACTATGTGTGTCAAGGTTCGAATCAATTCAGATTGTGTGACGTGACCCGTTCAAATCTGCACACAGTCCTTTTTCTCTGCCACTCTCATGTCGCAACCATAGCTTGGATCCCTGCCACTGTGACAGTGGCACAATCCTTCAAGCGGCACCAGAGCACCTGACCATGTGTTTAGTGCCCTGCTAAAATCTGGGAACAGAGCAGCCATGAATGAGAACGTTGGGGAGCGGTGCCAGGAAGCTTCCACCAAGAGCTGCTTGTACCGTTCCCTCCCCTATGGATACGAGTAAGATACGGAGCCAGGGCCGAGCAGCACACATGAAGAACACATTGACCTATACAGTGTATACTGGTCTCTAACAAGGTTTCTGTCCTCCTTGTGGACTAATTACAGGAAATTACATTTTTATACTTGCCCCAAGTGTACTACTGGCCTCATATTCACGCCCAGCGTGAGGGCTAATACCTGAATAGACCAGTGTCAAAACATGTGCAAAGAAGGTAGTTACAGTATTTTCAAAAACACAAAGTCTGTCAATGCTCTTGTTTCAGCTTGGGCACAGAGGCCACGGACATTTACAGTAAAGTAATGACTTATCAAAGATCACAGATTTGGCAGTTCATCTTGTTTATGCGAGAAAAAAAAATGGTGCCTTGAACAAATTCTGCATTGAAAAAATAAATTATTTGCAAAAGATAACTCAATTTGTAGGGCAATGACAAATCCAATGAATGGACAAGTGAGTTACTGAAGGAACTGATGACTGAGCTGAGTAGCACATCACTGTGAACACCCCACCTTCATTGTTTCCTAATTGCATCAGCAGTATCATCAACAGTACAGTATGTCACAGCAACGATGGCATTTGGATACAGGAACAATGTAACACCGTAGAGAGGCAGGTCATTCATTGGTTTGATGGACAAGACAGTAACAGTCAGCATCATCACACCCGTCAGACAGTGAAAACATCACAAAGCCTTACGAGCTGACATTATAGCAAGGTTAGCCGTTAATGGGTCATGCAAGGTAAAAGAGTTTCTGCTGAGAGGACACACAGTCTTTCAAAAACACCACAATGACTTCCAGCAAGAACCAAAGGATCTCTGTCTGGAATAGGGACACCAAGGCCCACTCCTGAAACTATGCACATTAAGCATGTCCCTGGTGGATGAGAGGGTCACCCCAATGTGACTGCATGTTGCAGAAATAGCTGTTTTCATGTGAGCACCAAATAGCAGGTATGAAATACCCCACCATCATGGAAGTTGGTGAGCTGCTGGACAAGGATCCCTTTTAAAAATCTATAGTGGTACTAGAAAACCAAAATGGCTAAATTAGAGACTCAGATGCGTGGATGGTGGTTCATATGAGGAATATCCTTTCTGTTAAGTGTGCGTGTGGTGTTTTTGTTTTTTGTCATCTGTGCCAGTCATGGATTGGCCACGCATGCTACACCATGCCAGAGCAGTGGCTCAGGCAAAAAATTAAAGAATAATAATATACAACATTTTAACAGATTGCCTGCTGCAGCGCTCCTTAGGGCGGTCATTAATAGCCTTTACAGACCATCACTGATGGTAGTCATCATCTAAAATGTTGGATTGTTGGTACGATGCCAAATACTGTACACGTGTCGCGATGTAACACGCAGACAGAATGGCTTCAGGCAAATATGGAGATAAGGCTTTCACTGGAACACGAGACATGAGAGTATTTATTCTCTTTGTTGTAAAAAGAAAAAGTATTTCTGCTCTGCAAAATCAGAGCTGGGGCAATTATCATTGCAACAGAATTTAACCTTGAAAAAGACTGAATTTCGAGCTTTGTCATGCCAAGAACTCCAAAATGAGCAGAGGAGATCAAGTAGGCAGAGACACTGTAGCAGCTTCAGCAGAGAGACATGTGTTCATAAAGAGTATGGATGCATTTCAGAAGACCTACATTGTCAGAACAAGTGTGGGAAAACACTAAGGGACAACTAAAACTAATAAATAAGCCCTTTGGAAAGAAGGCGAGATATTCATCACTGGAAGGAGCTCAGGGCTGCTCCTCGTGGCAGCATTTAGGGAGGGAGCGGGGGAGCTGGGAAGAGCGGAAGGCTCTGGATATTGTTCGGTTGTCACAGATTAAAATGTCTCTTCAGTGCAGTGTGAACTCGGGAACAGCGCGGTGCACTTGTCTTGGCAGAGCGCATCTGCAAAATAGCCAAAGATGATCCTGACAGCTCCATGTCTGCCAGGCTACAATGCCATACTGGGAAGATGCCAATATGCACAATCTGTCCAACCCAATACTTGTAAAATACATTGTTTTTCAGTCTTTCACTGACTGGGGAGAGTAAGACCGAGCCTTTGTCTGACGTGATGAACAAGGCAAAGTGCCACACAGCTTGTCGTTAGCTAGGTGAAGTGTGTTAGTCTACTATCGGCGACTTGGCAGTCATGATGGAGGTGACTCTCTTTCAGTTGTCATTCAAGGAGTAACAAAAAAGAAAAGCCCCCTGTGATCACAAAAGCTGAAATTGAAAGAACAAAACTGCATTTGAGTTGGGGAAAAGTCAATTTAAAATAATACATATTAAATTGACTAAGTTTTTTCAAGCCACTGGATTTAATTTAAAATTGTTCTTTGCAAATTAAGTTTTGAATTAATTTAACAAATACACTCTGGTTGGACCCTGCAGCACTCACACTGCAGTCACTGTGTGTGTTGGTCAGCCTGCCCAGAAACATGTATTGGACACTTGACATAGTCAGGAGAGTCCAATAAACACCAACAGCATACAAGGCATGTGGAAACAAAGCCTTTCTTTTTTGTTACCTCTGCTGAGGTTTTCTATTTTCATGTGCTAACACTGTCAATATAACGCAAACACAGGATTTTTGTTTTCCAGACACGCTTCCTTGATTTGGCACATCCAGGTTACTGTTACTTGACATCTTGTCAGACAAAGGCAAGTCTTTCTCTTCAGGGTTGTAGCTGCCATAGTGGACAAGAGGTTAAAAAACAAAAGAAAGAAAGAAAGAATAGCCTGACTTGTATAACTCATAGCCATTTTTAAGATGATATTTCCTTTGGTGGGAATATTCTCTTCAGGTAAGGAATCAAGTGAAATAACAGACAACAAAATCCTGCAACAATTCATTCTTCACTTATACACATGCTGTAGTTTGTCTGAAGTGTGCTAGGGGCATCGAATGATAAGTGACACATGACAGTGTTTTGGATTTGAGACACATCATCACTTTAAGTCTGGGTCAGTTGGTTAACCACAGGTTTCTTCCACAAGGGATCAAGAGTCCAAACCTTGCACAACTCAGACATATACTCAGCTACAGCACAAGCATACATACACTGCAGTTAAATTATCATTCAAAGCATCAACATAGGAGAGTTTACAAGTCTCTGTTGGTGGTAGGTCTCTTTTCACAGAGTGATTCCATTTAATTAAAAACAGGAAAATTTAATTGTCTAGAAGAGCTTATTGTGTGCTTATGATTTAACTTAAATCCCGTTTACACCTGAAAACATGCATCTCGTATTCAGATTGTATATGGATACAATTTGACATAATGGAATGTATTATTATTATTATTATTTATACAGTATTTATGCCCGCATAGTTGTATGCAGATACAGTACACATTACCGTTTACACTTGTGTTCCATGTGGTCACAATGCGTCCCTGACCACCTTCGGAGGTGGTTTGGCAGATCAGACCACAATCCGTCCTCAATGTGTCTTCTGTCGTTTACACCTGTACTTTCATGTGGTCAAGCACTATCTGATTGCAATCCGATTACTGAAAACGCATGGAATACCAGGTGTAAAGGGGGGGGGGTTGTAAGTTATGAAATGAAGTTTATTGTCTTCAAAAAGAAGGAAGTGGAAAAACAGAAATATTCAACTGGAATACATCTTTAAATTATAACATTTATATGAAAAAAAACTGCATTTTTCATACTCCAGGGCAATACTCAATACTCAACTTTTCTGCAGTAATTAGTCAATTAAAATAGTAAAACCGTAAAAACTCCTCAAAAATAGTAATTTGAATTATTTTTATAGAACTCAGAGTGAAAGAATAATAAAAGAAAAGCAATTCTCCATATCTGAGGAGGTGTAGTACTATACATAGCCCAACGACTGAAACTTCTTTGAGGTGACATTTATATTTGAATGTTTCTAGTGCCGACAGGAGCAGAAAGCTGGATGTCATGCTTACCAGGGAATGAATAAAAATGTGAGAGTAATCAAAGAGTTTTACTAGTTCACCAGATCACAGCGTTACTCATATTATTACTGAGGTATCCAGCAGGGTAATGCAGGAGACGGTGGATTCAAAGGGAGCAACTTAACATCATCTTGTGGAATAACATGGTCAAGTTAGTCTGTTTAAAACACACAAACAACATAATATATAGTAAACTCAAAAGGAAAACAATCAATACTACACTAATGAAGTGATCACTGCTAAAAATCTTTTTGATCGCGCTGAAGCTCAGAGAATACTATGAATGTTACATTTTTAGTTTGGCGCATAGAGAATGCTCAAAGAGAAAATCAAATCAAAAGGCTCCAGCTAACAATTTGATTTCTTTTTTTTTTTAGAGAGAGCTCCTTACATGACATTAGAATGGTCATTAACACTCTCCAGTGTTCATTACAATCAGGCTGGATAGACAAACAACAACATCAATGATGAATGCTAGATGAGATTACAAAGGAAAATAACACCACATGAATCTTTTAGAATTCAAATAGGGTATTAAGTTAGATCACTGACATGCAATGCCAGATATTTGACTTTTCTCAATGCCCAGACCTACAGTAGTTCTTACTGAAGGTGTTCCCTCTGTGATTGTTTCACTAGAGGTGATGAATTGTCACCTGGATCTATGGAGCTTTTAGCACATTTCAGCTCATTGTTTTGGTTTCACAGCCCTTCCTCAGGGTGATGGCACCGTTGTGTTTACTGTAACCCTGTCTCTTACAAGTTACAAACTATATGTTTTTTTAACCAGTCAAATGAAGGAAGTAACCAAAATCTGCAACTCAATATCCATCACCAGCCAGCGCCATGACACGGCAAAGTAGGAGGCTGATTGGAGTGGAGTTGGATGAAACAGGAGAGAAGAAAACACAGCCAAGAGATGCTTTGACATTATCGTTTATGATTTTTGGACAGATGTGTTTCATTGAACACAGAGAATGTTAAGTTAAAATGGGATCAAGTCTCTATAAGGAAAAATAAAACTATATTAAAGCAGAAGTAAGCGATCCGGTCGTTTTGGCTAATGCTACGTTCCAGGCAGGCTTTTGAAACCATAAGTTACAGGTTCAAGTCACGACTTTGTAGCGTTCCAGGCAACCCGCAACTCGCGTTTCTCCGACCGGTTTTACTTGTGAAAATCACTATAACGGCCACTCGTGTTTTTCCGACCCGTGAACTCGCACCAAATCGAACTGGTATACGACTTCACAGGTGGAAAAAACACGAGTTACGAGTTGCCTTGAACGCACCATAACTTCTTGTCAGCCGACGGAGTTAGCAGCCCCCGCCCTCGTCATGGATCTATTGGTCCTTGTCCCTACGTCACCACATTCACGCGCATCCCTTGGCTGCACACACAGCCCTTCATGTCGTTCTCTCTCCTCATTGGATACAAATTGTAGGATACAAGAAAAGTTTTCTCCTCGGCTCAGAGCAGAGCAGAGTGACTGACAGACCCGTGTTTCGGTCCAAACACTCTATGTAAGTGATTGCTGTCGGAAGATATAACTATTTAAGACTTATATTAACACAAAAATATCGCTTACTTCTGCTTTAATTCATTAAGGTGAAAAATACTGCAAATTATATTCTTAATATACGTATCTGATATATTAAATGTGACATTAATTCTGCCATCTTTAAATTCAGGACAGAAGGGCAGCACATAAAAATGTAATTTCAATATTCATTAGTGGTGTAACTATGTCCTCTTTTTAAATGGTGTATATGCTGAAAATTAGGCAAATGAGCATATTGAGCATGAGACTTGAAATACTTACACACTTAAACCTTTCTAAGCGATGTTTGAGCAATGCAAGTGATACATACAGAGCAATGATGAGAGGTAGCTTTAGAAGAATAATGAGCTCCTTTGGCTAAAATTACTTTGCTAATATCACTTTCTTTCCCAAATATTTTACTTTAGAAGCTTCATGTCAGTCTCTTGAGCTGCGACTCACCAGTCATTTTAATTTGCCCTCATTTTGTATGCACGGTGCAAAAAACACGCATATGTAAAATTGTAGAAACCAAAAGGTGACTGAAACAATTAAAGCTTAGAGCAATTAAAATGCTAACTCTCTTGGACTTTAATGGAATAATTGAAAGTGTCCTCAGCCACAGTAGCATTATGCCTCGCTATGCCAGGGCATGGCGAAAATTAATTTCTGTAACCCCTGATTCCACAGGAGCCACGGTTTCCTCAAATGCCTCGATGACCCACCACGCTGATGGTCATACATCACCAGTGACTGCTTAATTATAAGGGAGCCATTTCAACCGTGTAGGGTGCACTGTATCTCCATGCATATCTATCAGGACGGAGATAAGAATAGTAGTCTTCCCTTCCCCATTGTGTGAGCTCGGGAATATTAAATGACCTCAGGCATATGCTCAATTATACGAAATGAGCCAGGCCGAGTTTAAATATGAGATGTTTTCTATTCATTTCAGGTTTTTTAGGCTTTCATTTTGTTTTTTGGTGGTTGGCTAACTGGTGTATTTAACATTATGTCCAAGCAGTCAATGAAACATGTCTAATTTCCATTCCGTGATGTACTGTAGCTGCAGACACGCAGATCCCATACAATAGATGATTATGCTCTGTAATGTGGCACATGAAAGGCTCTGAACTGCCAGCCTTTACAGCATCTCATTCTGGTAAAATACTACCTGTCCTCCCCGTGAACTCAAACATGCCACTTCTCTGAAAAATACTCCATAGTGCTACATACAATGTGACTGATAGCTGTTTCCTCTGAACTTCACATTCAAAGTCCCACTGCATCATACCATCCCCGGTTCTGCCGACAAAGAAATGCAATTATATCTCACCTATAATTCTTCTTCATCCCATCCCAAAAAAAAAAGGAAAAAAAGTTCCATATTACATCATGCATTGTGTATCGTGGATGGTTTCAGTTGTAGAGGTTGCACTGAAGGGAGAAAATTGCTTTTTCTCTGTGATCTGTCCTAGCAGTGGGATGGGGGCTTTGTTTAAGGGCTGCTCTAGTGCTTCTCAGAGGTCTGATCAAACCTCCGGTGTGACTCCTCTCTAGAGGCAACCTGTCTGGTGATCGATGTTAATAATTCCATGAATCACATTATCATATTCTCCTTTTCTTTCTATACTGTAGAGCCGTGAAAGTTCTTTCTCAAATGGTTTTGATTCTATCAATCACGATTGCCTCCGATAGTGTTTTCTCTTCGAGTGCGTGCGTGTGTATGCTTGTGTGTGCATGCTTCTAATGTTCATGTTTTGCTTTTTTGCAAATGTATGATGATGAAAGAGAAAAACAGCAGTACAACTGCTACATTTGACTTCTCATCACGCAGACTGAGACCACAGTGAGACAGTGACAGACAGCAGGGAAGTGCAATGGAGTACTTGACTGGAACTGATATATAGAAAACTACCCTTTCAATGATTTACAGTCACACTTTGGCTACTGCCAGAACATCCTTCAAAAGGTGCAAATCAAAGAGAGTAAAAGCAGTTTGACAAAAAGCCAACAACAACAAATAAAACCCAAGCAATAGTTGCTCAAGTGCTTTGAAGACACAATGCAAATCAAACAATTTCAGATGAAGGCCTGCAGGCAGGGCCAGGGGAGCAGTGCATGTTGTCATTCAGAAATGGAGCAAAAAATTGATGTAACAGTTGGGTTATATTAGATCACAAAAGGAGGCATGACTATAAGACTCTAAGACAGACTGCTATGTTAAACAGAAGTCAGTCTGACACTGGAAACAAGAGTAATATGGTCAGAGATGGTGAGTGCCTTTAACTGTGACAAACCATACTCGCATTTTCACAACACAATCTATTTTTATAGAAGAAAGATTTAAGAAATGATTTCAAACATACACACAAAAGTAGTGTAATTCACTCAATGCAAACATCAAATAAAGCATTTAAAACATCAAATGAAATGTTTTCCATAACTTTGACATGTTAAATGTATTTCATCAGTAACTAATTATGGCACTGTAAGGTCTGAAGTGAATAACTGAAAACAGTTGTATGGTTATTCTGAGGATTTCATGTCATAATTTACTTAGGCTAATATAAACCATTAGGTCACACTGATGTGTTATATGTGTTTCCTCTCTAGAAAGCAGGTACAGTAAGTGTCTTGAAAAAGACAGGAAGTTTTGAGGTCTGAGGTGCTGCATCTGCACATGTGATCACTGAGGAACAACAGTTTCTTCTGGGAAATCTACATGAATTTATGCATTTAAAATACAGCCAGTGTAGCAGCACTCAGCAGATGCTCAGCACTCGGCTTTTCCCCCTGTGATGTTTCAAATTATTATGATACATTTGATGCGTTTTGAGCACAAACTGTTGTGTCTGTATATTAAGCATCAGAATTTGTCAGATAACTTTTGGGTTGAAGGATGGTGACAAAGTGCCATGGTGCTGTTTGAATGAAAAAAAAAACCTACATTTTTTAGAAAGCTCCGTCTTTGTAAGCACCAACATCTACGCACATTGTCAGAGCAGATACGGTGCTTACAAATAAATATTTTATGAATTACATCTGTTGATGCAAGAGTTAGGATGAACCCAAAAAATGAAAATCACTGAAAAGAACAACCACAAACAAACACACAATAGATAAATAGCTTAGAATTAGAACTAGTCCATGTAGTCAACAACACACTGTGGACTGTGGAGCAGTGTGTAAAGTTGAATATATGAATAATACATTCTTAAAATGAAAAAATGATACTGTCAAATCAACTAGTTATGAGTGAGTCACTCGGTGGAAAACAAATTTATCTGATCGCTCCGTCAGTCAATTGTCATTTTCACCTGCGCTGCGGCTGTTACCTGTGCCTCCACCTGCTGCTGTCATGCGAAGGAGAGGCAGTGCAGGGGACGGACAGCGAAAAAGCAGAGAGACTTGGGAAAACGATTGCTTGAGTGAGTGAGAAACTGGCAGCTCAATGCCAGAAGAATAGAGTGCTCACACTTGAGCCTGGCCCAGAACTGACAGCATCAGACATAATGATGTTCAGTCAAAGAGCCAGGAGAAACCTTGGGGCCATAAGGCCAAACCAGAGAGTCTTCTGTCCTGTTCTGACTGCCTCAATATGCCTCTTCTTTCATTCCCTCTTTGCATTTTATACAATAATGTCTCCTTACAAAGATGCCACCCGATAAGATAAAGACAACTCCCCATGCACACCTGCTCAATAATACAGTGTGAGACTGTGCTGCTGTCAAGAAAACAAACACCAAGCAGTGAAACTAGAAACACTCGTCTAGCACAAATTAAATCTTAATGCCGGAGCTGATGTGAGAATCATGGAAAGTGATTTGTCCACACAACTGGCCACACAAAAAGCCACTGCCAAACAGGAAATAACAGCTGTTGTCTCTCGCGGTGAGGTTGTTTGAGGAGTTTTTACCACTGGTGAGGCTATGAAGCAATTTTTAATGAGCTGGGCCCTGTATTATTACGTCTCTGGTCCTCTCCTACATTAAGTAAAAAAAAAAAAAAATCGTCTCTTGGAAGTCGACGGTCGTGATCGTTGCTTTGCAAGACCTTCCACCATTGTTGCATTTTTCATGGCTATAAAATACTAACTTCCTGGTTAGCATGCTTATTTTAGTCACAGAAATGATAGAGGTCAGTGTTAACTTTGGCATTGATTTTTTTTTTCCAGGCTAGAGGTAGTTTTAGCAAATAAATGTATTAGGTCTGAAGCTGGTCTCACAAGGTTTCTACAATCGTAAGAAAAAAAAGGCATTTATGCTAATGTTGACTATGTAGCAATAGCATTGTTCCTTTAAACAGATAAGAAGGAAAGTAGCACAAAGGGAAAAAAAAGTTCAGAGGAATCCATCAATCCTCAACTGACATACAAAAAATACATTAAAATGAATGTGTTTGAATATGATATATACTTCACAGTATTGAAGAAAACTGTGACAAAGCACTTTCAGGGTTAACCTTTCCATGTCCGTGTTAATCAGGAGGATGATGTGTTAGAGGAGGTTACAGGAGTAAACGCTTTGAAATAGAAAGCTACAAGTGCCAAAAACCTATTTAATTAACAGAAAGCTGGTAAAAATTAAATTCCGGCAGTGTTTTAGACCAGTTGTCTTAAGGTCTTGATACCAAAGACCAGTGCAGTGAACAGAGTAATCTTCGGAACGGAGAAGCAGACAAATCAGTGAATGAGTATTTCAAGGTTTTAATCTGATAGAAATGTGCAGAAACTATTTGCAAATCAAAATGAAGGGTACTGTACATAAAAAAACACCGTTAATGACAGATGAACACTGTCATGGCTTACTGAGGCTTTTGAATAAAACAGAGCCATAGTTAACTTTATTAGTAACACCTTTCCCTGCTCTAACAATCAAGGCAAACTGCCTGCTGTGAAAAAGGCCAATCTATAAAAATCACACTGCCAGGAAAGAATTGATCGTCAACGTTGTTATACCAGGTCAAACGCCGGCATGAAATCTTATCAGCATTTTCTTTTTTTCATTGTACTCTGCAGTCAGAGTAGACATTGTTAGGAGGGTTATGAAGCAAAGAATAATAATAATAATAACACAAAAAGAAAAGGTGAAAGTGCAATAACTTTTTTGAAGCTCTATGAATAAGGCATAGGACTAGACTTGAACCTAGGTTGAACTTTATAAATGTTTATTACTGAAGTCATTATTTCATGGTTATGTCACTTTCAGTGCAAATTTGACACTGTTGTAAAAATCCTAGTTCTGAGAGCTTAGCAATTGGGTCATGAGTGTGCAAATGGCAGGTTTAAATGTACATGATTGTCAAATAATCCCACAAGAGAGTCTTGAGTTTTTATGCTGGTTTTACAGTGTACACAGCACTGATGAAGTTTAGCACTGAACACAAGGAGCAATGGCAAAAACTATAGAACCAGAACCACTGCTTGTTTCCCATGTGAAACCATCAGCGCTGTCCCTTTATCCATGGATGACTGAAAATAAAGGTCACAAATGTCATATCCATGTGTTGGCACAAACAACCTATATCATATTTACACTGGAAAAATTGTAAGAATAACATTTTTTTTTTTTTTTTTTTACACGTCAAGCTGTTGACAGAAATATGTCTTGTTGAAGTGTTAATTCTATACTGAAAGTGACATAAACGGAATGACACTTCCATGCATCAAGTATAATACATTCATGATGTTGCTTGTTTGTTTCAGTTTCCTCTGCCAAGTAATGACAGTGTCAAGCCAGCCATATGCACACCTCCTCACCCGACGTGTCACCAAAGGTGTTTTGAAGGTGAAAGAGGAAGAGGAAGAGGTGGAGCTGTGAGCAGGAGAGGTGAGAGGATTCGAGAGAACACGGAGGTGGATCGAGCGAGGAGATGGTGCATGGAGAAGAGAGGACAGACAGAAATAGAGAAGGCGGTGGGATGTGCGAGGAGAGGTGAGCTGTAAAGTCAACAACAGAATAGGTGCGAAATGTGGGACTTGAAGCTTGAAAAAGTTGGAATTTGGGGAGAAAGAGCAAGGGGTGAAGTGATGAGGAAAAAATAAAAGACTGGGATTGGAGGAGACAGCTGTAAAAACACAGCGAGGAGTATTTAGAGCAAGTTAACATGAAGAAGCAAAGCACTTACACACTGACATCCATAGAGGTGAGAGGATGTTACCAAATAAATATATTAAAAAGGCAAGCGGAGTAACAGGATGGTCAATTATAGCACAGAAAGTGTTGAAAGTGCAGAGGTTGGTTTTAATGATAAATTCTGGAGGGAAGAAAATGTTTCAGTGAAAGGATGCTGCAGATCAAAAACACATCGGAGGTTTGTACTGAGTATACCATTTAAAACATTAGCAAATCTTTATGCATCACTATAATGAAGCTGCAATGTGGCAGAAAACACAACTGAAACTAGATAACTATATAAGAAAGACTAAATAAGAATACAGCTCTGTGTAAATGCCCAACCAGCCTTCTGCTCCACCTGCTGATGGCTGGTAATTGCATACCTCTTAACGTAGACACTCCCCTCCTCCATACCCTAACAACACACCATGAGCAACAGGTAATAAAACAAGAGGGTACAGTATAATTAAAGCTGCAGCTGTAGCTGAGCCTTCACCTGATCTTAACCTCCCATGTCCACACAGGAGTCATTATTGGTTCCTCTCTCTGGTATCAGTTACACTAACTCCACTGCTTCCTGTGAAAAGGAGAGCCTTAATACCAGCTGGAAGGACAAACAGAGGCATCGCACTCATTATGCAGCTCGGAGATAAGTCTTCGCTTATCTGAAGTGGCCGATCACATCGAGGTGTCTCGACACACTTAACAGTAAGAGAGGATTAACAGTGGCAGGGACACACAGTGGGACTCTGATGGACAGGTCATCAGCATGCATAAGTTTCTCTCCATAAATAGATCCTTCATACATATCTGATGATGGGACAGCACTTCACACATCGCTGCGAATGCTGGGTCACATCAGTCTTTTAAATGATGACATTTTATGGGGGCGCAGTGGCTTAAGCAGGCGCCCCATGTGTTGAGGCTATAGTCCTCGTGCAGGCGGCCCCGGTTTGAATCCCGCATCGGACGGCCCTTTCCTGCGTGTCATTCTCCCTCTCTCTGCCTCCCCATTTCCTTCTCTCTCGACTGTAATGTCAAATAAAGGCTTAAAAAAGCCCCAAAAATATACTTAAAAAAAAATAAAGAAATCAATTCATCCCAATGGAATCGATGCGATTCACAAAGTAAATCTGTGCAACAACTTTTTTTTACTTTGAATTCAACTTGATGCAAATGTGTGCCATTTACCATTATAGCAAGCTTTCAGTCCACACTATTGGCAGTGCTGATCTTTAGGTAATGGAAAGCAGGAGAGGAGGCTATCATCACTTATTACGTAGCCGTGCCTCACCATCAACTTTTAATTGACCTCCACTAAATAGGAATGCTTTGCAGAGAAGAGTTAATGGTAATATGTCTGTTGAATAAACCGTGTAAATGTATTGTCTCATTAGCAACTGAGCTAACAAGCCCCCCCCCCCCTCTTCAATAACTCCTCATTGAATAAAATGACGCATAATCTCAAGAACAAAATGCCAGGGGGGAGAAAATGGCAAACCAGCAGAGAGAAGCACTGCAGCAGTAACATGTTCCCAGCTGGTTGACATGTAAGTTTTGCTGTGCTACTTTCTGGTGTGACCTTAAGTCTGACAAAAATTCACATGACAACCACCCAGTGGGGCTATCTCTCCCTTTACAGATTAAAATGCCCATGCTATCTAGTTATGACACTACGTAACGTGACACTCCAGAGGGAAGAGGGTTCTAACAGCAGTTACACATGACACTGTGGATGACACATAGACTAAAAGACAGTCATTCCAACCACAAAAGGGTTTCAAAAACTGTTTCTGTATGTCCAAACCCACATTTATTTCACATCAGCCTCGATAACTTACCATAACTGAGATGTGCAGCAGATGCATGTGTTCGTGGAGAACGTGAGCGGGCTCCCGGGCCGTGGGTTGTGTCGTCTGAGCCAGAAGCTCAGACTCGGTCATGGACACGTGGAAGTACAGCGTTCCGTTTTCCAACCACTGCTGCTTCCAGTGTACCTGAGAAATCTCTTCACCTGTACCCGACATCTCTGCAGGGAGACACAAGGAGAGAGGGATGGTCGTTTAATGGATGAGGAATTAACATTTAAACTGCCTGTGTTAAATTAAGTACAATGTACAATTTTAAGAAAACAATAACAGTTAAATAGTGTGTGATGAATAAGTGGAATTCTAAGTGTCTGTCTTCTCACTCTCTCTCTCTCTCTCTCTCTCTCTCAGTTCACATCAACACTGTGCTGCGACCAGAAACCTGGAACCATTGAGTAGCTGGACAGACTTCTTAGGCTGTCATAATACTGTGCTGTTGTGCAGCTGGTTCAGTAAGAATTACTGTCAAGTGACTGCCTTGCTTAGCTGCTTTGATGAAATCTTTATGATGACAACCTTTTCACTCATGGCATTAGTCAGAGATTAGTCTGAATTCAAAATGAAAAAGCAGAAAGCTTCACAAATGTTTCAGCCAGTCCAATCAATACAGCGCTTCAATTATAACCCAAATGAGCCACAGATGGGAAAGGCTTATTTCCATTAATATCCATTTGTTTACACTCCACTTGTTTGTCAGGCAAGACAGACACACAGAGAAACAAAAGGGGAAGACAATGGGTCTATCAAGCTCCATTGAATTTATATGTAGTTGTAAAAATTATACAGTATGTCCTCCTCTTATCTGCATAAATCATCCTACATTTTCTACCAATATAAAACCATTAGCTCCAGGCCGGTGCTGGCATTAAGTATCCAACATCAAAGGAAAGCTGGTAACATTTAAAAGTAAAAGGACAGGGGGAAAATGTGCAAATTAAAATATACACACATAAATATATATAAAAACACAACTCAATTCCAATCTATGGGGCAATGAAAAAGAGTGAGGGGATCACCAGTTTATCTCGATATGGATCACAGCACACAAATCTAATGCTATCAAGTGGGAGTGGTTTTCAGTAGAGGAGTACTGAGAAGCCTCAGGGAGCCCAAGATTGCGAGGCTTGATACAGTATTTGTCATGAGGCCGGGTGACAAGGGCATAGACATCTGCTGACATCTCCTATCAGCGGCAGGTAGCAAATGACAAATGGCTTTCGGTGCAGCTGGTTATTAACCTGCTGACTCTGGGTCAGGGGACATGGGCGGCAGGGGAGGGTTAGGTGAGCTGTGCTCGGGTAGTGCCACGGGGCTTTGGGTCCAGTGAGGGGAGCGTACAGAGCAGACATCAGAAAATGACAGCTTCGAAACATAACTTAGAACTTATATTAATGTACCATTACCTTGTAGGTTACTTTATTCAAATACAATTAATGTAAACCCTACGTTGTTTTTTTTTAACTTTTACTTTGTCCTCTTCCATGATAGTATAATTATTATATTAATCTATTTTTTTTTTTACTATCAACATATAATTAATTCTTTCAGATGTCAGAAAATAGTGGTGCATGACGAGCACCAACTCTAGGGGCATCTTCAGTTTGATAATTAAAATTGATGTAAAACAAACATTCAATCTTCACATTTGCTGAGCAGAATTCAGAGAATGTTTTGCAATTTCACCTCTTAAATAAATACTATAATCAATCAATGATAAATAATAATAATAATAATAATTTTCTGACTATTGATTGGTTGATTATTTCTAAATTAGGTCTGTATACAATTATTTTTTATCCCCATACTCTCTGAAAGCACACTTTAAAAATCCTCCTCCTTTTAATAGACCTGTGAACTGTTCTACACTTTTGCTGACTGCGGCTTATGATGGAATTTTGTAGTGTGTGAAATTCTTAAACGCCATAACTGCTGGCTGCTCAGCTCTTTATGTTTAATCTGTTGGCTGAAGACTCACTGCTTGACCTATCACCCTGACAGAAGATAAAGCTTTGTCTGCTGGGCCAACAGTGAGGTGCCTCTTACCATCTGTTACTGTTTTAAACAGCGCTTATAAAGCTCCTGTCAAGTTTACCTTGGAACTTTGCTGATGTGCTTTATGCGCAGTTCATAGTTTTAAATAACTCTGGTTGTAGACAACACTGACACTTGGTTTGATGCAAATTAGAAGTGATTTCCCTGCAAAACAAATGGTGCAGTAATAGAGGTAAATAACATGCAGGATGGATGGACAGTAATAGAGTTTCTGTGGCTGTTACCTAGCTTTGTACGATTCTTATGTAGATGAGGGAGCTCAGCAAGCATGCTATTTAAAGACAAAAGGACTGTGTGTGTGTCCTTGTCTTTTGTGCTGTGAGACTTGTCACTGGGCACCTAGCCAGACGTTAGAGGGATATAGGTGTATGGCCTCAAGGTCTGCTTGTAATTCATTAGGAGGAACATTATTAATGTGTATATGTGCATGACTGTGTGCGCGCGTGGATACCGCACGAGTGTGACTGAAGCCAGCGTGCTCCCAGCAAGGGTGTCAGCAGTGCAGTGTCTCCCGAACTGAGTCCAAGGACAACCCGAAGGGATGCCATGGCGACAGTTTCATAAAGCCAGGAAGAAATGACTGCATGGATCACAGAGAAACGGTGACACATCGTAACGCTTTGATCCTTACAGAGTAAAACAGCTCATTGGAAGTGCTTGTGTTTTTCTTACGGGTTATGAACACTGTGGCCGTGAAGCTCTAGTAGAAGACATTATGGCTGTCATATTATTCAAAATTGCTCAGATGACCACGGTTGTGCTGTTGCAGGTTAGGCCATTACATTGCTACAGGCCATTTTCCAAAACCTTACACCACATGCAGTGCTCCAGGACGCAGCCACTGGTGTCAGCCAATGAAAATTCATGAGAAATACCATCAGCAAAATGTGCAATAATCTTCTCAGTGATAAATCCAATTTGTTGAAACACTTCAGTTGTAAGCTTTGGACATTGCGCATTTGCCTGTATCTCATGTTTAATTCAATTGTTGTTTGATGAAACTCAAAGTATCAGAGTCCTATGCACCAGAGGTATTCAAAACAACAATAACAATAACTAACTTTGACACGAGGTGGGTGGAGGGGGCATTTGTTCATCTCTGAACATGACTGGACAGCAGCAGAGGAAGTTCAAAAGCAGTTCGGCTGACTTTTGTCTATTTGTCAGCATCAGAGCTGAGAGCGTCAGAGCGGCAAAGTGACCTGAGTCATGCTGATTTGTGTCCACTTCCATCACTCCGTTCTAATGCCATTATAGTTAGTTGTGCAACAAGGTCGTCTCTATGTGAGACTCTATGGTTTGCCATTCTGTTGTCCTGTGTTGTGCTTCTTTTTTTTTTTACAAAGAAAACTACACTTTTTATGTCTTATTATATCAATTTTACTGAATCTTAGTTCAGTCGCTTTTCACATTTTACAATAGACAGGAGAGAGATAGTGAAAGCTTGGACTAAATCCTTAATAAAGCCTTCTTACTCTTTACTAAGTCCTCTATGCAGGTACTTAAGATATAAGTGAAATCTCCTGAACACACATTGTCAGCAGAACTCTTATTACAAGAGCTGGTTATCATATAAGTGCTCACTCTGCACCTTGCTGTGTTTTTCAACATCCCCTTTTCTTTTATCTGCTTCTCCTCCAAGATCTTTCATCATTTCTTCATCATTTAAGGTTTGGCTGGGAGTGCTGAGTTAAATTCTGGGTTTACTGTATTGCCATTCCTTAAAAAAATGTGCCTTTAGCAAGGAGTGATTTCCACTTAACATTGTCTTCCAGAGCTTCATATCTGATGAGATGAGGTTTGCAGAGTGAGAACACGAGGCCTTGGGAGCCACCACAAAGGAGAGACAACACAAAACATGAACACTCTCGTCTAAATTCACACTGTGCTTGTCCAGTGAAAAAAAAATACAAGATAAACTTTTTTTTTCTCATAAACACCAGTGTGTTTCCACTCTAGATTTAGTGAAATTGGACCAGCTACAGAGGAACATCAGAGCCGTCCCACACATCTGTCACAGACTTATTCTCGTAACATCACAACAAATTGCTGTATTTTCCAAATCCAGCCTGTCACCTCTATCAAACCTGAATTACCCTTACCCATGATAGACGCAGCTATAGTTGCACCATGAAACAGACTGCTAAGATTAGTAAAGCGATGATCATGGAGCCCAACAAAATGTTGCACCACTCATTAAAGAAAAAATGTGCTAACAGAGCGTGATGTCTCACCTTAGACCAGGTGTTTGTGGTTTGCTGTCTGCTTTCCTGCGCACAGATGTCCACTGCCATGCTACATTTCAGTCAAACTGTTGTTCCTTTCCACAGAAGGTCGCTCAAAATTTCACTCTCAGCAGGTCATATTGCATTGGTGGCAGGTGCAGTGAATTAAAACTAAACATACAGCATTAAGTCAAGTCTCAGTGAATCCCAAGAGAATGCTAATTCTATTCTGTGGATGTGTGAGTATAAGCAACTGATTACCCCCTTGCTACAGCATTAGCAGGGGCAGCAAAGATATTTTCTAGGCCCACTTTTTTTTTTTTTTATCAATGAAGGGAAATACCTACTGGCCTCTGCCCTCTATTGCCCTTTTAGTTACCACAGAGGGCACTAATGAGCCTTTGTGATTATACAATAAAAGGAAGTAGTCTGTTTGTGTGGTGAAAATGACTAAACTAGGTGAAATCAATTTGTTTTATCCCACAGCTAATTCATTGTACAAAGTGTCTTTGCTTGTTAAAAGTAAAACCCACTTTAAAACTGAGTACATATTTGATGTTTCAACATTTCACTATTTGAATTAGCAGGGATTAGCAACTCCCTCATCCTGAACAACAGTAGAAAGACTGAAATGATGTCATCCAGAGACAAAATCCTGGGGCTGCTCCACTGATCAAGAACATTGCAAACTCCCTTAACGCTATGACGGTAACCATGGTGACTTTACTAGGTGTGTGGGGATATTTTCAGATTCACAGCTGGAACCCATTTGAATAGGATGTCTGAAAAATCTTATGAGCCCACAGAGTCAAAATCTAATCCAGTGTCAATGGACCATCTCCAAAACGTATTACCTGAAAACATCTTTTTACTTCAATCCCCAGTGCTCTTATTTCCCGTTAGAGACGGCAGCCTGTGTTTGGAGACACCGAGTGTAACAGCTGAATTTTGTTCTCATGTGGAAAGGGGCTTTACTTTAAATTCAGCCAACAAAAACACCATGTACCGTACACCATACATTATCACTACTTTTTGACACAGTAAATATCACAACAATCAATTACAGTGCTGGGAGGGTTACTTTTAAAATGTTTTCCCTGAGCCTCTATGCAGAATGCCCTCAAACAGACACAATTTAAAATAGGTTTTGTTTGTGAGTGTAGGACAAGCAACATGATGATATTTTGAAAATTAAGAAAAAAACAGGAGCTACTGTTAAATCTGCAACTGTAACTAAAAATATACTTAAACTCACTTCTCTGCTGAAGTCGGTGTCGTTTTGGAAACAGCGTGACGTTGCTGTTAAACCATGCTCATTATAAACATCATGACAGTCTATAATCCTTTTAAAAACGTGATCCTGTCGCAGTTTTTTCATGTTGTTTGCCAGAGACCGTACATTGAAGAGGGATATGGCAGGCAGCGTACCTAAGTTCCCCGGGTCCTATGTTCCCTGTTTTTCCTAAAAAGTAAAAGTAATCATTTTTTTAAGGAAAATATATTCAGAAAACACCAATTTAAACTGTAACTGTAACAGAATACAGTTACTCATATTTAGTATTTTAAATACTTGTAATGCGTTATCCCCCAACCCTGATCAATTATAGCACACTCAGGGTCCCAAGGTTGCATGCCTGCAACAGACTGATGGACAGCTGACACATTTCTGCATTAGCATATTGTTTAGGGGCTGACAAACAAGCATATATGTATGCAGTCCTCTGCCCGCACACACAATGACACCCAGCTCCCAAAAGGCATTCATCAGTTTAAAGGTGATCATAGGAGTGCAGAGTCAGTGATTGTGCGAGCCTGACAGCTCTATGACAGTTTGTCAGCTCGGCAACAAGCACGTGTCATCAACATTTACTACGATGAAAGCTGGCACCCTAAAGGCACTTTGCTGCCTGTCATTACATACGTGGCATGGCGCGTCTGTCTTCCACCGACTGCAGCCCACATTTCATTATGCAAGCCGCCTATAGAGTTGATATCTTGACGCACACAATTGGCAGATCAATATTCAATAATTCATGACGGGAAATAAGGATGGATTCATAGGTATCTAACGTCTCGGCCCAAAATGAAAGCAAGGACAGAAAAAGGAGATGTAAGAGTATGTGAACGAGAGAGACAAGCAGACAGAGAGGAAGAGACAGAAAGGGGAAAGGGATTTATCAGTCTGACACTCATCAAAAGTCTTCAAGAATATTAGCATACCTCCCAGACATTCAAATTCTGCCTCAAAAAGTCTGTCAGCTGTGACAATGGTAAATTCAACATGTGTTCACTAGCAAAGCAAACATCCTGTATTAGCTACTAAATGGTCTGGATGTTATATTCCTTTAATGCTAACTGTGCCATTACCATGTATAAGAATGTGATGGAAGCTATGGAATATTTAGGCAAGTACAGGATGAGCTACAAAAATGTGCAGGGTTCCTCTATCCAATTTAACACCCGTGTAAATAAATGTCACCCTAATGGCTCTTTACAAACACTAATGAAATAGCTGGCATTCACATAAAGACCAGTGAAAATGAACGTAATTAAAAATGCATCAAGATTTTTTTTCTTTCCCTTATTTTCAAGGAATCAATCGAGTGTCACCTTCATGGTTTGGCACACTGTGGGATATTACAAATGTGTTATTCTGATGAAATTATCAGTCTATAACATACTGTAAATTGGACCATGTTGTTCTCTCATCATCACTAAACAATTTGAAGTCGAATTTGAAGAAGAGAGTCCAGTGTTTTCAGACTAATTCAGTGGAGTTCACTAAAAGGAGCAATTTGTGAGTTTTGTTATTTCTACCATTAGCATTAACAGCTTTTTAGTTACAAGAAGAAACCATGCAATGAGAAGCATACTTTTTGTTTTGCTTCCATTTCTATCCACTAGGCCTGGACGATATCAGCAAAAGTCCGATGTGTGATGACACTGTACAATATCGCAATCTGACGAAATGACTTGCAATAAATAAGCAAATATTCAGGTGTGCATATTAACCATACATCATCTGTGTCTTTCTGAAAACAACTCAATACGCTGTAGTACATATGCCAGGTCTGTAGAGGCGCTGTAACACTGCCACACAAATACACCAAAAACAGAGAGAAGAAGAAGTCGACTAAACACGAAAAGTCATGTCAGTGTGACTGATGTTGTCTGGCCTGCCCTGGGTGGGTTTCGAACCTGGGTGTCCCGCATCGTGGGTGACGATGCTAACCGTTTTGCCAAGAGGTCAATGACCACTTGCCTGGTGGGTTTGCACATTTTTTTATGGGCGAGTGAGTTTAACTTCAGTACCGCTAACCGCCACACATCGTCACTTCTCCTCACTGGTACCTCGTGACTGTGGCTATACCCGCGGACCTCCGTTACATCAATACAAATATGCTGATGCTCATGTTACAGGTATGAGGTGTATGAGAGTGAAGGCATGGCAACTGTAAATAATAATTGCATTTCAAGCGACCTTTTGCAATGTGTTTATTTTGCATGTTGATGATGATGAAAACAAGATTAATTGGGCAGCCCTACTATCAACTATTTTCTACTACTGGGGTTCGTCGGGCCCAGACCGGCTCTTCACTGTAGCATCCAGTTGGTCCAGAATAAGCAGCGCTGTTTAAAGGGTGCATTATCACTCATGTATTGTAAATGCAACAACAGCCAAAGCTCTTGGCAGGACTGTTAAGTGAAAAAAGATAATGCCAACATTCCATTCCACATGGCAATAGCAAAACTTTTCAATTGTCCTTTAGTGTTCATTAAAAGTCTAAGTAATCAGCTAAACTACTGAACGCATATCCAAACATTTAAGAATATAAGTGGTAACAAAGTAATAGGGAATTCTGTTGACTGTTTCAGTTTGTGAAGAAGTAAAGGCAAAGAAAAGTAAAAGGTTTCATTACTTTTCTCCCCCTTTCCGTCCTCCAACCACTGTCGCTATACTTCCTCGCTCAATCAGCACTGTGGGATCCAATTCTGTTGACTCAACACCTGTTTCTCTGGATGACCTGTTTTTCACCTCACTTCCCTACATGCTCCCCACTGCACAGGCCACTTTATTCACTTTTACACCCAACAACACTTAAGGTGAAAATGTAGGCCTAAATGTATATAGTCATGTCACCGCAGATAATTTTACTAGCCACTGAATTACAGCCGGTCATGAAGGAGCACATTTTTCTTAAGACATTTTTTTTTCTGGTATGATTAAATTTGCCTGGCATAATGGCACTAAATTCATGTGCCTGTTATCCAAATTTGCCTCTGAATTAGTCAGAGATAGACTCTCATATTCATTTATAGTGACTACAGCAATATGTTTGCTGTGCACGCAGCATGTGATAAACAAAACAGCCACCCTAGTTAATATCAGTGGAACAGGAGGAATGTTGTTGGATTTCGACGGTGACAACAAGTTTGTCACTGGAGTTCTTAGCGAGGTCCTCTGAAGGATCTCCTGCTAACGAGAGGCCCTGCCAGTGCCACTCAGGCCTTATCGCTGATGTCCACACCCACACTGGCTCCTACTGTGCTCAATCACAGCGGCAGCTGCTGGACTGCGCACTGACCACCTCCTACAGAAAACCAATCATATTTTCAGAGACAGTGCTGGTGAGCCTCCCAGCATGAAGGAGAAGGTGACTTGTGACTTCAGAAAACACAGCCAAGGTGCGGCAGTAACAATATTAGGAAGTTGCAGAGAATGCCACAAAGAAAGAAGATATTCATCATTTTTTCCCTATAAACATCCCTGAAGTTAAGTGAAAGTCACAGTCATTAATCCATTTTGCATCCTGCTTCTGTGAGGGTTTGAATTAAATTACAAAAAAAGACACAAAGCAGCTATCCACAAGTGTTGCTAAATATCGTTCTACCTACTTCCTAACAGCAAAGACAAGTGCAAAGTACTGTAAGTAATGAATGAATTATAGAGCAGCATTTGTTTTATACTGGGGCTGGCAGGCCTCTGGGACCTTTAGTGACAATGTAAATAGAATAAACAAACGACTACTTGTCTTTGGTCCCACTGTGACACAGTGATAACAATCTGTTGTGTGTATAATTGTTCCTGTATCCGTGTGTGCATGTGTAACTGCATGTGCACATGTGCCGTATATGTGGGTCACTTCCTCCATTGCTGCTCAAGGTCACTTCAATTTTAAATGATCTACAGTGATGTGAGCTCAAATATCACCTATTATCATACAATTAAGCCATTATCATGATGATTATTATTATTTACCAGGAAATTAACCCACTAAATACCACATGAAATGTAATTTGGTCTGGATCTATAAATGCTTTGTCCCTTGCGCTCTTCAGGATTAGCGAGGCAGAATGCCAAAAAAAAAAAAAAACAAGAAAAAAAAAAAACAAGAGCCCTCCTACTCCTAATGTATTTAAAGTGACACATTAACAGGATAAACAGTCCCCTTATCTGCTGAGTGCATGGGCTTCTTCTAAAACGCTACAATCCCATTAACAAGACCCATTCAGATTTCACATCTCCCTAACAATAATGTAAGGCTTGCCCACCAATGGGGGTTGTCTGTCGGTGCCAAAGTGGGAGGCCTGGGTGTAATAATACATGCATTAAGATTTACTAATCCTTTGTTTTGGCCTCAAAGGGAACTTTGGCCTTTCAATTGGTCAAATAAGAAGGGTACATTGCACTGGTGCAGTGAATTAAAACTAAACATACAGCATTTAAGTCAGGTCTGTGCCAACGAAGTTAAAATACAAAACAATGAACATTTACTACCAACCAAAGCTAATGCACTCACAATATGTAAAGTGGAAAAGAGTCTGAAGAAAACCAATGCATTTACAGAAAGCCAAGCTACTGTTAAGGCAGCACATTATTTAACCCATTTCCTATTTATTATGCCTGTTGAGTAGCACAATTACATCCTGTCAATTTTTCAATTTAGCAGGGTACTTACCAAGACCATGGTTCATCTATGGTTACAGTTCATCTGATTTGCATAAAGTCCTACAGTACTAAATAAGACCTAATGCCAGTCTGTTGTGACACATGCTGCAAATGTGTGGGAGGCAATGGGGCATAGAAGAGTGCTTTCATGCTGATAAACTTTGAACGTTGGTCACGGAGAAGATATACTGTATTTGAAATGAGTGTATTCATCCGATGGACAACAGAGGAAGGAGGGAATACTACGTAAATGACCAAATGTCATCAGCTCATCAAATGATCCCCATCCTTTAGACTGTTCTTTTCACTGGCTGGGTTAACATTGTAAATGGATTTTAAAGATTATATAATTTAATAAATATTGAACCACAGGACCTCAGCCATTTATAGTTAGGAAAATAGTCAGGCTAGAGATGTCATGAGAACCAATATTTAAGGTATCTGTTGTAATTTCATTGGTATTGGTTCTGACTAGCAAATTTTTGGTATCATGACAGAGTTTGTAGACTCATCATGACTTTTGTGCTCAAACAGATTTCATAATTAAACTTAAGGGAATCAACAGATATATAAAGAAGGTTTGCATATTGTCAGTCTACTTTATGAGCTGAATGCTTCCAATGATCACCTGCTTGGGTCCTAGTCCTAGGGCCAGTATAATGGCCTTCACTTTACAAAGCCTTATAACAACAGGCCATGTGTTACATGTACCCAACTGAAAACACGTGGGTCAAGGATGAATTTATAGTGGGAATTCAACTGGGACTCCTACATATCCCAGCATGTGGAGAAAATCATAAATTGTGCAGTCAAGGATAAATAATGGGTCATGCTTGTCAGATGTCGCCACATGGGATGTTTAGAACCAGCTCCAACCGGACTTGAGCCTGTGCTCTCTGACCTTGCACTGGAATCACTTTAGGATTAAACATTTATTCTTAATTTAATAATTGTACACGCTATAAAGGATAATATTTTGATTTGCTTCCTCTATTCTTGATTTTGTTCTCGCGTTCATCTCTATTATTTAATTCTGCAGTACTGTCTCTGGAAATCTCAACCCCATCCTCTTTTCCAATTATAGGACAGATCCTAGTTCTCCACTGATATGTCAGGCGCTTCATCAACAATGCTCATGCAGTATGAGAAGATCTGTGTGGTTTCAATACTGGCAAAGCCATACCTTAAACTTTCAGCACGGTCCACACATGTTGACAAGCCTCAGCCAGCCATTTATGCATTGGCACGAGCCCTGGATCGCTGCCGTGTCCCTTAGACAGCCCTATAATGAATTTTGTCATGCTGGCTCTGACTATTTTGTAAAGGTAAAGAGAAACCAATCTGTGACTATTTTCTCCTTAACTGGAATTGGTCTAGCTTGACATGATGAGCTTGACACCTCGCCAGCTGCTTGCAGGGATCCATCTATTGCCTGGCACAGACTCTGTGGTGACATACATGAAGGTCTTAATCAGGCTCAACCAGGAAGTGGATTATGAGCCACTGCTATCCGGCTCTGCAGCCTGCACCAGCATGGTCATCCTTTTAAATGACTTCTATGTCAAGCTTGTGGCAAAGCAATATTAGAGTGCTGGATAGGGAGGCTGAATGATTGGAACCGTTATTGGTTGTTATTGGTTTACTACTGTGCTTTTTGTGCTGAGGCAACATTTTTCTTTTCGCAGAACGTAATCACTGAACAGAGGGAAAATCTTCTGCCTATATCTGTGAGACGAGTAAACACCACCCATTCAAAGCCGATTGTCCCGGCAAAAACACATCACACTGAAAAGTGGGTTCGACATATTATTTCAACTCCAAACATACAAAGCAATCTCACAATCAATTATTTGCCTTGATTCAGAATAGCACAATATATACGAGATCACGAGGACAAAGACTTCATTTACACAAAACTATTGACATAGATTATCACTCTAAATCAATATTCTTGAAGATTTATGCCTTAAGAGCCATTTGTCCTCCATTTTCTTCACTATATCCTTCACCCTGCTCAGTTACAGGTCTTCAGATAAAATTGGTGCTGGACAGTTAATCAAAATGTGGCACCGTACCAAATCTCGCCCAATGGTATCATCACAGCAGGTGCTTCATACTTTTCTTTAGAGTTTGCTCCGTGGTTATGTTTTTGCAATTGAGAAAAATGTTATGTTTACTGCACTTGAAAAGATTACCATTCTGCCCTCCACAGCACTAAAAACCTGAAAATTATTTGCAGCTCTGTCATTTTTGTGTCATTTTTTTCCCATGGCCTGCCTCATAAATCTCTGCCACAACATTCATGATGAATAGTCATTGCTGGCTGTCTCTCATCTATGACTCTCTTGGATGCTGGTACCAGGCCACAACCTCCGCTTTATTCAGTCATCTCGCAGTTTTCAGTTGACTGCTTGAATTACAAAGTTTTCAGGTCATGCTCACACCTAAATGTTGCTTGAAGGTGTGCATTCCTCCATTACCGTGTCAACCTTGAATCTGTTGGATCTTTATAACCTGTGTGTCAATCTGTTCTCTCGCCCCTCATATTCTGTTTATTTGTCAGTGTGTAGCTCAGTGTGGGTTTACTTTTCTAACAATATATACAGTAGCTTAGGATGACAACGCAGCTACACTCTCCCATCTCTCCAAACATTGACACTTTTGTCAAAATCTTTGCAGTCTTTGCTTACACTACTGCCAAATGCCAAAAATGATATAATACTCTAGTGCATTGACCAAATGGATATACACCTTCGCATGTCTTAACAGATTTCCTCTCACTCAAATGGCATTGCAATTTCTAATGGTATATACAGTACAATACATGTACTTGATTTGCACTTTTGTGAACACATTAAATCACTCTCAAATGGCTAAATCTAGTTCAAGTTCATCCTGAAAAAGACACACTTAACATGATGAAATACTAATGCATTACCTTTTAGTCTTTTTGCAGATATAATGCTCCCTCCTCTCAACAGGCAAATGATTATTTATCCTTGCCGACTTGGAAAAATCACAATCAAATCCATTAGCATTCTGTAATCAAGTGGAAAATCCATTTTTAGATTTTTTTATCATGTTGATAACTCAAGCAAATTACAAGAGAAAAAAACCCCAAAAGAACTCTGGCAGGATTCAATCCTTGGCCAGTAGGGGCGACATGTTGCTCTAGAGAGACTTAACCAAAGGATTTAGCTTGGCACACAGTACGTCCAGCACTGGCAATGAGTATCACTAGCCACTCAGAAGCATTATATTAGCCCCTTTTCCAAGTCCTTGAAACAGTGTCATTTCCCTCCTAAACACACACATCATCAACAAAAGACTGCTGTTTAAATAGGAATTTTCGAAACAACACTGGTCTATGGAATTTTATTTGCAATTAGAGCGGTAACGGCAAATATCTAGTAAGTAGAGCTCCCCCTCTCTATTTTCAAAAGAAACTGTGTCATTTCATGCGATCCTGTGTTTTGCAGTCATCCATGCCATGAACAGACAGGAGTGTTGTCTAAGCTGCTAAAACTTTTCCTCTGGAGCGTGAACAGTTATTCAAAGCTGAAATTCCCACACTAATTAAAATCAGTGAGGGCACTATATTAAAAAACCAAACATGACTTTCTTTTTCAACGTATCAGGAGAGAAAGACACAGAAAAAGAACAAAAGTAAGTGAGCCCTCAGTGAGGATATTATGTATTTGGACTAAAGTATACTCTTTGTCCAAGTCACGATCATGAATCTATTTTAAATAATAACACTCACATCATTGTGTTGTTCTTGTCCACATTGAGGAAAATATAATTCAGAAAAAAGTTTGTGAACACCCCAGCTAATCGTATCAACAAAAATTAATTCAAGTCAGGGCGATTTAGTAAAAATCAAATCCAATAAATGAGACAAGAGTGGAGGTGGAGGGTTAGCACATAAAACACTAAAAAATTTTGAATTTCCTAATCACAGTAAACTTCTGCTTTTGTGAACCATGCCTTACAAAAAAAGAGATCTCTGGAGACAAACGAAGATGAATTTCTTATTTGCATAAAGCCAAAAGTATCACTGAGTCATCTCCAAGAGTTTAGGAATTTATCAGCCCACGGTTAGTTAAAGCAATTAAGTAAATGAATATGATATGGTGATGTGATGTTCAATAGAAACACTAAAAAATAATAATTGTTTGTATAATATGGGATTAAGGAGTGTTTGTCTATAGGTACATACTGTAATTTAGATGAAGATTCAATCACATTTTTCAACCAATTAATGCAAAAAAAGAGAAAAAAGCAGGTCATTCAAAAAGGTTTGAATACTAAGTCTTGCCACTGTGCATGAATTTGTATATTCAGGTTTATGGTGTGGCAGGACATGGACAATCCTGCAAATGAATTAGCCGTTATAAATAATGAGCCTATGCTGATTTTTAAGAGTTAATTAATTTCCTGTGGGCATGGCTGTGTTTCGCCTGATTAATGATGGTAAAGCCACTGGCATGCTGAGTTGGGTCCCCTGTCACCGGAGATAAATCAGTGGCACACTGTACGACATGATGCCCCAGCTGTGTCCAACATATCCACTTAAACTTGCTTCCTGACCTATGGGCCACTTGTTGGGTGACCGTGAATGTACTTGATCATAAGTCAAGTACTTTCTCACTCTTGAGACAGCAGCACAGAGAAACTGACAACTGAATGTGCACGTCGGATTTGGATTTTACTTTGATTGGCCATATTGCAATGCATTGTAGTGATGTTTGTGGTACGGAAATCTTTTATTCTTGGACACTGATTTTAGACTTTCAATGGTAATGATTACTCCCACAGAAAAAGAAAAAAAATCTTTCACTTAACTAAATGGATTATTATGGGATGAGGGAGAGGGTCAGTGTCAGATTAATGGTGCCAAGGTTAGCCACGTAAATTCCTTGAAGAACATGATTGTAGATATGTCTGTGGGGCCTCTTACAAAGAAGACAAAAGCTGGGACTTAACTATACAAGTATTAAGTCATGTCTTGTGGGTTTTGTTGAGCCTTATGGAAAAGCATCTATGCTGTTTCAGGAAATTGAATTCTGCTTTGATGTCACCAGCCCAGTATCCCTAATGTTCATTTTAAAAGTATGCTACAATGCATCTCTATCAAACAAAACAACACAGATGCAGGGATCCAGCAGGTGACTTTTTTCCTTCCCATTAATGAAAATAGATCTCCATTTTATGTCACAGTGTCCTTGAGAATCAAGGATAGTTCATACAAACTTCAGGAGTACCTTACTTTAAGAAAAGCTGCTCAGTACTCAAACAGCAAATTTCCTTTTAACCTTTGGATCAAAGAATTTTGCTGGTATAAGCTTCATTCAAAACATAGCACTCAATGGATGCCTGTTCAGTGCACAGTGAGCGGCCCTGGAGGCTAACTACCAATACTGATATTCACTGGCTGACACAATGCAGAGTAAGAATTCAGGACAAATTCCATTCTCTCCTCTTCAACATACACTCTGAGTATATCCATGATCCAGTGAGCAAAATTTGAAATTGCAACGGCAAACTCTGTGTTTTTAAACATTTGCAACATATCCCTCATGCTAAAATCCACTGAGGTACCAGCTTGCATTATTCAAAAGGCATCAAACTAGTCACCAAATGTGTCCAAGTGCCACAGGAAAACAGAGCCAGTGGAAATGATTGTCACCTGCCCAGCTGGCCTGATTCATGGTACCTGAATCTGCCGGTGTGAAAACAACTGTTTTCACGGGTCTGACAGTTTGACAAACAAAACATGGATTAAAATGTTCAAATGACCCACTGCACAATTTAAAGAAAAACATGTATTCACTGGCGGAGGTCAGCAGGAAAACGAACCAAACACAGCTGTGGCAGAACCGTCCTGGTGCTGTCATCTCTTTTATATTTGACCAGTGATGGCACATTGAAAAGTTTGTGTATATGGGGGGGGAAAAAAACAAAAACAGGGTGTTCATGGATTCTCAAGTAGGGATCATTTCAAAAATTAAACAATTATGATTTTGCATTTTGAAATCTGAAACTCTGCAAGCATGAATTAACTGAGCTAATTAACAATGTAATTATATAAACCATTGAAATTGAATATACTGTAAGCAAAATGCTGCTAATCCTCAGTAACTCTCCCTATTGGTCTCCAACCATCCCAGATGTCCTCAACACCCTGTCCACCTCCTTGTCAACCCAATACAAAACTCTAAAGACCTTAATCCTTTCTAATTCCTCTCTTTTGTTTTTCACTGCTGTCTAGATAAATAAATAAGAGGGGAATCGGGGTCAACTTGGCATGGTATAGTTTATTAGCGTAAGAGGCTTATCATCAGCATATGAACCCATTTCCAATATTACTCAGTACTGCATAAGCTTTGAGGTTTGGATACTGACTACACTGACAATGAAAATCAAAAGTAAAAGAAGATTATGGAAAGCTGCAGAGGACCATGGAGACTTCAGCTGCATGGTTGATAGAAAGTGACAGAAACATCATGAAAAGTTCATGCAACAAGTACAGAGGAAGAAGGACGGCTTGACAGTCTATGCTACTATGAATATTCACACTGACATCTGTTCTGGGGGAGGAACTGTGAAAATATCTGTCACATATTCACTGCAGGCAATGAATCTAGGACCATCCTCATCTCATGCCAACCTGCTTCATTACAGCCGATAGTAAATAATTGGTATTGTGAGGGAAGATGAATTCATATCTTCATCTAGCTCTTTTTTGGAGCTAAAGGAAACTAATGTCTCATTCACTCTATCACAGCTCCTCATATGTCATGTCAATTATTATTTGTCATGTGGCTTATATGGGTTTGTCTCTATAAAAAGCAAATAAAGCAAACAAACCAACAAGCATATTTCATTTGCTTTCCATTTTGTTTCTTGCATTTGAATCCTTACGATATGTGGCAGTTTAGACCTCTAACTAGGCAAGTTCGATATCAACATTGCGATGACCATATTACAGTACTTGCAATAAATAAGTAAATATTCAGGTGCACATATAAACCATAAAGTTCCTGTATCTTTCAAAAACAACTCAGTCAACTATAGCCTGTAGTGGCCCTGTAAAACTGCCACACAAACAGGCACTTTGCAGAGGGACACAATGGAAGTCTGCTGCTGTTGTTGTTGTTGCCTAGCGGTGTAGCTAGTATGAAAAACTAAACTTATCAACCAGTCACAAACATGTAAAAATAAAATAGTTGGTTTATCATACAGCAGCTCTTGTTCACAGAATCCGTGCATCTCCTTGAGCTCCCGTCAAAGTTCGCCCTATAAACGGTCAAAGTGGTCACTGCAGACCCTGTGGTCGGCACGGCGCAGTGCATCGACAGGAGTGTCAGCATGCATTTGTAGCAAAGCTAGTCCTAACTTAGCCCAACATTTTGTTGCTACAATTTGGAAATGCTCCGGTCGTCTCTCTTCACCTCAGTCAGGTAACAGTATTCCCCATCAGTGTTTTGCCACGAGTTATCGCGAGATTTCAGAACAAGATTTCTAGCGTGGTGAGATTTGGACACAGATCACAACAAACAGCGACATCCAGCTAAAGGTAGAGACTATTAAGTTCATTGCTCCTTTCTAGTATGTTGTCGGACACTCATTTTAACTATCTGAGCCTGTCAGTGTGAAAAATATGCACGTTTATAGGGCGAACTTTGACGGGAGCCACTTGCCCGGTTGAAGAGCGTTAGCTGGGCTGCAGGCTGCCTGCCCTGCTCAATACTGGAGCGACCTCAATAATTGTATTATCCATCACTCACGTACAGTATACAGAAAAACATATGAAAACAGGGCCCAGGTTGAAAAAAAAACGAAGTTTCCCTTTAACAGTTCTAGATAGGTCTCTGTATACTTTGACCCGTTTACACCACCAGGGCCGTCACGTGGACGGCCACATGGAGCAGTCACTTTTTGACAGACTGCTCCATTTCCACGGAAAGAGAGAAGTGCATGTCTTTATGATAATTAAGCACTTAAAAAGCCATGCTGACGCAGACAGCCTGCCTGACTGCACGCTGCATCGGATAGACGTTTCATATTAAATGTGCTGACTTACAAAAGACACTTTCACCTGAAGAACTCAGCAGCAGACAGTGGTCTCAGAGCAGAGATGCACGAGGGCAATTCAGCATTGATTGGAAGTGAATGACTGAAGTCCTGAAGTGGGCTGTTCAGGAAATATTTCAGATATTCTCCATGGGTTCTCAAAAATGTATTTGTGTGTAAATGTTCCTCTCTGTGTTGTGCATACAAATCAAATATACATCAAGGGGTGGGGGGCATTTTCTCCTGCCTCTCACTCACTTCCATTATCCAAAGGAGAGAGGCTGAAACACTCAGCAAAACTACTCCTGAGTAACAGTTCAGCATTCCATGAGTGGTTTTTATTCCAAGGCATAAACCAAAGCGCACTTGTTTATACCATGAAATTAAAGGGAAGAAAGAGGAAGAGGACAGTTTTGTGCAGGTGAGTGTGCCAGTTTTCTGAAGAGAAAAGCCAAGGTGAGTACACTAAGAAGACACAAGGGAAAAAGAATGACAGGGAATAAGTGTTCAAGAAAAGTGAGTCACTCAGTCACAATGGGAAATCTCATAAAGGTTCCAGTTCTTTGTCTGGACTCCAATGTCTCTATCATTCTACTTTGGCCTGCTACTGCAGTATGATACCATTTTTTTTTCTTTTTTTGTTCGGCCAACAGTCTCTTGGAGATGTTGCTCTCCGTTTATGGCCGACAGCAGGCCCCACCAGCCAAGGTGGCTAAGTGGTCTGGCACAGAAATGAAAACTGTGTTATTATTGTATAGTACAGTCTCTTCAGCATGGAACAGCATGGGCTGTATCGTAAGCAGCTTTAATTCTAAGTTATGAAAAACACACAATGCTGTATTTGGGATGAAGCATGATGTATTGCATTTATAAGACACTTCTAAATACACCAATGTCATTTAGTGCACAGTTTAAGTACTAATTTTGCATCATAGCATATGCTTTCCAATTAGTTTCTGTTATAGAAATATAATCACAGACACATGAGCTTTTACACTGTAGGACAGCACACCACAGGGAACCACACTCCAGCATGCTTTAAAGTGTGAGTAAATCCAAACACAGCCAAGAGATGTTAAAGGAGGCTGTAATAACCCTCTGACTTTACACAGTGTTATTCATGTAGCGATCACATCAAAAGTGTTACCCCCGGTGTGCTCTCCTGCTGGCATCCTCATAGCACAAAAATCACATTTGATAGTTTAATAACTTGGGCGAAATCTTTTATGTAACAGAATCCATTTAGGACATCCAAATAACTTCAGTGAACAGTATGTAATTGATTTAGTGTCTGGGTTTGAAAAATCAGCTTTCTTACACCTACGCAAACAAATCTGACGCGCCGCATGCATCGGCCTAAGACAACTGTGCGCTCATTGTAGATCACTAGCACCCCTCATCTAACCTCGACCACATGCGAGCCTCTGTCAGTCTGCGTTAGTTCTCCGAATTCGACCCCTCGCGTTCTTTCCTGAGCACCACCAGCACCTCCCACAGAGCAGGCGCACAGAGCCTGAGATGTAATCTCCTCTGCTTTCCTTTCCACAGTTGTCCCCCCATTGTGCCACGGCCCTGTGTTTTTGAAGCCAAAGTAAACCTGCCTCCATGTGGTTTCTCCACCACTGATTGTGATCAAAGGTCTGTAAGTGGCTTTCTATCTCACCTGGATTCACTTGACAGGTACATTGATTTGTATCTGAACCAAAGCTGGTTTCAAATGAGGAGACGTGGGCGTACGTGATGGATGGGATGATGAAACACTGTACCATCACTTGCGAGTGTGTTTTGTATGTTTACATATGTGCGCCTGTTCAATAAAGCCTAATGATTCGGTGCCGTGAGATGGGTTGATTCTTCTTGCACGACCAAAGAGTTATTGCACCGCTGAGTAAAAACTGTGACACTTTTTTTTTTGGACATAAGCATTATTTTTCTCTTTTCCATTTCCTGCAACTTTGTCATAAGAAGAGCTGCTGACTCACACAGACATAAAACAACTGTCACATATACTAAAAAGATGAATGTTGAAGTTAAAGGAGCAAATGCTGCTCGTTTCTTCTTAAAGGTGTACAGAAAATGTCTGCTTGCAGCACATACAGTATCTGCCCAGGGAGTTACTTTCACTGACATATGTTTTGCTTTTTTTTTTTTTTTTTTTTTAACACATCACAGTTTAGATGACATGAGTTACAAGCCATTCCAAATGAGAATTGCTTCACTTAATGACATGCAATAGGAGTGGGTGATATGGATGCACCCTACTAAGAATAAATCATTGTATTTCCATGTAACCATAAAGCATTCCAGTCAGTGGAATGATAGAGTTAGGTATGTCAAAAATCTAGGTAGCTATGTATAACTGGTAAGGTAGCCTATCTGTTTGCTGACAGGATTATTTCATATCGCCAGCCCCCATCATGCAATGTGATAAATTAAGAATCAGCCCCTTTCGTATGTGGCATGGTCTTCTGTTTTCTTGCATGGATTCATGGTCAGCCCACATCTATTAAACAGGCCTTCGCTGCTCTGAGACTGCATCACATGACCGTAACAGACGGCCTCTGTCAGATGCCATTAGCCAGCAACTCTGTTTCCTTTAGACAGCAGACAGTGTTAAGACGCACACACCGCGAAGTGAAGAGACACGCGGCACTAGAAGCCACGAGCACGCAGAATAAATGCACATGCAGTCACTCACGCAGCTGCTGTTTTCTTGCCAACGACCAGAAGCCTGTATCACACAGCAGGAACACTAAGTTAGCTGAATAACCTTTTTTTCCCCCTCCCCAAACTTCACAGTCCAAGGTCCTGATTTGAGGGAGGCTCAGGCTTTTACTCATACAATTTTCCCAGGTATTGTCTTTGTGTGATGAGCCCCAGGTGTCCTCGGACACAAAAACACACACAGTCTTAACTCTGCCCATGACACAGATTAATTTTTCCATCTCTATGATGAATGCCTCTAGGGCAACGCCTTCGGAAATATAGCTCAAGGTAAGATATATGGGTGTGTATTTCTCTCAGCAATGGAAAATAACTTAGGACAGTGTTAACAACTTTTTAATTGGTCATAACATTTGTAGACTTTTATGTGACTGTGTGTACAGTAGGCTACGTGTGTGTGAAGTGCCGATTTTAAAATGCATGTAAGCGCACCGTGCTGGAGCATTTTGTCAAGAGCCAAGCAGCAGACTTAAGCGGATGTTGACCATTTGGATTGTGCTCCTTTTGGCTCCGCTGATTGTTTTGGCTGCATCCCTCTCTTTCTGCTGTGCACACCATGTTGTCGCCTCCTTAAAGGGGAACTGTGCAAGTCAGTCGCTTTTTCGCTATATGCATGTGCATTTGTTTTCAACAAAGCCAGGGAAAAGGCAATCCATGGAGTGAATATCTACTGAGGTGGGTAACGTTAATAAGAGATTATGGATTACCAGGCGCGTTTGTGTCGTAGTGCTGTAAAGCAGTCTAAGTTTCTCGCGAGACAACATCTGGGACTGATCTTGCAAGGTTGGTTTTCAGCCAAGGGAAGGTGGAAAGCAGAAAGCCTCCATTCTCCCTGTAACAAGTCATTTAACCATCACAAGTATTCCGAAGCTCTTAAATTAAGGTGAAAATCTCTCTTTTTAAGATCCATCACCAATGAAAAGTGAAATTTTGCTATCTTTTTTAAGCACTGGAACAAGTTTACCTAAATAAATCTGATGATTCATTTTGTGAGACTGAACAGCAGTTTCTGGATAATTAAAAAAAACCTAGACAAAGCTCAGCGAATGGAGATGCACACAGGAATGATAATTGAGTTCTAATGGTTTAGAGGCCTAAAACTACATGAGGCCCAAACAAATCTCTCAAACACATCTCTAGAATTGAGGAATCATAATGTTTCCTGATATTAATGTGCCAACTAGTTGCAGGATCATTATAGGTATCACCAGGCTGCACAGTGCAGGCTGGAGAAAATGGTTAAATATGCATCAGTGGTAATAGATGCTCAGTGCTCAGCCATTAGAGATCATCTTTCCTTTGAACTAATAGTCAAATTAGAGTGACACCTCAAACAACAGTCCTGATAACATGAGGTCATTCCATCCTGGTGACAGGAGCTAAATTCACTGCATTAACTAGACAAAGTGTCATACAATACATATATTATCTGCTGCATGTTGGAAACTGAGAAAAGCAATGATTAAAGAAAGATCACGCACACAGTACACAAATAAAAGTCAATATTCAAATAAACCAAATGTGCATTGACAAACTGACGAAAAATAAATAGTGATCATTTTCACTGATATATAACACCCATAAGGAAGATTCCATTGCCTCATGACAATCATTTAACATAATGTTTTCCAAGAGATCCTATATTATACATGCATGTGGCTATGTGAGAGAAGGAAAGACAGATATAAATACACTAAAAGCATCACTAGTGTAGATAATGGCCCAATTTCATGGCAAGGACAAAGAAGCCAAGGTTTTAAATAAACCTGAGCACAGTTAAAGGTTCAGCCAAAACCCTCTGAATGAGGACTGCCTAAAGGATCACTTTAGACTAAAAACAAAAAAACAAACACAATAAAAAATAGTTACTCGCTTTGTCTTGGGAGTATCAGGCTATGTAGGTAGTTTAGGATTACCTGCCACTAACATTTGCTGCTATCAAAAAAAATGTAACCGAGCTGAATTGAGTAGTGCTGCTAAAAGCATTGAAAAAGTATGACTGAAAAACCCATCAACATCCTGGAACCTTTAGATAATCCACAGACTTCAATGTCAATGGATTTCCTTGGAATTATTTGTTTGGTAGACCACATGAAAACTTTCAGCATAGCAAGTAAACAAAAAAGAAAGATTTGATTCAAATCCATTGTTGTTGGGTAACAGCAGTATTTCTCTGAAGATAAACATCTGCATTGCCAAAAGAAGCAAAAACCTTCATGACTAAATACCACAAAGAACACAAATTAGAACAGTTTTTGATGATCTGGGTTAACTGATCTTCTAAAGGACCTGCATGGCACTATGCACCCTCAATGAAATCAGTGTGCTACATGGCCACGTATAATCTGAGATGCAACTAAGCAACGTTCTTATTTGATTCTTCCTGGTGTTTGTCCGTTTCCCTGATAATCAGATTGTAGCATTATTGCAAAATGAAACATGAACTGTTCACTCGCAAATGCTGACTCGGAGGAAATTTTTCCATTTCCTACTTCTCTACAGAGGAGGAGATCTCCAGTGCTGAAACTGCATCTGCTAGAGTGAGTTAGAGAAGTCCTGTATTTAAATGGCTGGAGACAGGGCGGCTTAGCCGAGCTGAAATAAAATGTGTTGGCAGAACTGTCCACTGCCGAAAAAACACAGGTCTTGTGTTGCCACTGTCCGTTTAAAGGGGCTAAATAGACATTATGATATTGTATAGCCAAAGGATGAAAAAAAACAAAAAAACATGACACATGATAAGCAGAGAATGCTGCTCTGGGAGACATTAACATCTCACAGGGGAATGAAAAAGAGAAATATTCACATAAGTATATTTTTCTGGGCCTTTGTTGGATGTCATCAATCATCTTTTTGAAAATATGGATTCTTAAGAAACAAAGTTTTAAGCTCCCATTGGCCACAAAAATATGAAAAAGGGAGTATAATACATGCTCCTTGTCATAACTTGGACGAGGTCACCACTCCAGACCTCTAAATTATGCAGCTGCCTCTAAGCCATGTAGACTGTGAAAGAAAAGCTGTTATATACAAAAAAAAAAGTATTCCAAATGTAGATGTAGGAATTTGGCAGTCTGTGGTAGTTGCTTGGAACCAACAGGGGGTCTTATATTAAGGGATAAAGAATAGGGGCTAACAATACAGACGCTTTTTGCAAAGTCTCTTGGAGAATAAGTCATTCTGAGGTGTAGAGTTGAGGAGGACAATTTCCATTAAAAAAATGTATTCACAGGGCTGTGTTTTTGATTGTACAGCCAAATTAAAACTAACTGTAAAATGAAAAGAACCAGAGGTCATGACTGCCTAGATTTACCTATCAGATAGTACAACTAGAGCCTTGGTTGATTGCTTCTTCATTGTTTCAGTTATTACATTACTTCATTACTATTCTTTACTCATAAAGATTCCTAAACAACTCAAAAAAAAAAAAATGCAGTGGATGGAGGTCGCAAACAGACGATAGCCAAAGTTGTTGAACATGAAGAGACGCTAAAGATCAGACGCTACCAGATGGTGAGGCAGACTTTCACCATTAGGCTTTATTGTAGCCTCCAATGTGGACATAACACTTCCACAATCTGTTGATGTAAAACAAAGAACCAAATCTCTGAGCCAAAAAAATAAAAAAGAATCCATGGCCAGGGTGTTTTTTCCATTAAATAAAAAAGAATGTCTGCTTGCAAAGCAGTGCAACAACTTCTACAGCATGATGGTAACTGTCTAAATATCACTTTCACTGATGCCAACATCTGCTGTGATTGCTACTTGAAGGAAGTCCGCTGAAGTAATGTGGCAGTACTTTCATATATAAATTTGTGCAACACCATTTTTTAAAAGATATCTTTAAAATTCAGACAGGATGCTTGCACTTGTGTTTCCATTCAAAATATGGATTGGAAACATGATTTTAGAGCTGCATTTTCACAGCAGGGTATCACCTCAATATTATGACTGCTAAGAGTTGTTGATTAAAAGTGGGCCCTGTGTCAGTGTTTACAGTAATGCACAGTTTTATTGTAATAACAACCTTGTAAACCTTGGAAATAGCAGGGGAACACCTCCATCCACCATTAAATGTTGACCTCATTTTGGTGGATTTTATTGTGAGTTACACAGATGTTACACTTGATTTATGATCATATTGACTGTATTACTGAGAGGAAGCACACACAATACCCAATCAGTGCGATTTGACATTTCTATCCGTCTTTCCATTTATGCGCCCGCTAACAGGAAACAGGAAGTGCGCTGGATGGAAAATCATTAAGCAGACCACAACACGTGGCTAAATGAATCAAAGACAAGAACATAAAAAGCCTTGAGATTTAAAGGACTAGAGGAAGACTGTGCTGATGTGCTGTCAGCCTGTCAGCGCTTAAAAGTCCTGTCACAGTGTAAAACAGTCTTACAGTTACGCTGTCTTATGACAGAACTTTGAAAAAACAGCAAATGAAGACAGGCCCTTTAATGAAGAGTTTCACAACACGATACTTTTCACAAGATTGTTTGACTTGAAAGGGTTAATTGTTTGCTGTGTTGTGATCTTGACGTGATTGAGGCACTTTCACCTCCACGTCTTGAGAAAATATGGACATTTACGAGTGGCTTGTAATGGGCCTCACTGACAGCTTATTACGCTAGCCTGGTTAATACTCTTGGGAAGGGTCTATAAAACCACACAACACATCATTAGGAATCTGTCTGACCTCAGCAGGGATACGGCCTCACGACTAATCAAATGGCTTCTGCCAGTCAAACAGGCTGAGCACCATACTGGGAATGTAACCATGAACTTACTCAAGCCATTTTGACTGGCACAATGGCACACTGAGCAAATACAATTACTCAGTGGTGAGCTGTATGAAGACTGAAAACCTCAGATGTCGTCAGAGATACAGATAATAGAATCTGGTGCAGAACTTTGATGAGGGGACACTAACAGCTCACCATGTTGTTTTCATGATGAAGAATAAAACTCCTTGGGTCTAATTAGATTTCACATTCATACAGTCTGTTGGGCTGTCTTGCTATAATTTCTGTTGACCTTTAAGGACTGCTTCGTTTCTTTCCACTGTGACTATCCAAGCAATTTACTGTTGTACTTGTGAATATGTGTCGTATCTCATTGTTAGCTCAGTATACCCAGAAGCAAGAACTCTGCTTCCCTGTTCGGCCTGCAGTGAAAATAAATCAATACACTAAAAATATGTTTGTTTTGATCCCTGTATATTAGATGTTGACTTTCTTAAGCCATGTAACCTTTAACAGTCACTGGATCAATAGGTTGGAAACTAAGAAGCCTGTTCAAATCCACTGACAAATAGCATTAAGTAGTCAAAGGAAGCAATGGTTTTCATGGAGACACCAGAAAACAGTACTCAAGTTGCAGTTTGCATGGGGAGAGAAAAAAACATTGGCTCAAACTCAATTAGGTTAAGGAGGAGAGGGCCTGCCTGCAAGCAGCTATCATCCATTAGGAGGCTGTAATAATGACATATAAATGCAATTAATATGACTGATGAGTGGCAACATCCTGACAATCATTTGCCTACTTCATCATAATAGTCAGTCTGGCAAATCCCATTAGATCAGGGGATGTAATAGTGAAAGTGCTAAAGAATAAATCCATCACAGGGTTGTCGGATAGTTTATTAATGTTGAATCTTCTGGCTTTGACAGTGTTCAGCAAGGCACAAGTGTAGTCAGAACGACCAAATAAAAGAAAACATGGCATAAATAATCTGTAAATTAAGGTGTACCATCATCAAATTCGACAACTTTAGTGCGGATCCTAATTAATGATTAATTCAAAAATAAGAAAACAACACAATGCTACAGTATGACCCTGATTGTGAATAAACGTCATACTGGAATTGTTGCAAAACCTATTGAAAAGTCTGAAAGGATCATATTGCATCCAAGAATTCTTAGAATCTGGGAAATTAGGTAATGTGAGTATGCTAGTGTTCTTATTTCCTGTTCTTATGAAATATAGTCAACAACATCACATGACTTAATGTGGATCAGTCAATCAGGAAGCTTCCCATGTCAAGTATATAAATCATCATAAATGAGATATTGATTGTAAATTGTTATCAGATATTGAATATTGAATGTATTTTCCTTTGTTTTTTTATTTCAAACTTTTTAGTTGTGTTTATAAATTTGAAGGAAGTGGGACATCCAGCTGTGCGTAATCTGGGACAGTTCTTCAAATGGCGAAATATGCATTTAGGGATTCTCTGAAGCTGCATACATAGTTAAAAGGGAAAGGCGCAGGGGACCACAAGCAAACAAATCCTTTATCTCCCTGAGAAGATGGAAACGTCCTCACAGAGCTGGTGAAGACACTTGGGAAAAAGGGGTCTTCCCCCTGAGGATCGAACATGTGCAGAATGTCTAGTTTCAATTTGCTCGGGAAAAAAAAGGAAAGAAAGAAAGGAAAGGGGGGAGGGGTGCATGGCTCTAGAGTTTCCTTAATTGGACCATGTTTTGAGGTCAGTGCTGGTGAGAAGGGAGAGAGGATCACCTGCCTTGCCAGTTTGAATGCTGCAAGTGTGTATGGCACCACAATTATGTTCAGGGCAAATCGCTGAAGGCAGAGTGGCTCATAAGGTCCACCAAGCACTGTAGTGAACGTGCCTGATAGTGGATGGATAAACAGTCACTTATCCTTTGAGTGGGAGGGGGGGGGGGGGGTTATTGCATGTTGCAAAGGCTGACAAGTGATGACCCGCAGATGTTGTCCTTCCTGGTGGACACAGCTTCCATATTTAAGACCCTGAAGCATTACTGGAGGACGGAGAGAAGGGCCATCACCAGGGAAAGGGCTAAACAGAACCTTGTTTTTGGCAGTCTTTTCATAGGCTTAGAACAAAGTGGCAGTCCCTTTCAATGTCCTGTCTGGCTTTGAGGGCAGCGACATCTACTCATTGAACCAGGCCCTCATTGTGGCTGCCCTCTTCATGAGAAGTGTCCTCGGCAGGCAGCTGTGTGCTCTCACCTCCATGCCCCCTCTTCAGCAGCATCTCAGTCAGTGGAAGACTCACAATGCTTTACCATCTCTGGTACATGAGCTTAAGGTGGAGACAGCAGAGTCGTACAGGAAGCAGATACGGATTTGGTCAAGATTCCAGTCCAAGAAAGACTGTCCCACTATCAAAAAGAAATCAAAACTGCATGAAAAAGGCAAAATGTCCAATCCCAAAAGTAGGAGTCAAAAAACATGTCCAGTGAGAGCCTTGAGGTCAAAAATGTTTTGTATGGAAATATATAGTGTATTTCTTCCCCATTTTGGCAAAACTTTATTGAAGGGTTTCAAATTACACAAGTCAGAGTTCAGGTTTGTGCAAAGTATCCTGGAAGTTAGAAACTACACAAATCAATCTAAAGATGTTTGTCTTTTCTTCAGCCAAAGCTGTATTCAGAGTATACTCACAACTCTGACAGCCACAGTTATAAGCCTAACTAAGTGTTGATCGCTGGAGAGTGCCATTTTGAATGGACCCATTAATTCTGTTTGTTGAGCTGTCTCATTACAGAGTTAATAGTGCATTTGTCCTGATTGCGGTCATGTTATGGAACAGTGATCACACTGTTGCACTAATGGATAGAAGGCACACCGCGCACAAGGCAATATATGATGATCCGTCTACTTCCTTTATAGCAAAAACATCTATATGTTTTCTTTATGAAACACTCCATAATTGGTCATTTTGGGGATCACTGTGGAAAAGGGAAATTGTCACAGAGGATAAAAAGTAGAAATGCTACCAATGCCTTAAAATATACTGCAAGAAGCCTACACATTATATATGCTCAAGTAGTGTACTGCTGGCTGACCATTTATAAAGAATCTCCTCTGAAAACAAAAGACGTGTTTCTCGAGTATAATTGTAAATCTAGTGTAAATAAATTATAGGATTTATCCAATGAGTAATTATATGGCACTGAGATGGGCTGTGCCACTGGTAATTATTTGCTCTGCTTTCTGCTACATTTACAGTAACTGGTTTTAATCAGTGACCATAGGCTGGGGCATCAATTACAATAATTACACATCGCATTACGTTACAAGATCCCATAGTGACATCTTTATATAATTATGGTGATGTAAATAACTAAAAAGATAAACAAATACTGTGTATTTATTTGATACATTTGTCCATTAGCTTTAGGCTACTGCTTGTGCCTACAGGGGGTCTATTCATGTTTTATAACAATGACACTGAATTTCAAAATTTCACTCAGGTTCAGTTTATAAGCAGGTTTAAAGCATAAATCAATAGTCTCAAAGTTTTATTCATGTAGTTAAAAGTACAATGATTACAAAGTAGAAGACTCAGCAAAGTTGCGAGCGTGATGTCACATTTATTACCATTACATGGCTTCATTTTATCTATTTATTTTATTTGTAAAGGAAAGGTGATTCTCAAAACTCTGATTTTGAAGCTTACAGCAGAAGTAAAGGCAGACTGCACAGCAATGACTAAAAGTAGCTTCAGTATATCATTTTTTTTTTCCCTTGGCAGTGGCTATCAGAGGAAAATCAGAGTCCTGACCATCATAGACAGATACGTACAGTAGCAGCCTTTGGGGGATTTTGTACACGCAGAGATGTGAAAACATTTTGCCAAAAGAGCTGGTAGTCTCACAGCAACATCCTTCAACACTTCTTTAATAAAAAAGGAAATGGGAGGTGGGTTCTTAAAGTCAACCAGGGAATTTCGGCTGTGATTATTTTCATAAAGCGATTAATCTGTAGATTCATAGGGAGTGTAAAATGATGGGGGGAGAAAGAAGTAGTAGTCCCAGAGCTCAACATGTCATATCACATGTTTAGTATCACTTCAGTAATCACTTACAGTAAATGTCTGGTGGTTTCAGCCCACAGGGGAGAGGAGAATGCACCTGAATGTAACATAAATTCTAGGATTATCGATGCAGAAGGAAAAAGAAACAGATGTGTGAATATGCATTTGTCAACATGGGGGCCTTGAAGGTGCCCTGCTTTTCTTTAAAAACCAGACCATAGCACAAGTGAAAACCCTTCATGTTTCTAGAGGAGGAGCTCTACCCACTGTCATCTCCACTACCGAGATGCTTCAAATTGGCTACAAACCTGGCTGTGTTTCTCTCCCCGTTTGATGTGTGATTTATTTATTTAGAAGAGGTGGCATTAACATTAAAACCAGACACACTGCATGTGTTTTTCATTCTCCCTCCAAATATGCATTGCTGTCTAACAGATGGGAGGAGGATACGTGTACATATTTGCGTTAGCTATCAACACTTGTTTTATCACCATCGAGTCTATGCATGAGTGCATTACTTAAACAGTATTTGTGTAGAATCTTAATCAAATCAGCTTTCATTTGTACATATCCGCAAACAGTCCACTTCTCACATTAAAAAGATTATGTCAGCGCCTGAAAGAATTTGCCACATGTTGACGGGCTGTAGACTCGCGTGGACCAATTGCTCACCTTGACGATACTCTTATCCAGTTTGAAGACTCATCACCTCCCAGTGACCTCGGGAGAACATGCTGTGTTGTGTTACACTTCTAAGGGTAATTGCTGTTAGATCAGAGCTAATCCAGAGCCAGACAAAATACCTAAAAAAAAAAATGCACAGTGTGTGCTGTGCCTCAGAATGGAGACGAGAGGGATACAGCCATGACATACCAATGAGCTTCCTCCGGATAAGCATACAATGTGTGGGGCCAAATGTCCATTTTCCCCCTGAGGCTTATCATAAGTGTACAGTTATGCTGAAAGCCCCTCCATTCACTTCTCTGATGGCATATGAAAAAAAAAAAGCAAAAAAGATTAGATCTGACTTATATTCTAAAATGGTAAATAGGACAATGTGGAGTTTGATAATAATGATATGGAGATATATTTATCAATTTAAAACCCTAACAGGCCACAGCACGGCTTCAGCCTCTCAATATGTATGATTTCACAAAATGTCTGAGTGAGCCACGCTGGTTGCGTCATAACAGCAATTTAGAACTGAAAAAAACACTGACAAGAAAAACAACTTTCAAGGAGATGCTATTATAGGCAGTGCTCCTAGCCAAGCAATTATTAATTACTGCATGTATGATGGCTTTTCTTCATGGCTTTCAAAAAAAAAGTTATTTTGTCAGATTTGGTACAAAACCTCCATTATCTAATGGTTGAGCGTAACATTATTCTACCTGAGGTCATTTAGATTGTTTTGTCTCATCTTACTGATTAGTCAGAATGAGAGGGGCTCTTGATTTAGATTTTTTCTCAAATCAATGACCCTGCTATTACCCAAAATGACAAGTGGAAAACACATGACAAGTGGAAAACACAGGACTTATAAGTCATGTGTCTCTGTGCAGATAAAGCAAACTCCACCAGAAACTTGAATAGATGTACATGATGGAGCACATAAAAAAAGTACATAAAAAAATTGGAGGAGGAGGAGGAGGAGAGGAAACCCATCGGTCGAGGGGAGATTAATGGTGCACATTCTTTATCTGAAAGGAAATCTCTGAGATTGTAGAGCTTGGGGGGAATGCAAATAGGTACAAACACACCAGCATAGATAAAAGGTTTAAAATCTTTTGTAGGAACCATGGGGATACGATGGTACAGAGCTGTGCGGAGCTGGAACGTTTCCAAGGTGCAGAGCAAATTCTGTTGGGAATCAAATTTTATGGGTCTTAAACATCATTGTGGCCAGCTTATATGAACAATGACTCTCCTTCTCCTCTTTGAAACACACACACTGCTTGTCATGTTTGCAAAATAAGACCCTTATGTGATTTCAATAATTCCATTAACTAGGTTAGTCGAGACTATTTAACGACACTGCCACGGCGATAATGAACTTGTTCACTCGTGCGACTACGAGGTAAAGAATCTGTTGCGGGTAAAGAGAGAATATAACCAGGTAAGGGAGAACACTTTTTGGTTGGAAATGCATTTCAAAACATAATGTTGAATCCTAAATCTATTGAAAGATAAAGCATGGTCTTTTGTTGGCAGAACAAAAATAAATGACATGTTCAGAATAAAAGCAGAGGTTGGTGAACAATACAGAGAGGGAATGAAAGAGGCAAGGACAAGAGGGTGCAAGAGAGAGCAACTGGGAGCCAAAGCAGAGCCAAACTGGGATTTCTTCCTGCCTGTGATCTAGAAATCTAACCTGTCAACCAGTAGGAGGACATTTACAGGCCTGTTTGAAGCCAGAGAGGAGGGTGCGAGTGAATTTCAGCAAGCCAGGTTGTGGGTAAACCATATATTTCTCTGACAGCTTGATGCCGACTCCCACTTCCACTGATCTTAATTATAGCAGCGCGGTAGCGTTTTTCAGATTGCAATTTGATGCACCCAACCATGCACTTGCACAATTAATAAATATAATTTGAAGCATTTCCATTTCCTTTGGCAAAAAATTACACTTTGTGACATCAAAATCAGCCACCCAAAAGAACTCTTCATAAGTGGAGAAAAGTGAGAGCATTACAACATAAAACCCTGCTAAAACTGGAAAGTGGAAAATAATGGACAAGTGATGGTATAAAATGGAGTGAAACAGTTAACAGCCTATTTTTGGCATTGCACTTTCTATTTCATATCACTCCTTTTAATCCAAACAGACTGAATGGTTCTTTGTTGTCATCCCTGTTATTGGCGAGAAAGGGAACGCCAAGAGAAAACAGACTTTGAAAATTAAAAAAAAAATTATGATAAATTGCTTGTTCTAGACTGACTGATCCCTTGATTTGCACAAAATTAATTATGCATGAAATTGGCACAAAAGGGTGAAAAAAAAGTTAGCATATCCTTAAATGATCCACAAAAAAAAACAGCTTTTGCAGAGATGTCTTTAAGAACTGAGCGGCACTGCTGTGTGTCTCCCATGTGTCGCACGGGGAGCTGGCACAGAGCAGTCTGCTGGTGACTGCCTGTGCATCAGCCGGCAGGTATGCAACATTTTCATTACAGCCGCTCGCAAGATAAGTTAGAACTTGCACACGTAACTAAGAGCTTTGCTCAGGCAAAAGAAGTTCCTGCAGCTCTCGAGCGCCCTGATAGCACGCACACGCAGGTGAACGTCTCTGTGAGCTACAACTGCAGCTTAAATCCAGGTACACACACACGGTCAGGTCCATACACATTCATACACAGTACAGTATGTTCTGCAGGTCATCTTCCCTATTTGACTTAGTTTACAAAGTCAGGGATGGACTTAATGCTCAGTCAAAACTGTATTTAAAAACAGAAAAAGTTAAAGGTAGTTAGTTAAGTGGTTAGTTGTGTGACTTAAAAGGGAAATCAGCTGTAAGATTAAAAACAAAAATCAAATTGACCTAAAATGTAATAATTTGTTTGATGTTGTTTTCATCATAAATATAGGTAAAGGAATTTAGTTATCACAGTGTATTCTGCATGCTCACAGTCACTGCCTGGTGTGTGTGCGTATGTGTTTCTAAATGTGCCTGTGAAGAAGCCAATTAATGGATACAGCTCCCTCCTTACTATATTTATCTATATCTATTGTTTGTTTTGTTTTTCCATTTTACCCTCAAATACAAATATAGTTTCATTAAATCTGAAGAAACTCCTTGTGACAGAAAACGCTTGGTATCAATACCTTTATGCGAGGATCAATTCTTAAAATTAAAAACGTCAGGACGGTGCGCGTTGGTATCGATCTGCCCGACTTAAATATTGAAATACCCAGAGAGAAAATTCTGATAGAAGTAGTGGAGAAGAGCAAAAAAGATTAAATTCAGTCTGCTGAACTCTCGGTGAACTTCTCACAACCAATCACATCAGGCAACAGAATGATAGAAATTTGTGCAGGTTATTTAAAATCCAGCTAAATCCGAATGGCCATATGCTACAGAGATGCAGTCAAGTTGTGTCGTGTTAATCAGTGCAGGCGCCTGATGAAAGCCTTGATTTATTCCCTTTTTAAAAGTTTGGTTCAGGTGTCTTTATCCAATTAACCTTTTATGGAAAACCACCATTCCATTTCCCGTCTTTTATTCAATCAAACCAGAGCTTTGTTTCAAAGGTCATGTTTGTTCCTTCTGCAATTTACTAAAGTTGTTTGATGCAATCGCTATATTGTGGAAAAGCTAATGACTTGGAAGATCTTCTGATGAATCTAAATGCTGTAAAAACAGCCTACATATCATGCTTGGTTTTAAACACACCGGGTACAAGTTGATGGATTTCACCAGAACTCCCTGAGCCCTAAATGTCTGGCTCATATATAACAAGTATTGTACTAAGAGAGCAAATACATTACACTGTTTTTGTCACATGGGGCTTTCTATTATGTGGTACAGGACACACCAGAGGAGCCCAAGGAGCAAAAAGAGCATCTAAATGGAATTGCTTTTATAAATCAGTGTCACATTATGCATTCAGTGCACTGAGTATAAAGCCCCTCTACAGTATAGAAGTCGAAAGTTTATGAATCTTTTGGGAACCCGTGCGCAGCATGCTCTCTTGTTAGATACACAATCCATGCTGTTCTTTGATACTCGCTCAGCTTTACATATTAAGATACGTTCTGAGAAGGTACACCCACATAAAACATGCTGGGGCGGGACAAAGATAACAAGGCGCATTATATGTTAAGTGCTGTGACAAGGCTCAGCAGAAATCCATCAGAGAGGGAGAACTCATACAGGCGGATAATGTTACAGCCATTTTTAATATGTATTGATTTCATATTTATTGAGCTGATGGAAGTTGTTCTCATTTATGATTTGAATTGGGATTTGGGGGAATTCTTTGGATTTATCTATTATCTATTGTGATTAATGATCAGCTGTGATAGAAAGAGGAGCCGGGTTGGGACCAAACGTGTAGGGAACACTTGACAGATGGTTCATCAGTACAGTGTTTAACCTCACATTATACTAGAAACATTTTAGTTATTTTGTTTGTGAGGATTTTTTTTTAATGAAGGTATTATTAGCATCAACTCAACATTTTAAATACTAAATATGTAGGGTCAAGAAACTGAGCCCTGTTAAAGTAGCACAGATTAAAAGAGGAATGTTAGGATAATGGAAATATGTTGGTTGACTTTAACCCTTGAAGCTACTGTTAAATAAACACAGGCTACATGCTTCAAGGATGTATGAAAAGAGACATGATAGGTAAGAGTCCTTGGGCTTGTCACTGAACCTCTGAAAGCTTTCTTCTTCTTTTTTCCTTCTCTGAAAGCTTTCAAAGCCACATTGAATGTCCCATGTAAAATGCTTATGGTAAAACTGGCAGTCAGGTTGCCATACCCTAAATATGTTAAGTATTCCACATTAGTGTAGTATTCCAAGCCTTCTCAGCTGAGATTTCTAAATTTGTCATTATGCTTTATAGAGTTCATGCAATTATATGGAAGCACATGACCGAACTTGTTTGATGCGACAGTAAACAGAGCTCACACCTCATGTTTATGTATAAATAGGAAGGAGAAAGAGTTTATGAGGATCTTACTATTTATCCTATTACAGTAAATCACCAAAAAAAAGACCATTTTAAACAGACAATATCTGATAAATAAACAAAAAAAAGAGACAAAATCAACAGCTACTGAATTCACCATACACTCATTTGCCAAATATTATCTTTGATCTCTTTGCCAATTAATAAAACAGGAAAACACATATGCATGTTGTTGCTTTGCATAAATGAGAGAGGGTAAAAAAACAAAAAAAAAGCCAAGTAAAAGTGAGCTTGTGCATTCATTAGGGGTATTTACATAAACTTCTTTGTTCATTCCGTCAAAGATAACTACAATGCGCCTCTCAGCAATGATGGTAATGATCAAATGATTATCTTGAGATCAAAGCTGTCCAACCCCTGCTACGAGGCAAGAGCACAGCCGCTGGTGGTAAGACAAAGCATTTCAAAGTTTAGTTCCTGCAAAGAGGACACGCAAGCAGCACGGGTCACTGACCACAGTTCTTCCCACCTTTCAAAGCCATCACTTAGGTCTGTCACCATTAAGCCGAATGAGCATGATTCTTCTCTCCCTGCCTGTCAAATGAGTTTCCCACTGGGCGAGGTAATGCAACCTGACAATATGTTGTTTGGTTTCTCAGAAATCGTTGCCAGTGAAAGAAAAGACATATGTTCCTCTATATACACACACACACATTCGTACAACAATCATTCCGCATATTCAGACCAAAAACAGACACGCAAACAAGTCAATGTTCGTTATATGACTGCAGGGGCCAAGTGAATGGAAATCAAATTCAAGAGTAAAACGGCGGTCGCACAAAAGGACAAAATGTGCTGATGCACTCCTTGTGTCAAACTTCTCCAAAACAGAGCCATACCCATGATTTAGTTGTTTTTTTTAGTCCTATAACAAGCTTTAGTTCCACTCCCATAATTATCCCTAAATAGATGTGGTAGTGCCTGTTAATAAAAAGAACAAAGAAGACTTGCAATGTGGCTGCAAATTGGTGAGCGGAGAAACAAAACAGAGGCAGATGCTTCCATACAGGTGTCACCGATGTGTATGAAACTGATGCGAATTATACGCCTTCGCAGTCACCAGATTTCAGACCAATTTAACACCTATGAGAGATTCTGGACCGACCTGTTAAACAACACTCTGAGGGGGAATGTTTAGAAGAATGGTGCTCAATGCTCGAGTAGAGAACTAGAGACTTTAATTTGTCACACATCTCGTGTCGCATTGTCAAAGTTGTCAACAATAGCAGAGCTGGCGCACTCAAACACACATCCACGTCTCACTTATATGCAGGATAATCAATCATTCACACATGCATCATCACTAATGCCAGTGATATTTCAGTTATCGTGAACCTCAAAAGAGACAAATGATTCAAGTTCCCAAATGGAAGTGAGATTTCACATTTATAGGTTTGATTATTTATATAGTGGAGGTATCAAAGTGCTCCGATTGAAATGCGCACAGCCCTACAGGAACTGTGCCATAAAACGAGCCGTCAGCATGTCTGTAACGTTGTGATGTCACCACCATCCAAGCCTTGCAAGATAAAGTTCCTCTGACTGTGTCCCCTCTATATTGTAACTAGATTTACACTCATTGTGATGGGTCTTGGCAGTGAAAACCACAAACATAACTTCTTATGGATATCAGAACAGATTTACCCAATTTGTGTATTACAGAAGTTCTGATATACAGCAGTATTATGCATAGCCTAGTCTGTACACAATCCAAGGTTTTAAAAATGCACACATTTATATAAAAATACAAACAGATGCATGGGAAATGTATGCGTTTGTGTGCTGGTGTGCAACTGAAGCCACCCTACAAATGGGACTGTGGAGCATTTATCTTTAAAAGATGGCCTCATATAGGTGTATTATAGGAGGTCAAATGATGATAAATAGACCGTTTAATGGCCTGCACAAGCTCCACCGTGGATCCCATTTGCTATGGTCGCTTCACACCCTCTGTATATCAGTAGTAGGGTTGCACGGTATACCGGTACTAGATTGGTACCGGGGTACTAACGCATTTAAAACGGTACCATACTGCGCTTAGATGGGACCGGTACTTTCATTCTGCGCCGCCGGCAGCGGTGACGTCGCCGCGTGAAGTCGCCGCATTGTAATTTGAGCCGCGAGGAGCGAGAGAGCGAGTCACAAACGAAGCAAGGTGCTTTTTATCATTACTGTTACAGCGCCACCTGTCCATGTGCCTGTGTTTGTGTGTGTGTCTGTGTGTGTGTGTGTGCGCGCCGCGCGCGAGAGAGAGACGGCCGCCACAGCCTCGTTAATAAGTTTTGTTTTTACCGCGGATCACCACTGGCTGCATGCTCTCTCTGTCTCTCTCCCTCTGTCTCTCTCTCTCTCTCTGTGAGTGAGTGAGCACGGCGAAGCAGCGCTACGCAGAGATGAATTAACGGAACGATATTGCGTTGATGGGGGTGGGGGGAACAGAATCAATTTGGTCTACATATGGGAAACAATAGGTGTATGTTTGAGTAACATGAACATTTGTGTTTCATTCTATAAACTACTGATAACAATTTCTCCCAAAAATTACAACTGGTCAAAATAACAAAAAAAGATGCAGTGTTTTCAGACCTCAAATAATGCAAAGAAAACAAGTTGATGTTCATTTTTAAACAGACCTTTTTTAATTTAGGAAGAGTTCAGATTAATATAGATGGAATGTTAATCCTGCAGCAGCAGTAACTGTTTACTGATTTCCTGTTTTATGGTCCAAAATTGTTCTATTAAAATAAAGCCAATAATGACATTTTTTGTGTTCTCTTTTTATGTGGAAAAGTACTGAAAAGTATCGAAAAGTATCGAAAAACATGTTGGTACCGATACCGGTACCAAAATGTTGGTATCGTGACAACACTAATCAGTAGGATGAGCTTGTTTATAGTACCCCAAAATAAACAGAGTAAAGTCCTCACGAAATCACACACTCTCGACTCTACACCATGTAATCACTCCCACCTCCCCTGTTGACCTTTGCCCCCTCTTCATTGCTTGTCCTGCAGTGCTAAGCTCAGCCCCTGACATAAGATTGAGACGCGGCGCAGTGAGTACATGTTCGGTGCCACAGGGAACACAGCGCTCTAGTATAGGCATTCTTTCTTTCTTTTCTTTTTTTTGCTTCACTTTACCACAGTCGCTTTTAATCTACCATCTCTAAGCAAGCAGGGTTTTGCTGCAACTCCTGTTTAGATAGATACAACGGGGCAGAGAAGGGAGACGGCAAGGAAAAGGCTGGTTGACATAGCGGCGCAAGATAAGATGCACAAAAGGGAAGACTAAGATGCCGTGGAAAATGTGCAACATAAAGATTTAGTCCAATAGGATGGACAGAGCCAATAAAGAACAGGGAGACATTTCAACGTCTGTGTTAAGTGCCTGAAGGTTTTCAAAAAGGTGAACTCCTAATGAGGTGTTTACCGAGTCAGCCATGTTGCTAAACGTATTGATTTCTATCCAGTCCCACATCACTTAAAATCAGCAAAGAAAATTATCTTGTGTGACAAAGCGTAGCAGCCGAGAATTCCCCCTAGAATTTCTAAGTATGATGCTACCAACTTTACATTACCGGCACATTTTGCACAAACTAAACCCACATGGGAAAAACACCCCAGTTTTAAAGTGAAAGCCCTGGAGCTGAAAACTTAAACGCTTAATTCTTCAAATGTGGTTTAAATGCAAAACCTTCTCCCAACACGCACCCACACAATAAACAATAAAACATATCAGCAAATCCCATGCACATTGTTTCACCAAGGGCAAGGCTGTCTGCTTATTGAATACACTGATATCTCTCACAGTTTCCTTCATTATTAGTTTTTAAATACATGAGGGAAAGAATATGAAAACTAAACAGGAAGAGGGGGGTAGGGAGAGCGCTCTGTGCACTTCCTCTGCACTGCCCTTTCTGCTCATCCATTCTCCATGACACTTGTGGTAATAAATCAAAGCTGAGCAGGCAGGCCACAGTGGGAAGGGTACTTGCTGTCCTCTCCCCCCCTCCTTCCCTAACCTCTGACGTCTGTTCAACAAAACAATCAGACAGCTGACAGTACCGCAGAAGCAGACTACACTCATTACAGTTGGATGGCATTTGGCTAATAAGGTATGGCCCCAGCATTTTCAAATCTCTTGTGGTGTTATTGCCCTGCTCCATACAAAACAGTAAGTGAATTTATCTATGAAAGCAGGGCAATACAGCTGATAGTTTGCAGAGGAAGAATTTAACGCATGGTTTGCACCTTTGCAGGTCAGTCAAGTGAAGCGCAACAGCAAACACTGACTGACTGATGAGACGGACTGTGATACCAGTGGTACATGTTAAAGCAAAAGCACTGAGCACATATGGAAAGGTAAAAAAAAAAAAAAAGGAAGAAAAAAAAAAACATGAACATGTTGCTAATCTGTTTCTAAAATAAAATATGGCAGCCAAGTTATTTTAAGCATGAAAAGGTCAATAGCACGCAGATGCCTCGGGAGTAATGAGACGCTGACTATTATGAGCAAATTAAGCCTCTGATATGTTTATTCTGTGGTATCAGAGTCGGTGCGAAAAATCACAGGTGGAGTTTTATTCAGGAGCCAAAGATCTGTAACACTAGTGTCTGTTCTTTAGATCATGTTACATTTTTGTAGGCGGCGTTCACTGTGCTGCTCGAGCTGTTTGTCAGGTCTGTCACATTATCTGATGTTACTGTAGCAACTTTCTGAAAGCTTGAGAACATTAAAAGAACAGAATGGAGTGTTTGCCTTAATCCAATATGGTCTACACACCATACAGGCCTGTATGTTAATACCCACTAAATTATATGAAATGAAAAATAGAATAAATAAAAAAATAAAAAAAAACACAATACCCAAGCCTAAGCCTTTCTAATATGTATGTGTGTGTCTGCTTGGGTATTTGGTAAAGCTTAAGCCTTTGTGGCATCCTGGAGGAGCAGAATTCACTATTTTAATAGGAAAAAGAAAATGATACAGAACAGAATATTAATGCAACAAATGCAATTCTGGTAATAAAAATTCACCGTCTATGTAATTCAGTTTGTTCATTTTGCTCAACTCAATCATCAACTCTGTGTATTTTTATGACGGCCGGTGAAACGTTCCATTTCACAACCACAACTCAAGCTGACGATACTGTACCACCATCAACAAAACAAGCTGTCAGGATGACCTAATGCACTGCGACGCCGAATACTGAATACAAGTGAGAACGTAAGTGACATCCAACTGTCTGACTTGGATGCCAGTGTCAGGATCTTAACACATCTACAGCTATATAAGGGGGTTTTCACACCGAAGTTAGCTTCTGGTGTCTGGTTGTGTCATGACACACACCCAGCAGGTGTCTGACAATATCAGCATGGCATGAAAAAGATTTTTTTTTTTTAGCATTGATACAAAAATAGAGGAAGCATTTGGTTTGCTTTTGAAGCATCGTTTTCCTAGCAGGGAACATATAGTAAGCGGAAATAAGAAGACTTGTTTGACAAAATAAAGACGTCGACAACCACAAAGACAACAGAACGAAGCATCAGGCCTGTTACCGTGGAGCATAAGGAAGGAAACATATGTCGCTGGGGTTTCTTTTGCTGCTCCGAGTTTTTTATTTAATGTCATAAATCTCAGTTTTGTAGTAGGATGAAGATCATGATTTGCTGTGGGTGCTACTATACTACCCTGAAGAGGTTATGCTGTTAAACTGTGTGGTCAATAGCATGAGTGAACATACTTGTAACTCTCTCAAGGACTGGATAAATGCATCACTTGTACTGTAGTAAAGCATGTTTGTCAGGCCTTAGAGTCAAAGCAACCATGGAGCAATTTCCACGTCCCTTTAGCCTGATTGCGCTTCGTGATAATGATTTTGAACAATTTGTCATCCTCAGTCATGCCTTGGAACACAATTCAACATGCACGCTATGCCTTCAATGTATATAACAAACACGGGACTACTAAAGCCCCGTCTCACTCTCCCCCTCCCTCCACAGCATGCACTGGAAGGGTGAAGCAGCAAATTTGCTAGCTGGCTGACTGGGAGGACAGAGAGGCCTTTCTCACCAGTCAACGGCTGTCCTTAATGAGAATAGAAAGTGATTTACTAGCCTAATGCCTCGGCCCTCAGCCTGCCTGCCCGCCTCTGCTCCACGCAGCCAGTGTAGTCGGCACTCTCCATACAGAGAATGAAATTGAGACTAGGCAAGGAAAAGAGAGAGAGAGAGAGAGAGAGAGAAAAGAAGAAGGGGAAGAAAAAGAAAAAGATAGCAAGCCTGAGTCCAAAAACTGAGGTGATGAGACGCTCTCAAGGATTCTCTCCATAGCCTCACCACTGACCTCCAACTTGTAGTGCATCTTTGTATTTGCCTTATAACATGTTTTTCCTCTAAAGCCGAGCCAGTACAGTCACTCTGAACTGAGGTCCGGAAAACACACAGCGTCTTTTTTTTTTTTTTTGCAATTCTATTGCAAACAAAACTGTGTGCTATGCAGTCTCTGTACTTCTATCAGCACACACAGAAAACACTTGCTTGGCTCACATCGAAAGAAATAAGGGGGGCAAGCATAGGAATATCCATTGTTCACGTGACTATGACATAAGTGAGAATTAAGGGGAGAGGAAGGTAAACAACTCTCCTCCTCTTCCAAACATACTTGAGCTTGGTTTGAGGGCAGAGGCACTTTCTTGCTATCGGCTATGATTATCCATTATTATATCAGTGATGCTATTCCCAAAGGCAGAGTGTTGTGCTGTTATGATTCATTCAGATACCAAGGCATATGTGACTAAACACACAAACCTGCCACGGCCAAAACAGTGACAGTGATGCAAACTCTTAGCAGAGGGTTTTTATTCAGTCAAACTTACACCAGCAGCGACGCATGTGTGGTATGAATAAAATACCAATTTCATGTGTATTTGCAGGGCCAAATTGCATTGCTTGATTGGAGCACCCTACTTAGTGTGTGCATGAAATTTAAAGTCATAATCATATTAAACCACAAAATGGGAACGCCAGAGAGAGAGAGAGAGAGAGAGAGGAGAAGAGGAGGGTGAGAGAAATGTCACTTGCACATGAGTGGTGCTTAGTTTGTTTTGCACACTGAAGCAGCACCGCTTTAAGTCTAAACTAGTAAAGATGTACTGTTTCACCTGGACTGGTTGACTGCATGCTGGTTAGACAACATCAGAGTTACAATGGCGTGCAAACAAGGTGATGGAAAACAGGACAGGTGATTGAAAACATCAAGGAGGACGTGTACCAAGCGTGATTTGGGCATGTACTAGTGCACACGCTCCTCCGGTGTGCATGGTCCCTATGCGCACAAAATGTGCAGCTGGGTTGATTGGCTATCATCATGGAAGAGAAAGGGGGGAACACAGTTACCACAGCAGTTCTTACCGAGTGTGAAGTAGGGGAGAGCTGTGTTGTCAAGATCATCCATTACGGAAATTCGCCCAGGTAGGTCTGTTCTAACGAATAACAGGAGTCGGGATTCCCCCCCTCCTCCTAATCCTGCTCCTCCTCCAGTTCCTCCTCCAGTTCCTCCTCCACCAGCACCACCTGCTCCAGCAGCAGCAGCAGCAGCCTCACCACCACCACCTCCTCCTCCTCCTCCTCCACCGACCACGTTCCCCGAGGCTCCGCCGGTGAAGCTGAACTCGTTCTCCCGGAGTACGGGTAGGGTCGAGACGGTGACGGTTTTCACCTCACATGGCGTCTCCGCGTCGGTCTCTTTGTCCCGCTCCTCGTCGGGCGAAGTCGCCCCTCTGTTTCCCTGGACTGACAGGGTTCCCGTTAGTAAGAGCCCCGCGAGAAGGACGCGGAGGTGCAGCAGTGATATCCTCGCCATCCCGCTCCTTGTGTGTGGTTCCCTCGCTTTGAGAGGGGCTCATAAGCTGTCCGTTCACTTATAGTACAGTCGCTGCAAAGGAGTCGCGTCCGTCCAGGAGGCGGCAGCACAGGTGTAGTGAGAATGACATCTCCCCGGCTCAGCACACACTTCCATCTGCGTTCACACGCTGTGGGACAACAAATCACTTAAACATGATCAAGCACGTGTCCTTTTAAAGACATATGAGGTGGAGTCAGCATGTTAGTCATTACGTTTCCCCTTTTTTTTTTGTCGGCGTAATTAATGTGTGAGAGCGAAATGGGGATTGATTGTGTAAGCTAGTGGTAGACACATTCAGACAGAGCGAGAGAAACATTCAGCTGTTTTCAATAATTTAGATATTTATTTATTTTAATTAATGCAACGTTCCAAGCAAAACTTAATCGTCATAAACACTTAAGTAAATACACAAACAGCAGGCTATCTGTGTAAGTACAAATGCAGACATCTTTATAAAGTTCATTCTTGGACTTAATTAGGTCCACGTTGTTGCTCATCGTGCTATCATTAATATCAGATTATCAGTGGTGGAGGACAGCTACAACTGTGGAAAAAGACCACTCCAAATTGTTCTTGAATCAGCATCTCTACAGTAGCCTATGGCAGCCATTCGTTTCCAGTGTCTATTGAATTCTGACAGAAGCACACCTGAAGCACTGATTAGGTGATCACCTGAACCAAATCATATTTAATGAGGAAGAGTATTAAAAACCACTGTTGTGATTAGAAATTGGGGTTAGGTACTTCAAGGACCTGTGCAAATAAATGCTCAAATGACAATTTTGAATCTGAGATAAATGTTGTCAGTAGTTTATAGAATAAAACAAAAGTGTTCATTTTATTCAAACAAAGAGACACAGAGAAAGTGATCATTTTGAAGTGGTCTCTTAATTTTTTCCAGAGCTGTATAAGTAATGAAATGCCAAAGTGCTTTAAGTAGCTAAATGAGCTAATTATGAACCAAGGCTACTATTTCAACTATATTTTATAATTGCATTAGGCTGTACTTGTTGACGCATTATGTTGCAGCAGGTAAAGGTGGGAGTCATTTTTACTACTGTAGCACAGTAAAGTATGATATATGCATCTGGAGATGAAAACTAATGTGACATCTATGTAAAATGTGATATATTTCCATGTACAATACACACACAAGAGAAGTGCTTGAGTAAAGTGTAATATCTTGTTAGTTTCCACTGCTGCACTGGTGGAGTTTAACGATAATGGAACCGTAACTGCTCATATGGCCCCCTTTCTTTCTGAGCACTTCAAGGACTACTTTTCCATGTTGGCTTCAAAGGTGAAGCTTTAATTTCATTTGAGAACTTGGAAACAGCCACACTGGAAAAATATGAAATACATTTGTTTACCTCTTTTTTGTGTTTATTAAAACACATGAGTAAAGCACCATAATATGTTTTTAACACACATTACTTTCTTTGGAAATGAATATTTCCTAAAGCGGAAATAATGAGAAAGGTACGAATAACATCTGACATAAAAACACTGCAGGATTTCCCTCCTAAATGAGGCCCCAGGTCCTCAACATACAGGGAGTTAAAAGGCCCAGCAGCAGGGGATTAACAAAGACCTTTCATTTATCCATAGACCTACTGTTGACTCACTTACTGTTAAAACAGCTCGTTTGCTGCTTGGACTTAATGTGAAATTTAGCCCACTACTTCAACTCAGAGTGCAGTTTCACCTGAGAGATCCTTGTTCAAAACTAAAGTACATTCACCCCCACCCTGAAATATATATCACCATGGCTGACTGCACCACCAATGAAAGTGAGCAAATTTTCATAGGAAATGACAAGGTGTTCTGCAAAGAAATAAAATAGTACCAAAACAATTACAAAAGTATCCCAAATGGAAAAATACAAATACAAATTTAACGAGAACAATGAATATGTGAAGCTACTTTGCACAATTTATTCTTTGCTTATTGCTTAAAAAGTCAAAAGTATTTGACCACTAAATGGATGAGGATAATCTGCTTCCTTTTGCTCTGTAAAGCTCTCGAAACGTTAAACTTGTACAATGTCTCCCATTTCATACAACCTATAAGCGCATAGTATGCACTTGTTTCAAGAGTTATTCACAGCAGAAATGTGGCCTTTCTTGCCCCACTAATAGGAAGGGATACCGGTCATGCACCACAATTCATCATGTAGTGACTTAGGAGTAGAGGTGTCAATTAAAGTTTGACAGAGAATAGAAAATGTTCCACTGAATAAGCTGTCTCTCTACAGTGAACAACTTTCCATCATTTCCTTTGTGTATAGAACTGTTGGACAGGGGTGTCGATAAACACGCACAAAGAAAGAATATTTAATGAAAAATTGGCACATTATCTCTGAGAATACTTATTATTTGTCACGTATGTTGTAAACATACTGCTCACGCCAACATGCTTAGAATGAATATGGAAAAGGGACTCAGTGCCAGCTTCTTTCTCTGTCTCTCTCCATGGTGCTGAAATATTCAAACTTAACACACACACACACATTCTCTGTTCCCTTTTTTTCCACAGTGCTGAAACAGGGTCTGTCCAGTACCTGCACTTACAGTCCTGAGTGCTTATAAGTGCACATTCACAAGCTACCTGGTGGGTAGGCACACGTGTGTTACCTCTGAAAAAGACTGGGCAAGTATGCTTTTCCTCCATGCTATAAATCGTGTCCCTTTCATGTTTGCTGAGGGTACTGAGCAATCATTTACTTGAGTTGGTGTGGCCGCTGAGCAGACTGAATGTGCATACTCATAAGCCCCAGCCACAAGTGCAAAGCCTGAATTTATATAGTACTTTGCTTTATGGCTCTCATCAAGCTAATGTCTGCCCAAAAAGTTTTTGTGACAAGCCTTTTCATTGCAGATACAGTTGCTAAAAGAGTCGTACAAGTTGTCAAATCTAACAACATGGTCACCAAGTTCCCAGTCCTGGGATAGCTCCAAGTGGGCTCCGTTGGGTTGCTTTTAAAATGTCATGCATGATGATTTCTGCTGTGGGTGTTGGTAACTTGGCCAGTCAGTCCATGCGGCACATTCACTCTTAGGCTTGAGCCAGCAGCCAGTCCACTTATGTAACTCCCACTTGATGCAGACTTACCCTATAATAAGGGTGTGAAACAGTACTCAGAGCATTTGGATTTAAAGTGCATCCCATAATTCAACATGGTGTCCTGTGGCAAACTGGTGATGTGTTAGCAGTCGATAGAGTCTACCCATCGCCTGAATATGAGGCCTTCAGGGAACATCTTTGCCCGGGGCCACCCAGAGTCTAGCATTGCCACTGGCTTCATGTGAATTCATCCACTGGTCTGATGTTAATTCATCACAATCATTCATAATTAAATAATATTGTCAAGGCCACATTATTAAATTACTTGTAATGCTTTTTGAATGAGTAATGATGGATAAACTTCTATGACAAATAATGCAACAAAATAACTTTAAAAGCAACTTAACCTGAAGATTAAAAAAAAGAAATTAAGTATATTTTGGGGTCTTTTTTCACCTTAAATGGGAAGCGCAGTCAAGAGAGAGTCAGGAAATGGGGAGGCGGAGAGGGGGGAATGAGTGACATGCAGGAAAGGGTTGTTTGATGTGGGATTCGAATCGGGGCTGCCTGCAGTAAAGGACTGTAGCCTCAACACATGGTGCACATGAGCTAAACACCGCCCAATATTTTTTAATTTTGATGTTGACCCTTATGTTCTCTGTTCTGGGAGCAATTACACAGATATTCTAGTCATGAATAAACACTGTGAAAATAACATGAAACTGGGTTATAATTCACATTATTGCATTATTCCCTGAGCCACCGTCAGTGTTTTTCTCTTTCGCTCATTTCCGTTTATTGTCATGTTTTTATAGTTGTATTGTTGCTCTTATTTTTGTGAAAATAAAATGAAGGCATATAAAGAAGCGTTAGAGCTGGAACAACTTGAGCGATGGGGAGACCTCATTAGCTAAGTAAGTCCCAGTGCGTCTTTTAAACTCACAAAAAGAAAAGGAAAAAAAAGTACAATCACCGAAAATATGTCACAAGAATCAGCAATTAACTTGGAAATACTGTAGAGTTAGTGAACGCATTATGTTTGCCTCCATCTGTGGTTTCAAAGCATTCAAACTCGTCGTTAATAATCAGTCTTGGTTTCTCATCTCACACAGTGCTATATTCACCTTTGGTCATTTTATTTGAGAGTCGATGTTACACAAATCATCTTGTTTAATCTTGTCAGGGCAAATCTAGAATAACTGTGCAACAATGGACATTGCATCCTTATTATATTAGCAAAGCATGTCATAATGTGCATGCTACCAATAAAAACCCCTTTAGACAACAGAAGAGGCCACAGAGCATTTTTGCCCAGTGACAGCTGATCGAGCTTCTGAACCATCATAAGTCACTTTGCTTCTGATGACACTAAGAGGACAGGCGGTGTTTCTTCTGTTCCCATGCAATCCCATCTTTTCCTTGCATCTCTTCTGCCAGTTTTTAAGGATAGGATCTGAGACACACAGATGAGTGTTAGGGACCAAGCAGTGAGGATAAAAAGGCACAGAAAATGCTGTTGGTAAAAAAACAGGTTTTATTTACCCAAGTGTTACCGAACAAGAGTAGAGTAATTGGGCTTTTGCAAGAGGTCAACAAAACATACTGTAATGATACTCAACACAACCAAACAACATGTTAACAGAAATTACTCAACACAATGAGACATGTGGGGACATAAATAGTGGCCTGGCTGAACCAAATAGCACACAAAGGAGTAAATAACATGGACACACCACCAACTAACTATAGACTAAGGCAAGCTAACTACAGTAAACCCAAAATCACTCCATGATACATCAATTATTGGTTTAGCCCAATCAGTTGGTTTCCAGACTTTACCAAAAACCTATTGCTTAACAGGGAAAGGAAAACCACAGAACTCAACACAAAGAAACAAATAATTAATACAACAGATGTTAAATATATGCACCCCATATAAAACAATGCAAGGTTAATGCAAATAGAGCAGTCAAATAGTGTGGTATTATTTGTTTAAATGTGACTGACTTCAAATGATATTGGTTCACTGCGAATGAAAAGAGCCTGGGTTGATAACTAATTAGGTGTTTAAGAGGGATTGAAATTATATTACCCTGTGTGGGTTTTATCCTGTGTGGCTGTGACCATCACAAAGACGAAAGCAGGAAAGTAGGATAAACAAAGACACAATGAAGACAAATGAGATGAACCCCATGTGTATTGCTGTGCAGTTGCAAACCAAGGGTCTCTGCACGCTGCTGAAACATTAAAACCCAGTCTGGCTGTTCCTGTCTGTTTCTCTGTACTTAATTCAAAACACATTGCAGATTCAGGGCAAATTAAATGTTGTATTTTCATTTTTTCCCCCTCCATTTCTATTACCTAACCAAGGGCATTTCTTTGTGCAGCACACACTTATTATTTGTTTATGACCACTACAGACACAGTAGGCTACATTTGTGTATGCGTGTGGCCACCCTACATAATCTCCATCATAGTGTTCCTGTCAGAAAATGCATCAAATTCAATGATCAATTGATTCCTGTATAAAACCTGCAGCAACTTTATTATCTCCTTATATGACAGGCTGGAAAAAGTTGCATCGAGTTAACATATTCTAAAGAAAATGTTGAGGGAGATGAAGCAGAGTGACCAACTTTAATAGTACCTTATTTGCAGGTATATTTTCTCTAATCACACAGACTCTTCCTGATTCCCCCCTTAATTTAAGTGCCCAATTATGGCTCCAGATATTCCTAATACACTGGCCAGTCTTATGGAACCAATTGAAATCAGAGTAATCTTATCATTTTGTGTTTATAGTCCTTGGCTTCTAATAGGGAAAACTGAAAGTGATCCTATTTATCTTGCCAGTGGCACCTAATTTATGCATGGGGTTTGAAGTTAATAGGTATCCGTAAATCACTGTTTAAGTTCTGTGACTCCAGTGTTTAATCCATACTTTGAAGAGCCAGCATCAAAGTGAACTCGTCTAAGTCACTGCCACATCCTACGCCCCTACAGTAATTCACATTTTGGGCAGTGTCTACCTTTTTCTTCTGTGTTAATTTGACATTTTAGTCAGTCTGTCATAATGATTTCCTGATAGAATAGTTGGCTACAAAGATTAGCCTAAAGGGCAAATCTGACAAGCTTTGCTGTCCTCCTAGTGAAAGTGCTGACACCGTTGAGAGCTCGCGTGTAGGCCCACTGAGCGTACGCCATAGTTTTGCAGACATGACCTCTTTGCTGATAGATTTCATTGAACACTGTCTGTCTCTAATGGGCAAACAGTACCAAGACATCAGATAGGATTGATTGATGCCGGTGTGTTCAGTGAGGTGCTGGAGAGCTGCAAGTAGCACCTCAAACAAGGGGATGGAAAGGAAAACTGCATTGTTATTAGCTGATGGAGAGCTTTTAAACAGTCTGTGGTTGGTTATATGAGATTTATTGCTCAGGAAATTACTTCGACCTGAATGCTGTGGCAGCCACTGACTCTCTCAAAATTAAATTTGATCGACAACAAGCTAGCGTTCGCTGCACCTAGACAGAGATGGTTAAACAGATTTTTGTGGCGTAATGAGCGAAGGACCTGACCTTTTCCCCCCTCTGCTTCTTTCAGCTACACTGTAGAGCATTGTTTGATGTCAGCAAATGATTGAAAATATGGCCTTCTGCTCTTGCCTGCGGGAATATTACTGTTTACCAAGCCTTAGCCTAAAAGCTATGTCACGTAAAAGGTGAATTTGGATTGGTAAAGAAAATGAAAATATTTTTCATTTAATATTTGCTCCCTCATCCATTATTTAAAAATTATCATTCAGTCTGCTCCAAATTATTAAGTGGACCTTTGGAAAGGCCGGCTGCAGAAGATCAGTCTGTAAATGCACATAACTGAGTGAGTGTTAGAAATGGTCGAACATCCTATGCACCACCACAGTTCTATTAAAGCCCCTGTACGGAGCTTTTAACTGGATATGCAAAAGTCTCTGGTTTCTGCGGATGTGTCTCTGTTACCTACAACAGCAAATGAGCCCATCAGTGTGAAGATACGCTATTTCTAAGTAGTCTAATTCTATACCTCTGGCAGGCATGGTCGGGTCGGACCACTGACGAAACGATACGAATAGATACATTACGCTGCTAAAAAAAAAGAAGAAGAAGCAAGTCCCATCCTCTTTCCGACGTTTCCAAAACAAATCTACACGCGTCGGCCAGACAAACGTCTTCATGACAGTGGGAAATGCAGTCTTCATTCCGGCAAAACACCACCGCTTTCGTCCACAGGGGCCGCCAAAATCAACACTAAATGAAAAGTCTGTACAGGGGCTTTAAGTTGCTACAGGAACGGCATGAATGTCATGAGTGTGGGATATGCAGTGTTTATTCTAAGGTGGGTGTATCATGATATGATATGATGGGATATGATGAAATTATACCTGAACCCAACTTTTTCTTAGTTATTTGCCAGTGTAAATCAAACATACTGCTTCAGGAGATGACTTTTAATATATTTTTTCTTCCAAATTTTAGAGTGTATACTGCCATGCTAACAGCTAACAACTCTGTGAAGCTTAAAGCAGAAGTGAGTGATATATTTGTGTTAATATAAGTCTTAAATAGTTATATCTTCCGACAGCAATCACTTACATAGAGTGTTTGGACTGAAACACGGGTCTCTCAGTCCCTCTGCTCTGCTCTGAGCCGAAGAGAAAACATTTATCGTATCCTACAGTTTTTATCCAATGAGGAGAGAGAACGGCATGCAGGGCTGTGTGTGCAGCCAAGGAACGCCGTGAATGTGGTGACGTAGCGACGAGGACTGTTATGGTGCGTTCAAGGAAACTCGTATTTTTCCGACCGTGAAGTCGTACCAGTTCGATCTGGTACGAGTTCACCGGTCGGAAGTTACGAGTGGCCGTTATAGTGACTTTCACCGGTAAAACAGGTCGGAAAAACACGAGTGGGTTGCCTGGAACGCTACAAAGTCGTAAGTTGTGACTTGAAGCTGTAATTTACGATTTCAAAAGCCTGCCTGGAACGCAGCATTAGCGAAAACGACCGGACCACTCACTTCTGCTTTAAGCACAGTGATGTGTTGAGCTAAATGTTAGCAAGCTAACATTACTCATATAGCAGACATATTTATCCATATAAACCATTTTAGTTTAGCATGTAAGGCAAAATTATGTGGAAAATATGGAAATGCAATTTGTTTTTGATATTATAATCAGACTAATCATAAGTATAAGAACTACTCACGGAATCTCACTGTGTCAATCACGAAAGGAAAGGTCAAGGGACCAAACAAATAGGGCGCATCCTCCAGGAGCTATGAATAAACTATGATGTCATGGCAATTTCTGACATGTAGTTGAGATACTTAAGTCAGGACCAAGGAGGTGGGCTTAGCGATCAACATTTCCAGCTGTAGAGCCTTGCCAGTTTCAAGGCTATAGAAGAAGTTGTACATACAACTTGTTCCTGCAGTTTGTTTAGGAGCAGTCCCGAGAGCTGTGCTGTGCTGGCAATGTTTTCCTGTGCTATCTTTGTTAATTGATTAGTGGAAGTTATCTGGAGACTGCCCCAGTTCTGCAAGTGTAAACAAAGAGCTCCTCAATTAGAAACTGGGTTACACCTGGAGGACAAATACACGACCACACAAACTCACAAAACACACATAAGCACATGGCAAACATCATCTACCAAATTGGTTTAGTGGGTGCTGAGAAGTCATTCCAGCAAAATGTGTACGACAGGAGACTGATAAGTCCTTTTAGCTCTAAGTACTGAAACTTCAAATCTGTTCCTCCAAAATGTGTTAAATGATGTAACACATGTGGGGGTTGGACCTTGACAAATTTTATCATTCTTCAAAATGGCTTCCATCAGCGCTGCTACGTTCCATGAAAGATAAGTATGTTGGGATGTAATTATGAGTGTTTCAGCGTAATCTGCAGACTCCTTTTCCTGAGTGAACATCTCTGACATAGTTAGGTAGCCTAAGTTTTTTTTTTCTTTTTACACAGCAGCATCAGCATTTTGTTCACCAAAAAAGCATTGGGTTTTTGTTCTTGTCCTCCATAGAGGACGTGAGAATTTAATATTTATTTCATTGTAACACAGGAGGCAACATAGGAGAGTTGAAGTGAGGCAAGGGGGAGGAAAAAAAGAGACAGAACGAGCCGAGGACACACAAGCATTTAGCCCATGAGATAAGAAGAACTCTTTTAAGACAGGATTTTCACATAGAAATGGAAAGTTCAAAACTCTCAGGTTAGAGAAAATTAGATTCAGATTTAAGTGCGTGTTAAGAACGGTAACCTTCATGGCTTAGAATTTGAAATACAAATGCACTGAAAGTTTTAAAATAAAACTAAAGCTCCAGATGTTTGTGTTGCCATTTTTTTCCATTCTGTAAAACCCTGCTTCAAGGAAGATCCTACATACATAGATAATATTTTAATAATCTAAAAATAACCTATACAATAAAAAATAAAATATTTTAAGACTTAAAATTAAAGACAATTTAGTGTGACGTGGAGCTGCAGTCTTGTAGGAGCAGTTGTCTGAACCCTCTGTTAAAAATGTGCACATTATTTTGTGAAGACAGCAAGAGACCAGCCCCAGCTTGTATTTACTGGTATTTTATGTGTCCTGCAGAGGGACCATGGAGTTGATTCATGCCTCTTCTACATTGGAGCCATGGACTGTTGTCATTCAGGGCCATGTCCCACCTCATCGACAGCACTGTGGCTCTCTGACAGACTCCAAGTGTTAGAAAATCTACCTCTGGATGACCCCACCCCTGCTCATATCCTCCTCCATCATCCCTATTGAGAGCTGCCAGGTCAGCTGTCGCCCCCGTTTACCGTCCACACAGTGGCCCACTGACTCACCCATCCGTTAGTCCCGCTGGTGACGGACGGGCTAGGTTTAACAGTCAAGCAAGGTCAGGAGAGTGGCCTCGCTCTCATTACTCTGGCCTTGCTCCCTGCCATTACTTTTAGCTTTCCCTCCTCCGTTCCCTCCAATCCATCTGTCGCCAGCATTAAGAGCGGAGCAATATATTCCTCACCCCCGGGCATGTTTTATTACAACACTTAAGCTGTTGCACTTGGACTCTACTGCAGCAAGTTGTTCTGAGACTTTAAAGGGAATCCTAAATCTCTGTTTGGCCAAAACACAGTTTGGTTGCATAGGTGTTTGATTGACTCAATAATCACCATTGCAAGACGAAGACGAAGAAGAAGAAGAAGGAAAAAGGACAGTAGCCCAATGGAATTACAATGAAAACACATTCAGTCAAAACTAATATCACTGTTGCTATGGGTAATTTCTACATTGTTAATATCAACTACTCCTGAAGCCTCTGGAGTAGTAGTTTCATTTTCTCTTGTCATAACATGTCTGTCCATTGCTGTGGTAATATAATTTATTGTGCTTGTAAAACTGCAGCACTAACAATCAGACTTGACAAGCTGATATGTTGGATGCTAATTCATTCCAGTCAGTGAACTCAGATGAACTTCTGTACGTAGATACAGGAGTGAATTTTCACAATACTTTTTTCACTTACAACAAGGTGCTTAAACTGTATGTGTTAAGTAATCACTCTTAAAGGTGACACCAGTTGATGTGTTTTTTACTCTGAGAAACTCATGTTTTGTTTCCTAAACTGAAAACTGTTGCTGTGGTACAGGGGCTCCTCTGCTATAAAACAAAGAACAAAGAACAATGAACAATGAACAATTACAACAAAGAACAGAGATGATAAAAGATTGGTTCCAGCTTCCTCCAATGGATTTTAAAATTCTCATTATACAGCTGGTTTTCTGGATCAAAAGGAGACCAGAACACATTTTGAGCTTTTATATCAACATAATCTTAATTTAGAGCCCCATAACACAATTACACCATCAGACCCTTGCTCTCAACTAAAGGCCAAAGGTGATTTGTTATCGGTCTACTCCAACTCTCGAGGCAAGATTAAGATCACTGTTCAACACATCTTTCATTGTTATCTGTGAAGCATGTCTTTAAAAAAACATTAAAACATTAAACTGGAGTTAAGAAGCTTAGATTTGGTTTTATTACTATATCTTAATCCTAAACACACCATTAGATGGAGATGGATTTGCAATGAATGGGATTTTTTTCAGCAATTGAAGGAGGAAAAAAATGTTACAAAAGAAAAAGTACCAAATACACCATTTATAAACATTAAATGTCAAGAAAATGTTCCATTTCTGCAGGAGGCAAGTACATTTAAAGTTGCAGCATTAGAGATTATGCAAACAGAATATCAATTTTCTGTTCTGAAAATTGCTACTTCATTGAAACACGTCATCCTATCAAACTGGGTGGTTAACCTCTCTGATACAAATATTCAACAGAGACAGGGAAAGTGGAACCAGTTGGAATTATTATCCAGCTGCAGAGGAACGTCCCCCGGAGGACCAAACTTCACTGCAAACTGAGCGAGGCAATTAAATACATATCACATTGCTTACCTTCTGTGTCCAGATCAGCTTATGAAATTGCTACTCTTGACCTAATACAGAAAAAGAAGTAGTGGGAAGGATTTCAAATGAAGGAGAGGAGGGAAAGAACCTGAGCTACCGGCGTTGCAGCAGAGATTATTAGAGGGCTACTGTATCTCTTTCATCATGGCCATGGTGCACTGTGGTATCTACTCCAATGCCCCCGGCTCATCAGTAAGACCCCAGACCTAATTTGCAGCTGCTGACATGACCCTCCCACACACTGACTGCTGTAAAATCTGTGCCTTCAAACTAATTAGATGGACACAGAAACGCAATTAGAGCAACTGATAATTAATGCTGTAACTAAATATGTGCCTGGAAGTTTCAATTCTTTTTTTTTTTTTTTTCCTCTGGATCGTCTCAGTGGAACATGATCAGACAGAAAAAGTGGTTGTTGTGGAAGGTGTGAGCAGCGGAGAATAGAAGTAAGAGGAGGAGAGTATCCCCATTTCGGTTATTAGTTTTAACATTAAGCCTGTGTTTAGATGAGTTAGGCCAGCACTCATCTATTTGCAAGTACACTCGAAAGCATAATTACATTAATGTACTATGTTTTCTTTGTTTTTGGTTAGCACTATTGGCAGTTCAACTTGTACACAATTTAGACTTTATTCTCCATTACTCTCTATTGGACTTTAGAGTGATAAGTTATAGTGTGGCCTGAGGCTGCATGTTCATCGTCTTTTCATTGGCTTAGTTGACAGACCGAATAAACAAGGCAACATCTGCATTACAAATTTGTACTCACAGATACAGAGAGCAGTCAACGGAGAAAAAGTACTTAAGATGCAAAACATACAAGGCTGCTCCAAACCTGTTTAACAGTCAACAACCTACCGCCACTAGAATATTACATGTGATTAATGAACACTGGGAAATAATAATAACAATAATAAAAAAGATTTGTACAAATGAATGAAAATGACCACTAAATATAAATAGTAAAGCATTTCTCCAGTGTCCTCTGGTGCCCATAAGTGTTTGAATAATAACCATAATTCCTGAATTGTCTTGTCTATCATTCTTCAAACAGGAGCGGCCCTATGAGTTTATGCAAAATCTACACGGCCTTAACATTTTGCTGAGTTTGATTCAGCCACAATTTGCATAAAAACCCCAATATATCACATATGATAAAGATGTTGGTAGTAGTAGTAGTGTGCTTAAGCAGTGTATAATGTAGCAGGTTTTGAGCAAAACAGCAAAAAGGCTGTAACTACGTACATGGGAAAGACTATTTGCTTTTGATGTTACTTTTCTTTTTTGATCGGGCCCTTTATCGGCCCCCCTTATTTTCAAATATATTAAATATGGGATATTATATCGCCTAATTATATACAAATATAACTTAAGTACTGTATTATATACATATGTGTGTGTGTATGTGCACAAATATATATAACACATATTATACACATAAAAAAATAAATAGAGACAGCAATGCAAAAATAAATAGAACATACAGTATACTGTAGTTGATATTTGATGTTGGGCATAGCTGCCATTCCTTCTATATAGGAAATAAATGGTTGCTAGGTCACATAGAATTTTCTGGTAGACCCCCTAATGGTATATCTAATTTTCTCCAGGTAGTGACACAGAACATCTCTAACCCATTGGCCATATGTTGGTGGGGAAGCATCTTTCCATTTGAACAAAATAAGCCTCCTGGCCAACAGAGAGCAAAAGGCCGTCATATTTATATAGCACCCAGGGAGAGGAGCCTCCACTGGACTCACACCAAACAGTGAAGACAGTGGGGAGGATAGCTTTTTAAAGTTGTAGTAGCCTAAATTTAACGTTGAGCTTGTCTTGTTTACCACACATACAAAATCCTGATTTCACCTAAATACACATACTTCATCTTTCACATTGTCAGTGAGATCTCAAGCCGTGATCAGGTGGCTGTAAATAGCAGGAAATGAATTAATTGAGGAGCCGCAGGCATGTAAAAGGGAACAGTCAACAGCTTGAGAACACCTATTCAGGTGGATTATCTCCTCAGAGCAACACCGACTGAGTCATATGGATTATGTATTAAATCAAACACATACACGCTAGCTCTGTGTTTGCACCAAATATCATAGGTGCTTCTTTTATGAACTGAAATGAGTGGGACAACAGGCACAAAGCAAGGCAAACAATAACAACAGAGAATTGTAAATACAGTATAGTGCAAGCCAAATGTTCATGGCCTCACACTGTTTAATAGGAAAAGTTGTTGTGCTGCTAAGAAAGATTAGTCATAACTTTTGCCAATTTTTTATTCTGGGCACACCATGGCAGGGATTTGTGTTACTACTAGTCTTGGACACAAAATGACAACAGGTTCAGGGATAAAAGACACAGTGAGTGTTCATGTGGTTACTCCGTTGATGTTTGCAGGCTTTCACACTGTCTATACGCTGTTGCTTGTTTTAATATTGGTTAATGGAAAAAGGCAGTGGGAAAGAGCCCTGGCACTGGCAGTCAACATTTATTCTGAGCAGCATGCATTTGCAAATTCAATTTTACCTTCCATTTCATATTCCGTGCAAATGCCAAATGTCATCAACAAATTCTGTATTATAGTACATTGGAGCGGCGTCTTCAGCTTAACCCCTGCTAAGAAGCCATTTTATCACACTCAATTTAAAGGTACTTTAAAGGAAAAGGGGATGTTTATTCCATGAGTGAACACAAAAAGAAAAGCTAATTTTATATAGGATTATTATATTTTAGGATGTCTTCTGAACGTAGCTTTTTCTCTGATACAGAGAAATAACCAATCAGATTCTGAGAGCTGAAGGGAATGAAAAAAAAAATCATGAATAAAAACAAATGCATAATACTAAACAAAACCAAATGAGGAAAAAGAAATCTGATAATAAAACATTTTAACAAAGCTGAAGACAGAATCAGTAAAATAACTTATACAAAAACATGCAGCAAAGCCAAGCTGACAATGCTTTGCCGGACACAAAGCTGACAGAAGTGGATATTTTTCTCTCTGAAAGAATCAAATAATATTAAAAACCAAAATGATGTGCAGCAGATCCTGCAAATATCTCCTCCAGCAGCATCAGCAACAGTCACATGCAATGGCAGCAATCAACAGGACAGAAGTACCTGCCCTCTGTAATAATAGTGTACATAATAGTCATGAAATTACAAGACTTCATGAGGTGTGTTTCATTGTCATTCAGTGAACCAAGTAGTAAACACTCACATACCAAGCAGAGTTACTGGTGACTGTGTTGTTGCACTTCTTTGGTATCTGCTTAAAATGCGAGGGTATTAATTTGATTACAATATTATAACAAGTGGGTCGACAAGGTCAGTGATCATCTGTAACAACAAAAGGCGTGTAAGTACCTAGTGGATAAGTGTGGCTCCAGCAAACACATTACAGCTGCATCTGTGAGGGTTTCTCATGTGCAACCAACAGGGGGCAATGTTGCTCTGTGATTAAACCAATCCTCTCCCTGAGACTCCAATGCTGAACATCTTTAGGGCATATATGGTGGGAAGGTTGACAAAAGAAGAAAATATAGCAAAACAAATGAATAAAACCACCAGAGGAGATAAGTCTTGGCCAGAGCCAAATGACTTCAGGCAGCTTCATTTGAACCGCTAAATCGGATTTTATGCTGAAATTGTTCAATAATTAGGGAATACAGTGAGGCTATCGTAAATGTCAGACCAAATATATCAGCACAAGCTATCACACCCAGGTAAAGTACTACAAAATACCATGCGAGTCATTCCAGGCAGCCCTTTTTCCGGTGTTTCCCTTGACCTCACCATGTGGAGATTCCATCTACAGCAAATCTGTTTACTGCATGCATGGTAGCAACATGTTTCTTTTTACTATTTGTACATATGTGTATATAGATATTTTCTTTCACTAAAGATGATTTGTCAAAACACGTGAGACACATCACACTCACGTTTCCTGTTCTACATTCTTTCTCCACATAATACTCATACCATCTACTTAGATGATCTCACATTAATGATTACAGCAATGTAGAAGCTTTGCAAAAGCTGAAGGTGAAACATTCACACACAAGCTCTTCTAACTTTGCTGGTGCAACAATGACACCCCTTATCTTATGAAAGTTGAGACTCCATGAATAAAACATGTGGTCATGCTTTTTTTATAGCCTCTACAATGCCTCATACATGGCTGGAATAGCTAACAATCAAAGAGTCAAGAGATAGGTTCAGTGGGGAGTGACTCTCTTTTGAAGTTGTGTCTCCATGGCCAATTCTGAATTTCTTTGAAAAGAAATAAGGGAATATTGGACCATATCATATTTGTCCCCCCGTGGTATGTCTCTGTTTCTACTGTATTTATCTATTTACTTAATGGAAAGTGGACGCCTTCTCTATTCAGGAGAGAACGGGAAGTGCGGGGAGTTTGTGTGGGATGATTTGCACATCAATGCTCCCTCTCAGTGGCTACAGAACAATGTATTTTTTTTTTGTTTCTTTTAAAAAGCTGTGTGATAGCTGTGTGATTGAAATAACTTGTTATTCCTAAGTGCTGTGACTGATGCTGACATATGTAATTGATACAGAGTCTAGTTGTAGTCTGTGGAGTTTTGTGTGGTGTATCAAAAGACAGCGTGGGTCATTAAGGTGACATGGGTGCATCCTATGTATCACAGGATTTTTCGTTCAGCACAGCAATTGCTCACTCTCTCACAAACTAATCTTTTCTATATCAAAAGTCTAAGGTTTGATTGTACAATGGTCAGGGCTCTTGAGTAAGGGTCACAAAAGTCCATTGGTGACCCATATGATGCTGTTTCATGGTTTTCCTACACAATTCTCAACCGAAGTGTAATAGAATAGATCGTCTTTTTACTGGCTTGGGAAAAGCTCGACGGGTAACAGAAGTCTCCTAATAACCTCACAGACGAATTAACACAGGAGTCCAACAGAGTGAAATACAAGGTCTCATTTGGGAATGTAATTCTATGAGCAGAACCGGAGAGCAAAAGGTGTAGGAAAAGTAGTTTTCCATGGCAAAGGAAGTGAAAGATCGATATGGTACAGTTCAAATCAAGAGCTCTCTTGGTAGGAGATTGTGTCCAAAGAGTGTCGCCCCTGGAATACAAAGAAGGGTAAGTATGAAGTCCAGGTTGCAGAGTTTGTGTTCGTGGGGTCGAGGGCAGGTAGAGGCAACAGCAAGAGCTCAGATCATACAGAGACATTCACTGTGGGTCATGGCTAAGAGGGTTTTGTGGATGGAATTTTTAAAGTGCAATAAAGAGTTTGAGGACACAGAATGAACGTCTTTTTCATTCTCAATTATAGATAAATTAGGAAAGGAAAATGTGCTTGAAAAAAAATCAGCACTACATAATTTTATACCTTTACATCCAGTCCAGCGTCGCAGTGTGTAATTACATTTATATTAGACAATTTTGCAAAGCGTGATTTACATTCCATGCCATTCTGAGTGCCACTGCAGAAGAGTTAGCTTAGAGCTTTAAATGAGAAAACCCTTACCTGGCTGTCATAAACACGATCTACACAATCGTTTGTCCAGCAGATACAGTATCGTAGAAAGCAATCAGCCTGAATAAGAAGTAACAGTAACTTTCACTGCAATGATACAAGGAAAGCTGGTAGGTAGGGTAGAGCAAAATTGAGTAGCCTATCACAACAAAATAAGAATCATTGCAAGAAGGTACAACACACAAATCAGTGTGTACAAGAGATGATGCTGAACTCACTGCATATATAGGTAATGCAGTACAGGGTAAGGTAAAGCAATAATACATTGATCATTTTAGAACTGCATCTCATAGATTTTGGAGCAGTATAAAGCTCTTATCTAGCAGTCTAAACCGCCTTTGTGTTGAAATATTAACCACAAACTGATGATGTGGAATGTGCAGCCTGGCCAAAAAGCATCAACCAAACTATGTTAAAATATTAAAAGTATTCTCAAGGATAAAGTATCTTAATTTAATTTCTTGTTCTTCTGAACTATGATAGTAATGCAGCTCTTGGGAGGTCAATATGGGTCTATTGGTCAGTCAGATGGTTCACCACTGAGATATTTCAACATTTAGACAACTATTGAACCATAAATTGCACACGATGTAGAGGCATTCACGATCACTCAAGGATAAAGACTACTGAATTTGTAATTCTCTGACTTTTCCTCTTGCACATTTTCAGCGATATGTCTCTACAGCTACAGGGTAGTGCCATGAAATAAAGGAAAGATATTCAGGTGCCCCTCAGCATTTTCCATTGCAGTGTGTTTGGTTTCTCTCCATCAGACCAAAATTTAACTCTATCTACTCTCAAGAATCTGTCTTGACCAAAATACCTGCAAGAGTAATTCTGTGTAATCCATTCTCATTCTCTCTCCAGGTTAAGCTTCAGCTTTCCTCTTCTGATACTGTGTGAAATGATCTGATTTCTCTCCTTTCATCACTGCCTAAAAATACAACTGACAAGTGCCATGTCACTGGTGGTTTCCTACATCTGGCTTGTTTCCTGACGGTGTTCTTTTCATCACGATATCATTATCAAAATAGCCTTTTCAACTAAGGTCACTAACTAAGGTCATGAAAAACCTGGGTGTTATGTTTGATGGAAAGCTATTCTTACAGTACATCATTCGCCTTCCTGGTCATGCCACTTTGCGTTATACATCATAACAAAAACCAGTCCTTCCCTTGAATCATTACTGTATGACAATCAGCTCTTGGTCCAGACCCTGGTCATCTCCCACGATGCATTTCTGGCAAGCCTCCATCTATGCACAATGAATGGAGGTTCCCAAATGGTACATTATGCCGCAGCCTGTCCGGTCTTCGATCAGCCTAAAAGGGCACAAGTCCCACTGCTCCTCATCAGCCTACACTAGCAACCATTGACCGCCATGAAACCCAAGTCACTAATGCTTGCCCTCAGAGTCACTTCTGGGTATGTACCCCTCAGCTTGAACTTAATCATACAGGCTTATGCTTCTTCTCAGGGGCTGTTAGGTGTCTAGCATTACCATCCCATGCACGCAAGACCATTTTAGTCTAGACTGTTCTCATTTGTGGTTGCCCAGTGGTGGAACAAACTACTAAAGGCTATCACAGCATGTGTGTCCTACTCTTATCTTCAAAAAATCTCTTAGAGACTCATCTCCTCTGATGCTGCCAGGTCTCATAACACCTCTAATTCTTTTAATGCCTAACTAGCACTTATTCGACACTTTTGGTGTGCTTCTTTACCTGATCTCCTTGCACTTATTGATGTTGTACTTAGTGCTCACATCAAGGTCTGCCATCCCTCTTTTGCAGGTTGCTTTGGATAAAAGTCTCTGCCAAATGAGTAAATATAAATATCAATGTAAATGTGCTTCAGGTACCTTGTGTACAAGATAAACAAGGACACACAAGAAGACACAACACTGTGGGTGGGCCCTGTGTTGGTAGAGAGCTGATCTAAAGTCATGTTGTCTTTAAGTAACAAACTGAGCTCAGTTAGACACTTCAGAATCCAATTTATTGAGCGTTGACATTGAGATTTATGAGGTTGTACTGTGTTAAAAGCACTGAGATGGTAAAACAACAGAATCCTGATGACACTACCGGTTCGCTCCAGGTGTTCAGAGACCCCACGCAATGACAGAGCATCATCTTTACAGCAGAAATGCAAATGATGGGGTATCCTAAGGTCTCCACAAGCTGTTAGAAGCCACTGGCCTGATATCATTAAGTTTAACCTCGCTCACTTTTTGCGACGCAAGGATTATGCATGACTATTCCAGAGAGCAGAATTTTCTGTGAGAGATTTACCTGACAAGACATAGCAGTGGGGGTACATCAGTGCACGGCAACCTATAGCGTCAGCTGTTTATTGTCTAGCAGCAGTCAGCCATCTTGCTGTCCTTGCTGTTTTTTTTTCTTCCTCCTAGGGTGAAATGCTGATGTTTGTTCCTTCCTATGCCTCAGAAGCTTAGGATTTAGCAGTAAGAATCTGCAATTCAAATGCAATTATTGCCTTTCCTCTCTCTGTCACTGGCAACTCCATTAACCAATTAAATTTGCAGTATCTTTTTATTGGAATTGCTTGCAAGTGAGGGACAAAATGTCAGTGTTTTCCGAGTGATAGATAATTTCATTTTCAAAACATAATTGGACAAGAGCAAGACTGTGTTGTTACAGAGTGCTGTTCAGGGCACGGGGCAAAAATTGGAAACTTGAAACCCTTGAAAAATAATCTACAGTACAACAGCACAAGTGCACAAGTAAGGTTGGACTCCTTCTTTAAAAAACAACGAAAAAAACCTAAAGCTATTTAGTTCAATTACATTTTTTAAGTATTCTATTTTCTGTCAATATTTAAAAAAAGGTTCCAACTAATTTTGAGAAGTTATTGCGAATAACATACAAAAGTAAATAAATTAAAACCTAAACAAACTAGACACAACTATAACAAACATGATCCTAAGTGTGTTGGATTCTTGACTTACGTATATTAGTACATATGATGTACCACACCAGGCTTAGTGTCTTAGCCACAGCACTTATATGTGTATTGATCCAAATGCACCTTTGCCTCACACAGTATGAATCCAGAGCAGTATCAGATAATAACCCTTTCCATCTTTGTCAAAAGGCATGATGACTTAACCATGTTGCACTGGGGACTTCCAGCAAACTATTTAGCCCGGGAAGAGAGGGAGAGATAGTGAGGGAAGTGTGTGCGCGACTGTGTGTATTTGTGTGTTCAGTGTGGGGGAGGATGACTGAAGAAGTGACTGTAGCTTATGAGAAAGTGTCTGACAGTGAGAAACAGCAAATCAGAGAACAGGTCCTCGCTCAGTCAGTAGCTATTGATCCAGGTTCAACGGGCCATCCAGAAGACCATTGATCTTCACCGCATCTCCTCTCATTGGTCACCATCACGAGAGGCAGTGACACATGGCAAAGCAGTGCACCTCCACAACACATTCAGTCTCATATTCAACCTTCTTTTCCCCCCATTTGTTTTGTTTTTCGTTTCTTATTGTCAGTACAAAATAAAGCAGAAGGAGAAAATGACAGCTGGGTCTAGAAAATGACAATGCAATAGCAGTCGTTTAGATACCGTCATGATCACTTGATCAGATTTCTTTCACTTTTGTCAGAACCTTTGATCTTGTGGAGAATCTGTATTCACAGTGTATTTTCCCACATGGTCTATAATAGTCACAGTCAGTCTTTAGTAACCACCTGCTACGCCCACCTATTGGGACGTGTGGGGTGGTCCGCCTGGTTGGTTGGCTGTAGGTTTAGTTATAGCTAGTGGGGAAATGACTCAAACTGCAGTTCCTACACTGGTGAGACATTTGCCTTTACTTTTCATACAGATCCTAAATGTATATTTGGATTTTTGAGTCATGCAATTCAACTATCAGTAACGTAACAGTTCAAAAACCATCATCAGCAGTCTGGGCATATTTGTAGTAGGTAAAAACTGGAAAAAACAGGAATCCCGTGGGTGCTGAGATGTAAAGTGGAATCACACTGACATCCCTTTAAAATGCAAGTAGGTGAAGGTGTCTGAATATGTGAAATTCCTTTAAGATTGATTTCCCATCAAAGGTCATTGCCTCAGCCTTCCTTAAAGGCAGGCCTAGTTAACATCAAGGTTTGGATTAGATGTGGCAGAGCTGCGCACAGTGTCACCCAATCAGTATTGCCTGTCTCTCATAATCACAATCTGATTAGCAACAACATATCCATGGTGCTGTATCTGTTGTTTACTAACAGTGATTTTTCTTGTTGGGATTATTGATTTCTAACACCAGACGTGAAGAATTTTTCTCAGAGACACTGTTGTTCACCTGTGTCTAATTGAATCAGAGCTTTGTACAACATGTCTGCTTATACGGCTTCTGAAAAGACACATTTTGTTTGTACTGCACGTCATGGTGCAGCAGCCAACATGACTTTGAGGTGTTAATATCCAGCCTTCAAAACCAGGAAATTGCCACTGGCCTCCTCAGTAGGAACACAGACAGAAATTCAGTTGCATTCAGTTTAAGTCATTTATTACCCCTGTGCAGAGGAACTCACTCCAGAACTACGTTCCATCACACATTGGACAGACAGAAAACACTAGTTATGGCTGTCCTTTAGAGGTTTTGATGTCAAATTAAAACAATTTTAGACATTAAGCTTTCATCATCAGAGACAGATGAGTGCAAATGCAGACTTTTTTATTTGTAACCTTTGTATTTTCATTTTAATACATGACAAAACTTTAATGCCGCCACCCAGGAAACTTTGTGTGATACATTCATAGAGTTTCAATTTATGGCCACTTCTTGTAAACTTCCTTCTAGCGCTGATGCTTGAAATTCATCATAGAAACCCAGCAGTTACATCCAAAACATACAACAGACACACCACGCTTTTACACTGCGGCCTTTCAAGCGGTACTGCAATCCTGAAGTATTTGCTTGAATGAGCAAAACTGATGCAATCTGGGTTTGTGTCTCGATACCATTGTCCCCCATTTAAAGACTCAGAGGACATAGTAATGCCAATGGTGAGAGGCAGCATTTTATTGGACTTACAGTACATCCAACTTTTTATAATGCCATTTGTTATAACATTAACAGCTGTAAATACTGGAGAGTCCATTTATGTCCAGGATCGATGCAAGTGGTTCAGCTCTATCATTAATCATGGAGGGTACCTTTTATGAAGCAATCTCACTTTATTCATAAAGGATAACTGTATGGCTCCATTAAGGTGTCACACTATTTATCTTCCTTATAACCTGCTCATGGCATTACAGAGTGTCTTGGCTTGCTACACTCTTTCTCTCTCTTGCCTCAACTCCATTTGTCCCTTTGCCCTCTTCCACATATAAAATAATTGCAAATACATGGAGGCAATAACAAGGGGGCAGTTTACTGGGGATAACAAGAAGGCTGTAAAAGGTAAAATTGTTCATTTGCTAAAGCTGCGTGTGTGTGTGTGTGTGTGTGTATGTGTATGCATGCATGAAAAATAAGGGGGTTGTAGGTGTGGAGGAGCAGTAAACTTTTATCATCTATGGAAAAGTGATTAGAGAAAGTACAAAATGTGGTGATATAGAAGCCTAAGGAATACATCTTGGTGCAGGTTTTGATCTAAGACAAGCTTTTTTTTGGACTACATATTCTTCCATCAGGATGAAAGCTGCATTAAAAGGTAAAATTTATATTATATAGAATTTGCTGGCGGTATGGTCAGTAATACCTGATTAAATCCATGATTAAACATGCAGCCAATCTCATCTCCAGTCTCTAAGGCCACCGTCTTAATACAATCCTCAGTACAACCCCAAACCAGTTAGGTTATAAAATATACAGTATGCGATTTATTACATCTGAGCCTATGCCAAGAGCTAGCCAGGGAAGGCATGTTTTATGAATGTCCAGCCTCAGAGTATTTGATGAACTGGTGGGTCACTGTTTGATCCTTGGCAAAGGCTGGACCTAATATCATCAGAGCATGCTGGCAGAGCCCTGAAGGAAGCACCTCTGCCTCAGCTCATAGTATAGAGAGTCATTCCGGTCATTACTGGCAAATAAATGAAAGCATTAATTTCAAACAATCTGCAGTCATGGACCCATTTCAGGAGTTTTACTTTCCCTGAGTCACATGTGTAGCTCTCACCACGGGGAGTCAAAAGAAAGGGCTAAAAATAATCAGATTTGAAAAAGTGGAATTGCACTCAGATAAACTTTAGTCACAGATATTTGGCAAGATTTATCTTTGAACTCCTTGTTTTTTTGCTCTCAATTCAGGGAACAAACATATTCAAAAGAGGGACTGGGCTTTTCAGCTAAAGTGTGTGATTCAGAATACATTCATTTTCAGTTTCAACAAGCAAATCGTAATTACTGAAAAACATTTTCCAGGGAGCTGTTTGCAAGTTTTGACTTGCTATGTAGACATTGTGAGCTCTTATTATTCTTAACTGTTAATGACCTTCAGCTATCAGAACTATACAAGAAGTTATAATGAGCTATACAGAGCAGTGGCACTTCTTCATAGAGGACTGGGCACTACAGTGAGGTCGGTATTGGAAAGTGACAAGATGGGCTACCTATGCCAGGGCCAGATGATTAGGAAGGTAACATCTGCTGAAGAAAATAAGCGATAGAAATTGAAGCAACACTAGAGGGTTGCTTTCAACCTCTGCAGACAACTCTTGGCATGAAAAGGAATCAGGTTTGATGCTGAACTTGCAGTGTTTATTCAGCCATTAAAGCCAACATTGGCTATGTAGTAACAGCGAAACTGTTATTGGCATTCACAACAACAAACCCAAAAGTTCCAAAAGTTGCAAAACTAAACGGATCACTGCCATTTAGGGCAAAGGTGAGAACAGGAATTGATCAGCGTCACAGAACTAGTTGAAGACAAGAACTGCCTTTGATCTCTCTCCATTTGACAGAGGCAGTGGAGGAACAAGGGGCATTTTTTCTATGTATTGAGTAAAACCAACTCAGAAGAAAGAAATATGTGCTATTTCTACTTTTTCTCGAACTGTTACAGCATTGTGTAGATACTGCATTCATGGTTTGCTTCTCACAGCTTCATGTCAGCTGGATACAGCCCTATCAAAACATGAGGCAAGAGTGTTGTCATTGTGGAGTGGACAACGTTTCCACTTAACCGAGAGGCTATAAAATGTCTCATCAGTGATGTATTTTTTGGATCGGAAGAAGTTTTGTGCAAAGATCTACTTTTATTTATTGACAGAATCGTGCATTAGTCACAGAGGCGGCTCTGACTTACGCTGTCATTTTTATTTATCTAAATTATCTTGTGATTTCCTATTAAATTGTTTTTCTGTCCGTGTAATGCATGACTGAAGCCCTAGCACATTTTTAGAACACAAAGAGAGAATTTCAACAGATGATTTCTCCTGAGGAAAAAATATATTTTTATATTTTCTTCATGGGGATTAAAAGCCATTCTGGCTGCTGTGATGGCTTTACTTACTTATAGTCTTACTGTAAGTGCATCAGGCTCTACTTTTTCCCCCCTCGCTGTAATTCATTGCAGAAAGAAAGATGTTCATTGTCTGTTGATAAAACCACGATCATCAACATTTAGGTTGATTTTTCTGTAGAATAATACCACAGCAAGGATACTGTGTTCCACAATGACTCATCTACTGTAGCCGCTTTTATTGCACTAGACTATACATCGGTATGAGTCTTTCAATCTTATTTTTCTACATTCAAACACCAAAAACCTCTGAATGTATCTTAAGAGGTTTAGATTTTTCTCCAAGTGCACTTTTTTTTAAGTGTTAAGGCTACAATGAAGGTGGATCATAGAAAAGGAAGGAATTAATGAAACCCTGACATTTCTTGAGGAGTATAATTCCAAACTGACCCGTGTTTATCACAGACTAACACTGTCAAACGCAGAAATTATGTGTTGTCAAAGACCAGATGCCATGTTAGTGGCCTGTGGTGGAAATAACCCTCAGATAGAAGACACTGAAATATGTTGCGAGTCTTTGACCATTGAACAACATAAAAACCATGGTCAGTCTATTAAAGAGCTTGAGCCTGAACCTGTCATCTGCTGTATGATGTTGTCATGGAAGCTACCAAAGGGAAATTGTCCTTCGGTGAGGGAGGTGGTATAGCAACAGCGTGTCAACACACTTTGGATAAGGAGAGAGTGACTAATAAAAGCATCTATCTGTGCGTGTGCCAGCTTTACATATCTGAGAACAACCCCTGCTGACAGTGTGACACGAGATGCATTTAGTCAGAGTCTTAGGGCAGGTTGAAATGCAACATGCGTCAACTAATCAGTTGATTTAACTAATTAAAAGGTGCCCACAGTGTTTGTGCAGAATTACACACAGTCCATGGCTCAAATTAGACACTTCAAATGCAATACACATAATATCCCTGCTGGTGTACGATAACTAATACACATTTACTGAAATTAACTGAAACAAATGAATGATTCTCCAAAAAAATGTGGAGGATATAATTTGTAAAAACAACACAGTCCTCATTTAACCCAGTGGTCATATTTATGATATTAGCATCCATTCTGATATATAGCCTAGTACATGAAGGTACTTTTCAGTTTATTGCACATCCACTCACAACATGTGCCTTTCTGTTTTTGAGGACACTATTAACAGTCCTGTGCGTCTGAAGGTTATAAAGAACACCCACTCCAGGGAAACATCAAGCAAAAACTGTGTACCGTGTGTCAAAGTGGCCAAATGGATAGAGACTCTCTCCTGACAAAGACATGACAAGTTCAATCAGTGAATCTTTTCATCATCAGCCATGTGTCTTTTTTGAAGCATGGTCCTGAGCAAAGTTCATTCATCTCATTCATTGTAAGTGAGTCTGGAGGACTGCATCACATAAAAATAAACTTTTAAATTCATGCATCTAAAAGGCAGCTGTTAGAAAAAGGGATATCTGAATATGAATTGTATCTAAAGTATTGTCTTTGCAGTGTTAAGACTGTGAAAGTACCCATAAGTGGCTTGTTTTTCAGTGTGATTATAGACCATTTGATATGACAGTGTCTTATGTGTGTGTGCAGGCCTCAGACTTCCTGTTTGTTAGATTTTCATTGAAGCAAAAACCTGTTTGATCATGCTAGCTTTTGACTGAGGTCAAACCTAGGTCCAACAGATCATGGACAGCAAGAGGACGTGGGCGCCGATGTAGAGAGAATTGAAAATGGTTTGCAGTGAGTATAGGCCTTCAAAAACAGCATGAAAGCAGTCATAGCATGCAACCAAGTCGACTGGCGTTCGGCAAAGTAGGAAAGTCAGTGTTAGGCAGCAGGTTTAAACCAAGAAGGAAGTTGTCGGTCTGAGAAGTGAAGCTCACTTCCGCGTTCAAAAATCATCTCGGCTGCCACTGGGGGCTGGTGTCAGAAGGCAGCATTCTCCATAGACCCCCATGTTAAAATCCTCAATAAACATGATCAAAGCCTGGTGTCATCACGTTTTTTGGTCTCAATCGAATCAATTTTTTTTTTTAACTCTACCGTTTTACTATTATCAGGTTTAAAATTCTCGCCAATTAGGGCACAGAAACGTTGAGTGACAGGTCCGGAGACCGCTGCTTCGAGGCCAGTAGGCGGGTTCGACTCCCCAAAGCCAATGGGTGACGTCACGGATTCTACGTCCATATTTTTTACAGTCTATGGTTTAAACTCTAATACAAGATAACTGGAACACGAGTGCAAACAGAGTGGCTATAGGACATAATGGCAGCGACAAAGCACTGACAATCTGGCAAAGACCAGTGGCTAGAGGCAGGATTAAGTACTAGGGAGCAGATGATAGAATTGAGAACATTGTTTAGGTTGGTGTGGTAGTCAGGTGACTGGGGACGTATAGCAAAAAAAATTAGGAAATTTCGTTGAGACACAGTGTGTGTAGGGTAAAGAATAGTTTACACTTCAGAGCCTCTGAGTCACTTAAAAATATTGCACTGGGAAAAGTGCTCCTTTATATGAGCATCCATAACTGTATATTGCACTTTTGTTGGTTGCAGTATACATTTGCATAGAATAAGTAGGCCACGCCACAGATTGTAACTACACTGCAATATGAATTTTGGCTTCAGCTGTGTTATCAGCCAGCAACTTAAGGTATAGATTGCATTCTCATCCATTGAAAAAGTACAACACGGTAAAGGTAACCCCCTCGTGGAGTTTTTTGACCACTAAAAGCGATGTGTCGTCTTCATGAATGGGTCCCCCCCACCCCCTTTATTTTTTTTTTCATTTTGCATTCTGTCAGCAGCTACATTTGACCATCAACTGTATTTACCACTGAAGCAAAGAGAATGGCAGCAAGCCATGGAGGGAAACAAAAAATACAGTCTTTAAAGGTGCCCTGCAGAATCTTCTTGTAAACAAAGTTTCAGCTTATATTGTGTGTATCCTTGAGCTCCGACAAACATACTGAATGGACATGCAGCACCTCCTTCCCTCCCCTTTTATTAAGGGTTTGCATTGTTGATGTTCATGTTTACTGGAGTGCAGTCTTCCTTCTTGACCTTCATTGGTATGTTTCTTTATGTGTATGTGTTACTGCTGTGTGTTTATCAGTGGAATAGAGGCAGGCCATTGACCAGAGTGTGTATCGAGTCACCCACGTATATTAAAGGGATAGTTCACCCAAAATTCAAATTTCACTCATTTTCTACTCACCCTCATGTCGACTAAGGGTTGGGAGAAGTTTCAGAGTCATCCGTGCCTTTTTGAAGTTACAGGGGGACACACCAAAAACCATCCAAATACCTCCATACTGCTCGTCTGTCCCTCTTGTATTGAAGCCCCGACATGAGAAATTGTTCCGAAAAAAATTAAATAAGTCTATATTTTAAGCTTGTTTGTAGCGGAAGCTCCCAGTGTCTCAGTCTCAAATCTCGCGCGATTTGCACTGACACGGGCAGCTTCCGCTACAAACAAGCTTAAAATATAGACTTTATAGACAATTTCTCATGTTGGGGCTTCAATACAAGAGGGACATTACAGACGAGCGGGTATGGAGGTATTTGGATGGTTTTTGGTGTGTCTTTTTGGACGAAGAAAAGTGAGCCCCGTTTGCGACCGTATGGACATGCAGTGCTGCGCTGAGCCCCCCTGTAACTTCAAAAAGGCACGGAGGACTCTGAAACTTCTCCCAACCCTCGACATGAGGGTGAGTAGAAAATGAGTGAAATTTGAATTTTGGGTGAACTATCCCTTTAAGATACAGTATAAAGGCAGCTTTAATATGGCACTCAAACATTTCATTAGAATTGTATCAAAACCATGTTATTGTTGCTCATGTTATTCCCATTGTCACTTTGTGCCGTGGAACATGCTGCATCTGACTGCAGGTGCAGATGTCAGTTTTAGTCATCTCCTAATTCTACACCCTGTCAAGAAGGCACTCCTCCAACACCATCACTCACATGTTCTTCACAATTAGGAGAGGAGCCCATGACAGGATTCAAAAGTGTGTCATTAAAACATATTCATCCTGACTGCATCCCCCTCTCTCCCTGTCTGTCTTATCTTTTCCTACTATCTATGAGCACTTAGCAACAAGAAAGGCTTTTTCTTTCTTTTCTTTTCTTTTTTTTCCCATCAAGTCCTCCAATCGTGTCTATCCAATTCTGAGTGGGCCATGATAGTGACAGAGCTACGTAAGCTCCTGAACTAATATTATCAAGTAGTGCTCTTTTGTGTCTATCAGTGCATCTTTGGTAACTCTCTGGCTTCAGGTTATTATATTACTGAGCTCCCTTCACCTGATTAAGGTTTTATCTCCAGCCACAGCTGTTCTAAAGATTATACAGTATTCTGTGACATTATTTGAGCCACAGGAGCACGTCTCCCAGCTGCCTGCAAAAGAAAAAAGAAAAAAACAAACCTACCACTGGGTGTACGTCTGTGTGTGTGTGTTTGTGTGCACTGGTAAATCAGCCTATAACTGTGGGAGGAAAAAATACGCCTTGCTCCCAGAATACAAGTGTGTGATGTGTGACCATTTAAATTGGAATTATCTAGTATGTGATTTAAATGTATGACCCAGAAAACACATTTCAAAGGACAGACTTTGCTATGTGTACAAAGCTTTGTTCTTATGCTACGTTTGTTGCCAGCCCTGTGTATTGAGGGTCTCTAAATCCCTGATCCCAGTGGTCAGCCGTGGTTTCCTGTCTCTGAATCTAAAAGGCTTAAAGGCTCTGAAGCTCGTTGCAATTATTTTAAAGGTTTATCGGGCATGATTTGTGTTGACATTCTCAATTAAACATAAGCCTCGTTGTTTTCCAAAGAGACAACGCAAATTTGTTTACGTTGTGAAGTTCTCCTAAGATGTGACGTCAAGCAATCTGAAGATAAGTGAATGTTTGCCTTCATTAAACAGTTGTGCTACTTTTTGTAGACGTTATCCAATGCACGTTGTGTACATTCAGCTTTTGTGCGGTAGATATATCTGTTATCTGAATGTCAACCTGGTTGCTCGCAGGAGTCTTGACAGAAAAGCTTTTGCTCTCATGGAAATACAACACAACACAAAGTGAAAATGAGTTTTGCAAGTGTTTCCTAGAATTCATACATATCTTAAGGATGGATTTTGTTTATATTTCTTTGGTTTTGCACTTTGTATCGTAAGAGGTGTCTGCATGGGTTTTCAAGTGAAAATACCAGAAGTAGATGTAAATAACACATGGACCTACCTGTTTAGACATGTACTATGTATTGGTTGTGTTCTCTTTAGACTATCATATGTATCCCCATGTATATGTATGTTACTGGGAATGGTTGTGTTGACTTGTAAATAGACACTATATAGAGAAACTTATGGAAAATGTTTGCAAATCTTGAATGGATTAATGGAAAGCAGATACATGTGGAAATAGCGTGACAATTCAGGTGTCCTGCTTTGCCAGCATTCCAAATTGCTGAGGCTGGGACAATTTTGGTGGGAAGCGCTGTACACTCTGGATGCTGTCAGCACAATAGAGCGACTAAAACACTCCATTTTGCACCTTCCAATGAGGGGAAGGTGAGGCTGGAGTTGCTCAAAGCATCATCAGCTCATTATAGACAGAGAGAGGTGATATCCAAGATGGAATTGAGTTGAGTCCCTACTGCTGCTGCCTCCAGGGTGTCTTCACCCAGGCAAACAGGAGGACTTTCTCCAGTTTTCTTTTTCCAGTTTGCTCTTCATTAGATATTTATCACCAATGTATTCTGTAACAGTGGAGACCTTACAGTAGAGGATTGATAGAAATGTACTGGAGACATGTAAGGTGATGGAACAGATCTTTTGGATTGTCCCTGTGTTACTCTAACCGTGATGGAAAACATTGTCCTGCTACTGGACAAACTGTAGCCTCTGAGATTGTCTGGACTCTGAGCTGTTGTCCACCTGCGTCACAGAGAGCTTCCCCCCCCAAGCAGAAGATGCTTGCTGGTTTTGAAGCACTGGCAGAATCAAAGAAATTCACCATCCGTTTGGTCTCCCCAGGTAGGAATAAGCCCTGTGAAGAAGTTATATAATTTACTTGCCTATCTGGGACTGTTATGCAAATTTAAGGAGGCCAATAGAGTCCATGATTTTTTTTTCCTTAGGTAAAAGTTGTGCAAGCTTAAATGTGACAGCTTTGAAACTGGAAATTTATCTGTCTGGAGCCTCCATATTTTCTGTCTCACTCAGGGGGCTTTGATGGACAGGGTAGAAAAAAATGCATGACTCACATCTCAGGACAAACAAGTTTGTCTTTCAAATATAAAGAAAAAGGCAGAGCTTTTAAGATAAGTGGTCAAATGTTGCATTGCTTTAACAGAGTACATGGATACAAAAAAAAATGATTTGAATAAAGTCATTTCTGTCCAGCAGGGTGGCTCCGCCTGACCGAGACCTTCAATCTATACAGTTACTTGATGGTGAAGGGGTCTTTCTAAAAGCTGGAATGGGATGTGACGCCACTATTGGCGAGACCTCTAGGTGGTAGCAGAGGTCCACTCAGATCCTCTCAGTTCCATCTCAGCTGACGCCAGCTGTACCACACCACACTGAGGAAGTCACAGTGAAAAGACTCTGTAACCACAGAGAGCAGCAACAGTAAAGACAAAAGGACGAAAGGTGTGAAAAAAGGAGCCCAGGCCTTTGATTCTAGCAGATATACAGTGGAGTAAGGCGTCTCTCTCTTTCAGCCCCTTTCTTTCAATCTTTACCACCTGTTCTCCGTTCACTTTCACCTGCCATCTCTCCTGCCCTCTCTCATTGTTCTCACTTAGTCACCGTGCAATGTTTTAGAAAGTCATCCTGTTTTAATGAGATATCCACTGAAAGTGAGCAACTGCACTTTTGCAGAGGCCATCTGGGGATACGTTACACTACAGTGCGGTGTACTGGGTGTTCTAAAGGTGTGGCCTTCCTATCAGTATCACTTTTTTAAAAATAGACCATTGGCTTCCTGCTGGGCAGAAACCATTAAACAAATGACTTTTTAGCCTCAAGCTGACTTTGAAAAACATTTTGGGTTACGGTGTATACTATTAGCAGGGTTTCCGCTACATGTAATTGATCGTGGCGCACCGCCACGGCAAAATAAAAGCCGCCACACCTTCAGAATGATGATTTTTTTTTTTTTTTTTTTAATGTTAAAACAATGTAAAGCAGGGTTTCCACTAGGGGTTGCACAGACTAGTCCCCTGCTCCACAATGACGTTTTGAGCTTGACGTCGACTAGTCGCTGATCATGTAACAGTAGGCTACAAGAGTAGCAGCTTGAAACAACAGCTGAGTGCGCTGAATGAAAAAAATACGAGCGCCGTCAAGCTGGATAGAACGAGCGCTACCAGACAGGAAGTCGGGCACAGAAAAGGCGAGAGAATCCGGTCAATTTTCAAAATAAAATAAATGATTATTAAGTTTGCTTGTCCGTCTATAAATATTTGTCAGTTGCGTCTGCACACAAGACACATCCAAAGGCTAGAGACAGACCTGTGTGTGTGTGGAAAACCGAGCAGATACAGACGGGTCGATGTTTGACCGGCGTGGAGAGAGAGAGCAGGAGAAACTGCCGCTTCCCGGGCAGTGTGTCCGGGCTGCCGGCAATTAAAAAAAAAAAAAAAAAAAAACTCCGCTCATATCGACAGCTTTACGTCGCGCACAACAACAGCAGCAACCAACCAGGAAAATTAAAACTGTGAGTAAAACTGTGACTGAGCAGGACTGTGATGGTGACGAGGCCTGTGTGTCGTTTTCCTCCCTAATTGTTTAATGAACAGTAGCTACAGTATTTTCTTTTGCACCTGTATATGTTACGAAAAAACTAACTGATTTACAGCTTGTTGTTTATAAAGCTGCTGTTCTGTGGACTAATTTCTGTGCGTGAGCTGTCAGTCAGTGAATACAGATTGTTGCAGAGCATTTCCCTCCTCCTGGGATTTTAGTTATGATGGGAAAAATATGAATGATGTCATCAGCGACGATCCGGTCTCGCGCGCACCCCCCCCCCCCCCCCCCGTCGATCAGACCACCCTCGCCGCCACTCTTTAAAAAAATCCTGGAGGAAACACTGATTAGTGCAAAGAACACAGTCACTTTGTTTTATCTTTCGACTCTTCCCTCCTCTAGGCACTACTTGTTTCTGGGTTACCATTTGCATTAGGTGGTTTAAGCCTCATGTCTGTGTGTACTTGCCCATTGTTGTCATATGATTTATTTTTCTTTCTTTCTTTCTTTCTTTCTTTCTTTCTTTCTTTCTTTCTTTCTTTCTTTCTTTCAATATTAGTGCTGCAGCATTCTTCTGCAAAATCTTACAAGTAATAAAGATGTTAAGCCCCACTGACATATTTGACTTTAATATTGCGACTTAATACATTAAACATTCAGACTCAGACATAAATTACAAGAAACATTTTTTTTTCTTTCATCAGTGGATAGATGGATTGCAAGTAAAATTCCATATTACACGTTCCTCCCTCCACCAAATACTTGTAGGGAGGCAGCCCTCACTTATGTAAAGAGGAAGAGAAAACATAATATGAACACATTTTCGTCTCATACATAATGCCTCTCTTGCTTGTCAAGCCAAATTTGTGACTTGTTTCATCTTGAAAATATCACTGAATCCAAGTTATCAGGAGACTGACAGAATAAACACAACCAAATTTATTTATATAAGCGCTATGCATTTCAAAGACTTTGCATGGCAGCAAACATTTGTTTTTTCTCTGTCAAGAAGTTTTGTATCTGTGAAAGGCAGCATCAGCACAAACAAAATGCTGAAGCTTTAATGGGTGATAAATGGCACTAGACGCAACTGGTAGACAGAAATACACCTTAGTGCTTCCATCTGAGCTCACATGCTTCCATTTACAGGAGAGGAAAAACCTATTAATTAGTAATGGACTTAGACATGAACACATTTAATATTCTCTTAGTTTTAACGAAGTGGAATAGGTTATAATTTCTGGTGCTACACTGACATTTCAATGCTTGGAGCTGAAGTTATATGCAAACCCATTTAATGTATATTCCTTCAGAGAAAAAAAAGAGTTTTGATCATATTTCAGACTTAAGTTTCAATGGTAGAGTACAGCCAGACTTGAGAGAGAAGCCCCTATGACTACAGGAGAAATTATCTAATGAGTTACTTCTTGAAGCGTTTGGAGCTTACACAGTCAAGCAACAATAGCTCTTCTCACTAACTTCATCAAAAATATAATTGTCTTACCGACGAAGGCACGCCAAGTGTCTGTCTGTGTTCTTGTGCCAGCAGCATTATGTGCTAGACCAGGTGATAATTCACGCTTCACAGACCCTACAGCTTTTCCATTATGCTATGGGTTCAAAAAAGTTCAGGGTGGCATATTGCAGTGCAAATTGCAGGCAAAAGCATGACAGAAGTGAGTGGAATCAATTACAGCGAGTATGACACACATCAAAAGAATGAAGGAAGTAAGCTACCTTCATAAAAAGAAGTCAGGTGTCGGATGACAACTTGCATTCTTCGAAGACAAGCTCCAGGACATTCATAACTTATTGCTCACTCTTTCTTCACAGCTAATCTTTCTTAGAGGAGATATGCTGGTACTGTAGTCATAAGGTTATAGGAATTGGAGGAAAGTTAATTAAGCGTTACATACAGCAATGGGGAAGGGTGTAAGTGAGACAAACCCTTGTGGTGGTGTATCATGGACAGTCTAGTCAAATAAATGGAATTTATTGTAACTGCAAATGTGCATGTAGAACAAGTTATGTGAAGTTGAAATGCATGCACTTAATTCCACATGAGGAATGTGAATGTGAATGTAGAATGCAAATTGCAGAAAGTCCTTACAAGCTGGTAATGTTAAAACCGATGACCTGCACCTAATGACACACATGAGCCAGTTCATTGCAGACGATGGAAGGTAACACTGTAGTGAGGTAATATAAACATAGTCCAGCTGTTGATACTATTATTGGTCTTAAAGGAATACTGCAATCAATTCTTTATCTACTAAAACAATGTTACACATAAATATTTTATGGCCATGCTAGCATGCTAGCCATGGTTTCTGGGCCTGTGCTCAGTGGATTGAGCTATGTACTAACAGCATGCATGACAGAGTAAAACAATAACTCACACCTTCAGCTTCCATAACTATGTTATCATGATGAAGTGCGATGTTCACCATATTTTACATCTTATTTTACAACAGTGTAGTTACACGCTAGCCTTTGTCACTTAGCTCAAAGGCAGAGGCAAAGGTTCAAAAACATCAGTAGTTCAGCAGTTACTTTGTGATTTTGGGGGTCACCATACAGTAGGGTTCATCTCCAGGGGACCATGAATGTTCGCAGTCTGGAACAAAGTAAGCCAAACCAACACACCCCAAATCCACCAGAAAGCTACACCCACATTTAGCATTTGGAGAACTCTGCATGAATCTAGAATTACCCACATTTATCTCTTTGTATTCTTTTCCTTGATATAGACCATGCTTCTATGACCGAGATGTTTCTTTTTTCAGATCAGATAAACTATGTAAGCACAGCTAAGATCCAGATGTGTCACATTTTACTCTGTAACAAAATGTTGTTCCTCAGAACAGAACTTTATTAAGCTAACAGGAACACACACCCTTCCAGCCTGTGAGTTGTTGTTCAGATGCAAAATCACATGTGAAAGGGTTGTGATTGTAACTCTCAGTAACCCTTCTGCCTCAGTTGTGCAAATCTCCTTACAACATCAAAAAATATCTCAAAACTCAGTTCTGTCAACAAGAAATATTTGAGAACAAGACTTTTATCTGATTGTTATCATGTTGTTCACTCAGCTCTAAAAGATGTCCAGCTGGCTGAGGGGAACTGAGTGCAACTCACACACCTAAGCACACAGCTCTTAAGTTTAAAAAACACAGAATTCCTTGTGGAGACAATAGATACTCCCCTGCTATGAGAACAGCAGTAACTTTACCAACAACTACTTTCGGACAGATTCCCATCAATAGGAGTCCAGGTTTTTACTGGATTCTAAACACATGGTACACAATCACTTTCTTTAGTTGAGCCCAACCAACAGAGCCCTGTAATTGGAGGTAACTGTGTTCACTTACTTGCAAACCTGTCTTTTTTTAAAATCAAAAACAAAATTGATGCTATTCTTGTTTGTTCCTTTTTGCTTTTTGGATAACAATGCTGCTTCGCCCTCTGTGGCCCGTCAGAAGTAAACTGAGAAGTAGCCATGATGATTTAAACAGCACCAGTTAAAGGCTCTGAATCAAAATGATTTATCTTGCTACTCTGCCACAATCTCCTACAACAGTGAAAGCTGTTCCCCTGATGCATCGTGTGCCTTTGGGGCTGGACATTATTGGTTAACAGGGTGAACATTAATCGCAAATTTGGGGCTCCTTTGCTGACTGGCAAGCATCTTGAGGTATCACTCTCAGTCAGGGTGCTGCCACAGGCTCAGCATATAAGAGCTCGACCTGTTGCCCACATTGGAAGTTTCATCCTCCAAACACAAATAAGATGAACTGTGTCCCATTTACACACAATATGCACGCACAGTGCCACAGCATGCAGCTATGCAATGCTAGAGATGCATGTGTTAGAAGAGAACCTAAAAGATTCTGGCGTGACAACACGACTGAAATATGCAGACACTTAAGGCCCCCACATACTCGGGCGTACTTGACTACGCAGACGTCCACGCGTACTCGAGGCAGACTCAATGCGGACCCAAAGCAGACATCCACCAGGGGGGCAACCACCATTCCGACATCCAGTCCGACATAGGCTGCTAATTGGGTTATACCCCGCCTCTCCGAAACCCCGCCTTTCCGAAAATAGACTTCCATTCATCGCAATAGCGGGGTTTTCTATTTTTTCTCAAGACCCTGCTATTCCGAAAAGGCTATTGGGGAAACCCCTCCATTCCGAACGGACAGACGGACGCAATCAGAAAGGAAACGGAGGCTGCGTATTGACCCTTTTTTCCTTTTTGGGATCAAACGGATCATGTGCATAATTAACTGCAAAACAAGCACTTCATATTAATGATGTTCATTATGCTTCTAGCCTGTCTTGCCTGTACCTGGTCTTTTTACTAAACTTAACCAACTCCTTTCTTCATTGCCTAAACCCATCCAAAGCAAAATTTATTTATTTTTTCTCCGTCAGTCAGCTGCCAGCCGGAGCGGTGGCTGCAGCAGGCTCGTGCCTGTGAAGTGGGACAGATCTGCCCAGCCCCTGAGCAGCGCACGTTTCACAGATAAGCCACAACGCAGAGTGTAAACAATGTCACGCGGTTCAGCACCACGGACAGCTGCAGGGGGGGATCGGAACAGCGGTGTTTCGGGGGAACGTTCGGAATAGCTGTGTTTCAGAGTGGGGGGGGGGGGGTTTCGGAACAGCGGTGTGTCGGAGCCGTCCCCCTCTAATTGTCTAAATGGCAAAACTTAATTTTCTATCAAATGTCCCATCATTCGGACAATTCTTGCCTCCTATAGTTGGAATGACAGCATTTAAAAAACATTTTTTTAAACATCCTGCCTTTCCGACAATTCCTTTAACTCACTGAGTGCCACGCTCCTTTCCAAAGTTTTAGTCAAGTGTACCGGCAATTTAGACCATTTTTGACGATTTATGTAGAGCCATAGCGTATTCTATATTATTGCCACCAACACATACTGTAGCTCATTTGAAAGGTGAAACTTTATGCGTCAAATGGCCATAAACCGTTTGTTTCTACGTGCCCCCATTCCTGAGAAAAGTCAAGCTAAACATGGCTGGGTTTCACCAAAATCCCTCCTTTTTTTCTAGAAAAGGAGATACAGCGTCTTTTATGAAAGGTGCTCTGTTTGTGCCTGTCGCTCTTCTGACACTCGCATTTCTGGATCAAAGGGCTCGTGTCAGATAAATATATACAACAATTGTTGTTCTATTCACAAAACCACCATTGGGGGCGAGGGGGGCGCCACTGAACAACAATAACACAGACGCACCGTGCCGTGTCACAGCCTCTCGCCGCGGAACGTGATGGTCTGTCTGCCACAGCAGCTCCGGAACACCGGTCCCACCGGTGGTCGCGGCCCTTCTGTGGTTCGGGTCGGTGATGCCGGTCTGCTTTGACCCAGAGACCATCACATTTTACCGCGGGAGGACCTTGAGGAGAACACGGTGTTGCTTGAGATGAAGACCGGGCGGGACTGTTGGCTGAGAGCTTCCTGTTTCTGCTCCGAGCTGCTGGAGCCTCGCGGGTGAGAGCAGAGCAGCTGCGCTGCATCCACATGCAGAAATCTGTTTGCAGAAGCCGAGTTATGATAAAAACTTCCAGATCATGAGCTGTCATGAGACTTTGATCGTCATCTATTTCAGTTCTACTCGTCGTAGAGTCCCCAAATTTACATATAATGTGTATTAAAGTGTCTATTTACATAATTAAAAAAAAAAGCAAAAAACGTAAAATCTCGTTTTTGGCACTCAACGCATGGGAACGAAAAACGAGAAATTACGTGGTTGGCACTCAATGAGTTAATAGCGTTTTTTTTCCCCAAAAAGATTTTGCACTAATTGGGCTTAGGCAATGATGAAAGGAGTTGGTTAAGTTTAGTGAAAAGACCAGATAGAGGCTATACAGGCCAGATAGATAGAGTCCAGAAGTAGAGAGTCCAGATAAGTAGGAGGGAGTCACCTGTTAAGTAACGCACATTTCCTTATATTGAAAGTCTTGTCGGAATGGTGGGATGATGGCATGTCGGAATACCGGTATGTCGGAATGATGGTATTTCTAAATGGTGGTATGTTGGTATTGGTGCTATTCCTATTCCCGCTCCAACATCCCACCATTCTTAAAAGAATTGGGACACCCTACCCCTACACGAGAATGCGCAAAACTGCTAGGGCCAAAATCAAGTGGAAGTGGGTAAAATGGGACAGGGCCTTAGCCTATGTTGGCCTTAAGTGCACTTTCTCATACAAGGGTAAAAACTGTGAAAGTGCTCCAGCTTACTCTTGTAAGCAATATGGTTATCTGACTCTTCCCCTCTCCTTGGATATTTGATGTGTCACCTTTTTACTGTGCTCTTGCAAATGACCATTTCACCTTATGGCCAGATAAGACAAACAAACGAGATAGCCAGATAAAGAGGATGGACACTGCAGAGAGGGATGAATAATTGGTGATCCAACAAGGTGAAATTCAGTTTGATGAGAAGAAAAGAAAAAAAATCATTGAACTTAAGTTTGGTCTGTTCTATCTGATATGTTTGCTGATGTTCAAATTAAAATTTGGATGATTAAAAGCCGATGACACGGTTTGAATAGTACAAAAGAGGCTTTATATACCGATCCAATAAAACATCACATACTGCAATGACCGAGCCAGGGGTGCTGAATCATTGCACATAGAGAAAAATAACAGCTCAAGATGACAGCTGACTTTGTCTTTGCAACTCTCTACTCCTATGTTGACACACGCAGATCCATCAGTGCGGGAAAGAACTGTCAGTGTGCAGAATGTGGGCAAAGAATACAGATGGACAGCGGGGGGAGAGGGCTGTGTGTTTCTCTTTGCGCGCCTAGATGTTTCTGGCTGACATTTATGAGGTAACATCAACACCTGCTGGTCTGCTCTGTTCACTACATTCCTCCACTCAGTGACTAACTACTTAAAGTCACATTCTTTCAAACAACAAGGCAGATACTGTATGAACAACTTTCTTGCACTTGTCGTTTTAGTTTCCGTATAGTCTAAAAGCACATACTCCAAAGTGTAGGAGTTGGAAGGGTCACAAAATATGTGTGGAAAATAAAGTGCCGTATGACGTTTGTTTGAGCTTGTGGGTGAATGAACAATGGGTGTTTTGAATGGATACATATGTGAGACATGTTGACACAAAGAGATAATGCCCTCCTTGAAGTGAATGCTGTAAAGAGAGAGAGAGAGAGAGAGATGTTTTTAAAACACTATTTTTCTAGCACATCTGTAAAAAGTGAGATAAAGAAAACTTGAGGAAGAATGTTCAACTATGAGACGCACTTCAGCTGATGTCCTTGGATGAATGAGTAAAATCACTGTCAGTCTTACCTGCAAAAAGAAAGAGAACATTGCTGAGTATTCTTGCTGCATTTTGCCTTTCTGATTTATTTTGGTGCATAGAGAATGGTGCCTATGATTAGTATTTCATCTTTTTTCTTCTTAAACTGCAGTAAATTAACTTCATACAGATTTGCTGCATGGGAGAAGCTCAACACTTTGCTGTTCCTCGACCGCAATCTTCTGTGTGCATCTTTATGCGAAGCTAAGCACATTCCACTGCCTATATTTTACTTACTGAACAAAAAGTGTGCACTTGTACATTTGAAATATTTTTTTTTGGTATAAGTGTCCTGGATGTTTTAGAAAACAGTGGGCTGCGTTCCAAATTACCCACTGGGCATGGAGCGACAAAACAAGCTGTGCTCTAGAGAGAGCTTGTAATAGATTGCAGTGATTCCCTTCGGACATGCTGTTGAGCAGGTGGTGCCTTAGCTGGTGCAACACACGGCAATGAATTTACCATTTCCTGCCCCACCATCTGACTATAAATCATACAGTCTGAAAGCACATTTTTAATAACCGGAGAGGCAATTAAATAAATTCATATGAGAGTCGGGAACAACTCTTTTTACTGGTTATTTTTTTCATTAACCTGACACACAAATGCACACACACACACATGTATGCACGAACCAACCAAGACACATACATGATTTTTAGTTTTTCCCTTCTAAAGAGTAGAATATTGAATAATACACTTTAATGGGCATATAAGTGACAAATGTATTATGCTTCCATCCACTTGGGAACATGCAGTGAAGGAAAGCCATGCTGAGTTGAAATGTTAAAGGTAGCCTGTTGAATTATGACTGTCATGGAGAAATGCAACATTGTTACTGAATGGGCCATTAAATGTAATAACGTGCCAATTAGAGAAAAATAAAAAGAGCAATGACAGGCTGACAGGAAGCTAGCCAAAACGACCGGATCGCTTACTTCTGCTTGAAGGCGGGCTTACATTGTACGATTTTGCCACGATTTTGTCGTCCCAGATGAGTCGCAGCATAATTTGCATAATCGTAGAGGGATTGCGAGGTCGTGAGCATTTATCGGGACACATAGTTAGTGAGGCTCTGCGTCACGTCCCGATGTCCTAAAGACGAGTCGCCGACCTCCCGACAAATTTCTGATATGCCAGAAAATTGCTCGTTGTGACGGGCAATGTATGGGGTCCTACGTCACGATTCTAAGCCCACCTTAACCGTTAACCGATAAGATTAAAACGCTGGCTGGGGTGATTGCCGATGGTTTTCTTTTTTTCGTTATAAAATACACACACATGCGCTGCAACAGCTGATCAGCGCCAAATCCACTGTGCTCTGTCTCACATGGACGATAGATCTTCCAATACTGAATTGTTTTTATACAAAGTGCAGCCAAACACCAGGCCGATGAGAGAGTAACTGTGCATTCACACCAAAAGATTCCAAAGTGTCAAAACGCCGGAAGTCAATTCATTTTCAATGAGAGCCCGGCGACACTGAGCGTCAACTGGCGTCACCGCACTTCCAAAGTGTCACCAGACGAGAAGTTGAGCCCTGGTTAACTTTATCTATGACTTTAGCTATGGTAATTAGCTATGGTGCGGTTCGGCGGCAACCTGTCAGAATAGAGATGTCCTTCGGCTGCCTTTTTTTTTCTTTTTTTTGTATTTCGGCTCCCCCATGATCAGCGCGATCAAACTTTGACGTCAGTCACGTGACGAGCGACCAAAGCGGCTGAAAATATTTGCTGTTTTGTGAGCTGGCATCCCCGGCCGTACAAATGTCTGGAGTCTGAAAAACTCGCTTCCCCGTTGATAGAAATTTAAGGAAAGCATTGGTTGTTAACGTCCAAAGGGACATCAGGCCATATTTCAAAGTAAAATGACATTTGGGTTGCAGTGATTTTAATTAAGTTAGCCGGCATTAGCTGCAACTGCTAACATCGGCTAACGGTTAAAGCAGAAGTAAGCGATCCGGTCGTTTTGGCTAACTTCTTGTCAGCCGATGGAGTTAGCAGTCCCCGCCCTCGTCCCTACGTCACCACATTCACGCGCATCCCTTGACAGCACACACAGAGAGGACCGCCTCTTTATGCCGTTCTCTCTCCTCATTGGATAAAGGCTGTAGGATACAAGGAAAGTTTTCTCCTCGGCTTACAGCAGAGCAGAGTGACTGACAGACCCGTGTTTCAGACCAAACACTCTGTATAAGCGATTGCCGTCGGAAGATATAACTATTTAAAGGCCCCATGCTGTGCACTTTTCTCTGGGTTTATTTACCTGCTGATATCCCCAACAAGATGTGTCATTGGTTTTGAGTACCTGTGATCTGCTTAATTTGGTTTATACTGCCCCTTTCTGTTGCCTCTTTCTGGAGTTCTAGCAGGCACAGGTCATTTGGCCAATCAGAAGAGAGAATGAGAATCTCTCCTCTGATTGGCTGACTGTTTTTGAGTGGCATGTGGTCAGGCCAATCACAGGCAAGTAACTGGAACCTAAGCTGCATTCATAAAAATTGAAAAAAAACAACTGGTCATGGTGGGCGGAGTTCCCTTGTGTGTGACATCACAGAAAGGAGGAAGTGCTATCTGCTCGTCTCAAAGAGAATGTTCCTACAAATGGGCGGTGTGTGTTTCTCCGTTTATGACCAGTTTGATGCACGGGGCAGCATATACGTGGCCCAGAGACCTCCCCAAGCACGAAAAAATAACCAAAATCACATTTTTCATGCCATGGGGCCTTTAAGACTTATATTAACACAAACATTCCGCTTACTTCTGCTTTAATCATGTGCAACCCTACTGCTTATCACAATCATAATTAACGAGGGCCCTGATAAATTGCTCACATATGTTGTTGCTGTGCATTGAGCCATATCTGTGAACAAAAAAAAAGGTTCAAATGTGTAAGGTACAAGAAGTCTCTTCCAACAGTCCAGCTGATAAAATCACTTATTTCTGCACTGCTAAAACCGCCTACAGCAAGAGCCACCTGTCCATGACTGGCTGTTTTCCTCTTTCTGTTAAGTCACACACCCTCACAGGTGGTTAATCCCTGTGGAGCTCAGACGGTCACCTGTAATGGTCATATATTTTCCCCGCTTCCCCGACAGTGAGGCATGAAAGCCATTAGCCGTGGGAGCTAATACTGAATGAGGCCAATGTTATATATTCTGCATGTTTCTTGAGTGCTAAAAACAGGGACAAGAACAGTCTGAAAATCACATTGAAATAATTATCGCACTTTATTATTGTATTTATATTAATTAATCAGCATATGGATGCTATAGTGTATTTTCATACTTTTGATTCCAATCAGTGCAGACCAAAAAAAAAAAAAAAATTTAACAGAGATGAAATGTGTCATTTATTATTTCTATTTGTTCTTTCTTTGTGGATTTTTTCCTATCAAGGGACATCAGTGCACACACTGCTGTTTCAGTCCAGAGATGTACTTCCCGCTCGTCTTGGATGGTATCCACCGTAATTAGTTCCTCAACAGAGCTGGTGCATCCTCAGGCTTAATGGGGAACAATCAATGCCAACACAAACAGTGTGTATTTTCCTCGCGTTCTCCTGCAACTGTTTGTTGGAGAAGATCACTGAATCATCTCAAACTTTGTATTTTGCCTCACTGCCTTTCTGGATCTGCTTATGAAAATGTTTAACAGTTCAAACTTGCTCTACCCACTGTAGCCACATTTTCACATATTTAGGGATGCACACACACATATGAGATGTCAGAGTAGAAAGTGATATATGCAAACACTATTGCTTTCTCTGTCTCTCAACCTGCTGTCAGGGGTTAGACATATAATTGTGTTTATGGCAGAGCACATCTACACAGAAATATTCCACCTACACACACTTTGAAAATCTCATTTATTTTCTATGGCCATCTGCAAGTACTCCACAATGAACCTTGTGAACCGAATGAATCATTCTGTTTGCGGGCTGCAGTGCATAACTTTTCCTGTGAAATGCATAAGTCTTTCAAATTGAAAATGTTTTTAGTTACAAGCACCTTCTCGCTGTTCAGAGGTTCACATGCAAAACACATATTCCTACAGGGTGAGTTAAAGGACAGGGAATAATCAGGAGGAAAGAGTGATATTAGAGGCAAGGGTATTGTTAAGGTTTGCTTTTTTAAAATCTGAATTCTGAAGCCCTGTAATGCTCTACTTTCTATTCTTGACTGCAATGAATTCTTCAAACTTAACTAACAGTTAAAAAAGGAAAAAATAATTTAGCCCTCCTGTTGTCCTCCTGGGTCAAGGAAGGAAGGAAGGAAGGACAAAGGGAGAGATGGGAGGTAAGAAGGAAGGGAAAAATGAAGGTAAGATAGTTGAACAGATTGGGTCAATTGGGTCAAAAAGGAAGGAAGAAGTAAAGACGAAGGGAAGGAAGGAAGAAAGGAAGGAAGGGGAAAAGGATTGTGGAAAGAAGGAAGGAAAAAGGAAGGAAAGAAATATGGAGGGAGGGAACAGATTGGGTCAATTGGATCAAAAGAGATAGGAAGAAGAAGTCAGGACGAAGGGAAGGAAGGAAAGAAGGACGGAAGGAAGGGGAAAGGGAAGGAAAGAAAAATGGAGGGAAGGAACAGATTAGGTCAAGGAAGGAAGCAGAAGAACAGACGAAGGAAGGAAGGAAGGGGAAAAGGATTGTGGAAAGAAGGAAGGGAGAAAGGAAGGAAAGAAGGAAGGATGGAGGAAGGGAACAGATTGGGTCAATTTGACCCAGAAGGACAACAGGAGGGTTAAGCTATGTAACTTTTTGTATTGGAAAAGAAAACAATGGTGAAGTTTGACCACACAATATAAAGGCAATAAGGTCGTATAGATCTGCTCCAGCAAGTAAAGCAGCTGTAGACCATACACAGGCCCCAAATTACAAGAACATTAATTTGAACAGTTTGTGCAGCACAATCCAATTGTGTTGTAGTCAAATCAATCCATGGTGGGTCTAAAAGGTAGATAATTAATGATGCAGAACATGTTTTCATCAACGTTGCCACGGCATCATGGAACCAGCGCTACTTTTAGTGAGTAAGAACGGCTGCAAAAGCAAAAGCAACAGCACAGCAAAGTAATTGTTTTCCTCAATGACACAGGGAGAGGATAGAGAGAATAGATCGGCTCCAGAATAAAAATGGGTTCAGATAAAACTTGGAGGCATGATGCAACTAACAAGTGTGTTTCAGCATTTTCATACGACCGACTGGGCCCCGTGGTGGGAGTTATTATCACAGCTTAAAACAAAGCCTTCTGATAAACTCAGACAAAAAAAAAGCATTCATGGAGGACTCCATGGGAAACTTGTGGGCTGATGCCGAGTTTGATTAATGATCCTCGAGTCACTTTCAATAGGTCATAGATGGGTATCCTAGAATACACTGAAATCTCCTGATCAAAATGCAAATTCTGTTGTGTGCTTACACCACTGTTTGCTCTTTTGGCCCATGATAATGTTATTCCCAATCAAGTCTGATGTCTGACTTACAATTTGTCCTCCCCGTGTGACTGATGTGAATATAAAATTCACCATATGCTGTTATTAAACAAGACCGTACTCTCAACAAACACAACAGTATTTTCAGAAAAGAGGAAACAGTGTGATGTTGTATTGTGAAATGTGCATTTTTAATTTATGCATAAAGAACTGTTTAATCTTATATGTCTGTGATGTTTTTGCATTGTTTTCCACCATTTGTGATTTGATTAGATTGATTTGGAGACAGTTAGTTAGGTCAGCAAAACATATGTTTGACAAATATTCGGCCACTTGAATTTAATTACAACCATCATTATATCCTAAAGTCAATGAAATAGGATTAGTTTAATAGAAAGAAGTTTGTCTTACATTCACAAAGTTGTCATTTTTTGTGCTTAAATCTAAAATGAAACAACAGCTGATCAGATATCTGTTTTATTTTTATCCTGTGATACAGTGTCAGCAGGTGCTGACAAATGAAGTTTCTCTGCCAATATGGTCGATCAGCAAATGCTTACAGTCCAAACTGTAAGTGCAGAGTCTTTAATCTTTCATTTGAGTGGCTTTACATCAATATAGGAAGAACTGTGTGGGAGAAGTAATCCTTTTAACACATGGTGCACACATTTTTCTTTCCCCAAGTCTTTGAACCATAGACATCACTGTATCGTCTCAGGCTGGCTCTTGCTTGGTGTGGTTTCCCTCTGCCTTAAATCTGGTTTTCAGTGGAAAGCAGTTAAGTCAGATTAAAATCAGGTGATTGACTCGGCCATTCGAGAATTTTCCACCTCTTCACCCTGAAAAGCTCTCCACATGTTTTGATATATTTGGCTCAATGTGAACACAGAACGCTCCAGCATCCCTCACGATTCAATCTGTTGCTTCCATCAGCAATGAATTCATCAATAGATGCGAGTCTGCCGGTCCCACTGGTAGCTAAACATGCCCAAGTCAGAGCAGAACCTCCACTATGATGAGGTGAAGTTGTATGGTTTGGATTGTGAGCTGCTCCTTTTTTTCTGTTCACACTTTTCCTCTTTCTATGATTTTGATAAGGCTTGATTTTACTTTCATCAGCCCATAGAGCTCTGTTCCACAACTCTGATGTTTCCTTTTTCATGCTTTTGTGAACTGAAGCCTGGACTTTTTGGTTTTTAAGCCTGACAAGTGGTTTGCATGGCATGTTGAATCCTCTGAGATTATAATATTGATGTCTTTTCTGGATTGATGACAAGGAAACATGTGCGCCTTCATCCTGAAGAACACTCTTGACTCACTGCACAGCCATGAAGGGATTTTTCACCACAATTATTATACCTTATTAAAATCCCTTCTTTACACCTCCTTTTGACAGACATCTCCACCTCTGCCTAAACTTTCAACTCTCTGTGATATCTGAAGCATGTACGAGCACTACTGTGTATGACCTATAAGAACATACACATTTACAAACCAAACATCCAATTATTTTTGAACCATCACACTTTCGGCATGATGTGTTTAAAGGCCTATATCTCTCACACTCATTTCTCTCAACACTGACATAAACCTATTCAAATTGAAGCTGACACTTTAATGTACTGTGCAATATTTAATTTAAAATGAATGTGCTGAATTACAGAGCCTGAAGAACAAAGGAATGTTGTGCTGTCCAAATATTTCCGACCTGGTTATGCATGCGACACGCCTGTATATATATTTGTCATTCTGGACTGTGTTTTGTCCTTTAATGTGGGGGATTTGTTGATACACATTGTCGCTGCTACATGGAATACTTTATGCTCTATCGGTCCATGGGGAAACATCATGGACTTGACAATGTATTTTATAAGTCTCTGGGGGTACAGAGAAAAAAACAGCTTTGTCCTAGTCCTGTCCTTCTAGTCCTTGGTCTTTCCACATACAGTATTCTTACATGTGACCCCCAACCCTAATTTCTTTTAAGATTATTTGGAGTCTGAATGGAATACATTTTTTTACCAGCAGATCCTGGGAGGAGAGGGAGAGGGTTGGCACAATGCCATACATTTCAGTGGGAGGGTCTCGTAACTGACAGGCATGACCTTTCATTAATTGCCTTATACTTCATCAGTTTTGTGTTGATGAACTATAGGGGGAAAAAAATGGGATGACTCTGTGGACCACTGCCACTACACATCAGATAAAGCATCATCAGCCTTTCACACAGTCAAAAGCCAAAGGTTTACAACTCCCAAGGTAAATGGGTTTGCATTCCATCCAAGCAGCTTAGGTCATCGTTCATTAAATCTCATAAAATTGAGCATCTGTCGCACATGTTGCGAAATGAGATGTTATTTTCAAAATTATAAAAGCCAACTATAACCAATCTGGTGTGTCATATGTTGGCATCCTATATCTAGAATTAGCACATGTCTGAAAAATATTAATAAACACTATCAATTCGTGGCGTTTTCAGAGCATATGCACAGCACAAATCCGAAAGGTAAGGGTGAGCTATGGTTAATTAGGACTTCATTAATCGCTGCAGTATTAAATTGAGTTGCAATGAGACAGTGCACACGTTAATTCTCCACAGACATGCTCTACAATTTGTGTCCCCTTCACAGAGCCAAGTAAGGCTTTAGTGCCAAACACGTTCCCACCAACATATTTTTCCACACTTGAACACACTACCACCCAAGAGTTCAGTGTCAGCTTCATTAAAATGCATGGCTACTCGCACAGTTGCACCTTGTGTGTGCACAAATTTACATGAATGATTTCACTCTGTGTTATCCCAGTTGGAAACCCTACATGACTCTAATGTTAACAGACTAAATGAGAGTACTTGTTTCCAGGCCTGAGTGGACGTGCGTTGTAACTGACTCTGTTCCAACAAGGACAAATACAAAACATACTGAAATCTCGAAACTCAGAAGTTCAGAGATTAAAAAATGTGATTCTTTGACTCTACTTGTGAAACCTTCAAAATAGAAACCGGCATGAATCTTCGTGATTGAATTTGAAATCAAACACATAAATTATGTCCTTACAGAACATCTGTCGAATGAGATGCCGAGGCAGAGCCTTTAGCCACGGGCCCTTATCCTCACATGTGAAACGGAGCATCGCTTGAACCATTGTTTGCAGGTGTCATTTAAAATGGCGAGAAGAGAACACTGATGTCTCTCAATAAGAGATCAAAGCTGTTTCCCCATGCACATCATCCTGAATTCTGAGTCATGTTTTATTAATCAAAGTGGAGGCTTTATTTTATTTCTTTTTTTTTTTCTACCATCCAGGGGACTTACCACCAGAAACACAACCAATTGAGGACATGGACCTTCTTTCGGGTGGTTAATTTGTCTTTGGAGAACCTCATTTGCATTGCAATTACCTACGAAGAACCTATAAGTGGATCCTGCTGCCTCCGACAATTGAGATGGAGTGGGCATTTCTGCTCTGTGCTATGAAAAGGCAATTGATGCTGGGTGGAGTTAGAAATATTCCTCATACAGTGTAATTAAGTAGCAGACAATTCTGCTCAGGATTTGTCTGTAGGAATCACTTGGAATGGTTATATGTTTTAAATTTTCATTTTATAGTAAGCCTGCAAAATTAGCAGAGAAAGCAGCTTTTGATCCACAGAAATGACCCTGAAGAAGTGATACAAAAGCTAATAGGAAAATTAACCCATTCAATAGGCACATTACAAATGTAGAATGGTATGTTGTTATTACAGCAGAGATACTTAAATGATTTATTATAATTTATTTTTAATTACATTTTGTTCTGTCTTTATCTGCAGGAAAATGCTGCTTGAATGTTATCAGAGGGAGTTCAATCTGACATGGTTTAGGTTACAGACAAACACTCCAAAGCTCTCTGTGCACGTAGGCCTACAGTACATGTGTGGAAGTCTAGTGTGAATGCAGTTCAAGCTTCACATCAATTTATCCTTTCATAAAAATCACAGAAATTACGTTTCTCCCATAATTAACCCAACAGTGATTGCAAGAGAAAGGTCAGATTTGATGATCTGCTTCTGACAAATTGTGCTGTTCTCACCTGGTGCTCCTTCTGACCTTTTTAGCTCTACAATACCACACAGCTCTTTGACAGTAGAATGAAATCTAAATTTACTCTTATTTTTTTTTATAAAAGTAATTTCTAGTCACTAAAGGGTCTGACAGGCAGAAATTAGGGCAAGTGAAGTGTGCATTTTTATGTTTGGAGAACTGGTGGTGTGTCCTTGTTGGTAGATCAGGTGACGCATCAGCAGCTTGTGTTTTTGCCATAAACATTGGAGCAATCCATTTTATGTTGCATGCCCTGCTTCATGCTTCCTTTGCTCCTGCAACTCCCCATCCCATTCGTTATGTGTTTGCATTGACATCTCTCTCTCTTGCTCTCCTGTTGGCAATTGAATTTAACCTCAGAAACAAAAGAGACGCCATATTAGAATATTTCTTCTGTCGGTTAAATATTTTTAGTCGTTAAAACAATTCTACTTATAAATTCATCCAATGCCTTCGCAGGTTCATACACTCAGGTTGCTCACAGCACCTTGTGAATCGAACTATATGCACACCTTTGAGTTACTGTGTTTGGCACATTTCTGTATCATTAATATATTATTAATATTTATGGAAAGCGTGGAACTGCATATTTTTCCAATTTCACTGCTCACTTAATGAAGCTTTGGCTCGAGATGGAAAAAGAGTATGGAAAGAGTATGAAAAAAAAGAAGGAATTAATCACCTTATATTTTCAAGAGCCGCTCAACTCGCTTAGCAAAAGTGGGTAAATAGCACGAGCTACACGGTGAACAAAAGAACAGGTGTGATGTCGGGGCGCAATAGTGTGCAGATTACGGGCAGAATTACTCTAAGAAAATAAAGTTTATTTGAGCAGAGATGCAGTTTGAAAGAAAGGTAAAGAAAAAAATCACTAAGTTATTGAACCTTACGAGTGGCAAGGACATAGTGTTACAGTTCTTATGCAAAAATTCTGCTAATAAGAAGAGTCGCGTGTGCTAACGAATGTGCTGCCGTCCCCCAGGGATCTCACACAGCTGTCTTCACCTGCTGAGGGTTTTTCTCTGTTAGCTTGGTTTTGTCTTCCTCCTTTGAACACGAGAACATCCTGATGGCTATAATTAGCTCTGTCACTCTGCACTCATGAACATGAAGCGCGCTGTCATTCATTCCTCCATACTTCACACACTATGCCCGACCACTCAAACAGCTGTTTTCAAGCCATGTGCCACTCATTTACCATTTAGCCTCCATCACCCCACCCAACACCCGTCTTTGATATTTAACCTTTTTACATCCTAAACATATCTACCTCAGTCTTTATTAATTCAGATGATGAGAAAGACTTTTCACTGCTGTTGTAAGAAGTAATAGCGCCAACAAAAAGTGCTAAAGTGCTATTGAGAGGGCCACTGGCTCTTAAGCCACCAGATGCGTGAAGAGAAGCTGTTACAAAAAGGTTAGGGTGGTGAGAAATTGTGTTTGTGTGAGTGCACCCACATAACACAGTATAAATACACAGACTTACATGTATTTTTATAGAACTGTTGACGCACATTGAATATGGTGCTACTAAAATGTCAAATAGCAGAATACACACCAAGTAGATTTGTGTCAAAATCAAATTTCATGCAGTGGCTCCTGAACAAAAATACCAGCAAAGATATGTTCTGCTAATCATTTTCCTGTATGATAGATGCTAATGGAGTCATGTCTGAATAAGAAAACATATAATATTATTATTAAGACAGAAGGATGGCTTTTGGTTTATGAGAGTAAATGAGAGTAAATTCTGCTCTGGATTTCTACAAATGACCAATGCTGTCATTTCTCAGGTGAGGTCAATCTCACAAAATACCATCATGAATTCAACTTTTGAGTCATTCAATGCATTAGATACTACAGTAGCTTTTCAATTGTACTAGTTCAGTTCAGTTTCATCTTTTGTCTTCACATCTGAATCACTGTGTCTATACCTTTTATAGTTTTCCTCTGGTTGATATGTCAGTAAAGCAATTTTGTGACTGTAATTTGGCCACAAGTTGCCGTCTGTCTACATGTGTTAGCCTGGTGGCAGACGGGCAAACCTGTCATTGGAGGGCTCCGTCTCTCACCCAGTATGAGCTGGGAAAGCCTCCAGCTCCCATGTGAGCCTAAACAGTAGAAACAGTTTAGAGAATGGACAGATATATGTGTTTGTAAGTCCACAATACAATACAATACACTTCACTGTCCTAATATGCTGTGACGGCGCTGTATTTCCATATAAACAGACAGAAGAAAAATAAGTGTCCGTTTTAATTTAATTAGAAGGAGCAATAACAGGATAATCATTAACCAGCCTAGATAAATTACAGGCTTGATGTGGATGCAGTAATCTAAGTCTGATTTCCCCCTCTCACAGCTCCATACAATAAAGTGACATTGATTCACTTAAGTAAATGAGGTTAAATTGTGCGTGCATCATTGCACATGCTAACTAACTTAGAATGTATTATTTAAATACCCTTGAGATAATGTTGAGGTTAATTTGTTTTTTCTTTAAAAACAATGAAAGAAGTTATTCTCGGTAGCTGATGATTTGAGGTTTTATTTTACAGTGTTGACTTATGAAATGCATTTTGAATGTATAATGGACAGATTGTTGCAAAACATTTTACTTATGGCCCCTTCATGCACACTATACCCAGTGTACATACAAACCATAATACAACTCGACCGCCAACAGTTTGAGATGTCTAATACTATCAGTGGTTAATGTAGCCTAGAACTTCTACCTTCAAGCAGAGATGAAAGGCTTTATACAACTTTTCACATATTATACACATCTGTGCAGTTCCGCTTTCATATAGCAAAACACACATAGGGTGTATTCATGTGGCTTGTTTGCTTTGTTCCAATTCAGGGGCTAAAATGATACAAATTGTGCGTTTTCCTTTTGGGTCGTTTATTTGTGTTCACACGGCAACAGTCCCAAGCGGTCCAAAGTTGTAAACAAATGCCATGCGTGAACCAATTGTTCTCTCATTGGTCAGAAATCTGACCCAGAAGGAGGAGGAGGTTACCTGGAAAAACAAAAACCATGGAATAGAGGTCTCATTTAAAATTAAAACCCAACACAGCTCAAACCACAGTTGAAGCCCAGACCCGACGTGATCTGGGTCATTGTCGGCCCAAACCAGTCGACCACCCTCTCACCCCGTTTTCTCCCGCATATGAGTCCGATTGCTCGCAAATGAGTGTTCGCAAATGACCAAACAAACCGGTCTTTGGGATTCAATGCTCCCTGTTTCGGAACAACTGCTCCAAAAGACCAAGGTCTGAATAGTTACGGGTTAAAGGTTGAGGTTAGGGCCAGCCACAAAAATGGTACTAACCCTACACTAATGTATTTGATGTAAGTGTAGGTACAATGTCAAAAAATGAAACCTGAAAAGGGCAATGGATACAAGTCTGTCACTGACTCTACATCATACATTGTTTTGTTTGCTAGGCAGTCTTATATTTGGTAAGATGAAGCAGTTGAAGCTCCACTGCTCTACCCACAAATTTCACTTATTGATTCATTCACTCATTCATCTTAGTAATATACTAAAAAAAAAGGTTATTTTAGCAGTCTAAACAGTCTATGTTAATAGCAGCCTATCACAGAGCTGTCACTTTACATTTAATCAAAGCAGCCGGTGTACGTACTGTGAGGGGGTAAAGGGACAATGTCCTTGGAGTCAGATGACACTATTCCCCTGTCTGCGATGTGTCATGCACTCGCTGTCAACTTGCTGTTTTTCCCGTGGATACATGAGTGGGAATTTGCCCATTATTTAATACAGCCCAGAGAGTTCTGTGCTTTGTAAACTGCATTGCCACCCTTTTTTCAGGCAACAGGGAACAGAGTTTGAGCAGAAGTGCTCTAGCAAAGTTTTAAAGTTTGGTGCCAGCTGATGGCGTAACTGCTTGATGTCATGGCAACATTAGCCTAAACCATGACAAGTCTGTACTAAGGTACACCATTATTTTCTCAGGTTTACTTTCAAACTAATAGAGTCCAAGAGAACAATGTTATATTTACCTTTATGCATTTTAATTGGGCTGCTAAAGCAACTATCTCCCAGCAACACTGTGTGTGCTTTAGGCAGGGTCTTCAGAAAACTAGGCAAGGGCACTGTACCTTATTATAATATTTATATTTGCACTTCATTCAAATATTTCCATTTTCTGTCTGTTAAATTCTGTACACCAAGTTACTTGGGCTGAATATTGGAGCTGACAAACAAATTGTTTTTTTGTTTGGTATGTGACCAGGATTGACACCCTGTAATTTGCTTGATGAAAGAAATTCCTGGCTAAAAATACCGTCCCTAGCAGTATAAAACCAAAAAGAGTTGAATTAGTTATTATTTTTTGATAAAGTGAAACTGAAAACTCTAATATGACCTTGCACCTTGTACTGTAGATCGGATTGACACAGAACAATGTCAATGAACAGGCCAATTCTTAATAAATAATTGTACGCATTTAGTCTTGTGAGTGATTATGAGTGGCTTGATTATCTGTATAGTGGCTGAACCACTTGATATTTTGTCCCCATGTACCTTTTCCTAAACTTGCTTCATATCAAATGTCCAATCCAATGGCAGTGATGTAAACCAGCGCTAATGCTTACTCTTGTCTGTATCATATCTTCTACTGAAGTTCGTTCGCCAGCTAGCTAGCCAATAGCAATTTCCTGTAGCCTCCAATATGCCTTGAAGATGTCAGCTGCTCACAGAGAAAATTATAGCCTCCTGTCTTGTAAACGCAAAGATGGCGGAAGGTTTTGTTAAGTGACAATCACTTACATCTGTTCAGCAGCAGAGAACGTTTACAATTAACTCCTTTAAACAACAGCATAAAAGAGAGAAATTTGAGGAATGACAATGACAGGTGGAAGCAAACAATGCCTCTATACCCAGCACAGCTGTAACGGCCAGCAGTATCCAAACTCTGATTTCGACTCACCAGACTCCTTTAATATTTATAGATCCTGCCTTAACAAAACCTTGAGGTAGTGTAAAAGTATAAGAAAAACAGTACAAGTAAGTTTACAGTGTCTTAAAATAATAGAATGTCTGTTCATTTCTTTTTAGAAGCTACAGAACCCACCCACAGGGATGGGCAACAGAGAGAAGAGAAACTGCTCCTGCATCCTGGAAGTGGTACAGGATGATGGACGACACGCTTAGACCTAAACATCACATTAATCCTCCGGCCCAGTGTGACTCCCCCAAGGACGCAGCAGCGATTTCTCCTCCACCGCGAACACAGGGCAAAAAAGCTGGGCAGATTGTGAAGAGGAGGACACACCAGTTACCAAGCACGGGGAGCCAGAATGGCTGGTGTAGCTCCAGGAAATGGAGAGGAGAGAGGTGAAGAGGGAGAGGAGATCACTGGAGCGAGAAGAGAATGAGAGGAAGGCATTAGAGAGAGCAGAGAGGTTGGAGAGCAGAGCGGGGCAGACTTGCAACAGAGTCGCTGGAGAGAAAATACAAAGGGATTCATGGAGAGTGCAGTGAGAGAGGACAGACTGATTTTGATGTTTATATTCCTCTTCCACTACTCTTGAACCAAAAAAAGATGAAAATCACCCTGGTGTTTTAGTGCACATGTAGGTGCAGGCCAGAGAGGAAGTAGCTGCTACAAATTTCACGCAAGTTTTTTCAACTGTTAACAGATTGCATGAAAGAATGGGTTAAACTCTTTGTTCCCATGTAACAACCAAAGGTGCAAATGTCCCCATATAAATTTCAAATGGCTTTTGTCATAATGCTGAAATTTACGTGACTGAGCTGAACCACTAAAAACGTATGCACACTTACAAGGGCAGACAGGTGCGTATAGGAGAAGACCAGCACGGTCAATCAATGAGATCAAAAATGGCTCCCGCACACCGTCTTCACTTGCATAGTCATACTTGTATTTAATGAAAGCAACGTTACGGTCCCTTGCACCATCGTCAGGTTATGTTTCACAACATAACACAACAATAGATCATCCAGCACGAGCAAATACATATCAATGGACAATTAATAAACAGTCCATCAGCACAGTACAAAACAGTAATGCATACAAGGAGAATGTCAAGATACATAGAAGGGGCATTATAAATAGTATTTTAACTAGATATTTCAAAATGATTATTAAGTTTTACATTTTACATTTTAAATTTGAGAACCGACTGAGCTGAAAGAGAAGTGTGAAAACAGAGAGCTGAAGAATGGCATGGAAACAAGAGGACCGGGGCTTCGGGGTCGATGATCTGTGTTACTAAAACACCCAACTGTGATCTCTTGATCAGGCATCATCATCATCATCGAGTGGGCTGTCTGTTATGTTGGCCTTAGGGTGAGTGAATGATCCGTGTGAGGGGAGAGAGGTTACCCCCACTGCGTACATCTACACTGTACCTCTTCCTTCTACCTTTGCTGCATAGTCTGAAGGATAATAAAGTCGTGTAACTAAAGAGGTGTCCCCTGGGAATGACACCTAACTCCCAGCAATGGTGTCAAGCCCAATGCCAAAGAGATAACCATGAAAGAGTTCATATGAAACATGTATAATAATAACCAAAGACAGTTAGTAAATCACTTTAGATGGACCCTACAGTGTTTCACCTTTTGTCCTCAGTAGAAGGAGCAACTGTGATCGACAAAACATTCAGCCATTCATCATCTATTCTTCTATCTATTCTATCTATGCATGCCTTGCTCATGCTAGAACTTTCTAGCTACCTAGCCCAGTAGTTTACTTGTCTCTGTAAATGTCCAGACTGCTTTTTCACAGTTTATGGAAGCTTCCTCTCTGTAAACAATTTGAACCTGTCTTGCCAACCATGGTTCTCCAAAATACCTAGAGGCATGAGCATTTATTACTTTCTTCTAATATCAAGGAGACCAAGGAGATCAGCAAAGCAATTAATCAATCAAGTCAAGCTGTAGCCCAGTGTGTGGGATGAAGATCTTCTTTTATTGTACTGTACCTCTGCAGCTTGAGGGTAGTTTTTCCCACACAGGCTCCAGAGAGCGCTTTACCTTATGATATCACTACAGAAGCTGCTGGATGCTGAGAAAGACACAGGAGAGTTGTGTTTAAACAGCCAGAGCTTTCATTGTGTGGCATCCAGGGGAAAAAATAAATATTTGATTGACTTTACTTAACTGGATCCATGTTTATAGCATATTTTTAACTACTTTCTTGCTGTAATTAAAAGCATATGCTTAAAGAAAAACAAAACCAAGGTTGTAAGTGTTAATAGAAAGAATATCTTCATCTTAGCAGCCTGAATGTTATACATAACAGGTGTAGTGCTGTACATAGCAATTGATTTGACTATAGTCTGGAGCATGTTAAGTGTAATCTTAGCAGAAAACTTTCTTATACATCTACTCTGCCATCTATACTGAGGTGACTGTGCTTTTCAAGCTGTGGCATGCAGTGTATGTAATGCTCTCTCCTTATCGTGCTGCTGATCCCTACACTCCTGTGATATCTTTACGAAGCAGCTGAAAGCATTTTTATTCACACAGGCTTTTGGTTAGCCCATCTGAATAGTGGCTCCATTTTATTTTATTCCTTTTTATTTGACCATTTCCTTGTTTGTGTTTGGCACATTTGTACAGTTTTATTGATGCAAAGCGCTTTGTGATGTTCTATCTGTGCAAGGCGCTATACAAATAAACGCCCTCTGTGCCTTGAAGAGAGGCAATGACTAAATAATAAATATGACCGTTACAAAACTAATTTCCACCTGTGTACTATAAGGAATGTTAGAATTTGTTGCAGGCGTTTACAGTATGAAACAACCTGGAAGTCACTTAATGGAAAGCCTGTCTGTCCGTTTAAAAGCCGAAAATACGTCCAAAAATAAAATCGTTCTGGGAAAGTGTAACAGTCCCCTGGGTTGAATTATCAGTCACTCTATTTGCGACCCGGAATTTTTAATGGAAGGAACTATGGAGGATTTGTAGCTTCACTATGCTATATTTTCATCTTAATTAAACAGCTTTGGAGTAATTGTGATGGTTTAATAAATGGCTTAACTTGTTACGAGGGAGAATGGAGGCTATGCCTGTCACTTATTGCGTCTCTTGGCTGAAAAGCAACCTTTGCAAGATCAGCGCCGCCGCCCCGGTGTCCCAGCTCTCGTCTCTGCGCACCACGACACAAACGCGCCCCGTAACCCGTAATCTCTTGTTTATGACAGACACAAATATACACGTCATAACAGCGTATGATATACTGTATAACGTTATACCGCTCTACTGATTGATTTCTTGCCGGCTTCATTGTAAACAAATGCACATGGCCGAGAGGAGGGTTAGCAAAACAGCAGAAAAGCCACCGGACTTACATAGTTCCTCTTTAATGCGACACATGGCTCTTGTGATGATGGTCTATAGGGAATGCCGGTGATGGGCAAATCACTTCCTTCCTTCCTGCACTTTGAATGCTTTCATGGCTTAAAGACTTTCTTGGCCTGTTCATGTGACTTCGTGTATCAAGTTGCAGCCCCTGCTTTTGGGTGTTGCATGCTCTGCAGACATGCCTGCCTGTGTGACACTGATGTGGGAGCTGAGCACGGTGGCACAGAACACAATGAAAATGCAGAGAGTTCTCATACCACATCAACCTTTCATTTTCCATTTCATTTAACAAATTCATTTATTACACCACACCATTTACTTCTTCATTATGTTGACAAAATGCCACCATTATTGATGTTAAAATTTCAGGAAAGCAACAGGACTTTATCCAAATTAATTCCTGGTTTTAACCAGTACCAGAGTTTTGATGCTTGATGCATGCTCCATTTATTTGGCCTCTACCTCATACTGAGTATGTGATTGTAAAAAGAGGCGGCTCCAGTCCATGTTTGGCAACTTTCTGTGCATGATAAAGCCTCGAGATATTTCCATGTGTGCTGCTCATTACTGTTGACTAGAGGTGTGAAATGCATTCATTAAAGACAACCTTCACCTGTTGGCTTTTATTCTTGTGGCTCAGTGGCTAATGTCCAGTGCTCCTACACCTCCCCCAAGACACTCATGCAGGGTTGTAAATACTCAATAGTTCACATGTCACTGTGTGCCCTCTGCCCAAAAGACCTCATTCAGTTGTGACCCTGAAAAAGCAAAAAAAAAAAAAAAAAATGAATTTAATGAATAAATTTACTCGTCTTATTGATGTTCTTACACAGATCATTCAAGTCAGGCAATGATCCCCAAGGAAAATACACTCTATGCTCATGGCTGATTTTTAACACAGATTCACTTTAATGATTGCTTGTAAGTTTGAAACAGCAGATGAATCACTAGATTCCCTCACATGGCACCATTTCCTCTCCACTTACACAGAATTTGGCTCACAAGATATAAAACGCAGCCAGTAGCATGTGCTTTGGGAAAGTGCCTTCATTCCTCTTCCTCTCCTATTGTGTTTAGCCAGAACTCAGCACTGATAAATGTCTCTGTAACCTTGGCAAAAGTCACGCTGAATACATCCCCAGCAAGTTCGGCTGTCAGCGAGGGGTTGGAGTCAAATGCACAGCCTTTGCTCTCAACAGTATAACTTCACTTTATCACACATGCAAGCTGTGCACCATTTCTCACTGAGAGTGAAAATCTGGAAGAAAATCTTTTTTTTTTTTTTTGGGAAAATGACAGTGGTTGACACACAAAACAAGGACTAACCAGTATTTGCTAACACAAGCTTTGAACTTAAAGATACAGTATGTTTTTATTACTTTCTCAACAACATCTGATAATAATGTACACTGTGTCATGTCATAATAAAGCCTAGTTTCTTCTGCAGTTCCGTTCAGCTGTGTGCAAACAAAAATCAATCTGATGCTGTTTAATTAAAGGCCAAGCTAACATTACATCAAGTTCTTTCATCCAGACTGCTCTCTCCTTGTGTTTGCAGCAAGCCGCTGTTTTGGTTGAGTGTTTATATAACGGGAAATACTTTGGCATTGTTGGCATTTATTTGGATGTGTGACCTTTTTAACATGCTTTCAATTGGGGGGCCATCGTGTTTTCTCACTGAAGCAAAGGTTTTGTGAAAATGCCACAGAGTGGCAGCGTATAATGGGAGAGTAATAGGGAGGTAGTTAAATATGTGTCCGAAAGACAGATAAGGTGAGTATGCAAAGAGATGCACAAAACCACTGGATTAAAAGCCTCTGTTTAGTTGAGCTCCCTTACATCTCTGTGTGGAAATTTGTGTGCATCTCCTTATGGGCATACAAACCGTCTATTAACTGTATCATACTTTATTTATCTCATGTTTCCCTTTGCACAGTGCTGTGCTGTTTGAAATTGATGTTTTTCACTCTGGAACAAAGGCGCACATCAAAAAATAAAAAATAAAAAAGATTTAGTTATGGCTTTTACTCAATATTTGGTGCAGTTTGAAACTGCTCTGTCTTCGCCTGCTCTTATCATGAGGGTCTAATGAGTGTGAAGTCTTGCGGCTTTATCTGGCTCAGAAGCTACAGTCTGTTAAATCAGGAGTTGGATTAACACTTCTCCCCTGTCAACAGCCAACAGCAGCACCCTTTGACTGACATCATCGCATCAGACCTGTCGTTGTGCTGTGGTAAACATGTTGATACCTGTGTTGCAGTTGTTTTTTTGACACCGTCACATTGTGTATGAAGACAGAGCAAGACACAGTTACGTTCCTCCAATCAGATGCCCTCTCTCTCGTCCCAGTGGTGCAATACTGGTCGGTAGCCTGTCACCTGCGTTATACAAATGTAAGCATTTAAGAAGCATTTCTATCAACATCACTGATGCATTGGACCATGTCTAGTGCAGTTCTATGCTTGATGATTTTACCTGTCATTCTGTTGAGTGTTTTTCTTTTACAGTTAGTGGAGGGCTGAAAAAAAGAAAGAGAAAAAAAAGGGGAAAAGATGTTTCCTATATAGGCAACTGCTTTTTCAAAGTCTGGTCAGATATTTGTGCACTTGCAGGGATGCGAATTCTTACTCCTAACAGATCGATGATAAATATTCTAAAGTTTTAATGCATGATAGTGGATAGAGGTGGGTAAACAGCCTGAAGCATGACATCCCAAGCCAATATCTGTAAACAATCCAACATCCATACAGGATGAAGATGCTGGTGAGGGCCTTATTTCCAATGCTATGTAATCACACCCTTCTTTCAAAAAAGCAAAGAAGGAAGCTTCAAGAGATATCTCTGCTGTTGTGTGAAATGTAAACAGTTATTGACGCACATCCGTGCATTCCTGCATGTTTAGGTGTTGAGTCAAATTCCCTGCAGCATTCAAGTCTTGCTCCTGTGGATCACTGATGCCTACACTGTGATTTTTCAGCGCTGTCCACCTCCACACCTGTGGTACTTGCAGGGGTGTTGAGACTGAAGATCCTCTCCATAGTTTATTTGTATCTACTTTGCAGAATGACTGAAGTAACTGCTGGCCTTTTATACCACACGCAATGTGAAATACTGTCTTATATTGCTGTCTAACCTAACTGTACAGACTCACATATACTGCACATTTGCTGTGCGATTAAGTGTCTAGAATATTGCAATGAATACATAGCAATGAATCACACATCACTGTCTTTCATAATTATTTAATTTGCCCACCTGTATTTCTGCCCGTCAGTTCTGTTTATGTTGATTTTTGAAATACACTGCAATACTGGGTGAAGCTTCTCTTGCTTCAGTCAGTGTTGTGTGTTTTATTGCTCAAGAGCCAGAGAGACTCATTAGTCAATACTTGTGCACACACAAGATATTTTAAATCAATAAAATGTTATTTATTTATTCATTCGTTCATTCATTAAGTTAGTGCAGCTCCCTCACTTATTCCATGTGCCCAGTGCTGTGAATGTCACAAGTGTTTTCTTATGGAGTCGGCTTTAGGGAATACCAGACTGGAATGTAGACTCATCCGCCTTGATGTGGTAATTCATAGATCAGGGTAAACAAGACATGATGAAATTTGACCCCCCTTGGATTTCATTGCTGAATCTCACAAGATACCGTGTCCATTACCGCTCCTCATTTTCCTCACAATTACTAAAAATAAGGTGCTTTAGAAAAGGTTTTTTGTAATAAGCACTCAAGTTTTGTTTGCGTTTGATAAAAGAGCAGGAGTCACAGTCGGTGGGGGGTAGGGAAACTGCATTGACTCTCCATTTATCAAAAGCTCTAACTAGATAGACAATATTGATCCGAGATGTGGAAAAGTAAAACACAGTGGGAATGCAGAGGCAATCTCTCTTTTATGCATTCTCAAACCTGCATTGCAGCAGTTTTTTTTTTCTCTCTAATAGATGCCTGGGTGGTTGTCAGAACTGTCAAATCAGTATACAGTATGTGTTTATGTCAGTGAATGTATGTGTCTCTGCATCTATATATGTTACTACAAAAAAACTGCTATGTTTTTGTTGTTGTTGTTGTTTTTCACAGGCTGATTGACCGACCATTCCCATTCCCATTTTATCTTTATTTCATTTTTTTTTTTACCATTATGGATTTTTATTCTGGCAATGTTGTTTCACCACATCCCCTGATCTCAACTTGGTTAGTGAAATATCAACCTAGCCTGAAGGCACCGCGGCCAGAGCTACAAAAATAACACCCATGTTGCAAGAAAAAGTATTTACCCTTAATGGCTCCTCTTTGCCCTCACCGTCTTGCCAAGGACAGTGACGAGCGTGGTGCAGCTAATCTGGACATATTCGGCGTCTGCAATTGACAGGCTATTGCTAAAAAAAAATAAAAAATGAAGGTTGTCCAATGCTTAATGGGGAGGCCTTAGTTTAGGACAAGGTCAGACGAAATTGACTGTCATTTCTGTCTGACTTGCACAGGTGGATGTACACTTTTTGCCTGGTAATTGTCCTAATAGGACCCAAGTGATGGTCAACATACCAACCTGTGTATCTGCAGGGAATGGGGATGAGCTGACTGGAGAGAAATGGATGACAGTTTTATGTTCTCTTCATAAACAGGTGTATCCATCATGTTTTTAACTTGCCATTATATTTCAAATTCTGAAGCTTAAATGGTAAAATCCTAAATTGAACATAATCAGGGCATTATTACATTTTTATTATGTGTATATTATACAGCCTATGGGGAGCATGCTTAACTCCAGGGGGTCGGGGAATTGTTGGTGGCATGCTGTGGTTTCACACAGCTGTAGTAGACAGGCTGAGGATCACCTGCTGCATTTTTAGTGTAGTGCTCTTACAGTTTGCGGCAGTGTTTGAGCCTAATGAGCCCATTAGAGGGTGTAGCCTGTGCAAAATTCTATACGTTTAGGGCTCTATTTTTGTGAATCATGACAAACAGCTCAAAGCACAGGGGAGTGTGCAGCGGGCAGAGAGTGAGGCAGGTTTCTTTGGCTGGAGGCATGCAGTGCAACTCACAGAGTCCACGGTAATGGTTTGGAATTAGGAAGAATACATTATCATACATTACATATCAGCAGGTGTATTAGAGATTGTTAGGGGCCTGTAATAATCACATCGGCTCGTCTTATCCTCCTGGTTGTAATATACTGATGGTTTGATACTCAAAGGAAACTGCAGATACACAGTTTATATCTGTACTGAATTGGGGAAATATGCATATTTGTTTCCCTGCTGAAAGTTAGACCACTCTTATATGACAGCCAAGAGACAGTTAGCTTAGCTTAGCATAAAGGTTGTAAATGAGGAGAAACATCTGGCCTGAACAGCTGCTACATTCCAGTAACCCGTTGTTTATGTTTTAGAAGAAAGAGAAGTGACTGGAGGGAACAGGTGGTCCTGGGTTTTGTGCTGTAGAGGAGAGAACTTTCTTTTCTAATTTTCTTGTGATTTTTCATGGACACAGTGGACACACTTTGGACAGTTCACAGTGAATGAACTGTGTGCGTCCATGTTGCCCACTCCAAACACTCTCGACTATTTGCATAAACACAACCAGCCAGTTTCATGTGGACAGGGACTCTCACTCAGAAATTTTGCAGCTTATATGGCAGCAGCCTGGAGGTATGTGTGCATCCCTGCCACCTTGAAATGACTGTAGGGATTTAGTCAATGGAAAAGGTAAGACCCTAATACATCATGCAGGGGATTGGTCTAATTTTAAATTCCATCTCAGAGCAGAAGTTGTGTGTGATGTAGCAACTAACCAGGACAAGGGGTCATGGTCTTACTCAACAGTTAGTTTAAAAGCTTTCTTTCCAATTTGATTTAATGTTGTAAACTTGTTGCATTAATATAAATGGGATGATCTGCAAGATTCAGCGTTAGTAATTCTGGCTTCTATTGAAAACAGGCGTTTTTTCACGAAGTTGAGAGTTTAATAAATTACTATGGCAAAAGCACAATAGTTGGGGTGGACAGGTGAAGAATGAGGTGGGCCTATTATTTGCAGGCTTTGATAAATTAGATGACTTCACTGTGGGAACAATAGTCTGCTGCTCCATTCTGCAAGCTACAGAAACTGGCTTGCTCTGGTTAGTCTTACTAGTTAACCCTTTGCTTTACCTTGAATATAAGGTGTATGCTCAATTTTTGAACATACTGCTATCTATCTATATGGCAAAACAACCATAGTTTGACTGGCATGCCTCAGGGGCTTAACATCTTAACAGGGGAAACAAAGGAACAATATTCTCCGTGACCAGCTAGAAGTCACCTCATTGTCCTAGTCTATCCATATCCAAACAGACAACGTACAGCAGTCAATACACTATCTATAGTCCTACTATTATCTACTCTGAGAAAATAACATGGTGTCATAGTGCTAAACAAGTAAAGACAAAGTGACGCCCTCAATGTGGACTGTGCATAAGAGTTCATCCCACATTGAGCTGAAGGACAGGCGACTCCTCTACCATCCACAGTTTACCAGCGGTGTGAGCAGATGTGATCACAATGGCCATGTCAGCTTCACTAATCTTTGCACTTGACATTTGAAATAAAGTGACCCTTCATCTTTTGAACAGCAGTGCTTTGACATATACTGTGGCCTTCTCACAAAGTGGAATATACACACTAGCCTGAAGTGGAATCACAAAGTGCTCTAACATTTACTGTGCCATTTTAAAAAACACAGAGACGCCAATTTTTGCACACCCGCTGACTGCAGTGACAGGGTGTGGGGTGGGGGCACACTGATTTTCAACCTAACATTTTAATTTCAGCCTTCTCAGTGCCAAGATCACGACCCAGCAATGGGCTGTTCCTGTTCCTACTGTAGGAGCAGGGATGCTAACATTAGCTTTCTCAGCAATGTTTTTGTTGACGTCATCAGTTGCTGTTGACGTTTCATTCAGTTAGGGTTGCCAACTGCCCCTTAAAGGGATACTTCACCCAAAATTGATAATTAATTTTCTACTCATCGTCATGCCAAAGAAGGGTTTTGAGAACTTTCGGAGTTATCAAAACACTTTTAGTTCCATGGGGGTCCGGCTGGCAACAGATTTTCATATAGTGGCGGCAGATGGAGTTCACTTTTGAATCGTCCAAAACACACACTATGAAAAATCCAAATACCTCCATACTGCTCGTCCGTACTGACCCAAGTGTCCTGAAGCCGCAACATGAATAAGTAGTCCGGAAAAAAATAATTTGATCTCTGTTTTTAGCCTTGTTGTAGTAGTAGCTCCCAGTGGCTCTGTTGCTGTTTGTGCGCATGCGCAATATTTGCTGCGAGAAGACGGACACGGAAGAACATCTTGTAGCAAATCTCGCGTTTATCGCGCAGTCATGAAGGTGAGTAGAAAATTGGTGAATTATCGATTTTGGGTGAAGTATCCCTTTAAAATACAGAATTGTCCCGTATTTGGAAACTTATAGACGTATCCCTTATTGAACTGATAAGGGACATACTTTGTCCCGTATTTTTTTTTAAATCCATGTTGGGCGATTTTTATTTCAAACACAGTGCAGTTCTGACTGCCGCTCCTGACTGTCTGTCTTGACTGAGCTTCTCATTGATCAATGAGACACCGTTATGTTATTGTGTCGCTGTTGCTATGAGAATGTGGATCTATTGACCAATAGAAAGCGCTGTCAGTGTTGCTAGGATACGCCTGTGACGCCACTTTCAGAGACGTGGCTGACCCATGATGCTACCTAGACAAACTGCGGTGGCAAAAAAGAAAAAAAAAAAAAACATCGCATATAGAAAAGAATGGGGAAAATATGAATGGCAGGAAAACTGCACATCTCCCAGCAAAATGTTTCCATTACTCACGGAGGAATCACTGACGTTAAACAGCCTGGGTCAGGAGACAACCACAGAGGAACGAGAGGCTTCAGAGGAGTCAGGGAGCTTTTTCAGTTTGTTGTTCAGTTTATTTAATTTGACTTAAATCTGGTTGATAGATAGGCTAGCAGTGTCAGGGAAGGTAATCAAAGCATAACTAGAGAAGCTAAACCACAGCAAAGCTGTCAGGACAGACCATGGGGAAGTGGAAGGCCTACTGCAAAATGTTTAATCACATGTAGTTCACTGCTCCTCACTCATAAACTGTGATTGTCTGTAGGCTATAAAAGTTAAAATTCATCATATGTAAGGTTTACTCTAACAGTAATGTAGTAAAAAAAAAAAACTCAACTGTTTTATGTACAGCTATAATAAAATAATAATAATGATAATTATTATGTTGTATTGGCTTGTAGACAAAAAAAAAGGTGGGAATGGCTGACACAAGTGGGCGGGCATGCATGGCCTCTACCTCTGGTGTCATCTGGCCTGGGGCCATAGATTTTGATATCAATATACAAATTTATCAACAATGTTTTCCAAATCAACCACATGCATATTCCATTTCAAATGAGGTTTATAAAAACATACTGCACAGACTGTAAGGGAACAGTTCTTGAGTTTTACTTTGATGAAGCAAATTGGTGAATGCTCTTCCGTTTTTTGTAATGGTATTTCTCAGTTTGCTTTCTGAAATACTTTGGTGATAGCAGAGAATACAAATTAAACGGTGCTCCGTCCTGTACAGATGCTGCTACAGCAACCTAAGACAGCAGCGGCAGTGTGTTTGTGGGCCATGATTGTGCAAACCGATGCAGCTAATAAATCAAACATGGGCTATAGGCCAAGCTTAGTGTTTGAACACTGCGACTGCAGGAATGCTGTCTTGAAGTGGTTTTTCAGCTTGGGCGACATCTGTCATCTGTCCACCCTGTCTCTGCAGCAGCTGCTGTCATTCACTTCTCACTTAATCCACCTGGTGTCTATCCACAGCAAATATGTTAAAGGCTATTTCTTACCTAAATCACTTCAAAACAAAATGTCACTGTTTGGGTAGAAGGATTTAACAGCTGAAAGTTTCTTTTTTTTTTTCCTTTTTTTTTTAAAGAAATTCCTTGTGGCTATGACTGATGCTGATATTTAATGTATTTTCAGAAAGCTTACTGATCAAAAGAAATTAATTCCACATGGAAAAGGAGGGGGAAAAGAATCAGCATCCTCTTTGCTATAATGAAGCCCAGCTACTTCAGCGGATTAATTAATTTTCTTCCCTGAAAGAATGACTTTGTTTTTTGTTTTTTTTACTTTAAATATATTTTCCTAAATTCTCTGACACTGATGCAGTGGGTATTTCTTGTTTGGGGTCAGAGTACAACTGCAGACTGACAAATCTGTACCTGTGAGGGTAAGAAAAAGAAAGTCAGTATACTGTATGTAGTCACTTTTGAATTGAATTCAAAGCAGACTTGAAGCTAATATTTAATGAGAAATGTAAGAAAGTGTTTCCTCTTAGTGCTACTTAGATGTTTTGGCCGGAGGCTGACTCTGTAATCCCTACAATGGTTTCTCAGTTATGGCAAAAAAAAAAAAGGAAATCACTGTCTAGAACACTCAATTAGGATCAGACCTAAGGACATAGATTTACATTAAGTGTTCCCCTCTAGAACTGCAAGACATCAATACAGTGAACAGCCAAATGACTTAATTCCCAGTGATTGACACGGATGTTTAGGGCACACGGATGCAATATGCTTCTCTGTTTGTGTGATTTTTTTGTGTGTCCACATGCTGAGAAGTGTTACTTTGTAGACTGTAAAGTCGTTATGTTAGCAGGGGACTCCAGTTTCTACTGCCCACGTTGCCCACACATACAGATCTTTTAGAAAGGGTTTCACAACACAGCAGTTTGAAAACTGATCTTTCATGATTTATGCACACCCACATACAAACATAAGAAAAACAGATTTGGTATAGCATTCTTACAATTAAATGAAATTCCTAATGAATATGTACAATCACTGTGGCTTGCCAGCAGGCTGCCGATTAACATATCCACATTCTTTCTGTTGTTAGATTAAGCTTTGACACCAGTTTCTTGTTTTATTATTCTTTTTTTCTCTCTTTAAATGATGGTCTCTGGAGAGGTAAACTTCATATTTATGTAATTGTTGTGAAACCTCATGGACCAGAGTCTTCTCTTTTAACTTTATAGCCATGTAGGAATGAGGACATTTTACACAAATAAAAATAAATAAACTTCCTACCAATTACTTCTTACGTGATTTTCTTCCCTGGCAGGTATTGTACCTCATTAGGACACTGTATCCAGTTGTTAAAATGTTGTCAAACCCTGTCTCAGTCTGTTCTGTCTCTTTTTGTTGCATGCTATCAAACTGCATAAATGACACAAATTAAAACAGTAAAAACTAAACCTAAATCAATACTTTTGATATATGAACTTTTCATTTGCATTCAGAAGTGTAGCTCTTTGTTACTTATGTTTGCTTGTTTTCCTCTGATAGGAGTCACTGAGGTTTTAAGTTCTAGCGTGACTGTCAGCTTGACTCCCTGTTGAGGAGCACTCTACAGAAAAATAATAGCCTCATGCTGCTGAGGATGGCAAAGGAGACATCTCTGGAGGTTTAGGCAAGGGCTCACCTTCCCTATGGGCAGGCATGAGGCTCACAGAGAAACTTTGTCCTCTGTAAGAAATTATTTTTATTTGTAGGCCAGTCGGTATGATAAATGTCAAATGAAGGATTTTTTAAAAAGGTGAATTTAAGTGGTGAATCTGTTCTAGGGCTTGGTTTACCTTTGCAGTATTAGAGAAACATAGTCATAGTCTTCCTCTGGCCTTGTATAGTCTCTATAGTGCAAATAAGCAAAGAACTCAGCCATTGGTCTCATTTGTCCCTGTACATTTTAACCATTGTAGAGCATTTAAATGCTGTGTTTTCAGCTTTAAGACATGTAGTGTTGAATTAAAATAAATTGCATTGGGCTGCTGCCTGCGAGATGGTGCACAGGTTCATTAGGCACACTGATACATTTCCGAGACATAATGGTGGGAATGAACCGATATAAAAGGCCTAAGTTATGTTTCAACGCCAACTTTACTCCAGCTTTCTATCTGAGATTCAAGCATTAACTAGAGCACTTTTAATAAGACAAATGAGGTTGATGATTATGTTCTCTATTGCCTTTCAACAACCTACAATGCAAGGACAAGCTCTAATTAAGACATATTTTTGGAACCTATTAGGAAGTCACAATACTATCCATGAAGCAAAGAAGAAGAATGCTGCCTCAGCCACAGAGTTACTGTACATATTTACTAGGGCTGTCCCGATTATCATATTTAGATAATCGAATATTCGCGGACATAAGTAATGGCAAACATACACTGCATATCTCCAAAATCAGGCAGGTTTCCAGGATGCCAGGTAGCCTACTCATTTTAATGTAACAATTGCCGATGAGAACCGGTGTCAAAAAGGACAAAAGGAAAAAAAAAAAATATCGATCACAGACTTCATGATCGATTACCATGGCAACAAACAAAGCTTAATTCGTTAAGTGAGTATTGTCATATTTTAAGGTCGATTTTGCATTTTTAAAAATGTTGATCATCTGTATAGAATTTTTGAAGTGAAGTTAAATGTGGCATTTTTCAAGGTGTAATTACATAGTCATTTACTTCCAGTCATCTGATGTTGTACCCTAAAGAGGAGCAGATTGCGTTATGATGTTTTTCTAGAACCAAGTATATTGCACTCAGGGAAAACTTTCCCATTTAAAGAAAAAAAGTGCAATCCAATTACAGTTTTTCATTTGCAGTTATATGAAACCCCCCCAAAAGAGGAACATTTCACATTCTCAGAGGATACTACTACTCTTCTAATGGGTTTATCCAATCATATAGAATCCTATATTGTATTTAAGATTAATTGCCTAAAATGACTTCATTATGACAAATCGTCTCTCTATGTATGCAAATATCACACAGCATATTATAATGCTAATTTGCCTCTCATCGGTTTCTCTCACACTGATCAGCCTAAACGTTATAGACTCACGTGTTTGTGAGAAGCAAGTTCAGGCACTCCTCATTATTGCCCTTGGAGCTGCATTTAATCTGGCGTCGGTGCTGTGCAAGGTGAAGAAGTATTGATCCCTGGACACAGTATGTGTTGAGTGAACGATAATGAAAGCAGCTGTGAGGATAGTGCCTGTTTATTATAGAGAGGCTTTCCTTCCACTATGTTATAAAAGGACATTGTACAGAAGCTTATCAAAGAGCCACAGACTGTACTGACGTTATGAATCATCTCTGCTACTCCTCATTTGGTAATCATTTAATCAAAATCGACACAAAAGAAAACCAGATGTCTCATAAAAAATTCAATCCTGTATTTATCTTCACACTGTTTCTTCAAACTGTGACCTTCGGATTTCAGATTGTGAATATTTTGGCTGGTGGTGCTATAAAAGAAAGGCTAAATTTGCTTTCATTTTTGTTCAGGGAACACATGTTTCCTTTACTGGCAGGCCATTTATTACCAGATAATGTTTTAATAATCAAAAGTTTTTAAAAAGATGGAAAAAAAAAATCTAAAATGTTTAATTGATGTGCTTAACACCTTGATTTTGCATGCACTTGCCCCAGGAGAATAACCGATGTTTGATTAATCCATCTAATTGTTTTGTCTTAAGAGCTCAAAAGATTCAGGGGAGAATACCAGAGTAATTTATGGACAAAATCAGCCTAAACTGAACAAGTGGTGCATTACATTTAATTTCTTTTAAGCACAGCATCAGTGTGATTACTTAACTGTCATCAATCAACAGGACACATGCACACTAATGTCATTAGCGCTAACAAGCTTGGTGATGTTGTGCATCACAATGACAGTATCAGCAATTCGTGGGCTGTTGAGTTCTGTGGTGATGATACACAAAGTTGTAGAAATCTGCACCATGACTAAGGAGTAGTGTTATTTTTTTGAAAGCCATTAAAAGGAAGCCTGAAATAAACTGATGCCGTCAAATAATTATTTAGTAGCATATTGCTTTCCAACTGATAAAATGCTATTGTCCGGTGAGATAAAACATAAACATTTGCTGTGCTTCTCTGGTCCACCCCAGTGTTGTGAAAGGGTGGTTGGTATTGTCCAATATGGTCCGCATCTTACATTGTATGCATCTCTCAGCAACAGTTGAGAGAGTTCAGACCCAGTTTTTTTTAAACCAGCTTGTCCAGTCGTCTTGTGTTCATGTCAGAAATGCGGCTGCCCCAGCAGACCGCAGCATTAAAAGGTCACTGGCCATATAGCAGATTGATAAAACATGTGCAGCATTTTGGTTTAGACGTCGAAGGACCCGAGCCAGCTCTGCCACTTCCAGGGAGATGGCATCTGTGAACAAGGATCAGTCCAGGTTACTTTCCAGGGGCATACCTAGATTTAAGTATGCACTTTTTAGTGTACACTACATCACTGCCCTTCAATATTGGTACTTATGCCTAAATAAAGGGTCTGAATACTTCCTCCACCATTGTTGTTTTCTCCAGTTAGACCTATATCCTTCAATTTATCTGAATATAGTAGAAATTGTGGCATCACTATGTAGCATTAGCTTTGTTGCGACTTTTGCTACATTTTAATATTAAGACAATAGGCTATAGAGGGCTTTCTTTACCTCCTCCTCTTTTCTCCTTTTTTGTCTTTGCAGACCTAAGGGCTTGGACCTTTTCATTATGAAATAATTTGAGCTAATAATATGTGAAATGTCCCGCTGGCTGATCCAATCTAACATTTGCCATTAGTTAGTCAGTATTACTTCCCGATCTTGGGCATCATCTCTCACTGTCACAACACAGCGGTAAACTGAGTGACAGTTCTGGGGATGCAGTATGTTTATTATTATAATTAAAAAGGCTGTTTTTGTGATAACATTGTTACTTTAATCGTGGTTAATGAAATAACATTAGTCACATACCTGCTGTGCCCCCCTAACAATCTGTGCCCTTGGCAACTGCCTATGACGCCAGTCCTTGTGGTTGGTATGAAGAATGAGCAGAGTTAACAATCGTATCATGCATGACACAGTGTTCCAGGATCTGCAGCTTACATGTTAGTGATTATTTCTTTTCATCATATAATAAGCATTTTTGTTCAAGCCATATCAGGCCTTATCCATCATAAATGAGGCCTGCGCTTGTAATTCAAAAATCCACTTAGACTCCTTTCTAAATGGAATGAGTTCATCTATTCTTAATAGAGAGTGGTGAATTTGTTGCACCCTGTGAGAAATGACAGGCTGCCAACAAATGATGCTGGCTGATCTTGACCTTGGCACACCTTCTTTGACTCCTGGTTGTTTCGTAATCAAGGATGCCATTTATCTTTGTCATTACTCTCTGTAATTTGTGACTGCTTAGCTCATTCATTCATTTTCTATACCGCTTAGCTGAAAAATGTTAAACTGGACACTGGGAATCATTGCAGGTGTGCCTATCCAAAAAGCATTGCAAAAAATAAGATAAATAGATATTTCACCATTTGGTAATATTAATAAAAGTTCAAGGTTTATATTTGCTGTTACCACACACATGAAAAACATTCGTTCTGGCAGTGGAATGTGATGCACTTCTGGCAGGAGAAAAACAAATATGACAGCACCAGTTCAGAAAATTAAAATGCAAGGTAAGAGACAGCTCAGTACTCATTACACAGTTTGACTGCCAAAAATAAGATGCAGTGCAAGATCGCTATAGCAATAAATGCTTGGCACAAAACGCTGCATGTTGCCTTTGGCAAAAAATGAGGATCTCACAAATTGCCACTTTAAATGAGACAAAATACCGCCACTTGATATTTCCTGAGTGTGTGTGTGTGTGTGTTGTGGGTGTTTTATGCTGCCACCTGGGCTGTGAGAGCCATGCAGAGAACAGTTTGTATAGCTGACATTTTAATATAATGCGCTCTAAAACAACAACGGCAGAAACCACTGACATAAAAATTACAGTAGAGGCATCACCTCTCTGACACACTCAATAAATATTTAACATGTTATGGCCACCTTTTGTCCAGAACATGTTTTGCACGACGAAAAGAAAACTTATGTACACAAGCTGTGGGATCCTCTCAGCCAAAAGCCCCACATATTTGACAAAGGACTTTAAAGCTAACAGCTGCTGATTAATCACGATGGGTCTAAATTACTGGCTGGCTCTCAACCGGGTATGAAGCTCGATGCCCACTGCACTTAGAACCTCCTTTGCATGTACTTGACAGCTGCACTGAGTAAGTACCACTTCTGCCCATTTCACTGCATCTTTACTCCTTCCACAGTAGCCCTGTCAAAAAGTGCTGTGTATCTAAAGTAAATGTTCAAAAGCAATTGCTGGTTAACTGTAGAAGTGGTCCATAAAGTTCAGTTTTGTGGCTTTATCCCCATAGGATTACTGTCTTATCTTGACAAACTTAACATCACCATTAGAATTTGAAATTGGTAAGAAAAAGACAAAAAGAAGTTAAAATACACTACTCACAGGTGAACTTAATGTGACCTTCTCTAAACTTTTGAATGCACATGTCCAACTGTTCAATGTTTCAGTAATTTTTGCACAAATTGCTGTTCTCTGACAAGGAGCTTAACCGCAAAATTCACAACAGGAGTTTGAACCATAAATCAACCAATAAATGTCTTGGTTCAATTAGAACTGTTTTAAACAGTCATCCTCATCATGCTGTTCACATTTTGACATCATGAGATCAAGACGACACCTAACAATTGATCAATTGTTCAATCAATCAGCCATGTAAAGGCTGGTAACTCTGTAACCCAGAACCCCAATGACCTTTGGTTGCCCTTCAAGAAGAGTGGGATGTCTCAGCAGACACGAAGTCCACCTGTGAACAGCATGAGACGTCGTTGTCAAGCTGTAATTGAAGCTCAAGGGCACATGACAAGTTATTGAGACATTTTTTGTTGTGGTGTATACCCACCACTGATGTTGGCTTTTGTTTCAACAAATTGTTTGAGATGAGGAAATAACCAGTGCATGCTTCTACTGAAATGCTCTACTTTCATGATATAATATCACTGTAGTAGCGTGAACTTTTCACATTTTCCATAAATTTCACCCGAAACCAAATATCCATAACTTTTTGTGAGTAGTGTATAGCTTACATAAGGATAACAGGATATATTGATTGAAGTTAACAAACATAAGCTCAGCTAATATCAGTGACTGCACTGCATGTACTTTCTGCACTTGCTTCACTGTGGAGTTCAAAATTAGTTAATTATTTTGTATATACTTTTTCTTTCCAGCTGCAGTTTGCAGTTTTATGTAGTAAAATGATGAACATAACTAAAACACATCATACTGATTTATTGATTATTTATGATGACTTACATAATAAGGACTACAAGCTAGTTTACCCAATTAAAAATTAAAGCAGATATCTTATCCTCCCTTCAGGGACAGACTTCTGAAACGCTAAAGAAACTTAAAAGAGCACTGGCAGAGGTTTCTTTAATGCGGGATCTACCTGCTCATGTCTAAAACTGCCGTCATAACTAGGACTTCTCCGATCCGGTCAGTTCTACTCTGCCGCATGTTCGCCTATAGGTTTATATATAATAGGTTTATATTGACCTACATCAATACGTTATTGAATATTAAACAGTTTTATCTCTATTGTGAAACTTGAATGGGGGTTGTTCTCTCCAGTAATTTATTTTGTCTTAGACTAAGTCATTATGAAACTGAATTTTTACAACTACAAATTACTAAGTTGGACCTCTACTATAGCCTGAACTTGAAATTCACCTCATGGCAGACATAAAATAGAGCTGTTGCAGATGTATTGAATGATACAGTGTTGCATCAGGAAGGTCCGAATAAAATCAAAATCAATGCTATATATTATAGGTAAGCTATGCTGTGTCTTCTATTTTGATTTGTGAATCTCAAGTTGCTGTATCCCAGCTGCTTTTAAACCCCTGTATTGACATGAATGATTCTTCATGATGTGAGCAGGTTCCCAATGCTGCCAGCTCCACTGTGAATGAAAACCCCACTCTGTAGATCTTTTGCTTTTTTTTCAGCTTTCAACTGCTTTCAGTTCACCAGTCCATGTGGTGGAGTTCCAACAGCTCTCACAAAATCCTTATATAAATCATGGCCTGCCGTTTCCATTACATGAACTCACACAAGCAGAATACATGCTGCCTACTCGGTGAAAAAATTATGGTGAGTTAAAGCTTACAGTTGCCTTTTGAAAGAGGCTGAAGATGTTGCAATCTGATCTGGGACTTTTTCCCTTTAGAATACTACTACCCAATGTTGTTAGAGAGAGAAAGAGAGATGAGACGTGAATGTACTAATAAGCTGAAGTGATAAACATTTAATATCAAGATGAGCACACTTTTATTCGCTAAATAAATAATTCAAATTTGAAGACTTAAACTTTAACTTATACACTTCCCTGAATATGACAATTCTGGTATAAAATGTTGGTTCCAATAGAGATGAAGAGGACTGTCCTTGGAGCACCTGTCGTCAAAGTGAACTGTATGTGTGCGCGGCTGTGTATGTATGTGTGTCTGTGTCCAGAATGTGGGAGTATATCTTGATCCACAGCAGCTGGCCCTCAAGCACAATGACAAGCACGCTCATTCAAACACTCTTTGTGTAAAGTAGAATAGAATCAAATCTGTTCTATTTTCAGATGGAACCAAATCCTATTTGTGTGTGTGTGTGTGTGTTTTTTCCTCTGTCCCAACAATACTTTGCCCTAATCACATTAACACAGTTGATGTGAAAAGTTAATAGATTTAAAATGAGCACTTTTATCGGCAATCCCACATGAGTCATCACTTTCTCTTCAAATTTAAATGTACAGTATTTTGAAATGACATTTGTGAGGCAATTTGTAATCATATATCCTTTATTAATGGATTTCTCCTTATGGATGTCCATATTATCTCACGGGCATTTCATTATATTTCATTGAGAACTAACCACAAATCTTGTGGTCAATATTTCTTCATAGAACATTAACTTATGCTGAATGTCACAGACTGAGTGACATGCTCACCTTTAAATGGGCAAATGTTTAACAAAGGTCCAGAGTAAACAGAGGTAAAATGAAGTCTTTATGGCTGAATGTCCCGTTCACCCGGAGAGGATGTGCTTTACAAAGGAGGCATAGTTGATGCAGCCATTGGCATCCTCCTGTCCCGCCATCAGCCTGTCTACCTCGTCTTCCGTCATCCTCTCCCCCAGTGTCGCCAGCACATGGCGCAGCTCAGCTCCCATGATGGTGCCATTGCCTTCCTTGTCAAAAACCCGGAGCCCCTCCACGAAATCCTCAAAATTGCCCTGATCTTTTGCACGGGAGATATGTTGGAGCATTGGCAAGAAGGTCTCAAAGTCAACCATTTTACTGCTCATGTCCTCCGGCCGTGGTTTCCCAAGCACTTTCAGAACATCTGCATTAGTGGGGTTCTGGCCCAGAGCTCGCATCACGTCCCCGCACTGGGCATAGGTGATCTTCATTTCTCCAGTGGGCGTACGGTCAAACAGGGTAAACGCCTCCTTGAACTCCTCGATCTGGTCAGCGGAGAACTCAAGAGTGATACTCTTGGGGTCAAAGTCTGGCTCCTTAGGAGCCTGAGGCAGTGGCTCTGGAGGTGGCGCTGGCTTAGCAGCTGGGGCCGCATCTTTCTTAGGTTCTGGCTTTTTGGGCTCAGGTTTCTTTGGTTCAACCTTCTTTGGTGCCATGTTGTTAAAGGATTCAGAGGTGAGCTAGTACTCGCTGAGAAACAAGCAAAAGTCAGAGGGGATCGGAAGGGATTCCCAAGCACACAGGGCTGCCTCTTCTCCCAAAGCTTTTATATGTGCTTTGTCAAGGGAACTAGATGGCAATTTCCAACAGCACACTATAAAAGGAAGAAAACGGAAATAGATCCCCATAGCAAGTGATGTCAACATTAAGTATTGTTCTCAGCTGCTGTCATCTAGCCGACAGGGTTATTTGCCGTCATTAGCGAGGGTCCAGTTGCATTAGGCTGAAAATGTTCTGTCTCTCTGATGGACAAAGGGATCAGAGCACAGCCAGTGTATCAGCTCATGAGGGAGAGGGCCCAAAATAGCTTTGCTCACTAACCGCTGCAAGTCTGGGAATCACTGGTTTCTGGAACAATGCTGCCCCCCCCACCCCCCGTCCCCCGTCCCCCCAGTCACTGTTGTACCTAACACACAAATGGTTAACTCTTTATGTCAGAGGTCTCCGGAGGGATGAGAACACTTTGGGACTTGTTATTATAAGTTATTTTATAATAAGAGAGGGACATTTTCGTTTGAGACAGTAAGATGATAGGACTTAGGGGAAATGCATTAAATCTGCACTAGAATTCATGCTATCACTTTATAGTCTTTAAGAGACACAGAGTCTGCCAAACCTTCTTTTCATCTAGTGATACATTTGTTTGGACAATATCAGCAGCACTCAATGATTCATTTAGGGATTTGGGTAATTTCTCATTTCCCAGATACAAAGATAGTTTGCCTTTTCCTTCTTGTCACTGAGGAGCTTATATTATCCCACCATATCTAGGAACCTGGCAAGCTCTCGTAGATTTTAAAGAGACTTTTAATTAAAGCTTTATCAAAGGCTGATGTTCTGGAATAGTCAATCAGTAAAGTCCATAAACGTTAAAATTGCAGCTATCAGTTGTAAATCGATATTTTTGTATAATGAAATAAAACTTAATTCAGGTAAATTCACTTGCATAACTATCTTTACACCAAATTCAGGATTAGATTGTCCAACCAGTTATTACAGTTGACAGACACCATATTGTGTGGTTCAACTGTGTCTATTGTCTTTGTTTTCCTATGCCCAGCTCCATGTAGAGTATATTATTCAGGGTTACAAGGTGAAAGCAAGCAAGGCAATTCCATTATGTGTCAACTTCATAAATATGCAATATGTCACTTGGCTTTATGTAGATGACTGTGCTGTAATTCCCCTCAGTGAATGACAAATTAACCTACAAAAACAGCCATTTCATTTATTGGAGAGTGGGTTTATATATATACACACACACTCACACTCTATATGTATAAGATGTGCATTTCTTGGCGACTTTAATTTTATGCACGCATCACAGTTTATCAATTCAGCTCAAGACAGCTAAAGCTTGTCATGTGATAATCACATTTACCCTTCTCCCCCTCTGTCAGTCTCCTTTGATCCGTCACTCTAAAGCTTGAAGTCCTTGGACAGTGTAGTGCAGATGTGTGTATGTTTGTGTCTGTACAATTGTCCTTAGCCTAAGATCATTATCTCCCTTCCCTTTGCTTTTGAGGTCACATGGCTAGTAAAACTGACAGCTAATTTGTCGTCTTTGGGTGTGTATGTGCATGTGGCTATGTGCACATTTACGCCCGACAGAAATGAAGGGGACTTGCAAATTGAATATATCTATACTGAAACACCACAGCGGCCTATGGAAGATTCCAGGAAGTTCCCTGGTGGCCATTTAAAAAAAGAAAGAAAAAAAAGACACAGATCCATGCTCATTCACTATCCTCTCCTCTTGGATGAGTTACTTACTAGTAATAATTGCTGTCATTTTGTTCACCAAAAGGTTCAAATTAGTTAATATATCAATCATGTCCACTTTCCTAATGCTGCTTCGTGTTAAGAGTAATATAATCCTTTCACAATCATGGTAATCTCAAGGTTACGGCTGCTGCTGGTTGACATGTTTAAAGTTCAGCCAATTTAAACCCCATGTTGGATGGAGCAATATGAGTAACTTGAGCTCAGACCTTAAGAAATAAACCATTGCAAAGTCAGTTTCATGGCTCAAACCTCTGCCCAAAACTCTGGAGCATAAACTTTGTCAAGCTGTAACTTGCTGTGCACAGATGCACTGGCTTGATGGGTTATGGAGGGGAGACTTGTTCCTGTTTTTTTGTTTTGTTTTGTTTTTTAAATTAAAATGACCTCTAACAAGTCTTTAGTCAGTGCTGTTGTTGCAATGATGAACCTGTCTTCAGCATGTGAAGTAAAGCAAGTGGTAATTTCTTTGGTCCTCCATGATCTTAAAAAAAAAAAACACTTTTCCAATTTCAAAGTCTATACCTAAACTTTGTCATTTTAAAAACTGCTGAGCTGTCACTATGTTCAGCTATTTGTGATTTTGTTTACAATACTGTGTCATGTGCGATCCCCAAGTTTTTCATTTGTATCTGCACATGACTGGGAAAGGAAACAAAAAGGGATAAGGAAAGAAATCTCAAACTGAACCAGAGTGGAAGCTGAGGAAAAGGAGAGTGGCTGAATTTTGTGCTTGGTACTTACTGTATAAGACTACACCTATCTTGGAACTTGGGTTGCATTTTTAACTACACACCTGTAAAATTCCATGACTGGATGTTGCACAATTGTGACTATAACTATGTGGTAGTTCTCAGTAGAGTATGTGTCTACACAACGCAACAATTACACACACGTAGACTCACAAGGTGCCAACAATACCAGCCATGCTGTTGTCGCTGGTAAGCAAACAATATGATTGTAAAATAATCCAGTACATGGTAAAAGTAAAAGTCTGATACTCTATCAGTCAAGGCCGAAGAGGATGTTAGGTATTGCTTGCTCATGTGTTGTCTAACTGGCACAATAAGATGAAGAAGTTAAATCCAGGAGTGACAGTGCATAACGGTACGAGAGTATTAAAATGCAAGTGTCCAACCAGGCATAAACCAAACTGTGTTCTTTCAATTCATATTGATGATGCTGTCAGCACAGATATAACAGAGACTCATGAGTATGTCAAGGATTTGACAACACAATTGCAAAGAAAGAAGACAGCGATAAGAATCCTGCATGGCATTACAATCATTCATAGAGGGATAAATTTAAAGCAGGATATGACTTTATGCAACGGGTGCACAAAGACATATTCACTGCCATAGTTTTGCATTTCTTACTGGATATTGACATGTTAGATTTAGGTTTAAGGTGAGCCCAATGGTAATCTATACGAATTTGTGGTGTTACAATCATACCCAGTATGGGTTATTATTATTGTAAAACACTGAAGTTAAAAGTATCACTGATTCTATGAGTTAGAATGGGTTGTCCATTTTTAAAAGCTGCACCCTTCTCTATTTTCTATATAACAATATAAATCACTCATAACTCAATCATTAGTTAAACAAGTGCTAATGAACCTTGGATTAATTATCTTGGAAGTACTCAAGGTGATGAACTCATGGCCCGTTTGACCCTCTTTGAGCTATTGTTTTGGTTTTATGGCTCATAAATTAAACCCAGTTTACAGCTGGAAATTGAACTAAAATAGAAAGGTGATAATGTGAGGGCTTTGTCGCTGTGTAGTCGGGTTGTTCGGTTACAGGAATTTGTGCATTCATCATTTTGAGGACTTAATTTCATAATAATTTATGATCACATAATTATAAGACAAAATAAAATGTAATTCCTGGGACCAGGGATCAGGTCCTAAAATAATCCCTTGATAATGTAGATTATCGTTGATGTTGTTGATCATTAAGGTACCAAAACAATTCAGTGGAGCCATTTACAACTCATTGGGTCAATTTGGCTGTCCAAAATATAAATAAATGTATGTTCAAGAAACACTGGCTAAACTCAGTGAAAACTTGTGAGCAGATCAATGGTACATATCAAAAAGAAATACCTGTTAATATGTGACAGTATACCTTACTTTTTTGACTTCTTTCCTCTTAAAGAACAGCATTGTCTGTACTTTAGCTCACAATAGCTGCTCTGAGATTTTAGAGCAGAGGATAAAAAAAAGAACTATATCCTCCAAATCCCTATCTAAAATCAGTCATTCCCTCCTAAGTCCACTGGGTAACTCCTTCCCTCTCAACACATGTGTGGGCGGTTGTGGGCGAGTGTGTGCTTGCGTGCTTCTGTTTTGTGGAGGTCTTCAGAGTGTTTGTTTATATCTGTGTGACCAGGCGTAGAGAGGGTGGTCAAAGACAGCAAGCCCTTAATCCCTGAGATAACACTGGGAATGAGGGCAGGCAGACCAGTGGTCTGGTCAGGGCTAATAAAAGAGAGTGATTGAGACAGCGGTTACATTCCTCCTACGGCCTTGACTGGTTGTGACTCAGACTTTAAAGATTCAGTGTTTTGTTAACTGGCTAAAAAGGGAAGCAACCCTAAGCCCTTTCTTTCCTCTGGAGCCCCATTGACTGTGTTGTCTGTGGAATTATTTAGCTCACACCAAATACAGAATAGAATACTAAAATTATGGATTTTCTTTCGAGACTAAATACATAAATAAAAACATAAAAAATAAAACGCTGTCATTTTCATCTGTCCTTGAAATATCCCCAAGTCAAGTCAAACAAATCTCCAGCTCTATATAAGGAGCCTACTGCATTTCAACATGAAAGTCTTGCTAAAAATACATTGAATTATTAGAGAGAACTGTTGAAAAGGGACTGTAGAAAGGGACTATAAACACCTAGCATTTGCTGAACAAGATTCAATTATGTGTTGACAGTGAGATATTCGATGCGTAAACAGTAGTGCTTTCCCTCTCTACAGCTGCCACTCCAAACGACAGGAACTCTTTTTTTTCATAGCAACTTCCAAATAGATACCGCACTTGTTGGAATTAGCTAATCTCAAAGAAGAATTAATTTCTCTATTTTATGGTGTCGTGAACAGCCACACAAAACTTTTTCTTACGAGTCCAGTAATAATATTGTATATAATGGAATGACTGTTGCACGAACCAGCTTGCAGACATCTGTGTAAACAATTTAATTAAGACCATGTTTGATGAATTATGGTTGGTGAAGGCACTGCCTGTTCTAATACTTCAGTTTCTTAATTACACCAGACACCCATGTGTTCAGTCTCTTTGCCCACCCCGTACTCTTTCCCCCTGCTCACAATGATAGAAATTGAAAAACTACAAAAGGGAAAGTGCATTTCACACTCTACTGAAGCAAGGCAAGCAATTTGAAATTAATCAAAACACAATAAGTTTACAACATGATAAAGAGGTGGTGTATGGTGAAAGGAGTGGAGTCAATTTGTGACATCCAGCCCTCTGTTTCACATTACAACATTTAAAAATAGTAGTGGCCAAAACTTGCATTTGGACTAAACTACGTTTTAGGTGAGAAATTTGAAATATTAACATTATAAAAAGAGCAAGTCTGAATATAGAGACTTGGTTATCCTTTTGCAAAAATGGAATTTGCAAATGCTCCCTAGGACATATGAGTAACAGAGAGGACTCTGTGAAAAAATCCTCCAGGGAACACGATTTTGTGTCTTTCATTCACACCGTTATATATAGAAGCAACCTTTGTCAAAAAAAAGAAAACGGTACACTATCAGTGAAGCCAAGCATTGAATGTCAGCACTCATAATAACAATAGCACTGACTTAACCCAGTGAACCTTGAATCAGAGGGGAGAACATTTCATGCTCGGGGTTGGATTTTCATTTGTGATTCAGACAATCAGTGTATCTTGTTTCCTTTGAGATGCCCATCAGATACCGGCACAGTTCAAAAATCAAGCAGAATTATATCCAGGTGCCACAATTAGATAGATTACAGATCAGCAAAGGTAACTGATAGTTGGATATGCCTTGGTTTCATACCCCTACATAGAGGTGACCTAAAATATACTATAATATGACAGTATATGAAGTCATAATACCGAAATGAACTTGAAAATTCCAATATGATCCTTTTACTTTACCAACTTTTTATCCAGAGAGGTGCTGGTGTCTACCAGACAATGGCCGGGGGATTCATAGTGCACATCCGGCACACTAGGAATGAGCACTATGCTTCCTCCTCACAAGCTTGGTTTGGAATTGTGACGGGGAGATTAGGGAAGTTTCCAAGCTATTCATACCCCCCAACCCCCTCCTATCCTCCACAGAGTACTTGGCTTGGTGGCAGAATCCTCTCCTGTTCAGCTGGACTGGTCTATTTCTGATGTGCCTCTGATGCTGTGTTTGGAGCGTGTCTCTGAATGGCTTGTACCTGTTTATCCCAGCAGCACGCAGGCTTATGAGATGTTTTCCTCGAAGCTTACCCGGTGCTTTTCTCAGCTGGAATGCCTGTATGTTTAATTCAGACCTTAATCCTGGCAAAAGTGGACCAAACATGTTTTCAGAGTGATTTCAGTATCAACCATGGAAATTTTGGTCTACAGACTTTTTACCTTTTTTTGCATCTCCCTCAGTTTCTGTTTTTTCACTTCCTCCAAAAGTAAACTCTGTCTGTGCCCACAGTAATGTATTCTGATGAAATGGAGAAGGCGACACAGACCAGACTGTTCAGTGGGAGCCTTTCAAACCTTCCCATTCTAGCTGGCTGCCATCTGACTCCCAGTCAACTCCCAACCAAGTCCCAACGGCTGGAGTGACCTCCTCCTACTGGGCATGTTTAGAGTATGACCAGGAGATGGTGCTTCTCTCACAGAATACACATCGCCCAAAGTCATTCTGATGTTATATGAATTTCAACTTCCACTTACAAACATAACCATCATTTGATTTGAGAAGTGAAATTATAACAGGCCTAGCTACTGGAGATGCACTGGCCACTGTTTTATCTGGAAATACATTTTTGTAATAATTAGTGCTGTCAATAATATTGCGTTATTAACGCGTTAACGCAAATCAATTTTAATGGCGTCAATTTATTTATCGCAAGATTAACGTTCTTGTGACCTAGTAAACTTGTTGTTTTTTCATGAGCTGTGGCCACTGCTAGTCATAGATATATCATGACTAGATGCCACCTTCTGCCTCTCAGCGCATACGTCAAAAGCGACGCTATCTTGGGACGGGATCGCGCTATGATGTCACGCTGAAGTAGTTCAACCGCGGTAAGACAGTCATGAATATCTGCCGGACTTGTGATATCTGGTATGTCTAACTTTCAGCATATACAGGTATCCATGACCTAACAGAGCTGCAAAAAATCTTGAGGATATGTCTTACTTAGACTGAGTCTATGAATATTCTCATTCATCCAGGTCATTGCTCTCTCTCTCTCTCAAACTGAATCGTAGGCAACTGGACTTGTATTTGTCTAGGAAGACGTTTCGCCTCTTATCCAAGGGGCTTCATCAGTTTGTATGCATCAGTCTCACTAGTCCGCACTAGTCTGACCAAAGTGCGGACTATTGAGACCGATTGATCACATGACCTGGAAGCTATTGAGCTAAAATGCTAATTGCCTATTTACAAATAAAAATTTCTGGACATTAACATCTTTTTTTAAATGAATTTTTATATGTAAATAATAGCATTTTAGGGGAAGGTTTGAATGGCTCCTACTGTATTAGATGCACAAAAGACATATTCATAAAGTCGTAGGACAGCAGACAATCTTCATAATCTGCATTATTTAAGGTTGACAAAAAAAAAGCATTTATAGTGACCATGCACAGTTGGTTTGACAGGTGGTGAAATATTGACATGAGGTATAATGGTTGCTATGGCTACTGTGGTCATTACATGTGAATCTTCTCAGTCCATATTTCACACTCCAGCTGTGCTTCAGCTGTTTTACTACACCATGAGATGGGTCAATATTCAGTTAGCCTACATCTGTTTTTCTTTCCAGCCAACCGGTCATTAGACAGGTTTATTTGTGACAAATTTGGCTTTATACCAGTACATGTTTTTTGTTTTGTTTTTCTGCAAAGAGTTGTTGTTTGCTAAGGAACAGCAATGTTCAGTGGTCTGTGTGCTGCATCCTGCATTTGTTCATTCTAAATCGTTGTCTTCCTTATTTCCATTTCATCAAAACTAATATATTGCGTTTACATTTTTGATTTTATGTTCATGTAGATGACAGATAAATTACCGTTCTCCTAGTTCCGACTTTGTGAATGGGAACTTGTGTATATCTACATATGACAAAATGTGAAAAATTGTGAATGTATTGAGTGAAGGTTGGATATTTTAAATCACAGTGGAGAGTCTGAGGTTGCCTTTATAGAGGGCAGTTCCAATAGCGAGGCCTTGTCAAAGCGTACATGGCGTACTCAGAGTGATGGGGCTTGTGTGCTTTCTGGACAATACCGATCACAGAATACAAAATATAAAAACCCATTAGAAAGTAATAAAACAATATACTGTACACATGCCACTTGTGATATCTGCAATATCTTTGCACTAATGATAAGAGGTACATCACATTTTATTACTGGTCAGTCTCCTCAATATAACTCTCTTAAAATTGCATCTCTACTACACAGCTCTAACGTCCATCCTGGATCTATAGACAGTGGCATCAAACCATAAAAGCAATCTTTTGTATGAACTGTGTAATCTTATTATATGTGCATCCACTGCCACGTGTTGTCAAATGGATGAAGATGTTTTCTGAATTCGCAGCACGTTTGTGTATTTGCATTCTTTTTTCCACTGAGTCCACTGAGCTCTCAAGGCCACCATAGGATTCTCATTTCTGGCTTTCCTGTATATTTGCATTGCATTTTTTAAGCAATTATTCTTTATTTATACAAGTGTGAAGCAATTAGACATGAGAAAGAATAATCGACTAGTTTAAAATAAAATAATGGAATGAGTTGGCCATTTTGAAGTCACCAGCCATTGTGATGAACATTAATTGCAAGAAGGGAGAGCTTTTGGGATTTTGAGATGAGTTTGGGGACAATGAAACCACGTGAATTGGAATTTTGGAAAAGAAAAATGGATAGAATACACTAACTTTTTTTTTAATTTGGCAAACTTTAATCAGCTCTCTTCCAGCGGAAAGACATGGAAAGTCAAAGCAAACACTCTCCATTGGCGGTCACTGTGGGAAGTGCTCGTTCCTCTCAAACCACCACGTGTGGAGAGGCATACACAATGAGACAAGGTCAGTTGCTGGGCAACAGAGGAAGCAATCATGTACACAAGCTGGTATTTGACAAATGTGTAGTTTCGTCCATCAAGGCCAATGACTGTTCAGCTGTGGATGTGACCACAGAGCAGGATGGGGGATATTTGTGCTTTCATCGTGGCACGTATATTGGACCAAACTATAGAAGATTCCACTGAGCAAGAGTGAAACTTCTGTCTTCTTATGCCTTCCCTCCCATCAGAAGCTGCCTTCATCAGCCCTTTGAGACAAACTGTTTGTAAAAATGGGCTATACAAATAAAATGTGTGTGAGATATATATATATTTTTTAAATGCTGCTTATCTACACTCTACAAAGTCTGCTGTGTTTGGTTATCACATTTGCATTCATACATTTTCTATACTGCTTCATTTGTGGTCTGCTGCTGCTCCTATTCTGTAAACTGCTCATCCTACTCAGCATTATGAGAGGACTGTTCATAACCCAGCGTGTGCTAAGCAGAAAGGCACATTCTGGAAATGTTGCCGTTCCATTACAGGACTAACACACAAATCACACACACAGCACTTGACTCTGGTGTGCGATTTGGAATTTCCATATCATCTCACATGCATGTCTCATACGTGTGGGAGGAAATCAGAGCACCCTGAAGAAATCCTGGCAGAGACTTGGGTAGCATACAAATTCCAAAGAAATATCTATGACAGGAAATTGTGAAATGATGTGAAAATGTGAGCTTTCTTCCAAAAAGTGGTCACTGGAAAAAAATGAGTGGAAATGGGCGTGTTGGCGGTGTAACACTGCTTTTTATAGTGATGAACATCAGTGGTCAGCTGATATTGTACTGTTGATGGGTATTCCATTCCCCCAACCTGGAAGACTTTGGCAAGGCAAGGCAATTTTATTTGTATAGCCTGTTTTTACAAACAGTTGTCTCAAAGGGCTTCACATAGCATCATAACAACATCCTCTGCCCTTAGGCCCTCACATCGACTGAGGGTCTAAGCTTTGCTTTGTGTTATGACTGCAGTCGATCTCTTACCAAGTGTCCAACACCACTCCATGTACAACCAGTGTTTGCACACCTGTAAAACTTTTTTTTTTTTTTTTAAAGGGGCTGCTTTGATTGGAAACCAGAATGTGGATGCACCACAGCTCAATGGGTATCAGGTATTTCCACAATAACAGAGGAAATGGCATTCACTACGTTCTTTTTGACATTAATTAGATTGTTATACCAATAACCTCTGCCCTTAAACTGACTGGCACTGCTTCTATTAATCTCCACAAGCCTAAGGATGTTGTCAGCCTTGCCAACTGATTCACTCGCATTATCCACCTTAGTGGAGTCAAATGTGCAAATATTTTACCAAATCAACATCTATTCTGGAAATCCAGGGACAACATTGCTCTTTTTCCTGATGATATAAAATTTCATTTTAGTCTTCAGTCTCTCCTAACTAATCTATCTTTGAGGAATTCAAAAGCATTACAAGCTATAAATTTAATGGGAACTCAGTCCTCCTGCCCTTTACTGAGAAGGAGATGGCCATTATAAATGTCAGAAAGATAAAACACTTTAATTATCTAAGACTTAAACAAATTGCTTTATCTGGGCCAAATAATTGCAATGTCTTCTGTTGGGCTGTAGCATCAAATGTGGATGGTAGGTCAATCTCCCAGTGTCACATCAGGCCAAAAACTCAGTCATCAAACGTGAACATGCTCTATCATCAACAGTTCCTGCTACATGCTAACATTCACACCACCTAGCCATTGGGAGTAATTGCACTCATCACTATTATTTAGAAGAAAAAACCCACACTATCCTGTATTCAGTTGTAATTTATACAAGGTCAAGAAACTATGTGGCCAGACATGTCCATCATTCATTTTTCTTTGTTCTCCGGCTGCCTTTAATGTTTTGCCAAATATATTTACTGTGCTGAATGTCATGGTTTTATGGAGGACATAAATGGAATTTATTTCCTAAGTGAGTAAGCAAGAAAGCTTTGTAAGTATTCTCAAATGGAAAATATGTGTGCGTTCTGTGTACACTCAAAATAATGAACGCAGGAAGATGGCTGTCATTTTAGAAGAATCTCTCTCGGATGCATTTTCAGATTGGCTCTCCTCTTCATAATGAAACAGGAAAAGCAAAAGCAAAAAGCAACTAAGTCACACAAACCGGCAGCGACAAAAGTGTGGCTTCTATTAATAATAATTTTAAAAAAATTTAATTAACTATTGCCACACAATGTAATGTACACATTTGCAGAACATTTGGGTTGTGACAAAGACCACAGACAAAGATCATATTTCTCAAAGCCAGGAGAACTGAACCATAGCTTTATTATGGATGGCATTGTATTTGTTGTGTTGTAAATAGCAAGTTGGCACAACAGATTGAAAAGGTTTAAGGCTGATGTACAGATGATCACCTAATTTTTCAACGTTTTCACACTAAAAAAGCAGCATGACCCCTCGAAACCAATACCCATAGAATATTTCACCATCAAGTACCAAGGCCCCGGGCCGGCTCTTGGCATAGGCGGTATAGGCGTTTTTTGTTTATATTTCGGCCATTTTAGAAAAGCAGTTCAACTACTCTGACTGACCGGAAGACTCCCCTCTTTCAAATACACCCGCCCGTGACGACCTACGTGATTCACAGCCAGAGTTAGAGGGACAATAACAGAGCACAGTTTTAGCTCCATGGTTTACCTGTAGCGGCGGGCATGGCGAGAGACGGGAGAGGAGACCGAACCTATCAATCAACAACAATGTGCTTTAAAACCGCAGAATCGTTAGGAGAGAGAGAAGCAGTGATGAGGATGATGGTGCTTCAGAGGCTGAAAGTTTTGACTCATCTGATGAGGAGGATTATGAAAAAAAAAAGACGAGAGACTACGGTGGGTTAGCGCTAACGACAATTTAAAGGGATAGTTCAACATTTTTGAAAATTGGCCCATCGCCATGATCCCCCTAGTAATAGCAGTAGGTTCGTTACCTTTAATTGTTGGTCCAAGCTGCTTTTAGATCGGGGGAGAAGAATACCGAGCGGCGCAGCTACACTACGGAGGCTAATGGAATTTCTTGGTTTTGCTCATCAAACTCAGCAAATACACAACCAAAAAACTCAAAAACGCTGTGGTGGACAAGTTGTGACCTGCACATTCACCACGCTATGAGATAATAGCGGAAAGTTGCGAGATGGAGTTGTTTTAGAGGCAAAGTCGGACTTTACACTCTAGACGGCTGCTCGGCGGAGTGATTTCAAAAGCGCCTGTTTACTGCAGATACGTCCGTATACTACGGCACTGGCCGAGGTGCGCACACTGTGTCCCTCCGACCAGTGGTTCACTGAAGAAAGTAGTTCCGAGTATTTGCTTCACTTCTCTTAACTTTCCGCTATTATCTCATAGCGTGGTAAATGTGCAGGTCACAACTTGTCCACCACAGCGTTTTTGAGTTTTTTGGTTGTGTATTTGCTGAGTTTGATGAGCAAAACCAAGAAATTCCATTAGCCTCCATAGTGTAGCTGCGCCGCTCGGTATTCTTCTCCCCCGATCTAAAAGCAGCTTGGACCAACAATTAAAGGTAACGAACCTACTGCTATTACTAGGGGGATCATGGCGATGGGCCAATTTTCAAAAATGTTGAACTATCCCTTTAAGAAACAAAGATAAGTCTGACACAAAATTTGTTTGTGAGAGAGAGAGAGAGAGAGAGAGAGAGAGAGAGAGAGAGAGAGAGAGAGAGAGAGAGAGAGAGAGAGAGAGAGAGAGAGAGAGATGTGGGTTTCTCCAAAATATCTGCCAAATATAGTGTGTGTGAACTGAAAATAAATATGTTGAGCAGAGCATCTTCCATGTCTGGAATGGATATTATCTTGAGTCAATAATATAATAATAATAATAATAATAATAATAAGGTAACCATGTTTTAATTGTGAAATGGGTTTGACTAAAAGAAAAAATGGATTTAGTCTATACTGTACTAGGTAATTGTACTATATTGACAGGGTTAAATAGAATTACATTACTAGAAAGAGATTAAAATCATTGACTAAAACTAGACTAAAATGTCATCAGTTTCCGCCGACTAAAACTAGACGGAATAGTCCTGGGTTATTCATGCCAAAAATGAGACTACAATGCTCAGACTTTTAGTCAACAAAAACTTGACTAGACAAAAAAAAGAGTATGAACATGACTAAAACTAATAAAAACTAAAATGACAGTTTGACACAAAGACTAGACTAAAACTAAAATTAAAACAGGCCGCCAAAAACAACACTAGTTGCTACGTGACTTACAGAACATCTTATAGAACCTTTTGATAAAGACAATATAGAGGAATGGGTTAAAACCTGATGTTTCAGTTGTTTTCCTAAGACTGTTTCCACTTTATTCATTGAAAAATGATCAGATGTGGGACAGTTTAGACAAGCTGCCTGTGGATGCTCATTTAAAATCAGTTGATGTTGTTTATATGCACAACTCGCATACAACAAGAAAGACACTTGCAGTTATCCAACATTTCACTACATGTGCAAATCACATTTAGCAGTGCGAAGATACACGCGTCAGATAAAATGGGAAGGCAAAACAAAACAAATCAGATAAACAACTGTGCATGCTGCTGACAGGGCCTTTCATTTTTGGCAGGTGCTCATGCTATATCAATCGCTTTAAGTGTGAGATTTTTATTGAACTAAATGGTATGCACGAGTAACAGCTGGGCCCACTGCATCAAAATGTAATGAGTGCATAAATAAAGACAGAGATGCTGATGAGAAATACAGAGGCCTGCTGGGATAAAACACATCTCCATGGCCGGATACAAACTAATACCTGCCATGGGTGTGTGTTGTGATTATGTAGGAAAAAAGGCTAAGCATCTGAGGCAATCAAATACTGTACTATTACATCCTGGAACCATATGATCACCAACTCTTTTGTACAAGTAAATTGGTGCAACTCTAGCTCAGATTATGAACAATAACAATTCAGTCCATTTGCCAATAATATTTTGATGTTTTTTGTTTCTCCTTTCAATAGGCACTATCACAGTGATTTACATTGTTACTGGAGGGAGTTACAGTACATGCCCTCTCACCTATCTTGGAAACAGTGAACCTAATCTGCAGGCTTGGAAAGGAAACCCTATAGAATAAGAGAGGAATGGCTTGTTGCAGCTAGACATTATGTGCTGGGAGGTGAAACAAATATAGTGTTTGTGGAGGAGAGACGGTATTGGAAATAAGGCAACTTGCCATGTCAGACAGAACTTTCAGCCTCAAATAAAACTGCCCATGAGCTGCAGGAACATCTATATTCATTGCCACATGATAGAGATGCAAACATCTAAAAGCATTCTTTTCCTCAGGAAATATACAGCATGGATACATAACCACATTTTAAAATTCAAATTAGCAGTGCTGTGCATTTTCACACATCCAATAAACACAGAGCAAAAAATATTGTCCATGTGTAGCATGTCAGCATTATCTGTCTGCCATTTGATGCAGGGCAGTGAATATGTAGTGGGTTTATCAATGTTTTGTTTTCAGTCACTTTTAGATTCATTTATCCATGTTAATTTTCACTGTTGCAACATTGGCTATTAGCATCACACAGTGGCGTAAATAAAGAGAGGTCAGGAAACTCAGACTATATGCAGGGCATGTTTAAAAGCCCAGTGGTGGTTTGACAGGACTACTTATACAATCACATATTCCATTCATCCATAGTCTCTCAGCTCCATTGTTAATCAAGAGTCACTTGACATTTTTATGGCAGGGGGGAACGAGGAAGTAAGCACTAACTGAATGTTGGACCTTAAAAAACAATGTGCACCTGTCCCAAGGTTCCAGCCGGAAAGCTGAGTACACACATAACATGCACATACTTCTGTGTGGGTGGATGTGTGTGTGAGAGTATTATTGTTTTGTGAGGACCTAAATCTATTTACACCTCATTATGGGGACTTGTCCCATATATTGCAAACATTACATTTCAAGGTGAAGACACATTTTAGGTGTAGGTTAAATTTGATGTGTTTTTTTTTTTTTTTTGTATGTGACTGGGCGCGCATGCATGTGTGTGTGTGTGTGGCTCATGTAATTCTCATGTTATATGGCCCCGTATCTGTTTACACTGTCACATTAATGGGACTTATCTGCCTTATGGGGACAATAAACCAGTCCCCATCTTGTAAAACATTTAGATTAGTTGCAGGATAAGGCAAGGAAAGGTTTAGGATTAGATAAGTATATAAGTAAAGGTTAAGGTTAGAGCGAGTCCCGAGAAAATCAATGCATGTCATTTTAATGTCCTTTGAAGTTGTGTGTGTGTGCATGTGTGTTTGGTTTCTATCAAAGTAGGCACTGCCCCTTGGCTGAACTCTCTGATGCATTTCTTCAAGTCAATGAAATTCCATTTCTAATACAGGAAACACTTATTTCTTGAAGCGAATCTTAGACTCAATCCTTGAGCTTCCTCCCGTTTAATCTTAATACGTTTCCCTCAGGCCTAATTTCCCAAATCACTGTGAAATCATGCATGGTAATTACAAAGAAAACAACAGCATGTATGTATTTCCGCAGCAAAGTAGTAGTAGTAGTAGTTCCTTATGATTCTTTTCTGCAAAATACATGTCACATGTAAATAAGTCCAGAACCAACAAGCTGAGAAAATGGGATGAAAAGGAATGCGTCTTTGTTGCCATCTGTCTTTGAAAACCAAACAATTAGAGTCAGGTCTTGTGGCAACTGTGGACATATAGTAAGTCTAAAACAAAGGCTGCTTGTGTAGGGTGCTTTGAAAGGCCTTTGTATGTGACATGCGTGACATAAATAAATTCCTTTTGCTTTTCCTAATAATGTCAGCTACATGCTCCACAGCTAGAGACCTATACAGCCTCCAAATTATTATGACATTAACACTCGCAGCAGAAACACTCTACTGTGATAAGAGTAACCTTTCCCTGAGAAACTGCAAAGAGATATTTGCCTTGGTAGCATGTGTTCAATTTGGCAGTTCTGCTCTGTGATTTGCTGAAGAGGTTCACAGTGGTGGATATGTGCATGGGGGTATCATAGACTAACCTTTCTCTCCTATTGGGGTGGCTGTCGATAGGACTGTAGTGGTGCAGTAATAACCTGGCTACCCTTTGTGGGCTTAGCCAGTATGAGATGATAGAGACCATCATCCAGCAGTGTTTGGATGTTGTGCAAATGAGCCAAGTGAAACAACTGACTGCTAGAAAATCATTGTAATTCTCATTGGAAAGAAGTTGATTTGTTTCCAAATCAACAAATAATAATAGGTTTATAATAATCTAATCTTTCTTACTGTACCTGTATGTTCTCCTTTTCTTTCCACTTTGCAATGATATGAAAGACTTGCCTTCCCTCTTTATGTGAAGCTCAATATACATGTTGTTGCCATACTGTCTTCTCTTTAACCAAGAGGACATATTTTAATGCAACACAGGACAAGGTGGAGGTGGTTGTCACATCGGCATACCTTGATGGACATAGAAGGGACCTGGACCACAATGGTCACTCTCAATGCTGCCAATTCTGTAACCCTAACCCAAATTTTAACCCCAATTTCAAAACAGGGACCCAAAATGGCTCCATAACAGTCTAGTAAGTGAAAGTGGTGTGCAGACTTACTTTCCTTGATGGACATAGAAGAGACCTGGATGAGAATCGCCGCTCTGAACGTAGCCAATTCCGTAATTCTAACCTTCTGTAAACCTAATTTCAAAACAAGGAATCAAATGGTTCCATAAACTTCTGGTGATCCCCAATGAGGTTTGTTTGACAGGCTTGTCAAACTGTGTGTGTGGTAGAACTTGGTTGTGGCCTTCAAGCTGTCAAATTTGTAGTACTCCCCATTAAGATTGACAGGGAGGACAGCGGGAAAGTATAGGTTGTACTCGGTCTCTGTCTCATGCTGACTGGGAGACAGCCCATAATTTAATAAATTCTTCACAGAAAATCAGGAAAATGTGAGCAGATGTGTCCCTACAGGGGAGCTGTCCTAATCTTCGGCCACGTATGGAATGCACACGCCATCTGTGTAAAAAAAAAAATGCAGTATGGGGTGAAGACACTCCCCACTATTTGATTTGGGAGCCTCAGAACTATGAACCCACTTTATGATCCCTGGGGATAAAAACTTTAGTATCTCCAGAGAAAACAAGCTATAAAACCGGCGAGTTCAGCTCCTGTGGCACTGTCAACAACTCTGGTAATTTTAAGATTCTGCTGCGCACTCGCACAGTAACAGTCACTGTCATTAAGCGAATATGGCCATGCTGTGCCCTGCTGCAAAACACACAAACACCCTCTCTACCACACCCAGTTTTATGGATATATAACAGCACACACACACACGCTATTCGCTCTATGGTGAACATAGGCTTTGTGACCCACACGGTTAGTGTGTTGTGAAAATACCTGCCCAGCTCAGCAGCGTTGACAGCGTTTAGAGCAGACTGGAATGTATTTCAACAAATCAGCAGCGGAGCCATGCACCTACAGTAAATATGTTTAATAAAATGCCTAGAATGGCTTGGCAGGACAACTTACATTACAGCACTTAATATCACATTCAAATATATTTGCCCTAAAAAGGATATGAGCAAGGCTGTGCAGATATTTTGTGAACGCAATAACAGATTCAGTATAGCCATTATAAAGCAAGCCGACATTACACACACACACAAACACAAAAGGAAATGTTGAAAAGGCTGTTGATAGACTGATAGAAAATCTCCACAGCCATGACAAAAAGCATACTCTCCATTGTGAACGCACCCTTGGAAACACAGCACCACTTACAGTACTTCGCACATGGTGCATATACAGTATGTATGTGTTTTTTAAGGGCGACCATGTTCTTTATGTCTGAGGCGGTACACGCAATAATATATCAGCTATACCCTCTTCAATGGAATATAGAGCCCCATATGAGCTGCCTTTCACAAAAGCCACTAAAGAGACAACAGTGGTGCTATTATGTTGAGCCATACTACAGAAACTGAAAGGACAGATTTCTATTTAAAAAGGAAAGTATCAAGGCACCCTTTTGGATAGATGAAAACATGTTTTGCTATTTTGTACATATTAGGGATGGGAAGATACACAGACATGCGCAGACGGGATGCAAGTGCATCGGGAGAACAGTTGTGAATGGATGGAATTAAAAAATAATAATAAGATGCATCGGTTTATTAAAGTTTACATCGGTAAAATTTGATATTTTGATCATTGTAGTAAACATAAGTTTTGCAGAGCATTACTGTATGTGCTTCTCCTTAAACCTTCTGAAAATATTTATTCTCTAAAATCATTACTGCCTGTGGTGTTTTGTGCTATTGATTTGGTTTTGCCTCATTTCCACACATGCCGTAGTAGTGGACTATTTCTGCTGACATGAAATGTCACTAAATAACGGAGGCACATTTTCATTAAATTTTACTTTGAGATATTAATAATTGAGTACAGAAGTTGTGATCCTCAGCCACACAATGCTAGATGGCATCAACTTTGTCCAAAGTGATTAACATCTGATTTCAAAGTTAGACTAAACGTGCCTAGGAGGCACTGTGACACCTCATGTGTCTCCACAATGCCATCTGATGGTAATATATCCTATGCAAAACATAGGCAGTGTCAGAGATTATACTTCATTACAGCAGCACAAAACTAATCCATCATGATTCATCTTGTAAATTTACCAAAGTTTTAATTAGAAAACCAGTGAATTCCAAGAGAAACAACTGAACTCAACTTTCCTTAGAGATGTGCCATCAGTACTTAAACATTTTTTTCTTTTTTTCAGTTCTGTTATTCTCTGTACTCCACCATGCTGCCTATTTATAAACACAAAAAAGAAACAGGAGTAAAATGTGAGTTTGCATTGCAAAGACAACAAAGAATAATGACTGCTTGTCAAGGAAGTCAAATAAATCAACAGCAGATCATTTTAATATAGGGGTAAACATGACAAGTTAAAATGCCTTCATTTTTCTCTCCATCTCCCTTTTTGACAAGTTTAGCCAATGAATCTTTTACTTCAACAAAACTCGCTGTGTGCTCTTTAAAAAAAATAGACTTCCTTTCCAGTCATCAGGAGGAACAAATATCTATTCAACATGCAGTGCGGGTGCTGTATCTGTGCACATAAGATGGCACATATGGCAATTTTCCTGTTCACGTTTTGATAATGTAGTGATGCTGTCAACAGATGATGCAGTTTTACACCCCACTTGCTCTCTGCATATGGCACCATCTCGCAGTAGCTTTGTAACAGAGAACAGCTGTAATACACAGTGTTGTGACACATTCTGTTTTATTTTTATCTTAGTGTATTTAACATTACACTGTGTTTTAAGACCGAAGTCTTAATGCGAACAATGTTGCTAATCACAGATAGCAAAAGATACAAAATACCATTTCCCTGGAATAATAGTATATATTAGCAAATTCGTAATGAATATGTGATACGTGTGGTATCAGACCATGATATTTGAAGCTGTTGCTTACTCTGTTGGTTTTTCTGGGGCTACATAATATGTCTCCTTTGTAAGTACTGGCACTCATGAAAATGCTTGTTCAATGGAGGGACAGTTTAAAGATGTCCTAAAACAGCTGTCAGAGTGCATTCAGTTTCACATGCTTATGTGTTCTTGATAAAAACTTGAAAGTAGGGAGGGACGTTTCACAGATATTGATTGCTGTCTATGTTGGCCAATTGTGTTGAATGTACTTTAAGCACCACCTATGGGACTTACCCTCACCTTCACATACTCCTGTGGACCTTGGTGATGAGTAGGGTGGCATCTAACGATTATTTTGGTTGACGACTAATCCATCAGTTATTTTTTTGATTGGTCACGATTTTTTTGACGGCATCTGTTTCGAACTTTGGTGACCCTAACCACCAAAGTCAGTGGTCAGGGTTAGGGTGGTTAGGGCCTGACCCTAACCACCCTAACCCTGACCACTGACTGATGGCAGGGCCCTATAGGTAACAGATTCACTAATGGAGTAGTAGAATTTAGAAGGTGTTATTCCATAAGGCTTTAAGTATCACATCAATGTTAAAAGTTGACTGGGAAATTTGAAAATATATTCATAATCATATGTTATCATAAGACATTTATTCAACATATTTAAATACCAGCTATAGCAGAGTCTTACAAAAAGGCACATGCTTGAAATGCTCTTTCAACCAACCACACAAAAAAATGCTAAAGATCTCTGAAAAAAAAAATCTCTGAGAAGTAACGCTAAACTTTCACACGACACTGAGGCAGTTGTTTTTAGTTTTTAGTGCAAACACTTATATTATTTATTTTAATAGAATCTGGAGTCATGTAAACATGACGTATCACTCGTCTTTTTTTGGTCAGTCGTCATGGAAACAAGTTGAAATTTGAAACAATGGATCATTTTCACATCTGGTGCACATCAATGTGTGAATTAAAGCACCTTAAACCAGCCTTGTAGTGCTGCTCCTCTGGTTCGGCGATCACCGAATTGTGAATTAATTCTTTGTAACAAGGGGTACACATATAAGTTCGCTTCTTTCTGCCCCCTTTCATTCAAGAGTTACAGTATTGTCATTGTTTATTTTATTTTTTTGTTTTTATGCTTGATAATTGAATGAAATAAATAAATAAACTAAACTAAAATAAACTAAACCAGCTCTGATGCTGTAGGGGACGATGTGCTAACAGCTAACAGCCATGCTACAGCAGCTGGCTGAGCCTTTTGGAGCCGTGGCTCGGTTAACGTTAACAGGGTCGACTTGGTGCATTCCTCTCGGTCAGCCAGTGAGTCTGATGAGCATGTCCGTGACATGTCCTGGTATGCTCGACCAAATTGTGACGTGATGCTAAAGCGATTTGCTCCTGCTCAAATATGACACGTCGACGCATAAATTTTGCATTTACGGCGACTAATCATTGCAGCCCTATGAGGCGGGCGAAAGTAAGAAAACGATGAAAACTGTTTTGGACTGAGACCATGCAGGCATCCCCTTGACGGAGCTGATGCTCCACAGAGTTAGCACAAGCATGGACACAGAGTCAGAAAAAATAGCTGAGAGGTTGTGACAGTGACTGGCAGGATGTATATTTCAGGGGAGGGACATACAAATTTAAGAAACAATTTTAATCTGAGACAAAATTAGGAACGCCCTTGAGTGCAGGATGAGTCATCAAATGCCAAAAATTGTTTAACATGAAGACAGAATACATAGATTTTTATGAAAAATACTCAGAAAACATCTTTCTGACACGAATTTGGCAAAACAGATAAATGAAAATAACTATGTGGATAGAGGATTAAAGCTGAGAAAATACAATTTTCATTTCTGGGGCTTACTACAAACACTTACCTTGCCCTTACCACACCAATTAGCCACAGATTGTAAAGTTAGGTGTTACCGCAGATTTTTAACCTCACCTTGAACACAAACATGGTCAGACAACACACCATACAGACTCAGGCCTTAACCCCAAACACGGTCCCCGACCCTAACCTCAGCCATCTAAAGCATTTGATTAGTGGAGTGTATCAGAGGCAGTGACAGCCCGTAAGGACAGAGAATGTCTTATCAAATCTAGAAGCGTGTCCCAAAGGTTTGTGACCTCACCAGCATGACCCTGAACTTATTGTGGTGATTGGTTTATAGTTCCTGTCAACATATTCTATATATGCTGCATTTTTTCCTAGTAAAGCCTCATTGTCAGCTAGAGCACAGTGTGACCCTTGTGTGACACCTGTATAACATTGTGTTGATAAATACAGTATATTGTTTGGTACATTCGCTCACAGATATTCTGTACAGGCAGCCTTCTCACCTTTACTTTTTACCGCAGAACTGCACGTCTCAGCTGCCTACACTTGTCTACCATTTTTTTTCACTCGCACTCGACATTTCACCTTTTATTTCCCTCCCCACTGCTTAAAATTGCACAACTACTGTTATAGTTTGCTACAGGTCTACCTCCAGAGTTGATGGCCTAGAGATTTGGGTTAGAATTTTGTGTATAGGAGTATTTGATGGGAAAGAAGTGTGGAATCACTGATACCAATATTCTTATTTTATCTTGAGATGTGAGCTCCTTTATAACAAGAATATAATGAGATTCGGAAAGTTTATACATTATTTTCATATTGTGGCTTTGGGCATGCCCATGATCCACCAGTGCAATACTGTTGCTCACCCTCATGGTAGGTCTGGACGATATAGAAAAAAAGCATATCGATAAAAAATAATAATAAGTTCGGTAATTATATTAAAAAATAATAATAATAACCCTTTTATGGTATTGCTCAATGACCTACCCTATTTTCCGGACTAGAAGTTGTGCTTTTTTTATTAGTTTGGCTGGTCATGCGAACTATTTTTCTTAGCGACTTATACTGTATATCAAAAATGTATGCCATGTCATCTATGACCACAAGAAAGCATCGTCCACAATCGTGACAACGGAACGCTGCTACTGCACCACTGAAAAAACTACGACCAAACCATAAAGACAGAGAGAACACAGATGCCACCAAAAAGAAAAAGCTATACCGCAGAATTTAAAGCTACATTTGGTAAGTTGATGAAAGTGAAATTAAAGTCTGCGACCTCGTCGGAAATTTCAAGACGATACACCATCAGGTCCCTCTATGAACCTCTTCCAAGCACCCCATTCCCCACCCCCCCCTTAATAACCCTGGAGTCTATGGCATCACCTCCAAACACAACAAAACACAAGAAACACAAAGAACTCAGACTCCTTTTGTGTAAGTTGTAAGAATGAACACTTCAGTACAAGGAAACAATAGAAATGTCAGACATTTCATTTCAACTCAGTACACAGTACACAGTAGTCAGTAGTCAGGAACATCATGTGGCCACTGTCTTTGGTGTGCAGAAACTGATGGCCATGATTCTTAGAGTTGCTCAGTCATTTGTAATTCTGTGGTCGAGATGTTGACAGCCGGTGCCTGAAGGTAAAATACGAGTCTGCTATGCAGCTCACGTGGCTGCTCCCCTTGCAGCGCCTGATGCTCTGTGGGGAGATAGTAATACTGAATTGCTTTGTGTTGATGTCTGCACACGGATAGAAAGATTTTACTGGTGAAGTAGCTTAGCTAGTGCTCTGCTCAGGGACATCATTGTGAACAGATACATAACCTATGAAAATGTCCAAGAAATGTCCAAGCGTGACCTCAGTTTCCAAGCAACCGGTACAACTGAATTGATTACTCTCTTCCCTTAAGCTTAGAAGAGATCTGGCATTCTCAGAGCTTCCACATCTATTTTTGTTTGACAAGAGGCTGGTCTCCAGTAATTTCTGAATGCAAAATGATTCCTTATGCACAAGAGTGTTTTACCACCATGAAATGGTATTGTGAAACAGACAACATTCTCCTTCGGTTGCTTGCTTATATTTCAGCCTGTGATTGTAAGGAGTGCAAACCTGTAGACAAATTTTCTTCAAAGCGCTTTCTTTTAGACTTTTCTTTTAGAGCCATGACCAAACCACCAACTCACAATGTTAGTTATCTGTTCCTAAAATATCATGACAAGATGTAGACAAAACACATTTGTGTTATTGTAATACACTGGAAGCCAATTTGGTGTATTGTTACCTAACCCTTGTAAAGAGAAATATAATCATCACTTTACCCCTCAACACATAGTCATAATTATATTTGGGAAATGCTGTGACAATGATCATCATTATAACTAAAACACACACTAATCAAACCTGAATAGCATTATAACAAAGAGCATGAATATGAAGGATATAGGAAGCAGAATAAATTAAAGGCTTCAGCTTCCAGTGTAATGTGCAAAGAAGGTGAGTTGACATTTTCCACACCTGCGCCTGTTTGATATTTAAGCAACTTGCCGAGCAGCTTTGTGGCGGAGAGGCACTATAAGGAGAGTCAACGGCAATCCAGTGGTGCAGTGCGTCTTTGTTGTGAAAACTGACCATGTTTTGTGCTGTCCACAAGCAACAACAAAGACTTTGTATCAGGTCGTGAGAGCGCTTAACTCGCTTCTGGTGCACAGCAGAAATGTGCAGCTGCCTGCAACAAAACATGGGACACAGCTGTTCATTCTAGTTTTCTACTGACTCAACATCCCCTTCACCTTCCTTTTATATTTTCTTTTTTTTTTTACTGTTGACAGACATCAACAACGTTCAGCTTACCAAATATGTAAAGCCTCTTTATTGATCTTTCCTGACTACTTCTGATCCTTAACTGTAAAGGTATGAGGTCATGCTCAACAAATACCTGCATAATATTAATTTCATCTCATTTGATTAAGTATAGGCTAACTCTTTCTTTTCACATTTCATCATACATTTTACAGCCAGTAAGAAAGCCCACCTGGAAAATGAAGAAATGCTAATTATAGAACAAGGGCAGAGTGTAGCTAAATATCTGATTCTTGCCAGCATCTGTGATCAATAATATCTCTATGACAACAGTATTTTCAGTTGATTAAAACCACCTAAAGCTGTCTGAGGGCAGTGAATGTGTGCTCTATCTGTTGTCTCTATTTCAGTGACGTGGTAACACAACTACTGTCACTAGAGCTCCTGTTTTTATTGAAAGATTATTTATATGCTGAATAATATTTTGATCTTTAAGCTGTCTATATGTTCTGAAATGTGAATTTTAAAAGGGGTGTCATCTACTCTTGGCATCATATTCAGGCTGCTGTATCTTCAAGCCTTTGACTGAACGCATCCGAAAGGAGATCCCTCTCAAGAGAAGCTGCTCTGGACTCTCTGTTCCATTACCAAACTGTCAGTACGTCACGGCAGGAGAGCACTGCTTCTAAAGAGGATGAAAGGAGCCTGTTTTGAAAGGCAAACTGACTCTAACTCCCCGTTCTGGGAGCCACCAGACCCTGGAAACAGCTAGCCATGAAGTTGCCCCAACTGGATAGAGACTGTCCAACATGCAGGTCAATTTCCAACTGGTTTATTTATTTTGTGTCCAGGTCAATTTAGATCACCCACTCTTCCTCAGCTCCCACTGCTCTGCTTTCCCAGTTGTTGCAATTTGTGGAACATTTGCATAATACTTTTGTCATCAAAGTTCACCATGAATGTGGCTTCTAAACATTTGCAAATATAATTCAACAAATGTAATACTTATGCTTTCTTTAACAGCTTGGATACTTTGAGTAAACGACATCTCCAAATATTTCAACAAGTTCAAGAAACTCAAGTTCAGCTCAGATAAAATCTTTGATTTGAATTCTTGACACGATGAGTTGAATTTGTAAAAAATTATTGATTGTTATTTTAGATATTTTTTTAAATATATCTGAAATGAACCATGTTGTGATGGATGGAAGCTGTTAACTGAACCTCAATTCACCTGCACTGCAGAGCAGTTTTATCCAAATTCTTATTTACGGTACGTCCAAACGTTGCCAGTGAAACAAGACAATTGTCCAATCACTCAGACACAGAACCATACCGTGCTAAAAGCAATTATGAGAGTAGAAAAGTACACATCATTATATAAAAGCAATCTCCACCGTATCTTCAAAAATGTGACCTGTGCCAACCACAATTTTGTGACTCATGCTCTGAAAGATAAGCTCTTTACCCAAAGGAGTGTGTGCAGGACTGGCTGAAACTGATGTAACTGGGAGGTAAGCATGTAAGACAAAACTGTTTAACACACCCATCACGTTAATCTGACAGTATAACAAGACAAGGTAAGACCCTCAAATATGGCTGGACTGAGTCATAGGATGTTTGCATTGTGCTCTGTGTCAAATGGTTTCAAACCTTTATGTTTGCTTGTCTTCTATTCTCTGTGCTTACACGTACAGTATTCCATACATCTTAATTTCTAATGAAGCTGCTCTCATTTAGCCTTCATGTTTACCAGCAGTCACTTTCAAGCCATGTTCCGTTGTATAACCACAACATTGTATGACATCATTGGACACATACATTTAAGATAAATGGCTGTGCTGTGAATTCAGTTTTATTTACATTCAAAATGATAATTCAGGGAGAAACTTAAAGAATCATTCATACTAGCTGTCATATGGAAAGTTGTGTGAGGTGTGTCTACAGAGAGGAAGACCAATGGCTCACTTGCAGGGCAGTACAAGCACTTGTCTGCAGAAAAGCAGACAAATGTATTATATTGTATAAGCAATGCTTGCTGTAAATGCCTCTTTCATTTGCAGCAAAAAGTTACACTGGAGTTAGGGATGTAAACAATTAATCGACTATCGATTAATTGTCGGTAAAAAAGCAAAGCCGATATATTGTAGCGGGTTTAAAACGTGTGCGCAGCGCACTCATCACACAAGGGAGAGAGGAGGTGAAAAGACAACAACACTGTTACCTGTTGTAGCTACAGCCTACTGGCCTCAGGCTGTAGCATCGCAAAACACCGATGACCAGTGAGTAACGAGTCAAAAAGCCACCGACACTGATCACTGCCTGAACAGTTTTAATGTAGCCCATATGAACGCAGCTCAAACCGACCCGGTGGCTCAGCATGGCGACCAAGCTTTGATAAACACACTTGATCCGCGCCGGTTTACAGTATCCTCCTGTATTTTAGCCAGGTCGCTACCGGAGCGGAAAAAAAAAAACCGCTCATCACGGTTTCCTCTCTCAAGACGTACAGACCTGTCACTGTCTCACGGTGCATTTCATTATAGGACTTCAACCTCAAAGCTCTCTGTCTTCAGACTGTCCTGACCTGTCCCTTAACATCACACAGGGACAACATGGAGCTGCCTGTGTGATTGGTTACTGAGTTTTATTAATGTTTACATCAGGCTGAGTTCGACAAATAAATACTACTGTGATTTAAGTAGTTAAATACAGTAATTATCATAGTGTAGTGGCAGGAAGGACCATTTCATCTGTATATCAAATATTGTGTTGGTCAAGATTCAAGAACAAGTTCAACTTAAAGTCAGAGGAAAAATGTTTAGGGTGTTTTTACTGTTCCTAAATGTAAAAATGGGTCACATTGGACTTTAAAGGTTAACAAGTGTCGGTTATCAGTCAAAACAGACAACAACAAAAAATTCAAAATGCATCCCTAACTGTCATGTCCTCTCAACTTAGGCCAATAAGAAGAAACAGATACGCTCTGGGAGAATAGACGGGACACGGACATGGGTTTGAAAAGGCAATAACCAAAATATTCTATATTGGTTTTAGAGCCAGACAATTAAATACTTAAGTAATGACTGAATCTCCTTTTCCTTGCATCAAAATCGGTGATAAACCTTTTATTCAGCACTAAATACCCGTATTAGAAAACATCAAAAGCAAATTTACAATATATACAGTATATATAATGCTTTTGGCCCCAATGAATAAACAAAAGAAAAAGAGTCAAAAGAGTCCAAAAATATCAAATGTCAGGTCTGGATTAAGTGTGATTTTGTGTCGTATGTCTTACCTGTATGAAGGGATGGTTGTGTTTCTTCCAGATGCACCGCTGACGTCACACCCTCCACGCGTGTAAGCCTGCGTCCCACTCCACAATCCGCCGGTCTAAGCTCTGGCTTGCCATAAGAATCATACAAAAAAACCAACCTGCAAAAAAAATCTTTGTTAACTCTTCAATCACTTTTCTTTTTTTTTTTTTTTATCTTAAAGGTACCATCCCAGAACTATTCAAATTGACAAAGTATGGGGGGCGCTAGTGCGCAAGTGAAGGATGCAGATGTTGTGTTTAGTCAGTGCTCCTCTCTGCGACCTACACAATACCGTAGTCGTTTTTATTGACTTACACATTGACTTTTTTTTTTTTTCTTGATGGGGGGAGTGGGTAAGGAGGTTTATCCTTCATGCTCCAACCTATGTTATGTCTGTATATTCTTGGTATATTAATACATTGCATATAAAAAATCAAAAATAAGATAGTTCAAATTGACAAAGTATCATCTAGGCCTAGGAGCTGCAGAATGAATTTTTAACAGCCAACACACACCCACACAATAGTGTAGGCCTATTGATATTTCAAATGTTTTTAACTTTCACAGCATAGTGTAGACAAATTATGAATTGAATTATATTCCAATCATGTTATAAGGAAATTTAAATGAATTGCCTTCTCTAAATAACTCACATGCACACAGCTGCATGTGTTTTAGCTCAACAGACCAGGGGGGTGTTCCATCAAAGTCGCTACGAACGTCCGGACTATGGTGTAGGCCTAATCTTGAAACCTGAATTAGCGCTGGTCTCCAAACCAATTCAAGTCTCTCCATAATTCAAGCCTCACTTGTAAGCCTCACATCGTCCAGGCTCACACCAGTTGAGTGCCGAAATCAAAGGAAATGCAAGCACCGAAGCTTCTCCACAGCAGAGTAAAGGCTCCTTATGGAGATTTATGATGAAGGAATGTACAACAAGAAAATGAAACACTGCTGCTGTTAACAAGATAACAGAGGAGGTCTGGAACAATATGACTGACAGGCTCAGAGTGACACAGAGTTCCTTCTATTTAGGGGTCGTATGAACCGTGTGGATAGTGAATAGTAGTTTTAAATGCTTCAGAGTTTCATTTTATTATTTTTTAATTAGTTTAATTTAATTAAATATATTACTTTATGGGTGTACATGATAGTATTTTATTTTTTAGTAGTTAACGTTTTGAAATGAATTACATTATTTTATATCTTATTATTTTATCATTATGTGACGGTGAGTGTATGAAAGCACCGACCAAACTGTCTTTTGGACATTTTTTTTTACATAAATATGGAGTTAATCTCATCCTGAGTGCCCAGCAGCATAAATCACCATGTTTACAAGGCTGGCATTCATGTTAACCACTTTGATGGAAAGGAGTTGAGGCTCAGGAACTCGGAGCTTAGCTCAAAGTATCAGGCTGCTCTCACTAAAATAAGCGAGACTCTGCCATTTAAGACAGACTTTGAGCTAAGCGAGTTTGATGAAATAAGTTAAAGCCTGCTCTCTTAGCTGTTAAGCATCACCCTGGCGCATAATTTAGTAATAGCACACGTTGCTAACACATAGCAATAATTCAGTTAACACAGACATTTTTTCCACAGAAGTAGCCTACCATTAAACACATTCTCAACCTCATCTGCCTCTGGTTGGTTTTAAACACTGTCACAGCAGTATAACGATAAACAAAGATGGACTACACATGAGTGAGTGTTAGCCGTGGTCGACAACAAATAGCATGCTACGCTAAGTGCTAATAGCATTTTACTCACCGGAGATTCACTCGACAAAATATCAACACCGTGATATTCGGCAACCAAAACCCTCTTCCCGGTGCAGGAAATCCTCTACCCCTGTAGGAGGGTCTGGGGTCCGCCATTCCGAATTTCCGAAGGGCTACCATTCCACAGACACAGCCACACACAGAGACACAGGTCAGGAAATGATTGCAGCAGGGCCGAGGCGCATCTGGTGTGGATGACACAATCGGTTAACATGGGCGGCGGTGTCCTGCCAGGAGTTGATACCTTGGTTGATTGCTGCCAGAAACTGGTTTCCGGTCACGGGAGCGCGCACGGTCTGTTAACGTCGAAAAGTGCAGCTTCCCCCCCCCCCCCCCCCCCCCAAAGAAAAAGCCAGGCAAAGAAAAAAGAAAGTTAGGCAAAAAAAAAAAAAAAAAATCTGGCAAAAAAAAAAGCCAACTTCCTTATACTTATGACTGTGTTAATGAGCTAAAAGAGAGAGCATTTCCTTATTACTGAAGCAGATTAGGCTACAGCTTAATCAAGGTATCTGTAGAGGCAGCCATGGCCACCGACTAGCCTATAGTTTGATATTTTCTCAATTTATTTATTTTTATGCCTGGCCCCTTTTTAAAAAAAAAATGTTATTCTGTATGTGAGAATAACACATTTTTTAACTGATTTGGAGGTGATGCGTGTTGGCTGTTTATAGGCCAATCAAGCGGTATTGAAGCGATCATTGAATGAATCAATATAATGATCCGATCCATGGAGTAAACTTCAATCAGTTCTTTCTGCAGTCGGGTTGAGCAGGTGTCATGTTGGTAAACAAATAATCCCTCTAGGGCCTAGGCTATAGCCTATGTGTGGGACGAATGCGCACCCTGATGAAGGAACTACTTGCAACTCTACTAGGCTGTATAGCTACACAATATTAAACTGGAAAACACGGGGATTACACCACACTGTGTTTGTAACTAATGGGCGTTTCTTCCTTTTTTATCATTGATAAATCATTTTGTCCAGAAATACAATCCCATTGAGTGCAACAAACTTTATCAACATCAGTCTCTCGAGCTCTGCGCTCCCCAGTCAGTTTTGCACTGGCCATTGCTCACTGGCCCTGCACACAGTTAAGGGAGGCTGTCCCTTCATCCAGTGCTGACATGTTCATTTTGTCTGACAGAGCTTTCACTCTGTGTGACAAGTTGTCTGATTAAACCAATGTTTTGATGGATTAGAAGTGGCTTGCTTAATTTGGCTATCTTGCAGATATTCAGTGAAGCAAACAAGATGTGAGGAACAATGCAAGATGGACACACACAAAAATGGGTATTCATGAATGACACAGGTTCACAAGTCAGTTCAGGTTTATATGTGTAAGAAAAAGAGTGTGTGAGATCAAGTGGGAAGCCAATGAGGGGTCATGTGTAATATTCTATGATGTTCCATGTATGCTTTTATTCTGAAACACAATAGTGACTCCCTCTTCTGGTTGAATGAAGCACAGGAGCGTTGGATATGCAGGGAAACAGTTTTGTTTACAAAGAAGAAAGTGCTAATATTAAAAAAATGGTTGTAGGCTGGGGGAGGTCAGAGTGGAGAGGAATATGTGCACTGTAGCATGGTTTTTATACGACTAGCCATGAAACGCCCATTAATCTTCATTCCCATAGCCACTTGAATTACACAATTAATGGATGATACATTCAACAACACTTTCCCAGATTCCCTTTCACCGCTGGTTTCTGGACTGCAAAAGCAATTAAAGTAGTTTTACTTGTGGCAAAAGGTTCTCCACAGATTCAAAATATCAATTATTGATGAGAATTATTTTTGAGACAAAGTATTACAAACCTGTGCTTTCTCTTTTTCTCTTCCAATCTATTGTAGGACATGGGAATGGAGCAACAATTTAGAATGTGTGAATTCAAAATGCATTTATATCCAATCAAATATGTTCCTATATGTCCTTATAGACATAGTTGATTAGTTACAGTTAATCTACCTTTAGAGAAGGAATATAGCTTCCATAGACAGACTGCTCAGGGAGAAGACTCTGTCCTTTTCAGTGAGAGGATTTACATAAAATTGGAGAGGGGTATGTCACACAGAGAAAACCAAGACATCACATACAGATACATATTCAAAAGCTCAGCGAGATCCAGTTCCCCCACCAACAACCACGCTGGGTGCATAATCTGAGCGGAGTTACAACACAGTCCATTTGCCACTTCTTTTGGGTATAGGGACATCCTGCAGGATGCAAAAAATACTTCCATAAAACACAATATCCGTGAAAAATATATCATGACAGCAGGGAGCCAGGCTGGGCTGTGTGGGATTAACTCGTTGTGAGACGACTAAACCCAAATACATTGCAGTAAATATGATCGATATTGTCCATTAAATGTGGCAGAAACAAATAGTTTTGCTCCATTAACTTCACTGGGTAGATACTATATGTTTGCAGAGTCCAGTTTCATTGCAAGAAATTCCTAATTTTGGTGTGAATTTGTATCAGTCAGCATCACGTTGGCTGACTGATTATGTCTTGCGTCAGTATATCTCACAGCCATTGCAAATTCAAAAACAAATGTCACACAAGTTTGGATCATTTGCTGAAATGTTTTCACAACATAACACATTAGAGATCAGTCAATATGAGCTAAGGATATACATTTTCATGCCACATTGAACTCCCGAATTGTTGTTAAGCTGCTGTTGGCATTTTCAACTATAAAATTTCAGTAACTCCAAAACCCACTGTGCAATAGGTGAAAAGAGCACATAATCACCTCTGAGCGATCCTCCAATGGAATTTTAGGTCAATATGACAACTTTACTTACTTACTTTAATGATGTTTTCAATATTCCAGTTAAAACTAATCTGTGTTGTATGCCAGCATATTCAAAACACAAACATATTGAATCACTTGTCCCTTGGCTCATGGCACAACTCCCTTAAAAATATCAATAAACAGGTTTTTGTGATATTTATAGACACACAGTTGGGGCTGAAAACATAACCTCTCTGGAAGAATTAATGCAGATTTCCACAAAACTAGCTGGGCTGAGAAAGACTTAGTAACTGATTGGAGGCACAAACTGTTGCCAAGGCGGGAACCATGCTGCAGTGAGTTTCAGTGGACTGTTTATTTTTATTGGATTCTGTTCTGGATGGCAGCACAGAGTGAGCTCTTGTGTGTGACAAACAAGGGACTTGAAACTCTCTTCAGAGCTTAACAAAATGAAATAACTAGTGCCAACAGGGGCAAGAGGGCAGGTAACATTCACAACTCAGCAAAAGTGCTGATTAAATGCCTCACAGATTATAACCGTGTTGACCTTCTTTGCAAATGATTATAATAGCCAGGCATCAAATATTGAATTTCCCCTTAAATGCAGGTTTAGAAGAGTCGTGGCTGCATCATGACAAGGTGAAAGGCTAAGAAGACAATTGTAATAGTTATGGAACAGTTTTCCCAATTTTTTTTTAGTTTTTTCATGAATAACTGAAACACTTTGCAGTTTTTAAAGCACTGCCGGCCCTGTCACCCATATAAACATAATTTTTAATTGAATTATCAGCACATTATATGGTGATTTATTTATTTGTGAACAGCAATCATGGTTGCATGTTTGTCAAACATGTACATTAGTAGGAGTGTATCTGAATATATCGACTTCCCATCAGTCCCCAAATGTATTACAATGTGACAGAACACAAAAGTGTTTCAGTGGGTGGTGTGTTGGTGGCAGCTCCAGTCCCATTTATCCGGCCATATGCACTGTACTATTGTGTTGGATACCTTTTGCCAGGTTGTTATCTACTGTATTCTGACATTAATTCATCTCTCATAATGGATTTTTTATTTAATTTAAATAAAAAAAAATTGAAATTTAACACATTAAAAAAATAAAATAAAATACATATTACATACATACATTACTTTTGTCTACCTCTAATGTGTTTGTATCCACTGGAAAACTGATAAAGACAAATAAATTGATTTCTTTAAGGTTTTTCAAATGTAAAATACAACATATTTTCAGCCTTCAATCACAAAAAATGGACTGTAGCTTTTAACTGTTGCCCACTAACACTATTTAAAAATCAAATCACCTCTATACTGTAGTCTTTCTCCTCAGATAAGATGTAACCTCAGTACCACTAACACCACGATTAGGGTTGTGAGTGTACAAATCTTTGACAGCAGGGAGGTGTGAGGCCCCTTGGCCCCAGCAGCAGCAAGCTGTTCAAGTGCTTAGTGTGATGTTTTTAAAGGGCTGACAATGCATGCAAATCATCTTGAATGTCCGGGATGTTAATGCGCCTGAATCACCAGAGAGCAGTATCCTGCCAAGCTGAACTTTAACCAGTGCTATACCTGTAATCACAGGGTTTACTCCCTAGCTGTCTCTTTGGAGGGAAATTAAATGCCTTGCGGGGCCACAGCAGTCAGATTGAATGTTTGTGTTGTTACCACTGAACACACACTGTCAATCATGACAGATTGCCCAAGGTGGAAGGGCAGATTAGGAGACACTTCACGGGTTTAAATCAGCTTCTTGTCAGAAACCAGGCATCTGTGAATTAGTCTGGGGTCTTTTAATGTGTTTCTTAAGCCCTTTATTTAAAAGTGTCATGTTTTGATTAGCAAACTTTCCAGAGGGAGGATGGCTGTAATTATAAGCAGTATCTGATTCTTTCTAAAAATACCAAATGAATTTCCCTCTTCATATTTCAGAAACTTCTGTGACTAAAACATATTGAACAGTTGAAGCAACATATAGTGACTTGTTATATAGAAAAATCTTGTTCTAAACAGCAAGAAGCTAATTATTAAAAGCTTCTGACATGTGTTAGATTAATTATACTACGATGCTAGCATGCTGACTGTAGACATTTTCCCACTGCCCTTTTCTATCAAGCTCTAGTCAATATCACCTTGGGGATCCAGGGGAGTGGAGGCGGGTTATATGAAGTATTTAGTTGATATATGACTGGCCTGCATCATTTCTGAATGCCTTATCACTCAATCACTCAGCAAGATGGAGATGCACAAGCAGACTGTTTTAATGGCTCCAACCTCTACCCGAGTCACACGCCCGTCAGGTCATCTCAGTGGCTCACTTAAAAATCCATGCTACGGTGTGTCAGCCTGTTTTCTGTGCATCAGGTGAAGTCATTTTCAACATAGTAAAAAATAGGTAATGACCCTATGTGAAATAGATGATCAAATTCAAAGGTTGCCTCTTTTTTTGATAGCCTCTGTCATTCTGTGTGTATACTCGCTACTCACCACAGAATCTTATTTAAGAAAAGATATATGAATTGCCTATCTGTTCATGACCCTGAATTGTCTGTCAGCTATACTATATCTACTCTTTATGTAAAAGTGATTGAGGTTGGGGTTTAAATGGTCCAGAGTTTGTTCATGTCATGCTTAATTCTAAAGTGTATGCCAATCAGCTTCACTCAGCCTTATCCCTTATGCAGTTTTGACCCTCTGAGTAGATATATCTTTGTGTGTGTGTGTCTAAGCAATTTTGCAGCCTCCTCAGTATTTTTCGTCCATAATTGCCTCCTGTCAAAATGTCTGAGTGAGCTGATTGCAGGAAATAGGACAGGACATGTGTGCCCCTCATTAACCCATCAGTTTGTGCAGCAGATGTGGCAGATTGAAAGATAGGGTAACACAGGCACATATCACCTCTGTAGCGCATCTTTTTTTTTTTTTTTGTAATTATTTTCAAATGTATTAAACCAGGACTAAAACGAAATATACTTTACTTCAGTTGTGTGTTGACATGGCCATGTGTTCAAAAACCAACAGTTCAGTGTGCAGAATAACACACAAAATATATTCAGTGCTATGGGAATTTCTCTTTAACAAGATAAAACAAATACTTTGAAATGGGGTTTGGGATGGTTTCATTGTGATAACTGGACAGATACTGTCAAACACTGCAGTTCCTCAAATAGCCAGTTTCAAAGAGCAGGTCAACCCCCATAGGCCCCAGTGTTAAAATACCCAACATTACTTAAAGGGACAACGAGGAGTTTTGGAAAAGCGAAGCGTTTTCACACTACATTTATGAGCCTCCGTGCACACCGTAAATTTCTTTTGAGCGGCGCAAGACGGACTCATGTTTTCATTCATCAAGAATTAAAGTCAGAGGTTCAAAGAGGTTCACATACCGTCGTAGTTCCGACCATAAACGGCGATTCAGCTGCGTTATTCTCATGACTCATGACTCTGCGCATCTCCGCCACCACTAATAATAACAAAATAACGATAGAGACAGAACGATATATTTATCGAAAATGGGCCCATTAACAAGTGTGGGTAGCGGAGATTCATCCACATTAACATGATACTTTTTTATAACCGAATAGAAACTCCTCGTTGTCCCTTTAAGAAATAAACATGTTACAAAAACGGATTTTGTCTCCACTTCCATTTTCCCCATTCATGACACCTGTATGTGGGGTGAAATTTTATACAACACATTTCATTAAGACTTGCAGCTCTGCACAATTCATGGCATGCTGCATTGAGAGACAGTGAAAAATCCACATGCAGCAAAGTCTTGGTTCACTCATGCTCCACCTCTTCTCCCAGTCAGGCACTGCAAAGATGGCAATCTTAAAGGGATATTTCAACATATTGGCAAATATGGGGTCGTTACCTTTAATTTCCGGTGCAAGCTATTTTTAGATCAGCAGGGCTGCCCAACTACCGCTACAGAGGCTAATGGTATTTCTAGTTTCTGGTTTCTGGTTTCCCTAATCAAACTCATCAAATATACAATCCAACAACTCCAAAACGCTCTCGTGGATCTGTTGTGACCTGCACATTCACCACACTATGAAATAATCATGGAACGTTATGAGACAGAGTTGTTTTCTAGGTAAATGCAAAGCCGGTGTAGTGCTGAAAAAGACTCCTTGCCGAAAAGCTGCCCGCAACGGGAGCGTGCATCGGCAGCGTAGCATAACTTTACCTCGAAAACAACTCTGTCTCGTGACGTTCCGTAATTGTTTCATAGCGTGGTGAATGTGCAGGTCACAACTTGTCCACGAGAGTGTTTTGGAGTTGTTGGATTGTGTATTTGATGAGTTTGATGAGGGAAACCAGAAACCAGAAATACCATTAGCCTCTGTAGCGGTAACTGAGCAGCTCACATCTCTGCCCCGCCAATATAAAAATAGCAGATAAATGTTGGTTTTTTACAGCAACTGTATCAGCCACATTATTTTGTAAAGTGAAGCTTCAGATGTGAACTGGACAGTAGACCAGTGCTGCCTTGGTGCTCCTACAGGTACAGGCTCACCACATATCGATAAATACATACAATACATACCAAATGAACAGATAAGTCTATATGAAATTTTGTTTTATTCTATTTAGCGCCGTCGCTATGATGACCGGCTACTCTAAATGCGGTACTATCCTGTAATGGAAACACTCTCCGAGAATAGTACCTGAGCTGAGGTGAGTCGAGTGGAGTCGGTACCATGTAGTGGAAACGCGGTTTAAGACTATAGGGATTATGGCAATTGGCCAATTTGCCAAAATGTTGAAATATCCCTTTATTATACAGTTTCTGAGTACACCTGGTCTCTTTGAATGCCCAGTACATGGCTAAAACAAGTTGAACGTTTTTTTTTTTCAAATCTTTTGTTATCTTCAACTTGCAAAACTTAGTTTGAACTGTAGAAGACAGCAAGAGAATCTCCAACACAAAGGAAGAACACACCAACTCCAAACAGAATGGTCCCTCAACCCAACTCAGGACCGTCTTGCTGTGAGACCACATTTCTGACCACTGAGCCACAATGACATGCAGCTTCAAACGTAAAAGATCCTACTAATGGCGGTGAGATTCTGAGGGAGCACATTAAAACTACAAGAAAAATACGAAAGACAACCCAGAGGGTACGTATTGCTGAGATGTAGGATATACATAATGCACAAGGCAAGAGATGCCATCTGCAGTATGGTAATAAGACAGAGGAAGGGGAGGTAGAGGAGGGAGAAATCAGCACATGCACTACAGCAGGAGTTAGCCGCGAAACCAGCAGACGTAGAGGCAGCATAAATGATCAGAAGAGTGAGAGTGTAAGCGTGTTAGATTATTAAGGCTGTCTTACTGACTTGTTTGAATGTGACTGCTGATTGTAAGAGACAACTAGTACTTATCAGCTAATGGTGTGCATGACTTCAGCGCACCGCCTGAACTCACACAATTTCAGCCAGACAATGTGAAAGACTTAGAGCCATTTATTGCACCAATCGGCAATGCAATTGCACTCGGCATTAGGAGCTTTGTGCTGGTGCGTACTCCCTAAATGAAACCAAACAGCATGTGAGATTATGAGGGGAGAAAAGTAAAACCACAAAAATCACAATATTGATCTCCTTCTAAGCCTCGGTTTAGCAGAAGGAGTGCCACAAAACAACAGAGCCTGACATGCACCTCCATTGTAGCTAATACAATGCATTTCTGCAACATGACTCCTCGTTGACTCTAGTTTGATTCAAGAAGAACATACAGTATACCCCAAATGTTTCAAACATAGGCACAGTGCATTTCTACAGTGCTATATACGGTACAGTAATACTTGTAATGAATTTTAAATAACATTCATTTAAAAATTAATCTCCAGTTGAATCAGCAGAGTTCTTCCCTGCTGAAGAGGTAGAATTCTCCCTTTACCTCTTAGCTTACTAATTGCCATCCACACTCTGTTTGAAGCCATTTAAAGTCATCCTCCACAGCCTCTCCAAACACACTCTTCAGCTTTTGCAACCACAATAGCCTTTTGGCCTACACAGCCTTGTTTTTGGCCTCTGGCAACCTTTCCTCTGTGTCTGAAGTCGCCCGTGCCAACCAGGCTTGGATAGCCTCCTTCTTCAGTTTGACAGCCTCCCTCACTGCTGCTGGTCTTTGCTGTGGGGGGTTTGAACGATGTTCAAATGGACCCCCCCCCCCCCCCCCCCCAACCGCTGCCTATAAATGGTGAAAGTTTGCTTAAAGGTGAAAGTTGAAATAACTTTTGACAGGCGCTTTGCTAAGCAAATCTAAACTGCAGATAACACACACGCCACAGGACAGTACAACCCACGTTCTTAACAGTCTGATCCATATCACTACCAGCTGGTAATCAGTTGACAGCCCAGCCTCTCTCTTCACCCAGGGCATAACACCTCAAGTCTAATGAGACAGCTACAAAGTCAGTCATTGATCTTTGGCCCAAAGTGCTCTGCTACTGCCAAATGAACTCATTGGAGATTCAGGCAGACTGGCACAGCTGATTTTGTGTTAATGCGGATCATTGGCACAGTGTGCTTTGTGGCGCACGTTTTGGCATAACGTTTTGTGTCTGCATTTGTGCTTTCTTACACCACTTTTAATTGCAAGTGCAAAGAACAGTTTTTGTGACAGCAGTCAGAGCGAGAACAAACAGTTCTGCCAGACTCACATTGCAGCCACAACTTAATCCTGCTTTTTGTACTCTAAATGCGAATCATCTTGTGTTTGGATTAGTGTAACTCTCACATGCATGAGCTCCTGAGTTCCCATGGTCCTCCAATTCATCCTGTGCCACACTACCTGATTGGAGTAAGAGTATTTTTCAGGCTCAGTCAGACACTAAGAGATGATTAATAACCAGCTGATGACTGAAATTAGCCTTTATAACATAATTTACTTCAAATTTCTACTGACGTGATTAGACCCTTCTTAGGCAGAGCAATGTCAGCAGCATGGGCAAAGCCAGTGAAAAAATAAGACTAACCTGTTGTTCACTGGCATTTTGTCAAGATCATAAACAATAAATGCATTTGATTTAAAATGTGTGCTGCAGAAACATCCTGTATATGTACAGTACAAACTGTGCTGCTTCTATTTGCATTGTAGTGTAACTGTGCAAAAAGAAAAATTCTGTGATATTTTTGTGTATTATAAATAAATATATAAATATTATAATTGCTAATGGGACTCTAAATCATTAAAGTATTAGACATGTGGATTAACAGTGGAGGTTTTTTAATCCACTGAAATTGCATTAAACCATTAAAGTCTGGGCTGTTCACATCAAATAATTATCAGTAAAAGTAGACAACATGCATTAACACTAAGAACACGCTGAAACAGTGGCTGCACAGTGTTGAAACTCCAAAGTACACAACAAGGTTAATTTATGTAGTCATAAAGTCTTCTTTTGGACAAAATATGATTTTTGTTTTGGAGTAAAAACCACAGCACACAGGAGAAACAACATTTCATTATTGGGTGTTAGGCCACATAGACATCACCTCTGAATGCTACATAGCAGTTAGTCAGAAACTCATTCTCAGCTTCATGTAACACAAACAGATTGACACTGACACACCAGAGGGAGACAGACACCTCCACCAGTTTTATTAGAATCAACTCCAAAGCTTTGTTACCAAATGAGTCAGACATCATGGGTGCACAGGCTCAAACACACACACACACACACACACACACACACACACACACACACACACACACACACACACACACACACACACACACACACACACACACACACACACACACACACACACACACACACACACACACACACACACACACACACACAGTCACACACACAGTCACACACACATAAACACATGGCACACACACACACAAAGGCACCCTACCTAAAAGAGCCAGCTTGTTTGTGAACAAACAGGAGCAATATGTCGTCTCAATGTTGTGATGTTGCGTTGCACAGGATGTCACAGCTTTAGTTGCAAAGGATTCCTGTTTGATTCAGCCACTTGTTCTCTGCCAGACAACACATATGACAATAAAAAAACAAATTCATCAAAGTGTGTGGTGCAATAAAATGCAAAATAAAGCCATTTAATCCAATTCCGGTTATGGATTTGACCTTTACTGTTCATGTTTAGATTGCACAGATTTTGACATGTGTCCACACAATCAGCCTCAGGGCTACATCAACTGGAACTCTGACAAGCCTGTCTTGCCTTGGAAAGCAGAGTGTAAACGTGTGTGTCCCACTGTTTGCTCAACAGATATATCGTTATTCATTAAACTATATAAATATCCAACTAATAACAACCCCAACAGATTTACCTTGCACAATTAAAATACTGCCAGTTGCTAAGAATGAATATTAATGTGTTAAAGCAGAGAATCAATATGCTACAGTATTCCATTTCACATATCCCTTCTCACCTCCCCTGAGCAGATGGCTTGTAAAAGAAAAAAAAAAGTATGCCAACTAGTAATCATATGTGCAATAAATGGTGCTGGTTATGTTCCTGTGGAGTGACTACAGATGGCATGGTGATAGCCTTGCCTCAGAGTGCATGTGCATACTTTAGACACACCCTTCATACTGCCCCAATGGGGACTTTTAGCAGAGACCATGTCACTATCTATTGCCAAGGCAACTGTCCAAAAGACCAGTAAATCAGACTGGAAAGGACTTTTATGGACATCTCATTTTATTGGTCTTTACAAGGCCAGATGCTAAGCAGTGAGCAGCTCTAATTATTTTTTGGTTCATATGAAAATAGAGGAATATAACCCATGATTTCATCTGTGTCTATTTTGACAAATGGATATAAGCTTTTACACATATTTCTCCAATTTGCATACAATAGAAGACACTGTAAACATGATCTGAAAGGCAGCACATTTGTGTGTTCACCTGTTCACAGCAGAGCTTGGAACAGTTGTCAAGTGTCTCCTTATAGCACGCAACTCAACAAAGTGTAGATCCGTGCTGCTGACACCAAATCTTGTTGAATATCCGTTAACAATTGCAGGTGGGTGGTAGCCTAGGTGACAGGAACAAGCAGCAATGCCAGATTCACAGCATTTGAAAGCGAGGCAGCCCACAATCACTCTCAGCATTTAGCAAACATTTGTGCTGGATTATGGTGAAACATAAATCTTGAAAAAGTAGAACGTTTTACTGACAACTCATTTTGCTTGTATTTTTCTGTGGCACAATTGGGCTATTTTCTAAGCACAGTTTGCTGTAAATGTTACAATTAATCAACATAAATCATAATTAAACTTGCAGCACCATGAAGAACAATTTATTTAAATTGGGGTTGAAAAGATTGGAGCATATTGTTCAGCCACTATGCTTGCATTAGCTGACTGGCTTTATGCTTCACAGTCACTTGCCCAAGGCTGTGTGACTACCAGCTAACTACTATCATACAGTCACATTGACGCAGATTTACAGCAGGTTTTCACTGCCACCTGATACATCTCATATACTCATGCCAAATGCTGCCTCAGCCCTCTCCACCACCTCATCCTCTGCCATATGTACTATATTTTTATGCCTCTGTGTTGGTGACAGCCAGGGTCAGAGGCATTGTGTTTTCAGGCTGCCTGCCCGACTGTCCGTCTGTCACATTATCTTGAATGCAATATGTCCTTGAGGGAAATTCTTCAGAATTTAGTGCAAACATTTGCTTGGAAGAGCTGATTAGATTTTGTTGGTTAAAGGTCAAAGGTCACTATGACCTATACAGCACTTTTTTCTTACAAATTCATCCAGTAATTATGACACAATTTAAATATTTAATACTGTAGGAACAAATGATGAAGTGACATCATTTTATATCCGAATGGTCAACTGTCAACTTCATGCTACAACACTTCTGGCTTATTTAATGCCATAACTGAGGAAGGATAGTTCACGTTGGTCTAAGACTCAGTGTGCATGAATGTGTTTATTGTGTGGATGAGCTCCCTCAGCAAAATTTTTGTAGCTGCTCAGATTCCTATAGCGAACCCAGTGAAAGGGGCAAAGCCTTTTCCATCAAATCTAACCAACCCTTTGCGATAAATGGCCGATTCCTTTACATAACTGTGTGTGACTGAACAACAGTAGATAAAGTTGCCTCTGCTTCTTAAAAATGCAGCTGGTGCATTACATCACAGGCAGATTTTCCTTTCCGCTAAGATATCTTTTTGCACTGCTGAGTGGATGAATGCTCGTACTTGTCAGCTGCCTTCTATGGAAAAGCTGTGTGATAGCAAGGTGAACAAGGGTGCATAAAGTATTGCTGCCTGTGACTCAGTAGACCATCACATCAACACCATCTGGTACTGTTTGCTATGCTATGGAAATCTATGGACTGTCCTCCCACGACTGTTACTGCCCGGAACATCCCATTTACTATTAATGCTGTTTGCACGATGCTGCACAGCTTCTCTGGGTCTGTGCATAAGTCCTCATTCAGCGTGTCATACTGGCCACAGGAACACATTGTTATTTAAGGGTAAGACCTTGATTCGTGCATTGTAGTTCAAAATGATTCTGTTCTGTTCTGTACAGTTTAATGCCAGACATAAACCTTTCCATTCCTATTCCTTAACTTCAGATACAGGGGTAATGATTTATAGATAATAAGACTCTTTGATATTGATATGGAACTGAGAACATAACATTCACAGTAGCAAAGTTCTTTTGATTTCCAAAGCCCTTTCTTTATCCTTTGACACATCGCATCATGTGCCTGCCAGACACAAATGTGTGACATAAAAGAATCAACACATATGGCAAAGAGTGTGGGTCACATATTTCTTACCCTTTTGCATTTCAGGAACTTAACATCCCCTAGGCTAGACAGAGAAGTTGTATCTTGTACCAACTGTGGGTAAAAATAGTGGCGACCTGATGTCTGGCTTATCCTGTCCCCGTCCCTGTCCCTTCCCCTGCCTCCCTTCCCATCCCCATGCTTCTTGTTGCTTCGATCAAACTGAGGTAAAATGAAAGATAAATCAATAAACACCAACTCCAACTTCTGCAATACTTCCCAGACAGGTCAGTGTATTGCTAATGCAATCCTTGATCCGGGAACATTGCTGATTTGCTGTCAGATTTTTTTTTTAAGGCACTATCCTGTAAACTGTATTCAGGTAGCGCTTCACTGTGTGTTTGATTTTATCATTTCAAGTGTATCGTTAGGGAAATGCAACATCTCCTCCTCTTATTTCAGATGTGCTGATGACACTGCAAGTTAATCTATTCCTTTGTTGCTCCACTTGGCGGTGAGATGTCAGTCGCTACAGAGGGAAAGAAAAATGATAGGGGGTGATAAGCAGGTGAGTTTCACTTCACATATCCAATAGAGCACTATGCCTCTCTTTATTATCAGCATCCCAATGCTACTCATTTGGACTCAAAGTAGTTAACCTCAGAAGAGAGCTTACATTCGTAGGTTATCGCATGGGTGACTGGATTTGTTGGCTCATCAGTTTTAACTCACTGTTGGGGAAGTTAGTTGGATTTCACATGTGAGCTGCTGCGATCACATGTGACTCATCAGATGGAAGTGATTATGGTTATCACAGTCCTATGAAGTGCAGAATTGGTGTGAAACTGCTTAGGAACAGACTTCAGGATGATGTCTAAAGTGGCTGATGAATGCTGCTGCGGGCCCCCTCCACTGTTCGACATAGACTCTCTCCTTCACTCCTCTTCCAAACCAATCATCATCTGTCATCTTTCTCTTCCCCTTATGCCGCTTGGGAAAAGATGAGACAGTATGCTGTGAGCTCCAGTCTGGACATGACATCCCGATGCGATTCAGCACCAGGGACAGTGCCCACTCCCACACTCCCATCTGGGGTGAGTGTGGGAGAATCGATACTGGATCAATACTCTCTAGATAATTTGACAAGTGCTTTCAACTCTACGTGCCCCAACCTGTGCTTTGTATCTTGATTACTGATTTAGTGAATGCCCCCATGACCTGACCTGCAGTGGAGGGATTCAACGGCGATTTGGACTGTGTCTCAAGCACTTGTAAGGCCTGTCAATACCCTGTATTATCACATAATCTCTCACACCCTGTCTTTTCTCCAACACCACACAGAAATTATATTTCACACAAAGATCTTTTGGGGTTTTCAGTAATGACTGTGCAGCACATTTGGCAGCCTTGCTTTCTGACTAAGAAATGACTTTTAAGTCAGAAAATGCGACCCGCCCATGTTCCTTGCAGACTGTACGTAATCTGACATGCAGCGGATGAAGACGTGGATCAAACTGAGCAAGAGGAATGGAGAAAAAAAAATCATACATTAAAACATCAATCATCTGGAATTATGACCACTGATATTTTATCCAATACAGCATCCTAATGAAATAGAAGTTTATCCTGTTAATGAGGGATGTGCATAGCCCAAGACTTGGCTTACTGTAAGTGATGATTAAATAGACATTAAGCTGTACATTCTATAAAACGTGTCCAGGGTGCACACAGAGGACCTATTAGGATGCCGTCCAACAGAAAACCGGATGAGAGGCACATCCTGAGAGAATAAAACAAGAAGCACAATATGGCCAAATTATATTGGCTCAGACCTTTTTCTAATAAATTACATTGAACTGTTACAAGTTGCCTCACCTCTGGATATTCCAGCACAGGCATTAAAGGTTCAATATGTCTGTGTGAGATTTTCAAAAGCTTTTTGGAGCTGCTTCAGGAAGGCTGTTGAAACCCATACTGTATGTTGTGGGTTTTTTTTTCTTATCCTTATTCGGATAATGATAATCACCTCATCAGTGCACTGTGACCTTTACATATTCCCATAACAGAGGAAATGCTGCCTGATGTTGCAATGTGTCACAGTGCTTAGCAGCAAAGACCTGCAATACTGCTTCTTCACTATGACCTATACCTACCAGCCCAGGCACAATCGCCCTGCATGCCAGAAATATCACCCTGCCTCTGGCAAAATAACCTGCTTGCTTGCCATCTTTCCCAGTATCTATTTTATTATTCTTTGCATGTCCTAACAGAAGCGACTTCTGGCTGTTCCAAGGTCAAGGCTGAAAACTTGAGGTGGCAAAGCTTTTGCTGTTGTTTCTCCTCGACAGGCTTCTGTCTGTGACACAGCCTGTCTACAGATAAACCAAAGCTTTGCACATCTTTAGAAAGCATCTCACTTTCAAAACTCACTTTGTGTCTTAGATTTTTCTGTGTCTGTGTTTTTTTAAGTGCAAAACAAGGTCCCTTTCCATCATTCTGTGTGGTTTTCCTCTTTTTTTATGCACTCACATTTTCTAGTGTGATGGACTGCAGTTCGGAGTAATTATAGGTGCTTGATAGGTGTTTCATCAAATTCACCACCTTTCTTTAATGTGATTGCCTCGGTAGAAATTCATCCTGCTTGTTCCAATGACTCAGACTTTTGGGGTCTAATATTTCATGCATAATACAGTGGGTTTCTTTTAAAACTGCAGTTTAATATCCCTTTAAACTTCACGTAAAATTCCCACCTCCTACCTCCTTTATTTTTGATTTACTATTCAATTCAGGCTCTTGAGGAGAAGTTAAGATGATCATTTGTGTTTATAACTGCTCTGTTTTTCCGCATTTAGATAGAAGTGCTGGAGCATATTTTTTTTTAAAATTTGTATTACATTGATGTAATACTTTAGGGGCATCATTTTGTGACTCTTGTTCCTGTTTCCAATGTTTTTGGTGTTGTGACGGTATCCATCAGAATCTCTCTGGCAGAATCTCTGGCTGTCCACAAATGACCTAAACCATTACTGTGGTGATGTCTGTTAATTTTTTACTATCTAATATAACTTGCAGCATATCTGTTCTCCCATAATGTCATATCAGATTTGTACTATCATATGTTGAAACCCTCCTGTTCTACTATTTCCTTAAAAGCAAGTTTAATCTGGATTCTCATCAGGGGTTTAAAAAGTGTCTGATTTTGCTATTATTAAAGTTCTTTCTTATCACACTCATATTTGCCTCTTTCCCCTCTCCCTATCTTTTCATTCATACTTGCTGCCTATTCTTCTTTCCTTAATTTAATCTTATTTCAGTCTCTCTGTGTAATTTTATGCCTCTGTATGCCCTATCTGATGTGCTTGCTCTCTCAGTTCAATTTCTTAATTTAAACCCACAGTATTTCTCTCTCTCGCTTTAATTCTCCTCCTCTTTTCTGCACCTTAATGTGGTTGATCACAACCCCATCCCTTCTTTGTGTAATTGGCCATGTTGTGTGACTGTATCTCAGTGTCGTTTTATAAAAACGCTCAGGTGCCTGATTAAATAATCAAACAGTTCTCTGTATTCATGCTCGAAGCGTATTATGTTCAAGCCAACCTAGGCAAGAGAGAAGTGTGGGGGTGGGGTTAGGGGAGTGGAAATGGGTGGGTCACACATCAAGCTGAAAAGAACTATTGATTAGAGGCATGTCTTTTTTATTCACTCTAAGGAGCACCCTGACACACTACCACTGTTTGATCAACGACTGATAAACTTTCCAAGCAATAATAACAGATCCTGGTGCTCTCTTTAACATTTTGCTCCTTACACCGCTTTCTGTAAAAGCAGCAGTAGGCTATGCTAGGAAGGCCAAATGGAGCACACCCTAAGCTTCCATGGATGAAAGCAGGGGGTCAAGTTGTTCTGCCATAACAGGCATGACAAAACTTCAGGGAGATGTCATACAAGTTTGCACTGGAAACTCCTACACAATCCTGAGGGGGAATCAAATCAGATAAAATAAATGAAAACATCTGTTTACTGTAGGCGTAAAATCTGAACAGTTGTGTACAGTGTATTGAATCATCACTATATATCAGTATGCTGATTAGCAAGCTGTCAGTTTTTATTTGAAATTTGAACTGCCATTTTTTTCTTCACCATGGCATTAATGTTAAATGTCATTTTTCTTGTGGACATGGAGGCCTACATCCTGTTGCCTTTTTGATCAGGTGATTGTTGTCGTTTCTACCAACTTAAAACAGAGACAACACAAGCTACACAAATTGTTTTTAGTTCTCACTGGTTAAATAGCCTACTGAAAGACTTTGTTAAGTAAGTTGTTGTTGAGTAAGAGTGTGATCTGTACAAGCTCAAAGGGGCTATGCTTTAGGCCAGTGGTTCCCAACCTGGGGGGTGGGACCCCCCAAGGGGGGCGCCAAAGATCCAGGGGGGGTCGCGAAGCCCTCTTGATTTTAAGGGGTTTAATAATTTTAATGTAATTAAAATGTTAAATAAATGAGTAGGCTAAGCATTTAATTCATGTATGTGACAAAATCAACTAAATTCAAAGGCCACATTAAACATTCACCAACGTTTTCAATGGTAAAAATATGGGTCCCTTAGAAAAAAGGTTGGGAACCACTGCTTTAGGCTACATGCTAAATGTCACATGTTAGCATGCTAAAATGTGCTAACTAGCACCAACCACAGAGTAAAGCTGAGGCTGAAATGAGTTTAAATGGTAATTGGCCATAGCCAAGATATTGGATAAATCATGAGGAGGGGAAATTCACAGGACACAAAGTCACAATAGCATTCAACCAATGTGGACCATGAATGTTTGTATACAAGTCCATGGCATCCAGGAGGTGTTGAGATATTTCAGTCTCCATCCAGAAAGTGGTGGACCAACAGACACTCTGGCAGACTTGCATTTCCATCCCTGGAGCTATGCTGTTAGCAAGTTTACTCTTTTGAAGTTCAGTTTCTATACAAAAAAAAAAAGAAAAGAAAAGGAAAAAAATACAAATGTGTCTAATGTAAGATTAGCCTACCTGTGAAAACAACAAAGAAAATTAAATTTAACCATAGAACTGAAATAAAATAAAATAAAACAAAATTTCCCAAATGTAGTTTAACAGCATGAGAAAAAAATTTCTGTCTGTTAATATGCCTTGTGATTACCAGCTCTTTAATTGAATGATTAAATTGAAGTGACATTTGAATATAGCATGGATTGATACGGTCCCCTGGGATATCATTAACTCCTGCACCATTCACAGCACCCGCAGGGAGGATGGGATGACCCTTCCATGATGATAACACAGCAATTATTAACCAGTCCCCAGCATGTAATGTGTTGCCTCAAATCAAGATCATTTAATTATGATGACCCTAGACCCTGGACATGCACAGTTATCTCTGAAGTGAAGAACATGGGGAAGAGCCACATGCTGTGATTAAGGTGTTGGACCAAAAGTACTTTGTGTGGTGAATAATTTATTCATATTTTCACAGTGAGATGGGGCCAAAATGAAGTCTTTCAGATTACTCAATTTTATTTTAAAAAAGAAACCCGCTTCCACATGTTCTGAAGAGATTATATGGGTTTCATACATAACTGTCATACTCCCACACGCCCAGGTTGAAGCAAATCCTCCCATTCTGTCTGAACTTGTTAGATATTAAAAACATGTCAAACCAGAGCTCATTCATCATGTTAGTGTACGTTCCATACAGGTAGAGAAAACCACACCTACAGACCAAACAATAATTGAAACCTATGCAGTTAGCCTCTGTGTAGAGGAGAAAGCAGGGAAAATGGGGACTGACAACCGATTCCTGAGCCGAGAGATTATTTCTTCTCCTTCTCATCTAGTCTTTCAATACAGTTCTTTTATATTTTGAGGTACCTTTAACCACAGGAGATTACTACTTCTAAGAGTAAAGCCTGAGGTTGCACCACTTTTTCATCTTTTTCTAGAGGGCCAGATGTGGCGCTTGAAGTTTCTTTGATGTGAACTAGTCGGGGTTCCAGAAGGTGAAACTCAAGGTCACACAGAGGAATTGGTGATTATAACTCCAGCAGGTTAAAAAGAAGATTTTAAAAGTCAAGGCCTTTGATATAACACCATGCATGGATTTATCGTGCTGCTCTGGAACAGGCTTTGACTAATTAGAGTACAGAAGTAATGTCTTTTTTGAGGGTGGTCAGTCTTGTCTTAAATATTTGCTCTTCGTTGCTGCGTTCATTGGTGCCAAGAATGCTACAATGCTCGATGGACCACAGAAATCAAAGGAGCATAACAAGCACATGTCCAATTCACAGAGCAAAACACAGCTGTCAGATTCATTGTTATTTCACATTCTGATATTTTGAGGAACCCAAACAACACAAGAGCCAAATCTATAAATAATGTGGGGGAGGGGGGGAATACAGATTATTTCAGGGCTGTTCACTTGATTTTTGCTAAATTCATTTGATGAAGCTTTCAGTCTATGCCAACAATATTTGTTTGCCTCTCAGTGCTGGCATCAAAGCAACAACCCTTATCGTCATGTCATACACTGACTGCCATCATGCATTTACATAACTGACAGCTTGCCATTTGGTTTCCAGAACAATAGGAAAAGAATGAACTGACTACTTAAATTGTTTCATAACTTTTGCTTAAGATGATCGAGATTTGTAGCTGGCTGACCAGCAGCAATGAAAAGATATCTCAATTATAATTGCATAAAATAGAGTCATGCTTTCCATTCACACTAGAGCCAGGTCCAAAATCAGTGGCCGAATCTTTTGGGGGCTGCACTCAAAGGCACGTAATTGCCTGTGACACACTGTCACCTTTCAAAAGCTCCATCAAATGCGCCTTCATTTCCTGGCTACCACCACCAGGTGGATCCTTTGTGGCCCAACCAATCCTGAGATTCCTTGTGTTGACAAAAATGAAAATAATGTGTCAGCAAACCACCAGTATAACACTTGTAAGGTACGTTTAAGTGGTGTTTAATAACTAAATGGTACAACAAGTTACATGTTAAGGTTGCAAGGTGACAGGAGTGACAATTTATGATGCAGTCGTAAGGATGAGCACAGCTGGTGACGCACGGTGGAAATCCGTCTGACAGACTATCTCATTTTGATTTGGCCTTTGCGTAGATTGGGTCCTCCAAAGGATGCAGTCCTTGAACTGGGACACAGCTTATGTCCTCTTTATTTTTAGCCTTTGTGATTCAGTTCCCATTATCTCCATTCATCAGGGGTTGCAGCTGGGAAGTTGTAATGGAAATACGATGGACCAGCTGTTGTGGTTTCTTTCCATCGACCACACTTACATTTTGGGTGTGATACAACTGAATGGGTGTGAAAATGTGGACAAATACATAACTTTTGGTTTTCTAATTTCACTGCTGGTTTCCACGCTTAAATTGTTGTGTACAGGCTGCTAGATTTTTCCCCTGATGAGATGCTATGTTGTGAAATACAAGCACAAACATAAGGGAAATGTCAGAGGCTGTAAAGTCAGAACATTTTTTTTATTGAATGATGATAAGAGAAATGTTATTTTGTATCTGCTCTTTCCAATAGTTTGTTGCCGCTACCGAGTGAAATATTCACACATACTTTTATGGCTGCATCAATGAAAATAAATGGATTTTTTCTCGATGTCTGGTGCATTACTTTTAGACAGTCCATATCAGGCTGAATCAAAATTTGATATATAAATATCCACCATCAACTGCATCTGTCTGTCTTTCTGTCCCCCTCTCTGGTCCTCACCCGTCATGTGTGACCCTTTGGCTGTACGCCACGGAGCCTCTCTGTGTAGCTGTCCCTCGCCTCTCTCTGCCTATGTCCGTCTGTCTGTATGACACAGTCTGTCAGCTGGTCAGTGCCTTAATGGCAGCCCCTGTCACATCAGTCTTGGTTTAACTTATTGGGTCCCTCTCCATCTGTCAACTGGTTGTTGTCATCAGCAACTGCCTTCTGGGAATCTTGACCATTTCTCTGACCTGTCTTTGAATAACTCACACTGTTGCACTTTCTCCCAAGGACAGGCTTGACATGTGATTGTGATGCTCTCAAAAATTGTGTTACTGCTCTGGAACAGTGAGAACAGTAGAGGTCTCATAGGGAAATGGTTTCTCACAATTTCAGAAATTACATAAACACACCACGACGTCTGTGTGGCATTTTCATTACTTTAATTGATGGAAACACATCCATGTGAATCTAATTAAAAAGCACAAGATTTTCCTGCCTGTCATAATATTTTTCACATCCGTATGCTCTTAAAAATACAATTTCACATCATGGCAATAATGCCTGAAGGCAAAGGATGTTATTCTTGCAGCACGTCATTGACAACAGCTTGTGAGTACAGTATGACGGCCTTCTCTTTCAGGCGATTAACTCTCCTGACAGTAATCTGAAATCAGCAGGTATGTTCCATCTGCAGCCTCTAATTTCACTGGTCTACATTACCTTTGCTGTAGTTTCACCATGGTCACTCTAATTAAATCTTGAACAAGAATTTCATTTCAGAGTGAAAAAAGGCTTAAAGTTCTTTTTCAGCTCAACATCCTGTTCCTATTGTTCCACTATTTCACTCTCAGTTGGTGAGCCACAGCAGAGTGTACCACTGACATCGTGGGGAAATGTTTCAGCTGCCAACAGCAAAATATAGTTTATATAATATCTGTTAAGCAATGCAGTTTTAAATCTATAACTGTATTGCTTAAATTGAACAGATATGGTTTCATCCTCATTTTGACTCCACTGTCACATATAGGCTTTTCCAAAAACAATTGACTCCAAGAAGTCTTAATGTGACTTGATTCGGATAATGATCCAACCCTGATTGGGACCAATGTGTCACAATGCAGTTCAAAATAAGTCCTGAGTGTGAGGAGTAAAATGGTGCATTTTTCCTGTCAGGTTTAATGGTGCCAGGTTTTTAGTGAATATGAACAAAGTAAATCAACACTTCTTCTTCTTCTTCTTCACTCATGCATCTTTAAATACTTGTGTGGTTTGTTTGTCTGTGTGCTTCATTTCATTTTACTGGCATTTTATCACAGGTAAAATGGTGATTTTCTGTCATGAAAAACAAACAAACAAAACTTTTATAATGAATGCAAATTATTTTATTGTGAAGAAATACAGGGTTTTCTTTACCTTGTTGATTTCCCCCTCAAAACACTCTTTCTGCTCTCTGTTTACTTCCCTCTTTGTCCTGATTATGGCCATTTGCACCTATTCTTTTACTCTCCCATTTCACCTTGTGTAAGGCCTGTGATTCAAAGTATATAATGATGTTGTGGTTGAATTATGAGCATGAATTAAGCTATAAACCATGCACTCGCCAGTGAATAGGCCCCTTAAATCATCAGAAGAAATGCTAACTGCTGTGCATTCTGTTGCAGTGACTTCAGGACCTTAATTTCATGAATGCAGTCGCTTGCCTCTCATCAATATCACATAGGCCAAGACGTGATAAGCTATGTGGAACCATAATTTGAAAGGCTCTGCAATCCTCATTAAGACCTGAGAGGGAAATTGTTTTTGTCAGCATGAGAGGAAATAACCTAAGCTCTCTACTAAATGTGCTGTAATATTGTAATGGAATGTATGCGGCAAGAGTGCATTTCTGGTATGCAGCAAAAGAGATGGATGTGATATAGCGGGAGTGAGAGAAACACTATACTGACCTTGATCATACCGTGTGGTGGTTGTTGTTGTTCCCATCCCTGTAAATGCAGCTGGACATGCGTCAAGGTCCTGTTGAACTAATTTCAAGTTCAGAAGAAAATAAAAGGGTGTTGTTGTGTGCTAATCTGGAAATGTGAATGGTATAAGTTTATCCTATAGCTATAAATGAAAGCATTTAACAATTCTATGTTAAGATGCTAACACAAGTGCACAAAAGACTCATCATGTTCTCTACACTGTGTACTGTGTCACTGTGCCAGAAAGAAAAGCATAGATGTCCAGAAGTGTTTATTCTTTAAACAAGACTTCCTAATTGGTTATTACTCTCACATACCTGTGTTAATTGATTTTTGCCTATCACGGGGGAAAGTGTTTGGCAGCCTCGAGTATACGTTTTCCAACATCTCCTGACATATTTGGATGATTATTTATTGAAACAATTTGTATGGAGCACCCTGCTGGGAAGTGGCCACAAACAGGCTAAGGCAACAAATCTATAGGGGCAAAGAATTTATACACTCACACAGATATCCATTCATCAAGCTGTCGCGGAGGGAGTAAACAACAAAGCTGCACACCTCCTGGGCTGTCCTCGCTGAGGTCTGCTGGGCGGTTGCAGATGACAGTGGGGGCAAACCATTATGTCCCTGCATGCTCCCTGTCACGGAGAAAGTGACAGCACCCCAGGGTTTCCTTGCCATCGGTGCACTTTCATATAACCTGGGTAAGGCAGCTGGCGCAAGTCAGCTTGGTTATGCATTCGCTTTGCTCAAACTCTGTGAATGAGTGCTTTGTCCGTCCTTTATCACATGCTGTTCGGCTAAAAACAGTGTTTATTGTGAAAGTTAAAAGCCACACTCTCCGTGTCATTTCTCCATGTCTCCAATGTGAATTCGTGTCAGATGTCTGACCGTTACAATATGTGGCTGATTAGAGTTCCTGTTTTTCATTGCACCAGGCTAAGTCACTGATCAAACAACTAGGCTGCTAAAAATGGGCCTCAAATGTTTTGGATTTCTTATTGTCCCCTAAATGTGTCATCATATAGTGGTCTTGCGATTATGTTTTTAGTTTGAGGCAACTTTTTATTCATAGAACTTTTCATCACTGTGCATTGCTCTGAACCATTTTCCTAAATTGTCTTGTATCTGCAGTTTGATTCTCAGAATAATTCCAACTCCTACTGTATGACAATGTTTAAATTCTGAAACCACTGCTGCTGTGATATACACAGATAATCGCCACATCTATTCAACCAGTAAAGGACCAAAAATATTCACACTTTGTATAAGGACTGAACACATTCTAACATCTGAATGAATGATTGTGAGCAGAAAAAAAAACCAACCTGTTACATTTTACATGAAGAATATCAAGTTTTGAATGTGAAGGAAAAAAAAACCCTTAATATTAATAATGTCTGGTATTTGTGTTGTCACAATGCAGTTTGCTTTTTTACATGAAGCAAATTCATGTGCACATAATTGTGACAGTATCATCAGGTGTATTATACACTGCCAGTCATGAGTGGGAGAGATTTGTTGTGAGAAAACAGATAAAATGTTGTTCGAATAAAAACTTGAATACACACCATGATGCTACTCATATTTTGCTGCAATCTTTTTCTTTCTTTCTTTCCTTTTTTTTCCTTGCAGCAGTAAATGCTGAAATGTGACGAGAAAAGTATGACACTTTAAAAATCATATAAACAACAGAGGGCAGAGAAGCCGAGAGGCTGTGGCTCCAAATGTAATAACCTTATACTATAATTGATACAGTATGTGTGAGAGCCGATAGGAGATGTATGTGCTTTGATTTTCCCCGTATATGCTGAGGCTAAAATAAATGTTCAACATACAAACAGTTTAGATTTATGAACAAATTCTTCCAATTATATTTAATTTAACATCATAGTTGGTGTGTAAACATAATGAACATGACCACGCATTTAAATCTAAAAACTGAGGATGAGGACTGAGTGTAGAGCATGATCATTACATCCCACTGACAGCCTTGGGCTTCCTGAAAAGCCTTTAGAGACAACTGTCTTGCGTGGCATTTGAATGTGCTTATTTTTCTGTGCACAGGGAGACGAACATTTCAAGGAAACAAATTCCAGTTGGTGAAGAATCCAAGGACGGAAGCAAATATAAAAGCAATAAAAGATATCCAGGAGATAGCAGCTATCTGCAGTCATCACATGCATCATGCTTTTGTCCTTGAGACATTTTCTCTCCCCACCCTTCTTCTAATACTTAGCCTATCATATGAAAAAAATGTGATTAAAACTGTTCAGCAGCTGAAAAACTACAGCTATTTTCCCAAAGCCATTATTTTTGGAGGTTGTAAATGTGTCTGCCTGGCTTTCTACAAGAGGATTGCATCCTCACCTCCCTGTTTTATTTCTTGGTTCGTCCATTTTTACAGGGGCCCATCGGAAAACCCTCGGTCACTGCTTCATCATCCAAGCACAAATTCTTCTTCACAATCAAAATAATGTAATACAACATAATAAAAAACAGAATTTAGAATACATTCAGTGTGAAACAAACAAACAAAAACAACAACAACAACAAAAACTCACTAGCATCCACAGAATCCAGTTTTCATAACATGTCAAACAGGGACAAATACAGAAGCTCTCACATAATATCTCATAATATCATTCCGGATATGAAAAACTGAGTGTGTGTGTGTGTGTGTGTGTGTGTGTGTGTGTGTGTGTGTGTGTGTGTGTGTGTGTGTGTGTGTGTGTGTGTGTGTGTGTGTGTGTGTGTTTGTGTGAAAACAGTGGGTTTACCTGCTTTTCACTTTCATTTGGCAGAAAGTTATTACAGTCAGGAGAAGCATCTTTTTGTTCACCCGTGGAGCAAAAGGTACAGAATTTGGCTTCACATGGACAACATAAATAGGTGTGTGTATATATTTATTTATCTATAAACTCATACACAGACAGCCCTACATTCTGCAGTCAACATCTCCTCGGTGTCATTTAATCTATTAATCCTGTTGCTGCAGTTAAATTCAGAACTGACTGCCAAGGTGTGAAGAGAGAATGTCTCTGGAGAGGTTACAGAGTTCATAGCTCATTACTAAATGTAGATTGTAACATGACCATTTTTGGGGGTGTCTTTTTTTATGATACTTGGGTTATAAGATTCATTTTACTTTGCTCTTCTAAAATAAAAGTGATCATTTTACAGAGATGTAATTCCCTTGCCGTATTGCCTGATTTGTATCCATTTCGTTGGGAAATGACATCAGAGAAACATCTGCTTGCCAGTCAGTTAGTCTACACTCGCTCACAGACACAAAAGGGCAAAAAAAAAAAAAAAAAAAAATCAATGATCAATGTACTTTGCATTTCTTTTATCATAACTTTGCCTGGAAACCGCCAACGAGACGAGTCTGAGGATTCTCATCTCTCCAAGCAGCAGTAAAACATTCAGAGGAACGCGTCATGTGCAGAGACTGAATGTCGGACATCCACGCCACCAGAGAGGAGGAGAGGAAGAAGAAGAGAAGAGAGAAGAGGTTGCAGGGGGAAAAAAGAAAAAGAATGAGCTTAAGAGTACAGTGGAGGGATAGAGTGAGAAAATGATGGATGGAGGGAAGAAGGATAAAATGGAGGGAAACGTTGAGGAAGAGAGGAATGGTGGGAGACAGAAATGGATGGAGTGGGTGTAGAATCAGGGACAGAAAGAGGGAGGAAAGATAAAGGGAATAAAAGACCAAGAGATGAATGGTGTGATGGTGCCGTTGCCTTCCTGGCCTTAAGCTTTTATGATTGATGGCATGTTTTTTCTTTTTCTTTTTTATCTTTTCTTGTGTGCCATGTTTGACCATCCACTGCAGGGTTGTGTTTAGGAACCACTCCAGGACAGTACAGATGGCTGGGCAGTGGTTGAGAGAGGGGGAGAAAAAAAAAATTGGGACAAACGGTGAAACCAAATTTGGGATAAAATTAAAAACTAATGAAGTTGTCCTGCTGTTGTTTTCTGTACTCCAACAGTTTAATGCACAACACTGTGTGTGTCCTCAGATCTGAAACCTAAGCAAAGTGCTCACTTCCCACCACTTAGGGGAAATTGAGAAGTTTCCCTGTCATGTTAGGTAACGTTACAAAGTGGATTATTGCCCCTGCACCCGGGGAGAAAATCCTATTTAAGCCACTATCTGTTTATAGAATGCAGCAGCAGAGACAATGGGGAGAGTCATGGTGTCATCAAAGTCAAACCCAGTAAGGTGAGCTGAAAAAGTGAACCATTTATCAGCACCAGGAGGATCAGAAACTATAATACAATTCAACCACCAAATATTTTTTAAGCTATGATCCTTATTATGTCTAATATCAAGACTTAAATTTCTTCATACCTTGACCATGATGTGATAATCATGATCAAAACAGGACTTGGACTCACATCTAATTATTTACACCATTATGTCATCCCTTGTACCAAGTTAATGAAAATGTCCAGGCTTCTTCCTCCCTGAGGCCACAGCTGGTAAAGGCTCAGAGGAGAATCTGCATTTAAAAAAATGTCATTTGTCAACCCCATAATGTCCCATGTCCAGGATCTGCTGATTGTGCAGATTGTCACCAGACATCAAACCCCACTGTTTATTTTCCTGCAGCCATGCATGTCATTGCCCCTATAGTACTATTGCTCCAGTGCTGCAGCATTGATCGCATCTGTTTTCCTTTTACTTTCCGTGACTTTATATTATTTCTCACTTATGAGCCAGAGGTTTGACACCAAAATCAAACATTTAGCCCAGGTTTATAGCCTAGTAAAATGTGACAGAGATATATCAGCTTGACTTCAAGAAGGCAGGAAGTGAACACAAAAAGACATAGTAGACCAAGCTGCTGGTAAAAGTGGTAATTCCATGGGTATTCTTCATTGTGCCTGTAAGTTTTCCACTAAAGTTTGGCTCTTTATTCCACTGTGAAATATTTTACACCGTTAACAGACGTTACCTTTATTAAACCAGACGACACAAAGCAGTCAAGTAATTGTAGTTTCTCATATGCACGCTAGACACAGATTTGTCTTGGGTGACATAAGGTGCTTTGAATTTGTGTTTAACTATTCAGACTGCCATGAGTGTGTCCTAGTGACATTTTCTCTGCTTAGAATATTTAAGTTAAATCCTTGTCTAGATAAAAGATATATCGCAAAGAATCTTTGCCCATAGGACAGACTATGAAGGTGAAGAGCTGTTGAGGAAATGCATCTTGGGAGATTCTTTTTTCTTTTTTGCAGACAGAGAGTTTCAGCAAACGTTGAATAGCGTGGATTTAGTGAAGTGCTGCAGATTAGATTGTGTGAGGAGGACGCTGTATCTAGCTCAGCTTTACCTCAGATGTGTTTGCGTCACCCGCTCATTAAAGTAAAGCTATTAGGCAATTACATGAAGAGGTTTCAGAGCTGTAATTGATTTTCTCTCTCAAAAATACTTTTAATCGATGGAACAGGTTTTCACCATGTTGTCGGAATCATTGCCGGGACACATGTCTACATCATTGTCAATCTTGTTCATCACACCCTGTGAGAAATTGCACTAATTTGACAATGTCTTGAGACATTTTCACCTGCTCCTAATGGCTAATCAATCTAATTGTTGTAACAGTCTTGTCTGCACATGTTCTGTAAAGGTCTGGAACTGCTGCACAATTATTCTAAAGTTTGATACACCTCTTTTCCAGAAACTTTTTTTTTCTCAAAGTCGTGACATTGCAGTATATATATTTCAAATTAGAACATTTTATTTTGGAAAGTGTCAGTGGAGCTTTAGGCCTGTGTGATAATGGAGGGTAGTTCCCCGTGTGCATTCTGAGTGATTTAAAAAATGTATGGAGGTTTTCCTGGAGGTGCTGAAAAGTGTCAAACACAGCTTCCAACTAAAAAAAGGTTTGCCAGTACTAAGCTACATTGGGATAAGATCTTTTTTCAAGATTTCCCTTAAGTTGGAAAGGCTTGCTGCTGGTTTGGGCCACAAGTGATTAGGCTACCTTGCAGTTTTCTACGTATCACTGAGCAAATCATTATAAAAGAGATTTGTGTTTTTAAACAAAGCTGTCACAGTGTCGTCGCCCCCCCCCCCTATTTTTTTTATTTTTTATTATCTGTTTCATTTATCAAGGGAAAAGTAATGCTTCCTTTTTGAGGAGCTACTTGTCCAATCACACACTGTTACACACATTTACACCTGCAAAGCTGCCTGTTCACTCTTCCCTGGTGAACACTGAGCAGCTACACTGGACCAGTGGGGGGTTAGAGGCCTTGTTCAGGTGTCCCTCAATGGAGCTAATGAGGAAGTGCCAGTGGTGCTGCTCTTTCACTCTAGACACTCAGGTTAAATATGAATCAGCCTTAGTGGTGCCTGAGACACACCCTCTGTCCCCTGCTCTGTATATAAAGGGAACTTTGGCCTGAATGTCCATTATCAGATGTCTTACTTTCCATAAAGAGACAGTGGGAATGCATGCATGTGCATGCAGGATGGATGAAAGCAGAAAGGCAGATGGCATGAGAAAGCCAGGAGTCTCTGGGCTCTTGTGAGATTGCTTTAGACATCCTAAAATCAGAGCGAAATGAGACAAATTGTGTTTCCAGCAGAGGTTAAAGCCACAGGCTTCTGAATCAATCTAATTGAGGGAAAGGGTCTTTGCCTCAGAGTCCTAGAGCACTTTTTAAACATCGCTCCAGTGCCAGCATTAAGGAGAGTGCTTCCTGTATAGTCTTTCCTCAAACCAATCCACTCCACCAAATCCCTAAGCTATGGCGATGAACTGGATTCATGTGGGCTTTATAATGAAAGGTCACAATATTTTCAGACTGGGGGAAGAGGTAAGGCTCAGTTATGTCAAATTATGTTGTGGCCTTTGGCGGGCCAAAATAAAATTATATGGAGGTGAGGCCTGGTGTGTTGGCGGCTTGTGCTTTGAAATTTAGATAAATCTGTGCAAAGAGTTGTTTGTGTTCAGGAAACCAAAATGAACGGAGACTTTCCAGAAAATACTGTATTTCTGATTGCAAAGATGATTATTCCTGTAAAAACTGTTTGGCAGCCATATTTCCTTCGTGAAAATACAAAGTGGCAAATGCTGTATTTCTGTATCTTATCATTTATCACTTATTGTCAACACAGTATCTTTGTGGAAAATACATTCACATAGTTTTCAGAGTACCTGAGCTGAGCGGCTATCATGAGCAGATAAAAAATTATCAAGAAATCTTAAGTCTCTTTGAAGCAGTGCGGGTGATATCTACTGGGAAGGTCCGTACTGATTCCCGAGATTGATGCCAAAGTAAAAGATATCATCCTCAAAGGGCAACCTTCAAAGGGCGATCCTTACATGTAATTGCCCATCCTCCTCATGGTGGGACTGAGAAAAGACTGTTTGCAAGGTAGTTTTATCTGGTTTTGTATCAGTCATCAGTCAGATCATAGAGACCCATTTCACTCACATCTTGGCATTTTTAATGATTAGAGGATAAATTAAACATTAATTATAGCATTGATTCATCCATGATGAATTATGCTTCTCTTAAGAGGTTCAACAAATGTTGTTGAAAGTTTCCTGATGAAGCTGGGGGCCAAACCTGCATTGTTAGCACATTTTAAATCAGTCCCAGTATATTTTCTGTACCTCCTTGAACTCAAGCACTGCTGGAGCCTGTACATTGCTGTCCAATGTATATTGCATAAGTGAATATATTTTAAAGCACATGGACATAAATGATTTAAAGTACTGAGTACATACTGTAAGGGGACGTAGAGAAACTCAAAATGTTGGTAGTTTTTTTTTATTTTTTTTTTATTTTATCTGTTTTGTTGCTTTCTAAGAAATATTATTTAATCTGAACTATGGGCTCTTTGAGTTGATATGATAAATAGACTCAGACTCGAAATACAACACCACCATAGTCTGATAGAGATGGAATCATTGCAGGCATTAAGCCTTGTCAACACCAAATGGCTGCAATTGTTTTTCTTCCACTCTCACTCCTGTGTGGACTGCTTGAGCCAGAAGCCTATTGGATTTCTTTATTTTTTGATGGACGAAAGTGACCAGAAAATAGAAAACAAATAGAAAAATCAACCTGCGCTAGCTGTGTGCTCTCAAATACACAACAGAAATATGGCTGAACAGTGTGACAGGAATGGGTGTTAACCCCAATCTCAAGAACCATCTGATACTCTTATGTAACACCTTTAAACTTCCAAATCATCACCCCCAAGTGGTTTTGATTTGAAAGTGTAGATTTCATAATAAATGCAAAATGCAGGTGAACAGTAACTGCACCTGCCCTATATAGGTGCAGACGCCCCAGAAACACAACTCTCTCTCTCTCTCTGACTCGCAGCCTAATTTATTTGGCATCTTCTGCTGCACCCCCACTTCTCCTCTTGTCAGGTGACATTCGCTTGTGGCCTCACAGTTGTCACAGTATACAATAAAAAAAACTTTGAGGAAGAAAAAATACCTGGACCTTTATGACCCACAGTCCCCGCATTACAAAGCTAATACTAGAAATGCCATTGGCTAGTGAGGCATAGCTGAGAGATTGGCTCTGCAGGTGAGTAGCACACAATAGATTTCTGAAAAGACTGCAAAGGCCTGTTTGTACGAGGGGTATCAAATGGTGGGAGACAGTGCTAGCACAGCACACATTCATCCAGGCTCTGTCATTTCTCTCTTCTGCCCTGAAATCTCTCTGGGAAAAAAGTTAGTCTTTAACTTTTCTCTGAAACAGCTCATACAGTTAGCATGTTAGCATACAGTTAGTGATAAGCTGTATTCATATCCACAGAATTTCTGCCGAGGTTAAATAAATTGGAAACTGATCCATACAGATTGTTCTTAAAATTTGTATAGACATGTGAGTCCTTTAGGATTTATGTCAGTACTTTTAAAACCCAAAAAGGGTTACGATTAGCATTAGTGTTAACCCCATGACCATCTTTTTGAACATTTGCTGAGTTATGTCAAATTATATATACATATAAATCAACCAACTAGCCAACTATTTAAGGAGTGCTGAGACCAGGCCACATAATAAGCTCACATGTCAGTGATGTATTTTGTAAGCCATGTTAACAGGTTAGAGCAGCCACCTGCATTAGATGTGCATTTACTGGTGGCTCAAGCTTCACTGCAGCCATTGTGCCATCAAGAGTTTCTGGCTTGAGGCACCTGGTTCCTGAAAACTATACTATCGTTGTATCTGAATATGACATAGAGATGAAAAATAATAAACTTTTCTCACCATTTTAGAAATTGCGTGCAATTGAAATGGAGAAAATGTAGGCCACATATGCATTATATAGTCAGAGCAGGAACCCCATGTAGGTTATAATTATGTCAATAAATTGACAGAACATAAGGTGAAGGTCAGCAGTTTCCCAGTGCACTCGTTCCCTCTCCCTCTCTCTCTTTTTCTACCTCAATAAACTAAATATAAATTCAATTTTTAATGACATGATATCAAACATTCTATTATTGATGGCCATTATCAAAAGCAAACTCAGTGTTGAAAGATAGAGCTGGCAGTAGCAGTGCTGCAGAAACAACACTCACAGTGTACACACACACGCACACACACACACACACACACACCAGCTAGCAGGGTAGCTGTCACGCACAGGTGAAGTGAGCAGTGTGGCCTTGGCCTTAGGGAGAGAAGATAGATGCTGTACTGATCGGAGCGATAAGCCACATGTTTTGTTTAAAAATCAGTATCACCAGTGACACAAATCTACCCGCAGCTTATGGCAAGTTTTAATCCTGAGAGGTAAAACACAGTATCAGTGTCATGACATCTTTGCAGTCACTAGAGTCATAATTGATTCCAGGTTCAACAGTTCAGGTTTCAGCATAGTCTGGATAAGCCTCAATAAACTGCAGAACACACATAGTCACGTGTAGTCACATTTCTGTCCACCCACCAAACCATTACATCTAGTTCACTAGCAAGGCCCACACCACAACAATGTGCCGTTAAATGTTTTAATGGATGGAATGAAAATGTCAAGGATGGATGAATTGATATTGTAGGCTCCGGAGTGGTAAAGGTGAAGGGAGGATGTCATCTGCGCTGCTGGTCTGGGAGGATGAACTGGAGACCGGCGGGGGGAGACTCAGAGTGGGGATTCTCTGAGTCTCGGCGTGGTTCTGGATTCATGCCCCCTAGACGGTACCTTGGAGGAGACCTGGAAGGGGATGCACTGGTTAAATAGAGAGGGATGGGGGAAGGGAGGGAAGGATGGAGGGATGAGAGTGTGGACTATCTGAGAGAAGGACGTGGTTAGGAGGTGCCTCGATAAGGGGAAGAAGGGAGGGTGGGTTGAGAAATCTGAGGCAAATGGAGGAAGAAGGGGTTGACCAGGTATTTGAAGGCGTGACTAGTGATTAGAGGTGTGGTTGAGGCGTGGCCCTGCTCCCAAACATAAATTTACCAGTTAACTCCATCAGTGGAAGGCCTAACTAGGGCAGGTGTTTTTTTGTTGTTGTCGTTCCTTTCATCATGTTTAGCCTCGAAATGACTGAATATATCATAGAAGCTGACAAAAGCCATTGTTGTTTTAGTTTTCATGAGAATCTTCACTTTATTCATTGACCTATTTATATCAGCAGCCACACTCACTCTGCTCCACTACAAAGTCAGAGCAGGTTTTTACAACCTGACTAGATATCAAAGCTATTGGCCCTGGCAATGGTTGACATGGAGACTTTAATTAATTAATTTTATCTAATAAACAAAAGATGGTTTGAAGTAGGTGTATATTTTAACACATTGCTTTTGTTTACAAGTAGTAAAAAAAAAAATAAAAAAAAAAGAAAAGAAAGAAAAAAGTAGGCCATGTTCTGCAAAATGGATTGCACTTAAAGCACTACATGTGTTTGGAGTCAGAGTTTTAAAACTATGCAAGACTTTATGGCTTTTTTTTAAGGCACCAAGGGAATTTCCCTTCTCACTGAAAATGTCACCCCATATTTTACTGAACATGTCATGTTTGATTCCTTATAGGTTCACACTCTGGCTAAACCACTCTCCACCTGTCTTGTAAAAACTACTCAAAAACATTGACTATTTTGTTGTGCCACCCCTAAGTTACAACAAAACATGAATCATCACTTTGCTTTTACTATGTTTTATGCACAAACTTAAGGTGTTTGACTTTCCTCATTTTTCCCTTGATAGCAAAGCTAGATGCAGATTGCTTTGGACATGATATGCACCGCATTATTCTTTTTAATTAGGGGGCTGATGTTTATAAGCCCCAAACAGTAACTCTAGATAAGAGTGGATTCGTGTCCAGTTAATCAAAATCCTGTTGGCAGATAATGGCTGCCAGGGGCTCCACCAGGTTTGCAAAAAATTTAATTAGGAAAGCCATGAATCTCTACAATGCTTGCTCAAGGGTGAAAAGGGACTGAACGCAACACTGCGTTTGTGGTTGTCTGGTTTAAAAGCTAAAAGGTCTTCTTTTGAAGGGAGGGGAGGTCCTTTTTTATTTTATTTCATGCATGTATTTGTTTGTTCTCTCTCTCTCTCTCTCTCTCTCTCTCTTTTTTTTTTTTTTTAGCAATAGTGCGACACCACATTCGGAACATCCAATATGTAGAGCTGCCATGTGTGCACCAGAGCATGAATTAGTTTTCTGTCATCACTGGATAATTATCTCTGGTAGTGCATGTTTGGACTAAGACTCTGACACACAGTAGGTAAAGTTAAAATGAGTTTTACTAAATCTTGGTTTGAAGCAGAGATCAGCAACAGGCAGTGAATCAGGGGAAGGAGGCAAGTAAATCCGAAAAGGGAGCTGGCAAGCAAGGTTATTTAAAAAGAGACAGAAATACACAGGAAACTGGAAGGTGAGTGGACAAGATCAGGGCCTGGAAAGGTATATGGCTACAGGGGCAAAATAAACAACCTGGCAGTGACAAGGTGGAGGGCTGATCTATAAACTAAGAGACTAATGAGGGAACGCGGAGCAGGTGATCATAGATATACTGTATAAGAAGACTAGATGACTCACCCAGCGCTGCTGCCCAATGACACGGCGTCGGTACATGGCTGCCATCTTGGCTCAGTCAACTCACTCTCTCAGAGCATTATTTTGATGGTGCATGTCTGATAATCAGAATTTGCTTAGTTTTTGACCAATGTTCAAACAATTTGGGTTGCAGGTGACCAGGTGGGTGTGGGGTGCTGGTGAAGTGGAGAGGCTGGAAAAATACTGGAGACAACTGATGGACAGGGAGGAAATAACAGGTCTGGAAAGTCCCACAAAAATATAAGGGCCACGAAGAAATGACAGTGTGGGATTTAAGGGCTGTGACGGAGATCCAGAGGGTGTGTCGTCAAGACACAACTTTGAAGAGCAAAGTAAACCTGTGAGGAGTCTATCACAGAAGTAAGCTGAATGTTTGTGTTAACATAAGTCTTATATCTTGTGACGGCAATCACTTTTATAGAGTGTTTGGTCTGAAACGCGGGTCTGTCAGTCACTCTGCTCTGCTGTAAGCCGAGGAGAAAACTTTCCTTATATCCTACAACCTTTATCCAATGAGGAGAGAGAACGGCATAAAGGGGCGGTCCTCAGTATGTGTGCAGCCAAGGGATGCATGTGAATGTGGTGACGTAGGGACGAGGGCGGGGACTGCTAACTCCATAACGTTAGCCAAAACGACTGGATCGCTTACTTCTGCTTTAAGCTACATTTTGAAGTCAAGGTTGTTTGAACTCAGTAGTTTAATGACAAATAGCTGACTGACCACAGGAAAGACAATACTGAAAAAACTAAATAGATAATAATAATAATAGGCTCATAATAGGCATGAGCATTTAAAATATTTAGCTTGAATCTTTTGTCCAAAATGTTACTTAGCAGCTGGATCTTATGGGAATGATAGTCCAGAGTAAAATAACAACTCTGATAATCCAGAGTATTAAATAAATGTATACAAGATGCCATCCAAACCCAAATGAATGCATATTTATTCTAATGAATTATTTGCCACTATTAGAGACACACGCATCACACCTAGGATACGGTCAGCTGAAGCAGGATGGTTTTAATAAACATTTATTTCAACTAAAAGTTTTCTGTTTTTTTCAACAGCCTGAATGCAGTCTGACATTTTCAATCCATTCAGTCTAAATTCTGCATGTGTACCTCTATTTCCCTGAAAACACAATTTAATTAGTGCCTGAGGGGGAAAAAAAGAAGCTTAAAATGTGTTCACATTTTACAAAATGTGATTAATATTTTCCTCATATATTATGTATTATTTCACCCACCCGCAACCCATCTGTTGTTAATCAGAATGACCTGACCCCATCCCGGGTTAGCCACAGCGCTAGTGTTGGTCACCAAAGACAGAAGGCCTCATCCTCTCGGGACAATGAATGTTGTAACAATATGAAAAGACACTAAGAGCCACATTCCCAGTCTGTTCCCCAGACTGCATTTTAATATTGGGATGTACTCGCATAACAGTGTAATTCTAAAAAGGAACTTAAAGAAACTGTGAATGGTCAGTTAAATATACTGCAGAGTACTGACCCATATTGAACCCAAAATTACCATGCTTTTGTTAGACTCTGCAAAGACTGCTCTGAGGGCTGCATGGGTGATTTTTAATCCCCTCTCAAGATTTATATGACACTGTGTATATGTGGCCCCGTGCAACTATTAAATTACAGGATGAAGTTTAGAGCATGAGTCATGGGTCTTCTTATGGATGGAGAAAAGAGGGGGCGGGAGCACAGAATTATTTTAGCTGGACACAGAGCACATATGGAGCCTACAATAAAAAGTAAAGGATGATCACAACATCGAAGATCTCACATGAATTATAATAAAAATGATATTGGAGAACCTCTCAGTGCTGTGTACATCATTTACCCTTTATTGTCTTGTTTCCTGTAACATTCACAAGTCAGATTTCTCACTAACATTATTGTCTCGTAGACGATGTCCTCTTGAAACCTTTATTAAACTTGCAATAATTCATCGCACAGACTGGAGGGGAAATATGGAGATTTTCCAACCGTGTTTTGCTCGACATCAAATGAGTTTTGGATTCAGATCTTTGCTTGCACCCAGCTGCCGTCCCGACAAGCAAATGGAAGCATAGTCCAAGCGAAGCCTAATGCACCATGGAGAGGACATTAGAAACACATATCCTGTTTTATTAATGTGGTCAATACAGTCCATTAGGCCAGGGATTTAAAAGCCACAGAGCTCTCTCACCTCCATTAATATTTTCCTCTGACCCACGCTAATCTTGTTTTTTTCCTTTTTGTTGTTGTTTTTTGTTGTAGTAAGAAGCCCAAGTTACTTTTCATATGCCCAAAAACTAATTACATACTGTTATGTACTGTATGTGAAAATTGTACTGTATAAAATTTGCAGGTTTTGACGGCATCCCTCAGTCTTCTGTAATGAGGTGTTTGGCTGCTTAGGTTTCTAATGTTTTAACAGATTTCATGTGTAGCTAAAGCAGAGGCACACGCAAGAATGATAGGAATAGTTACTGTACACCCAGAATAGTAGCTAAAGTGAAGGTTAAACCTTGACTTTTGTTGTTTAGAGAGGAGCAGAGCTGGATTGCCTGAAAAGGAATAAATGAGTTAGATAGTTGGTGGTGTTGGAGAGGGCAATGTCAACACATCAGTAATCAGCGACCCCAGTGTCTTTAAAGACCTCATTACTCAGAGTGAAAACATATGACAAGATCAATGATGTGACCCTAATGTGGCTCAGTTCAGTGAGAGAATGGAAAGGATGGAAAATCCACCGCACTTAGAAATTTGGTTGAAAAGAAATCCTGAGCGCCTATAGAGATGATAATGGGTAACAGTTCAGTGGATTTAGGTGGGTGGCCTACACATAACAATCCAATGTCATGCAGCATTATAACCACATGCCAGCTCTGTGCAAATTGAAACGTTGGCACTGTGAGACCACTGAGTCATTGTGATCTGCATTTTGATAGTTGCACAAAACGTGCCCCATAATCAGATGCTGTTAATTCCCAATTATAAGATGGTGGTCAAAATGCACATGATTATTATCCAAATAATGAACAACAATTAAATGACAAATTAGCAACAAATAATACAGACAAATCACTGGTAATTGGAAGTAAGTAAGGGGAAGTAAAGTGCTATCTGGCTAGAGGGCTAAATGAAATGCATGTGATGTATTGTTTATATGTGCATTCATGTTTGTTAAACGTGTTCCTATTAAATATATGCATTGTCAATATGTATTATTATTATTGTTATATCCATATTATGGACACCAGTACAAATGGGTTGAGTCATACTTTTGCAAAGATATGAAACATACTATCTACATCTGTGTCCAGTTTTGTGTGAAAAGTAGTTTTCACCCCTTTTTTTTATCTGCTATGAGATTACTGACCAGGCGCACCAGTATTTTCTGGCACCATTAGAGCATATCTGTGTCTGTGCACTATACAGCCAAGGTTGTCAAGTTATTTCCCTCTGTAGTCCCATTCATGGCTTGTGTCAGACCACTCCCTATGACAGTAATGGTTCTTTAAAAGCTTGGCCAAGGTGTATTCCCTTTGCTGTCTGACAAGGTTGAGCAACAATGGTCAGAGCCCAACTTGTCCCACACGTGCTCTCTGCACCTTTCTCGCTCACAAGAGTGCTCTTTCAGGTGTGTGGATGTGGAGTCTATCATGATTCACAGAGACATTATGCTGCACAAAGAGATTCATGGGTGCAGTGTCATGCCCTCATTCCAAGGATCTGTACCAGAGCAGTTAAAAGTGTTCCTTTTTCTTTTCTCCTGTATTGTATCCTGATTCCCAGGGTAGAGAGGGACAAGGCAGATTGCACAAAGAGATAAGACACAAAACCCTTTTATTCACCACTGGGTTTGAAACAGGGAAATTAATTCAGTCCTATTATCTGACTCTTTCTGGAGCCAGAGGACTAAAATTATGGGCTGAAATTTGAGGATCGTCTGCAGAGATTTTCTAAAATTGTGTCCTAATGCAGGTTCTGTATATCACTCAATTTCCATGCAGAACATGAAATTACAACTTCATTTAAAATTGAAGAGTTCATAACTGGTACAATAATGAATATATGTATCAGCCAAAATAATGTATTTATTCAGTCACAGAAAGTGGAAATTGGAATGGGGTTTGGGTTAGAAAGTATCACAAAACAAATGTAAACAAATAGAACTGTGGGGAGAAAAAACAATACCGGCTGCAGAGGTCCCTTCCTCCATGTTATTGTAAAACGGTGCCTTCTGTGTGCCTTCCCCGGCACAGATTCAGAGGTGGGTAAGGTTTGACCCCTAACAGTTTCCCACAAGGTTAGCATGCCCTCCCTACCATGTTCAAGTAGCCCCATACATCAGCGGTGACACTGGGAAAATTAATGTCACTGAGATCCAGAGCTCAGCAATGCCACTGATGGCATTTTGTTCACTGGCCTAACAGGAGGAGAGATCAGCTATAGATTCATCCTCAATAAAGCATAAATGTTCAAGTTAATATTAAAAGGAAACTAAGTATCATGTTTCATGCTGTCCCTTGAAAAGGGTTTTATCCAAAATGCTACATGCTCACACCCAGAGAAAGTTTCCCTAACATGGAATTGAACATATTTTTTATCAATGTTCAGCTGCTTCATTTTTTTTGGGCTTCTTTTCATTGCAGATGGCTTTGTAAAACAGTTAAACTAACAGTAATGGTGATGTAATCTTAAGAATGGACTTTTGCATATAAAGAACATTTTATATGAGGTTAGAATAACTGGAGTAATAAGATGAGCTGTTCTCAGCAAGAGGCCCCCTAGTTTAATTATGCGATCATTAATAACACATTATAGATCAGTCCTAGGGAACTAACAATTTATCATGTTAGTTGAAGGGTCACAAACATGAAGAAGTAATTAAAAACTAATGTTTAGTTAATGATCACTGCAATACTTGGAGTTCAACAGAATCGTGCCTTGCTGAGCCAGTTTCAGTCTGTCCATTTTGGCAAAGTATAACTAAGAACATGGGAAATGTTTAATATTCATCTCATCTCCAGATTGCAAATACCTCTGGGCTTTCATCATGTTTCAGTGGTCTCTTCAGGAGATTACCTTTTCCTACTATTACTGGATATTTACCTTTTCACTTACTTTGACATCCAGTTTTAATAGAAATTCATTGTCATATTTCATCTGCTAAACAATTATATATGTTTTTTTATCTGTAACTTCTGAACATTACATACCATCACAAACAGGCCAAGAGAGGACAGACAAGAATCATACCATTAGGTTAAAGGGGGAAGGGGAGTTGATGTCTACAGAGCAGTCTTGGAGATATACATGCTCACATGCCGATCAATGGTCAAAACTAAAAAAAAAAACAGCTAAAGTTGGCTGAGTTGTAAAAGCCAATAGTGGTAGTAAATGAAGAGCCATTTGGGAGCTGAAAGAGCTGGCTTTTATTGCTGGGCTGAGCCAAATTATCTGGCTCACTCGAAAGAGCCGGGATTCCCATCACTGGTTGGAAACTTCAACATCACAGACTTGATTAAACACTTGCAGAAACATCGTGGAAAGGACTATGCCAAATTTATACAGGCAGTGACTTTCAAGAAGAAAAGCAACAACAAACAATTAACGTTCACAAACTCCTTCCAAACAGCTACATAGCAAAGCTGATAACTGAAAAAAAATTCATTGTGCTGGATGACCAACCACTTTCTGTTGTTGACGAAGTGGATTTCTGATGCTTAACTGAACATTTGGAGCCTCGCTACATGTTGCCAAACCAGCATTTCATCTCCAGAACGGCTATCCCAAATAAGTACAAGCAAGCCTGCACATTCATTTCAAAATGTTTGGAAAACGTTGCCATGGCTAACTTCACAAATGACATCTGGAGCTTAGACTTGAGTCCAATGGCATTACCAAATCTGAGAGCACAGTGAATAGCCGAAAGTTTTACTTTGCAGAAAGCTGTGTTGCAGGCTAAGCAGTTTGATGGCTCAACGCAAAACAAAATCTATCGCTAGAGCAACAGGGGAGATGTTAAAGGCATGGAAAATTGAGAAGAAGACAGTCCATGTCATTGAGACAATGCCAGTAACATACTAAAAGCAATGGATTGCATCGGAGTTGTCTGTGTGGGATGCTTCGTGCACACCCTGCAATTTGCTGTGAACAACAAATGTCAAAGTGTAAAAGATACACTCTCTTTCTACACAAAAAATTGCGGGTCACTTCAAGCCCTCTTGCGTATTCACGCTCAGCATCAAAAAAGTGAAGCTAAATATGTTGGCCAGGCATCTGCGACAAGATGTGCGAACAAGGCAGGAACAGGAATCTTACATGATCAAGAGCCTTGCTGCAAAGAAACGGTCTGTTGTGCTTGTACACCGGAGTACAACCTGCCAGCCACATTGATTGCAAATCAGCAGGGGGGTACTGGAAGAGGCTGTCACAGCCCAAGCCGCTTTTGAGGAGTTGACAAGGGAAGGTAAGCTCTTCATCTGAGTCTACATCTGATGTCATCCCATTGTCAATGTCCTTAAATGCGTTCTCACTTGAGAAAACGGAGGCCGGTGAGGGAATTAGGACCATGAGAGGCATCCTCCTTGATGCTGTGAACAGACATTTCAGAGTTGTGGAGTCTGAGCCAGTATACTCAGTGTAACACCACTGGATCCAAGATGTAAAGAGTGAGAGCAAGTGGGAGAGAGAGAGAGAGAGAGAGAGAGAGAGATAAATGCAAACACAAACCCCACACCTGTCAGTGTGTATGTGTGGTGTGTGCAAGCCTTACTTTTCACATCTAATGATGTTTCATATCAAACATCGACCTTCAGAATGGGATTCATTCGCTTGACGTAAAAGGGTGGGCTAATTTTAAATGTTTCATAGGTGTATTTTTATCACTCTACTGTAGGTATACTTTACAAATGCAGCAATCTGAAGACACGCAAAGGCTGCATTCATGGTGGAGGTAAGGAAGATGGCAGAAGTGTGGAGGAGGACCACATCATTACACACAGAGCCAGCACAGGGGACATCAACTGAATCATCAGCCTTAGAGCCAACAAAGAGGAGTCCATGGGCGGAGGCTGCAAATAAGAGCAGATTTGTTTTTGATGAAATCCAGGAAGAGAGCACAATATATAACCTGGTCATGAGCTTCTTTGTCATCACAACCACCACAAGTACATACACTGCAGGCCTACCTAGACCAACTCTGGTTTCAAAAACTCCTGTTCTGGAAAGTCAATAACCTAGGTTGTAGCCTATGTCGGTCATGGAATATTTCCCTGTCCATCATCATCAAACTTGGAGAGCTGAGACTCTCCAGTGATGCCTGCATTATTATTGATGATGATAATGCTAGAGTGAACAAACTTATGTCACATACTGTAAGAGTTGTAAAAAAATAGGAGTAAGTTGGGTTTTGTGACATTTTGTAAAGGTCAGGCAGGTACTGCTGCATCTTATCATCTCAGTGGAAAACCTGAGCCAAAAAACCTCAGTACATTGCAACTGTACTATATGTTTTTTATAGGGAAATTGATCCAGTCCGAGGTTCATGTCATTTTTATTTCTATGTCAAATTTTAAGTTTTTGGTGCTAACTGCAACTTATACCCAGTACTTTATAATTCCTTTGTTAAACGTTTGCACTTTAAATTTCATTTTGAATGTGCATTTCGTTCCATTTTAATGGTGCTGACCATTCAAAAAAGAAAAGCTGCTAAAAGCTCTGTGTAAAAAGGTTTAAATAAAAAGAGCAGGGTTGTTGCATAACCGAGTTATGTTGTGGGCTGTGTTTTTCTTCCTTTAGGGGAGTGGAATATTAGCTTCACAGTTTGAGCATGATGCTTTTTTTTTTCTCTGATGGCTGGGTTAAGCAAAGTGCACCCAGACAAATGTATCATTAACATTGGCAGAAACTCAAGGTTGCAGTATCAGTATCGGTATTGAACATGAAAAAGTGGTATTGAGCCATACCTAATTACCAACAACTGGCTTCTTACACAGACAGACAATATGTGCTACATGAGAGAGAGAGAGAGAGAGAGAGAGAGAGGAGGAGGATGAGAAAGAGGAGCAGGCAACATTCCAGCCTGCAGTAACCTTGATGACACCCTTCATTACTATGTGCAGGCTGACATCCTGACAGAGCCATGCGGCACCAGATGGAGGGGAGGGACACGGCGCCATTCCCACCCTCCACTCGTCCTTTGTGGAGGGGCATCGAGAAGGAAGTTATGGGTAGGGAAGAAAGGCGAAAGGATAGCGGCTGCGTTGGTGCACAGCTTGACTGACACTGCACTGGCTCAGCTCTGCAAGGCTGCCCTTGTCCTTGTGCTCCGACAGCGGGGTGGCCTCAACTCTGGCCCGACCTTGCCATATCAAAAGCCTTAGCCTACTATTCCGCATGAGCCCGGAAGACCCTTACTCAAACCCCTGTACAGTTTCCCGAAAATCCCCCCATAGAGACGTCAACGCCCGTATACTACAGTACATCACAAATTAAAATAACACAGCAGGGTAAAAAAGTTCTATTACTTGAAAATGATACACAGCAAATTATAAGACTATTAAAAACTTCTTAAATAAAATACTCATTTTATATTAATGATGTTCACAGTTCAGCATGAAAATCCCTTTCTAAGCATTAAGTGGATATTCTTGCCTAGCTCATTTTAATCCAGATTTCCTGCATGGAATTCACAGTTCTAATGAACACACAAACTATAGAGCAATGGTGGGCAGGAAATGCACTGGGCATAATGTGTTCTTTATAACAGGCTACTCAGAACATACAGTGTTAGTGTAAATGCTACTGTATGACACAGAAAGCTATCTAATAGTCCCACTGCTGTGGGAAATACAGTCATGGTGGACTGATCAAAGGTGGCATTGCCAGCAAGTCCCCTTTAAGGACATTGGCAGTTAGCACAGCCTCTTTGTCTTCCTGGCAGCCCTTTGATGAGAGTCCCCTGGGTGATTCACTCTTACTTACAGAAGTGCACACGGCTGTTAAGAATTGGATCAAAACAGACTGAGAGGGGGTTGAATGCACAGCAAGCAAAGATATTAAAAATGGGAGATAGATGGGGAGGATAGAGAAACAGTGTGTAAAAAGTAAGAGACAGAGCGTCGGGCAGACAGAGGGTGACTTGAAGAGGCAGGATTAAATTGGTGAAATATTCTGCACTATTCGTCAGTTAACCGTTGTCACACTGAAAGACAAAAGGTCATTGTATTTAATGGCCTTCTTGTCCTGGAGTGGGCAACGTGGGTTGTGCAATCAACTTGAACCATGCATCAGTCACACTCATCTTTGCATGGTTACAAATCTGATGTAAATTTAGATGAATTCCTGCCCTACTTAACTCATCAGCCTTGACAGTTTTTTGCACGGACTTCGTCAGTCTCCATTATTGTCTGCTGCCTCAGTCGTGGGGTGAATCTAAAAGGTTTTATATCTCAGAACATTTCAGAACTATTCAACCGGCAGTGATAGCATCACGTTATTGGTGATACTTCATGTTACATTATAAGCTATTTTACTCCATGTGCAATTTGACACAGTAGTGTATTCAGTCTTTTCATGTTCATTTCTCCTAACCTTCAGATAGGACTTACACGGATATTAGATTCTCAATACACAATTACCACAGCCCAAGGGATTCACAATTACTACATTTTCACAATAACTACACAAAAAAAGAAAAATTAATAAAAGACGCTACAAGTGACATTGATCTTTAACTGTAAGTATTGAAAGTTTTGCCTCTTTTAAGGAGTTAGAAGTGCAGGGAGATGGAGAGAAAGCCTTAATTGTAACTGTCTAAAACACAATGTAGTGAAAAGTTGACACGATGAACTGATGTCAAAAACTTGTTTTGTGCAATATCAGTCTTTCTTTTTTAATTCTTTAAATATCAAATGTATCAACCATACGGATACAGAAAGTATCAAAACACATTAAAGAAAACAAATTTGAAAATGGCTGATTGATTAATGACAGCACTTACAGTAATAGTATAGTGGCATAAAACCATAGATAGTGAGGCTGAAAAGCCCTGTAGTTGTATGTCTCCTTCACATTACACCGTTATACAAAACATAGAATATTTGACGTAATTATTTGTGCATAAACCATGTGGCATACTCTAGCCTCTGCTATGTCTGTCAACAGTGTAATACTTCACCCTATCATTGATTTGCTGCAGCACCGGGTCCTGGCTGTTCCTGCAGCGGCAAGAGGCACATATTAGATCTGCTAAATTTTGGTGGCAGATGGCAAAACTGTGTGCTCTCCCACGGGGTGGCAGCCAGCTGGCCTTTCCTTTGCCACTGTGACTAAGGTGAAAGGTAGAGTTGCCACTTTATGTACACTGAAATGAGTAAAGGCAATATTTTTGCTGCTCCCTACCGTGCATGTTTTGTACTGTTAGGCATGTTGTGAATTTGCTTCACCAGCTGGGAAGTGATTAGATCTGATTTATTTAGAATGTATTATTGTTGTTTAATGTGCAGTATAGTTCAGCTGTATGACCTGTCAGGGATTCCTGTGCGGGGTTTCATGCTGAAGACAATGTATTACTGTTGATACTGTTGAATCGGCTTGAACAAAGCTGCCTCATATTTCAAAATACATCATCCTTTGCTTTCGTTTTCATAATCTCAGAGTGGCAGCTTGTAGCTCACTCATTTGAAGGAATTCAGCCTCGACCCAACAAGCGCTTGTCTTATTAGCTGTGATTGAAGAGGGTTGTGGTAATTTCAGTTTCTTCTCCCGAGAAATCTTCATAAATAATGCAAAAAACCTAAAGACACAGCACCAAAACAAATGCACATGGCTGAAGTTGCTAGGCAACAAGCTCGTTAACTATGGTGTACAGCATGAAGGTAACAGAGAAAATCCCACAGCCATTTACTGTATGTTTCCACTGGAGCTTTAATAGCTGCAACAGTCTGGAGGAGCTGATGAAAATATTGCAGAGCAGCCTAAGTTTGTTTACTGAAATGCGAGTGAACTCTGACAGAATATGAATGCGGATTAACAAAAGGACAATTACATGCACCAAAAGTGATTCACCACAACAACATGACTGGCTTAACAAGAACAGGAGTTTAGTAGTAAGAGAGGGAGACGGATTAAAGAATTTAATGATGCCAGAAGCTACAGTTAAAACAGTAAAACATGTGGCGAATTATCTCATTAATGTTAACAAATATACTACGCCAGCCAATTTACAATTTACCTGGGAAAGAAAATATCCTAATTTGAGAAACTGCCACAAACCAATAATTTTAAATTTGAATTGAAAGCTGATTGAAGTGTAGCCTACTTCCTTTTTTTAGTGTCATTTTAAATAAGTTTTGTAGATTTTATGAGAAATAAGTCAAACATTCAAATTATAGGCTTCTCAGGTAATATTTCTTTCACACAGATTAGCGCATCACCCCTCCTGCAAATCAAACTCCATAATTAATGACCTGCCTTAAAGGTAATACCCAGAGGAGAGCAATTTTTCACAGCAGGAAACTTTCTAGCCTGATAATCAGACTGGATTGGCTTTTTCTTTTTTCTTTTGCTTCATTATTCAGTCAAACGCTGTAGTCATATTTTCTCAGTCTCAGAACCCTTAGCGCTTGCTTGCTATTGCTAGGAGCACTTAAGATTTATCATCACAGAAATATGTTGACGTAATTGTTGCTAATTCTGTAACAAAGACCCACTGAGAGTTACTTGCATTGTTGTCGACCACATACTACCTGAAATTAAACAATTAGCACCTCATCAAAATTGAGTTAAAGTAGAGAAAGAGCATGAAAGTTCTGTACTTGTTAATGAGAGATGACGGCCACCAACCCAGTCAACAAGTAATCAAATGAAAAGTTTGATGGTGAGTAAGTTATTAAAAGCTGTTTTGTGTTTTCTTTCTCCTTCTGTGTAATTATATCCCAACTGATTGTGACAGGAGGAAAATGATGTATTTCTTAAACGGTGATATCGAAAATAGCACATACTGTATAAAAGACACATAAAAATATATGTCTTATTTAAATGTACCATTTAGCAGAAAAACTGTCTTGTCAAAATGACACATTCTCTCATTGTCTCAGGATGGCTGACTAGCATGGTGTCAGCGTAGACTAATTACTTGTTCTACAAATCATAATTTGTTTTTCCTACGATTCCTCTCAGTAGCATGCAAAATAAGGCCAAAGGTAATCCCATTGATTAGTGTCGCGTGAACTCAGCACCTTTCAACAATGAGGTGAGCATGCCGTCCCATTAAATTAATTAATTACCTTTTGCCATTGGGGAACCATTTAAATTTGTAAAAATGTGCCTGGGCCAGGCAAGGTTAATTGGGCATTTAGCTCTCAGAGCTCCCCTCAACACCCAGGAGGAGCTTGTCCCTAAAACAGAAGCAGGTCCTTAATAAAAGTAGCACAGTGACCCCTCCAACAGACAATAGCTGATTCCTCGTCTTTGACCCCATCCATCCTGATACTGATAAATGGAAACATATGAATGTGTCCACATAATCCTACTCCACTCTGCAACAGTCCCTAGAAAGGAGGAGAGGTGTTCCTGGCTTGTGTTTTGTAACTGTGATCATGGTGCGTGTGCGTGTTTGTGTGTCTGTGTGTGTGTGTGTGTGTGTGTGTGTGTGTGTGTGTGTCTCCCCTCCCTGACAGAGACAGATGGAGTGGGAGCCACCAGATTTACCAGAGGAAGCAGTTTATAGAATATTGTCAGGGGAGAGTAGGTAGTTTCTGAAATACAGCTTTCAAGTCACAGCCATCAATCTCACCAGTGCCTGTCTAGATCAAGCAGGCTGGAGAGTTAGTTTGTTAGTGTTCACAAAAAGATGAGTGTGCTATATGCTACGCTGTTCTTGTGCCTCAGAGGGAAAAGAGCCGCCAGCAGCTTCATGTGAAGGACTAAGTGGTAAAGGTGAAGTTGCCGGTCAACAGTATGTAAATAAATTGCCCCATTCTGTCAATCAGACAGTGAAAGTAGGGCAGTGGAAGTGGAGGTCCTGTGTTAATGAACAGCCTCTTAGGACTATTTGCAGCCACATACTGTATATTTTACATCGGGAAGAGCAACATGCCCATTTTAATCCAACCCAATGACCCTTTTAATTTATTTTTTTTCTAGAAATTTCTACGCCAGTAATGAATAGTGATTTTTAAGTTGTATACTTACCTTGCAATTACAACTTTCAAATAGAAGATGATAATTAACGTACAGTAGGTATAATTAAACTTTGTAGAAATTAGAAATTTAACTGAATCTATTGCACCAAAAAGTGGTGAAATGTCATACCTATTGATATGTAAAAGAAAATTTAACCTTAAAATCTGTTTCATAAGGCAGCTTATAAAACTATGTTTTGTGGCCTTTATCATTCAGTAAGCAAGACTCAGGGCTGCTTACAAAAAGAGAAAGAGAGAGGGAAAAAATGTTACAATTTCCAAGGACGATGTCTGAATTCCTATTACTGACAAGCTGCAAGGCAGTGATACCGAGAATGCCAACCATGTCTCTATTTCTTTACCACCAATGAGCTGTTAATAGATTAAACCACTGAGTCCATCATAAAACAGGGACAGTGTTCTCTTCTAATAAAAAAGAGGGTTTCAAATTCCATTAACACCATTACTGTTTATGTTCCTGCCGGGTAGTGCCCCGCTTATATGTCAGGTCTCTTGGATCAGCCTCCAAATCTAATTAGACCATATGGCTTGTGAGACCATGGCTGTAGAAGTTATACTGGGAATGAATGTTCTGAGTATTATCTGAAATAAATGCAATGGGATCCAGTAACCTTTATAATCCAAATACAGAGCCTATATGTGCCTGGTACTGTGTGAGTCCAAATGTACACAAAGTATTGTTTCAAGCAGCAACTGTGGAACATCCTGAAAATGAAATAAGTAATATATTTTGACACAACGAGCAGGTGAATCCATCAAGTGGGTCACAGGAAGCAAGTCTGGAAAAAACAGAAACAACTTTCAGCTCAGACTGAAAAGTGAGAGGAAATTATTCTTGCAGACAGATAGGACAGGAAATATTCAAGGTCCAGGGCATTATAGAAAATACAGTGTGTGTACGTGTCCAGTTGTCAGCGTAGTTACATCAGCACCTTCACAATCAGCATGAACATCAATCTTAGAATCACTGCCAAACTAGCGTTGGAGTAGGCGCTAACTATCAGCTAGTTGGTGATGATTCATCATGTTTATAGCACAGGATTGTGTCATGCTTTGGATTTGGTGTGTTACTGTAAATCCAAATCTAGGAACAGTGTAAGCCTAATTACCTCTCTGCAGCAATCAAATGGCATTTCTGTCAGGTTAACATCTGTGATTACTAGCTGCTCTTAGCAGGCTGCAGACATAGCAACAGCGAGCATTTAGATTCTGCAGAGATGCAAAACTAGACAAGGGGGCAGTTGTCGGTCTGAGAAGTGAAGCTCACTTCCGCGTTCAAAAAACTGCAATCCTCTCGGCTGCCACCGGGGGCTGGTGCCAGAAAGCAGCAAGTCACCATAGACCCCATGTTAAAATCGCCGATTTTACATCCTCAATAAACATGATCAAAGCCTGGTGCCATCACGTTTTTTGGTCTCAACCGATAGTTTCTACCCCCCGCACACACTCTGATGGGGGTGACTCTACAGTTTTACTATTATTTGGTTTAAAATTCTGGCCAATTAGGGCGCGGAAACGTTGAGTGACAGGTCCGGAGCGGTCCGGAGACAGCTGCTTCGAGGCCAGTGGGCGGGTTCTCGGCCGGTAAATCCAACATGGCGCTGTTCAGGCCCGCCATATTTGAGTGACAAAAACGACTCCCCAAAACCAATGGGTGACGTAACGGATGCTATGTCCATATTTTTTACAGTCTATGGAACTAGAGCATTTTTTAAAAAAGTCAGATGAAGATCAGACACTGGGATGCTGTTGCTAGTTAGCTAACCCTAACCCTAACAACGAGGATCAAAGCTATAGAGGTTCTTTTGTCCTGCTATGCTACATTGCTGTTTCTGTTAAGTCACTAGCTAAACAATATGAAACAACGTAACACTGGTTTGTTAAAGGATTGCAGTGTTTAGCTTCTTTGTACAAATGCATTTGCGTATGAAAACAGATGATCTGCATAGGAAGAACAAGAGATCACAGCAGAGGCCTATGGAGGCTGTGTGGATTTAGGTCATGGAAATGTGTTTTCTGAATTGTTTGATTTTTTTCTTTTAGTTTTTTGTCCTCTCAGCCTTGTCTTTGCATGTTTTCTAACTGTCATGGTGGTCTCTGATTTATCGCACTGCCGCGTTATTTTGTGTTTCTGAAAGGTTGCTTTGAGTCATTATTTCATGTTTTTCTTTGAAGATTTGTGATTTTGGCTCTGCACCTGAGGGCCATCATAAATAACACCAGTGCTGAACTCAAAACATCATAATATCAAGACGGATCGTCAAACCACATTAGTCTTCGCCGCGCGCCCAACTCCATTAAGGTGTTTCAAGTCATTTGAATCTAGCTGTGAGCCATATGACAACATGTTGCACCTAAGATACTTTATGCTGTTATTTTTCTGTGGCTTGTCACAAAAGTCAGTCTGCAAAATGCCCTTAACATCAGCGCTCACACATTTCTGTCATCCACAGCTGTTAACAAGATTCCAGAATAACAACAGCCTTGAGGTGTTTACGGTGTAGTGTCTTCAATTATCAGGAGAGCTACCTGCCAGGTTGTGTCTAATTCCTTGCAAGGCGAGAGTGTACACTAACAAGTGTGTTTATTCCTGTCAGCTGTTTTTTCTGCCCAGAGGAAAGCACAAACTTTACAGTAAGTTCACCTGTTCCTTGTTAATGGGCTTTATTTATTTGACATTTATTTAACCGAGGCTGGATTGCTTTCCCCACTTATCCATTATACAAGGGTATGTGTTTCCATTGTCCCACTTTTTGTCATTCTGTCTGCTTTCCTATTGTCTGGAGGCTCTGGGATTTATGAACTTTAAAAAATATGTCTCTCTTCTTTTTTCCTCCTCTGCTTCAAAACATAATCAGTTCCTGTGAACCAGAGGGAATGAAGGGTGTAAAAAATTGGAATTGGTATCTGATTTTGCACTTCCCACATAAAATTCATTGTGCTGTGTCATATATAAATATATATATTTTCAAAACCCTGTGACATACATTGTTGCTACCTTGTTCTGATTAAATGAGTCGCAGAGCTTTGATTCTCTGCCAAATTCCTATTGGATTCGGTGTCTTTGATAAAAGGCATCTGTCTCCTCTAGCCTTCCTGTTTCTGAGCTGCACTCTGCCAGGTGTTGGCTATGAAGCTTCACACACAGTGCCGCAGAAATATGCACCAGGCAAAGACAACTGTTTAAGTATAAAATTAGGAAGCAACTTTGTCAACTTTGCAAGGTTCATTTAAAAAAAAAAGAAAAAAAAAAGGGGTCCAAGGAGCTCTTAAAGATGATCTTAAAGATGTTTAAGTGCTTTGTGTTTTCATTTTGTAACTTTTTTATTCTACACAGTTGGGTGATGCTATTTGCCATAGAAGGGTATTGACATAAAGTGACATATTTGAATAAAACAAAACATCTTGTGTATAGTGCAATGCCATAAAAAGCATTTTCATGTCACAGGAATAAATAATGACAAAAATGACAACCATGCCAATGGCCAACAATGTAAGATAGCATGATGCAAACCAAACCTGAATAAACCCATTAATATGACAAATAGGAATCTATATAGGATAGAACACTAATGTAAGGTAGCCTGCTGCAGTCTACATAACCCACAGCTGCACATGAGTGCCTGCAGTGTGAATAGCTTTTGGCCAGCTCTGCTGACTGGAAAGTGTTTTATCTTGAGACGTTTCATTACTACGTATCACAACAAAAGCCTGAAGTATTTTAAATGCACTTTACTTGACTTTATATGAATACATTTATGCAGAGAACATCTATAACTTCAGGCTCAATGGTTGAAATGTGGGTGGCTACTTCATGTGGGAAAACAACCTGTCCACACATTATTACTAAACTCGCTCAAGATAGAGAAAGATAATTAAAGGACAGTAGCTAAAAGGGAACTTATTATCTCTTTACCATAGGCTGTATAGCTTTTAAAACATAGGTTTTATAGTAGGAGACTGTGCTGTCAGAATTATTGGTTAGAAATTAAATCATTATTACAGAAGACTTACGTGACAACCTAAAGACCCTCTATTATTGAGGATGTAGCCTATTTAGCTTCCGCCATGAATGTGTGTGTGAATGGGTGAATGTGATGTATGTACTGTAAAGCGCTTTGGGTATCCTTGCAGGTATAGTAAAGCGCTATATAAATACAGACCATTTACCATTTATGAAAAGTAATCAAGTACAATAAAATACACAAGAAACAACTGTAGCTGTTCAAGTAAATAATATACTATGGGCAATATAGATAAAATTCCGAATGTAGCCTACTTAAAGCCCCTGTACGTGGCTTTTAACTGGATACGCAAAAGTCTCTGGTTTCTGCTGATGTGTCTCTGTTACCTACAACAGCAAATGAGCCCATCAGTGTAAAGATACGCTATTTCTAAGCACAGTAGTCTAATTCTATACCTCTGGAAGGCATGGTCAGGTTGGACCACTGACGAAACAATACGAATAGATACATTACGCTGCAAAAAAAAAGAAAAAAAAAAGCAAGTCCCGTCTTCTTTCCGACGTTTCCAAAACAAATCTACACGCGCCGGCCAGACAAACGTCTTCATGACAGTGGGAAATGCAGTCTTCATTCCGCCGCTTTCGTCCACAGGGGCCGCCAAAATCAACACTAAATGAAAAGTCTGTACAGGGGCAATAAAACAAAGACGTGATGCATGGGAGTGCACATACAGTAACAGTAGTGCTGGTTTTTTCATGGACCTTGCAAAGATGTATGGCATTTTATGCACATGGTGCTTCTCTAGAGTGTGCTCTTCTTCTCTTTGTGTCTTTTGTCTGATCAGGTTGTAAAGCTTGGTCCTAGCCCCTGTGTGTCTCTCATCTATCTGGCAGAAGTCGGCATTTGAGGAAAGGGTTGGCATCCCTGAACAAGAGGCATCACCAAGGCTTCCCCCAGCTCCTCCAGGAAAAGCCCCCCCTTGAATGTTCATCCACACTACAAAAAGCACTGTAGGCTTTTGTAGTGTGGATAGAGGTATTTGCCAGTAACCTCCTCAAACAGTAATAGTGATATATCATACTTTAGATAGAAATGTGAAATATTAAATCTATAGGAATTTATTCAGTTCAATCACCTTAAAAAAACATACATATTTGTATGTTGAAAGGAATGAAAAGAATTACCAAAAAATTCCTAATTTAATAAAGAAATAAAAAAGAAAATGCCTGCATACAAAGATCTGGCAATAGAAAAAAGGTTAAGGATAAACCTTATCAAGGTTGTCACCGCCACCGTTATTTCTCCTGTAGTCTCGAGCAGCACTTAGCCTCTCCTCTCCCTCATGCTCACCCTGTCATCTCTGTACATGCTCCTCAAAAAAACATTATTTGTTTTTTGTTTCAGCATAAAGGCTAACTAAGAAGAAAATGGAGCTCTGTGCTTTGTGGTCAGTTGTACAGGAGGAAGTATGGGCCTCTTCTGTCTGACCCCCGCTCTTTCTGTTTCTGTTGCAGCTCTGGGCCAAACGCATCTGAAGTGACGTAATTGTCATATGTGATGTTTTCCCCCCTGAAGACCTGCTGTCATGTAGGACCACACCCTTGGCTTGGTTCTTTTCTGGAGCTCCACCAGACCCGCAGCCTGTGATGTGTGACCTGGATGAGTAAATAACATCCCTTCGCTCTGTCTTTATTCCTTCCCCTATTTTACATCTCTTAAAACCTGTGTCACTGAATATTCATCACTTAAGTAGTTTTAGTAGAATGGGATAAAGTATCAGCAAAGAGCATGTGAAAAGATGTGTGTGTGTGTGTGCTTAATTGTAGCAATCAGACCTGAAAGTAATGTTGTCGCCATCAAATATTGGCGTTAACAGATTCTTACCAGGCTAGAAGAAACATTGCAAGTTCAGTTCCTTTATATGTCAAGAATTGTCATTGTTTAGCTTTCATATTCTTCTACTTACGTTAGCAAGTTAACCAGCTAGCTCCAACTCTAACCCTAACCCACCTTATAACCAAATATGGAGTCACTGCCATGCTGAAGAGAGCATATTGTAACCCCTATTGCAAACACAACAATGACTGAAGTTCTTGTCAAGACAGGTAAGTTAACATCTGTTAATACTAATGTAATGTAGCAATAGCAAATCTTAAAATAGCTCCTTTAATGTAAAAGCATGTCTTTTGTTGTTACCTTCTTTTCAGATCTGTCTGTACTTGGTAGTCATAAGCATCAAAGATCACCAATCAAGCAGCAACGCTGGAAGGAAGGAGTGTTAAAATGAAGGTCACACACACACACAGACAGTCACGTGGACTTTCAGACTTATAACCCTAGAGAATTTTGGATGTTCAAAAGCTTTATCAAAAAGCATAGTATAGTACATGCTGTTTGTACTATACTTTTGTCTAAAGAGAATCCAAAGATTAGATGATTTTTCTTCTTGCCATATTGTCTTCTTCTAAGTGAAGAAGTCTAACTGACTGAAGGTCATATGAAGCTCTTTAGTTAGAACAGTTAGAATTCTCATTTGGGACTGCCCTTCAGTTCTGCAAATAGTTTTAGTTGTTATGTTATGCTCATGGTTCTAGGCAAAATGACGAAGGGCCTCACACTGGTTTTTGCCTGAGGCCTCTACTATAATTCACTAAAAGCACCCCTGCTCACCACAGCAGCGTTGGTGTCATGGTGACGCTCCTGGCTCTGAAAACAGGCAGCCACGACATCACTGGTGCTTTACAGTCACAAAGGAACCCACCATACTTGCAATTCACTTTGGGGTTGAACTTCAAAATGCATTGAGCCTGCTGTGCATCAAATCCACATCCTCAGAACTTTGAAGCAGTCCTCCAAGACACTGAGTCCTAAGTCTTTCATCTGGGTGATGAACTTCAATATTCCTCCAAGGATTGAACTCACAGCCTCAAACTTCAAAACCGATCTTCAAACACCCTGAGCCATCTGGTCAGACACTTATGTATGTCTTGGAGCATTTGCGCATTTGGATGTTTGACTATTAAATTCACACTAAGGACTGAACACACATCCATTAGAAGATGGAGGTTCTGGCCATAAATATGTGCACAACAATACCCTGAAAGGCTGTGACATTCAAACAATGATTCATTGGTATGGAGGGCCCTCAAGTGTACCAATAAAACATTCCTCAAAGCAGCCTGGACTGTTGACATGATGCAGATTGGGTCTGGTGGCATTGGAAGGGTTGGACATGTTTTATGAATGAGCCCATGTTTTTTTCTGTTTTTATTTTCCAGAAATGGGAATAAAAAAAGAATGCCCCAGATGTATTCATCTATCATTATGATCATGATTTAAAAGCCCTCTGAAAATAATGATATTGATCAAAAATGCAAGAATGTTTTAGGTCAAGCAGCAGAATTACTTCACACTTTCTCGCATGTTCAAAAGTTGCAGGGCTTTTCAATGTCAGCATGGTGATGGCTGTTGGTGAAGGCAATGAGATGCAGGCAAGACTAAGATGTTGAGTGGAGATAGTAGCTAGCTAGGCCAGTGCAGTTTCCTGCTCATTCTCAAGCATTCTCACTGTTAAGGGAACATCTTACCATACAGTATGATTGTACTCATCATGTATCGAAAGTCAAGATACCTGATACCTGTTATCCATGTTTGAAATCCACTGGTAGCTAGTCTTAACTCACCTATGTTATGTCAATGCGGAACATGTAATGAGAGAAAGTGTGGGATGACCTTCGTTTGCCTTTACAAAATCCAGTTGAGTTAAGTCCTCAAGCCATAATTCATTTCCCTCAGAGCAAAGTTTTAAAGCACAGCATGCAAGCACAGCATCTCACATCTTATAATCTTATATTCAATTTGCTGTGAATAATCTCAACTTGGTGTAATTATCAGATAAAAATCTAACAGTTTCTGGCCTGGGTTGAGCCTCTAATGTTTCAAGATGCCTCTGATTGGCTCCATGGTTCATATCAGCACCAAATTCTGCATACTTGAGCAGAAATCAGTATTCAGGCTTCATTTCTCTTGTCTTGGTGAGCTTGTTCCAGCTTCAGATTTCTGTTGCTGGCTGACCATGGTACAACACACCGTGGTCTTATGCTGTTGTATAGAACATCCACCTCAAGGCTGGATGTGCTGTGCATTCAGAGAAGCTTCATCACAGTTGTAAAGAGTAGTTCATCTGAGTTGCTGTAGCCTAGCTGTCAGCTCCAACCAATCTGGTCATTCTCCTCTCTGACCTCTCTCTCATCAGCAAGGCATTTCAGTCCACAGAACTGATGCTCACTGGATGTTTTTTGTTTTTCCAGAGTACTCTGAGAACAAACTCTGCAGACTGTTGTCTGGGAAAATCCCAGGAGATCAGCAGTTTCAGAAATGCTCAAATCAGCCTGTGTGGCACCAACAATCATGGGTTTTTAGAAACATTATCTCACTTGTTGATGCTTTATTGATTGTACATTTTCTCTTCTTTCTTTTTTTGATTTTAAAAACACATTTGATTCCCATGTATTTTTGTTAGACATTCATTTTTAGATAGAGTGAACAACGTAGTTGCAAAAACCACCAAAGTTTAGCCTTTATGCTAGAAAATATAATAATAAAAACTAACCCTAAAATACATTTTAAGGAGAAATGTTCCATCAGTTGTAGCCTGTTAAAGAGCCCCCCTGTAGTCTGAGAGCCTGCCTGGAGCTGCAAGCCATTCACACGGAGTATGGAACAAACTTTTTTTTCTTTCTTGGCAATTAAATTCTTGGAAATTAAAATAACTTTCGACATCACAATTTAAAGTATGGCCCTTGAGGGGACCTCCATCATTACCCCTGTTGGATCAGTGGTCCCTGTTGGTGATTCTGTAAGGACATGGAGGTCCACTGTTAGATAGCTACATAAGTGCACTTGCAGCTCTTACATTAGGGTCTGGTAATAGAAGTCTGTCCCCCCGATAGGTGGATATGCCCCTAAACTCTGAAATTTTCTACACTGCTAATTGAAGTCTCACTCGTTCATTTCCTGGTGTATGAAAAATGTCATGAAGCTTTATGTCAAATATGCATCTATTTCTGACAGGATATTTCTAAAATTGGTGTTTTGTCAGTTGCAGAAAACAGGTGAATTTTGCTTGTGCCTGTTTTATTAATTGATTTTTATTTAGTTATGCATCCATATTGCTTATTTTACTTCATCTTATCCAGGATGTTGCACACAAACACTGTCTGACCTGGGATCACATCACCATCGGAGACCCCACCTATCCCCACCACAGACTGTTCTCCCTGCTCCCCTTTGGCAAGAGGTTTCACAGTATTCGGAGCAGATCATACAATATATGTTTGGAGTGAGTAGTGTTATAGCTGTAGATCTAATAATGAAGTCCGGTTCAATGTACAAATCCCCCCCGGTGTACAGAAATCTAATTATCAGAGTCAGAGATTTGAAATATGCTTGTGATGTATGACTTCAAAACGTAAAGTTCAGTTACTTCATATTCAGTAAACACCTGAAAAGACAGTCTGAATGGTGGAGGGAGGTGTTAATTGAATTTGGCAGGAAGCTGGTTTAACAGGTGAAGCTCTTGCTTTAGCAGCATGTTGCAAATGGCACGTTTGTTTGGTGAGCTCGTCTGATACTGAGAGAATGTGCTGGGGGGCACCAAAGCAGTGGGTGTGCACTCTTAGGAAGAGAAGATATTCTGCTAGGTAAACTGATCATTTCATTGCTCGTTAGGTCAATTATCTTTGATTGAAAAACATTAAGAAATCAAATGAGTCATTAGAGAATGTGAAGAAATCATTTTCAGTAAACAGGGAGGTGAAGATGGAAGACCTTTAGAAGGTCTTCAGATAAATACAAAAAAAAAAAAAAACATGACTTCTGTCAAAAAGAAAGTAATGATCAAATTTATTAACAATGATGAGTTCTGAGGTTTAGCAGGGGGAGCTATCATTTCTAACTCTCACTCAATTATCATGACTTAATTTACTCAGATTGCAGTGTTGCCCAGGAATATGAACAAGTGTAAGGGCTGTGAGTGTAAACCATGTGCAGCAGCTCATATTAGAATCCCTGTCGTAGGGATCAGATGCTCTGGCTGGTGAGGCAAAAACATTACATCAGAAACACTGATGTGAGCGAGGCCCAGATCCAGGGTGATACCAGTACAATGGTTCTTTCATGTACAAAGCAAATCATGTCTATTTAGTCACAAATCTTACTCGAGGGCTCGGATGCAGTATGTAAATACCAAACACACAGATAATAAAATGTAGGGGTGACACCAAAGCCACTGATAGCCTTTATGATAATCGGTATCAAAGCCTGTTGTGTGTCCAGTGTTACTGATGCTTTGATCTGGCCCTGTGCCACCCATGACACGTTTTTCTAATAAGGTAACAGGCATATTACATTCTAACATTTCACATTTGCATTTGAAAAGCTTAAGCTTATTATGGACTTTGCAGGCACATTGAGAGTTGAGTAAAGACTGATCTCTATGCTCCTTCCACAAGCACCCAGAATTTATCTGACCACATTTCTTCAATGTAATCAAGCTCTGAACGTTCCAGCTGAGCTTTGAAAAAAAAAAATCTTTGAAAATTCTTGTTAAGGAATTGAAAGGACTGCAAACCTGGGCATGGTTCCCTCTCTTTGCAGAGGGGAAATAATAACCTTTGAGATAGCATTTTCACATGTGCAGCAATATCTTTGAATAAGCTTACTTTCTTTGTGTCTCTCTTTCATCAACAGGAACATGTCAAGGTGCGTGTAAACTGCTCTGTCTTGCCATTGAATTAATTTGGGACTGCAAATACAATGTGGGCATGTGGCTGTGGTTACTCTATAATATTAACATTTCCTTTTTTCATGTGAACTCGTAGATGTGAGAGAGAATATTTCCCCTTGAAAGCACTTGTGTGCTACACCGAGCATCACACTGTAAGGTAAGGTAAACAATCGTAGCCCTAGGGGATGCGACTGAGGATAAGTGACATCTTGGATAGCTTCCTCTGTGACAACAGTCAAATTCAGGTGCAGTGCTCTTGTCAACAGTGGCTTCTCTGCACATCTGGATATTTTTCAGTCAGCTTACACACCAGGGTTCTCAGTCTTGTCGGCCTTGGATACTGTCAATGGGCTGCAGAGGAGGTACTGTATGGCGTGGCAAAGAGCATTAACTGCCCTTTCCAGCTTGAGCACCTCCTTCCATCTTCACTACCCACAAGAGCAGCACCCCTAAGGTGACCAGATTCCCCAGCAATGCCAGGATATTTGAAAGACTGTGTGTGATCCCACCTGCAGTGAGTGGAAAAGGTCAGGCACACTGCTGTGCCACAGCAAGAAGAATGACATAGATAAGGCATCAGACACACGTCAGACCTGTTCATTTACTTGCTCCCACTTTGACATAGAAACCCACCCAGCATGATGATGAGACCGAGAAGACTGGGCAAGTTACCTATGGAATATATGGTATATACAGAATTTACATACATGTATGCATAGTAATGGTGAATGGCAAATGGATTTGCACTTGCACTCAGACCACTCAAAGCACTTTACATTGTTTGTCACATTCATGCAGACATGTAGGTACATAGTAGTTTTTTTTTTTTAAATATTTGTATGAAAGGTAGCCATTTGTTGTAATGCTCTGCTCTCTATTGTGTTTCAATCAAATTATCACGAAAAGCTATTCCTCAGAACCCTTTCAAAAACTTTGAAAAGTTCAAATCACGGCTTGAGATGACAGAATCATTTTCTTTGAAAAGAGTAACTCTGGGGTACTAAGCAGTCAGTCATGCCCATCAAATCAAGTTTTACCGTTTAAAAACATGTTCCTTCCACCTTCATTCTAAAAGTATTGCTTTTAAAATCTTACACTGTCCTAACAAACATTTTGCAGTGCAAATGTACAGAAATAAAAATAGTTTTGCTGTACCCTGCACATATTGTGATGGTGCAGTGTAATAATAATCAGCCAAATGTTGCATTTATATCCTGTTTACAATATTTCATGCAAAAAGCAAAGTTGTTAGGACATACACTCGCACCTTAAGGACACCTTTACACCCACTTATTTATGCAATTATCCAATCATCAAACCATATGAAAGCAGTGCAGATATAGTATCGTGGAAACACGGGTCAGGAATTTCAGTTAGTGTCCACATCCAACATCAGAATGGGGAATGAGATCTCTACTCTGCGACTTCCATTGTGTCATGATTGTTGATGCCAGAAAGGCTAGTTAAAGTATTTCTGAAACTGCTGATCTCCTGAGATTTCCACTGACAACAGGCTCCAGAGTTCACTACGAATGCTGTGAAAAACAAGTCAGCAGCACTGACTTGTTTTTCCAGTGAGCGGCAGTTGTGCGGATGGAAACGTCGCGTTGATGAGAGAGGTCAGAGGAGAATGGCCAAACCGCTTAAAGCTGACAGAAAGGCCACGGTAATTCAGATTACCACCCTTTACAACTGTGGAGAGGAGAGAAGCTTCTCGGAATGCTCAACGTGTTGAACCTTGAGGAAGATGGGCTACAGCAGCAGAAAACTACATCAGGACCACACTTATCAATCAAGAACAAGAAATCTAAGGCTGCAGTGGAAACAGGCACAAATGTACAGGTTAAGACTGGAAACATGTTGCTTGGGCTGATGAATCTGGATTTCTGCTAAGGTACACAGATGGTAAGGTAAGAACTTGGCATCAACAGCATGAATCCATGGACCAAACCTGCCTTGTGTCAACAGTCCAGGCTGTTGGAGGTTAATCCAATAGAAGACCTTTTGGATGGCTTGAATGTGCAGCTGAGAAATCTGCTCAATTTACCCCATATAATGTGATTAATTTTAATTATATAAAATAAAGATATGTCTTAAGCATCTTCTGGATGTTTCATTGATCATGCTTAACTGCTTGTAGGTTGAACATGGGTACATAGTCCAGGTGGCACATGGCTGCAGAAACCTGGGTTCAGTTCCTGGCGGAGGTTCCTCTGGCTACAGCAGGCACTTCAACCAACACAACTGGCAGAGTCGACGCTTGTGAAGCCAGTGAAGGAGCATGTCTGGGGCTTTTTTTTTTTTTTTTCCCAGAAGGAGCTCTGCGAAAGGACTGAGTCCAAAACAGAATTCTGTAGAAATGCAGAAACGCAAAGAAAATCTTGCTGGGCTAACTGTAGCTCATAGGGCTTTACAGGGCAGCTGACATGCACAACTCCATCATCTGCTGCTCTGTGTATCTGACAAAATTCTCAGTGTCTGAGCAGGGAGGGGTAGTTAGCAGCCCGGGTTAACTTGAGATGTTTGTTGTTTGTTTGTTTTTTACCATTTGCTTTGAAGTGCTGTATAGCCTTATAGAAAATATCCCCCATATAGTGAGGCTCGGAGAATTTGTTTAGTTCAGCTTAGGTGCATGAGGAAAATGTAGAATTATTCCTTGTATAATATTTCTGCCTTTTTGCCACTGAATGAACAAAATGCAATGTTAATTTTAGTCCTTGACAGGAAAAGTAGTAAATGTGAAACCATAAAGCATAGGCTGGAAACACTGCTGAAGCTAGCAGTGTTAGCATGCTATTCAAGCTAAAATGCCTGATGTTTTTTCTTTTCTTTTTTTTTTCCATCATCATTATCTAACCACTTTGAATATAAACAAACAATTTCTCATGTAGCTTGTTTAGAGTTTTTGTACTTTTTGAAGTAAAAAAAATAATAATAATCTTATCCATAGCATCTTGTGAATCCTTTGTGAACACTAATGACTACATGGAGAATGCAGAATTGGTATCCTTTTTAAGAATTCATATAATAGCAGTGTGAGGATAATGGCATATTTTGAGTAAACTGTGTCAAACAATTTCTTTCAAAGAGGCATAATATGTTTTTTCTCTGAATATGTTACAATATACACAGTCTAATATGCATGGCTAAATATAACACCTGCTGGTACACATTAAAGCAAATAAAGCTGATACATAGCCAAATTGTTTAACTGACATGTCTACATTTAACAAATGTAGTAAAAAATTGCAAGGCATTACTCTTTGTAAAACTTTGTAATCATTTCATGTCCTTTGCTTTGGCTTTGGTGATTTGTCCAAACCCACATATAAACACTAAAATATTATAATGGTGTGGTTTCAACACTGACACTACAGAAGCATAACTGATTTACAATCAAAGAATACTCATGTCTCCAGGAGGATTGGTTAATTCATTAAGGAAACTTAAATGTTTTTAATAATTGGAAAAACACTTAAAATGTATATAACCACTGTATCTATTTGTACAATGTCACGTTTATATATTTGTCAGAAAATGGCCACCAAAGCCACAATGCAAGAACAGCTCAGTGTTCGAAATTCCACTGACTTGTAATTTTTCTGCAGCCCATGCTGCTGCAGGTGTCAGATAATAGCGTACATATCGCTCACATTTTATCATTGGCCCATACTTTGAATGTACATGTTACATTACTGCTCTGATGCTTGTGGCCAGCGGTGTGCAACAACAAGACAAAAACAGGGAATGATTAAGTGGATGAAAGGATGGACAGAACTATTGGGCCTGTGTGGTTCTGAATCTGGTGGTGATGAATGCCCTCGACTAACTGGATTTGAATCCTTGAGCCCAAGTGTTAGTTTGATCCTGGCAGGCAGCAAACAGTAAAATACTGTATGAAGCCACAAATAGAACAGGTTGGCTAGGTGAGAAATCTTGGTTATCAGTGAACGTCAGAGACAGGCATAATGCTCATGGTGAGAATCTTCTATAGAAACACAGACTCTTTTTAAGACAGGGCATTTTGTCATACTTTGATCGTGCCAGGACACTAAAATTAGTTGGCTCATAGGATTTTGTCTACACAGAGTGTGCACTGCTTTGTTTATATGCCTCATATTCTTGTACTCTCTTTTTTCAAAGGGAAATGGTACAAACAAGCCTTGCTCTTCTTATTAAATATAGCCTTTTAATGAGAAATAGATTATAATATGAAACATTCATTTGAAATAAGCTGATATAATGATCCCAACAGAACAGCAAAAAAGTACATAGGCAAGGTATTAGGTGTAAAAAATCTTCAGACACAGTCATGGATACATGTAAGCAACACTGTGGTAGCATAATGCCATACGAGTAAATGTGCTTGTTTTATGGACCTTGCAAGTGGCTCAAAACTAAATTGTAATGTACAGTATGTTTTGACAATATAAAAACAGTCATCAATTGTCATGAATCTAATTGGATACATAACACATGGGTGCCTCTTACTTTGTGCTAGTGTAGTCAAATGGAGGGCTTCTTTTTTTTTTCTTTTTTTTTTGAAGGAGTTTTTGTATTCCCTTTCAATACTGTTATATATAGTTTTTTTTTTTTATAATATTGTTACTGTAGCAGAGCATTGTTACTGTAACAGAGTTAATATTTACAGATATATTGTACAACAGGGGACAAAAAAATATCCACCATAACTTTAAGTCATTCTTTGTCTCTGTCTGGTGGTCGCATTCCCCACATGCACAAACCTCCTTGAAGCTTAGTCCCCAGGAGGAGATGAAACGTGTGTATTGGATCATGTATGGTCTTCAGGTCTGAAGCTAATTCATTGTCTCTCTTCTGTGTAACATCTTAATGTTTTCTCCAGCTCTAAACATGTTAAAGGGATAGATAACAGGCACTTAATAATAATAATAATAATAATAATAATAATAATAATAATAATAATGAAGATAATAATAATACTAGTAATAAGGTAACATTTCATTTGGACTCTTCAATGTTGACTCTGAACAATCAGTTCTCCTATTTACTGCATCAATGTTGGTTACAGGATTGTGGCCATCAAGGCTTAGCACCAGTGTCAGAATTAGCTCCACATTACCTTAAACACATCTATTTTGTGATACTGTTGGAATGCAAATGCTAGCAGTAGATGCTAACATCTTTGCAGAGGTGCAACCACATCAACATTAGCAGGCTAATGAGCTCAAAACAGAGCTTGACAAACTCCAATAACTACAGAGAATGCTTGAAACGGCACTGTGTCCGCCCTCTGGAAAAATTGGTGTTTGCTACAGCTGCCTTCTACACCCAAGCAATGATAATTCAATCAACCAAACCAGATGCACTCTCTCCTTGCTGCTGTTTACTTCAAGGCCAGCACTGTCATCCTTTGCAGGTTTTTTTTATTTTTTATTTTTTTTAAGTTCACAGCGGCAGTGATGACTGCTCGCTCTTTGAAAATAAACTCTAGAGGTTTTGAACTGTTAACTTGACAACGATAAAGACCGATGAAAACCGCGTGCTGTGAGATTAATTTAACATAAAGCTGAGTCTGACAAGCAGAGCCTTAGTTGTCCTAAATTGGCCACCGTATATACACTAACATAAAGTGAAAATCAGTAAACTATTTTTCGACTTGAATCACCTGAAATCCATAAGATTTTTAAGTGACACATTATAAATTAGTTCCATCCTAAATAAATAAAAATAACTGTTCTTTAAAAAGCACCTCTCAAGTGTTGAAGACCAAGAGTAAAATAAAGAGGACATTCATTGTCACACAAAGCCACTCATTATTCTGTTTGGCTGCACCGTGTCCAGAATGCAAATCTAGAAACTATTATAGTTGTGATTGTGGATGTACTGTACTGATCTCTCTCTCTCTGTCACACACATATGCACACACACACACACACACACACACACAATTATGTTGCAAATTTAACTATAAATGGATGAAATAGCCATGTTTGCCCATTAAACTACACTTAACAACCCATAACTAGTTTGTTTTTCAATACCCATAGATCAGTACTATGTGGAAGCAATTAAAAGCTTCCAGTCTCTACAAGCTTTGCACACCTGGATTTGGGTAGTTTATCCCATGCTTCCTTTCAAGTGCCATCAGAGTGCACGGGACGTGACTGGACTGCCATCCCATGGTTTCCCAGCAGATAGTCTTTGGGGTTTAAGTCTGGGCTTTGGTTTGGCCTCACGCTGACTGCCAGTGACTTGTCCTGAAGCCACTCTGGTGTTGTCTTCGTGGTACGTTTAGGGGTCATTGTTGTGTTGACAGCTGAACTGGCATGTACTGGAGCAAGTTTTCTTCAAGGACCTCTCTGCGTTTGGCCACATTCATCCTTCACATCAGTCTCACCGCCCCTGCTGCTAGGAAGCCCCCCTACAGCGTGATGCTGCCACCGCCATGCTTCACCATAGGGATGATAATCTGAACAGCCAGGTGCTGAGCAGAGCCTGGTATTTGCCAGGTGCTTGGATTTAACATTTTCCTCTCATCAGACAGGCTGTCAGATAGGCCTTTTTACTCGAGTAATCTTCCATGTAACAACCCTACAATAATGACCTCTGGCAGGTTCTACAGAGGGCATCAGATGTTCAGCTAGCATGACCGTTGGGTTCTTAGCAACCCCGCTAACCAAGACCTTTGATTTCCAGTTACTCAGTTCAGCTGGACAAACAACTTTAAGAAGAGTCCTTGTGGTTTCAAACTTCTTTCATTTCACAATCACTGAGGCCACTACGCTCCTTGGAACACTAAAGACTTGCCTCACCTTAATGGCTTTTGTCCTGAGACACAGTGTGACCTTTCTTAACTATGTCCAATCAGCTCCATTTGCCACAGGTGGACTTCTCCTGTCACATGGCTCAAGGATAATTAAGGTTGACAAGATGCACCTGATCACAATTCCCCCCAGCAAAAAGTCTGAACACTTTTCATTCATTCATGTTCTATACCGCTTATCCTGCACTAGGGTCAGGGGTGAGCTGGAGCCTATCTCAGCTGACTGCGGGCAAGAGGCGGGGTACACCCTGGACAGGTCACCAGTCTATCGCAGGTCTCCAGTCTATTTTAAATCAATTTTAAAAATGTTCTGCAATCATATTTTGAGTTTGATGTTATGGTTTATAGAGTGTAGACTGATCAGCAAAATTCTGCGGTTTTATCCATTTAAAATGAGATCTCTGGCTAATTAAAGTGTGCAAAAAGGGTCTGAAATATTTTATCAAGCAACTGTATGTGCCTAAGGTTTTATTCCAGGGCTGCTGCAATGTGTTGTTTAAATCATTCCTTGAACTGTGACCATTGTTTTCAAGAGGTGATGAAGTTGATGATTTGAAAAGTGGTTTCTGTTTTCATTGTTGTTCCTACCCAAATTAACCTCAAAACCCACAGTTGTTCTCCTAAAATATATACAGTAGCAAACCTCTGCTTATAGCCAACCCCACAAGTAGTCTTACAACAATGAAAAAACAAAAAAACAAAATTGACTTAGAAGTACACACAAATTGAAAGATAAATGCCCAAAACAACTGAACTATAGCAACATCAAGAGACTAACAGACTACAACTATGAGGTTTTAGTTCGGAGCTTTTACACTGGGATGTTTTCTCCAGAGTTTGGGTGACAGTGGAAAATATTAAGTCACCTTTGTGAATGTCAGTGATGACTAAGTTACAAGACGGGAAAACAAGATGGGAAACCTTGCCTTTCTTGTTGTTAACAAACATGCAGTAATGGACTGGACCTACAAAAAGCCATTAGTAATATCAATGTTTCAGCATCTTACTACCCAAATAAAGAGTGACCAAAAGTAGATACTACAGGTAGTGCTTAATATTTAAGTTTGATGCTTGAAGAACAAGTTGCAGCTCTGTTGATGTTTCCAGCAACATGCAAAAAAATAAAAATAATTCAATTATCTGGAGCGGAAAAACAGACATTTTTACATGTGGCCATAAAGCTTACAGATAACTCACTGCCAACAAGGTATTTTAAGCTTTAATACAACCATTTCTTCTTCTTATTTTTTTTTTCCTGTGACACAACATTGAAATTCAATGGCTTTCAACACAATTTATATCCAACATAAATATGCCCTCTTCTCATTTGCCTTTTTGCTGCCTTCTTATCTGAAATCAACTGAGATTATAAAACAAAAACATACAAATGGGACTTTTTTTTTCTCCATGTAATGTAATAGGTGAAACAGGTGAACTTTATGTCTTACTTATGTCTACCTCAGGGAAGTGTATGGCTTTAAGTTGTCTTGCAAATGTGCCTGAACGATGAATGTTTACATTTTGCTCTTGGTGCTGAAAAGCTCCACAAATCAGCAGTCACAACATGTACATTTTGCAAAGCTGTACAAAATAGCATTGATTGTTAAATCTTCAGACCACAATATTGCACTCACGCACCAGGAGGTACTGCCTTGTGAAAAACACAGCTTGAATTTCAAACACGGGAAGAAGCGCTCCAAATGCAAGATTCAGCTTAGACTGGAGTCAATCTCAAATGACACATTCAATTAACGAACAGCAATAAGCATCAAGCCAAAAAAAAAGTATGTGCACACTTGCACACTCACATACATACACATTCACCCACATATATATGTATATATAAACAGCTGGCTTTTGTTATTTGTCATGACTATCCATTACTGCCCTGCTGTGTGCCTTATGTGTCAAAACAATGACAGAGTGCCTCATAACTCACAAAGAGCAATGTAGATCCACTGTGGGTTTGAAATGGAATAAAGAGTCTATAAGTAATGTAACTACTTATTCTCTAGGGCTATTTAATCCTTACAATGTATAAACATCTTTAATATTAAACTGTCCATTATGTCTGAAATATTTTGCACATTAGCTGAAATAAAAGGATATCTGGTCTGCCCTTGTGTTATGTCATTATCCTTTAAAAATGTTTTTTTTTTTTTTTCTCAGTAAAGAATGGCAGTTTCAGATATAACCTTTGATCCCTCAGAGTAAAATCAAGGCCTCTTTTTCACCAGTACATAGATTTAATATTTCTTTTTTTTCACTCTCTCTTTTAAGTTCTTTTAGGGAATGACAGACATGCTGGGACAAATATGATACAGTCCTTATAGTGGTTCCATTAATCTTCTTTATCCGCCTGAAATGCTTTTCATCACTGCCTTTTTCCTTTTTCTCTTTAAGAATTCTGCTTACAAAGTTAATATTACATCAAAAGGCAGAAAAGGTCCAAAATTAAAAAGAGAAAACAAAATTAAGATTAATATCCCCTTATAGTTCATTTGTTGGGTTGTTTGTGTTTAGTTTGCTGTCCTTATTTCAGTGTAATGTTCAGCAGAGTTTAGCAGTCAGATGATCTGATTGTTTTAGTATCTCTGTGCTGTACATGTCCAAAGCATGATTTACTCGAATCATCTCGCTGTTGTTGAGCTTGAGCCTATGCTTTAGCATACAAGAGAAGAGGTCCAGCTGGGGTTTGCCGGGGGCAGATGGAGGGGCTAGGCGGTTAATCCGATCCCTAATGTCCAGAAGCAGGAGCATAACGGATGAGGATGAGTAGAACTGAGTTCCCTGTGTGTACGACTGGTTAACCTGCTGCACAGCGCTGCGGAGCAGGTCGGCATTAAAGCGCAGGCTGTAGCCGAACACTTGGATATCAGATATTTTTATGTAGATCTGGCGCTTGTTGGGATCTGCAAGGTCCACTGGGCCCTGTCCTGTGTCGTTGCGTAGACCGGTTGGGATCTTAGCACGGCTACGTAGGTAGATGTGAACCGTCTCAAAGAAGGTCTTCCATCGGTTGCCCAGCAGGAGAGTCCAGTTGAAGCACTGGGAGTTCTGCAGTCGCACTTTTTCCCAGCGAGGGTAACCATGTTCACCGAACGGCATGCTCCAGCCTTCTGAGTGACTGCCACTGAATGGGTTGACGTAAACAAAGAACATGGGGTCAATACTGCTATTTCGCATCTGGCAGATCTTCATCGACAGACCGATTATCATGTGGAGGTAATCCATCCGGTTTTTGTTACTTTTCAGAGTCAGGGACATGCGCTTTCGCCATCGTGGGTCAAAGAATGTCTCCAGGCGGATCTCATTACTGATGAAAGTAGTGTGAATATACAGTCGTGAATCCATTTTCTGTAACAGGTACTTGAGTTCCAGGTCCTGGAAGTCCAGATCAGTTTCAAAGCTGATGAACTGCTCACTACGTTCCGAGTCCACATTCTGGGGCTCACAACGACCACGATACAACTTGTAGCCCTTGTTGCAGGAGCCGCATTGTGAGATGTTGGCGAGGCTGCACATGGCACAGCTGTTGTTGCCTCCTATGACACAAGGGATGGGTCGCTGGCATAGGGTGACACCTGTGTGGCACACGCATGTCCTTTGGCTCTCCAGGAAGGTCCCCCAGAACCCATTCTCATTGCAGTACAGGAAGGACTGAACCCTGTTGAGCCACTGCATCACAGACCTAGACAAGGAGAAGGGAAAAAATGGGATAGAAGCATTAATAGTGGTCAGATAGAAATTACATCTAATTTAATATTCGAGTATAAAACCTGCTGTGAAGTGATTTTGGGAAGATAATTCTGATGTATCAATCTCAAGTAGGATAAAGTGTTAGTAAGCTGACTTATATAAAACAAATAAAAAAAATGTGAACAGCACTTTGTTAAATGGTGGTAGGAATGCCAAACGAAAAACATTTCACAAGGATAGTGGAGAGGATGATTTCCTCCCTTCAAGAAAGAAGAGTTGGGTTATTTAACTCAAATGGAAGACATTACTTGCTATTCTTATCTTGTCTCTTCATTTCCCCTAAGGCATCTTCTCTTGTCATCTTGACAGTCCTGGAACTTCTTCTCTGACAATAGGAGGTTAATTCTGAATCCTGATTTTTTTTTTAGAGAGGAGGGCTAGCCAAGGTTAGCTTGACATGTTAATGAACTTAAACATTAACTATGATGGATGACATCTCAGCAGGCCAGAAAGCCCCAAGCTATACCCAAAATGAGCCCAGAACAGATCACCTATAGAGGACAGTGGAAATGCACTAATAACCCTGGCTTCATACTGATGGGACAAAGTGATGGTGTGCTACAATTTCCAGTATCTTATATCCGGACATCTTCTCCTGAATATTATACTGGCATTTGAGGCCAGCATTTATGGAATTGTAAATATCAACATACAGTAAAGTAGACAGCAGCAGTAATTCTTTGTCTTTTAGTCTTGGACAATGAAAGGCGGAACTCCATCTGTAAATTGTTCTACTGTTGATTTAAATCACTGTGGTAATTTCAATATTGTCTATTGTTATTCAAAAATCCTCAATTGTAATGCTGTTTCTCGGTTCCATTTCTTCTTTCCCTTTCTCTTGAGTGTCCTGTTTGAAATTCTTGGTTGGACCAATGTTACAGATGTAGATGCAGGGACCGCTTGAGAGAAAAAAGAGAGGGAGAGAAAAAAAAACACTATTTCCTTGCACTCAGAATAATAATAGCTTCTTAACTCTGATTGGCCCCTTGTTTTTGGCAGGCGAGAATGGGTTTTGGTTACTATTATAAATCTCCCAGAGTGTTTTTGTTCTTGACAAATAGTTGTGTTTTAATGAATATTACATTTTCTGCACAGAAAGTGACCGAAAGCAGATGTAGTGTTTTACCAACCATTCATAATTCAGCACTGTATAAGTCATGGGAATTTTTGATAATGGTTTATTAATAACGTTAAAGAAAATAAATAAATAAATAAATGATGTGACCAATTTTGCAGCCTTAAAGAGTTTAAGAAGCTCTGAAATGTGTAAGAGTATGTCGTCAGCATAACACTTTTTTTTGGGGGGGGGGGGGGGGGGGGGACTGCACCACCACGAAGGAGAGAATTCTCTCAAAAGAGTCAAGTGATGTTGAAGCTATAATGAGGAATGGTGTTGAAAATAGAGTAATTGCATTAAAACAATATATTTAGGAGCAAATCGACCAGTTATCCTACCTGAATGACCATTGGAATAATCTCTACACATTAATGGCTGGATGTGTTTGTGTGGATGTGTATGTCAGTTCCCATAAAACTGAGACATAATCCAAATAGGTTATTCCGGAGGGGTAAACCAGTATCTTGTTATCAGCATCCATTATGCTGACCTGTCTGTACAAGTCTTGTTCTAAACACAATTAGTGTATCAGAGAGACACTTGCATGATTAATAATTGGTGCAACACCAGAATATCAATAGCCACATTAAATATATCAAGTAGAAGAAAAGAGATTTAATCACTGAAGTCCAGGAGAAAAAAAAGGATACTTGGTGCTGCACATCCTGCATACCATGTGCAGCCCAGCCTGAATAATTTACAGTGATAGGTTTTTTCAGGAACTTCTTTTAATGCTTCAAAGTTCAGAAAAGGAAAAGAAACGATGAAACCTTGATAATATTCCAAAGAACATAACTTCATACAAGAGGATTTAAAGGTGTTATTTATCTGCCAAAGATGAAGTGTAGTGTCTCTAATTAATCTACTTAAAGCCATATCTTTGATTTAGTACGTCTGAATTTTGCCAACTTTCACTGGCAAAGTTTTTGTTTTGCACAGGTCAGTTGGTTATTGTCTCTATGAACAAAGGTGGACTGGAGAGGGAAATTTCTCTTCATATGTAATCTGGTGGAGGAGAAACAGAATAGATAATGCTGATCTCATTTTATATGTCAGAGACTATGAATTTTCTTTTTCTCTGTCCAGTGCCTTGATTTGAGTGTAAGAAATGGTGTCTGTGAACAAATGTTTATGTCTTCAGTGTCCTTTGAGTGGAATTGTTGTTTTAAGATTTGCATTGCAAATGTGTTTTTTTTTCTTTTCTTTTATCTTGCTCTGCAAATATTTTTGTGCGATAGAAAGTGCCTCGTCTTGGTTGTATACTTTGGTTTTTGTTTGCCATGATATTTGTTTGCAACATGACATTACAGACTGTGAGAGAGCCTGAAAGCCTCTGACTCATGCCAAAAACCACGAGAGCTGGCAACTCTTAAATATAAACTACCCTCAGATGTGAATTTTTTCATGTATTTTGTTGTACTCATGTGGAGCTGCTATTTCTTGAGCTTGTTTGCTTATGTGTGCTATCTACTTCTGGCTCTTCCTGAGAGATGAAATGTCTTAATCTCCTGGTGCAGGCAGAGTATTTGTGATTTTATATCACTTTCCACTGCAGTGTTGCAGTTTAGCCCAGAGAGTCTTCAGAGAGATGGATGTATCATGTTATCTCTCTCCAGCTTGTGTTTGCTGTCCACTCCAGCATAAATATAAAAAGGAGCTACCAAGCAGAGATGTACCTACACTAGGTTTACTACAGTACATACCATGGTGAAACATTTGAATAGAAACACCTCCAACAAAAATTTGTTAGCGTTGTTATTACTTTCAGGGGGCAACGTGAGCTCAATGCATCACTCCTACCGTCTTTTGCAGTTTTGTTTTAATTAGCCATGAGGGAGCCAGAGCAGCAACTGTCCTCCATGACAGTCTTGCTCCGAGCTTTATAGCTACATACTTACTTGCTATGCTTACATTAGCTAGTTGGTCTGCTGCTACAGTAGTTTCTGGGCACTGTTGTAATATTTATTGAGCCAGCAAACAAGCATGCATTTTACATAACTGGCCAAGAGAAAAGTCGCTGCCTCGAAGGTACGCACATCATGTTCCTTCTCACAGGTGTGCTTCAAATGCATGTGGTGGTGAAACACAAGCATTTGACTTTTCAATTCTGACACCCAAAAGGATTCAGAAGGTGTATTAAAATGGCTCGTGTCCATTCAGTGTTTGTACTGTATGTGTGTGTGTGATTGTAAAGCCCAGTCTGATCTGGGGCACCTAGGCCCAGTGCTGCACAGGACAGATGAAAAGGCCCAGGATTCAGCAAAAAAGATGTTTCCTTGTGCATTAAAACCTGTCGTGTGTCGGTTTACTGGAAAGCCGAATCGGAGCCAGAGCATTAAGCCTGCTCCACTGCTTGCTGTTACTGCTGTAAGTGAACCACTTGAACATCTCATTGTAGACTGTGTGGCTCTAAATCTGGTTGTAAATATCTTCTTATGGAGGGTACTGGATATCCAGCTGCTTATCCACTGCGGTCAATAACAACTAAAGCTGTTGTAAAGGCCTTGTCTGGATTCATTTCTGTTTGGTGTCCCAAAATCTATCCAGTGCAAATTTCTCTCTGTCACACATTTGGCCAGGTGTTAAAGCTTTTAGACATAAACCACAACCAGACCGCTCACCAGCCTGGCTGCAGAGGTGTGTGTGTTTGTGAATTTGTACGTTTTCTTTCTTTCATTGATGTCAAAGGAGCCTGATTCTGAGGTTCACTTAGATCTAGAACACCTGGGCCCAGTGCTCCCCTAAGGCCCAGCCTTCAGCATGGCTCCTGCCCACAACCCCATTCTGTTTTGTTTGGCCTTTGGTTTGTTTCTACACCTTACAACACCTCTCACCACATTGCACATGTATACACCACTGATGTAACCAACTCTCACACCTTCCAAACTATTTATGTTTATTTTATATTTTGCAATGAATTATTTAATTTGAAGGAATTCATGTGTCCATGAATTCCATTTCACCAAGAATAAATTGTGTGACAAAATCTAAAAATACAGACAATATGGTATATTTAAAATAATTTGTAATAAACCGTCAGTCAGTCTCAATTGGATTGATGGTGTCCACCACAGTTGCCAAGCATAACTTACTTACTTCAATTTGTAAGGTTTTATAAAATTGTCTCAAACATTAAGGATCCCTATTATTTTTTATTGGCTATTCATTATTGAATTAGCCACAGGCCCAGTCAAAATGAATCTTTTTTTTTTTTTTATATCTAATCTATTGGAATCTATTAACTCTTGAAATATCTAGTCTGAAATACTGAACTGATATACTGTATATTCTGTCAAACAGCTGCCTCCCTCAATAAGCTAGTTGAGTACACCATGCAGCCAGTTTTTTTTTCTTTTTTTTTGCCTTATTTGTTTCCATCTGAAGCGCTGGCTTGGCTCAGATTCGACATAGGAAATTAAATGAAAACACGCTGAAATGGACGCTGGTTTCTGTGTTTGCTCTGTGTTTTTAATAGGGCATCAAACAGCCCTGGTACTATGATAACATGCATCATAACTTCTCCCTATTTAGGCACAAGGACTAGAAAAGAGAGAAAGAGAACATCAGAGCAGGAAAGAGGAGTCTGCCACTGGAAAAGTACAGAAAAGAAAAAGCAGATGGGCCATACATTTTTTAAAGGCACAATAACAATGTGAGAGTGTCCCATAATTTGGTGATTCCATTTACAAGACAAAACTAAATAGCTGGTCAGGATGTGTATAAGCAAAAGGTTGAAAAGTAAGACCTGTTAATGTAGTGTCACATCAAAATCCATTTAAATTAGGACAAGCTAATTCATCATATGAAGGGTACCATCATATTTGTAAATATACTTGACTTTGAATATGAATAATTAAAGCCAATGCATAGCCAGAATGCAAATGATTTGGCTGGGAGTGATGCTGCGTCATATCTGTCACTATTAATCATTTACACCAAAGACAAACTGCTATGTTCATTCTACTTGAAGCAAGCCGCTATACTCATTACAGGAAATGCAATAGCAAATCCAATAGAGTTCACGTATAAAGTTTCCACACAGTTGCTGCAGTGAGTGTTCACAGCAAGAATTTACGATGCTCGTAATGAATGGATGGATGGCTTGTGGTGAGGTAAACGCACACACACACACAATGATAACGAGATATGCTATTGTAATTACGGACAGCCAACAAAGGATCTGGTGCTGGCCTTTCATTACCTGATGTAAATATGTTTATTGTCCGGCCTCATTTAATATGCAATGGTGAAGGTACAACGGGATTTAAAACTTAAAGTCTTTTTTGGATTAGTTTGACTTGATAACACAAGTTTACATCTTAATAATTGCACTGAGCAATAAACATCTTCCCCTTTGTTCCATTTTGCATCCATAATTTAATTAAACTAAAACGCAATAAGACCACAATAATATGGATGTCCTGATAGGGTTGGACGTAAGAAATGAAATGACACTAAAGAGGACCTGCCCTATTCAGAATGCATTACCTCTGAATATATATTACAGTACCGCTGGACATTTCCTCTATGTTTAAATCAGTTATGAATATAGTACAGTGCATTATAAACATATTCACAGATATATCTGCACTAACACTGTTTGCATGATAGATGTGGGTAATGGAATAGCTAGTAGGTCACTCAGATGAAATGAAATAAACATTTGCTTGTGAGACCCAACTCACCTCAATGAGTGAATTAGCTGTCTTATCTACAGTAGGTTTCCTTGGCAACAAAGGATAAGCAAAAGCTTCCTTTGGAATAACACATTAATGTAACATCATGAAGATACCGGACTGAATTTAATTGTGGTTCAGAATAAAAATGGAGTTGACTTCAAAACCTAACCGACTTATTGACATTGTGATGTTTTTGACTAGAATATTGATACCGGTGTTGTGTTGACATTAGACATTCTTCTTATTACCTTTCTAGCACATTGAATAAGACAGGCTTAGCAACCTTGCAGCCATGACAAAGACACAGCTCTCTTTGTGTCCCATTGTCGTATTTCATATCAGCACTTCCAAAAACTACAGAGCTTTCTTATTGGATTTAATGAATCTGAAGGTTGACTTTATGAACCATCAATACTCTGGGTGTGTTGGTTACCTTGACTCCCTTTTCAGAGTCAATGTAACTACAGAAAGATGAAGTGCCTTAGTAAGTTGTGCTGCCGTGTGCCAATGGAACAGCTTCAACGCACCTTGGTATTGATCCTACAAACCACTGGTGCTCCACTGGAGGGATGAACACCATTCTTCAAAAGTTATTCCCTTGTACTGTGTTTTGATGATGGTGGTGAAGAGCCCTCTCTGACACATTGATCTAAAATCTCCCATAGCTATTCAATGGGGTCGAGATTTTATGATTCACATCATTTTCACTCATCAAACCTTTCAGTGGTCTCTTGGGCTCTGTGGATGGAGGCTCTGTCATCTTGTTTCTCCTCTCATTTTTCAAGTATTTACTTATTTTGTCACCTCTTTGCATTTCTCCTTCCACCCACTCTAAACTGATACACTGCAACTCAAAGTAGAACATCTGAAGATAGGATGGTTCTGAATGGTCCCTGAAGTCTATGATATTCAGGTTTAAAACAAGCAAGATAGTACAGACCCTTAGGAGCCAATGCATTTACGACTTGTTGATCTAACATGGAGCCGAGTAGTGTTAAAAACAGTGGCATGCCAGTGAGGTAAGCTGTGATCCAAGTGACCACTGGGGCTTTTACATACATAGCTCAGCGGATCTCTCCCAGTAGAGGAGCCTGGATTGTGTTAAAACCGCTGGAGAAGTCAATGAACATGATTTTCCACAGTGACTCTCCAAGTGGGAGTATGCACAGAATAGCAGCTGGATGACAATGTCATCCTTCCCATTGTGGGCCTGATGTATGAACTGGAGAGAATCCAAATGGTCCCTCACAAGGGATCTGGCCTGCTGTCATTCAGAACCCTGGTGTGCCCATTCTTGGCCACTGGGGCCAGGCAAGATGTTTTTCACATCATCATCAGCAGACTCTCTGCCTCTGCAGTCTCATTGACAGGTTGAAGATGTGCTGGAAGGCCTCCCTGAGGTTGTTGGCACACACCTTGAAAACACTTGGGCTGATGCTTTATGGGCCTTCAGCTTTGCTTCAATTCCCTCATCCTTTGATCAGCTGTTATATGCTACCCAGAGGAGAAGCGAGGAGAGTCCCTGCTGGTGTTAGGGATTCATTTGTCTTGAATCAGGCACAGGGAAAACACAGGTAGACAGTAATGCAGCTGACTAATGGGAAGCGGTTGACAAACAGAAATAAGTAATCACACACAAACCTTTAAAGGACAATTCCGGGAAAATTCAACTCAGGTGCTGTATTTTCCTAACATTTTAGGTCTAAAAGAAGGAATCTGAAGATTTTCAGTTTAATTGCTCCTACCCATTACTTTTCATAACACACAAAGAAAAGGGCATGATGGGACTTTGGTTGGAATTACACAAAATAATTCAGGAATAAGAAAACATTACAATAAAATAGAAGAAAGTTCATAACCCCTGTGTAAGGTATAGACCACTCACACATGCGTGTGCCAAGCACACTCTCATGCACACAGTGGTGATGAAAACAAACAAGTCCTCCATCTGATGCAAAGCCGTCTCACACAAGCAAGCAAATAAACATGCTGCTCTTATTTCCAGTGCCATCAGGCACCCTTGATGTGTACTCCATGGAAGAGGAAGCGCATACTGCGGCTCTTTGATAACACTTCAGAATAAACCTTTGCCAACTCTCACACAAATGTGGGTGTGCTCCTTTTCTGTCAGTGACAGTTCACAACTGCTCATTTTCAGACCACTTAAATGAATATTTTACAGATTCAGATTCCATTTACATGGTGACATCCCCTACATGGAACAGTTTTAGGGGTGTTTCATGTGGCAGTCGGAAACTTATATGGCATATTTTGCATAGTGTTTTCAGATATTTGCGAGAGCGAATGGGGAAATTCGTGGCATTTCAGGCGGTGCTGACACCATGGCACATCCACAGCAAGGCTCTTAAGCTGCAACTGCAGTAGGTGGTGACAGATGTGTGCAATGACCTATCAAGAAAACTCCCACAGCTACATTTTCTTTTCAGACTGCACTATGAAATACAAGAGTGAGCAAGAGTGCTTTAGGCATGTGCAAGCCTCAGCACTAAGTTGACTTGATGGACAGAAACAACAGAACCATAAGTTGAAATATATAATGGATGACATAGTTACTGTGCATGCTTCAAGAGCTAACAATCAATATAGACCCCTACACATCATCTCAGAGAAAAAAATTTCCTTGAAAGACATCGCTCCTCTGTGGGATGCATTTTCACATTTGCCTTTCCAGCACTTGGCTAAGCAAAGCTTTGGTTTATATTGCAGAGTAAATCCACATCCAATTTCCGTCATGATGTAGAGGTCGTATTTCTACCCACCTCTCCCTAGGCATCTGGTGGTTGGGGTTGTGGTGACAACGGATGCTGAGGCCAAAAAGCTTGCGGGCGGTGCGCTGGATCTTGAGCCGCTGAATCTCCAGGGAACTCTGGAGGAGCCTGTAGCGGGCTTGCAGGTCCCAGTCGCTGCCCCATAGGAGATGCACACTGCCGATGGGCAGGAAGTGAGTGGAGGGCAGCCTCTTCAGGAAGGACTTGAACTCATCTGTGTAACAGAGAGAGATGGAGTGAGGGCGGATTGCAAAACATACAGGCACCAAGTGGGAGGGGGAAGTGGTGGTGTGACAGAAGAAGTGGCAGATTAAAATGTGGATTTATTTAACTTTAATACATAGAAAGTGCTGAGTTAGGGAAAGGGGATATTGCTGCTCTTAGTAAGACCAAGCAAGACTTGGTCTGAGAGGTAAATTGCAATGAAGTTTTCAGACCAAAATTACCCAAATAAAATATAGGGAAATCAACAATGCATGTACCTATGGATATTAAGAGGGTATGCAAGAAAACAATTGTGAGTGGGCTTATTTTAGAAAAAAACAAACAAACAAACACTCATTTATTTGTTCAACAATAATCTCACAAAGCATCCTGGGTAGAATTATAAACAAGCACCATATTGTGCGCAGGAGTCACACTGGTGTGTGACAAAACTCTTGAATGTGTTAACATCTAGTCTCCAACTAAAATAAAAACATTTATTTAAAACAATCTATTGAAAATGTAATGCTGCAACTACCAATATGACAGTCTATGTGTTTTAAAAGAGCCCATGTTTTAAGTAATATAAAGAAACAGGCAGGCAGGCAGTCAGATAGATTGACTATAATTATAGGAGTCCATTAAAAATAATAGTAAAATAAAGCATTGTACATTGCACTCTTCTCTTGATGTTTCAGAAAGGTTTGTGCAGACAGGGGGTTACAATGTAATAAGAAAATAATTGCAAAGGAAAGTGCTTTCATATGCATTTTCAGTTTATGTGGCAGGAGGACATAAAATTGTTGTTGTGAGCAAAATGTGATAATCAATAAAGTTTTGTCTGTGGTTCACTACAAAATGGTCAGGGACTCAACATCCCTCTCACTTCAAAACAAACGAGAAAAGAAGAAAGTATATTTCTATATTTTCAGACGGGGCCGTGAGGTCAGTGAGTACCCAGAATCCTCCTGACCCACCTTTGTCACAGGTTGCTCACATAACATCCAGCTGAATGTACCTGGTTTACTTGTTCGAGTTGCATCTATTGTGGGGAGAATTAAGACCTTGGGAGCAATAAATGCCCTCTTGTTCCGTACTCCCACACACTTGTTGAGGAGCAGCAAATTTGTTCTTAGTGGTGCAGATCACTATCCTTGTGTTCCACTCGCTGCCTCTGATCATTCGTGCTTGTCTCCTCCCTGGGCAACGCGTGAGCCCAGCTCGCTGACCCTTGTTTTCAACACTAACTCCAATTATTCTTTTTAGCAACAATGGACGTGAAGATGCTTCTGAAACTCCAATAGAAAATGCACAAGGACAAGAAATCTTTTATTCGGAGCGCTAATTAAATGAGTCCTGACTCAGAGTTGCTCATTATTGTCTTAAATTTAAGCACATCATTAGAAATAATAAGTCAACAATTGCAGATGCAGAAAATGTCTCCTAAGCAATGGCAGCGGTCAAGCTCAAAGGTAGCCTCATCAATACAACAGCCTCTACTTTGACTGCAGATTTTGTCTGCTTTGTCCACAGTCAAATATATATATGTCAGTGTATAAAACCCCCAAGGGTAAATAATATTTGTTGTGGAGGAAATGACAACACAAATACTCTCAGAGAGAAAGCGAAGCTTCTTCACACCCAGATCCTCATAGTGAAGACATGTAAAGACCTGTACAGTATGCCAGTACCCGCCTACAGACCTATGCAAGACAGTTTAACAGCATTAACCACAGAGCTCAGAGCTCTTTCTCAGCCGCAGCCGAGAAATGTCAGAATTTCCTCCACTCTCCTTCCAGGCATGTCAAAAGTTCCCTTCCCCTTTTTCTTCAAAAGAAGCCAGATTCTTTCTCCTCCCCTGTTTTCAACTTGCCATATTCCTCCACCCAGTTTTCAGTGATGTCAAGCACCGCCTTCTCCCTTATCCTCGAAAAGCCGGGTGTCTTCTGTGCCCAATATTCTGAATTATCTGATTCCCCTCACTAAAAGAAAAATCCATTATCAAGTCGCTGCCCAATGCCAGGTCAATAGTTGCCAAGTCCTTTCACATAAGCATTAAAGCCTTTAAGGATCCCCTTCCATGACACAGATTCCAAAGAGTCCACACAGTCTCCTTGAATGACTCTTATCACAAGTCACCCAGAACACCTTATCTAAAGATTACAGCTCTCAGTGTAACTCCACTTCGCCCCGTGTGCCATTACATCACAATTTGTTGCCTCTCCATACCCATACTCCACTCAGTCACCATCAACATTTATGTTGTAACTATGCAACACAAAATGTTACATTAAAAAAAAAAAAAAATGAAGAGGGAAAGAAAAGGATGTAGCACTCCACTCACCAAACCAATCAGACTATCTAGCAATCTTGAGGTGTCTAGTACTTTTTCCAAAAAAAAAAGTCAAAAGAACATCCAGCTGACATGTGGTAATTTTCACTACAGTGGGAAATCATGCACATTATCTGTGGGAGTGGAGGATGCTAATATCAGTCATGATAAATCAAACCACCTCTTTTCCTTCCTTTTAAAAGTAACAGACTAGGCCAAAAGTTTCTCCCAAGAGAAAACCAGGAGTCTTTGTAGAGGAGCTTCTGAACATAATTACCATGTGCAGCAGAAAAGTCTCTTGACAGCATGTATCTCATTTTCTTAGCATTTCACTTTGGTAATAATAGTGGTTACCTGCCCAATCATAAGTGTGAGCCCCCCCTCACGACCACCACCACCCCTGTATAAAGACCTCATATCAGTGCTGACTTTGCCAACGTACTGTACTCCACTTAAGACATTAAAGCCCCACTCCAACGTTGGTGTAATCATAGTGAGTCACTGGAATGCTAAGTAGGCTGAGGTGAGAAAAAAAACATCACTATACAGTCACACATGGCACACACAACATAAAAAGCTGTTAATGTCAATTTGGCAAGTCCACAGCACATCCCTCTGGAGTAAGTACGTGTTGAATTTATTATCACCCCCGTTTTTACATGCACCTACAGGCACATAGTGTGAATTATAGAATACAATATTATATTCTAAGGTTTTTAGATCTGCTATAAGTATATAAATCAAGGAAATTGTGCTGTCCGTTCTTTAAATTAAAGACAAAGCTTTAAAACTTTGGTTAAGCACCCCCCACACAGACTCTCTGACACTAAGAGAGCTATCGATTCCTCTATTTCTTCTTTTGGTTAGTGTGTAAATTGCATTTTGGACCTGCAGTTCAGGCCAGTTATATATTTAAATAAATCCCTCTTTGGCCTCTTTACATGCACTTCATTTTCAAGCACCCCTTCACAGATGTGCTGCACTCAGTGACCTCCATGACTCGCATTAACTTTCCTTCTCTATGGGCCATAAATATATTTATCTGTTGCTGGCAGGTTTTATTGGGACACTTGTATATCACATCAATAATACATAGAGCAAGGTGCCTTGCCATGTACCAGCTGGGCACAGTTGTGTGCTTGTCCTCACCCTGCCCAGTATTCTGCTGTCCCCTGTAGTGTCTGCATTTGCATTCAGCGAAAAATTTGCATAGGGGAGACTATTACTTGCCATGACATTCAAGCATTTGACATTATGAAATCTGTCTTTGTTATATATTATGCACAACAAATCTCTATACTGTACATCAATTACATTTCTTTCTTTTTTTTGACAATGCATATTAGACATGAGGAAATCAATGTTTATCTCTGGTCTGAAACAGGAACTGAACCCTTGTATTTAGTGTGGGAACATTCTCTGCAGATTCATGTACCTTGACCTTCACACCTTCTTTCTGCAGAAAAGCTTTGGTTTCTATTAATTATGTAGATTTGTCTGTGAGCAAGAGAGATCTAAGATGCCAGATTATGAAACATGTTTATTTAAAGCACAAAGAAAGCACAAAGAAAACTGCAAGACTATGAGATGACCTTAACTGCCAGAGTTTTATAATAGGAATTGGTCCCTTCTACAAAAACAAATCAAAACAAACAAACAAAAAAAACGCTACACAAGTAAATTAAATGCAGTTGCAATTGTTGTTTCTCGAATACTGTTTACATAATCATCATGGTAAATAAAGATTGTAGAAGTTTATGTCTTACCAGAGTTCTCAAAGTCTTTATAAGAGGCAGCCCATGACTCAGACATCCCCAGCAGGGTGTTCTCCATGATCTGGATGTCAGTGATGGGGCAGTTGCACTGGGGATACTCCTCGGCGCACTGGCAGATGCACTGGTTGTTACGGCACACATACTCTCCCTCTCCATTGCACATAATGTAGCTTAGAGCTGACTGGACAAATTTCTCCTGCAGGTATTCTGGGAAAATGACCTGAAGACCTGCAACAAAGGAAAATAGGAGGTTTTAGTGGAGGATAATGATAGTGCATGTAAAAGAAAACCTTATAGAATATGATATGAAGCATAATTGAAGAAAAAAGTGCTTGTTCAATTTTCTTCACATTGAAAATCGATGAAGCAATTGGACACAGAAGAAATCAGAAAAGCGCGTTTGTCATGCTTTTTTACCCTATATCTGATTTTTATGTCTTTAGAAAAGCTCAAAACAAGATCTAATGAAAAAAAAATCATCAGAAAAATGTGCAGAATACCAAGAAAACAGGCAAATCATATATTTGCGTTCACCACACACAACACAACATAAACAGTATATCTTTAACGGTATAATAAACATCATCGAATGGGGTCAGAAAGTGGGGGGTCCACTGTGTGTGTGAAGAAGTTTCCAGAATGCGAAAGAGTGGCTGTGAAATGGTTGACTGCCCTTCCAAGATTGCTTTGTGTTATAAGCTCTCATTTATTTTTCTAAAAGCTGTGTTCAACTTGAGCTGTCTCTTCTGTGGTGGGTCACTCATGATGTGACAAACTATAACAGTGATTGATGCCTGCTGTTTTGTGCTGTGCTGGTTTATTTTTTATTTTCTTATTTTTTGATGTTTTTTTTGTTTTTTTTACTGTGTTGATGCTTGTATTTGCTTCGTTCTTGCAGGATGCTGCTAATTATACACTAATGACAATCACTGGTTTTGTAATCTGGAGTCCAATTTGAAGCTGACGCTCAGAGTACCTCTTCACTCTCAACACCGACAAGGTATTAATAATTTTTAGACTCTGAGCCAATCCATATCTCACTCTGGGGATCTCATAGAATTGAAGCGTGGAGAGCTAACAGTAAAGGCTTTCTCTTCAGTCCAGGCCTGGGAAAATAAATCCCTAGCTCTACAAGCCACTGGATTGGAAAAGAACTAAATAGATTTTTTCCTTGTTGTATGAAACAGCATCTTGGCGAGGCAATATTTTCTTAATAGGTTTACTCGAGCACAAACAGTGCTTCAGCAGAAAAATATGCAACCAGGAACCAGAACTTCACATGTTATTGAATGATGAATGATTGCATTATTTCCCCCACTCACGTATTGTTTTCACCCAAAGGTGAAAATAGGAATCCATTTATGCAAAATCAACATAATGCTGCTGAAATGAAAGGGAAAGTAAGCGTATAATTCCATACTATACACATGAATCATTTTCAGGGCGTTGTCATGCATTAAAACGGTATCTCTTATTATGCATGTGGCAATTATTGGCTAAACCGATCACATGTGCGCAATTTAAAAGGGAATGCTGGTATTTAATGCAGTATATGCAAAGATTAGGCTCTGGAGACAAACATCCACCGAGCGTCATGGAAACTGCCTTTGAAGGAGATTGAGATATACTGTGATTGCGTTATTGTTAACCCAGCAATGTTTGTCAGTGTTAAATTCAATAGTTGAGTCATGTTTTAATTATTATATAAATTAAACTTAAAATAACACCTCTGCATTTACACTCCCCACTGTGCAAATGTTCTCTATACTAAACAACCATTACTATAACATCATCATACCTTTATTTAGATCTAAGTCAGTTCCCTTCTTTTTCCACACCTCATCAGAACCACTGCCCATCAGTGATGAAGGGAACAGAAGGAGGGAGGGATGGAGGGAGTAAAGGGGATGGATAGATCATGTCTGACCACAAAAGAGTTGGGTTGCACAGGGCTTTTTCTCCATCAGGCCTGTCTGCGGCCCCTGGATCCAATATTCATTTAGCTTGATGTATTCCTGGGCTTGAAACTTTAATGTGATTTGTGGGAGAATCCAGATGGCAAGTTCACGGATCAACGCTGCTCACTGACAGTGCTGGTGCCAGCGGCCGGGTGCACAATAACACAGAGTGCCTCAGCCCTCCCTCTTTCTCTATTCTGTCTAACCATACCTACCTAACCCTATCAACACACATATTCCTTTTTTTTCTTTGCTATATATGAATGCATTTGTGTTGGGATATTGCAGAGGGAACCATTTGATATACTGACACACGGGTCAGTACTATCACTCCTGCGATCTCTTGTTTCCAGTCTCTTCTTCCCACTATGTCTCCCCCTCTTCTCTTTCTATGCCTCCCTCTCTCTTACCTCCTAATGTCTCTGTTTTCTGTACACATCTTGTCTGTCTTACTTTATTACAGTCACTCCTACTCCCGCCACACTCGTGCGCATGCCCCTTGAATCGCCTTACCCCCCTCCCTTCCTCATAATCCTTTGGCTCCCATTGACTCCATCGATCCCCTCTCCTCATTCCTGTTTCTTCACCTCTTCTGCTCTCCTGGACATTCTCCCACTGAGCATGTACGCAACTATTGGAGATTTGATGTCTTGTCCACCCACTCTGGTATAGAAATGATGTCATGCAATAAAAGTAAATCCATCAACATTTGTTAGTGCACTGGGGAATGAGTAAGAGAATTGGAGCCCTCGGGCCAAAAATGAAATGAGAACCTAATCAGAGTAAAAAACATTTATCATTGTGACTTTTCCAGCTTTGCCATGTTTGTGCAGTAACATGTGAAAACACTGAGAATGATTGGACTATAAAGCTAGAGTTTATGTGACTCTGAGGCAGGTATTTGTTGGGGAAAACACTAGATATTGGAGAAGGGAGCTGCACTTACCATCATTAAAGAGCTACTGATGAAATGAAAGGTGCATATTGGAATTCCCGTGCAGCCATTTGATAACCTCCAACTTCATGCTCTGTCAGTGCACATAATTCTCTGCAACCCCTATGCCTGGCTTGCTCTAAATAAATAGCACCTCAAAATGGCAGTTAATCTCATTGCATACATCAGAGGCTGATATATTTTCTTCACGTACGCTGGAGGATATAGGCCCTCAAACATTCCATGAATGCAGAAAACTGAGAGTCTGCGACTGTGACTTTGCCTTTTCATTATGTGTCTTTCTAGAGTGCTCTATTTTTACATGGTGATAGATGGAGAGTGTAGGCCGCAACTGAGGCTTGTAACTGCCTTGGCAAGCAGTTGCCTGCTTATTGCAATGCCACGCTCCGCCTCATAAGTTACAGTTTCATTAAAGATTAATTGACCATTGTGTGGCCGCAATTTCGCAAAATAATCATTACTTAATCCACCGGTGCAATAAAGTGCATTACTTCAATGGGGGCATTAAATTACCATTGGAGGTTATCGTTACAGCCATGATACAGAACCAAAGAACTCTGAACTGGAAGACTGCTTTTTCTCCTCAGTCCAGGCCTGCCCAGTCTGCCCTGCTGATCCCTGGATACTTAATACAGTAGGGGCATATAGTTTTAAGATTTGCTGCGTTGGCCCATTTCACATGAGTGCTCCTCCTTCTCAACTATGAGGTAAAGGTGCAGCTAAAGGAGCTATTTATCCACTTTTCATTTCTTTGCATAAATCGCTTTAGGTCTCTGACAGTGTGTGTGTGTTGGGCCTGACAGAGAATAACATGTTCCACTGGAGCTATTCTCAGGTCTCCGAATATGTTAGCATTTTTTAAAGTTCTGAATGAGGTGTACTTAGCATTCAAATGGATAATGTGCTGCTGTGTCTGTGCTGAGTAGATTATCGTAGATTATCATAAGTGTTCTAAGCACTCTGGAAGACAGCAGCTTGTGTTGTCAGACAGGACTGTCGACTCAAAGTACTGTATCACAGTCTTATTTAAGCATTTGCGTGTAGGACAAGTGTTGCTGGTATTTATTCTGTGTTTCTATCTTAGATATACTCTCATGCCTTTTAGTGCAGTAGTCTTTTTTTCTGTGTAGTTTTGGGGGATTTTTTATGGTACATGAATATTTAGACATGCATGGATTCGGAACAGCAAAACAACAGAGAAATGGAAAATCCAATTTCCTAGAACATATTAAAACACGAGTGCTTGCATATGCATGTGTGATAGAACACACTGTATCTGTGCGCAACAGAAAGACTCGCAAAACACAATGCCTTTCACACAATATCCCTATATAGCTTTGAAGAAACCCTGCTCATTGTTCACACAAAAAAGCTGCAAAGATGCAGGTGCAGTAATCATGGTAAAAGCATAAATTACATATAAAAATTGTATTGGCATTCAAGACTGCCTGCTCCTGCCTCCTGAGGGAAAAAAAGGGAATCGCTGAAATTGCACGTTGAAGCAGTTGCTGGATTGAGGAGGGCAGGCAGTTTGGAGCGGTAGATGAGCTCTCCATGGTGCTGACTTATTGCCAGTTGTGTTGTACAGTGGACACAAAGACACACAAGTGGAGTTAGAGGAAAACTAAGTTCGTGATTACTTTTCCTTTTCCCCTCCCTGTGCACAAGAACACAGCAGGACATCAGCATTTTTTTTTTTTGAGAATGATGCCTTCAAAGTACATGTCTACAGTATGCAATTTCAAGGTACTAATTTTATTTTGAAATTTGGGAGATAGTCAAAATGTGCTGGATATTAGCTGTGTTACAAGATGATAGCTTCAGCATGTAATTAGAGATGTGGTTGCTGTTGGCTGCTCGTGCTCTTCAGTCGCACTGTTCAAGCTGTTTCATCATGTGTTGCCATGTGTCCCAGCACAGCAGTAGCACTAGGGCCTTGGCTTGTGAGATTGTACGACTGTTACGCATTCATGTGCACACACACTCACACACACAAATACGCCAACACACGCAGAAACACATCCGCTCACGCGCACGCACACATACACACCCCTTTTGCAGGCTCTTGCAGAAATCACATGTTTTACAAGAACCCTGGAGAGGGGAGGAGAGACGTATGACAAGCTCTGACATTTCCATTTCAGTGAGAAAAGACACAACTGCCCTCAAAGTGTCAAGATGTGCTGTGTGCACGGCTCAGATCAAAAGCCCAGATTTATCACAGAAATTACATCAAACATCCCTAAATACATAAATAATGTTAATCTATGTGTATTGGAAAGCGCATGTTTGCTTTGCACTTTCCTAAAAAATGGAACAATCTGCTGAATCATAAACAAGCTGTTGTGCAGTAACCACAAACTGAGATCCAAACATTACACAAGCTACAGTAGAGCTTATGCGTTGCCTATTTAGCTATGTACGGTGGCCCTGCGAGCTCAACGCTGCAGCTTGCAAATGAGACACAACACAAGAAAACTCAAAAGACATCTTCATCAATTTGACAGCACATGCGCTGCAAATACACACCACAGAACCAAACACAGAAATGTGTGCATGTATTCAGATAATATTGCACTTGTCACTTCCGTTGTCGTCTTTGCTACTTGCAGTGCATTTATGCATTCGGTTGTGCTGCGTGTATTTGCGGCGCATGTGCTGTCAAATTGATGAAGATGTTTTCTGAACTTGCATGTGTTTTCTTAAGTTGCGATGTGCAGAGCTTTCAAGGCCACTTTAGGCTTGTGTGGCAACATGTCACTCAAATTGTCAAATATAGGAAACTGTGTGTCATTTTACTAGCATCATAAACACATCATTTTCAGCTGCCTCTCAAAACATAAATACATTTTAATGCTTACATATATTATAGGTTTAGTCAACTGCAGAGGACGTATTTACACATTTTTAATACTGGGCTTATGGTATACTAAAGTTTTATAGGCTATTACGACTTATTTAATTGTGCCGTGGCACAACACCAAAATGATGCATGAGATTGATTTATCAATAATTCAGGTCCTGCGTTACATAAAGTTTGTGCAAAAAACAGTTTATGCTGGTGAGATCTCAAAACTGCAAGGATCATTCTAAATACAAAGCACGGAAAAGTAAAGAAACCCCCAATCAATTGATGAAAGAGAGTCTGTCGGACAGAGAAAAAAGAGCAAGTGGAAAACCATGGCACTTGCAGAAATGGCAGCCTGCAGCTGGCAAAAAAGGGGAAGGGAAAAAAGGAGATTTATGGTCATGCTGGTCCAAATGGAAACTCACTCTTGATTGACCACTTCCAATTGAAAGCTGACCTGCAGGTCAACATGGAAAGATTTCATCAGGTACTGGGGTTTCAGCATGTTAGAGAGAAGTGAAAAAATGTGTGCAGCCATCCATCTTGAAAATGATCCAGTGTTATCAGTTCTCTGAGCAACCAGAAAAAGGAAAAAAAAGGGAAAAAAAGCATGTTTTCATAAAGGCCTCCATCTGGCCAAAAGGTGGTTCAATAACTCCAGTCCACCATTATCACAATCCATGGCACACAGCCTGATTTACCCCGTTCTTAACTATGATCACATAAATTTGGATGGTTTGGTTTTATAGTGTCTCCGTCCGTGTTCGTATAAAAAAAAGAGAAACTGTGAAAAAGGCCTGACTTTTTTTTCTTGTGTGACGCAGAGCTTAAAGAGAGCGTCAGAGAGAAAGATGATTAAAAAAGGCCTCTGTGTGTTTATTGTTGCTCTTCCAACATTTGCTCTCCATGTTTTTCATCAAAGACTTCTCTACTGCAAACGATTCTCTGGTAACCAAGGACGCTGTGTTTACTGATATACTTGAGCCTTCAAATCAATTTCTCAACAAGTCCGTCCTCAAAAACAGCTTAATTGATCTGTATGTTTGTTTGTCTTCCCTGTAATGTTTGCAGCTTTTTCACTTGAAAAGAGGGACAGGCATCGAGCGACAGAGCAATGAGTATCTAATTCATCACTCTCCGCACGACTTGCCTACAGGGCCAGTTTAATTTATTTTCACTTCACCACTTTGAAAACTGTTGGCTCAGGCTATTCTAACATATTCATAAATCTTCCAAGATAGGCTCATGGCTCTTCCAAGATAGGCTCTTCAGGAAACTGGAGAGAAGAGAAAAGAGGGAAAGCATGTGGCGGTGGATTGAAAGAGGCAAATTAGTTTGCTTTTGTTTTGGTGCTAATTTATGACAGCCATATTGGAGGTGATTGGGTCCTTGCAAGGTAATGGCTTGTGCAGGCCTTTCATCTTTCTTTGGCCGAGGTAATGCATGTGGCCAATTAGCTATTTTCAATACACAAATTACACACAGAAAAATATTCCAATCCTCATCCTAATACTGTAAAGTCCCTAAAAAGAACCACCAATTCAAATTGGGCAATCAATGAGAAATACTAACAGACGGCAGGAAAAAAGGATATGAAAAGAATATAAAAATAAAATGACTGTCTCCCTACACCTAGGAATGTACTGTACATGTATAACAAGAGTTTCTGTAAACAATGAAAATCCTGACAATTTAACCACCAAATGCTAATTCTCTCTTTCATTCAATTCACACTCCTCAATAAACTATTTTTACTTCCAGGTCCCAGAGGAGGCAGAATCCAGCCAAAACCAATATTGTTGGGTTCCTAAGCTTTAGCCTGGAGAGAGGACAAACAAATAAAGAACAAATTAATGTAGGAGAACAAAAGTGTATATAAATCCAAACTGTAGTAAAGTTTAACAGTGTGGATCTTTCATTCAGATTAAACTTGAGGAATAAACAAACCAGAGTTCTTTAAAAAAAGAAAAATGCCTGTGTTCCAATGATTCACAGGATCCATTAAAAAGAGTGGGGTTCACATTTGCTTTTATGGCATTTTGGCTACGGATGCAGAATTTGCCTTTGGTCCAGTTCAGCTGATCATTTGAGACACAAACCGGGGCAGTTATATCATGTTCAGAGTCATCAGCGTGTGGAAGGTTAAACTGTAATTTATGTTGGGTGACAGGGTCAGGATCAATGAGCTCCTCTTGCATGTCCACAAATAGTCTGGTAATGGCATAATGGCACATTCTGTTACCCACTAGTGCTGCAGTTGGCTGGCAGTAAAAATGGTGCATATACTGTAGAGCAGACTCAGAAGCTAAAGATGCTAAAATGCAAAAGAAAAAAAAACCTTTACAGTCATATTAAGTTCGACCAAAGGAAAGTTTCATGTTTAATAGATCAAAGCTTTGCTAAGTCATGCATGAAATCTAATGTGAAAAAAAAAAAATGTTCCAGTGCCATCTTTAATTCTGATCATTGTTGGGGGGGGGGGGGGGGGGGGGGGGGGGGGTAGTAAAAAAAAGAAAAGAAAAGAAAAAGGCAAAAGGCACAAGGTGTTGGTTAATTTGCCAAACATTTTACAAAGCAAAACTGTGGGAGAGAGGAGCAGGCTGAGTTTGGTCTTTGATAGGTAGCTCCCTTGATGTCAGATTCCACTACAGCATTCTAATCTAAATCTAAGTGAAAGCAGAGGGAATATCCAGGGAGTGTCATATCCGCATTGTGTTATCTGTGGCTCGCAGCCCCGCCAGCTCACAAAGAGCAGACCACAGGGGTGAGAAGAAAAGAATAGGGGGGGAAAGGAAGAAGAAACATTTCCTTTTAAAAATTCAGCCAAAAGTGTCTCCAGGAGAAATCTGACCAGAAAGAAAAATCACTAGTTTGCTTATATTCTCGAATGTTAATTCAAACCAGGAAGCTGTCTCAGACCATTCTCAAGCTAATCACACTAAACCCAATCACTTCAGGAAAAAAAAAAAAAAACAAAAAAAACAGTGAAATGTCTAGTTACAGACTTGTAGTCAATTTTGTGTATACATTTTCCAACCCGGAGTTTTGCAGTAACATGTTTGCCTCAAGGTAGATAAAGTGCTGAGGTCTGGAGCGAAAAAATAAGAGTGAGAAAGAAGAAGGCCCGATTAAAAGTTTAATTAGAAGAATGAAATGGAGTGGGTTTTCTATTACTGCATCCTTGTTGTAACTTACATGGTGCTGCATACTAATATGATCTCCTTATTTAATTCATAAGCAATTAAAATAGCTGGTCTAGATCAAGGTTTTTAGAAGTTTATTCATTTCCAAAAGATGGCGGGGGCGCAGCAGAATTATACATAAAGGGTGTTTTTGTTCAATATTTAACAAGTGGTCAAAGATAACCAGAAATGACATGTTAAAAGTGATGTATGTATCAAACCTAGAGTATAGACAAACCGAAAACATGCCGTAGGCAGAGAACAGGTCAAGTGGCCATATGAGAAACACAATGTTTTGATGGGAAGCAGAGTTAAACACAGAAAAGCTAGACGGACAAAAAAAAATGAAGAAAATAGGTCGAAAAGTGTGAGAAAGGAATAGTTAAAGGAACACACAGTGAAAAGTTGAAAAGTTTCCAAAAGAACAATAATAGAAACGCAAAACTTGGGAGGAAAAAAAACCTAATTGTTAACTGACACTGTGATGAAAAGTTCCTTACGTGGTTCGATCTTGACTTGCCAGAAATGGCTCCAGCAAGGTGGGAGATCACACACACACACACACACACACCAGTCTGACATGCCATCTGGTTCACACAAATGTGATGTGCATGAAACTGTACTGTAAGCGAATATGCAATTGCACTCTCTAAAAGTAGAATCCAGAATTTGTTCGCAATCTTTTCATTCCCTTGCTGGTGGTGATTTAGACAGCCTGTCTGAAAAACACTTTCTCATCCAATCTTTGTGCCGACAGCAGAGGAAAATACATAGAGGCTACATGGAACTGCCATAAAAACCTGAATAATGGAGGTGGGAAAGTAAAAAAAAAAAAAACTTTTTTGTGTACGTTATTTTCAGTCAGATGACAATGCATGCTGCGCTTACTGGGTATCCCATCTCAGCTGGGGTTAGGGTTAGGTATGCTACATGTGTCTAGCTGTCTCACAAATATTTTAGTTAGCTGAAGACGCCTCAGGCTGAAAGCTAAAACCTTTTTGCTGCTTTATTTTCCTATGTTGATAAATGAGAAAAAGAATGAATCTGGAGACTTGAGGGAGAAATTCAATGAGCACAGACCTTCGTTTCTACATTTTGTCAAAACATGTTTGTTTAAATAAACCAGAGCAAAGAGGGCAGAGATGTGCTTTTATGGCAAGGATGCAATCTTTTTTTCAATTTTTTTTATTTTTGTGAATCAACAATTGTTCCTCCTGTGAATCAAAAGCACAATTCACCTGGGTGACATAGTGTCCTGTGAAAACCATGTATCTCCAGAATGTCGGCTTTGTTTTTCTATTTTTTTTCACTGTAAATCCTTCAACTAACACAACTGGGGTTCAAAAGATTTAGAAGATTTATTAAGTTTATTCAGTTAGGAGAATTTCAACCAATCACAAAGGGAGTGCTTACAGGGCAGTGAAGCTGTGCAGCATGCATGTGTGTGTGTGTGTGCGTGTGTGACGCACAGGTGATTCAAATCAGTGAGCTGACAGGGCATTCATAGAAATAGAGTTCAATAGAGAGGTCATTCATTCAGGACAGGCCTTGAAAAACTTCAAATTAAACAGTGATTCTGTGAAAGCTCAGACACAAATACATGAATGAACAGCACAAGTGAGGGCATGTGAAAACTCCAGCAGCTCTTTCTTTATTCATGCCTGAACAAACCAAGTGCTACCGAGGCATGTTCCTGCGTTCATTTGCTGGTTTAATGCAATCAACATCAATTAAATCTATTATGTCAATATAAAAAACAAACAGAATACATTTAATTTAATTTATTGATTTTACTGGTTTTGCATTAGCTGATTCGGACACTTATGAATAACCTCTCTAGTGACTGTGTCTGTGATTCATGCTGATTGTCCTGTGAACTCATTTTAAGCATCTGTGTAAAGCAGCACAGTCACTATGGATGTGTACATGTAGGATTTTTCATCCAAAAAAAGCAACAACAAGAAAGTATGTGTATAGAAATAAAGTGCAGCTCCCCTCAACTGTTTTTGTATCTATCTGTCTGCTGTTACCTCCAAGGGAAAGTGTGCATTTCCTCTCAGTGCTTTATTGATTGAATGCACCAAAATTCAGTTTAATGAGGTGGCTGAGCACCTTGGAGTCGTGCAAAACAAGATCAGTGTGTTTATTTTTTCATGTGCACTTGGACAGAATAAACAGGTGGATATCACCTGAGAGAAAACAAATCTACAGTAGCTTTTTATATAGGTGGGTTGTTAAATCTATCTTCAGACCTCAACATTGGAATGAAGGCTTAACAAAAAGATCTGTAACTATGATAAAAATGTAAATTTATATTTCAAATTAAATTCTGTATGGTGGGCCTATATGTTACATCAGTGCTGCCAGTGATTTGTGATCTTATGCACTAGCCACATGTAACTCCTCCCCACAGTTTAAATACCAAAACCTTGCATTTTAGCTAATTGTCTGGTAAAAGGTCAACAGGCGTTTGAAAATGAGCCACATGGCGGGTGTTCATTAGATGTGCTGAGAGCTGCTAGTGCTTTATTAGAGCAGTCCTGGACTCAGCCAGTGTCGGCCTCCTCCTGGGACGGTTTGTGAAGTCCATTTGTGGTGCGTTGTCAAAGGAGACAGTGATGTCACTGCTGTTATTTTGGTTTTTTTCTTTTTAGGGGGCTAGGATACAGTACGTCAGCCAGAGAGTAGAACTGTGCTTTGTGTGAATAAAAAGATGATCAAGCCGCTTTGAGAGCCATTATGGAGGTTCACAAGTTGTTCCATACACCTCCATCCATTAACATGTAATTATTTTCATATGCAGCCTACATTTTCTAAGTGCCCTCAGATAAAGGGAAAAAAAATTGAAAATGTGAACACACATGGCTGAAATGGTACTTTACACCTCTTTGGAGTGTATAAGCTTTTCTAATCAAACAATGGTCACATTCACTTATCAAACTCCATTTCAATTCCAAACACTTCATCAGTTAAATTGGAAACACAGCAAAATAGAGGAAGCATTTGCAGCTTGGGACCTGGGGGTTCCAGGGATTTAAAGTGCAGTGTGCAGCAGCTCACTTGTGGTGTTTCTTTTTGCAGAATATGGATGGAATACTCAGAAAGTGGTGTGAGATCATAAGAATCCATCATTGTACATACTAGTGTACATAATCATTGGGTTTGGCATCATTCATGGCCAATCACGTCAGCTCTTCTCTCTCCCATCTCTCTAAAAGCAGTGTTCGCCCCACCATGAGGGTCTGACAGTCTAGTTATAGAGTGACTTATCTATCTACACTGGACCTACATGAAAGCACACATGCTGTGGAAAAAAATGTTCTATCCAACTACTTTCAAAAATATTCCTTTGGTCAGTGCATCTTTGATATTTCCCTACAGAGATTGTGTGGTTTTACACAAGAAAGATGAAATCAGAGCCACACTTCCTGTCCATACTTGTTCTAGACACAGATGCTCCGATTAATAGACAAATCATTATAGCATGAAGAATTTTTGATTGCATTTTAAACATACAGTTCATTGTGCTTGTCTGTGTTCCCCTTTCTTGTATTTTCTGTGTGTCCCCACTTTGTCTCTGTGTGTGTTTGTGTGTGTGGATGAGCTGGGCGTGGTTCTCCTATCTGTTCCTGATCATCACCTCGTTAAATCTCGGTATATGTACCCTGGCTCTCTACTCCACTCCTCCGCCAGATTGTCTGTTCACCTTTGAAGTAACCCTGCAAAACCAAGTTCCCTGTGTCACTGCATTGTCTTTGTTTGCTGTCTTTCTGGATCCAGACTAACTCCTGTTTGCCTGTGCCTGAACTTCATCTGTTCTTGCCCTTGTGTGCATCCGCCTCGCCCAGAACTCTGCTATTGTTTACAAGCCTCCACTCCAGTTACCCTTCTCCTCAGCACCTTGTTCATCCCAACTTAGCTCTAGCCCTCTTTATATTTACTATGCTAATAAATCATTCCTGTGCTCTATTCAGACTGTCTCTGCCTTCATTTCTACATTCATGTCCAAAAGGGAGACTTAATTGAACATAATGTATGGCGTATAGCTAAATGCATCATGGGCTGAGTACAGCTTACAGTAAAGTGAGTTTCACAACTTACCCTCTAATGTAGGGTTCTGTCTACAACTTTGAATGTGACGCCATATGGACTGACTGTTTGTAAAAAGGAGGTGAGGAAGCATCAGTCTTGTCGAGGGCTCCATACTCCATTTAAAACATTGTCTGTGATACTGAGATATTCAAACTTTATATTCTGCTGCAATTCTAACTCACCCTTATTTTCTTGTAACCACCTCTGATCTCATTGGCAATCACCTACAGAGAATTATATAACACGCTGGCAACCAAACTAGACTAGAACTAGACTTACTAACTTTAAAATAAGTTCATTTTTTGAAAATGTATATAACCTCTATAGGCGCACACAAACAACAAATACACCCTCCTATGTTGTATGACCGAACTGCATGCCATTTTGAAATTCCAAATGTTGTTAGATGCTGGCAGTACTGATAAACATATCAAAGTAAAGGCCATGTTTGTGTTTCTCTGTCATCTGCTTGTTTGCTTGACACAGAGAGGGGGAGAAATGGCCCATGGACATCGCCTTATGTATCTTAATGTAAGTGCATATTTTTCAAAAGCAGAGACGCCTAATGATCAAGAATAAAAAGCAATGTACTTCTCAGCAGAGTCAGAAAAATAACACTGATTCTAAGGCCGACTGGATTGAACTTAATGGCGATTTTACAGGCACAGCACAAAATTCCTTCTAATGCACACGCCTTGCTTGATTTTTGAAAAGTGCGCAGTTGGCTGAGAGAAAAGAACTAACTGTTTTGTTGTGTTCATAACAGAACGTAAAGTGTAGGGTGGCTTAAATGATTGGATCTCATTAGAAATATATTTGAGCAGCGCAGACCTCAGAAAGCCCTCCATTGACTATAACGCCACTCCATGGGCTGTGTGAAGTGCCATTACTTTGAAGAGCACTGTGACTGAAGTTACACCATCAGCTGCCTGTCTAATTTAAGGCAGAAACCATAATTGCTCACCACACTATAAGGGGAACACTAAAAGGGGGAACTCTCCACACCTCCCCTCACCCTTTGACCACACAAACAGACACACCTATATAATATGGCCTATAATGCACAACTCTAAGCTGGAAACCGATCATAAAAAAAGCAAAAAAAAAAGCTTTTGATTCTTTTTGGAGCTATTATCAGGCCAAAAGAGAGGATCTTTGCCAGGCCTGTCATCTATCAATCTGGTGACAAAACAGTCTTCAAAGCACAAGGCTAATACATTTGGAGCATGACGGTAAAGCTTTTCTCAAAACCTATAGTCCTTTTTTGAGTAAGTGGCAGTGAAGGACTTAAAAGTGTTTCTTTGACAAACCACTTAGTTCTCTGGTTTTTAGAGCTCCAGTAATGATTCCTTCACTGCGGAAAGGAAGAGAGGGAGGGGGGGGAGGGAGGGGGGATGGGGTGGCGTGATAGGGACTGGATTGAAAATATGCCTCTGTGATTCTCAAACCAGTCTTAATAACCTGCATAAACTGGAATAAATCAAAGAACCAATCACTCTATTCAAACACTTGACCACGGTGACGCAGACTTTCATCATCTCTTTTCCCTTGGGTGACTGTCACCACGAGCCATTCCCTCTCTTAGGCTAATTATCACTTGTGTCAATGTTTTAAGAAGGAATTATTTTTGCTTAAAAGAACATAACCACTAATGGATAAACGTTGCTCTTTGAATCCACTGATGTGTGATCCATGAGTGAAATGCTAGTAGATTCATTCTGGAGGAAGAAAAAATGATTCATCTGCTGTATGTGTTGAGATAGAAGCCTGAGTGAGGAAAAAGAAGTCAGACTTTAACTTTAATATTTACCTCTTTTGTATGCTGTTTGTAATTGTCTGATTATACCTTATGCTTGCATGTGGAGTGCGAGTTTCTGCTTTAATGTCTGAGTAGTCTGCATAGTTCACGCGACAGGTTTGAATTTAGGCCCGTCTTTGATCAAAGCCTTAATAGCAACTTAAGAACACGATCACGTTAGAACATGAGCACACATCCACAACCAGAGAATCGTATCACAATCCCCGGAGGGGATAGGGAAGCAGATCCATCCCTGTCCTAGCCCCAATTAAAAAATGCATTGACATTCAATTTCTCAGAAGGCACAAACCATTTCCGTAGTCCACCTATGAGCATTTCACATATGACATAAGATCTCTGTTATTTTACAGGCCTCAATGGAGTTTGACCCTACTGGTATGTTCTATCCAACATTGCTGGGTATATATTGGTAGGCTGGGTGTGTTTACCTTGCAGGTGAAGCTTGCTCTCAGGGCTCTGCAGAAGGATTGAGCTAACTGAGTCCAGATTGTCGTAGCTGCTGCATCCCAGTGGCCCCGTTCGTGTCTCTGTCACCTGCAAGAGAATTAGGGCTCAAATGAAAGATGCATTTGAGAAGTGGGCAAATACACTCATGGTGTGTTTGTGGGTGATGTGTGTCGGTGTTCAAGTCTGTGGATAATGGCGAAGGAGTATGTAGCATTGGTACAGTATCTGTCCTGCTCTGATGTGTTACGCTTAGACATAAGAGGTTCACAGGACCAACCAGCCTTTCACAATGCCACATGTTCACAGCTGTTTTTATTAAATAAAGTAGTACGTTATGAGGCAAATCTCTGATTTTGATTGACTTAGACTTTCGCATGTGCTAACTGCATGAGTTCACACTTGTATTTTCAACACCCTCTGGCCCACAGACATGCTGCAGTGACAGAATGTATTGAGACAGGTTCTCGCACACAAGAAACATGCTCTAGTTTTCCACCAGCCATAATGTGATGACTAATTGATTCAAGATTTAAAAAGAAGGCTTAATTACATTTTAAGCTACACCTTATGTAATATGTTTTTAAAGCAGCAGCTGGTGACATGTCCAACTTGATTTTTTATTTTTTTCCCCCTCCCTTCTTTCAGAGCTTTATGGAAGAAAAAACATTAATGGCCGTTTTTCTCTAACCATGTCCTTGTTCTGCTCCAAACAAAAGAACTGAAACTACAGCGGCAGTTCCTGCTGCCCATCCCAAACCACTGTCAAAAGAAATAATGACGCTATTCAGATGTGAAGAGGCTGCTTTTAAAATATACAGCCTGCACAGCTGAGACCTTGGAGAGGTTGTACTTGAAAACAAAAGGAGAAGAATCTTTCTTCTCCTCTGCTTTGCTCATTAAGTTCTTCTAGTTGCTCCAACAAGTACTTTTTCAAGATTCCAAGAAAACAAACGAGATAGTGTTCAGAAGAGAACACTTTTTCTTCCTTGCAGGTCTTTGAGCACCAAAAACCCATACCAAGTAGCAGACCCATGAGATGGCCAGACCAGATCATTAAGAAGATAACCAAATAGGAGGATGCCTGGATGTTACAAACTGTGTGATCAGACCTGAGCCTTGACACAATCCTGTCTCTGAGCTCTGCAGAGCTCAGACCTGTGAGACCTTTCTGTACATGCCTTTTCCAAATAATGACCAATCAATTGAATATGTCACTGGTATAGAAACATCTCAAATGGAGAGAAGCCCATTAAAGTGTCATAGCAAATGGTCTCAATACTTATGTCAATGTGATTTTAATGAGGTGTGTGTTTTTCTTTTAAAACCTTAACAATTAAAGTCCTATGGGTCATATCAGAGGGAATGATGAAACATGACTTGCATGGTGGTTTAGATTGGGACTCTGTGGGCTTGTGAGTGACCTCCTTCCAAATTTACAACCAAACAATTTTTAAATTAAAAACAATATTTGTTGTGGTACTTTTGAATATAAACCCCACAGTAAATGGAAAGTAAATTATTTTAAATTAATACGATGGAGGGAGATCGTTTTCCAGACTGATCCACAATATTGAAACGAGGTTGAGTGATCCGTTTCACTGTGGTCGTACAGTGCATCAACTGTCCAGTCGGCCCTTTTACAGTACATTCTGTCAAAACAGCTAGCGTCTTTCAGCTGCTTGTACTTCAACTTAACTGAATGTGCTCAAGACTGAATTGATGTCTTGAGGAAGGGCTTCACATCTGTACTCACACCGAGCCTGACAAAACATCATATTGATTGATAAACAAAAAAATACCAATTTGTCTGTAAGCTATCCCCCACCTATGGCCTTAGTAATTTGTGCATTCTACACTAGTGTGAGTGTGTGCATTTTTCTGTGATTGATAGTACGATACCATTTTTTTTTCCTGTCTTTAATGTTGATACTGCAGCAGATGGTGGGCTGACAAGCAAGAAATTAGATAGATGTATATCTTACCCTTGGCATCAGGCTGGTGAGGGGGGGAAATGGAAATAAGGGGGGGAGACTCTGTAGAGACTACACAATCTAAAAATTCAATGAATTGGCTCCTGAATAAATCTTCTTCTTGTTTATTCACAGTGATTTATATCATGTTTGGACACATGACGGTGTGACAGTGCTGTAAATTCATATTTGTGTGGTCTTTAATTGCTTTCACTGTTCAGGAATGTTTGAATAGACTGCTGTCAATATAAGTGGCTTCTAGTCTCAGTGGTAAATTGGCGCCATCAGTATGTTGCTGCGTGGTGGAGTAGAATTCATAATGTGAATGAGTTAAAAAACAAAAAAGTTTAATGACTGGGAATAAATCCCCTATGGAGTGATACTAAAACATCACATGCTATTATCGAAAAGTTTTTGTTCCTGGACGAATGATACAATATAAATCACAAAGTATAGGATATTAAAGCTTCTACGTTACCAATGGTTGGTGAAATTGCTTTTTACTTATATAAAAGTTTATGCAAAATGAAACAGAATTTGATAAAACCTGGAACTGCTTAACAATTTGTAAGAGTGTTCAAAATCATTTCATCTGCATTTTTATACCACAATTCCCAAGCTTGTTCGCGTTTTCATTATTTTCTTCGAGCCAAGCAACGGACTTTGTAATGCACCTCATGGCCTTGCATAGAGTGCATGTGCAGATTGATTACTGAGCTAGACTTCCTTATCACACTCTGCCATCTTGATGACTGCTGACAGTGTTCTTTTGCCTACCCTTTTTGTTGTGCTTATCGCAGGAATGAATTACTTCCTTCAAAAGGTTGTGTTGCATGATCCATGGTGACTGAGCAAAGTGAATATCTGTCCTCTGTCGCCTACAGACAACTCCCCAGGTGGCATAGCAGGCTAATGCACCAGCTACCTCAAGCACATTTACATTAATAGCACGCACACACACACACACACACACACACGCAGATACACAAGTGGTGCTTGCCACAGCCAGTTTACCATACAATAATTTCTCTCTAAGAATATTTCTTTTTCCAAATTGGGCACAGACATTCCCAGCTTTATGGATTAGAGAGTGGCCCTTGTAATCTGAATGACCTTAGTTGAGCAGTATGCAGCACTTGTTAGATTGTCTCTTTTCTTTCTCTCCAGCACACACCATAAGAGTGCTGTGCACCAGATTATGAAAATGGAGGATAACGTAATAAAAATACAAGGAGCAATCAAAGAACTGAAGTGGGCCGAAGGGGATTTAGAGGATTTGGATTATTAAGCAGAACACAACAGTGGAATCCCACTGGACCGAGACTGTATCACAGCCCACAGTCAGAAACCACGGTTCTGGAACATCCTCTCTAACTGTCATCTGTCATCAAGAAAATCATCTAACCAAGTAAATAGGAGATGATGCACATGAGATCATGTTTCTTCTGTCTCTCTATTTTTCTCTCTTTTTTTTTTCCTGTTGGCAACCAAATGTACACGCTCAATTCCCTAAGCCCCAAATGTTGGAAAATCCAGTTTCTCTTGTCTCTGTACAATTCTTTTGCATTTCGATCCCTGTTCAAGTTCATCCTGTTGACGTGCATAAAGCTGCAGCTGTGGACATTAGATGTGTGTGTACTTTGTGTGTTGAGTCAATTATCCCATATTGTCTCTTTCTTTTCATATTAAAATGAATCCTGTGTCTCTATTAGTTACATGCATAATCAGTTGCTAAGTGTGCAAACCAAACACTGTGACCTTGAGCACTGTTTTTACATTTTTAAGTATCCTGCCACACACATTCACAAATACCCCAAAAAATGAGAGTAGGAATAGTTTGTCACTTTATTGGATTGGCCTCGTTGACCTACTCTAATTAGGCAGCTGAAGCAACCAACATACTGCATGTACCAAATACTGTATTCATCTTACAACGGATGCCAGTGCTGTCCATGTGTTTGTAGACTACTCACTTGTATGGTTGACCTTTTCTAACAAACTTGCCTTTAATAAAGCACCAATTAAAAAGATCACATTAGGGATTCTGGAGCTTGACAATTCATAGTTCCCTAAACACAACAAGACAACATGGAAGGCAAACGCCTGGCTCATGACAGAGAAAACGGGAGCTATTCTTGCACTGAGCAATGCAAATATTCTCACAGAGAGTAATTGCAAAACAGACTTAAATTATCATGGAGCACTGTGAAATATCAGGGATAATTGTAGGCTCCTTGGAACATCAATTGTAAAGTAAATGCCATATGACTTCCTCGTGCCTAATTAGACTGAGTGAGAACTGGGTCATTTCCAATCACATAAAAGGTTGTTATCAGCCTTTCCTAAACATGTATAAATTAGAGGTTATAATGTTATAAATGAAGATATTGCATGTGAGTTTTGCACATATCTGAATTCCCTTTTATCAATTGAAAAGTTGCATTCCTATTACTTGCAATAAATTACTTTGAGTATATGAAATAAAAATAGTTTCTCCCTCTATAGACTTCATTGGCATTAGCTTTACATTAGCACAGCGGGCCTGTGAGAACGGAGATAGCATATCTAATGCACATGATTTCTCTATCACCCTTGGATACAGTATGTCTCAACTGTTTCACTTGTGCAATGAAACCACTTTTCACTAAGTTCATTAAAATTATCACAGCATATGGAGCTCTCATTATTTCTATAATTCCTGTAACTTGTCATGGGAACAGTGTGTTCTCATTTCTGTTTTTCAAACCACAATGATAGAGAGTATTATTCTCAGAAACCAAACTTCACATTATATCGTGTCCCCAAGTTGTGTTTCAACTTGAAAGACCGCAGAGAATAATACAAAAAAAAAAGAAGAGACAGAGGTGGTTTGAAGCTGTGTGAGATAAGGAAAACAAGGGATGAATGCAATAAGATGGGTGAGTGGGACAGGGGAGAATACTGTAAGGTTGAACTGTCTTCATTACGTATCGCCTCTGCTGAGCCCTCCTAATCTGCCCATCACCTGCCATTCTCTTAATGACTTGCTATTTCTGGCTATGCAGAAATGAAGAGACGTGCTCCTCAGTAATTCTCAAAGCCTGGTAGTGAAAGATCTCTGAGGACATTTTTTTCCCTTCCATGTTCATATCATATTACATATGGCTACAGTGTTACTGTAAGTCACATTAGATAGACAACCATATTCGTGGAACTCAGATACAGTAGCAGCGCATCTCTCTTGCATGTCTAACATTGTATAAATGTTTACATGAAGATCATTTTGAAAATTCTTAAGTGTCAACTGTAAAATTCTTTTTTTTTTCTTTAAATGTAACACATTTGTTTTAAGTGATCCTGGGAATTATCGACTTTGGGGCATTTCTAATTATAACCGTGGCACCCTCAAGTGCACAACTCAAGCTACACTGAATATAAAATCTGTCATACTCGCTCGTGGCGAATGCAAATGAGGTACACACGGCTCCAAACTTGGCTCCTGCAGATGACAAAAATCTGGGTCATTTTGTTTACATGTTAAATTTTCCTTTACCTCACACGAGGCTCACATGACTGGACTGTGAAATGAGAAAAAGGATAGTGTGGCTGTGGCTGCTACACTCACCACCTCCACCACCACCACCACCACCACCACCCACAGCACTGCAGCATCATCAGGAAATATGCATATTGAACGCTGGTGTAAATCAGCCCAGAGTCACTGTATGGATAGGTGACCTTGTGAGGGATGCAGTAAGCACACACCCGCCCCGCCCCACCCCTACCCAGCAGGAATGCATTCTTGCACACTTCACGCACGGGTGGATATACAGTAGACACGCAATAGTCAGACGCTCAGTCGCAGGCACTCACATACATAATACAAGATAGGATGTGGGCGCGTACACACGCAGCCCAATTCCTAATCGCTATTCTTCCTGCATAATCACACATTTTCACGGGAAGACACTCACTCGTAAAATTGACATTTTCTTTTCATTAAAACACTCCATTGGGTATCTTATTTTCATTCCTAAATGACCCTCCCTCCCTACTGGATTCCTATAGCTTGCAGCAATCTGGTTCAGCTACACCAAGACCAACAACCACATGTCATTTATTTCTATCAGCAAGGTATGATATTGTTCACAGTAGGAAGATGCCTTTTCTTTAGACTGACTATGTCTTTTTGTTTTGTTTTGTTTTGTTTTAGAATCCATCTAATGAATAATATAAGTGGAGGAATATGACGACATCCCTATTACTGTATCTCTATTATCAAAAGATGTATAAGAATTACTACATGAAGATGAAGAGAACTATATTGGTACAGTATCTGGACTGTGCAATTTATGGTTGTGTGTGTAGAAGTGGAGAGTGTGAAGAGGATAATGAATACAGATTTTGGCACAAGAATGACTGACTGACCGAAATCTGATTTATGAACCAGTAAAAATGGATAATACCTCTATGCTAAATGGCTTCTGTGATATTTTTTCTGTTCAATAAAAGAGCAGCGATACATTCATGGAGATAAATGTTACAGCTGGAACCCCACCTTATACTGTACGATCTCATTACACCGTAACCCCAGGCTACATTGTTCAGTACTGTGGGTCTACTGTGAGCTTGTTTGTTTGTCTGAGCGTATACATGTGCTGTATGCTTGCCTGCTGCCATAGCTGCATGTTGGTGTGTATTTCAAACAAGGGAATGACAAGACACAAAAGGACAGAAAAGTTATTTTACCGTTTAATCACTGTGTTATTCGCCACTTTGTTATGTGTACATTTGTTCTGCCTTTTCTTTGTTTTAACTTTTACTTTGTGGTCTTCATTACACCGCTGAGGTTTAGGTGTATTTTTCATTGTGTGAGTGGGTGGCAAAAGCATTTTTCTTTTCTTTTTAGCTGATGTGTTTCTGGGTAGGTGGGTCTCTGGTAAATAACAAGACTAAGGTTCTGCTGAGGGCGCCAGCAGCACAGTGGGGATATGTCTTGGTTTTGATTAACGCTACCATGTAGCCAAGACCTCTAAAGCAGTGCAGAGGCTCAAAGAGACAGAAAGGGGTATCAAGAATGAAAAGGTTAAATAAATTCAGCCAGCCACTATGCACGTAGTCCATCAGGCCTCACATATCCCCACCACCACGTATTGGCAAGCAATTGGATCTAACCAGCCTAGAGCGAGTGCACACACACACATTTACACAGACCAAAAACTGTTCTTGCTCTTGAAAATATACCTCATGATGCTATGGTTATTACTGATATTAATTACCACTGAATCTTATTTAACAATAAAACAAGCGCTCCTCGGGGACTAATTTTTACATGTAACCTTTAATGGTAATGTATTCCTACCATTTCTGCCTGCGCAGCATGTGCGACCTGTAGGAGTCCAATAACAATCAAACAATTGTTTGTATTTCTCACTGATGAGACGACGACTGTGTTTATAATGAGAAGTTTGCGCAGATGTCTGCTGTCATCAAAGACTGATTGCTGTATGTCCTGCTGGCTGCCCTGATGTTCACGTAATGTTCTGCTGCCTCATTAGTAGTCTGATAATGACACACTTAATCAAATAATGTTTGAAAAATTATACACTACACATTATTTGATATACTACAAGTCCAAATTGATTTATATTTTCATTTCAAGTATAAAAGTACATGGCACAATTAATACCTGAGAAATATTAATTAATGCAGTAAAATATCTAATTATAGGACCAGTTAAATTACAGTTTTCTTTTAAATTACAATGCTGCATGAATCTGTGCAGTTGATTGTTTGGAAGAAGTTATTATTAGACTTGGGGCATATTATTGGTTTTTATTCTATGTATTTGTGAATTTTCAACATCTTTAGATACACAACCAGGGTTAAATGTGTACAATGCTAAGTAACACTACTGTGTTTTGGTCCTGGGATAAGTGCTATGCATAGGAAACAGTTGTGTGATATCAGGCGAAGAGCCAAACGAAAGTTGGCGGCAAACCATTTGAGACATTTTGTTGAATGGAGGGGGCATTCAGCAGCTTGTCCCTGACATCTGCACAATACGCCGCCATCTCCAAATTACAGCCTCTTTTCTTTTCAAATTCAGACTGGAGCATTGTTTAACAACTTTTCTTTATTTGCTAATGGATGCTCCCTGGGATAACAAGGGCTTAATCAACCAGGTTTTCTGACCGCATTTGTTTGCTTGATATTGAAGTCTCCTCTGTTTAATCTTGTTGTAGACAAGATACGATGATTGTTACACAGTACAACAGGTGGTAATAGGCTATGAAAAGCCATTCCTTTGCAGATGTCTATTCTAATCAAATAAATTATCTAACCATTGTTGGCTATTGTTTTTATTGAATGGGTTTTAGGTTCTCAAATAAAAGCCTCACTATTGTTCTCCTTGACATAAGAAGTGAGACACATCTAAAACCAAAATTGTTTAATCACTTATTGTATTTGTGTACTTATATATGGTGGGCATTTTGGGAGTGTTTGATAATCCATTTTTCAAAGTTAATGAAAAGAGTATTTAAAATGTAAGAGAACATCTGTTGATATTAAACCCAGTTTTGTGAACATGGCGCCGGGGCTATTTATTATGATGGCTGTAAGTCTATGGTAAGGAAAAATACATACATTCAAGTGTCAGTTATTTTCTTTTTTCTTTTTTTAATCCAAATATTCAACATTTTTTAATAGCACCAGTGGTGTTGCGAGAGGCCATCTGCTACATTTTCTTATTGAATTCTGACCATATAGAAATACTGAACTTCTTTCTTCTCTTTTTGATCCTGTGGGGATCAGAGAAAGGAGCCCCAAATATTGGCAGGGAACCATAAATACAATGCTTCCTTCAGTTGTGACTGAAGAAAAATAATATGATTCAGTAATTTCCTTTTTTAATTATTCAGAATAATTTAAAGCTATCCACAAATTCATTGAAAGTATTTGCGTGCCAAATGCTATAAATGAAGTGGGTGAACTGTTTGGCAGCTATAGCGAATGAGCTAATCGAGAATAAATGAGAGAAGTGTTGAATCCCTGAGGCCAAAGTTACAAGCCTGCCTCACAGAATATTTCAGTGGAACAAAGTGGACCTGACTTTTAACCTGCTTACTTGCAGACAGAAAATGTCTAAAGCATTTCTGCCGTATTGACACGTGGTTTTCATCCTGATTGTAAGTTTGCACTCCAAAGCAGGTCTCACAGCCATACTGAATCAATATTGGAGGAGCAAAGCCCTTGTTCTCTGTGTTTATAGATCCACGCCTTCTGCTGGTCTTTGCTTCCTCTGCACATTCTGATCACTGTCTGTCTGCTGCCGACGTGACTGGTGAAATGCAATTTATGCTGCCTTTAATCTTTAGTCAGAAGATATGCAGAATGCAGCTCTGCCTCAGATGATTTTTGGTCACAATATATCTACCAATTATGCAAATTGTTATTATTGTTACCTCTTTCAACATTAATTTCTTTGTGTGTGTGTGTTTCTTATTATTTCTGTTATATTTGAGACTATTTAAATTCTCATGATGGTGCTGTCTGACAACATAATAATTATGTGTCTCAATATTACACGTTAGGTTTAACGGTGTTATACGAAAAGTGGTAACTTTTTATACTTGCTGTCTAAGTTTAAATCTTCAACACAACCAGCAACAGGCTTCAAGGAAGGTTTGTGTTTATTAAAACAGTTATTCGGATTCATTAATACAACTCTCAAGGTCCATACTATGCAAATTGTTGTTCTAAATATTGACAGTGGGTCCCTCCACATGAAGAGACCTTGAGATTTTATTTAAAAATTCACTTTTAGCTTATCACTGACTTTGTTAATCAAATTACCACAGAGCAATTACACACACGCAGAACCTGGAGCTTTTAGGGCCCCTGGGGCGGAGGATTGTTTTGCCCAGTTGGTAATTAAGCCTAAAACTGTGCGTCATTACACACGGAAAACACAATATGTCCAAAAATGTGGCTTCAGTGCATTGTGAAGTACCATAACAGCAATCAACATTCATACTGTACCAGCATGATTATATGTTCTTGAACTACCCTGTCCAAAGTGCATTAGCAGCACACTGTAACAAAACACTATTTGCAGCCATTCCCCTCTGTATAGCACACTACTTACTTGATGCACCATTTGTTTCACTTGATAGACCAAACCTATTAAACTTCTATTGTATTCTGTTAGAAGGGCAAGGCACATCTATTGGGAGTTTCAGTCAACCCATTGCTAAGGCCTCAAAGGATGCAATATGTGATAGGTGAAAGGCAAGCTATCTTGCATGCCAGCATTGCTCACTCACTCACTCCCTCAATCACCAATCGGTTCACAGCCCTTCTCCAAATTCAGACAAAGCCTCACCTCTTGACATATGCTACAGGTCCATCAGTCTTGATCAGCAGATATGCAGTTCACTCAGCTTTGCAGTTACTTTGTGTGTGTGTGTGTGTGTGTGTGTGTGTGTGTGTGTGTGTGTGTGTGTGTGTGTTTGAGGGAAGGCGGAAGCTGCTGTATGGATACTCCTCTCCTCGCAACACCTCCTGCCTTCCTTTACTGAGAAACTGACTCAGCAGCCTCTGTCAGGTCTGCTTAATTTTGTCATGGTTGACTTCCTGCTACCTGGAGTCTCATCTGCCAGAGCCCCTTAATCCACTTGTCACTCACGGCAACAAAAAGCTAGAAAGGTGCTCCTTGAATGAAGACAGAGAGGTGGAGCACTGGTAGGTGTATGGGAGAGTTGGATTGGAGGCTATTGTGTGAGTGCACAGGTGCTTGGCAGCAGCTGCGGCTGTGCTGGAGTTGCTGTATGGAAGATTTCATTGTTACTTCCGCTCATTAGAATCCGGTCAATTCATCAATAAAGATGAAAATGCTTCAAATTGAGGAAAAAGTATATTAATTGTAAAAGGGAAAGTGTAATATTAATTAGTTTGTTATATAAATAGCAATTAAAAACACATTTAACAATGTTTTTGGCAAACCTTAGAGCAAGAAGGGCATGAAGACATGGAAAGAAGATTGGCAGGAATTGGCTGTCCTGAGGATGCCTAATGATGCAGAATGTTGAAATAAGTTTGAATATGTGCACGGATCACTGTGGTTTCTGTTTGAATGTTCAATATGGCTCCAGGATGCCTACGCTCCTGCTGATCAGCACTGCAAACACTAGTTTTGTTCAGAACACCTAGAATAAAGAAAAATAATTTCTCTTTTTTATGTGCACAGACTTTTGTGCCGTTATTTTACAGCAGTCTGGTTCCAATTGTGCATGATTTTTTTAAAAGATGGCCATGGTAGATAAGAGTTCTGTAGATTTGAACAGAGATATATATTTCTGTTGCATTGAGATGTAATGAAAAAACAACCCTCAAGCAGCCTACAGTACATGCAGTTGCAGACGGAGTTCTGATATAACCCACTAATTATTATTTGGAATAGGCATTTTTCTCTGTTCGGCGATATTTTATGTATAAGGTATTTACTTATTTATGCTTTGTATTTTATTTTATTTTTTACTTGTTGGATGCCTAAAATTTAATTTGATTCACTGGTTTATTTTTTCCCCCATATTATGCTAATGAATCTATACCCTTACACATCTCAGTTATGACATTATGATTGTGATGCTAAGTGTGAAATTAATGCCATTAGACAGTGGTTCACATATTGTGGTCAACAGTAAGACATGGGAGGCTATTCTTGCAATTTTCCTGGCTGAAGTTTAGAGTCCTCGCTGCGAGAGCTGCTGTTGCAGGATCGAAGTCCATATGATCATGAGGCATTCCAATTTCGTCTGTGGCGCAGCCTATTTTCACATCTGCAATCTGCTTTCTGCCAAGAGTTGTGTGATTGCAGACCCATGGAAAACCAGAGAAGTCTAAATAATTATGATCACCAGGGCTTGAAATTAACACCCACTAACCCACTCAGTGTTGCTAAAATTTGACTCTGGCAGGTAGCACCATTTGATACCTGCATCTTTGTTGGCTGAGGTTTTCAGATGTGTCAGAAAAGAGAGGCATCATGCATGTTGTTGTTTCTGCCATGATGCAGTTGTTAATATATCATACGTGTATCTGTTTCTTCCAATTTATTTGCAATTTTTACTTACACTGTATAATTAAAAAAAATACTCAGGTGGAATAATACTAGAAAAACACTGGTGCATTTCATAGTTGAAACTCAATGCTCAGTTGTTCAGGGTTATCCAAGTCCCTACAACTACACTGGAAGCAAGCATGTTAATCAAGTTGATGTCCTCACAAAACAAAACATCCCAGAAGCGGTGCTGCACACTCAGGTTCACTCTAACTTTATTCTTGTTTTTTTAGTAATGGTGTGCGTGAGCAAGGTCATAGCAGACAGGGGATGTTGTCCAAGGCCCCTGGGCCTAGCATTATTATTTTTTTGTTATACAGGTATACACATGGAATCATGATGCTTAACGCTGCTAAACTACTATGGGACTGTTTCAATTTTAGACGCTATGTGGGGTCTGAGTTGTTGTGGCGGAGCTTCATTTTAATACTTTGTTTTTCTTGCACTAAAGCTGCTTAATTTGAGTAAGCATCTGATAAGATGAATGGCACATACACATGACAAAAAAAATGTAGAAAAACTAATTACATTTCTGACACCACATTCACAAAACTGGGTTTAATGAACAGCTGTCAGAGTATTTTGATCTGTGTGTTGGCATGTTATTTAGTCTACAATTACTAAATTATGCAAATGATCCAACAGAAATTCATCTGAAGGAAGTAAAACATCAAGCCCTGTTGTTGTCCTGCTGTTGTATTATTATCATTGTGATTGATACTGAAAATCATAATCATTTGAGTCATTTTGTGTTTAATTGGTGGGTTCTAAATTTGAAAAGGGGAAAATAAGTACAAGTGCAACTTTTCAAAAAGTAAAAGAAAAAGTAGTAGCCTAATGTTACATTATACACATGAAAAATGTGTTTTAATGCAGAACCTAACCTTAAGATGATACTGCCTCCATCGTGCATGAAGCATCTTGGACTAATTACTGAATCGCAGTCGCAAGGGAGGGTTTTTCCAGAAAACTGTGGCTTATTTGGTTTTGCTTGATGTTATTTTTATTCTACAATTGCTTTCCCTAGCCCACTCTCCTGAGTGTCCCTGAGACCTTGGTCCCTGGAAAGAGCATGGTGGATGTCTAGAATTGGCAAGCAGTTGCAGGAAAGATGCTCACACTTAACACCGCACCACCACCCCACCTTTTTGTTGGTTGAGGAGAGGAGACTGTGTCTTCAGCAGGTAAAAGATGTGCAATTTGCTACTAATATTTTCAATCAATCCATGTAGTCTGTTCCAGTTTCTTGTTCACGGGTAACTCATTTTCAGCCCTTCCCAGAAGTAAAAAGTTATGTTTTGACACTCTCATATCACCTTGATACATTATAAATATGGATGCAGGTGCATGTTTAGAATGATGTAGATGCATATATGTAGGTAGATGCATGTTTTGCAGTATGTCCTTGTCTGCATTGGTTAATTTTAACCAGATTAATTTATTTTCTCGGTACAGACCATCTGTCAGTGGACAAAGTGAAAACAAAGCGTTTATTGGATTGTCAAAACACATTGTTTGTGTGGGTGCACTATTTATGTTTTCCTGACAGGCAAGCACATCTAATAAATGTTTCCTTCTCATTACCAAATGTAGGCTAGCACAGCAGAAATTCTTCAGGTGAGGCGCAGTGTTCACGTTAATGTTAACCAAAAGGCCGACCTTTACCTTCTGTTGAAGCTTAAGTTAACAGTGCCAACCCTTTTCTCAGTGCAAATGGGATGGATTTATATGCAATAGGTAGCACCAACCTTGATGGCATTGGTGGAGATCTGGATCTCGTGCAGCTTCCTCATCGTGCCGTCGCGGTCAATGAAGTATGACGAGGCCAATTGATGGAGGGCTTCCACGTTCTGGGTGGCGTTGACAAGCTTCCTGTCCAGCTTGTTTTTGGCCAGGTACATAGTCAGTGCCTCCTCTCCTACAGGTAGCACAAGGAAATGGGAATATGGTTAGTATTATACTCCATTTGCTCAGTTGCTTGGTGATTGTTGGGAGAAAAGAAGAAGTGACAGAAATATCTGAGATATCCACTGAAGAAATGATCTTCAGTTAAGGTGCAGTGCATAAATAATGAGAGTCTACTGGTGATGTCTTCATTTATGAGAGTTGCCCAAATCAGGCTTATATCTCAGGCGCCAATGGAGCTGAGAGACAATTTAGAGGCCTGAAAACCAAGGCAAGCAGTTTTTGCTTGAGAAACCAGATGCCCCAGTTTTCCAGGAACCGTCTCCATATTCGCTGCTTTATCCCCAGCTGGCACGGTCCCCAGAAATGTCCCCAGATTTACCCTTATTGGGATGGCATTATTTCCATGAGAGGTCTGGTGATATAGAATTTTTACCTCGATACCACAGGAATTTTATCCCGTGGAGAACTAATACAGTTGGGTCCAAAAGTCTGAGACCACTTCCTCTCCCCTGTACAGTATCTCACATCCTATCCTATCTTTATTTCCAGCTACCCCAGACCAAGAGGAGATAGATAAAATATAAATTCAAAAATAGAAAATAACATTACCGATTGAAGAGATTTAATTACTGCCAAGAAAATGTGCAAATAGCTAGCTATGATGACAGGAGCTTGTAGCCACATGGAGCCATTTGAGGATTTTACCTTTTGATTTGCACTGTGGCATTGTTTGGCATGTTCCTAGATTTTTTGTCATTTTCATCTGGATGACTGAGCAAAATTACTCATGTGCATGGCTAAATCAAATTACTGACCCTATCTGGTGATACAGACACTGCCTGGGGAGGCGTAAATTACGTCTCTTCTTTCCATGTCTTTCTCGTTTCATACTCTAAATCACAATGTTTCATGAATCAACTCAGTCTGCTCTCAGTAAGCTTTCGGTAATGAGAAGAACTGAGATGTTGACAGATTCTCATTCTGTTTAAAAAATTCATTTTGAAAATACCGACTATTTTCATGACATAGCAATTCAACAGAATCAAGCCAAACAGATAATGGTGGGTTGTTTTCTGAAATGTACGCTTGGGACGACCAAAAATGCTCATTCTTCCAGGTGGACATAGATTTCCCACCTCTGAGTTTAAAATCGCACCGTAACCACTGTAATAAGGTCACAACTGCTGTGAATATAAAACTGATTATGCGCACACACTAAAATCAGCACATCTCTAATCTCTTACCATAAATAGAGTTATATACCCAGCCTTAAGATCTGAGAGGTGAAAACCGAAAAGCCCAAACAGAAGCCTCATCTTGTGTGTGTGAGTGTGTGTTTGTTTGAAGGTCCACAGGAAATAGAGGAAGGATTGTTTTTATGCAGAAACCCTGACCTTTCCGTAAGTGTCTGAAAAGGGGGATGAATGCGAACGCTTAGAGCGGCAACGGTACCAAATATTTACACAGCACCAGACAATCGCTCCGATTTTCATGGCATATGTTTGTTTGTTGACACACAATAACAGACCTGAGCTGCTCATTCTCTTCATATCATATTCCTCTATCTTTCATTCCTACGAGCAGAAACAGATGCATAAAAAGCAAACACCGATTCACTTCCCCAAGCTCATGCAACCTTTCCTCTGAAGATTACTGTTGAAAATGGCTAACCATATGCCTGGAACTGGTTGGAGAGCATGTCACATATGTTCAGGTTTCCACTGCTGTGAATGGTTGGGGTGGCCCCAAGCAATGCATTGGAATTGGTCACTTAACTTGTGGTGACCGTGACTAGGGGTGGGTAGCAGTCAGGGCCAATGTCTCATGCCTGGTTAGAGTACAAGCACTGAGGGGACAAGGCCCCATTCTCTGACGCTGCCATGCTCTCCCTCCCTCGGGGGTTAGCAAAGTTACTTACACACACTTGACTAACACCACTGCGCAAGAATAATGGTGCCGCATTAAGCCCTTGATCTGCCCTTTTTTTTTATCCCTTTTGCAACTAAGTGTGGCCTAATGGAGGTCTTCTGAACATAAATATGTTTTGGCTATTGCTTCTGGTCAGGCAAAATCATTACCTCTGTGGCTTCAGAAAATTTAATTTGTGTGCACCTTTCTGTAAGTAATACAATGTGGTACATTATTACAGGGCACCTCCCTGACACTCTGCCAGAATTAATCAGCTCACTCAGAGCTTATGTGTTTAGCTACTTGAAAACTGTGAACTGTTTCTCCTGAAAATCAGTAGCCTAAGTGTGTGTGTGTGTGTGTGTGTGTGTGTGTGTGTGTGTGTGTGTGTGTGTGTGTGTGTGTGTGTGTGTGTGTGTGTGTGTGTGTGTGTGTGTGTGTGTGTGTGTGTGTGTGTGTGTGTGTGTGTGTGTGTGTGTGTAAAAGCATCTACTATAACTACACAGTACACATATAATATGTATGTATTTGGGTATTACCAATTTTATATTTTGGAACATTTGGTTCTTATAGATTAAAAGACCCATTTGTAAGGTGTTGTCCCCCTTTGGCCAGACAGAGGAAGTGATATTCTGGCTTCTGGTTAAAGTCTTACATTGCCACTAGAACCGCAAGCCTACATACTTTTCAAAAGGCCAACATTTCTATATTTAAAAATGCTTTTTTTAATTGGCATTTATAATATTAATTTTTTTGACTGAATTTTAGGTCTTCATCAAATGTAATCTATATAGCTTTGTGTTGAAGCCTGGACCCGGCTGGACTCACAAGCATTCTCAGGTGACCTGGCCAGCGATAAGTCATGTGACATGTGGCGTGTGAGAGTGTGAACTGATTGAAGTGCGTGTGTCTCACGCTCAATGCGTGACACTTGAGAGCCCTGAGTTACTGAATTTAGCATGCTAACTACCTTGCGCAGCCCTAGTTGGACTGCCTCATCATTTTCCAATACCGAGTCACTGTAGCATCCTGGCTGCCCTGAACAAGTAATTGCTCAGTAATTACAACCTCTTGTGCTGTAAACAGATCAATCACTAAAGCTCTTGCCAAGCAAGTAAAGAGGTGCTAATGCTGTTGGCTACATAGTAACAGCAAAAATTACTAAAATATACAAATGGTTCCTCTATAAAACCAATTATTTTGGAAATTTGTTCAGCTTTTATAATAAATGTGTTCTTATAGACATAGGACAAAGGGAAAAAGAAAATATGCAATTAGTGATGAAAGTGTAGGAAACGTTACTAATTAGCCACAATATGTTTAAATAAGCAGAGGTATAAATGAAATCAGTCCATTTTCCAAACATAGACTCTTCGTTGTTATGCAAGAGATATTCTCATGCAATGTTGTTTTTTTATGCTGGCGGTAGAACAAAAACAGCTACAGAAAGTTTCAAGCATGATGTGGCATAAGCTAGCAGTGTTGACAGACTGTGTAGTCTTCCACTACAACCAAGGGCACAGTCAGAGTTCTGCATGTGAACTCTAGCCTCAGGCTTCAGTGACCACAAGTCATTTTAATAAACTACGTCTTCCTGTTCAGTGCTGAACGCATTAGACTATTGCAGTGAAGAGGTTCCTGATCCAGTCAAAGGGTTTGTATTCATTCGTGACTAGAAAGACTGTAAAGGATGGGCTGATATACAGTACAGTCCCTCTCGTAAGCTATGTGAAGTCTTTATCTCATCAATGTAAAAAAAAAAAAAAAAAACATTTGTGAAGAAACAATAAAATTCAGCCTTCCACAGTTGAATACAGCCTATGACAATAACCTCTGGTGGTATTGTTACAGTGTATAGCATTCACCATTATCTTGCATTTTTCACTTGTAGCCACAATGGTCTCACTTGGAGGTGTGTTTTTATGCCCTCTTTAACCCTGTGGGTTTGCGCTCCTGCTCTCCCATGAATTTCTGCAATTTCTTTTTCAACTCAAACTCTATAGACCTCTCTGTGCAAACACTGACAGATTTCACAGTAAAACAGCGGTGTCCTCACTCAAAGTAGAAAACTGATTTCAAACACATGAGGGAGTGGAAACGACTGAATTGTGCTGATATGTGTCCCTGACAGCTTAAGCAAAATGCAAATCTACCTTCACACTTTTCTTTGTCGCTTAAGATCAATACCAAGAGCAATACCTTTCTCTTGCCTTGGTGATGCCGTGACTCTACTGCTATTTTTTTTAAAGCCTTTGCCGCTTCGAAATATTTGGATTTGTCAATAAAGTTAAATCTCCGGTATAGCCCTCTGTGGCTGCAGGCACATCGAAAATGTTAAGCATCTATGTCAAACTGTGCTGATGTGTCTTTCCGTTTCAGCCTCAGTTTAATTCTGGAGCATCGACTCACAGCGGTGGCGTCTTTTGTTGGGAAATCTGAGACGTATTTGTTCTGTTGAAGCTTCAAGTCTCCCACGCGCCGTCTGCGCCCAGGATGCAGTCGGGTCATGCCGCACTTGAAAATACACATCTCTCAAACCCTTCTCATTTAAAACATCCACATATCCCATAAACTCAGCTTCAGGTGGTACAGTATGAGGCAGTTAAAATAGTCAGAAAGGAGAAATGCAGAAGGTAATTGATAATTACTTTTCATGATGTTTTCAGCAGATGGTGCCAGTATTCAAACAAAGTAACCATGGAGTTCAACCTATCATTACTGCGGTACAGTATGGTCCAATTTCCAAAGACAGTATTGTCATTATTATCAATCTCCTTGTAAATAATCAACTACTGTATGATCACAATCAGCTCATTAAATATCCTTTAAAATCAGATTAATCTCTTAAAATGTAACAAGCACAGAACAGTTAGTGCTTTATTATTTCACTGCACCCTGGACCAGGACCTCATCGCAGGCATAAAAAACAGGATGTATAAACCATAATATTCAGTGAAGATTGTCTCCATAAATACAGACATAAACAAAGGGTATTGTCACAAACAGTTTTTGTTCTCTAAGCACTGTGTATTGGCGCCTAGTGCTTCCAGACACCACAGGCAGCGTTGTTGTTTTTGCCACTAAAAGAAGCCAAAGAACATTTACATACAAACAAATGAATAAAATCAAAAGAAAGAAGGTCACACTTTAGTCACAGCGTCCAAAAGTAATTTCCTTCTAAACTTAGAGTTTTAGTTTTTAAATTGGGATAAGGGACAGTGTTGCATAATGAGTTGAAATCATTCAATGAGAGTGTCCTTGCTGAAAAAAAAAAAAAAAAAAAAACACGGGTCAGTTGTAGTGGCAAGGGCAGAGTTAGTGCAAAGTTTCATTGTCCCACTTAGTCTTCAAGAAGAGGTCAGGGTGAATGACTGGGGACAAAAAAGTGGGTGACATCGACCTAGAGAAGACTGTGGTACTTGTCTGTTATCCCTATTTGTTTCCCAAAACTTAACCATGACCATTTTCTATCCCTTATCCTGATTTAATCAAAAGAGATGATCAGTATTCTCAACACCTAAAAACAGGTTGGGTGCATTTTCTTCCTCAAATCATTATGCAAATCTGTCCATTGTTTACAAGTTTGTATTAATTTCACTGCTTTGGCTGCACTGACTTGTTTGTTTATACCACCCAATGTCAGTAAGGGGAATAATGTGAAAACAATAGAACTGGTGCTGGATTGTGTATCACAACACCCATGATCTTGCACACGTATGTTCATTCTTGTGCAAAGTGCAGCAGCTTGTGATTATTGCTCCATAACAGCACTTATGGTCAAAAATGCTACAGGATACCTTTGGGAACCTGTTATCTCTGTATGGAGAATTCTAAACCCTAACCCTAACTAGACAGTAGGGTAAATGTATGGCTTTTATATTGTTATGAAGCTTTCAAAATATATCTATAAAAGTAACATCTCTATGTTTTTCAATGCTCATCAGTTCAGTCAAAAGTACTTCATTCACTCACAGAGAGATGTAGCACTTGACATGACTAGATCACCCCAATAAGGTGCCTTTGTTAGCCTTACACCACCACTGGGCTCATAACAGGAAAAGTACACGTTATAATAATATCACATTGGAACTATTTCTGCCGAGTTCAGAGGAGGGAACCTCTAATGGGGCTCTTTACACTTGACCACTCAACTTCACGTTGCCTGGGAGAAGAAGAGTTCACTTCTTTTCTCTCAAGTGTATAATGACTCTTGAGATCACAAAGGGGTAGGTGGCTAAAGAGAGAATTGGCTTCTTCTTCTTCATCGTCTTCTTACCTCATCACTAGTCCGGTGTGCACATTTATTGGTTCATATAACTGTGTTCTTTAATGGGCAATCCCACGATTGAGATAGGAGTGTACTGACCCATAACATGAAACAAAATGGCCTCAAGGTTAAAGATAATACGGTGATAACTCACAGGTGAAGAGGAGGAGGTGGAGGTTAAGAAAATGAATGAAAGGCAAAAAAATGCAAAGAGATGGCTGAAAAAATAGTATGCAATATGACTGCCAAGGCTTCTGTGGTTGGAAATTAGATCGATTTTTTTTTTCTCCATGACTCAACCATTCTCCAGTTTTAGCCACCTGGTGCATCTGTGGCAACGTCTTTCCTCATAGCTTAGACACACTTAATTGCATTTTACCTTTATATAACATTTCAACCGAAAATTATTTCCAATTCCAAAAATGTGTCGGCATGAATCACCTTAAAAGTGTTGCGCAGGTTACTGCAGCTCTAATCATTCGTACCTGATTTTCTTCTGCGCTGTTTAGCAACATTAATGTAGCTTGGTATTTTTAAATGAAAGAAGTCCTTTCTTTTTTTTCTGGTAACTGCTCAAGCATCAATAGTCCTAATTAAAGTATCAGCACTGGCATACAAAATTGTTTTAATATGTTCCGCAATTATGAGACAAAAGGGCTGGACAATACAGACATCTACCTCTTTTCAAAATACAAAGACACTCCACTGAATTATAGGTTTAATAGATGTTTTAAAAAGTGAAACAAATATACACCAATTAAACCAGCTTAGCGCGTGTTAAGATCCTGCAGTGTTATGAGAGGGAGAGGACAGGAAAAAAAAAGAAAAGAAAAACATGACATGAAAAGTATCAGGAATATTTCTCAAAGGCATTTGATTGTGAGATTACAAAGCTACAAACCTCATTTTAGAACAAGTGGAGCGACTACTTGGCAACATTTCATGCATACAATTATATAATACTGGGTTTGAGGAAAAGAGTGGATTATCTTACTAATTATATCTTTAAAATGCAATTGGCAAAGTAATCACAGTTAGCTGCCTCCATGCATCCCTCTGAGCTCGAGATAAGATAAGAGATTTGAGGGAGAAGCCATTTATATTTAGACTTGGACAGCAGGGGTGCTTAACTTTTATTTTGGGAGGCACATCCAAAATACCGCAGTCATCCCTTACATAAATGTATTCCTCTTCCCATGCTCACTACCCCAACTGGCAATTTAATGTGCCTTTGCAAAATATATTTGCTTTTAATTATGGAATATTTTTTTGGGTGGGTGGTTATTATTTTTATTATGTTATTATTGACAAAAATAACAGCCTTCATAAAATGCCAGCGATGTTTCGTCAATACACATTTGTGTTAAAGCTGCTTCCTAACACTGCTTGTTCTCTAATACACACTATCTGATAGGTGCTAATTGTTCCTGATATTGTTCTATGATTAGACAGTGCTTGTAGATAAACCAGAGCAATGTATATGATAATCATCCTCCTCCATTTAACTAAAGGGGATGTAGGTTATCTTCAGGTTTAATTACTGTATGGATGACTGTAATGGTCTTGGGATGTTGTGAATGAGATTGGAGCTGTGTCTGTTGGATTGTTGTTAAGTCATGGAGCTGATTCAGAGGCTGGATTTTCTTGCTGAACGAATCTGCATGTTCAATATAAATGTAAAATATTGTGTAGGCACAAAAGTTAATTTAAACACAGCTGTGAGAATATTTTACTTTACTTTTTCTTTCTTTTTTTCATGTCACTTTAGATTTTCCACTGCCAGCTTAAGTGTGGTGAAGAGCTGGAACATGTGTATATTCACAGTGTGCTCACAGTCAGCTACACTCATCGTGAGTTGTTTACAGTATGTAGATCACCATGTAATCTGGATGTTCTGAGTCTGAATCTGGTTTGAGTTTTTTTTTTCTTTTTTCTTAAAGTTGCTCTTCATCAAAAAGTGAACTTTCCTTTCATTTCATTTCACTTGTGGTTGTTTTTATTCAAAGATAATATTTTTACCCGGAGCAAAAATATCTCTCACCCCACATGTATTAGGAGCAATATGTACAAGAAAACTCTTCACTGAAAGTCTGACTTCTCTATATTTAGTGGAAAGCTCCCTGCAGCTACAGCTTGCTTCTGCATTTTTGCCGAGTGTGAGAACTCACATTTTATTTCTATGATTTTACAGGATGTTGTGCGTTTTGACTTGTCAAATGTCCCCATATATGTGCGGCTGGGATGAGGTGTGGCGAATGTGGATATCAGATAGCCCTGTCATAGCTTTGATGCAGGCTCCAGGTCACTGTCCTGCTGGAAAATCCACTTAAGCCACACAAGATTGAAAACCTCTGCAGAATAGAGCGGTACTTCTCTTTAGTTAGTGTGGAGCTGATCCTGTGCAGGCCACCCACCACAGACGGCTGACAAGTCTCCACTTTTGTTGTCTGGCCAACTTGCTGAATGTTTAGACTTGTTGTTGAAGTAATGGTATGGAAACTGCTTCTCCTCCTGGCTTTTTCTTTTTTTTTCCATTTGGCTTGGCTTTACGGATGTAGATGCTGTTGCTGTCTCAAAGATGTCTCATGAAATGGTTCAGTAAATCTGCTGGTTTTTCGTTGTGGTTACTTTAAGATCACCCAAATCTTGCTTTGGCAGAAAGTTATTTGTTTGCGAGATCTTTTCTCCAGCTACTTTGTCCTGCCCTCTTGCGATGTAGCTGCAGTTTTGCTGGAGTTTGAGTTTTTATCACCTTGGAGAACAACTCGGCCCCAAACTGTTTCACCGAAACTGTTTTGACATTGTTGCAAACAGGAAGATGAATAATCCAGGACACCTTGCTGCTGCGGTTTTGCAGCGTAATCATATGGGGTCATGAAATGTGACATTTGTTTGCACTTATGAATTTAGAAATATTTGTTCATTAACTTGCTGAAAGGGATCTGTCATTTCTTTTTATAGTCTGTTCCGTGTATCATCTCAGATTGATAATTATCAATTTAATGACAAACAAATCAGCTTCTAAATTATGTATATTAATTATTATATTCCACATTAAATATGCATGACATAAATAACAAATTTAAAACAACTTTTAGATACAAGAACAATTTGCAACCTACGGTAGTTTTTGTCTGAATATAGCCTGTCCAGTCATTTAATTCACATACAGCAAGTAAGCAAACCATAAATCATGTCTAAAAAACATTGTTTAAAACACTGTACAGTATAAAAACACTGTTAATTAAGCATGGAAGTGAGCAAATGAGCCCAGTGAGTCTCTCTTACCTCCCAGGGTGGCTGAGATGAGAATGTGGGTTCCATATTTCTTAATGATGGTGTCGATGAACTGCTGAGTGGTGGGTCTGCGGCCCAGCAAGCGAACGCTGCGCTGGAACTCAGGCATGAGTGGCACGGGATTTCGGATCAGGTCCCTTCGCTCAATCGCTGTGTTCCTCACCTTCCAACGTGCAAATTCCCTGATGATCACAGGAGAGGAAAAAACAGCTGCTCATACCACAATTACTGCACTTCCAAGTACACGGAACTACATTACCAACAGTTTGCATCAACAGATAGTCACACGGCATTAACTTAAGTGCGGCAACACAATAATTAGGCAGACAGTCTCACCATATGCATTTGTGGGAAAACAATGTGCATGTGGTGGTGTTTGCTGTGGCTTCAACTGATGATGATGATAATGATGATTTAAAAAAGAAAAAAAATCATAGTAATGCACATTCTCTGTTTACAAAGGCGCACCGACACTTCACATAAAGAACAGCAAAACACCACTGTTTTAGGACTAATCTGACCAGTGATGTCTGTAGGATAATTTTCTCTGTATTATGCTCCGACCTGAATCTCAATACAACACAAAGACAATGATATTATCTGATATTACAACTTTGCTCGACTGCGCCTCATTCTACCCTTGCTTTTTTCCACTGCAGTCAAAGATGTTCTTCACAGGGTAGATGTTAAAAAAAGACCTCTGCTAAATGTTTGTGTGTAGGCTATGTTCATGATGTTTGTCTGTGCACCCACTGAGATACACATCAAGAAACAATTTCCACCAACTGACATTACAGGCATCTCTCTCTTACTCTGGGGGTAACAGGGAAAAAAAACAAATAACCCTGTCCTTGAAAATGCTAGTTTTTTCTTGAACTGTGCGAGATGCAAAAGAAGGCGCTGATGTTGAGTCAGAGGGCTAATGCCTACTAGCATATCCAGGAACTGATATTCAGTGATTAGGCATTCATGGAAGTACTGTAGGTTTCTGTTCATGTGGTGAAACTGTCAAGATACAGACTTGCATATAAATGTAGATTCTGTAGTGCAAGAAGAGTGTGAATCCCATTGTAAGTTCATACATGCAATTCAGTATATTTGGTTATTCTGGGATACGCACAGCTAGAGAGAATTTCTGATGTGTTGGTTTGGGAGGCATCATTTCAATGCTAATTTAATCAGAAGCTGTGATTTTCATCATCGTCATCTGTTCTTTCTGTCAAACGTAGACATGTTCTATTTCCATATGGATTGTACAGATTCCTAACACTTCAAACACTTACATCAAACATATATATGTGTGTGGTTGTTTGGTGCATACACCCGGTCTTTGAACTACAAGGTGTGAGTTTGCGTAGATTCAGTTGCACAGATTCAGATTGTATAAAGAAGTGTCCACTTTCCACACAACTGAATTGACATATTTTAGTCTATTGACATGGGGAAATGCAATTTCCTAATTACTGCCTGATAGATTTAAAAGCACTTCCTTGGAATTAGATTTATTTTGAATTGAGGTGTATTTAATGCAGACTTTAGTATGTGAATGATGAATTCAATTACAGTAAGTGTATGACTTAAAGTGCAGCGGACACTCCATCAGATGAAGCACACACAAAAGGTTTCATCGTCTACTTCAACCTAAAAGCTTGCTCTAATTGATATCTGAGCTCTATCCAATAAAGGCAGATACATTCAACATAAAAGATCAACCACTACACAGATGCAGAAAAATGAATAATGCTTTGCCACACATGCACACACGCACATGCATACACACACAAGATTGCCAGCTTTTTGGATATTGCACACTGTAATCCTACTATAACATGTATTTAAATCAGCCTTAAAGAAATAAAATAGAGGTTTGCCTGCTGTCCACTTAGGTTCATGAAAAATAGAACCATATCAATCCAAAAAGAAGATTTAAAAGGAGGTTTGTCCAGTTCTGGTTGTCATCCTAAAAAAAGGCTGCTTTATCAACAACATATCCTGCAAAGCACCACCAAGTTCTGGCAATAATTACAGCTGATTCAGGGCAATAATTGCAATAAGATGAACTCCCTGCATCACTTGGCAAAGTTCCTCTATTATACAGTATCTATGCCTCCATGCCAGCAGGGGCAATGAGGACGCTATAGTGAGTCACTGGAAAAGTGATAAGATAAGGTGGAACAGGCTGGCGCTAGTTGGTTAGCATGCTAACGTCACTGAAAGAAAAGACATTAGGGAAACGACTTTCCATACTTTTGGTAGGTAAATGAACTAAATTGCTATGTTAAATATGACTGGCAAATAAAACGCTTTTGCTAACATTGTCTATGTAGCAACAGCAAAACTTTCAAATAGCTCCTTTAAAACTGATTCGTTTTTTATCTGATCAGTTTTAAAGGAGCTATTTGAACTGAACAGGTCAACCTCAACATGAGCCTATACAGTTCAACACTGTATGGGAAGAATGTGACGGGAGACGTATTTCTGCATATACGGTATACATACAGTATGGCTTCCCACTGGTAACTGTTTTACATTATTTTATAGAATGCTATTACGAAGCAGCTTTCAAAATGTGCAAAGACTCCTGCACACTGTCTCGATTGCAATAAAAAAAGGCAGTAAAAGGCATTGTGCGAGTTGATTCAGGAACATATCACACTCATTGATTATAAAGTTTTCTACAAGACACTGATAGATCCAATAGTGCAATTATCGCCCTATGAATAGATTTTCTTTTTTTTCTTTCCCAGTTCTAAAAAGTAAGCAATTTGGATGAAAGTCACAGCGAACTGCTTTATAATGGCTCCATCCACAGCTTTCCTCCAAGTATTTTTTTTTCTTCCCAACCCTCAAGGGCTCCTGCTAATGATTCAGCCATGAATAGGTGGGTCCCCTCAAATTGATTGGTTACTTAGTTTGAATTCTCTGACACGTAGTCAGCGATGTGTCAGTCTGCCTGAGCACAGTTTGACGCCAGCACTTTTTAATGCTCTATTCAGCACTCTACAGTAGCATTTAAAGTTTCATTCCTTTCTGCCGGTGGACTGTTACGTAATCACACGACTTTATAATGTAGCCCACATTTCAAAGGTAACGTCTTCATAGCTCCCTAAAAAAGAAAGGGGAGTTTACATATTTAGAAATACGAGAAAGCAAGAAGACGTCAACTCTGGAGGGAGTGAATTAATGTTATAATTTGACAGTACAGTCGGTGTAGTGGTGTTTTTTTTTTTTTCAATCAGGTATTTAATAAACGCCTCAGCGGCAGATTTGCAGAAGGCTTCCTTTTGACAGCTTTGCAATTCCTCAACGTTGCAGAGACACAAGTTCTCATCTGGCGGGACAGGGCTCACATCTCATACGAGTACATGCTGATTCAGCCCCACTCCTGTTCCATGACTTAGCTTTGTATTGCTGCTCTGAAATCTGGAGCAAACACTCAAGCCAAGGGAACTGCGAGAGACTTTCAGATTGTACCAGATGTACCAGTTTCTCTCTTTTCCTTCTCTGCCCCGGCTCTCTCTGTATCCTCCTCTGCTGCTGTCTGCCGCTCTCTTAGATATCAATTCATTTTCATTGAATCCTCCTCATGGCTCCGTCACTGCCAATTATTATATAAAACTTTATGTGGCGGCCATATGTACTTGGACCCTTCTGCCCCAGATTAGGCATGCCAGCAGATGGAACCTGCGACATGATTCAGTGCTTTACTCCACAGCTCCAAGACCGGTTTAATGACCTATCAAAGGAAGTTAAGAGGAGATAAATGGCATTGCAGCTGTATAGAAGGAAAATGGGAACATAGGTGATTATTGCTTTATGGCGTTCAAGTAACTTGTGTGGGAGGGTGGGTACATTACATTTGCCTGTGTGGAAATGTCTATGACCTAGAGAAAATACATGGAGAGCCATAAATAAATACTTTAATTTATACACACTTATTGTAAATGACACTGACAACCTTACATTTTTGCTGAAGCATTTAATGGCGGAGCCTTATACGGCTGCGTGGTGGGTCCTTATGCAAGGATAATGCACTGCTTGATCCCACACATTCATGTTCGCTAACAAGCAACATTTTGGCATTTCCAACAAAGAGTTTGTCTGATGATGGAGGATTCTTTTTCTTTTTTCTTTGAAGAATCAGCTCAAGTCGGTTAATCCCTCAGTGCCCTCATTGAGACCACCATTTTATCTGATTCCCTTCCAATGTTTGTCTCAGCACAGTGGAGTTGAGTAAACACGGACAACGGTTGCTAGGAAATGCATTATTGTAATCATAAGGCCAACTCCCTCCTCTCACATGGATCAGAATGAGAATGTTTTTGCCGGAGATCATTTGCTCTAATAAATGTACCAGTGGCCTTATCAAGTCTGCTTCTATTTTAGACCTTAATCAAGGAAAGGCCTGAGGAAATTTAATGTTTTGGGCACATTGATTGTAATGAAATGTACCTTTTCCCCTCCACCTGGAGCTAGCACTCTATAACATACTCTCATTACACAGCAAAATGCAAGATAAATATTAAAGTCTGCAAAGAGCGCACATCAAGGCAAGCAGAGAAAATTCAAGGCAAGTCTGTCAAACCCAACACCTGAGCAATAAAGCCAAAGAAAGAAGCTTTGATTTGCTCTGGCTTTTTCTGCATGAAATATTGATATATATCATGTCTTGTGTCTATGGTACAGTCTGAGAACACCCATATTTGAAAGCTATCTTCTGAGGATTGACTGGATGAAAATGTATAACTGAGATGGCAGAATGAAAAACAAATTAAAAATGTAATGGAATGTATTAACACATTTGTGCCAGTGTCCCACTTTTATTATTTTAGATTAATTGATGCATACAGTAGCCTACAAGGGGTGTAACGATTCATTAATTGCGTCAACGCATCGACTGTAAATTATGCCGATTCAACTGCATCATTCTGCTAGAAGAAATAAACATGATGAACTACTCTGACTTCAGTAATGATCGTACTCGAAAAGCTTTGAACTCAAAATATTTGCAGTTTCAAACAGACGATCGCACCCTCGACCAGGAGATTCAATTTTTTTTCTGGTAAACAATAAAGCCATAAAATTCATTCTTTTTCTGAAATGAAACATTTCTGACACATCCAGTGCATATACAGTACACTGGGTAATTCTACTCTACAGTAGTTCGGATTCAGATTTCCTAATACACTGTATGTGATCAACTGTTACTCATTGTAATTGTATCTCATTGATACCAGCTTCACCTTTTACTGTTCGCCCTCTAAATGCAAATGGGCATCCCAGATTCACATTACAAGTGTTCACTGGGAAACTACTATGTTTATTGTGAAACTGTCTCAGGGAAATGCAATGTATTTGTCATTCAGGTTAGTGCTGACAGCGACATTTATCAGTGTACCTGCTAAGACAAGAGAGAGCTGTCATTTTATTTATTTATTTAAATATACATTTTTGTCAGCAGATCCGTTTGGAATATAGCAGAGAGTAATAAGACAAGACCAAAGAGCCACAGCGAGCTGTTGGATGAGGGGTTGCAGGCGACGGGTTGCACACCTCCAGCTGCTTACTAACATTATCAACTCCATTACTTTGTCCTGCTGTTACATGTGAAGCTATTGGCACTATGCACAGCAGGAAATCAGTTTTGGACAGGTTTGTCTGGTTGTAAACACAAACTCCAGTGGTAGCTGAAATGAAATATGTAGTTTTGTATAATACATAATGTATTTGCTCCCACCAGAATTGTGAGATTTTAGTATTAAACTGGACTTGTTGTTACCCCATGCAGCCAATGATGTCACCAAGTCAAGCAGGACTTTAAATCTAAAACAAGGCTTAAAAAAAGAGAGAGAGAAAAACAGCCAAATCACCAGCTTGTTTCATTAATTGTTGATGACCCACTAGACACAAACAGCAGCAGTATTAATGGATGTTTAGAGGAAACATTGAAATACTAGTGACCTAGTCACTCAGTAAACTATCCACCTTTGCCAGAACGAAATGTCAGATAACTCTTTTGTAATGCATTGTATGTTATTTTCCAAGTGCATAAAGCTTCCATTACTACTGTACATCACTAAAATTACAATGTCCTACATAAGTTTAATAATTTATTTTGAATTTGATTTACTGTATGATTGCTTGGGTAGTATTTACTATAAACATATTATCTGGATTATCAGGTTTAATAATATCATACTCTTTAACCTTAATGGATGGTGAGTGTGACGGTGGCAAGTCATGACACCTTCCAGGCAGCATGCTGTCTGCCTCAATTAGAGTTAGGCTGTATCGACATCCAGTGAATATTCCCTAAAGCTCTGACGAGGGCAGGAAACGACCATCATAAAGTGTGTCACCACAGGCACTTTGTTGATCCTGACGCTGGGGCCCAGATTAAAAAAAACCTTGAGAGAGCATGACAGACATTCAAAGTGGAAGTGCGGCGGCACAGAGCGAGGAGAGGCACAGTTTCGTTGAAAGAAAATCTCTAATTAAGTGAGCGGGAATGTGGCTCGGCAGGATACAGAGACAACATGTTCTTGGGCAAACTTGTCATTCTTGGCTCCTTGTTTACCTCTTGTCCTCCTCTCATACTGTATCAAAGTCCTCACAGTCAAATACAGCACACATTCAGAAGGGTATGTTGTTCACTCACAGCCTGACCTTTGACAGTCTGTGCTTTAAAAATAAATAAATAAACAAGATCAGACACACACACAAAAAAAACCCTGCTCCTGTTTCTTTTCACTTGAAGCAAACAACCATTTATGATGAAACAAGCCAAATAAAAATGTTACATCCCGCTATAAACATGTTAGTGTTATCAAAACACCCTGACTTTATTTGAAGCTGACTAGATGCTGTCATAAAGGGCAACAGCGTGACACTCACTCGCATTTTACAAGCAAGATTTAAAGGACGCACCTGCTGTAAAAAAAAAAATAAATAAAAAATACTACGGGAACAAAAACAAAAAAACAGAACAAAAAACAGGCCAAAATAAATCTTACACTATCTGACTTGACTCACTGAAGTTGGATTTCTTCTTCAGGCACCTCATATGCTTAGCACGGCACTACAGAGGATAAATCAGTTAAGTGTTAATGAAGCTATTTATTTACATCTGCCATAAATATACAATATTTTAATTGGATCTTTCACAGGTGTAAAATGCAACTACAGTATTCACATATACAGTATTCTCTGGTGGCCTTTTGTACAGTTTGTAGTATACAGTACTGTAGTCAATCTCATCTTACGGTCATTTCATGAACTTTACAACCTCACTGTATATTCTGCACATGTGTGAAGCTTGTTGAGATCGTTTTATACACAGACTGTTAGAGAGGTGATGATTCAAGCCTGTTGTAGTTAAGCAATCTGATGATTTATGATTAATTATAGATTACAGTAGGTGTGAAAATTACAAGTTAAAGATACAAAATCATCAAAGATACACAATCTGTGTACAGTCAAAATACCCTACCAGGGGATTTCTTTATTTTTAGCCCCAAAGTTTTAATTTATAGATAAAGATACACTATTCATCATGCTGAAAGTCTCACTATACTCAAGGATGCAATATTCATCCTGCTGTGGTCACACCGAATGTTTAATTTAGAGTTACATTATTTGGTAAACCCTGTTGTTGCATTGCTACTGAAGTACTTCCACATCCATGGAGAAAACCCACAGTCACCCACTCACCTTCCACACAGTACATGTTTCATCTGGTGAGTCAGTCAGCCCATATTCCCATGATACCCATTTGAATTAGAGTTTTTTTTTAAGGACTAAATGAGAGGAAAAACCTCACACTTGCACCCAGGATAGTTGCCTCATGTAACCGTGGTGTATAAACGTGGCTTTGCATGAAGCTGAAACCTAAGACTGTAGGCTAAGAGGAGAGTCAGTGGAATCAGAAGTGCAATCACTAAAGCCAGGATCAGACTACATGAGTTTTAATATCCCAACCAGTTTTGAAATCGGGTTGCAATACGCACATAAGGAGTAACTTAACAGATGTTCGTCTTTATAATACCAAACACACTACACATGGTCACACTGCAGGAATTGAAAATAGGGGCCCATCACATGCTACAGGATATTATTAAGATTACTGCTCCAGAGGAGAAATCATGGAGGAATACACCACCTCACATGAGCCAGATGAAAAGTACATGGACACTGTGATGCAACAACCTGTTGTAATGTGATGTGATACTCATACTAGATGTGAAAATGGTTGAGGAGACGAAGTCAGACAGGTTCCTCAGAGACAAATTGAATTTTAATATACATGTTAGCTAATTTTAGCCTAAAGGGGTGGAATATTTAGAGCTACTTGGCGACGCACAATTTTAACTCTTGAATATGAAACATGTTTGACATTAATCATGTCTGCCCCAATGAGTCTGCGGACAATTGAGGGGATTTAATACTTGATCTGTAAAGTTACCAAATGACCAGATAATCTAGGCTGAATGTCCGATCAAGCTTCAATCAGCCCCAAACTCCTGTAGTCTGGCATAACAAGACACTCTCTATGACATATTATAGTATATATTTTACTGGCACTTAGGATGTAATTATATTCTAATATAATTCTGACGGAGTTTCTACTGAACCAAATAAATGAATCGTCTTTTAAATTTGTCTGAGAAAATTGTTTTTCTGCTGCAAGATTCCAGGTACTTTTCATGGTGCCTGTGAAATGCAAAACTGCGTTTGGTGCCACTGATGTGGTTTTGGAGAAGTGTTCACTCCCCCTGATGTGAGAAGGAACAGACAGCACTGGTTTTCATGCTTTGATGAGGGATGAACCTGTCATTTTTAGTCATTTGTTCCACTGCTTGTTTGTTAGGGATGACTTAACTAATACTTCAATTGTTGGTTGAAAAGGATACAATGCAACAAAATCACTTTGAACTATATACTTTAGTCAAATTCATTGTCACATAACAAAATACTCCATTTCCAGCAGCCAAGGGAGCAGGGGAATCAGTTGCTGTCTATCTAATCCTCGCTCTAAAACTTTAAATCATCTCAAACTGAGCTGAGGTCTGTGTGCGTGCACAGTCAGTTTTGCATGTAAAAAGAAAAATGCTGTCTGTGAGGGAAGATTGTGGATTGTGACACATGCACAGTTACTGCAAGGTCATTTACCAACTCCACAGTTTCTGTATAACACAATATAATGGCCCACAAGCATTGCCTATGCTAATGCGTTACTGCTGATTAGCATAGACATAATGATCCATCAAAACAACCATGAATTAAAAAAGAAAGGAAAAAGCCATGAGCTCTCTATCCAGTCTGAGTGAGAGCCAGATCATGACAGGGGCGGATCTGTTATCACTATTGATATTTATTTGCAAATTCAAATCACAGAGAGTTAAGCCTATCCATCTTATCACCTCCTGTGCTCATTCTACCCTTTCACATATTTAGCTTCTTGTTGTTTTAGTGTGTGAAAAATAGATGAGTAAGTTGGTGAATCTGGCTCAAGGAGGGGTGGGTATAATTCTTGTTTCTGAGCAAATTTGAAAATAAACCAACACAAGCATTGGACCTATTTCATGCAACTTATTTTTATTTTAGAAACACTAAGCATTTTGTGTAGCAGTGTGAGCCAAATGACTGGGAGTTGACAAGGATTATCTTTGCCATTTCATTTGTCTATGGCTATAATAATTAATTAGGAAATTATCCTACACATGGGGATTTTGCATTATAGCATCCTACATTATTTACAAAAGCCCATTACACATCCCTGAGACATCATTGATTGAATCTTTGCCACACTGTTCTTAACAGAGCCATGCTCAGCTGACTGATAGCCACGAGGGTCTCAACAGAAAAACGCTGGCAAGCTGCTAGGACTGGGGGAGACTTTGATCCAATAATGGTAATTCCCCCATGAATGACTTTGTGGAGCTATTTTGTCTTCCCACACAGTATTGACTTATTCCCTTTCATTGTGTACATGGTCTTCCCACACAGAAACAGCGCCGCGTGATCGCATCTACTTGGATGTGTTATCTTTTTTCGGGGATGTAAGAAAAATGGTATTACATCTAGACCACCATGTGGCACAGCAGGGTTTATGGATGTCCATATGTGTCGCATTTTCAGAGGCTGCATCCTTAAGAAGAACAAGTTGTCAAGGCTACCAACAAGAGGTTTCCATGATTTACATCGTACGAGAGCTTTTTCATTTGTCCGGCTCATGTGATTTACCAGTGACCGATGGGCACCAGAGGGCAAACACCTGCTAAATAAAACTTCATTCGGGCTGTCCTCGACTTTACGAGGAAAGACTGCAGCATTACCAAATGGCATGCTATTGATCCTCACCTACTAAGGACTGTAAAGGGTACACTGTGTGTAAATCTGGGCAAAACGTGTCATTTTTCAACTGGATTAGCATCTTTGGAAAGGTTAAGCTTTTAGGCATTAGGTCTAATTAAATCAACACAGACTTTGAAGGGTGTAGCCCATGAAGTGAGACATAACCCCTGGCAGAGCCGCCCGCACATGATTCAATCAACTGTTGTTCAGTCTAGTCACTTGGTGTATGCCCTACCTTGCTGTGAGAGTTAATATGTGAATGACAATATACAGAAGATAGATTTAGCATAATGTGCTAAATAGCCTGTGAAAAGCAAGATACTGTATGCAACCTTGCTTGCTACATCTGCTTTGTGAAGTGATTTTTTTTTCAGATGGTTAGCCTGAATCATTAAAAGTAATCTAACTACCTCTACCTCTCACTTGTTGCCATTTTTTTAAAGGGACAACGAGGAGTTTTGGAAAAGCGAAGCGTTTTCACACTACATTTATGAGCCTCCGCGCGCACCGTAAAATTCTTTTGACCGGCGCAAGACGGACTCATGTTTTCATTCATCAAGAATTAAAGTCAGAGGTTCAAAGAGGTTCACATACCGTCGTAGTTCCGACCATAAACGGCGATTCAGCTGCGTTATTCTCATGATTCGTTGCGAAACCGAAAGTAAAAAACGCTGGTTGGCTCAACCAGCATCTCCGCCACCACTAATAATAACAAAATAACGATAGAGACAAAACGATATATTTATCGAAAATGGGCCTATTAACAAGTGTGGGTAGCGGAGATTCATCCACATTAACGTGAGACTTTTTTATAACCAAATAGAAACTCCTCGTTGTCCCTTTAATATCAATTTTCATGTCACAGTTTTCCTGGATTCATCTTGGTAGCTGGCTAACTATCCTAGGACAATGACATTAAAGGTCTCAATCACATCTCCAGTCTTAATCACAACACCCTAATTGGTTAATTGTCCGTCCAGCTGGTGGAAACAGCTGTTAGCGTGGGCACAATACTATAACTGTATACATTGTTAATCAAGTCAAAGTCGTGGGTGGTGACTCAGGGGTCTGGGACTAATCTAGCATTGTCTGCTTCAATATGGTTGTTAGCTCACAGATCCTAGCTGGTGATTGAAAAGTTTCTTTCTGAAAAACTTCACTAGAGGTTAGACTACTCAAAATGAACAAGAGTAGATGTAACTATCTCAGTGCGGCCAAGCAACTGGATTACTCTCATCTTTTATAGTGCATTACATAGTGCAGTAATGGCATTATTTCTTTGGGAAAGGCCCCCATAATCTGAGTCCTAAGAACCCCTGTTTCCTGTGCTGCTGTAGTAGTATTATGCAGCAGCTTGACAGAATGAAAGGGTAAAAAAAATCCAGGCCTTTCATGGTAATAAGGAGGCAAAGCACAGTAATAAATCAAACAGACAGAGATACAATTGAAATCCTGTAAGAATTTCAGCCACCGAGAACCATTCAAAATATTACAGAATGAATCTTAATCCTATGCTCCAGTGCGCAGTGAAGGGCTAGGCAGAAAGAGGTGGGATGTTATTTTGGTTGGCCCAAGCTGTTTGCTTGTGCTTGTTTTATTTATTTTCACTTCAATTCTGAACAGGGCAGTGTAAATAGTGCAGGAAATCATAAGGGCTATTTTGAAATTCTGTTATAGTGCTGCTAAAAAAAAAAGAGTAGATACCATCAGCACAGAACAGGGGCCATGTAAACATATCCAAGCTAATGGCTTTGGATAAAATTAGATGTGTGTTAACAGTAAATTGCGTTACACTCACTGTCAATGCCCCCACATGTCTGTCAAGTTAATGATGGTATACCATACACACTGTGACAGAGATAGCTGCATATTTTTCCATCAAGTATGTAAACATCCATTGTCCTTGTATGTATTTTTGACAAATGATTTCATACATAATGAGTCCATTATATAGGTACAGTTATAAAGGACTATCTGTTAGAGGTAAATAGAGGAGCTATTAGAGGAATTAGAGTGACTACAGGCTATAAGAAAGGTTATGGGTTCTTTTGACTTTGGCACAGTGCTAATGTCCAAACTGTCCTGGTGTGTAGCAACAAAACTGCCCTCCCCTCTTCTCTTTAACAACATCTTCCTGTGACGTCATTCCTGACGCCTGCAGAGTCCATCTGTGTAAAATGAAGGACCATGGTGTTATCAGAGCAGAGAAGGAATTGTGCAGAGAGGATTATGTCACAGTTACGCCGATGCACAAAAAGACACACCGCCTTTAATCTTAGTGTGAGATTTTAGATTTATCCTTCAAACTTTTTTGGGATGAGCCCAATGTTGCAGTCTTCTTTTGAAAATGTTTAATGCATTTAGGAAAAATAGATGTAAAGTATGTTCAGAGAGAGGCGAAGAGAATTAAGTGATTTTGTGAATGACTTTTTTTTTCCCCATCAGCTGCAGTGTAGTTGGTGTATAGCTTTACTGAAAGTCCTCAGGGCCGGGTCATCATTTTATTTAATTTTGCATCTTCAGAAAATGAACTGACCCCATAAGAAATCCTCAACAGACTCAAGTGCAGCTAAAGGGGAAATAAACAGCATAAATCTAATTTGCTTACTGCCATGATGACATAGTTAATGCAATAAAGTAGTGCTCAGTGGTACTGGTATCAAAGCACACACAGTCAACCACCCTTAAATATCCAAGAACTTTATGTGTGATACCTAAAAAGATCCTAACTTCACATTCACTTGTAAGCATCTTGGTTATTAACCATTAATTGGGGCATATCAGCAAATGGAACGTGATTGCATAAATGGAATATGATTGCTGGCATAATAGCTTTGTTAGTGCACTCTGTAATTGTGATGAGGCAATGAAATGAAAATGGATCTAATCAAAAACAATCTCTTAATTTACTTTAATCTCAAGAATTTGATGGGACATGGTGCCGGAAGCGAATGCATGGGTGAGTGACATGAGCATGTGTTTGAATCTAATTAACTGTGTAATGTGAGAAGTTGTGCTGATGAACTACTCTGACTGTGTGGGCAAGGACTGAATGGAAATTATTATGAGCCTCCACAACAAATAAAGGGATGAGAGGTTCTGTATTGCGTTCAAGTGCACCCCAGAATTAGATGCAATCTCAAAATATCTTGAAAGTCTTCGCTTTCAAAGGAAGGAGAACATATGGATGAGCAATTGCCTCGATAATATTGTTTACATTACATCCACAAGAACCAATTCAAAAGATTATTCCATCTATTCTAATAGTATGCCTCTGTATCGAATGTAAAGCCTTCCTGTATTCGGTATATTGTTTACAGCTGATGAAACACTTCATCACCTTTTGTGTAATGTAATGAAATCACAAACAATGCACTCCCTTTCTACATATAAGGAAAAACCACCAAGGTCAAAGCATTCATGCAGTAAAAAGAAAGCAGCGCTATTGTCAGTGCCTGAGATGCAGCTTATTGTATATAAGCCTTTTGCTGCCGAACTCAATTTGCCCTGTAATAACTGTCAGTCATACCCCAAATAAAACAGCATTATGTTGATTATTTCTATATACTGTATTGGCTGTGACGTGTAATGACTAAAATAAAAACCAGACCTTTCAATCTAATACAGTAATCACCTTTTATCTTTATATCCACTGGAAACAAAGCGTCTTATGATTTACCAAATGGTTTCTAGCAATGATATTAATAACATCTGTTTGCTAAATATTACTTGGCAGTCAGATAGATAAAAGGAATAATGTGTTTTGTCAACTTGTTGAGCATTGCAGTATAAACTGTGAATAGCACTTAAGGCAAATCCAAAGCTAGATTTCAGCACCTTGGACATTGACGGTTTCCTCACATACTGTTACTTCTTACAAGCTGTATTAAAAAGCAACTCACTAATGATGACTACTTCCATTTTGAGATGGAAAATGTCAAAAAAAAAAGAAAGAAAACTATTTAAGGGGTAGTATTTTGGTTGCACAATTGTTTGCAGTGTGCAACCTTTATTTTTCTGTGATCGGAAAAACAACCCCCCCGCCCCCTCATTAAAAAAAAAAAATATCATAATGAGAGTCAAAAGCTCAAGCTATATGGATTTTGTGTGGAGAATTTGATCTGTTGTATATACATAGATTACACTTCGACGTTATGAAAACCTTTTACAGCCCCCCACAGACACTTCTGGACTTCAGTGGGTAAGAGCATTTCCAGAGTCTCTCTGTGTTTTGAGATCTTTAGCTGCTAGATATCATGTCAGAAGTGCTGTAAAGGACGCAAGCATGCACAAGTCAGTAATAATCTATAATATCATTTCTGCTTCGCTGCTCCAAGTCTGAAAATGAGAAACATGTCATTACTTGTTAAACCCACTTATCAGGCCATTGCTGCGTGAGCCTCGAGAGATCAGAACAACCTTCCAGAGGATATCAGGCCGGCTAACTCTGTGCCCTCTTTCTGAAACTCCCTTTATACACACAATGCACTTTCCCCTGAAAGAAAAAGGGATGTAATAAATCTTTTTTTTTCAGCCAATTACCATGGCATGTTCTTGTTATCTGCCAAGAACCCACAAAACAACCCGTTTTCACTGAGCGCTCATGCATCAGCTTCCCTATAAATGCAGGTCTTTAAACTGATTTCCATTGGGTCAGTTTGACCGGACGATCCTTAAATGACACGTTTATTTCTTCATTCTAACGCTCCGTTATCCACTACACAGAGAGTCAAAAGAAAGACAGAGGGGACTTGAAGGCGTTTCTAATTCTCTGCCCTCCATGAATTATAAATGGGGACAGACATTAGAACATTACAAACACCTTTCAGTGTAATGTTCCGATTACAGCCTCAAAAATTACCATAGAATTGAATCAACATTTGCCAGCACACTGTTCATTATAAGGTTGACAAAGATGGGATTTACAGAAGGGCTGCTGCTGCTGTATTGATTTAAGGCTCCACTGTAAACCCATAACAGTGTAAGCATGTTATTCAAGTTATTTTGGGTGGACAAGCTCCGAAATTCTACTTGTTGGTACCATGAGAGATGGGAGAACGTATTGAAAATGGTTACTTTATGTAGGTGTGATAGCCATTGTACAGTGTCAGCTTTTTTACTTTACTTAAGTCAGCTCATAAGGTTGAATACCAGCCACAATAAATTTACCTTCTAATGCCTGCTGACAAAAACATGAGGTCTTATCTTATCTAGTATCTCTATGTTTTCATGAGAATATAGAGAAATAGAAATAGAGGTCAATTGTCAAGGTGGGTTTCACCAAATATCAACCATGTGTTGATATGATATCGTTTGAATATTAGATAAGGGAAGATCGCTCTATTATTAATCTATGGTTTTAAGTATGTACAAGCTACACCTGAGCATAAATGAATAAAAGTAAAACACTGAATTATTATTAAGTATTACGTACGGTAAAGTTTAACGTCATAAATATCAATGGGGAAATTAAGTTCTAAACAATGATTTCTAGCAAATAAATATGTACATCAAATCCTTGTGTGTTCACAGGATCACACACAAAACAAACAGGCAAAATATTGAGTGGGAGAGCACAAAAAAGCCTTGTTCAAATTAATTTTGGACACGTAACCTTTCTGAATTTCCACATCAGAGAACCTGTCTACACTACATTTTTAACACAGTTAAGACAACATGTCCAACAATTTCAGTGTTTTTGCTGGAAGTGAACTGACTCAGATGTTCTACAGGAGGCCAGGGAAAACAAAAAACAAAAAAAAGTTATTTTTTTGTTTGTGTAGGTCACAGACAAAAAACACCAAAGGCGTGCATGGACTGCAGGACTGCAAGACAGGGGAGTGGGAGAGGGATGACGACACCTCCACTGAGGTGTTTAGAAGAGACGCTGTGCACCCAGTCTGGGGCAGGAACATATTCTCATCTTATGTATTTATAGAACTGTGAAGACCGCGCTGGGAATTGTTTGTGTCTTGTATTATTATGTGCCTAATCTGACCATTTAATTATTTGTGTTTGCGTGCGGTGTGTCTGACTGTCTGTGCATGTACTGTATGTCTACAGTATGCATGTGCCTTGAAAAATATAAACAAAAATATTCTAAATGACAAAAGTATGATGGTGTTGATAATGGTTTTGATGACAATAATAATTCTTATTAATTTGATTGGGTTTTTGTTGCCCACATAAACACATTTCTTAAAGAAACACATTTTAAAGACTTGATGGAGCCATTGAAGTCCTTTCTGTTAGTTCGCCTGATTGGACCATTTCCCAGGACTTTTAAATGTAGCTTTGCTGACATCTCCCTGACCCCCTGGATGTTAGTTGTGTTGTAGCTGTTCTGGCAAACACAACTGACAGCTTTGATTCTGTTGAATAGATGGAGTTCGGGGACCTCAGACCTCAGCTGCGGTAAACCTTGACCTAAAACGTGGCCTAATCTGCTGAAATGAAAAGAACTGTGTGGGCTGACAACATCTTTAAGACATAAACTGTGAAATGAAAAGTAGTATAATTGGCAAAGACCATGGGATGAGTCCTTGAGCTTTGCTTTTGTGGATTAAAAGTCAACAGTGGTTCAGTGCAGTCACAATCATGTACCTTTCACACAATGACTCCCTTTAATGGAATATTTAGTAAATATTTTTGTAGTAATACAGGACATGGCTGCTTCAGCATCTTCTCTTCTTGTTGCTCTTGTGGTGACGTTGCACTGCCAGTCTCGAGGGAGAGTGGCACAGGCATCCCACGCAGTGAATTAGTCAGTACTTAACCCTGACAGTTTCTCCTAGCCTCCTGTTTCTCCTCTAATTATCATCCCTTTCTTGCCAGTAATTAAGTCATCCCACAGCGGGGGCTTTTTACCACTAGGTTTGAGAAGGGAAGTGGCATAGAGTCCCTCCCCAGATCAGCCCCCGTTGATTCTCCCAAACTTATACAGCTGAGAAATGCAGATCAACACCCAGAATCAACACTGCTCCAGTGATTGTAATTGCAGTGTAGCCCCAGGATAACATTGTGGTTATTGTGTGTGTCTGTGCCTGCCTCTGTATGTGTTAACCAAAAAAAAAATTGAGTAAAGAGAGTAAATTTCATTTCAATATGGAGTAATTTTCCAATCCTGCACAAAAGCTGTTGTGTCTACATTGGTGATGTCCATGATATTTTTTGTGTCACACAGCCAACACTATTTAACAAAACTACCATATTATCGAAGAGTGAATAATTGTTTTTTTTTGTTTTTTGTTTTTTTGCACAATAGTGATGATGTCAACTCAAGAGATTTAAGTCTGTGATGGAACTTCAGATTTCCTGATTGGCTAAAGCAACTGTATGAAATCCAAGTGTTGGAAGTGATTATTGCTTCAGTCAGCAAATGGGAATTCACATCTGCTGCCAGAAGGTGCGAACTACAGTAACAGCCAAGATCCTATTTCAGTGACAGCATGTTTATGAGTTGCCTGATTTTCTCAATCACCTCATAACAACATTGCCGTGCTGCAAAGTAGAAAAACTCTGCATGGTCTAATCTGTGTTTAAATTATTTACACTCTTAATAACCTTAACCCTTTTATTTTCAAGTCTGAACTTTGGTGTCATGTTGAGGAAAACAATGTCAATCTCATCACTCTAATCTTTTTCAATATTTCAGTGGACATTTTTGCTGACAGAAAATTAGATGCGATGACTTGCAACAAAGTTCCCCCAAGGTGAATTTAAATAAGAGATCTTGTCATTACATGGTCAGCATCTTGAACCCCTGAGCCATCAGGTTGCCCTTTTTATTGAGTTCTACTCAGTGACAGTATACAGTAATACCACCTGGTGCCATATCACAGATTAAAGTTTGTGTGAGATCATGTCATTGTCAAAAGTTATAGCAACAAAGAGAGTTTATATTGTTGATTGGTGGAAGATGAAATCATACAGAGCCACTTTCTCCTCTTGTGAGTGGTTTTGTCATTAATCTCGTTGCACCGCAGCAACTGCCCCTGTTGTTATTCCACATTTATCCTGGCTCCACTATGTACTGTACAATGTTCAACTTTAAGAGGAAGTCTCTGTTATCCTCACACATCTGAAAAAATATATAAAGGAATATGTAATAACCATACTTACGCTGTGTATCCAACACAGCTTTGGTATAGGAGGAATGAAAAAAATTTTATATGGAGTTTTCTAGTTGTCTAAGTCCTGAATAAGCAGATATGAACACATGATTTTCTAAGTGCAGCTATGATTCAATGCAGTGAAGGCTTTAATAATAGATATGGTCTGTTGTTTTTTGTTTGTGAGAGAGAGGTGCATTTGAGTATGTGGTATTCGTGACTCATCTGAGCCACTCCAATGCCTCAGTGAGGCGTCTCCTTCTCACCTTGACTATGACCTCACTGCCAGTGTACCTGTCTGCTTCCCTATCCTTTGTTTTGATGTTGAACTCCCTGCACCTCCCTTCTATGTCAATAGCACTTCTGTATGTTTTCTTCATCACACACTTTTAGCACCTTCCTGTCTCACCGCCTAATGGCATCTCAGACCCCCTCGTTGTCTCTGTCCTCTTTCTTCAGTCTGTTTCATCCCTCCTGACTTCCTGACTGCCGCTCTCCCTCTCTTCCTTTGGCTACAGCCTGCTGAATTAAACATTGCTGCAGCCTCTCTCAGCAAATCTGCCGACTACATCAAATCCGCCTCCCCTCGCTCTATCCAATTACAGATGGCTCATCCAAACTAATTCAAGACCTGAGTCGGACAAATGTTACACCTTGTTACTGTTTAAAACAAATGGGGCCTAGATCAGCACTGACAGACACGTCCACACTGAGCACATGAGGGAAGCCAATGTGTCTTTATCAAGTTGTATGTGGTGTTATGTATATGGCATTACTGCAATATATAATGCTATGCTCATAAGAAATTGAAATAAAGATGAGAATTAAAAAAAAAAAAAAAAGAAAGATTTGAAAGAAAAGCAGAAGTTAGCTGCATGCAGGACTATCTGATGAACGGTTTTAATTAGATTCTGAATAAAAAGAAGTTGTTTGCACATGTAAATTAGAGCTGCAGATTATTCATCCAAGGTTTAATGCTGATCAAGTGGTTGTCTGTGGACTGATTATAGTTATGAATAATTAACTCATGACGGAAACGTTCAGTTTGAGATGTGCATAATGTGCTTGTATAAAAAATAGGATTATTATGCCTGCCATCAAACATGTTGGCGGTAGGTATGGGCTATAGATGGACAATATCAATATTAGACTTCTGCAGTATAAAGAATTATAAAACTATGACATGTTAATAGATTAAATGGAAATACATTTTTTACGATATTGAAGTTTGTAAAAGATCTATCTTATAAGTCTTCACAGTGAAGGCCAACTTGAAGAAAATAAATTGGCTGCCTATGCTAGTTTTTCGCATCACAGCTTCAACTTCTTACCTAGCTAGCCATTAGCTTCAGAAACAATATTTATTATGAGATGGGGAATTGGAGGATGTATCCGTAGTCATATAAGTCATATAAGCCTTTTAGACTCATAGGTGAAGACTCAGAAGAAGCGTTAAAGCAGAAGTAAGCGGAATGTTTGTGTTAATATAAGTCTTAAATAGTGATATCTTCCGACAGCAATCACTTCTATAGAGTGTTTGGTCTGAAACACGGGTCTGTCAGTCACTCTGCTCTGCTGTAAGCCGAGGAGAAAACTTTCCTTGTATCCTACAACCTTTATCCAATGAGGAGAGAGAGCGGCATAAAGGGGCGGTCCTCTCTGTGTGTGCAGCCAAGGGATGCGCGTGAATGTGGTGACGTAGGGACGAGGGCGGGGACTGCTAACTCCATCCACTGACAGGAAGTTAGCCAAAACGACCGGATCGCTTACTTCTGCTTTAACTAATGTGATCTATTTGTCTTTAAGCAGAGATTTTTTTAACTTGTATGCGCAAGTAATCTCCAATGGTTTTAATGAGTCAGTAATTTAGTATAGCATACTGTTTAATTTGAGGATTCAGTACTCTGAAAGCATCAACCTAGTCCAAAAATGTGTCCCCTATTGTTACAAGAAATTGGTTTTTATTTAATTTAGTGGTATTTCTCCACAGGTCATTACAGGCCTTTGTTCAGTACCTTGTACAGATTTTGAGGTTTTGATGAAGCCTGCTCCAAAGACAAGAGGAGCTCTAACCGTGGCCGCCCCCTCTATTCATTCACTTCAGCAAGGCTTTTCAAAGTGTGATCAATCAGAGCTATGCATTTTCATAAATATTTTTTATTCTAAATAACAACCCACCACATCTCACTTCTTTGATTACAGTGCAATTCTGATTTGAGGCCTTTAAAATGCATTAATGGCGACCAGATTTGCATTTATATTGGATTTTCACTCAGGCTCACAAGAACCTGAGATAGAGCTCTGCGAACAAAGGCCAAACAGAGAACACGCATCATCTGAAACACATTCAACCCCCATAATAGAGTACAAGCGACAGAACGAGAGATGCTAGTGTGACCAAAACAGGCCATCGAATTTCACCACTAACCGAAGCGCACATTGATACACATTATTGAGCTGTAGCTCTGATACAAGAGCAGTGCGCAGCCAGCAGTGAAAGCGGCTTTCTTGTGACTGATGAATACCATACAGGAAATGTACACTCATGCATACAATAACAGGAAAGAAAAGAAAAAGGAATTCAGTTTCAAGATTGCAATCAGCGGTGACATGGAAGTGAAGATTGCTTACTTCAATAGAAAATGCACTCCAATCATTTCTTTAAGAGACATGAGTCTAGAGGGAGAGGGTAATTGGTGCCTTGTGGTGTGTCTTTACCCTTCAAGCAATGCTGACCTTTTTTGGAGCACTAGACAAGAGGCTGGCACCTCCTAAGAATCCGTATTTATCCTTCAAATTAGGCGCAGTGCCCATGTTATTAAAGATGGGGCAGATTTGTTTGTTGCTGATCAGGTTGGCATTGTCCACCCAGTGTGCCTCCAGGGTAATCTCTCTTGATAAGAGAACCCGAATGGAATGGATGCTTTGTCTCTCTGCAAATCTGATTCAACCACTTTCCACCGCTAAATCGTCGAGGCAGAGAAAGTCCCCGGGGAAATTTACAAGGCGATTCAGTCCTCATTGCTGGTTAGAGTAGAGCACGAGCTGGGCAATCATGTGCCGAGGAGGACTGAGGGTATGTATGATTTCATTCCAACCGAACACTACACCAGCTGATGTCACTTATTTCCTCACCCTCTCTGGTTGAAGATGTACTAATCGTTGAAATTAACTGCTGGTCCATGTTGGAAGCAGAATCTTTGGAAAACACTTGGACCTGTGGGGGGAACGTTTCACACCCCCCGCTTCAAATAATGTATATGATTACTTACTTGAATAGGTATTCCATGCTCAGAAGCATCTCTCATCCAGTCCACTATATTTACATATAGAGATGCATGTGTGCCACAGTGCTGGATATAGGATGTGCTCAAAGGCGTATGAGTGAAATTACTTTATCTTCACTCTCTCTGACAGGTGTACAGATGTCTGACAGATGCGAATGTGGATTGTTGATTGTTGTCATTTATTTTTTAATGAGAAATGCATCCGATTTTTTTTCACACTCTCGATGCTAGATTTAATTGTCTTGTCATGAGGAAAAGGGGATATCTAGCACTGATGGGTGAACTTGACGCCACTAATGGTTTGTTAAGAGGGAGAAACAACAGGAGCCACCTGGGCCCGGCGACGCTCCCAGCAGCACCCAACATCCAAACACACACACTCTATTTTAATAAATCTCCACAGCATCACAGACAGCACTCGACGGCTGTACAGTGTCTGTGGAAGGCAGCTTCAGAAGTTTTGCCTCTGAGATTCATGTCTCTGTGCAACAACCCGCTCTGTCAAGTTACGCATTATGCAAATGCATTGTTTACTGTTCATGTGACAATATCAAGGCATGAAAGCCAGTGGGGACCGGGGGCTGTGGCAAGTTACCAAGAGAGATGGAGGAGAGGGAGAGAACAAACTCCGTGAAAGAAGTGCCAAAAGGAATGTGGCAAATGACTCTCTTCCTTTTTCCCTGGCTTTCTATAGTTCTGACTTTGCAGACTGCAGAGGGATGCAAGGGAAATCAAGGGAATCAGAAGCACCTCAATCTGAGAGGGGGGGGGGGGGATTCGAGCCATCTCATTTCTGTACCTGCCCCTCTATATGTGAACTATGAGGAGATGTGCGATGCTAAGATGTCTTATTTTATTTATTCATGCTTTATTTAGCCAGGAAGCTGCCATAGAGATACAGGAAAACTTCTTCCAGGAAGTCCTGATCAAGACTGCATCAAAAGTATGAGGTGGAAAATATAATCAATGCTGTAATTATTGAACGTCGGCCTGTATTATACGGTCCCAAGTGTAGAGGAAAAGATGGAAGTTAAGTAAATCAGTGATCAGTGTATTTGTAGTGGTGCTAATACAGTTTAAAGCTGGGGCTAGCGTGAAAAACTAAGAACTAATAGTATACGAAGTTTTGATTATGTATTTTTGATATGTGTGAAATTCAAAAGGAGGAGGCAAATGAATTAAATTACCTTTTAAATATATTTTATCCCTTGTAGCTTAATGCGACTTTATGTATCCGCCTGTTGGTGGTGAATCATTTACACACTTTTAATGTGGTTTATGATGGTGTCCATATTATTTAGCAATTCGACAAGGTTAAATATAACGGTAACCCTAACTAATACATTTCCATGTTAATGTGGTTTACTGCTGCAAAATGTTTTAGCTTTTTTTTGCCCTCCACTGTTTTAGAGGGGCACACAACACTAACATAATGCAACAGTTGCCTGTGAAAACAACTGTATAATGTATTAGGGTAAAAAATATCCCTGGTGGTGTCACTAGGGTTATCTCATTTAGAGCTGAAAGTATGGGCGCGTATATTGTAGTTTGAAGGACATATGCATTCCAGATAGGTAGGATTTAATGAAAAACACAATAAGACTGCATTATGGGAGGTGCAAGATTGGGTATTTGGACACACACAAGTGAATAGAGGTGAGATGATCCCAGGCTCGGCTGCAGTGTTTGTCCTCTTTTTAAAAAAAAAATCTATCTTTCTTATGTCTCCGTACTTTTTGGAAGTACCTCATTATCTGTGCAAATTTGTACAAATATTAATACTGAGATGTGAGGCAGCACTTGAGTACACTGCACCTACCAATGCTCTCTTTCTAACAAGCACAGGGTCTATTACTGACCAGTAGACTACAACAAGTGTTCACATGTTTAGGGAATTAGATCATTAAACACTATTGTTTGATTGCATGTCAGTTTCAGGGGAATCACATCCTTCCCGAAATAAGGAAAGGACTGCAGAAGGACACTTCATTAATATAACAAAAAGAGGGTTGCAGTGTTGAGAGTGTGTATAAAAAATGCACACTTAATAAGTAAAAATTGTACACAGTGCTGCTCTTTGCAACTCAAATCTGAAAATAGAAAAACCATTAAAACAGACAGTCGCTGTGTGGCATCAGTACACAGGCTGAAAGTGAACTCACCTATAAATTTTATATCTGGTCGTAAATCCTTGGCGGAATCTTTCCACAAAGGACAGATAACTCCGTGAGTGGTGGAAAGGTCCACGGTCTGAGATGAGCCAGTCATATTGCTTGGTGACATGTTGCTCAGTGGCCAATGGGTCCTGGCGGGAAGACTGAACTGTTATATGGTCCCATATAAACAGGAAGCAGATGACCTCAATAAACCTCCAGTTCATGCTTTTTTTTAAGCCGCTCTCTGTTCATTCTCGCTCCATTATGTGGAGACCTGGAAAAAAAAAGAAGAGAAGGAGGGAGAGGGAGACAGAAAAAGAGAGCTGTTACGTGACAAAGTCTATTTTAGTAGTACAAGAAAATGTCATAGAGTTAGGTTAATTGTGTTGTACTGAACAAATAAGATAGTGCCCTTGTCACTGTCACTTTACTTTGACATGTTGTGTATTTATTTTCTGCTCTTCCTCAGACTGTTCACCCTTCATGCCTCCCTGGAGTTTTTTTTTTTAAGCCACACAGATTGTGCCTCTCCATACAAGACTCTTACCCTTTTGCAGATGAGCATGTACATCCTGAGCTGCGTGGCTGTCTTTTTTTTTTTTTTTTATCTAATTGGTGTCATGATAAATTCTGACAAGGTTAGAAGGCTGCTTTATGATATGTTATGACATCTAGCCACTAATGTGGAAGAACACCATCTCCCTTTACCCAGTGGTGTCAATTACTGCTGGAGGAAACTTTCAACTATTGACTTGCAACTTCATGAATTGTTAAAAATAATGTGCTACAAAATGTTGCCTTTTCTTATCAAATACAAAACACTAAAGCTACTAAAGCTGCTATGGATGGTTAATAGCTGCAACATTGCCCTTAGTATTAGACACTGCACTGCAAACATAAGACAGATATAGTATGTCATATACAGATGGAGTGTTTTGCTTTGGTACCCAAAGGGTTATATGCAACTATTTGGCTACTGTAGCGCCTGAGTTTCAATTACATCTGGGATCTTTGTAGCATGTTTCACCCCTTTCCTCTCACCCATACTTGTCTGCCTCTTTACTGTTCAGAATTTCAAATAATAGCAGAAAAAAATCAGGATAGAAACATGTTGTCTAAAAACAGATCTGAACAGGGACAGATTCATGTTTTTCATATATAAAGAATATTATAGTAGCAGCAGATAATAAACACCTTACTCTACGTGCATTGGACAACTTAAATGTAACTCAATCTAAGAATACAATAGGATGACTATTATTCTTAGAGATTGAACAGCCTTATTTATTTCAAGTCACGATAACATTGCAGTGAAAATCCCCACAAAGTCACAATTACATTGTAGACAGTGAAAGAAAAACACAATATTTAACATCAAATCTTGGTTAATGGGAAAAGAAATTACCATTTCAAACAAAACACTAAAATGACTGTGAACATTTATTATCAACTCAGCAGTGAAACTGGTCTCTTAGTTACTGATAAGGAAAACGATTTTCATCAGTAATTGCGTTTAAGAACTTTGGCCTCTGGCCGTGGAGGACCCAACAGTGCGCTATCAAGTGCTAGTGTGTGCAAAAAATTCTTCCCCCTTTTTCATGGTTTATTAGACAATAACACATCATCAAGGAGCAGAGCAAATTTAATGGCTCTAATCTTTAGCCGTTAAATAGATGATGAACTACTTGATTGTAAAAGTTAAAGTAATAATTGTGACATTGTTAAGCAGATTTCTCAGGGAGCTTTATTTTTTTAAATTTATTTATTTAATGTGTCAACATGGTTAAAAATCTGCATGTCATTCTCTTATGATGCCTTAAATTAATTATATCATTGAAATCCTTTGTCACCTACTTGCCAAAGCACCAGTAAAATATCTGGGACAATTTGAAAATATCTCCTTTGTGTAACTAATTATAATTATGCTGCCAAATTTGAAGCATAGTCAGTTCTTAAGTTTGATTGTAATGGAACTTCAGCCATCAACCAAGAATACTGCATTTCAGCTTTAACTGCGTTTTTGACAGGCAGAAAACAAGCCTTGTTTTCCACCCATCAACCAGACACTCAGTGGCAATGACAAAATATGACAGTGTACTTAACAGGCCTGTTTTAAGCTAATTACATTTAAGACTAATTTGAGTTTGGCTGTCAAAATACAACAATGCATAATCTGATAGAGAGGGCGGAAGAGGGGGATTGATAATGATATGCCTTTGTGCAAAGATGGGGTGTGAGTGTCTGTAAACATTTTTATATGAAAGCAAGACATGTATGTAAAAAAAAAATGACAGTGAGAAAATGCATTTAAGAAATATAGGTAACAATGGTTACTATATTTGCTCAGTATTAACAGCAGGACATGTTTTCTTCTTTCAAAAGAGAAAATAAACGAAAAAGCGAATAGCCGCAAGCTGCAATTAGCAGGATTCATACACACTAATGCCAAGGGGTTTGGTCACACTCATTCTTCATTTAAAAACCTGAGAACATGTTAACATGACACGCTCACTTGATGTGTTCATGTATGCAAATGCTATTAATATTATCCTTATGAGCACTTCATGTTGGCCATTTTGAGAGTACAGTAGTGATACTGAGCTATACTTGAGTTAATTGGTGATTAATGAATGACTTAATTTCAGTGACTTACTTCACTCTGATGATAGACTTCATTCCCTTATTGGGATTTTTGTTAGGTTATAATGCGCTGTAGGAAGGTTACAGTAGAAGGGTTTCTTGCTTACGAATACAAAAGTGCTATTTTGATTTTTATTCCCATCAGTCATGCTCGTATTTTGTGCTTTAAAATAAATTACATGTGGCCCTTGGGCAATTCATTGCTGTATTTAAAAATCCATTGCTGTATTTCGACTTGGTTGTGGCCCTTAGGAGCAAACCACTGATCAAACTTTGCAGGACAGGAGCAGTCACACTTGGGGATTTCCTATTTTTGTCAAAATTAGTCACACTAGCACACCTGATTTAGCCTGTTTACTGTACAGTGGCCCCCACCAACATGCAGTGTAGTAGATTGATTAGGCTTTTTCTTCATTTCAAGGTTGCAACAAAACAACATGTCAAAACAAGGCTGGAAACATTTTCCAAATGCACTGTAAATCAAAAAGAAAATACTGAACACAGATAAAAACAGATGGATAACATATTTTGACAAACGTTGAAATGGCAGGACAAAAATAGATGTGAAACTTTTGTTGTTGTTGATTTTGTTTTTTGTTTTTTTCGACCAGATGAATCTTATGACAAAAGATTGTTCTGATTTAGTTGCCAGGTGTTTGAAAAGACAACTGTTGCGCATGATCATAAAATTGTCTCCTGACAGACAGCCATATTTTTTTCTTTTTTTTTGTTTCAGTTGTTTTTATGACAAAAGCCTTTCACATACTGCTGTCGAATCAGTTCTGCCGTTGACCCAGAGGCTTAGTCAGTTCCACCACCTGAGGCTTCACTGCTGCCTGAATCCCTGAAACCTCCTGCAGCGAGTACATTTACATTCATATGGCCACATGATGAGAGTAAATCCTCAGTGTCTATTCGTACATTAAGATCTCTCTGCTTTGTACTGCTTTGAAAAAATATTCATCTCATGCCAGCTTTTCTGCATGTCTGCTTTGTGAGTTTTGCATCTAAACAAAAAATCACACATAAAACAAAAAAGTCCATCTCTTGGTAGAAGAGACCCTGATTGAACGACTCTCCCTTTAAGTTTAGAATCCAATTTATTTATATAATGTGAGGATATTAATTATAAGGGAAATGTCTTTTTATTGATCAAATATAATGGCTTTTTGTTTTTATTAAACATATCATTATAGAAGAAAGGTTGCAGATTATTATTAAAATGAATGTACTGCATGCCCCCATCACAGTTTGAGGGTCTCACTTTACCAAATCAATGCACACTGGTGCAAAAACCTGTCCACATGGGGTGGGGTGAGGGACTTTTGGTATTTCGGGGACTGGAGTCATGTGGTGCCGTGCACCAGCTGCACAGCTGGGAATGGACTGTGATTTGGAATCAGATGCACTCCTATTCTTCCCTCTGAAAGATGCTGCTCTTTCAGTTTAAATATGGAAGCCTCAGAGAGCAGTCGGGAGTATTTACCACACACACACACAGGAACACACACACAAGTGAAAAAAGATCCTCACGAGAAAAAAAAAGAACAAAAAAAAACGTATGTTCACGTGCAGGAAGTGCTGACTCACCAAAACCAAATTTCCAAACCCTGTAAATAAGCCACTGAGGGCAAATGATGCTAAATTAGCTTGGGAGGAGATAACACGTTTGGTTAATAATTGTTGCCTGTCCTATGAGAACTGTTGCTTGATGCAGGAAGCAGTTCAATGCCATCACAAGGACAGCCAAATAATTTGGCGGAGAACCACAGGGACAGTTTAACAACTGGATGGGGGCCATACACTATAGCCAGCCGTTCACTGGTACTCAGGATGTGACTGCATCGGCAAGCCTAGCCCAAAGTAGAAGAGGTTTAAGAGGGCTGGAGATTGCCATTTAAAGACACACTTACAGACACTTATGTTGACATTTCTCGAGACGTGATTCACAAAATTGACAATATCTTTAAGGTGAGACACTATAAACTCTATATTGTCACATTATAATGGTCCAGTTAAAGGGACTTTTTTTTCTTATGTTTGTTGTAATGCTATATGTTTAGTTCAAATACCTCTGGTTAGCAATATCCTGTGTTTTAAAAACTCAAACTTTAAATAGAGGTCTATTTTATGTGTGTTGAAGGATGCACTTAGTCCCTCCATTACACATGCAGAGCTACAATAGCCAGTGTCAAACCTGCATCAAGGTCAGGGTAGGTTGCAGACAGAGGAGCAGTGCACCATTGAAGTGATGCTAGGATGCTGCTCTTCGCCAATCTCCACTGAAGTGGATTTGATAGTTTCAGAAAGGAAAATGGCTTCCTTGAGAGGGACGCTTAAGGCCGACCCCACTGTGATGGAGAGAGTTATACTCACAGGACCTGCTTGCCATAAGGGGAAATGTAAAATGGCTGAGGCTACGGAGCAAACAACCCTCAGGGGAGCTACCAAAGCATCCCATGCCAAATTAATTTTATTTTCTCTTATAAAATTGCACCTTTCATCGTAAAACACACTCACCCAAACCAAAACCTAAATGTATTGACAACCCCATCCTGATACCAACGGCTTGATTTTGCAGGGCTGGTTCAATTAAACCCTTTTAATGTGTTATAGTGCAAACCACATGACACATTTTTTTCACACATTTCAAGAGAGCTTGTTTGATTATTCTACAAAAAAAAATAATGCTCTCCACTCCAGTGTACTCTCTAAGCCTCATGGTAACATTTTAAAAAAAGAAAAAAAAAAAAAGAACTCACTTTCCAACCTGAGATATTTGTGCTCCGCTGTTGCATCAGTCCATTACATACACCAATTTGGAAATTTTACATGCATCTCACAAATGTGGCTGGTGGTATGACAGAAATATCATTCATTCTCTGTTATTTGCAGAGTGGATTAGTGAAACAGAGAGAGGAAGAGACAGAAAGTGGATCACGTTTACCCTTGAATAAGCAGGGTAAAAAGGGGAGGATGTCTGCTTCAGGAAATCACAAGACAGGACAAGGGAGGCTTGTTTTCTCCATCCTCTTTTTAAACAGCCTTATTCATGCTGCAACTCCTCCTCCATTCTGGTTCATTCAAGGGGATTCAATCTCCATTCTGGTCCTGTCACTAGCTTTGCCAATCAATTCCTCTCTCCCCTGTGTAGGGCCCTTAGTGTCCCTCTTTATTCTATAAAGTTCATAAGAATGGGGAGGCTTGTTCTCCTTATTTGTATTCTAAATCCCGGGGAGGCGAGAGATCAGGGAAGAATGAAGCCTTTTGCGAGGGGACAGGTAGACTTGAGGGAATGAGAGCAGATATACTGTATTCCTGAATTATCCATCCATCCATTGCTTGTGCGTGACACATGGTCACCAATATGTAATATTTATTTCCTGCATTATATGAGCTCTCTCCGAACCGTTATCAGCCCAACTCCCTCAGAGCAAACTCATTCCCAGTGATACAGGTACGTTGTGAAGGGAAACCTCTGACTTAAGGTTATGGATTGCTGGCAGCCTTAAAATGAAATTTATCCTCTTTTGGGTTATTTTAACTTAGTTCATATTAATATGACTTCATCAGGACCCACGGGTTACATGAGACTGATGCAAGGGAATGACAGAATGAGGAGAGAGGGAGAGAGGGAGAGCGCGGTTGCATCTAAATATGAGAAACTGGTGTCATCTGAGTTCTGAGAATCATTATTGCACAGCTCACAGCCATGTCTGAAAAGGCGTGGTAATGGTCTGCCACTTGCAATTGCTAGGAAGCAACAGAGGAATGAGGAGGCTTGCCGTGGCTAACTTCATTTGTACTGGATTCCCAACCCCCCACCACCACCACCACCACCCCAAGTCTCTCGCCTTGCTCCCGTTGTGTCTTTAAAAAAGGACTGCAGTGACACCCTGACCTTCAGAAAACATGGCTGAGCAAGCAACACTCTTGGTTGATAATTAAATTCTCTTGGTTGGTCAGCAACCAATCAGCTCGGCTCGGGGATCAATGGCTGATTTTAAAGAGCAAACTAATTCACTAATGGTCAGAGTTATTCCAATTTACCTGGCTGCTGAATTATTGTGTCCAAATCTATTCTGGGAGGGGGGAAGGATCAATGCAGGCCGAGGGAGAGGAGCGCCAGCGGGGGAGTTGGTTGCATCTGTCATGTGAAGCGGTGCGAGGATTTGCTGCGAGGTTTATTTGATAGCTGCCCGGTCGAGGAGCAAGAGCGCGGGGGCGGTTTATGAGATGGTTTCAAACAAGCACCGTCCCCGTCATAAAGTAAACTAATTAATAAGGTTTCAGGCTGAGCTGAAGCGCAAACACTGTGGGTGGTAAAGGTAGGAGATTTTCAGTCATTTGATTCACATAAATCAAGTACATTGGCTGACTGAAGCGGAATTGAATTGAGAAAGAAATTTAAAAGAAATTCATTTGCTTCATGGGGAATTGTGCAGCCAGAAAATCGTTGTGACACTTGAATCCTGGCAGATTTTTCCCTTCAGTCTCTTATTTGAATACAGAGAGCTCACCTTTTCATTAATGTTGTGAATGGGAGAGCTGAACTGATTATCAGTAACATATGTCTCTTAAAGACATTAAGTGAAAAAGAGCATGGCGGCACTGATTCACTCCAATGTTCATCTGGTTCCAGGAGAAGCTGTTTGGGGCTGATAGGGAAAACAGAGGCGCTCTCTCCCTCTTTAGCCGGCGACTGAGTCTTTCAACAAAGAGAATGAGATGCTAGCTAGAAAAGGCACGCCATTTGTCACCACATCCACCGCTGCTGCTTTATGCTACTGTGGCTGCGTTACAGATGAAGATTGATCATTTGTCAACTCGCAAATTGGCTTTCAAGTGCTTTCTCTAATTACTCTGTGGTTTTATTGATGAGAAACCACTGGCTGCTTTCCTTCGATTTACCTTGCTGGCTGCAGTCTTTGTTTTGAATATGTCTTCTCTCACCTTTCTTTCCAAAGGCAAAGGAGGGTCAAATAAAACGGAGGGGCTGAAATGCTCCAACCTTAACTGATTTTGCAAGGCGTATCTTGTTCTAACGTTCCACTGAAACAATGTAAGCTTAAAGGTAAAAATGGCAGAGCGAATTCCATTCCCTTAGCTGGTCACACTCAAAATGCACCCAGAGGAGCCCCCGACATGAATCAGAGGCTGAATAGGAGTTGCTGGGAGGATGTAAATGACACTGTTCGCACGGCAGTACCTCCTTGCTCATGCATGTAAATGTCAAGTGATGTTATCCACTGTATGGTTTCCACTGACTAAACTCAAAAGGTCTAGACCAAAGGAAGGGATGAACGGAGAGAAAAGAAGGAAAAGTCTCACAGGGAGTCTAAATGCATTTATCTAGTAGAGAGTGCATATAGTGCAAATGTCTGTAAGATAAGTAGAATATAAATACACGACAGGTGCTGTCCTGCTTTTCTGATGTGTCTGGATGTGTGTACACTTTCCCAACTATGCAATCTGTGCATTCAATAAAATATAGACCCACAACATGCTTTTAATGAGCCGGCAGTGAAGCTCACGTCAAGGCCTGTTCGTGTTTTTTCCGTCTTTTTTTTTTTTTTTTTTTGACTGTAATTACCAGCAGAATTAAACAGCAGATCCTCCTTCCTCTTTTCTCCCTTCTGTGACTGATCTGTCATAATTGCTTGTGTCTGTAACATTTTATTCAAATCTCACTATCAGCGCTATGGGTTGGCGTGTGATGAAGTGTCGTTGCGAGGCAACAGTGAGACTGCGATTGGATTGCAGCGCAGCATTTTATTTTAGAGAGACATATGTGAGGAAAGTATCACCTTATCAGGGTGAGGACTTGATTTGCTCATCCCATTTCATTATCAGAGGTACAGGGACTGTGGTAGGGAAAAGAAATGTTGCTCCTATTCCCATTCTGGATTTTATCAGCTTGTGCACAAGATGAAGCTCGAGCAGAACAATGTGTTTCTCTCAGACTCATCCCTTCCCACTTGCACTCCTAACGACCATCAATTTCCACTGCCAGATGTTTACGTATATATCACAGGGAAGAAAGTCTGTGGAGGAAAGAAAAAAGCGAAGGATAAAGGAAAATGTTTTTGCCAGCACATTTCTGAGGGTTAATGCTGCTTCGCCTAACCTTTTCATGACAACCTTACAGTTTTACCCACTTTTAAAGAGCGGAGGGGGGGTAGGTTTCTCTGACAGAAATACATAACAGCTGCTGCCCTCTCAAGGGACTGGACCACTGGCATTACGTGGGGAGAGGTTTTGTCCAGCTGCAGTGGGTTATTTTTGTTTGCCTTTGCTCCCTGCACTCTGATGCAATGCCATTCCTGAATTTACTGACCTCATTTTCTTCCCAATTTGATGTTTACTTCCCTATTCCCCCGTTGACGAATTGCTAATCACGAGACTTTGGCAAGAGTTCCCTATCTGACCAACCGCCTTGCTCTCCGGCAGCAGGAGGAATGAGGTGTTAAGGCAATGGTCACTGCTCCTATTGTTCCTAATTCAGGGCCATAAATTTGTGAAATAGAAGCAAAGCAGAGAAGCAAGCACAGACTCCGTGGGCTCCATAAATCAGCAAAATCTGCAGAGACGCAGAGCAGATGGTGAAAGGGAAAAAAAAGTGCTCCCATCTCAATTCCTTGCAGACCAAGCGTTGCAAAACTAAACTGCTGTGTGTGTATGTGTGTGTGAGACGCATGCCTCATGTCAATACTGTGTATAGATATCAATATTCTATGGGTATTTAGTTGAGTGCCAGGCTCAATCTCTTTCTCAGTTAGAATGAACATACTCAACTTAATGTCATCTATTAATCTACAATATATCCTGACCAATGCAAAGTGCATTGCAGTCTTTGTCCCAACCAAGACTCATACACAAAACCTCTTTGTTATGCCGAAAACATCTCTAACTCTGCAATCTTATTCAAAGGATGGGGTGTTTATTCGCTATGGTCTCCATCTGTATTGAGTACTGTACATCTACCATTCAGCCCTGAAAGCATTTTTTAGTGATTGCCCTGCAGTGCCAAGGACAATGACAATGAAGTCCCAAAAGGGATGGAAATAGTTCTTTTCGACATATTTAGAGAGTTTGTCACTGTCTAATTAAGATGCAAAAAGGATTAGCCAATAGATCTGGAAGATATATCTCTGTGCAATTCAATTATAGTAAAGAAAAAAAAAACTAAAATAAAACAAATGGAGGTCACAGCTTTTTTCATTAGCTTTTTGTGGTAAATGTTGTCATGTCATGATTTTCGCTGAGTTCGTCTGAGCGCTTCAAATAAGAATGGTGTGTTTGTATCACAGAAGAGAGATGAAAAGGTTACAGCTTGAGGGAGATGCTCTGTCGTATGGAATATACACAAGCATGCTCACATGGAGGGATACAGTCATTGACTACATAGATCCACATGCACAAAGGCATCCTGAGCAGGCATTTCCAGGCCTGATATGACTAAAGGGATTGTGAAGTTTTGCTGAGAAGAGCTTTTTTTCCTTTCTGCACCATATTCCATCTCCTCTTCTTGGGAGGTTATCGTTTGCAAAAAAAAAAAGTGCCCTTGATATGGGTTATAGCAGCCAACTTGTACCCTTTCCCCATGTTAAGATTGAAAATAGAGTGCTCTTGACCTCAGTCCTTTAAATTTTTTCCAGTGTCGCTGTATTCCTCCCCTAAGCTGTCCTCTTTTTATGCCATTGCTCAGAGGCTTTTGCCACAAGGCTAGCATTTTCACATGCCTCACAGTTTCTTTGGCCTCCTTCCTACACCAAGATGGATGCTAACTGAGTGCGAATCATCTGTGGGTTTAAGCACAGAGGAAAAACCCTCAACACATAATAGCCAATAACAACATGCCTTTAGCTGCTTAATAATTTACAGGCCAATTTTTCCAAACTTGCGCTAAGAGCCACAGAAGACCAGAGGTGATTTTCTAACGTCTTACTCAAATTTTTATGTTCTAATAAAGACAGTAAATGCCTCTTTACCATTTAAAGTTTAATGATGCAATTTTTATACTATAAGTGAGCCTCGCTTTCCCTTAGGTATGAAGCTCTTACTGTACTTCAAATGTTAACTAAATCTAAGTATCACAATGTGTCAGTTTTTTTTACTTCAGTAGCCGCCAGGAGTACAGTAAAAAAAAAAAAAAGACACAATGAACAGAACAATGGTTTACTTTACTATTTCTAAACTTAATTGCTGTAAATGACAATAATATTTCTTCAAAAATATCACAAAATGAAAAAGAAAACGTGAAAGGAAAACAGATTGATGTGGCTGGTCGTGAGGGATGAGGGAAGGGAGGATTTGATGCAATGCTGTGAAATGCTGAGAACCCTTAATGAATGAAGCTGCTGTTTCAGAGCTACCTTTCAAGCCTACAGGGGGTGAGAGTTTGATGTTCAAGCAATACTTTTTTTGTTGTAGTTTTTCCCAGTGGAGTGTTCACGGAAGGTATGAGAACCGACAAGTGGACATCATCATAAATGATTGTAAGCAAAAAAAAAAAAAAAAAAAAAAGTAGCATTTTGATGTTCCCATACTTTGTTTAAGCAACTTGATTACTCTAATTTGACATTTACTTACTCTAATTTTATATTTTATATATTTTTTTCAGTTGTTTTGTTTTGTTTTTAGCTTGTGTCACTGCTTTTTACAACATTTTCTATTTACATGGCTGGTTGCTAGCCTGCTCTAATTACTGAGTGTATTGAGATCTCAGTAAGCTTTTTAAGTTGGCAAGCTCATGTGAACTCTAGGGTGTATATCTGGAGTGTGGGCTAATTTTCATTTGGTATTAAGCCTTACTGTAGTTTGTGTGGGCCTGTGTTCTCCTTAGGAGGAGCATTACTGTATGTCCATACTACAGTATGTTCAACTTAGTTTGGTCCTCTTTTGTGACAAGGCTGTGGCTTCGTGGACGCATTGCTCCTACACTGTGGCTCATCTTTCGATAAAGGTGGTGAGATTGTTTTTTCTATTTGTTAATATGGCAAAAAGCCAGTGCAGACTTTGAGGAGCAGTGAGCCTGTGAAGCAGTTCAACGGGTTAATAAAGAGTGCGCTGATTAGTGATTAGCTCCCATGTGGCCGAGAGAGAGGGAGCACATTTTCGGCTTACTTGATTGGATGATGAACTGAGAGGAGGTTGCCTCTTGAATTTTAAACTGATAGGATAATGGAGGGAGGTGGGAATGAAAGGATGGCAGACAAGAGGCATGGCTCAGAAGATGTAATGAATGAAAGAGTAGCCTAGAGGTGAAAGAATTAAAAATGAAGTAGTCTTCCTTATTAAACTTTCGCTAAGCTCAGTTACAGTGATAAATGACAAAGATGACAAAGACTTGTGTGATGAACCATTCACACAAAGGAACGCTGGAACAGAGCATCAAAGTACAAGCACATTTTGTGGAATCTCTCCTGAGTTCAATAATACATCGGCCGAATATAATCTGATGTCACTATCCCTTTCTCTTTTAAATGTGATCTGTTTTCAGAACCACCGTTCCTTGAATGTAGCCAGGCTGCTATTCAGCCAAAGGCTACTACCGTTGCACTTTTTTTTCTTTTTTTTTTCTGCTCACCGCTGCGACTTGAATGTGCCGCGTTTGCCTCTTCTCTGTCCTACATCGGTGTCACGTTGGTGTGCTGACTGTGCAAACACACCAGAGAGGATGCTGCTCAGGCTAGCTTCACCTGCACTGGCCTCTCCATCATTAAAACTAACAACACCAGCTCCAACAGCGAGGCAGCACAAAGGTCTCTGGGGGACGGTTCATGTCTGTGTGTGTGTGTGTTTGTGTGTGCTTTGTGAACATGTGCGTGCATATGTAAATGCATATGCATAGTAGCCTACTTGTCCCCAAAGATTCAATCAATGTTTTTCTTTTTGTAACATGGGACAGAGTACATGTGTTTATGTGGTTGAGTGAGCTGAGAAACAGAATCAATGCACACGATCAATGAAACATGTATTTGTAATGTGTCAGATTTCACAGATGACTACACATATACTAATAACCACAGTGGTCACTAATGGAAAGATTAAGTAACACTATGAAGATTTTGACCTTGTCACACACAATTTATCATTGTTGCAACAGTAATTATATTGGAAACCTAATCATTGCATCCTTTCAACTGAACCATCTATTTTCCAAAACTGTATTAAAGGTCTCATATTTGATTGATTTAGTTTAAGTGTTGGTCCATTAGAAGATGCATTGATGGTCTCAAATACCAAAACTTATTCAAATTCAGTTAAAGAGTCCATCTCTGAGGCTTCTCTCTGGAGCTCTTGGAACAACAGGTCAGTGAACCAGTCAGAGGAGAGGCTCCGGGCCTCTGCTTTGTTGTGACATCACAAGTTGTAGAAGTACTGAAAGCTCATTTTAAGGGAACTGTTTCTGAATACAAATTGTATGCATTAATTTCTCCATGGACTCAGCACTTTGATACTTACACCTGCTTTATGATCACGGACACTGGAGCCTTTAAGAAGACTGTTCTGAGCATTTGTGCAAAACCCACGCAAACACACAGAATGTTGAAGGTCTACACAAAGAGGACTGTGGACAAGCTTCATGCATAGGACCTTTTTCTTCTGACGCAACAGTGCTAACCACCAGGTAACCGAGATGCAAAATGTATTTCCACCACACAGCAAATCCCTGACAAGCATCATATTAAAGCACAACGCAACTTTAACATCACAGCGGAATACCCACATCACTGTGGCAAATATATCCATAATTAATTTGTGGGGAATTAAACATAGCCGAACATGTTCACAGTAAGTCACAGCGTACAGCGGCTGATTAAATCATATATGAGATGGTTCTGTATTTACACTGCGCATCGTGCATCTTCCCCCAGTCAGCACACTGTCAGCAGTTTGATTCAAACACAAATGGGACTCAAACACAAATCACTCTTCTGTCTGGCTCAGGTGCGCTTGTCGGATAGTGCCGGGTTTTGTGCTAAAATGGCGTTTCAGAGTAACAAATAGGCCCACGATGGCCTGATTTCTGATCCTTTATTCATAGTTCAAACACTAAAGCTCTCTGTGTGTGTCTGTCTCGGCATAAAGAATAACATATAGGCCTGATGGAAATTATCTTGGCACTGGGGCGATTTCATGTTACTGTGTTAATGGAGTGAGGTGCCAAGGTTGGCGCTGTGTGCTGTTCAGAAAACAAATTATTCATGTTAAGAGAGTCAATGAATATGCGCTTCCTGCGCCTCTGCTTTTCTAATAGAAGGCAACAAGTGTGTCACCAACTGAACTGTTGCAGAATTAATGAAATTGGGAATATTTTGATGTATTATTTCTTGCACATGGATTGACTTAGCAGGGGTATTAAGTTACCCAATTAAAACCACACACAGATTGAAGTGTATCTATTTGGCTTTGTGGGTCTGGATGCTGCCTGTCCATGGAAACATTGAGACGAGGGAAAGGGACTTTTTTAAACATAGGGTGTAAGTCTTTTTTATTGTTTGTTTTTTTTATTGCTGGTAGATATAGACTCAAATCAAAAGAGGCACTTAAACATAGAATTTGCCCCCCGCTTGCATCTCCATCAGCTGATTTATGTTATGTGATACATAATCATCCCAAAGCATTATATAATTACGCCCAACATTTTCTTGATTGTGTTTGACTCAGTGAAAAGCAAGCCCAGGGGGAGCAGCATAAAGACCTGTTCTGCTTTACAGATGAATTTCACATCATTACGGTTGTTTTAGTTCATCTAAAAAATCAAATTAGTTCACGTGTCCTCTGGCAAGCCCCCCACCCCCACCCCCATCTCTCTCTCTCACTTCTGCTTTCTGTTTTTTGTTGTTTTTCTATTTCCACAGAAGAAAAGCTGACTATAGATTCCCTGGATGATCCTCTTCACCTATCTTTTGTTCATGGCCTCTTGAGTTCTGAAGACCAGTTCCATAATTGTCCCTGCTGCTACCTCAACCTCAGTCTCTTGTCGACCTCTTTCTCCCCATGCTCCTGTATCTCCTCATCTCTGCCTTCCCAACTCCCTTTAAACAGGATCAGGAGAGAGGACCCCTCCAATTTCTCTGTACCTCTAATAGGCACTTCCTTGTGTTACATGATCACCGGGTGTCAAGATTAAAGAATGGCTACTGCTTCCCAGGGCAGCCATAGATGGGAGACAGAGAAAATAGCACTCCATAATTACTGATAAATCGAGCACACTGCCTCCTTTCCTTCCACTTCCTCCCTATCCACCTGGCCCTGATGTCAATGTGAGGGGCTGAGCAAGTTAAGCCGGGGAAAAAAAAGTTGACCACGCCACTTTTTTTTCCTTTTTTTTTTTCGCACTGCTGATATTGCAGTTAAGTTCAGGCAATTCAGGGCCAATTGACTGACTTGGAGCTTTTATACACCCTCCAATCGTCTCCTCTTTGAAGTGCGACTCAGTACAAGGCACACGCATAAGGCAGCTGCAGCCAGTGCACAATGGCACAAGCTTATACTGCAGCAGAACTACACCACACTACATTCTGTAGCTAACACAGGTAAACTGCCAGTATAAACATATAAGAGCACAGCTCTTGCCTTCAGGCCCTGACAGGGTTATAATCTACAGAGGATGATGGATGCACAACAGAGCAAGCACTCCTCTCTGCTGAACACTACACATGTGCGGTGTAAGGGACAATGGCTGGCACAAGAGGTAAAGAATGGCCAGCTGGCTCTATCTCCTCCCTCCATCAGGCAATCACGAGAGGTGGCCAGGTGGCAACCCACTGCCATTGTTTATTAGAAATCCCAACAGCCTTGATAGAAACCAAAGTGGTGGTGAATGGAGTCCAACAGTGCATGAAAGCCTCCGTTGCAGCGAGACTGTTGTGGTCTGTCCTGTCATGAAGGAGAATTTGGATGTTTAGTCGAGTCGGCAAGGAACCAAGTGGTGATGAGGATCTGGATATTTCCATCACTCTCAGTCTACCTGTGAAATCACAAGGCTAATATATTGTGTTGTAGATGTGCCACAGAGCTTCCTCTTGGTTGGTTAAGATGAGCTACACCCGGCACAAAAATACACCGTACGTACTGTATGTACGTATATTAGCCCAATAATCAAACTGAATTGCCGTCTCATTTCACTTCATTCATTCAGCTTGTTATTGCGTTCAGGCAAGCCAATTTCTGATTGGGAAGGGGGATTATTTTGTTTTGTTTTGCCCTAACCAATCTGTCACGAGTGGCCTCCCCGCCAATGCCATTTTCAATCACGACAGAGCTATGCAACCTGTTCCAAGACACATTTTGCATTACAACCCCAAAAACATGTTCCAGAATTTCACAATTTACTAACTTACATGTTGCCATTTTGTCCATTTTTTTTTCATGGTGAAGCTAGTACATCGGAAGGTGACACCTCCATGTTTAATCCCGATTTAGTATTTGAGCACAACAAAAGACATTCATGAATCCTGAGGTCTGGGAGAACATCTAATAAGTGGGAACTTGTGTTTTATGAAACTGCCATAGTTGATTAATCCTAAAGTTCAGCAGAACCCCCCGGAATGGCCCAAAAAGTACTTACATTGGCAATTTAACTTAGAATTCAATATGAAGTTGTGTCCCATTCTTGCACTGACCCTCTTCATTGCTATCGATTTTATGCCATGTGAAAAGCTGTGCAATGGATCTGGGGAATATATGACACTGAAACGAGCAGCAGCCATTTTCAAGCATATTTCCAGTACACACTACAGTATGACCTGAGTGTTAAAGACTTTCATGGTCAGAGCAAATGATACAATTTTAAATGAGGTAAGAAGAATTAAGATATAGCTTAAAACAATTGTAAATATTAAAAAAAGTGTCTGGAAATTTCTGTAATTTCCTTTAAATTTGTCCCACTTTGTTATGCTTTGTTAATTTTATTCTATTTTCTTTATTTTTACTGGTTCTCCAGCCACTGTTCCCTCTCTACAGTTATATATGCAATGTCTGATCCTCTTTTTCAGAAACCATGCTGGTAGTTGACCTAACCCTCTTCCCTGCAAACTATGAGCGCTTTTGTGGACTGACCTTTTTAATCCCGGGATTTTTTTTTCTTTCATAAACGTTTAATAACCCAGCTGGTATTCTTTATGGGTGAAAATAATATCTTGGTATTAAATGCCCTACAATGACAATGATTTTTTTTTTCTCTCTCTCTCTCTCTGCGGTGTCCCAAGATTGAAGAGTGATCTTCTTTTACTGAGGATTCATTAGTATTATAGGCCGTACACTGTTAAAGCTCACAGTTCCTTTCGCCTTCAGTTTCTTTCAGTCAACTTCATCTTCAGTGGACACTGCAGATGGGACTTGGCTAAAAAACAAATAAGCCACATCCTTCATCTTTGCATTTGCATGTTATTTTCAGTAATTCCATAATTTCACCATCTCCTTTCAAAGCACATACAACTTTAATGACTTCAAAACACATACGAGCTGTATCGGAGGCGGAGGCCCTCAAGCTGCTGGCTTTTTTACTCAAGGTAAATGTGCAATAAAAACAACTCAATTTGGTCATTGCTATCGAACTTATGCATATTGATGCCACGTTTGCATTCTGCGCATGCATACTTTAAACATAATCATAGATACAGAATTTAAAACATTAACATTAAACAAAAAACAAAACACTATTTAGAGGCCAGGCAATAACAGCAACGACGGACCCTAGAAGCAATTTCATATTTTAGTCATTACCTTTTAATCATATTCTTCATCCTGAGGCAAAACTAGTTTATATTCAGCACTGTCCAGAACAATATTACAGCCTTGAGGTGAAAATGTGCCTTTAAAACACAAGTGGTCGTGAAGAATCCAGCCGCAGCAGCTGAATTCACATCATCCAAATAGACAGGTCATTCTAAAAACTCTGCTATTGTCTCATTATTCATTCACTGACTCAATTAAAGAATAATAAGTGCATACCTGATAAGTAGAAATTAAGCAAGACAAATAAAGGAACACCGGCTGAAGATGTGCTACAAGGTTATGAGAGTTACTATAGCAACAGCCCCAAGGCAATGCTAAATGATCACAGATATGCATGGGTCTGTAGTCAATCAATGTTTCTGAGGTTATATATGACAGGACGCAGTACTTATGAACTAAAGCTAACATACTGTACTACCGTAGGTATGCAGATGTACTAATGGTTAACCCATTGGGACATGTAGGACTGACATTAGTGAACATGAAGGAGCTATGTTTAGAATTCTAATTAATATACGTGTCTGCTGTCGTGGCAGATTTCCAGTCTCAGCTTCACAAAAGATGCCTGAGAAACACACACACACACATACACATATACACACACAAGCACACATATACTGGCACCAGCAAGGTCAGGCACATAAAAAAAATCTATAGGTTTGTACTTCTGTGGAAGTGCTGTGTCAGGTCATTCCAGGTGCTACTTCTGGAGTCACAAGTACAATACAGCAGTAAAGTTGTCTGGGAAAAGAATGCTGCGCTAATCAACTGTATCCCCTACCAATGTGTCTATTTTGCATTAACATTAGCATCTTAGGGGAAACACAATGCTGCCTTGATTATGTTTTCCTTTCGTGGTTTATTACCGTATTGTACTGCAAATATCCACAAAACACTAACTGCCAGGGATTTAAAATATAAATATAAAGTATAAATAGAATAAATATTACTAATGTATGTTTACAGAATGAAGTACAGCCAATGCAAAACATGAGGTTAAAATTAGAAGAAAAAAAGAGGTCATGTTAAACTTTGTTTTCAACACTGAGTGTAGGCTTGAAATTAAATAAAATATGTTTTCTTTCATTAAAATGCAAAGACTGCGCATGAAAGAAATAAAGTAAATAAATAATTTAATGGAGAAACAATGTTGAATTGAAAGGTTATGATATTATGATAGAGTGGGTGTTTTGTGTTTTCTCACATGTTGCATCATTGAAGCTGTAAATGGTGACCACAGTGAACACGAGGGACGTGGCCCTCTTGTACGATTTGGCAGTTTGTTTCACTGATGTGATCTTAATGTTGTCGCCAATAAATGCCACAGGTTCTGCATCAAAAGTCAAAACAAAGGCAAGGATCGGACAGAAGATCTGCACACTGTGCTAACAGCTCTCAGCCATTTCAAATGAGCAACGTTTCGAACTTCATCAGACACTGTCAAAAAAATCTAAATGAATAAATAAAATAAAACACACACGGTGCATTTACATAATTTGTGGCTGCAGGTTGCAATCAGAGTGTCAGGGAACATACTCACTTCACAATTACATACCAAGTCAGGTCACAAATTGCTCCTAATAGACCAAGCCAAATCAGCTATACACTGATCCGATAGCAAATTTCCATTGCGAGAAATATAGAATGAAGCTAAAACTGTGGAGTTAATTATGTAGCCACGTGATAAAGTTTTGACTACACTCGACAATATTTTTCCACTCCATGTGAATTTTCACATCAGATCAGTCATTTACTGTCGCTGCCCTGTGCTGCAATATAGGTCAGTGATGCTGGGAGCCACTAGCATGAGCCAAGAGTGCATTGACTCACCAACATCACCATCGGTCTTGGGTCAGTCGATGAATCTCCTCTCTTTCTCCCAAATGACTGCTCCGCTGTTTAATTTTTCAGAATTGGGACATACTGTATGTACTGAAAATAGCAGCCTCTCATCTCCTCCTGGCTTCATGTGATAACTCCCAAAACTATTTGAAATGTTTTAGCAAATGTTTCTCTATTCCTAAAGAATAATTGAGGGTACCTAAAATATTCCAGTAGGGAGTGCTTCTCGCTTGCAAGTCAGCACTAGGAAGATTGGAAAAGATTAAAACCTTCTCAGTGAGAGGCCTAATTAAAATTTTTCAGAGAGATTATCTTCCCATGATTGTTCACATCTTTAAAATGTGGCTTTTTACACAGGCAGACTCTTGGCTGGCTCATAGAAATGAGCGATATTTTCGGTTTGTTTATAAACTATAACAGTCGATCCCAGAATTTGACTTGCCATAAATAAGACAGATTGCACTCAGTAGGTGAATGGCTATATCTGCAGGCATGCAAAACAACACTCGCTGCTAACTAATAGAAGTAAGGCAGAAATCTGCAAAAACTCCGAGCATTATCCAACCAGCTGGATGTGTGCCACAGAAGTGCAAAGAACACCAACTTTGCACAGGGACGAGGACAGAGGCAAAACTTATGCGTCAAGTGGATTGTTGAAATAATGAGTGTGGATGTAGAATGTATCCTGTTAATAATGGTTGTATAAAGAAAATGAAATAAGCTGAAGGTAACTCTTTCAATTTGATACAAAAACTTAACATGTAAGTATTTTGAAATGTTCATTGGCCAACAAAGGAAGCAGTGTCTGTATTAATAAATAGTTTTGGCCAATTAGGGGCACCAACCAAATACTGTCTCAAATTGCATGCCATACTTTGTACCAATAAATCACCAGTAAACGTTGTCTTCTGTGCTGGGCAGCTAACACACACGCATAGAGACGGGTTATCTTTCTTTTTTCCTGAAAACAGTCTGCTCCATCCGTGATATTATATTTATGAGCAGCAAGAGTGAACGAAAGAACATTGAAGTTGTGGGCCCTAAATCCCAAGAGATAAGTGGTAATTCACTGTGGGTTCCTTTTCACGTTTCATTTCACTCCACTGTTAATAGAAATACAATGGAACTACTGATTGAAGTAGCTTTAACAGTTAGCTACATGTGGATATTGTAGAATGACAAAATGAAGAGCATGTACTGTATGTCTGATACGTCACCATAATGGGATGATAACATAATCTACATAGCACTTTATATTAGTGTAAAGAAATTACAGGTGGGAAAGAAAATCTCCACAACAAATTTGCTTCGACTGTCCAAATTGGACTTCTATGATATTTTAATGCCGAGAGGATCTAATTTTCTTCAAAATATCTTAGGCACACCTCCTAGACTGGATCGAATCAAAGTATACTGCCGCAGGGAACATGGGAGGCAACAGTGAAGCAAATAGAGTTAAAGGTTCTATGTGTGATTGCCGCCCAGTGCAGAGCTGTATTGTTCAGCATGACGTGAAGGACCAGGGCAAATCAAAACATCTCTCTCCATCACCTACTCACAGTAACGCGGGGCAGAAAACTCACATAGATGTAAAACCGTCTCTATCACTGGGCCAGGAAGGAGCGAGGCAGTGTCAAGCAAGATGAATTGCTGTACTTACTAGCGTGTTGTCACGAGTTATCATGTATTCTTTAAGGAGAAATAACTGATCTCCCTGGCAGCGTTTAATGACACAGGGGTCAACTCTGCGGATGCTCAATTTAGCATCGCTTTTCTATCAGATGTCTCCTCCCCGGCAACTACTGGCTGTAAGGTCACGATGCATAGTGTGCAGAGGAGTGTGAGTGTGTTGAAAAAGTAAGTAAGTCTTCAGAACAAGCACATCAGAAGAATTATTTTATCTTTTTTTACTTACTTTCATGAACAAACCTTCAACAACCACTGCTGATACATACTCACAGTAGGCCTACACCAGTCAAGCAAAAATCACTTTGATTGCTGAGTGTGATTTTTGTTCTGTTTCATACTCCAGACCCAAAACACAAAAAGAACATTGCCAATTATAATCCAGTACACGAATCGCAAAACTGCAACTCTCTGCAAATAAAGTTAATATTTAATGATTTTTTTTTCTAACATAACATCACACCCAGGTTCTTTCAGGTGCATATATATTTGTCTAATAAATAATAGATGTATGTTTCCTTGCTATCTTTTAATGTGCAGTGTATTTATTGGTTGTATCATAAAATGGTGCTCATGTTCACAAACATTCAGACTGTGGTCTCCTGCTGAGAGAAAAGGAGGGGGGGCATCCAGAGAGATGAGTGAGAGAGGCCACTGCATTCAGATGAAGGATTGTGTGGATAGAATGCCTAAATAGTTTACAACAATACAATTATCCCTGTTGTGAGGAATTTTCCAAGCCCACTTTCAGCTCCCACGAGGCCTCACACTGTGCCCAAATACTGTGGCTGCAATAACTGACAAAGATGGTGAAGACAGATAGATCCAGCCACCTTATCAAACAATTTGTCAGTGTCCTACTGCAGTTTGAATATTTGTACTGTCCATGGGTGGAAGGTTTTCTTTAGAGTCCATTGTGAAGAACTAAAGCAAATTCTTAATCAAGGCTTAACATGGTTTGGATTTCATCGTGGGTTAAAATGTAATTAACTGCTTGTGATCAGCTACCAAACCTTTAATTAAGAACCGTGGGCTGATAACTCTTTTTTTTAAAAACATAACAGAGTATGAGCAGGGTTTAGACCCATGTGGTCGTGCGGGACTGATGGCAGCAGCACACAGGTCAGACAGCCCCTAGTGGAGGTCAAATGATTCAGCTGCCTTTCCAAAATATTGTAAGCTTGCCAGCATTTCTGTGAGCTTTTGTCACATGTCATTATGTGACCCTGTTGTTTGTTTCTGATAAAAACAGATTTTTTTCCCCCCCAAACCTCTTGGGAGGCAGCCTTCTGGTCAGTACAGCTGCAGCCAGCACCCACATAAAAACAATGCCGTGCCAGTACAGAAATACAAAGAGAGAGATACAGATGAGAGAGAGAGAGAGAGAGAGAGAGAGAGAGAGAGAGAGAGAGAGAGAGAGAGAGAGAGAGAGAGAGAGAGAGAGAGAGAGAGAGAGAGAGAGAGAGAGAGAGAGAGAGAGAGGTGATGGGTCCTACCAGTATAAGACTAGTACTGTTCTCGATCTCCCACAAAGACTGCTTGTAAATAATATCCATATCTGTGCACAATGGGGATGTGGCGGCGCTGCGTGCACAGGGTGAATGCATGAATTGTATCATCCACTGCTTCTAATTAAGGTGATGGTGGTTTATTGGTTTATTTCCGGGCATCTTAAGAATCACGACCACATGCCTCGCACACAATCCATCAGTAAGTTGCACTGCCAAGGTCTGTCAAAGACCCTCTGCTGCTGAAAGTTCTCCTCTCGGTCCCTGGAAGCATCATCAACACTGGGTCATCTAAAGCCATGACACAAATACAGTTTTAAGCTACTGCTGGCATTTTCATTTTTTGGCAATGTCATGTGGAATGCTTTCCCTCAGAAAATGATTACATGTTGCCAGCATTTTGCCATTGAAAAGGCCACCAGATTGAATGAGGCATACTGAATGAGGCAGCTCTTCTGCAATTTCCGCCGCCAGGGCAATTTTCTGCACTGCACATGCGGAGGAGAAAACGGCAGCACCATATCAGGGGATGGATTGATTTGCTGTCAGTGTAATGTTAATTTCAAACAGCGAAGCTTAATTTGAAGTTCACATTCGGCATCGGGGGTTTATTCACAGTTGGGTGCCCCACAGACAGTCCCCTGCTCTTTAAAGGCTAAGCTAAACAGTGTTTCAGTTTGAATGGGATGTTGCATTGTTCATTGTGACCTATTCAAACGCTCTGAAGTCATGCAAATGCGTTGCACTCTAAACCTGGCAATCTTGAAAGCATAAAGTGCATTTATTTCTGGATATATTTCTTAATTCCACATAAATGTAGCTAATTAGTGCAAAAAGAGTAACAATGACAATCAAAACAAAAACTGCAGTGTAAGTCATGGAAGTGCAGATGAATGCTTCCGGACCAATTCCAAACTGAAGACGCTTCTCTAATTTCATAGAGTTGGTATCAGTATCATACACAGTTATCTTGCCTTTAGCCACATAATGACACCTAGTGTAAAAGAGCATGAGCTCCCCTCGCAGTTAGTCAGTGGAACAGCAATCAAAGCAACTTCAGGGAACACGGAACGGCAACTTTGCCTCAGTGGTGACACACACATACACGCACGCACGCGTGCACACACAAAGAATTGGGCATCTATACGTGCTCGCTTTTCATACACGCGCGCGGCTACAACACAGACCAACATTGACACATAACAGATCCAGCTGACATCTGCTTTCACAGAATTCATTACTGGCAGCAATTCATCCATAACATAGAATCTATAGAGGGGGAAAAACAATAATAGCAGGAAGCATGACCGCAACTCTTTCCAAAGGCTATCCAATATCCAAACTGGGACGACACTCACTTTTAGTTAATGGATCGAGCAGTTTCCGGGGTAAATTGGTCAACATGGATGTTAGAATAATGATATGGAGAGAAAAAAAAAACAGTCCACACTGGACTGCAAACGGAATTAGCTTGAATACAAATATTGATGCCGACTGCACAGTGATCTGCAGGCCCGCTAATACACCTTCACTCTGAATGTTGCCTCTCTGGTGCCATTCAGTGAAGCCGCGGCAGGTCTGCGTAATGTGCGAACCCCCAAAAATTCTGATCATTGTTTCTGTCAGTGTTAAATGTTCCTTTTATATCCGCACTTCTGCAGCATCACCTCGGGATGATGCTGTCTCACACCGTGCACAGGGGGAGAGGAGGAGGAGGAGAAGAGGGGGTTAGAGAATGATGAGCAGTCGAGTGCACTAAATGCGAGAGAAACAACTCGTTTGCAGAATGTTTGGAGAGATGAGGTGTTTATAAGACACTAAGTCGCATGATATCATTTTTAATAGCCACGGAGCGCTCCGTCGACGTTCAGTCCGGGCGGAGCAAGAGAAGACTTGCAGACCGGTTATGTGTTATAAAAGGTAGCTTGACAGTGCGAAAGAAAAAAAAAAAGCCTCCATCCTGCAAAGGACACCACCGGCCACCTCAGTAACATGCTGACCACGCAACATCGCCATAATTGTGCCACAATATAGCCCTGCCTACCCAACCACTACCTCGTGGTCAGCGATACACAGAAAAAAAATATGTATATATAGCTACATGTAGGGTATATATAGATATATATAAACATAAAGATATGTTAGAGGTCCAAGCCGCACTTACCTAAAACTGACTCTCCCCTCTTCGCTGTATTTGTGGTCCAAGGATTGTTAGTTCTCTAGCCAACAACTTCTGCTGGAGCATATGTATCCAGTGCTCATGCTGGTGGCTCAGTCGGTGATGTTGGATTGCGGATGATTTGGCAATCCTTTTCATGCTCAAGGGAAAAAAATCCTTCGTATCGGCGTGGTCTCGGGCATTGGCGCGCAGCGGAATAAAGTAATGAAGTCCGTCAGGAGGGAAGGGAGAAAAGGGAGCTCTGGATGTGAGATTTATGCCGACGTGTTTGAAACTGTTCTGCTCTCTTTTTTTCTCTCACCGTAGGAGCCGTTTGCGGGTGGAGAGGTGTGGGATGGATATCTAGGAAGGGAGGCTGGGATGCACAGACTGAGGGCGAGAAAGGGGAGGTACAAAGAATACAGTCTCGTATTGTAGAGGACGGTCATGGCAGACAGTAAGGGGTGGGTCTGGACTGTATGAGGCGGAAGGCGAGGGAGCTGAGGGTGGGTGAGGATAAGAAGCCGTGTCGTGACTTTTCTTTGCTGATGGGTAAATATTTACGCCAATCTGTGGGTTGACCACCATGGTGGGCTTGGCCCCCGCCAATTAAGGGGGCAAAACTAGGGGGGAAAGATCTAATAGCTCATAAGTAGATGGGATGGGTGGTTTAACAGACATGCGAGATTTTGAGGAAACTGAAACCAAAGTGAGAAGGCGTCGAGTTGCTCAGAAGGTGTCACTCTATGCCATGTGTATAGGCTGTGTATACTTTGCACAAAATAGAACGTGGCTGTATGTTCGTGTTCATGTAAACTTGCATGACTTTCTTCAAAACTCTTTGCTTTCAAATATCCCCCATTACCGAGTGTCTGTGTTTTGCTATGTTATATATAAAAAGAGGAAAACACCAACAGTCGCTGTCCACAGTGCTGAAACACAATGTAAGAATGGGATATCTAGTGGTTGCTGTCCATGGTGCTGAAGCTCGGTCTAAGGATGGGAACTTGCTGTTCGCTGTCCATGGTACTGAAATTAACTATTAGAAAGGGTGAATTCTGGTGGTTGCTGTCCATGGTGCTGAAACTTAATGTGTGAATGACAATACGGTAGTCAGTGGCTCTAAAACTCAGTGTCAGGGTGAAAAAAAAGTGTTTTCTCTCCAAGGCACTAAAACTGAAGAGGCCTATTGCATTGATGTGAATGTCATGTCAAATGAGTCTGTGACAGGTGTACTGCTGAACTCACTATGGGACATACAGAACATAAACGCATTTGTTGAATGATTGACAGGGTCAAGTCTCAGGAAGAAAAAAAAGCTCCCCTATTGTTTCTTGGAACTTAGGGGTTTTCACAGAATGAGTAGGAGTTTTACAGATTTCACCTGGTGAAGGCTGACTAATGGTTATATCTGTATTGTTAAATGTGACTCATTTCGCCTTAACACAAATAAAAAAAATGGATTTAAAATGTCTTAACCACATTCATACAGTACATTTGGCATTGCTTGGAGGGCTTTGAAAAGACAGTGCAGACAATAAGACTGTGGGATCATATTTGCAAATAACATACTTGAGCAGTAAAATTAATACAGAAAATGTCCACAAAGAAACAGACAAATACATTAAAGTGTGAAATTGCATTCAAGTAGACTCAAGACCCTTGACATCAATATTTCTAAAATACTGACTACAGCCCTGTTGACAGGAGAATCTTCACAACAATACTAAGATAACAACACTAAGGTTTGAAAAGATACTGAGCCATGGTATAAGCATAATTTTGTGGGAATATTGCCTCAGACCTTAAGATCTGCCGTGTTGCACTCTGTGTCTGCTGTGTTAAACATGAGCTCACAATATTAACAACTTGCACTACCCCTTGATCACTTGATAGTTACAATAGCCCATGGTTGCACATGCAAATTATATGAATACCTGGCATAATGTGAGCAATTTATGAATCATACATTCATCATCTGATTGCTGCTTAATGATATGCATGCAACCTGTTTTTTTTATATCCTTGTCATTAGAAAGCACTTGGTTTACTTAGGGTGATAAACAAGCATGGTGGAAATATCACAAGAATGTTTTCTTCATCAAAAAAAAAGTAAAACCATATAAATCAACACGCTAAAACCCCAAAACTATTGCTGATAGTACTAACAGTAATATCACCATGTTGAGTTAGACTCTTCCACAGAATTCCCTGAGCATCTGTGTATTTGAGAAGGTCACAGTATGGCCTGAACAAATCTGTTGTTATCGACCTGAGAATGTAAAAAAGAATGAATAAAACCACAGATTGTCTCTTGCTATTAAATATTTACTTCCGTTTTAACATGCCGAAAAATTACAAGTCATGTTAACACTGAAGTAGAATTACAATCCTGTATTCATCTATCCCTTAAGTTAGTGTCTATACTAAATCTCAGTACAACATGCTCCATCCTCTAACTCTATATACCTTTACTGATTTACTTTTTGTCAGATTAACTAAGATTGTTTAAAACATGAAATTGCTACTGAGAATTTTTTTTCCCCCTGCAAAGTTTAAAAGCTGTGCCATTTTGGAGGCGTCATGTTGATTAAGTGACACCGCACAGTCTACCCTGATGAACAATGGGTGGGCCGATGTCTGTTTAATTTAGTAGATCTCACCAATGTCTTTGTCACTTTCAGGTTTGCTCCTCCTCCATAATTCAGAATAATTGCTTTCAGAAATGCAATGCAGAAACATCCTGGTGCATTCACTGACATTATTATTATTATACCAGGAAAAGCCTTTGCTGTATGATAACATTCATGTAATAACAATAGCCAAGTCCCCAGTGATCAACCAGTTGAAGAGTACGTATGACAATCTAACAATCTTCATTGTAGATCAAAGTCCCAGTGTGTGTAAAAGGTAACTTCTGACACCACTATATCCATTGCAGTCACAGGTAGGTTTGCAAATCATCAGCTCTCCAGTGGTTCATTCGCAGTCAAGTACTTGAAGCATCCACCAACAGGCAAAGAACCTGGCGGGCCCAGCACTGCATAGAACTCAATGAGGCTAAATGGATAAATGGTGCCATTACAGAGTCATTAGCCCTGAAGTGGTGGTGACACGTGACAAGTTCCCTTTGCAATAGTAGACATATTATTCTCCAGGGATCATTGAAGTTGTTATATTTCATAATTCTATTGGTCATAGAATTTAATTTGAAACTTTCTCTCCAACTTTGTTCATTAGGATATTCTGAGATTTACTGTCACTGGGGGTAGTGAGTGGATCTTTTGGCAATTCTATTGCTGTTCTGCGGACAAAGATTCATTTCACGGGCATAATTTTCATCGCACACCAGCCCAAACTGCCAAAAACAATAAAAAATGAATAATTCCACCTTTGCGGTTACATAAATGCACCCTAGAATAAACCTTATGTCAGCCAAGCTACGTTACACAAGCATCTATATAAGACTGGACAGACTGCATTCCCAACGATCCTCTCTGAAAATGAGGACTTGCATCCTGTCATAAGCCTGCATCAAACGCACCACAGAAAGCAAAGTACATCATGTGGATGTTTGGGTATAACATGTCTCTCTGTTACTGCTATGGGTCCTGGAGTACTGAGGAGAAAAAACTACATACTGGTCATGAATGCCATAGTGAACTATCAATACCACTGCAGCGGGAACACCTGTCTGTTGAAATGTGCAGTGCTCTCTCTCTCTTCCTGTGTGTGTGTGTGTGCTTGGGTGATGACAAGCAGAGTGTTGGAAGGATGCATATTTTACATTTCCCCATCTCCAGAGGGGAAGTGCTGGTGAGGAACTGTTGGCAAACTAGAAAGAAAGGAGGGGATTAAAAGAAGAAGCAAACTGACTGCTGACTGGGGAGACAGAAAAAAAACAGGAAAAACTAGAATTTAAATGACTTATTGAATTATTTGAATGTTATCTGAAGTTTATCGCATGCCGCACACTCACAATTAAATCAAAATATGTATTTTAAGACCATCAAACGCCTTCTAAACAGGTAACAACAGATTAAGAGCTCTAGATCCTCCATTTTGATTGCTTGTGTTTGTCGATTGTGGCTGGTGATAAAGAACTGGCAAGGAAACAGAGTTCTCTCAGACTTGTGGAGATAAAATGAGGTATTCTGTTTTCTGATTCTATACCTCACAGGCAGGTTAACTCAGGGACAGTGTGCCTCAGGCACAGCCGACAGGGATGGCTGATATACAGACAAATGAAGGTCTTAAAGTGAATGTTGACTCAAATCAAAACTTTTCAAGTCCGACGTGAGGTAGTTAGTTTTCTTGCTTGTTGTTTTTTCTGTGACAGCATAAAAATTGGTTCTGTAAATTGTGTGTAACCATTTTGGAATAACATGTGAACGCTTCTGAGACAGACTTGCAATAGATTTTTCCCCACTGTCAACACTTTGCCAAAATTATTCCGTAGACATCAGCAAATCAGCAGCTGTCAGTAGTTTGCAGAAGAGTTTTCAAAACCTACCTGCAAATGTCAACACCGTTCTGTTTAGATGCTAAATAGTTTGCTCCTTATCCTTCAGTGCAGCTGCTAACAAACACTGTTTGTCCTTAGGGTGTAACCTACATCACAGGTTTGTTTACATTGTGTCGCAATGCCATCGCCTGTTCTGTCAGACACTTGGAGGATAAAGGAGGTTTTCTTCCTTCTTTCAATAACAAGCATGAATTTAAAATTGATACTGTGACTTAGAAGGAGCTGCAGCATGTCTGTGGACTACCGAAATGTTACAGAGTGAACCATATGCCAGACTATGGTATGAAATAGGATAAAATCTATACACCTGTGTAACTCATCCGAGAATAGACTTTAATTTAGAGTAGTTAATCACTTAATCTGGGACATGGTGGTGCGGATAACAATAAATACACACTTTTAGTCATAACGATGAAATCATTACAAACAAGTTTTACCAATTAGAGTCTAAACCTTATTACTGTAGCCCTTTAGCCTACTGAGCAAAGCACATTAAGATCCCAATTTATAGGCATGATTCCTTGTGCAGAGAATTAAGGAGCCACATGCTAACAATCATGACATTCAACATTTAATTAGTATATATTCCAAATATTACCAAAGTAAAGGCTTATACTATTGTCAAGTAAAAAATTACACTGTGCAGAATGATTTGCCTCCATTATCCATATGACTGGAGTAATTGCTCCATATTCGACATCAGCCCAGACATGATACCCTTACAGGAGCTAAATTTATCTGCACTGTAATGGGCTCAAATCTGCCTCCTTGTTGGAAGCCATGGACTGAATCTCCCTCCTAGCTGCCCAGAAGACTGTTAGCGCTGGCTAGATTGACAGCCTACTAATGGCTGATCTCTGAGGCTTCGGCCACAGAGACGTTTCTGCCCGGTGTTAGTACATGCAGAAGCTTGTCACACTGTACCCAGACCTCTCCCTGCCAGAGTTATGAAGGAGAAGACAGATGTCCAAATAGCCAGCAGGTCCATCAGTCATGTGAGTTTTTCCTCTCGCACGGCAGCAGAGGGAGGGTCAAGTGGGAGAAACACAGATGAATGAAGATGACACCATTCCAGCCTTTCTGCTACTCTCATAAAAAACAAACTAATTTTCGGGAAGTTTTCTGGCTAAAAGGAGCCGTGTTGGCCAGCCTGATCTGTACATCTACCATAGACAACGGCATTTAAAATCTAGTAAGAAAAAAAAATCAGCATGCAGTCACGACTTCAGTCTAAATTCATGCAATTATATTAAAAGAGGGACAAGGACGAGATTATTTTTTCCATTCTTGATGTAAAGAGAAGATAAAGGAGTGGAAATAGATTTAAAAAGGCACAGCCAAGGTACAGCTAATGCTAAATGTGTTAATTCAGTAGAGGCACATGAAAGGCTGTACCCCCTTCTAACAAAGTAGCATTGGTTGATCCATATTCTTTTTTGTACGTAGGGCATTCCTTGTGAGACAGGTCAGGGTGCCACTTTGTTCCCATATACACTACAGCATTTCAATGAGTGCTCTTATAACGTTGGCTGTGTATAATCTGTATGTTGATCATTGATTCATCGAGTATTCTTCAAGTTGCGTGAAGGTTAACTATTAATATGCAGTGTTTATAGTATATAAGAGAAGGAAAAACTGCCAACCCAAATCAGAGGTAATGTTATAAGATACTTGTAAATTTGTTTTAATAAGCAATATGCCCCTATATTTGTGTATAAAAGATAAATATATTAATAAAATAAAAGTACAATCACTGAGTGTTATAACTGAATCCAGAATTACAGTCTTTGCAGAGGTTTTCTAAGTACACAATAATGTAGTGGATAGACATATCAAAACCTGATGTGACAAGATCATTGATTTTATCTTTTGTGTAGAATAGACAGAAACTTTTTAGCTTAGTGACAAGGACCTTGAATGAGGTATACTGTATAATAAGAGTCGTGCTACAGGTAATCTTCACCACATGTGGTAATGTTGCAGTCAGTGTGTGGGTGGCCGCTCAGCATGCAGTTACCATATTTCTAATAGCCCATCTGGCACAAAAGCAAAGGACTGAGAACACCGAGGTTGTACACCTAATCACAAAGTTTAGCGGTGCATTAAAACAAAAACAAGTTTGAAGGCTTCTCCCGAAGACATTCTTGAGAACTGGGCGAGGTTCAAAAATCTGCCAGTGCTTCTGGATGACTTTGCTGAATTCTCAGCAGAGGAGAGTACTTGTCTCCTGGAGTGTAGCCTCTTAAGTCGTACTTTTACTTCACCATCAAAGTTTTGTTCCATCCCCTTTGGTAACCTGTGCTTAAGAGTTCATTTGTGATGTAAGTCACACGGAATACAAAAGATAAAAAATTACTATGGGCTGTAAGTGCTGGCCTTGGAAAACAGAGTTTTAATCAGTGTCTTTACATGGAAGACGCAGTACTGTATCTTGTACAAGAAGGAGTTTAATTTTTGTTCTCCCCAGGAAGAATTGAAATAACTTCCTTTACTTTTCACTTGGCACCATCACGAGGTCAGAATTATAACTTGCCTGCTTTGGTTTTTACAACTAAACGCTGCTTAATGCTAATTAACCTATGATAACGTGCCAATATGCTAAACTACCTGCGAGCAAACTACAGGAAACAATTCATCAACTATTTTCACTGAGTGGATGGGTTTATGTTAAATGCATATTTTGAGTCATCCATCGTCTCATATTAATGTATTAATGTTCAAGTAAAGAGGTCTTAGACTTTTGCACCCTACCATATAGTTGTTGTTTTTGTTTTTTAAGTATATTTTTGGGGCTTTTTCGCCTTTAATGGACAGGAGAGTTGAGATAGAGACAGGAAATGGGAGGCAGAGAGAGAGGGGGGGGGGGTGTTGGGTGACACGCAGGATAAGGCCGCTCAACGTGGGATTCGAACCGGGGTCGCCTGCAGTGAGGACTATAGCCTCAACACATGGGGTGGGTGCTCTACAAACTGAGCTAATATAGTTCTATAGTTCGATATAGCTCTATATTCTGTGAGCATTAATTTATGTCAGTTATAGTAGAATCACGTTTCATAGAAAACATAACTTTTGTGCATTGTAACTCAATACTCTTAAACGAAAATGTGAAGACTACTGAGAAACAACCAAGCGGTTTGGACATAACAAATGCATTATTATGAGCGCCCTGGTGTGGTGTGTTCTAGGGTAATTCAGCTATGAATCACACAGGACAGAAGGCTGCTGCTGCTGCTGCTGCAGTGCTCTCCATGTTGAAACTTCAAGCATGTTGAGACCTTTGTACTTGGTGTCATCAGTGAAGCCACAGCAGGTTAGTATGAACAGGTGTATTAGCAATAATTACCCATTGTTGAATAACAACATCTGTTAACTACATATTCTATATTATACAGTACCACACTTAAAGAATACAAATGTAGGCAAGGGCTTTAGGTATATAGGCAATATCTAAAATCTCTATTGGGTTAAAAATGCTGTACTGCTGATTTCAATTTACAATTTTTTAAAGTGACAAACTCCAATGTACTGCTATTTGACTCTGTAAATATCTAATGTATTCTAAAATGTAACACACAAGCCATTATCACATGAAATCTCCAACGGAAATGTAGGTCAAATTGAGGAAGACTCTAACTCTTGTAACTGCTGACAACGGGGAGCTCTCTCTGCTTTTGCTGCTCTTGGCAAACCATGTAATTTCCACAAAAAAAGTAGGCCTTGTTTGTTTCTCACTCAAGACAGAAGAAGAGAATAAACATATGCAATAGGATTACAATGGAAAAGAAAACAAAGCGGCCTTAAGAGCAGTTGTTCAGTCTAAATAATTAAGCAGTGATTAGGATGTGGCCAAAGGCTGTCTGATGGGCTCAGTGGCATGCTGTGGACTGGGATGAAGCTCTCCATTCACAAAAACACACATTACTGGAGCCAGCACTGAAGAAATCTCATGCCTTCCACTTTTCCATTTTCCACTTGACAGCAATTCTGTCCTTAGCAATCTCTTTCTCCCTCCGACTCTTTGTCTACACATCTTTCTTCATTCCATTTCAGATTATATTTTTGCTTCTCTGTCTTTTTCATGTGTGTACCAGCTCATCATTTATGCATTCTACATCAGCACACTGAAGACTTGCAATCCCCAGCTCTGGGCAGATTTTGAAGCATATTACACTCATGATACTTTGTTTTAACATTCATTTAATCACTCTGAAATTTAATTCCATGCCCTGTTCTTTTATTTGTTATAACCCTATATTCTTTGTTTGCACAGCGTCTTGGCTGCTCCATTGTAGAATGACTGTTTTTTTTCTAATGAGGTGCAAATTTAAACTGTGATGATATTTTAATCACCCAAAGCAAAAGGGAAGCACGTAGATGCGATCGCCTGGCAGGAGTTCAGTACATTATTGAAGCTTTGGTCCCAGATATATGATAATTTTAGTATATTTGCAAGTAAAATACACATATACAATTCCTTGTCCCTAAGTACCTGACTATTACGAAACAGCACATACACCTGTGTCTCATCACGAATCTCAGCATGAAGGCAATCAGCAGAACCGTATGTCTGAAGAGAAAATCTGAAAGCAACACAAGTGAAGCAACAGCAACATTACGGAACATGATGCTGAACCTTCAGCAAATGAAATTGCAAGAAGAAAAACAATATTGTTTGGAGGATTGAGTTCTAGGATCTGGGATGAAATACACGGCAGAGTGACAGAAGGATAGTGAGACAGTGGATTCTGCCGGTTCAAAGCTGTGTACTTTTAACAACATAAAAGACAACACTTTCTGATTACAAAAGAGATGGGGGAAGACGCTTTAGCATGTACTGTTCAGTCTTGAAGCCAGAGGAGAAGGTGAGGGGAGCTCTTTCCAAATGACAGAAGCATTGTCGGTGGCATTATGCCTGAAACAAGGGTGACAAAAGGCCCAACTGCAAGCGGAGTTAGCCAATTGAATCTACGCCAAATTGATTACAGCACAAATCAAATAAATGACAAAACAATATTCCGTGGCAATGCTTTACAGCAAAATTTATTCAGCCTTGTGACACTTTTTAAATTTTTGACTTCATTTAGGACTTGTTGGTGGTGATGTTGACACCAGTCTCATTGTGGAAGGTGCTGTAAAGATGTGTGTGTGTGTGTGCAGCAACACAGGAAATCTGCCTCACAGGCTGCCAGCAAATGTCCTGGTCCACAGGGTAGATTCTAACAGGTGCAGCGTTGAGAGCACAGAGGGGGGAAACAAAACAAGCTCTAGTGAGGCATCAAGGCAAAGCCCTCTCCCTCATGGTCTGTTCAACTACAAAAAAAAGCCATATGCTTTGCATTGTAGTGCGCTTACTGTGCAGACCCAAGGCTCTTGGCACTTGTGTGTACTGTAAGTGTCTGAATGGAGCTGGAAGATGGAACTGACCCCAGACATTAATAAACCTGTAGTTAAACCAGCTGTAAATTTTTATAGTAGCAGCAAGTCATCTAGCACGACTACACCTTTAAGTTTCTCATTCATACTATTAAAAAAATCAATTCATAATGTTTTGACCTCTGGTTTATACCAAGTGCGGCTTGTAACTGGAAGGTCACTGGTTCAATCCCAAGACCAGCATTAGAAATATGGGAGGAGAAAGTGAGAGAGCATCACTTACTCTTCCCTCATTACACTGCACAAGGCCCTTAATCTGTGAGTTCTCCAGTGGCAACACATCAGATTGTTGTTCTGCTGGGAAGCTTCAAGGTGGAAATGTGTGCAAAGTAACTGCGCGAACATGAACGGGGTCATTCTGAACATGCTGAAAGGAAAATGAAATAATTATCCACAGTTAATTTGATTTCACAGGCTTTCTAGATTCTATTAGCTGTGCTCAATAATGCCGTGTGAATGTGCAAATATCTAAAGCACACGTCTGAAGGAGAGAGAGTTCACAAGTAAAAGATAGCAAACAACGTGTCATAAATATTGACATCTCAGTGTGACAGCTACAAACTCCGTAGTTCCTGTCTGTACCCCCCTCAGCAAACGCAGACAAATACACACACACACACACACACACACACACACACACACACACACACACACAGAAAGACTCGGGCACACACAAACACCCTTTTGTGTCAACAGAAGATTCTGAGTTGTGTTGAAAGCTCGTACAGTAGTAAGAGCGACACTCTGTCTTCTAGGGAGGAAAAAAAAACTGACTGCCACAAAGAGATGCTGGATTTGTTTTCTGGGACCTGATTGAGCTGCCTGGTACTCCTGTGGCTAACTGTGTCACACATCAGAGCAAAACCTAGTGCAGACTATAAACAGATGGTATTCGCATCATGACGATGATGATGATGTTACAAAGATGTTCTAACGGCATTGGAGGAAAGTGGAATTCACATTGTGACGATGTGTAAGCCAACACATTTACATTCTGTTCTTATTACTTGACAATTTTTCACCTGATCCTTGTCTGAATTGATTAATTCACTCAGCAGCATTCAGCTCATCTGCCGCTCCTCCACTGCAGCACTTGTGTCGTTACGGGTGACCATAACAACATCTTGAATCTGAATGATGTCCGGGTGACAGCTCAATCTCATAAACAACTGTGACAGGCTTGAAGTTATTCAATGTAGGGTCCTGCAAGTGGCCGAATCACTTGATCGCACGTGCCAATCTTCTTCTTGCTCTAATGAAATTAGTGTGGATCTCCTCTGCCTGCTCTGGCCTTTTGTTGTTTGATAAATGTAATTAGATAAAATGAGCATCAGTAGGCTATGGCCTCGCTTTGTCTTAGAAATGTGATGACAAAGTCATTGTTGTTAACTAAGTGGTTGAAAAGGTGTGCCACATCACTTCCCCTTGAAGTGAGGTTAAAAATTGTAGGCACATACACATGCACGCACACACGAATGATTTCAATATCGCTTTTTTTTTTTTTTTTACAGTTGATTTTTTTGGGCTCTTCATCTTAATGCCCCTAATTTCTCCTTTTGGTTTTGTAAGTGTGTGCACTCAAGAGGGATTAAACATAATGAACTTTCATAATGATTTACCAGGTTAAGCATTAAGGATAGAGAGAGGTAGTAAAGGTAAGATGAGAAATTTGTAGTAAGAATGCAAGGCCCATTGGACATAAAGCATCTACTCACTGACAGGAGTAAGCAGTGCAAACAGGTAATGGTCATTTCAAGCCACTGGGAAGCCTTTGGGGTAAAATCAGGCATGAGTCAGTTCACATAGTGGAAGCAGCTCCATAAAGTAAAGTTGTCAGCTAGTCAACATTCTGCAAAGTTATATTTTTTAAGTAGTGTGTTGTCCATTTTTTTTAATGGAGGTTATAGGGGGAATTGAGAAAGTACTCTGATTTGAAAACACACACAAGTGGGAAGGAGTCTGCACAATTGAACTCATTACAGAATACACTCGCACGAACCCTTAGGTGGTATCACACTCAAGAACAATCAATAAAACACTCCAATGTTGTTGAAGGGAATCATCGGATTCAAATACAATAGCTGCATGTGGTGAGGAAAAGTACAGCTGGAAAGTACTGGATTTAACCATTTGACTGTGCCAGATGTTGGAGGAACAGAAAACTGTCTGTCTTATAATAACGAAGATTGACATGACATGGAGTCAGGGTGAGTGAGAAAGACTGTATTAGCTGGAAGTATATTCACCTTTGCCTGACATGAGTGAGTGATAAGGAAAATAATGACGAAATGATGATATAACAGATTAATTCAATTTTATATCACCCCTATGATAAAGATGTAGGACTGACTCAAAGAGAAAGTCAAGTGGTCTTAGAGCTATTGATGCATGTGGCACCTATGAATCCATCCACAAAAGATGCCGTTTTAACTCGAACTGCTTGAACCTGAATGTTCAGGAGAATGTGGTTGGTTCTGCTTTGCTTTGTCACAGTTTCACACACTGTGAATGATTGAATTTATGTTCTTCACTGTGTGCCATCACCAAGAGTAGACAGTACAATCTATAATTTATTTTCCCGTGTGGTGCCATACATCTGAGATGCATATCCCTGTATGCTATCGGAGCTTGCTATCTTGCTAACAGTGGCCTTTTTATAGGCGCTTCTGGTAAGAGCCCAGAGGATACTGTAAGTGCAGTTAAAGGTTGTATAGGTAGCTCATGCTGTTCCACTCTCTTCCCACGGTTTTTTCAGGCCTTACTTGGATGGACTAGGTTAGCATGTGTCCTGAGGGTTGTTATCGTTGTAGAGTAAGGCAGCATTTTTCAGAAGTCAATTTTTCAGTTAGTGTTTTTGTTTCTTCACTACTGTTTGCAAAATTACCAAGAATGATGAAGCTGCTTACAGACTGGTTACATGATTCAGTGTTGTGAACATGCTGTCCAACCCACACAGCTTTGTTCATTAATGTCCTACATTTTCACTTTATTTAGTTTAACTAAGTTTACTGATACGTCCTTAAGACACGCATTAACTCATGCTGACAGTGAATTTAAAGAGCAGCCTGAACTACTTCAAATTTGTGCTTGTGGACTATAAATATTGATTTCGGACAAGGCATTACATTTTCAATATTTAATCTTTTTTTAAACAAGCGTTTGAATTTCAAATAAAAAGTGACAGCCATTCCTTGTTGATGTATACATATTAGTGCAATCATCTTTATTTTCATAATGTCACATTGTCATTGGAGATTACCAAAGGACCGGCAGCTTTCTTCATTAATTTTAATGTCGGCATATCCTCACAGCACAGATGCTGTCATTAACATGTATTTTGTTCATTTGATCAGACGATATAAATTAATGAACTTGTGTGTCTGCAGCAACAACTTCCATTAGAGATTATTTTCCAACCAACCTGTCAGTCTGAAGGTGTGTGTCTCTTTTACACACAAACAATCCAACTCAACTAATACAGACATTTTTTGCATGTGCATTCGCAAGTGAAATCTAAGCTTCAGCTCAAGACTTGAAATAAAAAAAAACAGTGGATACTTGCACACTAGCAGCAGGCATACAGAGAATGAAGATTGCTCCACACAGGATTATCAAATGCAAAAGGGAAGGCAAACTGACACAAGCAGGGTGCAGAGAGAATTGAACTGGTGGTTACAGCTATGCTGTCGTATGTGCATCCCACAAGTACCTGGAATTTGATGATTGAGTACCACCTCCTGAAGAGTGTTGAAATTTAGCTGTCAGAATCTGTCTCCAATGTGGGCGGAGGCCTGTCGAAACACAAGCAGATCACAGGTCAGTGGGTAAAAGTTGAGTTACAGGATGGTAAATTCCCATAGTGGAATGAGCTACAGTAGACTGCACGGGATACTGTAAGGACTATACTCCACAATAACGATGTGAAACCATATGGATAAGATAGGTACTTCGGAGAACCATATGGGGAGCTATGGGCAGACAAAAGACACATTTATCTGTAAATGACTGCCAACAGAGGTCTGTTATTTCCCCCTGAATGACATTTTTCTTATGTGCACGTGCCAAATCCAGCAGTGATACAGTACGTTCAAAGCTGCTCCTGAGGATTAATTTGACTGGGTGGATAAACCTGACTGTGCAGTTGAACAGATAGCCAGCAGTGATGTTGGAGGGTAAACACTGCGTGAGGGATGAACTCAAAATGATCCCCAAGTAAGATAGTACAGTTATATCCAATCAGAGTTAATGCTATGCAGGATTAACTGGTAAAATGGGTTTATCCTCCAGTCTAACGCATGCAGCGCTACATGATTAGCATTTGTGTGATCTCTGTATTAATGTCATTGATTCCCTTTTCTATTTTCTATATATTCCACATAAGGCCTTATTTGATGCTGTCCTTGCTAAGGTAGCAGAAAGCAAATATGACTGGCTAGGCTTATGAACAATATGGTCATGCAATTTAGTCAAATCTGTCAAAAAGAATGTACTTAACTTTTTTAAACTCTCAGTCAGTATGCTGGAACACGTTCTTGTTCTAAAGGGATGGACACAAACACAACTAGTGTTGGGTGTGATTGACTGGGATTTAAGATCTGTGTGCTTTGCTTTATCTTAGCACTGAAGCAATGAAGTTAGCTTGTCTGATAAAACATTGGGACATTAAATTATACTGCAATGAAATGAAAGTGTGAGCCCATCTCTTAGTTTTAAGTTCTTTAGTCTGTACGTTTTTTTTTTTTGTTTTTTTTTCAAAGCCAATTTGGATCCTTACTTGAAGTAAACACCTTTTTTTCTGTAATGTTCCTCGGGGCACTGCACAATTTATACCACTAACAAGCATAAATTACACCGGGGACTAGAAACCATTTGGCTCTCCATGAATTCTTGCTTTTGCAGTATTGAAAACAGAGAATTGCAGAAGCATTTCCTTAGCAATTTTGCATTTTGAAAGGTAACCCTCAAGGATGCCAACACCATCAGCATCAAAAGACTGGAACTGGGAATGTTGAGTAGTCTTATATGAGACACATCATTTCAATTTTCCACAAATAATGTGCGTAACAGAAGTGATAAATAATTCCCCACCTTCTGGAAGTCCTTCATAGAAAGACGCTTAGTCAGACCTAGCATTTAACCAGACCAATAGCAAGAAAATGTAGACGGATGAGGCGGCAACAAAATAGTAATAATAACATCGAAAAATTTAAGTTTGGAGGAATTCATACTGACAGTATAAGTTCATAATAACTTTGATTCCAACCACATAGCACAATCCCAATAATCACTAAGAAATATGTTTTTATCAATCATTATGACACAGCAGGTTTGTGAGAGTATCCCACTGAATAATACATTATTAAAAGGATATGTCTAATTTATATGCCAATTGCCTTCAATCCAATGCACCAATCACTATTTCTCATCTCCCCTATGGTATATCTAAATCCCTCAAAGCCTTTGTTCTACCTGCCTGGTAGGAAGGCAAACATCCCATCCTTTCCATACTGTTTCACAAACTTGGCAAGTACCGTGTTTGTCATCTTACGTGTGCAGAATTGAAACTCAGAGATAAGACAGGGGACATGAAACACACAAGTCCAGCCTTGGCAAACATCCGATCCAGGTTTTTCCCATTTGCCCACGGCATCTTTGCACACTGGGCTTTTCGAATGTCTGTGTGTGACACGCTAGACACCTTTGAATTTGTACATTTATTATCCCTTTAATAACAGGTCAGTATGATGATAAACAGGTTCTATACCTGGGGCAGCATTCATAGTCTGTAAAATACATATGAACAGTTTCAGGGCGTACTGATGTGATACTTTGCAATATAAAATCCTGACAATATGCACCACTGAGCTAAAAAATGGACTGCAATATCTACTAAATCTTATCAGTTAGCTCTGTGAGCTGTATGGCATGGAAGCAGAGCACCATGTGTTTTTTTTTTTTTTTTTAGCAATGCTGACCTCAGTCCAAAATAATGAGCAAGTTGTAGACACCATGAGAATTTCCCTCATACTTTGATTTGAGTGGCTCTCAAACATGTTTTTGGCCACTAGCAGCCAATGGAGTTTCTCTGACTGCCATCCACAAACATCAGATTGTGACCAATTCTCAATTTTGAGGGGTGGGAGCTTACTTTGCTGTGAGAGCTTGATAGAGCCACCAGGAGACATCAGAGTCAGAAATGTCCCTTACATAAGAATATTAAGTGAGGCTCCTACGTTTTACATTTTTGCAGTAAAACTTATAACATCATTTCAGAAAACTATGAATGGTGAAATTTTTGAACATTTTTCCATTGAGGAGCTATAAAGAATGTTTCATTAGTCATTTCCTTTTCAGTCAGACTTTGCTTTAAGTATCAGAGCTGCATCAAACACTGAAATACAGTGAAAGTCAAACCTTTCAACTTATTTTTCATCATCACATTCACTAAGGTTGTGCCCAATGTTCGTCCCCATTAACCCTGCAGGTTCACCACCCACTCACATCTGAGTGTATTCTGTATTTCACTCTCCCTTTAAACTCTCTATCATAAATTACAAGGCAATTTTGTCACTGTTATTAAACGAACCCATCTTTCAGATTATGATAAAATTTATAAAATGTAAGTCCGGGTTCGCAGTCAAAAATTGATGCTGTCCCAAAACGAAATTAGGTTCATTTCCTAGAACTCTGTCATCATCATCATCACCCACCCACACAGCGTGATGTCTGGCCAGGTGGCAGAATCGTTCTTCAGTGACAGCTTTGAAATAATTTTGGATCTGGTCCTCATTTTCTGCATTTACAAGAAACGTCAGAGGAGCAGTATTATGCTGTGGTATACACATCATTTACAATGACAGTATTTGTTCACATCTCATGCCTTTCTGTTATAATATATGTCTGCAACTACACTTGCTGATCACCAATGTGTACAGTATGTGCTGCATTGCTTAAGTTATAAGTTGCATTCAAGAGACCTCCAGGACTTTGTTTAATGCCAACCTTTTCTACAGACACGGAGCATGGCACCCCCTCAAATCATCTATAGCTGTCTGCACATACACAGTGTACCAGGTGCCCACCCCCCTCTTTGACTTTAGTGGCAGTAACAATCGATTTATATGATCCATTCTGCTCATATGCCTCGCTGCAGAACCAGCCTTCATCATCCAGAGGTGCATGTTCTGGGTTGGTGCATGACAGATGAAACCCAGGGACCTCCACAGAAATTGCTGCAGCATTGCACCATAACCACCACCTCTGTTTGATACGAGAAAATTACCGAGGTGATTTATATTACAACACAACTGTTGTTGCATTAATTAAATTACATGTTGCATCACTGAGAAGCATCTTAATTCGAACTGTCTCATCTTCAACTGCCAAAGATGCCGTGGTTGAAAACAAGGCGGGAGTATTTTGCTCCCCTTTTTCTTCTCGTGTCCTCTATGTCTGGGGTATATATGCGTACGGTATATATACCCTGCTTTTCAGATGCCCTGTCATTTGTCAGCTGTCCTCTTCAAGGAAATCCACAGCTGTTTATTCAGCATCTTTGACATTGCGCAGTATATCATCAGTGTACGCAACATACTCCGCAACTGTAACAAGCTTGAGGGACATGAAAGCGGACTGCTGTTCATTATTGCAACATGAATACATTATACATAATACTCATTCTTTATGTACTCTGATTTTGGTAGAAATATCCTTTGAAAACACCATGTGAATTCTCTCTCTGTCCCTTGTGATCGGTGACACTCACTGTCTGAAGTTAATAATTTGTCTGTTTACCTGCTGGAGGACAATTTTCTCTTGGATCTCAGCAAGAGCATCCGCAAAACTGCTCCAAATGTAGAGCAGGAGTTGCACCGTTGCATCTGGCATGAAAACAGTGGACCATGTGCTCCATGCTTACGCCATCTCCACAGCAGAGGACAGGCTGCCGAACATTATGGACGACCAGCATGAATCCTTGGCTTCCAGCATTGATTTCCAGAACTCCGGCGGTGGTAGTGAGGTTTGACAAGACCACACCAAGGCTGTCCTATCAGAGAGGAAAGGCCAGTGTGACTGCGGTTTCTCAAGGGACAAAAACATGTTTTCACTTTGACAACTTTCTCACATGATCTACTAAATTTGCTTGACCATCATTTCGTTTTAAAAGTTTAACCACAGTGCACAGAGAAATAGACTGTAAGGAAACTATAACACCTCAATAATATACCAACAATCTGCCAAAGGTATTGTATCTCTCTCACAACAACAAATTACCTAAGCTTAAGTGTATTAAGAAAATTCAACTGAAAACAACTACATAAAATGTCTTAAACTTACCTGGTTAACTTAAACTTTAGGTAATTTGATCTGACTTGTTTGCGGTTGATATCCAGCAGATGTGTCTTGAGTGTCCAAATCCATAGTTTTTCACTCGGTGCAAGAGAAACAAGCCTCTTGCCAGTGACGGAGGAGGCTCTGACATGATAATGCAGGGGTCAAAAACACAGCCGAATATAATCTAGCAGAAAACTCCACTCGCCAGTTAGATACACGTAAACACAGTTTTTGTCATAGAATGAACAATTATTTCTACTGCCTACCTCACAATTGTCACAGCAAAAGATAAAGATAATTACCACCAGGGTAATTTTCAGACCGGTACAATCTTCCTTATTACAGTCCTCCCTCATAATATTCAGTTACGCAGGGTTTGCGTGTCTGACAAACCTAAACGTATGCATTTCTTACTCAAACTGGACTTGCGCGATCATATATTTCATTGTCTCATCTGTATCTGAAGCAACACATTTCTAGCAGCAGAGCCTTGTTAATTCCCAATCATCTAAATCTGCGCACTGTGAGTAATGGATCTCTGGTGAGCACCAGTTTTCTGCCAAAGATGCAACATTTTGGGTTATTTCACATGAGAGATTTACACGTTTCTTGTTTTAGCTGTGCTCTAGTCACAGGTTTGAAGTAGGCGATGGAACACTTAAACCAAACACTAATGACATTTGGAAAACTACCGTCAATCCATTCTGGTACTGTATAACCACACCCACACAGAGATGATGAACCAGATTTGTTCAATACTGCAGTTTTGAATCAGCCAAAGAATGAAGAAACATTTACCTTTTTAAAGGTTTTGTAGCACTGTCAGTAGAAATGCTACTCTACTCTTGACCAACAATGGTCATAACACCCACAAAGTGGTTCCTCTTAGGGAAATTTAAAAAAAGGTTGTTGTTTTTTATTGTTTTTTTAAGGTTTGAACAGAGAAACTGATGTCCTCTTTATTTCTCAGAGATATTTTGAGACCTCTACACACAGCGCAGACCAGTCAGCACAGTTGTGTGGCTGAACTAGTTCAAAAGGCCCCAGCTAAGCTAACCTTAACCACTCTTTAATTACAGTCTCTTATTAATTTTTCACATTCACACACAGATTAATTTTCTGGGGCAAATGAAGGATCCGCTGCCTGTTGTGTTAAAAGACAATGAAGCCTTTCACCTCAGCATATTAGAGCATTTGAGACACTTAGTGACACAGTATTACAGTGATATTGAGAGACGATTTTCACTGTGTTGCATAAGCCCATTAGGTAGCAAAATGATTTGTTTGTTTGCATCTGTATTTTTTTTTTAATCCAATAACTAAGGCATAAAACTAAGCAGCAGTATCTGAATTTCACTGCCCACAATAGATCCAGCACTGCAGTATTAATTTGCTTAACTGCTCAATTAAAATGCATGTTGTGTTTTCGTTGTTGTGTTAAGAACCTACACAAACATACACCACTGTCTGGGAAGAAACTGAATAAATAAAAGGGGAGAAAAAATGCAAATAGTCTGGGTCTTAGGCGGTACACAGCAAATCCATCCTGCAGACTGTGCTTCAGGGGTGCTTTGCAACAGTGGAAAAGACACATTTGTGATTACAACTATGGAGGATTCATGAGAATATGAATGCTTAGGGGAGCCAAAATGAAAAAAAAAAGTCTGCTTCTTGTTTTTATAGCATGTGTGGATGTGTTCGGATGGACATGTGACAGTAGAGATGTCTCTGTGTGCACATGTCTGCCACTGACTATGACAGGCATATGTAATAGTAAACATCTGGGTGCAGACAACAGGAAAGAATTTGAGTTGACAATTGTGAAAGCTTTGGCTACTTCTGGTTAGGTATTCCCCTCAACACTCAGGAAGAACTTGGACGGTTTCGAGCCCAGTGCAGTAATGTGTTTTCAAGAGCAGCATCTGTCATAAGCTTTATATCTCTCTGCGACTGCGGCCCATTGAACAGCATCTCTGCACCACAGCTTGATCCATGGTCATTCCTCCCCTCTCTCTGCTTCCCCGTTCACCCCACCCCCACCGCTTTCTCCACACCTGCCCCTCCAATCATGGGTGATCCTGGTTGATGGTGACTCCACCAAGGCCAGTATCAAATGCATTACTCTTAGGGTCAGAGCCCAGGGAGTTTTGGTCGGTCAGTTATCGGCCTCAAGTAATATAGTGCGTTTTACAGCGCAACGGCTTCTTGAGAAAATACGAAGACCTTGCAGTTGTTCATGGACGATAGCAGTTTTTTAAAACTGAAAGGTAATGCAAGTCATGGATCCACTGTGACATTTCATTATCCCTTTGAGAAATATCACTGTAATGAAAGCACTTTCTCTTGATAGAGTAACATGGCCGGTGCAGTTTTATATTTCACATTTTAAATACATATACCTTATGCTTTAGGACCAGAGTCCTATTCTGCATAATTGTCAGGCATACCCTTTAGATAATACTGAATGACCTTTCTCATACTGGCAAGCCTTACTCTCTGGGTAATCTAACCCATCAACATTAAAATCATTTACCAGGTGGGGGGCTGATAAAGCTTACCTAGCTTTGATGATACCACAAGGGCAGCAGCAATTTGCAGATACAAATCAGAAAATGATTTTGCATTAGCAATCATCTCTGGGTATTTGCAAATGCCCAAGGGGGGCGAGTGGGTGGGGGGTGGTGGGGGTTGCAGAGGAAAAATATGATTATATGCCATATTCTGCACTTCAGTCAGTTTTTAATTGAGGGAAAACTGGCATTTAATTAACAATTGACCAAAAGGAAATGAGTTTTATTGATTTGTTTGCTAAGGTACAACATTCATCTGTGCATGTGCAGCTCACTAGTTCAGTCCTCAGAGGGAACAGACAGAAACCAAGTTGTTTATCAGCAAATATTGTAGCAAACACTTTGAATTCTATGGTGAATATCCAATACACAGACACATACCCTCAGGGAGGGGAACGAGTGGCCTGAATAATGGGGGAGATTCTCACAAATTCATATACTCAACATCTTGACATCTACTGAGACAATGCATCGAGCAAAGTCCTGCTGTTATTGAAAATTGCAAAATATTAATATTTAGAAATAGTTGAGGTAACACTTACGTTATGTTACAAATCACATGTCCTCCAATGACTGTGGAATTTTAAATGATCCGACAAGATGAGGAAACACTGGTTTAACATTTGAAAGAAGGGCATGACCATGACCCACATGCTGCATTCAGCATCTAGCTGCCCCTGCTCTTCATCAGTAGTGTCAGACAAACCACAGAGTCAGCAACAGCTCTGAAGACTCAAGGTCACACAGGTCTCACTAAGATTGCTCTATTTTAACATCCACAGCTATGATATGTTAATGCGTTATGATGGGTATTACGTTTTTGTTTATTTGCTGGTTTCTTTTTTTTTTTACCTGGAACCAAATGTATGCATTTTAAGTAGGCCTGTCAGGAGGCAACCTGGCAACAGGGAGTGGGAGTGAAACAGAAATTGTTGTTTTAACTGTCTGCTGGAAATAAATCACCTTCAGGAATCAAAAATGTACTGTAGTCAGATTTTTTAATCAACTTAAGACATGAAATTGAATGGAACATTGTATTAGTAAATGGGAGATTGATCGGTGTTGATAACTACACCCTTCTTTTTTCTTTTTTAGTTTAGTGGCAACACCTTTGTCTCACTTCTCAATGTCTATATTAAATGCTATTTTTGCACATTATATGCAATGTAAATATGCATAACATATGGTGTGGATATCTGCTTGGTAAGTGTAAAATAGTGATAAACAGCTGAAACAGTGTAAATGCAGAGGGTGAAGCTGAGTAACAGGAATACTGGGTAAAACTGCTGCAACTCCAACTGTGCTTGAACTTCTAGGGTAAATGAATAGATTTTTGATTGCTGCGTTTCAGCACACACACACACACACACACACACACAAACACACTTCACAATTACTTGTTGGAAGGCTGGTGGTGGGTGGTAAGGATGGTTCATTCCAGATCTCCTCACTAGCAGAACTGCGTGGGTGGAGGAGCATGTCTGGAGTATGAAAACAGTGCCAAGGTTGTAGCTCATAACACTGGGCAAACACATGGCAGTGACACACAAGTGCTCATGCACCCACACTCGTGGGTACACAAACTGCCCCACAAAACACACACGCATACACGCATATGTATTAGCTCGTGAATACACCTTGCCTTGTTCATGTTTGTGTGCTGCTGGCAGGATGCCTGACTTGAACAAGTGGACAAAAGGATTTTCACCATCCAGCTCCAGGTCTGATCATTACAGTCTAAATTAACTTAACATCCCGTGGCCCCAAATCTCCTGTTTATCCTGCCTTTAATTTCTTTTACCCCCTCCCCTATCTCCACTCCCTCTAAAGTGCTTTGAGCTACACTGAAGTAAAAGGGTCATGAACAAGAACAGCGTTGATGTGATAATAAACCTCTTAGTGCTTTCTCTTGTTTTATTACTTTGGCCACATCTCATGACATTAATATGTTGTCTGTAGCACAGGATTAAGTAAGAACACCCAGAGGAGAGCCAGAGTAAACGCAGCACATTAAAAGTGAGTAAAAATGACTGATCTCTCGTCTCTTTCTTGATGGGTCTTGAGCTCGTGTTGACTGCTGATTAGACTGACAGAGAAGTTCTGACTTGGTTTTCAAAGCAGCCTGTGTGTGCAGGGCTTTTGTGTGTGCATGTGTGTGCGCTTGGGGTGCTTGTCTTTTATGTATGAGTGTGTGTGTTTGCATAAATGAGCAGTCCAGTCATTCATCATGCTTTCATTTCAACACTTCATGAATAATGTCAGTGTGTATGCATCTATTTGATGTCTCCGTGTATAGGACTGCAGTGCAGCTGTGGAGATCTCTACTCATTGTAAATCCAAATTAATCAATTAAACTGAATCAATTCACTGCACCAAATGACATGTATATTTTGTTTAACTGCGCATCCCGTTAATATGGAAATTGTCGAGCATGTGTTTCAACACTTATTAATAAATCAGGAATCACTGTTGGCAAAAAAAAAAAATTAGAATTTTCTTTACTCATATTCATGTGAGGGTAATGGGCCGGTGAAACTGCTAAAAATGTGCATGTCAATTGAATTTTAAGTGAAGAATATGAATAGTTTTCACAGCAATGGAATAACACTTGAGTCTTAACAGTAAGTAAACAATAAAGCTGGCAATAGGTGGAGACAAAAAAAATATTGGTGTATGCAGAAAAGGTCAATGAATATGATTTCATGAATAAATATAGCAAGTAAGTATCATCACTCACTGTAGATTGCAAAAGTAATACATAGCAAAAAAAAAAGTGGCACTGCTCTTAATATGTAAAGACAGCTTAACATGGCAGCACTATGGCTACTTTATTACATCAACCCTCGACAGCACCGCACTTATTCCAGACACAGCTAGTCAAATGTCAGCAGTGTTGGAAGAGGGACTCTCTATTTTTCCCCTCAAACACCGCTGAGACGGGAGAAAGATTGAAAGCGTTTGAAAGGGCCAGTTTTCGTACGTCCTTTGCAAACAACAACACTACAACTGTGAGAACATCTCTGGCTTCAGTGTGATTACCGTTCGCCTAGGACGCTGTAAAAACAAGACGATCAGTGTCGCTGCGGAATCAGCATAAAGGGACGACAGACGGATGACAGCCCTCAGCCGTCTTCGGTTCCCACTTATCATCATCCTTGGGTTTGAAACCAAACAAAAGGGACAAGAAAAAGAGATGGATGGAGTTCAAGGATGTGTGACAGATGGACAGTAGAGATGCGAGGCTAGCCCCTAGCACGTCGTAATTAAGTTGCGTAATTGCACAGATAATGATTCAGTCTGCCTTCAAGTCAAAACACTCCATGACACACAGCAAAGGAAGACTTTGTCATCTGCCTGCCTTACGCAACCAGTCATTCAGCCAAAAAAAAAAAATTAATGATAATAATGAACCAATGAATAAAGATTCTACCAAAGTGGGGGCAGGTTTCCTGGCCGGTGGTTGATAAAAGTCCCCATGGTTACTATTGTGGCTTTTCACCAGAGAAATCCACCCACAGTGCTCTGAAAGTTTATACCTCTGCCTGAAACTCGCGGACAGTAATAGAGACCATAGGCCATTGTTTAAAAAAGAAAAGCCTAATAAAACTTCTTGAGAGTTGTTAAGGAGTGTAAAACCTTCATGAACACTTTCCTTACAAGACGAAAAAACGGGCCACTACAGTACAAGGCTGACAACTTCACAACAAAGTCATAATGGTTAGAATGTGTGGAGCAGAGTTTGTTAAGAATGTTACAGACCGATAAACCGTTCAGTGACTTTGTTAATTTCTGACTCAAGTCTGATTCCTCAGATGCCAAAGCAGGCAGGTGCAATCTGTAAAGGCAGGAGATGCAGTAAATCTTTGTCTGGAGTTGTAGGTTAATAAACAGGCAGAGTGTCGCGTTTGAAAAATCTGAACTCATGAGATTGTTATCGATAATGTCAGAGAAGAAATGTGTGCAGTGGAGAATAATGTGGCGAGGTCATTAGCACACTGGCTGCATCAAGCCCAGAGGCTCCAGAGTGACTGTGGATCCATCAAAGTCAAATCCTCCATCAAAGATAACCTGGCAATGAACTCTTCAAATCTGCATCTGAAGTTGTTTGTATACGGTAATATTCTGGTCAAAAAGAGATGATGGAGGTGGAACGTCCCTAAAGAGGGAAAACTGACTGTAGCCACTGTCCTTGGTGAAGTCTACTGTTTTCCCATGTGCTGCAACAACTGCGGCTGCGCTCAGTTTCTGGCCTCAGCTTTATGATGGAGGTAAGAACTTCTGCTCAAAAGCATTTGGCTGTGAGCACCACATCAAATGTGGGTTAAGACACACAGCTCATTTCATTCAGTTTGCCTTCACATAGAAGCTCATACACGTCGAGTAAATGGACATTTTGAAAGAGACAATAACAGGCAATGCAGCCTTTAGCTGATGTACAGAGCCTGGAAAATGTCCAGAGTATGGCTTCTAGTGTGTGTGCTGCTTATGCTTTGTATACTGTTTACTAATTTTATTAATTCATTTTTCTGATTTTTTGTATGTATGTGTGTAGGATGTTTGGGATGTTTGTTGTTAACAGCATTATACCATGTCTCATTTGCAAGCACACCTGTCGTGGTGCCAAACTCTTCTTGTCACCGCAGGTGTAAAATCTTTCTATTCTCTAATGCCCACCAGTCATCAATCAAACTGAAAATGATTGCTGGACAATTTGTTCACTCATCAGCCCAGTTTCTGTGGCCGTCTCTGCCAAATACATTTTTGTTGTGAGTCATGTCACACTTCATCTTTCTGCAGGACATAAAACTAAATTTGAGTTTGTAAAACTCAATTAACATTATGTCACAGTAACTTTTACAAGTTTTACTTGACTATTGAACAGTCAGCAGACTAATTAATGTGATACATATAGGTGATGTAAAAAATATATTGAGGAATACTCCCCTTACTGTTTGTTGAAGGAGTACATGTGTGTTTTCCCTAATAATGTAACCTTCATTTATTTGAATCCAAAAAGTAGGTTTTCAATCATTTCTAGTTCATTAGTCTTATTGATATTATATATAATTTAAACTGGTTTAAACCTGAGAAAAACTGATATGAGCACCTTTATAATAAAGTTCTCCTCAGCTTTAAAAACTGCTCGGTCTGTTTAGACATCAGAAATTAGGGTCAAATTGATGTTTTAACAGACAACATTGGTCCAGCACAGTGATTGCATCAGCATCGCTGTTGATGTGTTTTCAACCGTTTGTTGGGGGAAAAAGAAAAAAACAGAGGCTGCCTGCACTGAATTTTGTAACACTTCTTATTCGCACACATGCTCCTAAATGCATTTTACAGTTCACACACATCTATTTTTAGTCTCGAGCTGTTGAGCCGGTGCTCTCCAGTCTTGGCTTTCTTAGCATCCTGTAGCTTGTGCGCTGTTTGAAGCAGAATGTATGCAGTGAACTGTTGGAACACTATTCTTTCATAAATGTGGTCTAACAAGCACTAAATCCGAGATCAGTGACAATGGCAATATATCGTCTGTCTCTGTAAAAGACACAGAGACTCCCCAGGCGACACAGTTGTTGCCTGGGCTTCAGACTTGAGCATGTATCAGGATAAAAAAAAAAGACTGAAATTTCTGTCTCTCATCTTGACACTCATGTGTTTGCTGTGTACTGGAGGTAGACAGACAGCATTCAGCACAAGGTTTTCACATTCAGGTACAGATAGACAACTTCATTGATCCATAGAAGAGCAATTCATTTGCACTCTATAGTATATCTTTAAAATTCAAAAGCAAGGCCATGAAATGAATTATTTGTCGTCAATACCTGACAATTGACTCATAGAGCCGAGAGTCGAACTCTCCTCCTAGATACTTGCATGTGCCCAGCGCATTCGAACATCCCTGCAATGGGGGCACTTACCGGTAAGTTTGGTTTGTTGCCATTGTGCCTTAAATCAATGAGATTTGGTTTTCTTAAAGTGCTTCTGCGCTCAATCATGGATGAGGAGTTTTGCATTCTCCACAGCCTTATCAGCTTCGTAAACAAACTGCAAGGGGCCTAATTTGCTATTAGCAAGGGAGACAATCACATTTCCATTACAGGGGATGTAAGCTCACTTAGTTCCTTAGCATTTTTGATTTGGGAATGGGTCTTACAGCAGATGCGCTCCCGATTAAAGACCTCACAAAGCTGGTCAGCTCAACGGTGCAAATTGTGCCCACAGATGGCATCATCTGTGACCAGCAGCCGTCCTTATGTTCAACCTTTCAAATAAGGCCATGACACAATCCTGAGCTATCACAACGTCATTCAGATGTACAAGAGACCCTCCGAGCACAGAAACATTTTCAGAGAACTCTGAAGAGACCTTTCGAAGGAAGAAAAAAAATGAGTTGAAAATGTTCAGCAAATCAGAATCATCCGCCCCATTTACACTGATGGATTGTTTTGTCTCCTTTGCACATTGATTAATGGAGGCCATTGTTTTATTCCCTTGCCAGGCTGCTCTAAGATTGTCACTGCTGTATTGCCTTTCTATCTGTTCCCACTGCTTGACTTTAGCGTATACTTCCTTACTTCATGTCACACTCGTCTGGAGTCAACCCTTTTCTCCAGAGAATCTTTAGTATAACAGGTCTGTTTATCTTTATCAATAACAGATTTATTCTCCTTTATTAACCAAAGCTTATTTCCATAAGTAACAACCTTTTAAGTTTGAATAACTGAGTTCAGATAGTTCATTAATGGCATCACAAGCATCAAAAGACTATTGCAAGTCTGTACGACTCATTCCTTTAAACCGATTCTTCACTGTTCTCTTCACACACTCAAGGCTCCTGAAAGCATAAGATGTAGGCTAAGTGCTGCTCACCGAACCACAACAAAGGTCAATCACAGACTTATTGTACAGTATGTTGTGTCACAAGTAATATACTGTTCATAAGTCTTCAAAGTCAAAGTTAAAATCCCTAATTATTAAAATTTAGAGACCTCCAGGCAGATTGTGCCTATACAGTAGCTTATCCGTTATGTCAGCAATCAGTTGTGCCACTGCCAAAGGATTTTGATGTATCTAGAGACAATCTCGAAACTACCTGCCTGGAATTGATGAGGGGAAGTAGTAAGGGTGGACTGTAGGCCTGGGACGATAATACATTTTGCTGGACGATATATTGTCCCACAAATTATTGACGATAAACGATATTATTGACACATTTTTTGAGAACAAATTAACCACTAATATAATAATAATATTTCATAATAATGCAAGTAGACCCTTTTAAATGCAATAAACTTTTATTTCTCATGAGTATTTTCTTTTTAACAATTGTAATTGGAATGACAAGAACTTATATAGCTACTATCCTAAATAAATAAAATAAACAAAAAATAATAAACAGTGCAGTGCAGCTCTTCTGTCCAATAACGTTATACACCTGAAGCTCCACTTTTCATTCAAACAAACTAATGTGACTTCCACAGATGTAAGATTTCATCAATGAGACTAGCATTTATCTCCTATAAAGTATCAAACCAGCCGGAGGTAAACCTCTAAAAACCTGCTGATAAGTTTTCTTAGTCGTTTTCTCCCCCAATGACGGAGGTTGACCGGCCCGTGAGCTGCTGCAGACGGCTGCAGACTGTGGGAAGCCCCGCTCCTCCTGCTCGCTGCTACCACATTAGCTCCAAAAACGTCGGAGGAAATCTCCTAAACAGGCGACATGTGGATAAACTGACCACAGACTGGGGATCTAAACTGTGACTTTCTCGCATGAAAAAATATTAAAACTTTAAAAAGTGACGTGTCAACAGCGCTACAGCGAGAATTACGTAAAATAGCTTTTAGCTGCTTAGCAGCTAGCGCTGCCGGTTGCTGCCAAATGCATTCTGGGAAACAAAGATCCTGGATGACTGAAAAGAGGGTTCACTCCTTTCATTCTGCAAAACAAACGGCCCAGGTGCTGAGACCGATGCACAGAGTGAAGCCTCTTGTCATCCAGCCTGGTTGGAGGAAAACAAATATGTGCGCATGCACATGGCGATTTATCGAGGCCGGAAAAACTATCGAGTTCATTTTCATTTATCGTGCGATTAATTGATTTATTGATTATCGTCCCAGGCCTAGTGGACTGTGAGCATTTCAAGCCAAGGTTCAAAGTACACATCTTCTGGTCATGTCCCGTTTTGCAAATATTCTGAGAAAAGGTACAGAAAGAAATCAGTCATATTTTAAGATGTGCTGTTCAACTAAATACAGACTGTATGCTACTGGGAAGGACCACAGACACACCCCACAAGGAAAATTAAACTAATTAAACTATTTGCTTAGGGTGCTGCGTATAACTGCTCTAAAACAACTCACCAGACACTGGCTTCAGAAAACCTCGCCCATAATAGAAAAATGGAGGGACACCATTCAACACACATCAAATGGAGTAGCCTAAAATGAGGGGTAATCTCAGACTATGAGCTAAAATGGGCCAAGTGGTCAACCTACTACAATTCATTTAATCATAATGTGGTTGTCATAGCTGTGGTTATCCTATTTTTTGTTGTATTTTCTTTTCTTTTTATTATTACTTTTATTTATTCCCTTTTTTTATTGCGTGTTTGTCTATGTTGTTGTTGCTGTTATGTGTTTACTTTTCTTTTTTTTCTTCCATGTGTATGATGTTATTACTGTTATGTTGTCCATGTTGCTGTTATGTGATTTATTTTTCATGTGTACGTACAAACACTTCAAAAATAAAGTAAGAACAAAAAACAAAGTTCACATCTTCTCCCAGTGTGTTACAGATCCCCTGGTTGACAAAAGCTTATCTCAGCATCATGTGTTGTTAAGCGCTGGTAAAGTCAAAATGAGCAGCCAGTTCCTCATCCTAATCCGACTCACAAATTTCAGTAAAAGTAAGTAGACAGGTTTCTTTCATGTTTGAATTCAGCCTACCTTTCCAATTCATCTAAATTGTTGCAAATAGACTGCTGTGGCTTAAATCCAGCTCACAATGTTGACAACAAGCCTTTTTATCCAAGGTGCAAAGCCTCACTAGGATACATGCTGGTAGCATTTGTTGAAAACTGAAGGGGCAGGAAAAGCTCATGACTGATAAGTGATTCTCCCTGGGATAATGCCACAGTTTTGGTCCACACCAAAAATTCAACAACAAAAAAATAGTGGGTGAAGACTCTTTTTCCATGTAGGATGGATGTTAAAGAGAATTAAAAACACAATGAAAGTTATTTAACAGGATTGGTAAACTACAGGAGTCGCACACTGTGAGGCACCACATGCCAGGTCTTTCTCTCTCCCTTCCACTCCAATAACTGTCTCAATGTTTGTCTCTTACTTGGCTGCCTGTAGAAGATTTGGATTTTTGTTTTCACCTATTTCATTTAGAGGTATCATCCCTGTCAAGACATAAGACTTTAATCAGTGTCCTTAACATTAAAACTCCGGAAGGATTTTATTGGATATGTTCCAATACGAGTTGTTTTTGTAGACTTTAATACTAATGTATTGGTATTTAGATTTCCCACACTTTTATGTTTAACAAAAACATATTTCATCAACTTTAGACATACATTATAAGCTATGAATAAAATGCTAGGGCATACAGTATTTATAAGGTCTAGTTTTCATTAGATAACATCTAAAGCCATGAGAACCAAAGTTCAACGAGTCTATTTTGCATATTACACAGTAGTCATCTTTCAATTGCATCTTTCACTCACAGTTGAGTTTGCCCACAGACTTCATTTAGTACTCTTTGTGGATACAAACAGTGGGCAATGGGCTGCAACATGAGTGAGTGCTGACATGGGGTTATACTAATGATGCAATGCCTGAGGCATACTGACAGGTCTGCTGGAGGGGCCAGGCCCGAACTCCAGGCTGCTGATGCTTACTGCTGACAGATATTGACTTCTGAAGCAAGACCTTGTGTGGTTGTGTTGGTGATTACCATGTACTGCTTGTTGACATGTGGAGAGCGGGCATATTCAGAGGTTTGAGGCTCAGCAGCATGACACGGGAAGCCTTACAGAGTAAATGTGTCTTGGTTAGAAGCAGGTCCCTTTCACTTTCAATTGGATTTTTCAAGCATTGATGTGCCATGTCTGAATGATATGTTCTCACTTCTCTAGTTTTCTTCTATACAGTAGTTTCTGTATTTGTTCCTGCTTTTTTAATTGTTTAATTGTTTAATTGCTCAACTACCTCTTTACCTGAAACACTTCAGCAGTGTAGCTTTCCATTCTCTTTTTATCCCATGTATAACAACTCACCTCTTATGGTAATTTCATAATTACTAAACTCTTCCCTGTACCATTATTAGATAACATACTGAAAAGGAGCAACCCTGTCTTCTTAAATTATGTAAATAAACAACTAGCTAACTAACACATTAATGCTTAAACAATTAAATGACAAGACCACATTCAAATGGAGCTGTTATTGAATTGAATTCACAGTTTGCCTTTCACTCACCAACTGACATACACACCTATATGACAGCAAGAAGCTACTGTGTAAGGTAGCCTACCAGTCTGGTTGAGAAGATTGCTCAAAGACACTGACATATCATACTGTACACCAAACAAATCTGTAAAATATTCTCTCAAGGTCACCACCAGCGTTCTGTCTGGTCACAGAGAACAGAGATAAACACAGCACTTTTTAATAAAATAATATTAAAAAGCCACTATTTTCTGCTGGCCCTGACAAATATACAGCTGGATCACTAAATAAGTCTAAGCCTGGCTCAGAAAGCCATTCAAGCCAAGCTGCATAATTTGTTATTGTAACGGTTTGACAATCTAAAGCCAGGGTGTCAGTCAGAGACGCATCTGACAAAGAAGTGAAGTTAATAGCAGAGTCAAATCCCCAGAAGAGATTCCTGAACTCGCACCATAAATTTCACGAGGCCAGCATATCAACCAACTCACAAAATACTTGCAATCATTCAATGTATATTCAAGTAATGCACAAAATATGCAAACAAGATCCCATCTCAGATATTTCGATCAAGCTGTTAGTTCACAACAGGCAATTTTATTTCCAGAAAGCAATTCGGCCTGTTCACATCATCCGCTGAAGAGTATTATGTTCAACCACCTACAATCTCCACAGGAGAATTTCCACAAAGCCTTAACCCGCTCCAGGAGGTGGCCAGATGGAGCAAGAGTTTAATATTTCATATTGAGGCCATGATGCACAAACACGTGGAAATGCTACTATAAGTTAAGAGACAGGAATAAGATAGCAGATTGATAATGTGCAGTGTAAAAACATTTCTCTCCACTTTAACTACCCCCTCAATCACATCACCCTGCATGAAACTAAAGCAATCAAACACGATCTCGCATTTCTCACCTAAAAAAATAATACAGTCCACTATCTATACCAAACAAGTATTTGCAGCTCATTTTGTCTTACCTGTCCGCCCTGGTATGTTGAATATTCCGGGAAGTTTATAAATTAAGACAAAGGCAGCCAAAGTTCCAGGTGTAGGCCCAACAGGGTGAAGACAGCGTCCACGCAGTCTGCACCAGACCTGCAAGAAAGCACCGTGAGTAAGTGAACTGAAAGGCGCGTGTGTAGCTGAATGAATGAATGAATGAATGAATGAATGAATGCCTTAGCCGAAAACATTAATGGGCCTGATTTGCTGATTCCCCCACCCACCCCTCCTCCATGTTGTGGAAATGGCAGCTAGCCAACTGCTGCACTTCAAAGCTATTTACTTTCCTTACATGCTCATATTTCTATTAAACAGTTAGTCTAGGACGGTTTACAAACATTAGCCTTCACTTGAATCAGCGCGACTCACCTCTTCCATCTGAATTATGCCACTAGTCCGTCTGTTACAATAAACGAATCTCTCCAAATCCAAACGAACATCAGCTCCGCGTGGCTTCAAAACTTTTCTCCCGACCGTCATCCATGGTGGTTTGTTTCCTATGAAAGTTAAACGTGACAATGATGTGTGTACACCTATGGTTAGATTTTAATAAGAGAAATCGCTAAATGCCGATAAAAAGAAAGGAGGGGCAGGTGTGCAACCCAAGCTACTGTAGCTTCCTGTTTGCATTCCCCTGAGCATGATGGGAAATCTAAGATAGCCTAACCTGCAGCTGAAATCCTTGTTTTTCAAAAAGAAACCATTCTGATATTTGCCTCTCCATTCATATCTTCTGCATCTTGGAAACTTTTGACAAGGTGAATATTATTCTGAAAGTAATGGAAATGAAGAAACCAATCTTCTGTTATCATAATTGACTGAGGCCTATCATGAAATCAGGTTATTTTATAAACAAGTGTAACAAGTCGTTAACCAGAAGGCACAGCGTCACATATTTCATTTAACTGCGCTGTGTTTTATCTGCCTATTATAATTTATTATAAATAACTCATCTAGGCCTACAATAAAGCTGGATTTACAGGAAACGGGCATCTTGCTGCTCTTTATTTAATTCCAAAGGTGAAGTAAGACCTCATGTTAATGACATCCTCCCTACAGTAGGCTATAGCCTATAGAATAGCCTTGGGACCTCTCAACATTGTCACCTACTTCATCATGACACCTTTGGAAAATAAATGGCTTACAGTACCTCCTCATCTCACCAAAGTGACTATTTAATGTCAGTTCGTCTTTTTTTCTCAGTTTAGTCCAGGGGAGTTGTCATAGGCTATAGGGCTGCAACTATAAGAATTATTTCCAGTATTAATTATCTATTAACCTTTTCAAGACATACCAAGTAATTTTAGTTAGTCTAATGTTAAGGCAGCTGGGGTCACCACAGGGAATAAGCTTGACACATTACTGAATGTGCCAAGCAAAAGACTAAAGAAAAAAAAAAGCTTTTTAGAGAAGTGACTTTCATCACTTGCACACAGTTGGCATACACACTTTCCCACCATCTGGAATAATTATTATAGCCTGCTCGGCTCTGTCATTTTACTGTTTGTTATAGTTAACACAGGAAAGGTGACTATTCAGTAGTACCAAAAATGTAGGTCTACCAAATGACTGTATGAAATATCATACGGTAGGCCTAGTTAAATCACAATAAGTGCTGTCATAGTTGTAGATATATCTACAGTATGTAGGCTACTGTTTGTATGTAACTGTAAACCGACAATATCTTTGTATTTATTTCATCTGTCAGATTTATCATACACCGCACTTTACAATTTCACCTGTAAAAAAGAAAAAAAAAGAAAAGAAAAGGCACACAATGTGAAATATGTAGGCTATCATATGATGAACCCTCCTGGGCTCACATGCTTCTCAAATGCATGCAGTGATAACAGGCAAGAGAAATTAATGGAAGTTTTATGCAAAGGGGCGATGAAAGATATCTTTTCAGAGACATACACAAAGGGTATTAAATGATAAGAGGTCAGATACTGAAGCCAAATATCATACCCAGCAAAGCTCTCTATAGGGAGTGAGTCTGTGATCTGAGCTCTACTCCCAGTTGATGCTAAATGACACTTGAGAACCAATACTGGGGTAGTGAACTGTGACAAAAGGTGCCCTATGTAACAGTTGTCATGAAAACTCTAAGCCTTGTTGCGGGGGTATTTGATTCTCTCAAACAGTTATACAGACCGTGAGTCAGCCATGAAAATGATTCTAAACATTTGAGCTTCAATTTAGGATAAAAAACAAACAAACATTTGAATTTTGTCATATTTTGTAATATAGCAGTTAAAAATCTCATTAACGTACACTGAACACCCCATGATAATAAAAATTTAAATACAACTGTAGAAACATTTGCAAATTTAATCAAAATATGTATGCTATCTATATAAGTATTCAGGCCATTTGCTGTGTGATAGCCTACTTAATAGATAGCTACTTAATAGATCATCTTTGCGTTGTTTCTGTACCTTGATTGGACCCTGACTGTGGTAAATTCAATTGACTGGATATTGGATATTTTGACCAAACTGAGTATTCACAGGAGAGTGGCCTTGGTAAGGAGGAAGCAAAGAACCCAAAAGTCTGGCTGATCTCCAGAGATCCTGTGTGGAGATGGGAGAAACTTCCAGAAGGACCACCAACACTGCGACCCTTGACCGATCTGGGCTCTCTGGTAGAGTGGCCAGATGGAAGTTTCTCCCTCAGAGAAAATAGCACCTGAAGGACTCTCACACTGTAAGAAACAAGATACACCAGTCTGGTGAAATCAAGATTGAACTGTTTGGCCTGAATTGTAAGCATCATGTCTGCAGGAAACCAGATATGATGGTTAGAACTTGCTGTCCCTGTGGAAGTTTTCCTATCTTTACACGTGATCTCTGTAGCTTGGCCAGAATGACCATCAGGTTCTTGGTCACATCTCTTACCAAGGCCTCCCTCCACTGACTGACTGTTTAGTTTGGCGGGGTGCCCAGCTCTAGGAAGAGTCAGACTTCTTCAAGACTTGTGGAGGTCACTGTGCTCTTGGGAAAAGACATTTGCAAAAGTTGTATCTTCACTTTGTCCTTATAAGTTACAAAGTACAGACTGATAAAGAAAAATATACTTTTTTTTCTTGTTGTTGTTGTTTTTTTTGCATAAGACAGCAAAATAACAAAATATGAAAAAATGGAAAGGACCTGAAGGCTTTCTGAATGCAATGTATGTACTGTAGTAAGGAGTGATGGTAAAGGTCAGCTGTGGCAGAGATTCAATTACTCTGCAGGAAAACCTATAAGGTGGAACCAATGTACAGTATGTGACTGCACTGCTCACTGTAGTTCACAGCATGATCTGACTTGAGTGGAGCAAGAGCTCCAAATTTAAGCAAAAAGAAAGAAAAAAAACCTCAGTTTTTCCTCCCAGTTCCCACTTCAGAGAGAATTTTGTGTCTAGCATCTCGGCTCACCTCAGGGATTACAGTAGTATGCAGTCAAAGTAAACAAGTGCACTGTAGCATCTTAGATCCCAGACAGACAGACATATTGCAGACAGGAAGGAAGGAAGAACGGTAGGTAGGCGGAGAGACAGACTGACAGAAAGATAGATAGATACTATATATGAGTAACCCAGTAGATATTTGCTGTCATAACATTGATTAATGCCGGTGTTTGTGTGTGACAAAGTAAGCACCTAAAACAAATGATAAAGGTCTTATATAAATCTATGTGAAAACGACTGTCTGCAACTGTCATGCTTACAATTTTGTATCTGAAACTCAACACAAAGTAAAGAAATGTTGAAGGGTAAATACAGGACTGTATGTGGGACACAGGCGGCAGATAGGGAGAAATAACAGATAATCGCCTAGCAGAAGAGACTGAGCAGACACATTTATCTTGAGTTCATAAATAAACACAAGTAGTGGCTGAAAAGAAATACGGAGCAAGGGTGTAGACCTCTCTGCACAACAGCGACAAAAATTACATTTCCAGCTCTCTGATTAGTCTTTAAATGTGAGAAATGAAGTGAGAGTGGTTTCTTGAGAAACGTGCAAGGCCTTTGTCATCATATCATCACTGCGTAGAATCCTGATCTGCATCATCACGTCTCACCAGTGTACCCTGATGTTATCGCTTACCACTGCTTGAGGACAATACACAACAGCGCAGATTAGCAGAGTTGGAAAAAAAAATTCCAATTAATCAGGAGTTTAGTGGGAAAGAGTTTCAATTTAATCTCCCAAGGGAGGAGGCTTCATGTACCTCATTGAAGCATGTCAGAGTTCAGGGTTTTAAGGGATTGTGGCACAGGCTTACCGCGTCTGGACAGGGACAGTTATTGAGTGCACTCGTCCTTGGGGTCGGACAAGGGCTTACGTGCTAGTGATGAGAGTGACAATGGCAGTTGTCCCTGATTGTGTCCTATAGAGTTTGGTTTTGCAAACAGAATGAAAGGAACTAAAGTGAGGAAAGGAAGAGCATGGAAAGACGGATTCAACTAATGCTGAAACGATTAGCAGTCATTGAATTCAGTTAGTGTTCTAAGGGATTAGTCAATTAATCAGATAGCCAGTAGACAGAAAATAAATGGGGGGAAAAATGAGATGTATTAATTAATCATTTAATTCATTTGTTCAAGCAAAAATGCCAAACAGGTCCTCAGGTTTTTGGCATCCTCAGGTGTGAGAATCTGCTTTTTCTGTTTCATCCCTTTTTCTGTCTTGGTCTGTTGTTTTGAGAAAAGAGGAGTGATCTATTGTGTTTATTATTCTGTCCTGTTAAGTCATGTGCACATTCTTGGCACTAAGTCGAATGTCCTCTCACATCCCTCTTCGGGTGGCTTGTGCTCATTGGTGTCAAGTCTGAGGCCACTGTTCTCAGCCAAAAAAAAAAGGTGGCTTCCCCCCAACTCACTGCCTTGGGAGCGAGTTGTCACCCCACATGAGGAATTTAAGTATCTCAAGATGGGGTTAGGGAGAGAAGTCTAAGTCATTTGACAAAAAGTATATACTCAATAGTTACTTTTCCTGGTAATTAATTACTTTTATCATGCAGTAACTCCATTACTAACTTTTTGGGGAAAGTAACCAGTAACTATAACTAATTACTTTTTAAAAGTAACATGCCCAACACTGCCCACCAGTGAGACTGATCAATAGTAACACCTTATTTTTGTCTCACAGTCAGCAAACAACTGCTCAGCTATAGCTACACTCGTGGCTGTGTTGATTAAAATACAAAACTCATGCATATTTCTGTCATTATATGTCTCCACTGCCTTATCCACTTTTGCTATGTGTCTATAAAGGACACAGAATGGGTTTTTGTTACTTGTTTTATCGATATTCTGCTCGTGTCAGTCCATCAGTTGAATTAATTCAGGGGTGATGAAAGGGCTCTCTCCATATGTTCACTTGTAGAGGCAAATGTAACCAAATATGGTTCAGATTGCACTCCTGCTGTTGATCGAAACAAATCAAAATGTGACATCAGGCACAGAGTCATATTTATCAGAACTGCCTCTTGCACTCGTTTTAATAACAAACTTTAAAGTGCTGTACCTGCCTGTGAAATGTCCTTCCAGTCATACAACATAGCCTGTAAATAAATGTGATTTCTTTCCAGAAAAGTATTGAAACAGAGAATGTGTGCTGATAAGATCATTCATCATTGTATATGGTGGGGCATATAGTGCACTGGCCCATTCTTTGCTGATGTCACCCATCAACCTGAAGAGGTCAGGCCCTCTCCTCTACCTCATCTCAGACTCTCCATTAGGTCGTACTCGGTGCAGACCTTCAGGCTCGGCCGCTAAGTCTGTAACGTCCACGCTTTTTCCTCCCACGTCAACTTGGAATTGATTATTTAAGTTCTACACATCGGCAATCAGAATTCTTCTTTGTACTGTTGTGCAGTTCTGTGTTTCACTTCATTGCCTGTCTTGTCCTTTGGCTTCAGTCTCTTTCTTTCACTGCTATAAGACTGGGAACTTTGACTTAGTTATTTCTAACTTGGTTGCACACGCAAAATTACTCATCAGTAAAAGTAATTGAAGCAAACTGTGTATTTCCTTCTATGTGATTTGCAACTCAGGCCAAAAACCTTAATTAAAACCTTAATTAACATTAATAATTAACATCTTTTCACATTTTCTTTTACACCATTGTAGTACTACTTAATCTCGTTTTCTTAACTATGCAGTCAAAAGATAAATGTCTCCTTACACCATCCAAACATTCATCGCCAGGACCAGATGGAGTATTGAGGGTCTGAGCTCATTCTTCTATGTATTGGACAGTCCTCAACAAGTCACCAGTCTAAAACAGGCCAAACGCATATAGACTATTCACACTGTTTTATATCCTGTGTGTCTTTGTTGCTCACAGTGGTCCAGCTCACATAAAGAATGCAGTACTGGAGGCTTGAACAGAGCTGTGGGTGAGAATTTTTTATCAGTATAAATGTATGCGATGCACACATGCCCATATTTTTCTCTTTGTGTGTGATTTCTGTGGCTGTTTGTTTGAAATCCTGAAGGGGGTTACTCCTGGGGGCTCTGCATTATCAGGTGTGGAATGTTTTTCTTTTTTGTTTTTTGCTGGCTCTGCAGAAGGCACAGTCATGATTGAGTAGTTTTCCTCGGATCAATAATCGTGGACTATGCAGTATCAAGGACAACAACAGATTCCTAGATCTCAGCCATCCTTCTCCGAGACCCGCAAGAAGCCTTTCATTGTGAAGACAGGGTCCCGTGGTTAAACAACAGACCCAATGCAGAGTCACGATTAAGCACTACACCCAGAGAGTGGAGGCAACAGTGGTAAAACAAGTTCTCATTAGTCACCCATTCGCTATTCCCTATCTTGCCTGGAGCTACTCTCACTGCACATGCTTCGAATATATTCACACCTCACATACACACCCATGCAGATGCTCAAACATGTTCAAATTCTAATTCAGAAATACATTTGAATTATATTTGATTTGATTTTAATGGCATTTTTTATGAGACTACTGGACATCTCCTGAATAATTACACAGAGCTGCATATTAATACTTATTTGCAATCTGCTTTGGTGTAGCTTATCTTCCTGACTAGCTAACCGGCTGGTTGGGATGGATTTTATGCAAGCAGCGTGGGAGGTTTACATATTATCAAACTGCCTCCGTGGCCTGCATTTCATCTGCTTGCTTGTTTATCTGTTTATCCCTTGCCATTACTGTAATTAGGTCTTTGTACTGGAAGTCAGAGCAGTCGTAACAAGAGCTCAGAACAGCATGTGAAGACAGAATGATGGTAAATAGGACAAAAGCAAAATGGACTATGTGTACGCCGCACTCTCTGAAGAGAAATAAGTCAGGGCCCTGGCAGCAGTGAATGCTGTAATTGCTCCCTTCAAAGAGCCCCTGCCTTGCCAGGACACAATGGAATGACCTTTTTGTGATTGCAAACCTCTATTAGTGGTGAACCACAGTGGTCAAAGCCATGGCCCTCTCCATACTGTCCCATGCTGTTGTCATTCTAATTATGTAATTCAAGTGCTTTCACAGCATCACTGTTCTCTCGTTTATTTTAAGAGGGCGAAATCTATGTTATTCCAATTGAAACAACACTTGGTTTTATTTTGTTTCTTGCTGTTCACACCTGTGTCCTTGTTTTTGGCGCAGACGAAAACACTCCCCGCCCATCAGCTCGGATATTCACCATCTGGCTTTTCTTTGAAAGAGTGGCAGTTTTTGACATGGTTGTTTGAATTGCTAATTTTCTGTGGAAGTCCTTCTGTGACGTCAGGATCCACAGGAAATGCATCTTTTTAGGCACAACTGCAACGCTTGCTGTGTGAATGTTTGCCACTATATGTCTGGAGTCAATATGTGAGTTATTGTCTGAGCTGTAATTTTAACTCTGTAAATTAATGAGCCATACACAAATTTACTTTGCTAATGAGGCTTAAAATACACTCGCTAAGTATAGCCTTTACACTGTATTATTTTTCGTGAGCCAAAGATATAGGATCTGAGCAAACTAATGCAAACTTGTAAGACATTTATCATTATTATTATCATCATGTTTCATAAAAGGTAGCACATGAAGACAGCGCTCCAGCAAGGCTGAGACAGTGTTACACATTCAGTCTCACCATCCACTTTCCCAGCCAGTGACAGCATTCAAGAGCCAATATGCTAAGAATGTTGAGCTATTAAGTTTGCCAGCATGCCTTGGACCACACTGAACACCAGATGTCACCTACAGAAAGTGCTAAATCAATGACATGGTGCAGTTAACTGAGGTGGACGTGGAGAAAAAAGTATTGTTTGCCCAAAACCAGAACTAACTTATCAAGACAGGCCGAGCAATATCTCACAAGAGGACCGTATGTCTCAATTCAGGTGCTACCTATCTCGAAGGCCACATTTCAAGACTGACTATGTCATAGCAAGTCAAGAGGTCTGTTCCAAAGGCTCATCCCTATAGCAGCTGAGAAATGCAGCCCTTCTTTTGCCAAAAGCTGAAGGGCACAAGCAGTGTTTTGTTCACAGGCCTCAGTGTTCCAAAATCTATTCTTCACTTTTCTACACACGGGAAGCCAATTCACACAGATTTAGTATACAGTGAAAATAATGTGCAGAATAGGAGGGATGTCAGGGTGTAGCAAGCAAAACTTCAGGATGCAGTCTGGATGGCTGGATGGAGGGATAGATGGGTGGATGGGGGGATGGATGGATGGATGGATGACAGTTAACGCAAGTTCTTGAGAATACTTCATGCATGTTCTAATGCAGGGGTGTCAAACTCATTTTATTTCAGGGGCCACATTCAGCGCAATTTGATCTCAAGTGGGCCGGACCATTGAAATAATTATAACCTATATATAATGAGAACTCTAAATATTTCCTTTGTTTTAGTGCAAATAAACCCTCCTTTTACAATTAATATGTTATTTTTATTATTATTATGAACAACGTGAAATTTCTTGAGAAAAATACTTGCAATTTCAACAATATTATGCCTCTTCTGGCATATGTAATTTTCACTCTTGCCAAATTCATCCCGCTGGTTGTGCTGGTTTTGGCCCTCAGGCTGTATGTCTGACATCCCTGTTTTAATGCAACATCTTCTGAAATGCATAGTTTTGATCTGGCAAGGTAAAATGGCTTATCTGTATTTTTACTTCTCTAGCTATACAAATACACATCACAGTGTCACTATTGCAAATAGTGAGTTCAGAACTACATAAACTGACAACCCGAAGCAATAATCCATTTACATGACTTAAGTACTTATTTTGGTTATGCAGAGAAAATTTCATGAAGTCAACTGGTGGCAGACAAATGCCAAGCAACAAGCTATAAACAGAGCTGCACAGATCCTGCGAGGAGACTAATTATAAACGTGTGTAAGCTTTTTGCTCCATAGGATTTATATAACTCGACAACCTTTTACCCGCAGACTGTGATCTTTCTCACATGATTAATATGAAGACAGCTGATGTTTATAAAAATGTAAAAATATTGACGCACTATACATCTGATCAACAGACAAACAGTATGGAACATTCTCTACCTGTCTGCCAATCATGCAGCCCATCAAACTGTCAGTCGGGCTGCCCCCTCACAGAGAAGTCCAGCTGGTGTTTCAGTCTGAGCCAGTGAATACCCGACTGTCCATATGCAATACATAAACATTTCAAAAAGATCGTCTCGGTGCCTGGATTTCAAGGTCAAATATATCATTAAAAGTCATAGAGGTTCCAGTAGTTGCAGCTCAGTAAAGGGGGATGGTGTATCATTTCGGACACAGAGTTTCTATGCCCTGTTCTGTATGCCAGTATCATAATGCACACAGTATGGCAGCCGAGCATGTTAAGTATTGCATGAATAGACAGAAGAACTGAGTCCAATTGGCAGGTTTCCCCTTTACAGACAATCAAGGCTGTGCACAAAGCCAAAGAGTAAAAGCACAGTGGCACTGTGGTGTGATAGTTTATCTCTGGGCATTTTCTACATTTGGAAGCAGCAGAGGCTGCTGCTAGAAAACTTTTTTTTTTTTTTTTTACTTTTACAGATACATTCCTCATTAACACTCACTCATTCTTGCTGTTCTTCTCTCTTTTGCATGCAACTTCTTGTTAGAAAACCCACAAGACAAGATAACACAACAGATGGAGTGATAACCCTAACTACACAAATTAGTTGTTCCATGTGGTGTAAAATTATTAAATTAAATCAAATTAAATCACCCATGACTTGATTAGAAGTTTCTTCTTTCTCTGTCGTAGAAAATATAGTAACTGCCCATTGTCAGCAACTTTGCTATGTTAGATGCCTGCATTGGCAGTTTATATGTAACTCATATAAAACTCTGCCAGTAGCTTGAATAACGTGTTAATAACAGCGTGTGATGTTTGGGTTATTGACTTGAATTACAAGCTGTCACCATGTTACACAGAAAAACCTTAGCACTAAAACAACCTGACACACTGGTCAGCTAACACTACTCCTAGCACTCACAAAAACCGTTAGTCTATTAGCCAGAGCTTCACAACAGTAAAATCTGAGAGTGTTCTCTCATAAAAACAGCAACCCCATAGTTCCTCCGTACAAAGAGCTGAATGCAACCCATACACTACAATTTATTGTCAAGACACGTCCAACAAATCCCCCAGAGCAACATGTTTACATTCAAGTGACGAGGAAGGAGCAAAGGACTTACTGTAGGAAATGTTATACAGTATAACCTAGAGAGGAGGCTTGGGTGGTGCATTTATTGCTGCAACAACACTGACAATGAACTAACCTTAAAGACTCATTTTAACCCAAACCACAGTCCTTCCTTTAACACAAAGAAATAGTTTACCAAATAATTTACCAAACTTGTTTTAATATTCAGGGCTTTGACAACATCTGTTTAATCTGAGTCAAGACATTTGTGAGTCATCTGTCAGGTCTTTCTTTTAATGTCCTGAATTGAAAATTAAGTCATCTAGAGACCATTGGCACATACTTTAAAACTCAATGAATGAGAAAACCTTAGCATCTTCATTCAAGTGCAGAAACAAAGCATAACTTGCACAGGGCAGTTGATTGAGGATTGGTAGATTCCCAGCAGGAGTGCAATATGCCCTGTGAAACTCAATCAGTCCAGTCAGCCCAGATCAGATCAGCCAAGCTCAACCAGACAGAAAGTGTGTGTGTGTGTGTGTGTGTCACACAGTCTCTCTTTTGTGCTGGAAAGGATGTTTTTTGAGTCTTCCACATTTACAATGTTTCATTCTGTAGATTTAATCTACAACACCTCCCTAGTTCCACTTCCCAAAACTGTTGCATGTGTGGACATAATAGGAGACCCTGCCATATTCAAATCCAGAAAGCATAATGTTCCAGAGTCAGGGAGAACATAAATCTCAGGAAAAGGTTGAATATTACAAATAATGATCCACATCAAAATCAACCAGGAACTACTTACAGGAACAAGAAATTAAGGTCTTGCATTGGCCTTCACACAGTCCCCAGACTTTAATATTACTGAAATTCTGCTGTTATATTTCAAACGTGCAGTGAATAAAAAAGACCTATGAATATTTTCTGCAAGGAAAAGTGTAGAGAAAAAATCTTGAAGCAACAACGAAAAAGGTGGCGACGAGAGAAAGGCTGTGGTTTCTGACATAGCAGGTGTTTGAAGCAGTGTGCTGTGCTCAGTAATTGTTCACTGCAGAGGTTGAATTACCTCCCTTTCATTCGGAAAATGTACAAAATCAACAAATCACACCATTAGTCCAAAGAGGCGACACTTTTATATGAATAGATATTTCATTTACCGAGCTCCTGTCTACCTGTATATGTATTGTGTCAGTATTCTTTGTATGTCTTCCTTTTTGTCACCGCTGCTTATGTGTACTCAGTGCATTGCACATCAGTGGATTTACTCCAAATAGCACGGCTCCCCCCTACTGCCAGTCACCCCCTCTATTTTCTGCATGTTACGTGAGAAGCATTGATGTAACATCCCCAGACACTTCCCTTGGTTTCTTATTCAGGAGGTATAAGGTCTCTAAGTAGCCATCTATCAGAAAATCAGTGCCCCAAAACCAGTTCTAATTGTGCTCAGACTCTCTGGTGGCCACTGCCAATGCTGCATCAGATTAAGTGTGTATGACCAACCCATTAAATTCCAATCCATTATTTTGTGAGCTCCGTATAGCCCCAGTGAACGTGAGTGTTGTTTGTTTTCAACCCCTCACCTCTACTTTGTGTCTTCCTCTCCTTTGCTTTCTCACTAACTTTGTTAGTCTCCCCATTCTAACTTTTTCTGTATCCTCAGCTTTGAGCTTGGATACATGAAAGCAGGGCAGCTAGCCAGTCCCAGCCATGCTGTAGGACATGCTTGTTTGTCATGGATGCCTCTCAATGGACAAAGAGAAGGCAGCAGACAGTGTTGCTCTGGGCAACACAGCCCTCCTTGGGCATGGTGACTTGAGTCACTGGGTACATCTGTCTTTATGTCTGTCATAAGTGCTTTCAAGTGCTATTAGAGATGCCCATGGTTACATTGGCAGATTAATCAGGCGTACGTATTAAACTGCATTATGGTCATTATAACACACTGCAAGCAGGAATCTGGACACCAAGGTTGTTGGACCTTGATTTAGTTTGAATCAAAGCTGCTGCTGCTGCTGCTGAACAAAATTCAAAATTCTAATACTAACATTAATTTGATATATAGAATATTGGCAAGAATTGATATTAACCTTATGTTAGTTTTAAGATGTGTTGTTTAGTAACCAGAGCCAAAGCAAAACAAAATTAAAGGAAGTTATATGAATTTGTTTTAAAATTTTTCATTTTTCATTTTCCCTGTAATGTTTTTTTTGTTAGTTTTGTATTGGGGTTTGTTTTTTTTTACTCTTTTTACGTCCTTTACAGTCTGATTTCTCCTTCATTCTTCGTGTTACAATATAGAGGAGAAAAGAAGACTGTCACGGCAGCTTATCCCTCCTATAGATTAGCTTCTCAAGGTCATATAGCTCAAGAGACTAAAACATATTACACGTTCAGCCGAGCCAGCAACAGAGGTATCCCTTTGTTCTCTTTATTTATTTTTTGCCAATATTTCCTCAAACTTAATCCTTAGTTTGGTCCCACAGCTCATGAGAAAACTTTTAGTTATCTAGTGTACACTCAACATGTCTTAGTCTTAGCCTGTTTGCTGGAAATGGGTGCCTGTAAAGGGTCAATAAAAACCGATAGGGAACAACTGCACAGTCTTAGCATAGAAAAAGCTCCTATGGGTTGAATCTATGTAGGTTGTGCAGTTGCCTATAAGCAAGTGCTGTACATTACACACTTTAATTACACAGACATGTATTTAATATTAATATTGCTTAATGGAACTTTAATTACACCGTTCCTCTACCAGTCATTCCTAATGTGCATTAGGCTGTAGCTGCGCTTTCCTCACACTCTCTTCCAATACTTAAATGTTTTATTTTGTCTTTCATTCTTTCTTCACCAATATTTCACATCCCACTTTGCATTTCATAGTTTTTCCATCTCCTGATTAAACATTGAGTAAAACATGATACATAGTTTATGCATCTTTGAATGGTATGATGTCAATAGAGAGTGTTTTACACATTGGACCATTATGAGTCACCAGCTTCAGTGGCATTGATTCTTTAAGTCTACAGAACTTTCTGGTCCTTTAATCTTGTGACCACGAAGACTTATTGCATGACCGTTGAGTCACCCCTTATGCTTAGAAGCATCTTCATTCATGGCACTTCTTCATTGTGTTTCTCCTCTCAGTCTCCTAGCTTTCTCCTTACCAGATGAAAGTTTAAAAAAGAAAGTTAGTCTAGTGTGGCTGTTTGACACCAATCTGTTTCTCCACATGTTAGAAAAAAACTGCACGACCAGCACATTTTTACTTGTCACAAGCTTGCTGACTCTTTAAAATGTAAATCAAAGTCTTTATTTGGGACGGTAAGGAAATGAATGAAGAGACAGAAAATGCGCACAGAGTACTGGCATTCTTCTAAAGTTTGAAAAATCTCTGGGTTAAGGTGCTTTTAGGTATAAAAATATCCCCTAGGAAAGAAATCCCCTAGATACCCTTTAGCCAAAAACACAAATGATAAGGTATTTGCATGTAGCTATCCATTTCCAAGTCTGCTGTTGGACCTCTAAGTGCTCTTATGCAGTCTTTCCAGCAGGTGCTTTGCCCGCACTGGCATAGCCTCTCACTCAATATTTCCTGGAAAGATGAATGCATAGCAGGTGCCCACACAAACCTCTCCTAACCCATCTCATTGGAGAGCAAAAGTTACTTCACTCCAAGGTACTTCCACATCACTGGTGTGCTCAGTCGATGTTGCAGAGTGCTTTTCGTTGTTGCAACATGGGTAATTACATTTTTTTTGCACTAATACAGCGTAATTACACGAAATACTACCACAATTAGAAACGCATAATTATGTTCTGCTAATTATCTAATACAATGAAAATTAAGAGCTACCTAGTTATTTGTCAGAATTCAATTTCGAAAAAATATGTAGAAAGAAAAATGGATATGGGCTAAATTTACTGGGTATGCATATGGTAATCCTTTGTAAGCAACGTGGCCTCTGTGCCATTTGTAATTTTGGTGTGTGTGTTGGAGTGGCAAAAATAAAGTGACAGAGAAAACCGCAGCCTTCACTTCATTTCAAGTACAGGGCACTGTATAAGGCATCTGTGTGGACAAATACACGCACGCTTTGTTGCTTGTAAATGGCTTGATGCGCCTGAGAGTAAACGCTAAACTATAACAATTTGTTTGCTCAGCTATATTCAGTGAATATATTACACAAAGATGAGAATGCAAATCTGGAGTCAGTGGAAAAAAGCATTCATGCTGACCTATTGCACTTGAGAATGCAAACAGGCGAGGCATTTTCTGAAGTGCTGCATGGTCAACATCACAAGAAGGGATGTCAGGAATAACGCAGTGAGTCCTGTGATTCTTGATTAACCTGTCGTAAAATACATAAGCATGCAGGCCCAGGTTGTGCTGTAAACAGAAGAAACCCTTTTACCAAAGGTGGGCACTCAGTCCTTCCAAAGCCATTCCTCAGCATTATCGATTCATTCCCTGCTTGGTGAACTGAATTACATTCGATCCAATTTGGTTTCCCACCTTTTCTCCTCTGCAGGACAGCGGACTTATTTGCATGAAGTTGCAACTGAGGTGTAGTAGGCAGAGACAGGAGAACAAAGGGGAGGTTAGACTGGGCTGCAGAGCCACAAAATGGAATCATGAATATATTGCTGCCAATTTGTTTGTTTTTTTGTTTTTTTATCATCTTGGCAACTAAAATAAAAATAAGTTGTGTTTCAATTTGTATTATTTTTCTGGGGTACAAACTGTGAAAATATGAAATTGCGGCATAACAGGAGTTAGTGTTTCAGCCATTGCAGCTGTATGCCATATTATCAGTACTGCAAGAAACCCTGGTTTCAAACATTAATGGCTATCTACTGTATAACAGAGGGTTGTCTTGGTAACCTTTAAATTAGACACATTCCTGTGTGGGGAAAGAAAGCTCTGCGGCATCCAGTTTCTCAGTCAAACAGGTCACACATGTAACCAAATCCTAAATCACACTTCAGTTGTGATGCAGCCCAACTGTATTTTAATGATGTGTGTGGACACTTCTGACACATTTGCCTCTTTTCAGTAGAACACATCTGGTAAAGCCAGGGGCTGCTGACAGGACAGCAGGCTTATTAATGATTACCTTCAGCAGGTGTCCCATCGTACTGTATCCTCTGACCTTTCCCTCTGAAGAAAACAGTCGATGGACTGCAGCAGCGCCCAGTCAGATGCCCTTCCTCCTCCTCCTTCTGCCCCATCAACCATGGTAGAAAGCCAAATGGGCTCAGCTGAAGAAGGAATGAAATGAGTGTCACTTTCAAAGCCTTCTTCATTTTAGTATAAGTATCGAAAGTTGACTGTTTGTCTTGTTGAAGTCCATCATTACTTCATGGAAAAAGCAAAGTGTTGAGGATGTAGCTACTTCCCAGAGGGCTTTGTTTTTTGTTTTTCTTTTACTTCCTTTACTCACTTATTTTTTCTTTTTTTTTAACTATCCCTCCACACAAAGGTGCTTTTTCAAAATGCTGCATTCTGTGCTTGGCGTCATATAATTATGCGCAAATATGGGTCAACATATGATGAAAACTCAGACTTGATTGCATATCTTGACAAGCACCCCAGCTCCATGCCATTATCAAATATTGCCTAGAATCCCAGAGCAGTGCTTAAGGGAGGTTGAATAAATTCGCCCTTCATTTTTAAGACAGTCAAATGGGTTAGCTATCCCCACATCACCTTTATTTTATGCTGACAAAAACAAATTAGTGACAGGTCTTAACGATGCCTCATCTGCTTTGTACCTGTATGAAAAGTGAGGTGTTATCTAACAGTGCAGCTCCCCGCTGAAGAGCTTCGCATTACCCCAGGAGTATCTTTTTTCATTTCTTGTGCTGTGTGTTCAGAAGCGATATCATGGGATGTCACTAGCCCTAAACCGCTTCTGTCTTTGCTCCTGTTTGAAGCTCCTGACAGGCTATATAGCCTGAATCTTCCCTCTGGGAAACCAGCAGGACATTCCTCAGTTAGAGACCCTTTAAAGGGCTCCAGTGGTTAGAGCTCAGAGTGAGAGCAGAGACTCCTATTAGTGTTTCCATTCCACTCAGACTCCATCTGGGCTGAGGGTAATTAAGAGGTTTTCCCATTTCTTTCTGAAACAACGCTGGGTCAAAACTCAGTATATGTTTGGATCACATCAGAGACTGTCAGCTGGAGCCAGCCCTGTATCTGTATCTCACTTGCCTCCTACTGTACTCGCTGTGCTCACACGAACAGTATTTTAATTCAGCAGAATTCTTAATAAAGCTACTTTCATGTTTTTCTGTTACAACTACTAGTATAAAAAAGGTACTGAAAAGCAGTCCATTAATATAGCATATCTATCATCATTCATGTCCAAGCCATTTCCAAACTGCTGTTCTGCAGTGTGTGAAATCCTGATTGTATGACCTCCACATCATGCCATGTGGTCAGTGTAGAGAAGTTTGTCCGCAGGGGAAGCTGGACCTCACACTCGCAGAGCAACATAGAAAAGTTTGTCCAGAAAATTGGTAGGTTTGGGGAAAGAAAATCCTAAATTGGCCTGAAAACTTAATAAATGTAACAGAGGCATGAAGAAAACCGATTGTATGAACCAAACCAAAAAAGCAACAATCCATAGTTTCTAAACACTCACTCACTCAGGCATACAATGGTGTAACATCCAATCAGTCAGTCAGTTTGTCAGTAGCAATTTTAGGACTGGCCACATTGATACATCTGGTCCAATAGGGCAAGAAACTTACAGTAATTTGATTTATATTTCACAGACAATTTAGAAGTTTCAACAGCTGTCATCTGTGTCCGTCAGAAGCGTCACCAGGTGTCACCAGGTGTTTATCAGCTGATGTTGAGTAGGATGACAGCAGTCGAAACATGTCAAGGTAAAGAAGAAAACCTTAATTGTCTGTGAAAAACTCTTGATAATCCCAAAGACATGATGAACGTTTTCAGTATGTTAATTTGATTTAGTCTATGTATTGTTTCATAATTACCATTAACTGGTGAGACAATTCTTCGTACTTCCTCAGTTCGATTCCTGCTATTGAGAATTGCTGTTTTACAGAATAGGCTTCTGTAGGGAGGCATTTTGGCATGTGAAAGCAGGGAACAGAAAGGTGGAATTACCAACATTAAACGCAGAATTTAGAATTTTATTCCTACCTTTTTAATGTTTTGGAAGTTACTCAACATCAGTTAATTTGTGCATCTTTAATTAAACTAGTTTAAAAGTATGCTAATAGGGTTAGCTCTCTCTTGTCTCTCTCTCACTCACATTCTTAATTCTTAAATACAGTTTTGAATTATGTGATTTTTTTTTACATGCATTGTCGGATCATTAGTCATAACCACTATAAAATTATGCAATGTATATCTGTAGTGCCGAATGCAGCTAAAGATAAACATTGTTGACAATTAGTGCCACACCATCACTAACTGAAAAGCACTCATTAATGTAGTTACTTAACATCAAACTATGGCCTCATGATTACCTGCTCAGACTCGACACCTCAATGACAATCAACGACAGGTTGGACATTTTGAGTTTGTAGGCTATTTGTTGCAGTGTTACTACACAGCATCGCATTGTACTGTAATGTGCTCTCGTTATTTTATCCACCCCATGTATGTGCATCACCGTCCTGAGGGAGTCCACACTGAGCCTGTCATCCAATTAGGACTAAATCTGATTTCACTAAAAGGCGGCATCATTTAGGAGGTCTTTTAGGGAGCAGCCACTGAGATGCATTACAACCGGGGGATTGTTTGCATTCATTTTCACAGCAGTTAGCACATTCTACTTCAGCTCTTAAGCAAATCCCTTACTGCCTCGTGTTTACCCTAGACTGTGTGGGCATAGTGCCAGACTGATAGGTCTAAAGTCAGAGCATCATGTGCTTAATACAATATGCAGGCGGATGGACATAATCATACTAGATGCAGCTCACAATGTAAAACAATAGCCCTAAAACAGATTTAGACCTCTTATTGTGAAAGTTGTTAATGTAATAAGGTTGTTGCATGTTCCACCTTAAGTCACAGCAGCAAGAGGTGCTGCATTCACATGTAATTATTCCACAGTACACATCCGTGCTAATTAAGTGGGAGCAAACTAATGCTGATGCAGGAGGCAGAGTGTTGTTTATACAGAGCAGAGAGAAGAGAAATGATGCGAGGGATGGGTAGAGGCTCAGATGATGCATGGGTATACTTGATAACTCTCTACACAAAAGTTTGGATCCAACATGCTAATATCACTGACATTTTCATCATTATGATTATTTAACAGTGACCCTGAGCTTTCCCTAATCTTTACCAAGTTGTTGAAACAGCATAACCTTAACCACACTTGAAAGCTGTTTCTCTTTCATCTAATGTTAGTTGCCTCAGAAAAAAAATTAAACAGTTTTGCTCATCCTTCTTCATGAATGTAACTATAAATTAATTAAAGTGTAGACAAGACAAACTTTGTGGAAAAACTGCTATAAAGGCAGCGCTTTAATACACATCACAGAGCTTTAAGAAACTTGTTCAAGGAGCTCCAGTGGTCGGGCGGCAACCAACATAAATGCTGGTCAGAGAATGGATTGAGCCCAGACTGTGTTGGGTGGGTGGCAGCTGATCTAACGTCTGAGCTACAGCATCTGTCAGGGAAGCTGTTTAACACGAGCATAAGGTTTTCTGAGGATAGTCCTCTGAAAGCAGAAAGCTGCACCGCGTCAACCAACTTCAATTATTAGAACGGAGGGATGATTTCAGAGGCGTCTTTTTCAGCCAACACAAAAGTTGTCCATACTAAAGAACCAACCGCAGACACATTTAAAGTGAAGCTGCACTGCCCTGACATGCCTCCCGGGCAAACTGGCCCAATTGTCTTTCAAAAGCTGAAAGATGTGGAAAATTAAAGCCCTCGCTCAGACAATACCTCCCTGAAGATTATAACTTTGTAGCTCTAGCTCTTTTAGACTGAATGGCAACAGGAGCAGCAGAATATGATTATACAGTATTTAGATTAGTCAGAATCTTTAAGTTAAAATAGGGAGACAGTAGAGAGAGGCTGCCTGACGGTCTTCTACCCATCAATTAAGCATTGAAGCTCCAAAATTCGACCTCCTGTGGGTTCAGTTTTTATATACCAAGAGAGCTGAAGCTTGTGGGAACATTGAGATGTATAATTTACTGTATGTATGTGACATGTGAGAAATGTGAGCATTATTTTCTCCTCCTAAGTCTTAAAGACAGTAGCATCACACTATAGACTTTAACTGGAGCAAAAATAGTGAGAAAAAGTCTGAACAAATACATATCTCAACGACTAAAACAGTTATCAAACAGAGGCACAGGCAAAAAAAAAAAAAAATGCCCTAAAGAATCTGAATGTTTCAAAGAATATGTGGGACTAGTGTGAAATTGATGTCTGAAGAACCAAGAAGTAAATCTGAGAACATGAATGCGTTTTGCTGAAGCAAGTGCACTAATTATCGCTGTTGCAGCTCCCCCAGGTAAACAACCTGCCAAATTCTGGAGTAGTAGAACGTGTAGCTCATCACCCATTACAACAAATGAGGTCACCTGTGAAAAGTTGGAGTATTTGTAGAATTGGAACTCTTGTTTAATGGCTGCTACGTGCTAAAACAATGCCCTGTTTAAGCACAGATGCATCAGTTTGATTGAGGGGTGCCTGGAGTGACAGCCTGACAGCAAGTCATTCTGACAGCACCCCAATGCAGTGTGCTGGATGAAAGAGAGCATATCAATCTCCCACCATGTCGTGACTTTATATTGCAACAACCTTTTCACACATTGTGCAGTGCTATCTTTGTCTTGACTTGTCTTTTGACCAGCAGGTGCCTACAGCAGAAACCATCACATTTTTTCCCCTGACTTTAATAGTGCATTTCAAATCACTATCATTTGGCCAATCTAAATGGCGAGTCCTACTTAATGTGTGTTTATATAATAGTTTAATTTAGCTGTTTTCTTGCTGAAATTCGCTCCAAGCCGATAAGAGCTTAAAAGTGAATAGACACATTTTTTAGAGATTCTGTTTATTCATGACCCCATTGTCTATTCTTTTACAAGTTGGTCCACATAATACTAGATTTTCAAATTATAATTATACTGCATGCACCGCTATCTCAAAAATAAAACATAAAAAAGATTTATTTTAAAAAAAATATGAATGAATCTGAGTTTGACTAATGGTGACTGAACTCACTCACTCTGTTCTAAAGCATCTCAACACAGACATCTTTTCATTTTCTTACACTGAATTGAATTTGACATATTAAGGTTTGGCTGCAATCAGGGAGAAATATCATGACTCCTTCTGACCTTCAGGAAGACTTTTGGGATGACTGACACTTCTATGCTACAAACAATTATCCAGATTGAGTTGAGATTTGCAAAAAGGCCAAGAATGTCAATACGTATCAGCCGTATTGAAAAGGTGAATTTCTTCAAACTTTTTGAGGGGCACAGTTGGGGTGGGGGGAATCGGTGAATGGAGAAACGATATCTTCTTGTATCAGGAGCTGGGGGCCCAGAAGAGGCCAGCAAAGGAGTCAATTTCACTGGTATCTCATATGATGATCTTTCAACATCACACTATCAATATTGCAAACCTGCCATGAGCAGGAAATTTAAAACATGATTCATTGTTGTATTTCCAGTAATATTTCATGACTTGGAGAATAAATGCAGCTATATGTTAATTGCCTGCAAGACTGCAGTTTTATAATCTCAGGGGCAAATGTGAGGTATCTATACAAAGATTATGAAATCTGCAATATGTTAAGGAACTAAAGCCGCATGGCCTGCAACAGAAATCACTGTTCAGTATCAGTGGAGCATACTGTTGCTATGCGTGTTGTTTCAGCCACAGGCACAGAGGAGTCAAAAATAGGCTTGAGCAAATTATCTCAGGTGAAGTGCACCTAACTTCCATTTGCTATACAAGTATCCATCTCAAAGATTTTTTTTTTGGTAGCCTGTTATTTTCGGTGGACGTGGTAACACTTGCAATGTGTGTTGGTCACATCAATATTTCGTAAATTCATCTGAAGCAAACTGTGGTATTGACAAGAGGGCGCAGCAATATGCAGAGAGAGAGTCTGGTCTGCCTGGAGATTCATTAGGAGCAGAAGACAAACACATCTGTACAGCAAACACCCACAATAAACCAGTCAGCAGTAGATCAGCCTGTTTCTTCCACTCCTCAGCTACTGTCTCATTAGCCATTAGCATAGTTTCCACCCGCTCCTCTCTTCTCTGTTTGACAGAATTGTGTATTTGTGCACACACCATTCCCTGTGCGTGCATCAAATTTACATATTTCCTGCGACTGACAACAACTAACATACACACAGTACAGAAAACACTTACTGACTCCAAATACTGCATTAGCCCAATTATATGCCAGTTCTCATCAGACCTGCAGAGACACAATTGTAGAAAGGTGTTCAGTATTTAATATATTTTACACTTATTGTTACATTTGAATAAAACTCATAATAAACATCCAAATTACAAGCGCGTTATGTGTATTTCATAAATTACCCGTTTACAGGTAAATGCACAAAACAGAAGCCGACCTCAAAGAGAAGCGGTGACTCAGCCGAGCAGCTGCTCTCTTAGATGGCATTCTTCACTCCATTTTTCAGTCACCCTCACACACTCTCCTATCAAGTTGTTGGAGGCAGCTGGTTTTGGGGCCACAGAGAGATTTCCTTTGACTGGATTTTTAAGACTGTCTTTAAGGATTTGCCTTCCTCTAACATGACGTCCTGTGACAGCATATTTCTTGGACAGAGCATATCTGTGGTGAAGACATTGGGACTTTCTGCTTCTTGGGAATTCTAGATAAAGAGACAGAGTTTGGAGCCTCGGTTTCTTAGGAAACACAAAATGAAAACACTGCTTGTCTGCCATGTACAGTAGCAGCCAACACTGTCACAGTTAAAGTTTTCCAGTTAAAGTTTTCCATGCACAAAGATTATCATATTGATGATTTTAAGAAATAAAATGTTATCATTGATTCTTTTAAAAAACAGATATTCCATCCGCTAATGTTTCAGTATGTGAAGGCATTGGCAAAATGGAGGTGGAGGTGGCTGAGGATAGATGCTTTGGTTTGGCTAGCTTGGAGAACCCTGTGCTCAAAGACCTGAACACCTGCCAGGATCCTAGGATGAGGCCTGACTTATGCCCCTCATATTTTATTACCTCTTGATGAGCAGGCCTGTGGTGCCATTAATCAAATGCGACATGGCAGACACATCCTCTTAAGCCCGGGCTCAGGCTCGGCTCCATCTCCAATCCCTCAGAGATGCCAACGTCCGCTCTACATTTTACCTTTGGAATTACACACTGCAGAAATGCAAAGTAATTTCTCCCATTAAATCACTTGAAAAGTTAGTCCGTTAATTTGGCCAACACTGGGCATGGCAATCAATGCCTTGGCACATCAACGAGCAGTGTTTTCTCTCTTTTTTTCCCCCCTCTCTGTTCTCTGCTACTGTTGAAAGCTACACAGAGGGAGAATTGAGAAGCAGATCATTTCATTTACTGTAAAAGAAGAATGTAAATTCTCTAGACCACTACAAGAATAATCCCATACAGCTGGAGAGTTACAGAAAAGAAATACATTTTTTTTTACCCAAGGAATGGAGGGACATAAAAAGCATTATGAATTCCTGTGAATGTGCTGTCATTGTCTTGCCTGAACTCAACAGGAAAGGTCAACCTGTCCAAGATGCACATTCCTGTGGTGAAGCATGGCCACCCTCTTTCCCAGCTCTCACACAACCATTGGCCTTCATTGGTCAACTTATCATACATATAAATCCGATCTTAAAATTGACATTTATATCCAAAAGCTGTTTTTTCTTTTCAGCATTTTCATCATATCTCATCCACAGCATCAGTCACGGTGCTCAGATGCAAAATGACCATTCCCCACACTGAGTTTCTCCACTGCCTTCGCTCTTGTCAATATATCTTGCTGACCTCCATATAGTGGCATCTCATCCCCATCTCATTAAAGACCCCCATTCCTCTCTTTTACAACCGGGCACTCATGACTGTACTGAACGAAATTCTTTGTGTTTGGAAGGGATTTTTACCTCAGCAACATCCAAAGATATTTATAATATCAAAAAATGAAAAAGGCATTTTACACCTTTTAAAGGCAACCATGGTATCTCAATTTAAAATGCAAGGCCTCAGCTACCAGCTTTGAAAAAGAGCTGGTGACAAAGAAAAATAATGAGAAACCCTGATGAGAGGAACAAGTGACAGGGAATCTGTTGCAACAGGTGTTGCCTGTCCACATGATTTCATAAAACCAGTGTGGTTGAGGAAAACCAACAGGGACATGTAACACTGTTGTTGAGTTGCCAGGACCCCATCACTTTTTTTTTCCTTTTTTTGTTGCTTTGTTTGATTTCTCCAGCGTCTCAATCCTCTTTGTTGGTCTAGTGTTCTCCAAAAGCAGTCTGGCATGCTGACTGTAAGGTTGAAAGCCATCCATGAGGGGAGGAGTACATTGTCAAGATGAATAGTCACGGTGCAGTCACTCAGACATCGACTACTTCTGACCTGCATGCCATCCCTGACTTGTCTCATTTAGTCCAGCTCAGGGGAATGCTAAGCTGTTTGATCCCTCCCTTACAGGGTGCTGTGGTTAACATAAATGAACACAGATTAATTCATCTTACATGTCGACTCAGCTCTCACACACACTGCAAATGTCTGTATGTGTCCTGCCCTCATTTAATGGAAATAACTATATCATATTTTCAATACAAATGGTGCACATAAACAGAAATAACATGTGTTTTTCAGTGACCCAACTGCAAACATATGAATCAACCTTAAACACCTACATTATACTAATATTATTTGTTAGGTTTGAATTTCAAATGTAGCTTAATCTCAACGTGTCAGACAGACAGATACAGAGGAGATCTAGAGCTACTGTGATAAACTTATAACAACTCATGTAGCCTAAATAGTCTATAGCTTCTCCATCTGTGCTGAGATGCACTTCATAACACTTCAAAATGTCTCTAGTTTCTACACTGCCTGTAAAGCACTATTGGTTCCAAACAATGTTGGTGGTCAACAGTGTGTTCATTATTATATGGTTACTGGGTATAGTTTCTGTTTTGTTTTGTGATGACTGTGGGGTGTTGCTACATTGTCATTAGTGTGTCTGTCTGAGACAGCTGGAATGGTTGTGCTTCATGGTTGTTTTGGTGAACTGTGTGACTGCAGCAGTGACACAACCAGCAGACTGAAAATAAAGCTAACCTGTAATGTTTAGATATTTGTATTAATAGCATGTTTGCTATCTTTACCAAGTTGGCACACTAAAATTCTGATACTAATTAGCGCATAACGCACAACACTGCTGAGCTGACTTGGTAAACCTGGTGCAGGCCAATGCCGTATTTTGGGAAAATAATATGTCCCAGAAAATTTGTCAGAACACAGAACATGCATGCAAAATCTGGACTGTGCTACAACCTGGCACGAAGGCTGTTGCATCCACTGAGTGTCCAACACATCTCTAATTGTGTTGTTATTTTTATTTTATTCTATTGATATTATTTCAAGGACACCTTCAAGTTTCAACATTTAGGTTTTAATAAGTCTTTCTAGTGTGTCCTACATTTTAGATTTAAATTCAAGGTTTTGGGTGAGAAATATAGCGATATAGGAATTAACAGGCAGGTCTTGTGGTCCCCCTCTGCTGTTGAGTGAGTTTTCTATGTTTTACATTCACTTGCTGTATATTTTTTGTTCATATATTGTACACTCTACCTGTTTCTTATTTCAGTCATGCTCTGCTGTGTTTGTTCTTCTATAGTTGTCAGTGAGTTTAAAAAGTGATCACTTTTTACTTGCTTACATCTTGATTCTTAGTGGATCTAACCTTTTGTTAAGGTTTGGATCACAGAGTGCAACTTTAAAAGCAGTCAAAGAGCACTGTGGCGGAATCAGATAGTTGTGAATGTGTGACATGATGGATGCTGGGAGCCAGTGTTGTAGAAAACGTGATTCCACTTCACACCTAATGGACTGGCAAGCTATCCCCTAGACTGCTAGAGTTCCTAAATAATTGCCCAGACATTTGGCGAAGCTGACAACACTGCTGACATCAAAGTAAAGTTTTACTATCCATCTCACATGCAATGGACTAACAAACAGTCTCTGTGTATTGTGTAACAAAAAAGTAACTGATAATAAATATGTATATTAGAGTTTAAATGAACCATATAGCTTTTGTGATGCATTTTAGTGTTAATATCACGACAGAACCTTGCTTGAGCTTTCTACAGTTGAAAACAAAATGACAGCAAATACATTATCAAGTCCTCCCTCTCTTTGAGGATTGTAACATTACAAAGCCTTAAGCTTCAAACAAAGCCACATTTCAAATATTATCTCTATGCAGTGAGCGTCACAGAAGCACACATGAACACACTGACACAAAAAGAGGAGCACACATCGGCAGAGAGACAGTCGGACAAAACACCATGCTGCTTCTAACCTTTTCTTAAAGCTCTGCAACCCTGGGTATTTAGGCATCACAAACATAGAAGAGAGCAGTGGGCAAACAGGGAAGCTGCCCTGGCCTGACCTCACTAGAAATGGGATGACTTTGATATTCCCTGGGCACATGACACAAGGTACTCAGATTAAAAGGCTTTTATTCACCATGACCTTTCCCTCGCCGTCTTTCCTCAGAGAAATCTTCGCTCCTTCTACTGCCATCGCAGTGACAGGCCATCCCCACGAAAACAAAAGGCCAAGTGGAAGGGTGACACAAAGTCAATATGGGCGACTTGTTCACGTTTGAACACATCACAGCGTAACCTCTGTGTTATTGTTGTTTATATACCGCACTTACAGAGGAGGGAATGCAACCTCAGATGGGAGAAGGTGATTAATTACCATTGTTCAGTGCCTAATGCATTTCCAACAAAATGTAGATGAACTGTATTCATTAATGTCAAATGCACATTTTGTGTCCATCTGACTTCTCACCTGCCCTCTAAAACTTTAAATTTGCATTCTCAGTTTTTTTGTTCCTTGGTTTTGTTTTGATAATCTACATTTAAAAAATAGCTACTCTATCATCTAGTGTTCTGTGGTTGACAAGACTCACTTTGACACATACCTAATTGGGTTCCAGTCTCCATTGTCGTCCCAAACATTGGTCATTATCACCTTCCCTATGTGGACGTGACCTCTCACCCTCAATATGTCATGTCTGTGGGTGGACATGAAACTGATGTATTCCTTAATCGTATATTTTGACACTTCACGGTGCTACTACACCTCCCATGAGGTTTTGACATCCCCCCTGTGTCACAAGTTTGTGAGTGATGTGGTTGCTGAATATCACACAAAGGAAATACAAGGTTTGGGAAGCACATGAAGAATATTTTTGATTCCATTATCTTTTGATGGTTTCCCTCTAAAAACTCTATTTGCTCTATGAATTCATAACTGTGGCTGCAAGGACAGAAGCTGGACTGTGACCCTGTATTGATGGTATTTAGTCACAGTCATTAGTGGCCACCCTTCAGGGGCTAACTGTGGGATCCTAGGGCAGCACATATGTTTGGAGGGCACTATACTCAAATGATGATATACTTCTGCAATATGATTCTAATAGTTTGTTTGTCCCTACTTCCTACCCTTGCATATGACCCATAAGTATGTACATGTGGCAGGTGTATCAGAGCTTTTGACATCATGGTGGTAACAAAAACAAACTGTTATGGTAATGAAGTTATGATATACAGTACATTCTTGCACATAAAAGTTTCAAAGCATATATAGATGAGAATTATTGCTCTCAGAATTGTATCCTTTGGTCCCCAAGTATTAAAAAAAATCAATTTGATGTTAATGTTGCTTTTAGTAAACATACAAATACATTTCATGAAGACTTTTGTTCACTGCTGGGAAGCTTCGCTGCAATAGGTAATTTTCATTTCATAATTTAATCTGCACTGCACTGGCATTAGAATTTATTATGAACAACAATCTGTTCCCATCGCTGTAATGCATATGGTGAAGTGCCTAAGTACCAGGACTTAGATGCTAAATATTAGTCTGCCAAAGCGAATCACAACCACAAATGCACCCTCACAGACACACTTAAACCATCATGTCTGGAACTCTCTCTTTCTCACAAACACACACACATACTTCATCTCTCTTTGGTGTATAGATAAAGCATGGAATACAATCATAATAATTTGATTTGAACGCACATTAACATGTATGTTGTTCCCCCTAAATTCATTACGGCTGTGCTTTTGGCTGGAGGCTTTGTTTGTCATTGTCCAAATGGTCCATGCCACCCGCTAGTAACTTTATCTCTGAGTCCAGCTTTCCATCCACCATAGCCAATTCCTCTCTCCCTCCACCCACAAAAAACTGTCCTCTTTGCACAAGGCCCCCTCATTCATTCTAATTAAGCCAACTGAAACTAAATAGCAGAAGCTTTGTTTACAAGGGGCTAGCTGTGCTCAGCATTCTGTGCACGGAGGCACTTGTCTTTACAGCCAGTCAGGGGTTTATCTAGAGCTACACTTACTGCTTACACTAATTTACATTTGTGTTTTCCTTTCCACTTATTTCCATATCTGCCACTGTGGGGCTAGTTGGGCTTCACAGACGAAATTTATCAATCACATTTAAGCTGTAACTAACACAGGCTGTTTCAGCACCACGAAACACTGGCATACATTCTGTTTTTGAGAGACAGAAAGTTGATGCAATAACATCATCATCCACAAGGAAAACAGCAATGCCAGACAAGGTCAATAATAATTTTGATCTTAATAAAAAAATAAGCCAAAAAAAAAGAAGAAACCTGGCTATACGAAAATAAATGAATAAATTAAGGGCAGTCAGGCAATTTCAAAGAAAACATCAGATCCTGGAAATCTCCCTCAGAACTTCACACAGTTTGTTTGTAGCTGCGTGGTAAAACATCCAACAGCATTGCGCAGAGCTGTTTCACACAGTACAGTACTTTGATCAGATAAAGACTTTGCAAGGGTTATGACAACATAGTGTTTGTGACAGCTATTGAGAAGTGTCACAAGCGGATATGGTGCATTTAAAGTGCTGGTTACATCAAGTATCCTATTTCACTTCCGCAAGCTAGCCAGGTGTTGTGTTGCTTTGGTTGGCACCAAACACAGTGATAAAACTGAATGACTGACCAGTGTTCCTATTCAGGAGCTAATTACCTGTAAATATCGTTTTGGATGTAACTTTGCCCATTCATGAGGAGTGTGTGTGCTAACCACTACTAACCAGGTGCAGCTAAATTAGCCAGTATCACATGTATTTTTATTAGAGATTAGTTCAGTCGAGTTACAAATGACAAGCAGAACCACGGCCCCAGTCAGTCTCATACTTTGCTCAGTCCATTTTCAGCAAAAGTTCTAAAGATGGAAAGTGTTTTTTAAGAGACCAGCATTAGGAGTTAAAGGAGAGAGCAGCAGGATGAGAAAACTATAATCTGTTGTGGCAGGTAGCAGAAAGCCAACCCAGGAAATAATAATAGCAAAAAAAAAAAAAAACCTATAGACCTGAAAAGCATTTAGCTGGGGCCAATTACACATCCACTGGATCACTAGGCAAGACGCTAAAGGAGAAAATGTTCAGTGTATTCAGTGCATTATTCCAATGGTCTAGCTATTTTCTTTTTCTTTTTTTAAAGAAAGACATTGCTCTTACAAAACACAGAAAACAAAGTTGGGGTGAAGTGCAGTGGGGTTGTGGAAGGTAAGATTTCACATGCAGTACAACAATGCAGCCAATGTAAGAAAAGCATGCACGCAGGAAGCTAATGGTAAACCAGCCAGCAAGTGGGTAAACTCTGCTCCTCACTGTCAGCAGCAGTTCCCCACATTACGTTATTATCAATTTCTTTATGAAGCAAATGCAGCAGAAACAGTTTCTTCCAAAATTAGCTACAGTATGATTAGGCAAGTGGTTAGTTTCGACTGAATGGGTCCAATAATGATACACTCTTCTCCTCCTTTGGAAAAAAAAAGAAAGAAATTCTCTGAAACTTGTTCCCTGCAGAGACAGAGCCATTTCTTGTCCTATGTCAGTTTTGAACCGGTCAATACACTTAACAGTCATGCTTTTGCTGTCACATGAGCCTGTCTGACTGAGGGATAGATCCAGCTTTATGGCAGTTTAAAATGCATTGCTTCAGGCACTACTATTGGGCATCTCATTTGAAAGAAGAATGTGAAACATTCACTTGGAGCGCCCCTGACAACCTGACAATCTGGGATGAGAGAAAGCCAAGGATATGTGGAGGTGAGACTGCTCCAGCAGTGAGACCTGTTGTCCACCTCCATCCAGTTTGAGGCTGTCCCAGCTCCTGTTATGGGATCTCCCTTTGGGGCCCTTCAGAGGCGTCTTTAGCACAACTGAGGAGACAGCGGGGAAGTATCAGGACCCACTGGGACGTTAACTTCTCTCAGTTGGTGTGGAAACAATTGTGGATCCCCAACTGGGAGGACTGGATGGATTGACGTCTGTGCAGGAGTGGTGAAGAAATTATAAACACATGATAAAAAAAAAAACATGTCTAAAATGCATAGAGGGTATTTTATAGAGAAATTATTCCTACAGTACACCATCAACAACTATATCCCCCACTTGCAATCTGCCTAAGACTGAATGTACCAGTTTGCATCTGTTTCCCCCTCTAGTGTGCAACCTGTTCATTTTGATGCAAAGCATGTCAGCCCCAAATCACAGAAGCATCCACCCTCTGCTTATTAAAATTATCTTTCTTGATCTGTAGTGATTTTACTTATTAATTTCAAAAAAAAAAAAAAAAAGTGGTAGACTACATTTTTATGCATGACAAATTAGAAAACTGCATAATCTGCATAATATTAGTCACAATGTGTTCATTATTACATGCAGTAATACAGGCCTTGCATGTTGTTACCACATCTCAGTAAATGTCCAGCCTTCACAAAGTGTTAAGCAGTTACGGTGGTAATTGTAGCCAGGATAGTTAAATGCCATGTGTCTGAGATACTTAGATGCTGGAGAGCAAGAGATGGAGCAAAAGCAGTGAACATGAAGGAGAGAACGCAACTCTCTATCAACTCTGAGGTGTATGGGCCACACAGCAGCCCCAGAGGTGTCTGCATTTTCGAGGAATGGGATTTGCTTGAAGCACACAACACTGCCTATAAGTTAGAGGATTATCCCAGTCCAGGCTGTGGATAGTGAGTGAGGTGTTGGGCAAGTATATGGGTGCTTGTGAGAGAGTGAATGTCTGAGTGTGGGTGAGAGATGTGGAGAGCGGCTGAGCCTGTATACCGTCTCTGAGCGTGTAAACAACCTTGTTTGCTGCACAGCGCCTCAGGGTGTGAAAGTCTGAAGGAGAGAAGGCTTACTCTGAGTAGCTTCACTTCTGCTCACATGTAGCTTCCTCAGTTCAGCATGCCCTCGAGGCTTAATAGGTTTCATGTCAACGTAACTCACATTTTTTAGCCTTATTCAGGTATTTAATTATGCTGTAGATAGGCTATATGATAATGTGAAATGCAGATATAAATGTGCACTTCAAATCAGAGTGCAGCAGTAGCACTGTTTTCATGTGGCAACCAGAAGTGTATTCTATTGTATTCTAAGTTTAACTGCATTTTTCTTTTGTACTAATTTCATTCAATTATTTCTCTGCATCATGTATCATTTGCATGATTCTTTGCTTTATGGTGAAGCTCCATGTCTTCTTCTGCTGAGACACAGTATAGTTGTGTATTTATAGAAAAATAAAAAATATAGCACCATCTGGTGGTGGTCAGCAGTAATCCATTTATCAGGGTAATTAAATGTAATGGGACATTTCCCTGCAGCCAGTCATTATGCAGTGTTACCGGGAAATATAACAGTATAATGAAAGCTATACTGAAATAGTTTATCTTTTTAATTCCATCATAGTCGCTGGTCAACTCTAGACAATTGACAGTTTGCCAAGTACTTATGCAGTGCTCCAGGACATATGATTAAACACATGACCTTTATATAACTATGGGGTCATTGTTAAATTAATAAAGTATCTCTCCCTGTGTGGAGGAATAGTTGAAACTTATGCAAATGTTTTTGATTAAATGATTAATAGTGGAATTTTCATAACAATCAAGGTATTGAAGGTGGAAATTAGCCATCAGATCAATGGAAACATAAATGAGGAGGGGGATACAGTTATTATATCATTTTAATCAGAGACAATATAATAGTTCATTTGAAACTGTCAAAATCGACATCAATCATCTTTTCTCCTTCTTCTTCTAGGGAGTTATTTTTATTGAAGATTAAGGAACAAAGCCATGTTCTTGCTTCCATTCACCTTCTAATCAATACTTACACCAGCTCAGCTTGCATGATTCCCTTTTGTTCCTCAGTCTCTTTCTCTTTGCACTGACAAAGTGGTTGTTTTAAACGCAGTGTGGTTTGTTGAAGATGAAACCTGTGAATTTATATATTCTGCCACCATCCATGGGGGGGTCAAGAGGCAATTCAAATCATGTTAGAATTACAAAAAAAGACAGCAGAGCATCAAGAGGTAATGTTATCTCATTGGCCACTGTCTAACAATGTAATGCTCTTGTAATGTGCAGAAGGAATAGGAACACTATAGCTGCATCCTAATCCCAGACTACATAAGAATTCTAAAAGGTTTTGAGTTATGTGTTGACATAGAAAAGGATGAAGTCTAGAATAAATTTGTTTGATATTTGCATTGGAAATGAAAAAGCCCACAGCTGGTAAAAAAAAGAAAAGTGAATAGTGATGAGGAAGCTCCAAGAACTTCTGAGAAAAGAGGAAAAAAGTGAGGCTTTTAAATTGCTTCCCTTTTAGTTGCAGTTTCTCTACTTGTGTAATGATTTCGATTAACTTTTTTTTTTTTTTGTAATCAGGTCACGTTACAAGTTAACCACCACTAATCTGTATTACTCATTAAACCCATCTTGACTTAACAAGAGGTTTGTTGGTTTACATGAGAAAAAAGCCCACAGTTCCATCCAGGAGTGGCCTGTTTCCTTATTCTCATACAGTCGAAACACAGACCATAACACTGTCACAGCCTATTGTAGAACAGAACTGTGAGGACTAGTTTTATCCACAGATTACTCACTTAAACGTGCAATTTTTCACAAAAGGATAGACCTGTGGGTTCTTTTTTTTTTTCGCGTGCATGTCCATGTGTGTGTGCATCCTGCAAGGCCAAATGGTTCCATGGTCATATTTGGAGATGAAGGCTGTCCAAAAACATGCATTGTGTGGCTTGGCTCCAGTCCTGAAAACATGATTGAATTTTTATTTAAAAAGGAAGACTTGAATTCTCAGGAAAGAGCTGTCTGTAGAAAAAAAGAAGAAGAAAAACACCATTATTTTCATAATTTGGCCCAACAATTAAGGTTATATGTGACTCATAATATAAATGTAGAATGATGTTGTCAATTCTCTAAGCCCATTGTTTGGAGTCAGGCGTGAGTCAAGCTCTGCTGAATTGGATAAAAATGATAATATATTAGGGATTTTCTACATCGTTTCATGATTTGAAATAACATTATTTCACAAGAAAGAGCAGGTGTTCAATGTGCAATTTTAGAGACTAGTCTGCAAGAAAATCAAGATGGCATGAGGAGGGACCCTCAAAATATCCAGTGGTGGATGTACTTTACTCAAGGACTGAACTAACTATCTCCTTTCTTATTTTGGGCTTCATTCTTATTTATTTAAGAGTTCAGTATTGGATATTTTTGTTTTGTTGTTGTTGTTTTTATTCAATTACATTGAACCTTGCAGAATCATGGCCTCATAATACACAACACATAGACAGTTCATTTACGAACAGTAGTTAAGCATCATGTTTAAACATTACAGAGTAGGCATTATTAATGAAATAATATAAAAGTCATAAACAATGATTTAAATGTAGTTCTTTTTATACTGTTAGTCCTAACCTGTACATGTCCACTATTTGGACTGAATTTAACTCTAAAGTGAGTGATGTTCTCTGTTACTAATATTATCCAGTCTCTGTACAATGCCAGAGCTAATGTAAAACTGTCAAATCAAATCAGGAACAAGGTTAAGAGAAGAAGCTCTCACCTGCCGTAGAGGCAGCTGCTCATCCGTCACTGCGCTTCTTGGAGACGAGTCAAACGATCGGGTATTTTCACTACCTGCAGCACACTTAACAATGTTTCTATCAAACCCCGAGGCATTTACAGCTTTAAGACGATATAATCTTCATTGTTCCTACTTTTTCAGAGCTGGTATTAATAGGTTCTCCTGTGTGTAGTATTTCTGCCTCTTTCTCTTTATTCTGTCAGTGATATCGCTTGTCCTGAGATATCCTAAGTATCCTAGGATTTTGTCTTTTTTAACAATATATTCTGATCTAGGTTGACCTACGTAATACAGAGCTACAAGGCTACAACAAAGACAAAAGGAAACACAAAGGTTTGTCATATTCACTTTATTACTCACTATATTTTTCAGAGACAATATAAAAATACATGATACATTGAATACTATCTCAACAAAAGGACCAATTTTAAATGGTAAAAGGCTAGAGCACGAAAATAACACTGCATTTTATACTTTTAAAAATCAAAGCAGTCATTCTGACATGTTGTTCGGGCTTCAGATTTCTAGGTAAAGATTCAGACTTTGGACAGTGTCAAGAGACTGGAGGAAGAATCCACTTCCATACAGTAAATGAAGACATAGTTTCTATTGGACACTTGCACGATGTACTGTATATGCACACAGATATCGTTGATTGTGCAGAGTGGAGTGGTGAGGAGGAGGAGTAGGAGGAGGAAAATGTGGTCAGAGGTAACAAAGGGAATTTCAAGGTTAACAAGTGAATAAACTGACAGTCTGTCTCTTATTACTGTCAGTATGAGACGATCCCTGGGACCGGTTTAACACGGGTACTATATATCTGTGTTTTAAAAAAAGACAAGAAATCTGTCTAATATTGTGGCCATTTTCAAAACATAATTGGAAAAAGTTCTCACTATCTTGCTGCATTTTCACTTTAAGTTTGAATCTTCAGGAGAAAAAAAAACTGTCAGAGGGTTGCATGTTTGACTGGGATGCTCCTTTGTTGTGAGACATTCTGTCTTTCAGAATTCAGAACGCACTTCCCCATCACACCCACAGCAGATAGATGATGAACTCAGTACAATGTCAGGATGTCAGTGTCAGCAGAGATATGCTGTGTTTTGGGACTGCAGGGGAATGTTACAGGGGAGGGGAGGGGGCAAAAGTCAGACAGGGGTAAAACCAACAAAACAAACACACTGCCTGTGACATGTGGTGTGACACGCATGGTCTGTGACTACATGGTAATCAAAACTCAAATCTATATGAGAATTTAAAAAACAAAATAAAATAAAAGATTAAAATACAAAAACAAATTGTGCATTTGATAAGTGCCTTGGTTAGAAATGGTCTCGGCTCCTCCAATAAAAGAAAGAACCAAGCAGGTTAAGAAAACTGATTCAAAGTAAGAAAATCATACAACACTTACAAAAAAACACAGTAAAAAAAATACATATTGACATTACATACAAGTTAATCTCATCATATTGCACAAATACTCAAGTGGCTATTTGTACTGGCCCTCTTTGTTTCGTCTCTCCACGAATACAAACAACGAGGAGACATTTTACAAATGTAGTTGGTTTGGAAAACACAGAACACTTCAGAGATAAGGTTTGAAGTTGAATTAATTACTTTAGCAATCCAAATTAGACGGTGAGTAACTATTTGGAATGTGAAAATGCATGCATCAGTAAAGGTAAAACAGTGTATCAAATGCATATAAAGAAACGTTTTATCACAATTTTGGTGCTTCTGTTAAGACAAGTAATTTACTGTAGATACAAACAGATTCTTCTGCTTACCTACAATACCTGACTTGTGGTGGGAATATTTTATTTTCTTTATAGAGGTAAAAGAGTGGCAATGAAAACATAAAACACATTTACATTTGTACACCGAAACAAATAGCGGGTTCACGGATCAACCGTCACTCTAGAGTTGTAAGCCGTCATGGAATGCCCCCCCATCATGCATCTGTGCGGCTTCCGTCTTAGCATTAGCACTGCAGTGGCTGATGCAGCCCATCACACATAATAAAGCTGAAGCTAATGATTTTAACGTCAGACTCGTCTCTCTCAATAACAGTTTCCATTTTGTTGCTGTATGTTCTGTGATGAGATGAAGATAAGATAAGGCTAAATTAGGAATTTAAAATCATCTTTACAGAGTCTAATGTATTGTTACAAGCAGAGCAAAACAAGAACATTTGGTTTTATACTATTGTTACTAGTGATAGTTATATTTATATAGGTAGTTTGTCTTTAAGGTTAAAGAAAAAAAAATGGGATGGAGTTTTTTTCAGTCAGTGCATCTTTTGAGTTTGCCAGATCTCATCAGTGTTTGGATTTTAGTGAATGAGGATTTGCCAGTACACCAGGCCTATTCATTTAAAATGATCGTTTAGCTTAAACTGCACAGATTGCATGTCCCTCCAGATGGGATATACTAATTAAATATCAAATTCATTATAAGACATTTCAGTTTTATTCTGCTTGTTCTTTTCTTTCTCTTTTTTTTTGTACCTATGCTTTTCTCGGGGTTTGGTCACATCTAGGTGGCCGTTCTTCACTACCTTGTTTGTCAATGTGAAAAGCTCTGAATGCATTGGTGAGCCATAACATCCATTAGAGGTCTAAAAATGTTTTCCCTTTTGTGCCCTCATTTTCGATCACAAGACAGAGTGGAGCATTAGGGGCTGGCTACAAACTGACTGAAAAGATACTGAACATGAGAAAAGTGGGTTGGACAGTTTATGTCTAGTTTAATGTCCAGTCATGATCTTTATGTAAGGGGAGAGTAATGGTTTATAAACCACTGAAAAGCAGCATCTTTCTGGCCTGAAAACACCGCAATGCTTTACATTAAGGTCTCTTTATAAGGCATAAAGGTATCTTTTACATGTGTTTGTGTTTCTTCACACAGGCATGGATTTTATTTAGGCAACAAATTGTCAGGCAGTGGTGATGGACGGGGATATTGTGCAAAGGAAAAGTACTGGAATTCAACCTCCAGACAGACTATTTTAGGGAAACTCCACCCTGTGGGAGTTGCTGTGTGAGTGGCGCTAGATTTCATACATGAATGAGAGGCGCGCAGGAGGTCTTGGAGCTGACTCCTCCTCATGGACACATTACTCAGCGGTGACTACAGTCATACATCTCTGCATGGACTATTGCTACATTTAGGCCATGAAGATGATCTTAGATTGGTTTTATTGGGCAATTAGAAAATCAAATAAGCACTGACGGAAATCTTTTGGTTTGAAGGCCCTGATACAGCTGTTAGCTAATAGCACTCTTTATTTCATGAGCTATAAATGACCCGGAGGTCAGCTGAAAGGTTTGCCTAAAGTGACACAGAATAGAAGAAAATAATATAAAGACAGAAAATAAGATCAGTTCACCAGAGAAACCCAGGGTTAAGTTCAAACTTAACTCCAGACTTCTAAATGAAAGGAGGTAGCTATTAACCGTTGACCTCGAACTCCAATTAAGAACAAAGACCACCTTGAGGTGAGCATTTCATTGACTGGTTTGAGATCCTAACATGTTGAGCTTCTTAGTCCTCTAGCTGCTGTTGATAACTTTTTGGACTGAACCAAAAGTCCTTCATGTTTTTGTAGCTTAGATGTGAATGCAAAACAGCTTTTCATCTGTTTTTCAAAGTCAGTCTTCTGACTGGTTTGTCTCCTGTCTAACTATTATTGTGCTGCCATCAAACAAGCACAATTCATTGAAAGGAATGCAGTGAATTTCCTGTTAGCTCTTGGGGGATATGGTTTGTTTTTCCTGTTGCTGGGAGCCAATTTATTTTTTTTTTCTCTTGCCCTCTTTAACTTCCTGTCTAGGAGCTTGACATTACAGAGAGGCTACAGAGGTGAGCGTCAGAAGCCATTGATTAGACTTCTGTTATCCGTCACCCAGACTGCCCCCCTTCAACCCACCCTCCCACCCACCATTACATTACCAACTCCCAGATCACATCCATTTCAGGCTTGGTGTGTCAAAGACTGTGGTTGTGCTTTTTTTTAAAATGAGGATTTAAAGAGGGCAGGTAGGGGAGGAATGCTTTTTAAGCATTATTAAAGAAAACAAAAGCACAAAACCCATATAGGTGACTTTGAAGGGAGATGGTGGTCCTGCTGGTGGTGGAGATTACCATAATCTCATGCCATGCTGCTGGTCGGTGTGCTTTGGGTGCTTCCAATGCTGGCGTTGGCGCTGCTGTTCTCAGAGGGGGAAGGGTTGGTGGAAACTGGTTGTCGTTTTGCTCCCGAGCAAGGACAACCTTAAGAAACAGAAGAAGGAGAAGGAATCCAATAAGAAACATGATGACAAAGAAGGAGAGCGATGGAAAGAAATGCAAAGAAAAACTTACCGGGAAGATTTGCGGCAGTTGAGCTCATGTCCAGGCCAGTTGGGTATCCTGGATTATTAGGTAGAACAAAACACTTTTAAACACAGATACAATGTGAATTCAGATCTTTATTACACCGTTGATCATATATTTACCTGTTTTAATTTTGATAAACCACAGAGCTCCAATGAGTAAAACTCCAATCAGGAACCCTCCGAATGCAATGCCCAGAACAGCAGGTAGGCCAAAATCAAAGCATGGTTGGACTGCAACACACACAAAGCACAACAATGTAAACAAGCTTCAGTTAAACAACAGCAAACATCAACCACAAGTCAAAACTAGTGGTTATTACTGACAACAGCCTATTATAAATGATAAGCCAATGTTTCACAGTGACGTAAAATGTGATTTGTACAAGCTTGCTATCCCTCTCCTAGATATGGTGACAGATACGTGCAAAGAACATGAAGAAAATGTATCAGCTTTTTTTTTTACAGGGTGACCTCACCCTAACAAAAAAAAACAACTAAATTTGTAATCTTTAATTTACTCCATTCCAATTTAATGACACAATTTTCAATGGACAATCAAATTTGGCATTGGTGTTCTTAGCAAGCTGCACTGCACTACGTGCTTCTCTGCTAACAGAAAACAGAAAATTCGGAGCCAGCAGCAAAAAGAAAAAAAAATCCTTTCTCCTCACAGCAGCTCTATCTGTTCTCTCACTCTTTCAAACACTAAAACTTGATCGAGCCACCGACATACAATAGTGTGTACAGACTGTACTGTGTATTAACCTGGCAAGGCCATCCCACAGTTTTGCTTCACTCATTGTGGTCCAGCAAGGGTATGAACAGATCACCTTGAGACAGACATCATTTTAAGAGCTCTCCACAATAGACCATTGACAGTTTTCCCCCTTCACTCAGACATCACCTCTAACTCTTCTGACATGTGTTTGTACAAACAAACTACTCACTGGGCAATTATTGATCTTAGCTTCCAGTTTTCAAGCTGAGAAAAACATGCCAGATTTTCTTAAATCTCTAAAGAAAAAAGGACCTTGAAAATTATTCAAATATAAGCTTTTAAATATTTTTTGTGGCAGAAAGCAGACTAAGAATTTAGAAAGATGTGATTATGATCTAAAAACTCTGACTTTGCATCCATTTAACATAAGCTAAATTAGACATTTAATTGTTTACAGTCTTAAATTTTGTACCTAAATCAGAACTACAATACAATACACACAGCTCTGTGAAAAAGTGAAAAGTCTAGATGCTTAGTGTTGCATATCAAGAAAAACAAGGGCACAAACACCCACCCCTTCTCCTGCTACCTGTAGTGATCCTCCCACATGTTTCCACAACATTTGGAAGAAACTAATCATCACCTTTGCACGACTTTCTCTCACCTGCCTCTGTTGTCTCCTGCCTCCTGGTGGAAAGTGCTAGTCTAAGTACTATACTGGGCCTCATAAAATGCAGCTCTCCTTTCCTGAACTACATCAAAGACAGGACATGAAAGATGCGAAGGACAGTGGGTTTGTTTTGTACAAACTTGCCACTCTGCATCATGTACATCTGAATAAGTGGCGTGTGTAGTGCCGCTGTGTCTGCACCGAGCCTAGATCAAATCACGTCATGCTAATACTAGAGGACACATCATTCAAACTGAACTGAATTGACAAAATTCAATTACAAAGTGTGATACTGTACATGTAACTACATACTTTTTAATTTAAATTCAAAATTAAATGATTATTCAATATGCACTGAATTACAAATACTATTTTGCTTATGTATAGCAGCAGATTGGCACTGTGCTGAATAGTGACATCTTGTGGGCATTTGAACCAACTGCATCCCAGACAGTCAACCCAGTTTGTTGATCTCACTGTGAGCAACATTCCTTGACCCCCCGAATGAGCCAGAAACATCACAGCAGCTTGAGCAGGCTTTCTCCTGAGACGTTTTTCTGTCTGTAATCAGTTGCTGTGTTCGTTTGTTTAAGCGAGGCTTTGACAGCAAAGCTGAATAAACAGGAGCAGGAAGCAGAAGCTCCACTGCAGGTGGAGAGGAGGAGACACGCAGCAGGCCCGAGCTGTGACTCCCTGGAGCCCTCTGGATGAAAACTACCAAACAGGAAGGATCGCTGAATAGAGCACTGAGTCCGGCCCGGGGAAGGCTCGCAACAGAATGCAGTCAGCCAGTCCTGCTATGTAACCCTTGTATCTCTGACACTGACTAATAAATGGAAACATACGTAAACAGACGCACATAACCAGCATGTTACTTCACAACTACTTCCATCCTTGTGTTTCAGTTGCTCCAGAAAAACAACATTTCTAATTAGCAAGACGTGGACAAACAGGACACAGGAAGGTGTGGATAAGTAGTCAGCTTCCTCAACACTGCCACACCAGCCTTTGTATGTCTCTTTATAAAAAGAAATAGGGGATAAAGGAAGTTTAGAGAAATCATTTATCAGTCTGACAAACTCCACGTGTCCCCATCCCCCCATTCAATCACTGTCAACTTTCTTCGGTAATTTTTCTGTCTGAAGAATGGAATCTGAATTTTCCTAGAAATTAATCATCAGCCTGGAGCCTCCTTTCTTTGTAGACAGGCATCTTTCCTTGTTTGAGTCAACCGCGTTGAATGGCCTGACAATAGCACAAGGTCCAGTGGCTGTTTGGACAGCCTTGCAGTCATACCCCCTTGGAAACACAAAGGACTTCACCGCCCTCCCCAGAGGGCCATTACTTCTGATTGTGGCCACAAGGTCAGCCTGCAGACCTTCCTAAAGGACGAGGCCCTGCCCCGCAACCCCTTACTGGCTTCACTGCATATCCTGGCTTTACTGCTATGACAACCGCCTGCGCTACTAGTGGCGTGCGCTGAAAGCAACAATAGGAATGAAAATTACAGCAACTACTGCAACAGAGATGCACTGACCAGAACTACAGTATGAAACATTCATCTTCATGGTGAGGTCACTATTTTGGAGAGGGAACCTCTCCGCGTTGTTGGGTTTGGTGCATTTTCATTAATGTGAAAGCAATTAGGTGTTTTGTTTGTTACAATAATCAATTAATTTTAGTGTTGCAAATGTTTCTGTTAACCGTTGTAACATTTCTTGCTCTGCTAAACTGCTTATTTATACATGATGTATCATTTATATTAGAGGAAGAGGTGTGTGCGTGTGCGTGTGCGTGTGCGTGTGCGTGTGCGTGTGCGTGTGCGTGTGCGTGTGTGCGTGTGTGTGTGTGTGTATTTATTTATCCATGTTTTGGAGTTTAAACTGAACTCACTTGGTGGTTGCAGACATGACTGGGTAACCTCCAGGCTCCTCTTCACTCTTTTTTCATTTACACATATCTATTCAGGTTGGAAAAACAAATTATCAACAACAACCACAACAAGAGCAACATCCATCAACAAAGTCACAAGATTATAAAATTCTGTATAACCAAGACAACGTCCTAACAGAGGTTTACATTGTTGCAGTTTTTAAAGATGATCTCCTACCGTCTCGTAGCACATTTTGATGGAGCACTCCACTTCCCAGGTGGTGGATGTCAGCTCTTGGAGATGACCCAAGGAGAAGCTGAGTCGGGTGCTGTTGGGACAAGAAGAAGAGCACTCCTCTGGGTCGAACCGCAGATCAACAGGGGGGAAGCCATTGGAGAGCACAGCACAGCTGATCACCTTGATTTTCCAGACCGCTTCCCCGAAAATCACTGCAGAAATCTTCAGGAGACAATGAGGGGGATACAAGAATGGAAAAAAAACCCACAAGAATCTGTCAAATCTGCTGATTTAGGAAGTGCATGACTGTACACACACACACACACACACACACACACACACACACACACAGGAAGACACTGAGCATTCTGCTATGACTGAAATGTTTGTGACAGATTAAGCAATATCATATACAGTACATGATGCAAAGAAGATTAAATTACTTCTTACTGTACCTGTGCATAAATTCTCTTGTCCCTCGGTACCCTGGTGTTGGGGTCCAGGGGAGGATGGTAAGCAGGGGAGGTGTAGAGCTGCATGAATATCTGTTCAGAGTCACTTTGAGTAGTGGCTGGTGCTGGTGTTGCTTCTGTGGAAAGAAGACACAACATAAAATAAACCCTAAACATCCATGTACTTATTGCCTCTTATAAAACACTACGTATTATTCTAAAAGTAATTTTCCTCCTGTCACTTTGTGTAACATATATTATATGTGGGCCATGGTATTTGTCATACTCCATATACCCTCTACGTAAAAGCCGCTTCAAAACAGAAGTTTACCATCTATTGTCTTTACCTGTCGGCCTTACGTGTGCCAAGAGATCCAGTGAAATTGCACAGCCTTCAGGTCGGACTTCAGTGTAGCTGGTGAAAGTGCTGACTTTAAATGCAGTTAAAGCCTTCCTTTGCACTTCCTGTGCATCGTCACTGTTCTGTGTACTGTTAGGCCTCAATCTGTAATTGAAGCTGGGCATGGGCAATATGATGTCATTGTTAGACTGTAAAAAAGAGGGGACAAAAGAGTTCATATGAATCAGTAATGACTCAGAAACTGTGTTGAACACACCCCCACTCAAAAACAAGCTCATCAAACAGATAATATTTATCAGTAAAGCAATTTGCTTTGTTATTAGGTGGGCTATAAAAAACATACTAACGACAATGTAATCATACAGAGTGGAATTTCTGTCCTCTTAATAAATCTGCCCTCACATGTGTTACAGATAGGATTAGCTATATCTACTGGAATGTGTGTATGTGTAAACTTACAAGACACTTGGTGTGTATTGGATTGATGAGGATCCATGTGGTGCCCTGAGGACCTCGCAAGAACATTTGTATCTGCCTTGAATCGCCATTTGCACCCATGTTGAGTGATATATTGCTGCAACATGGAGAATTGAAAAGGACATGAGAACGTCTGCCAAAAAAGAGGGCAGAGGCAGTTGATGTCTTTTTGAATCTTCAGGTTTACCACACGCTGGCCGTCTCCGGGACGTTTATGATGTGGAGCTCGGGTTCACTGAGGTTCTGCTGCTGCGGGGAGCAAGATGCCGTCGGCGAAGGTGTTGTTTTAATCTCTATGAAGTCCTTCCTTGATGCATCTTCACTTTGAAGCAAACATTTAGAGGAGCCAGACTTGGTTCCTGTAAAAGCACAAACACTGATTAGCCATTGTTTCTCATTCATTGTTTGAAACACATAATTTAAGAAGACACTAAACTGGCCTGCCTGGACTTCTGGTTTAATAAAGCCAATTCATTCATTCTGTTATTTCTATTCATAAATATTGTAGCAATGCTCTTGGAGGCTTCTGCACTAGACTTGGTGACCAATACTGGGGGGGGGGGGTCTTAGTCCACTCTGCAGCAGAGGACCAGATCAGCACCTCGTCTTTTCATCTGTGGATGCTGTTCCAGGAGCAGCCTCGTGGGAGAACACTATCCTCAAGGCTTTAACCAAATAATGGTGATCGATTGTATACAGGTGCACTCCGGTGCAATGCTCCTATGCGCATTTTGTTTCATAACACTATGCTGGAAACGGGGGTGATATAAGTTTCCCACAGCACCTCGTATTGCCTCGTAACACCGACTGCCAAAAACAAGGAGCACTGTCAAACAGGCAGAGAATATTCAAGGCATATTGTAACCATGTTGAATTCAAGCTGACTGCTACTGCCCCCTTTGCATAGTGAAAAATACTAGTTTATCTATCATTCACACCTACTGTACTGGATGGGTGAGGGATTTTGGGTGCAGTATCACATCGAACTAAGTCTGCTTACTACAAGTCTTGACTAGCTTTTAGCTGGGCAACTAGAATTTAAAAGTAGCTGCTTTCACCCTGATTAACACTCACTGTTTGGCACAAGCAATAGCATGACATGAATATCAAATCACACCGAGACATTCAAGAAACCTGAGGGACATGTACATATTTTCTGCTCAGCTACTTAATAAGCCTTCAACTTGGCAACACACTGTTGTGTAGTCATTGCACAGACTTCTCAGACGCCTACGACAAGGCCTACACAAGTTCACCCAACACCCCAACACAGGCCAAGAGATACAACCAAAAAGCAATATGAGCTGTTCTTCTGCTTGAGTAATTCAAATGCCCTGGTGGGCAATGAGTAAATTAAAGCACTAGCTTAAACTGAGGGTGGCTGAAAAACAAAACGCAATTAAAATGGGAAAAGAGGGGTATGCCTCTGACAGACAGGGATGTTAAACCATCACCTACAGTAAGTCCCTATAATTGATAAACCTGGAGAGGGACAGGCAATCATAAAGAGGTAGAGATTAAAACTAAATACCCCCCAAAACACTGTGAAAGCCAGTGGACATAGCGGCGGACATCACTATTCCAGCATAGTCACCGTTCACTTCTAACTTCTAACCCATGTCAGAGCTCTGCTTTGGCTCAAACCGCCTTAAGGAGGCTTTGTTAGGAAATAATTGTGCTTGCATCGAGCGTCCTGCTGCTGCTACTGCTGCTGCTGGCAAAAGCAGCCAATAATATCCTCATGTCCAGCCTTTACTCGAGCCTTGAATGCTCACTTTAAATCACAGTTTATTTTGTACATCCATCTCCAGCACTGTTGGCCATTTGTCCATGCCATGGCTTCCCTTTCCAAATGTTTTGTCATACGCAATGACGTCTTGAACACTGGGGATGCTGAGCTGAGTCTCCCCTTTACTTTACCCAAGCTGAAGGATTTGCACTGATTACATGAGATTTTACCATATGGCAGGCTTGTCAGTGTACAGGTAGTTGTTGTTCAAACAGGCAGCCTTATAGAAGGTTTTACTGGGCTTTAAAATCAGTTGTTACACAGCTTGTTATTCTGGACTTAAATTGTGTTTTGTTGCTGTTATTGCCCATCGTGTTGTTAGGCTCAGTGCTGTATATGATAAAGGATTAGTACACACAGCTTTACCCTGGACTTTTCTGAAATAGAAGGCAATGTTTGTCTTCCATTGTCATTACGGGTTGTTTCCTGTGGGACAAGATATAGATGATTTGTAGAATTTCATTCTGCACCTAAAGTACACACAGAGTTGCTGTGGGATGATACATTTCAGTATATAGTACTGTATATTCCCCTTTCTACGTTGCTTTACAGGAGAATGGTTTTGTAGCAGCCACAGTTTAGCTCACACATACAGTACAGCAGCAGCTTGGGTTAACACTTCATAATAACTACACACTAAAGATTTAATTCAGCATTTATAAAGTAAATGTTATAGGAAAACTTGTGTATGCTTAAATACACATCTTCATAGTTTCTTTATAAGTTACATATAAGTTACTTATGAATGATATCACATAGTTGGTTTGACACTTGATTCATGAATGCTAAACCCATCATTTATTAAGTGTGAAAATACAACAATTTAACATATTATAGATGAGATTAGTATCAATGTAGGAAGAATGCTTTAAAATGATTAATTAACTAGTGTGTAGTTATCATGAAGTGTTACAGAAGCGTCCAAATATTGGGGTCAGGTTCTATTTGTTTCTTTATCTCTATGTGCAAAGCTGTGGTTTAAAAATATCTGTTCATCTTCACACACGTCTTCAATTATATCACTGAGAATCAATGAAGTAATGAGTGTGCTTGCTTTGGGGCTTGTTTTTTTCCCACAAACTCAGAGGGGAACATTGGAAATCAGTGTGTTGATGACCTGCAGTAACAGAAATCCTCTCTGTGAAAACTCAAATTTAAAAATCAAAGACCCGAGCTGCAATGCGCAGGGGCGCAGGGAAAAAAAAAAGAAAAAAAAAAGGCTTTCTGTATTTTTTGAACGCAACATGGTCTCATCACAGCACAGCGTTTTCTTAGTGATTTCATCGAAAAGGATTTTTATACACACTTAAGATAAGATAACACGAGTGATGAATTTTATCAAGAGCTCTGGGGACAACTCTGCATCCATCCATGATTACTGTACTGTAGACTCGCTGTTCAGTTATATAAGCTGGAGATGCAAGTTTTGCCGACTATAATTGCTTTGCTCTCCTCAGCACCGAAAAAAAAGAAAAAACCTGTTTCAAACCAAACAAAGATGCAGATAGTGGATTCCAGATAAACACCATGGGTGACAAGGGTGATAAATCTGAAACACTTTAAGGCAGCCAGACAGTCCTTTAGGGTTTCTGTAGTGATCCAATGACATTCTATAACATTGTCTCACGTACGTCCTCGTCTCACATGTACTATGGCATGTGAAAAATGATGTTAGTTAAATATCAGCCAGGCGACACAAACAATTCTCACCTGTCATTCCTGTTGACTTGAGTTCTGCCAGATTTCGGATTGTCGTGAATGATGTCACACCCCCAAACTTCTGCTCTGCCCACCTGACCAGCTCCTCATCTTGAGTGGGAAGGTATTCCTTGTGGATTTCTGGTGAAGGATCATTACTATACAGGTTGATTGTTGAATTGTTTGTCTGAAAAGCAGAAGGAAAGTCAATGTCAATTAGTATCATTGGAAGCAATCAACAGAGTGAGAATCAGCTACATCCTAAAAGCTATGAGTCCGTCTGTTACAAAAACACAGAACAGACTGAGTCAGCTTTATATTTATTTATATTTATATTTATCTCATGTCTGCTCAAGATTTTGTCATATTAAACTTGTTTGTCCATCCATCCAATTCTCCTCTATTACCCTCCACCCAACTCTCCCTCTATTCTCTTTGCAGGGTCCTGTTAAAAAGAAATGTTTATTATGGTTAAGTGTCCACGAGCCCAGTTGCACAACCCAGTTGGAGCCAAGGTCTTTCCTTTGCTTCCTGAGTGGGGCCAGGAAATGGGACCTTTTTTAGCTTTGTGCGTCACCACAGTCGGCTGGAATCTGGCTCCATACAAGGTATAAATATATACATCTAGACACTGCTGTTTCCTCGTCTGGACCAATGGGAAATAATGGAGTTTACGTTAAGGTTTGCATGAATAATAAGGCATAGAGGGGTGGGGGATTTGTAGACAGTTAGACATGTAAAAAAAAAAAAAAAGAAAAAGAAAAAAAGAAAAGAAAAGAAAAAAAAAAGCTCAATAAAAACAATTCAATGTTCCTGTTTGATTCTGGGCTCAGACTTCAATGGATTTTAATCTACTCTGATTTGCAGTTCAGAGGCTGAAGGTGGGAAAATACTAGTACTAGTACTGCAATTCCTCACTTTGTAAACACTGGAAGTTCACAGTTCATTTTGATGAGGTATATTTTTACAGAAATCTCTTATTTCTACTAGTATTTTAAACCAAAAAAGCTGCATAGTACAAAGTATTTTGAGCTCTTTGATTCTAATTATTTCATTGATTTATTTATGAGCGTTACAATACGCAGCTTACAGGCAGGTGATGCACACTTACTGGATTTTGACTCAACAAACTGTTCATCCTCCTTAGTCTGTGAGAAGAAGTTGGGCGGCAGTGTGCTGAGTAATTTTAGAAATAACTTTTTTTGTCATCCTGTTAGTGTTTATCAAGTGTGTGTGTGTGTTTAAATAATGAAAATCACTCTCCTGACCGGCCCGCAGTGTGTTTAACTATTTTTGTGTGTTTTGTCCTTGCGTCACAAAGCGAAAGCCAAGTAAGCCGGGGGGAGTCATCGGTCTTTCTACATGAATATTTGATTGATACGGGATCAAAAATAGCGTGAAGGGAAACGGCAGAAATAAAAGAAGGGAAACCAGTCACGACAGGGGGAAGAGAGAAGAAGGGCAGGAAGAACAAGGGAAATAACAATGGTAATCATTTTAATGATTACAGTAGAACTGGATCTCTGATTGGTCTTCGTGGAATCTGTGCGTAAAAATGATTTGATATTGTACAGGCTCCCAGTAAAGTTCAAGTGACTCCAAGATGTTTTGAGTGAAAACAGCAGCATCTTTATCTGCTGCAGATTACAGAATGTTCTGATAATAACTTATTTCCCATTTCCCAGCCTGTCGTGGGGATGGATGTGTGATTTCATGTGCTGAGTTCTGAGCTCTTTCACCTGATCAATAACAGCAGATTCTTTCATTATTTATATAAGTGCACATACATGATACACTGGAAAAAGTATTAAGACTCATAAGACTTGATGGGCAAAAGTTTTGTGTTGTCTTCAAGTGTTTTCCAAAACAACTCAACTGTGGGAGGCCAACAAGAGCTGTGACTGTGACACTGAGCCAAGCTGTCAGAGCTAGTGACGAACTTACTCAGATGCAGAACAGATGCTTTTCCTCTTACGCTGCAATCTGCAGTTAAACACTATTATCCCCCTGTGATACTGCTCATCCCATGAAAACATCCTGTGGTCACAGGCAATGTTGTCCAGGCTCTCCACAGGACATGATACAGGATGTGGTGTCACACGCTGCTGTCAGCGTATCACTAACTGATGACATTCCTGTAAACATCTCATCGTCGTGATTGGTCAGCTAATTCATTACAGTGTGAGAAGATGCAGATATATACAGTAAGTCATCAGGACATGTCTTCTTCTTCACTTTAATGTCAACATGACTCTAATTTTGTGTGTTGAAGCAGTTAAAAAGGGGGGAGGCTCTGGAGTCTTCCAAGTGATGCATTCATGGTCGCGAGGAAAGCTTTGACACGATAGAGCCAGCTGCCAAACAGCATCGTTGTAAACTCAAACGTGGAAGACAAACAACAAACTAAAACCTCCTAATAGAGACAGTGTGGATTTAATAGCTTCTTTCGTTTAAAATGTTACTGTTTGGCAGCCGACTGTCAAATCTCAAGAGCTCCCTGCAAACAACTTTACTGTATCGAGCAACTCAAGATAGTAAATGTTTCAAAGCTTAACGATAATGGAAGTTTGTGGAGAGAAATAAAGATGATAAAATGTTCACTGTGACTCTTCCTTTCTCAGGGAAGTTTGGAATCTCATCTCAGCCTCCACCCTGCGCTGATATGAAGCGACAACAGTGAGGGCACAGAAGGTAAGAAAAACACACATCACTCGGGAGAATGCAGACAAACTCCACTGGATTGTACAAACATTGAAAGTTTGACATGGGAAACAGCAAGATTAGTTCATACAGTATAATCAATTCTAATCACTGCCAAACGCAGCGAGGTCTTTGAGGCTTTCTGGACAATATTTGTCAAGTCCCATTTGCATGAAGCAAGTATAGTATTTGTCCGTTATTAAACATCTGGAAAAATCCCTTCAGATACAGTACATTTTGAACACTTAATTTGTGATCAATCGTGATTTACTATGGACACTCATGCAATTAATCATGCTTAAGTATTTTAATCGCTTGACAGCCCTGGATTATGAAGTTATTGTGACTATCTAGGAGGTTAAGGCTCATTATCTACAGGTACTACAGTTCCAAGTCACCAGAGACATTAAGAATTAACAGTAACATTTTAAGTAGTCTAATTTATTTGAAGGCAGAAGTTATTTTGAAATATCATTTCTGGTTAAAGACAGGCTATTCACCTTTGTGTCTGATATTTTGTGTTGTTAGAATCATAACTCTAACCCAAAACCATTTGACCTGACACAATAACTAACTTGCAGCACTCCCCACAACAGTATTATTCCTTCTATTTAATTAGGCATTCAGTCAGCTGAATAAAAGTTGTTTTGTGACCTCCTTAGATTTAATTCACAGATATGATCTGAGAACAGTGCATAAAAGTCAGAATCTTCCATTTCATTGGAACATTAATTTTACAGCCGATGCCATCAGCCCCTCTCGTTGCTGGCCACCATAAAACTTCTCTTACAGATTTTATAGTGTGGATAATAAAAACATGCGCACACACGCACACACACAAAAACAAAACAAACTGCCTCATACAGAGCAGCTAATATGTATGGAAAAGCAGCATGGTTCACTGTCGTTCTGAGCAGGCCCACAGAGCTGCACAGCTGTGGCAGTGTGGCTGTATGTAAACAGCTGGCGCTAGACAGCAGCTAAGTACATTACTGAAAAATAACCACTTACAACAGTGTCCCCACAACCCGTTCATTTTTCATGATTAGTTGGTGCTTGTTTAACGGCCTTGTGTATCAACAGCGAACTGTGATGTAACAGAGTAACGGAATCAGGTGGAAACAGAGCTAACTAATGAGCCTCTGAAGTTAACAGTTTGTTGCATGATCAGCTTTCCCAACATGTAGTCAACCTGCTTCTCTGGACAAACACTGTGTGTGGATGTGGAAGTTCATATAGAAAAACAAAGAGATTTTACTCACGTATACGTCCACATTGGCGTTGAGCTGTGGTAAACTAGTGAGGCTGCTTGCCGACGTGAGGATGAGCTTCATTGGCTTGGCAATGGAAAAATTGAGACTGAAAAACCCAGAATTCTGAAAAGAAGAAAAATATTTGTTACATACAGTGTTTACAGTGTCGCTCGTTTAGCTGCAGACTCTGCTGCTTAAGTTCACACCTTCTGTTTTTGCGAGCGGAAAACGTTGGAGTTTCTGATTGTGTTGGATGCAGAGAAAGTCTGGCAGTGGTGTAAGTCTCCAGGTGGAACACTCGGATTAGGAAGACAAAGAAATCGAATGGCACAATAAATTCACTTACACCATGAAGCCATCCATATTGGAGCTACTGTGCCGCCTATAATGAGTTTGTTTTTGGTAAGTTTACCACGCTGAGTGTATTCTGCTACACAAAGCAAAGCAGTCAAATAAAAAAAATATTTTAAAAGTTTGCAAATCATACAGCACAGTGCAAGGACAAATTTATCTGTGCAGTCTGTAGCAACGAGAAACACAACAGCTATCATGAATCTCTATTTGGGATCAATAAATGCAGACGATGAAAAATATCCACTAATGATGTGATGTGAAGAGAAACAGCCTTTATGACAGGCTCCATTAAAATGTAATATTTTGCAGAGATTCATACCACAAATAAAAAAAAATTGTAAACACCATGAATATGTGATCTAAGTGTTTTATACAGTGTCACACATAAATATATATAAAGCATGAAATCTTTGTAAAACCAAATGATATGTCACAAACAAATACAGTGTTGACAAAATTACAGTTATTCCCCAATTTGCAAGCCTCCCCGTCTGGCATGGAGCGTCATTAAAGGAGAAGACCTTGAGTTGACGCAGTACAGAGAGAGATTTTGCTCGCAGCACCAAGTTTAAAAATAGTTTCGACCACAGTTTAATTCTGTACAAGTTTTCCACAACCCTATCGCAAAAGACTCAGCGGGGAACATGACAATTATCCTTGTTTTTGCAACGACGAAATGTCAACACATGCATCTCTCCAGAAAAAGTGGTGCCAGTCATTTAAGGAACATTTGCAGATAGGCAGGAAGGAAGCTTGTCTTTGCTGTCTGTCTGTCTGTCTGTCTCCCGCCTTGACACAGACATTAATGAGGTAATGCAGCATGGTTCTATTATTACATCTCAATGCTACACACAAAACGAGACAGAAGCAAGTCAAAAGCTCAAAATTAATGATTTAGAGTCTTTGTAGCATTTACAGTGTTTTAACATGAGAAGAAACAGCACAATCATGCCATGATAATAATATAATAACACTAATTATATGAATTTAAAGAAACTTATAAATTCAGTATGTTTTATGATCATTTCATTATTTTTTATAACTTGCAACCCAGTGTGTTCCCATCATACACTGTGAATCCTTATGGTTGTTACTGTATATACAGTATATAAAAACTCAATTACATAATTTAACACATAATGTAATACCTCATTAACCATGTTTTCAGGGTAACAGATTCGCTAATCACCGCCACAGTCGCTCTATGAATCAGCCTTAATTACCATGCTCTGCATGTGCGTGGGGTAAAGCTGGCACAGTTGAGTTTTATGGATGTAAGTGGTGGTGAGTAAACCTTTTCACAGCGGAATAATAAATCTGAATTTAGAGACTTTTTTTTCCAAGGCTGACTTAATTTAATAAATCCGACTTCTAATTACTTTTTACTTCTCTAATAGCCCCAAGATAATTGGGTTTAGAAAAGTGGAAGAGTCATGGATTTGAAATCAGTTCAATTTTATGACTCAATGCATTAGAAATGAACGACCACTTTTTAAAAAAAATCAGCTTGGAAATATCTCCAGAGAGAGACTTTTGTGGAAATTTAACATTCATAAATACAAATTTCTGCTTTCATCCATCATGCCTTTTGACACCAAATAGTGTTTCTATTATATTTGAAGTTAGATTGTTTTTCAGTGCAGAGCCTGTTGGGGAGACAATGAGCATGCTGGGGAAACAGTGTGAATCCTTAATATTAAATTAATTTACTTGCTTCCTGATGTTGTGTTATCCAGGAGAATAGTGATGAGCTTGAGCCATGAAACATTTTTCAGACCCCCACAGAACAAATTAGGTCTGAGGAGACCATCCACAAATTGCATATGAGCAAAGCACAGATGCATATGAGTATAATGGACAGAGGAATCTGTCATTACACACACACACACACACACATCCCCACACACAGTGTCTCCATGACTCCAAAGGACATACATAGATTTGAATTAATTTCCTCAATTCCAACCTCAACCTTATTTAACCAGACATGTCAATGCAATGGTTTACCATTAAAGACACTGTCTTTTGTCCCACTAATGAAGACAAGTCCCCAAAACGTGAGTATTACATGTAAAATGAATGGTCTTCAGCCCCTTTTTTCTCTCTTTTAAATATTGGCCAAAGGGGGCACTGCAATCCCAGGTGAGAAGACGGTGACATTTGTTACAGAACATGAAAATAATAATAATTGCCAAGAGAGCCGAAGGGGAATATAACATCTAAAGCTGTTGCATATTTAAGTGCTGCACTCGGTCCATCCTAATAACATAACACTTGTGTCTGTTCTCTCGTTTGAGGCAACAAAAAAGCGAACTCTTATTTTGAACGTTTGTTATGATCGACCAAGAGAAATAAAAACAGCTCAGAAAGAGAGAGGGGGGGAAAGGTGCAGATGAATAGACTGAAGGAATGAAATTGTCTGGGACGTTGGGAAAGAAGGCGAAGAAATATGAGACAATGCCATTCATGTTTCCATTTGCCTATGCATGTATAATGTGTGTGATGCGGTGTGGATGTGGTAAAGGGAGTTGCAGGTAATCACATTTTGATAGGATACTTCCATTTCATCTTCAGTGCAGCACATTTATCTTAAAAAAAATGAATATATGTTGATTTCCCTGAGGACAGACAGAACCTAAGAGCGACTGGGTTATTACATGAGTCTCCACTTATCATAGGCTGAGTCTGAGAGTCTGAGAGACTTTGAATGGTTGAAACACAATGTCTTCCCAGAAATACCACTTTGTTTTTACCTGAATCGTGTTGCACGAACAGTAAATGAATGAATGGCATTTCCTACGGAGCTCATTGTGCTTCATGCAGAGATAACTCCGTGGTGTTTTCCTTATGCGTTCCTCCAACGAACCTCTTTGTCTCCCTGTCTCATTTCCCGCCCTTCATCCGTTTGTGACTTTCATTCTTTAATTTTGAACCCTCCATCATGACTGCTGCTGACCCTGATCACTCACCTTTGCTACTTTTGTTCCTGTGCTTTCAAGATACAATTGTTTTCCTTTTCAGACTTTCTTTTTTTTCCTCGGGAGCATTTTTTGAAGGGCCTTTGCTGATGCAGTTTCCAGTTATTCTTTTGGCTCTCTCCCTTAACTTGAATTGGCTCCGCTGGTCTCGTCTCGGCCCCTCGCCAAGACCCTGACTACACAAGCCAGTGTGTGACATCAGCGGGCCGTGTACAATCAGCTCCTCCCTATGAATTCTCCCGGCCTGTGCAGCCCCTTGATGCTCCCTCTATAATTCTCTGTGTGGTCAAGCTGTGAGAGTCAACCGTCTCTGGCAGGTAGTAAATCAGTATGAAAACAAAGGAATGGGGAAAGGAGGTGATAAGAAAATTCAAAGGACAAATTGGACATGGGAGGCAAAGCTCCCATCTAACTGGGCAGTTTGGCAAGGGATTAAGATGTTCCCCTTCCTCTGTGTTTACAAGAAAAATCTGTTCTGCACAGACAGTCAAGAGCAGATAAGAGGTCTGTGTGAAGAGATCTTACGTCCACTTTCTTCTTCATTTGATAAAACATCTACTCATCGTCCCACTAGAGAACAGGATATGCTAACTCTGTACAATGTCCACTGCGAGTCAAATTCCTTTTGTGAACTCAAACCCCACATCAATTTATACCACTCTGTCAGACAACTTCTTTCATTCTTTCTACAAACTTTTTCTGGCGCTGAAATGTCAGTTTCTTTTTTCTTTTTCTTTTTTTCTACTCTTGCTCGCAGCATAATGTATCCAGTTTCAGTCTCCGGGCCTAATAAGATGACTGAGAGGAGCAATTCCCTCCTAATATGCTTTAAATCTGTTTTGTCATCAAACAGCTTTTTCCTCTGATTTCCAGTCCATTAAATATGCTGTAAAACTTCAGTCCATTAAATGAGACTAAAGACTTGGCAAAAGATCTCAGCAACATTTATGCCAGTAACCCTTGTCGTTGAGGCAAAGGCAATCATCTGCTTGCACAATGTCAGCGCTTTTACAGTACTTGAAACAAAACTAAGTAATGAAACATACCTTGTGCAGACCTGGACGTCTGAGATTCTGTTATGCAAATGTGTCCTTGTGTAGCGTAAAAACTTAAAACATCTTAAAACATCACATTGAAAGGAATTAATTCTGTAAGAAAAGCATGCAGGCTGTGGAAGTCAGCTTAGCTTACTGGTGAAGGTTTCCCCATAAGAGAAAAACTCTGACAGGACTCTCTAAAGCTTTCATAAGCAACTTAAGGAAAGAACCTTTTATTAATTTTACAGAGGTAATAGATTCAGACAGGCCTTCGTACCGCACATTCCTGTGACAGGATTTTAGTTACTGTAAGAGTCCACACAACACATTTGCTTTGCTCCTCATAATCACCACCAAACGAGGACGAACGGCCAAACACAGCGAGAAATAAAAACAGACAATAAAATGGCACTTGCTTAAGACGAGTTATGTGAGAGCACTACATAAAGGACTGTAAGTGAGAACAAAAAGAAGCAGCGAGTGAACAGAGCACGGTGATAAAGAAATGACTAATGTGAGCTGACCGACAGTGTTGGACAGTGAAAAATGGAGTCTGGCACAGCAATAACAACATATAGATTAAAAGTTTTCTGGAGTTACTTTTTGGTGTTGTTCCTTTACGTAAGCTAAAAGTTTTACAATCAAAATGATCCACTGCACTGCAAAAAAAGAGAGAAAGGATCCTTTGAGCGCACAGCCAAAGCAGAGCTGGGCTGTTATACAAGCCTGTTTAGTGTGAAAAAAAAGATAAAAAACAACAGCCACATGTTGGGAAACCCTATCTTTCTGTTATGTCTGGCATCCGTTCAATGGTTAGCTGCTGTTTGGCTTGACAAAAGTTGGGCAAGGAGTGTGTGTGTGTGTGTGTGTGTGTGTGTGTGTGTGTGTGTGTGTGTGTGTGTGTGTGTGTGTGTGTGTGTGTGTGTGTGTGTGTGTGTGTGTGTGTGTGTGTGTGTGTGTGTGTGTGTGTGTGTGTGTGTGTGTGTGTGTGTGTGTGTGTGTGTGTACACATTTTTTCAGTGTGGGAAGAAAGAGTTTTACTTGATTTCAGGATCAGGGGTGGAGTTTGTACATCAATATCGAATGTACAACATTATGCAACAAGTTAAATGTATGCCAAGAAAATCACATTACATGCATGTGTGTCAGTTGCTTCCTTCTTGCTTCGCTGGCCACAAGTTTATCTGATGAATCTGTTTGTGATTCTCAAACTAACCTCTCACTTTTGCCATTTTTCCTGCCTGCATGTTTCACACACACATACAGTAATCCCGCTCGCCTGCCTAGCTTCCCCTTGTTTGCAATTAGCATCTGTCTATAAAATTAGCTTTAGCACAGCACGCAGTAGACCAGAGACTCAGGGAAACAGTAAATCTGTCTCTTTTCAAAAATGAAAAAAAAAAAAAAAACTGACAAGGCAACAAGTTGCTGAAAATGTCTGCACAGAGAAATGTGAAGCAACAACATGCTGTTGTTGTTCTTGTATTGTTTTGTTTTGGGGGAGGGGTCATCTTGTCTTTACCATAACTGGCCATGGCTGGTGTTAGGGTTAGGACAGGGGTATACACAGGTCAACATATACTATATAGAGACTAACAACCTCACACTTTAACATTCATGTGCAGTTTAAAAGTTTCCAATCAAGAAAAGAGAACAACATGCAAACTACACACAGAAAGGCTCCAGGAATCGAACCTTCTTGCAGTGCAGCAACAGTGCTAACCACTGCTGTCCACTTGTGTAACACATTTGAATGCTGTGCCACAATCTGACACAGCCTCCAACTGTGTAAATAAAACATAAATATTATATTCAGCATTACGCTCAGAGCCGATTCCTCATGTTTATAGCAGCGAGGGACATATTTCATCAACAGAAATGTGTGAAATGCATAACAAGGTGAACACATGAGCAATGCAAGGATTAGCATACAAGTCCGCTGAGATGTAAGAGTGGGAAGGCTTTGTTTGCTTGCTGAATTTTACTGGAAACAGTTAAGCAACCGGAGCATCGTACATGTTATTCCCCCGTGAAGCAGGTTTTTTTTCACTTACTGGCATTTACACAATTAGCGCAGGTTTCTCTGCATCTCATTTGTATAACCTTGACATACTTACCGGGGTGCTTTTTATGTGCACGATGTGGACCTCTGCCTTGTCCGCAGCAACGAAGTCGGTCCAACAGCCAATTAGCCGCTCTCTCACGTGGAACCACTGGTTGTCCTTATCCATTTTTGGCTCACATGTCTGACTTGAGGCTAGAAGAAATCAAGTAGAAATGGTTAAGCAGTGTCAGCAGCATATAATCGAGTCATAGTAAATAATGTCTGGCCTCGAGCATTAATAGGGAAACCTCTTGCATTATCAAGTCTTATGTGTCAAATGCCAAGTAGTGCAAGATTATGGCTCTATATCCTTAATAATCCTGCCATATTTGGACAGGAGCAGCACATGAATGAAGACCTATATGTATCACGGCCAAAAAGCAATTATTTAACAGACAGATGAACCCAGCGATGTTACGGATTCCTTGTCTAAAAGGGGTTAGATTTGTTATTAGTCAATATGAAAGCTTTTTCCCCTGCTCTCAGAGTATGGATGTTAAATGTGTGGGTAGGACTACATTGTTTAAAAACGGATCTGCTGGTTCACGTTTATCAGACGTGTCAGGATAGCGGGCTGCAGTCATCCATCAAGCCTGCTCACTCTGCTCTCCGCTATGAGCCTGCTGTTTAACCTGGGGATCCATGTCTCAGGAGGCTGAATTAATCGAGCCGAGGCTGCGCGGTCATGGATGAGGTTGGGTATAAATGCCTGCTGTTTGACCCGCCTCAGCCATGTGTGTGTGTGTGTGTGTGAGTGTCCTATCGAGTTAGATAACAGAAGGTATGTGTGTGCACACGCTCACTTTAACCTGCCTGACGTTATTGGTCGGGACAAAATATTCCCCAGAAACTTCCTTTTTCCTGAAGGAGAACAGTAGAGGTAGGTCAAATGTCTTTTCCAACTCAATCAGGGCACTCTTTCCTGCCCCATGCATCTTCCGCCTTTTGCTGATTCTAAATGAAAGGATGAGGCTGACTAAGGAGTTATGAAAGTCCTGGCGCTACAGTCTTTTCTGGTAACCACCATGGCTGACATTGTCTCCTATCTCTGGATTTCTCTCTTGAACCTTAAAGCCACCCGTTTTCATGATAAAGTATGGCTTTCATGGGATCAGTCAGAACTACTCTGTCCTGTGCCCAATCACTAGATAAGCATATCTACAGTAAGATGAATATAAGCAATACACGCCTCGACTGTGCATGTCTCGATCAGCCCCAGCAGTTGGCGCTGAAGCATATAAGAGAGCAAGTGTGATATCATAACAGGGACATCTAATTTAGTAAGCAAATGCTGCATGACAAACCGCTCCACTGACTTTGATGATGTATTTGCTCTGTTTACCCAGAAGGCCACAATTCCTCCGAGAGGGGAGATGTGGAGTAAAGCAAGTGAGACGAGACAGAGAGAGGAGCAGAGAGGAAAGGGTTAATAGGAAATTGCAAAGTTTGGAAGGTCAACAGGATGTGCCTTATTTAGAAGCGGCACTAATCAAAGACCTTGGTTGAGGCAATGTCATCACCAGCGGCAGAGGAGAATGGACAGAGATGGAGATAAAATGGGATAGAAAGTGATGAATGCAACGAACGACAGCAAAAAAAGAAGAAGAGAAAAGAAAAAGAGCTAGGACAGGTTATATAATCAGCTCTGTCTGCTGTTTTTGCTGTCTCCATGGTGAAACAGGGTTGCTATAATGTACTCTTAGTCATTTCTTTTAATTCACATCATCTGTGACCTCCTGTGACTATCACTGATCCAGAGACAGCTACCTCTGATATTATTTCTATCACACTTACGTGATTTTTAGAATTCGTTTTTTCAGATCTCGCTCATTAAGAAGAAGAATTAAAAAAAAATGATGCATGTTTTCTGTGTCCTATGAAAAACACATCTTACCACAGCCGTTCACATTTGGAACTAATTAGGGGGATTTGGTGGGTTGTGGTGAGGGGAGGCTGGGCAGATTGTTTCTCAGTCCTAGATGGAAAGCCATCTATGCTCCTTCGCCATCTCTCTTTCCCTCTCTCACCCCGGAGGTCAAGGCTGGTTTCCTGTTATTCTGGCCCCCTGTGTTAATGTCTGTTGCTCAATATCCACATCCATGAAGTTATTTCTCTCCTGTTCTGCTGTGACAGAGTTAACGGCCCATGACTGTCGCCCGAGAGGTCTTGGTATAAATCACACTGACTGTGCAAGACAGTGTGTGTGTGTGTGCGTGTGTGTGTGTATCTGTACATGCATGTGTCACTAGTCTCCTTTTTATGAGTCACTATAGGATATGGAGAACATTCATTTTTGCCCCCTTGACCCCGGAAATGCCAATGGCCTCGCTAAGCGGTTTGCTGGTAAATGAGGTATAGAAGGACCATTCCATTCCCTGTCCTCTTTATCTACTTATATCAGTCCCCTCCATTTCCCATTTCATGAGAATACATGTTTATGGTTGCTAGTGATTTCCACTTAGATGTTAGGTATGAGGGGGGGATGTAAATAGAAACCATTAGGGAATTGTGGGGGACAGAAAATGATCTTAATTCATGAAAAGTGTATATAATAAGATTTGATCTTTAGGTCTATTTCTTAGAGCAAAATCAATGTCAGTAGTTACAGTACAGATGTGATATTAAATAGGTACTATTAAAGAAATATTTATGCCTGAATAGACTACTGCTAATTACCATGTCAGCAGCACTATATTGCCAAATTAAGAGACTTAATAGGTACTTTATAACTCTAAGAGTATTGAACACATTACAGCAAACTGATCAAATGTTTATAAAATTAAAACCAACAAGTGTGCAGCCAAAATCGATCATGGCCAATTTGCTGTTAGTGAAGCGGCCTTTGGAGAAAGCACATCTTGTGGACTGTGCCAATATCTCTGAGTGATGAATAACTTACAATATAATGCATTTTAAAACTGCTCTCGGCTGTTCCCCTGCTTGTCTGCAGCACCCTGGAGCCACAACTTAATAAAGTGAATACAAAATACCATCTGGTCCCTTTACATGTCAAGGGGTCTATCTGCTTTTGCTTTCCTAACCTCTAGGGCTTTCCAGAAGAAGATAGGAGACAGGCTGACCAAATCACAGACATCCGTTTTCCGCATGTGTTCAATTATGCATAGTACCATTAAGCCAGCACCACTACCAAGACCATTTTAGGACATCTCAGGATCAGCTTGACATTTACTATGTTCTGCGTCCGTCACTTTAGGCCTACTTTGTTCAGGTTAGCTCAACATGCTGCAGTTCATCAGGTTGCTGTACACTGTCAGTTCCAATCGATCAACTCTAACTTTAAAGTGTCAGCTCTAACTGTAGGTCGGACACTTCAGGGTGACTTTGTATGCTTTACACCTAAGCTGCAATGTAAACATTATCATGTTAGCTGAGGTGTGAACTATACGCAGGGTGCAACAGCTGCAGCGTTGTGAAGTTGCAATTACACACCTCCCTTGGGGGTTTTTAATTTAAAACAACAGAAAGGGGAGGTGGAGACATGTGGTCTCCCTACCACCCAGGAGTAAAAGTGAGGAGAGAGAAATAAAGAGAAAAAGAAAGTGAAGAGAGGTCGATTTAACCGGATGACTTAAATATACCTATTCACTCCAACTGCTGACGTATCCATGCGCAACAAAACCTTATCCCTACACCTGCTCTCTCTGTGTGCCTGTCACTTGGGGTGTGCATAAGGGCAGTTAGTGTAACCTGAGCAACCCAAGCGACCCTCACCCTTCCTCCTGGGACCTGTTGTTAAGTCTAAGGCTGAATTTCTCTCCCAGTCCAACTTTGAAACCATTTCCCCAGCTGAACAGAGTCAACTACAATATTTATAGACTGCAGCTAGCCCTGACCTACACCATCCTAGTAATGGACTGTGTGCATCCGAGTGTTATCTCTATTGTTTCAATTAATTTGCTCAAATTAAAGTGAAATTGTAATTAAAAATGTAATTAATTGAAGATGCCAACCTGAACCTAGGAAATGAAGTTCCACTGTCCAAGAGGGACCCATCTAATTATGCAGAGTGTAGCATAGCTGAACTGAGTGGCTGAGCTTGGGCGTTACTGGAGGCTTGAGGTGATTTATCATTATTAGGGATCAAAGTAGCCCTACAGTGCTGGCATCCTGTATTTCTCTGTCTTCTTCCTCTTTTCTTCAAGACAGTTTGAATTAAAAAGCTAAAAAAAAAAACTTTAACAATGGTGAGACACAGACAACTTCCTTACTGTGAAGTCCTCGAAAACTCCAAGCAGTGCTTGTGAATGCAAAACAGAACGTGTATTTCAAAGTCGGGTGGCACTATATTATCACAAATGCTCTAGGAAATAACTTTATTTATTATGGGCGCCCATGGAGACGTTAGCAAGGCCAGAAAGCCACTGTAGGTGTGTGTGCAGTGCACTTACTGTAGAGCTCCATCCCACAAGCATTACATTATGCTAACAACCCATAATCCAGCTTCAGAGTGGCATTCACCGCACCATGTTTAACATTATGGCGATAAGAAAAAATGTGTTTCCTCCTCATCCTATAGAGCAAACAGCAATGAGCTCTCTCCTAGTGGGAGTGGGGAGGGAGTGAAGTGGCGAACCTAGAGTGGCTGGGAGTGGAGTGAAGACAGAACACCTGAAGTGATTAGATGGAAATGTTGTCGCTTCACTCCATTTACACACTCTGAAGCACGGCAGCAAAACAAAATTACTTTCTGTAAGTTTCTCAACTCATCCATCTCGCCAATTATTTTCACACCACTTCAGTCCAACATTAACCAATCATCACTCTTGTGTGGCTAAGTGCACTTTAGTACAAATGCTTTGCTAGCATCATATGTCCTACAGTATAAATGGTGGAGCACACTGTGGCTCCTGGCTGTCCACCACTGGATAAAAAGCAGAAGTGTATGTACAGGCACGTGATCATTTACGGCATATCAGATAGTATCACTTCTTGTTTCAGACAGTAAAGGGTCAGCATCTCATTGGTCAGCTGAATTTAAAATAACCTTAACTGCATTTCAATTTGACAGAGGTCTGGTGATAGGGGGCGATGACCAGAGACGACTTCCAGCCTCCCAGCAAGTCACTTCAGAGAAAAGGAACATTTCTTTGATAAGTTTCATAAAAAGTGAAAGTACAAGGAAATTTGAGTTGATGGATTCTGATAAATGTTTCCTTGAACTAATATGTTTTTGCCCGGATTGTTTGTTGCCGAGGACACATTTTCTATATTTATGGTGTTTTCCTCTAAATACAGTGATTTGTGAAGCTCTGATAAATTCAATTTTAGGGTGAGATTTGTTGTTGGTGTTAGTGCCAGTGCTGTTTATGTTATTTAGCTACTTCTGCCAGTAAATTAAAGATCTCAAGAGCTGCCCGCCTGTTTGTATCACTGTTGCCTCGACTTTGAGCATCTGTGCAGTGCCGAGCGCTGACAGGCTGTGGCGAGGCCTTGAATTTTAAATTGCTATCACACCTTAACTAAACGTTGATTTAGATTCTAGGGATTGAGTACCTGCGGCTCCGATAACTAGCTGCCTTCACACTCACCTCAGGCAAGAAAGCAGGCAGGCTTGATTTCATGCCTCGTCTTTCATGCCCTCCCTCATTGTCAGTCACTGTGGAAAAGAGCATCAGCTCCTTGCCTAGAGTTTAGATGCACAATGAAGCACTGCAGAACTTTGAGCTGGAGAGTATGGCTGCATTTCAAACAGACAGAGAGAGAGAGAGAGAGGGGGGGAGGGAAGAAAAAAAAAGGAGGAGGGGAAGCCCTGACAGCAGACAACGTCAAGACCAACTGTCTCCCTTGGTCCCTCAGGGTAGAGTAAACTGTTTGTGTCCAGGGTCGGGCGACGGAGTCATGATGGGGAAGGGGCAGGGAGGGGTCAGCGGCCCTATCAGAATTAGACGGAGAGGGAAAGGGGAGCTTCAAGGCCTGCTCAAGCCCCCCCTTTGCGACTCCACACACACACACACACACACACACACACACACACACACACACAACACACACACATATACACACACCTATTGTCCCGGAGTTTCCGCAGCTGCAGATTGAGGCCTGACCATCCACAGGAAGGTAAACAAGCTCTTATCAGTGCTCTGCAGGGGCCTGCACTGTCCCCTGGCCTCTAACCCCTGCATACTGCACATTACACACTCTCTACAACACACAGGCTTCCTGACCATCTCACCTCCCTCTCCCAAGTCCTGAAATTCTATCAAAAAAAAAAAAATCTGCTGATTAGTCTTGTCAGTTTAATGGCTTAAGACTTTTTCGTGTGTGCGCGTCTGTGTGCCAAGTCCTGCTTCCAGTGTTTGCTGGAGAGGAACTGAGGATGTGATAGCGGGTCTGGAGACAGCCTGTCTTCACACTAGCTCTGTTTACACCTCTGGGAGCCATTCATCCGTCGTCTCATCGTTGTCGGAAGCCGGCGGAAAAACAAGTCCAGCAGTGGCGTATGGAAGGTCTATGGCTGACTTCCTCCGTTGTTCACTCACTCACTTTATGCCCTGTCCGCTCAACGTCATTAACCATCAGCCCCATAGTCTTTGATGTAGATTAACTCAATTGCGTGGATTGCTATTCTTTGTTCTCAAGTCACAACAGCAGGCGTGAAAAATATATACTCATTTTCATGTTGACACTCATATATACTCAAAAGTGAGCTATTATTTTCCAGACACCATCAGTTACTCATCTGTGGCGCATCCTTTCCATTTATTTATGCGGGTAGATTTTCTCCCAATGCAGTGAAAAGAACACCAGCAAAACACAATTAATCATGTGAGTGTTAATTGGTGGACGGACAGACTAATTTAGCAAGTTTCATTCTAACCGCGTGCACCCAAAGCAGACTGAAGCGTTAGAGATTTGTTGCACAGTGGTTGCTCCCAATCATTCAAGATTGATGTAGCTTTGCACAACATGCTTGGTGTACAACCAACAGAGATTAGCTCGTTTTTCTTGACTGATTTTTGCCAGTAAATATTAATGCGTTCCGACATGGGGGCGGCATAGCAATGATGGCTCTGATATTTTTTTTTTGTGCATGTTTAAAGTGAATGATGTCAAAGGTATAATCCAAGTGTAAAGAAAGAAAGGGAAATATACAGAGCTGCTGAGTCTATCGCTTCCGAATCGAGTGACAGCTCTTTTAATACTCACACTCATACAAACAACCAGATATTCTACCATGAGGCCTGTGAGGTTTGTTGACATCAGTACAAGAAGCATATTTTCCATTATGACAAGCAGAGAAACACAAAATCTATATTTTCTCTTTATAAAGATACATTTAAATTTATATGGTCACAAACAACCTCACAAGGCCTCTAACAACAGAAAGGTTTTTGAATCATCTCATAGTGACAACTACTGTATATGAGGCAGCTTCACGTTTATGATTTCATTTCTACAATTTAACTAATGGAAGTGTCTGGACTATAAGAGTTGTTTGACAAGTGTAACTTCATTCCCTCCAGCGTGTGTGGAGAGATTGTTGAGTATCGTGGATTTGACTGTAGGATTTGTTGTAGTTACAGTATATGAGCAGATTAAAGTAATCTGTTGGCTGTCGCACGGCTTCTTTTTTTTTCTTTGAGTCACATTCATATTCTGCTTTCTGACATATCTCAGAAATACGAGAAAATGGAAAAACCCAGAGTCCAGGGAGGATTCTCTCATCACATCCAACACACACATACACACACTGAGTGCACGAACACAGTCAGACATCAGAGAGATTTCAGCGCTCTAAATACAGATTGACCGGTGTGGCACCTGAATCAACAGGAAAACTAACCCACCCAGTGCTTGAATCAGAAGGCTGTGAAATTACACAACACTGCACATTGTCCAGCACTGACCACATTAGAAACCAGCATGGTCTATGCAGTCACCTAAGATGTTCTCTTGAGGAACAGGCACTTATTTCCAAAATAATTGCATTGACATCCTCTGAAAAGCTATGAGGTAAATATCCAATCCACAAATGATGATGTTGTTTGTTGGAATTTCGTTTATGCTAAGAGAAAAGTTCAAAGTAAAGTCTCTTCATTTGTCATGAAGCATTTTAGAATATTTTATCTGGGAACACTTTGTTCACGAGTATTCAGCCAAGGAAGATTAAAGGACTGATTCTGCCCTGCATAACAGTGCTGTCATTAATTAAACCACTAGTGGATAAAGTTTTAGTGTTATAGAGACATATGAGGTAGCATACTTTCTAGTTTTACCAAAGATCTGAAGCCTTCCCAGAAGTTTCTCTCACACTGCTGTTAGTCGGAGGTGAGCGGGCTGACCCCATCAAAAGTTTCCCCTCGGAACACACAGGTAGGTTTCTTGTGTTTGTGCAGATCCCCCGGGGGTTGACCACAGGCGAACAGACAGACCTAAAGATAAGAGTACATAATGCCATGCCTTATCTGCGCAGACGGCAGGCATGTTGACATGGGCACAAGTGGTCGCCATGCTGACGAGGCGTTTATCTCACCCACTACTAATGAGCCATTCAGCGCTCATGCAAATGCATCATGACGAGCTCTGAGCCGTAGGGTGCAAGACCTCGCAGCCGCCATGGCGGTGATGTTCAGGAGACACTGAGACAAAGCCTGAGATCTATATGATGAACAGTGATGATAGCTATACTAACCTCTTCCTGTGCTTAGATGGAGGCATTGGGGAGTAATGCTGCCGTGCCATTGAGGGTATACAATAAGAGGGGCCCGCTTATGTAACGTGAGATGTAGGGGCCAGACAACATGTGCAGTATGTAACTGTTATTGCTTTCAGCCTATTCTTTTTTTTCTGCATTAGGACATCTATTCAACACAATGTACAGAAAGGGTTTCCTCTTGACAACAGCATAAAACATGTTTCCAGTAATAGAGAATGTGAAAAGAAACAGGGAGATAACACGAAAGAGCTGCTGAGTAAGCTGCAGATTAGAGTCCTTCCGAGCATTAAAACAATACTAATGGTGAAACTTGCACGATTAATTGTTTTTATCTGATTTTCACCTGTTTTTACTGTACAAAACAAATCCTGACACGTTCTGGGATTTATTTAAACATAAAAAAAAAAAAAATGTGATTCTCTCAATTTAAGATTGCATGCCACAGATAGCATCATTCATATGATACATTGGACAGTAAAACCATCTTGATAAGCCGCGCAGCGCTATAGCCGGGGAGAGGGAAAATCATGTGGGAACAAACAGAAGCGAGGAACAGAGAGGTAGCAAGGCTCCCTCGTGCTGCATTTTGTAGTCAAACAGAGGAAAAGCGAGGCAGTCAGAAATGGATTGTTATTTGGGAGGGGCATAACACTGAAGGAGATTGAAATCGGTCTGAGGCAGCGACAAGTGGTCGCGTCTCCCTGCCACCCAGTCTGACTGCAGGCAGAGCTGGCTCACTACAGTAAAACAGGGGAAGTGGACTGTTTTGACTCTCAACGCCATTTTTAACATGACGTTTTTTCTTATCCTTTCTTTTTTTTTCTCTCCCCCCTGCTTCTGGCTTGTTCTACTACAGCATGCCTTCTGAGAAACCTTTATCATCTCTTTACATTTTTTTTTTTTGCCTCAGCTTTTTTTAAATCCTTGACATCACATTTCCTCTTTTCTTTTTTTTGCCTTGAGATTTTTTTTTTTTTCTACTACTTTCTCTTTTGTCTAATTACACACAGTCTTCTATCTCATGATTTAATTTCCCAGCTTTATCAGTCTTGTCCTTTTCCCTATCTCTGTGTTTCTTTAATCCCTCTATTTACTTCTCTTTCCCCACATCTCCCCTCTGAACCACTTATCTGCTCTTTGACAGTCACAAAAATTTGACCCCCCACTCCCTCACTGTCTCCATGAATCAGTCTTTATGAATTTTGTTATCTCTGTTTGTCTGTCGGTCTGTCTGTCTCGCACTCTTTCCCTCTTTGAGATCCATTTTCTGACAGCCCTCCCTCCCCCTCCAGCGGCTCGCTAATCACTTTTGTACTTTTCCTTCAGCCCGTGGAGGGAGACTCTGGGGTAGGCAGCAATGCAGCAGGCGGTCTGGTAGTTAACATCATGATGCCTGACTCCCACTGGGAAAGTTGTTGCAGCAGGGGGCATATTCAACACTACTTCCCTGCCAGGAAATGCCGGGCACAGAGTGGATAAAATCACTAAATACAAAGACTTCAGTCAGACGCATAGATAATTGTTTATGTGTCCAACTGCTGCGGTTGGATTAAGTAGTAGTGGTTATCGTGCTCGACATTATAAAGTGGTATAAAAAAATCCTTCTTCTCCAAAGGAGTTGTTATACAAGTAAAGGACTGTGCCTCCGGTGTAATAAGCAACTATGGAGATGAAGTCCCTCAGGCCACCAACGTTAGCTAGGAAAAATCCATATTATGCTCAATTATAGCCTTCAAAAGGGGCATTACACATACACATATACATGAAGACGTGTTCTGTTACTCTGGGTGAACTTCATCAAGTCCAACAATATAACCTCGATGATGTCATTCAGGTTATCTCAGCTGAGGCTTGGAAACGACACATTTACAACAGAGAGTCTGTGTTACTGACTGATGGCTAGTGACTAGACAAAAAGAGTTTCTTCATAGGTGTTATGGAGCAGCATCCTAGGAAATGTTAGGCATTGTAGGAGGTCTATCCATAAAACAGACTTTAATGATGTCTTAAGTTTCTGTTTTAGTCATTTCTTAATCCCCAAAATACTGAGTAAACTTTATGGAAGTATTACCCAAAGTCACTGCAGAACCTTTTTAGAGGACCTGTAATATGTCTCAGTGTGGTATTATCCAAATCCATAATTATAGGTGCCAAACTATCTTCATCAAATACTTTTGGACAACACAGCTGCAAGGAAGGATTGAATAGTGGGAATGCATTAATAGAATGGCAGAGACAAGATTAACAATAGAAAAGCATCCAAACAAAAAACGAAAACAAGTAGCACAGTTGGAGGCCTGGGAGAAAAGGCTGGTCCTTGCCATGTTTTATTGAAAAGGAAAGTCTCAGCAGATCCAACACAAAGGAAGAAGAACAAATTCAACCATTGCACAAGCTTCACAGCCTGTATGATCTTGGCACAAACAAATACCCTGAGTTAAATGACTAAAGAGATTTAGACGAATCGTAGCACCACAGGTGCTCAGAGATAAACCCATAGGCTGGACCATGCAAGGCCTTCACAACAAACAGCAAAATTTTAAACACAATTAACCACACAGGGAGGCAGCGTAGTGAAACTAAGACTAGTGTGATGTTGTCTGTTTTACTGGAGCCTGACAGAAGTCTGTCCAGAGATTAGGGATGAGCTGGAAAAAAGAAAGAGAGGCCTGACTGATCCCATCATATTGGGAATTTTAATAATCAAGCTGCAAGGTGAAAGCAGGGATGATCTTTTCTGGGTTTGAAAGATGCATCCAGGAGATGATGTCATAAATAATCCAGATTTGTAGACTGAAAGGAACTGTGTTCATCATATATCAGGGTAAGATTTAGAGTTGTGTCTGCAGTTCTTTGACCTCCAGCTCAATAAAAGACAGACTCACAGTCAGAGCTGCAACTAAAGAACTGGAGTCTTCTTGGTTTAACAAGATGACTGCAGTTTTACTTTGATGTACTCAGAGCAGGCTGTGAGATATTCTTCATTTTTATTCCGCTAAAGCAGGCATCACCAAATGGCAGACCTCGGTCCGGACCCAGACCGAATGATGGTTCTACTATCTGGACCCATGACCAATCTCTGATAGATTAACGAGAATAGTTCATTCTCCTGGAGCATTATCAGGTTATTATCGGCTATAGCTGCTAAATGTTAATTGCCAATATGAACAGCTTCACTCAACTGAGCCAATGAAATCATTTGTTTACCCTGCGCGGCCAGAGCACCAGAGAGAGAAAGAGAAAGGAGATGGAGTGATGACAGCATGGCTTACTCCGAAATAAGGAAAGCTGATGCTGATAACCAAACTTTTAAAGATGAATGGCACTGACTCCATTCAGGCCAAGATTCAAATTACTGGCAGGGAAATAACATTTAGATTTCTCAAACTAAAGAGTGTTTTACAGTAAACACTGCCTGTGTGAAAACACCAACCTCACCCCCAGCCCCCCAGCAAGAACACTTCAGTCAATCGGCCGTTGCAACTTGTTCATCCCTCACACCAGAATCAAGGAAGAGGAGGCAGCGTTAAGTGAATGCCCCACAGAAATGGAACACCCTGCCTGATACAGTTAGACATGCCACATATAGTCATTTTTTTAAAAACAGATCTCTTTTTCTTTTTTGTTCTGTTGAGTTGCATGTGTGGTTGTGTGCGCATGTGCGAGTTTAAGTGTGTATGTGCAGAAGATGGCTCACTACATGTGAAAATGTACGTTGCTGATTAGGGTATACAATTTGGACTTATGAGGTTTGTACCTTTTACTTGGACGAAAGTTTAGTAACTGGACCTCTGAATTTTAGGTGAATACTCCTGCACTATTATTTTGTAAATTCTGATTTAATAATATCACAGAAAGTGAAAAATGAAAGAGGGTATTCACAAGGAAATGGGACCATATAGAATTAAGCAGTCTATCATATTACTGACTGGCTGTTACAAGAAGAAGAAGATCAGTTCATTTATCAATCAGTCAGTGGGTGTACTGCATCTGCAGGTACATGCAGAACACAGGTCATGGACCACTGAGGTTACTTCAACTGTAGCACTTGACCTTGATTGATGATGTACATTCAAACCACACTTCGGACCTCTAAGGTTGTTTAATGAGCTGAGAGGGGGGACAAACTTGTAAAAAGTGTAAATAAAGCTAAAGTGACTGAGTTCAAGTAAAACACAATATAGTATGTGTGGAATGGGCCGGGAGCGCCATGGGATTAGTTGCCGGCTGCAGGCTATTTTGGATTTACTTGTACTTTTTGTGTGTTTACTTCTTCTTTTGAGGAACTTTCACATTGTCTCTGTTCACACAGTGACTTGCAGCTGGCATAGATGCTATTAAAAACCAGACCTCGAATCCAAGTAAAAAATATGGGTTCTGTATTTTTTTTTTCTTTCTCACAGAGCTGTGTTCAGTCTGGAAAATGTGTAAATTTGATTTTCTATAGAGTATACTGTCGGGCCTTAGTCAGCCTGCTGTTTGTGCTTCATTTGTTCAGCAGCAGCACAAGCACGAAGCCCAGGGGACAACATCAGAGGAAAAGACAAATTAATATGACAATACCGGACTATAGGATGACAAATAAACGATAAAGAGATAGATGAACTCATACGTGTCACACCAATGTTTTGATTAATGCGTCAACATTCGGCGCGACGGGTCAGAGTCGCCTGCTGTCTGAACAGTGTCACAGCTCCCTCTGGGCCTTCTGCTGCTGAAGCGGCTGCAGCAGATGCAGACGCAAGAGGGAAAATAAAAAAATTCTTGGTACTGTAGCTCTTTCAAGAGATAAAAAAAATGATACAAGTACAGAAGTATGTGTCACAGAGGCAATTAAGGCTCTGGCAGTAGACAGCGAGCCCGGTCCCCTGCGGTGGAAGCTACATGAGGTCAACTCTCTGCAGGTCTGCCAGTTGGCCAAAAAATACTTCTGTATCCCACGCCACCAGCACCCCTGCTGAGAGGGTGTTTAGCACCGGTGGCGATATTGTGATTTGTCATACAGTATAGGTCGGCACCGAAGCCAAACTCAGCGAACAGACTTTACATTCCTGGCATGTAATCTTAAAGGTGATGTATGCTCGCCAAAGTCACTCCGCCTTATTTTAAAAAACGGATTGGAAATGCCGGTTTATTTTTCTGGTGTTATTTTTAATGGCAATGAAGTGGCTGTGCATGTCACCTTCAAGTACCTTGTTGAAAAATGAATGCAGACTAGCTCATTTTGTAATTTTTTACATCTTATAATTCAGTACTCTCAGACAGTGGGCACAGATCATCTAAGTACAAGTTTTAAAACTAAGCCCTCCAGACTATCAGGCTATCTTTAACAGATTTTAGACTAAAAAAAAACATTTATAGCTGAGAAAATCCATAGACTTGCATCATTATTGAAAATATTTCAGAAATAATCAATAATAAACAAAAAAAAACAGCATTGTTTCTTTATAAGCTCAAGATCATGCGGCTACCCCCAAATGCCAGATTGCTGCGGGGAAGTGAGACCCAAACAGTCCGAGGCAGCAGAGCAGTGCACTGGTAAGAGCATCAGGCTGGATTATGGCCTGAGGGCACGGGGAGGGTTTCAGATCCCTTAGCTACCTTGTAGGGATTACAGGTTTGAATTTGATATGGACAGTCACAGCCAGCCTCTTGAGTGGACCAACAGAGGAGAGTCGCATTAAGTCTCTGAGCTTCCTGCAATGTTTTTTGGGGTGTGTGTTTTTTTTTGTATTTCTTCTGTCTCGCCTGCCCTCATAGACGATGTTCTTTTATTCCTAAAACTGAAGTGAAGAATTATACAAAGAAAAGCCTCCCAGTGTGGCTCAATGGTGCAGGAGTCTGACTATTATTTGGAAGTACTCAAGTACTCAAACTTGGCTCTTGTTCTAATCACGTATTGTGTACTACTAGAAGACTTGTGTCAAGAATAAAATGTCATTGAAAGCAAAAGATTGCACATTTACCTGTAAAAATCCTTATTTAGCATGAAAGGAAAACATGAAGTAAATAATGAGATGGGAGTGAAGCGACATCAGAATAGAGAAAAGGGCAAGTTTATCTTTCTTTGAACTATAGGTTGGCAGAAACATATCTGAGTAACCCATCTTCAGTTAAATAAATGCTTGCATTAAAATCCAGTTATATACGTTTTAAATGGTGAGAATATTGAATATCAGGGGGGAAGCTTACCAGAGGATGCAACGGTGATGCACAGCAGCAGGGCGAACAGCACCATGTGACGCTCCATGTCTGCCCAGTTTGAGTTTCAGATGCTGGTTGAAGGTGAGTCTGGGTGTCTGAGGGTGTGAAGGTCCTTGTCGAGCGGCAGAGCAGCAATAAGTGTGGCAGCGGAGGAGAGCAGACAAGTTCCAGTCTTCAGAGGTCGAAAGGTCAGGAGAGGAGGAGAGGGGGGGGAAAAGAAAAGTTGACGCAATGGTTGACAAGGATGTGACTACCTCAAGACAACCCCATCCTCCACATAAACATCATGCAGATCTATCTCCTATAATCCAAGAGTGTGCCACTAAAAAGTTACAACACAAATATATTCTGTGATGATTAACCACACATATGGTCATAATTATTGATGACTAACATGAATATTAATGGCACAGCTCTCCTTGATTAAACGCTACCCCCATGAAACAGAATAGCTGAGAGCACACTGCACAATCTGACAAGTGAAGGAAATGTTGCTTGAATTCCTTGAGGAGGGATGACAGGAGTTTTTTTTTTTCTTCTTCTTCCTGGGGCGATCTCACAATATTTTCTCCCCTCGTGCACAATGAGGGTCACAACCTGAGGGTTATCTGCTGGTCACTAACTTCTGGCCCCGACTGTTTTCAGGAAGCACTATACGACATGGCTCGCTTTAAATAATATCACAATGCCGGGATCAGATAAGACGAGCGACTCGCTCTTGTTATATGATTCATACAGTATAGAGGGAGAGGAAGAGTCTGTGTAAACTGTTTATGGATTTCCAAAGGAAAACAAGAAAAAGCGTCACGTTGCTTCCCGCGAGAGAGACGTCTCAAACAGCAACACCAATCCTCAGCGAGCTATTTTAGAGATAAGACTAGATGCAATTGCTGTTATGTGTGAAACGTGCACTGATAACGACCAATTAACTAATAATAAATAAATTAATAAGAAGCCACAGTAAACTACTCTAGCATACCGGCTACTTTGTCTCGACGCCTCAAAATAACGATCTATAAGGTCGTATCAGCTCGTTATTCCATACAGCAGCATATTACGGTCATGTAGACTGAGGGAAGAGAGTGTGGTTTATTTACTGCCCTCTAGGCAACAAGGGAAATAAAATAAAAAAAGAGCACACATCCCTGATATACTAGTCTGTAAAAGTGATCACAAAGTTATGAATCACAAAGCTTACTTTTTCAGAGGAGGTTGTCTCTCTGGAGTGAGGCAGGCTTGGTAATCCACAGGCGAGGATGTGGCTGCACTCAACGGTGTAACGGTGTCAGGACTTTCCAAACTTTTTGTGCTGCCTGCCTGGGCGGTGCGGATTTACTTTAGCACCCCTCCCACCGGCCTCCCAATTTTCTTTTTTTTTCTTTTTTTTCTCTGTCTTGGGTAGTGCTGCTGCCCCTGTCAAGCATTATCTCATCTGGTCAGCACGAGGTCTATTAAAAAAAAAAAAGACAGGCTATGATGAATCTGCTATCTGATGGACCTTTACTGTCATTTTCTGTGGAAGTTTTGACTTTATGTTTCTTGGCTTCAGCCTCCGGGCGTCAGTGTGGAATAAACTTGCCAAGATTTTTCCCGAAACGTTACTGTATGCTTCAACAAAACTGCATTACAGAAACATGCTCCATGCATTGCAAAAAAAATACACAAGATTTTTGAGGTATTATTTTATATGTATGATAATTTGTAATTTTTTTGTAACTGATAGCCTTATAATAACTGTCAAAAAGTCTTATAATCATATAATCAGTATATTCAGGTGTCATAATCTCATAATTATGAGAAAAACAACTCATAAGAGGTAGATAATGCAGACTAATGAGGAGGAACTGTTATACTACAACTTGCCTAAGATTTATTAGGTCTTCAAGATCTTTTCCTCATCATAGTGGTCATTGTTAGCTATCAAATAGGAGGTCAACAAAGAAAAAACTGTTCATAGCTTATCCAAATTACACAGTGAGGTAAACATTTCATTCTGATTTTATAACCCTGAAATGATTATTATAGATAAAGATTTTTTCTGCCTGTTTCCAATAAGCTCAGTATTCTAACCACATGTTTTTCATTTAACTGACAAACATCTGACTGTTATCAGTGTCCGTATATACCTCTTGGCAAGAAAGAAAGAAAAACATGTCTGTGGACAATAAAGGCTGTGTAATGTTATAACATGTTTCCTAATTCTAGGATTAAATTGACCCACTAATGATGGTGACTAGTGAAAACACATTTCTCCTGGTTTTACATTCACATTGTAATGAATTACAGTTTTATTGTTTCAATTCGGGAAATTCTTTCTGAAGTGGCTCAACATTGGGATTTTTAGAGAGACGGCTGAAAAAATAACCCCAAAGGATATGACAATTCATGAGTCATAACAGTTTATATGGCATCTGACTGTTTCTGATACATAGTATTAGTAATATCCCATCATTGTTGTCATCAAGGCTGGTAGATATTTCGGTCATTAGGCTGAGTGGGATGATGCATTATACAAAATTATTTCAACGCACAATTCACACAGAAGAAAGTAGTCCTTATACACCGTCAGTCACTGTGCCAAAAACCTCAAGAGGATCATAGCTGGAGAATTATTTTTTTTGATATAGCATCTTAAAGTGCTGTGATCTGAACTGAACTGATCTGAGCCTGTCCAGTCCAGATTTCATCATAATGGGCTCATAGTTTGAAATATCTGGGCAACTACATCTCTGGGCTCTGTAGCATTTTGTGCTGTGCATGTCCATCTAAAACTATAACACTCTAAAAGTAACCCTCTAAAACCAGTGATGCCGGAGTTAGTGGTCTTTTCTGTCTGCTCTTTTTTCTTTCTTTCTTTTTGCTGCACTCCAAACACTTATCAACAATGTTATTACAAAATGCAGACCTAACAAAATAAAAACAAGCAATGTGTTTGCTGGAGCATTACCAGCTTTTCACCTGCACATTTTCTACTCAACACAACACAGTGCAACACGTGTCTGGCTTTGTTGTGCTGCAAATTAAATGAGAGCAGCACTGATACTGAGGACAACAGCCTCAATAGGTGTGTTGTACTTATTGTCTCGTGCTGCCACCTCTTGTGATGCAGCCTCACCATGTTTTTTCACTCATTTATATTCATCTCCACATGGCTCTTTAATCAGGTCCAAGCTTCCCTGGGCTGATGCCATGTTGTCACAATGAATGTTTGAATTTTTTGCTCCGTTTATGCAATGCACATTTACTTTTTCTTTTCTTTACATAGTCTCTACCTGTTCCTCAGACTCAGATATAATCTAATGTAGTCATGTGAAGAGCAGCCATGCCACAAGGAGGCAATTTCAGTGTAATTACAGTGCTATTAAGGAAATTATTCACGTATATCTAGCTAAAGGTCAGTGTTATATTTTACGGTCTATATACTTTGAAAATTGATGCATCATTTTTCAATTATTACCAAGTTTAGTTAAGAGAAAATGATTTACCTATTTTCAGTCAACAGGTAGACCATCCTACATGCACATAATGCACTGTGTTGCATTTTATAGATACATTTTATCATAAATGATTATGATTGTAGGATCCTATATGACTGTCGGCAATGACACAAAATGACAAGGAGTCATAAGTGTGTGGCATCTTGATTTATTGCTCACTATAGTGTATGGTGAATGAGTGGATGAAGCAGTGCTTTCAGGTGCAGCTCTAATAAATGATAATGATTTAAGTTTGACAGTTGCAACAGGGAAATGAACAACATGTCATTTGGTCTTTTTTACTGCTGACATTTTGATATATTGTAGCAGGGAAAGCTCAGGTGTTACGTATAACATTAGTTAGATGTCATTAAAGTAATTGTAGAGGAGGAGATACCATTAAAGCTCTGATAACAAAAAGGGCTTTAGTCTGACTCTGACAGTGTGATGGAAATATGGCATCCACTGTTTATTTGACGTATTCATTTGTGTCCTCAGTCAAGCAGCCATTTCACCCACATGCTTCATATACATCATGATTTTATTTGCTCTATATCCATTACACTACTCACATTTTGATTTTATCACTACACCACCTTTTCCACCTCAGTAAAGTGTAAATTCATAGATTTAAAACAATCATCCAGCGTCAACATTCAGGTATTTTTTAGACATATATACATACTGTATATAAGCAGGTGGATGGAAACATATGAGAGAACCAGCTGACATTTCCACAGTTTGACCTGTCATAACAGGAAAAAGCACAGGTGGAACATATTTCATGGACAATGGATCAGTTCCTTCATGTGCCCCAGCAGCGAGACCTGCCACTGAACCGGCATGTGCAACACCAGCAGCATGGAGCTACTGGAGCTCGACAAACTAAATGGAACACAGTCATTTTCCATGTAATAATGAGTTACATTTGTATTTCTACCGTTACATGTCAGAATGTCTACAGTACAGTGAAGAAAAAAGGTTGGAGCAAGATCTGAAACAAGTGGAATTCAGCCATAATTAATTTCATTATTGATAATGAAAATGTTAACCCTAAACCTAACCCCTTATGTGTTGTACACTCTGCTAAATAACACCCAACCAAAAGTTTTATATTAAAGTTTTTCGTCCACATAGCACATAGTGCTGCTTGAAAGTTTGTGAACCCTCCAAACATGGTGCCTGTGATTGTGGCCAAATAATTCAATTTTGGCCTCACCTGTCCAGAGAATGGACTTCGAGAAGGCCTCTGGTTCGTCCAAGGGCTCTCTGGCCAAGTTTAAAAAGGTAACTTCTTGAGTGCAGAGGCTTCCTTCTAGTAACTTTCCCATGAATGATATGTGTGTCTATTTTTCACTTGATTATTGATGCATGTACATTTATTCCAGATACTGCCAGAGGTCTGCAACTCTCTGGAGATGATGTGTGGGTTGACCTTTACCTGATGTATTGTTCTTCTGGTGCTTCTTGGTGAAAGTTTTGATGGCAGTCTACTTCTGGGCAGAGTTGTGGAAACGCTGTGTGTCCTCAATGTGTAAACGATTTGTTTTGCAAAACCCTTCCTAACAATGTTTCATTTGATTGGTGTATGTGTATGTCTCACCTGAGTCTATTACCTAACTTTACCAATGCAGCTGAGGTTCACATACTTTTGCAAATACCCTGATTCCATGTTTCACATAAACATAATATAACATTACATAACATAACCTGACATTTCATGTGTAAAAACTGACAATGGTGAAATAAGAAAAGCATGGTAAAAAAAAAAAAAAAAAAAAAAAAAATGAGAGAGAGAAATCTAAACTACTCAAGGGCTTCACAAACTTTCAAGCAGCACCACGTACTATTCTTATTTTAATTATTGGTTAATTTGGTGAACACGATTAAACCTTGAAAGCTAAAGTTTTTCTTGATGGAACAGAGTTTATCTGTGCTCTACCTCCACCACTTTGTGAGGACAAATGGAGTGGAAAAAAAGAGAGTAGACACAACATCCTTCAGTACAGAACAGACCCGGAGGAGTCATCAACTCAAAGCAGAGGAGACAGACTACGGTGTTCTGTGTAGACCCGAGTTTAACAATGGCACAAAAGCATTTAGAATAATTGGAAAAACTGCTGTAGCAAAGAAAATTATACAAACAGCAGCTCCGTCTGTCTCTCTCCGTTTCCTTCTTTCTCTGTCTCTAAATGTGAGTCACGTGTTGTTGGCTTTAACAGCACCGGTCCTTTTTCATTCTCAGCACAGTGACAAAAACCACTCAAGCATTTCAGTCAAATTTGTCCTTGTCCTCACATTTTGGTAAGAAAAAAAGATTGAAAGGAGTCTTTAAATGAAAACCCCCTTATCTTTCAAATATGTTGAATTCATGATTTACTGTAATCTATTTCAATCTACTGTATAGCATGCAATATATGTTATAAATCTGTCTCAATTATTTAAAATTGCACTCAGATTTTGGTCATAGGCCCAGTCTGGTTCCTCTGTGATTGCAGATCACAAGTGCTTAATAACTAATTGTGCTACTTGACACATTTGAGTGCTAAAAAAAAACCACGTTGCATTCACAGCAGACAGACGCAAAGCCTTGTTTTCTGTGACTAGTTGATATTCTGCCTATTGGCTGTGAACTTGCCTCGACCTCATTCCTCCAGGCAGCATGAACAAAGAAATGCTCATGGGATATGACACTAAGCAGAGACAGTTTTACAGCACTTGTATTCTTTGTTAATTAAAAGACCGCAATCCTGTAGCGCTTTTGTATGGCTTGGGTTTTAATAGCCGAGGCATATGTCAGAGTTGGCTTTCATTTAAGGCACTCCATCACCTCTGAGGCTGGCCAAAGGACACTTCTACAGTAGCACTCTCCTTCAATGGCTTTCCTTTTTCCTTTTTTTTTTTTTTCTATATTGGAGCCTACCCATGACTCTCTATCCCCCACCCACGAGTAGTGTTTCAATAACAGGAAACAATCGCCATCGTCTTTCATCACAGGTTGACGTTGGTTCCCGCTCGGTGCCACTGGGTCTCTGTGGTGCCAGCCAGCCAGCCTGCCGCAGTCCATAGCAAGAGAGACAGAGAAAAAGAGAGAGAGCATAAAGAGTATGCATCAGCTTACTTGTTTCCTTATCGTCCTCCACGGAGAGATCTGACGCATGGCCTTGCAGCAGTAATATCCAGGACTCATACATGATGAACTGAAGCCTGTCAGCCTTACAGTCATTCTAAGGCAGCTAATTGACATGTGGCCCATCATTATGGAACCATACTGTTTGAAAAACCATATCTGACTCTAGTGTGATTTGTTTTATTTAAATTTCTTTTCCTTTTTTTGCTGGAAAGTGCAGTTGGGATTCAGTTAAGTGAAGTGGTCCTGGTTAATTTTATATTACAGTCACAACGCCACATTTGATTTTCTGTGACAGTCTGAAAGAGGGGGTTATTTTCTCAGCAGGCAAGGCATGTCTAAAGCTGCACCACCCTCAGAGGGATGGTAGCCCCCATGAGACACTGCACCTTGTCCAGGTTACATTTATTCATGCACTCCTTGTGCATTTTACCTTTTTTTTATTTTATTTCTAATACAGTTGTCTGACAGCTGAAACAAAAGCATTATGTATCCATGGATATATTACGCATGCATGCATACGGTATTCATGCATTCAGTCTCTGACAAGCTTTGATTTTCTTTTTTTTTTCTTTTTTTGGAGCTGCCACAGTAGGTTTTCCAACTGATTCATCCTTGTGTTACCAGTCCCACTGATAAATGACCCTTTTCCCACAGAGGTGATACCACACTGATATATGATATTAATAGATGATTGCACACAGGTGCTGCTTGTAATTACACCAGGCCAGGCTCTGCAGCTGTTGTAAGTGCACTTACGATCATATAAGCACGAACACTTTTTTTTTTCCTTTTTTTTAAGTTCATATCATCCACCGGTGCCACATGTGGAAGCCTCAGTTTGCTCATCAGCCCATCTCCATGCTCATTAAGCCTGTTTCTGAGAGGCGGGTGGACAATAAATTATTTTGTTGACATCTGTCTCCATGTGATGAATGAATAAATGCTTCTTACTTGATTGGATGCAGTTTTTCCCCCCTGGAGGTTCTACAATTTAGTTATCCAGGTGGTCCATGTTTCCTTTAAACATGGTGTGCTATATTTGAGGGATCCAAAATGAATATAATTTACTTTCTTTGTAGGGTTTCTATTCGACTGTGAAGGATGGAGAAGGATAATTTAGATCTATTTACAAACCCTAACCACCATACACTGATGTCAGTTGTATACATTGCGGTTTAAGGAGTGGTCCTGTAATTTTTATTTGTAATAGGTTCATTTAAGCTGTGGTAGCTGAAGTGCAGCACACGGTGACACACAGGCTCAGGCATGTCTCTCTCCCTCTCCCTCTGTCTGTGTCGTACGTGATGAACTCCACCGCCACCTCCTCTCTTCATCTTTGTTTTGTACCTTCATGAGGTAAGAGCAGCATTCCTCGCATTCAACGCAGCATCCTCGATGACTTTATGAAAGTGCTTACAGACGCCTTTTCTTGATTGACTTTCCGACGGACACATCCTGTCCCCCTTCAGAAGCCGCTTTCCTCTTCCTCATCCCTACGGCGCAGCACACATGATCACAGCTCTCCTTGGAGGCCAGTCCGGATACCTGTTGCAGTGTTTGCTTGGCTGGCCATCTGGAAGTCCGTGTGTGTGTGTATGTGTGTATGTGTGGAGGAAGGTGAGAGGTAAAGGAAGACCTGTTGGTCATCGAGGGCCTCAAAGGAAAAGTTATAATAACAGTAATGAACTATGGCTATGGCAGTGTGTCCTGTATCCTGTTGTGTCTACATTTTTCTGAAAAGAAAAGCATTTCCGTCTTCAGCTTGGAAGCCTTGTTTATGTGTGTTGTTGTTCATAGGTCTTCACAGTGTCTATCTCATACAGTGCCTCTATCAAATATTCACACACAATAATTTAATGTTTTTGTTTTCCCCTTGTATTTTAATTTCCTTTTTTTTTTTTTTTTTTTTTTACATATATCTCTTTTTATAGACACCCATGTTACATGTTTACACCTTGATGAAAAATTATAAAGTTTCTGTCCTTAAAATATCAATAGAAATGGATTGATAAAAATGATGGTTGTCCACAGTGGGTGATCGCTGCCAATGTACAACGGCACAATCACAAAGGAGTTCACAAAGGGGCCTCTGGATGTATCAGGGTTAAAGATTGTGTAAAATGACAGGGTGGCACCAGGATGATGGTGCTGTATAGGTTGGGAGATGTTTGTACAGTTTAAATAAATACTACGCACAAAATGTATAGGCAAGTATGTAGAAACAAATGGATTTCCGGACGTTGGAAACTGTAGATGCTTATTGCTGGATTGGAGGTGGAGTTAAGGCATCTTTGTTCCTTTATGGCCCTTATGGTGTTTCTCTTATCAGATCAAGCTGAATGGAAACCCTAATATCCACATTGGTGTTCATATTTTGTCCTCATGAAACTGACTCTGAGACAATAATAATAATTTTAAAAAACCAAGCAACAACAACCAGACACAACTCATCTAGTTATGTTGTTTTACTTCAGTGCATCAATAGCCTTGGCGACATGGCCGAAGACTTCATCCACCGGCAGCTCGGAGTCAATCTACAAAAAAAGCAACACAGACACCATTTGTGAGAATATATTCATGTCAGATTTAATTTCACACATGTTTTTTTTCTGTCAGTGCATGGTGCTCGCACACTCACCTTCCTCACAATACCACGGCCTTCATAAAAGGCGATGACTGGCTCGGTTGCTTTGTAATACAAGTCCAGACGCTTCTTGATGGTCTCCTCATTATCATCTGAACGGCCGCTGGTCTCACCACGCTTCATAAGCCTCTTGACCATGGTCTCTGCTTTTGCGTCAATGTACAGCAGCAGGCAGGGTTTGCCGATCTGAGATCAAACACAGTTGGGATGATTTAAGCCTGTTCCCATAGTTGCAGGGAAGAATTATAGACCACCTCTCTCTCAAAAAAAAAAAAGAAAATTCAACACGCCCTCTCCTACCTTCTTCTCAAACTCCTCGCCCTGCTTCACCTCACGGGGGTAGCCATCAATAAGGAAGCCCTTGGAGACATCAGCCTTGGCGATCATGGCATCCTTAATCATGTCCAAGACTGTGTCCTGCAAGCAGCACCGAAATATTATGGCCAACCCTCAGAGCGTGATATAGCACCTCAAGATAAGAAAATAACTTAGAGTGCATATTTTTAAAGAGATAGCTCAGGTTATTTGGCATGGGGTTGGGTGAGGTAGTTATACATAGTGTATTACCTGCAGTAGATTCAGACTGGAACAGTGCCAGTTTAGAAAAGCAGCAGGGAGAAGTACATCTAGTACATCACTCAGCTCCTGTGCTGGTGCTCCTGGCTGCTTCTCCAAACTGAGACCTACTGATCTGAATCTACTGCAGGTAATATACCTGAACTATCACTTTAATCTCACCTGTGCACAGATTTTGCAAAGTGCTTTTACTTATCAGTACAAGAGGGAAAAAGACAGAGACAAAGGAAGTGTGTATAGGTTTTGGTTTCTTACCAGGGGCACGAGCTCTCCCTTCTGCATGATGGCCTGGAGCTGCTTGCCCCTCTCAGAGCCAGAGGACACCTCGGCACGGAGCAGATCCCCAGATGACAGGTGGGTGTAGCCATACTTGGTAACTACCTTCTCACACTGGGTGCCCTTTCCAGAGCCAGGCCCACCTGGAAAAGAAAGACAGAGAAATGAATTGTGCCATAAAGGAAGTTAGATTTAAGTTTAGTAAAGCTAAAAAAAAAGAGACACAATTCACACTGGATGTACTCACCCACAACAAAGATGATCTTAGCATCTTTAATTTTGTCTGAAATGAGAAAAAGAGGTAAGTGTCAAGATTTAAAAGGTTCTTTCTAACCAGAAAATTAAATTCACATGAAAAGGATTTTTTTTTCTTCCCCCAAACAAACCATCTCGCTGTGAGGAACCAGTCGTACACGTATTTCCCATTCTTTTTCAAAGTCACAATACACAGTAATGTCAACTCGTCCACTTGGCTGTTTTGTCTGTGCAGGTCTGTGCTATTACTCAAACAGTGTTGCCATGACAACTGTTGTCACAAGGCTGTTCTGTAGCCATGTATAACTGTCCACTGGCAACTACAAGAACTAATTCCAATGAATTTGCATTAAACTAAAAGAAAGAATTTTGATTTTGGGCCATTTATTATTAACTACATTGTATTGACTACCACGAATACACTGCACGTTAATACCATATCATTTCTAAGTAAGGAAAAAAAAAAAAAGAAACAACACAATATTTAAATTGATATGTGTCGGCTGTATTCTCAAAAAACACCAAAAGATGGCAGTAGAGTCCAAGAAAACACAGAAACCCTGTCTCTGCAATATTCTGCCCTCACTACCTTAATAAAAAAAAATAGAAATGAACACATGAACATAATGCACCACATTATTCATCATTATTGAAACATTTACAATCTTAATCAAAGATATGGAATTATTTACCTGCCATTGTGTTGCTTTAGATGAGTTTTCCTTCAACTAAAAGACAGAAAGGGAGACAGAAAAGGCAAATGAATTCACTACAGCAGATAATATGTCAGCAAGATAATCTAAGTAGGTCACAATTTGGTGTGTGTGTTTTTTTTTTAAGGTAATCCATTACAAACTGTCACTGTTGTGTGAAGAGTGGACAACAAGTGTCTGGACAAGGCTTCATTTTGAAAGCTGGGATTAATGTCCGCATCAAAACAAAAAGACAGGTGTCAGCGTTGATGATGTGTTTAGAATTTGATTGTTTATCAAATATTAATTTTAGGATGATGCAAATAAATTCTCTCCTGTGCACCCTGAATGAAAGATTGCTCCACTGTCACCCTTAATTCATCAAGGTCACAGAATTATTTGCATGACAGTTTTCTCAACTGAGTGAGTTTGAAACACACAAAACCGAAATTAAATATTTAAACTGCCCTTTATCACTGTATGCTGTTGACAGGAAACACTCTTCGTTAGCACAACTCTTCTAATTAGTACACTTATTATACCAGTGTTAGTATCTATATCATTTTTAAACGTTTTTATCAATGGAGACTGTACAGTGTAGCGGGATTTAAGCTGCTAATACACAAGGCTATGCCTGCATGAGGATCATGTTTCAGTCACCCCACTGACACCCTCCACCAGCCACTGAACTCTATTATTTCTCCTGCAGTATTGAAAAAAAACAGTGAGAACCTGTGACGTCCCGGAGAGTCGGCCAACCTGTTGCAGAGCAGACGGGGCAGTAGAAGCTTCTGACTGTGTAGCAAGTGGTATTTAAAGCTGCCAGTCCTAGTCCCGCACTAGTTGATTGGTGTAAGAATGTCTTTTAGTTGTCTATGAATAGAGTCAGATGGACTGTCTATCTAACGCAGACAACGGCCACAGAGTTTCCTGTTTACACTTCTCTATAACGTGGAAACAGACAACAGAAGAATGAGGAAGGGGGTTGGGTCAGTCACTGGGCTGTGTCTAAATAGATATCTTCAAGTAGGTACTTGTCAGTGTCATTGTGCCAGGGTGTGTTTGAAACATTGACATTATAACTTCAACATGGCGCCTATGTCAAACTAACCAGCCGGTTTTGCATTTACTTTTACTAAAGGGAAGTTTGCACAGGCCAAATACCACACAGGTCATAACTTCTATATTCATTCTCATTTTTCATTGTCCACCACACATTCTGCATACTCTAGTTGTGGCTATTGTATTTGCTTTCCATCAGGTAACTGATGTCACACTGGTGTGGGCACTGATCAAGTAACTTGGTCTGTCTCAAGCCTTTAGGACTGTTTAGTTTGTGTTTCTAGACTTGAATTTGACCTGCTGATTCTGTAGCTGTTTGCTTTGCTCACTAGCACATGCCTGATACTCAAACAGTCTGTTAGGCCTCTGATAGTGCCAGACTGACAAATCAGCTTTAAAGGCCTAGTGTGTAGGATTTGGCAGGATCTATTGGCAGAAATTGGATGTAATATTTATATTTGAGTTTAATTTAGTGTATAATCCTGAATATAATCCACTTTAATATAAGAACCTTCATAGTTTAGCATGAGATCTTCATATCTGCACTGAGTGCGGCTCATTGTTACTACAGTACAGAATACAGTGCTGTCCCCAACAAAGACCTTACAACATGAAGGGTGCGTTCAGGTGCTACCATACAATACTATCCATTTTGTTGTAATCTACAGCCTTACAGCCAGATGTCACTAAATCCTACACACTGGTTTAAAAACTGTATAGTGTAAGAAATCCAACCATGTACTGTAGAAACAGTATGAGCAGGTGCTGTTGATTCTGATGTTGCATCAAAATGGTACAAGGAAAGATCAAAGTGAAACTGAAAGACGGTTTAGTGCTGAAGCTCAGGTGGCAGAAGCTTCGGCCACACACACTGTTCAGCTGGCAACTGTTTCAATACATCTGAATTTAGATCTACGGCAAAGACATCAGTATGTGGGATCGTAAATTTTTACCGACAGCTGACATTTGATGATGTGTGTTAGTGCAACATGCAAGAAAAAACAGATGAGCAACTCCTTATGAGGTGACTGAGAATGTTAATTCAGTTCTATCTTAACAGTGGTTGTCTCCTCCAATGCCCCAATCCGTAGTGCATGTGGGGTAAGTGGATTGTTGGTTTACTTTATGTTGGTTTTTCCTTTAATTGATCACCCGCTTGTTCCATTGTAGCTCCAATGCAAAGAAAAAAAGATGTTATAATGTGTAATGAATAGCTTTCTATATGTTAGCTAACATGTGTTGCCTTGGTTTACCATTGAGTTGTACTATGCAGAGTACGCCCTAAAGCTGCAAATGTTACCAACATGTTCTCTGGTTCTCACTTGCAATACTCCTCAGCACTAGTGGTGCTGCTTCTCAGGTGTCCGGTTTTATGTCAGCAGCCGTTAACCCGGTGGTCTGTGTAAATGTCACTTGGAGGATGGCATCTGAGTCAGCACTGAGCCTGTTTGGGAATGCCACTTTGGCCTATTATGGTACCATCCCCCGGGTGCCCTGCTTCGTGGGCTTGGCAGACATGTTTTGCTTTAAATTTGGTGTAAATATCATTACAAGTGCATGTTATACTGCATGGATTTATGGAAGTGAAAGTATATACAGTGAAACAAAGCTTGGTTTTACTTAAAAATACATTTCCCAACAGAGGCTTATATCAGATCTAGAGGTGCTGCAAGATGTTTGCACAGGATTTTGTCACATGTGGACAAAGCCACCTGAATTTTGTATTAAGGCTAGGTCCATATTGTTAGCATGAATAATTCAATAGCAACTGGGTGCACTGTTGATAGAGAATATAAGACAAGTTTAAGGAGATGCATTCAAACGTGATTTTTGTAATTCAATCCTGGAAATTAAATATAGAGAAACTGATACATATCATCTGTCCCACCCTCATGTCTTATTACTGTTTTTTAACATGCTGCCCAGCTAAAAAAAGACACAGTCAGTCTGCAGCTGTTAAGGGATAGCATGTCAACCATTCTCCAAGAGCACATGGAGATGGATGAAGCGTTCACTCACTGCCCCTGGAAGCAGCAGGAGTGAAAACAGGACCGAGCACATGATCTACAGTACTTGTACATTCCTTCTATACAGCATTGGTTCCCTTGGTACTCTGCTGGTTTAATTCGGTGTACTGTCCCTTTAAGGGAGAACAGGGGACCCTTTGACGTCAGTGCAGAGGAAGATATTCCATGTTGTTTGTGAAAGGATGGAGCGAGATAAATGCACTGTTAGCTGTGGCTCTCAGGGACGTGTTTTGTGTTCTAAAATGCACGATCTGGTTTACTTTAGTGTGCACCATTGTCTCACAGGAATCACTAGCATTCAGCCTCTCATGAGCTCTTAATGACCTTTTCACTGTGGCTAAAAGAATGGCAGTGGGATTAAAAGGTGAGAGCAGCTTGTATGAAAATGCCCTTTAATGGTTGTAGGTGAAGGAGAAGAGGTAAACCATGTGCAATGAAATGTCAAACCAAATGACTGGAAAAACGAATAAGGATCAATGGTGGTTTGTCCCTCAGCAAACCAGTTATGTCATCTATTCAATACCATCACTGTGCATGACACACACACACACACACAGACACACATGCATACATGCACATACATGTCTCTGCAGTGCATTCACAAAAGCCTGCTCTTTACTGATTGTGTCGTCCATTTTCCACAGTGTGACTAACCAAAGTTTGTATAGAAACCAGTAACCGTGACAGTTTACCATTACAGTGCTCTTGTTATTTCCCCTCTCCATCCCATCAAACAGCCCTGCCCACTCTGCCTGCCCACACTCTTTCTCTCTGACATCTCTCTATTTGTCACTCAGACCCACTCCTGGCCATTTCCTGGCTGCTCTTCCTCTATGGAGCCTTTGTCCTCTGTACTGACCTCTCTGTTTCGCGCTGTGGCTCTAGATCCCAGTGCAAGGGGCTGCTGTCCCTGGATCCCCGTGTGTGTCTGCACAGTTCCTGCTGCACGGCAGCCCTCCCTCCCCCATGCTATGCCTTTTTATAGCTCAGCTGAGCCTGCTCAGCCGGTGTTGCATTCTGGGTAAGAGGGAGGAAGAAGGCAGGGAGAGGCAGGATGAATGACAGGAGGAGGCATGAGTGAAATTGAAGGCAGGGGGAGCGGAGGGCGGAGGGGAGGGTGGAGGCAGCGTGTTCCACAGTAAGTTTTAATTCGGGTCATTAGGTAATGAATGACTGCATGTGGGTGTAGCCCGGAAAACAATACAATCTTCTGCTTTAATTAGTAAATGAGATGTGGATAGAGGAGGATCAGATCTGCTAACAACAGATTGCTGCATTTGTTTCTTTACATTCCTTCTCAGTCTTGGTTATACAAACAAACTGGAAGTGAACCAATAGTTTGTTTAGCCCTTTGTTCTTTGTTCCACTACAGATTGGACTTGAGAAATTCAATCTTTCACCGTGTTGTTCTCTGCCGACCCAGGATTTATTTTCTAATGAACTGAATGGGTTGAAATTCTGCTCCATAGAGGTCAGTGTTACTGTGTAATTTTCCTAAGCTTAAAAAGAGGAATCTGTGAGTCCACACTTTATTTTCTCCACCAAAGCTAAATAAAACCGGAGCCCAACGAAACATCTGAAACATTTTATTAAAAGCATGAGGGACATATTCATGTCCTCAAATGGAACATAAATACAAAATATATTTATATGTACAAAGTATGGCAAAGACAAATAGAAGCGTACCGGGTACTTTCTAAAAATGTTAATTCACAAAAAACAGAGAAAGAAAAATATTAAATGTAGCTCCCAATGTGTTGTTTATCAAAGAGAGATGAATCAAACAGAACCACTATGAACTTGGTACATGATTCATCCTGGTTCAGAATTCAGTATCTTAATGGGTCTTAAAAGGTTTGAGGTACAAAAATGAGGTAAGCACTACTTTTGAATAAAAAGCAAGCCCATAGGTGAGATCAAATGTTTAGCATTTTATGCTGCAGAAATGTCCAAATCTGTGCCAATAACATCCCCTCCCAGTTTTTTTTTTTTATGTCTCTTGTATTCATCTCAACAAGTGGATACAGAAGGACAACAACCTCCGACTCATTTCAGCTGTGCTTTTGCAAAAAAAATCTCCACATTTAAGGTCCAAGTTAGCAAAACTCTGTTGCTTTAACAAGAGGAAAATGTTCACGATTACAGTGCGGTCCTGCAGATATTACAGGAACTCACTGTTCTCTGTATTTCACAGAGGTAATTCAATATTTTGACCACAGGGAGGCACTATACCAGCACCACAACCTTGAACATCATGGTATTAGATTCTTCCACACATGAAGCATCCATCTCCTCCATCAGCTTCTATTTCTATGTTAATTAATAAAAAATGGCAGTAAGTAGTAGTCCGTTCGTTATCAGATGTTCAGACGTGTATGGGCAGCAAATAGCATCACTTTAAAAGCCAAGCAGAAACATTAACTGGAGCTTCAATTATCACACAACTCTAATCTTGAATCTAGAAAATAAGCAGCTATTTCATATCATTTGCGCAGTAACCACGGCTACTGCATACTGTGTGAAGAGACCGATGCACTGAATGCACATAAATAACATTTATGTTGATGGTTCAGTCAATTTAAATGCGCTGGTATCAATCACTGGAACATTTAAACTGACCGAAGCTGTTTGTTTGAACACTGGAAGGCCCTTCCTAATACTGTTACTGCACAAAGAACACCGATTTTCTATGAGCGGTGGGAACCATAAAAACCGAATGATAAAAGCAGCATTGATCCGAGCAGAAACTCAACTGACGTATTCTGTGGAAAATGATCAGATTTCAGTGCAAATCTTTCATTTCTCTTGCATTTTTCAACGCATATTCTGTTTCTATCATTAAATCTTTTTGTGATTTCCATGACTCACACGCGTTAGATTTTTATATTACACCGTACGCCCATCATGTGCTTGTAAAAAAAACACGTCTGACACCAGGGTATACAATCTTGAGTCTTAAAAGTCGATGATTAAGGCATTAGATTGAGTAAATATTTCATCCCTTACAGTATGTCGTCGTTTCCCTCACCTCCGAGCCTAAATCCTGCTTGTTTTCCCATTACATTTACAGACATTTAGAACATAATACACCAAGCAACGTTTGACAGGGTACCACCTATTGCACATGGAATTTGTCTTGTTATTAAAAATCGTGTTAGTTCAGCCTTGAGTGCTGTTTTTCTTTTTTCTTTTAAATGTCGGCTCATCCTTCTTTCATTCCGTCTCTTTCCCATTTTCTTTTTAAATTTTATTCACCAAGTCCTAGCTGGAAAATCCACCAGGTGGCTCTGGATCGGGGGACTCAGGGTTGTCCTGGTCGTCGTCCGTGGGCAGCTGGACACGCTGTTCGTCCATGCGCTTGGCCTGCACCCTCTGGATTAGACTGAAGAAGTCTTCATCAGGCACTGTGGGGGCGTGGGGGCCGGCTTCTGGCGGAGAGCACCGCTGATCATCAATCCTGGAGGACTGGAGTTGGAAAGATGAGTACATTTAGAGTGTAGAGGCAAATGTAACATGTCTATAACATCACTGAATGAATGCTTGACATTCGGTGATGAAATAATGAAGCAATCTCCAATGTATGACTAATAATCATGAATCCAAGAGGATGGAACCCTTGACTTCTTGTCATGAGAGTCCTGGTCTTACCTGGCACTTGATAAGCATGTTGAAGAAGTCATCACTTGGCTCTTGATGATCTCCCTCACCCACAAGGTGTCCCAGGTTGTTATGGGTAATCCTCAAGCCAGGAAGGCTACCGACATTTACCCGCTGGTCATCGAGACGGCGGCTCTGAGAGCTCGCGATCAAATCGAACAGCTCCTCAGTCTGGGGGGAAGTGGTAATCGCAGGATCTGAGAAAAAAATAGGAAGAACCAAATAAATTTCGCAAGGCTCACATCTACACTGCAAAAACTCAAAATCTTACCAAGAATATTTGTCTTATTTGTAGTCAAAACAATCTCATTATACTTAAAATAAGACATCACATAAAAAAGTAGCTTGTTTTTAGACACTTTTTACGTCTTAAGTAGAATATAATAATAAGTAGAAAAATCTGATAAGTTTTTCTTTCTTATTACAAGCACAAAAAACTTGCTTTCACTGGCAGTTTTTTCTACTTATTTCAAGTGAGAATTTGTTTGAAACAAGTGGAAATCATCTAAAAACAAGTACATTTTTAGGTGATGAGTCTTATTTTAAGTGGAAAGAGATCAGTTTTGAGAAGAAATAAGACAAATATTCTTGGAAAGATTTTGAGTTTTTGCAGTGTATTTTTTTTTTAAAAAGCTTGTAAAGCTCTATACCAAAGACCAGCGGACCTATCATCTCGTTCAGGGATGCCACAGAGTTTTCAGCACCCTCTCCATTGTCCCCATTCTGTGGCTCATCAAGATGGCAGCGCTGGTCATCCATGCGGCTGCTCTGGAACTTGCTGAGGAGGTCGAAGAAGCAGTCTTCATCGGAGGGGTCACGGCCCAGCTTCTGCAAAGACAATGACATGTTAGTAAAAAAGGTCTCATTCTTCTGTCCATCTCCTGCTTCCAATGGGAAATTCCTGTCAGTTGTTAATGTTCTTTTAATGGATTTCATTACGTCTTCACTTTACTACACATTCCTGCCTCAATGTGTCCATGCATTTTCTCAAACAGGCTTTTATTTCACTCCAAGACATGATCTAATGTGGGTTTGCTGCACTTGAATGAATTGTACTTAGTAGTTTACCTCGGCCCATGAAACATAATCTGCCAGTGGAATAATTAAACCCAGTGTCATTATGAGTTGCATAATGAGGGCCTTCAAGATGGCCAACTTAAGGAGGAGAAAAATAATCTGATTAAGTCACTCGGGATGTCCTTCATGGTGAGACTACCTTGGCCTAGATACTGAAGGTGAAACAATATCACTACATGTTGTGTAAAAATAAACACCCCATAAAAGCTCACGCGATTGGATGGAAACATTAACAGATAAAGCTGTAGTTGCCACTTATAAGTAGATAATATGAATATTAATAAATGTGGTGGCCAATTATATTAGCTGTAGTTGTTTTTGTTTTATTTACTTATGACCTAATAAAGTAAAATGACTCTTTCAAATTGTTTTTGAATACAGTTAAGTAGTATTCTTTGGTTTTAAATTTTCAAGCAATTGTTAAACAGCTGTCGGTTTCAGTGGTGATCAGTTAACAGTGCTGGAAATGTGTAACTCCAATCACTTATCAGCTGATCAATGATTTAATCACTGTCCATGGTTTGTTTTGAGATAGAAGATTAGGAGAAGCTTTGTCTCAAATTGTGCTGTATCATATTCTCTCACCCAGTTTCATGGTATTTGATTTGCTGTTGCAGTAGTAGCTTCGCGGTTTAAGTGTATCTTTTTAAAATCAGATACACAAAGCAAGAACATGATAGATGTGGAATAAATCATGTTTGAGCATTGCTACTGAGAAAATACGAGGCTGCAGTTTTTGAAATTATAAATAAAAGTCAAGATGCTGAGAAATGATATGAGATTGGAAACAGGCAAATCTGCCAACGAAGGAGCTCAGATCAGATGAAAGCAAAAAACTTTACTTAAAAACAAGTTTTCAGCGGAATCTTGAAACAAAATAATACACCTGAACACCAAAGAGAGGCCCAAATTCTACTCTCTCCATCTCAGCCTACAAAAAAGGGTTTTCCTTGGAAATGCCTGGGGTCTGTTCCAACAGCAGGTTTACTCTGATCTCTGCATAACTCTGCAGAGTAAACACTGGAATCCCCTCAAATCTGGAGCATGAACCGCTGCAAAGAGAGGAGCTGGAATGACCATAATGAAGCCACGGCTTTTTTTTAAAAAAATGAACCCAAAATATGTTCAAGCCCCTTTTTTCATCAAGTCAAATATGTTCTCATTATTTTTTCACCAAGTCAAAAGAAAGATACCTCTGCTAAGACTGCTAAATGGCCAAAGTATCAATAGCTAAACAAACTAAAACTTCAGTTACTTTTAAAATATAATATACATGAGGAATATAATTTTAAAAAATACAAGAATATTTTATAGAAAAAGTATTCAAAGTATTTATACTACAGAAACACAGGCTAGATAACAGTGGAATAGCATTAACACATATAAACATTTATCTAAACTTCAGCTAAACTGAAATAGAGATTAATGAAGACTCCTCAAATTCCACACAACATTTCAAACAAGAAAAAATGAACATTTGCTACATTGCAAAAGGAATTCAAATTGCCTGAACATTAACAAAAAGTCTCACAGCAGGTTGAGGGGAGTTGAGGTCAATAGAGGATCGAAACACGTCGATGGTAGCCTCATTACAGAAGCTCTGCCTCCCTCCCCCACCTTAACAAACTGCCCCCCTCAGTAACAACACCACTGTCAACTCTATAATCACCATTAAAACCAACTTGTACGACCACAACAAAACAAGATGCGACACCTTTAACACCAACTAGTGGATAAAGTTAAAATCACTTTGCCTACAGCGACATGTGAAGTAGGTCAGTGTCAGCGGACGCTACATTAAGCAGCTCTATTCTAACAACCTTGTTGAACTATGATGTGATTTTCTAAAATAAAAGTTAGAGTAGAAAACAAACAAACTGAACTTTAACCATCAATAGAAAAGAGTCAAACATCTGCAGATACAACATATAAACACACACTAACGAGTGTCAAGACTCTTAACAGAGAATAAAGTCGGTAACCTCTGGTGTCCTCTGCACCGTGTTGTTATTCCAGCTGTAAAACATAAATGGAACATCTTACCAGCGCCACTTCTTCTTTGTCCTCTATCTATCCTGCTCTCTTTCTCTCATTTCTCTCTGCGCTCTCTTTCCCCTTCACTTTGTCCACATGCCTCGCTCACACCTCCTTCTCCCCTACTTTAACCCACCACTTTACATCCCCCCCTCTCTCTCTCTCTCTCTCTCTCTCTGTACTCAACTCCCTCCCCTCTAATTTCCTCTCCTCGTCTATCCCTCTGTTTCAGCCCTCTTTTAATTTCTATCATCCACCGACCCCCCTCCTCTATCTCTCTCTCTTTCCTCTCCTCTCTCTCTCTCTCTCTCTCTCTCTCTCTCTCTCTCTCTCTCTCTCTCTCTCTCTCTCTCTGCGGCTCTCCTGCAGGCCATTTTTGTCCCGTTCACTCACTGTGGGAAAACAACTCATTATGGGAAGCAGAGGGAGGGGTAGCTGAACCTTTGGGGTGGGTAAGCGCTTCTGTGATCAAGGTCACATTATCAGGAGAGAGGGAGAGCGGGGGGCTGCAGGGTGGAGGGGATAAGGGGCAGCGAATGGGAGAGGGGGAGAAAGGGGGTGTCAGGATGGGTACAGTTATGAGTAAATTGCATGCCAGCACTGGCAGACAGCAGAGATCAACTGCCCCAATGACTAGCCCTCAGTGCCGGGACTCAGTTCTTCAAAACTCATAATCCCATTCATAATCAAAGTTTTTTTTTTCTCCAAATATTCACATAAATATCATCTCACTGTGATTGTTATTTAAAGGCTCTTTGCACATTACGCAGCTGTGACTTATAGCACTTTCTGTCCTGTGTCCTTGGCCCCGTGGTCTCTGTGTAGATCCTCACTTCCCTCTCTGTATTGTCCAATTAATCAAGTAGGCCAAAGGGACAGAGCGAGAGAGAGAGAGAGAGAGAGAGAGAGAGAGAGAGAGAGAGAGAGAGAGAGAGAGAGAGAGAGAGAGAGAGAGAGAGAGAGGGACACGAGATGACGACAGGCGAAAGAAAAGAGGGAGAAAGAGAGGGAGAGAAGTAGGGAAATTAAATCATTCATGTGTGAGTGTGTGTGGGAGGGATGTGTGCTTTCTATCCTCTTATGCTTTGGAACGAAGTACAGGTGGAGAGTGGAGGCAAATTTACAGCGGGTAAAAAAATTAAATGAAATTCTAAATTAAAATCCAGTTTTAATCATCATCACCTTAATCACCGAGCGCTCGCTCAGCTCCGACCCCAAACAACTTCTCACCAAGTTAAGCTGTCTCCCTATGATACTTTAAATTCTACACTGCAATACATGAACAGTTAGCCCTGGTCTTTTAGTATTACATCAGTACTGTAGCCAACAGGTATATATATATAGAATAAAAATATATATATATCAGTCAGCTAGCTCGGTACTGTTGGAGTAATCTACTGGCCAAAGTTGTCTATTCACCACAGAAATTATTATCCGCCCCTGTATTACATCAAGAATCAATTATTTTATGTAAATTTAAGTTGTGATTATATCCTGAGGAAGACCATGTAATATGAATGAAAGCTCTGGAAGCAAGTAAGAAGAAGGCACTGAGTTGGGAATCTCGTATCTGTTTCCATGGTCAAGGATGAACTGTTCTGATAACAGTGCTAGTGAAAATACACAAAAAGCCTGATAAAAAACTTATGTGGTCCTTGAGTTGGAATTGTACCATCAATGGTCATGGACTTGCATCTATCCACATACTGTAGCTCTATAAATTTAAATAACTAACATTAATCAGGTTGAATTTAATGTTTTAAAATCTGCCACTTAAGTGACAAACAACAGGACTTTTTTGTTGAACACAACCAGAGACACCAATGCTTGCATGTGCATTCAATTATAATAGGTAATCAAACCTCATGGTTCCACAAAGTTGGTGCATTTCACTTTTTTACCACTTTTTTCACCATTTTACCACAGACACAAAAAGATTGGCAGAGTTGACACAGGGTACGCTTCAATGTCAGCAGGATAACCAACATTTACTTTTGGATGTTATTTCCAGTCCCTCGTGATGAACCATCATCAAGCAGCCCAGTAATTTCTCCCTCTTTCCCTGGATGTCAGACTCCTGATTACAACAATTAGCACCGTCACAGAATCGGGGTGTCACTCGTTGCCGTGGGGACACTGAAACTTAGGGATACAACAGCTGTGAAACGGCATCTTCACTGGGAATCTAGTTCACCGCAAATGGATCCTAGTCGGCGTATAATGACAAGATACCTTTACACTGTGGCTGACATCTTACATCATACCTAGGACCTCACGGGAAATTAAAAGTAATGTTCCCAATTTAATCTCTCTAATTTCTCTCATCTTCTCTTTAAAGCTGGGGCCCTGAGGATGTGTTGGACGGAAAGAGGAGAATATAGAGTTCTTTTCTCAGGTAGCTTCTTCGTGATTTAATTAAAAAAGATGCCATAGATCAGATTTAAGCTAAATATGAACAAGGGACTATTATTATTATTACATATTTTGGTGGGCTGCTTAATAGACTGAGGCATGAAATTGAAATTAGAGCTGGAGAAGTTTTTTTATCACAGGAAATTTTATTATTTTAAGTCTTTATCTTTCTCAACTTGCACACTTTTTTGTTAAATTAGATGAGGAGGTTGATTTCTTGTTTTGTCTTAATTGTAAACATGGAGCTACTGTAAGGAGCTGGTTAGTTTAGCTTAGCATAAAGTTTGGAAACAAGAGGAAACAGCGAGCCTGGCTCTGTCCTGACAGGAGCTTCTACCTGGTAGCACATGAATCACACACGGACACAATGAATCGATGCTGAAAAAGACAGTGAAGTGAAGACAAAGCCACTCACTGGCACCGGAGGCGGGACTTGCACAGTGATGTCGTCAGTGTCGACGGGAGAGTCCAACCACGGCCTTTCATCTGATGACTGACTGTCGGGATAGCCTTTCCTTTTCCCGGGCTGCGACAGGTGACTCTTGGATCTCCTGGGCATGCTTTCCAAGTCCTGGTTCTCACCGTTCTGCAGTCAAACATAACATTGTTAGTGAGGGACTGGCAGCTGTGTGGGGAGACGAAATACAGGGAATCACATTTACAGGAGAGAAATCACCTTATCTGAAGAGTATTTCCACAGCTCCACACTGTCCATGCTGTTTCTCTTGGTGAATTTGGGCCTTGCTCCTACAGATAAATCGGTAAATAAAAACACATTAAAATATCTCGCAACTTTAGAATATCTCATGTAATTTACTGTGAAATCATTTCGGGAGCTGTGAGGAGCTCTTTGTTTGTCTGGTTGCAGCTGCAGCAGTCTGTAGTGTCAGTAGTGGTGCCATGATGTTCGCTGTGGCTCTGAGGTTTAGACAGACAACTGGGCAAACAATCTGAATCCCAGTCTGTTTGCCAGCTCTGCACCAGAGAGGGAAATGTAGGACATGGGTGTGAGTTTCTGCCTTGTGAAGGGGTCATGAAAGCAAATATCGCACAAAAGCCGGGCCCATTGTGCAGCTCCTCCATGCTTTCGTGTTATGTTATTTGTGGGTCATTTGAGGGGAAACAAAAACTATCAAGTTGCAGACAATATTGAAAACAGGCTGTGTAATAGAAACAAACCGTCTTCCTGAGACTGGAGGTAAAACAAGACTCTTCATCTTCCCCCAAAAAACATACACACCCCTTTACTCTCGGTCACATTTAGCGCAGACATAACACAGACAGTGTTTGTCTGTTATGTCTGTCTCACCTGAAGTTAGTTTTACATTTAACATGGCCACCCTGTGTACACACACAGTATTCAGAGCACTCTCAAACCCACATGTGCTATTTTTGTCAAATGCAGAAATCGAAAGAGCAAAATCTACAGATTTCAAAACGATTAAAAGTTTATTATCTGTAGTTGAAAAGTGATTATTTATTACCATTTACTAAAATATAACAAACATTTTATCATATGTAAGCTCTTTCCTAAAGTATGATGGGCCATTTCTTTAAGCTCCAAGACGAATTCCCCAAACCACAGTTTGCAGAAGGCAAACAAACAGGTCCCTGATTGAAATACAGTCAAACACACACAAACGCACACACACAGCCGCACCCTTTCCCCTGCCATGATTAAGGAAATGGAGGCACTTGCTCACAATATGTGTAAGAAATCAAGTTATGTAATGTAAAGCGCTGTTGGAGGAGTTGGAGTTGTTATTTAAGAGAGGACACCCTGTGACCAGATGTATGCATATTATGCAGTTATACAACTAAATAAATCATAAATAGAAGCATTTACATGAATGCCATGAGGACCAAAGACCCTTTGACACTTAATACGACCAGCTTCAGGTGGTATACAAGATTTGATGATATATTCATTTCAGTGTTTAGGGCACTTCTCAATAATTGTGTTTTAATAAAGACCTGACTCTGTTACACTTGGACTCATATATCATATGTAAATTAATATATGTTAATTGATGTTGCCTGTCTTTGTAACTCATTATCTGAACAGCTATAATTAGTAGGAACATTAACCATGTCGTGTTTTAATGACATGGTAATAATGAGTGGTGTCAAGTGTCGTTCCATTTGTGACAGTGACTGAGAGTAAATGCCAAACATACCGTAAACCACCGGCTCTTAAATCAAACTCTCCCACTTTGTGAATGTGTGCATGCGTGTGTAGATGAGGAGGTTGATACCACTCAACACATCTGGTCTTTCCCTTTACATATAAAGCTACAGCGAACAGTAGCATAAGGGTGGGAGACAGATAACCTGGTAACAACATGTCTTTCATTTCTTCTAAAAGCTCCGTCTGAGAGAGAAGTTAGAGGTACAGAGAACTTTAAGCGTTACCTTGCATCTCAAATTCTGAGCTGGAGGGTGAAAGGTCACTCTCACTGACCCCCAGAGCCTCCATCAGCTGCTCCACATTCATTCTGGCTGTCAGTTCCCCGTTTCTGTCTCCAATCTGAGGGAGACAGGGACAAAGAGGCAAATACATTCGGTCAAAGGGACAGAGTACATACTTGGATCAACATTTTATTAGTTTGTATTTAAAGGGATAGTTCAACATTTTGAAAAATTGGCCCATTGCCATAATCCCTATGGTTTTAGGAGTAGGTTTGTTACCTTTATTTGTTGGTGCAAGCTATTTTTAGCAGAGCCACGAGCTGCTCAGAGCTACGCTACGGAGGCAAATGGAATTTCTTGGTTTCCCTCATCAAACTCATCAAATAAACAATCCAACAACTCCAAAATGCTGAATCAGTGGTTTTGCATGAATTTACCTCGAAAACAACTCAGTCTCATAATGTTCCGTTATTATCTCATAGCGTGGTGAATGTGCAGGTAACAACTTGTCCACCAGAGCGTTTTGGAGCTGTCGGAATGTGCATTTGATGAGATTGATTAGGGAAACCAAGAAATCCCATGATCCTCCGTAGCGTAGTTCTGAGCAGCTCGCGGCTCTGCTCCACTGTTTTAAAAATAGCTTGCACCGACAATTAAAGGTAACATACCTACTGCTATGACTATAGGGATTATGGCAATGGGCCAATTTGCCAAAATGTTGAACTATCCCTTTAAGAAAATGTCTCACTTCTTTGGAGATGTCCAGGTGCTTGCGGGCGTAGTGCAGAGCTTGTTTGTGGTTCCCTAAAGACACGTATGCATTTCCCAGACTCCAGCAAGCACGGCCCTCACCAACCCTGCAGAGACATGGACGTACAGTACACACTGATATGAAAAACTTGCTCCTCTGTCCTTGCGTCGACATTTGATTTCCTTTTCTGCTCACTCTACCTGTCGGTGAGCTCCTGGGCGATGTACAGGTGTTTCAGGTGATAGTCTATGGCCCTCTCATATTGCTGCAAAAGAGTGTAGGTGTTTCCGAGGCTGTAGCAGGCTTGGGCCTCCATCACCTGGTCCCTCAGCTGCCTGGACAGTTGCAATGTTTTCCTACGAAGAGAGGAACGAAGGAAGAAATTAAGTAACTATGTAAGTAAATATGTGTGACAGCGTGGATGAATGAAGAAAACAAGAGTATTTCAGGTTCATTTCATTTTTAAAATACTCTTTTTAAAGATTCTTTTTGTTTTCATGCTCAATTCACACTTCATTTTTTCTTTTGCAGAAATTGGTTCACTTCACTTTCCCTCCACTAGATGTCAGGCTGTCCCCTTTTCCTCACCTGTAGTACTCTGTGGCCGTGTTGAACTGGCCCAGGAATATGAGGGCATTGCCAAGGTTACTGTAGGCTCGCCGTTCTGCTGCTTTGTCCCCAAATTCTTTGGCAATGGATAATCGCTGTGAATGACAGAGCAGCACGATCAGGTCAAACTGATGAAAATAACACAATATCCATTCATCCCTGCTTCCTCATTTCAGCAGGTGACTTCAACCGAATTCGACTCCTCCAAAGCCGAGGCCTTTAGAAAAGTTTCGAGCACCAAGCTGTGTTGGACACATTATTTCATGACCAGAGGTGTTTCCACAGCAGCGGAGCATCAAATCAGCCCCCTCTGATTCCCTTTGTAAGCTGCGCGCTCCCCGCTGCGGCTCACTGATAGATTTGTAATGGGGAAGAGAGGAGAGAGCGGCTTCTCCCATGAGCAAAGTGGTTTACAATGGAGACTGACAGGAAACATGGGGAGAGCGAGCCCGAAGCAACACTTACCACTGATCCACCAAGAAACCTATTCCCTTCTTCTTTTCGGTGTGAGGCTATCAATGTGCACACACTGTGTCGCTGCAGCGTGAGGTCAGGATCCATTTAAAAACACACAGAGGTGAAACGTGCTGGAAGCAGCACTCGCTATCTCACATTAGTGCTTTACCGGGAAATAACACAGATTTGGATCAAATATTATGGCACAGTGTCCCTGTCCTATACCCACTACCTGCTGTGTATCTTTTATGCAGATATTCTTTATCAAATAAAAACATTATACAAAAAGACATTCAGAGAAATTACAGAAATCAGCACCGTCAGAATTAGAGGTAATCTCCTCCTTTCCTCTGAAGCTGACATGTGCATTTTAAAGTCTTGCTATTTTGCATGGGAAATTTTGTCTGTGCAAGGCAAAGTAGGAAGGAGCTTTTCTAAACATCAACTTCACTGACTGAGCTTCAAGCTCAACAGGAAGCACCGAATGAATAAATGATCATTTAGAAGTGCACTCACAGCCCAGGCTTCCACTAAGGCCAATGTCAAGCAACGTGCACAAGACTTCTGAGAAGAAAAATGCAAATTCATGGCAAATGATCTGGATCTGCACCAAAAAATCGAATCAATTCTTCCACCAAGTTTGTCGCAAATTCAGCTCAGCACTTTCTGAGTAATTCTGCCCACAAATAAACAGATAAGGAAATAAGACAGAAGTGAAAACACAACCTGCTTAGGGGAGGTAACATGATTAATACTAGGTTTCATTTCACAACTCTCATACATGTTTCTTCACAAACTGCATTGCCACATTGAGTGGTAACAAGTGGTTATCACTAAATCAAATTTAGTGGTCACCACTTGTATTTGCTTCTGGGCTTCATGTGACAGGATCATAAATAGAGGCTGAGCATTTTAATTATGGCAAGTTGCAAATTTTGGACGTGGTTCTGTGGCTTTAGGGAGGACACATTCAAAAGTCCCTGGACAGGAAGTGTAGACACGACAAGCAGAACATATACTGTAATAAACATGATGTGTGTTTGGTGTGTGGTCTGGTTTAATGTGCATAACAAAACATGTTGACATGAATCTGTGACACTGAGCAGCTTTATAAACTTTTTTGAACCAATAATGCACTGAACACATTTTCTTGCAAAGACAACATCGTGAGCAGCAACACAGTCTGAACAGCTGTGAGGTGTCACAAGTAAAGACAGGCGACTCCTCTGCTGATGTGAGGTCATTGCTCTGTTCAGACCCAACAACAAGGCTCACAGCTCGTGTGTGTGTGTTCTGCAGTATCATGAATACAATGCTAGTAAAAAAACTAGACTTCTCACCTGACGATGGAACTTGATCGCTTCAACAAAGTTTCCCAGCAGGTAGTGGGTGTTGCCTAGGTTCCCGTAGGCTCTGCCCTGAGCAGCTCGGTCCCCAAGTTCTTTGACCAAACACAAGTTCATCCTGCAGAGGAAAACAGAAGCAGATTTAGGAGCTGTAAGTAAATGAAATGCATGCTGACTATTTAAATGTTCATGTTTAATCATTGCACCTTTCCATCCAGATTTAATTGATACATCAATGTTGATCTTAGAAAGCAATTTAATATGAAAAAGCCCACAATAAGAGAGAGTTCTAATTCTCTCAGTATCAACATACTCCACATTCTCACCAGTAGATTCCCTTTTTTCAAAAAAAAAAAATACATTATATATGTTTAAATATTTGTCTTATTTATTCACTCCAAATTCCTCCTTTGCAGAATCTCTTTCAACTGAGCTGATCGTGATTTAGAAAGCAGTTTTTACAGTAGCTAATAGCCATACATCATCTTACATTCCAGAGCAGAAGCTCTACATTATAGATCTGTGTAAAGAATCCAGATGGTGGCTTGGAGATGTGCGTCATACATTTCTTGAGAGTGATGGGATTCTTAACAAAGAGCCATTATCTGAGGAACCCAAGGACAAATCTGACACGACTGCAGGGCTCTGTGGCTGCAGGGGAAGACCTTTGCTCCATTCAATGCTTCACAGAACTGGTCTATGAGGCAGATTAGCCAGAGAGAACCACTTTCACCCGAAGCAAATATGAGCCTGAGGTTTACCAGAGGGCACATGAATCATTTCAACTGCAGGGTTAATTATTCTGTGGTCTGAGGAGAATAAATTGAAATCTGCAGCGACAATGTAAAGTGACATTCTGTTGGAAACTCCTCCTCAGTTCTCACAGCACTTTAGCTATAAAGACATAATACAGATGTGTTTTAAGGGGTGGAAAAGACTGTGAGAGTGAAAGTTACCAATGGCAATTTCAAATTTCTGCTTGTGAGTTTGCAAAATCGTAGAGTTGGGCATTTGGACTCACAGCTAAATCAAGTCTGGAGAGTTTCTTTAAAATAGTTATAGTAAAAATAGTTCTCAAATTGTTAAAGGGTGGTGCAGCCAAGGCTGGCGCTGAAATACAAGTCAAAATCTGCAGGTAAAAATAGCTGAGGAATGCTAATCCAGATGTGCAAGGCAGACACATCAAGCAGCCAGAGACTGAGAAAAAGTTGGCATCAAAGCAGCATTGTTTGCTAATTGAAATTACATTTCTGTCATTTATTATACATACATATCAATATTTAATTGCATTTAAATCAATATTGACACATAGATGTAGGTAAACTGTCTATAAGTGTAACTGATTTTCCGGTGTGAACATCCATCTGTTGTGCGTATGTGTGTTCTTTACACTGTCAACTAAACATACTCGTAAAAGCCCGTGGCCCTCTGCAGTGTGTCTCTGACGTCAGGAGGCAGGTCCCCTGGTTCCTGCGTGCAGCCCCATAACTGCTGTTTGCCCTTGGCATGGAACACGTTCCCAATGTTGTACAGTGCTCTGGCCTCTCCCACCTACAGACAGAAAATAAAGACACTGATATGGATTGGAGGACCACAGTGGAAAGATCAATTAAAAAGGAATTTCAAAAAGGATTTGAAAAAGCAACTTTAAAACAGTCATTTAAAACACCATTTAGAAAATACACTATTGAATGAGAAGCAGAAGGGACACTGCCTTTCAAAGGTTGATTTAGAAAATCCATTTTCAAATCTGATTTGAAAATGCAATTAGGAAATAGAAATCCAAATAGAAAATGGAATTTCACTTTAAAAGACTGATTAAAAGTTGTATTTTCTACTTCAGCTTGCAAATCCAGTTATTTCTTATATTTCTGTTTCAAAATGCATTTTGAAATCAGTTTTGAAATTTGGTTATTCATTTGGGAATTCAATAGTGTATTTTCTAAATGGTGTTTTTTAAAGTTGCTTTTTCATATCCTTTTTGAAATTCCTATTTTCAATTGATGTGTCCCCTGTGGTCCTCCATACACAGAAGGTACAAAACATGTCAAAAAGGATGAAGGTTGTTCAGTGACAAAACATATTCAGACACAAAACATGCATGTTACCTTGTCTCCTTGCTCTTGAGAAATATCCAGATGTCTTTGACAGCACACGACAGCCTCATCAAAGCGCCCCAACACTTTTAACGTGTTGCCAAGGTTTCCACTGGCTTTCCCTTCTCCGATCCTGTCTCCTATTGTTCTGAGAGAGCGAAGGAGGAGTTAAGTCACAGGAGTAAAGAAAATGTTAACGTTCACTTAAAGTTAAATACCACTCATTAATGTAACAAGGTTCATTAGGGAGTATGTTTTTTTTAATTGGCTGCTTACAGTACTTTCTAGGACCAGGTCCCGGTGGCCCTGGTGAGACTGTAATGTAACAAGGTAAATCTCCCCAGGGTCTTTAATCACTTCCCTGCTGAAGCACCAGCTGCACTCACTGCAGGGGAGCGGATTACTCCTACAAGCTAAATATCCAGCTGGTATCTGTTGACTGTTACTATATGAAAGTCCCCTCACTTTTTCTTGGAATTCTAATTGTCTGACTAAAATGTTGTTGAAAGAAAAATCCCTGATTTTCTTTGTGGATCTGATTAAGTAAACAAAGTCTGTTGCAGAGGGTGACGTGGATCCTTCTCCTCTGAGACTGTCTGTACAACAAAGCCAAGAGCGCATTTGCATATCATTCCTACATACTTGTAACCTGATCATCACTGAGTAGAGCTACTCTGTAGTATGTGTTGACTGGAGTGATATATAGATAGACTGATAGATAGACAGACACCTTATTGTCATTGTGTAAAAACGACAAACTTTGGGTGGTCTCCGACAGGCACCTTGAACATAAAAAGAACACAACCATACACATACAAATGCAAATGAAGTGTATAAATAATAAATAATAAATTATGAAGAGTTAAAAACACAATAAAATATGCATGAGTGGGTAGTTCATAAAGAAAAGAGAAAGATGAAGTGACGGTTTATAGTGCATTGAGGGTCTGAATGACTGTGGGAAAGAAGCTGTTTATGAGTCTGGTGGTTTGTGCTCTTATGCATGGGTGGCACGTAATGGAGGCTAGGGAAGGCTAAGCCTTCCCAAATGTTATGCTGGAAAATTGTGACATTAACTCTCTCTGGAAAATTATGGCAATCATATATAATAATGACTGAGGTTGTCCCTGCAGCTGCTGCCCGTTCGTCACTATGTTGACGAGTTGGGAGTGCAGGTAGGACAATGGTTAATCATTAATTTGAAGGGAAACTATTCAACCGCTGTTTTGCTAACCCTCCACCTGGCCATGTGCATTTGTTTACAATGAAGCCGGCAAAAAGGTGGATATTATTTATTGATAAAAAAAAACATAAACAAAATATCTGAATTAAATAAAGACAATTCCATTTGAAATTAATGACTTCAGTTCATAGCAATCTATATAAAACAAGGTCAATTTGGCGTCTGCTGTGGAATGCTGGGTTAAATAAACGTGTGCCTCTCTTCATGGCTGGGAGCTGTGTTGAAAACAAACAATAGATTATTAAAGGGCGCAGCTCACCTGGCTAAGGTAAGGTCATGTTTGTGGTACTCCAGGGCTTTGCTGTACTCCTTGAGGTAGAAGTAAGCGTTGCCCAGCTGGCTGTAGATGGCACTGAGGGTCTTCAGGTCTTCTGTTCCGACCTGGACGGCTGCCTCAAAAAACGCCGTCCCTCCTTTGAAGTCTCCGGCCTTGCACAGCCGCTCTCCTTCCAACGCCAACTCCAGGCAAGAGGCCTCCATCCTGTTACACACAGAGAAAAACACGTGAGCTTTGTCAGAGGGAGAACAATGTACACATTTTATAATATATCATGGCCACGACTTCTTATTACCGTGAGGAGCAAATTGGACAGTATCACTATAGCAACAAGATCTGTAGCCATATCTATGGTTTGTTGCCTAAGCAACTGAATCTTAGCAGCAAGAGTAGCACCTTGAAAAGGTGTTGAACTGCTCATAAAGACAGCTTTATAATGATGCACATTGCATTAACAATTATCTGCATCGGGCTGATGACACGGCGCGGCTCTTCAGACTTTTTGGAGTTTGAAAAAATCAGTAAATCAGTGCTGTCCTGTATCAACACCTGTTGATCCATGTGTGTCTCAGCTCACCAACATTGTTATTCTGATGTACAGTTACATATGCCACACATGCAGGGAATGATTATCAAAACTGAGTTGAGTGAAAAGGCTTCCAACCGTGCCTCAGTTACCACAGCAACTGCTGGATCAAGGACGCCAGCTCGGGAGAATGCAAGAGAGATGTTAAATTTGTGTCTATTGACAAGTTGATTATTTCACGAAGATATCTCATGAAAGGACTTTCAACATGAGATTTCTGCATGTGATGCGAGTCGGCACGTGTGACCACGTACAGTAGGTCCTGAATGAAATGAATCTGGCTCACATTGTGCAGTACACAGCGAGTACGACAAGGTCTCATCTCATCAGTGAATTGTATCCAGAAAGTATACATCCCAGATTCATTGTATAATCCAGGATAAAGTAAAGACCAGCCAATCTCCAAATTCCAGATAAGGTACTAAAATGTAGAGTTAAGTCAGGATTATCCTTAAATCTAATCAGTTTTACAAAAGGCACCACTATAAAGTTACATTAAAGAGTTGTATACCATCATGGTGCTTGTATTTTGTTACTTTTTTGTAAGCAGGTGAAAATGTATATGCAAATTCGCCCATCATCCTACTTACCAGCATCTGAATTAATATACTGTACACACTTTTTCTGAACCAAAATAATTAATTATGACCAGTAACAGTAATTTACATCACCATAATGATCTTTTGGTCAGATTTTTCATAACCTTTCCTGATCTGGAATAAGAATGGCTTAACGTGGTCATTTGGTTTTGCCAAACCAAGCAACAGAATCAGTCCTCTTCAGGGCTCCAGCAGTACCTGTGTTTTTGCTTGGTTCGTGTTTTGTCCACATACTCCTGCAGCTCCAAGTGTAAAGGCCTGAGCATGGCCTGAGGTCGGGGTCCACGGTGGACCAGTCTACACATAGCTCTCTCTGCCCCAGTCAGGGGGCAAGGACCAGCAGCCATGAGGACGAAGGCAAAACGAGAGCTAGCTGGGTCAAAAACCTTGAGAAATGAGCAGTAGTGGTATCACTGATAACACACCGCCTTGATTTTTCGTGACATCAGGAGATACAACTCATCCAGAAGGAATTTGCAGATATATGAAGTCCATATTGTCCACTAAATAACTCCCAACAGAATCCACAATGTCAGCAACGTTGCTGCAAAACCTGGACGCACTCCAGCTGGAAGTTGCACACAACCGTCCGCAAACCAGCCAAGAATCACATCTGCTTTTCAAGTCCTCCAAAATGTTCCACAAACTGAATGGTGGACTCTCTTCTCCCGAAGCCGAGACAGTCAGAAGGGAATTGTTGAAAATTCCACAAAAGAGCAGATCCGGTTACAAACGTACTTTTTCAGCACACGCATGTTGATCAAAGGTCTACAAGAGGTCATTTTTCATTCATCCAAGTAGACGTAATCACTTGGTTGAGACATCAGCTGCTGTTATGTCATTCGATTTCTTACTATCCCCAACTGAAATATGTTGTGCGCCCTCTTTTTAATCCTCTTCAACCTGTCCTCAACTGTGACAGCAATATCCATTGTTGTGTCCTGTCATTGTAGAGCCACGTTTTAAAAAGAGGAAGGTAGAGAATGTATGGGAACATTCTGGGTGACAGCAGGGGGACAGTCGGTGACGACAAAGCGGGTGCAATACCTCTAAGCTCGACCAATGCCCCAATGGGAGACACGGAGAGAGAGAGAGAATGACTAATCCAGTAACCTGCACCTCCTTACTAGAGACCAGCAAAGCCCAGTGAGTGGCCCAGACTAATCCAACTATCTGCTGACACAGGCAGAAACATTATTAGGTCACAACAAATAAGACGAGGTGAGGAGCAGCCGACCAGGTGAGGCTAAACATGACAACACTGCATGCACATACACATTCAATTACTCTTACTAAAAATCTAAGTGATTTAGAAATGGCAACTCTTCATTTGTGTTAAAGATATTTGTCTTTTTCCTTGTTGATAAACTTAAATGTTGTATGAGTGAATAATGGTTTCTGTAAAGCACTTTGGGTATCTTGGAAAGCGCTATATAAATGTAAGCCATTATTTAAATGTTGTATAAGGCCCTACACACAACACATAATATAACAACTACAGATACATTACTAATCTAATATTTCAAGCTCTATTCAAGTGTCCCAGTCAGTCTTGACAGTGTGTGAGCCACCATAGACCATAATCTGGCTCCAGTTAAATGGAATTCAAGCCATCGTTAACTTTATTATTTACACATGTGCTTTCCTTCTCTGAAAAAGGGCTTGTGCTACGACTTCTCTCAAAAACCACACACAGGCTGCAGCGGTAGCAGAGAGAACCATCTCCCCTTTGATCTGGCAGGAAAATCACTTGACCTTACATATAACTCGCCATGGGAGTGTTCACCGCCGGGTCGTTTCTTTCCTTTGTTGCTTGTATCGCTCTCTAGGGGTGCGTGGGCGACATGGAAAAAAGTAATCTGTCCTCCATATATATATATATATGAAACTGATGTAGGACATAATCAGATGAGAAACTGTTAATGGATTTAAATAACTAGATAGAAATATATAATATTGGATATTCTAAATTGAAGCATGACCCACAGTGGCCTTATAAAGAGTGTGTAACAGTCTCACAGTATACTATCTTATCACCCTAGGCCACCATTCTCCCCGTCTTCACTGGCAATATTAAAGTGAAATAATGACCCACTGCCTTCCTCAGTCAGAACAAATGACTCTTGCCGCTGTTGGAGAGTCTTGGCCGAGTCCTGGAGCAAAATGCTCTCCAAACATCTTTTTGAAGGGCTAGCAGTAACGGATGAAAGCCATCAATGCGAGAAAGAGAAAGAAAGGATTGCTTATCATCACAGATAACAGTCAATGAGAATGACTGAGGTCATCTACTTGGTGTTGAACAAAAGGTCTCAACAGCAGCAACTACTTCAATAAACTCCCGAACCTCCCAGATCCCTCAACAGGATTGAATGCAGGGAATACAAGAGGAATGATCTATCAAGTCAATTGTTGATGTTAGAGTTTGGCAGTGACAAAAATAAAGTATAGTGGAGGTAGGTAGCTACAGGGCTGTTGTGACAGCTGAAGGACAGAGACTGAGGTGGAGGAGAGATGGTGAAGGGGCTTCTGTAAACCACCAATGAACTGGAAAGTAGTTTGTGGAAAATGGGTGTAGCCTTAAGAAGGCCTGACGACATGACTTTAAACTTCAGCAAGTCAGAGGACACTGTATCATCACTTACCAAAGTCAGAAAGGCCAAGTCTGAGTTTGGACTTAAAAAAGGCATTATGGTCTTCAGATTTAAAAAAAAGTGTGAAGCAAAGAGACAATTCAAATGCAGAACATGCTTTAGCCTGTATGAGATTATTTTTTACAGTGACTTTCATTCTTGCCGTCTTTTGCGGTCAGAGGAAGAATGGATTGGTGCAGTCCGCCTTTCTCTCCTCTGATTACCACTCTAATTGGTCTGTTTGGTAGACACTCATCCCATAATAGCTTGCCTGTGGTCTACAAGAGACAGCCTCCCAGCGCTGTTACCATGGCAGCACCGAGTAGTACATGTAGCACATTGGACAGGTTTCAGAAAGGAAGTTAGAGGGGTCGGAGTGAGGTTTTGTGTGTAAGCTGAACTATTCCATGTCTCAGGTTTGAGCTTGCAGAGAGAAAGCAGAACATGAACAATGAGCCTTTGTCAAGAGGTGAATGGCAATGTGTAAATCATGACATAAATATGAGGGGATCGTGTTTATGACAAACTTATGTTTCGGGTTAAGGATGCAACAACACAGAGCAGGACAATGCACTACGGTTATGATGGCAATGGCATCTCGTTCAAGATGTTGAAAATGTACGTGCAAAATAAGAGCAACTTGTACAAAAAGTCAGCAAAATACACATTTTACCTACTCTTTTCACTTTTAACAACTTAACCTAAGAAAAACTTGCGTAAAGCCAAACATTGCCTCCTCCAGAATGACACAAACCCAAATTAGCATTAATCTGTGCATCCTAGTCTGTAGTCTTTGTGTTCCCAGGTGATACTTCAATACATTTACTGCCTGCAACTGTGCCCTGCATCACATTACAGTGTATCTGTTTTCTTTTTTAATTAGTGTGATGTATCCACCTCATAAAATGCCCCACATTACTGTCAGTATAGTTAACGGAGCAGGATAAGTCATAAAGGCAGACATCAGTAATAAACAGTGCAATTATGAATGATAATGTTCAGATATGAAACCACGGCCTGAATATGAGATGTGACCCAAAGCCTGATGGCTTTTAATCAAATGTTTCTAAAGAAAGAGAAGTTCCTCCTAAATTCACAGATCCTTGTTCCATCCTCAGGGTTCTGCACGACTGTTCCCAAGAGTCTTGGCTTCGCTAAGAAACTCTGCGCTGGTAATCCAGCCATAATTACAGAGTGCCACAGCTAGTTGTCAGGGAAACCAAAGAGAAACTCTCTAGGAATGTTTTCTCCTCTTGCACCGCATGTCTCTTTCAGTTACAGCAGGGCTGTCTCCTTCTTTCTTCTTTTGTCGCATTCTCTTGTAAAAGTTCATTTTATTCTCCCTGATTTTGTTTCCCTTGGCTCTTCACCCTGCTGTCGGTGGTGCACCACTGACAGCAGGGTGAACGGGGTTAATAGCATGATGGAAATGGGGCAGCATTGTCTATTATGGTCACAGCAAAAAGTTAAGAAATATTTACTTTAACTTTAATAAAAGCTAAAATGTATTTATATGGCACCTGAAAGCAAAGTTCCATGGTGTTTCAGCGGCAAGGACAACATTCATGAAAGTGTTTCTTATAAAAACAATGTGAACAACAGCACCATCAATAAAACAAAACAATAAAACAGAACAATAGCAATAAGTGATCACAATTTCAACCTAAACATAATAGCAATATTGTAATCTACTAGGAAGACCGGCTATAAAATTGCATTTTAAGAGGATGAAGAGATGGACTTAGCCTTCCTAATCTCCTCTAGGAGTTTTGGTTTTCTGATACCTGACATCTGTGTTGAAGATTTACTGATAGATAGGAGAGAAGACATCATGAAGATGATGATGAGACAAAAGCACGAATGACTATTTCAAGGTTTTTGGCCGATGTTTAATTAATTTTGGAATGAATTAATTATAAAGGAAATCAATTTTTGAGAGAAAATTGATTAACTGGACCACTTAGATTAATTTTAATCCATTAATTAATTTGGTAGATAAATTATCTGACTAAATTGAGAGAAGCATGACCGTATGAGAGATTTGATGGCTGTTACTGTCAATTAAACACTAATGTTTCTACTGTGAGGCGATAAAATGAGAGCAGAAAACCCTGGTATGCCTGTGTTCACATTTCATAAATGAAAATCATTGACATTATTGGGGTCACGGGCCACGGCTGAGATAAACTTTGGTGTCGTCTGCATGAAAATGGAAATTGATGCGTGTGCGATCTAACGGCACATCCCAATGGCTTTGTGAAAGACCTGGGTTCTGTCAAATCCTGCCTTTAAAAATGTTCCAACATTAAACATTCATTAATAGGATTCACAATTTAGTCTCTTCAACTGTGGTGCCACTCTTGAGTTGAGAGTCCAAAGAAGAGCACAATATGATTTAATAGAGCCAGTTCCATGTGGACACGTAAAGTTGTAAAATACTTCTTTCAAGTTGCCTCCAGCGACGACACAGTTCGCTCTACCAATATCCAATCAATAGAATAGGTATTTTACAGGAATCCTTTGTTGTCAAAGTCCCTATACAGATAATACTGTATATCCACAACCCTGTAGAAAGGTTATGTATTGACTTTATCTGTTTGTAAAATAGACAGAAAGCAATCACAGAGGGCAGATCTGGCCATGTGATCATAACCAGCACTGTGACTCACTCGTATTTATCTTTCAGTGTGTGTGTGTGTGTGTGTGTGTGTGTGTCAGGGACATAAAAACCTCACAGGGCTTTTGAATGTCACTTCACAACTCAAGAGTTATTAACGTTTCCCGGCCCCCTGCTCTGTGTCACAGACACTTGGCCTTAAAATTAAAAGAGGGAGGGGGGAGTTATGTCATAGTGTTACTTGAAATCATTAACTCTGTGCTGCTAGATGTTTGTCAGTTTAGTAATGGTTGAACTGGCTTCAAGTAGCCTACTGTATATCATACATGTCCTGAACAAATGAAACAACGTGATGTTATCTCATAATATCTGTAGACTTATAGCCTCTCAGTTATCCCTATAGAAAACATCATCATGCATGAAGTTAGGCTACATCATTCTTTTCTCAAGTGTTAGAGGGGATGATGCTTCATTCTCACAGCTTTTCACCAAAGTGTGATCGATCATGTCTGAGATATGGTATGACACATAATAACTGACTAAGTGTGGCAACCTTTGCTTTCAGCTTCATGTGTGACAGTTTGATGCTTTGTTTTTTGCAAACTGATTATTTTTGCATTGTGAACTCTTGGTTGAATACAATAATTCAACTAAATTCCTCACAGTGATGAATTATAACCATTTTCTGGCGGTGCATATAGAGTAATTGATTAAAACAGAAAATATCAGAAGTACTTAAAGCTGAAGCCCTGTTAGGGAATAGAAGATACTTATGTCCCTTAAAGCTGAATACCACAGTGGATCTCACACAAGTTGGGACTGGCATTTGAGGGATGGTTAAAAGTTTAACTGTTTTATTACATGCAAATTAAATAAAAACACAGATAATACAAGAAAAAGAAAGAAAGGGCCTTTGCAAATGATGAGATTGGTTATCACATTCACACCAAAGTATGCAAACGTGGAGTAAAGGCTGCTACATCATTTTCCCCACCCATCTGTGTTGTTCATGGTGAGTCCATGTGACATCGCTGACATCACCCTGCACATATGGTGTGTGTGTGTGTGTGTGTTCTCCATCACACGTCTAACCCCAGAGCCATGTGTGTATCTGTCAAACGTGTCCAACCTGTAGACAGACACCCCCCACCCCCACTGTCTCCCTCTCTCCCTCTCTCTTTCTGCTGCCTATAGGCTATCCCTCCCAGGTCCAACATCTTCATCTGAGGCTCCTCTCAGTCTGCACATTCCAGCCACAGCAGCTCAATGACCCGAGCCAGGAATGAGGCTTGGAACCGGGCTCTGGCTGCCTGGCTGAGACGGTCCGTGGCTGCTGGGTCTTGGAGCTTTAAATCACAAGGAGCTGCATGGGGCTGGCTGGTCCAGTTCCCCCCATGCAGCAGCAGCAGCAGCAGCAGCCTGGCTCCTCCTCAGCACAGCACAGCCTTGAGCTGGCACTGGCAGCCGCTGTTATTCTCCCTCCTTTCAGCCGCTCCCTTTTTTTATTTTTTATTTTGTTTTGTTTTTTTAACCAAACAACCAAGCTTAGCTACGACGAGGCTGACCCCCCTCCTCCTCTCCTCGCCTTGTTTGCCGATGTAGCTACTACTCCCTCCCCATAGGGCTCCTACCTTGAGTGCAGCCTCTTGCTGGCCAGATCCTGGTCCACACCGTTAGCAGCCGACTGAGCCATAGCAGCGCTGCCTCTCTGCCTGCCTCCTAGCTCGGCTTCCTCCCGCTACGAGGTCGCCCCCACCACCACCACCACCACCTCCACCCCTCGCTATTATTTCCTCCAGAGGCAGCTACCGTTTTCTTCTTCCCTTCAGCTCCTCCACTTGTCTCTCTCTCCCTCCCTCCCTCTCTCTCCCCCTGACTCTGTCGTTCTTCGCCACTCTCCCTCTATCCCCCTCTCTCTTCTCCCCTTGCCTCACTCACCACACAGCAATGGCAGCTACCGAGGAAGTGAGGTATTGTGCAAATAAACCATAAAAAAAAACACTCGGCCCCGCCCCCCGCCGAATTCACGTCACGCGCTGGGGAGTTGCTTATATGCAAGGAGAGGGTTGAATGAGTTTGCTGCTGCTGTTGGTGGTGAACAAGGGTGGACTCTGTCTCTCACACTTATCAACTCTTCTTTTTTTTTATCAACACAATTTTTTTTACCCCCTCTTTAAAGGATAATAACCGCTGACAGGCTGTGTGCCACTGTCCTGTCTTACAGATACACCTGCAGCAGGTGGAGCGAAAATAAGATTTTCACAAGATGTTAGGCTAATTGCTCTTTATGGGGTTTTATTGAGAGACAATTATGTTAATGTGCCAAATGCTATTAACACATTAAAATACTGTCTGTTCCTCACCCGTGGCTCACATACTACCATAGGATGCTTTTACTTTGAAGTTTAAAGCAGAAGTAAGTGATATATTTGTGTTAATATAAGTCTTAAATAGTTATATCTTCCGACAGCAATCACTTACATAGAGTGTTTGGACCGAAACACGGGTCTGTCAGTCACTCTGCTCTGCTCTGAGCCGAGGAGAAAACATTTATCGTATCCTACAGTTTTTATCCAATGAGGAGAGAGAACGGCATGCAGGGCTGTGTGTGCAGCCAAGGGACACCGTGAATGTGGCGACGTAGGGACGAGGACTGTTATGGTGCGTTCAAGGAAACTCGTATTTTTCCGACCGTGAAGTCGTACCAGTTCGATCTGGTACGAGTTCACCGGTCGGAAGTTACGAGTGGCCATTATAGTGACTTTCACCGGTAAAACAGGTCGGAAAAACACGAGTGGGTTGCCTGGAACGCTACAAAGTCGTAAGTTGTGACTTGAAGATGTAATTTACGATTTCAAAAGCCTGCCTGGAACGCAGCATTAGCGAAAACGACCGGACCACTTACTTCTGCTTTAATACCCTGCATCAGGGTATGATCAAGCATGTTCCTACTTTGAGACATTCAGTTATGGTTTAATGTTTTGCATTCTGGTGGGAAATACCAGATTCTCTATCCATTGGTTTTACCGCTCATCCATGCAGGGTCATTGATCTGTCGCAGGACTACATTATAATAATATTACATTATTATTAACCTAATGTGCCTGTCTGTTGACTGTGGAGAGGAGGTGGAGAACCTAGATGAACCCTCACAGGCACAAGGAGAACATCCATTGACACACAGAGAAAGGTCCAGGTACAAACCTAGAACCTTCTTGCTTTCGCTCACTGCCACACCACCAAATACCAAATCTTACACTTTAATAAGTGTAGTAATTTAATTTTTGCCTTAATGTTGTCTACCCCCTAACGTGAAAAATGCGAGAATCAGAATAACAACAACCCAGGCTTCTAAAGTGCACATGACATTGCCTCTTTATCCTCAGTGGTAAGCTCGACCAGGTGACTATTAGTTCATTCAAAATCGAAATAACAAAAATGAGCATCAATCAAAGTCATATCAAAGCAAGAGACGAAAAATAATTATGTCCGTGGAGTTTAGCATTCCAAAAGTTAATCTGCTTCACCATGGCTGTTAGGGTGTTAGGGTGGTTTCATCAACTTAAGATTCACATTACTCTGAACAAACACACCCACAATTATGCTTGTCGTCACATTTTGATTAAACTATTCAGTCCATTGAAATATGTAACATTATCTTTTTTTTCTAGCTCAATCCCACTCACATCAAACAAGTGAGAAAAGAAAGGACAAAAAAAGAAAAAAACGCTAAAAACCTTGGAATATAATTTGTGATCACACCATAACCAATTATTCATAATGATCAACTGATTGAGATAATCCGTTTTCAAGGCCTTGAGAGTGTATCAATAGTTCTGTTAATTCCACTGAGAATCACAGTTTGCGCTCAGTGTTTTGTTTGCCTGGTCGGTCAGCGTTCACCTCACCCGCAGGTTGAGTTACTCCACCCCACCCACCCCTATGTGAGCTCACACACACAAACCAGCTGTGCTGTACAACCTGAGGGTCAGTTATATAACAAAACAAAGAGAGACAGGCCTCCTCCATGTTAGTCAGGAGAGAAAAGTGCCTCTGGGCTACTGTGACCTAGACCTAGATAAGTAACAGAAATGCATGATTATGACATTACTTCATTTTCTAGGTCTACAATATAAGTGAATATTAGTTGCACTTACTAGTTGGTGGTGAAGAGGGTTCAGAGTGACACTACTCAAGCAGCCACATGTTTCAAACCGCAGGCAAAGCAACTTTCCACTTGCCTTGCAATCCTGAACTTTCTTGTACTTGCTCCAGTTATCTGCACTTGCATCTCTTAGACTTGAATCCTGCCTTTCAGATCTGTTAAGATGCATTCTCAGGTCTATGACAAACTTCTCATTGGTGGATCATCATGCCCCCTCACCCTGACACTGTCAAATGGCATGCGTCCATTGTCAGTGTGTCAGCCACTATCCATCCATCCATCCATCCATCAGCTGTACCACCTATCCATGCAGGGTCATGAGGGGGTTCGCATGGGGATGAGGGCAGGGTACACATGCAGGGTCTATCACAGGGCTGACACAGTGAGATAAACAGCCTCACACACTCACACCTAACATGCATGTCTTTGGTGAAACATGCAAACTCCACACAGAACAGACGTTGTGACCACTGCAGCCTCATACCACCCACCAGCAACTAGGTAGGCTACTCTGCATTTTCTGCCCAGCAAATTGTGTTTGCCGAGCACATCTGAATACTTGAGGCATATTTTCCAGGATCGTAACACAATGAGGTACTGTTAGTTATATGTTTTATGTTCTGCATCCAGGTCCAGGTCCTCTGTCACACTGGGATGGTTTTTCTCTTGTTATACCAGACTGTATATGTCATTTAGCTGATCAAGCAAGGTCATTTTCCTCATAATTCTTAAACAGTGGTGGTGGTAGCACTCCCCAGGCAGACATGCAACCCTGTCCTCTCCTGAACAACTGCTGCTGCCAACAAGTTGATTACTTAAAACAAGTTGTTTTTTTGGAAAAGGTAACTGTAATGTTCAAGGTATTGTAACCAATACCTTCTAGTTCCTTATAAATTTACTTGCGACAGTGCCTTGAACCTAAATACCTGAAACCAGTGTCATGTCCTTGAGCCTCTCGGTTAATTTCATCTCACATGATCAAGGGGTCTCTGCAGTACCTGAACTTCGCCAGAAGATGGCAGCAATGCACTGATGAATGGAAAGGATATAGCAACACAGCAACAGATATGAGAACTAAAAAATCCTCTCTAGTTCTTTTATTTACTAATATGAACACTTGACAATAAAATAAAGTTCAATAGCAAAACTAACACAATACCTTTCAAAGTTTTCTTGGGGCAATTCAAAAAACATATTAAAATCAACATTTAAGCTTGCTTGTGTGTTATTTATGCAGCATATTATGAATGGCCACATTTCAGTATTTGTATTGACTGTCTGTTACAGTGAAACATTCAAAAACTATAGCACCTGGGGTGTACATGGACCTGTGTTGGCATGGCACCTATAAATTGTGTAAACATGGTATTCGATGGTTTGTATAATGATATGTAGATTGTGTTTCATTCTTTGCTCAGTCATATTGAGAGATTTTCTGTGACTTTGAGAAACATCACACAACACAGTGGAGTTATAATCCAAGCTACTGCGCTGTGATGTTGACAATCCTGTTGTGCTGGTTGCAGAGTATGGGACTTTATGGCTTTTCAGTGCTCCTCACTGCTCCTTTCCTATATGTAACAGTAATATGCTGATGTGACAACATATAATGAGATTCAGATAAGGAAAAAATGCCATCTTTGTCCACACACGTCCAATGCCTTTCATCCACCACAACAGGAAATGAAGTGTTCCTTGGTAAACAGAGGGCAAGAGAGAATAAATATTAAATATGATAAGCTGATAAGCTTAAAGGATCATCGCCTGTCAGTGAATGCAGGTCTTTCTGTGAATCTTTACCATTTGATGCTGGAAAAATTATGAAAGAAAACAGCTGGTGTTCTCTTAAAACCAAGATTCTTCACTCACTGTCCACCACACTTTCTAGATCACATTTATTATAATAACCACTCTGCTCTATGGGCTGCACAGTCCAGCCCCAGCAGCCACTTGCCTTTATTCATTATCTGTTTTAGTCTTTTTTCTACTCGTCATCTCAGTGAAATATGTTTTCACAGAAATTTTGAGAGTGTCTTACAATTTACAGCATCATTTTGTGTCTGTACTATAAACCTGAGCTTACAAAAGACATTTCAGGAGAAAATATTCCTAGAAGCAAAGGATCAGCCACTAATCTTCAGAATATGTTTATATTGTATTTGTTTTTCTCTGATATTATATCATTGCATTGGGAACCACTTATTTTAATGAAATGCCATTTGTACACTCTGAATAATAAGCCCTGCCAAGCAGCTACTTTAGCTTCTAAATTCTGTTTTGTTTTTTTCCCCACTTTTTTTCTCTCACAAAAAAAAAAAAACTTGTTTTCCCCTGACCTCCCTTGCTTTATATTTTGTTGTGTTTTGTGTCTTAATCCTCCAGCCGTATATCAGTTGGATCGCCTGGAAAGGCTGCAAGAGCAACAGCTCATTATAGAAAACAAGAAGCAACAAAAGCAAAATGAGACTGAGGTAAGCTGATTTAAACTCAGCAACTCAAATTTGGTTTCTCGTTTATGAGACAGCCCATTTCACAAAAACAAAACCATCTGCCTTCGATTTATTAGTTTGTGCCGTTCCATCGCTGTTCATGAAAGCAAAAATAAAACGAGGGATTAAGTTTGTCATTGACAGTGAATCACAGTGGTCACGTCTATTTGGTGCAAAGAAAACAAGCAGTTTAATGTAAATCAGCATCAATAGAGGAAGTGAAGTCCAGGCTGGGCTTGGCTTACCTTGCACCTGACAGCCACTCACTCCAGTTCGACCTGGGAGGACATAATCATGTGTGTTTGGTCATGAATTTGTATTAATTTAATAGACAAGGTTTTGTTTGTGTGGCAGCATTTATGTGATTCTATCACTGAAATCCTAGGTTGGTCTTTTCTACTATTGTATCAGCATCTTTGTCTATATCATCTATTATTTTGTGCCAGAAATCTTCGGTAGCTGCCAGCTTCTATTTCAACACCGTTGAAAAGATATAAGAGGTAGAGTTTGCAAGAAGCGGGGTTATCAATTAGGAGAAAACACAATTACAGAGCGATGATACCAGAAAGATGGAGACAAACCTCAATAAGCGATCAAGTCAGCTTATTAGACTGACTCAAAAAAATTCAAATCAGCTTCAAAGCCATTAGGAAGAATAATTCCTGTGTTGTGCAAACTGTGGAGATCATCAGCATTAAATTGAAGTCAGTGCTTTAACAATCATTTTGTAGAAGAACATACAGTATTTAACAAGTAAAAGTTTTAATTGTTACATGTTATTCTACAAAATGATGGTTTGAAGTGGAGTGGTGGTGATTGTCTAACTCTGTACTATAATATCTGCAGGTAGCGTATGCATGTTTCAGATCAAGTACAGTACAAACAGTAATGGTAAAACTACATAGAGATAATTCAAGTGCCCAGACATGTTTAATATCACTTGTTGGACAGTGAGCAGAGTGTGTATAGGTGGATAAGAAACAGTGTAGCTCTTGGAGTAATAGATCGGGTGATTAGGAAAGAATTTGCGACATTCAAAACAGCCAAGATATGAACTACACACTGCAACTAAATAACGGAAAATCCCATTTCATAAATTACCTGAAATAAATAGAAAGCAGGTCGTACAGGTGGACCGTGCGTTAAAGAGAAAGAGATAAAGTATAGAAGCTGACATTTACAACAACACTTACTATTACTGTATGTGTTTGTTCAAACAACTAGACAATTGGTCCCTTCCCCTCCCTCCACACCAGTTTCCACTACAGCTTATTTTAAATGTGACAGAATGTAATTAATTGTATTACACTTATAGGAGGTGTAAAGGAGGCCCCTCAAAATGTACAGACTGCTAAATATGTAAAGCCTGGGCTTATCATATGGTATATACATAGGCTAAGCCTGTTTAAAACACTTGACCTCTTCTGTGAGGCAGTCTGAAGATTACCTTCAATCTGTGCCCTCTCTGGTTTAATCAGTGGGATTTACATTTTTCTAAGGACGTCAACATCAACCTTGTAACTTTGTGGAGAATTTCAGATTTTAAACTTACATGCTTAATGTACAGAATGCTTTAACATTTTTGTGGCCAAAACATACAGATATGCAACAGATGTGTGTGATAACCTGGTGAACACATGATGAATTCATAAGAAGTGACTTTTCTCTTGGGAAGACAATTACCCATGAAACACCTGGGCTTTCTAATGTTTGAAAGCAGGGCCAACATGCATATTTAGATCACTGCATTACACTATATCAAAACCAAGCCTATTTTTTGTGCTTTTTATTTTTTGTGCTAATGATAAAGCAATCTCTCAACAAAACTGAGGGATGACAGGGGGCTGGAAAGGAGAAAACAATTTGCGTAATGGAAAAATCAGACCTAATCTTCTCCTGAACTCAACCTAGGAGCTGTGAGGGAAAACGAAGGGAGGGAGGGAGGGAGGGAGGGAGGGAGGGAGGGAAGGGGAACAGCGATGGATGAGCCTCTAAATCTGAGAGTCCAATGAGAGCTGATGTGTCTTAGCTCGGACCTTAAACCTCTTTGAATGCCTGTTTCCTTGCAGCAATCCCCAAGACAATGGCCGGCAACAATCTCCTTAGTGTAGATGTACAGTTTGCCAGACAATGGTGCTGAATTATCTGCTTTATCTTTACATTGAGTGTCATATACTATGTTCAGGAATTATAGTTAATACAGATTGTTTTACAGTTGACATACAGCATTTACCATACACATACGTACAAATACTCTTATTTTTTTTTAAATTTTATTTACTTTACGTTGTACCGTCTAGGGATGTAGTAGCCTATATACTTTTTTCTTTTTTACAATATTGTAAGCTCAACATATGGGTACATTTTCTCATTTCAACCAAGGGGTGGCAGTGTTGTTTACTGCTCTCTGGTGTGACTTTGGTCAGGATGGACAGTTACAAATATGTACAAAGGATGGGCATGACAGTTTGCAAACAGTTTTAAAATGTTGCATTTATGTCTAAAAATAACACACACATTTCCATACCTATACATACACTTAAGTCGACATAATTGTTCCGCCTGTACTTGCCTTAAAGAGATCCCCTTCCTTTGCCATTTAAATGTAAGTGATGACAGAAAATTAAAAAAACGCAGTCTCTTTTCTTTGTGGAGACATGTTTCAGCATTTCACTAATATACTGTACAAGGCATCTGCAGCTCATTAGACAATGAAGAAGGGATGTTATGATGTGTTTTTAGTACCACATTTCCTCTTTTCCTCAGACAGTCTTGTGGTAGAGGGATAATGATAGTCATTAAAATATATGCTGCAGCGGTCCAAATTTGATGGTGTACTTTTTTTTTTTCCACATCAGATTCAAGTCTTAAATTTGATCCATAAATTATCAGGTAAGGCTAGAATTAATGTGTTTTTGTTTAAGTCGAACTTCTCTGAGCCTGTTGTCATCACTCAGGGATGTTACCTCACAGCCCAGTAAAAATAAACATGGAGGCATCACAGAGGGGACAAGGACATGTTGGACATCCTCATTATCCTGTGGCATAATAATTATTCCTGGACATGTATGCTAGCAAAGCTGTTTTATCTAGTGTGTGTTTATGATTTGTCACAGAAATTACTGTATTGTTGTTGTATACTGTAGATGTGGCAGCTCACCATTCAGTTAAATCTGATGTGACAGTTTAAGAGCTCAGTAGGCCATGACACTAGCAAATATCAATGTGAACCCCAGTTATCAAATCTGGCTAAAAAGAAATCATAATTGAACATTACAGCATGTAATGTAAGCATGGCCAAAGAGAAAATTTTGTACTAAAAAAATAAATCAGCACTTATTTTGTAAAACTCAGATATGAATGTCTTAAATTCTACAGTGAATACATTTTTGCAGAAGACAAGAGAAGTGGACTGTCCAGTGTTTAGGCAGAGACATTTCTAATCATTGTAGGTGGAACAATTACACCAACTACAAACTGTGTAGCTGTATAAAGTTGCCATATGCATATGCAACACGCACAGATATTAGCATATTAGATTGCTGATTGATTGAGTGTTCAACATTCTAACTAAGAGTGTTCAATCAGGTTCAAATTGACACTTTTCCTGTTCATTTAAGTGAACGCTCGATTTCAACCATAATCTTTTGAAGGAGGTGCCATTATGTATCTCAGATTACCTCAGAGGAAATAATCAAGGGATACCGTATTTTGCTGTGCATGTGAGCAGGCTGGCAAAGTGCTGAAAACTGAGTCTGGGGGATAAGATTTCTCAAAATATTGATTTGTGCTCACAGCTAATACTCAGCCCCTCCTGCCGTACTGAAAAGAGGGTGTTAAGCCGCTGTACCCTCAAAGAAAGTTATTATCCAATCAGGAGAAACAGAGAATACGCTCGTCGCTCACACACACAAGAATGCAGCTGATCTGGCGTGCCCTCCAGAAGAAGAAGTCAAACTTTATAAGGTGACTGCTGGAGGACAGGAGAGGAGGCTATGAGTAAAACAACGTGTGGTGTGTGTGCAGTGGTTTTGTGTGTATGATTTTCAGGTTAGCATCTGGGTGTGTCTGTATATCAGCTTGTCGCATGTGTCCATACTGTGGCGTACTGTTCGTCAGTTTATACATCATCTGTCCATGTGTCCATCTGTGTCCGTATGCGTGTGTGCGTGTGTGTGTGTGTGTGTGTGTGTGTGTGTGTGTGTGTGCCAACGTGTGTTTCCTACCGTCTTGTCTGTCTGGCAGTGTGTTAATGCTGAGCCTTGTGAAGCCGCTTGCCCTCTCTGTTGTGGCTCCTTGTTCTTGGCCTAGTTTGAGAGAGGTGAATTGAGGGCAATTCTAGTCTATGGGTAAGGGGATTAGGTCTCCAAACACGCTCCTCTCCAGTTTGGGATTTTGCCCCGATGCCAGACACTTAAAGTCTGCCAGGGATTAAGATAAAGAGAGAAGTAAGAGCGGCGTGTATTGTGGTGTGCGTGGGTAGATGTTTTCAACAACAAAAAAAAGGAAGAGGAGGGGCAGGCGGTGGTTAATAAAAAAAATAAGATGTATGTTGGTGATATGATCTGATACACCAATGCGGCATTTGTTGACCTATTTGGCTGTGGCTCGTGCCATGATGTCGGTCAGTATGTTTTCAAGGGATAAGATAAAATAATGGAGAAGCTGTTCTTTTCATTTCCTTTGTATTAGTGGATGATCTCTTCTCAATTCAGCGGTTTAATTAGGAAATGGCTCGAATACTTACTAATATCCTCAATATTATTGGTCTCACGGTTTCCTTATGTAGCAAACAAAAGTCACTGAATCACATTAGCATAAGAGCATCCACTGTTAAGGAGCATCCCAAGAAGACTCATGGTCCAGCTGACACCAAGGTCAGTCTTACAAACGGGGCATATTTTCAACTGTCTCAATTTTTTACAATCCTCTTGTAAAACAGTAAATCGTCTGCATAAAATGACATTTTCTTATAAATCCAATACTATGATATCCATGAAGAATCTCAAGCACAACAGGTGAAATCCAGAAATCCATGAAGCCACAAGGTAACAGGTATTTTGCACTGAGAAGTGGCGCATGCTGTGAATTATTTATTAGATAGAATGATAAGAGCATCAGGTTGAGGTATTAATGTCCCTGAACCTCTTATTTGGCTTTCAGAGAGTCTTCATTAGAGTCTGTCTTTTCCTTTGTCTTGACGGAGTGGATGGGCGGGTGGGTGAGAGGGTGTGTGTGGGGGGGGGGGGGGAGGGGTTCCTCCACCCCTCCACACTGCGTCTGGAGGCTCCTCCTGGGTAAGAGGCCGCTGCTCCATCACGCTCCTCCAAGAAAGTGGGTCATGAGTCTGAGACTGTGGGATTACCGACCATCAGGCAGGCGTGTGCCGGGCCGCCTCTTATCCGCAATGTTTAGACACCCCCCCACTCCCCTCTCCCCCCACCCCACCACACAGTGGTAAAGAAAAGCAGAAAAAAAGACCACATGCCCTCCACCAACCAGCCCACGGGTACACAAACATCCACCTTCAGCCATAAGCTTGTTAGTCCTTAAGACAATTCAGAGCTGACTCCCAATGCAACCATGGTCATCTCACACAGAGGAGAACAACCACAAGAAGATAGAGTGGATCATCAAATGCTCAACTTCTTAAAAGTCATGGAAATACATATTCACAACAATGTTACTAAAAAATTAAACACACACACACAAGCACGCACACACACACACCAAACTGTTGGCATGACAGCCCAGGTTGTGGGATTTTTTACAATGTTCTCAATGAATAATTTACCGAATCCCAGCCGGCTCAGCAATAATGACATCTAATAACGACACAATGATAAATGCCGGCTTTTAAACAGCTGACCCCCGTGATACTAATGGCAGGCTGGTTGTCTGGTATGCTCTGACATGGAGTATGATTAATCAGCAAATAAATTACTAATAATAAATACATTCATTTTGCCGCGGAATGATTACATCCATCATTCGAGGTCACTGGTGCCATGTACAGTACCTCTCTCGACTTTCCACAGAGCCATGCTGGAAGAAGGGGATACATCAGTGGCAGAAAGTCAAGACTTTGAAAAACTAAATGTTGAAGAAAAAAAGGTAGGTTGGTGTTAGAGTGGTTTAGACAATAAGTAAAAATAGGGTTAGGGTAAGGGTTAGTTGAGTTTCATGCTGCAGAAGACTGATCTGATCATCTCAATGTTTTGGTGCAGTTGTGGGGTTGTGGGGGGTGATTCTGTGTCTGGGTAGGTTCATTGGGGAGAGAGAGAGAGAGAGAGAGAGAGAGAGAGAGAGAGAGAGGCGGAGGGGGGGGGGGGGGGGGGGCAGAGATTTCAATTAAAGTTCAATTATACGCACCCACGACCACACATGACCTCCTTAAACATCCAAACACAATACTAAATTGAGCCCTGACGTCTCTCTCATTCGACTGATTAAGTAGTTTAATTGTTAAAAAGGTAAACATATCTACATATGTGTAATATATTATATGCATGGTACCATACAATAAGTTACAAGACGAGACGGTAATATTACTTTGGCTGGTTGAATTTCTAATGATCTATAAATAAAACAGTTTTAATTAGATTTTAAAAATAGAACACTGAGATTGCTGTAATTACTAAAATTAGTCAACTTTAAGTTTAGTTATTTATTTAGAACTATATTTCCCAAAGTCTGTTTTGTGTTTTCCTCAACATGCTCTTAAAGCAGAAGTAAGCAGAATATTTGTGTTAATATAAGTCTTAAATAGTTATATCTTCCGACAGCAATCACTTACATGGAGTGTTTGGACGGAAACACGGGTCTGTCAGTCACTCTGCTCTGCTCTGAGCGGAGGAGAAAACATTTATCGTATCCTACAATTTTTATCCAATGAGGAGAGAGAACGGCATGCAGGGCTGTGTGTGCAGCCAAGGGATGCGCGTGAATGTGGTGACGTATGGACGAGGACTGTTAAGGTGCGTTCAAGGCAACTCGTAACTCGTGTTTTTCCGACCTGTGAAGTCGTACCAGTTCGATCTGGTACGAGTTCACGGGTCGGAAGTTAGTTATAGTGACTTTCACAGGTAAAACAGGTCGGAAAAACACGAGTGGGTTGCCTGGAACGCTACAAAGTCGTAAGTCGTTACTTGAAGCTGTAATTTACGGTTTCAAAAGCCTGCCTGGAACGCAGCATTAGCCAAAATGACCGGATCGCTTACTTCTGCTTTAAGGCTTAAAGGTCCAGTGTGTAAAATAGGGAAAACCGTGATATCTAGCGTTCAGATTCTAGATTGCAGCGCTCACTCGCTCGCACTCACCCCTTCTGTCAGCAAAGTGACGGTGGCCTCCGAGGACAAAAAAAACTTGTTTGCCACAACTGGGATGACTGGGAGTATTTCAGGTGCATGGAGCTATGAAGTGAAGACCTAAACCATTTTACGATATGTCTGCTGTTTCCTACTACTCCTTCTTTCCTTCCGCCTTCTTCTTCTTCGTTGGTTTATTTATGAACGTGAAACTCACTCTCTGGCTGTATTTCCGTTTGGGCTGACGTACAAACATGGCGGTGCTAGATGGCGACACTCTCTAAAGCAAGACCCTTGCTATATGGATATATAAAAGAATAATTATATGAAAACGAAACAAATTTTACTGGTTTGACAGTGATATACTGAATAGTTTTTTACCTATTTATTGAGTACGATCAAAGAAAACATCACCTGACTCATTGTCAATAAAGACAGCTCTCTGTGTGTTAATATATTTAATTCTCCATTTGTGTTGTGTTGCATTGTGTTGTGTGGACCATTGTGTTCACTATGGACTGTCCACAGATAACACCCTAGATGCATAAATGCCTCTTGTTTATCAAAACGTGCCATTGTGCTCAGTATGAATATCCCATCAAGGCTTCCAAAGCTGATTATGTCTAAATAACTTATTTCTAATCGGTCTACTGATGTGGAGCTCATATCACTATCAGAATTCTTCCCTGTGGTATTTTCTACTAAACTATGCTACATACAAACCAGATAGACCCCACAGCAGGCCAACATCTGTAATGGCAAGCTCTGCCTGAAAGGTCTGAACTCTGACCTCCCAGGCATTGTGTCTGCCTCTAGGGTGGCTTATCATTGCCCTGAAAAAAAGCGTATATTTCCCACCCCGGACAAAGACGGGTAAAACACACCGCCGGGTCAAACATAACCAGTCGAGTCCCCAGACTGATGCGTCGGAACTGACTTAATAGCACCAGACCCCCCCCCAACAACATACACGTAAAAGGATGGACAGTTGTTGGCCTTCATTGTCTGAGCATGAAACTGGGGACACATGTTGGGTGGTAAAAGTGTCAAGGTCTGATTGAAGAGCCATTGTGCTGGTTTCCAGTGGTAGCAGTCAGGCTTTGTTCCCTGTGTTGTTCATCATTAGCATATCAATATTCAAAGGGGCTGATGCCGGGCAGAGGTGGCAGCCCTTTTTAGCCTAGAGTAGACCCTCGTGCACAAATAATGGAACCTGCATTCAACTCTTAAGGGCCAGCTGTTGAGTTAAAATCCATAAATGATAAGAAGTGTGATAAATTATATCTGTTCTAAAAAGCGGAACTGAGTTTGAGTTATATTTGGGAGCGTTTGTCCATTTTGTTGTTTTCTTTAAATACCCCAAAACGTGGTTTCAGATGTCTGACAGTGCACACGAAACACTTTTGACCCATTTCTTCACTTGTCTTGGGGTGAATAACAAAGGGCTAAATGGTCTACCCATCCCACCCCACACCACCCCTTCAGCCTCTGACCCTCCCCTTCTTCAACTCAAGCCAGCTGACCCCAAGACTGGCAGGCCGGGGGAGACAGTTAGCCCCGTGCGTTGTTGTTGTTGTGCGTGTGTGTGTGCGTGTGTGTGTGTGTGTGTATGTGTGTGTGTGAGGGGCAAAGCCACCAGAGAGTGTCGGTTACTCCGAGGGCCAAGCGGAAAAGCGGTTGGGCAGTTTAGCCAGCTGCTGAGGAAGCGAGCCACGGCTGGCCTGGTCAGTGAAACCTTGCCAGATGGAGCCATTTCAAAACAATGAGTGCTGCTCACTATGGCTGGAAACTAGAGGCTGGTTGCTCTGAGGACGCAGAGGGTGGACCTTTACAGTAAATGGACTGTTCTTGGTGCTTGTGATAGCTAGAAATATTCTTTGGATCAGGAGGTCAGTCCTGTTGAACTCCCGTCAAACTGATTCAGCCCTGACCAAACAACATCGAAATAACTTTTACACATTTCCAGTCAATGCTTGATTTTTAAATTCAGACGTCATTCCCCTGACATCTTAGCCAACTATTTCTCTCTCTTTCACACACATTTACTCTCTTTCCTTCTTCCCTCCAGACAGCAACAGGCTGAGGTGTCCTGGGACTACTGTGCTTAGGAGTAACCAAGCCTGGGTAATGAGGCGTGTGATTGGTCCCCTCCCTCCTGGACAAGGCCAGTCTTTGGAGGACATGATGGATCATGACAGGAGCACAAAGGCAGCCCGGTGTCAGAGGGGTGGCATGGCCGCGCACGGACCCCCCGCAGCAAGACTCGGTCATCCAGCTCAGCTGTGCATAAGAAGTTTTACACATGTATGCACATGCATGTACACAATTCAGGACACAGAGAAACAATGTGGACACGAGCGTGTAAAATAGCGGATGCACACACCGCGAGACCATGTGCTCCCCTATGTGCTTACAAAAACATATGAATAGAAGCCAAACCATTGAGAGGCAGCCAGACTACAAATCTGAAAATGTTTCACGCCTCTGCTTATATTTTTGTTATTAAAATGAGAGCGTTCTGTGGCTTCATGTTTTTACTGATGTTAAGCTGAGCAGTTTTTCTTTAAATGTAGTTTAGTTTGTAAATCACTGTGAAAAAAGGAAACAAATGTTTACAAAACATAACTGAGATTATGTTAAGTTTTTTATATAATTCTGGAGCTTTTTTTTCTACTGTTAACTCTGGTGTCAAGTAGAGTTCACATTCATTCTAACCCTAACCGTCTTTTAAAAAGAAAAGTAATAGGATATGTCCTTTCTCCAGGTAAAATCATAGACCATTCTCTGCTACACAGAAAACACAACAGATCTGAGTAAAGATTTGTATTCATGAACATATTCCATTCTCTTTTCAGGCCAGACCCCTCCACCTACCCACTTGAAGGAGAACTGAGTGTTTTTGTTGTTCTTTTTGAAGTAACCCTTACCCACAGGCCACTTGTGATCCTGTTGAACCCGCTCATATTCAAGGTCAAAAATCAAGTTGTAATAGGTGCAACAGGCTGAGTCTTGATGGAGGACCATTAACAACTGATTGCAGCTGCTTTCTCAAGTAGGACCCAGGTGTATTAACACTTTACCAATTTTCCATGATGATGCTCTACATTTCACAGAGGACAAACAAACCAGGATGAAAGCCTTGGCTCATTATAATATTCATGGAGGAGTGAAAAACAAGATGTTTTTTTTAGAGGGAAAAAATACTGTAGCTTTCATTCAATTTATGTTTTTTTCTCATCAAAATGGAAAATGCTGATCTGAGCCATAATTTTGTGATTACAGTATCAAAGTCAAAAATATAGGAAAATGACTGTGTGCTTCAATTCATCTTGTGTCCCAACAGACAGATCGGAGAAGTCGCTCTTCTAACAGTGGATGAAAGGAAAAGGAGAGTAGTCCTGTTGTTGTGCTTGTCGTCTAAGCTCTTTTGATGCTGCATTGGCTTTAGGATCCCAGTTACTGTGTACAGCTCCTTCCAGATTTACAGATTTACAAACATTTCTCCCTTAATCTGCATAAAGATCCACACTGGCTTGTTGACTAGAAGATTACTGCCCACAAAAACACAAAAACTTGCTTTTCATCCATGAAAACAACCTTCCACTGGTTACTATTTTTTTTCTTTTTCATTTAAAAAAATATATATAATTCTTGACATCATGTGAATGTGTGGAGGAATTGCTTGAACTGAGGGAGAGATGGGGCGTGGAGGAGGAGAGGTATAATGAGGAGAAAAGGAAAGAAAATGGTTGATTTCTTTCCAAGTTTGGGAAGCTAATTGCCCCGAGTGGACTAATGAACAGCATAGGTCTAATTGGCTTACACCACTTGTGGGCTGGCGTGCTGGGCGAGTAAAATTGAATCAAAGCTGTAGGACTACGTCAGAGTAGTTCTGTGCGTTGTGGTGGAAATTGGCACCGTGTCAAAAGCATGAGGCATGGCACTCAGCCAAACACAGGCCGGCCCAGCTCTGAGCAGGCGCGCCGGCTAGAACTGAGATTTTACAAAGACACAAACTAGATAAAAAATAAAAATAAATGTTGCCAACAAACGAAATGTTTTCTGCCTGTATATTCATGGTCACACAGGTCTTTCTCAAGAATCATCGTAACACATTTTGCACTTTAAACATATTTTCAGCTCAACATTAGCATGTGCATGTAACCTATTATGCACGTTGCCTACCCACTTTTTTTTTCTTACCCCCAGTCAAGCCTATAACCGTAACACCACACAAACTAACGTAACGGCACGCACGCTCCTTCCACTTGTATCATTAATGCGATGCGGTCTATTTTTACCCAAACAAAAGAGAGACGCAGCGATGGAAACGCATGACAACAATGTCCCGAGCAATGCCCAATTGACCCATTGTGCGCCTTGAAAGACAGACACGTGCACCACAACATAGATAAGGAGGAGAGCGAGAGAGAAAAGAGGGGAGGGCAATGGTGTGTGTGTGTGCGCGCGCGCGTGTGTGTGTGTGTTCATAGGGATAGCCACGGGGGGATATAGGAGCAGCACGCACACGCCTCCAGCCTATTTAGAGAAACTCCCCCTTTCAGCACCCTGGACAGAGGCAGCGCTGACCGCCGGCTACTTTTTAGTTGTTGAGGTGAAGTCGCCGGAGCTCACAGTCTCTCAGTCCGGGTCAGCTGACAAGACACAGCTTAATGGTCACACACTTTTCCTCTGCCGCCCGCCACACGTCTCCCACCTCATCTCGAGCTTATCAACGCGGACTCAAAGAGCAACTTGATGAATATTCAAAGTTTCCGTTCTCGGCGCTTGACGACAGGAGAAAGGTCGACGGAGGCGCCTTTTCACCTTTTCTTCCGAACAGAGATCAAGTCACTCTCCAGAGGATAACGCGACAGGAAAGTGCGAAAGGCTTTGAATCCAGAGTGCAAACTCAGTAGATAGCAGTCTTTTTTTTTTCTTTTTTTTTCTTTTTTAACTTTTCATAAATCATAGACGTGCGCATTTCGGCGCAGTTTTCTCAGTTGGGACATCGGAACATCTTCCAAAAAGAAAAAAATGTTGCTCGAACACCCGGGGTCAAGTTGTCAAAACACCGGAAATTTCTCTCGGTACAGTTCAGGCCAAGGTAAGAACCAGTTTAACTAATTTTACTGTGCTTTATCTTTCTTTCTTTTTTTTCCTTCACGGGGACAGCACTGAGTTTTAATTGATGTCCTGGGGTCCGTGAACGGCTCACAATTAGGCGTGAAATAGAGGATAACGCGGCGCAGCAGGACGGCAGGTGGCTCGTGTTCTGCTGAGTGGACTCTGACAGGCGTGAAACGGACGCTGTGAGCAGTTTGTGTTTTATTGTGGAAAAAGCTTCCACATATGATCTGATGTTTGAGAAGCTGCACAGACACGCGTTTAGAGGTGCGGATTTATAAAAAAATAAAAATAAAAAAAAGTTGCAGAAGGTCCATCTGTATCATCCCAACACAGGCTGTGGTGTGTAGCCTATCCCACTAACTATACAGACTGTTTTAGGGGGCCGCTGCGTGTGGGAGACGTTATGAATCTGTAATGAGCCTTCATTGTTGGAGAGTCACACCAACAGATGTTATGCGCGTGCTGTCATTTCACACCACCGCCTGCATGCGGTTGTCACGGGAGCAGCAGAGACAGAGACAAGAGACAGAGGGAGAGAGAGCAGCGACCGGACACACTGCAGCGACAGCAGAGCAGCCTCTCTGCGGCTCCACGACAGACTGGCAGCCAGCAGCAGCTCCCAGCCGCTGGCCCACTAGGCTCAACAGGTGTCACATTCCTGCCCTGACAGGTGGGACACCGGAGGCTGCCAGTAAAGGTGGTAATGGAGTCTGAGATAGTGGTCCCATTCATCGCTTATTGATTATTGATTAGTAAAAAAATATTTAGTGGCATCCATAGAGAGGGAGATTGCAAGTTTGATATGTTTTTCTATAATAGAAACAGAATAATATATTTAAATTTAATTTAATTATATTATTATTTAACTAAATAAATTTGAAAAATATAAACCTCAAAGGAAAAAGTGCGTGTGCTTTCTCTAACTGACTGACCATTACCCTGATGGCCTTTTTATCGCTTTGTTGTCGCATTACAGTTGGGGCCTCCTCACCCCCTTCAAAAGTAAAAGCGATCAATACGACATAAAAATTATTACAAAGCTGAAAAGTAACAGAGGGCACCCATGAACCCCGCGCGGCTCTCTCCAAAACGCCTTTCATATACTGCTGAAACGCAGGCAAATAGGACATTGATTTTAGATTCATCAGCGGCCCCGGTGGCTGTGGCACTACCCGTGATTTCCCCAGGCGCTCTTTTGTGCCAAAGATCAGTGTCAATAAAATTCATTGGGGTGTTGGCCCGATCAACATGTTATTGAACAGCCAATCTCTCCCCTAAATAAACACTTGTCTTTGAGCACTCAACACACACACGAGATGCATGCATGCGTGCGTGAGTGAGTGTTGTGTGTGTTCTGTGTCTATATACTGTATATACGATGTTTAAAATCACTTATTTCAAATCTGATCAGATACAAGGCCTTTAAAGGAACACTATATTAAATATATTAAATGCATTTATGTTTCTTAGTACAACTAACATGAATTATAGGCAAATAACAGTGACAACCATAATACCGTGTCAAAGTTATATTTTGTAGTTTCTGTTATGCAAATAAAATACTTGCACTTATTTGTAAAATAGAGCAGTTATGTAAGGAGGAAGGAGGAATTAAAGTGTCACTGCTTTACAAAATAAGAGCCCCAGGCGAGGATCTTATCAAGACTGTAGTGTTTCCTCAGGGCCCAGTTCTGGTTCTTTGACGCGTGGCAGTCCTGAAATCTGAATTAAAAATGGATTTACTAAGGCAGATCCTCTCGGGAAACCACTTTTGGTCGATTTACATAATAAACTACTAACATCTGGTGTCCAGTCTTATGGGTGTTGTCTCTGAGGCTGTAGATATACAGTTTTTGTTGTTCCCACCAGTCTCATTTCCACATGGCAGGGATCTTTATCATCTGCCTGAGAGTGTTTTGCCTATAGCCTATCCTACATGATTTGTTGGGCATCTTGCTATAGACAGTTACAGTTGAAAACAAAAAGAGTAACACAATTACCTGTAAATCTCTCACACAATGTTTTTCTCCCATCTTTCTGTAAAAGGCCATCCAAAAATGTAACCTAAATGGTGGGAATAAACTATTATAGGGTGATGTCAGTTCAGAGTTGGAGAAAAGTGAATAATTGGAAGTCAGATTCTAAACCTTTCCTTTCCATCCCTGCTGTCTTCTTGTATAAAAAGTAATGGGCCATAACACTGTAACGAGCCTCTGAGTAACGTTACCACCCAGTGCTAAAACTCTATTGGCTTCTCCCCCCTCTCTCTCCCACCTCCTGTTTATTCTCCTTCCGGGTAAGGTGCTCGGTAGGTGATGTTAATCTATCTCCTCCGTCGCCCGGGTAACGGTGCAGCGTAATCCTGCTCAGGCTCCAACACAGTGAAGCATATAAAAAAAGCAAACTCCACCACCGCACATCCAGCGGTTTATCTTGCCTTTTTTTTTATTATTATTATTATACAAAATTATATTTCGGTGGCTCGTATGACAGATTTTTACAGTGCGGATAGAAAACAGACGAGGCAATTCTTGCGTTAATGTGGGCGTAAAAAATCATGAGCAATGGATGGACACGGTGAGCGCAACTCTCCAAAAGAGGCACAAAATAACGCGGAGATGCTCCTGGCTTTGCTGTCGCACAGTGAAGAGCTACGGAAAGGTAACAACACGATCCAGGATAGAGTCTGTTATTCGTTTTCACATTATGAGTTTATATAACATTTGATCATAACCTACATATTGGATTTAGGCGTTTCAAAATAGGCCTCTAAGTCTTGGCTTTTGACTAATTATGTGTTGATTATCTCACCATATTCAATAATATAATAACTTGTTCATTATACATGTAGACTATACAGCTACAGTATGCAGTCAGGTTGATTTTGGGATACTGCTATCACGCGGATCAGTCTTACAGCAGCTGAGGCAGAGGACATGTGCCATGTTGCTTGTTTCAGATCTCGGCAATGTGTCCTTTCAGGCATCCAGCCTTAATATTTCATTCCTAATAATCGATCGAATTTTGATATATTTCGATATATAGTGCACAGTTACTGAGGACACATTTGGCTTAGCTCCCTTGTGCCGTCGTTTTAAACCGGATTTCGTATGTTTTGACTCTGACACAAACGCAACCACATGTGAAGCAAAAGTTGTTGGTTTTTTTTTTTTTTTTGTATCATTTCGTTATGGTTGTATGTTTGTGATCAATATACTTACGCCTCATCTTTTATTTACCATTGATCACATAATGAACAGTTATGAGGAGGCCGATGGAGTAAGAGGCTCCAGGAAATTCAAGATTGGGCATATTTTTGCAAACATGTATAATATTAATGCTCCAGGTGCATGGGCCCTGTAAAGATGAGCAAATTGCTCGGACACCTTGTTGGTTTGTACCGTGAGACCACAGGCCGCAGCTCTCTAGTTTTACAGCGGCGCGTTGAATTAATGATGACCTGGATACACCTGTTCCTGACGTGGCTCCCACCGCACTTGTGCAGGGCTTGCATGGTGATGCCACAAGAAATGGTTCGTTAATGTTTCATGAATTGTCCGCAGCAGAACAATAGGAACGCGATTCCTTGCACGGATAGAATATGAAGTGGTTGAGCGTCTTTTAATTAGTAATAAAGAGGCTTGATACGGTCTTACGTATGTATGTGGCATCTCAGTTTGTCCTCATTCTTATTTTGGCTGTTTTGTTTTGTAGACTATAAAAATGTCTGAGCCCTTGCTTATTTTGTAATTATATCTATTGTATAAGCAGATGACCCTACAGTGTAGGCTTCCATCAATTGAGTTCTCGCTTCTTCTTTGTTTTGTTTTTTTGATGAAGGATTTTTCTGTAAAACGTGTTTTTACTGAACACATGTGTAAATGACATTCATTTCGTTCAAACCAGGTCTGAATATCATGTTTATTTCTAATTATTCCATTACAGCTTTTTTTTTTTCTTCTGTTTCGTCACTTGAATTATGAAATGTGAATGATGTAATGATCTTCTCTTCAATTAGACATGTTGGCCTTGATATAATAAGGCTTCATTCAGATGAATGCGGTGGTTAGAGGCTTGTGGTCTAATGTCCAGCTTCTGAAAAAGTTAAAATGTAAAATTAAATAATATATTTTAACAGCTATATCCATGTTTGTGGTGTTTATTATGTGATGCACCCGGACGTGTTTTTTTTTTTTTTTTAAGGTTTTAGTGGAATATTGGATATTTGTATTCTTTTTTCCCCTTTTTGTTTGTTTCTTTCTATTTGTTTTTTTTAATCTTCTTACAGAGTGGCAGATCCATTGCCTGATACTGTATAAGTCTAATTATCAATTTTCTTACAAATCCTCTTTACCACCCAAAAATCATGTCACCTGGGTTAGTGAAACAAAAATAGTAATGATTTAGTGATGAGGATGGAAAAGAACATGGTGCTATTTTATTTAGGCCTAATACGCGTAATTATAATTTGCTGTCAAAGTGAAAATTGTGTAGGGTTATTTTTTTTCTAGTTTGCACATTATATATTATATATATTAAGAAAGAAAATAGCTACAAATAACCAGATGTTCAAATATTAAAACAAACAAACAATGTGGATAAAATGGCGGAATATATATTCGGTTGAAGTTTAATATCTCCTGCCATTACGCACGTGGCTCAGTAGGCTATACTCAGCTTATCTTCTTTTTTTATTATCAATAAAACAGCTGTTTCCTAATTGATATGCTTGCATAATTGAACAGGTGGCACAATTAACATAATTATTTGAGGTGTGTTGCCACTGACCACAGGAACTATAGGCTCAGCTGTCATCTCGCATGTGTCGGTACTATAATTCCTCCTCTTGTTTCCTACACACTCAACTGACTGAACTGCTGTTTGTTGTGGTTCCCGTCTTGTCTCCTGCAGAAATCCCCGTGTGCGCGGGCTGCAGTCAACACATCGTGGACCGCTTCATCCTCAAAGTGCTGGATCGCCACTGGCACAGCAAGTGCCTGAAATGCAGCGACTGCCAGGCTCAGCTGGCGGAGAAGTGCTTCAGCCGGGGCGACAGCGTTTACTGCAAAGAGGATTTCTTCAAGTGAGTAGGCTACATGTATTATTATTATCATGTTTTTTTTTTTTTTTTGGTTCATTTATTTTTATTAAACAAATATCTAAGTTGTTCAATTATATTTAATGGTATCGAAAAGTTTATTGATGGCGACCTTCTCTTTGTCCAAAAGGAGATTCGGGACCAAATGCGCAGCGTGTCAGCAGGGCATACCGCCCACACAGGTGGTGAGGAGGGCGCAGGACTTCGTCTACCACCTGCACTGTTTTGCCTGCATCGTGTGCAAGAGGCAACTGGCCACAGGTGACGAGTACTACCTGATGGAGGACAGCAGGCTGGTCTGTAAGGCCGACTACGAGACCGCCAAACAGAGAGGTGAGCTGCGACCTATTGCGCACTATTTTACGCAGGAAAAAACAAACAAACGAATAAATAAAAACACAAGTCCGCCACTGCTGGTGGTTGCGTCAGGTTATATAATGCGTATAGTGTGTCAAGCTGGTTTTAATCACTGCGAATCTGACGTGACAATGAGGTCACCCATAAACTCTGACCCACCTGCGCTAATTGCATCGTGGCCCGCAACCCAATCGATAAGAAACAGTGGAGGCCCGGAGGCTTACACTTGCACTTTGCACTTGAAGGAATCAGATTTCAATAAGCAGCCTTATTATTGTGTGTGTGTGTGTGTGTGTGTGTGTGTGTGTGTGTGTGTGTGTGTGTGTGTGTGTGTGTGTGTGTGTGTGTGTGTGTGTGTGTGTGTGTGTGTGTGTGTGTGTGTGTGTGTGTGTGTTTAAATGAAGATGTGCAGTGCAAACAGTCTCTGTATGTCCAGTTTCCCTTATTATTTATTTACAACGGCTTATATATCCTAATGTCTATTTATATTATAGATGCTGGAACTGTTGGCTATAACTATTTTTGTATTAAATTTTTCTTTTTCTTCTTTTTTTTTAAATGCTTCAAAATTGACATTTATACAGTAGATGTGAGTTGAGACATCGTTATCCACTTTAATTCATGTGTATTAGTGAGCTGTAATCGAGTGTGAACATGCCATGCAGAGAAGGTGTCCATATGAGGACTATGACTCTAAAACAGTTGCCCGTCAGATGTGTAATAAAATCAATTTACTTCAAATAAGACACAAAACTCAAATCCATCTGAACAATAATACTGATGCTGTTCTTAGTAATGGTATCACTGTTACGATTTGTTATCAGTAATGTTTTTTTTAAAGGACACTATACAAATATTATATAGTTATTATTTCCCATGGAGATAATGTTTTAATTATAATACAGTTTGTAAAAATATATGATAATAAAATAAAATAAAAACATATTTACAAACCTATATTATGGTAAAATTTGGCCATTTTGTATTCCTTGACAGGAGACAGAGAACATTTATACTGATTTGTACAACTGGGCTGATTATTGCTATAGATAGACAATATATTGTTTTGAGATAGTTGATTTGTAGTGTTGCTGTCATTAAATATAAACAGATGATAGCTTTTCAGATTTACACCAGGCTCTGATGGCCAAACACATTTTCATTAGATTGCTTGTTTCATATCAACAGTCTAGCAACTGCACATTAGGTTCAGTGAAAACCCGAGCAGCAGCAGCAGCAGCCTGTGGTCCTCACGGGACAGACCGGCCATGGTCAAGTTTTATCTCCCCATCTGTTTGTGTGAATTTACTGCCCGACACCAAGCTGCTGATTTATGCAACGAGTTAACGCAAGTTTTCGCAAAAAACACACACGTTTATTTTACTAATGAGAGGGTGCAATTACTTGGGCGGCATCCATTTGGATGATGGTTTTTGTATTTTGCTGTGCTGGCCAACAGACCTGCAGACATGATGCAATTAATGCACAGGATGCCAGATTTTTGTTTATAGGCAGAAGAGAATTTATCCATTCATGTTAAATCAGAAAGTTGTATATTAAAGAAGCTACCAGTTGCTGTGGAAGTGTTTCTATAAAATATTTTTTTATGTTCACTCACTGAATACACACACTCTTCATATTTATCATAAATAGCCATTTCATTATGTATTAGATACAACAATTGCTGCATGCTTTCTTTATCTATTCATGACAAAAAGTGGCAGGTTTGAGTCCACATATTAACAGCACTGACTTGCATCGTGTGTGGTCTGTTCAATTTTCAGAAGCAGACTCGACTGCAAAAAGGCCACGGACAACCATCACTGCTAAACAGCTGGAAACGCTGAAGAACGCCTACAATAACTCTCCCAAGCCTGCCCGCCATGTTCGAGAGCAGCTATCGTCAGAGACGGGCCTGGATATGCGGGTTGTGCAGGTAAAGTGTATTATTATCCATTAAGGGCTATTCCATTAGTGTCCTGACTTCATTATGGAGAGACAATTGTGGATGAACTGGCACAGGCCTAACTGTACGATCAAGTGTGTGAGTGCCGTTTGTGTGTGTGTGTGTGTTGGGGGGGGATTTACGGCTGGATTGAGTAGAATGAAGTCCACATGAAAGTCAGCATGGCTTAAGTGCGAGCTCGTTAACAATGCTAAAAGGGCCCCTCGCATATTGTCTGCTGCTGAGGAGCCTCACACTGGGTGCTAGGTGGTGGTCATATATATTGTTTTATTTGCAAGGACAAAAGTAGAGAGGGAAGCCACTAAAATGCTCCTCATTATTCAGTGAAAGGGAAGGGGTGACGGGGGGCTTCACTCAGGGCGGAATATCATTAAGGAGAATGTAAAACTCCCTTTTTGTGCCTGCAAATGGAGTGGATTTATGTTTTTGTGTGCAAAATAAAAATGGATAAGACGTGGGGGCCCTTCATTCATCCTGTATCAGATGTCATAAACATTTACAGGAAGTGAGATTTTCAGATTCAAATTTAGACCCAACGCCGGCCGGGTGTGTGTTCAATGTTTTCCGAAGTGCATGCAAAAATTTATAGATCCGATCAGACGCGGAGATATTTTAATAATTCAAGTCGGTGGCACGCTAACCTGTCTGCTCCCCGAGGGTGAGGACAACTTGTAGCTGTCGTGAAGTTAATTAAATGCGTGATAAATCTGGCGCGGGAGACGCTGGTCTCAGGATTACTGCTCGGTGTCACAGTTTTAGTCCCTCGCTTGGACTCATCAAGGCGCGAAGTGGTGTCCAGACAGTCCTTGAAAATTAATCTAGTTTTAATGCTTAAAGGGATAATATGTGCATCAAGGAAAGAGGACTGCTTTATAGTAGAGGAATGATGACTAAAGAAACACTGTAGCATTTTTGTATAGGCATGTATGGTCCTCAAGACAGTTAATGTCAATGAAATTGTTTTGGAAAGTATTTGTTTTATTTTACAAAATGAATAAATTGAGGGTATAGTTTTTGCTCAGATTGCTCTCATGAAAATGTTATACTTTGTTCTTAGTCAGATGTATTTCTATTAAGTCACCAGAGGCATGTCCAAATAAGGAATCCTATCTTTTCCTTCCAGGTCTGGTTTCAGAATAGACGAGCTAAAGAGAAAAGGCTGAAGAAAGACGCAGGTCGACAGAGGTGGGGCCAGTACTTCCGCAACATGAAGCGGTCGCGGGGAAGCTCCAAGTCTGACAAGGACAGCATCCAGGAGGAAGGCATGGACAGTGACGCAGAGGTGTCCTTCACAGGTAAGGTGTAATAATCACCTCAGATAATAATATTCATGTTAGCTTTGCTTTAGTCTGTGTGCCAGTGAGCCGTGGCAGTGACAGTGAGCCGCAGAGCTCGGGGATACCAGAGCCCTGAAACCGAAGCAGCCGTCATTAATGTGATTATTTACACCTTTGTTCTCCAGTCTGTGACATGCCAAAATGTCTCCCATGAAAAACAAGCTGAAAAGCACAAGTGTAATAAATAACATCACATACTATTCCATTTAGATGTCAGTGCCGTGTGAGGTGCATGCTAGCTCACCGCCATGTCTTACTGGGGAAGCAATAAGATGTGCTGAATTTGTTCATCAGATTGAGACGATACATTTCTAACAGATGTCATAACAAGGACTTAACAAGGTTCAAAACGCAGCAATGTCCTGTCCATAGTTTGTAATGTCTAGAGACTTACTGTAGAATTTATTTGTCTAAGAAGGGAAATTTGTTTCCACTCGACTATATTTACATAAAGGACATCATACAAATAAAAAACACGGAGCAGCAAAACAGAATATCACACAATTAGCACACAAAAGCAGACATATCACAAATAATGTATGGCACAAACATTGTCTGTGGTGACGGACAAGAAAGAGGAGGAGTCTGGTACAAACTGTTGTAGAAACTTACAGGTCTAACTTTTGTCTTCTTGTCCTTTGTCGCACAGATGAACCGCCCATGTCCGACCTGGGCCACACCAACGGCATCTACAGCAGCCTGAGCGAGTCCTCTCCGGCCATGGGGGGACGCCAGGGGGGCAACAACCACGGCTCCTTCCCCCTGGAGCACAGCGTCCTGCCCTCTCAAGACCAGTTCCACGACATCCGCTCCAACAGCCCCTACGGCCTTCCCCAGTCGCCCGGCTCGCTCCAGACGCTACCCAGACACCAGCCTCTCATCTCCAGCCTGGTCTACCCCGACTCGGGCCTCTCCATCATGACCCAGGGCAGCGGGCCCGGGATCAATCCCGCGGTGAGGGTCTCCATGGCGGCAGGCAACGGCCCCAGCTCGGACCTCTCCACGGGCAGCAGCGGAGGATACCCAGACTTTCCCGCCAGTCCTGCCTCCTGGTTAGATGAAGTGGACCATGGGCAGTTTTGATTGGTCAGACATTTAAAAAAAAAAAACATAAAACACTGGACATTTTTTCTTTCTCTTTTTTGGTTTTTCTGTGTCTTCTGTTGGATTTTAGGGACTGGACAGTGACTGTGTAAAAGGACTATAGACCTTCTACCCTTTGCTTGGATCTCACAGATATCTGATTAACGGGTAGATCAATACCTGTGATCTGGACTGAAGGTGGGGAGGAGAACGCCCTTCCTTAAAAGCACTTGGCCTGAGAGTTGTCCTTCACTAAAAAAAAACTGTATGTAAAGCAAGAAATCTGTCAAAAACGTTTCAGTTTTCAGAAACCACTATAAGCTTTTTCAGAACAATGTACAGACAGACGCAGAAAGTTAAGACATCAATCATTTGGATTTTCTCAGACTCCTCCTCTTTATTTTCATCTACGCCCCCCACTGCTATCTGTTTTCTACGGTGTGTTCAGGTGCAGAATTCAGTTCAACTATCAGAGTCTTTAAAATGTCTGGTTGTTGCCAAATGTCTACATATATAGATATATATATATATAATGGTTTATCATTGTGGAAGACTTTATTTTTATATAAACCCCTTCTTGGACATGAATAAGAACCCAGATATGAGGACTTTGTACATTCTTAAACAGGCATATAGGCAAAAATGTAGATGTTGTCTTAAACGGTACCTAGGGGTCCAATTACTTCTATGCATTTGTGTGTTCTCAGATGTATCTTGTTCGTTTTGTTCTACTGAAAACAACCCCCCGAGGCAGAACTGCTACAGCGCTTGGGGGTCTGATGTATATGTTTGTTTATGTGGAAAATGTTTTATGTCTTATTTATTCCTTCTGGTAATGATAATGATGATGATTCCTGAGTAAATGACAGGACTTTAATAAATTTGTCACCTAAATCAAAGTTGGACTTCTATCCTTTTTTGGCCGGACTACAAAATCGTGCATCATGCATGACAAATTAAGTAATGAGCATCCTTAAAAATTGTTGTGTGCAGTGTTTAAAGAAGATGGGACTCATGCATTAGATCATATACGATAATAAAGTCTTGGATATATTTTAAGTAAATTGTCCAATTTGGAAATATCTTGTCAAAGCCAAGAAACCTGAGCCAACAAACCCGGGAGAGTCACACGCTGCATTTATCTTACATCTGACATGCAGCATCTATACCTACATCTATCTTGCACATCTATAGCATAACATAGGGGCTGGTAGTGAAACCAGAGTTCTGCCTGTGTCTGCAAATTGAGTCTCTGGCTAACTACCAACACTGTATCAGGGGTTCAACAGCTCTTTAGTGGAGAAATTTGATGCAGACAGAGAGTCAACTCATCAATTCAGAGATTACTGGGTCTTGTTTGTCCAAACGCTGCCATGGGAAAGGAATCTCCAATCCATTAGCTGAGAAGGGATCAAGTGCCCCTTGTGAATTTCCTCATTTGTTTAGTTATTCAAAGTCAGGTTCAATTAAATAGATTAAACTGTAAAATGTGTGTGCGAGTGCGTGCATGTGTGTGAAAATGCATGTTTACGTACCTGGTTCTCAGATGACTTGTAATATGAGACACAGCCTTTAAGTTTTCTGCTGTACCTTACATCACTGGGCACATTTTAAACCTTGTGCTTTTTTCTGATATTCATTCATTCATTTATTTGTTTGTTTGCTGTGAAGGGTTTTTTCGAAGCTGGCCTCGACTCAATATTTCAATTTTAACTGAATCATCCTGAATAATATTGATTACTATTATTTTAGGAGAAACAACAGTTATTATAAAATATTTATTCAAACACAGTAAGCATTGCATTCTAATTTAATTATTTGAACTTTATACATAACATTTATTACATTTCTGGTAAATAAAAACTCCCCTTGACTCGTCCTTATACGTATAACTGCAGTCATCTTTTATATACAAAACAGATCAATAAAAAAAGTAATGAATAAATGAATGTGGATAAAACTAACAAACAAAGTTAAAAATAGCTCTAGAGAGTACAACTTTGAACTGCATAATTATTTTTATAATTATTTTCAATATAATTTGGTTACAGTATTTTTTTAACAAAGTATCCACAAATATTGTGGCATGCTTTTAGACCCCACTGAGGGAGTGTGTCTGCACAATTTCGCCACTTTGTGTTTGTGAATGTGTGCGTCTGTTGAGCTTGTGCAGATGTGTTACTGTAGGTAAGACATACATTAAGGTGATAGTCAGCTGTCCTCAAACTTCCTCCACCATTAATGGCGTCCGGCGCAGCTCCTCAGTTTCCCTGAACAAGAAAAGGAACAGCAGACAGGATATTCAGCTGAATCCTTCCACCTGACTGACAGGTATCACTGTTGCCTCGGCAAAGCGGCAGCTGTGTAACCTGACCTCGAGGAGTGCTTGGCAAAGACAGGAAGGGGGTGAGAGTGAAGTGTCAAAGGCTGTGTTAATCTCCTACGATACCCAGCTTGGTCAGTTTACTTGCTTGTTTGTATTTGGGGTTAGACAGGCTGATATGTTGCAGACGCAGAACAAACAGGAAGTACTCGGCCTAAATCTAAGCTGCTAATTGTGGTTCAGTTTACTAGAGTTCACCACACACACACTTGTAGTTCTCTAAAAAAGAAGTTGTTGACCTCGTGGCATTTGTGGTCAAACCATTTCTTAACAAATGATCACACTTCCCGTCACCTTCACTTCTCAGCGTTATCATATTGTGTGTCACAGAGCAGGTGTGACATTTTGGTGACCTGAGGATGAACTCCTGAAATAACTGGGATTATCCCGCCCCACTCTTCCAGATTGAGTTGGAAATCCACCATTTCTTAGTAAAGAATTAGATTAAGTTGCAATTTGGGAGATGGATTCTATAAGCCAGGTAGAAGGTGGGAAAAGGAGTTTACAGCAAGGTGTTGGCAGTATCAACACAAACGCAGGTAGCAGGTAAGTCACTGAATGATGGGAAAATAACGTGTGACAAATGATATTGTGGGAAAATGGTGTTGAGGGTTTGTGTGCATGTAAGAGCAGCAGGTAGATAATTGAATCTCATCCTTATCAGACAGAGGCTGACGCGTTAACACTCCTTCCTGACAAAGTTCAAAGCTATGGAAGATGATGACACTGTGAGCTACTGAATGTGCAGCCAACAAAATAAAACTAATAGAAAGAAGAATTAAACAAAAGGAAAAAAAAGTTCCTGTTTGTGGATTTAGTTGAAAAATATCTAGCCAGTTAGCTTAGCATCAAAGCGGGGAGGGAGGTATCGGGTATAAAACACAAATTTACATTGAAAAGCTAAACAATCCTTTTCTACAAAAACACAGAACGAAACTTTCATCCATTTTACTTTTATGCTGAGCAAGGTGTGTTTGCTTTTATGTTCCCCTGAAATTGAGTTGGCCTTAATGTTCTGGTCATATTTTTGTTTGACACTGTTGGTGGCAGCTTGTTTCCCTCTTCTTTTTCCTAACTCCTGTTTTGTTTTGGTTTTTCATTTTTGTTCTAAAGCACTGGAGTTGCACGTTTATTCATCAACTATACAACATAGAATATTTTGGTATTAACAGGTTTTGGAGGTATCTTTCTCTCCACTGTATAATGGACTGGATACGGCCAAATTGTCAGAACATTTGTGTCATTACTTGTAAAAAATTACGTTTTTAGTTATATATAGCAAATGAATGCAATTTAAATATGTCCTTAAGTATCCTGTAAATTCCAGTCAAAAATCTTCTAACTCTTTTGATTAGTACATGAAGAGATATAACCCCATTTACACTGCTTTAAGTTTTTCATAGCATTTATCCATCTTTTTCCAACAATGTCATACATTAAAAACAGCATCAGAAATGTAAGTAAAATTAAATTTTGACCAGCCCATAAAGTTGGAATTTGTCTAAGCAATAAAATCTACCATGCAGAGTTCACTTTTTCCATTTCAAATGCTCAAATGCTTTAAAAATAGACAGATGTAAATAAAGGTACTTATGCAGAGCCAGCTAATTCTTAATTCATCTAAGAGGTCATATATTTTGAGCAGAAATTGTTTTTTAAGAAATGATGTCATTAATTTTATAGGGTACTTAAATTTCCTAATAAAAACAAAAAAATAATTATGCACCTTCCAAAGTAAACATTGCTGACAGTATAACAATTATAAAATATGAACTCAAAAGGTGTAAATTTTGAAATATGAATTCATACCCCAGTGACTGTTACAGTTGCCTATTGCTTTGCAGTGACTGTTTAACTGTTGCTTTTAACTGTCCTTTCTGTAAAGGACTCTAATCCTGGCAGTGCGCCTGTTGTCTCTCATACACACACACGCGCAGACGCACACACACGCGCAGACGCACATACACACACAAGCCCCCCCAGACCTGTGTCAGATGGTGCTGAGTAAATCAGGTCTGACAATAACACCTCCCTTGGGTCCCACACATCACAGCTACAATTCAGACCTAATGGAGCAGCAACAGAGGGGAGAGGCCGCTTGGTGGGCGTGTGCATGCGAGTGAGTGTGTGTATGTGTGTGTGTGTGTGTGTTCGTGTGTGTGTGTGGAAATGTATGCATGGATGCATGGTGCTCTTTTTCATTTTGGGACCTCTGGAGGAGGGGATGGAGGAAGGGATTGGCTGCAGGGGAGGGAGGGATTGGAGCACAGTGGATTATCTGTAGCAGAGATCAATCAATTAAGGCAACGTGTTAATGAGCAAGATCCTCCAGTGGTTGGAACTATGTGGCTGTGCAGAGGCAGAGACAGGAAAGGTAAAAATGTTGGGAATAAAGAGAAGGAAAAAGAGTAGCTGCAGATCAATAGAGGCTATGATCTGGGTTTTGTGTTTTCAAGAAATTAAGAAATTAAAAATTAAAAGTAATGTACAAGAAAAAATAATAATTTCCATGACTCATATATATTTGATGCAGATAAAATAATGTCTAAATATTGCCATTTTCAAAGTACATTAGTGGAGCGAATTTAAAAAAAAAAAAAAGAAATTCTACACACAGAGCAGAGAGTCGTCATGATGGCGCACATGTATACAGAGGCAAACAAACTGCAAACACAGCATTGACCAGGATACTTTTGTTTATGCCCTAGATTCATGGCAGCAGCGGCATTAAAGCAATCTAACTAATCAACACGGTCATTAGCGTGTGTTTTCACTGACAACTTTAATCAAATCTATCACGGCTCCACCTCTCCATTACCCGCCGGCTGCATAATTATCTCTTCATTTTATTCTTAGACGGGAATGCAATATCTGGTAATCTGTCTGCAATGGTTGACTGAAATGCATTCGGGAACATTCATATTGGGAATGTATGGGCTAATGTTACCACTCAGCTCTTCTTCTTCTGCTGCTGCTGCTGCTGCGTTCGGATGTTTGTCATTTTTTATGCAAGTTGCAAAGCACTTCATGCACGGCATTAACCACTGAGTCAGTACATGAGACACATACTGATTTTGTTCAAGTTACTCTCTTTTGCAGTCATTATGGCCTGTTTGAGAATAAATTCTGTGGGAAAAGCTGATCTTTGATGTTATTCAAGTATACATTAATTTGGAAAACCTGTAATGCCAAAAACAATAAGAAATCCATGTTTACTTATTCTGACCAACATTCAAAAGAAGCACTCAATTTTTCACAATAGAAAAAAAAAATCTGAAAAGCAAACAGCTCTTTTGCATTTTGATGCCATTTTGATAAATGAGTAAAACGCCTAATTATTGAATCCGGATTTAATTAAATTTCCGTGGATCATCTGGGTAATAGAGTAATCATTTCAGCATTAATTGTTTTTTTAGAGGTTATAAATCTTCCAAGCTACAATTCTGATGGTTTATCACAATCAGCTTGATTGGTAGAATATAACAACAATGAAGTAGCTGCTCGCTCTTAAAAACCTGTGTTTTGTCTGGAAGACATTTCTAATCCTTTGTAAATAGTTATGTACCGATACATATTTCTGCTGCACATTGCCTCTTCATCACTTTTGTCAGGATTCATAACAGCACGTGCTTATAGTTGCCTCACAGTGGGATAATCACCCCTTTTCTCATTAGGAGCCCTGGCTCTGCGAAGGGCCATCTTGGGGCCTTTTGGCATCTATGAGGTGTTAACAGCTCCCCACGGGAGGCTGTCTGGCTCTCACATAACCCTCGACCTCCCCGCCCACCACCAACGCAACACTCACCAAACCACTCAGACTCACAGATGGTCACTACACCAGGAGCCAGCCATCACGCTTTTCAATTATCGCTACACCCGGGGAAGGCCATTGCTCAGCTGTCACCGCTCAGTGACATGGGGGATAGGAGAGGAGCCAGAGAGAGATGGAGGACACAGAATTCCTGCATCCAAAACTTGGAAAACCTCAAAAGAATAGACTTCAATATATTATGGGGGAAGCAAACGCATCCTTGTTTGCAGCCTCACAGAAACCCAACCAGCTGTTATACGTCTGCCATCAAAGAGGGTCTTCCTGCTCCCGAGCCTCCTCTGATCTCTGGCTCGAGGAGCCGATAAATCACTTAGGATAATTGTTGTTTTTGAAGCCAGTAGTTGAAGTGGCAAAGGAAGGAGAAGCTAGTTGAAGCACTCATGGCTCATATTTGCTGCCAGCTAGAAGATGGAGGAAGGGGCAGGTGGGACACGGAGGGCAAGCCCTGCATGTTTGCTTGTTAGTGCTTTAATTTGAATATTGCTTCACTGAGGGGAGGGGAGGGGTGGGTGGAGGGGGTGGTGTGGGGTGGGAGTAACTGGACAATTTTGTGGTCTTTGTTTCCAGTCGGTTGATTCCAGACAAAACCTTAAGACTACATTGACAAACTATAATTGATACATCTTTTTTTCAGTACAGCACTACAGTCCCCAAGCCCCACCATATAGACCCTTTTCACAGTGGCCATTCTGACATGTCATTGTGTCTGCCGTCTCACTGGAGAAACTGTGACACACCTAAATTGAATACAATCACAATTAATGTTATTAGGAACACCTGTGTTTATCCTGCAATGACACGTCAAAATTGCAGCTGTGAAAAGGGTCCATAGGCGACAACAGGTATCACTGTGCAAAGCATGCTTGGACACCTGACAGCACGACCCAATGTAATCCCAATGTGAGCGATGCGGCATCCTGCGATATTGTCGCGTACAGTGGGGCGTACAGCCAGCTTCAATTTATGAAACATACAGTATCATGGTGTAATCTGCAGCAACATATTATGGCAAACTAACCACATATATAGAAACTGAACAAACTAACCAGATATAGTGGTCTATATTGGTTTTCTTAAGGAAAACGTGGATTAACTTCTGATGAACCTAGATGTTGTTTAATCAAAGTCAAAGTCTTTTATTGTCATTCATGACAGAACGAAATGTGTACCCAGGTCCCAGCTTACCTCAGTGATGTAGAGTCAAACACGTCATTTGACATCTGCTAATCAGAGCCTGGAGATGAGATCATGACTGTGATGGGAAACTGACTAGTCATGTCTTAAAGCAGTCGCCGAGTGAAGATGTCTCCATAACATCTGCAGGTTATGCAACTTCTCAGAAAGCAAACAACATTTCTGAATATAACAAACTTCTCCTCCATTGTTATCATACTTCTAACTTTCATAGCAAATCAAATTTGTTTTTTTTTTTACACTTTACAGCTCTGTTAACACTTGAGATTCTTTACTTCACATCCCTGAGGGGGCAGCAGCAAATCACTGAGGCAGGAAGCCTGTAACAGGACACAGTTCTTTTCTCATTAGGCGTAATTAAGCAGGGTGATATGCATCACATGATAGAACAACGACAGGAGCACAGTTTAGCTCCTGTAAATCTTTTGCAGTGCAGTTCTCGGTAAATTAGTTTTTATTTAATTAGTTAACGTTTTCGAGAGGTGAAAGTATAATTATATGTTTTGATTCTGTAATTTTAGGATTGTTATGATTTTATAGTCTCGTATGTTGTAGAATATTCAAAGTAGCATGTCCATGAGTCCTTTCATCCCATCTATCCTGGGGACTAGTGCCCAGATTTCTATTCCACTGTATTTCCAGCCAAAAGCCTGCTATTTGTCTTTCCCAGAGAGAAGAAGTAATCCCGTTTCAGACCGAGGGCACCCCAAGGTCGCCACCATCAGTCGCCAACACTCAATCCAGGTTGGAACGTTTGTTCCAGCCCCTCTCTCCCTCAACCCCTTGGTTGTTGTTTTCTTTCCTCTTTTTTTTCATAATTCATGTCAAAGGATCTCTGGAGAGATGAGTGAGGGTGGTGTGTGTTGGGGTAGGAGGGTGGGGGGTGGCGGAGAGGACAAGGGGGTGGAGAGGGCATACACTTAATCCCTGGGTCAAGATGTATTTATTGAAGATTAATAACCGAGCAGCAATCTCATCATGCTCTCGATGATTTTATAATTTGGTTTCTGGGGGTAGGGAGGGCGGGGAAGGATCAGGGACAAAAACAAGAGGGAGCTGCACAACTATTGTTAACACATGGGGCATGGACACACTGCAGTTACTTTCATGTTGTGTTGCTGAGTTTAAATACTGGATGTCAAATGGTTCACGCTGTACAGGGTGCAACAAACTTACCCTTGTTGTTTGGAGACAAACGCACGTGTACACACAGTCAATCATCTTGACATACATGTTTGACTGAAAACCCAAGTTGTTACCCAACGTTGATGGTCTCATTATTAGCTTTCAGTGTTTTAGGATTTTTACAGGACTTGTATCACTAGTGGACAAGATCGCACAATCTGTACTGCACATGCTGACCACAAATAATCATAAGAGTCGGAGTTGGGAAGAGCCTCATCTTGAGGAGCCACTTAACAGTTATGAGTTTTTGGAGATTGATGTCAATAACTCAGAAGCAGTTTCTTTTTTTCTAAAATTCTTCCTTTAAATGATTCTGTTCATTGGTGAAGTGATACTTGTGTTAAACTCTATAGGGGCAGACAGTACTTTCCATATTGTTAAAAGCAGGTATGTGTATGAATATTGCATATGTAGAGTGGCAGCATCCATCTCATTCAGTAAATGGATTTGTTGCACATTAGGATCAAAGACCATGAGAGAGTGAGACGTTGAGAGAGACACCTTTTGTCACCAAGCAACAGGAAGGGGGAGAAAAAAAAACGGTAAAAAGATAAATTTCAGCTGAGGGTAAAGGATCAGAGTTCAAGGTGCAGTCTCTGATCCAAATTTATTTATACCCCTAATAATAATGAGTGGATTGAATAGATTGTTCGTCCCTGACCTTGGTGATCAGGCAAACCTTACGCCACTATATCAAAGCAGACAGGCAGACATGTCTGCGTGGTGTGACGGCTGCCACGCTCGGCCCAGAGATGGAGGGACGGATGGAGGGATGGCAGGCAGGAGAGTCGGCGGCGGGAGGGAGGTATGTAGAGTAGAAGGGATGGGAGGTGAAGGGGCAGCGCGTTTGCATTTAGTATGAAATGAGGAGCAAAGCTGAAGGATGCGTGAAGGACACTACGGGCAAATGAGTGCTGTTTTTTTTTGTGTTTTAGCATGTGTGTGTATTTGCATACCTCCGTGTGAATGTGTGTGTGCATTTTTATTAGTTTTAAAAGGCCGGGTTGCCTTCAGCTTTATTTCTTTGTACATCTAAACAGAATTACAGACTCTGGTTCATTCTTTATGGTGCAAAGTGACTCTTGTTGAGACAAGGATACGTCATAATGGTTCACAAAAGTGTATGTAAAACCATTTAGCGAATGGTTTTGGTCGAGGTTGAAGTGTAGAAGCTACATCATCCCACTGATTACGACATCAAAACCCCTGTTGAACTTTCTCCTCACACAAACTGAGTCATCGTCAGGCGAGCGACTCAAAATTCCTCCCTCAGCACATCCCTCCTGAGACAAGACCATCACTCGAATCTCTGAGCATTAGCCATCAAACGGCCATCCCCAGTTACATTAAATGTATTTAGATCTTACAAAGTGCTCCCCCTTGACTCCATCACTTCTTTAAATGACTTAAGAAGCAAAAAAAAAAAGGAGGAGGAGGTGGAGGGGGCGGAGGAGGAGAGGGGAGGTGAACAGGAGGAAAAAAGGAGCTCGGGGATTTACGGTGACTAAATGCCGAGGTCAGGCAGGGTGTGTGGCAGTGGTATTGATCAGTGAGGCATGCAGCGCACACGTGGCCCGAACCCTGACCCTTAAACAGCGAATGAATCTCAATCCAATAGACTGGAGTGTCTGGTACAGCCTACACACACACGCAACAGACACATAAAAGCGCACACACCACACAAATACATATGTACAAATTCACTCGTGGACTCGCTGCCATTGCTGCTAAACAGCGCGCCGCCTCCTTCCTTCCTCAATCAATATCAGCAGAGCATGATTTCCACATTATAGATTGGGAGTTCCTTAATAAAAGAAAAGGTGTGTGTCTGAGTAAGAGCCCTGATGTTTACATGTGTGTGTAAAGTGGATAATATAGAGAATGAGGAGGTTAAAAGGAAGGGGATATGACTGTATTTCCAGTTGTAGCAGTTTTATTATAAAGGCTTTTCTGATACCAAACCACCCCCACCACTCAAAAACATGATCGGATCTGTATTTTTGAAAATACCTAGGGAAAGATTGTCGTCTTATTTTATTCTTGGATGCTAAAGTTTCTCGGTGTATCGGCCCCAAGAGTGGCCTGCTTCACTCACAAGTATGAAAAAGCTTTGAGTTGTAGAGACAAGAAAAAGCATCAATGGGTAAAAAAAAGAAGAAAAAAGAATGAAGGAAAAATCTCGAAAGCCCCGACCCACTCAACCTCTAATTACACTAATTGGATTAAGTCCACACAAAGGACACATGTATGAGAATTATGGCATAAGCACAGTTGTATAAAGAGATAATAACATGGACGGAGGACAGTGATAAACACACACTGAAATGCTCCTACACCTGCAAACAGTTATGAGCTGCACAAGAGCACACATATATTTGAGGTGATTGTGACCATTACATTTATGAATTAATAAAAGCTGTAGGCAGAAGAAATAATGACGATAACAAATTTTATCATCATTATAACTGGTCATAATTGTCAATTTTTAAACCATAGGTGACTTTCAGCTGAATTTATGAAAAAAATTAATTGATATGATTAAAAAATCACAATGTTTAAATCAGAAACTTAGTGTGTCAACATAACTGGCTGCTTTCTTGCAGATTGTTTTCAAGCTTTCTGTTTTTTCATAAGTTCCTATTTTAGTCCCATGTAATTTATGCCACGTCTTTCTTTTTGCTATGATCACATCATGTATAAAACAAAAGAGAGAGGATTAACTCGTAACATAACGTCATGTTAAACTCTAAGTGCAAAATATGTACATATCATCATGAAATGGCACATATATAATATCTGAGATTGTATGGGATTCCCGGTAACTTGAAATGATCCATAATAAAATATGCTTACTGTAAAAAATAAAATAAAAAAAGGAAGCCATTTTTAATCTTCATATACGATTCTCATGAGGTTTATCGCTGCTGAGATCAGCCTCTGTTTTACATTACTTAGAATATTAGAAATGATTGTGATCAGACCTTTTCAATTCAGTCCCATATGTAGATTGCCTACCTCCACAAGTGCACTGAAAAAATCTCCAAATAAAAAAAAAAACTGCTTGGATTATTCTAATGTCAATGAAAGGCTTTCCTCTTTATTTAATGCCTCTGCCTACTTTGCATCTCTCAGATCTTGATGCTGACACACATTCACCCTCGACCCTACACAGTACGCGCAGCCATGACACAAACATAAGGCTTTACTAATAATCACTTCTTCTATCTTCTTAACCCACCCAACCGCATACGCGTGCCCATGCACACACGCACATGGACACACGTACACACACACACACACACATATATACCTCCAGCTCTGCAACAAACACAAAACCCTTTTACGTAATGAAATTACATAGAGTCATATGTTACACCGTGGACTAGAGTTATGGGTACGTTTTACATAAAATTCACATCGGGGACATTGTCCAGGATGCATGTGTGCATACGGATTTACATTTTAGAGGGTATTAAAGAAATGAGCGGGGTGCAGTAAAATAGGAAGGAAGGGGGAAAAAATGAAAAAGCGGCCCAATTTCCTGTTCTATCATCTCAAATCCTGGCAGCCATAAATAACCCCAACACACACCCACTTTCTCTCTCGATCACCCTTATAGGCCTACACACACTTACACAGGGAGGAGAAAAAAAATCAAAGGCACATCTGTGTGCAGGGTAATTTTCCCTTTCTGTTTTTGACATGCGATATCAAAACTAATTTTTTTTCTAATGTTTTCTGAACCAAATTGTTTGCAAAAAAAAAAAATATTATGCACTTTCTTTTGCCAGGATCTAATCGATGCTTATGATAAAAGAAATATTTTAAATCTACCAGGCAGACAGCTTCACCAATTGGAACTCACACACTATTCAAACCATGGGCTTTTCACACTTTCCCCCTGCTCTCTCTTCATTCATTCAGAGCCCATGATCACCAGGGGGCACAGAGCCACTGTCTCTGGGCCAGGCTAGGCCATCCTTAATCTGACATGGCTCGCCGGATTCCAACAAGCAAATCTCATATTTCTAAACACTGGATTATGCTTTTCTTTTATTACTGCTGGAGCTGGAGGAGAGTTGTGGGGTTAGGGGGTAAGGCCCAACTGATAGGATTACCAGAAAAGCCTGCGGACTTAAATATGAAGGGAGGAATAATAAAAAAAATACATATATGTGTTCATTAAGATGATGACTGAATGGAAAACCTGAATAAAAAAGAAGGGCTAAAAATACTTATATATATAAAAAAAGGTAAAAGTAGGTCTGACACAGAATAATAATCCAAGGATAAGCTCAAAAGCAGTTCAACAATGACACACAAGACATTTGCGCAAACACACATGATTACATGTGGCGAGCGGAAACTTACTGTACACACATCTCAACGTAAGCTCCTCAACAAAGAAATGTGCACATCGGCCGAAACCGAAGGAGGGAAAGCAGACAGCACACAAACACAAACACAAACATGCAGATAAACCGCCGCTTGCGAAATGTGGGGCAGATGCTATACGAGACTACAGATAACCTTGTCCTGGTGCAGACCTCAGCTATTCCTACATGTGTGTGTAAATTGTCCCCCGTGTTCACACCTTTATGAGTATAATAACACCATCATGCCTCGGCCGTGGCCGCGCGCCGAGAGGAGCAGAGAGGAGAAGCGGAGAGGGAGAGAGACAGAGGTGTCGACCGGAAGATGCAGGGGAAGGGGGTAAAAATGACCTTGCTGGAAATAACAACAGCAACCCTTAATGTGTTGCATTACAAGATATGTGATAAAACACTTTTATGGGGAGGGCTGTAAATGCTGCGGTCTCATCCAACACTGTGCCCACTCAGTGGCCCATTTTGTCTATGTGCATGAGTGTGTGTGTTATGTGTGTAGATGTTTGGGGAGGGGACGGTGTCCAGTGTCCAGATCCAGTGATACTATATAAGTAGAGGGAGAGGGGGGGGGGGGGGGGGGGGGGGGGGGGGCAGCAGCACTGACTAATTGTCTTTGTTCTCACCTTGGTACAGGTTTCCTCTGCATGAATGAATTAGTTCCCTCCTGCAAACACCTGGATCTACGTGGAGCATCGTCACTTTTACGAGCACCTGTCTTCTCTTCTCTTGAGGCTGTTTATCATAATGAGCGTTTCATTTTGCTGCACAGACACATGACACTTAGATGTTTTTCAAGTTGATTTGAGGAGGTGTTTTTCTTCTCTGTGCCATGTGTGTGTGGGGCTGTTAGAGGAGAGACTTATAGAGTGTGGACTCAGCATTGCCCCCTCATGGATGAGTCACAGCATAACAACACCCTGGTGTATATAAGCTGTTATATAACTAAAATAGAATTTAGAATAAAATACAATTTTACTATTTACTCATCTGGTAGTTATTTCTTTATTACAATATGAATTATTTGGTGCAAAATGCAAGTAAATGGTGAAGAATCACAAGACACAACAGTCAAAACACAAAGATAGTCTAATAGTATGAAGACAAGGCAGTGTTTGGGATTTCTGTTTGAAAAATGACAAAAACATTTCAAAAAAGTGCAAATCAATTATCTGTCAGTTGGCTAGTCAATAAACTGATTGGGTGTTAAAGCTCTAAATTAAAAATACAGTTGTTAACGTTTGTGCCCTTGAATTAGAAGCTCTTTGTTAAAAAGTGACATTACGTATCAAAAAGATATATGGCGTTTTATTTATCCAAAAAAATAACCAAAAAATCAGACTATTCATATTGTTCTTCTTTCATGTAAGCTTGTCTCCACTGAAAACTGAGCTTTTCTATGCTTTTCCCTCCTTGTCATTTTTAATACATTCTCAACCTTTGAAAATATAATTTCCACCCTGCTCCCTCTGTGTCTCTGCCCTCCTCTGTCTCTGTTTGTTCTTCTCCATCCCTCTCTTTCTGTCACCCTTTCCTTTTTGGCATTCAGCCTCTTACCCGTTTGTGGACCCTGACAGTCCTTCCAGCCCTCATACCCAGGCAGTGTGGATGTTAGGCCAGGACTTATCGATTAGACTATAAATTACCCATGCATCACCTCTCCTCTCCTCATTGTGTGTCTCACAAGCAGTCTGAGACCTTATAGAGAGGAGAGGAGAAGGGTGGGATGGAGAGTAGAGCAGGGAGGGAGAGAGAGAGAGTCTCCAGCAAATTGTTAATTAAATACGAATCAATCCTCTGCCATTTATCAGGCCATGCGTCCACCTCACCTTTAAGAGACAAGGGGGGGTAGGAAAGGTGGTGGTGGGGGGGAGGCACAGAGAAAATCAATAAGGCGGACTGAGGGGAGGGATAAGTGTTTAATCCACCAATCAAACTATATCATGGCCATTATAGAGTGACAACTGGACATTATGGGGTGAACGGGGTGCGTTCATGTTTTAGCATAGCATCTTTTAGCCTATGTAGCATTCAGAAAGTGGGCCACTGGATTGTCGCATGTACAAATCAAATGAGCCACGACATATTACAGTAATATGATCACTTTGATCGGTAATGGGCAATTAGTGTGTAATTATGTAACACTTACTATTCCAGTCACACCAAGTTTCTTTCGGCTTTCACAGTGGTCAGATCAATGTTTGTGCATTGTAACAAAATGTGTTTCCTAATTGCTTTACCATAATCTAAACCCAAACTACAGTAGTAGTCGTGTCTAGCTATAACCTGCCATACTGTAAGCCCTAACCACAACCACAGGAGGAGAAGTTGTCTGATGTCTGCATCATGAGTTTTTCACTGGTTTGCAAACATAAGGCAATATTTAGCCTTCCTTCTGCTCAAAAATGGAGGATGTAAGAAGAAAGAAGCCTAAGCTTTACTGTCAGTCTGGTTCTGTCAGTGTTCCATAATATTCTGTCAACATTACCCTGCAAAGGTTTGTGAGGGATTTATAGAGAATGTAATGCCATGTTTTTGTTTGTTTTTTACTCTTATTATTTGACAAGCACAGATGCCAGATTTAGCCGAAAGGCTAGTTTCCGTCTCTAAAATGAGAGAAAAAAAAAAAAACATAAAATTGTGAGGACAACAATCCATCTATCTAAAAAAGAAAACCTCATCAATAGGCTACAACTTGTCAAAATTGGTTAAAGACCTAAACAACAATTGATATCAACATTGTTAAAACTGCCATACCAAAGATAAAGTTGATGACACCATGAATCACAAAGCAACACAACACAAGCATGACAACAGGTAGATAAAACGTAGGCTACATTAATGTGTTGTAATAATGGTATTCTTGTCATTTAACTGTAGTATTGTACATTATTTCACTTTTAAAATATAAAGCACTACATTGCACAGCTAGCTGTACCACAGTTAGATTAGTTCCACAGTGAAAAGACAATTCAACTAACACTGAATTTATATACACACTTTCATCTGTGTGTGTTTGTAATTCATTGCTCATGCGCATTTATTTTCATTAGAAACACAACCCAAATTTATGGTGATAACTGCCTGTGTGTGAGCATGTGTGCCTGTGTGCATGTGTGCGTGTGTGTGTGTGTGTGTGTGTGTGTGTGTGTGTGTGTGTGTGTGTGTGTGTGTGTGTGTGTGTGTGTGTGTGTGTGTGTGTGTGTGTCTATTCTCAACGACGTGTTAATTATTTCAGTAGTGGCTGACCACAGAGACTCACCCAAAGTCCATAAATCTGCAGAGTCTGAGAATAACAAGAGATCTGGGCCCGTATTCCTAAAGATTCTAAGAATCCTCTCAGAGAGCTCCTAACTTAACCTAAAAATTCCTAGCAAGGAGTCTTAGCTTAGGAGTGATTCCAGAACACTCTCAGAGAACTCTGAGCGAGGAATGGACAGAAACTCCTATCTTAGTGAGGAGGTGTGGTTGACCCCCGTTGCTAGGTATGAGTCATCATTTCAAACGCTGTGATTGGTTGATCCCAAAAGTCAGATAAAGGGGTGGTGTTTAGCTCAGTTGGTAGAGCACCCGCCCCATGTGTTGAGGTTACCCGGTTTGAATCCCGTGTCGAGCAGTCCTATCCTGTCATTCCCCCTCTTTCTGCCTCCCATGTCTCTCTCTCAACTGTTCTGTCAATTAAAGGCCAAAAAGCCCAACAAATATACTTAAAAAAAAGCTAGATAAAAAATATACTTTTGGTGATAATGGGCAAAGGATGGACCCTCAAATCGATAAATTTAACCATAGAATCCAATCTTATGAAGACTGTGTAATTGTAAAAAATATTTCACATAAAAGAAAATATCTGTTAAATGAATAATAAGCTATACTTTAAAATTATCCTACAAAATGTGTGAAAACTTGCACAGTATTCACATAGTGAAACTTATATTTATTTGCTTATATTAATTACCATGCTGGTCATTTTTGCACTTTCAACATTTCAACTCAATTTGGTATTAACAAGGGTAAAATGGCTCAGCTTTAATCAGTGTCTGTGACCAGTGAACAGCTATGGAGAAGAAAGAATTAATTCACTGTCATCCAGTGTTTGGAGAATATCTCTCCTGCCTCTTCTGTCCACCATTCTGTCCTCTGCTTAGGGAACTCCTAAGCCACTTAAAAGTCCTCTTCCCTACTCTTAACAGATCCCACCTTAGGAGCTCTCTTAAGAGCAAGGAGTCTTTAGGAATAGCTTTTATCTTTACTAGGATCTACTCTTAACTTTTCGGGGAAATTCTAAGAAAACATCATGATTCTAAGAATTTTCTTAGAATTTGGCCACTAGGAGCAACTCTTTGCACTAAGAATCTTTAGGAATACGGCCCCTGACCTCCAGCTGTAAATCTGAGCAGCGTGTTGAAGTTCGCAGAGGCAGGAAAACGATCCTGATAGGAGTTTTAGCACATTTACATTGACTGAATGTCTCACACACTAGGTCATTTTGTTGTTAGACAACAGCCGACTGATGGCAAGTTGGACGTGGTGATGCAACAGAGACGGATTTTCTCCTGTGTGACCTTTTGGCTCTTCCAACATCAAGATGCACAATGTGACTTTGACTGAACTGAATAAATTAAGTCCAGAATAATGAGCTAATATTCTACTAGCTGTACAATGCAATATAATTTGCACTGAATGCTAACATCAGCATGCCAACATGCCCTCCAAAACAGTGTTAACATGGTGCATTTCTTATCTGAAACGTGGCCTTGATGATGGTGCAGGATGGAAAAGGTATCAGGTCACCTAAATTGTTTCAGTTCACTCTAAAGTGGGCATAAATATCTGTATCAAAATTCATGGAAATCCATCCCATAGTTTTCTCTCATACATTTAACTCAAAAACAAAGGTCAACCTCAAGTGGTGCCAGCAGAAAGGTCAGGGGATCAGTGACCTGCAAACATCGGATGGATTAAGTCAAAAGCCCATGTGTTATATATGTGCAAATAAACACACACAACTTAAAGAAACACTAAGAACATGACCTCAATGCCCTCAGCCACTCATGAGTGAATGAGTTTTCCTAAACTCACGTCATCTTTCAGCAGGCCTTCAATGTGCTGATGTGACATCTTCAGTATCTACACACACCTCTTGTCAAACTTAACATGAGCTATTTGATAACCGCTGTTAACCATGGGCAACACCCACTTCTCCTAAGAACCCTGGGAGCTTAACAATCATTCAACATCTGTCTGAAGCCCAGAGAAAGGCAGAGGCCCAGATGTCAGGGAGATTGGTCTTATGGGAGAAGGCTTCTTGGCCCCTTCACTGGGCAGCCCCGTTAGTGAACTAGGATTAGAGTTACGACACGTCCTGGAGCCAAATATAGCCACAGTCTAACCTCAGATTTCAAGAATGTAAGTGTATGAGAAAATAGGGGAAATAGAGACTCATATAATCTCTGAAGTCTGTCAAAGTTTTAGGCATTTAGGTTCTGACACCGCTTCCACCTATTGATGATCTAGTCGACGGTATGTTGTGATGACAGCATTGGAACACTATCCACGAAATAAAAGGCAAATTAACAAGGTGTTCCTTGCACAGAGCCGTCAGGGTGAGAAATAATGAGCGTGATTTACGATATCTGCACAGATAAACATTTATCGCTTGTCTTCCAAATATTGCTTTTGGCCCACTGCCTCGCTGCCACTGAACTCAGCAATACTAAAAATCCACCTTTAATATAAGTATGTGTTTTTTAGTGTGGAGTTTATGTGTGCATCTCCCACGTCTGTATTTCTTTTTGTGTGTGTGTGTGTGTTGACGTGTCTTCCTGGGTGGGTGGCAGAACTCGTTCCAGGCAGCTGGATTGTCCTCTATTAGTGTTGCTTCTGTTTCGCAGCCGTAATCCTCTCCACTGGAGCCTCGCCTCGCTCCTAATCTGAGGCACAATCTCTCCTGCAGATGGTTCTCTCCTTAAGCACCGCAAAAGAAGTGAGCTCATCCCTATCTCTCCTGTTATCCCCCTGTTATCTCTCAACTCTCTCATCCCTTTCTCCCAACATCACTGCCTCATTTCTCATCCTGAACACTTGATTTTCCTCACCACTGTAAAGCATTGGACTCTCGCAGATCATACCATCGGAGTCTGTGAATGTTTCGACCCTTCTTTCTGCTTTCCTTTAAATTCCACAAGGATAGAAAGTAGGAATATGGCATGTAAAACCTTAATAAAATAGATAAGAATAAGAAAATGTATGGGTTTTTTAATTGTTTTTTTTGTTTTTTCAGTTTTCTTCACACCGTAATAAACAGAACAATTTGGAAGTAGTTGGTCAGACAAACAGTGAGGCTGTATACAAGCCCACAGCTGGTCAGGATATTTTCACTGCTGTACAATATTACAGTTCCCTGTGAATAATATTGACATATGAGCTGGGCCAAAGCATCATTTAATGATCTCACATTGCAGAGCTAAAGCAGATTTGATATCAGCCGGTTTTGATCACACAATCTGACTGTGTTTTATTGAAGACTAGAAGACAGTAGCAGCCTGGAACAGTGAAAATACATCAGCAAAGAAGTCAAAACTCAAATCTTTAGTTGTGAATACATGAATATGATCTTTTAAGTCGTTTGATTCACTTATTTTCCAGTTGACTGGATCATTATACATAATTTCCTGATTACACACTGTTTTATACTAGATGTTATAGGGGCAAGTTTACAAAAAAAAGGTGTCTAATGTGTTCATCTATTGTGTTTTTTCTACTTTGTTCACATTTTTTAATCTGTGCAGCCTTTCTCAAGTGTGTGGCTCTATTACTAAACTTCCACATCATCCGAGTCAATTAGAGAATCAGCCGACCTCTCCCTGGAGGACTTTTACTTTTCTCCCCACTCCACTTCCCAATAGCTACAGTAATAGCCGACAATTGATAGGCCCCTCTGATAGGTAGTTTTCTCTAAATGCTGCTCCTGGAGGGGTAGGGCAAAGAGAGAGAGAGATAAAGGATGAGGGGTGATGAACAATAATCCAGGGCAGGTTTCTATAGCAACAAGGAAATGAGAGCCACGTATACAATGTTGAGAGCAGGGAGCCGGGAGCCGTGATCAGGCGCTGTCAGAATACAGGGGGAGCGGGAAGTAAAGCTGGGTGTTGGAAATGGATTGCAGGGCATGATTCACTGCAGAGAGAGAGAAGCCCGAAGAGAGACCAAAGAGGGGGAGGGAGAGGGGAGGGGAGGGGAGGGTGGGAGGTGGGGAGCAGTGGAGATGAGAGTTGCGGCACCATTTTTCACAGCAGACAAAAACATTTGCTGGGATATCAATTTGGAGCTGCGAAGCAGTCTTCCCCTCCTGCCCCATCATCCATCATCTTTTCGTACTAACCACCACTTGGGCACTCCACCCCCCCCACACCCAGCACACCCCCACTCTGCAGCCACCCACACACATGCACACTTAACACACCCTTTGGCCTCTGATTTCCACCCACTACCATATTCATACATACAAGCAGCACCCATGAAAACTTTCTTGCAGCCTCATGCAATTACAAACATGCATGCACAGACACACACTTGATGCAAAGCGGTGCCCGTCTCAAACGGGATGTAAAAGTGTGACCCGTGTGAGAGGAAAATGCAAAGCGGCGCTGAAACGCAGAACCTGGTGTGGCTGGGGGGTTGAGAAGGCGGGGCCGAGCGGCTTTGCCACAGCGGCCGTCTCCCCTAGTCTTCTCCCATTAGCGCCAGTAGGGGAGACCCCACCCTCTGGCTGCCCCCTTATTGGCACCTTTGCCTGCACCCCATCACTCATCTCCCAGCCATCATCCATCACCCATCGCGATCAATAGGAGGCCACGCATTCATCAGCCCCTGGGTGCTGATGGGAAAGAGGAGGGTCGGCAGGGAGGAGGAGGAGGGGGGAGATGGAGCGAGGGATCACGTGGCACGGGGAGGGAGTCGGAAAAAAGAGGCGAGAATATCTGAAAGTGAGAAAAAGCGAATAAAAAACAAGAAATGAAGGAGGCGGAGTCATGTAGGAGGAAATCTGAGAATAAGAGCTGCACTTAAAGAGCGAAGAGACAGAAGTGCACCGCTAAAGCAGCAAGATGACAGCAGAATTTCAACTTGTTTATGGGTCTCGCTGTCACCGAGATGAAAATTTATATGTTTTTCAGGATATGAAAATGTATAGAGGTGTATGAAAATGTAAAAAAAGAGAATATATAGGAGTCTTGGGAATGAATGTATGCCATTACTGTAGCAATGAGCAAAGAAGGCTTGTCTAATTTGCCACAGTCACATTCCCAGGTGACAGTGATGAAGCCATCATCATGATAAGTGGTGATTCTGTGCATCTCTTACGCTATGTGAGCGGCAGCGGGAAAAAATAGAAAGATCCTTAAGGGCAAAAAGAGAAATATAACTGTTTAATGTGCATGATTATACACAACAAGCACACACACATATATAGAGAGCATAATGGTGCAATGTCACTGTCAGTCATTCAGTGGTTGTCAGTTTCCGGCAAGGCTCTGCACTTTGTGCTGACAGCCCATAAGTTGTGCTGACACACACACGCACACACACACATACACACGCTGGCTCAGGCCTTTCCTCCCCTGACTGAAGGTGGACCGGAATAGATCGCACTTTAAGATGATGGATGCTACCTCTGCCCAGAAAGGTTAGGGACGGGGCGATAAGTTACTGAGCACTGCGATCAGGGCGACTTGTAGAGGTTGCCAACAAATATACAGTAATTGTGATTGCTTGACAGCCGGGACATGAACCACAACATGACGCACTTTGGTGGAAAAAATGTATGGAAAAAGGTGCAACATTGCATTTCTTCAAAAAACGCGTATATTTCATTAGTTTTCTCCGCTAGCTTTTTGTTATATTACTCGGTGTTACTGTAACTGTGTCTGCAAAATGACATACTGATGCACACACACAGTAGGCGAGACATGAGGAGGACATTTAAGTCATACCAAAGACTCTGTGATGGGAACTGGACCCTTCAACACCAGGTGAGAGAGTGCATTTATTCCAACCACTACCCGCACTTTCCCATTTAGGCACCAATGCAGGGTCAGAGGGGAGGGCAGCACAAAGAGCTGTGGGTTAGGTGACATGTCCAGAAGCCACACCACCACCACCACAACCAACCACCTGAAGTCATCCAGTCCCCAGGTCCCCTCTGTGCGTATGTGTCAGATGTCACTCTCAGGTTTCGAACCCCAGGTCTCCATCTGCCGGATGCTCTCATTGGATTATTCAGGAGAGGCTAAACGCTCTTTGTAGTGAGCTGACTGGGACAAAACCCCACCTGGGCAGGATAAGCCACCACAAGAGCTGCAGAAAGTCTGCTCTTGTAGCATGAATATGTTGTTATATGCTTATAGGAATTGTGAAAACAAGTAACCACCTTGTGAAAAAACACATTTAGTGAGCAACAGAAATCAAAAGAGGAAAAACGTTGAATTATCAAGCCATGATGAATGTGATTAAAGCCACAGCTATAACCAGGATGGACCATAGGAGCAGGGGACAGCTGACAGTGTGCAGGGAAGGACAGGTGGACAGGAGCCATCTCACTTAAGTTGTAAGCAAGGATGATGCTCCCCCTTTCCTCCTCTTTTTGCGACCTTTCACACCTTACAGCCTACTCTTTTTTTCTTAAATACTTCCTTGTGAGCCTATCCATCGACCCTGGTTCACACACATACACACACTCAAGCACCCAAAAGAACCAAACAAAGCTATTGTGCACATGTAAAGGGACCGCTGCTTGTCTGTGTACATGCATCTGTGTCTCTGCGTGTGTCCCCTGTGTAAAGGGAGACCAGTTGCAGTTTACGTCTGTGTTTAATATTGGAGGAGTTTGAGGTAACCGCAAACCTGCAAACCTGGGGTCACAGTGTGTGAAGCTGGACACCTGATCTGCAGCACTGTTGAACACATCTATTGTAGAAAAAGGCAGCCTGGAAGACTGATATCCCTATACCCTGATTTTTTTTTGTTCCATTTGCAACACTCATCATTGATATGTTTCATGTCTCGGGGTTTAGATGAAAAACTTCTTGTGCTGTTTAGTTCTTCTGTAGGTGAAATATTTGTATGCAAAAAACAACAACAATGACAAATATGCAAGGGAGAAAATGCCAATAAATACTGTATCTGTTTTCCAATAAGGGGCTGGTTGTTACGCGGCTTTCGGGAATCCCATAAACACTAACTGACACTGGTAATCTCCTGTCAGCTCGCTGAGAAATATGAGGTAAGAGAGCAATCACTCAGACACTTAAATGCTCTGCTGACATCTGGAGCAAACGTGGACAAGGAAAGTGTAAGAGAAAGGTGTAGATAGATACACAGAAAGTAAGCCTTCACTTCCAGAAAGAGCAGTAAAGGAGCTTCTGACCCAACTGAATATATATATATATAACCATTTTTGGGGGTTATTATTATTCTCCTTAGCATATTTTAACTCATTGGTTGTTTTATTTTGATTTCCAGTAAAAGGCCCTGATCTGCTCAGCAGCAGAAAACGGCATTGACAAAGCTAGTGACAAGCTATCAAACATTAGTGTAGCATCTTTAACAGCTAAATGGCCACTTTTCCCTCAGGAGCTGAGAGACCAGATCAGTGGGAGAAGGACAGCGATTATCGGACTTACATTAATCAGGTGGACACAAACATGACTCCAAACAAATGCTAATGTAGCATCTTATCTGCTGGAGGTGAACACGGGCATTTAACAAAAATATATCTACATTTTTATCTTGCAAAAAAAAAAACTTTATCGCCTCTCACACAAATTTTAACAGCACTGTAGCACTTGATCTTCTAATAGAGAGCCTAAGCGGAAGCAGGAAGTAACGGTCACCATGGGACCTCAACTCTGAAAAACTCGCCATTCAAATGAACGGGACTGAAAATTTTATTTCGTGAACCGTTTGAATTGTGCCATGAGAAAAAAATATGTCCTCTACCTGTTTAAAACATCACGTTTCATCCCGAGAAATCAGCCGTTTGTTGTAAAACTATTGTAAAATAAAATTCAGAAGAATCTGTAAGCAGAAAGACTACAAGTCGCGTAGGTGACGTCACACACCAAATGCCGCCCTTTCCCGTGTCAGTTGGTGACGTATTTTTTGTGGGACACAGATCTGTAGTCCGTAGAGCGGTCTTTACACAAAATACATTCTTCTGTTGCCGTTTTATGATAAACGGCTGATTTCTCGGGATGAAACGTGATGTTTTAAACAGGTAGAGGACATATTTTTTTCTCATGACACAATTCAATCGGATCACGAAATAAAACTTTCAGTCTCATTCATTTGAATGGCGAGTTTTTCAGAGTTGAGGTCCCATGGCGCCGTTACTTCCTGCTTCCGCTTAGGCTCAATATCTTCTGTCTAAATGACATCATCACAGCAGGAAAGGCCCAGGTGTTACTGATAGCATTAACGATGGCTGTGGTCTCGGTAATTACTTTGATCATTTGCACCTGTGCTTTTCCTACTGTGACATGTAAAAACATATTCTGCTAGAAGCTGCTGACTGCATAAAAACTAAAAAATTAAATAAGATATTGTTTTAGGGGGCGGCGTTTAGTTCACTTGGTGGAGCTGCCGCCCCATGTTGAGGCTGCAGTCCTCACTGCAGGAGGCCTCGGTTCGAATCCCGCATCGGGCGGCCCTTTCCTGCATGTCATTCCCCCTCTCTGCCTCCCCATTTCCTGTCTCTCTCTCTACTGTGCTATTGATTAAAGGCAATAAAAAGCCAAAAAAATATATACTTAAAAAAAAAAAAGATATTGTTGATGTACCATCCTCATATTGACCTGTTTAAACTAATACTGTATTTTTAGTTAGGCTTTAGCAAACAGATCAATGTGATTTTCAATTAGATTTTCTTAAACAAACCTAGACGTCTTGGTTAATCTTTTGATACTGCATGGATGCAAAAAATTGCAAAAAAAGGCAAACAAACTAAAAGGCATTTGGGTAAACAAGTTTATAGTCGCCCCTTCCTCTAAATGCTTTCTTTACTGTGTTGGTGGCAATGACGCAATAAGGTGAGGTCACCTGCTTTCCTGAACCTAACCTTTTAACCCCTGACATCATGTCGCTCGGAGCAGCATGTGGAGGCACTTCTTACGAGTGGCTCAGACGGATCTGGATTTGGCAGGCTAAAGGAAGAGTGGTATCCGAGCTGGGGTACTTTTGTACTTGCTGTATCATTAATGGGGCACCGATAAAGATACGCAGATCTCCTGGCACTTTGCTACAGATTAGGAGACAGGCTTCGAAAACTGATGCGTTTATCTTGTGTTTTCTATCTAGGCCACGTTTTGGTTCAATTCACATGTAGGCCTTGATGTTTTTTTTAACTCGATGGCTGAAAGTGATACAAGACAGAAACGACTTCAATGACAACAGTGATATACAGTAAGGTCTAAAAGTCTGAGTCCACTAACGTATCAGATTTCTTTGTTTGTTATTTTTATATGCCGACTCCGGCTGGTTTGAAAGATCCAACACAAACATACAATTCAGATGTCGAATCTCATGCACTCATATTTTACTGTGAAGTAATTTGCAGCATAAATCTTCTCGCATTAAAAATGTTCTCTTGAGCTGGTCAAGAGGGTTGACGGGGCAGTGCAATCCAAACGTAAATCAGCATAAGTGATCGGATAGATTTTTCTGTGTTAATGTAACGTAGCCTTGGCGTGCACAATAACTCAAACTAAGGGAGGGGGCAAGTGTGTCCGGCGTCCAGCCTTCTATTTGCCAAACCAATGTGGCTGGGTCATCAAATCGACAATGTGATTGACCCATCAATTGACCCCTGCTGACCTCTCAGGCCAATCAGGCTAATGGTGGCTAGTGATTTAGGCCTTAGCTCACTATCCTTTCACTTGCACCACTTATTTGTGTGCACAAACAAACACAAACTGACTCCCAGTCCTATCTCACACCATGGGTTTCTAACCCATTGCAGTTTTAACTGCCTGTATTGGCACGCCCTTCACCGGGTGACTCTTGTTAGCATTGACCTTTCTCTCCCCGCATGCTTGTTAAAATCAACGCTTCTTTGATCAGTTCACTTTATGATGTAATAACACAAAAGGACCGGGCGCCTAAACCAGTTTTGGAAACATGACCAACTAAAATTGCGACTCCTGTGAAAATATATTCATTTGTTCATATTAATCATAAAACTGCAGCATCACCATATTCAGTCCAAACTATGTTATGTGGATCGATATGTTTCTGCAAGCTGGATCTACACAAATCAATGATATAGTAAAATTCATGTGTGTGCGAGTGTGTGTATGTGAGTGTGTAGATTGGTTATGGCAGTGGGGACAGAGGGTGTATTGATCTGCTTCCAGTATGCGGTAACTATATCATGTTTCCACTTATTTGATGTAATGGTAGTGTATGGATCCCTAATTGACAGTGAGGTATACATCAGGAGCATGAGAAGAGGAAGGTGACAGCTCCAACACCGATGTCAGATAGGTGGCCTGTACCAAGATTATAAGTGCTCATTGTCACTTCTTAGCCATGCCATGTCAACCCCCTCTTCTCTCCTTCTCTCTGCTGCACTTGAGGATTGCATGTCAAAGGAACGACATCCGCAACACACGCAGGCAGAAGTGGTAGTCAAATGTAGTAACCAGCATGCCAGTTGCAAACCACAGAAAACAAAAAGGACTTACCCCCTCCATGGACATCTTCAGATCTGAATGATCTACACAGGTGCCATGTTTTTGTGTTTTTGACCAGAAGTGTAGACTTAGGGAGAGGGTGACAAGTTTGCAGCCTCTGGTTGGACCTCTGTCAAGCTGTGATCAAAGCTGATCACATCCAACCTACATGGGCAGAGCACCAAGCAGATATTAGTATAATTACAGTAACATCACAGGAAACGTGCACCACACATTGGGGTTTGAGATGAAGTTTTATTTGCACCATTTCATCTGCAAACCAAAAAACGCAGACACATACAGTAATGCAGTTAAACAGAGTGAGAAAGTCAAGTCCTGATGTCCTTGCTTCACAGTGGAGTGTCTGTGGTGTCTTGGTGGCAAACGATAACAATACACGCTACAGAAAGCAGCGGGTTTGCCTGACCTGAAATTACTTTAAATTACCACAGCTCAGTTCTGAAGAACAGCACAAGTTTAAGCCAAGAACAGTAAAAGACAAACCATAAAAGTAATGATAGAGTTGAAAGTTTGCTGAAAAACAAAATGCCATGTGCCTATACTTCACCTGTTTTTCATTGTAGGTTGAGCTAAGTTCATTTCACCGCCCCCACTTTCTTTACAACAATCTATTCTCTCTCTCTCTCTCTCTCCACAATATCAACTGAAATAAATTGCACATCTTTTCCAAACAGAGCAATTTTTCCACCATCTGTTCACCAACGTAAATCAGGGCTTGTTGATGTAAACCTCCTCCTTTTCTCAAACTCCCCCCAGTGAGAGCAGAAACAGGCCTAATCCCCCTCCCCAGTCTCTCCTGCCCTCTAAATCATCCCTGCATATTAATGGCTCCGTGCACCACCACCACATAGAGATGGGTTTATATGCAAAATATGCAAAACCTTGATCGGGCTGCAAGCACATGATGAAGAAGAAGACAAGGAACGTATACAGATTTTTAAACAGCTCTGTGCATTGGTAATCTGGAAGTATGGATGAGTTTTTTTTTTAAAAAGACAAAACATCCTGAGTTTGTGTTGAATCACAAGTGAAATTGTTTAATTTCAGAGACCTGACTTTCAGCATCATATCGTACCTCTAACAGCAGCCCCTTTCCATTCCTGGGTTCAAGCTTCACAACCTTCTCTCATCTGCCCATACAGATGTTTCCACATGAGTAAATAATCCAGCCTAGCCCCCTTATGCCAAGGATTAACACTAGCCAGGCCCAATCCAGCCACATGGGCCGGGAAAGGAAACACAGAGACAGCCCTAAATCAGAACTGTTGTCTTTTCTTTTTTTTTAATCCAATAATTTGCACTTTGTATGCAAATTACTCACTATGCCTATTATTACTGCAATGAAAATAATGGAAAACAGTAACACGATAATATTCTACACCTCAAGGATCTGTACTCCTGTCAAAGACATACAGAAACCATTTCTGACAGACGTGAATGTGCCTTTTCAACATGTTTGGCTGAAATGTTCAGAACCGTGGAGGTCGTGGAAAACAATCTGCAAAACTTTGTGATACAATGGTTTAAAGTAACATGTGGCCAGATGAATACTTGGGACCTTTGCTGGAACAGAAGTAGGTTTAATGACAACAGATGGCTGACAGGATTATGAAACACACATACACACACACAGTGCGCTTAACAGGACCACATGCGAAAGAGATGATGAATCTGTAAGAAAGAAAAAAAAACCTCAAGAGGACTGAAAGTGTCTGAACAGGCTTTGGGCTCGGGGCTATTTCCTTCATAATTCAACTTTATATAGCAAAGAAACTTGGAAGCCACCGTCTGACCCGACTGCTTGCATCATGTTTTATTTTAATTAGTTTAATTGGGTACTTAATTTGCTCTCTGAGGCTTGGCATCCTCTGCACACCTAACTGCCTTGGAAGTGGATCAGTGTTAGGCCCTTTTCTCATCTTTTAATTTTATTTATTTAACTTAATAAAAAAAAAGTTGTTCATTAATAACTTCCTCAACAGAAATACTCTCAGGAGTGAGCAACAAACTGGCAACAGCACAGACTGGATGCCTGAGGAACAAAAAGTGTGCAGAAGCTCCTATTGCTAAAGTGAAATTATAACAAATAAGAACATAAAAGTGGGTGCACGTACATTTTCATACATGTGGCTAAAGTTTTGCCTGACAGGCCTAATGAATCTTCCTGTGGGAGATCCATTGAGCCGCTTTATAACGCAGCGCAGCGCAAACACGGCTCTGATTAAACTTTCACTAATTAAAGCCTCCCTCATCTTATTAGCCCGAATAATTGATTTAATTTGTCTTAGCTCAACTATTGGCTGTGACCTCTACTTAGTTAATGAATTAATTGATTTAGCCCAAGTGTACTTGAAGGAGTCAGAGAGGATTTTGACATGTTGCCCCTTTAATCTTGCTTACTCGAGACACTCTTTGGGTCATGATGGCAACATATTGGCAAAGGTTTTGGGGGGGTGGGAAGTGAAGCTTTAGCTGTGGATTGCAACTGCCACTCCACAACTCTACAAATACAGAGTCTATTTGTCCCTCTGCACTTTGTCAGTGACTGAAGAAACAGCCTTGGCAGTGACATTTTAAAAGTACCATTCTTCAGTTACTTTGAAACTTGGAAAGAAACTTGATACCAAGTTGGTATCAGACTATACTAACTACTAATACTTTCCATGGCCAACTTCCACCTTCATGGGGATGAGGCAATACTGCAAAGGTCTTCATGTTTTGGAAGAGAAAAATATGAGTCAATAATAAAGCCATAATGCATGATTAGAACCAGTATATATCCTTTACAAGGGCACTTGGATGCCTAAATCACGAGCTTCCACTTTACCGACATCGTTTTTCTTAGTAATGGTACGAGACAGAGGAGCTTCCTCAGCTTGGATGCAGTTATTAACCAGATGTAGGGGAAAGGCGACATCTAAACTTGGCAACATATCGTGCCATTTGCAGCTGTTATGGCGCTGTATATGTCCATTTATCAAATAATGCAATAATGCAGGAGCTGGATTTTGTTCAAAGAGGCCTATGTAGGGAAGAAGAGAGATAGTCTGGTGCCATGCCCTTGAGTGTGCTGCTCCTCACTGGATGTTAAAGCACTGGTCGACTGCAGTGAAACCTGAATAAACAGCGCCCTCCAGTGGTGAAAAAATCAAATTGTTCTTTCCTATGTGGCTTTCCATGACCAAAATCAAACAATGATCGTCTCACCCAAAGGTTTTTTAAACTTGATAGTTTTCTAAAAACAAAAACACTAACGAATAAATGTGGCTATAGCCTATATTCCAATTAGACATTGTAAGATTAATAAAAGGCAAATCTGAAAAACTTATCCTATTGTATATAGGCCTGTGTTTCTGTGAGAAGATTAGATCTCCCATTATGAAACACCACTGGCATCGCAGCTAAACTCAAACTTTGTTCCATCTGATTTGTGAGCCTTGGAAATAGGTCAACCCATGTGACCTCTATGATTAAGACTAATTAAAAGGAAACAGCTGATCTGCATTGAATAACAGTCAGGGTAGAGGGAGAGTCCTAGTCAGCTTTGGCATGACTTTAAAGTTATGAATAGTTTGTAAAAAAAAGAAATAATAATAATTATATTCTAATTAAATCCCTCTTAAATGTATTGTACGAGTTAAATTTGAATGAGTGATGAAAGAAATCTAGTAATCAGGTCTCTCACTTTGACATCTTGTCCATTTTCCTTGATCTCCATGTACCCTCTGCTGATGTGCCAACATTATTTATACCTGAGAAAGGGATTTGCTTCTTCACTTCCTGACAAGCAAGGATAACCCTTGAGGCATTCTGTTTCCTAAATGACCACTATTAATCTTCAAACTAGAAAATGGTGCAACCTATTACAAGTACACCTCCCAAGGGAGTGAGATAGACAGGAAAGTTTCTCGCTATAAACTGAATCAACCCCACTGGGACAGGACGTACTGTATATAGGAACCTGTGCAGAAGCTCCTGGTTCCAAAAATCCAATTCAGAGCAACGATAGAGAAGCTCCTCAAGTTGAATGGAAGAGTCTGGAACACGTTTCTGACAAAATGGGTGTGATATCCCAGTGATTTACTGCACAAGGGAGTACATTGTTTAAGTTTAAAATCCAGTTCCAACAGTTTCTAACTTTGAGGTATTTCAAGTTGGTGTTTACTTTCCAGCACTAACTTTAGCCTCAAAATCCATTCTTTTAAAAAACTTACGTGGTCCACATGGCCAGGAAGAATTCATTTTAAAGTAGTAGGCCTATTGTTTGGTGCAGAGTAATAGCAATTATATTAATGGCTCTGTAGACTACTGGTTTTCAACCTTTCCAGAGCACTGGGCCCCCTGGGCCCTGCATATAGCCCCCCTTGCCCCCCACCACTATTCAGGCGTTAAGTGGGGTGGGCAAAAAAAAGTCCCAAACCAATGTGACAGAAATAGAAATAGCCTTTTTAATTGCATCATCACAAACAACACAGCAAATAGTGAGTCATCAAAGCCATCAAAATGCGGCTTCTTATCAAAATATGACCGATTTCCCATTAAAACATGGGATTGGGAAAAATGCCAATGAGCTGAGCTTCTGCAGTTTAGATATTATATTAAAGCAGAAGTAAGCGGAATATTTGTGTTAATATAAGTCTTAAATAGTTATATCTTCGGACGGCAATCACTTATAGTGTTTGGTCCGAAACACGGGTCTGTCAGTCACTCCGCTCCGCTGTAAGCCGAGGAGAAAACTTCTTGTATACTTCCTTGTATCCTACAACCTTTATCCAATGAGGAGAGAGAACGGCATGAAGGGCTGTGTGTGCAGCCAATGGATGCGCGTGAATGTGGTGACGTAGGGACGAGGACCAATAGATCCATGACAAGGGCGGGGGCTGCTAACTAACGAAGTTAGCCAAAACGACCGGATCGCTTACTTCTGCTTTAATGATGGCTTTGGTCACTACTTTAGTAAAATGATAAATGTCTGTAAAGGTCACTCAATAAAATTATATTTTATCGTTTTAAGTAGGCCTACTACTCCTCGCAGTAGCTAACCCACCACGAGGGATCCGACTACCCTGGTTGCGAAACGCTGCTGTATCTATGCTACCAGTAGATGGTGCTGTAGGTCGTAAAAACAAATGCGTCATTGTCTACACTTCCGGCCTCCATTCCACCACAACCTTCCAGCCAGGTGACACAAAACTACAAGAAACACTTATAAATTAATTTGCCCCGTGTTTCCTGTACACACAACAGCGAGATAACAACTAGCCACACCTACTAGCCCGCGCTAGCATAGCCGCGTTATGCTCCACAGCTGTGCTAGCTAAACGATAGCAACATTAGCCAAACATTCAAAATATCTGTAAGTTAGCCAGTATTATCAAGCCTTTTCAAACCAAACGCTAAAAAGAAACACATATACCATTATGCATCCATAAAGTTACTTACACGTCAAGGAGAAGAAAAGTCTGCTCCGAGTGAAGCTGGTGCAGCTGAAGAGTTCCTCCATCTCGGTGAAGCTAAACCAGTAACCTAGCCTAATTGCCTCCAACACGGTCGGACTGAGGGGGAAATTCAGCCTTGGACTTGGCTTGGACCGACCGCACTCAACACGACGGAACCGGTAAAGACACGAGAGGAGCCGGTAACAATCTTTAAAACTTTTTTTGTGTGTTTGTTTTACGTCCACCTGCCAACCAACAGGGATTCGCGCAGGTGTTGTGCCCGAGTCTGTCACCGTGTCAGGTTGTGTTCCCCTCCCATGATTCAACCTGCCCTCTGTAGGTGATTAGGGGTAGTGGAGCACATACTGATGGGCAAACAAACTTCATCCACACACCATGGCCAGTCCACCTGTTCGTTGGGTTTTATCTTTTTCCTTTACACCTTTTTTTTTTAATTATTATTATTATTCTAATGGTGGTTTCATTGGTGGAGGAAAACACTATCTAAGCTGTGTGTGGCCCCTGTCTTTATGAACGTGATGGCCTTCAAGTGGTATTCACAGGCACTAACATGCTTGTGCTGCTGGACCAGAAATCAAAACAACACAGAAACTAGGATTACAACACTCAAAGAGGGGGTGTGACTTGCTCAGAACAATATTTCCATAGGTGTATCTCGTTACATTGATAATAGTTGGTTTTGGCAGCAAGCCTAGTTATAATGTCAGTCTCATATACAAAACCTTAATTTGCATATTAATGTCAAGTCTAAGCCTAGTTATAATGTCAGTCTCATATGCAAAACCTTAATTTGCATATATCATTGGATGTAATAACACAGAGGTTTATTTTCTTAATATACAGGGGGGGTTGAGACTTCTCTTCAGTGATAATTAGTAACTGTAATGTTAATTATAGGCTTCCTACAACAAATGTCATGATCTGGTTTCTCCAGTGATGTTGAAAATAGAAAACATCAGTTTCTTACAAAGGCATGGCAAGGTTAGAGGTTTTGTGTTGTTGTGTTGAACAGTCTGGCACTCATACGGCAAAGTCAAGTTAATACAGAAGATTCAGAACTGCATGAGCGAGTGATGATGAAAGAGAGCGCTGAAAGCAGCTCTTCCCGTGAATTCAACACATGCACTGGCATGACCCTACAGCATTGAAGAAAATAAATCAGAAAAAGAGGCAATTTCGATAAAGAGCAAACACAATATTAATGTATAATAACACACTGAATGCCCGCCTTCTGGTGGACAATGCTTATCAGATTTGATGTCCACTGAGTTCACTTGCATTGCTGACATTTTGTTTTGAATGAAAATAGATTTTGTGAGCCAGAATTCAATATAAAGGCATCTCCTGCAACAGAAGTCATCCCAGGTCTGTATGGTACCTCCATTGAATGATACCAGGCAATTTCAAGACCATCAGAATCGACTGGTAAGTGTACTTTAGAGCGAACTTATGACACTTTTTCAGGGTATTGAGAGCTGTGAGTTGAGTTGTGGAGTGTGGACTAAACTACAACTCACTAAACACTAATAATGAAAAGCACTTTGAAGACAGTAACAGTGAGCGCTCTCTTGTGGACAATACAAAAATATAGCCATTTTAGTCTGCTGACTTCAGATTTTGGCTGCCACTCAAATTATTATGCTATGGATTTCATTACTAAACTCAATCATAATGTGAAAGCAAAGTACATGGATTAATATATTTAGCCCAGCTGACAGTTTTATGTATGTTTGATTAAATATTATAAGGTTTGTTTTTCTAATTTTGCATATTACACCTTTAAATTTGTAGCAAAGCGATCCAGCACACTATTAACAACTGTAATAAACGCCTTTTTTTTTTCTTCTTAAAAAAAAAAAGGCTAGTATTTATTATGATTTATGGCCACCTGCTGCCATCTGGCTTGCTGACAGATAGCTGAGATGTAATCATTCAGCCAAACCATTAATCTGCCCAATGAAGGTTACTTGATATACTGAGCAGGAGGCTAGAACACATTTATGTGCCCCCCCACACACACACACACACACTTCTGAGGACGTGCATGTGGACACACTGTGCAACCTTGCGAGGCTTACAGACGCATGAATACAAATACACACATGACCTTTGCAGCATCTTTGTACAAAACTGCTGCAAGTAACAGTGCAGACAGGTCACAAGTTGAAGGCTCTCCCTTACCTAGGCAGGTATAAATATAGACCTGTGTTTGTGGCAATTGCAGGAGGAAGTTACCCAACCCTCTTAAATATAGATGACATGCTGCAGGTTGGTCATGTTATGTTAGAAACCGATGAAAAGCAGTGAAATCCTGTTTTTCCAGTTAGCATTTTACTGTGAACAGAGAGGTTGTATCACATCAGTGATTCCTGTATGTTTCATGTGAACCGAGTTCTTCTCAGTAAGTTTTAGTGGGTGGGACCTCAGTGGGAAAATGTGACATCACTTATTTACATAAACTAAGACTGCACAATATGCAAAATACATCCTGTGATTATATGGGCAGATATTGCAGTTGCAGTAATGTGATTGTGATTGTTCAGTAAGACTCATGAACTCATGAACAGGAATATTTTTGCTTCATTTTTACTTCAAAAAATATAAAATTGATGATTCAGATTTTTGTTGGGTTTTCTACATGTCCCTTTATTTACGCCTTGCAATGATGGTTAGGTGGCCAGAGAGTCTCTGTAGCAACAAAACACTCATTGTGCAAACAATACACAATAATGTTTGAGACACATTTTACAGTACCTTTATCAAAATTGCAGCCATGCAGCACCTGCTGATATTGCAATTTTGATTACATTGTTATTAACTGCACAGCCCTTATATGCACAAGTCATGATTTGATTATGCTACACTGCAACCCTGCACTGTCATCCATGGAGACCTGGCATAAACCATAAGACAGACAAATAAACAGATGTGGCCCCTATACTAGTAGTCATTTTTAACAGTGATATACAGGTATTTAAAGTTTGAAAACCACATGATCAGGGATTCACAATCACAACAAGTAGGCTACAATAGTGTGATAAACATTGCCTCATATTTATAATTACATCAAAGCTATCACTAATATCTTTTTAATGCTCTCTCTCTTTCTATGCTAACATATGGCACATAGGTCGGACAGCATGTAATTGTGTAAGTGGCTGTGTCATTATCCTACATTCCTCTGACAATTTGTCAAACTGCGCAGGAAATCACTCATTTTGTTGTCCAATGCATTGCGCACACACATACAGTAGTGCTAGGCTACAGTGCAAGGAAAAACTACCTCGTAATGTTTGCTGACTGTGTGGTTATGAAAGGCACTGCTATGCAATTCTAGCGACTCAATAGAATTTATGCACTAAATGGAGTTTATTTTAAGCAGGAATCCGTAGCGAGCATCCTCTGCTGGAGTAGCACTTCCCCTTTAACGCGGCAGCTGTCGTCACTGCAGGGTGACTCGTATATTTTGCGACAGGACGTATCAGCACCGGCTCGGCCGTCGCTGGCTCGTCTCCGCTGGCATAAACCAGCTCATCGCGAGGGGGAGGAAAGAGAAAAAAATCAAAACAAGGAAAACAAAATCCCGTGTGTTTATGTTCCAGCCAAGTGTTTATAATGTGATACAATGCACCAGCCGTCTGAGCATCCAACACCAGTCGTCTTTTTTTATAGAGGAGGAAGGCGTCGTAGTGTTGCATGTAAGATCACCATTGGTTCTGCACGATCACTTGTTTCCTGATCTGAATGTGGACGATCAAGATCATGTTTTTGCGTTACAGGCTGTTTGCTAGCTATGATCAAGTCATATAAATATAAACAGTAGCTTTTATGCTTTGTATCTAGCCATAAACCCATCACTTGGAATGTGTCTGTTGTTTTCAACTGCTGAAGATAGAAGTATGCACAGGCCTGTGTTTCTTAGTCTTCTTAGGTTTGCATTGCTGTGATATGACAATATGTGATGGAAACCAGACAATAAGCATGTGATTTCTCCACAGAACCTTGTTGCCATTGAGGGAGGGAGAACCTTGCTTGACTGCACAAAACCAGCTGCCACATCTCATCCCTGTGCTCCTATGAGAGCCAGTCATAGCTGCACAACCAAATGAAGCTAACTGCCTCCCAGAAGCTGCTCTCACAGAGGACTCCACCGGCATCTGGGACTCCTGTGCACTGTGCTGGGCTCCAGTAGCCCACCCATGCCTGTGATCCCCATCCCACGGCGGGTGCGCAGCTTCCATGGCCCCCACACCACCTGCATGCACTCGGCCTGCGGGTCGACACACGCGTCCAAGCTAGTGCGCACCAAGTACAATAACTTTGACCTCTACCTGCGCTCGCGCTGCATGTACAGCTTCCTGCGGTTCCTCCTGTACTTCGGCTGCAGTTTGCTGACCTCTCTGCTCTGGGTGGCGCTCTCCGCTCTCTTCTTCCTGCAGTACGTCAGCGTGCGCGTGCTCCTGAGGCTGCAGTACAAGCTGTCCGTCATTCTGCTTTTGTTAGGGCACCGCCGCCTGGACTTTGGGGTGGTCAATGACCTGATCATCTACAGCATGCAAATCACCATGTTTCTGGTGGGGGGGCTCGGCTGGTGCTTTATGGTGTTTGTGGACATGTAGCCCGCCCATGTGTGTGCAACGCGGGAAATGTAGTGTACGATTGTGGATGCTTCACACTGTAACTTCAGCGTCGTGTGGTTCAATGGGGACACCTTTATCATGTCCTGTACGACTGCTCTGTATCACCCAGCTATAGTCAAACTGACCCCTTTGACATCAACTCATAAAAAACCTTATTGGTTTAGTGTCAGAAATGATAGAATCCAATAAGAATCCGATGTATGACATTTCTATTGTACTACATTTCTACTGTATTTTCATGCCATTTGTAAACAGTTTTCAGGGCATGTTGACAAGAAAATCATTTTGTTTACTATAACAAAAAGTGTGAATGTCAGAATCAATATTGCACGAGAAAAAGCGACTGAACATGATTGATGTGCATCATGGCTGTGTGATGCAAGGCAGTCATGTGCCAAAACAAAACAACACTAGGTCAGGCCCCCTAAGAGCAAAAGTCTGCAATGACTCCTAGGTGGATGTTATGTTATGATGATGTTGTGCGTAGACACAGTATCATGTAAATATGACCAAAACAAGTGAAGTCGTCATCAGCGGTGTGTATAAACGTTGTTTTGTGGAATGTGTGTGGCAGATCGGGGTGGGGAAAGGGAAGTGTACAAGTGACAAAACATCAACTTTTTTTGTAAAGTTATTTAATAAATTTTCTGTTGATGAGATTGTTTCTTGTGCTTTTGAACTGCACGGTCAAGTTGAATGTGTTTACTGTGTTGTCTAACACCCATGATGGCATGCCTCGAGCTGTGTCATAAGAGTGTGTGACAGTTCAAATTGAGAACGGCTTTGGGTCAAGTGTTCCATCAGTCGCTCTTCACATGGTTTCAGAGCTGATCTGACAGACTTCTCTGTTTAGCTTCCCCCGGCACACAAACACCGACCACATCTAGATCCCACTGTTTCTGCCAAGCATAACAATGGACATGGCTGTGTCCCAATCACCTTATATAGCCTCATTTTCACATAGCGTAACAGTATGCTTACATGAACTAATGAGGACACAACAGGTTGGAGCAGTTTAATACTTAATCTGGTATAAATATATAAAATGTCTGAAGTGATCTTGTGCGCTGTGTGTGAGCATGAGCTTATATTTCAATGTTTGTCTTTCACCAGCAAAGGAATGCAAAGTAAAAGACTGGAAACTACCAGAAGGCCATCTTTAGATATGAACTTTCGACACAGTGGCTGGTGGCCTGACTGAGACATGCTTGAGACTGGTATGGCCTCAGGCTGTAAATGGATAATCAGGGAGCAACAATAAGCTTTTGTTCTGAGGATCAACACATCATATGCCTCGTACTCTGAGCCCAGGCTGATCTGACAGCCCAGTTACGCCAGAGGAGAACTAGAGAACATGAGTTGTCTTGTGGTGTTTGGCATAGAGCTGTACTGTAGGTGAGCTACGTGATTAAGTCATTGCCTACTCATTCTCATTTCTCTTTTTTTTTTTTTTTTTTTTACTTCAGAAACTGAAGTTGTTTGCTTAGTCTGAATGACTTGCAAGATTTCTATTCTTCTTTTTTTGTCCCGATCATTCATCAACATTGTCACTTCTTCTGTACATGGTGACCTTACTGTAAGTTGTGTCAAAAGTGACACTAAAACAACTAAAGGATATACAGCGATACTAATCAGTGCATTAAATTCAAGTATGTACTACATGCCAGACCGCTGAGAATGAGGTTTGGTCTACTCCATCATACTAGATGACAGTGTATAGAATTTAACAAGATCAAATATCATTTTATTAGGCTACAGTTACAGCTTGGTTTAGTCCACCATTGAGCCGCAGTGAAAAAATCTTTAATTTCGTAACAAACATAAATGAGGGTCTATCTGCACTATTGGCATGTGTGTAAGTACAATAAGATCATTATCAGCTCACTTTTGAATACCGCAGACACATGATAGTCCCTACAGGAGTATTACAGTGCTACCATACACTTTTTTAAAATAGCAGGCACAATAAGAATACTGTATGCCATTAAACCGTCAGCCCAATGAAAGCCCATATAGACATATCACAGGACTCCAGTTAAGTCTTTTCATGGTACAAGTAAGGATTGATTCCTAAATGAAAACTGTGGCATATACAGTACATTATATTTTCACATGCTGAGAAGACAGAAGGAACAGTAAGTAAGGAGGGAAGAGATAAACAGCCATGTCAGATGTTAGAATAATAAACAGTAGGCCTATAGAGCAAATGTACAGGATGTATGGATAGTTGGTAAGTTCTCGGTGACAAAAACACTAAAAATAATACAGTATTTGCAGTATGACTTTAACCACATCCACTTTGTTGCTAGTCGCTTGTCCGAACTAAGATTTGACTTGTAAAACAGATAATTAGATAATTATGTGTGATGGACAGCTTACAAAAGCAATTCACTGGCTCATTAATGCTGGGAGGTTGAATTTGAGGAGTCACAGATGATTAAGGAGTTAGGTTTGGAAAGGGTAGCCTACACTGTTTCTTCTCCATGTCAGTTCTCTCGCATTTTGCTTTTTACTTTTTAAACATTAAGTGTTTTTCTTTTTCTTTTAATTCTTTGGGCCTGTAACGGATAGGCTAATTAAGCGAAAAATCTGAGAAAGCAAGACATACTTTTACCACTTTGCTTGAACAACTCACTTTGACAGGATTAACTTTGTTTTAAAGGTAAAAAGTGATAGAGACCTTTAATTAAAACTTCACACAGCAGTGTATTTTCTTTAAAATCAGGCAAAACTTAAACCATTACGCATTATCAGGTTTAATCATAAGGTAAAGGTAAGGCAGAGGAAAAAACTATTTTCGCCCCTCTGGCCATTAGACTGTAGGCCTGCTGTTCAACACCTCTCAGTTTGACAATAGGAAACAGACACTTGAGTATAGTGCAAATCCATCCAGCACTGTAATGTCACTTTGTTTCCTACAGGTAACACTTTTTTCAATATACATTAATGCACTTTAATCAATTTTTAGTCAGTTTATTTTATGGATGGTTGTTGGGTGTTGTTTTTTGTTTGTTTGATTTTTTTTTATGTTGCACCTGGATGTATAAATTTTAGGATCTATCTATCTATCTATCTATCTATCTATCTATCTATCTATCTATCTATCATATTGCGTGACGTTTTATGGAGTGAGTTTGCAGAAAAATCTGAAGTTTGCAAGCCCTGCAGTGATATTGCATGTCTGCAGTATAAAGTAAAAGTTGACTTGAGGTCACGCCGCCAGCAGTTGGCGCTTATAATTTAGCAGAACAGCACACATGCGCATCATGTAGCCTGAGCTGTCATCACATAAGGACACGTGAGGTAACCACACATGTACATTTTCTTTAGTGGTGGAGGGGGGGCGCACGGCGAGACGCGCATGTCCGTTTTTTTTGTTGCACCAACAACAAAAAATCAGCTCCAACGTGCACACATCGGAGTCGTACGCCGTGCACAGTTGGTTGCAGGGGGTTAATTCGTCCGCCGGGTTGAGTTCTTATGGCTGCCCGCACAGGAGTAGCTCTATACCTTTAAGCCCGCAGAGTGCACCGAGTTCATGTGTCCGTAAAGGCGCACGGTGTGACCACACACTGTTGACAGTCCATTTGCCGCGGAGACTAACAGTAGGACAGTGCACCTACAGTAACCTGCCGGGTCCCCCTGCGAAATGTCTGTGTCTTTAAAAAGAAGTCTATACCGAACAGTGCATGATGTCAGGCTGCCTTGCAGTCCGTATACTGTTCATGTGAGCGGCGTTCACTTCCTGTAAAGGGACAGAAGCGGGCAGAGAGAGAAAGAGAGAGTGGGATAGAGAGAGAGAGAGAGAGAGAGATGGGGGACGAGCGACCAAGATAGGACTGGAGTGGTAGAGAGAAGCCAACGGACGGAGAGAGAAAGAGAGAGAGAGGGAAAGAGAGAAGGGGAGAAGCCGGGGCCTGCTTTTCTTTCTTTTTTCTTTTTTTCCTCTTTTATTTTTTTATAGGCTATTTCCAAAACACCCCGCAAAACTTTATAGGTGATCCGAAGACAGAGAAGCCTGCCACATCTGCGCCAGCTGACAAGCCGCAGTTTATGGATTAGCGACATATCGGGTAAATATACGTATCCCCCCCCCCCCACCCTCACCCCCTTCTCTCTGTCTCCCCACCTCCTCCAACAACACCAGCACCACCACCTCCACCTCCACCCCCCCTCCTCCTCCACCTCCTCTGTCTTGGCTTGATGTTTGCAGTGTCTGATTTGTATGACGCATAGGTTTTTCACCATGCATTACTCCCCTCCTCTGCTTCTCCCTCTTTAAAGGCACACTATGCAGCCGCACTAATGCTGACAACACACCAGCGGACTTTATTCTCCTCAACTAACAGCTCCACCGTACACTCTTAAAACTTTCATGAAGTAATATCGCGAAATGTGCGTTTTTTTTCTTCTCTTTCCTCCAACGCGGAGCATGACCAAATCCCGCAGAGCACGCCACTGAAAGAATTCAATCAGACATAAGATATTTGTAGTTTTTTTTTCTTTTTTTTCTTTAAACCCTCCCCCGAAACAAAAAAAATCTAGTTCTACAGTAACGTTAGGCAGCACTTAAGAAGAAAAAAACCCCACAGGAAATAGTATTGTCATGAGTTTCAACTGTAGCCATGAGTGGAGAAAGTGGCATGATATTATCGGTCTTGCGTCACGATGAAGTCAAAACAAAAAATCTCCACCCATAATGCATCCATTGTATTGCTATATGTTGCACGATTGCCACGAGGGGTAGTTGAAGAGGCTGCTGGGGGATTGTTTTTTGTGGTAGTCTTATATGATCTAATGTGCATTGATATTGTCAGCACTGTTGCATCTTGTCTGTGTGTGTCTGTGTGTTTTAAAATCTCATGAGATGTAGCACTAAGCTGTCTGAAACATATATAATCATCTTTGTTCTGTGAGGATTGTAATCTAAAATGCACCAGTGACTGTTTCTGAAATTCAATATGTGGATTTTTTTTTGTTAGTGATTGCAAAATTAAGATTAATATTTGAAAAAAGTTGAAAAACAAGTTTCCTTCACACCCTTTACACTTGGCTGCTGTTGTATCAGTTGAAGCAGTGTTTACCTTGCCTGAACCCGGCAGGAGCACATCTGACTATACATACAGTAACTCACACACACACACACACACACACCCTCCAACCCCTCCCCTCTCCTTCTCCTTCACTTGTGTGTACATGGGTGCATTATGTGGCTGGCCCACATGTAGCATGTGGCAATTTTCTTCATTTCCTGTCACTCCTTCCCTCTCGCATACACACACACACACACACACACACTCTCTCTCTCTCTCTTTCTGTCTTTCTCTGTCACCCTGCCCTCGTTTTCATTGTCTTTCTGTGCTCCACGGTCGAGCGTCACACGTTTGATCTCAAAATGACTGTGAACGAGAAAGCAAAAAAAAAAAGTTGCAGGTTCGTTATGGGCTGCGTCTTATCTGCATTGTGTGGTAACAGACCCAGACCAAGAGTGTAACTTTCAACAGTGTGACAAGTTACCCTGGTCTGGTCTCCCCTGACAGGTGTCACTCCACCTTAAAGCCTGTTTTATAGACTCATATGCATCATTTAAGTAGTGTGGTGTGAAGTTCACAGCTTGTTTCAAAACATGTTCCTCACAATTTTACCGTAATGAATTCCACTTCAGGGTGTTTGAGTGTTTTAGAGCCCATCTGTTTCTGCTCCTCTTTCATTGAAATATCATGAGTGATAATTAGGGGGTGTTATCAGTATGTCTCCATAGGTGCACTTACCTTATGCAACGCCAAGACAGCATGACATTTTATGATCAGCCTCCTCCCAATACTGGGAAATCATTTCAGGGTAATGTGTGTTTGTGCTGCCAAGTTTCTATCTACAGTGTTAAACACAACATACATGGAAAATGTGGAGCTTTTATTTTTTTGTCTTTCTAAACGGAGGCCTTCCAACACCACTCGTCTTTGACTTGGACGTCTGCCAAAGGGTTGTGATGGCTCTCAACAGCTGTATTTGTCTGTGTGTGTGCGTCTGTGCGTGTTTTTTGCGAGTGTGTTAGCATATGTGTGCGTATTCTTGCGCGTTGAGTGTGCGACTGTGTAAGCATGTGTGTGCGTGCGTGCTCTCGCTGTGTGTCCTGGGATGCCCTTCCTTCCATAGGCCTCACACTATACAGCATTCCACAAGGGGGCCCGGGGGCTGTCTGTGAGCGGGGAGTGTCAAGGAGAGAGAACGGCAAACGCTGTTTGAAATATAGCTGATGCAGATCCTGACAGAAAAGGGTGAAGAGTAGAACTGTGAGACTTGTGCCTCAATGAAGGTCTTGTCTCATCTGCTGCTTGACCCAAAAATGAACAGGAGCCGAGGTTGCCTCAACACAGGGACACACTGCAAAGTAAACTGATCATTGTGGCCCAAAGAACTCACAATAACAACATTATCACGATCATTTGGACAAAAACAAACAGTTATAATAATAATGCTGCCAACCAGCCCCATCTTTAACGTTGTTTATCCTGTGTTTCGTTGCTTTTTTTGGCAAATAAATACCAGCACACGGAGGTTGAAAGAGTCTGAAGAAATAATTGATAATCAAAAGTTCCACAAGGCTTAAAATCTATCATCATAGTACGGTTGTACATGCTTATCATGCGATATCTGTATCCTTTTTTGTAAATATCACGGTTATCGTCATTATGGATATACTGTATATATCGACACACCCCTAGTCATATTACAACAGGTGTGAAATTTCTTTCCAGCTTTTGATAAGGCAGTATTTATCATCAGAGGTACATCAGCATCAGCAGTTGGAGGAAAAGAAAAAAAAAACGCCTCAAGGTGATTTCCACTGTCTTTTTTCTTTATTTGAGGACAAGCATCAGTCTTAATCCTAACTGTATTTCACCATGACAGACTCGGGGGAAGGTTAAAACGGCATGCTACTGATATTAAAAATCATCTCACCCGAAGATTCCTTTTTTATTTTGTACTCCCCTGCTTCATTAAAACACATCTATTGATCCTAAAAACGACATTTAAAACCGGGAGAATGCATTTGTCCCTAGTGCAGCTTCATTTGCTGTTTGTGTGTGGTTGTGTGTGTGTGTGCGTGCCCTCATGCTGCTTGGTGCACTTTTCTCTGTATGCGTGTATACTTGTGTGGGGAGTGTGTTTATGTGTGTATGATTTTCCTTTCCTGAGACAGTGGATGAGTCATTGCTGATGGTATGCGATACAGGGCACCAGTCATACATCATGCTCTCATGCATTGGTCTTGTATTTTCTACGTAGCGCTGAGCCAGTTCTAGTTAAACCCTGATGGATTAAAAAAAAAACATGCTGCCACTGGTGTGTTCAGGCTTGTTGGTTGCTGTTCATGGAACTGACGCTGAAACAGTTAAGGATTACTGTAAAGAAACGTCTCTCTGCTGAATGTTAACCCAGAGAGATCTGGCACAGATACCGAGAAAGAAATCACACAGCATCCCCAGGTGTTAAAACATTTCAGCATTATATTTTCATTGACGCTTGTTCAAATTTTCTGGACAAATTGGTTGGTGCTCCAGCAAACAATAATTGACTGTGTAGGTGTTCAAACTGTTTTTTTTCTTCCTTTAAGTGGTAACAATTAAAATCTGTCTGCAAATTACAACTTAACTATCTCCAGGTCTATATTAGATTGCTTGTCTTTGGCCAACATTGCCGTGTTTAATTCCACCCCAATGCCGGGGGACTGATAGAAAAGTTAAGATAGCTTAATTGTCTTTTTGTGGCGGAAAAGCCCAAACTTTTATAAGTCTGTCAATACAAGAGTCGCACGCCAGCCAAACAGTTTAAAAGACACAAAACATCACTCAGTTACAAGCCGAGGAAGAATCTCCTCTCAGCTCCATGTACGGGTTTTTATAGGGTTATAAATTCTCAACTCGTGAAACGCTGATGAATAGTCAACAACATTGGACGCCCGTTGACCTTGCCATGTCCACATATTTCCTCATCAAAGCCAAAATTAAGTTGGGAGTCACATCAAATCAGATAGACTGCCAAATGAGTGAATTTGGAAGCACTGCTGAATGATAAATTTACTTAGATAAACTAAATTACATCCAACTGGCCAACGCTCCACTGGGTTGTCTGCTAACTAATGTACAGTAGTTTACCTGGTAGCCTGGCATTTCCCATAATACAACTATTTGGTATGTGTTTGGCCTAAATTCAAGATGATTGTTCATGTTCCTCTCTCTGTCGTGGCATAAAGCTACATGAGTGAGCAGATTTAAGGCGTAAAAAGGTGATTGCCAAAGCCACAAAACAGGGTTGGGCAGTTCCTCAATTTTGCTACACATTTAATATACAATGTGGCACAATTTCTTTCTTGGAATTCACCGCTAGCTTTCGTCAGTACCTCCTACTTCGGGTTTCATTCGAGGAAAACGGATTGGAGGATGAGATAGTGCATATTGTAGCCTATGTGTGGAAGTATGTGTTTACTTTTGCAAAAAAAAAAAGAAAAAAAAGAAAAGAAACAATTTCTTAGTCCCTCAGTGGTTTTGAAGTACACAGAAAGACAGATGATGTAGCAGTGGGTCTGAGTCGCTGATACCGTGAAGTACAGTTGATGCACAAACGCACACACATGCACGGACCAAATACAGCAAATAATGAGGGAGCAAATGAGAGAGGGAGAGGATCAGCAAAAGCCATTAGGAATCTTGAAATGTAACTGATTTGGACTGCTTTGGCTCGCTACGTGCTTTTCAGGAAGCCTTCCAAGAATTTAGACAATGAACAGTAAACATGGCATGTTCCTCAGAACAATTCCACATTAGATCTCAGAGATCACGTGTCCCTTTTTTTCTCAGAATTGACTGCCCCCACAGCACAGTACATTGCAGATAACCGTAGCAGCTACATTTCATGTTCCCAGTGTATGCACTGTACTTACACTTGACAAGGAGCTCTCACAAACTGACAAATGTGCAGAATCTCACTCTCTCTCACTCTCACTCTTTCTCTCTCTCTCCCTCTCTGTCTCACTCTCTCGCTCTGTCTCAGAGATTTCTGGTAAGTGACATGTTTGGCCGTTGGCATAATGCCTAGCAAGATCACATGGCATGAATGTTGTGCCTGTGTGTGTGCGTGCATGTGTGAGTGTGTGATTGTACATGTCTGTGCATTTGTGCCTGGGTAGAGAGAGAAAAAAAAGAAAGAAAAAGAAAGGGGGGAGCATGTGCACATTTGATTGTTCCAAGTATTTTCAGCCTGAATAGGAGCACGTAGCCATAGCAGAGAATTACAGACTGCTGAGAAGTATGACGGGGATGTGTTTCTGATATAGTCATGAGATCGCATTCTCAAACAGGATGGAAAATTAGATTTTGCACTTAATGATACTACATAGTCAAAGCTGTTTTGCTTCATTTGACGGCATTTGTGCCATCAGCATATTAAAAATTCATGAAGGTTATGTGGCCTTATGGAGAGCTCTTTTCACTTGTTAATGTAACATGCATGACCAGCAAGTCAGAAAAGCTGAAAATATCTCAAAGTTGTTCATACTCGTATAATCATTCTCAGTATTATCTGGCACTTGATTTCCAGTTCTGGGAACCTTGTTTGAACTCCCCCTGTATATTTAATCCACAGTATGTCAGGGCTTATAATCATAAGGTCACAGGCATGCACCTAAATATCTCTTGCTTAAATCAACTTTGTAAGCCCCCATGTCTTTGCAGAGAGCTTCATTGTAAGTGAAGACAGTAGCCTGAATAGGTTTAGAACAATTTTCCCAGATTTAGATTTTGAGGGGGACATTAGACTTACTGTGAAAGTCAAACCTATAATTCGGGGAGGGGGGGATGACGCACACAGACACGCACAAACATACAGACACTTACACACACAAACACATAAATAAACCCCGCAGAATCATGCAGATACGCACACACACAGACACACACACACAGGGAGAGAGAGAGCACTGTGGATGGCATTTATCCTTGCAGCCCACCTCAATTTTCCATGCTCTTTTGCCGTGTGCTGTACATAATTAAATTGCTCCAAACTTCAAGCCTCTCTCAAGACTCCTGCCAGTAAACAAAGCTTGCTAATTACTACAGAGGGTAATAAGTTGGGGGGGGGGGGGGGGGGGGCAATAGGCTGACCCCTTCTCTGTGGCAATGACTTGTCCTGTATGTGCTCCTCATGTCCTCACAGCCTGGCAGAATGCTGGTAGGGGCCAGTGGAAAAAGACAGGAATCTGAGGCGGGTCGTTTTCACTACATAAGCCCCCCCCCCCTCCTCTACCCCATCCCATCCCTCCTCACTCCCATTTCTGCAGCTAACATGCGTTAGCAATTACTGCTAAATCATAGCATTAGCTACCTGATGCTTTCATTAGGACTGTTGGAGCAGATTTAAACACACTTGGACGAAACATTTACTGGTTTCTAATATATTTTATTACAAAAAAAGAATTTGATTAATTAATTTAATTAATTAGGTTCCTTTAATAGAATTTTGTTCCATGTTTATTCTGACTGCGACAACTGTTTTTTTTTTTTTTTTAAGTCTTGGGGAATCATTCACTGTCTTACTGAGAGATAGATAAAAATGTCAACACCGCTCTCATACCTCTCCGGTCATTATAAAGATAGAGCTATCAGCGAGTAAGCGTAGCTTAGCAAAAATACAGGAAACAGGGGGGAAACTAGCATAGCTCTTTTTGGAAATCCAGTTGAATTACCACTCTTATATCTCATATCACTGTTGCAGTTTTGCTTGGTTTAGCATAAAGACAGGAAACAGAGGGAAATAACTAGCATAGCCATGTTCAAAGGTTAAAAAAAACACCCATAGCTCAGAAATTAACACGTTAAATCTTGCTTCATTGCTTCATACAATGCTAAATGTCTGGCAACTTCATGTTAGAACTAGGAAATCACCTCACCCACATAAACCCGATAAAACTGCTAGGACTTGACAATTATTACACTGTTTTTTTGCATGGATTAATCAAATGGGATATTATGCTTTAATGAGTGAGCTCACAGGTGGATTTTTTTCAACCCTTCAACAGAAACAAGTTCGCTGTTCCCCCGTGTTTCTCAACTCAGCTAATTATCAGCATGCAAATCAGAATCAGAATGCAAAAAAAAAAAAACTTTTCTAAAATGTCAAATAATTTTTTGCTTAATTGCCTATAATAATGTTTATTCATAGAGGACACTTCTAAACCCATGTTACAACATATAACCCTGTTATCAATTCCAAATAACCCAACAGACACTGAATAAAAACTAGTAAAAAAAAAAGTGATCAGTGTTATTCGATCCAAAAAAAGAACAATAACTAACTCTAGTATCTTTGCACAGTATCACTCCTTTCTTGTACCTCTGCACGTGTTCATTTTGTAGAACTCCCACATCTCTTAGCAATCATAATTTACTCATCCTCAACTGACCCACCCACAAGCTATACATATGAATACCCATGAAAACACAGTGGAATTTCTCTGCCGTGTGAGGCTGCTGTCTGTTTCCATGTTGTTTTCTTCACTTCTGACTTGCGATGGAGATAAACAAGGTTCGTTTACGTAGGCCAAGGGGTTGGGGAAGGTGAGGGGGGTGGGGGTTCAGTATTTTACCAGTGTGATGAGGTTATCCAAGGTGACATGTTATTTGAGCACATGTGTGCTGGCTTAGTCTGTTGCTGACTAGGAGATTCATAGGTCACAGCGTAGTGTGTGTGTGTGTGTGGGTGGGTGGGGGTCTGTTGGAAGGGGGGCGGGGGGTATATGCACTCAAAATAAATGTGTATGTAATGCTGTGCGCCTGAACAAACCATCTTTTATGATACATTTTTACAACACAAGACAACATTGTGATTTTTATCATGGGTAATCTCTGCCGCATGTCATGAGACGTTCTTTTGATTCACCTACCCTGATCATGATATCAAATAGAGTTTGGCTCCACTGCTTTTTTTATTTTTCATTTCAGAGAGTGAATTAAAGCATTCTGTCTGCTCTAATTGAAAAATGTACATGGGCCACTCAGTCGATGTGGGCACTGCGCTCTCTGTATGTCTTTGTCTGTGCGGGTGTGTGTGTGTGTGTGTGTGTGTGTGTTTGTGTATGCCTGTCTGTAGACAGTGGGGCACTGATGCTGAAAGATGTGTCCTCATTTTTGCATTGCACTGGGCTCCTCTGGCAGCCATGTTGGGCTGCTCTGATGTCACGCGTGTGTCACTGTAGAACATTCAGCTCAGAAACGACAGTGCGGGGTGATCAAAATGGCATGTTTATTCTCTCCATAACCCCCCCACCCCTCTCTCTTTCTCTCTCTCTCTGTCTCTCTCTTTACTTCTTTGTCACTCTCTTCCTGCCACTCACCCTTTCACCCACTGCTGGCGTTAGGGTTAGATGCACTGGAAACTTTAGCATACATATTCACGTTGCTGTTTTTTTCCTCTCCTGTCATTATGCTACTCCTGTTAAAATCCAAAAAATTATGCAGAGAAATGCCTCATAAAGGAAAAACAACTTTTTTTTCGTTACTGTGGAGGCATTGAAAGCTGCTTTCACACTTAAAGGTGTGACAATGCTATCAGAGCACAACCTCATTTTATGTGTTTTTTTTTATATTCCTCTCACTTTGCATGCTCCTGTTTGATTGACACAGTTACTGCAGCTGTTAATCACAATTTTTTAATTGTTCCTGGCTTGTAAATCCACTGTCACAACAAGTCACATGCTTCCTAAACGTGAATAGCCTACCTACAGTCCCGTACCTTCTCAGTGTAATTGCTTTATTGCATCATGTCTTTCCAGCAGGAGTAAAAAAAGACAACAACCTATAGACCTGTTATAACACAGCAAAAGGAAAAATATGTTTGACCCATTTAGATTATTTCATATTTGAAGTCCTGGAATGGTCCATAAAGTTAAATAAGGGCAATGAGAGAAGGTAAATGACCCCGCACTTGTTGTTTCTCCATGGAGGGTTTTGAAGCATATATCAGGAAAGGCTTGTACTTGCAAAACCCTTTTGTCTGTCGGATGGAGCTAAGCCCCAGCAGCTACAGCGATAAAAATTTAAGCACCTTATAACAGTGTTGGCTATAATTCTCCACCATTTTACTAGCTATTCTTTCAAAGGAACATCTCCATGTTACAGTTAATTTATTTTCAGATAACCTAGGCTAAGTCTTGTTAGTTAAGAGGCCTTGCATGGATGAGGCTGTGAAATTAATAAGTTTAACAACATTATTTTTTGCTGTTTTTAGATATATATATATATATATATAACTTTGAGTAGCTTTAACAGACAGTGACTAAAACCACATTTCAAACAAACACATTTTCTTCTGTTAACGGCTTAAAACTCCCTCCAGCAAAAAAAAGAAATCAAGCTGTTTGAGGTTTAAATGTCCGGGAACTCCCCACCACTCAGAACTGATATAAGCTCCATGGATGAGTCTAAAATGGCAAATCCAGCTGGCTTTGACTAGTAGATAGCGTTTATTGTTTTTACCCAGCTGACTAAGAATCTTAATACACAGAGATCACAGTGTTGATACAAAGACCAATCATATACTACGCCGACCACATGGCGAGAGAAAAGGCAGGAACAGGTAGAGGCGAGAGAGCTGAGTTGAAGACGAGTCTTAGGTGTGGTGAACAGTTTCTAAGTTAGCTCCTTTCCGAAGTTAAACAATGTGGAGTTTGCCTTCTAAATTTTTTTTTTACCTCAAACTCCACAGTGTTTCATGCAAACAAAGGACGTGCAGAAGAAGTTAGCAAACGTGGATGTTAACAATTTGAAATACTTTCAGAGTTGCTTCGAGGGAATGCACTCAGTGGGTTTATTAGTCCTCAAGTATACACACACAGTGTTGTGGTGAGTGGTTGTGGTTGAGGTAACACTGAACGAAAACATAAGCTTTCTGTTTCTTCACGAGAAAAGTTCCACAGGGCACCTTTACTGTAAGTAGGTCAGGGACAATAGGACTTTTTGAGTTAGTGATAGATCGGGACAAAGTCATCAAACATTTATGATTATTGTTTACATAAGGAGACGGTCCATTCAGCAGATCATCATGAAGTCTATGTAGATGATAAAGCCAACTAATAAAGACCTGCATCTCTAACTGAACACTCAAACAGCTTGATATGTCTATGCTGGTAGTAGTAGAAGTGTGTATGCATGTGTTAGTGTGTGTGTGTGTGTGTGTGTGCAGGATCACCACTGATAAGCTCTCATTTCATGCCGTTTCATCCTATTCCTTCCATCTTCCACTGTGTCATGCACTGTGAAAATCAAATCACGTTTGGAACAAATGCACAAAAAAACGGACGTCACCACTGATCCGCGCTGAAACACTCGCAAACATACAGACCTCCTGTGAAATCTAACCTAATTGTCGTCCTCGTGTGACAGACAGTGACACTCAGCAGACCATCTCATGGCCCCTCTTGTCCCCAGAACAAGGTCACGTTTAAACAGGACATCGATGAAGTTTTTTTTTCGGTCCAGGCTCTCGTGTATCAAAGTTGCGAGCAACTTGTACAAATCTGCCCGTGTGTGTGTTTTCTTTTTCTTTTTTTTTTAGCATACCTGAGTGTCAGGTGTCTTGCGGCCAGGAGTGCTAGCTCAGCAGTGGGACACCTGCTTTGTAATTGTACTTGCAAGAATAAATTATCAGGCTGCTTTTAAGGCAGGCTTCACCTACAGCCAATTAGCTCCTTCTTAAACCGGTACGTGCACACTGCCAATGCACAATCACAGTTTTGGGAATGAGGGGAGGGTTTAGTTCAAGACGCCACAGAAGCTTCTCTCGAGAATAAACCGGTGTCCTTGTCAAAGCAGAGTCACAAGACAGGAGAACAACACCCCTACTGTGATGCCAAGGGCAGATAATGTTTTTTCTTTTATCCGAGTTTCACTTTGTTTGATATAGACAGTTATACGTTCGCTATGAAGTCTAACGATTTGATAAAGAAGTTGCCAGTTTCAGCCTTGCACTAAGAAAAAAAAGCACAAACCTTCCCCGCTTTTTCCGAGACAATAACATTCATACGCTCCCGAATGGTGCAATTAAACCAATTAAAGGTGCTATGCGTAGCATTATTGACACTGGTTTGCTCTCTATTGAGCATTTCTTCTCCAGTAATGTCATGGTGGGCTTTGAAAAGACCAAAAAGGCAAAAGATCTGCTTGAGCCCATCAAAACTGATCCTTTGCTGGCAGATCAGTGCACGTCGGCATGAAATTAGGCCCCTTAGGCTTAATGGAAAAATGTACAGCTATGTGTTATATTTTTGAGACACAGACACCAGTCACATGGCAGCTGTGTTGAGGATTTATTGGTTCACAACTGTCCCAAAAGAAAGAAATATCACATGGCAGTCATGGTGCGGTATATCGTATCCTTCTGTACACACACACACAAGTGTTGTTGCTGTCAAATGCATTTTTAGCCACATTAGTTCCACTAATGCCTCCTGAATCATTTTGTGTGTTTTATGGTTTCTCTCTTCCCTCCTTTTCTTCCTGTGCCGCTTACGTCGCTTCCTTATAAGCTGGAAATCTGGGGGACTTTTTGGTCTTGTGTCAGTGTTTGTTCAAAATATCTCAGTCTTGCGTGAGTGCTGGGCTCTGAGCTTCCTTGCCACTCTAACGTCACACTTATGTGTTGCTATAAACTGGAACGACCTGCAGGCTCCCGTGGTTCTGCAATATGAGCTCAGTATTACTAAAAAAAAAAGAAAAAAAATCTGACTGTCTTTGTCCTTTAGCACTTTCCCTGATGTTCTTGTGTCACACTATATTCTCTTCCCTTTTCCCCTGTCACATAGTGGGATTTTCTCTTCCCAGAAATGGCAGCCTCCAAGGCCTGTTTGGTGATGCTGACATTTTGGAGTCAGTAATGTGGAGGTGGAATCTGTTTTGATTAGAACAAAGTGTCAGTTTGTTGATATCACTTGGCGTCGTCTGTTGCCCTGCTCTGAAAAAAGCAGGAGTTTGAAACAAAATCACACCATAAACTGAGCTATAAACAACATATTTGGTTAAATCTTTAATGTGAATGATATAAATTCAACCAATCTAGTTTATTTAGCTTCTGTCGTTACGATGCGCTGCAGTTTTTCTCTCCTCATCTCAAACTCCTTTTGAGCTTTACCTTTCTCTGTCTCTCTGCCTCATTTCCCTATTCATCTCTAACTCTGTTCTCCCTGTGACTGCACTTTGTCAAGTTCTCTCTTGTTCTTTTCTATTTGCATCTTTCACACACTCTCTCTTTCCTCTCTCCTTCTTTCATCCTCCCTCTCTCTTCCACTCATCCTCTTTGACTTCTCTCAATTTGTATCTTTCGATCTTCCTTCCTCTTCTGCCTGTATCTCTTTAACTCTCACCTATAGGCTTGAAATTCATTGTGTATGTGGGTTTATATATATATATATATATATATATATATATATACAGTATATATATATATATATATATATATATATATATATATATATATATATATATATATATATATATATATATATATATATATATATATATATATATATATATATATATATATATATATGTGTGTGTGTGTGTGTGTGCGTAGGGGTGTGTGAAGCCGATGTCCTAGTCGCTGTAGTTTGGTGTGATGTAGTAGCCGCTGCTACTGTTTGTTTGTTTACCTCCCACAGCCACTTGGAGTCCATTAGCAATGCCTTTGCCTCAGGAGGATCACTTGCACACACACACACACACATAGTCACACAAACGCACACGCGCTTGCGCACACACTGCTCTTCCTCTGTCTTTCCCTCTGTCTGGTTCTCTCTCACGCACATCACTATGACTGCAAGCTAAACTGACTGCTAGCCCACTGCTACGGGAGTTTTACTGTGTTTGATAAAGTCCCCACCCACTGTGAAATGTCAGAGTTTCTGCTGCAATAAGAGGTGGTGTTCGTTAAATGGCTCCAGTGCTGTCTTCATCAGTTCGGCTGCTGCAGATCAATGTGACGTGCACGTTTGCGTATACAGTGTGTGCATGTCACCGTTTGCTCCCTTGACTAGGAGCAGAATGAGCAGGTATTTAGAAAGGACAAATTAATACCATTGTTTATTTTTACACAAATGAAAATTGAGCCCTTTGACTGTTTGCTTTTTTTGGGTGAAATAAACAATGACCAATCATTACAGCAGCAGCAAGCATTGTACCAGGATGATAAACCAAATTGATCAAATTACCAAAATTATAAATCTAAACTAACATTTTCAAAAAACATAATTGCTTGAATGTCATAGTATTAAATTAACAATAGCTAGAACTGCTGATAGGAATGCCACTTTTTTTAGTGTGAACAATAAGGAATTAGCGTGATATTTTTCCAAATAATTTTGCACACAAACCACATGGCCTATTCTAAACTACCTTGTAAAATTGATGTTGTTCAGTCCATTCATCGCGCGTCACACAGCACAGTTGAATCGGCCTGAACAGATTTTTGTGGCCATTTGGAGCAGTTGATACAGACTGTTAACACAACACTGACACAAGTTGGCAAACTTATTAACGTGTATCTGCTTATTTACAAATCAAGTAGATTTGTACCAATATTAGAATTGATTTGGGGTCTTGTTTTTGGCCACCTGACCAAAGTGGACTCCCCTTTTAGCTCTGGTTTTGTTCTCCACCACCTCCAGATGACTATATCTGACTGCTTTAGCATTGTGTTCACCACATGCTAATTTAGTCAGTCTACTATTTGATGCTGGGCAGCCAGGTTACAACTGGTTCACCAGATAGTATTTGCTGAAAACAGCCACCTGCTTGGTCCCACTGGTTTTAGAAGGAGATAGATGACAACTCCCTGTTGGCTTGCCACTTTGACTGACCTCTTGCATATTACATACATTTAATCCATTGTTGATATAAAATATTGATCAAAGCTGCTTTAAGTGATGAGTGAATAGATGACTGTCCCATTTCCCAAGCCCTTAGGCCACTCAGTTACCCCTACCCCACCATCAAATAAGGGTTAGCAGCAGTAGCCCGATTCTCTTTTGGCTGAAGGGGCAGAGCTAAGGGGTAGGGTAATGTAGCCCCTTCATTTCCCAGAATACACCTGGTACACCAGCAAGATAGCTGCACAGGCAACCAAAGAGAAGTGTAAATACCTTCACCATTAATGAAACAAATTAAAATTTTGACAACCATTTTATGTTACATTCAATCTATATAGTTGAAGTTTTGATTGATATGACATCAGTACATTATGATGCATATGGTGACATACTATGGTAGTGGTGTCTCATTTCATAGAGGGATAATTGTACCCCTACCCCTTATCGTTCTTTAGCAAGAGGGTATAAATGAGAAATGAGACAGGGGCCTTGTTAGATATCAGGTTAAACATTTCAACTTTCAAAGGTCCAGAATCTATAAGTGGTCAAAGTACTACAAATAAAAAGTGAGCCGACACCAGGCACCGATGCATAAAGTAATACTTTTTATAATGTTTAATATACTCAATATGAATATGCCACTTTATGAAGATCCAGGCTTTAGGTCACGTCTTTCAGCGCTTGTATGTGAGTCTCCTCATGAGTTGTCTGTATATCCACATTATTGTTTTGCAGATGGCAGTGTACCGTTAGTTAAACCTGTAATTCAGCCTCTCTTTCTTTTTTTCCTCTGGTCACAGACTTGCATTATTGGTGCATATTGAGTGAATACAAGCAGAAAGATACCAGACAATATTCAGCCCACAACAAATCATTTCATAGTTGTCTGTTTGTTACATAACTGTGAATCATTGGACGAGTTTCTTTTTTTTCATTTTTTTTTTCATTTTTTTTTCCATAGAAAAAGAAGATTTTGATCCTGACTATGTGCAGACAACTTCACCCAGCGGGGTCTATACACAGAGAATGATGTTGCATTATAAGCAGTGATAAGCAGCCTCTCTCACTCTTTCTCTCTCTCTCTCTCTCTCGACATCCCATAATGATACTCAGACAGACTCAGGCAGACACCCGCTCTGTCCCGATTGGTAGAACTGTTGCCAGGGAGCGTTGCCGTCTCAACGTGGATAGAATCTGTTGTCTGGTACACTTTAGACATGAGAACAACTGCAGGATCTGAATATTTATAACGAGGGGACTGTTCATATTGTGATTGTATAGAGGCAACATAAGCTGGAGGGGAAGGATCTGCTTCTGTTCCACTCACTTCAAAAAAATTCTCTCAGTTTGCTTTTTTCCGTGGATTGCTGCACTTTAAATGAAATATGAATTAGTGATATTACTTTTCTTTTTTCTTAATATATATATATACTATATATTTACTGTGGTGACTTCATTGTGGTGAAGTTTTTCTTACCTGCATTGTCTGGCACCAACTTAACTTTGAGATTGAACTTACTTGAACTATTGCACAAAGTGCTAAGTGACGGATACATGAATCCTTATGACTTTTATGCTTTTATGTTTGAATGTTACCCCGTTGTCATTCGGCAGGTAGCTACAGTATAACTAGTAATTAAAATCTCTGTATGTGCGTGTGTGTGTGCATAACTGTGTGCGCGCGTGTGTGTGTGTATGTGTGCCATCTGGCGAATCGTCTCATTTCTTCATATTATTCAAATATGCCTGGACCTGCTGCTACAGTTAATAACACTGTGCGTAGGTATGAATCCTTGATTAAAATGGATGTAACACATTCCAACAAAGCAGACAACAGCAATCAGAGCTGCATTCAAAACTCATATCTCAACTCTCAAACTCATACACACACACACATACACTCTTGCACTCATGCACACTCATACACACACCTGACATGCAGTGCCAAGAGTCACACAGCCCAGTATATAACGATGATTATAAAAACACGCCTTGGTATGCGAGAAACTTTGACATGGAAATGCAAACACACACACACACACACACACAGTCGCACACACAGAGAAGGAAATGAGGACACAGGCAACAGAGAGGCACGCACATAGGCTCATATAATCACTCGTTAGGCAAACAAGTTGAGGGAGTTCATGCCTTATATTTTTTTATCAGGGATGTGCAAAGTCTATATTTAATGCAGGGCAGGAAGAGAATGCAATTTGCGTGTGCGTGATTGTGCATGCATGTGCCGCGGGACGTGTGTGTGTGTGCGAATGTGTGCCTTTGCACGTATCCTCATAATGTTCATGTACGCACGTCTTCGTTTCATCTTCACCCATGCATATATTTACATGCGCCGTGTGTGTGTCTGTGTCTGTGTACATGTACATGTGCAGCTTGCCACACTGCCGTCCTGTCTGCCTGACTCAACATATTCTCCGCTCGCTCGTTCACTCTCCTTTGCTCTTTCTCTCTCCCCCCACCCTCCCTCCCTTTTTCCTCTTTTCAACCCCCCTCCGCACTCACCCCCTCTCCTCCTCCTCCTCCTCCTCCTCCACCACCACCACCACCCACCCCCAGCCCTCCCTCTCGCTCTGCCCGGCTGGCACGTACATGCATGTCTGTAGACTCTGTACTGTGCTTTTGCTGCCGTGGCACGCGCCAGCCTCACTGCAATGCAGCCCTGTGTGCATTAATTGGCAGAGAGACAGTGGGTACGTGGTATGCAGGGCGGGAAGGATAGAGAACAGGCAGAGAGAGGAGAGGCAAGAGGCGATGTAAGGACACAATAGTGACAATAAGAGTTGGACGGACTGACGGACAGGCAGTGTGGCAGCAGGATCATGAGAGTAACAGACAGACAGACAGACAGTGTGTTGCTGAGTGTGCACAGGGAGATTACCTGTTAGTGGAAAAGAGCAGGAGTGGGGGGGGGGGGGGGGGGGATGTGTATGTGTCTGTTTGCATTCATGTGTTTGCAGATTTGTGTCTCCGTCGTTTTTGACTGTGCTCTTTTTTTTTTTTTTTCTTTATGTGGGTGCTCACTCATGTGTACCTATATGTGCCGTGCAGATATCACAACTGTTGGGGCAAAGCTCTCTAAACCAAAAGTCTGACTCACTGTATTCAACGCTTTGTGATATCCTCCCTTTCATATTTCCGCTCTGACTGAAGAGTAAAAGTTTGCTCAGTTTAGCACAACTTTCTCTACTTGAGGTTTCTCTGGCACAAAAAAAAAATAGTGCAATGTGTCTGGATGTTTTCTGAGGACATGCTCAGATAGAATAATGCTCTGGATCAGCTTTTCTGTTTCTTTTTTTTTTTAACAGATTGGGTATTCTGAGGTGCAAGGATGGAATGAGATTTGGAAAGCATTCACTAAAGTGTTTACTGTCTTCATGTGTCATCACCCAAAACGCAGTGTGTTGAGGTCAGGGAAGCTTCCCACATTGTGTTTTTCAGGCTTTTATTCCGACACGCATGGATTACACAACATTTACATGTGTGTGCATGTGTGTGCGCGTTCGTGTGGGTATATATGCATATACACATACTGTAAAAAATGCACTTACTCATCCGTCACAGCAGTTTTGTATTCTTACCCTCCCACACACATCTTTCTGGAAATTATCTTCTCCGCTCCGCTGTTTGTCTTTTGTCTTTTTTCCTTCCCTGTCACAGGCTGCGACATCTGGCTCCTGTCCTCCCTTGTCCACATCAAGCAATGTGTAGGGGTGGCCAGTTGAAAAAAAAAAAAAAAAACGTAAATGGCATCAAAAAAACACAGAAATGTCACCTGAGTAAAGCTGAGCCACCAAAGCGGAGGTGTAAATTAATCACTCAATTCATCAATTCATGTCGAACTACAAAATAGCCTTTGGGTGAAGACAGTACTTCTCTCTACTTTTGTGTAGGTGTTTGGCAGAGAGGTCCTTGCATGATTCACAGAAAACACACAACACTTGCTCCAAAGTATAAAACCAAAAGTATAAAAAACAAACAAACCAAAAAAAAAAATGATTGTCTGTACTGTAAGATTAAGGAAATACCTTGAAATGGCAGATGTTGTGTTTGTTTTTTTGATTGATTAACCTTTTTAATATTTAAAATTGGAAGGGTGTAAGTGGGCGACTGTGTTGTGATATTTTTAAAGCTTCCCAGTCACTGAGGCTATGCTTTTACCGCGATGACCAGTGACGCATGCTCTCCAGACTTGCGTCAAAGTGGAATTTCAGAAGTTTCACTATTGGATGTCTAATTAATTAACGGTAGCTCTGACCTCTGTGGGCTCTTTCTTTCATTTCTCTTTTGTCTTAGTCACTCTGGGCTTTCTGTTAGACCATATAGGCATCTGTGTCCAGGGGCAAGTGGCAGAAGTTGCTTCAACCTAATTGTCTTTCTCTTCTCGTACTGTCCTCAAATGACTTTCTCTCTGTCTCAACTCTCTCCTCCCTCCCTCTCTCTCTCTCTCTCTCCCTCCCTCCCTCCCTCCTTTGCCTCTCTCTAGCTCTGCCCAGTCTCTGTCTCCGTCTGTAACTGTAGCCTGTGTTTTTCTCTCCCTCCCACTCCCTGCAACGTATAGATACTGCATTGATCAGACACACGCGCGCAGACACATGCACACACACACACTCGCACACACTGAGCCTCCCACTCCTTTCATCATTGATTCGCTCTGCTCTGCTCTGCTCTCTCTCTCTCTCTCCCCATTCTCTCTCTCCTTCTCTTTCTCTCACATACATACACACGCTCGCTCTCTCTCTCTCTCTCTCTCTCTCTCTCTCTACAGCGGCACTTGTTGAATTCAACCCTTGGAGAATAGAGAGAGGGGAGAGAAACAGAGAGAGATAATGACAGGGAGGCAGAGGGAGGCTTTGAGACACTGCTGGAACAGACAGTGAGCAGAGAGAATGGGGCTTTGGAGGATATAGAGATATAAGATAGGCTGGTGAAGACAGACAGGAGAAAAGTCAGTCAGACAGCACAGAGAATCATCTTTGAAAACAGTGGGAATGACACTTTAAGTGAAAGAGAGAGTCAGCCAGACGGAGTAACATCAGAGTGCTCTCCTTCCATCTCTGACTTCTCCTCGTCTGGCCTGGTCCAAGCTGCTCCTGCTCCTCCTGCTGCTGCTGCTGCTGCTGCTGCTGGTGGTTGTGTATGCTGTGTGTGTGTGTGTGTGTGTGAGTGTGTGTCAAGGCTCCATGGTGTGTCTCAACCAGAAGACTAGCTCACACAGGTCAGAACTGTCTGGGATCACAGTGAGCGCTTTTTCCCCTCTCGTGCATTCGTGCATGTGCCAGAGACTGTTAGCAGGGGGGAAAGTCGTGCGCTGGTTCCTCCAGGTGAGTGTTTGCATGCCAGAGTACACACAGTAATTTCCCCAATGCAGCCGGCGCTGTGTTGTGTTGTTTATGCATGCACACTTTTTTTTATTTTTTTTTTATGTAAGTAAGCCAGAGTGCATGTCTTGTCTGTATGGAGTGCTTGAAGTGGGAGTGAGAGAGAGAGAGAGACTGTGTGTAAGAGAGAGAGAGAGGCGGTGACATTTTTTTTCAGTTTGTATTCCTGGAAACTGTTCTGCAGCATTGCTCAATAATGAAACTAGTGCGTATATGTATGCGTGTGTGTGTGTGAGTGTGAGGGGGGAGGAGGTGGGGGGGGATTCAGTGGGGGAGAGAAGAAAAAAAACAATGACACAAGGTTCAGGGAAGAAAAGAAGGTGTAAATATGGCTGGAGAATGTTACTGAGCAGGAGTTAAAAAAGAAAGAAAGAAAGAAAGGAAAGTTGATATCAAATCGTGTGCGAGTGAGTTTGGAAGGAGGGGACGCACACTGACGGAGGTGTGGAGTCGGAAAGATCGAGCGTAAACTCTTAAATCTGTGACATGACAAAAGGGATTGTATGGATCGCGTTCCCTCCCTCCAGCTGAGGAAAAAGTTGCCGTCATGGCCGACTTACAGGTCATCAAGGTCTGGAGGAGAATAGTGTTGTTGATGCACTTAATACAATAAGTGGAATGAGTGCTGGACAGGTTCCTGGAATTTAAAAACAACATAGCCTTAAGGTATTTCACAATGTTCTCATGTACAGTAGGCACACCATTGTATTCACTTTGTCTTTTCTTTTTCTTTTTTTCCCCTCTTCTTCTTCTTCTTCTTCTCGTGGACTGACTTGACTCCTCCTTTCTCTCTCCTGCCTCGACTCTCTCACCCACCATCTCTGCATATCCATCTCTTTTTCACACACCTCTCACTTCTTCCTCAACTGTATTCATTTTCTCACTTCATCTCAACTCTATTTTCATTCTTGCTCTCCGCTTCTTTTAAGATTCTCTCAATTTTCCCTTCTCGCCTCTCTACCTCCCTCTGGCATGTCTTTTCATCTTTCACGCATTTTCTATTCACTCCTTTTTTATCACTGTATTTCTCTTCTCCAACGTCTTATCCATGCCTTTTTTTTCTTTTTTTTTTGTTACAGATGCCTCTCTCAGTAGCGGAGTCTGCAGTGAATATCTGAAACTCCATCTCCCTCCTCCTCTGCAGCCAACATGTCCCAGCTGCTCCATGTGGAGATCCCGAACTTTGGAGCCACAGTTCTGGGCTCCCTCAATGAGCAGCGCCTGCTGGGACACTACTGCGATGTATCCATCCTGGTCAAAGGTCGGTCAGCGGGAAATCTGTCAATTTTATACCGTTGACAGAACTTTGAAACTACACAAACATTTTTCATCAATATCCTCAACTTCTTTTTCTGTTCTCTGTTATTTCTATCAACCAGGTCAGGCATTCAAAGCCCACCGGGCCGTTTTGGCTGCCAGCAGCCTCTACTTCCGTGACCTCTTCAGCAGCTCCACCAAGACCCAGTTTGAGTTGCCCTCCTCAGTCACACCTGCTTGCTTTGAGCAGATCCTCACTTTCTGCTACACAGGGAAGCTAACAATGGCAGCTAGCGAACAGCTGGTGGTCATGTACACAGCTGGCTACCTCCAAATTCAGCATATAGTTGAAAGAGGCATGGACCTAATGTTCAAAGCCAACTCACCTCACTGTGACTCGCAAACAGCAGGGTCCTTAGAGGAAACAGGATCCGAACCGCAGAGTCCCTCTAATAATGGGAACGGCCTGGCGGTGGCCTCCCTGTTGGGGACCCAGGGCTGGTCTCCATCAATGCTCTTACCTCGTAAGATTAAACTAGAAGGGGGCGACCCAACACCGATGACGATAGCCTCCACGCAAAGCAAGATTTCGTCTTCAGAGCTGGGGAGCCGACTGGCGAGGGCCAGTTCGTTGTTCTACACGACGGCCGGAGGGAACCCCATCCCCGGTTTGCCTACGTTCCACCTTCAAGGGGCCACGGGAGGTGGAGCAGGAGCAGGAGTTGAGAGGTCCAGTCCGGGAGCGTCCAGCTTGCCCACCACTGACAGTCCCACATCGTACCAGAACGAGGACGAGGAGTTTGAGGAAGAGCCCTACGACGGGATCGCAGAGGACGCCTACAGTCATCTCTATGGACGTTCAACAAACCATTATGGAAGTGAGTGCTCGTGACACACTGCTGCTTTTATTTTTAAAATCTAAAGAATCTTAAATGTTTTTCACCAATGAAAAACTTTTCTTCCATTTTGACCTTACTACAAACTTTTATGGCATGGTCTTTATAACTCCGGCGAAAATAAAGACGTTTCAAGGAAAAAGTGGACAAATGCGGGAATGCTAACAAGACAGTCTCAATAGAGATTCTGCATCAGTTTTATCTTTCTGGTCATGTAAGGTCTGACTAAGTGCATCGCTTTCTCTGTTGCCCTTGGCTCAGATGGCCAAAATTCATTTGATATTAGAGCTTTCTAAAAGTGAAACTCTGCATGACTTGCAGAAATATATAACCATAAATGTAGGAGTTTTGTTGCTACTTGTCCAGACTTGTTATGTATTGGGCAAAAAAAAAAACTGATGCACATTCATTTCATCCCAGTTACATTATTTAATCTTTCATAAATCATGTATCCTGCGCATCTTGAAAAAAGCAGGATGTTGTGCCTCCAGTGTGTGTGTGGGTTCTCTCAGCATAAAGATAGCTTTATGGAGTTATGATTGGAGTGCATCGTGACTAACAACACACGCCTTATCACAGCTACAACAGCTGGTCTGTACTGCTTTTTGTTATGGTTTTTTTTTCCTTCTTCTTCTCCATCATCTTTTTCAAACTGGGTGTACATTTGCCTACACATACAGGCACTTTCTATACTCCCATGTCTTTGCGTACGCCCATAAACACAAAGAGAAGGCACACGAGTGTAATCACAGACTCCAAATTCACATGTACGCACATGTATAGCCTCCGTTATCCATAGCATCCTGCAGCTCAAAGGCATCAGGCAGCTTTGTCAAATCCTAGAGTTTCAGATATTTATGAAATCCACTCTATCTGCAATCAGTCAGTGCACCCCAGGGTGACATTGTGGGATATTTGAGAACCATTCACATCCGTGCGTGTGTGTGTGTGTGTGTGTGTGTGTGCGTGCAGGAGCTGCGTGCATGTGCATACGCTCACAAGTCATCTTAGAGGTTACGGGGGAAACAATTTTGCGAGTAAGAACCTAACACCCAGCTTTGGATCTGTCCCCCTCCAAAACTCAAGTTGCTGATGCAGCGTCATGACTTATCTGGGATACATCTGCAATGCTCTAAAACATTTATGAAACACAACAAACTTGTATGAGATTACACCAACCTGCCTTACTAATTAAATCTCGCTGACGCTCTCTGAACAGGGGATACAGGGGGGTGATGCAATGATATTATAATAACAATGTTTTTAGAGTTCACAGTTCACATTTATCTATTTTTATCGCATTTATCCTGAATCTTCTCTCTTCTCTGTGTTTGCCCTCATCAGTCCAGGACAAGCAAGACATGGCAGCGTTGCCCTTGGCTTTGGAGAACCGTAACTGTGTCTTGATCCGCCGGGACCTGGTGGCTCTGCCTGCAAGCCTCATCAGCCAGATCGGCTACCGCTGCCACCCTAAGCTCTACACGGAGGGGGACCCTGGGGAGAAGCTGGAATTGGTAGCTGGTAGGCACACAGCATGCTTCTAGACTTTGTTCACATTTAGGGTAATTTGAAACTCAGTAGCTTGGCCAAATCAAATTAAACTGATTTTGACAAATGAATGCAAATGGCTGGAGAACTCCATCAATGAAAAATTTGAAAATTAGAAAAATTTGAAGCCATAAAATCAGTAAGTGGGGAAAGAGGTCATTGATTGTTGAGGAAAGCCACAACATTGTGACCTCCCTAATATCCTTTAATATCCATTGGATGCATGTATTCAACCTGCTCTTGGCCAGAAGGAGATTCCTGTCAGAGGTTAATCTCTGGTCATCACCATTCACGGTAACTTGACTCTGCAGCATTTGCGCTAAAGCATCTAATTAAAAGCCTTGGGTGAAACTGTGTACAACAGCCTTTTAGCCATGTTAAAGCCAGGGTAGAAGGAGGGTCAGATGATGTGCACGGTGTCATTTAGATTGACCTCTGTAAATAAGTTCGACCCATGTTGGCCTGAAAGGGATAAAACAAAGACGCACGTAGAGTTTTTTTCTGCAGAGAGAGAGAGAGAGAGAGAGACGACTGTGACAGAAGGACAACCATCTCTGCAGTAGCCATCAATCAGGCCTTTATGGTAGAGTGACTAGACAGAAATCCCTTTGGAGTAAAAAGCATATGACAGAAAGGAGTTTGCCAGATGGCCCTTAGAGGGCTCTGAGAGCAGGAGGAAAAAGATTTTTTGGTATGATGAGACAAAACCCAACTCTTTGGTCTAACAGCCAGAAATTGCTCATGGCTGTCAGACCAGAGACTTTCAAAGGGAACAGGTACCGCTCAGCGTGTAGCTAATATTATTCCTTCAATGGAGCATGGCGAAAAAAAAAAAAGGGAAAAAAAAAATTGAATCAATTTAATATTGAATCTTTTTCAGACAATAGAACAGAGTTGGTATGCTTCCCAGTCCACTTTACAAGGCCGGACACAATGATATGTGAACACGCAAGTTGTGGAAAAATGTTCAGACGCAAAACTTACCACATGGTGAGATTCAATCAAATCGTAATGTAATTGAATTGGAAACAGAATAGAACACAATGGGAACGTGTAATTCAGTTGTGTAGTCTGCATGTAAGACACAGAATACAATACGTCCATGTGAAAGAGATGGTATTGTACAGGAAGCATAACCAAGTAATTTAATAGTACGGTGCTTTCACTGCCTTCAACTTTGATCCCTTCCCCAATTTCTGATTCTGCGTTGGAAAGCTGAGGCTTTGTTTAACTCCATTACAGATGGCCTTGAACATGAATTTCAAATGTGGAGGGAGACTAAAAGTTGAACTGGGCTTTTGAGGCCGAAGAATGAAAAGACAAATCTCTTGTACAACTAAAAACGCGGAGTGGATTTTCCTCAGCAGACTTTTCTTTTTTCCCGACTACACAGGTACGCAGGTGTTCATGACTCGAGGCCAGCTGATGAACTGTCATCTATGTGCCGGTATCAAACACAAAGTCTTGCTCCGCCGTCTGCTAGCCACATTCTTTGATAGGTGAGTATAAAGACATGTAGAGCGAAAGAGAACAGTTTGTATTAGTCTTTAAGAAGCTACTGTAAAATTCCACTGCTGTGTATGACTCCAACACAACCGCAGTTGTCACAAACCAACTTTCACACTCCATCTGTGGCCATGTTGTGCAATGCGGTTAGTTGTGTGTGTGTGTGTGTGTGTTCCCCTGTTTGCCCACTTCCATGTGCCTATAGCTGACTCTGCCCCCTGGTGTTGACTCTGTGTCCTTGCAGAAACACTTTAGCCAATAGCTGTGGGACTGGGATCCGTTCTTCTACTAGTGACCCCAGTAGGAAACCTCTGGACAGCAGGGTCCTCAACGCTGTAAAACGTAGGTTGACTGTCCAAAATGATTTCATGCATAAGACAAAGAGTTTCCAAAGAGAACCATTTGTCCACATGGAGTTTGCTTGTTTGTTTTCTCTTTTGCAGTCTACTGTCAAAATTTCAACCCTAACTTCAAGGAGAGTGAAATGAATGTGATCGCCGCCGACATGTGCACAAACGCGAGGCGCGTCCGCAAACGATGGTTGCCCAAGATCAAGTCCATGCTGCCCGATGGCATGGAGGTGTACCGTGCGGGAATGGGCATGGGTGCTGCTGCTATGGGTCTGGGCCTGGCGCTGGGTGCCCCTCAACCGGGGGTGTCCCTCCCCTTCGAGGCCGACTTCAAGACCCTAGAGCAAAGGTTGTATCCCGATCGTAAGGACCCTCTCAGGACTCACCCACCGCTGACAGAGGGCAGCCCTGGGTCCGGGGCAGCTGGGGCGGAGGCCGAAGGCGAAGGCGAAGGCGTCGTCCAGGAGGAACAGGAGGAAGACGAGGACGAGGCTGGGTTAGAAGGCGTAGATGGATCCCTGGGGGCGCCGACTATGATCCCGGGGGCCGAGGCGGGCAACTGTGGCGACACGCCGTCTGAGCAGGAAGTGGAGAGTTTTGGACAAGGTCTGAGGGTGAATGGACAGTGAATGTCCTTTTGGGCTGCCTCTCTCACTTTGTGAAAATCTGTTAAACACCACGTTTTCTTTTGCTTGCATCTCGTCCACCACTCTTTCTCCTCCTCTGTGCTTCCTCTACAGGAATTATCAGCACAAAAAAGCCGCGCTCGTAGATCCTACTAAGGGGAAATTGGTCACACATGCATGCGCACACGTGTGCCTGTGTACGCACACATACTCGCTGATCATGGAGGCAGACACAGGCATGGCATTAGCGCATCAGGAAAATCAATGATTTCTCCTCCACCCTTTTCATCATCTATTCAGTATTTACTCAGTATTTCAACAACCGCAACTATATCACAAAGGCCCGATAGCAGAACAAATGGCCGTAATGATTCATGATTTCAGTGCAATACAAAAGCAGTCGCCGCTTTGTGGTATAATGGTTTGTAAAATGATTCCGTTTTCTTGAAAGGCTGCTTCTAAAAATAACCCAAGTAACCTTGGAAAAACCCCACAGTCTTAAAAGATCATCTTATTTTTCAGTATTTGACCACTTAACAATGATGTGTGTGATTATAATTAAGGGTCAAGTGCTGTTTTAGCACCACTAACAGAACAATTTTTGTTTTTATGGTAAAACAGCAACATCATTTTTATGATAAAGATGAGGAAAGGTTTTTTTTTCTTTCTTCATCTTCATTTTTTCCGGGAAAGCTCTCCACAGTCTAACAAATAATCTATCACATGGAGTTGTTTTTTCATGCACATTTGCCCGTGACACATTGGATTAGATTGTCAATGTGATGCCTGTGTCTACTCCAGACGGTCCCTACCAACCACACACACATACACATACACACACACACACACACAAACACACACACACACACTTACAGAAACAAACACACATGTGCGCACACTTCCCACTTTATGATAGCCTTCAATATCTGCTCCAACGCATCGAAAAATACACCGTTCAGTAAAAGAAAGAAAACAATGCAACAATGCTTTTTAACTTTGAAAAGTCCTTTTAAACAACATCACATTCTGTCTTGGAGATACAGAGAGAGACATGAACAAGAACATGCACTAAAATCCAAGCTTGCATGCATGAATACAAACAGTGGATACAGAGAAATTACAGAAAACAACAACAGCAAAGCCACAAACCTGCATCTAAATAAGAAAACAGCTATTGTTGCCTTGAGATATGCCATTAATAACGCAAAAGAACGTTTGTTTGTGTTTTTTTGTTTTTTTATTTCTCACTGGGACATTTCTCAGAGACCTCAGTCTGGCGCACGTTAGAACTGACCTGGGTTTGACCCGGGACCGACTGTGTTTGACACAGTAACTGATTGGATTTTTCTTTTTTTAAACTACGGAGCGTACTGTCACCATGGGTAGAGGAGACTGACTATATACATGGAGTAGTAAGAAGAAAGTGCACTACACCAAGTGGTAGAAGAAAACAAATGGCAGAGAGAGAGAAGCACTGTTTCACCTTGATGTGGTGGTGCGATGGGCACCAGTACTACATAGTCCTGCTTCCATCCTGTTTTATTTTTCCTGGAGGGGTTGGGGGCGGGTTTGCTGGGAGGGGGGGGTAAATTATTGAATAAAACTTCTAAGAGCAATTTCTGCTGGCTTATTGCATTTGCACTCAAAAAAAAAAAAGGTTAAAGGTTGGAAACTAAGGAGTTTGGCTAAATACGACTGTACTAAAGACTAAAGACGGAGCGACCTGGAGGAGGATTCTTCCTCCAGGTCGCACTGGTTATTTATTAGATTAGAATTTTGTGGGAAATGGGGATGGGGGGATGGCACGAGGCAATGTCGAACAGCGACTTTAACCTGTATTTGTCAGTCATTTCTTTTCTTTCTTTTTTTTGTATATGTTTTCATGCTTTCTGCCACGCGTAAGGACATAGTCCAAAAAGCCTTTTCTTTGTTGTTTTTCGTACATTGATTTGAAGAGCTAACTCTGTTGTTGTATGTTTTCTTCATTTTTTTCTGTTCAGCAGTCAAAGCACATTTAATCATGAGATCAGATCATAAAAACAAGTGAACCCCAAAGTTATTTCAAGCCCACCACTGTTACGAAAAGTATGGCTACTTATGAAGTGGTTCAAAAATAAAAATTATTCATATTTTTTATTTAAAAAAAATTCTTCCATAGAAAGTGACACAATGAATGAAAGACAGAAAAGGAAATACAGTATATGCCCTTGATATATTTGATCTATTTGTTTATGTTTCAGTGCTGTGCCGCTTCAAAGGTTGGGCCAGATTATTTTCCATCTGTTGTCTGATGTATCTGGTTTTGGGTTCCTTTGGGGGGGAAGCTTTAAAAAATGGCCCTGCACAAGAAACACAGGGTTAAATTTGCACTAGGTAATAATAATAATGACGTTTACAGTGTCTCTATTTTTTCTTGGGAGAAATGTGACCTGCCATAGATAAAGCAGGAGAGGCTGAGATGATGGATGAATGTAAACTGTAGCACTGCTGTGGTGAGGGCTCCAAGCCTTGATTGAATACGGTAAAATACGGAAACTCGTTTTTTTTTATATATGACTTGCGCCTTTTCCTAAATTGTATACTCTGAGACATGGGCCATAACATAAATGAATCTCATTGTGGATGATGCTCTGACCTAAATCTTTAGTGATTGTGTGATTTTTGTTTTGTTTTTTTGAACTGATGTGAACAGGTCTTCCAATGCGGCAAAAAAAAGGAGCGAGGTTCAAGTACAGGCTTTTATTATCATTTTTTATATATATATATATCTATATTTATTTACCCCAACAGTTATGTACTGTATGTCTAAAATGTTGAAATGACATGTGTTCACCAAACAGAAAGAGCCTGAAAATGACTGTAACGATAGACTTCAACAATTTACTTGATCTAATTTTTTTTTAATCCATAAAGCTTCAGTTCTCAAAGTTGCTCCTGTAAAGAAAATAAAGGTATTCTGTTGTTTTGTTGGAGCCACCACCTTAATTACTGGACTTTTGAGACGAGCCATGGTAAACAGTCTTCCCAAGAATTCATACGTATGTAATTACTGTAATCACTTTAGATTACAAAATAGCTTGCAACTTAATCAGGCCGTTGCCCCAAGAAAAGAGTAAATCCCTGTACTAAACTGTGCAGTGTTTTTCTCTCTTTCAGTGCACTATGAATCTGTTCTTTAGTTTTACTAAGATCTGTTTTACACAGGCTCTACTTTAACCTGTAGTGGAATTTTGAAAAGAGCCCAAATTAAAGTATTGCGTTAAAGGGGGGTTGGGGGGGGGGGGGGGGGGGGGGGCTGATGCACTCCACAGTAGTGATAGAGGAGTGTGGAGCAGTGCCATAGACGAAGAGTGTGTGGGTGTGGATGTTCAGAGAACAACAAGACAAAGGACTGGTAAAATGCACACACTGACAGATTTTATTTTCCTTTAGTAAATCCTTGACATCCGCCCCCAGAACCTTTGCTCAATATATAATCTATGTAATGCGATGATAAATCCACTTAATTTGACACTTTCTTTAGGGAGCAAGTGCAAGATTAAGCTGAACATTATTATTGTACTTGGATGCATCCAACGGCTAATCCACAACAACCTGGACCCACTGGATCAAACATACAGAAGCACTTGATGCATTCACATTCTGTTTCATCCAGTCTGTGCACAGTTTTTCATCTTAACTGCAAACATGTGTCCAATAAAAAAAATCTAAAATACCAACCTTTTTTTTTTTCCCAGAAAATATTTTCTTTCTTTGTTCTTTTTTTTCTCTCCTACTTAAAATCTTTTCTTGTGCAGGGTGAATTTGAACACGAATGATGATGTTGCACTAAAAAAAAACCTAAAAACTGAGAGCTACTCAGAGAATGTCATGGTAAACCCTCGGGAGGATGAGCTGTGTTTTGAGGTGGCTGACAGAGAAAAGTCCCATGAAATGTATGTAAAGTTCTATATTGTCCTTGTGTCTTTAATTGAAAGTAATGTCTCCTTTTACGTGGAGACAAGGAGGATGGCACTGTTGGTTGAAAAGACCTATTTTTTTTCTTTGCAAATAAATTGTTACTCACTTTCTAAAAAAAAAAAAAAAAAACTTACATAGTGCTCTGTTCATCCCCCATCACTGTAAAACTAATGGGCACCGTAGTTTTTGTTCCATTGAACTGTTTGGTCCTGGAAACAATACATTTATATGCAAAGAGACACTTGTATCATAAAATGCATGACACTCACTCTTAACACAATGAAACCTCTGATCTTTATGCACCATGTATTTTATGCTGAATAACTGTTGTCACTGTTTGCAAACAAAGACTGTGGAGTCTTGTAATGAGTAGGGTTGTATTTTTATCACACACCCTGGCCTTTTATCGAATGTGTAATCTCTTGTAATAATGACAGCAAAGTAGTGTTAAAGAGTGGGGTACGTATTAACTACCCAGTTGAGTATGCATTTGAACCTACCGCAGACTCAGAAAATGCACTAAAAGTTTATACAGTGTGTGTATGTTTATGTCCTTGAACATAATGCCAGCACTTTAGAACTACTTAGAAAAAAATGAGAGAAAGGAGAAAAACAGAAAGAGTGGCCAAGGGTTGGGTGAATGAGGGGGAAACTTTTAAAGCCATGTGTTCAGAGCGCTGACAATCAGAATAGGAACGAGACTCAAAGTGCACTATGGGAGATCTGACATGACTTGCTGTGCTCTTGCTCTTTGCTTTGTCTTTCTTCCAGCTTGCTTTGGTCTCTGCTCGCTTGCTCTCCAGAGTCGAGGGACATAATGATGTTAACCCCAGCCTTCTTAGTTATAAGTGTGTGTCTCCATGACAAGGACTGACTGATATATGACTGATACCTTGGTGCTTCGTGAACAGAGCTGTTCCATGTTGACATGGACCATATCTCTAATGCTCTGGTAAGCATGGGCCGAACTTGGTCCGAAGTCTGGGATTATTGGTAACCTCGATCTTGATGGGCGACGGCCCGCGCAACAAAAGAGGATCTTATCATGCAACCCTACACTTTGATCATGGTGATGTTCTTCACTATCAACAGGGCTTGGACCAGGCAAACTGGGATGGGACAATTTCAGTGTTGATACTGCTTTCTGTTTAAAAATGACAAACGTTAAAATGTTTATGCGCCTTCTGACTCAAGCATCAATAATATATACAACAAAAATGCAAGTTGCCACTTTTGATGTTGCGTAAAATCTACCTTTCATTCCCATCATGGTATTTGCCACCACCAGTTTCAGTTGTGTAGTCCAAGAGTACCTGATTTCTTTAAATGCAATACAGAAAAATCTGCTTTCTAATAAAAGTCCTTACTTCACCACACACTGTCCTTCTCTTTCTTGTGCCTCAGTATGAACCTTAATTCTTGAACATACAGTAGCTGTGTTTCCTGAGCAGATTGGCCACCTTCAGGGTTTTGTTAAGCGCTGACTCCCAAATGCCAGTGAAAAAAAAGGATCCTGTTTGAATGTAACCCCAGGGGTGAGAGTCTTTACAGAGTTGTATTGTAGAAATGCATTAGTGTGTTGTAAGGAGGTGCCAACAGAGGAAAAGTAAAATGTCCATTCCTAGAGTAAGTGCTATTTTATGGTGAAATGCTCATGAAATTAAGGATGATAAATTTTGCTTAGGGATTCACTCGGATTCCCTCAGAGACTATTGGGGCTCTCTGCACAGCCAGACATTTCATTTCATGTAGAAACTGCAGACTTTAACAGACCTCAAATTTGTGATCCAATTATCGCACTTTAAAAAAAAATTCTCACTGGCAGAGTGAGAACTTCTGGGGAGACAAATGTGGGGAAAAAAATGAGATGTGATTTCAAATTGATCTAAATTAATTTACTGTGAGGGGTTAATTTCAGAAGAAAAGAGATGGAAAAATAGGAAACATTTTTTTGTTGTTGTTGTTTATAGGCTTTTCGATTTAACCTCCTTTGAAATGTTTATAGGCTTGAATTGTCATAATGATTAAAAAAATATCATACACCAGCATCCTTACATTCTGATTCATACTAAATAGGCTATAGAAAAGGAAGTAATGGAATAGATCAATCATGCCATATGACAGCATTTAACAATATGTTTTAACAAATAGGCGACTTGAGGGGAGGGCTAATAAGAATAGACTGATTTTTTTCCCCAGCTGGATGGGTAAGTAGCCTAATAGACTGGGTGTAGGCTACTGTAGGCCTACTCATGTAGCCTACTGCCATGAAGGTAAGGATACATTTGTTTTAGTTTGTAATCTTAGGTCAATTATATGTATATATAACCATATGCTATTATTTGTAAACAACATAAACATATGCTATATTGTCCCCATTTTGTGAAGGAGGTTTAGTTCACCAGCTCAGTTGTTGTGGTCTCTGTGCTCTGGCATCGATTTGTCATCCTACGTCGCTGTGACGTAGCTTTCTTCACCAAAATCGCGCCGCGGCGTGTGTTCAGCAGTGCTCACAGTCTAATGTGGTTCTGTGGAAATTTGTCTCAGATACGCAGTGAGAAAGGAATAGACTAAGACAAGAGCACGCTTGGAAGAGTAACAACTCCTGTCCCTCACCATGAGTGACGACGCAGACTCACCTCCCGAGAGGGAAATGAAGGTAAGCTCTGTTATCCACAAGTTCTGTTGACAGGTTAGCATGCCTGAGCTAATGTTTGCTAGCGCCTGTCCCGTTCACCTTCCGTGGTTTTGGTTAGCCTAGCGTTAGCTGCTAAGCTACCTGGTCGAGTTAAGGTTTTTAATTGACTTAACCTGGACATAAAATGTATTTTCAGAGCCGCATTTAAATACTAGACACGATTAAAAGCCAAGACTTCCGTAAAAATATAAAAGACTTGCGATAAAGAGCATTTTAGGCAACTTATACCCTCTCGGTTTGTAACGTTATGCTAACACGATGCTAATTAGCATTTAGGTTAATGTGCCTTTTGACAGTTGAATGTCATCTTAACTTTAGGTAAATTGTCAGCTTCCTGTGCTCGTACAATTGCGACGAACAGTAAATGTGCTTGTACCGTACTGTATACTTCGCATCTTTACTGTAGCCAACATGGTGCGATCCATTACAGCTGTTTTCCCTGAGATGTTAACTTTCGATTTCAGGCTGCGCACCTGTGGTGGCATCAAAACTTACAAAGTCCACTCGACACGACAGTAATCAAATATTTGTACACAGGCTTGTATTGTGCAGTGTGTGGGTAAATGAAGCTGCCTTTTTATTGTCCAGCCATGTCATGCTGTCAAACAATATTCAGTATATTATTGTTCTTCTTGTATAGTTAAAGCTGCATTTATTATTCAACCCAAATAGGGTAGTAGCCTAGTTACTGCTATTGCTATTTGCCATGTATTATCTGTGTAATAGGTGTCTTTGCTGTTGTCTGCTGCTGTAACCCTGTACATTTCCTCATTGTGGGACAAATAAAGGATTATCTATCAGTATACAACCAGTAACTGATCACTAACAATGCTTGTCTTTTTGTTGTAGGATTTTCAGTTTCGTCAGATGAAGAAAGCAAGAGTTTTTGACCCCCCTGAGGATTTACCAAAAGACAGATCTAATCTGCTGACCGTCTCAAATAAGTTTGGTTTAACTTTTGTCGGACTCGACAGAACATTCAAAGTTTACCTAACTCGAGATATACTGGCTGCTGATAAAGTCGATGGCAACGCCAACGAAATAGGTATGAACATAACTCTTTTATACTTATGCATTGCTCTTTTTTCCAGTGTCGCTTTGAAAGCATTATTCATATAAGTTCCACTCAGCTGTCTTTCCAAGAATTCATTCATTTTTTTCTTTGCATTCCAGTCTGTGGGATCGTGCCTTTGGCGGAGGTGACTGTGGAACAGATTGTGCACAACTTGGCTCTCAGTTGTGATGAACTCACTCTGTCGGTGTGTGGCATGTCTATGGGGGCTGGTTTGTCCCTCACATTTTATGATGTCCGGACCTTCATTAACAAGGTAACCACCTCATTTATTTTATCTCATGTGCCATTGTGTAAGGCACACATCATGCTTATTTTAGATTCTGCTAGAGGACTTTATGATGAACACAAAGATAGAAAATAGATTTGTCACCTTTGCTGTACTCTGCACAGATGCGAGGCTCGAGGTTTCTAGATTACTGTATTACTGCAGTACTCCACTGAGTAACTGTCCAGTACAGAGTAAGCACTGACTGAAATGAACAGGGAAATTGCTGATCTGCTATCTGCTAAAAATGCTCTGAGTGCTCCACACAGTAGACCAATTAAGAGCAGGAAATGCCTGACAGAATAACTACAGCTGAACAATATGCCAAAAAAAAAAAAAAAACTCATGTTGCAATTAATTTTGGCAGATGTTGGGATGGCGATATGAGTTGCAATTTCAGTTGGAATGATTGTTTTGTATTTAATTTCCACAGATTTTTTTAAAATGATGATGATCGTGATTTTTGTTGGGACTATGGAGAATATGATTTGTGGGCTGTTGTGGCATCTCTCTGCCACCGTGATGCTTTTGGTGCCAACAGTGTTGTTACACATTTTACCTAAAGAAAAGCAGCTTCTGCCATTTTGGATATTGTATTTAGCCATATTGCAATTTGAATTTAATTTAATTTACTTACACGTCCTTAAGACAGAGCCTTATATAATTTACTTTTTTTTTTGTCTTCCAACTGTGTGTATCATGTGACTAGTTAGCAGTGTGAGGATATTTTGGGAAACCCTCACCACTGCAATTTTCAGATTTACAAATTTCCTTTTAATTTGATGACTTCTCCTACCCCTCTATCAACTTTCCTCGTGTCTAACAGATTTAACCACCTGTTGATTCTCTTTTATTTGTGTTTTTCCAGGCGAGACCACAGAAGTTACCTTTTGCATCACTGCAGCCGGCCGTTCCCCCGGGCACTGTTGTGCAGGACCTGAAGTGGAATCCCGCTCAGGCCTCCACTCTGGCTGCCTGTCTGTCTGATGGCAGTATGATGGTTATGGATGTTACTGACATTGCCAGAGTGCAGGCTGAGCTACCTGCTCACAGCGGCATCACATGCAGTAAGTCAGACTTAGTGCAGCTGTTGAGTTTACCTGTTCTCCATGTCTCCCACCGTGGCTCAGATACAGTTCATGTACTTTTGTTCCACACAGTTTGTTGGAGTCCAAAAGGAAAACAAGTCGCTGCAGGAAAAATGAATGCCACAGTCAGTCAGTACACACCAGTGAGTGAATCTAATACACTGTAATCAAAAATGAAATGGTTGTTGCTCACTGGAAGCTGCAGCATCCAGTAACTGACAAGATGAATAACTGATTTTCTCCTCTGTTCTAAAGGCACTAGAAGAGAAGAAAGTTATTCCCTGTCCACACTTCTACACTTCCTCCCCCGATGAGGCTGTCAAAGGTAAGATGGACAACATGCATGTAAGATTAAATTTGGTCTGTGATGTATGTATTGTACTATTCTGAGATATTATTGGCATAAGAATGTGGAGGAGGAGTTCATCTGTCATCAGTATGTAACATATTCTGATTTACTTGCATTTTACTGTTGCTGCTGTGCTTAAATCTTGCTTCTTCCCCTATTGTCTCTCACAGCTCTGGATGTGCTGTGGCTGAAAACCTTTGTGTTTGCAGTGGTGTATGCTGCAGCAGATGGGTCCCTTGAGACCCCTCCTGAGTTAGTGTTGATCTCCCTCCCTGTGAGTGTGCTCTCTATCCACGTAATTCACCTAATCACATTTGGATTTTTGTCAGGTTGCACTCACTGCAGTCTTCAGTGCTGTCTTTCTCTTGGTCTCAGTAGATAAACGGTACCATGTAGACTTTTTCTTTTTGAAATTCTCCCGAATTTCACCTGAAGGTCAAATTATCCTTCTGTATTGTAGTGTTTTTCTGCAGTGGCCCTGTGGAAACACAGAATCTCCTACTGCAATTGTACATGCTCATCATATGTAATGTTATTTCACTGGGAATGTACATGCAAGCAATCACTAAACCAGTAACGTCTTATTATACAAGTGTGTATTTCTGTTTTATATATAAAATGTAGCTTTTATATCAGTGGGCAGCATGTGAATGAATGTATATGTTTCTCAGTGTCAGTTTTATGGTAATGATGAAATTATCAAGCAGCTAAGATATTCTCCTACCAAACAGAAATGTCATTAGTTGTCCGGGAAATGCAGTAAAATAAACAAATGAATGTGACATGGTGTCATTTTTTTCAATTTCAATTATTTTTCACAGAAAAAGGATGAGAAAATGGAGACAAAGTATGTGAACTTCAGTGACTTGGTGTATGGCAGCTGCACTGAGCGACTGCACCACTACTTCCTCAGCCATGTGGAGGACTGGTAAGACTGATTCAGCTCCTCTGTTTGTTTCACTATAATGTCATGTCAAGTTGAAATAACGTTTGGTTTTGTTTTTTCGTTTTATCCAGGGACCTTGTGTTTGCAGCGTCAGCAGCTTCCATTGAGGTCAGCGTCATTGCCAGACAAGACGACAAGGTACGCAATTAAGGGAAAAGCTGAAGAAGATGTACATCTGAATAACACATAGTTTCAATATAGATGGAAATTAAAGGTGCTTCTCACTATGATGGATGGTGGACATTTTAAATGCTGTGACTGGTCTAAACTATCAATTTGAATGGAAAACACAACATTATAATTGTCTGAGATACTTTAAAGGATCAAACAGAATTACATAACTGCTTCATAAAGTTCTTCTCACTCTCAACACTTCTCCTTTTTAAATCATTTAGGCCAGCAGAGCTCTCCCCGCTACAGTCAACAAAGCTAATACTTAACTAGCCCATGTGATGACAGTTAGGACAGCCTCTGGATATGCTCAAGGTTTTTTTTTAAAGTGCTTTATTAGTTCTGCACTGCAAAACACAGAATGTTATCTTGTTTATAGCGTTAAATCAGTTGTGGGCTTCTTTTTTTGAAGTCGACTTAAGTTAATCAAAAATAAAAAACAGAATATCTGAAATTCTGATGCACTGTGGCTTTCAATGCTGACAAAGTGGTGTGAGGAAAACTCATTAAATGTCCATAAACAAATGACCACAAATTATTGTCTTTTTTAGATCTGGGAACTCTGGATCCTGGAGGACGCGAGTCGGGCTGAGCTCCCCGTGACCGAGACAAGTGACGACACTCTGCCCCTTGGCTTAGCCATCGACTACACCAGCCAGCAGGAGATACACATCAGTAAGTGGATTAGGCTTTTTTTGTGTCCTCTCTTCACCTGTTTGATCTACCCTAATGTGGGTTGTTAAACGTTTTTAGTCAATCTCGTGGCAGAGTTCTGCCAGAGCCCATTTCATACAAGGCAAAGTTAGTTTACTGTTAACCCCATACTTTATATTTCAGCTAAATCAGTGAGTGTGACTACTTTATGGCAGTGTTGGGTTTAAAGGATTTGTTGAGAGAGGTGTTCCGATTTGACACACTGCAAGTCAAAAGACAGGCACCAACAATCTTGTTATTTATCTGTGACCAGTTTATGGATTGCATATCTGAAAAGCATACCACATCCCAATAAAAACAATCACTGTCTTGTATAAAATCAGACATACTGTCACAACAGAGGTTTTGCTATGATTTCTGACTAGCGTGTGTGCAGCCATAATCCAACATGACATCCTCCTTGCAATTTCCATAGATATATCTTATTGTCAACACTGCCATCAATCCAATATAGTGTTGCATGTCTGCGATGATGATCCCCAAGTGCTCTGGGTTTTTTGGAGAACAGTTAAATGAAAGTCACATGGCGTGCGGTGAAAAGGAAACCAGTTTAACCAGTGATGCTCTCCAGCCCACTGAGCTTGTTAAAATGAGTACACATGTTAAGAGTATTTCATATTGAGAAGGGTAAAACATACAGTGGGGTCCCACATGGAGAAGTGGGCTCAGACTTTTGGACCCTTTTGTATGTTTTTCTGTCTCTTTAAAAAAAAAAGAAAAAAGAAAAAGTTCAAAGCACGGTGGCTTTCTCGGTTTGCCTTGTCAGACGTGCACAAACTAATGGTGTCTGTGGCGTTCAGTTGTTTTTATGGCCTATTAAAGATTTTCACTAATGGAAGGGCAGCCAGGGGGTGTCGTATTTAAGCCAACTTTCAATTTCAAGTTTCTCTGTGCATACAGCATCCACTGCAGTGTTTTATTGCAGCATGTGTAAAGAATAGTGATAAGCTGCCGTCTCAGTACACTGTTTTATCCTAACTGGCCCCAGTCTGTCAGACATTCACGTAGAGCTGCTATTGCTGTCTAGTCACATCTCTCCCTGCTCACTCTAAGAACTCCCTCACCATCGAGAGAGGGGGAGAAGGAAAAAAAAAAAGAACCTGCAATTTGAGCAACATTTCTGACATGATTGTAGTCTGATCAAAACCTTTATCCGAAGCGAAACATTAGATAGGGAAAGCGAAGGAAAAGTAACGAGAGCGTTATCTGCGGAGGAAAAAAAAAAATGCACTCATTAAAATGGCTCAGACAAGCTGGAGGACCACAACAAACAACAAAGCCCAGACAATCCTGTTGCAGAATGCTGATGAGGTGTACCGTGTGCCTCTCCCTTCTGTTCACTCTCTATTTCACCCTCTATCTCGTTGCGTCTCCACTATCTTCCAAAACTATGGTTTCATAACCGAGATGAAACAAAACATTAGACGTGGTATTTTTGTGTTCTTTGTTCCCTGCTTTTTGTATTTGTTTTGTGTGGAGAACTCAGGATCACTGTGTCTCTGGAAAGATAATATTTGCTTGAATACCGTATTTCTACATGTATAGTGCGCATGGAGTTGTGTGTTCGTGTGTGTGTGGGTCTATATAGCTCTGCTAGACGGAGGTTTACATTTCTGCAGACGGTATACTAATGTGCTTTCACAGTGACAGGAGGAATATACAGCAGATGCAAATGTAGGATAATAGTCAGTGGTAATTAATGAAACAATGAGATGCGCCGAGAAAGAACAGTCAATGCTGTGATTCCCTGATGGCAGAGAAAGTTGCACTTGAAGAATAGTTTAAGATGTGAGGCGCGTACGCAGGGAGAACAAAGAGGACAAAGTGTTCACTATACATGACTATACTGACTTATCTGAAATGACTGGTATCCGCTCTGACTAATGCATCTTTAATTTGGGCTGTGAATACTCGGTTTCATCATTTAAATGTTGCTTTAGACTGGATTTTGCCATTTTCGTCTGCAGCCCACAGCACACTGCGTGATTTTTGGAAAGTGCACGAAAGTGGGTGTGAAGAGCAGGAAAGAGTTTCAGGGTTTGGCAAGAAAAGTAATGTGGCGGCCTGATTTTTTTTTTTTTTTTCCAACCAAATGAGGCATCTTAGGAATGTTGTCTTTGTACATGACTACAGTGTGCCTTTCTCAGCTGAACACTGGTTGCTTATTATAACCACTGGAAGGCAGAACGAGCCAAGGTAAATGTGATAAATCCAGCACCAACTTAGCGGCTTTGAGCTCAAATGCCATCAACACTTTAATGATTAAAGTGACAAACCACATTTTGTCATTATGAGCAGAGAAAGCACAGAGAGCATCGCTTCTTTTGTGCCGTGGTGTGAGTTGGAAGCACAGAGCCATGCTGAACGCTACATATTTTCACACATGCAGAGGTCTATCGGTGCCCAGTGTAGATTGCACAGGGATATAACTCTTTCTGTTTGCAAAGTTTCCACCCCTGAGAGCTGTAGCGATCATCCCTGATTGGCTGATCTGTGGAAAGTTGCAAAATATGTTCAAGAAGGAGGAAGTTTGGAGGATGATGGACTGTGTTTATATGTGGCTGACAGTTATTTGTGAACTTGTAATGAACCTATTATTAGTGTTTTTTTCTCTATATGTAATGTATACTATTTTTCTCTGAATGTCTTTTTTGTGACTGTTTATTTTCCCTCTTTCCACCCTCTCAAAGCTGATGAGAAGACCTTACCCCCAGCGCCCACTATGCTAATGCTGTCCACAGAGGGATTACTCTGCCCATTTGCTCTGCTCAACCTCAATCCTGGGGTTAAGCAACTGGTCTCACCCCCCAACCCCCTTCCCTTGGAGGGAGAGAGACTGCCCAGGCCAGGTAAGAAAGGCTGTGAATTCAATTTTTGTCTAAAATGTATTTTATATGATATGATGTCCTGGTTTTTTATTTATTTAGCGAATGCAAAGTCTTTCAGCCAAGCAGTTGCCTCCTGATTTGCTGTGTGGAGGGTGACCAATCCTCCTCTCAGTCGTTGGAGAGGGCAGGTGTGGGGCCATAATGAGCAGACTTACACCTTACATGTTGTCTATTTGTTTCTGAAGACTTAGTCTTTTGTTTTTTAACTACAAATGCACTAAAATGTTTTGTGTTATTGCTGTTTACCTCATTGATTAAGGCCTATAAGCTGTTTTGATTTGTGACTCGTGACTTGTTTTGATGTAGCAGTGATGAGAACACAAAACTACAAAAGAAAATGCTATTAACTGACAATCATTTTTTATTTTCATTTTCCTGTTTCTGTTGCTGGGATGTTGTGAGCCTGTGAGGAGTTTTTTTTTTTTTTTTTTATCTAATGATTTTCCTGCTGTTTTCCACTTTTATAGTCTGTCAGATTTATTGAATGAGACCGGTTGTTTTGATCGTTAAGTCAGCTTTGACTAGACTGAACTTTTTCTATGAAAAGAAAACCAGTGTTTTTTACCCTGTCAAACTCATTCAGGGAGAGGGTCAGCAACATTTGTGCAGACTCCTTTGAAGTCCGACAGAAATGTAGTTGTTAGCACTTAACCAACCATGAAAATGTGGACTTATTCTTTTCCTCTAAGGGCTAATTCAGTTGCTGCCAGAATTAGATATGACACCTTATTTATTTTCTGTTCACAGGTTCTTTGGCAGTCCAGCCGCCCAAAGTTGCTGCCTCCATCCCATCTGCCCCGGCCACATTCCCAAACCTCGGCCTTACTTCGGCAGCTGCGTCCACTCCTCCGGCTCCTGCTGCCTCTTCCTCCGCTGCTCCGTTCAGCATCGTCCCCACGGCCCCCGTCTCGTCATCGTCGTCGGGTTTCACTTTCTCGGTCCCATCGACCTGCGCCAGCTCAGTCACTCCAGCTTTCTCCCTGGGGGGTCCCACACCTTTTGGCTCAGGATCCTCAGTCTTCTCCTTTGCCTCCAAACCTCCCTCTGACACTCCCTCAGCACTTTCAGCATTTTCCTTCAGCACACCTTCCATCAAGCCACCGGCAGTGACAGCCCCAGCTCCGGCTCCAACGCCACAGACCATTGCCACTGCCTCCCCACCTACAGTGAAATTGAATCTGAATGAAAGGTACTGAACTATTGCATATTAGATTATTCTGACTGACACGTTGAGGTTTATATATTTACTTTTGAATGTATCTGATGTTTCTTTAGGTTTTCAGCACTGGAGACTCCAGCTCCAGCCACAGGCCCACAGTCTTTCTCCTTCAGTTCTCCACAGCCGAAAACTGCTGTCTCCACTTCAAGTGCTTTGACCGCCACGCCACTCTCAACCACTAAGCCCCCAGCTGTACTAGGTGAGGAAGTCCTGACTCACTCCCTTCCCTTACCTGTTATACTGTACATAAGGACTGCAACTCTAATATTGTTGCTTGTGCCTCAGCTCCAGTGCGTCCAGTTCAGACCAGCACGCCACCCACAGTTGTCCAGAAACCTACTCCTGCTGCCCAGGGCCGTGTCCAAACTCCACAGGTCCCGATTGTTTATTATTGTCGTTTTTTTTTTTAATATTAAGCCGGAACATATGCCAAAAGATAAACATGTCAATTTTAGGGACACACTGAAAGCAGGGAATATCCATCTGATTTTTGAGAACAATAAATACATATATCTTTATTTACAGACTCCAAGTCTAATGATAAAAGACAGACAACATGTTGTTTCTTCCTGTCAAATGAAATCACATATTAATAGAGTACGCAAAAAGTTGAATTTCTGTTATGTCTGTTACACTAAAATGAAATACATCAATATATTTACCCCACTCACTGTGTGTGTAGGTGCACACTGAACATAACTGAACTACATGCAGGTCCAGCAAAAGCTGAACATTTGGCCTTGAAAGTTTTTAAAGGACAGTTGCAAAACTTTGACAGCAATGAGAAAAAGATGAAACACCATAAACAAGAGCTCAGACCAGAAGTATATGGCATTAAAGATGAATTACTGAGTTACCCAAAAACTGAATTCACATTGGCATTAAATTAACTACATTTGTTTCTTCCTGTCAAATGAAATCACATATTATTGTACTTTTTAGTCATCGTGATATGAAAAACTACTGTTATTACCTCAGACAGCTAGTGGCTGATATTATATATGGTAGACTAATCACAGAAAAAGTAAATTAACAATCAAGAGTCATGAATCAGCTGTGACAGAGTATATAGTAAACAAAACGTGCAGTGTTTGCATTTGCAGGGTTGATATGGGTTGAACTGTTAATACAATGGAACTGTGCCGCTACCTAGCAACAGAGAAATGAACTGCTGGTAACAGAAAACCGTGAATTAATTAACCAAGTAGACGACAAGTCTTTGCAGGTGTGTATAGTTGTGTTTTTTTTCTTCTCGAGTTTGAGAAGTAGATTTTTAATGATGTGCTGCTCGATACAGGCGACTGTTAATGTGAAGGCCCTGGAGAAGCAGCTGCAACAGAAGAAAGACTCTGACCACATCATGGCTGCTATACTGGAGGAGGTGAGATATTTAACACGGGAGTACCATGTATAATAAATAGTGAGAATCTTGTTGTCCAAGTCATATCAAGGTAATACCTATGTTTATGACAGCAAAACATTTACACCCTGTAACTACTACACATACTACACACTGCCAACTGAGGTTAGCTCACCAATGTATATTAGAATATTCATATATTTCACAAATACTGTACATGGACATACTTCAACTTCTTAATTAGCCAATCTTTGAATTAAGATCAGTGACTGGTGAATAGCTGATCAATTTTTAACAACTAAGTTTAACATTGGCTTGTCATCAGATTGCGCACTTCCAGAAGGAGATGGACGACCTTAAGGCAAGAAGTGCAAGAGCTGACTTTAAGGTCGGCACCAATGAGGAGATGAAGGATCTGAGGAAAGAGTCAGAGGACCTTCATATTTTCACCCTGGAGATCAAGGAAACTACAGAGGTAAGACCATAGCTTAAAAAAAAAGAAAAGAAAGATATTGTGTGTGTACAGTGTTTCTCCTTTATGCATCCAGCAGCTGTAGTCTGCAAAACCATTGCTCAAATCATATTTGAGCAATTTAATACAAGGTCTGTTGTGTCAGCAGCAAATTAATGGCAACATGGCTGCAGAGTGGTCTCGTTCATCTGTACATCATTTGTGCTTGTTTGTGCAAGCGAAACAAACATCTGTGCTTCATTATTTCTCAAGTTATCACATTTTATTTATCTGATTTGTAATAATGTAAACTTAAGAATTAATGGAGTGAAACGGTTTGTTTTGCTGTTTTGCTGTTTCACTGGCACAAATAAATGAGTCACCACTTTGGAGTCTAATGGGTTGCTCGGGCCGACACTCAAAAGTAGAATATTTTATTTCTCCAAAAATGGTGCACGTACAATTTTTTATTTTGCATGCACAATACTAATCATTTTTATTTTAGGAATATCCTGATCATATTGGGTTCAAACTGGTGCAAGGCCATCCTGTTCAGTTATCTTGTTAGTCAAATTATATTTGAATTCAATTTCCAGATGAGTCTGAAAGACTGGCACATTGATTTTAAATTATCTCTTCCTATTCATATTCGATTAAAGTAGTCAGTAAAAATTAAATGGTGAAAACTTTCTGTGTTGAGGCTTTTTGTTTCTCTACATTCATCACCACAGAGGTCTTGGCCTCCCATGAGCCTCAGGTGTAATAACCTCAAGGTTAACTTACTGTGTGAACACACACAACAAGGGCAACATACATAACACTTTCTAGAATTATTCTATGGTCATTTCATTTAGTTAATTTGTTGATTTCATACTTTTATCCCGTTATTGAATTGAGCTTGTTATGGCATGACTGTCCTGCTCCAATGTTTTCTTTGTCTTTTTTCTCAGTCTCTCCATGGGGACATTGGGACTCTGAAGACCACCTTATTAGAAGGCTTTGCTGGGGCAGAAGAAGCTATAGCTCAGAGTGAGCTGGGCAAAGACAGACATTACAGACAGCTCCTGTACAAAAAACCTCTCGACCCACGCAGTGAGGAGCAGCTCAAGGTGATTGAAAAATAATGTTGATGAGTTGATACTTGCATTTCAGTGTGGCGCCTACATACTCAAAGCATTTTGTCTCCTTTTATTTTCTTTTTCCTTTCATTCATCCAGGAGATCCGCAGACTGTACCAGTATGCTATGTTTGCTGTGGAAGACGTTAATGATGTGTTGGATGTGGAATGGGAGAAACACCTGGAGAAGAAGAAAAAGCAGAGGTAATCACAAAGCTCCAGCTATTTGAGGAGTTGATACTGAACAGATTTCGGGTTGAGTTTCACTTATGATGAAATGATTCTCCTCTTCACAGACACATGGTCGTACCAGGGCGCGAGGGGCTGTACACCACGCTGGCCAATAACCTGTACATCATCAACCAGCAAAAGAACAGACTGGACCAGTTGGTGAAGGAGCTGACTTCACTGCGGCTCTACAACAAGACTGCACCGCCAACTATAAACCGCAACACTGCTACAGCAACAACTGCCGGGTAGGGGCAGGCAAAGCACCAAGGAGTGGGTGTAGAGGAATGTGAAAACCTCAGGGATAAATGAGAATTAAACTTTGCTCATTGTGAGACGAGAGAACCTGGGGGAGTGGCTTTGGGAATCGGAGCCTTCATACTTCAAGTTAATTGTGACTTAAATGGGATACAATTTGAATCTAAAGCAGTTTTTAAATAATTTAAACTGAATAAATTCAACTTAGCAGGTTGTTTTTCATAACCGGACAGCATAAGAGCCAACAATATAATCATAGTTGATGAGTAACGTAAAGATGCCACTTATTTGCTTCAGGCAGGCATTTGATGTTTATATTCATTTCTAATTGTATCGATTACATTGCAAATTGGTCTTGAAATACCGGTATGTTGTTTGCAGTTGAAAGCATCTCGTTTTCTGTGTTTTATTTTGTCTTTTTGACAGTTTGGAGAGTGAGCTGGAGAGTTTAAGGGATGCACTTCTGAAAGCCAGACTGGATGCGACCCCTCCCAAGCCCAAATCCAAAACCCCTGGTACTAAGCCATCTTTGTTTATTATATAAAAAGCATTGTGCATTTCATAATTTTAACAATTGCTAACTGCAGATGTTTGTTTTTTTTCCTCTATCAGTCAAAATATCACCAGTGAAACAATCCCAGCTACGCAACTTCCTCTCAAAGGGGCAGATGCCTCCTGTCCGCTCAACTGCACCAGGTACACATCTCTTACTTGAACACATTTTTTCAGGGGAAACACTAATATCCAAAGAAGGGAATCTCAGCTCAAATAAATACTAAGAACCATCTGCTTAAGCATGTAAAAGCTGGGAAAACCCTTCATTCTCCATCCTCTATTTCAGTGAGATCCATGTTGAATTTCTAATATTGATGACTGAAGAAAATAAATGCAGCTGTATTAGACGGTTGATTATTTTGACACATTCATCTGTTCTCTTCCAGCCAACCTGTCTCGCTCAGCCTTCCTTTCACCTAAATACTATGAGGACTTGGATGATGTGAGCTCAACCTCCTCCCTGTCCCAGTCCCTGGACCCACACCCGGCTCACTTGGAGCTGGAGGAGGAGGAACTACAGCCAGAGCCCCCTCCAATGACTGTCATACCCCCGGCATTGTCCAATCCCCGTCACCCCACAGTCGTGAGGACCCCCTCTATCCAGCCAGGCTTCGGGGCCATCCAGTCCACGCCTTTAACCAAAATTCACCCAGTACAGGGTATGGGCTTTGGACTCAGCCCTATTGCCAGCCCTAGTAAGTTGTTATATACTTATACTTATTGCGTGCATCACAGTTTTGTATTCAAATCCCGGAGGTGACGGCTTTTAAATGTCTCATGAAACACAGAGAGCAGCTATTGAACCTCAACACACATGATTCATTTCACAAATGCTGCTCTATTTATATTTCAGTTCCAACCAATAAGATCAACCTCAGCGGGGCTGATAGCACTGCTCTTGCCACAAAGACGGTAAAACATGGCGCCCCACCGACAGAGAGGAGCATACCTGTCACCATCCCTGCCCAGCAGGCCGCAGCCACCGCTGCTCTTCGCAGACAGATGGCCAATCAGAAGACAGGTAGGACAAACATGCACCAATCACCAGCCACTGAAAACGTTCGAAAACAGGTCTTTTTTTTGTTTGTTTATTTTTAAATGATGATGAAAATTTATTAAGTTGAAAGAGACAACAGTTTGTGTATAATATGCACTTTGTGTAATATTGTGTTGTTATGGCCACTGTGATTCACCAGGGGGAGACACAGACTTGCAGAACAAATCATATAAAACTGACAGTTTTATGTCTCAGCTCATAAGCCCCATCCCATCCTGGGCTCCCTTACTCCTCAACTGTTAGTTTTAGTGTAATTCAAATAAGGCTTACATCACCATGGAAACGTTCAGGTCACCCAGTAACCTCTGTCTGTTCTCTTCTATTTTTAATGTAAACATCATAATGTGCATCTGTCTGTGGCTTACCCACGCATGTATCTGTGTCTGTGTCCCAGGTGTCGTCAGTACCTCCCTGACTGAGTCCACGTTGAAGACTGTTCCTCAGGTGGTCAACGTTCAGGAGCTCAGGGACAAAGGAGCTCCTGTCCAAGTTTCAAATATCATCAGGTAAAACTCAGAAATGACACAGGTTATTTCAAATTAAGCAGATGATTTTTTCAGACAGTATCTATTATGGATTTACTTAAAGGGATGGTTCAACATTTTGGCAAATTGGCCTATTGCAATGATCCCTATTGTTGTAGGAGTAGGTTAATTACCTTTAATTGTCGGTGCAAGCTGTTTTTAGTTTGGCGGGGCAGAGATGCAAGTTCCTCAGCTAACGCAACAGAGACACACGGTACTTTCGCTTTTCCCTCATCAAACTCATCACATACACAATCCAACAACTCCAAAACACACATGTGGAGAAGTTGTGACTTGCACATTCACCACACTATGAGATAATAATGCAACATTACGAGACAGAGTTGTTTTCGAGGCTAATGCGTAGCCGGAACTACATTCCCGACACGGCTGCTGGGCAGAGTGACTTCAAAAACGCAAGTAGTTCAGAGTATTTGCTACATGTGTCGTAATGTTACAAAATTAAACGTCATTCTTTCATAGCGTGGTGAATGTGCAGGTCACAACTTCTCCACGAGAGTGTTTTGGAGTTGTTGTGGTGTTGATTGTGTATTTGATGAGTTTGATGAGAGAAAAGTGAAAGTAACGTGCGTCTCCGTTGCGTTAGCTGCACAGCTCGCGTCTCAGACCCACCAATCTAGCTTGCACCGGCAATTAAAGGTATTTAACCTACCCCTAAAACTACAGGGATTAAGGCAATAGGCGAAGTTGCCAAAATGATGAACTATCGCTTTAAATCTGCCAGTTTTACATGGACTAGGAATGTCTGTATATTTTGTGGCCTGGATGCTTCTCCTGTCATGCAGTGACACTGAACCTGTTGTGATATGTGAGCAGTGCAGAGAACTGGGACGTTTTTAGGCTCTAAGCACAAGGACTGATTATGACAAACCTACAGACAGACACTGTTATCCAGCTGCACATAGGAGAATGAAATTACTGTAAACAACCCCACAGTATTTATAGTGAGAAGAGGCACTTTGCCTCTGAATCATTGTCAACCAAATGCTGTTTGGCTCTTAGTTTTAGGGGGTGAGGGTGATACTGTATGTATATTTCAAAGCTTTGTTGAGATAAAATATCTTAGGATTTCCCCTTTGCTATTAGGATTAAGAAAGAACAATATCATGCATCTGATTCCAGGCTCCTCCTGGCAACATGTCGAAGTGTCCTTGGACACTGAACCCACACTTGCCCCCCGATGTGTCCATCGGGGCATGAATGTGTGTGAATGGTTAGATTCCTGCGCTACAGCGCTGTATGAATGTGTGTGAAAGGGTGAATGTGACCTACAGTGCAAAGCGCTTTGAGTGGTCCAAGAGACTAGAAAAGCGCTATATAAGTGCAAGTCCATTTACCTTTTACCATTTATTGTCCATCTAACCTGTGCTATCTGTATGCTGTTCCATATCAAGCCTGGTATACAATATTTATGCTGTTAAATCAAGCCTGTGTCCACTCGGATCTATTTCGGATGCAGAGAGTAGACAGTCTGTCACTGAGACCTCAAGGGGTCCAGTGTTTGTTTTGAGTGTGTCTCCTCAGTATAGATTTATTAGGTCAATGACTCCTTCTATTCTCAGCCACTGCACACGACTAGAGGCCAGCATTGCTCAAGGACTCCATAAATCTGCACAGCACCTTGTGTCCGCAGTCATAACATATGGTCCTATATCCCATATTCCTATTCTTCATTTCTTTCCCTTTCTTAACCTCTCTAAAACTAATATATGAAATATTGTTGTATGTCACATCACACACAGCTCAGTCTGTAAAGCAGTAATCAGTGTAGCAGTGTATTTTATTTTTTCGCTGTACTCCAGCACCAGTACACTAGATTTTAAATGAAGCACTGCTTGAATGTAAAAAAACAAAAACAAACCCAAAATATGCTGGAGATTGCTGCCAAAACAAAATAGTGGGTCTGCACTGTATGCCCTGTGCATAATAGTCTATTTTCATACCATTATCCTCTTCAAGTCCCTGCCTTCTTGTCTTTCATTTGGCTCTTTATTCACTACATGATTCACACACTCATGTTTTTGGCCCTTTGCTGCCTCCTGCACTTCACTCTTTTTTGCCTCACTGGGCTTGTGCTACACTTTTGTGCTTGATGTTTTGGCAGGCCATCCCACCTTGGGGCTTTTCCCAAATAAAGCCTGCTCACAATAATAAGTAAGCAAAAAAGGCATTGTGAGAGTAAGATGATTATGAAAGGGGGCTTTTTCTTGAGTCTGCACTAACATGCTTCTCCTCTGTCAAACAGTAACGGTTCAGACATTCCTTCAAATGTCCCAGCACAGTATAGTGAGCTTATATATATTTTTTCCTACAGAAAAATATAAAATGTGTTATGCGTGTGCTCATACAGAGTATATTTTTTAATTTTCTATCCCCACATGTAGCAGAAATTCAGTAGCAGGTTTTAGTTTGTTGGGATATGGACACCTCATTTTATTAAACATGAATAGCTCATCATGTTTAATTGCACATTTTTTTGCTCTTTTCCAGCTCATCGGTACCAGATCCAGCTGCTCAAGTCTTTGCAACAGTCTCTTCTAACCAGGCTAAACGAGTGAGTGTTATCTGTGCATCACTGTGACAGCTGTCATTCATCCTGCCACAAACATGTCTCTGTATTCCTTTCACCAAGGGAACTAAACACATCACTCACACACATTTCTTTTAAACACACTCTGAATGGCTCACACACCAAATATTTTAGTTGATTACACAATATGTAGATATGAACCACAAATACTTCTGCTTTTCTTAGAAAAACATGAATTGTTAAAATAAATGTGCAAATATCAACTTTTACTGTGGCATGATGCAGGCACAAATAAATGAGTATTCTTATAAATTTTACATGCCATTATTAAATATTCAAAATCTAAAAAAAAAAAAGTCAGTGTTATTGTATTCCTCTCTCTCAGCTTTCCACCTGCAGAAATTCACAGCTTGCTGAGAGTTTTGCAGGTGGAGACAAACCTTTAGGTGCGTGGGTGAGAAAAGTCCCAGTGGCCTACCATGCTGATGTTACAAATAACAGTTGTGTGACAGGGGAACTCCTCGCACAAATCTTCATGCTTGTATGGGCCAAAGTTCAAATTAATGGGAATGAACAAATACTGAAGCAACAAAAATTTTGATCACCATCCACATGTGTTTTCTTCTGAACTTCTGTCTTAATATTACAGCTCATTGGAAGTGCGCTATAATCCACAGTGGTGTGGAAGATGTTACATACGCATTTTTGAAATGTCACAAAAGATAATAAAGGATGATATTGTTCTTTTTATGTATTGCAGCCTTGCAGAATTAAGCTACAATAGTCAGTGTCTCTGTGAAATTGTCTCTGCAGAATCCGACACAAGGTATTCAGAAGATGTCCGCTGAAAGTACAACCACCCCACAGTCCGGCTTTGTGTTTGGTAAGCACTGTTGTGATGTGTGTACCGAATAATGGTCACACATAAACTCAGTCACAGTCCAGAACATTGCTCATGATCCTTGACTATACGTCGGCAAAACTGTGACATTTTATTTTGCTTTTGGCTTTTGCTTTGCCTGACTTCATCAACTCTGTGTCCTTCAGGTCAACCGTCCAAAACTGATGTTTCCGTGGTTCCTGCTGGTTCAGTGGAGCAAAGCAGCAGCAAAGGTTTCTCCTTCACTTCAGGGTGAGTCTGCTTATGAAAATTCAAGAAGTGCTCTGAAATATTCAGATCCATTGACTTACCTTGGCCAATTAAACCTGAATATTCATGGTTCTATTCATCATAACACAACAAAATTACAAAAAGAATAAGAAATGGATATTTTCATATTTTTTTGTATTATTATTTTAAAGTTCCACAATTTCCCTGTGTGAGCTTGAACTGTTTTCTGTACTCGTCAATTAACTATAGATTTTTCCACTCAAATGTGATTTGGGGCAACCAGCTAATAGTTCACTCGTGTGCTGGGCGAAGCCACTGGAGCAATATCACTGGTCAAATATTACAAAAGCGTGTGGCTCAGGTCTAATTAATTCAGTTATCCCTCTGCCAGCTGATCTAACCACTTTGGTGTCAGCAGAGGTGAACAGTTATATGCAGCTCTGTATCGCTGTGATTCCCCAGAGACTCCAGCGAGATCCCAGATATTCAGTTTCAGTCTGAAATGTGCCCCCATTAAAAAGGCCATAGATCCTGACACTGTTGTGTCATTCTGACTTTAACGGTTTCTCTTGCAGGCCCGCAGGCTTCAGTTTTGGCTCAGTTACTCAGGGAGCTGGGATGTCACAAGGTAAAAAAACAAAACGAGACACAATTGTAGATATAAAATAAACATGTCCTTTCATTGTTTTCTGATTTGATTTTCTGATTTTTCTTCCGTCTCTTCAGTAAAGGACATGAGTAAATTTTCCTTTGGCGGAAATGGCAAGGCGGCGTTTGGCCAAGCTGCAGAGGAGGCGTTCTCCCTCATCCCAAAGTCCACCTCTCCAGCTCAAGGCACTGGGTCCCCCACCCAGCCTCAAAACCCACCAGGAGACCCAGCCAAGCCCACCGCTGCCACGGCCGCCCTCAGGATAGAGCCACAGCCCCCCAAGACAATTGGAGGAGAGACTCTGGGCAGCTTCTCTGGACTCCGTGTGGGCCAAGGAGAAGAAGCTAAAGATGCCTCCGCTAAACCTACTCCCGCCTCATTCTCCTTTGGGGAAGCTGGACTTGGGGCGAGCAAGGGACCACCACAGTTTAGCTTTGGTGCAGGTCTACAGAAGTCTACAGAAGATTCGGCAGCGACAGACTTGTCCAAGGGGCTGACGTCAGGCAGTTTGTTCAAGCCCCCTGAATCCAACACCAAGCCGGCCTTCTCCGTTCCCCAGGCCGCCTCAGCCTTACCTACGTCTTTCAGTAGTCTCCTCGCTGCATCACCAGACTCCACGGAGGAACCTAAAGCTCCTGCAAAACCCTCAGAACCCACACCACCCCCCGAAAAAGAACCTGCTCCCGAACCTGCCGTAGAGAGAGCAAGCCCCCCTGTGACGCCCGAGTCTGCTGGGGATTCAGTCACTACAGAAACCACAGCGACCAAACCGACACCTGCGGCCCCAACACCTGCACCTCCTGTGGCTACGACCGCCTCCACCCCAGACCCTCCGCCCTACTTCATCGCGACCGCTGAAGCCGCCCCTCCTGCACCAGTCAGTGCTGCTCCCACGACAGAAGCCGCCACAGACGCCGCCGCCGCCACTATCACTGCTCCCGTTCCCGCTTCATCTGCTGCCCCCCCTGCCTATGCAACCGTCGCCCACGAGGTACCAACAGCGTTTCAGGTTTCCAGCTCTGACAAACCAGGCTCCATCTTTACCCAGCCTGCTCCCGCAACAACAGACAGCACTTCCCTCGGGGTCACAGCAGCCATCAACACAGTCGCCCAGGCGGCCATCACGTCCACCCCGACCATTGTTAACAGCGCATCAACTACTGCCGCAAGCACTGTGTTTGGTCAGCCCGCCGCGCCTCCCGCCTCCTCGGCCCCGGCGGCCCCGGCGGCCCCGGCAGCCACAGGGTTTGGCTCAGCAGGGTTCGGTGCATCAACCGGAACTGGTTTTGGCAAATCTGTATTTGGTCAGAGCAGCTTCGGCCAGCCCGCCAGCAACACGGGAACAGCCAGTGGCTTCTCTTTTGCCCAGTCAGCTTTCGGAGCAAGTCCTAGTAGTGCGACCACTGGAGGCGGAGGTCTTTTCGGTTCCTCCACTCCAAGCAACGCGAGTTCCTTCTCCTTCGGCACGGGCGGCGCCAACACAGCCAGCAGCACCGGCTCTGGGCTGTTTGGACAAACCACGGCCCCGGCGTTTGGCCAGAGCTCTGGTTTTGGACAAGCGCCCGTGTTTGGTAGTAACACCACCACGTCGTCATCTTCAGGATTCAGCTTCGGACAGCCCTCAGGTGAGTGTGAGCCTGTACGGAATCTCAGCTTGTGGCTCACTCTGCTTGTTCTCACTCTTGTACTTATTTCCACTGATAAAAGATTTCTGTCGGATCAACCTTTTTCCTATCTTGATCATATTTCAGCTCTTATTATTTGGGGTTGAATCTCAACTGTTTCTCTTCCTCAACTCAAGTCACACCAAGTCATTTTAATTTACCTTTAAATGCTAAAACTGTTTATAATTGAGGAAAGTGACACCGTCGGGCTTCCAAAATAATGGGTTGCAAAGGATTCTCAATTTCAAAGCAGCGAGCCATAAAAATCCTGTCAGCCAGAGACAAAGTGATGTTGTATTTGCTAATCAGAGCCACACAGCTACAAACAGTCGCAAACTGACAGTGATGAAGCTAACGGTGTCTGACAACCACTGAATTATACTGTTATATGTGTTTGGGCAGTGGGCAGTGCGGGGAGGCTATGTGAAGCTGTCACCACGTTTGGCTGATTGAAGCCAAATGTGACACTCGACACCTTATTTTGTCTGTGGCGGTGGCTGGTGGGGTCCGAGTCAGGAGGGCTGGCATGAGGGGAGTTGCCCCATTCCCACAGATTCTCCAAATTCTCAGCATAGGAACGTCTGTGTCTCTGTGGACAGCTGATGTTAATGTATCAGCTCAGCGGTTACACACAGCTGATGTCTACAGGCTTTGTTGGGAAAAGGAGGAGGAGGAGGAGGAGGAGGAGAAGGGGGGGGGGGGGGGTCCAAGTTTCCAGAGTCAGCTCTTTCTCTTTTATGACACTGGGGAAAGAAGGCGAGGCAGTGTTGCATGGTGGTGACTAGAAAATGTGTATGGCATCATCAGTCATTCACAGAGAATACCTCGGTCTTGACTGTTTTTCTTTTTCCTTTATATTTCAGCTTTTGGCTGCTCTCCTGCCACCCCCGTGTTTGGCCAGCAGTCCAGTGGTGGCAGCGTGTTTGGACAGGTAGACAATACACCGATTGTTACGTTTGAATACAGTGCACAAATACAGCACAGTGTCTCAAATTCAAAATATTGTCTGTTCTGGACACATAAAATGACTAATGATTGTCTCCCAGCAGCAGCCATCATCTGGTGGGAGCCTGTTCGGTTCAAATGCAGCCAATACAGCGGGCTCATCAGCTGGTGGAGGATTCTTCAGTGGCCTGGGAGGCAAACCAACAGAGGAGGCTGCCAACAAGAACCCATTTGGTGCCCCCACCGCTACTGGAGGGTTTGGACAGCCTGGCCAGCCAGGTAAGCCAACACAATCTAGACAAAAATGTAGTTTACTGGTATATTTTTTAGTTTCTACTCTTATCCTCAGTGAAGCTACCAACTTATAGTCAAGCTAGAATCCATTAACCAAAATACTCAAACCAAATCCTGATTGATTTAACCTGAATATTGCCTTTTTCTCCTCTAGGTGCCAACACTCTGTTTGGGAATAGTGGTGCCAAGACCTTTGGTTTTGGACAGGCCTCCTTTGGTGAGCAGAAGCCAAGTGGGACCTTTAGCACTGGGGGAGGCAGCGTCGCATCTCAAGGCTTTGGCTCCTTCGCTTCTCCGACAAAACCAGGTATAACTTTCCTCCTATCATTAGGTTTTTTTTTCTATCATTATGTTACTGTTGTTTTCCAGTCCTTAAAGCAGAAGTAAGCGGAATGTTTCAGAAGTAAGCGATCCGGTCGTTTTCGCTAATGCTGCGTTCCAGGCAGGCTTTTGAAATCGTAAATTACAGCTTCAAGTCACAACTTACGACTTTGTAGCGTTCCAGGCAACCCACTCGTGTTTTTCCGACCTGTTTTACCTGTGAAAGTCACTATAACGGCCACTCGTAACTTCCGACCCGTGAACTTGTACCAGATCAAACTGATACAACTTCACAGGACGGAAAAACACGAGTCTACTAGTTTCCTTGAACGCACCATAACAGTCCTCGTCCCTACGTCGCCACATTCACGGCGTCCCTTGGCTGCACACACAGCCCTGCATGCCGTTCTCTCTCCTCATTGGATAAAAACTGTAGGATACGATAAATGTTTTCTCCTCGGCTGAGAGCAGAGCAGAGTGACTGACCCGTGTTTCGGTCCAAACACTCTATGCAAGTGATTGCTGTCGGAAGATATAACTATTTAAGACTTATATTAAAGCAGATATCAGTGGAATGTTTTTGTTAATATAAGTCCTAAATAGTCCTATTTTCCGTCAGCAATCACTTACATGAAGTATTTCAGCCTAAACACGAGTCTCTCCGTCACTCTGCTCTGCTGTAACCCGAGGAGAAAATTTTCCTTGTGGGATACAAGTGTTATCCAATGAGGAGAGAGAACGGCATGAAGGGCTGTGTGTGCAGCCAAGGGATGCGCGTGAATGTGGTGACGTAGCACGAGGACCAATTGATGCCTGACAAGGGCGGGGGCTGCTAACTCATGGTGCGTTCAAAGAAACTCGTACTTTGTGTTTTTCCTTCCTGTGAAGTCATACCAGTTCGATCTGGTACGAGTTCACGGGTCGGAAGTTACGAGTGGCCGTTATAGGGAACTTTCACAGACAACAGGATGGTAAAAACACGAGCTACGGGTTACCTGGAACGCTACCAAGTCGTAGTTGTGACTTGAAGCTGTAACTTACGGTTTCAAAAGCCTGCCTTGAACGCAGCATTAGCCGAAACGGCCGTGAAGCTGATATCTGCTTTAACACAAATATATCACTTACTTCTGCTTTAAGATGAAAATGGTGCTTCCTTCCTTGTTTCTTTAGAGATACCATTTTATCAGTTTATACAGGCGACATTTTCAGACCATACTTGTTGCCATGTGCTGTTAATACATTCTGAGGAGAGGGATTCATTCATCCATTCAGAAAGGGCATGTATTAGTGATGTTTGATTTTTCTCAGTTCTTTCACTTTTCTTTTTCCATGGTTTCTGGCTTTAGGGGCTGCGCTTCAGTGATGGTGGGGTAGCTGTAATAGAAACCCATGGGCACCCATACATAATCATATTTTATTCAGCAGCCAACTCTTGACATTGCTTTCTCCTTTATCATCTGCGCTACAGCGAGTGTCCTTATCTCCTCACCCCAGCAGAGCAGAAAGTGAGGTAGTCAGATGCTCTGTCATTTCCTGCCAGAATACTGCTGATGCAATGTTACCGATCAGAACTGCTAAGTCACATTGCAGTGAATCAAAGTTGTGATATATATTTGTTTAAGTATCAGAGAGAAAAGCTTTAAATCGTCTGAAAAATATTTACACATAAGTGCTCCTTATCTTAAATATCACAAATCATTAGAGCTGCAATGTAGAAAGCATAGATTACTGTTATGTCAATACAGCTGATTAGCATATTTATGTTTTCATTCATGATACAGGGATATATCTGTGTGTGCTGGTTTTAATAACCCTATTAATGTTATCAACGTGAAGATGAAAAATGTTTGTTGAAGCCTGTAACGCTACAACAGTAATCCTACAACAATTCCTGTGGTGAGATTAGTTCTTGAGGTAATCATGCAGTATCTTGTGTGCTTTAGAAATTGTGTAAATTTGTTTCTACAGTTTGCCGTCCTCAGGCTTTCGCAGCAGTCGAGACAGTTGAGAAGATGTGAAGACAGCTCGACACGAGCGGATACACGGCTTTGTCCTCGTTGATTTGTTACGTTCTGCTTTGTGAGCAAGAGGTTACCCGTTCATCAGATAAACAACGTCCACGTGTCTGTGTGTCAGGTCATGTAGTACATTTCGGTTCTGGTCTCGGTGCTTTGCTATTTACTCGGAGGAGGGCCGACAGTCGTGTCATATCTCCTTTGTATTTGTGTCAGTTGTGTCATAAGATTTGTCAGGTCAGTTGAAAAGGTTATTTGATAGCAAACACAGGGAGGGTGATTAATAAAGTTAAATTTGTCAATGGCAAGAGACTGGTGCAGGTGAAGAAGGAAGGTGAGGCAGGAAAACTGTGATTTTTCTCCATCTGACTCCAGAGGAGAGCTTCCAACTTTACATTCAGCTACTTTCTTACAGATCTGTTTAAAACACAGCCCCTAACAGAAAGCACACCAAACATGTTTTCAGTTTCTGAACCTATTAAAGTATAGGCAGATTCTGCCCTTAATAAAACTAAACTGTGCTCCTACACACCCAAGCTCCAAGACTATATGGCATAAAAAATGTAAAGTACAAAGAATTAATGTGAACTCTAGCCTGATAGATTCTTGCGTTGTCAAGATGTTTATCGCATTTCTCCATTTGGGCTTTTTGAAATGATAAACACTAACAGCCATCTAAGTTACCCCTCCCCTCTCCAGTGGGATATTGGTACCACTCACCACACTAATGTCCTATCTCTGGTCCATGTACAGGGAATGTAATCTTGTTACATTAGCTCAATCAATTATTTACTAAAGCATGCTGGTAGCCCGGCTGTAATTTCAGCACACCCTTTCCCTCCTGCTGCTGCTACTTTTGAGGCTTTGAGGTGGTGTGAAGAATTCACTCCCCTCATTAAACTGTCACACTGAGCTGCTCCAAAACAGCAATGTACTGTACACAACTGGTTACAATAATATACTTGTCTTTATGTATTTGTTGTACCTGGTTGAAATATAGTGGGGGAAAATGTCCATCCTCATTAGAAATTACAACGCAAATAGTCTTCTTTCTTGCTTTTTTTTTATACCTGTTTAGTTGATACTGTAAGCAGTGTCAGCCCTGGTTCAGACCACATGTGGAATGTATTTGTAGTAATTTTTATACAGGAGTCTGAGCACAACTCTTCTCACTGGTGTGTGTTTTTTTTCTGTCTGCAGCCCAGAGGCTTCCCTGAGCCGACAAATACCCTTGACATAGATGAAATGCCCTATGTAAATGAGCTGAAGTCACAAAAAGAACACCATGACTCACCTTTTTTTTTTTAACCCATCCTGTTTTAGAGACCATGATGAGGACCATGTAACCCACGTTATACTGTATACGTTCCACTTTTGTCTGTTACAAAACATTTGAAGAACATATAAATTTCCCTCTGTACAGGAGGATTTGGCAGCGCTCCTGTGTTTGGGAGTCCCCCTTCTTTCGGTGGTTCCCCAGCATTTGGTGGCGGAGCCGCATTTGGCTCCAACCCCACATTCAGCAACAACCTGGGTCCCTCGACCGGTAAGGTGTTTGGAGAGGGAACAGCGGCTTCCAACATGGGAGGATTTGGGTAAGAAACTTAATATGTTCTGTGAAAAAAAGATTTGATCTGACAATGATTTTTGTTTAGGGGTGTGTACAGAGATGAATGATGGACAAAACTGGACATCAATTGACAATTTTTGATCAAGCCTGTAGTTTACAGCCTTAAAAACAAAACAAAACAAAAGCAGTAATAGTTGCATTAGACAGACAATGGCACCACTCAATCATTAAGGCTGTGAAGAAGGAAATATTCATATTTATATTATGTATTATATGATATATGATATATTTGTGACACAACCTCTGAGAAGCAAACATATTTTTTGGTTGTTACTTTGCTGCAGTCAGAAATCATCTAAAAATGTCAGTGTCACCAGGCGCTGTGTGCAGTACAAGAGCGGGGAGTTGGGAGTTGGGGGAGGATGATTTTGCCCGCAGCAAATAGCAGCTTTTTTGGAAATCAGAACATCTGTGTTCCCTCAGTCAACACGCAATCACACAAGCATAACACAAAGTAACAGAAGAGCAGCATGCGCCCGCATTGTTAAACACTCTATTAACGTTACAGCGTTGAAATAAAATAAACTTGTTTCAAGGCTCACTAGTTAGCCAAATGGAGCAGGGTTTGAAAGCTCTCACTAAAGCTTTGTCCAATTATGAAGTGAGACAGCTTTCTGTCTACTACTGTTATCGACAGCACACACACACACACATTTTGTTATTCCTACAACAGACAAGATTTCAGGTTTAAAATTTGACAGAAAAATCATAAACGATTGTCCACGTCCGAGTTTATTCAGGACCTTGCTTCCTTCACCAGTGTTCGTCCATCTGACGAAACAGATATGCAACGGTGAAATCAATAACTCTAAACGTTAGATTTGTCCTTGTCTCTACCTTCTGCACAGTTCATTGCAATTTGAGGAGACATTAGAAACACTGGGACTGATGTAACCACTCTCCTTGCTAATGTAAATGCTGAAGAACCACTGTAGTTTTCACAAATTAGATTGTAGCCAGGTAGAGGGAGCGAAATTGCATTTTTGTTGGAATTAATTGTGCAGCCTTATTCTGAAGTGTAAAGCACTGACATTTTACTATAAAGTACAATAGAGCACATCTTTACAGCCCTCAGCAAGTCAGCTTTAAACCAGGAGAAATTTCTGTTCAGCGACAGGAGAGAGGATTAATTCATCGTTTACGTCCTTCCCTCTCTTTCCACCCAAATGATTTCTCCAGCTTTATCAACCTCTGTGTGTCCGCCCTGCGCAATGTGTTTTGATGCTAGTGAGCCCAAAACGCTGGAGTCCTGTGCAGGACTAGATTATTCCCCTCTGATAATCTCACTCCGGGGTCATGCTTCCTGCAGATTAAACTGGCCTGCTCTCCTTCTCTGGTGCAAGCTCTCTCTCGCTCCCTCTGTTTTGCTTATTCTCGCTCTTCAGTGGGTGTGGGTCCTGTGGAGGGGATTTACTGCTTAAACCCCTGTCTCTCAATCCTCTAGTACTGTGACACACACATACAAACACGCACATGCACCATCTGACACCTTCTGGCTAGCTCACATGTTTACTTGGATGCAGCTAGCCAGTGAGTATATTATGTCCCGCACAGTTTCTTTCCCCTCTTTTTTTTCTTTTTCCTCTTTGTCCAAATAAATAGATGATTTAAAGCAGTGGTCACCAACCTCTTTAAGCCCAAGATCCCCTCACCTCAGGTGACAAGCAAGATCTACCATTACCTATATTACCTATATTAAGTGAAAGAACTGTAATGTGTGCTGATAAAATTCTCAGTGCCACTGTAGCTCTGTGTCCCATCTCATGCAGCATCACAATGCCATCAGTAGGCAAAGATGTTGCAGTCATGTTACTCATGTCAGTGTGATGGGATGGCTATGACTGAACACTGATTGCCTTGTAGTTTGGCTCATAAGTACAGACAACCAGGCTGAGGCAGGGTTGGCGACTACTGATTTAAAGCATGCCTGTTGAAAGGCATCCAGCCCCATGGCATAATCAATCCACTCATTTTGTCTCGTCAGCCTCACTCAGTGTTTCTATTTGTTGGAATTTCAGCTGTACTGTACCTTTTTGTTTCCCCACAATCACATCCTCTGTGTCCGCCTGTGTTTTCAGGTTTGCCTCCCCCCCCAACGCGCCGTCCTTTGGCGCCCTAGCGACTCAAAACGCTCCGTCATTCGGGTCCCTGGCCCAGCAGGGCTCTGGGTTTGGAAGTCAGCCCAGCGGCTTCTCCGGCTTTGGACAGCAGCCACAGGCAGGAGGTGAGATTACTGCTTCAGCTGCCTTCTCTTGGCCTTTCTTCCCTCATCATCTGCAAATGCCCTCTTGTTTACCAACACGTAGTTAAATACTGCAGGCAGTGCGGTCAGTAGTTCAAGGGGAGTTGGTCAACAGCTCCTCTGACATTTGTGCACAATATCACATTTAACACACAGCGGCAACACAGAACAGCAACTAATTGTCATCTAACAGAAGTAGTCAAACCAAACATGTAATTGTCACCTTGTTAAACACTCTATTAACGTTTATAGAGTTGTCCTGATTGAGCGATTTACACTTCAAGAGAGAGGATTGCAAACCACTTACATTCATTCTAATACACTTTGTAACACGTTGTGTGTTAGAACAAACACATCCCAGAAGTAAACGTAATTCCTCCACAGAGAAGTTTCTTATGGGCATGACCTGTTGTGCCATTATCTCCCAATTATAGAGACATCCTCTCCAATTCTGAATGACAGTTTTGAACCATGTGTATTTGTATTTGTGATATTTTATTGACTAATTGTTGATTATGTTTAAAATATTTTTGCATAATCCTGCTGATAAATAAACAAACAGGTGAAAATATAAGTAGCATGCAGATGAACAAACAGGTTAAAATATAAGTAGCATGCAGATGTGATATACGTAAATTATATAAAATGATATAAAAAGATTGTTGTGTCCTCCCACCCCCTTCATCTTCATCTTTCTACACCTTCTCAGCCTCTGTCCTTAATGGCCATGGGTGACAAAGCATCTGTCAGGGTATGTTAGGGACACAGCACACAGACAGATACACAGATCGGTCTATCAGAGATGGCTTGTGTAGTGTGAAATGAAAATTGCAATAGGATTATGGGTTTTCAACCCCCCCCCCCCGATAGTGATACAGTTTTATTGCTGCAATTAATTTAATTCACTTTTCATTTTATAGGATTTTCTGGAAACACCTTTGGGTCTGCAAACCAGTAAGTGCAGTCAATACATTTAGTTCCGATTCATGTCTTTTGTCTTTTTTCTTTTTTTGTGTGTGTGAATGAGCTGATGAATGAGTAGTCAGACCCACATTTCTCTGTTCCTCTCTGGCAGCAGTGTGTTATGCCTGTGGTGTTTGAAATCTGCTGAAGCTCACATCTTTTCTTCCACAACACTGCTCCCCATAGAACCTTTCAGATTTAATACCACCTCATCTTCCCTCATTTATTTCTTATTTCCTCCTCTTCATCTTTTCTCTGCTTAGAGTCCAGTATGGCTTCGCTCCTATTTCACCATATTAAACTGCGGTAAAAAAAAATCTTTCTACCACTTCTTGGATAAAAAAAACACAAGGAGAAATGAATAATACATCAAATCATGTTTTAAAAGATGACCCAGTAAATATTACAATAAATTCAACACCACACATATTAAATACACAGACAAAGTGTTTGCAAGTGTAGTTCAAATAATTTTGACCCCCTGTTCCTGAAATGGTTGGTGCATGGTCGAATGCTCCAGCAGCACTTCCTTATTCTATATTCCTTATAATTGCCCCCTTGTGATTGGTTTTTCATTCCCATCCTACTGTCTTCTCCTTTTCATCCCTCCATCCCACATTCTACCTCTCGCTCTCTCGTGCTGCTTCCCTCTGCCGTTTGCTGCTGCTGTGTGTCACATGGCGGCCACTGTTCCCCGGGGTGTGTTCCAGTGGAATGCACTCTGAAGTGTGCAGGAGTGTGTGGAGACGAGGCTTAGCGTATTGGACGCATTCATATGCTGTTAATAATCCTTTTGTTTTTAGTTTTTTTTTGTTTTGTTTTTTTTTGCTTTTCTTTCTTCCTCCACTTCCCACAACAAACCTGCTAACCTGTACACTACAGGTTACTGACACATCATCAATAGTTGTCATTTATCTTATTGCAAATATACAAAAAAATAGCCTCTTTGATTAAAGATGACCAAAATGGACACAGGTGTATATGCTGTTACACCACAATTTAACGCCTAAATGCAACAGCACTGGAAACGATTTCTAGTGGACATACTAAGTGAATTAAAATAGATTCAAACCATGCCAATAGCAAAAACATGCAATGTGTATGCAAACCATTGCAATGTTTGTTTTTCAAAAAAATATTTAGATTAGAATAATTGGAATTATTCTTATTCAGAAAAAAAGGTCAGAAAAATAGTTGTGCTGAGAAAACAAAAGAGAAAAACTCAGCAATATCCATAAAAGAAAATAACAATATTGCTCATCAGCAGCCCTAAAACTGCTGTGCCTTTGCCTCACTGGGTGCAAAACTAAACTAAACAAAACAACAAAAATGGAATGCATCAAAATGGGATAAATGCAAGTCACTGCTGCACTTTATTATTTTATCTTCATGAACGCCTTAAAATTGTACAATTTCTTCATATTTCCTCTCGTCCTCTTAAAGAAAAATGTGGTTGATGGAAAAGTCACGTCATACACATGTTCTGGTACTGCAGTAATGTTTGGTATCTTATAGCTAAAATGGGTTCAGAAGGCATTTGATTTACATGCTCAGAGGTCATTCTAATACTACTACTATTAGTACTTTTTCAAGCACTGGAACTTTTCTCAATAATCTCTCCCTTTCTGCTTTGTCTGTCATTTCTTCTTCCAGATCAAGTGCACAACAAACATTTGCCAGTTGGAGAAGCTAGTTTTATTAAACCTCCATGAGCTACAGTACTTTCTGCAATCAAGCCACACAATGGGAGGAGGGGAAAGGGAAGACTGTTGCGTTTGGGTTGACGGGGTAAATAAAGTAAAGTAGAAAACCTCTGTTTGTTTTAGCAAAAAGAAAAATATACAAGTTTTCAAGCTGCTTGCAGAGTGCAGTTCATTTTTTATGTACATATCCATTAAGGAAGTTCATGTTGTATTACACGGTCTTAACATTTTCATAAGATACAGGAGAATCAAGTATCGTCATTCATACAAAGAGGAGGCAGGTCAGTGACCTGGAAAAACAGATTTTCTGTAATGACTTTGAACAGCACACCAATATACAAAAAAATCATTTCAACCTTGTTCAGACACAGTAGTTACACACTGATGTAGTTTACAGACTTCAGTCTTTTTCTTTCATACTCCAGAATGATGTGGCCAGCATTTTAAAATCTAATTTCTGCACTTTGAGACATCACAGTGTACAAAAAAAGTTTGAAGCTTTACTTCTGAACATTGTAGAGTGGTGTTTTCAGCATGGCTACACACGATCCTGTTCAATTCAGTTCTGTCTTACTGTTAAGTCAGTCTTGAGCAGAAATGTCCAAATTGTACACTTGTAGATTGTACTGAAAATTAGCAACCGCAACTTTTTGAACTGTGGTCAAAAGAGTTGTGCTTTGAATAAGAAATAAGTTATATTTTCCTTCCATCTAATTTTTGCAGTAAATCCCCTCTTGATGTATATTTTTACACGAAAAAGTGGAAATAAACTAAATTTCTCAAACAACTTATTTGTCCAAACTAAATGTGGATTCTCTTAATATTGCAACTTACAAAACAGTCATGTTTTTTTTGGGGGGGACTTTGTCATCTTCCAGCAAATATTTCATTTTATGATTTGGTTTTCTTGCAGAGAACAGAGTACAAAGACAACCATTTACTTATCATAATGCGACTTATTCATCATTGGAGTGCTTATTTCCATTTTTGGAATAATTTTGAGCAGTAGTAGCTTAAGATATTATGTCACACCCTTCAATATCCTTATACTGTATAACTAATCTGTCAAAGTTGTTCTACACAATTCTGTTGAATTAACTCTTGCAAAGCATTTCCACGTACATTGCAATAGCACTTCACACAGTGCTTCGTATTTGCTTTGTAAAATCTTGTATTAGCTGAATAAAATTAAAGACTTTAATGCGAGGGGGCATGAAGAATAGCATGGCAGCTACCCTTAGGCTATGTTTAGATGGTTCACTAATTAATGCTAAATCCCTCTTGATATGCAGCTCATTCCTCCCATCTTCAGTAAGGAATTCATTGACTCACATACGGAGCTAAAATGGGCTGTGGGAGAATGCTGATGGGGGGGATCTATGGTCTGGATCAGAGCCTTGTTGTTGTGGCATGTGGCCACCATCAACAGAATTACATTCCCGGCTTATGGCTGTGGAGCATGTCACTGTCACTCTGTCCAACCTTATCTTGCGTCTCGCGGCAAACGCATGGCAGAAGTCCTGGTCCCTCTGAAGTGGCACGGGGAATGTCAGGGTCATTATGTGACCTGTCGTAGACACCTGCAGAAATGGACGAATCCACATTCCCCAGCAGCTTTTGATAGATAGACTGTCAGTGGACTGGAGCCACTGGCTTCTCAGTCAACATATGAAATATATTTTGAGGATGAATCAATCATGCATGTGTATTTTGGTTTTTAAATAACCTTTTTTTTATTTGATTGTTAAACTAAGAGAGCAGGAGGAAGAGAGTAATGCACACCGCAGTTTAACTTTTGGAGGTGCTGGTGATGGAGCCGAGTGTGTGCTGTATTTTCGCTTTCAACTAAGAGAGCAAACAGAAGAACACTGCATAGTTTTGTATCTTTGATTGATGGACAACAGACCCTGACCACATGTATGTGATGTCTCAGGTAAAGAATCACAGTAGGGCACATTGGCAGATTACACAGGCACACAGGCAGTTACACAGTCTGTAATGCTTTCAGTCAAAGCGGATGAGCTTATGAGATTTTCAGCACCCACCCCACAACAACTGGCCTCTATAAAAGCATTTAAGGCAGAGTGTTTTTTGTTGTTGTTTTTTTTACTTGTATTATACCACACATGACAGTAAAATCTATCAGTGCAGTGTTGGCATAAAAGATTGAAAACAATGTTGCAGAAGGATCAAAAACGAAGTACACAATAACAGAAAACACAATGAAATAACACTAATCAACACATGTAGTCTGGTTATAATTGATTGTTAACAGTCCATCTTCCTGATGATGTAAAGTGCAGGAAAGTCTCACACTCTGGAGGACGGCAGCTGTCTTCTTGGTATCCAGATAAAAATAGCTTAGTCAGACCACCCCTCCCCCCAACCCCATTCTCTGCCCACCCCAATCCCCAACCCCCACACTGAGTGATGATTAGCAACTCTTGAGCACATCCTACTCAGGCTTCGCTGACATGCTCATCATCGCCACATGTGGTGCTGGACTCCCCAGTGTGTGCATCCTTTTTTGAGTGTTAAGGCATTTCTGTAACCAGTGTGTGAGGTGAATGTTATCCACGGCCATTCATGGACACAGAGCATACCACAATTTCACCTAATGAGTCATTTTGTCTGTACAGATAATCCAAATCCAATAATCCACTAACGGACGAGGGAGACCTCGCTCCCTGCCCCCCCCCCCCCCCTCTCCGGACACTGTGCTGACTCGGTGGTGCACTGCAGATCACTTCCCAGATCACAGCCTTCCTCTGGAACCACACCTATAGATAGCCAGGTTGAAAGATCGACCAAGATTCCTTTCAACTCTCACTAAAGAAAAAAGTTAGAAAGGAAATAAATATTTCAGAAGTTTCAGTGTCAGCTTTGGCGTTTATATTTTTGATAACAGTAATATCATTCCATGAATCTGCATACTAATACAGGACCTCTCCTAGTCCACACACATTAATGAATTCAATTAGTTCGATGATTTCTGAAACCACGCAAGCATGTGATAACTTAGCCATAGTTGTGCATTCTCATTTTCCATTCCATATTTTCCAAACAATTGTCAGAGTTTCAATGGGACAATGTAGAGATGTAAATGTGTGAATTTCACCCCATTTCACCAGTGATGCATTTTATACTCCCGCTATATTCTTCATATTACTAATAACTAAAGCTAGCTGTAACTCCTCTCACAGTTATGCAAATAAAGAAACCTTTTCTCAGTTATGCTATTGCTACATAGCTAACTTTAGCATTAACAACGATTTACTTACCAATCTAAAAGAAATGTTGCACTTCTCGCAGAGTTTATTATGTCTTTCATGCAACATTAGTGACTGGTAAATAAACAGCTGTTGATGCTGACGGTGGCCATGTAGCCGCAGCAAATGCACATATGCTTCCTTTAAGTTGCGGAATGTAAGCTCATCATCAACAAGCATGCTAGTATTTGTGCTTAAATGGTAAACACAGATTTGAGCGCTGTAGCAGCACTGACATTAACATAATGTGTGATTAAAAAACAAACATCTAAAGCCACTATCCCAGTAAGTCCGTCCCAACCTCTCAAGCTTTAATTACATACCTGCCTCAGTTCCTCCTCCTTCACTCTCTCCCTCTCTGTCTTTAACTCACTCCCAGGGATTATGCAGTTCAGTTATCCTGATACTTCAAAGGAGCTTTATACTGAAAGTTTTAATTTCCGTCATAACTTCATTTAGTCCTCCAAGTAAACACAGTGCCTCCTGCAAAAGAGGTCGCCTCTCACTTTACTGTTGTCGCATGTGAGGCAACATAAACAGGTGCATGCAGCAGCAATATCAACACTTTGCATGTTAATGGATTACTGAAAATGGGCTTAAAGTCTTATCTAATAGACTTGATCATGGATGTCTGGCGTTATCACAGATGTCAGGGGAAAGACTTTGGGCATCACCGGAGTCGTGAGGTTATTGGAGAAACTGGTCTAAAAGGCCTCACGTGTAACACCTACTGAGGCAACCACCTTTTGTCTTCCTATGAAAAGTATTTAGGTCTGTAAATCCCACAATCTGCTTAGTTTTCCCCGTAATTCAAAAGTAAACATCTAAAATGAGAAGAGCATCTGGAGAGGGAAGATCCAGCTATTATCATATATTTATTATATGAGACGTATATCTGTGACACCAGATATATTGACATGGATGCAAACAGAGAAATCAACCTCCACTCCTACGTTTTCTCATTTCTGAGAGTATTGAGTCGGCTGCTCCTCAGTGTCCATCACTGTGAGAGTCCTCTATCGTCAGCAGCCCCTTTTTTTTCCAGGCTGCCACTGATGTGAGAAGTCCTTATTCGTTTACACTGAGGGTGCACTTGAGGTTGACCCCTCATCTTGGCTACAAAGGCTGTTTTTCTTTTAAAGCTCAGAGCTGAGCCACAGCCAGCTTCCCTGCAGCATCACCTCTGAATTTCCCACTCAGGTGAGCATTTTCTGCTTCTGCAGCACTGGAATCCAGTTTAAGCTGATGCTTGGGTCCCCCCGGTTGTCACCCCGGTTCCATCTGCTCTGTCAGAACAGATCCCGAGAGTAATTATGTTGTCAGCTAATCCAGCCTCTTGAAGCATAAGTTGATTGCAAGGATTTTTATGTAATTTATGGCGTCTGTTTTGCAGCATAAGACATGGTTGACTCATTATTTCATCAATATCGCTTTGAGAGTGTTTCACATTGAGCTTGAGTCTCAGTCAACACTTATTGTAGTTAATTCTCTCATTTGCTGAATCTAGGACTTTTCACTAAGCAAGTATCTTGAATTTGAATGCATATTAAACACTGCTGCTGTCAGCAGAGGTGTTATGTTGCATTGGCCAAATTTGGGATGCATAAATTGTCTAAATCCATATCGACCTGTAAAATTATTCTCTTTTCTGATTAACATTACAATGTAAAGACCTGAGACACTGCCTGTGATTAATCAAAAACTGTATGATCATATTTGTCATGCAGCTCTCTGCTCTGTGATGACAACCCTGTCAACTCAGTAGCATATATTGGTTTTTGTCTAATATATATTTTTTAATTAGTTATTTTATCTTGCATAATTATCAGTCACTAATGGATTTCTGGTTGGCGAGGAGAGGCATACAGTAGGGATCACAGGGCACATGTTTGCTAAGCTTTTACATAAATTATATCCAAACATGTTTGATTGCAGATGCCACAATGCCAGTGCACCAACAGCTTTGGGTTCTAATCCAAAGATGTCATTGTTTATTAGCTTTGGCTTAATAGTCATCTATGGAGAATGTGCTTTTTTATTTTTGTAGTATGTGTTTGTTGCCTAATCATTCCTATATTTAGATTGTAAAAAGTGCAAGTGATTGAACATTGGCAGAACATTAGATTGAGATATAATAAATGAAAATGTGCCATAAAATAAATTCATTTATAATTGCTTAATAACATTTATACTTGCAGAAATTACAATTCACTATAAGAGAAATACCCATAATAAATCATCAGTGTAACAACCCATTAATAGGTTCAAACTGATCTACAAATTAACTATTATATAAATAAACCCATTACAATTTGCAAACCCTTGACTAGAATTTGTCATATTTTTGTTGGTGCGTGTTGATAAATAGAGGTGCTATACATGGCACAGTGGTGTGGAATGACAGGACATGACCGTCCACACCCATGTTTTCAGTTAAGGCAAAGAATGTTTCACATGTCCTCTTGACTTCCGTCATTGAACACTCTTCAACAGTTGAAAAAAAAACACATGACCACAAGAGTGTCTGAGCGCAGAGAGACATAAATTATAAAACATAAGGCGATAAGGTAGTTTTATTAATGTGAGTGGAGGCATTGATATTCACAGTAATTAATAATGAACCAGACGAGCGCTGGTCAGACGAGGAGCGCACTTTAACTTTGCATAAAGTAGTTGAGCTTATAGTTGTGTAAAGGTTCTGGATGCTTCCCCTCAGGAGCTGCTTGTGATGTCTGGGCTTATTACAAAAGCCTTTGGCAGAGTGTGGGAGGCGTGGGATCCAGCTACATCACATGCTGTAATTACACAAATGGCAATTAAAGGTTGGCCATAAGTACCCCTGTCCCAGCTTGTGGGATGTGCAGTGTTTAATGGCCATCATTAATTTAAATGGAAAATTGCCTCATTCTGAGCTGAATATTGAGGAGTTATTGTCAAAAACTTAGAGTGACAGTCCAGATGTAGCACTGGTGTCCGTGTTGTCTAATCAATTTATATAACCACAGTGGTTGCAAAGCGAGTGCCTGGCTTAAGTATAATAATGATTTGCTGCTGTAATGGATTCAAGTAAGTTACATAATATTGTCTGCAGTTTTGAAAACTCTTTAGTGTTATATTGAGGGCTCTCAAAATGGCAGTATTAAAAGTATAATTTAAGAAAAGTCTTAAATAGTTTCTCTGCTGTAATAGTTTAAAAAATGTATGTAATTGCAGCTGAGGCATTAGAGTCACTACTGCTAGCTACAGTAAACTCATCTCATAACAGAAAAGTATTGATTTAGCAAAAACATAAATTGTTTAGTGAAGACATCTATTTTCTGCCAGGTCCGAGTCATATGAACTTAATTACTGTATATCATTAGAAATTACTGGTAATTACCCTTCTGAAAGTACAGTATGTGATGTCAAAATAAATAATTCTAGACAATATGATTTCCCCTGGGTTTCTGTTGTACTTTAATACTCTGGCTCTTGTGCCCGTAACACGGGTATGAAATTGCATTTTATGTGGTATACTATATTACAAGGGTCTTTGTTTGTTTGTTTTTGTTTTTTAACATTAGCTCATATTCACTCACCAAAATTATATTTTCTGTATTTTATTTAGCAAAATAAAGTTCTAAACCCTGCTTCAAAAACCTCCCTAGAATAATCCCGAGATCAGCCTTCACAAAGATAAAACCCTCCCACATTTCTAGAAGAAAATCTGCTCCATCTTTTCTAACAACCTATTCCACCAAAAATGCAGAGGTGACTTGAAATAATTGTACTTGCTCGTATCCAAGTCCTGCTCCAATTAAAAACATCATATAGTCAAATGAGGTGACACAATAATTTCTTCTTCTTTTTTTGGATCAGTGGCCAATAAGATCCAATTCTGTCTGGTAGCTACACCTGCTGCTGGTACAGTTTGTGTCCAAGGTTAGAAATGACATAAACAAGTGTCTACGTATTTTAGGACTTGTTGTAGAGAATGATGGAGTCCTGCTGCGACTGTAATAGTAATAGTCCTGTGAGTATTAATAGTAACGTCCGGTGCCAAAGATAAAGTGGTGCAGTGATTATTTGGTATTACAAATATGAACAGGTGGATGTGCGCAGGGAGACACTGCAACATACTCACAGACTCCAGAGTCATGTAAATATAGCTGTGAATGTGCAGCTCAGGAATGTGACAAGGATAGCATAGACATTAGAGGCTACAGGTCTGGAAATGAATCCAACAAGTAGATACATCCAGGCTGCAGGACTCGGCTGCGTTGTATAACCAAGAATTTTGCCATTAAAACAAAGTATAGTATCACTTTAAGCCATCCTCCCTATCTCCTCTTCTTCATTGTTAACACAGAGTTCCCACAGTTCTCATTAGAGCCACCGGTGGCTAAATCCCTAGCTTGTCTTAAAATTTGTGAGTCAATGTCCTCCATTATATCTTCAGCGGTTCTCTGAGCTGGTGCGCAGAGAGAGAAAATATCAGCTCCCTGCTCATGCTGTAGACCGGAGATTAATTTTAAGCCCTTACCTACGTGCTTAACGTGGTGATATTATGTACCAAGTGATGAACAGAAAATTAAGGAACCCACCAGAGCACTTTTGCAATCCTCTGAGAACTCCGCGGAGAGTTATAATGGAGGTGCAGTGCAGAAGGGGGTGGGGGAAAAAAAGACTCCCGCTATCATCGCTGTTCAGCATACCTGTGTGTGTACCCATCTTGCATTTCAATGACTTGATCCGGATGCATACATTCTGATTCCTTTGACTGAGTGATTGTGTGCCAGTGGGAAGGAACTAGTTTCCTAAGCCACACAGAGTTAGTTATAGCTCTATTGTGCCTAATCTTATGTGCTGTAGCCCTGATTCTCAGAAATTAATCTGTTTTATAACTTTTTTTCCCCTTTGATAAGATAGTCCATACATTTTGACAGATCAGGGTCACACACATTAACCGCCAATTTATGAAAGTCTCTGGATACGTTTCCCCTTGTCAACAAACTGACATTAAATTGATTTGACCCTATAATAACCACAGTTTAATCATGTCAATCCCCTATGCTGTAAATCTTTACTAGCACACCAAATGTGTATTAATCCACAGCTGAAGGTAGTTCCCATCAAATGCAGTATTCCTGTTTGCGAAATATCCTATTTTAGGAAACTACTGAGTGCTTTTATGAATTAAACTATTATGTTAGTGACTTGTTTTGAAAGATGTATGCACCACACATGGGACAGAGACGGCAGATACATGAACACAGTTACACACTGTTAGTTTTCGTCATTTCACTTTTCAACCAAAAAACATAGAATAGTGCCATCTTTATCTCTTATGGAAAACAAAGTAAACTTGTAATTCCTAGTTCGTAATCTACACAAATACATTTTGAAATTGCGGCAGTTTTTATGCAGGATGGGAGGTATTTGTAAGAATCTCTATATTGTTACTTCTTCTATCCTCTCTCTTGATTTCACCTAGTTCTTTCACCCTACTCATTCTTTTCCTTCATCCTTTATTCCTTTCAATCACTGCCTTCAACAAAAAGAGGCGTATACTAGGCAGTTACATCCCCTGTGATGCTATAGAAATCTCTTGACTGACTGCGACATACAGTGCATCATGTGCTCAGCAGTGGATGTGTATAGCCTCAGGGCGCATCATATGCGTGAAGGCTTTCAAGCTTTTCCAATTCAGCACTTGAGACTGCATTTCTTTGTCCTGACTCAGAGGGTATCTGGTCCTTTTGGTTTCTGCAAATTCAGTGAACACAGAGCCCAGCATGTCTGGAGAAGAAACCAGCCTGACATCTAGTAGATACATACATTAAGGAAAGAAATGTGGTGTGTATCTGACGGACTGCAAAGGGAACTTGTTGTATAGGTTTATATATGAATCAGACTAGTAAGGAAACCTGAAATATTTCATTTGTGACTCAAAATATATTACAAGATCTTATAATATTAACTGCAGACATACATGACTTAACCTCAGAAGAAAACCAGATACGACAGGTGACATTTGTACATTTTATTCATTCATGAAAAAACCTTTTTATATATTTTTCCTGGGGTTGTTTCCCCAATGTTGTGCATTTTCACAGTTTTAAATATCTGCCAGAAGTGACCCATTTTCAAGTATTGGTGTAAAAGTCAAAGCTGAACACAAGAACACATACTGCTTTAACTATTTCAGTGCGGTATTTCCTGAAAACAAACCAAACAAAATGAGAAACATACACACAAGTTGCTCATAGTATCTTACGTACCACATTTGGGGTTGTATTTCAAACACTGTTACGTTATTTATTCCATGAAATAAGGGAAACGGCAACAAGAACTGACTCGCAGAACATCATTGTCCTCTTCTTCACAAGATGGAACTAATAGTAAAAGCCAGGAAATGAAGGCAGGTGGTCCTGTATGTGAGGTTGGGATGTTTTATTGGTATAAATAAAGGGATGTCTCATGGGGGTTTAATAACTACATAAAGAGCTGCAGCAAAAGTAGCAGCCCTCAGGAGAACTGTAATGGTGTGGGTTTAGGAGAGGAGGCTTTTGATCACTTGGCACAGCCATACAAGCACAAAACACGACAACAAGTAATGTCCCACATGGCTACATTAGCATTTTTGATCTTTCTCTGGAAATACATATGCTAAAGATGCTATAAATAATTATCAAAAACAACTGAGACAGGCCTGTTATTAAGTGCCAAGAGGTTTTTGAATTAATATTACACTGCATAGTTTTGGCTTTGTCCAATTTTGGCACTTTTTGTCCTCCGTACACAAACACACAAAGTGCTGTTTTGTTTTTCTGTGGCTTAGCTAAGGAAGCGCATAAAGCATTTATGAAGTCGTTTTGCGTCGTGAATATAAAATACACATTTACACAAAGTCTAACAGATTCAGACACACACAGAAGACAATTAGCGCCCCTTTCCTATCGCCAAAAAAATGTTGATAGTCCACAGGCACCGTCTCACTGGCCTCAGCACTTCAATTTCTCTTTCAATATAAAAATGTCGTCACCTTTGTTTATCGACACCAGAGATACATGTATCGCGTAGAAAGGTGTTTGTGTATATGGCTTTTGTAGCATGTGCATGTGTTCAGACAGTCCACGTGCATGGCTGATAAATGAGTTCACACTGCCAATGTGACACTGCTGTGACAATCAGATACCACGCCAGGTCTGCTCCTTCCCCCTCGGGGTGTTTGTGTGTGCATGGGTGTTTGTGAGGCCGAGTTGTGTCCCTGTTTTATGACAAGGGCGTAACCTTTCCTGCACTGTGTGTGTGTGTGTGAGGGTGGGGGGAGAGAGAGAATCATGACTCAACAACAGCAGAAGAGCATCAGTGAAACTCCTCGTCCTCCCTAAATCCCTCCAATGGGATTTAACACAGACTCACATGACAACACACACATACACACACCTTGCGAACGCAGGCCTCTGCGTGTCAAGGTTTAATTACATTACATGTAGTCCAGATTGAATACCGTCCATAGGTCACAGCAAGACATTACGAAGCAGTCCGTGCTACAAAAGCGTCCCTACGCTCGGTTAGGTGAAATGTCATTGAGCCGTTAACATGAGCTCTGGTTTTTCTAAATGGATTCAGTTTGTTGTCACCTTTATATTTATTCCCTTACAGCCACCTGTATTAAGATTCAGTCCCAGAATGTGGCAGCTCTTCCCACACGGACACGTTGCCCCTTGACCTTTGCCATTTGCCCTCACTTGAACCTCACCCATGACTCTAGCTCGCCCGCTGTGTCGCCGCAGCACGACTCGGCACAGTTCAGTCCATCTAGGGCATGCAAGTGTGTCACAGCAGATCTAATTATGACGGCAGTCCCCAACTAGCCTCTTACTTTCCCTCTCCTTTCACCCATCACTACGATGCCCTGGGACCCGGCCCAGAGCAGAGAGGCTATCACGGTTACGCATGAACTGAGTGGAGCAGCAGTGTCGGATGTAGCTATGTATGGGCGTAGAATGTAATTAGAATATCAACTGAGCCTTTTGGCTGGCTAACTCTCCAAAGATTAGTATGAGGCTGTCATTCTAGTGAACCAGCACGTCATTTGATTTAATCTGGGTAACAATTCAGTCAGGGCTAAATAAATATTTCAACATTATGGACATAGCAGTTTCAATCAATACAGTCAATCTTCTCACATAACCCTCAGCATGAAGGTAAATGAGCATAATTTCCCAAAATCTTGGAATAATCCTTTAAGGTTTTGGTTGAAAAATGTATCAGCCACATGAAAGTTCAGCTGAGTTTAGCCACACAAAAATTCAGTTTTGTAACAGTAAAACATACAGAATATCCCAAAAGACACAAAGAAATGTGATCTGAACCAAGTGTGAAGGGTGAATGCTTTGTTCAGTCAGTAGTAAGGAGATGCTAATACACTGAAACAGCAGCCTACAAATCTTTGTGAAATACATGAGCAGATCAGACTTGCATGCAAATTTCTACTCTTTCTTTTTTTTTTGGTTGGAGGCAAAACACAGGGACTTGGTGAGCACAGTGAACTTGCAAAAATGTTTGTAGCCTCTGAAAGCAACAAAGCTCCGAAAGCCTCTGAAAAACTGGCCATTAACAGAACAAACTCTTTCAGAGCTCATTAGCAGATTTAAAAAAAAAAAAAAAAGAAAGTTCTCATTTTTGCAGCCATGCTCAAAGATGAACATTTAAATAGGCAATATTTCATTTAATGTTGGTATTTAGCTGAGCAGAGCTGTTTGTTTTTGTGTGTGCGTGTCTCAATCTCACATTTGCTGGCGGTAAAATAAAGAGAGACGAGCCCCACATTTCTACAGCAAGTGCTACAACTGGCAAAGCGGGGAAGTGGGTCATCTATATGCCAAGCGAGCAGTTGGGATCAAACTTGCATGCCTCCTGCTCTGCTTTCCAGCCTCGACAACAGATAAAAAGTGAGAAAAAGAACAGGGGGAGGCAAAGGAGAGGATGAAAGGAAGGAGGACTAGAGGACACAAAAAAAGAGATATTAAATTATATAGGAAGAAAGGAAGGCAACAATAATAAATACAATGTGTATGATTGTCAGATGAGTGCATGACAAAGTGGGCTGTGCACAGAAGGTATCCTACTGTTCTTGTACTCCAGAAAAGTATAAGAAACGTTATTTCCTTTGTTTGTGACCGCTTATTAATTTAAAGTTTTGATTGTTGCAAACACATTGTGGCAAGGCAGGGTGGATGAAAAAAAGAGAAGGGAAGGAAGTGAAAGAGAGGCCCTGAGGTGGACTGATACAGAGAAAGGAAAACATGTTGTCTGACATTAAATGCTACAACCGCCACTACTAAATATCAAGTGAATGAAATGAGGTTAACTTTGCTTCTGAGTACCTTTTGCTCAGGTTGTTATTGCACATAGTTTCATGTCCGGAGTGCTATCGACAAGGGTTGGCTTCACTGGTGTTCTCTGTATGTCTGTCTGCACAGAGCATCTCTTCTCTTGCATAATGCACTTGAAACACATCCAGTTAGCCTGGTTGTATCGTTGTGTCTACACAAAATGCTGGTTGTACTTGTTAGACAATACATTTGTCAGGTAAATGCAAGTTAACATCAAAAGAAGCCTAAATTTCAGACCTGGTTCTTCTTCTGTGATGTCACTCCTATCCTAAACCCACACATACCAGCACCAACAGTCTGGAAGAGATGGGACAAATGAGCAAAATACTGCATTGCACTTTGTTTAAGGCTAAAAAGTTTGCAGTGGAAAGCAATGTAAACTTAAGGCAGCATGGATTTGAATGTCTTGCATGTTTAAAAAAGAAAAGAAAAAGAAAGAAACAAAAAAATAAAATCTAGTATGCCACTCAATGCAATTCGCCATGTGAAGCACATGACAACAACAAAACAACAAAAGTAAATGCACTCTCTCCAAACCCATAAATAAAAACACAACTATATATGTACACAACATTTGTGCATATCCATATAGTAGCATGTGTGCAAACATGGTCATGTAAATACTCCAGTCCACCCACACTCACAAACCTCGTATCACTTGACCCAAAGAGCCAAAATATAAAATTAAAAAAACAACAAAGAAATACCTTTGTTTAATATTTTTGCAATGACTTCATTTAGCACAGTGAGACCCGACCCAGTTTGAAGGTAGAATGGTTGCAGTTTGTTCACTCCAGTTTTAAAAGTACTGTATCTTCAACTAGCCTCCTAGCAACAGCTGGTCTTTTTTTTTTTCCAGAGCTGGTTTTATCTGTCTCTATGTTTTCTCTCTAAGTAGTTTTAAAATGTAAGAGAGAAGAGTAAGGAGGCTGAAACGGAAGAAAACCAATGTCAAAGAAGGGTTAAAGCAGTGAGAGCTGGTGAAGAGCAGGAACGAAAGAAAGAGAAAACATAGGAGATGATACTGTGAAAGTATCCAAGGCCAGTCTGGTCAGTGAAACAGGTCAGTATTTGGGTGGGATGACCACCACGGGGTCACCACTCTTTGGCCGCCACATCAGCACCTGGGCATCATTGGCATTGGGCTTGACCATGGCGTTAGATGGGATAGGCTCATTCTTGCCCATGATTTGCGGCTGTTCCTGGGCCACGGGCTCGTTCAGAATGGCTCTTTGACCCAGAGGCTTTTCTGGGTCCACTTTGATGTGAAGCCGCATCCTCCAGTGGATTGTCTGCAGGACGAGGGTCTCTGAGGTGGCCTGGTTGATGGCCACCAGCCAGGTCGTAAAGCTCTGGTCGCGGTGGATGCTGCTAAGCTGAGGCACGTTGCTGTCACTGACCGGCACACCCCAGGTCACACTGGGGTAGAAATTGTCGTTCATACTAATGGTGAACTTGCTGTCCTTCTTTGTGGGGCCTACCACTGTGCAGGTCTCCGTGGTGTTGCCGTACCATGGGTAGTTGACGCCGTCCGAGTCACTGATGGCTTGGATCTTCCTGTCACGCAGGTCGGGCAGCTCCCAACTCGACCTGGAAGTAAGACAGGAAATCAGGAATAGAGCTAATGGCCATTACAGGGTTAATGAGATTAAAGGATAATTAGAACTTGTCACAATTTGAATCTTTTGGTGATATTGCAATAAGATTGTATAAAAAGCTTGTGGACACATTGGATTTCTTCTTTTATTCTCCAAATACCTTGCATGTCTACGACCTGTCGACCTGTCTTACTACTTTTTGCTATAACAACAATCAGTATTGTAACCCTTCTATCAGTACCAGAGATTATGGGAAAAAACTACAAAAATAGCGTCAAAGATGTAATGAACTGGATTTACCCTGAAAGTTTAGCTCTGACACAATGAACCATACCAAAGGCTTCCTTGCACCTCAGTAATCTCCACCTTGATGTCATTGTCTATCCAACAACACATGACAGATGCAAGAAGTTCATTCAAAGCCTCACAGTCGGCGCTTTCCACAAAATTTCAAACTGCAGAGGGAAAATACAATACAACAATAAAATATTGGGACACGCACAGCGGGTGGCTCTGAACGGCTTAAGTGACCCGGTACCTCTGGTCTGTCCACATATTGATTTTCTGCCCACAGCAGGAAACAGATTACCTTTCTTTCCCTGAAGCTGAGGACCAGCAGAACAGAGGAGATAACAGTGTGATCACAGCCACATGACTGACTGTCTGCCTGGCCTGGACTCACATTGTGATTTATGTATTCACCCAGGGGGTGAGATTAGCATGTCAGGCATGATATCAGCTAGCCCTTGTGTGTGTGCGTGCGTGCGTGAATGGCTGTGTGCATGTGTATGCATATGTACATCCTTTTTCTGAAAAATCATTTAATCCTCTCAAATGATGCCTCCAAAACAATTTGCGGCAATCCATTCTGTCAGTGACATGAACTCAAGTGACTCCAAAACCACATACACAAAAAACGTATCTAGATAGTTGCTTTCAACTGTACAGACAATATGACCTCACAAGCACATTGTGCACAATATATGTAACTATTTCCCTTCATTAGGTGGTACTTCACATCAAAAGTTAAACACCCCAGTCAGTTTGTTTGGAAGGTAAACTGACAGTTGCTGTGAAAATGTCATGGTGAAAAAAAAACATCAAAAGCCAGAGAATTGCAAGTGTAAATAGCAGGGTTGCGAAGAAAAGAAGGACGTCAAGTAGAGTCGACTGCACACACATGCAACATGGAGTAATCTACCCACTGATCACTTTGATCACAACTGGTGAACGCAATGCAGAGACTTGGCTCACTTCCTGTTTGACACAGACAAATGGTCTGCAGTATGTGGTGTGACAGAACCACAATAACGTTAAATTTGAAAACATGTAAGTTTTTGTAAATGTTGCATGTCCCCAACTATAGCGATTCTCAACACGGGAGTATTTAGGAATACATTCACATGACATTAATTGAACGTAACAACAGAAAACTGTCGCTTGCAATTGATGGTGAATGAGGCCAATTAGCAAGTAAACAGAAAAAGTCTTGACAGTCACCACAACAAATGGATAAATGGCTGAAATAGAGCTTCAAATAATATATGAATAGAAATAGTTAATTGTTATCTAAAGATGATGGTGCTGAAGCCAATAATATATATACTATATATATAATAGCAAACATGTCAAGGCTTATACAAAGGTTGTGATCCACTGCTGTAGTACACAGCTCCAACAATTTCACTTTCACCTGTGACTTTAAACCTCCAATTATAATAAGCCCTGTGCTCCATACATCAAAACTGAGAGCTCATTAGTAAATGATTAATGAACCAATATTATCTTAAGCCTAAAACAATATGTGATATTTAAAACATTAAAGCCTTGGGGTCTGAAAACAAGTCATTAGAGGTGTATGCAAACAGCTTGAATAGAGAAGCGGTGTCTTACTGAGAGAGTTTGATCATGGCCAAACAGAAGCAGTGTGGAAATGCAGCTCATTTCCGGTTTCTGCAGCTGTGTTGCCACATTTATTTGCATGTTAAGGCCAAGCAATTTGAAGCAACACATTTCTGTTGATAAGACATAATAAAGACGAGAGAGATTTAGTCGAGTTTTGTTGAAATACAAGTGAAGAAATGGAGGAGCAATGCAATCAATTATCCAATTACAGCATGCTTCATCCTCACCAACAGTGACTGCGTGTGTGAGCAGAATACGACATGACCACACTGCCCAGCCACCTTGTTAGCAGTTTTACATTTTTAGGGCGTCTCAGCACCTTATCACAACATGTGCAACCGCATGTGTGCATGTCCGTTTTATAAATACACACATACTGTCCCAAAACCTACAACACTTCACCTCAGTGAAGCTTCTCAGAAACACAGGAGAGGGATGATAAATGTGTCCAGAATCATGAGCACATCGACCAAAAGCCAACCGAGAAATCGCCCACATTACCGTCCCTCGTCTGTTCTGTCTGATTACGGCACACTTAGGTTTTATTACCATCAATTTTATTAGCATCAAAGAAACTACTTAGTATGAGAGCATCAGCGGCGGGCACAGCCTCATCTCTTGCATCCTAAGAGCGACTTCAGAAATGAACGTCGAGAATAAATGGCCTTGAAGTTCTGTCATTATCCGCCTGTGCTGGGAAGAAGAAGTTTAATGACTTTAAGAATAGAATATGATAACGTATCAAGTACGTTTTAGAGCATGTAAGTTGCAGGGACGGCCAAAATAATGTAAACACAGCACGGAGGGGGAGTTGCCTGTGCAAACACTAGAGCACAGGTGGGTGGGTGCATTCCAACACCCCTATATACAGTGTAGTACTATATATATGCTGTATCTGTTACAACCATGTTGGTAACTTCCAAATCGAGATCCCTCTTCTTCCTCTTTGTCCCTGTGGTTTGCCTGTAATGCTGACTATTTAATTTTTTTACTTAATTTTGACATTTCCCATTTATGCAACTATACCAGTTGTGTCATTTAGCTGTAAAGCACATAATCACCTCCTCTTTAGTAGCTGACAAATCCTGTTGAGTGGCATTTAAAACGATGCGACCCACCCTCAAAGCAGCATTTGTAACTTTAGAGTTAAAGTTCACGACATGTCGGAGCCTGATTGTTAGTAGTGTGTGTGTCTGTGTGTGAGTGATCTTGAAAAGAATCTCTTTCGAGCATGATCAATGAGTTCATGGATTGCTTGATCAACAGAAACTGAACTGTCTGTTTTACATCAAGCTGAAATGATCAATGAGTTCATAGATTGCTTGATCAACAGAAACTGAACCGTCTCTTTTACATCATAATTAAGTGAATATCTCTGCGTTTTTGTGTTGCTGATCAACAAGACATATGATTTATTGACTAATTGATTTAGAATATGATCAGGAGACTAATCAAGAATTGAAATAATCATTGGTTACACTTCACACAACATGATACACTTAGAAGAAATTCTAAATATTAATTGGTTTATTCTTCAACTTTGCGCACAGTCAAGAAAAGCAGACAAGGAATTAGCCTCCACTTTTAGGTTTTGGGCTTCAAAATTGAGAACCATCCTGCTTTTTGTCTATTATGTTTCATGATTGGATGATTTTTTTCTGTGTTTCTTTATAAAGAAAAAGACAGAAGAGCATAAAGATGTAGATTTACCAAGCTAAATGAATAAATATTCACAACACAATAGTGCAGCTTGGATGAAAGTGACAATGACTGTAAACACAAAAGCATTGATCAGACTTTCTCACCATGTCTTGGTCAGACTTTCTCACCATGTCTCGCACACTGACACACACACACACACACACACATACACAGACATGTGGGGCCATAATGGGGCGGAGGTGTCGGGGAGGGGGACTGGGTCTCTAATCTTAGCCGTGCAGCACTCAAACATCCTCTGCTGCAGTGCCCACAGATAAAGCTTATTCTGGGTGCACGTCGGCTTGTGGTTTGCCTACTACGGGTATATAAGATATGCAACTTGTATAACATTTATACCAACACACATGCAGGCACTGAGAGAAAGAAAGCAACAGCGAAAGCGAAAGCGACCTGTTAGCAGTCGCCCAGTGATACGAGTCTATTTTACAGCTGCTTTTGTTGGTGTTTGTCTTTTTAATAACCGCTGGTGCAAAAATAACTGTATTGACAAGCGAAGGGATGAGGCGGGTCACAACAACTATGTTTCATCGTAGTGTCCTATACTCCCATATCTGTCATGTTTTTTGAAGTAGTTTGTAGCCTGCAGACACAGGCCCACATGCTGCACACAGCAGAGCTACTGATTGAAAAAAAAACACTCACAGACAACTCCATTTATCTTTCTTTCCTGTGAACATTATCGTCCTGACAACAGAAGCTAATTAAGCAATATCACACGAGAGGGAGTGCTGTTGTACTGTATATCAGCACGGCTGTGATTCGGTCGTAGGCACGAGGCCGCAGGCCGAGTGCCGCAGATAATCACACCGTGCTGATATACAGTACAACAGCACGACCTCGAGTGTGATATTGCTTTTATACAACAGTGCTACGAGCGCATTTTAGAACAGTAATAAACTACAAGAGATTATGATTTGTTTGTTTATTCAATCATTTATTTGGCTCCGCCAACAGAAATAGTTCCGCAACTGGAAGGGAGACAAGGCTGTTGCCAGGCAACACATAAACATTTCATACTAGCTTGCTACTAGCTACAAGCTTCTCCACCGAGCTGCTTCCAGTGCTGGTTCTGGTTCTGAGCCCGTGTCTGATTAGCACCGCAGCAACAGGACCAGCGTGAAGACACAGAGACGTTATCGATACCGTATTACATCTGTTTATCTGCTATGTAATCAATATAAACACAGTTGAAGCTAAGTAGCTGAGCTACGTGGCTAACAACAGCTAATGCTAATATCAAAACACATCACCGTCAAAACGTAGTTGCCCCTGCGGCGATTTTTTTCCAGCCGTGTTTAGTAGAGATTTATCTCCAATTAGACGGACCAGGTCAGGTCCAGGTTTTAATGTTCAGGTCCGTTTAAAACTGTAGCAGCAGCAGCAGCAGCAGCAGCAGCAGAGAGATGGGGCAGCTCCTGTATGGGGAGCCTGGCTCTGACTTAGCTCCTGTCCAGCTGAACAGCGGAGTGATTATGTCTGTGAAAAGTCCCAGTGCTGTTATACTGTATATCAGCACTATGGAATGTCTCGTTGTCCAATCAAATTGCTCGGTTGGGACCGGTCGGAACTAACTGTTGTATAATGTGTAATATTTTGAATACACACCACAGGATGATGCGGAGTAAGCCAAGTTTCACTACTCAATAATGTTTCCACTTTAGAGTTGCATTTGATACAAAAAAACAGGAACTCCAACACTCTCACATTCCAGCCCAGGAACGTCCACTGACATAAAACTTCTCTTTCGGTGGTTGGAGTTGACGTTTTAAAACGTGTCTCCGTTTGGAAATGAAAGCCTCCTTTACTCTAGCTGGGTTTCTTCTTCTTGTGGTGTCACAAGGACAGCCTAATATCAACAGCTGTTTACGGTAGAATTTCTAGGCCTAAAATTCAGACATATATTCTCCATATCTTTTCAGATAAAGCCCTTTTTAATCAGCATTAACCTAGCTGATCAACATTAAATCAGTTGATGACCATCAATTAATTATTCAACTATTACTTCTCCAATTGTAGAGCTTAGGTTTGGTCAGGTGGAGCCACATGTAAATCTGTCAGTGGAGTTGTGAATGGCATCACAGACTAATATCCATCACTTAATAGCAGAGTAATTGGTAAATGAGTCACTTATTATAGTAATTGTTGTCTCCTCAGTGATTCCTGTTAGAAACTCAGAGGGAAACATCAAAGCACAACAATATTCTTTTGGCAAACCTTTCTCTGTTTTGTGTGTAAATCTCAAAAGGCTCCATTCAGTTGCCAGGGTCCAATACCCCATGGGGAGTCTAAACCCAATGTGCTCACCACATGCTCATCACCTACCGCCTGTACACACAGTAAAAAGGAGCCCATGATACTCACATCCCTTTGTTTCCATACGTATTGTAAAACTCCATGTGATTGCACGCTTGAATCCAGCCGATGGTCCATGTCTCCTGGCCGGCCACTGGCGGCACCAGGACCTGGGCATGAGCTCTGAAGTGCGGTGTCCGGTAGCGCAGGACGACGCTGTTGGACTCGTCGATGCTTGTGGGGTTGTTATCGATGCAAGTGTTCACCTCCAGGACGATGATACTGTCTCGGAAACTCTTGGGCTTACACCTGATACTCTGGATACAGCCCATTGCATTTAACAGCAACACAATCCACAACAACGTCCAGAGGTCTGGAGGAGAAGAGACACGCATGGGAAACAGCAAGAAGAAGAAGAAAAAAAATCACCACAGTTGGATCCTCATCATGTTTCCCCCCATCCCCAGAAAAAGAAAAGCTTACCAGAATAAAAACTGTTTATGCACAGGGGACTGTTTCAAAAAAAGAAGAAGAAAAGCCATGCAACTCGGATCCAAATTAACTTTGAGGAAAGAAGAAGAAGCAACAGCAGAACAAGGCCGGTTTAGAAAGTCTTCATCTTTGTGGAGCGCATGCTTTCCGGTGCGCAAACTCAACTTCACCAAACAAGTGCAGGTGCAACAACTGTCTTTATCCGTGCATTGATGGTTTCATGCTGCCAAGATACTAACCGCTGCCTCTTAAATGTGCTCTATTGCAAAAAAAAAAGAAGAAAGAAAAGCACAAAAAAACTTGATCCTCCGGCGACATGCATCCACTAGAGCCTCGTGCGTAAAAAGGTCCAGGTTAATTACGCGCTAAATAATTAACAAAAAACTACTCGGGTTACAATTTGGTGTCGTATTGTCATGCTTTTATTTCATTAGTGGCTAATCCCCGGGATATTATCTGATGGTTAAAGCTCTCTATATCCAGCTGGTGACAAATGTGAAGCCGGGACAGTTTCGAAACCACAAGCGGCAGCTTAGATGTGAAGCTGAGCCTATAGTGTGCATTTAATCCGCAGCAGCCTCAGTTCATCTCAATAAATAAAGTGTAATTTAACGATTTATCAGTGTTGGATTAAAGGTCCATGTATTGCATGGGCATGGATTGTGGTTCACGTTTAACCGACGGAAACGCATGCACAAAATAAAAGAAAAGAAAAAGAAGTCTACCTATAAAACAGTTCACTGGAAAGTGTCCAGTGTCTTCAGCAGGGCGAAGTCCCGGAGGGATTCACAGTGAACCTCGCCTCGCCACAGTCCCTCGGTCAAAGAGGTATAATTCCTTTATCTCCTTCACGCCGGCTCCCGTTATTTCTCCCCAAGTCTACCGCTGCAAAGGCTTCCACCGTCCCGCGGAGAGAGGTAGCATTTCCACATGCACTGAGGTCTAGTCGAGCTCCGTGACATCCAGAGGACACCGCCGGGTCAACTTTAGCACCCATTTCACCGGATCCATTCTAAACAAAAATTAAAAATAAATAAATATAAAAAACAACATAGCGCCTCTGGAGGGAGAACTGCCAGCGCATAGTCACGTTAGTTGGAGCGAGCCCACGGCGGCGGTCCTCCTCTGACTGTGACCGGGGAGGAGGAGGAGGAGGGTGGGGGGCAGCAGAGATGCACTTCAGCCTAAATTCCTGCACAAGCTGTCATTTCTCCGAGCTCGTCCCATCGCTGCCACGGCAGGTTCACCCCGCAACGCATTGGTCTATTTCAGCTGCCTGGGGAAGCGGCTCTATAAGTATCTTTGAGACGACACTTCCGCCCTGAGCTGAGGGCATGCTGGGAAATGAAGGCGGGGATGTTTACTGTATGTTAGGTTGGGTGCGGTAAAATTGCCCTAGAGCAAGTTATTGAATCTCCCGTTGAAAAGGCTGTGAATTAAATACAGTCTATATAGTCCATGGCATACGGAGGATTATTGGCTTCTATTGTAACATTTTAAATATGCACAATTTAAGTGGCCGAACAATAGAAGAACCATATGCTAATGATAATATCAATGAATTAATAATAACTATAATAATAGTTAATTGTCATTATCATCAGCCAGTAGTAGTGGTGTAGCTTACTAATGAAATAATATCAATGTTTTAATTTCGTTATAAATAATATATCACAATCTAATATAATTTAGTATTAATATACCCCACATTCTCAACTTTAATTAGGCCTAGGCTATCTGATTTTATTTAGACTTATCACTGCATAATATTCAGCCGCAGTGCAGTTTGAGTAACAGGCTACAACTTCATCAATTGCCATACGTTTTATTGATTTTATTTTATGTGTGCAAAGAGGTTTTGGATCAGTTCTGATCAGATCAGTGTCATCAATAGCTAATCCATATGGTCTAATAATTATATTTTATTCGGTGCAGTCATTTATTGGGGATTAGTTCATAAAAGCGGTTCTATGTGCCTCGAAACAACCACAACACGTGCATATTATGTATGCAGTGTGCACTACAAAGCAACTTGCAGTCTTATGTGTGTGGTTGAGTGTGGCAGCTCTGCGGTAGGACGTGTGGACATGCTGCCTGTGATGAGCAGCTCCCTCTGTCCCGCCGCTGTCTGTTTAAGCACCTTGGAGAACTCCGCTCCGCAGCCAACGCAGCGCGGCGCAGCGCGCACACTGAATCGGGACCGTGCGTAAACTACGTCAAATCCGCACGGAAGCTTCCCACCGCTTCACTCGCTGCCTCGTCTTCACCTTCTCTTTGTTGGTGATTGTTGGCTCACTTTCAACTTCTTCAGGATTTTTCCTGCATCGCGTTACAGCCACGGGACTAAAGTCCCCCCCTCCTCCCCCTCTTCTTCGCTGAAGCTCTTGTGGAGGCTGCTGGGGAGCTTTAAAGTGATGCTGTGCGCTTCATAGCTCCTTCATCCCTTCGCAGGGTAAGATGACAACACCATGTCTTGCGTATTTCTTGCATCGTTTCCACACTGAGCTTGTGGTTCTATCTCTTATCCGTGCTGCGCTGTGCCGTAACGAGATGTTGTTATTTTATCTCCATGCTGTAGATCGGGTTTCTCTGGATTGGCCGAGGCAAATGCCATTCAGTGCACTCTCTCCTGCTCACACGGTATAAACAGCATGGCCATCGCACATTCCAGAGGCTCTAAATATATCTATTAAGGCCACAGGAGGGGGAGCGCTGGTTGGTGGGGGGGTTTATCCTGGGACGTTTCACCGCCGTGGTGAACTCGCACCACTTGAATTATCTTCAGGAGATTGGCAATCGCTTATTGAGCCACAGAGGAGAACTTAGCCTCTATCCAAACATGCCCTCCACTTACAATGCGAGATCCAGGACGCGGGAGAGAAACAGCGTCCTGAGCAGACCTGAGTTCATGTCCTTGAACCAGCCTCCCCGAGGCGGCAGCAACAGCGGCAGCGGCAGCAGCAGCAGCAGCAGCGGCGGTGCTGGTGCTGGTGCCGGTGGTAACGGCGGTGGCCCTTCTGTGAGCCGAGGCAGCGCGAAGAAACCGGGTCAAAACAAGAATCAAACAAGCCAGCAGAGTGACGAGCCTGCCGACAATGGCAGCAAGGACAGGAAGGAGCCCAGCAGAATGCCAGAGGAGGACTGCATGCAGCTGAACCCTTCATTCAAGGGGATAGCCATGAATTCCCTCCTCGCCATTGACATCTGTCTGTCCAAGCGCATGGGGGTGTGCGCCTCCACGTCGTCCCCGTGGGGAGGCTGTCGCTCCATGGTCGGCCTGCTGGCGCTCACAGGGCACGGCATCACGTGGATCATTGGCACTATCGTGTGTCTCACGAGGAGTAACACTCTGGCTGGACAAGAGGTCCTGGTCAACCTGCTGCTTGGTAAATGCAACATCACACTTATCATCATCATCAGCCCGCCCCAAACAAACAGTTCATCCATGAAGTGCATGTTTCTCATGGCTATGGCTGTGTGAACAAGTCAACAACCAAACCACCAGAACCCACCTTTATTCTCACCTGGGAAACCACTGAGCTGTGCCAACCATGCACAATCCTTAAAACATAGAATCACATTTCCATAAGGGTTTATTCAACTTCTAAAAGGTGCAACCCTTTTTTCCTTTATAAATGGCTTATTAGTTGAAACCATATGATTAATTAACCAGAGGATCTTTACAACCTTAAAAAATAACTGACTGCTAACAGCTTCACTAGCAATATAAATGATTTACGATCCATAAATCAACTTAGATTCATCTAATCCCCATCATGAGATATGAGTTTTCATCTCACACATACACACACGCATGCATAATACAATGTGGGATTTGTTAATCTTTACTTTGACTGACACATTCAATATGTTGCTGATTGTGCCTTAAAAACAGAGAAAAGTGACAGATTGAAACTTTGCAAGATCAGAACATTTTCTCAGTTTTGCACAAAAGTCAGGATGATGAATTCAAGAAGGATGTTTATGTTGCATCTTTTCTGTACGTTCTTTACATTTTCATCCCTCGTGTTCTCGTGCAATCCAGTGCAGTATCTCTATAATGGATGACCTGTCAATCATCATCATCTTTCAAAACTTCTGTTTAGTTTTTGTAGTCATTTTGCTGTTGTTAACATAGTGATACAATGCAATCTAATATGGACAAAGACCATATTGCTTTACAGTCACAGAAATTGACCAGCCTTGTGTTTTGTTTTTGTTCATTTTAAATGAGTCGCATCACACAAAAGTTCTTGTCTGAGCTGCAAAACAAGCAGCTTTTGATCAATGCTCATTCAGAAGCAAACCGGTTTTTCAAACACTTCAAGGCGCTGCCAAATAAATTGAGACATTAAGCTTGTTAACAGCCCTTTCTTGATAAGGTTTTGTTCTGTGGGTTCATACAAAAAAAGATCTTTTGTTGTTGTTGTTGTTGTTGGTCCAGTATTGAACTGTCTCTGCTGGAGGTAATAATAGTGTGAAGCAGCGGCACTGCACATTTTATTTCAACATATTTCTGCAGCAAATGGCAGATGACACGAAATTGATTTTTTTCAGAATGACTGGGGGACCATGGGGGTGCGTGCTTGTGCCCAGGCAAGTGCGCGTACATACACACATGCACAGTCTTGACCCGCACAGATTATTGACCAAAAAGCAATACAAATCCCCCCGTCTGTGGCAACATTGAGCTCTGATTGGAAGCCAGCAAATCTCTGGATTTGGGACACAGTTGTTTTGTGTTTGGAACAAATGCTCGTTCATTATGTGTTGGTCCGGGATAATTTCTAGTCCACTGAGATCTGTCGGGAGAAAATCTACGAGCAGATCAAACAATAGTTGGGAAATTAATATTTATTGCTCCTGATTTCTTTTCCTTGCAGACTGGCCTGTCTAGATTGGTTAAATACTGCCCACTGTTAATCCCATATGAACTGTGCAGTGCAGAAATATTTCCCATATAGTGTTTTGAAAACAGTGTAGGCACACACTTACAAGACAACTGAAGATGGTCCAAAAGCAGACCTTGACGATGTTCCCACCCTTATCAGCTGCACTGGAGTCCAGCTCTGGTGTTTTCTCCTTTCTTTGTCTGTGTGACTTAGTTTCCTCCAGTGACCTAATTACTCTGCACTTCTCAAAAAGTCCATGTTTACTTAGAAAAATGCAACTTCTCTCAAAATGTAGAGGAGATATAAACAACTGCAGTAACTGATCCCAGGCATCAAAATGGTATTAAAGTGTCCAGGTCCTTTTTACACTGATTAATCAACCTATGTTTGAAAGAGGCCTTTAAAGCAACTCCACATATATCAGCAATGACAGTGCAGTTCACTTACATTAAGAGTCTTTATGGCTTTTGCTGTAGCCTACTTGCAGTTTTAGTGTGTTTGAGTGTGACAGTGAGCTGATTGCTAATGCAGACTCTTAATGCATCACACATCAGAACCATAGTCCTTAAAACCTTGGCTTTAGTGTCATTTCTTTATCAAGAAAAAAAGGTGCAGTCCAAAAATTCTTGCTGTCTATTCATTTTCATTTCATTCATGTATTTCATAAGGACAGCACGTATTAATTAACACCTAAAAATGTGCCAGCTGGCAATTTTTCAGCTGCAGTCCTTTGGCAAGATGTTCTGAAACCAGGGGAAGTGATGGTTCAACATTACAGAGGACACAAGAGAGGGAGACCAGAGCCAGCACCAGCAAGGAAAATAAGCGCTCTTAAGACACAAGTCTATGCATATGTAGATATTCACGCAGCAAGGAGGCAGAAGAGACTGCAGCAATATTAATAGTATTGCTATCACCAGTTGTGCAAAGATAAATGATGCAGAGTTTTGATGTGCTCTGAATGCCCAGCTCCCTGTGCTGTAGTGGAGGCCTGCATGGTGGATGGAGACAGGAACAAACAGACATGATTAGGCCGTGCCCACACAGCTGTTGGCTTTCATTAATTTTTCATTAAGCATTGTGCAACAGATAGATCTGAATTTATCATTATTTTTCAAGTGGCTGACCAGTGTGCACCTCGTTGCTTTGTGTTGGCCATAAGATTATTCATTCATTAAAGCATGCACTAATCGATACGTTTTAATGCGAGTAAACACTGCTATTATCATGCATCTTTGTCAGAACTGTCCTCTAAATCCTCAGTGTTTTTACTTTCCCAGGAAATATGGCAAAGAATCTAAATTAGTGTCTGGTTAGTGAACATTATGGAGCTAAAGAGACATATTTTCTTACTTAATACACAACCAACACTGCTTTTCTATATACGTATGTGTGCAGTACCATAGATTCATGTATCCTGACAACCAAAATTAGAAGACAGCATCATCTCAGCTGGGTTAAAAAAAACACATAACTAAAAGTAAATTAGAAGAGCAGCAAAACTAGAAAAGGTCACACATGGAGTGCCAAACTCTCCTCCAACCACAACCACAGCCACCTTTTAAAATGACCTTTGCTTATCTGTGCTCTGCCCAGATATGACTGTAGCCCATGCTCATTACTTTACTCCTTATATGACATGTGCGTCTGGCATAAATTGTAATTGTAATTTCATCCAGTGAATCTTGTATGCAAATTATTTCTGGGGCACAGTGAGTCAGTGACAGGCTGAGCTCATTTGTGCTGTATTGGGAAAGAAGGAACTCTGATAAGGCAAAGCATTGGCATTGTGCTAGTGCTCCATCATAGCATGGTACTGTGAAACACAGTGGGTATTGTGGCATTTCCTTCACAGCGCTGGTTGATCTGCAGCAGCGTGATCAAGTTATCTGACCGAACCTGTTGCACGTCTTGGAGGTGGAGTTCCCATTTGCAGTTTTAGCAGATTCCCCATTGAGTAGTCAGCCTGAGTTCAGCACCGAGGATCTGATTTATCCACGGAGAGGGTTCGACTGTGGCTGCTCAAAACTAACTGTTGATCGATAGCTCCTTGCTGGCTGACCGGGTATTGACTTCAAATGTGTTTTCACACTGTGGTGACTGCAGTTGGGCTGTCTGTCCTGAAAACAGCTGCAGAAATGAATCCCCCACATATTTTGAAGACTTTTGCCATTTGATATGTTGATGATGCCAAACCAATTTGCAAAGACTAACTGAGTCATCGTTGTTTGTTGGACACCACAGTCCGACTTGCCCTCACAGCTGACAATATGATGTGTCATTGCTTGGCTCACCTTGTGTGCCTAGCTTCCCCTCAGTCATTTTGGAGAAACTGCCTGCCACAGGGCACCATGGGACTGCACCAGCCTTTTTCACTTTTTCACTTTTTACAAGTCTGCCCACCTCGATTTTGTTCCTCCATCTCTTCCTTTAGTATTTTGATTTTTTTTTTCCTTCTCCCCTACTGTTCGTGAAAACAACAGCTCCTCACCAGCCCTCTCTTTAAGGAGCTGTAATGGAATTTAAAATAATGGCCCCGTTAGGACGGCAAGTGGGCAAGTGGAATTGAGAAGTAGGGCAGCACAACCAATATGTCAGAGAACCTGGCAGTTATTTAGTGCAGGGTTGGGTGTGAGTGTGTGTGAGAAGATGGAAGACTTGGACAAAATTTAAAGTTGGCAATGGTTGGGATATTTTTGGGGAGTGCTATGGAGCTATAAAAGGCATCTGCAAATGTCTGGTATGTGCACTCAAAGCACATGCTTCTCAGTATTGTATGCCTTATCAGTTATTCCTGGTCACTAAAGAAACCGATTGACATATAAGTGCTCCGTCTTTTTTTCTGCTCCATATAAAGACTTTCTACATTGCATCAGAAGACCTGGTCAACAGGGTCTACAGTTGTGTTAGTAGCTCTGTGCTATCATCATATTATATGTTTCCATTGAATAAACCAGTGATTCATGCCCTTTAAAAAATATCAAGTAAGCTGGCCAACTTGGGACCCATTTCCAATCTCAAATGTTTATTATTAATTGTGGTGTTTTTTTTTTATTATTGTATTGGTTGTCATAGCTTGCAATGTATTCTCAGTCCTCATGATCCAACTTTTCTGTTTGTCTGTGACAGCGCTCATCCTTGATGTGATGACCGTGGCTGGAGTCCAGAGGCTGGTGAAGCGCAAAGGACCCTGGGAGATGACACCAGGCTTCATGGACTGCGTCGCCATGGACTTCTACTCCTTCCCTGCCGCTCACGCCAGTCGAGCCGCCATGGTCTCCAAGTTCCTGCTGTCTCACCTGGTCCTGGCCGTGCCACTGCGCATCCTGTTGGTGCTGTGGGCCTTTCTGGTGGGCGTGTCACGGGTGCTGCTGGGGAAACACCATCTAACTGACATGGTGTGTGGCTTCGCACTGGGCATGTTCCACTTCAGCTTGATGGAGACGGTGTGGCTCTCATCAAGTACCTGTCAGACTCTTATTTCCATAGGCACACTCAGCTGGAGCCCCTTTTTCTGAGCTCCTGATGTAAGGCTATGCTAGCACACAAGGCTTACTTAACACACTAACACCACAGTGGGAAGGACTTAGGTAGGTAGGGATGTTGTTTTTCAAATTTTAAACTTCTTATTGAGACTTGTGAACAGAGAAGCATTAACATCTTGATGCAGATGCTGCCTTGCATGTAATGTCCATAACAGACACATCACAAGATGTCTTCACAGTCACAAGTGTCTTCACAATGTCTTCACAATGCTTCACAAATCCCAATTCACTTACCTCTACTGCTCCTTCAAAATAAAAAAAAAGAAGGCTATAGTAAACTGGCAACAATTTGGTGAAATTATTCCTTTTCCAGGTTTTCTATTTTTTTTTCTTCTTTTTTTCGATTTCTGATTATCATACAATATGAAAGCTGGTACCATTCATCCATCACTCAACTTCTGTTTGTTATTATTATTCAATGATTTCTGTCTTCAGTCTGTGTGCCTCCTTCTCTTTACCATCTGACTTCCTTTTCCCGCCTCTGTTACCTCTTCCGTTTTCTCTTTTGTTTTTCTAAATGCATTTCTTTTACATTGGACTAGTGAAATACTTGCTGAACACTGAATAGAGTTTGGTGTAAGGCTGTAATAATGGCTGTAATACTAAAATAGGTGATTGTTGTTTGGATATTCCACATTGTTGCTAATTGGCATGAAGATAACTTGTGTATTTCTGATCTTTTTACTGTATGTTTATCAAATACAAACTTATTTTTGTCTAAACCAAATGTCACACTAGCATAGAATTTAATATTTTTCTTACAGATTCAAATATGATTTCCTTCAACGTGCCATTTACAGAATGTTGTACTGAGTTGAGATCTTTTTCTTTTTTCTTTATTGCTCCTCAGCTCTTTCATTGCAGGCTGCTGCCTAGCAGATGAATATGGTTAGTCTGTGACACCAATTCTATGCCCTAAGAAACAACTGAAGCCTGCAAAGCAAAAATATTATGTTTGAAGTATCAGTTTCTAACAGTTTATGCCTTGAATGTTTTTTATGGACATTTGAATGAAACCTGCGTTTTTTTTTTTCTTTGCAGCAAAAATGTTTCAGTGCATTGGTTTGATGTGTAAATACAGTTTTGTGAACATCAGTTCAGTTTGTTCCGTATTTCATGTTTTTACTTTGTTTTTCTCCATCTTATTAATAAAATGAGGTGGACTGGCAATAAAACGTGAATGTCTTGTATTTTAAATTGTAATGTGGACACTACCTTCCAACCAAAATGAGGAAAAAGCTGTAAATATAAATTATTGAATAATGTTTATAAACCAGCCGAATCTTATACAAAGCTAAACTGCCCAGTTTTAAAAGCAGCTTATAAAATAAAAATAAATATAAACATGTTCTACTTACTGCACGGTAAAACAATGCACTTCACATGGAGTATCAATCTAAAAAAACATCCACTATTACATCTTGGCAGTTCCTGTGCAACTACTCCACAAGAGAGCTCTTCACTGTGCAGTGTTCACTCGACATTACGCTTCAGTGGTTGGTTATCAACATATTTTTTCTGGGGGTTTTTTCCCATATGGTTGCCTAGTAACTGAATTACTATGATTTTTATATCAAGTTGTTGACCTGACTTAGATTTGATCCCAGACTGCAAAAACATGCATGTGCTAGTGTAACAGTATTTCTGACTGCATTAAGAGTCTTCACAGACTTAGACACAGCTTTCCTGTCACACTACTGTTGCCACAGGCGATATGACAGGAAACGACACCGATGCAGTGGCGTGTGCCTCTGAAACAGTTCAAACAAGAGGAACCGAAACTGCTTCGATAAAATACTCTGTAGCAGAGAGAGTCAGACGGTTAAGACAATGAATATCTTAAGCTTTCAGAGATCACGTTCCCTGGTTGTTGCGTGCATAGTTAGCGATCGGAATAAGTTGGCAAAACATCTGAGGAACATTTGTACCATATTCCTCCATCGTTATTTTTGAACTTGTTGCAATGGAGCCGTGCAGAGAAACAAAGACAGAAACAGTGATAAGTGCTGACAAGGCAGGCACATGTTCCTGAGAGAAACTACTTTCTTTTTGCAAATGAAGACATGCACTGAAATACGGTATCCTGAGCATCAAACACCATTGATGTCAGGAACTAATGAATCGTGTACAGGGAGGGAGCTACACAAAATGTGAACATTACAGTTATCAAGCTGCATTAGGCATTTTCCCCTTCGCTTTCTCAAGGCAAATCAAAACATCTTTCCTCTCTGAGGTTCTGTGCTTTCATTCCAACCGAGATCATTTGCTTTTGAGCAAAACACAAGGGACACAGTTTGTTACAAGATCCAGGTTTGTTTGAATTAGGCGCCAATATGAAGGACTCTAGAAGCTCTGCAAAACATGCACCCAAAATATCCCAGTGAGTAAGTGCTGATAGTGCTCGGAGGCCTGTTTCCACATGCACTGAATCAACAGACACCACACTCCCTACTGTTGTGTCTACATGTCCTGTTTGTGTCGTGCACTTGGTTGAATATAAAATAGATGAGAGATAACATTAGACATCACAAATTTTACAGGTGCCACTGATCTCAGTCTAGTCAGCAGCAGGTGTGTATTTCTGTGCATGGAACAACACCAAACAGCTTCCCTGGTGGTGATTACCACACATTTGTATTTTCCCATCTGAAGTGTATTCAGAAATGTTTCTTCATGCGGGAAAGAATTAGCCCTGCAAGCTTATAATTGTATTTGCTGATATTCTGCAAAAATAGCTGCATGAAAATGAAATTCACTTATGGTCTTTAATAAACATCCATGCTGGCTACATATTTTTGTTACATGACAATTCATTGTTCCAGCCAGCATCTGCAGCCTGTAAGAGGATGGTTGATGAACGGTAAGACAAGTGCTCCCTCTAGAGGAATCTGATTGGTTGCACTCATGTGTTTCCAGTAAGCAGTCTCACCTGGTGTTTTTCATGGCTGCTGGCAATGCTATTAAAAGTTTTTTTTTTTTTTTTTTGTCATTGTTAGTAGAGGCTGTGGTGTTCACAGTAGACAACTTTCTGACAGGGCTCCAGACTGCCTCTAAATGGGTGCATTTTGCCCCTAAAATTTGAGGCAGTGCATGTAAATTGTTCATACTTGTGCAACCAGTGCAAATGCAGGTTTATTTTAACTCTGGTGAAACATGGGAGGGACGACTCAAAGAATCTGTCATTACAGGTGTGCAGGCCAAGGTGTGTGAGGATCATGAATGAAAAGAAAATGTGAATATATACTTTGCACATGTGCACCCTGAAATTTTCTGCTTGCGCTCCAAAAATGTTAGGTTAGAAGTTCGGAGGAAAAAGAGTTAGTCTGGAGCCCTGTGAAGTGAAGCAAGTTGGTTCAAGACTGTAGGATACAGGTGCCCCATTTTTGAGTTGAGAATGAAGTGAATATGAGTGACTAAATAAATAGATAAATGAACAACTGTTTTTTTTTTATATTAAACCAAATTTATCAATTTTTACTGGGTAAAATATGAACAGGGTTCCACTGTTGTTTTAATGCAATGTGAACTTGTTAGATTTAACCATCTTTGCAATGTGTTCGGCTATATTTAACTAGTCACAGATCAGAGAACCATTATAATTAGTTACAAGACACATTTTTGGTAGAGTCCTGAGACAATCAGTTAAACCCGGAATAAGATCAAAACCAGGATATGAGTCAAAACCAGAAAATGCTAATGGCCGTGTGAACTCACTGACATTTAGCTGGGTTCTTTATTATCAGTGAGGAAACACATTTCAAAGCTCATTTCTCTGTTTGCTGCACATTCAAAACAACTTGGGAATGTGTGGTGTTGTGATTTGGGCATTTGAGACAACCGAACCATACATATTGTGAAAGACAATCTCACATCAAACCAAAGTAGGGTGAAATGAAGGCAAGCCAGTTATATACCAAACAACAGGCATGTTTGCATTTTCTAATTAATTAGTTTTTCATTATTCTTCATAGAATGGAAATAATAAGAGCCTTTTGTGCCAATAATTGAACTCAGTGGGAAACCAAGATTTCTTTTGGAAGAAGATGGAACAAAGAGCCAATGAGGCGGAGCTGTGGTGGCCACAGAGGTTTAGTCATGAAACCAAATAAGGTTATTTATAAGAAAAAAGTGATGGCTCTGTGATCCCTGATAATGCATTAGGGTCATTTCAATTTAAACAGAATACTGTTCAAACTGAAGACTAAACCTTTACTATCACTCAAGCATGCAGGATCATGTCGTGACAGAGGTACCAGTCCTCAGTTTATTTATTCAGCTATTCAGACTTCTTCTCCTCAGGCGATTCACGTGTTTGAATCTTCTGGTAAATGCACAAAATGCTATTTCCTGTTAATCAGAAGTAATCCTATTGACACCAGGTGCTTACTTGTACGTCACAATGTACTGGCTTGAATCCATCCCCTAAGAATAGGTCACATTAAGCAGCAGATCAGTTTACTCACATGCTTATACATTTTGGTGTTTTAAAGCTAAAGTTTTTCTAAAGAGTTTCCCATTACATACTGTGTAGGCAGGTGCTTGGAAGAGGGGAACATCCACAGGGTGGGTATTTCCGTTGCATGCAAAGCAGAAGCAATGCATGCAATGTTCTGAGAAAGACGATACTAACATGTGTTCCAGTCTATTGCAGCTACTTGAGTGTGTCCTCTTCCTTCCCTCTGTACACAGAGTGTCTGACCTCTCCTTGCATTCTGTCTATATCACTCTATCATGTCATAGCAAGGGCTTGGACTTTGCAAGAGCCGGAATTTGGTCATGTTGAACCTTTACCAACTTCTACCCCGTGTATACATGCAAGACAGAAATACAATTTAATGTGTGCCTCCTGCAGATACTAGTGTCACATGAGGTAGCCTAATTGCAGATGTTATCAGCCTTTGGTGTGTGTGTCTCAACTGATGAATGAGTAAGTGCTATAATGCAGTCCATTTATCAAAGCATATACCCATCCAGATATATTACAAGAACAGAGAATCTGTAATAGGCCTACTCAAGCCTCCTTCATTTAGGTTAGTGCATGACACAGACAGTGAAACAGTTTGAGCCTAAACACAAAAGAACATATTCTTTATAATCAAAGTAACATAGTGGCTGCAACAGATAAATGATAGGCTACATGAGATAATATTAATATTACAGTTTTGTGAACATCAACATAAACAGGAGATAACTTTAAATAAAATAAATAAATGCAAACATGACTGTTGTCTATCTATCTGTCTGTCCGTCCGTCCGTCCGTCCGTCCGTCCGTCCGTCCGTCCATCCATCCATCCATCCATCCATCCATCCATCCATCCATCCATCCATCCATCCATCCATCCATCCATCCATCCATCCATCCATCCATCCATCCATCCATCCATCTATCTATCTATCTATCTATCTATCTATCTATCTATCTATCTATCTATCTATCTATCTATCTATCTATCTATCTATCTATCTATCTATCTATCTATCTATCTATCTATCTATCTATCTATCTATCTATCTATCTATCTATCTATCTATCTATCGCATTTATGACATTGACCAATAGAGGCGCAGTTTCCTCGTTTACGTCGCTCGGTGACGTAAGACGCTCTGAGCCGAGTCGAGCCAGCCTCCACTCTGCCCTGTTCATTCTCAGGCCGGGTAGGACCCAAGCAACAACACTGCTATCGGTTCAACCTATGAAGATTGGGCTTTTACAATCGCCATCCATCCTTTTAGTAGACAACATTTTGTGGAAATACATCACTGTCACTAATCAGAAGATACTCTAAAACGTTGAATCGGTGAGTTATGGAGGTGGATGGGTTTGCCACATCTCCAGTTTTTTGCTTGTCTTCTTCTGCTGCCCAGTTTTATTGTTGCTTTGTTCTGGGCAGCAGCCATTTTTAATCGCCTTGTCCTACATTCCCCATCGCTGTGTTCAAACCGCTAGTTTGGAAATGTTAGCAAAGCTTGTGGTGTTTTTGTTGAAAATTTCCCTTACAAATTACAGCGCGTTTTGTCACGTCAAGCACGAATGTAAATGCACTGAAATCCACCGGCCTGTCAATTGTTGCTTTTTGAAGCACTGCACTGGAAGTTTTACGGAATTGCCGTTTCGCCAGTTTCTCACAAGCTTCCACTGCCGTTGCTAGCTCATGCTAACTTGGAAAGCTAGTGGTTGAGTTTTGTTATTTCTGCTCAATAGCGTTAAAAAAAATAATAATTGGAAAACAACAACGTGCCTGTTTGATCACACGTTTAGATATGAAATGACAATGAAATACAATCTTAACGGGACCTTGGTCAACAGCACTTCATGTTTACATAGCCATTTTTTCCTTTAGCCAGCAGCTAGCTAAGTTAGCATATATTTTTTTTACTAGTGGTGGCCAGCATCTACACACACCAAGGGTCCTTCTTGGCGTTTACATTGTTATGTTAATCACAGGTAATGTTGGGTTACAGTCTTTAGAGTCATCTAAAACCAGTAACGCCGCTCTAATCATTGCATTTTAACCACTCGTCGGGATGGGCTGTGTTTTTGTTTTCGAGCAGCGAACTGGCTGGTGTCAGTTTCATGTGCTGGAATTAGCCACTAGCTTACGGCGGGTTACGGCACCAATAACTATTGTTAACGTTAGAGAGGTCAAAAGCTGCCTTGCGAAAATAAATATATCATACATGTAGTAGACTCATTTTTAAGTTCTTATATTAAATTGCATCAATTGTCTTGTAGAGATGGTGGTAAATTGTAAACAAAATCAAGAAGAGGATAACGTTAGCTGTCATTGCGTTAGCTTCCATAGCTAAGCTAGCGTCACCAAATTTGTGATTTGCTTGTCTTCGAAGAAATTCTGGGGTATTTTTTTTTAAAATTTCAGATAACTTCAGAGAAACGGCAGGGTTAGATTTAATGCATTATAAAACCCACAGTCGTAGTCGGATATTTTAGAAATAGAAATGCCGGTAAAACGCCTATGCGGGGCTTTGACGGAGCGGCCTGTGAGATGTTATTTCGTCGCTTGGTTTTTTTCTACTCAAACGACGATATTTATTCGCATAGGTTTGTGTATAAAATATTCAAAACAGCAGCTGTGGACCGCTGCGTCTTCGCTAACGTTATGTAAACCATAACGAGGGTAATGAAGCCCTCTTTTTAATGCGTTTGCTACCCTTTACAGCTTTCCACATACATTGTTTTGATAGTTTGATTGAGCAATCACTTTTGAAATCTGAGCGCAACAAGCCAGCGTTTATATATTTAACTTTTGGCTGATACAATAAGAAGAAATAAGAAAAAACACACGTGGACTCCAAATTATTTGCGTGCAATATATTTAACGGAAGAGAGAATGAATTGTTTGCATGTGTATAACATGTGAATAGGGCTTGCGTTGTTGCTATTGTTAGACATTGTTATTTGACTATTATGTTAGATTTAAATGTTTATAACGAAATAAACTGATGCTAATTTCATAATTGGGATATCTGGGATTGAGTTAGATTTTAATAAGCAATCGGTTTAAAACATTTAAGAATTGAATAATTTTGTTTATCCACATATAATTGAGCACTTATGCAGTGTTAAGTTAAAGTGGTATTTACTGTGTTCTCAGTCATTTAATTGAGTATATGTATATATAATAAGGAAAAATTGATTCCAACAATTTCATGTTGTACAATTATGCCGATATGTTTTTTTTCAGATGTGAATTGTCTTAAGCACAAAGCTTACACAAGGACAACCTGGTGTATTAAGGACGAGGTTTCCAATAACACATGAGCCACAAGTCACTTTTGCAAACAGCACATCATTTCTACAGAGCATCTCAGTAGTAAGGGAAGAATAGATGAAAGGAGAAGAGGTGAAGGAAATGAGTTTCAAACAGGAATGAGGAGGGATTCTTGGCATGGCAACGTGATGCTTATTTCCTGCCAATAAGAACTTTTCCATCATGCTTAATTTTAGTGGGAATTAAGTATTTAAGATGTGAGGTGATAACTTATTTAAGGTATTAGATGTGGAGGGAAAATCCACTTTGTAGAGTCTTGAAGTTTGCTCAAAATAAATAATCTGTCACAGTAACCATTAAGCCATTTTATCTTGCTTGGTCTTACTGAAGAACTTTCTCTATGGACATATGCTAGGCAGCATTTATTTTATTCACAGCTGCTCAAAATGGCTTGGTGCAGGTTTTAAGAAACAATCACTTGTAATACTACACAATGAACTGTACCCAGGTGTCTGAGGACAAGTTGGACCTGTCTGTGCCTCCAGGGCAGGATTTGTAAAAGACACACACAGGGAAATCAAACCTTTCAATTTCATGTCAAGTATCCATGTAATGACGACAACTGCTTCAAGTTTGTTTTTCAACATGTTGTATACCTGAACATGAAAGGTGTTTTCCCCGTTGGGCCAAGCCAGCCAACATACCACAAATGGTTTTTAGCACAACTGTGATGCTGCTGAGATTACACTGGAAACGCTTGTGGTCTGTGTGGCTAAGGGCCATGACATATGGAAATACTAGTGCCACTGCCGACAAAGGATCAATGTGTCACGTCCCGTTGGTACCCTTCTTTTGTTCAAAGTTGCACATGAACACGCTGCAAAAACCACACTGCACCCATCTGATCACTAACATGCAGGTGCAGTTTACACCTGTGGAAAAAAACACCCAGTTTTTAAATCTGGCTGGTTATTTAGTTTTTGAATTCTTGGTGATATCTCCAAATATGCAGTAGTAATGGAAACATAATTCATGTAAAATTTAATATAACACATTTTGATATCATATAATTGATATTTACCATTGCTACTCAGATATTTTGTGTAGTTTTTAAATATGAATCCACTCAAAGCTGTTTTCAGGTCTTTTTTGAATCTTGATGAATTTTAGGGTCAGTATTGAGTAAAGGTTCATTTATGGTTAGTTTTAGGCCAATAATAGTACAACAGTGGTGTTACCCTATTGTTTTTTTCATTAATAAAACCATGACTTTGTGTCTGTACTAAAGGCTGACATTCCTTCTCTTTTCTTGGTAGAATCAGAAGGCACTGGGAAGAGGCGCAAAGAAAAATTTCCATACTCGATGACATTACATCGCAATGTCCGATCGTTTGGGGCAAATAACCAAGTCCAAGGATGGGAAAAGCAAGTATTCCTCACTCAGCCTATTTGACAAGTACAAGGGGAAATCAATAGAAACTCAGAAAAACACAGGTAAGTTGCAATTGTTTTTGTTTTTCTCATCTTACTTCTATCTCTCGTCTATCTCTGTTTCAATGTCTTTAATCTCTGTTCCCCTGATTTACCTACTTCTGTTTTCTCTCCCAGTAGTTCCGCGACATGGCTTGCAGAGTCTTGGCAAAGTGGCCGCAGCCCGGCGCATGCCCCCACCTGCTCATCTGCCGAGCTTGAAGTCTGAAAACAAAGGAAACGATCCCAACGTGATTATTGTGCCCAAAGACGGTACAGGATGGGCGAACAAGCAGGAACAAACCGATCAAAAGAGGTAAGAGGAGAACATGTAAAGCATCTCAAACTCCCCTCCCCTCTGATCATCATGTCAAAGTTCAGGTGAATTAACTGATGTACAAGATTTTGTAAATGATTGTTTTTCCTTTTCTGTTATGTTTGTAGTTCTATTGCATCAATACCACAGCTGCCGGAGTTGCCGCCACAGCTGGCTTTACAGAAATCTGTCTCCAATCTTCAGAAGCCCTCACCGGTAGCCAACCAGGAGGTATGTAGTATGTGGATCTAGAGTCTACCACTGTCTCAAAATGTTCTCTTCTCAATTATTAACTCTTAAAGAAGCCATCTTTAATGCTATACAGATTTCAATAGCGATGCCCAAAGAAAATGCCCATGCTGTGGTCACGATGCCCAAAGAAAATGCCCATGCTGTGGTCACTATGCAGAGGAGGGAAAAATACTCAGACTATCGCTCACATGTCAGAGAGACCAAATGCAGCTGTTCGACTGTGACCTTGGTTTTCTTCATTTTCACAGAGCACAAACACAGGTGGACCAAAGCAATGGGCCCAGCTAAATGGAAAGGCAGTAGAGCAAGATGGTGAGTCATCCCAGATTCTCTTTAATTGAGAGTTGCATTAAAAATTTAAATGACATGCTAATGGTTAAGAGTATGCTTCCTAGATTGTGACCTTGTGTCTTTGCCACCGAGTACCACATTCTGTGTTTTGCCAAAGTCTGACGAACATCCTTTGCTTTGTTGCTCCTTTTAACGCCAATATCAGGTTTAAGGGCCTCAAACCGACTTCAGCCCTTCTCTCACGAGGAATTTCCCACGCTGAAGGCAGCTGGAGAACAGGACAGGGTTGGCAAGGAAAGAAGCGGCTTCGATCCGTCGTATGGGCCAGGACCAAGCCTCCGCCCCCAGAGTAAGTCTCAACTCTCTAGAACTGGCTGAGGCGCTCATAGATAAGATGATGTCTGCTGGAAAGCAAGTTATTAAATTGGCAAAGAGATTTCGGACTATCTTGAAGATAGTGATTTTGTTGAAACACATAAACAATGATGCAAAACTGATAAAGAGAGCAGTTTACTCACTGCTTCTATCAGCCTAATGCTAAATGTCTTTTGATATCATATACTTGTGTATTTCAAGCAAATAAAGCACTAAGAAAGGAAATGCTGACATACTTACCACTGATGTCTAAAATCTTCCTCCCCACAAAAAGATGTGACGAGCTGGAGGGAAGGTGGTGGCAGGAACCTTCAGCCCTCGTCCCTGACCCTCGGCCTGCCTGCAGATCCTGAGGGTAAGATCACTGCCCTGGGTGAGACTGGCTCCCCTCCAGCCTCATCTCACCCCACCTCTGCCACCGGCACCACCTCTACAAGTGTAGTGACGGCCCCGTCACCGGTCGCTGACCCCAAGGAGCCTTCCCTACGACCCGCCCAGCCAGTCCGCAGAACAACCGTCCCTACTGCCCTGCAGTACCAGCTTCACCACACTTCAACTGCTGTCTACCACGACATGTTGCCCGCATTTGTAAGTTCTACATGGCTCATATGACTGTTCTGGCACTTGTTTGAAAAATACTGTAAAGACAAGGTACTTGTTTTACTTGTACATTGTCAACTTTAGGGTTAAGTCAGACACGGCTGAAGTCATTTTGTTGGTAAATTGTTTTCCCATCATAAACACTTGTCATCCTGCTGTTTCCAGATGTGCTCTAAAGACACACGTGAAGCCCCAGGTACAGAACATGTCCCTACCACCGTAGCAGCACCAGCCCGATTTGACAGCAAACCTACTTTTAGACAGAATTATGCCAAACCCGAACTTGTCAAGTAAGTGCATTCACAATGTGAGAAGAATTTGACCAAGCTGTTGTGACACCTCATAATTGGTAATGTGTGTGTGTAATCTGCAGTGGTGATGTGAGAAGAGAGAACCGCTTTGTGCGTGCTCCTCCTAGACTCTCCTCTCAGCCCATCCGCAGACCTGGTGAGAGGCCACAACGCCCAGCCATCATTAATCCAGAAGACCTGAAGGATTTGGATGAGCTTGACAATGACTGTGAGGACGGATGGGCTGGTCAGTATTTTTTAGACTTATTCAGGCCAAATAAAATGGTGACTTGACTTTAAGTTTGTTGTTCAGTTTTTTGATACCAAATAGTCTGTGTGTTTTTGATCACACAACAACATCAATTACTGCTCACTGCCCTGACTTTACTAATAATTGTTCAACTCCTGCCATGTGTGTAACTTGTTTTATGCACACTAGCAGGAACAGAAGCATTTATCTTATTTTAGTCTGATGGATAAATCCATACTTTTCCCAATGCTCTCGTCTGCACCTCGTGCCACACCTGCTGATGGTTTGTTGTTTTTCCAGGACTCCATGAGGAAGTTGATTATAGTGAGAAACTCAAGTTCAGTGATGATGAAGATGAACACAATAACGAAAAAAACAAGATGTGGTGAGAGTTCTTTCCTGACAGCTCAGTACTTCTCTAAACACTCTTGTTAGAGTGCCATCTTTACTAAAAGGGTTCTTGGTTTTAGGACTGAATGGGAGAGAGCGAACCAGCGTGACTGCCAGTCCTCCCTAAGTTCAGGTGAGGCATCTTATCCCCCCGAGGGCCTAGAGGAGAGTTATTACCAACATCACCATCACGAGCCTCCCAGGAAGACCAACGGCAGATATCTCTCAGCGGACACTCAGGTAACCACACACAGTGCTGTGTTTTCCACCTTGACAGTATGTATCTAAAATTAACTTATCATGGTGTTAGTTAAGATACACCTTGTCCTTTAATCCCCTTTTGACTAGGGAATTAAACAACATCGCAGAACATAAGAATATCAGTGTGCTTTAATGAGACAGTAACTGAGATTTGAGAAATATAACCTTGCAGTAACCATAGCAATATGTGTCTGACTATGTTGTACTTACAAAGTAGTTTTGCTTGGCAACTGAGAATGTGATAGACTTAATGGTCAGAAAATGTGTCTGTCTGCTGGCCACTTCCTTGTGGAAAGAATTTGTCAGACTCCTTGACTAAACAAGTTCACAGTGAGAATGGCTGTTCTTGAGATTGGGTAGTTTATGGTATTCTTAAGACTCAGTGATCTAAAACACATACTACGTAATGGTTATTTTCCAAGTATAAATCTGGGTTTGGACATTAGGTTATTGTCATTCATTCCCCTTTTCCCATGTTTCCACAACCTAGAGGAATGCAAGTTCTTATAAACACTTCTCCTGAAAGGTAAACATGAACTGAACTGTCCAGATTTATTTTTGGAGAACTGGACACCGTTTTACTGTTAAACACAGTAAATCATTGTGGTTATTCAAAGAAAAGTAAAGGACATTGATCATTTCAAATATCTTCATAAACTGTATGATGGAGAATTTTGAGCTTAATTATTTAACCTCCAGAACAAAGAAAAAACTTGTGGTTTAGTCTTGTGTGTTTTAAGATACAGAATCCATTTTATATATGAGCATTTTTACCACTTGAATCACCACTCCAGGCCCAGCAGAAAATCCAAGGTGAGCCACTTGCTGACCAGGAAGACCACCAGCGCCAGTCTCAGACTCAGGCTCCTGCCAGGGCAAAGTACGTGTCACCCGAGTTGTCAGAGGCTGTTGAGAGAGCCCGCAGGCGCCGAGAGGAGGAAGAGAGGCGTGCTCGTGAGGAACGCCTGGCTGCCTGTGCTGAAAAGCTCAAAAAGCTGGATGAGAAGTTTGGGAAGACTGAAAGACAGATGTCAAGGACAGAGGAGGACCAGAAAGAGGGAGATGGCAAAGAAGTCCCACTGTCCCCAAACAGGGAACCAACTAAAAGCCACTCTGAGAACTGGCAATATAGCACAAAAGGTGAATAAGAAAAAAATTATTTTATCTAAGAACTAATGCAGATTAAATTCAGATCATTTTTGCAGTTCTGAACACTTTTGCAATCATATGATTCTAGATGGAAGTGAGGGTCCTGCCGACAACTCTCCTGGCCATAGTTACCGTGAGGAACATGGCTTTTCTACCTACCGCAGCAGCGAGGACGATGGACAGGAGCCCTCCTCCCCCCCAGGAGACTATAATGGACGTCATCCCTCCAAACCCATCCCACCCCGCTTTCAAAAGCAGCCGCAGCACCAGCAGCAACAGCAGCAGGTGAGCGCCAGCTGATGCCCCTTCTTACCCATAAAGTCCTAATCACATACTAATGCGTCAGTGTATTAGTGGCTGCTCTGGGAGAAGAGGGCTTTCAAGAGTTAACACAAGCAGGGATTGTTTTTAAGGTTGGAGTCATCAGCATGCATGCCATACGTGAAAGGCAGTGAGCCCTGTGTAGGGCCTTAAGCTATCTGACTTTGATTGGATTATCCAAAGTTGATTCTTGTTAGGATTTAAAAAAAAAACTATCATACCTTGGTTCTCTCATGCAAAGAACATGAAAATGCAATTTATAAATGGGATGGGGTTTGAAGTTTTGCCTGTCAGTGAATCGAAATAGCTTGATTTGATTGGGTTAGATTGTCTGTTTGACAGAACACATGTCCCAGTAGGAAAAGCACAGGTGTAATTAGTGAAGGTTTAATTTTAGCAATGGGTTCCATCTTGAATGTTTTTAGTAACACTTGTGCTTTTCCTGCAGCGTCTGCTGTGAAAAGAGCCCATTGTGACGTTATTTAGTACTTTTTTCCTTAACTGAGAATAGCTGCTGTGACAGGGTCTGGCAAACACAGAGGATGAAATTGGGCTCGATTTTCTCAATGCTATTCTTTCATATTTAGTCCCCACTGTATGTGAATCAATGTGGCAATTTGTGTATGAATACATTCTACAGGAGCAAGTGTACAAGATGCAGCATTGGCAGCAGTCCGGTCACCCTGCCTCCTCTGGCTCAAATCATGGCCAGCGAGGCTACTATCCCCCACATGTCCTTGGGTTTGACCCTCGCTGGATGATGATGCCGACTTTCATGGATCCTCGCATGACACAAGGACGATCTCCTGTGGACTTCTACCCGAACACTGTCCACTCTTCAGGTGAGAACTAATTTAGAAATAGAAAAATAAAGCATTTAGCTTTACAACTGAAATGACAGTCTGTTTACATGGAAAAACTCCAGATTTTAACACCGATTCATTTCAGCAGGAATGATGAAGCCCATGATGCATCAAGACCACTTGAACAGTCCTGGCTCTGATGAGGGATGTCATGCCAACCTACACCAGGAGCGAAGAGCCCCTTCCACTGAGCCTTACCCAATGTGGAACCAAGATGGCTACCCCTTGCGCAGCTTCACTCCACCTTACCAGAGACAGCATGAAAGCTCAGACAGTGGCCAGGCAGATGACAGGTCAGTTGTTGTGTTAAATCTTTGAACCTGGAAACTTTTCAGTTATTATTTTAAGACATTCCTCCATTTTTATTCAGCTCTGTGGAAACTCACAAAAAAGTGAAACCCTGCTTGGTCGTATTGGCTTCTCTTCCTGTGTTCATTCTTTATAATTTTTTTATACCTCCCCCTTTCCACAGAAGTGATATGGCCTGCTCCCAACAGGACTCATATGAAGAGAGGGCCAATGAGTGCCTGACCCACCCTCAAGATGATCTCCCCCATCATTCTTACCAGAGCAGAGGCCCAGACAGAGCACATCATGACCAAGGCCTGCTCACCACTGCTCAGAACCACCCCCAGAGTCACTCTGATAACGAATACCCAAACCAAGACAAACATCTGAAAGATGGCTCCGAATCTCACGACGAGACCTTAGATGGTTCCAAGGACAATTGGAAAAGGGATGGAGGCCAGAAACAAGACGGAGGACTGAATACTCAAAGCCAGTGGTCTGAACCCAGTTCCAGCTCAAGTAGCGCGAGCCAGCCATCTGAGACCAGTGGACGTACATTGATTCGCAGAACTGGGCCCATCAAGAAACCCGTTCTCAAGGCTCTCAAAGTTGAAGACAAGGAGAATGAGAAGCCCAAAACTGAGCCCGAGGAGAAGCCTGTCCCCTACCGTCTGGAGAAAGAAGTCCTCACCAATGTTTATGACTTGAAGAAAGACATCCAGCCTGCCAGCAACAGGCGCGCAGCCTCACCTGTTGTCGTTGTTGTCGAGAAACAGCCTGAAGAGAGGCAGCGTCAGTCACCGGCTCCCACCAAGACAGAGAGGCCTTTGAGCACCCACAGCGATGACTCTCCCAAGGAGTGCGCCTGGGACACCGGCAAGAGCCAGTCACCTAGAGAAAGCCAAGAAAACCGGGAGCCCCAGGCACCACGGCGCAACAACTGGATCTTTATTGATGAGGAACAGGCCTTTGGTGCGGTCAGGGGAACAGGAAGAGGCCGCAGTCGAGGCTTCAGGGAGTTCGGCTCCAGAGGTGGAACCCGTGGTGGCCGAGGTGGAGACAATCTCCGAGGAGCCTACAACAACAATAACAACAGCGGCGGCATCGGAGCCCAGCGGACAAGCAGAGGCCGAGGACCGCCTAGAGACCTTGTCAAGGTGGAGGAGTTCCAGAGGGGCAAGCCCCGGAGACGAAATGTCAGTGAGACCTTGAGTGAAGCCTCCGAGTATGAAGAACTGCCCAAGAGGCGTCGCCAGAAGGGATCTGAAAATGGAGAAGGCTACATAGAATCTGGAGAGGTCCGTAAAGCAGACAGAGATTCTTGGAGATCCAACAAAGTGTACACAGATGACCAGTTGCCCACAGATTTCAAAGAAAAGACCAAGGCCAGCAGAGGCTTTGGGGGTCGCACTTTGCCTCCCAGACTGAACACCACCGGAAGTTACAATCGAGGCTTCGGAGGGCCCAGGGACATTTCCACATGGAGGGGCCGTGGACCCCAGTTTGGCAGCAATGGTGGCTCCATGCAAGAAAACGGTTACGGTACTGGAGCTGAGACAATGTATTCTCGCCGACTCCCCGTCGAGCGCGACGCTCTCAAGTACGCCCCTAAATTCACCGGCTCTTTAATGGAAAATGGCACAGAGGACCGCGAAGGAGAGTACTACTTTGACAACGACAACCCCGACAGACAGATGTTAAGGAGACGGCGCCCACCACGTCAAGACAAGCCGCCACGCTTCCGTCGCCTACGACAAGAGCAGGGACCTGGCTCCAACCAGTGGACGAGTGACGAGTATATAAACGGAGACTTTGCCAACCCCTGGCCTGGCCGCTCCAAAGGTAGTGGGGAAGACAACTGGCCCAGTGGCCATTACTCTGGCCAGCGTTCTAACCAGCACGGCCAGGTGGAGGAATGGGAGACGGGATCAGACAACAGTGACTTTGGTGACTGGAGAGAGAAGCGAAGTGGAAGTGGAGGCGCAGCTCCACAGGGACACGATATCCCCTCCGACTCTGGACACAGTGAACCAGGCTCTGGCGAGAAAAGAGAACTTTCCAAGAGAAGCTTCTCCAGTCAGAGGCCACTGGTGGAACGGCAGAACAGGAAAGGGGAGCCGTCGCTGCTGGAAGCGAGCAAGATGACACGTACACCTGATAACCCCCCCACCTCCTCCTCTAACAGGAGCGACAGTTGGCAGAACGGAGGGAGTAAGAGGTGAGATGAATGGTAGAAGAGACTCTGCTGAGGTTTATTGTAGGTTATACTGTCCCATCCCCATATGTATTGCTTCTGGCCGTGTAGCATGTTTTATGTAAGCTTGGGACTTACATTAATGCTCCAGTGCTTTGTTCCAGGCCTGGTTGTTGTAGTTGCTTAGAAACCAACAACACAGTATGTCCTCTCCCTTTATTATGTTCACCTTGCAGTATTCTCTGACTAACTTTCTCATGATGACATGAAATGAATAAAATGAACATGGACATTTTTTTCTCACCTTAATTTAAAGAAAATTCTTCATTACAAATGTAGGACTGTAAGGAGAAACAGTGCAGATATTCAATACAATCACTTTGGAAGTACCATATGCTGTTCCCACTTGCACTACCAGCATTTTTGTATTATTCGACCACCACTGAACGACTCACCTGTAGATAGTTTGTTCTCTCGATGCTCTTCCATTCTGCTCCGTTGTTTCAAGAAGCAGAAACAGTATTTATCGTTTGCTACAGTTTCCCCTGCAGTCATAGTCTGAGGTACAGAGCACTGCTCACCATGCGAGCATGTAGTTTAGGCTTGGGCGATAGGTAAAAAAATTCCAATCGGCCACCGTACCCCTTTAAATCGGCGGTTGACGATATATTCGGCCGTTATGACACGTGTGCAGAGCACAGGTGATAGATAAATAATTTCAACAGAATTGCTGTGAATCTGTGAACGCGCACGTATAAAGGGCGGATTCAAGGCAGCAGATCAGTCACAACCAGAGCACCGACGCGTCAGAGAGAAGCGCTGCGCACACCTTATTTCTCCTGTGAGGAAGAAAGAAAAGAAGAAGAAGCCTGTGGTCCGACTCCGACCTGACCCGAGTTATTAAATGTTTACGTTTAGGCTATTTAAAAGTAATTTAATTGGTGCTGACTTGTAAATGAATGCTGCTCTGGATCCAAAGTATCCAAACAACAGAAACATTTTATTATATTAGACTATATATTTCCATCTTTGCTGAGCATAAGGTTTGTTCTAAATTAAATAAAAGCCTGTCCCATAGACGCGTGTCTCTATAAGACGGGTCCGCTCAGCGCACATACACACACACACACACACACACACACACACACACACACACACACACACACCCTCAAAAAAAAAAAAAAAATTGGCAGAAGTCCGGCCGTGAGAACCGGCAGCCTACCTTTCGTATGGATAATCAGCTTGATAATCCGTTGTTGTGATAGACACATGTGTTTTCATAACGTATAATAACGTGGATACAATCACCGCAACTCTGCCCGGAGCTTCGCTACTTTTATTTCCGTATCCTTGGTAACAGTAACCCCCGGTACAAGGATTTCAAAATAAGGGCACACTGAATATCAGAAAAACATTACAGCCATAACGCTCTTCTAAAAATAATTCAGACTCGTCAGAAATCAGTGTGAATAACTGCCAGATCCAATTTACGCACGCTTTGAATTGTGCTCCATGTAAATTAGAGTTGAATTCTGTGGAGCCAGACCATTAATTTGGCGAAATAAAATGCAAAAAAAATCGCCCAGACAATCGCCAAAAATTAAATCAACCGTGACGGACTCAGCCGGTGGTCGATTGGCGATACATTCGTCCTATCGCCCAAGCCTAATGTAGTTCAGGTTCATTGGCGAGATGAATGTGCGAAAGGCGCCTGTGCCTAACAGGAGGATTGGCAAATTGAACATTGTTAGATTCGACAGCGTTCCCCCCGGGCCTGAGTTTGAACTCACCCTGTCTGGTTTCCTTCTTATTCCACCTGTTATCTGCGGTCTTTGCTGAACTAAGCTACCTCAAAACAGAAAAAATGTTTCATGTCAAATTAAAAACGGCCAAAAATTCAATAAACCATGAGATTGTTAGAGGTTTTGGTAATTTTGTTGCTAAATGTTGATGTCTGACTCTTGGCGGTGCTCAGAAAATAAAAATTAAAACACGTATGTCTCCCACTTTCCTATTTTCAGCAGGAGCCCAGATGAATCAGGCCCAGTCTACAGCCTAGAGCAGCCAGAGGAGAGGGAGCCCATTGAGCCCTCAGGGAAGAAATTAGACAAGGAGCTGAAGCCAGGACCTGTCAAGACGGACTTAGCTGAACCTCTGTCCCAGTATGAACTCAGCAGTTACCCAAGTAAGTCCATTTATTTTAAATAAATGCCTTCAGTCTTGATAGAAATGAAAAATATGTTAGCAGTTGGTTCTCCCACATTGCTGAATTTCTAAGAAAAATGTTTTTGTAGTTGAGGGAGATGCAGGGGGACCCGTTTCAAATCCAGATGGATACCAGGATGCCTTGTCCAAAAAGCAGAGACGCCCACAGGAAGATGAAAGGAGGAGGAAGGAACAGGGAGCTGCTGTAAGTTCAACATGTGTTCAACATGTGTTCAACATATGCTGAGGATAAACATAATGGATGTATCTTATCAGTATGTTAAGCCTTTCTCATTGCTGTGTCAGGTGCCAGTGAAAAACAGGACAATCACATCCAAGATACCACCACGCTTTGCCAAAAAGCAGGGAAGCATGAGCATGGAACAACCTGAAGAGGCACTTTCTTCCAACAACCTGGGAACGGAAATTTGGGAGACCAACAGCTCAGGTAGAAGACGGATCAGGTTTTCTGTAAAGTCTATGGTTCTGTTGATGTTGAGCAGTAACCATAAAGACACAATGTGTTACATTATAATGGCACATTGCAAATTTTATATTTGAAAGACTATAGCTGAAGAATCAGTTCAGCAAACAAGGTTTTTGTTTCCTTTCCTATTTGTTATTTCTAGAAAAACAGCAGTTTGGTTACCTTGTTATGTACTTTTCTCTTTTTTTGTATTATTACATTTTGTATCTAATGCCGAAATGTGATAATTGAAACATTTTCTTGTAATGGGAGTTTTGAGAAAAGCAAATTGATTGTATTTTGCACTAACGACACACATTTCTTTCTCAGCTCTTTCAGTTCAATCTTCAGGAGGAGACTCATGGACTAAACAGGTGTCTTACACTGGGAGTGAACCCAACTCTGAGGTAGTACAATGCCACCTTTTATTTGAAATATTCTGTATCGATATAGTATTTCTTTAGTTCAATTGACAACTAATAAATGTGTTGGAACTGAATTCGATAACTCAAGAAACATAAGCAAACTAATGCCTTTTCTTCTTCTTTACCAGGACTCCGATGCTGGCCCAGAGCAGAGTAAAGAGCAGCACAAGCCAGGGCCCATTGGAAATGAACGCTCCCTGAAGCACCGCAAGGGCTCGGAGGGTGTCGATCGGCTGGAAGGCGGCCCCATCACGCCAGTCAATGGTGTGGACATCCACGTGGACACTGTGCTGCCTGTGCCTCCTATTGAGTTTGGCGTCAGTGCCAAAGACTCTGATTTCAGCCTCCCACCAGGCTCGACCCCAGTGCCCGTGTCAAATCCTGTCAACAAGCTGCAGGACGCACTTACCACCAATGTGAGTGATTTTAATCTGTACTTGTGGCACCTTGGCAATCAAACAACTAAAGGTGATCCAAATGCATGAAGGATAATCTACAGTCTCAATCAATTATAGAATACTTCAAGGACATTTTAATGATAGGAAAGATGTATTTTGTACTTAACAACAGGCAATATTTATTTGATATTGACTGATCCTGGACTTTTGTTTGTTTTTAACAGACTGCTCTCAATCAGAGTATCCCAATGCTGCGCTCCAACCACCTGCAGCCTGGCATTAACCTCAATCCCATCTCCTTCCCCAGTGCTGACCTCACTCTCAAGGTATTTAAATTACAATCCCATGTACACAGAGTTGTATCTTTAAACACATGTAATCAGTGTCTGGAATATAAAAGCCAAACTCACTGTGATATTCAAACATGCATATCAATTAGAAATGTTTGTTTTCCTCAGATGGAATCAGCACGTAAGGCGTGGGAGAACTCCCAGTCCCTCCCTGAGCAGGGCTCTCCTGGCGGAGGTGCTTCAGGTGCTCAGCCTCCCTGCAGCCTCCCTGGCTCATCCAGTGGTGTCAGCTACAGTTCCTTTGGAGGAGTGTCCATGCCTCCGATGCCTGTGGCATCAGTAGCACCCTCCATGTCCATGCAAGGTAAACTACATTTCCTTTTGTCCTTGTTTGATGAGGGTTCAATCTTTGAGGAGAACTAAACTTCAAAGCTGTTTCCTCTCCCTTCTGTAGGTAGTCATATTCCCCCATTGTATTTGGATGGCCATGTCTTTCCAAGCCAGCCACGCCTTGTGCCTCCCACCATGACCCAGCAGCAGACATACCAACAGGCGGCCGCAGCTCAGCAGATTCCCATCTCTTTGCACACGTCTCTTCAGGCTCAGGCTCAGTTGGGGCTTCGAGGCGGTCTGCCTGTCTCTCAGTCTCAAGAGATGTTCAACTCTATTCCCCCCTTCAGGTAATATGTGAAATTCACATCAGTCCTGTCAAATTGCTTCACTCTTGTCATGTTATCTGTTCTGCTTGTGTGGCTCAGATGAAACCTATTTGAATGGAGTTTGACTGTTTCTTTGCCCTGCTCTCTTCCCTGTTTCAGGTCCCAGGTTTACATGCACCCCAACCTGTCACAGCCCAGCCCTATGGTGCTGTCAGGTGGAGCCCCTCTCAAAGGGCCGTACTCGGCTTTCCCTGGCATGCAGCCGTCAGACATGGTCAAGCCACAGTCTGGCTCTCACTACCAGCCAATGAATGGCAGCCAGCAGCTAGTCTACGACAGCCAGATGAACCAGGGGCCTGGGATGGGTTCTTCCCAGTTAATGGACTCTCAGCTCATCCAGGTGAGTGGATTTCACAACGGCTCTCAATGCTGCGGTCCACTTGATGTTGGGTCAGATTTTCTAATAAATAATCAGAATCTGTCCTTTCACCAGGTGACGATGCCGTTGCCCGGCTCTCAGCTGCGCTACGGCTCAGCTCAGCAGCATCTCATCCTCCCACAGTCCATCCAGCTGCAGCAGGGACAGAACCTGTCAGTTGGCGCCCCTCGTCGAATGCTGCCCCCTGGCTCCCAGCCTGTCATGACTGGCAGTCGAGAGGTACGACTTGTGGATCGAATGTTTCTGAACACAGATCCATTGAGAGTAGTATTGACAAATGTGTGTAATACAGCATATTTGTTTAAATCCATAACACACTGGACCCGAGAGGTTCATATTTATTGATGATTGTTCCCTGTTTGTCAGGGTTCACAGATGGAAATGAAAGGCTTCCAGTTTGCTGAGAAGCCCAACCACTCCCCAGGCATATCTGGAGGGTCCTACAGGTCAGTGGAAAATACACACAAAAAAAATATTATATTATATATAAATTATATATTATATACACTATCACAACTCATGCAGCTTCATTAACTAAATTTTCTCCTCCCTCTTTTTTCATCAGGCCTGGTTCTGCCAGCCCCAGTGGTAAACCCTCTGGTCCTGGGGGTCCTGTAGGCCCCCTGCCCACACATTTTGCTCAACAGGTATTTATTTTTCATACAGTTATTTTCAGATGTTTTAACTCTGAAGGTTTATCAGGGCATTTTTAAACATGGGCCAATGACAGAAATATTCCATCGCCTAATGCGGGAGTGTTTGGTGTTTTGTTTGCTAAAAGCTGCTCAGCTCATCTCCCTCTCAACATGATGGTCCATGGTTCACTTTAAAAATGAACACTGAATTGCCTAATGACAAACATGTGAGCAAACTTGAGTTTTTGGACCAAGTCTGAAAATGCCCTAAGAATTTGAATACTTGCATGCTAATTATTCGTGTTTTCATTTATTTCCCACCTCCTCATCTACTTCCCTCCCCTCCTCCTCCTCCTCCTCCTCCTCCTCTCCCCACGGCCAACAGGTCCCACCCGCTCAGGGCAGCATGGTGATGCACATGCGCCCCCCCACCACAGGCCCCTTCCCCAACCCCATCCAGAGACCAGTCATGCAGGTCAACAAGCCTGTTATCATCCGCTCCCCCCCTTACCCTAATCCTGGCCGTGACCCCTCCCACTCCACCCCTCCCTCGGCCCCCGAGCCCCCTGTTAAAGGGCCAGAGGATGGCATGAAGGTGAGCCACCCACTGTAAATATAGGTAATTTAATTTAATCCATTTTCTTTTTCTCTATTTCTATTTCTATCACTTGTTTTAGAGATGTTCTAGTGTGTGCTCTTATTTTAAGTAAACAGTTCTAGTTATCTTATCCAAAAAGTCTTGTTACAACGCATTTTGGTACTGTAAAACAACATGTATATTATATATGGTAGAATAAATCTAAATTGTTTATAGTTACATTAGTAACAGTTTTTCTATATACTAATCTGTACTTAATTCTGACAATGGTTCTCATGTGTAATTGTAATTAGAACTTTTCTCCCTTGTAACAGTAATTACTTTTGCATACAAAGATATAATTACAGCTGAATGAAGCGGTTTTTATTTTGGATAATCTGACGCTGAAGCTCAATTTGATTTAAATGACTTCAGTGTGTTAGTGAAGTAGTTGACTGTACATCATGGAGAAATAAAGTTTTGTGTTATAGAAAGCTGTGAATCTCTTGCCTCATATGATTGTTGAGAGTCCAGTTTGGTATAATGCTAAAAAGCATGAAGTGACTTTTCAGGAAAATAACCTGTACAATATTATTGTTAAAAATATCTACTGTTTTGATCAGATAGCCGAGCACCAGCCTAGGACTATTCAAACAAGTGTTTGCAGAAATATAAAGCTCAGCATACACCGCTGTAGATCTTAGTGACCCCACCTTTTCTTTGTGCAGAATAAAACCATCAGAGAAGTGCGCAAGGCAGTGGGTGAGGGCAAGACACCATCTGGGGGCATGACCAGCAAACTCCAGGAGCCCCTACCTTCTACAGGGCAAGCCAAACCAGCACGCACTGGAGCCATCAAACCCCAGGCGGTCAAAGTAGAGGAGGGCAAGGCATAACAATGGACCTGAAAATCCTCATCACCACCCAGCCTGCCAACACGAAGCCCGTTGACCAATGTCTGAGCCTTCTGAGACCCACCTTATCCCAAAGGCACCGAGGCAAGGGGCAAACATGCGGACATCATGATGAATTACCCCCTCTTGAACTGTCAGAACTGGACACTATTATTTCACACCACGTATAGAGATATATAAATATATTATAAATATATACATAGACACAAACAGTCTTTTAAGCAGATCTCTTCAAGGTCCTCTTTAATTTATTATTAGTCACTTTTAAGGGGAGATTGGTAAAGATAAAAGATATTTCTGTTTTCCTTTGAGTTTCTCCTCGAGGTGGGGAAAAGGAAAATGGCCAACTCAGACAGATGGTTCATTTTTCATACCATTTTGCCAAACTATTAACTCCCTGTTGATGGACTGTAGCCCTTAAGACCAGGCAGACACTTGATAAAACTCGCTATGAGAAGCAAAGTCTGTTATAAATTTTTTAAACGAATTTGAAATGCAGTGGGGCACTTGTTTGTCATTTTTCATTGGCATTTTTGCTGGTTAATAAAGTTTCAATTCATCACCCATTAATTCTATTGGTAAAGGACTTATTTTATTAACGGGGGGACACTCCTAACTCCGATTTGTGGACATCATTGCATGTCAACATGGCAAAAGTCAAGTGCATCAGCCTAGAATTGCATCTTCTGGGACTCCACACCCAGCCCATGAACTGTGGCAAAAACTGCTTAGACTGGTAGAAATGATTTCTTTTTCTTGAACTCTGTTCTTTGCTTTTACATTCTGTTGCTTGCTCTCTTTTGTCTGTAAATTGAAACAAAAAGGTGGACATTGTACCAAAATCATGTTGCTTCCATGGGAACTTCACTGGCATTGATACAGCGTGTGCATGTGATGTGCTGAATGTGTGTAAACCTGCAGGACTCCTGCCTAGAAGCTAGCAACATTTCACAAAAAAAGGACTGTACCTGAACTCAGCATTCATTATGCTGCTGTCGACTGTATGGATTTTGATAAATCAAGCTGGCAACAATTTTGGCCTCATTGTGACGTTTTGTGTGTGGGGGAGGAGAGGTGCTGCATTCTCAATTGCTGTAAAGGAACCCCCCCGAAATAGCTGATTGAAATGTTTGCTTTTCTTATCGCTTTGTTTGGGTTGTAATGAATCAAACTGTCTGTTTATGAAGATGTGATATAAGTGATAATTTTAACATCCCTCACCATGGGGCAGTTTGGTTTTTTTTTTCTTCTTTTAATGCTCCTGAAAGACTTTGCTCTCTAATTCCGTTCTGATCCCCCTGTCAACACTGTGGGGAGTTGTTGTGAAGAAACAGACTCATCACTGTTTGATTATTCAACATCTGGTCTCTGAGGTGGCACTAGCAATAAATGCAGCCTAACTATAATCACAATCAGGGTCCAAAAAAAAAAAACTTCTTATTTTTTTCCTGTTAGAAGCTAATGATCACAAACGAGGGGCGTTTAGCATTGCTTGCTGAATTAAAATATGATCTTTGCTTAAGGTTTTTTCTTTCTTTTTTTGTGCGCACTGCAGTTCCAGTGGACTACGAAGGACTTTTAAAAGTGTTCTATATGAAAATGTGAAGCTGTTGGAAACATCATTGGATTTCTTCTTCTTTTTTTTTTTTTTGTAATGGACATTCATTTTGAAACTCACAATGCCAATGTCATAACTGATTCAATGTTACTGCTTACTATAACGCTCCATGACACTACAAAATGTTGCGATTTATCTTTATGACAATGTTTCACTGGTATATATGTATATGCATACTTAACTGTACAGTCGAGCCTTGTCAGCGAGGGGAGGCTTAAACCCACATTTCATTTTAGATATTGTGGCACTATAAAGGATTTAACTTTGAAAAGGTCACTGTGTTCTCAGAATGGACTGCTTTCACTTGTTGATAGGTTTATCGGGCTTGGAGTGTTTTTGCCTCTTATCCCTTACTGCAAAAGATCTTGATGCTTCTCATCATTGTACCCGCACCAAAACGTTGCCCTGACTTTTTTTTTTGTACTTTTAAGATGCATATTTCATTTTGTCAAGAGGACCAGCGCTTTCTACAGCTGATCCAGCATAATTCTATTTATCCTATCTGATCTTTATCCTTTCAGATATTTGGTCATTACTCTCCCTTGTTAAAAAAAAAAAAGAGCTTATTGAAAGAAAAGAAATAAAGCAGTTGTGATTTCTTAAATGTACTGTTGATTCTGTATTCTCACTTTGTCATATTAAAAACCATGCATCAAATTCTTGTGGAAGAAATCATGGGGTAAATGATTTCAGTTGTTGGCTGAGGTATTTGTGGGATATGTAGTATCCTTAGAAGTTGTTTTCATAAAAGTATTTAACCAAGATAAACAAAGCCTCACCAGAGTCATTTAAAAGCTTTGACCCACCACGATTCCCAAATACATTGGCATTGATGCTCACTCTCTAAAATAACTGGGAAATCAAGGTTTGATTATGTACAGCTGTTAATGTTTACTCGCTCTCTATAAATCACTTGGCCGAAAGTGTATTTCTACCAGATAAAACAAAATCTGGTTTAGGCCTATATGGACATGGTTTTTACACTTGGATACAGTAACAAATTTGGCGCTGGTTCCTCTTCTGGTTGTTGTGAATTTTGTGCAACATTCTAGGCTATTTTTTAAGTTATCAAAATTACCGTAATAACAAAAGTAACGCACCGGTGAACGCAGCATACGTGACGTCAGCAGAGTCAAATTCCAGGGATGCTTTTCCGGACAAAGACGGGACTTGTCTGGACGAAGAAAGTTTGTCGTTCGTGTCGTGACTGACTGCAGAGGGAGGAAGTCGTGAGCACAGGATTTATTTGCTTGACCGTTTCACCTCGGACTTTTGCACGGTAACCTCACCCTTGTTTTTACAGCTTTATTAGCGCCGTCGGACAGAGAAGCTCTCGTGTGGGATGTTTATGCTGATGTGTTGCACGCGCGACGGAAACTATAACTTCAGGATTAGCTTCAAACAGGGACATGTTTTTTTTGTTTTGTTTGTTTTCTACTAAAGGCAGAATGCAACAGACTGGGAGTAGCCTGTAATAATGTACATTACTAACATGATGTGTTGTTAGTCTTAAATATGGAGGTCCTCGTTTTGATGGCCTAGCTGTAAAACTTGCATGGATTCAGAAAAAAGGATTGGCCGCCCAGAGCAGCCATGTCAACGAGCATCAAAGGAAAAACATTTGAAAACCATCGCCCTCGATTGAGATAACTCTTTGTTAGCTTGTTAATGTCATTATGTTTTATTATTAACCCGTTTAATCCCAAATTTTTCCCTGCAAAATAAGTGCATACATTTCACTCCTTGGACCTCCCTAACACATAATATGTATGTTTTTTTTCATTTCATGTTGGTTTTGTTAGTGAAAATGTAGGTTTTATACTCGGCAACAATTGTTGCCGGTGGGAAACTGCATAGTCTAAATTTTCACAAATTCTATAATTTGACCTATTTACACATATAAAAAATTAAAACTGACACTAACATGTGAAACATATTTGAACAAGGCATGTACAAATGTGCATCCTAGAGGAACTTCTGCTTGTTTACCTTGACCAAGGACTACACCTGGGTCCTGTCCTATAGGCTACTTTTAGGCGGATGTGTGTGGACTCCACTATAGGGATCCATGTAAAACATGCACACTGTGGGTGAAACAAGGCTCCACAACTTGTACTCAAACCAGATTGGTTTGCCCCTGATAAACTGACTGCTGTCATGCTTGCCATAATACTATTATTACCACTACTACTACTACTAATAGTAATAATAATAATAAAATCCATATGTGAGCAGAATCCCATGAAAAGTCAGCAACTCATCCATGCTCCAACCAAGTGCCTTCCTTTGGTTTGCATTGAATAGGCATTTGACATCTCAACAGTGAGCTCCCTCAGAGAAGGATACATCAGCAGAACAAATCAACAGGGTCCAGGTTTAGTTTGTATAGCCTACTGCAGTTGGACCGTCACAAAATCTGGTATATTGGATGTGGCTGCTAACCATGTCACAACACACACACACAGCACACATCACTTTGGGGTCTTTTTAGGTCTAGAAGATCCAAGACCTCTGATATTTTAAAGCTGTGTAGAAAAAAACACAAGATCAATAGAATAAACAGCTAAAACCTTTGACATCTCGCATAATGCTATGTGACTATGTGTTATGCTAGCGGCAACAATTGTTGCCGTGCTTACATCTACTCTCCTTATGATCAAAATATGCATGCAGGCATATCATTCTCATTACATATCAGTAGTAGACCATTTAAAGAATATATGTACAAAAAATGTCAGTTATATCTGTTAATTAAAGTATTTTATTTACTTCCACATGTAGACGTTTGAGGCAGACATCTCCCCCAAGAGGTGTAAGCAGGAAGTAAAGAGGCCTGGTCATGTGACCTTTCGCACTATTTACATGAAATTGATACAATTTAGAGTAGACAGCATATTATTTCATTTTAAAACTTGCATTAGATGCCCAAAGATAAAACAGCAGTTTTAGAGCTTCCAGAAGTTAGAAGAAATGACTGGCAACAATTGTTGCCGGTGGGATTAAACGGGTTAATCGTCGACTATTATAATAATTCCTGTGGACAATTATTTGATAAATAGAGAAAAAAAAAATCAGCACATGATTAAATGTATTTTCTGAGGATATGCATTTGATGTTACTAAAGGAGATTGAAAGTCTTAGGCTACCTAAAACAAATAGGACAGCTCATGTTAAAAGCCTGGATCACATGCATTAGGGGCCTTCAAATTACGTCCATGTAACTAAGATGCAAGTCCAAGATTTATCATGATGCACAATATATTCTAACTATAGATTTGGGAATGAGGTAAAACACAAGCACCAAGAACGCAAGTTTCTAAGTTAATTATTTTGTCCAGATTTGTTGATGTGCTCCTTTCCTTGGTATTCCCTTATCCTTATTATATCTATCAACATTGGTTATTTATAGAGCAATATGATTTTTTTCCCCCCTGGTCAATTATCAAGTTTTTGTTGGTTTGTATTCTTATAGGCCTTGTATTGCAAAACTGTATGTTTAATTTTTTTTGTAAAATACCAGGTGTGTCAATGGCTACCAAACGCTCTGTGAGGTCAAACGAAAGCCTGATGATGATGCAGGAACTCGATGACCGGCTGAAGGAGCAGATTGACAAACTGGAACATGTTCGTCTTGGTGCAGTTGAGCTGAAGGACAGTTTGTCTCAGGTAGCTACATTAGGCATGATGATATAACTGGTGAAAAGTCCATTGTCATTAAGCTCTTGGAATATGTAAAATATTGTTTCCTTCAACAGTGCAACGATGATCTGAGCCAGTCCATTGCTGAGCATCTGGAATGGTTGAATCACTTGTCAGAACGAGTGGAGACTCTTCACATGAGCACAAGTGTTTTTGTTCAGGTGAGAAATGTTCTACCTCCAGCCCAGGTCCACACAGACACTTACAATATGTCACAATCGTAAAACACAATAGATTAATAGCCATAGGAATGTTTTTTGTTTCTTTGAGGAGAGAAAGTTTACGGCATAAAAACTGACCAAATTCTCCCTTTTCAAACATATTCTGAATTTGGGAGAATTTGCTGGTCAAAAACTTTGTTCCACGTAGACAATGTGTTCTCACATTTTCCTAGAAAAGTCTTTATAACAGTTGGATGCCAGTTTCAAGGCTTCCTTCCTTTTGTGGTAGCAGAACCACAGTGTAATCACCGGTTTGAGGAAAACCAAAGAGGGTTTTTGTGCATGTATCATTCACCATGGCTCTAATTTCATTTCCAACATTGTCAGTACGAGCGTGACTTTTGAAAAATGTAACTGTCCTTCCTCTCTGAGCATGATGCAATTCAAACTTACTTATAAAACACAACATCAACTGAAATCTGATTGGTAGTAAAACTAGACTTTGACAATGATCCTCTATAAAACAGGACCTTAAGCTTGGCTTTTATGGTGTAAATTACCAAACAGTTTGTACTGTAATTTATCAAATTACCACACAGTAATTGCTATACAGACAGCCTAGTGCCTCCTTAGCCCTGTCACACTTGTCTGCTTTACCTGGTTGGATAATCCAGTCCTGTTTATTGCTCATAACAAGGAAAAACACATGTGATTTTGTTAGGGTTAATTCCCTATGTCCTCCAAACAGAAACATAAGAAGATTACTGAAATGTGGAACTTGGAAACGTAGTGGACAGTTTACATTGCATTGCTGATTTCTCCTTCATCTTTTTCCAGATGAATCCCAAGCCTCGTGCATGGGCAGGAAAACAAGGTTCCAAACACAACTACCGCTGGGCACGTCTGCACCAGGCCGAGGACGCCCAGTCTGAGTTTGGCTGGTCTCCCATCCGCACGCGACGGAACAGCGATGCTGCCTCTGAGATGTCTTGTAACTGGTGACCTTGTGGACTGTGGCTAATAGAGCGTACAGTGTAATATTGTGCAGCTGGGCTCGCTCATACCAAATTCAAGATTGAGTAGACAGTCTTTGCACATTTCATTTTTTCATTGGTACATTTTATCATGCCAGGTTTTACATGTAAATTAGAACTCCACCGTTTTTTATGCCCTGTCTTGATCATCTTGCTGAACATACTATATTTTCTTATGTATGGCTGTCTGACATAGTTACTATGTCCATGTGTTGAATTTGTGTCAGATACTCCTCAATGTGTTTTTCATAAAGAAAACAATTTTATAATAAATTCCTATGAGGACATTTAAGTATGTTCTTTGGTCTAGACGAGTTGTTTATGTTCCCCTGCCTGCCTGATGTAATGTGTGTTTTAAACGTGTAATCAGGCGTCTTATGTGCGGTCACATGGATGAAAACATGTCGATGTGGATGTAGGTCAGTATGCTTTCCCAGCAGGGGGCGCTGCTCTAACTCCTCCATTATATGACCGTGTTCACCACACTTTGTCAATAAAGCTTTGGCAGAACGCGTGGGTGATAATTCTGGAAGGAGCGTCTGGTGCTAAAGTAGCACTACATTATTTTTGAAGAACCGCTTTGAACTCACCGAGTTAAACTTATTTTTGTATCTATATTAATCGTTACGGGTATCACGTTAACCCCCGACAATATGGCAGAAAGCGACTGGGACACCGTGACTGTGTTGAGGAAGAAGGGGCCGACTGCTGCCCAGGCCAAATCCAAGCAGGTTAGCATAAACCTCTCACTTTGTCTTGTGTTTTTGTTTTATCTTTTGAACCTGTTTTGAACTGTTGGTCCTCAAATGCGTTCAAAAGTGGGTAGTAAACGCTAGTTTATTATGTATCAGTAAAAATGGCCATTTAGTAAATGGTTAAGAGTTGAATTTAGCAGTAAATTTCGCCCATGCTTCGTGGGTGGGTTGACTTTAAGTCTTAGTTTAGTTAGTAAGAACAGTAAAGCTAAAGTTCAGTTAGCTAACGTTAGATAGCTACGTTAACCGACGCAATTTGTGTAACTGGTACCAACTCCTCCGACAACCCAACCTCAAAATATGTTACATTTAGCCCGAGATATCGTGAGTAGTAGTAGTATTTCACGGGAGACCAAAAATAGCAGCTAGCTAGCACTGGTCAGCGAACCTGAACGGGGTTTACTTGGCTAAGGCTAGCTAACGTTAACGTTACTCATACCTAGCGCTACTTTTAGTTTTAGTTTGTGTGTGTGTGTGGATAGGATGTCATGTGCAACCCGCATGTGGATGTCTGGTAACATTTGTCGGAAGACATGTTGCTAAACATCACTGAGCATGCTCCAGAGCCCTTTCCTGGGATGCGACAAAGCATACACCTACTTAAACTGCTGTTGACGTACAACGTTTAAAAAATTGCTTACTGCAGCATGTGGAAAACAACCCGAAACATAACAGCCAAACCAGCTGTCCCGCTGGCTTTGACGTGCTCAAACATGATGGATATCTTTTTGTTTAACGTGTGCGTCACTTTGATAAGCAGATCCATTACTCATTACCCACAGCTACATGAGCCCTGGTCGTAATGCAGTCTGCTGTCAAATTAAAGTGGATTATGCTTTGAAATTTAAGGTGTGCACATGTTCATGTTTTCTCTAGGCTGTCACGGCTGCTCAGAGACGTGGGGAGGAACTTGAGACATCCAAGAAATGTAAATTTCTGCTTTCTGTAAAACATTTGGTAAAAACCACAAATCATTTGCTGAGTGACCTTATTGTGATTCGTTTGTAGATATTCCTCTCTTCACCTAAATTGTAATATAGAAAACATGCAAGCACTGATTTTGTTGTTGTGCCTTTTTTTTTCTAAATGGGTGTCTGTCTCCTTGAATGATGCCTCACCATTATCTTGATCCACCACTTATCACACAGGGTCGGCAGGGCAAAACAAACAGCATCTTGTGACCAAGAACACAGCCAAATTAGATCGGGAGACAGAGGAGCTGCATCATGACCGGGTCCCCCTGGAGGTGGGCAAGGTCATCCAACTAGGCAGATCACAGACTGGCTTGACCCAGAAAGACCTGGCCACTGTGAGTGTTCTCATATATTCATTCATGTGCACAACATATTATTGATACAACATGACAGCTGGTATTGATTCAGCCCCATTTCCTGTATGCTATAATGTATGTGCTGTGTGTTTTAGGGGTGAATGTTTCAATGCCTGGTAGTCTTTGTGCCTTGTGTGTTTGTTATTTCTTAATTAGTACACTGTTATACACATTTGTCACTGGATAATCTAACGTTAAGGATGATTAATGGAAACCTATTACTAACAATCATAATTTGGTCTTGTTAGTTAGGTTTACACTTAACATTGCTTTTCAAGATGTCTTGGTACAGTGACTCAGTAACATCGTCTCCTCTTATTGTTCCTTTAATAAATGTTCCAAAGCCATTTCCTGGTCACGGTTTACCATCATTACATTTATCATGTAGCTAATAAAAGACTGTTTACGTGATCCCTCACTGATTATTAACATGGAAAATTCAGGGAACCAGTGACTTGAAATCTTGTTTTCTTTCAAAAACAACAAAATGAAAACATTGCAGCCCTAAGAAAATTGATTCCCATCTATGAGAGCTGTTTTTGCATGCTGGAGTAGTTTTGCTGGCTTTAGGCTTTGTGGTTCGATAGAATTATAAATTATGTATCATAAATCTTTTCCTCAGAAAATTAATGAGAAGCCTCAAGTCATTGCAGACTATGAGTGTGGGAAAGCAATTCCCAACAACCAGATCATGGGCAAGATAGAGAGAGTCATTGGTAAGAAATCTGTTTGCTATTATCTCACATAATGTAATCACTTTCATTATATCTCAGTCGCCTGTTTACGTGATGTAACCCATGTGTTGATCAGTATGTCTTTTTAATCTGCCATGGATAGGCCTGAAACTGCGCGGGAGGGATATTGGCCTGCCCCTGGAGGCAAAACCCAAGAAGAAATAAGCACAAAGCCTCGAAATCAGCCCCCCCTCCTGCCCCATGTTCCCCTGTTACTGAAACCTGAACCCCTTCCCCACACCACCTCCTAGATCCCACAGAAACTCTCCTCATCTTCCCCATCCTTTCCTCTAACCCGGGCTGATCTCACCTGCGTCCTGCCTGAGGACCTGGTGTTCACCGCTTTACAGGCTGCATACTTAACAAGTCATAATCAAAGGAATGATCGAATACATTTTTCTCGACGTCACAAACTTGCGGAGTTCCGTGAATTTCTTTTCACCTATGTCTGCTTAGGCTTTGGCATGACAAATTCAACTTTTGATAGTGATGCAAAATCAGTTAAAAGGTGAAGTCTTTTTCATGACCAAACATTTTAGTCTGACTTCAGTTCTGAGCATGATGTTAAGCCAAAAGTGCTTGATTGCATCTTTTTCACACACTTAAGACAGTGGGTGGATGTCATTACAGTGTTGAAATGTTTTAATGCTGTTCTTTGTTTTGATCTATAAAATAAAGTTTGGCAACTCATGACATGTCTGGGTGTGGAATGGTGACATTTTCTGTAACTGTTCCTCAGAAGTCTTTCTGTCAATTAACATCAAGCTAGTCACGAAATGCTTCTTTTTTTTTTTTCTTACACCAGCAACCAGTAAGACCTCATAATGCTGCACTAAGGCTAATACAAAGACACATATCAACAATATACCAGAATGAACCTTCAAAAAGACCTGTTTTTTTTTTTTTTTTTTAACTTTATAGAAGAATATAAAAAAAGTCCCCATTTACCATCAGAACTGAAGCTTGCTTGTAGAAACAGATGGAGAAGGTATATGTGTCAACCAAAATGTGAGTGTAGTAGTAGCATTAGGACACTAGATGTCACAATATTACAACTAGTAGTAGATGTACTACTGTAACTGCATCTACTGTCAAACAATGCATCAAAACGTGGTGCAGTTTGTGCCAAGTTGAAATAATAAAATATAAATATAAAATGGTTAAAATGTTTGTGAATATTTTATAGTGCATAAGTTGCAGTATTTTATAAATACAACACTTGTCATTACTTCATACTGTTAAAGTAAAAATGTTATTGGAGAATTTGAGAACCATTTGCAGAGGTATGTTTAAATTTCTTGTCATCTCTAATGTTTCTTTGAAAGACTGAAATGATTCGACCACCCTTGTTGAGGCTTGGCTCTGAGTAGCTGTCATTTCCAGGGCTCTTTATTTCTCTACAGTGCCCCACTTCATTACCATAGGTTATTGATTCATGTATTACTAACTTGGCAGTGGTAAGGCTGCCTTCTGTTTTTATTAAAGATTCATGGATCTAATTGTTGCAAAATAATAAAAGCAGCATGGCATGGGGAAATGCAAGCCAGGCAGAGCACATTCAAGGACTTGTACCTGATGCCAACAAAAATTGCAGGAAGCGCTTGTATTGACCAGTGCTTAAAGGCTGCTGGAGTGTGAAGAATTAGGATGAAAGCTGAGGAAGTCTAGTTAATCAGGTTCCTCTGTTTAGCTGCGGCTCCTCTTTACACCAGGGTTGTAGAGGAAGCCTCTTGACTTACCTTGATATTCTCATCTCATCTCTTGCTCTGGGGATTTATGTAAGATATTGTCCTATAAGCTTCGGTAATGAAGGTATTAGTTGCTTGATATTGGTGCGGCAGCAATGCACCAAAGGTCTCTTTAGATGAGACCGCCATAGAGACAAAGGAAGTGACTACCCTAAGTCCTCTGTCCTGCATGACCTCTGTCAAGGCCTTCGGTCCAATCTTTGGTTTGGTGAGTGAGGACCTTGTGGTGCCCCTGGCACATTTAGCACCAGTAAATCAATGTGGTCATCGGAAGGCTAAAAAAACAGCCCGAAGAAATCTGCAGCTGTGACTACATTATAGGATCTTCTTGCTCGTGGTACACACTCCCAGGGGATGCTGGGTAACATTAAGTGTCACCTTTATCTTTGTAATTAATTCGAGAGTGGTGCTGCCATGTCACTGACGGTTACTCTTGGGTTCCTTAATAGGGCCAGCCCATGGCTTCAAGCTTTGAGCTGTGTTTCAGGGAAAAGTAATTAACCCATGGGCTAATTGTAGAGTCCATGAAGCATGCTGTTGCAGCTCCTACAGCAACAGCATGCACTTAACTAGTGCAAATAGTTGCAAACAGTTAGATGGAACTTGTGTGGTCAAAACATGGAACCAGAAGAGCAAGGACACAAATGAGGGACATAACTGTCAAAGCAGCCACTGACTATAACCATGTGAAATGTCCCCAAGTGAATTGAGGGCTAGAAACAGTCCACAGAACTGCATCCCAGTGAGGACAAAAAAGGTCTGAGGCCAAACCAAAAAGCCAAATGCTGGTGGATCAGGGCTCAGAACAGTTCAGTACTGCTGGGTAAGATTAGTTCCCAGATTGACACTTTTCCATCCTAGTAGATTCAATAAAGAGTCCCCAAGTCTTAATAATCTCAAGGTGGGCATTGGACACAGTATATCAAATGTCTTCAAGGTATAAACAGAAACTGTGTCATTTAATTTTTTATAGCAAGCAGGAGAACCTGATTTCCACTCTCTCAGGATAACCTTTTTTTTTTCTTTTTCCAATGACCATGTCAAGCCTGAGGGCTTGTTGTAATCCAGGGGTGGGGGGATTGAAAGTAGTTTTAGCAACCCAATATAACCAGCAGACCGTCGGGGATTAACTGTCTGCAGTATATGTCTCTGTACAAATGAAAAATGTCATCCCATAAACTCCTGAGCCTGGGACATCAACACAAAAGATGACTTGGGGTCCTGTCTCTTCACTTTACCTTATAACAGGTCGCAGAGACAGGAAGAAAAAACTCTGTATAGTTCTTGGAAAACTACAGCCAATGGATGACACTAAGCAGAACAGGCTGTAGTCTAGCAGCGATAGAGCGCAGGTTGATCCCGTGATTCCCATCTCAACCCTTTGCCTATAACTCATAAGAAATGTCTTCATCAATGTCCTTAATCCTTTAATGCAAAGACAAGGGGTTGCCAGAGACCAACAAACAGATCCTGGTTATAAGGTCATAGAAGTTGTTTTCTTTGGGCATCATATCAAAATGAGGTATAGACTCCCTGACAATAAAATGCTGAGCAAAAGATGCAAAACAATTCTTGTAAATGTAGAGATCTTGAATTACAGACAAACCCTCATATGGACAATTTAAAATAAACAACCTCCATCAAGTCTTGCAACTGATTGGAAATTGTGCCTTTTCTTTTTGCTGCAGAACCAGCCAACAACTAAGGTTAGTATATGGCATGTAATTTGAGTAGATGTACTTGCATGCTGTTGTAGATACAGTTTCAGGAGGAATTGAAATATTGACTTGTACATAGAAAAACATGTAGTACTTCTGCATCAGGTGCTATATTTATTTAAAGGGATAGTTCACCCAAAATTCAAATTTCAGAAGAAGTTTCAGAGTCCTCCGTGCCTTCTCGGAGTTACAGGGGGGTTCCGTGCAGCACTGCATGTCCATATGACAGTTGCGAACGGGGCTCACTTTTCTTCGTCCAAAAAGACACACCAAAAACCATCCAAATACCTCCATACTGCTTGTCTGTAATGTTCCTCTTGTATTGAAGCCCCAACATGAGAAATTGTTCCGAAAAAAATGAAATAAGTCTATATTTTAAGCTTGTTTGTAGCGGAAGCTCCCAGTGTCTCAGTTCACTGCTCTGCCTGTGTCAGTGCAAATCGCGCAAGATTATTTAATTTTTTTCGGAACAATTTCTCATGTTGGGGCTTCAATACAAGAGGGATTTGAATTTTGGGTGAACTGTCCCTTTAATGTGTTTGACGCATGTGCAAAAACTGGCAATTGCAGGTAATGCTGGCAGATGGTGTAACAGACGCAATGACTGTGCAACTGCTGCTATAAAATTATACCAATTTCGATTCTAATTTCAAGTTTATAACCTAATTTAAATTAAATGTAGGAAAACAAATACGAAACCCAGCCAATGATTTTACATTATGTCTCATTGCAGGTGTTGAGACATTCATCTCTAGGGGTGAAAAGATACCAACAGAGAAGCTAATGGACCTGGCGGTGCATCACAAGTAGTAAGGCTGGTAAGTTTTAGAGTGTCCTGAGTGATGTTTCTCACTACACCACTTTCATACCTGAGCTATTGGAGGTTTGAGTGCAATGTCTCTGTGTTTGTGTTCTTAGGTCCTGTACTGAAGATGGTATGCTGGGATGCATATTTGTTCAAATCAAGTATGCAACCTCCTGACCGGTGTTCACTCAGCAAACAAAGACAGGAGCCTTGCTGCTGTTACCAGGGGGGTTATTTGGATTCTTGCTCAACAGGCTGCTTCACTCGGTGAGTGTGTGTGTGTGTGTGTGTGTGTGTGTGTGTGTGTGTGTGTGTAGGGAGAGAGGGAGACAGAGACTGACTGCGTTCCTGGAAATGCCATTCCATTGGTCAAAACACCATGGCAACATAGTTCCACCTATGACAAGGGAGCAGCCAGTGGTTTTGAAGGAGTGATGTGGAGCAGAAAGCTACGTGGGGGGGGGGGGGATTCGGGAGGGGCAGCCGCGGGGGGAAGGGTTGGGGTGTGTGTGTGGGAGGGAGGGGGGGGGCATGTGGTCTGTTTTGGCCTGAGGCTCCAAACCCAAATTGAGATTCCACAACACGTCCAACCTGTTGTGCTGATCGGTGCAGTGCACTTTCTGTCTCTCCCACGACAGCAGACGTTTCTCCCGCAGTCGGCTTGATTGAAGTTTCGGGGCTCTCTCTCTGGCCTTTAACTCACACCTGTTAATATTTCCTCCCTCACATCTTATGGATAAACCATGTCAAAAAATAATAATTCTACCTCACATGAAAAGTCACCTGAGTTACTGCCATAAATTGTGTTTCATGCTTCACCTAACAGCAGGACCACTAGACAAAAGGGATGTCTAGTGTTGCCTGATGCTAGAGGCAAAATTTCACTATTTCTTACGGGGGTTAAAGTTTTTCATTCTGCCATTACAATAGACGCCACAGTCTTGCATAATGTACTTTAGAGGAATAGAAATTCTAAGCCAGAAAATAAAGACAAGACGCACAACAAAGAACTGGTTATTTTATATGCAGCTGTACGCTTCCTCTGTCACAAAACATGGGCACTGTTCTGTGGCCGGGCCCCAGCTTCCTCTTATCTCTCTACACCTGAATGTGTAGGAACGACATAAGAGGAAAATGAATTTTACCCCATACGCAGAGGCTAGAGTCCTTGCCGCAGCGGTTCGATTCCACCGGTGGCCCTTTGCTGCATGTCGTTCCTCCCCATTTCCTGTCTCTCTCTCTATAGCTTTCCTGTCGATTAAAGGCCTAAAAGCTCCCAAAAATACTTGATTGTGTAGATCTGTAGAGGCTCATTAGCACTGGAAGCTTTTAATTCCACCATAACATTAATAGCTCAATCAATCTAATATTAATAGCTCAATCAATCAAATGGAAGCATACAAAGAAAGGATCAAAAACACTGAGTAATACTGTGGGAAAATATATGCACAGTTTATTGATAGATGCAAATAAGTGAGGCACACGCAAAATAATTCAAATCAATGTATTAGCTGTGAGATCAGACGTTTTTTTTTTTCCTCTTCAACATTAGAAACATCTGTCATGGACTAAAACCTGCATGCAGGTGGTTTAATTCTGGTATCTCTGGACTTTATTAGGAAAAAATTCTGTATTGGAGATAAAAAGATCGTAAATTGAAGCTTCCTCTGTAGCCTACACAGAACATAAGAGAAGAAAAAAAAAACAGGCAAAGCCACTGCTGTGCCGGGAAACAAAACAAAGAAACATCATTTGATAGTCCACATCTGAAAATAAACACAGGGATTCCAGTGACTACTACAGGATAACAAATTATATCATAAATATTTTTCAACTGCTGCTCATATTCATGGCTTTTTAAGACCTGCTTGGGCTCATTTATTTTTCTAATATCATCTACAAATAACTGTACAAAGTTGTTTCTAGAACATTCTGTGAAAGTCCAGTTTCACCGAGGACAGATGATCAGAAATATTTACATTTGGCTTCCGAGTCACTGTAACATACAAAGAACAAAAGGCACTGTGACAAATGTTAAAACATTTAAATATACTAAAAAAAGTAAGCACGAAGGAAGAATTGGGCCTCGTCCATTCAGTGGGAGAAATCGCTAATGTTGAAAATTGTTTTTGTTCAATCCAATCCACGTTGAGTTGTGTTAGACAGTATGGATTATTATTAATTTATACTGAGCCTATTCATTATGCAGTGCTGTCTAACAAGGCCTGTGATAACACACATTCAGGGGAGGCTGCCTCCATCAGTCCAACACAGAGAGGACCAGGCGTCATCCTGCGGAGTTGGTTATAAAAACACATTTGTGTTGTTTCCACAGTGCAGCACGATGTGCCCATGAATAAACATAAGATGGAGAAGGTGCAACACTGCAAGTCTGCTACTGGCCTCATTTTGTTTTTATTAAAATATCAGGCAAATTAAAAGTTAGCTGCACATTAAGACTAATCACAGCATTACTTTGCAAAGCTGGCTGACATTATTATTAGCCTGTTTTCAGTGGTAAAATGTCTCAATAAATACACAAAATACAGTGTCAAACATGAAACTTTGGTAAGTGGATTACAGAATTATGAATACTGTCCATATTTGTCCTTTTTTTTTTTTTTACTGATGGATGTATCAGCATGAAGCGATTCTAGTCTGTAGGTGAAGGTTTTAGTGATTTTGTCCGTACGTCTATGACTGTGTGTGGCTGGGTTTTCAAGTCATTTCTTCGTTAGGCTCACAAGTCTGTGGTGGGATACTGTTGGAGTGAATGGGTCAGAGTGGACGGCTAGGTTGATGCATGGCTCTCATGCATGTTAGCAGTAGCGCAAACCGGTGGGCAGGTTTCACAGTATCTCCAAAGGATCACACTGTCTGGACCCATCCATAGTGTCTAGACATTTTTAGCATTATTGGTCTTTCTCATACACACATTCGCAAATTCACGCATAACTTTGGCTCCACTTACACACACTTTCAACCCTAAAGTGAGCCATTACTTTAGTGAGTACAGCAGTTCCGCGGTATGGCAGAGAGACAGGGGGTGAGCCGAGGAAAAGTACTGACAGCACAGCCAGTCCTCCAGCTCCGCGTTCCTCTCGGGCTCCAGCGAGCGCTCGGCGAACTTCATCATCAGCAGGGCTCGTTTCACATCCAGCCAGTTGAGGAGCCCCTCGTGTCGGGATCCGTCGACAAAGCCTCCTCCGTGTCCGTGTCTCTCCAGCTGCTGCTCCATCAGGTCCTTCCTGGGACCCCAGAGCAGGCTCTGAAGTATACGCTTGGCCTCCTGGATGTGGATTCGTTTGATGGGGTCGGGCTGGAGAAGGAGCTGCGCCAACCTCTGGAGGCCGATCGAGTAAAGGGAGACCGAGGGGATGGGGGGCAGTTCCTCACAGCGGTAGTCTTGTTCCTTAAGTGCTGGACTCACCTCGAATGGGTTGGGTTGATGGAGGAGCTCATAGATCAAGATGCCCGTCTGGAACTCGTCGAATTTTCGGTACTGGGCTGCTGAGACGATTTCGGGCGCCAGCCTGGCGTGGTCACGTTTGGTGCGAGGGTCCACGTGGGTGGAGGCCGCGTCCTCGGAGGAGCGACGCTTGGCCTTGGCAAAGTTACTGATGAGGAGCCGGGGAAGGTGGCGCTGATTGTCTCCGCCGCTCGACCCGTTACTGGTGCCGTTGTCGCTGTTGGTCTGTTGGGGGAACTGGGAGGGCCTGCGGTGATGAGGCACCAACAACAAGTTCTCGAGGCAGAGGTCGCGGTGCGTGACTCCGTGCTCCTTCAAGTGCTCCAGGCCGTTGCAGAGCTGCAGGAGGAGGAAGCAGATGCGGCGCTCGTACACCTCTGGCTGAGTTTTATGGAACGCCTCCCACTCCCGGACAAAGTCAGCCGCTGTCTGCTTAGGGATCTCGGAGGTGATGACCACCACTCGCTCTCGGTCAGCCTGTTGGCTCGGTGCGGACGTGGCGGGCTGAGGCAGCGACGTGGCAGGTGTGCTGCGCAGAGAGACCTCATCAGAGGGCAACATGCTCTGGGGGACACAGGCGAGAAAGTGTCCACAGTCCTGCTGCAGGTTGAAGTGGGGAGGCATGCTCTGCTGCACCGACAGGCCGTAGAGATGGCCCTGTTTGGCCTCCATGGATGGACTCTTGCAGATCTGGCGAGGTATAAACACAAAGGGCAGTGGGAGGACGGGATGAGGGAAAGAGAAGAAAGAGACAGAGAGGTGGGGGGAGAGAGGAATTCCACACAGAGACGGAAAGGGAGGGGAGCCAAGGAACATAAGAAAGGAATGCTTGTTAGTGAAGTTCTAAGGTCAATGCCAAATCAGTTCCTGCTCTAATTCAAGTGAAACCAGTGTCCTTGGTGCAGATTTAAACCTAATTCCCGACTGAAAAGCTTTTTAAAAAGCTGTATTTTAAACCCACTGGGTGATTCCAGGACTGGGCTCGGTGTTAGAGGGGACCACTTCAGCCTCTAGGTGCCCCAGTTTCCCCATAATCTACAAAGACTAGTGAATAACACTGACCAAACTAACCTACATAAATCAGGAGTCTGAAATAAAATTGTAAATGTCTCCATGTCCTCAATGAGTCTTGGGGTCAGTTGAATAAATACAGAATAATCTCTTCTTTGTGATTAACTGGACTAAATTCTTGTTTCATGAGGTTAAAGTTTCAGTGTATATAACTCTAATCAGTGCTGGCTTCAGATTATATAACAGACAGAAGTATTACACCACATTGTGTGTATTAGTTTGTGTGTGTTGGCCTTGACAACAGGGGTTTGTCTTACTGTAAATCCTGCCTGGAATCTAAAGATTAATTGGGCCTAGAGACATTAAGCAAGAGTGTGGGCACCCAGGCTGTGGTACAACACATACTGTACAAATGGAAGCAGTTTTTTTTTTATACCACTAATGACTTTGGGAACAAAGGTCAACCAGGCTGAATCCACACCCTTCTTTTCTCAGTGGCTGTTTACACTACATGGCCTGAACCGTTGGTGTTGTAGTGGGGGACCATCCCATCTGTAGCCCAAGAACAAACAAACCACCAAAGACCACCGCCCGGTTCTTTAATCTCCTCACTCTATCCTCTAACTGTCAAATCCCTGCTTAAAAGAACAGTTGAAAACACCCACTGTGCAAATGATTCCTTAAAAACAGCAGTGGAGATGATCCTGAGCTGCTCTGACCGCAGAGACTTAACACACTCGTCACTGCCACCGACCACAGATCCATGCTTGTTTACACTTATGTTGTACTAAGTGTCCTGTACTCAATATTCAGTCAGGAGCATCCATGAAATAAGAGTAGGGTTCAAATACCAGCAACTCAACATCAGATTATTCAATAACTTCCTAGAAATCTATCAAGTGGTGATGATACATAGATATTAATCTATAATTCTGTTTCACAAAGAGTCAAACCCTGTATGTTTGTTTGTTTGTTTTTCGACAATAGCCATTTGAGGTATTTACATTATTACTTCTCTGTCTATTATTTTTCATTGGTTGTGAACTTGTGATTGAATCTGGAGTCATTGTGTATTTTCAGGAAATAACGCCCGAGTGTAATCCAGTGTTGCTGTTTTTAATTTCATCTCAGTTAAAGCAGCTTTATTGTTCACTCTCTTTGTACCAGAGCTGTGTTCAGTTAATCAATGCCACCCAAGCATTTCCTACTGCTGCTGCTCCACATTAAAATTGTTCCAGTAGCTTCTATTGTGAAGCAGTCACAGCCAACACAATGTATTTGTCACCAGGGTTAGCAGTGACAAAAACAGTTCCACAAAAATGCTTCTATGCAGCAAGTCATGCATGCAAAGTCTTTTTTTTTTCTTTTTACAGGGGATCAGTTTGAAGTTTTGCAGAAATTTATGGGAGAAAAAAGGAACAACAAATCAGAGACAGCATTGTAGAGATTACCTTGACAGCGTAGGAGTTGCTGGGGTCAGACGCGCAGGCAGCAGAGTAGTACACAGCATCTCCTGCGTTGCAGCTTGGCTTGTTGGATGTGAGCCTGAACAGAGACCAGTTGCTTTCCTCGAACCTCAGCGGGTTCTTCTGGGAGCGGGTGAAGTGATCTTCACATTTTAGAGCCAAGCGTCGAAGAGACTCAGCATACAGGCCCCCCAGTTTGGAGTACACCCCCTCTCTGCTGTCGATGTTACTCAGGAGGGTCTGGAGCTGCAAGCTGGAGCCCAGATTTGGCGCCGGGCCTTGATCTGAGGCGGAGAAAGGCGCGCTGAGCTGAGGAGAAGAGGAGCAGGTGATGCTGCTTCGACAGTGCACACCCAGACGCCCGTGAGTCTTCAACGGCTCATCCAGGGTCCGGGACCTCAAGGGTCGGCCTAGCGGGGCGTGACAACGCTCCAGGGAATCGTTGGAGGAGAAAATGGGCCGAGGGTCTACGGGGCTGGACGGTAAACTGGAGCGGGAGCCGACGTCGGCAGGTCGACACACATTACTCTCCGAGCCGGTGAACGGGAGGCGAGGGTAGGCTCGGACAAAGGGTTTCCCATTGGTGCTATCGGGAGCCGACACGGTGCGGTTGACCATTTTCTTCTCCGGGAGCGGTGGCGGCTGGTTACTGAAGCTGTTGAGGGAGGGCGGGTGAGGAGACCCCGGAGCTGAGACCACTGGACTTCTGGAGAATGGAGAGGAACAAGACATTCGCGTAGCATCTCGAGAATCTATGAAGAGAGGAAAGGAAAATAACTCAATCAGCAAGTCTGCAAATCGATCACTGAAAATAGAAGAAGCAACAACAAACTTTCTGAGTACTTTGAGTATCCTCAGATGAGTAGGAGGGAAATTCAGCAGTTGACAAGATCACACAAAAAAGAGACTGATGTGAAACAGCAAAAACATTTCATATTGTTTAAAAAAACAAAAAAACAATAGACACAGAAATTTGGAAAACAGAAACCCCAACAGCCTTTGTGGACTCACACAATATACCCCGTGTTTGTCATACCTGAACAGCACAGCATAGACCACATTCCATATTCCTGGCTGACAGCTGTGAATTTGATTTATTTACTACTCCCCTTCTGCCACTACCTACTGCTCAGCCTCGGTACGTACACACACATACCTCGTTTCCTCAAAAGAGCTGGAAATTTCCACAATCCAGGATTCAAGCTGACACTCAAAACATCTTCCATCCAATTATAATCCATTTTTCAATTAAAGACTTAAAGTTGGAACTCCACATTACACTCGAGGAGACAGATACTGAGATAATTGTGCGGTGCAGTCTTCAATAACCGCCTTTCACAGAGGAGGGGGGGGGGGTTGAAGACAGCAGCAAAAAAAAAAAGTACACTGTAGGATGTAGCCAAGCCCTTTTTCCCTCGTTATCATACTCCATAATTATCTCTTCAAACGACGTTGCCCAGGAAGTTACAGCAATTACAAGCGCCTGAGCGTCACAGAGGTTTTAAGCTGATACGTTAAGGATGACAATTTCAAAACCAAGGACAGATGCCATTCATTCTGAGCCACATCGAAGAAGGAAACCAGCAACAGGTCAACACTATTTGCGCTGTATATGGGCAGTGGAGGGAAAAATAAAGCACAGATAAGCTGCAATAAAAACGTGCAGCATGTTCTCTTTTTAGTGTTGTTGCTCAGTTTCAGCCTGGACAAAGTACAATACAATCTTCATCGTAAAACAGTATCTAAACAGCAACACTCTCTCTGTCCATGGACTTCCCCTGGTGACCCGTATAAATTGGTCATTAGATCAAATCAACACCTTGGTATCGCAACCGACAAGATAACATTTATATCATATCTACCTCAGATACTTTAATAAAACTGGCTAAAATATGAAGCAGCACTTACCGGCGTCAGCAGTCAGGTTGTCAGTTGAGGCGGTGGGTAGGCTGGCACTGCTCAGGCCCCATGGAGAAGTGGTGCTCTCTGCTGAACCCTGTTGGCTGCAGCGGTCCAGCTCCATGTTGCTGCCGCTCATCTTACTCGATACTCTGTGAAATAAGAAAACCACAGACACAGTGTAAGTGTCGAGGCATACTTTGCGTACATTGTTTCTGCGTCTTGCATTGCTGTCTGCCCGTGTACCGCTGTGTACCGCGGTGTCCTGCGGTAGTTTGTCTGCAGCTGTAGAATATTTCTTTGTGCATCTGTTTATAAATGTGGAACTGCTTCACTTCCCCTCGAGGTTTTCTTATCTGAACTATGTAACACTAATAAGTTCACAAGATCAAGTGTGTCGTTTCATTTTAAATGACGAACAAAGCACTGTTGGGGAGTAGTTTCACTTCCTCGTCAAAGAAACGCACTTCTCAGTTCAGTGTAAATTTGCAACTGAGACAAACAGTCCTTTCTAAATCCCTTTATGACATCAGCAACAGATGTGGCAGCTTTGCTTATTTCTGATACTGTCCAAAAGTTGCAAATACTTAATAATGGCACTTTAGATTCTTTTCCATTTCCCAAGATTTCCCGAAAGTAAGTTGCTTTAAAGAGACAGAAACAGAGTCAGTGCGAGAGACATAGAAGCATGAGATTTTAACTTGCTTCAGCCCAAAGCATCAAGTGACAGTAGAGAGCAAACAAAATAACTCCAGTGTTGTGAATATTTGGTACCATTAGCCACACTCAGCTGTGAGAACGAGTAAAGCTGTAGCACCAAAACCCCTGTGAGGTGCTTTTATTTTTCCATTAATTCTGCGTTTCATTTCTTCTTTTAGAGTTACATAACCTCACTTTTAATCAAAAACTGTTCACTTCTTGTCTTTCACCAGACAGGAGCTTTGCGTCCTCCTTCTCAGTTTTTGCCTGTCGACCGCGACAGCCACTTACAATACCAATGAAAACTGTGCATGAGGAGACTATCTAATCAAGGTGACCAATTAGTGTGAGTGACAGCCTTTCACTTGTCTCATTATACCCACTAATGGCTCAGGGAAACACAGTCCCATCCCATCCCTTCATCTCTCCTTCCTCTCCTCCATCACAAAATGACTCCTCTATCCATTTATCTGCTGGCCCCCTGACTTCAATTCCACCATAAATCAGCAGAACAAACAGATGAGGAGGAGAAAGGAGAAAGGGGAGGAGCACAGGGGGGAGACAAAGGGTTAGGTATTCTCTCTGGGCAGTTAGCTAAAGGATCTGCTATCGTTTTACAGACAAAAGAGCTGTGATGAAAGGCAGTGGAAACGCTGAGGCAGAGGAGAAATGGTAATGGGTGCGGGGATTATGGCTCTGGGTACATGTGTGCACCTGTGAGTGTCTCGGTACAGATCTGAGATCTGTGGCCAAAACATGAGATTTTCTGTGGTGAAAGAATCCCATTGCTTAATGTTCTGTGGAGGGGGGTGGGAGTGTACGTGGCTGAATGAGCCGTCTGATTAAGTGCCTGCAAAGGAACCTTTTTCTCTGATTAGGACGCGTGTGAGAATGTAAAAGATTGCACTTTATAATGCATTGAAAGTAATGCATATTTCCCCTATCAATTAATCCTGATCCTTTTTTTTTTTTTTTTTACATGATTGATTAATCGTTTGGTCTGTAAAACGTCAGAGCCCAAGGTCAAGTCAGAAACCTGAGATTATTCAGTTGTTTTACTGTCACATACAGAGAAACTACTGACAAGACTGAAAGCTTCATTGATTACAAAACATTTGAGATTACATCTGTTTACCAGCTAATTGATTACTTGGCTAATGGCTTGGTTATCTGCAAAACCTGGCGGTAAGATGATTGATTTTTAGCTCAGTATAAAATGCATGTTCTCATCACACAAAAATGCACCATGCATCAGGTTTTTCATCATCACAGTTCTTGGAATGCCCGGTTCTAGCCTAAACATCTATTAATAAACGCCTTGATTGCCTGTTTCCGCAGAATAGATTAAATGATGTCTACGTGAGACATCGTGATCACCGCCGTGACCCTGTCGGATGAGGTTTGTGTTCTGCAATCAGCCCCGGCAACGACACTAACCCAGATTTAGAATGTAAACAATCACGCTTCAGTAAATAACACACAGTATCTGTTGACACATATGCTATCTTGACATGTGTGTGTCCAAGTGTGTGTGTGTGTGGTATTAATAAAGCTGTGTGAGAGAGGAGCTTGGGGAAGGTTTTTAAAAAGGGATGAGACTGGGGTTACAGCTAACTAGCCACAGATAGCAGCGTGACAGCGTAAAGTGAGACACAAACTATACTGAAGTGTTGTTGTTGTTGTGGACCAGGGCTCACACAACTAGGTTTCACTTCCTGACTGTTATTCTGTGGCGTCTCTGTGGTAAATGATGACATCTTAGAGACACAGCGCTGCGTGTCCACTGATTGCATCCTTTGTGTGTGCAAAATGCTTACAAACACACTTTTGCTTTCCGGGGCTATTTTACACAAAGAGAAGTCAGAAACAGAGCTGCTTATGCAGCGTTAAAGTGATGAAACAAAACCCTGTAACCTGATTACACCCCACACATTCCTATTCACAGTTTTGTTACACTGAGGTGGGGTCAGCTGGGAAGTCAGGGCCACTCACATTATACTGATAGAGAAGGTGGAGGTGTTATGATGAACACCTGTAACATGTACAGCACAGTCACATTTAAAATGTCACATATTCAATGACTTGGAGGGAAACTGATTTAAATGCTCTCTTGTTCTATTGGACAAAAAAATATATAGATGTTCCTTTTCTATTATGACTCACAAAGGTCACTATCTATTACATAGCTGTTGCACTGGATTGCCTTCTTTTGTGCATGTTAACTGACACTATATCTTACATTATAGCTCAGAGAAGAAAGACGCCCATTGTTTCTTTCCCAGACTGGTTGGATAGTCACCATGGCTATATAGTCATATAAACCAAAGATCCATTAATGTTTGACACCAATTCTTTTTTATCTCTCCCAACTTGCTCCAGCTTTTGCCTTGTTATCTTCCTCTGACTGCCAGCTCCTTCCCTTATTCATTGCAACCCACATTCTTTTTTTTCCCTTTTTTTTTTTTTGCATTATATCAAATTCTGCAAATTAAATTTTTGCTGCCCCTCTCTCCCTAACACACTTTGTCTATGATCTATCTCACATCTCATCCTCTTCACTTTTTTTAAACCATGGGTTTAATCTGGGCTCAGGATGGGTTAAAAAAATGAAAGAATAAGATAATCACAGTAGAAAAGGATTGTAAGAGACCAGTAGAAGAGCAGAAGCAGTGGCGGAAATACAGAATTAGCAGAAAGTTGACCACATGCCACTGTCGCTGCACCGCTCTGAGGCACTTCTTGGTTTTGGCTGACAGGGGCGTGAAAATAAGCCTCCATTTACAGAACTGTGGTTTTCTTTACCATCTTTCTCAAACACACTTAAACTCTGGCACCGCACTTTCCTGTGTGAACAAGAACATCACCATTTCACTTCACGTCCCTAATGATAGCTGTCTCGTCAATCTCGCTGAGGACACGTAAGAAAAGAAGAAGTTTCCATCAGGTGCCTACCTCATGCTGGGGAGGCAGAGGTCCTTGTCGGTCTGGCGGGCACAAAATGCCCTTGGATCAGGCTGGCAGCTCTCTAAAGCCCCGTCATGTGTAGTAACACAACCCTGGTTCCACACAAGTCATATGTGTATTTAAAGTCTGTCTCAGCAGGAAAAGCAACAGCACCCATTAGATGCGCGAAATTAAAGCACCCATATCCCCATATTGACCTAGTAGTTCACTTTAGAGCAGCTTCAGGTCTGTCAGATGGCAACAAGATGCTATCTGTTGTGCTGCAGAGAGGGGATCAGGACGGCTCTGTGGAGGGAGGGGCGCCATGGTCTTGGAACAGTAGTTTAGAGAGCAAAATGAAATTCACACCCAAGAAAAACTCAATGGGGATGAATCCACGTGGCCGATCTATAAATTCTGCTTCTATTGGTGGCTACAGACTGCCAGGCTGGGACAGTTTGGGAGTTGCCAGGGGCAACAATCTGTTCACTAAAGCCCCTCCCTTTGACAACCTTCACTGACCAGTTCGCACGCCTTCCCTGTTAAAGAGTACTTACTCACACACTCATGACACAGACACAGACACGTGCACAGAACACGCACGCCTCTGTGGCTGACCCATCACATGATATGTAGGTTGACCTGATACAAAGAATACAAAAGGGAGCTTTTGGTGTTTCCACTGTGATCAAAGGCTCTGGGAGGCAGATTTTTCGAACCATCTGTGGCTTTTAAATGATTCAGCACATTAAAACGCTGCTTCCCAGGGTGCATGTACACATGCTTTTTTTTTTTTTTTCCTTTTCCACACAAAAGACACAAAAATAAATCTTCCTGTGAAGTTTCGTTTGCTTTGCCGAGCATATTTACATTCTTTTTTCCTGCAACACTTTGCCATTGAGTTTCCAGGACATGCCTGGTGCCTGGGGACACTTGTTGATTAAACACACTAAACCCGCCGATAAACTTGGAACACCAGAAAGCCACAACTGTTGCTGACTGGCTTTGAGGCGTGTTCCCACATGTGTCCCAACAAGGTGTATTTTTATCAGTGCAGAATGTCGGCAATGTCATAACAGGAGAGATGGGCCCTTACTAGAATTACCACAAACATAAGGGCCCTTGAAATGTGATCAGCAAACTGTGTTTTTGATAGTAAAACACTCTCACTTAGGTTTTGCCTACTCAAGCGCCACAAGATGGTACAACATCTGCTCGTCTTGAGGAAGTCACAGTCGTGTCTTACACCTCATCATGCCACCACAGACAAAGCAAAGTTTATTCTGAGGAGATCATTTGATGTTCTAATAACTGCAACACAAGGCCTCTTCTCTGCGTCTAGTTTGGTTAGCTGACTCAGACAGAGTGTGTATTCTTAGCCTCCTGCAGACTCAGGTTAAAGCACGTGTGCAAATGTTACCGACAATAAATGGCTATATAGGCTAGAAGCCTTGTGGAGAATAGGTCACGATAATGGTGTAAGCCTTCTCGAAAATGCTATGAAATTCATCACAGAGCAAATCCTGGAAGTGATGTAATATTTACTAAACATTAAAAGCAGTATGCAGCAGCTATGTGGACGGCAAAGAATTTAAAGCACAATCATGCCAACAGTGCAAACATGAATCTTATCTCTCTCCAAGATGCTTCTGAACGCCTGCTGTATGACGATATCACTGGAACAAGGACTGTTTTTTTTATTACAGTTCTGTCTATTGAGCTGCAGCCAAAACAAATTTACAGTAACGTGACACAGAAGGGGACTATTTAACAGACCCATTTTGCGTGTTAATTAGAATTGAAAAAGTCACGTTACTAGCATGAATAGAACAAGGCGTGCATTGAGGGATATGCCTGAACAGTTTGAATGATCACAAGGCGCAAGAATGGAGGCTGATTCAAGGCTGAATAATGATGCTATGAAAGGAGAAGGCACAATAAGATGCACACAAATCCCTGCAGTTAAGCTGCATGTATGTGCAGTCACAGGGAATGCACTGTAGCTTGCATTCCTTCAGCAGCACCAGCATTATACCTATACTGTCCCAACAGAGCAAAAATGCATTTATGCTTTTAGACTAAGTGCGTCTTGTAAGTGCTAAATTATGTAACATAATGAAACCACAGTGTCATGACTGAATTACAGTGCCATTAATTCTAGTGCAGGTCATTAGGTAGGAAACCTGAGGACAGGCACGCAAATATGTGCTATAATGGGAAGTTCAAGTTTGATGAATGCAGAACATCCATCTCACAGCAAGTGTGTATGTGTATGCGAGTGTGCCATAAAACCTCTATTAGAAATTGTTTAACATCATTGTAAACAATATTCAACACCAGTTCTTCTTCAAGATTCTTCCTTATTTTGGTTTAAACGGTATAAACAGTTAGGGTAGGAAAATACATATAAAGACAAGATTTGTACCGCTAAATGCTTTTACCTGTACTAAACTAAATAAAACATTTAAAATTAAACATTTACTTGAAAAAATTCAACTGAGGGAATCCAAATAATGACAGTGGTGTATGATTAATAATTTCTTGATTATGTAAGTCCCAATTGTACAGACATTTTTTACTGCTTGACATTTAAACCATATCACTTTCAATATATTGATATACCCTATTGATCCAATTGTCAAGCATGATGCTGCTAATCCATTACTTCTGACATTTAATTGACAACACAATTAACCGAAAAAGATAAATCAATAATTGAAATATATATATTTTATGTAGTTCTACCCAGATTCACTGCTCGTGTTGCACCCTAACCACAGAGTAACAATTCAATGTGTATATGCGAAACAAAAACTTCTTTGTCGTTCTTACCTGTGCAGTTTCTTAGGTGGGGGTGGCGGTGGATTGGGCTCATTGTTGGCAGGTCCCTTCCCTGGTGCCAGCAGCTCTGATGAGCCGCCATGCAACGTTTGCTTGGCCGGCATGCTCCCGTTATGCTTGCCCTCCTCCTCTGCACCGGTGCCCTCAGTCTTCCCCTGACAGGCACCATTGTTGAGAGCAGCCGGGGGGGCCGTGCCTGGCTCTGTCATCGGAGGGGGGTTGCTGTGGGCCTTCCAGTCCCTGGCCTCCTTCCAGACAGCGGCACCATTGACCAGGCATGTCACCCGAGAGGTTGTCCCCGGGTTGGCGGCGAGCTTCTTCTTCTCCCCCTCTTTCCGCTCTCTTTCCTCGTCCTCCTCTTCCTCTTCAATACAGCAGTTCCAGCCAGAACTGTGGTGGTGGGGCTTGTGCCAGCGTTCAGATGCTGCACTGTGGTGCTCTGTATGGACCTTGAAGTGGCCCTCTCTAGCAGAGACGAGGAAAAGCATGGGGAGTTCAGGGAGAGGGACGGGAGATGAGACGGACGGTGAGAGACTGGAGGTGCCCAGTCTGGGGAGTTCAGGAAGAGGGACTGGAGATGACATGGATGGTGAGAGGCTAGAGGTGCCTAGTTTTGGGGAGCGGGTGCTCCTCTTTGGGGGGATAGGTGGGCTAGACTGAGGCTTGGGATTGAGAGTAGGGGTGAGGCAGGCCTCCATGGTCAGGGAGGGTGCACTGTGGCTGGGGCTGGGCCAGCGGAAGGCCGGACTGCTGGGGTCTTTGCGTGCCGTGGGGCTGAAATGGCACTGGGTGCTCACGGCTGAATCTGGGCTGCTCAGGTAGAAAGTCCTGTTGTTCTCCTCTGTGCGAGCTGCCATTACAGTGATGGTGGCCCGTTGACTCTCTCCTGAGAGCTCAAGCTCGGAGCAGGATGAGCTCTTACTCTGGTTTGGGGAGTTGGGATGGGATTGCACTCCATTTCCTTGCGGCTTGCGCTTTTTCTTGGTGCTCTCTGCATAAATGGGTTCGGAGCCATTGGGAGATTGGGGGGCTGACTGAGGGCTACCCATGGCTGGTGGACTTTGGGGGCTCCCTGACCTAACTTGTCTTCCTCCTGATCCTTCTGCCCCAGGAAGTGAATCTGTACTGCTACGATAAGAACAAGAGGAGTCTGATGTGCTGGTCTGTTTTGACAGGACAGGGACAGAGTGGAGGGCTGGTGGAGGACTGTGTCTAGTGGTGTCCACACTTAAGGCTGTGCTGGGGAAAGTGGTAGAAGTGCTGGAGGTCTTAGTCGCAACAGTAGCAGTATTCCCACTGCTTGTACCGTTGCTATGAACAGTGGCAGGACTGGAAGGGACCGTATCCATTGATGATGGCATCTCCACTGATGCCTGACGGGCTTCCTGATAGTTTGCCTTGGTAGTCACACCACCTCCGTTATAAGTGCTCTTGGTTGTGATGGTGGCGGTACTAATCTGCTGCTTTCGGGTGTCTCCATTGGCATTCTTTTTTAAACTCTGAGAACCTCGACCCTCTTCCTGGGTGACAAAGATATTGCCAATGATCATGGAGTCTTTAGGCAGGATATTTGGGGACAAGGGAGAAAATGAAAAGGAGTTGTTGTAGTCCTTCTTGGATTCAGGACTCTGAAGAATCGCATCTCTGTGGGCCTTGTTGCAGCCATTACTATCAATGTAAAGAGACGACAGGTCCAAGAGCTTCTTCAGGTCCAAACGCTGAACCGGGCTCTTTGTGTTCTCCTGCCAAGCAAAGACATGAATACGCATTAAAAGTGGATACATACAGATGGGAGGAAAGGACTGCTTCATCAAGTCATTTAAAAAATGTACCTGCTCTATGTTCATGTTGACATCAGTTGACTCGTTGGTGTCAAGGCTCATCATAGTAGGTTTGACAGCGATGGTTGGCTTGCTGTAGGGTGAAGGTGTTGTTACTCCAGCGTCTTCATCGCCTCCCAGGCTGCTCTTCAAACAAGCGGCTGGCACGCTGCCATCCAGTCTGCCGACAGTCTTGTGTGCACTAAGTGGGTGGAAGCAGTTCTTACAAGAGCCGGGTTTCCACACGTGTTCTGCAAAGTCGCTGCACGCTGACATCTTCGGTTTACTAAATCAGGTTTGGTCAGAAGTGGTTGTGGGAGGATCTTGGAGATATGGGATGAACTCTCATGGCTGGTACGCAGAAGGTCGCAGCATCACAAGATGTTGATCACAAGGCAATATGCAAAGGAGAGAAAAAGAAGAGGTACATGGTTATAAGAATGAAGTGCAAATAATTGCTTTTTGCTCAGGGTTGGTTGTAATAATCTTATTTGTCTTTGTGACCATCTTTACATAAAACTATTACATTAATCTAAAGGCCATCTATCCCATCATTTCATCTTCTCCATTTCTGATTTCCAAATCATAATTTTGTCTTGAACCTGACACTGAACTTCAAATCATTTAAGTTACAACCATGATATTAGTAATCCCCCATCAAATACAGCTTCTTTGCCAATGGCAGATAAAATTCAGTGGTTCCATTACTGTTCCAGTCGCCGAGGGCTGGTGACGGTTAGGGGCGGTGTGTGGCGCAGTGGTTAAGGCGGCCGCCCCATGTAGAGGCTACAGTCCTCAATGCAGGCGTCCCCGGTTCGAATCCCGCGTCGGGCAGACATTTCCTGCATGTCATTCCCCCTCTCTCTGCCTCCCCCTTTCCTGTCTATCTCACTATGCTATCAAATAAAGGCAAAAACGCCAAAAAAATATACTTAAAAAAAAACCCAAAAAATAATGGGGTATATACATTTTAATCGGGGAAAAAGTGAGAGTTTAGGTATTTGATTTGTACTAGATAGATACTCTGATTTGAGGTATTGGAATCAGTGAGAATATTATTTTTCTGATATGTATGGCTTGTACAGTTACTTTCCTTTAAAAAAAAATTGAAAACAGGAATAAACATTGTTATAATATAAATAAAAAAGTTTTAACTGTAACTAGGCAGTGATGAAGGATTCCGAGCTGTCAAGTGTCTCAGAGCTCATAGAAGACCTCCGTTAGGATTTAAGTGTCATCTGCGGATGTAACCTAAGAACAGCCGGTGTGTGCTCTGCTACTTGTTCCCATGGCCTCCTAAATTAGAGGGTATGTGGTTTCTGTTCAACCAAAGGGCCTGCCGGTGTGAGCCTAGTGACATAAAAGCCCTCCAGAGTCCTCTGCAGCCCCCGACACGCTAGAAGAAGACGGAGGAGCCTCAAGCATCCCGGAGGTCGGAATGTCAGGAATGTCTTAAGTCTCACCAGGGTGAATCTCACACCCACAACAACCTCCCCTCCCCCTTGCACACATACACACACACATATACACACTCCACATGTGTGTCCTCCTTCTCTCACAAACAAACTGACCCACACACACTCACACCTCCTTCCCTCTGCCTTTCTTGTGTCCTGTTTAACCGGGCTGACAGTGAGAAGATCAACAACATTTCAGAGGGATCATTTGTTTCCTTGCATCTGGGTGTCCCTCTTTATGTTCTTTACACAGCTTTAATTGCCTCCCAACAAGGTGCTACAATGACACACGGCAACATTAGCTCACTACCTCGACTCATTATCTGGAAAAGAAGAACTGAGGAAGCAGGAGAATGAGCAATTACTCCCCCAAGACAATGAAAATGGGTCTATATGTGCACTCAGGCTGCCTTACCATTACTTTTATATTAAACAGTCATTTAGCCACAGTTATTCTGGATTTCTAAATCTTACATTCCTTTATTGACTTAAAATACCAGGACATGAGATTGGGAGTGTTGATCCTTGTCTTGCAACTGCTGGTAATTCATGACTCCAGTATAGGATAACGCCAGCCAGGTTAACTATAGGAATGAGGAGTTTTCCTGTTGGCAAAGATAATGCATGTTTACATTCGTCTTTGTTCTGTCTGAGTCAGTTTAGGCAGGAAAGCACCCACTGTTTGTTTAACTGTTCCTGCGACAACAGAGGAAACTGAGCCTTGCCTAATATCTTATGGCCTCGTGCATGAGTCATATGAAGTGATGACTGATGAGAGACACACAGGTCTTTAGGCTACTAGTCCTGTTGCTTAAGAGAACAGACTGACTGCCTGTCAAGAGCATGTCTAGGGGGTATTCTGGGACGACTGGACAATAACAAAGCATAGACAGACAGAGCACTGGTGTGAGAAGTTTATTAAGTTGCCAAACTGACAGGGTAGTCCCTGAACTGGGACAGTTTAGTCTCTTCTGTTGCACTTTCCCTACAGTGAATCACTGACCAAAACAAAAAGAGAGGAAGACATGACATGAGATTCACCCGAAAATGTCCAACATTTTTCTGCTCTGTGCTCTCCCTTCTCAAAACTGAACGTTGGGTTTAGGTTATCCTAGCTTTTGTTGACAGGTTCAGCCCTGCTTGTTTGAACAGAGATAGACCCTGCTGTCTACATTCCCCACACCTTCTCAAGCTCAAGGTCCAATATTTCTCACTTCCTCTTGTAAAAACACACACATACACGGAGAACCACCAGAAATTCAGCCATATGACAAAATTCATGCCCTGCCTTCAATATAAAACTCAGACTATGTAAAATATCTCATGACCATGTGAGGAGACAGGGGGAGCCAGAAAAATAGGATGAGCACAAGGTAAAGTGTGTTGACGGTGAATGTTGGCCTGATGTGGAATTTTTTGATTTTGGGGTCATCTAATAAAGGCATAACAAACCTTGAAGTCACAAGTCTGGTTTCCCTATGACCTTTGCACATAAACACAGTTATTTGGCCACTAGATGTCTCAAAAACACATCAAATTTTTACTGAGGAATTAAAATCCACCATGCTAATCTATCTGAGGGAATCTGATCACAGCAGCCTGGACGATGAAATTGCAGGGCTGCTGCTGGAGCAAGCAGACATCGAAGAATGCAGTCAGGAGGACTCACCGGTAGACCGGATGGCAACAGTTTAAATAGCCCTGGCTAGGAAGTAAATAGCCCACAGATATGGTGACCAGGAGAAGTAATTATGTTTAAGGTTGCGGGTGTGTGTGTGTGTGTGTGTGTGTGTGGGGGGGGGGGGGTTTGTTATCAACACTCAACAGCTGCTAAAACTGCATTAAATCTGAATCCTTCTGCAGGAGCAGGCATGATACATGTGACCGCCCCCCCAACCCCCCTTCCACCCCTCCTGCCCTAAACACATCAGCACATGCTACAAGTGGGACAGCTTCATGAAGCACTGGCCATCTGATGGTTATTATGTGATGTAGGCCTATTATGCTAGCCTCACTGTAACACTTGGATGCTTTTTACTAAATTAATATGCAAGGCCAAAAAAGAGAGAGAGAGAGAGAAAAAAACAACAACAGAGCACACAGAGATTTAATTGAATGAAATGCCCATGGAAATAATTATTAGACAACCTATGGTCCACATCACGCTCTGATAAGCAGGTCAGGTCACTGTGTAGTCATCCACTTTGAATACAAATTCTTTGACCAGCAACATTTGTCACGCCTGCCTCACTCTCACAGCCCATTCATTCATTCAGCCAGTCAGTCACTCTGTCAGGGGAGAGGGAGAGGGAGAGGAAGAGGGGGGGGGGGGGGGGGTACAGCAGCACACAACCTGCTTCCCCGATACTCGGTAGGACTTTCCGCCAAAACTTGTGCCCTTATGACTAATATCTCAAAACTTTCATCTAAACACGCTCTGTGTGTAGGTTTTACTATACACTTACACAAGAGCACACATTCGGCAGAAACCAAACACCCCCACGTGTTTCGGTTTGAGCCTCTTTTTTTTTTTCTTTTTTTTTTTTGCTTGATAAAACTGAAGATTTGTCTGAACACTTGCTGTCCAATAAAGGTTTGTAGTAGGCTATAGGAGAGGAAACATGCTAGTAATGTGTAGGCTACAATCTGGCAAAATGGCAGTGTCTCTATCACCTGCAGTAACACAACACACAGACAGACATTTCAGCTGTTACAACTTGGCTCAACCTGTATCACTAAACCAGTAATACAGGTGTTTATGGAGGAGAAAAGGGAAAACAAACACCAAAAAAGGCAGCGTAACCACGCAGGGTTACCTACTGGCTGCTGACTGACTGACTGACTGACTGCTTACCTGCTCGGACTTTCTCTTCCCTGGCAACACAGAAGGTCTCCAAAAAATAGACAAAAATATTAACAACAAAAATGTATCGTTAACTGCTCCTCTGTTTCCCCAAAGGAGCCGATATCCAGCTCTTATGTCTTCACGTATCCCGCATGCGACAGGTTAATGGACCCGAGAGGCTGAGTGTGCGTATAGCCGCTGCTGCAGGCTGCTGATTGTGGGCTCCAGCCGGGCTCGTTACCGCTGCCTCCCTCCGTGCTGCTGCTGCTGCTGCCGCTGCCGCTGCTGTTGCTGCTGCTGCTGTGGTTGTTGTGCTGTGCAGAGGTGGAGTGCTGAGGCGGAGCAGGAGTCCTCTGCAGCAAGCATGGGGAGAGAGCACAAGGAGGTGGGAGGAGCTCCTCCTCACCAACCATGCAGTCTGGCCGGTAGCCACACTCACACAGATTTTCATTAAGGCTTTTGTCCCTACTAGCTGTCATAAGGATGTTTACACAGCCCTGCTTTCAACATGTCACAGACCTATTATAGGCCTACATGACTGTTTTTGTTAATATGCTACTGTCAGTTCCTCAGTTTTTGTTTAGAGTTACAGCTTAAAGCTACAAAGGATGCATGCTCTCCCTAGAAAAAAGGAAAAAAAAGAAACCACTTGGTTAAGAACACACTGGGCTCGGGCTGTGCAGGTTTATTCTGCAAGCAATCAGTCTTGATCAGAGTTCCTTAGTTGTGGAGAAGGTTGATGTATAACTTGCCTGTTTTTCTTTTTCTTTTCTTTCCTTTCCTTTTTTTTTTTTTTTTTTTTTTTACTGCTCCTTCCCTCCCTGCTACCCCCTGGTCTGCTCCTGCCTCTGTTCATCATGGCTGGGGCGACAGAGTGATAGAAAAACACTGCCACTGCTGCTGAGCCAGGCCGGACCCCTGCTGGTTTCCATTACAGGCAGCAAAAGGAGAAGCAAAGCTCACAGAGTGACAAACACAGCCGCTGTGCTGGATGAAGGCAGCCATCCGTAGAGATTAACCTTTTAACTGAGCATGTCCTCTGATGTCTTAGTGAGAAATAACAGTCAAACAAGGTTTCATCTGTTGGCCTTTTGACTTATTTAAACAGAGCCACTGTATCACTCTCAGCTCCTGCTCTATTTTGTCTTGTGCTGCTCTTAAGTCCTCTTAGTTTTATTTATAGTTTGGAACAAGGACGCCAAAAAGACATTCCTCGAAGGGATGGAGCAAGTGGCAGAGAAAATACAGCGCTAGATCTCAGGTAGCCCTTTCCTCCGCTCCGAGCATCCCGTACGTCCAAGTCTATACGTCCTGTGAAGGAGACATCCGTCCGTATGAATTAATTGGACACAGAACCTGCCAGTTTCCTGAGCCTCATGCGAGGATTTATAGCCCAGCTGAGGCAATCAGCAGAAGTGGCACGGCAGAGACTGGATCCTGGAAAAGTGATATCTTTTACAAGACCACCTGTTGAATTTGGAGAGCGTCACGGTCCTCTCAAGAGGATTAGGAGTTTGTTGCATTGCATCTATTTTTGGCATAGCAGAGCACAATAATAATCCTGCTAATGGGGGTAAATCAAATACCTTGTGCTTTGCATAAAAAATCATGGAAGGGAAGCTTCTAGACACATTCTGCTGTTTAGTCTGCTTAAGCGTGGATTAAATTCTTGCAGCGAGTCACGTACCGTCCTTTTCTTGCACCGATGTGTATCTGTGTTAAGAACCCACTTGTTAACTGTGGAAAGGCTGTCATAAAAATGTTTCAGAGCAAGACACATTAAAATTTCTGTCACGAGAGGTGAGATTTTAGTACTGAGAAGATGTTATGGGAACCTCCAAATTAGAAGAGCACAGCAGGAGATGTGGAATGGCTTATGAAGAGTGCAGTATGGGAGAACTTTTTCCCACATAATTTCTGCAGTTGAAATTACATAGTGAGGGAAATCACTGGGGTGTCTCGGAGACAAAGAGTGAAAAGTGTGGGAAAATCTAATTTCATTTGGCCACGTTCTTCTCCCCATCCACATATCTATAAATTATTCTTGATAAATTAAAGAATGCCATTACTCTGCATGCTTTATACACACTTGTGCAGTTCTTGAGTTGTCTGTGCACAATGCGTATACGATACCACATTTGGAGTCGCTCATCTTTTATAATGTTCCCTTAAATTATGAACGGAATCACAGCCACTTAAAGTTACAACCAGGGCCTGTGCCACAGTGTGTGTGCAATGATGAATTAGCAGTTTGTTGACATGCTGCAGGCTGCTGTATGTGTGTGTATGCGAGAGAGAGAGAGAAAGAGGGAGAGAGGCAGGCTAGGATAGAAGCAACCTTTTTTTTTTGCACACTGCAACATGAGGATGCTGTTGGAGAGGAGCCAATCACAAACTGGCCAGGTCCCCGGCCGCACATACAGTGTCAGGATGCTGAAATATGAGCAGCGCCCTGACAGCCCCACATGATGTGTGTTGTTTGCATCTCCCTTCATCCTCCTGTATCTCCATCCTTAAAAATGCCTGGTAATAGGGGCTGCTTTGCATAAAAAAGATTGATTTACATGCTTGCATCCAAGTCTCTGCTGCTTTGCCTGTATTCAGACTGCTCTACCTGCCCGCTTTTATCTCCAGCTTGAATGAATTATTAAAGGGACAATCATCTCAAATTAAATTCAGCGAGGAGAGAAGTGGGCTTTAATGCAAAGTAGCAAGAAACAGACTTCTTTTGATGACTGAAGGCACTACTCAAATCAGACAGGACCAACGCTATCTCTCCCTCAGAGTCTACTGTCACTCATGATAGGCAGAGTAATACAAGATTGCAGGGAATAGCTCTCAGTAAAAGCTCAGCAGATTAAATATCTCAGAGTCTGAGGCTACATCGACACTAATACAATTTACTCTTTACTTTTTCGACATGAAGTATTTTAGACCTTAAAGCTGAGACTTTTGGAAATGCTAATGATCCTGTCAAGGGCTATGTTTTAGTCTGGATGACTACAAATGACGAAACAATGACACATGCTTTCTGACTGGGCCTTATCAGTCACTGCTGCCAGTAGTTAACATGTGGATAACAAATTACAAGCACTGCTGACCTTGCTGTCTTTGCCAGTGGCTGTTGTGCATTTTATAATTCTACAACTGCCTTTGCTGCTGCTCGTATACATGTGGTACGCTCTGCAGCTGACTGCCTGCAGAGTATAGACTCCTTACACAGGCATGTGCATGCCTGTACTGTACATGGTCATGTGATAAAGATTGTATGGATGAAGTGCGAGTATGGATGGAGATTATTTCTGTTATGGAGTTAAAAGGTCATTTGAATAAGAATTATTTTTGTTTTGACATTGAAATGTTTTAATGTGGGCAGAGCCTGAAAGAAAGAGTGCTCGTCATTGAAAGCAGTTAAAAACTGCAGTTAACTCATGCTGCTGTTTCATTTGCATTCTTGCATTTCACACTTTCCCTTGACATCCTTATTTACATTTGCCAACGTCTGTATGGATTTGTTTGCCACACCTTTTGGTTTCTAACTACTGTTTCCAGCACAGCTTTCCCCATAATGAGAGTCTGGTCATTTTCATTTGTCCAACAAGCTGTCTCCATTGTAAATATTGATTCTCCTGGTCGATACAGATGCTGTAGTAAAACGGTGGTTACTGCTGTTTTTTTTTTTTTGTCATCTTCGCTTTGCTCAATCAGTCACGATCCACATCACCGGCGGCAACCTCAAAGTTCCTGAAAGTTGCTCACAGTATCACCTCTCCTCAGTGGTACCAACATTTAGCTCTACGACTCTTAGACCCCAAAAGTGGGTGGAGAACAGTGGAAACAAAAGAAGAACCCTCTTCATATTACACGAGCTTACCCAAAAGGAGAAGTTCAGAGTTTTTTGCCCTCACACACTGTTTGTTTGGGCTAATTGACAAACCAGGTACTGAGCTGCTCAGGTTTCTGTCTGTCACTTCCCATTACCACAGGAGGCCCCATAAAAGATATCCTGTCACGACACCAAAAGGTCTTTGTTTGCATTTGGCCTGCATGTGAAGAATACTCTTTAGTCAGTCACTGGAGACATTAGACTTGCCATTTGAAACTCAATGCTTCACTCTGATTCCGATTCCTCCACTGATTTAAAAAAAAACAAAACAAGAACAAGGCACAACTTAAGGTTAAAGTGAAATTTGAACATTTTCAACAGGTGCTTGAAAATGAAAGATGAAAGAACGGAGGAAACTTCTGTTTTGGAGGCGGCCTGTTTACTGCTTGTCGGAAACACTACAAAGAGTAAGAGGGCCACAATGTTCACCAGCTCCCTCAGGACTCACTTTCTTCTCCGCAGGTCGTCCCTCTTAAAACCTGCACATTCAAAGGTAACCCCCTCGTGTAACTGTATGCCTCTGAGAGCCAGGCACCAGGAATTAATTGTGTGTGTGTGTGGAAAAAGGGAGAGGTGGTGTCAGATTTTAGTGCCTTTTCCCTCCTGGGTTGCCATGGCAGTCGTGTAGAAGAGTTAGTATAGTATGCAAAGATAACGCAAGGCAAAGCCACACCTCACACACACACACACACACACACACACACACACACACACACACACACACACACACACACACACACACACACACACACACACACACATGCACACGAGTCAAACAATACACACAATCCCTCCCTGTATGCTCTCTATCACCTACACAGTCTACGATGACGATATTCCTCCGCTGTCTCCATCGTTGCATTCCTCTACCTGTTCCTACAGGCCTCTGATTATGAAAGACACAAAACACAGAGACATTTCATTTCACCATCAATAGCACACATAATTTCTTTTATAGAGTCTTATTACGTCATCTCAATTTACTGCCTCATATTATCATATTATACTTTATATCTCAAAGTTTGATCGTGTGCTCTGTGCTTTCAAAAGCAATGATGCTGGACAAGTTGTCTGAATATGAAATCAGCAGCAGATAAGGTAGAGGCAATTCAGTGTTTCCTGTGTGTGTGCAGATATCGTATCACTGTGGATACATCATCCTCCATTTTCACAGGACTTAACTGTCATTTAGGGTGATGAAGAGGAAATGATGCAGTAGCAACAATACTAGAGCTTTAAATGGCTGTTTTTAAGTTAAAAGTCATGTTAGTTTTCTTCAGCAGTCACTACACATGCTGCTGAGAAAGTAAAAGCCTCTAAAACTTAGAAGACATGGAACTTACAGGCCTGTATAAAAGAACAACAGTTCATTGATAAGAGAACAAAGTTTCAAGCCTGTGTACATTGGCTTATAAAGAAAGAAAGTTATGAACCACACAGAGAGTTTAGCATTTTCTTTTCCTACACAGTTGAAATGGGGAGTTAGAGCCAGGAGGCGATTAGCTTAGCTCAGCTTAGCGAACAGCTGCCAAACTCTGTGACTCCATTTGTCAAGAAATAGTTCGCCACAGCAGGTAACTTCCACTAGAGCCACAACCTAATTTTTTCTATTTCTGTGTGTTAGAAAAACATAGGACATGATAGTATATAGGGATACTCTTGGGCAGAGCCAGGCTAGTTGTTTCGCCCAGCTGGGGTAGCCTACTACTCCTCATGCTTACTTGCAGTCTAAGTTAATCGCCTTTGAGCAAAGAACTTTTAAATAAAAACTTAATTCCAAAAAATGTAAAACTGACTGACTTATTTCACTTGTGTATGGCCTTTTACAACAACATTGCATTTTTTTCTTTGCTACAGCTCTGGGCTTTAATCTGGCAATGAAGGCAGAGGAATATTGTTGTAGGCTATTTGTTGTCATTCTGTTTTCTGGCTTTTCTACATTGAAGAGCATAGAGCATCTAAATTTAATTTCATCTAAATAAAGATTAATAACGACCTCATTCACAGTAAATGCAATGAGTTGGAATGACCCTGTTCATATTTAATTTAAAAGAGTACTTAGGCCATAGATGAGATACTATAGAAATATTATGTTATGTTGTGCCAAAAAATTATTTTAATAGATACAGTACAGTATTGTGTAAGATTAATGGAAGTGTCCTGGCAAAATCTTATTACAGTCCATAGAGTCAAAGCTGATTGATTTTTGCTATCAGTCTGTCAGACAGTGACACAGAGACGGAGGCTACCAGCTGGTCGGCTTGTGTTCGGCTGTTCATCTGGCTAACGCACAAACAGGCTGCACTAATACCTATTGCACACCGTTGACCTGTTTGTCCTAGGATTGGGTGGCTGCCCTGCTCGAATGCTTAACACACATAAACACGAACATGAATGTTCGCGCAGTTTTCACAGACACACAAACCAATACACACACAGAGAGCCATCTGCCAGATGCATTTGCCATCCACAGATGCACAGGTCAGATCAGACCTCAGCTCATGACAGGACACGAGTTCATGGGTTCATAGGTTTCTCAGAGGGGGTTCTCTCTCTCTCTGTCTCTCTGTCTGTCTTACACACCCACACTAGCTTTGGTAAAACAAAAAATATTGTCAAACACCCGTTAGATCAATTCAGTTGCTTCAAAAATATATCAGTTTCAGTCGATTTGTGACTCATTACCTTTTGACTGCATCATCGGGATTTTTTTCACCTATGTGGCTGAAACACCTGCTTTAGACATCATAAGTCAGATATCACAAACCTGTCACAATTCTTCCTCTCCCTCAGCGGAGGCCAAGTTGTCACTGCAGCTCCATCCTGTGAAATTCTTTAAAAGTCAGCTCTTGTTATTTCTAAGGCTTCAGCTGCAAAATCACATCTAAAAGGACTTTTTTTTTTTTTTTTTTTTACAAAGACAAGCTAACGTTGCAGACCTTAAGAACAAGTGATCTGAAAATAAACTGACGCAATAAACTGCAAAGAAAGGAAAACAGAGGGAAACAAAGAGAAAACCACAAGTCACAAGGTTAATGAGGGCTGTTACCAGCGCTGTCTCGCGGGTGCTGAGAGTGTGTCACAGCTCCACTGTGCAGCAAGTGATGGGATAAAGCACTGAGATGGGAAATAACAGGAACAATATGGTTCATTAAAAGAAAAATAATACATGAAATAATGTGCTGGGGCTTCAGGGTTATTTCTTTATTTTATTTAGTTATCCCACAATTCTACAAGCTGAGTGTGAACCAGCATTTTCATCAAGGGGAGAAATGTCTGTCCCTTTTCCATATGATATTCTACAACACTCCAACGCTGTCGCTTAGCTGTTTCACTTTGCAGTCGCCTCATGTCTGACTTGTCTCACAGATTTCCCAGAAGGCCGATCATCCTCGGTGTTGTGATTACAGTGAGACGCCGACAGTCCTCACAGTCGATGTGACTGACGTTGACTGACTGGATTTGCGGTCTCTTGGTCTGTCACATTTTCTCTGCAACAGCATGTTAACTCTATTCTGACCTTATTATTTGGAGGCTTCGTCTTACTTTTAGGATCCAGGCTTGCCTGGAATAAGACTTTAAGACGTGTGAACGATGTAGTTGGCATGGAGTTGTGAACTTTGTGACCATTGTGTGACCACTTTCAGATCCTCCACAAACAGGCACAGGGACCAGTTCCTTAATTGGCTCTTTTGGTGGATAATAACATCCCTCCTCAAGCTGTTTCCCACTTACTGCCACGTGTTGTGAAACATCACAAGTGAACAACTTTCCAACCGCGCTCTGCCTCTGCAGCTGAACTTCTGCTGAACAAAAGGCTTTCCCAAAACAAAGGCTGATCGATTCCTTTGACCGTCATTCTTTGACTTGTCCATTTCTACGCTGAGTCTGAAAAACAAAAGGAACACATGCATGAATGATGAGCCCTTGATTAGTCAGAAAGAAACAAGTGGAGTTGTAGCGTTGTTGATTCGCGGGAGGTCTTTTTTAACTCATAAACACTCAGAGGGCTCCAAACAAAGCCCCCCTCTCAGTGAAGTGCCCGAGGCTCTGTATAGAACAGAGCTGTATGGGGATGAGTAGCGTGTGAATCACACTTGGTTCCCAGACGCACGTTCGCTCCAGACTTCACCTCCCCCCTCCCCCCTCCCACTTCCCTCGTCTCTCTACCCTCTGATGACCCCGCGGAGGTCAGTGCGTCTTAATATCAAGTCAAATACCAAAGGGAGAGAGAGAGAGAGACCTCTGTTCATGAAAAGACTGGTGGTTTACCAGCTCTTGTGTGAGCAATTCATGCAGTGGATTCTTTGAGTGCTGACCGTGCATCTGCACATTTGATGTATATGCATATTTTAAATCTGTTTATTTATATTTCACATAAGCTTGTTTCAGCTGAGTCATATCTCTTGACTGCAGGGGCATCTCCTCTCTTTGCACAACATGGAAACTAATGAAGGATAAGATGCATTGTTGCTCTAATCCCTAATGTTATTGCCTGACACCTCTTTGTAAACATCTATGTTTATTAATATTTGCAGATAAAGTCATTAATTCCTGTTGGGATTATGTTCATAGGAACATTTTTCCCCCAGCGAACAAAGCTCCACATGGAGATTGTAAGGAGGTGGCTGGATGCAGGTGGGTGGATGGTGGGTGTGTTTAAAGCCGGACTTTGACAGCAGCTCCTGTCCTGAGTCCCTCATGTGGTTATAAGGTTTCGTCAGCTAAAGCATCTAGGGTTAAGGTTAAGGTGCAGAAAAGCCTGCGGTTTCTTTTACATGCTAATAAACACGTTCTGCCCTGCGCCTCCATTCACTGTGATCATGACCTCTCCCTGTCTTCAACTAAGTGCAACCGGTGCCTAAACATAAACACAGAAAGGTTAATCATTCTTGAATAAAATTCAATGTAAGTAGTAAATATTTAGCAGATGTCTAATTTGGTTAATAAAATCATTAAAGATAATAAAGCCACAGTCGTGGTGGCATTACAAATGTCTCAAAGCATATTTACCCCAGCAAATTAGTAGTACACAGAGTTGCTCTTAATCAGAGATTTTATGAGGGTGTGGGTGCAGTAAACATTTGAGCACTTGTTATTTATGGTTAGAAAACATTCACATGTAATAATGCAATTTGCATTTTTAATGAAATTGTTAGTTCACAAAGCAATTTATAGCCTTTCAAGTACTGTGGGCAGAGGATCTGTAATATAAATTATGCCCTTAATGATTCTTGGGAAGATGAATGAAGTTCCACCATATGTTCTCTTTTGTCCATTTGCTCAATTAGAAGGATATTAACAGAATTACTTCATTAAAATATGCAGGAATAGGAGGACGTGGGCCAAGGATTCATCTGCCCATTCATCAAGCACTTTAAACTATGAAATAATTCGATGAGCAAATCATTCTCTTAGATGTGAATGAATTTAATAGAACTTTATCGTTTATTAGTGCACTGGGGCTCCACTCCAAGGTACTTTTTCATCCTGTGTGTGTCTTCTTCTACTTCTTCTTTTTTGATTTGTTTCCCCTACAGTTTTGAGAGAACCCAGGTAAATTATATATCAAAACTTTCAGCTAAATCAGAATAGGGATACTTGCGACTATTTCAGACATCTACTGCTGAGGGATACTTTCTTAATTTTATAATTATAAGTTTAACACTGAAACACACACCATGACAGACAGCCATAATGTCCTCCTATCGGTTGACACGATCAGATGATGTGAGTGAGGACATCTATACTGTCCTGTTTGTGAGTGTAGGTATGTACGGTATGTGACCTATGACTAGGTGAAGTTTGGAACAGACCTGCTCCATCAGCCTGAGCAGGTCTGTTCCATAGGTCACATACACAAAGATATCCTTACTCACGTCATCTGTTCTGTTTGTACTATAATAGCCAATTTATTTAGTTAGTTATTTCTGTATTTCCCCCTTTCTGCCTCTGCATGTGGAAATAAACATGTGTCCTGCATCTCTGACGCATTCAAATCTGAAAGGACGCAGTAAACTCTCATTGTGTCCCATGGGATGCACAACATTTTCAGACTTTATCCTCCAGCAAAAACCACTCGACTACTCGGTTGTACTCTCGGTACCAGATGGAATTTTCTATTGATTCACTCTTGCACCCACAGTTTTTGCACTTTGTCATGTTGCAGCCTCATGCTAAAAGACCTGCCTCCCAATTGTCTGGTCATTTATCCAAGTTTCTCCTATCTCCACATAGGATCTCTGTATTTCATGCAGAGTCACCATCTTGACCAGCTCTCTTACCAAGTCCCGTCCCTTCTGATTGCCCAGTTTGGCCAGTTTTAGAGAGTCCTGATTGTTCCATACTTCTTCCATTTAAGGAATATAAAAGCCACTGTGCTCTGAGGAACCTCCAGTGCTGTAGAAGAATTTTTTCGTATCCCTCCTAAGTTTTGTGCCTTGACACGAGCTCCCTCTAATCCTGCAGGCAGTGCCTTCCTTCCTCCTCATGGCTCAGGATTTGTTCTGCATTGCCAGCTGTAAGACATCGTATAGACAGGTGTGTGGCTTTCCGAATCACATCCAATATCTTTAAATTGCCACAGGTGGACTCCAGCTGAGGTGTAGAAACATCTCAAGGAAGATCAAGAGAAATGGGAGGAGCCTGAGCTTAAGTTTAAGTATCCTTTCAAAGTGTCTAAACAGTTTCCTACTGCATTGTACCTCTTCAGCAACAGCCGGTGACATCAGCAATAACAACAGACTGTAGAACATGGGATTTTACGAGTTTAGTGGATCAGTGAACTGCCAAGTTAACGGAAGTTCAACTTCACCAGATCTTAGTAGATATATCGTGCTTGAGATCAGGTTGGAATATTAATCTATCAGCTTTTTTTAAATGTAGCACCTTGGTGCAGCTCCCTAAGATCATTAAGTCTTAGTGCACTGAAAGGATACTAAGAACAGAGCTGAGTGGGGATATAAAAAATAAGGTGTGGGAAGAAAAAGAAGTTTAGTCACTGACACAAAGAAGTCAGATTAAAATTGAGGGCAAAGAGGAGAAAAAAAAAGAGGAGCGTTTTTGAGGGTAGAATCAGATGCCATGTAATTATAACAGCAGATGTGGAAAAGACACGTCTTATAAAGGCAGAAAATGGGTGTGATACGCCTCTGTCTTAATCTTTGCTTGTTAAATCTGTGGTTTCAAGTAGACAGACTGAGTGGGATAAAGAAGTAGAACAAGAGAGGAGGGTGTGTGGCGAAGTGGGACAGAATCAGTAAACAAGACAGTGACATTTTCAGCATGTAAAAATAGACAGTCATGTTTTCAGAAATAACTTTGGACTGTCTGGGGAACAGAGATGAGAACGGCAGATTTGGGCAGCTTCTCATTTTTATTCAGGGGTTGCGGTTTAGTTGCGCTAGTGTTTATATCTCTACTTTATATCTATGTATATTAGAGTGCATCAACTTTGGTAGCGGTTATTCTAAGTTTAGCAGAATTTGTTTTTTTCCCATCACTACAATGACCTGTTTTTTTAATCAGCCACGCTAATGTGACTTGTGCATCAGCATGAATGTGGTCAACTGTGCTGCATGAGAGGAAACCAAGGTGCTGCAGCAATAAGTTATCTGCACTTAGTCATAGATAGATTTTTATCTTTGAGTCAGAGGGTTCACATTCATACACACTTGGAATGGTGCACAAAATGTAAAATATAACATTCAAATTATTATTTTTGGATGGAAATATTATGTAACAGTGGCTCAGCTAATCCCTTTATACTCTTACTTATGAGATTAGTTTAAGGGGGTGTGCAACATTTCATATCTTGACTTGTTTCTCTAATGCAGCTCAGTCACCAAACCTTTAAATTCCTCACTTGTTCGAGGTGCAGGGAACCTGTCAGTCCACTGAGCCCCCACTCACTCGCTCACATTTTTGTGTTGATCCAGAACCAAAGACAAAACACCATGGATTCAGTCAAGCATTCATCATGAGACTGTGTTTACATGTCTGCTCTTAAGAATGATGTGGTGTCGAAACCAGGAAACAACATTAGCTGAAAGGAAATGGTCTGTATAGCATCTAAATGCTAAAAGTGTCCTCAGTGCAAAAACACACTGCTGCTGCCCTACTGTAAAATACTGCCTGTGCCAGAGAAGCACACCCTCAGTGACATTAATATTAACTAAATTCAAAGGAAATCAATGTGGGAGGGTTGTTGCAGTGCAGGATTGAGGCGCAGGCACGAATCAAAACAGACTTGTTCGCAGTGTAAACCAGAATAGATTGTTAATGAGGCATCAGAGGAAAAAAAAAATTGTTGTATTCCCCTCTTGCAATCTGGTCACGAATGGTAAACCCACTTTACATTTCTAAGTCTCTCGCTCTCTCGCACACACACACACACACAGAAAGAGAGATGTGTCTATACGCTTTCTCTCTCTCTCTTTCTCTGTAGGCCGTCTCATCTGCATTCAAATCAGCCGTTGTCTCCTCTTGCTCCTCGTTGCTTATCAGCAGCTGTGGTAGTAATATCATGATTGCTCTAATGATCATCATTATAACGATAATTGTCATGATTATTGTAATCACCGCCATCAATTTCATGCATGCACCGTTTGAAAAGTATCTTTAAATCCAAATACATGCAGACACATGTATGTCTTTATATTTAAACAATGAGTGTGAGATATCAAGTATAACCAGTGTTTTGTTTTTTCATACAGTAACATGAGGCAGTTGCGGCGAGCGTTTTACCACACAAACAATTTACTCCACTTGTGACAGACGGCATCAAGGTAATGATCATCCTGTCTCCCAAAGGTGCAGCTTAGCTCTATTTTAAACGTGTTTAAAAAGATAAACTACACACAAGAGCAGCATAATGTGGATGCTAGTGTTTTGACTTACATAAGCCAGAGTGATTCTCTAAATAAAACATAACTCACATCCATATAATTATAACGTGACGAGTGAAAGAGTCCAGATATTTAAACCCTATTGTGCAGGAACATACTCCTGTTTTGCTTTAATTAAATGGACATGATACAGTATAACTGCTGGTGTGCATGTGCATGTGTGTGTGTGTGTGTGTGTGTAATAATCAAAATGACTTTTTAATGGCATCAAACAGGGCGGTGTACACAGGTCTCAGAGGAGATGGAAGAATGATGCATTAACCTCGGCTGCACCCAAACACCTGCCCACCAATTTGAAAGGAAAGAGGGGGGACGAGAGGGGAGGAGCCTTTTTGATACAGTCAGTCAGCACTTGAGACACACACATAACAATGCTGTAACACATTAGCACATGCAAGACAACAATGATACATGTATGCATACATATGTTGTTTTCTAAGGCTGGTCAGCGGAAACAGACACGATTATTGTTAAATAAATGTGAGAACGAATGACATGCCATGACGTGTCGATTCACCCCCGCTGATCCTTTCCCTAATAAACTGTCTTCCAGAAAGGTGTGAGTCAGACAGAAACTACAGGGGCATCAATAAATAAAGATAAAACACATTAAAACAGAGACCAACACAAAGCAGATCACAGCGACCAGACAAAGAGGGGACACTGATGTGGAGACCCCATGCAGACCGTATGTTTGCCACTATCATCTATAATGTAACAGGGGCACATCTGGCACTCAGAGCTATTATATCACCGATGGTTGACCACACACACACACACACACACACACACAAGCACAGATAATCTTAGACACATGGACACTTAAGTTTCTTTGTCCCCTAACAGACGAGAAACATTCATGTCACTTTTAGCTGTTTTCCCCCCTCAGCCAGTGAGAGAAGCAGAGATCAACACTGGCAGTGGTTTGTGGTTTTTCTGCAGCATGTTAGTCATGTTTGGCATGAGCACAGTGAATTCTGGGGAAAAGCATCTGCATAGAGAAAACTAAAGAAAACAGCAGTGTTAGAAACAGGTAATCTAAGGTAACAACAAAAAGCCCCTTGATGGTGAATCATTCAGACTTGTGACCATTTTAATAATTCACATGAGCGTATTTTTCTTTTGGCTCGTGGGGATTTGAAGAGATGACAGGGGAAAACCACTCGCTTACAACCTGTCTACCCAGAAGATCGCATTACCGACCAGTGCATTAGGATGATGAGAGCACCTGCTCCGTCTCTCATAGTTATTATCAGACACTGAATGGAGGTCAGAGTCTGTGGTGTTAAATTAAAATGTGGTGATTAATAATTATGTGTGTTGAGGGAGGAAGAGATGAGGAGTGAGATTAAGCTTTAATAGGAAGAAACTCTTATTGGAACGCAGCATCGAAATAATTACAGTTTCATGGACTGTCAGTAATGACAGAAACCACTTCCACCACCACCACCACCACCACCACCACCAGTACCAGAAGTCCTATTAACAGTGATAGAAGTAATAACTGGGTATGAATTATAATTAGATGTCATGTCGCGAAAATAGTGGCTCATATATTTCTGGATTTATTTCATTGGTAAAAAATAAGAAAAATAGAAAGTTTAACATTTTGGGAACTGTTTTTGTTTTACCTGTAGCTAGGCTATAGTTGCATGTGTCCTTTGTGCTAAACTAATCTAACTGGCTGATTTATGATTAAGATATAAAGAGTGGTATGATCTTCTGATGTAAATAGGTTTTTCTTTTTTCTTTTTTTATAAAATCTGGAGCTTACCCTTTCATCTACCTTCTGTTCACTGCTTATCTACCCAGTGAACCTAATCCCTCCATGGCTTCTATACTGGTTTTCTGGGTCCATACACATGCACCGGACCATACCAAACTGGGATTTAATGAGTTACAGTAACCATCAAACCGAGCTTAATGAGTTTAGTGACATATAAGGTCCCAGTGACACACAACCTTGACTTTGAGGCATGAGTTGTCCCGAAGTGCACACACATACACACACATACAACACAGTGTAGTTTATTGTAACATGTATAGACGTTAATGTTAGCTGCCATGTCAGATCTGTGTACAAACTCATATTGCACTTATAAGATGGAAAGAAAATAAAAAACCCACAGAAAATATGACGGCCACAGTCATCCCATACCCACAGAGGAAGTGCCGTTCCTGCTCCCACACAATCTTACTGATCCTTGATTCATAAAGCACATACCATCTCTTCATCAATACCCACCACAAAACCACCCCAGAGCGCTTTGGCATCACATATCAAACAACTTCCAGATTAACAGCGGGGCGGGGAAAAAGCCACAACAATAGCAGGAATATTAAAAGCAGAGTTTGCTTCGCTCAGCAGACCGGAGGATTGTCCAGAGTTATTATCACTGCGGATGGGAGACAAATCAGGTCATGGAATATAATAGTGAGAAACAAAGTTAAAAGAGGATTTATAATGTAAAATACAGCTACATCATCCAAAAGGGGGATATAAAAGAAACGTTTTTATATCCTCTGAGCTGGTTTCAAAGGATTTATGAATTATACAGATTTCCATTCATCTGTTTGGGAATTTCAAAACAGCTTCCCAGGAAACTTTAAACTCTACGAAATCCCCATGGTTTCAGCTTGTAAATAGAAACCTACACTCATTGCTTATTTATCCCCAGCTGTAGAGAGTTTGCAGAACAAACAGTCAGTGATCAGTTTCACTTTTCTGATTTCTGACAGAGGAAGAAAAGAAGAAGATGAAATCACAGGCTGCTGCTGGTGGGTGGGTGGTCTGGAAGAAACCTTCATCTTTCTCCTTCTCTCTTTCACTCTCATTCTCTGTCAATCTTGCTTTTTCTCTCAGCCAGTCTGATGACCTCCACCAGGTCAGGCACAAAAAGAAAGGAGGGAAGGCTTTGCTGTCTTAATAAGCACCTGTCTTGGCAGAGTGGGTGGGTGGGTGTAGGGGATAGAGGGAAAGGGGGGGACCAGAAATTCCAGTCTGGTTTCTCAGTGTGTGTGTTTTTTAGATCCCATATCACATCAGAGAACACTGATCGCTTGTCATTTGTTGACAGAGCAGCCACAGGTGCAGGTTTTTCCTGCTCTATTACTCTTTTTTCGGAGTGTGCTCAGTTTCAGCCGTGGTCCTTTCACAGGCAAATGTTTGGGTACAGTCGAGTCTTTGTGTTCCCTCTCAACATCTTCAGTCTTACGCCATCGCCTCGCCTCTCGGACTCAGTCGGGAAGTTATTCAAGAATTAGACACGGGAACAAATGGCAGTTTAAGATGGAGGCGGTTTAATTTGGCTTGGCTGCAGGGAGGCATTAATCTGCTTGTTTGCTGCCTTAAAATGAGTGTAGAGGATGCCAAAAAAACATGATGAAGGCATTAGTGAGGCAGAAGCTCACAGACATAGTGATAAGTCACATATTTATCATGGTTTAATTGTTAAAAGGTCTGATATCACAGGAGAAGTGAAACATGTTGAGGGTTAGTAATGGACTGGCAGCCATGGGGTCTACCCTGGCCTCACCCCAGTGTTAACTGGGATCAGCTCCAGCCTGAGCCTCATGTTACCCTACACAGAGGAGCAGTGCAGCTAATGGATGGATGGATGGATGGATGGATGGATGGATGGATGAGTGTTATTTGGATTTTATAGTAAGAGTAGCAAAGTGTAGTACAGGATTTCTTGAATGACATATGGCATGAAGCACATTTAGATGGAGCCATACTAATAAGGAATGTCTTATTTGACCTATTCCACAAGATTCAGGAATCAGCAACATATCAACTCATGCTAATGGTATTATATTGATTGATTGAGCCCATCGGGGTGGATAAAATCTGATTCAATTAGTTACTTTGGTCAAATTTGACATCAGAGTTGGGATGATGGAAAGATGCTGTATCCTGGCAGTGCTGACCTCTGGGAGAAGAACCATAGAGCCCAAAATGGAGGAAGCTGATGGTGGTGCTGCAGCTTATAGGCTACTTTAATTCAGCCCCTTCTGTTAGAACTGCCCAAAAGAGTTGGGATGGAATAGAACAAATATGTCTTTTGACAGTGTATTGACCATGCTGGCTCAGATACCGTTGTTCCTTTCAGTAGATATTTATTGAACAAAAGGAAGAACTAGAAGAAATATGGTGGCAACTACTGTACCTAAATGGCTAGCATGTTAGCAGTTGGTCCACCAGCTGCAGTGTTAACCAACTTTGTATGTGGTTGCATGTAACCTCCTGGTGTGACTGGGCGTTCATACTGACCTGCCTGCAGGCCTTATGGGTCAGGCTTGTATTAATGGAAGCTCTTGTGATCAATCTGTTTGCTTTGGTTTTGAGTTAAACTAGATAAATGGGTCAGTTTTGTAGCTGTGTTTCTGTAGCTCAATTCGCTCTAATCCTCCAGACATAATCAATAAAGAGAGTCCACTGTGTAGCAAGCATACTCAATAAATCCCAAAAAAGTGATAGAATGCATTTGTAATAGCTATTTAATGAAGGCAATATTGATATTTTCACACTGTAACATATTAGTTCTTATTTGTATCTGACTTGCTATCTGTAAACAAGTTGATAATAAAGAAATTAATGGGAGAGAAGAGGAAGATAATAAGGCCAGCAGAGAGAGGAGAAAGGAAGAGAGGGAGGAAAGAGTCAGTGGGAGGAGGAAAAATAAATAAAAAAAGAAAATCCTGAGTGATGAGACAATAGACACGATCTTCCTGTTGTGCAGACCTCAGCAGCAAGGATGTCCCCTGCAGACGAGACCTCAGACACACACTCTACACAAACACAGTAATTCGACAAGATGGAGAGAAACTTTCCCCAGGTTTGGCCTCAGAGAATAACCCAACGCTGTCCTGCGTTTCACTTCACATCATCCGAAATAAGACGGAGCGAGCGGAGCAATAAACCAGATCGCTGTGGGACAATTGTGATTGCTTTTCTAACACTGCACTGGAAGTGCTGAATCAGAAAATGGGCTCTGTGCAATTACACCGGCCTCCAGTAATAATAGACTGTCCGAAGACAAAGAGACTGACTCTACTATTTGGAAGAGAGGGGAAGAAAAAAACTCTCCTTAATTGTTTTAACAGCTCATGGATGAGGAAACACACTGACATTTTCATTGTTTATTTCTTAGCGTGGTTGTACCTCACCAGTCCGTGACACTGTAAATGCTTGGACACATGTGCCTTTGTTTTCCAGCTTCAACAGGGAAACAATACGACTGTTTAATTGTGTCAATTCAGCTTTCTGCTGAAATCTATCTTCCTGTTCTTTGGAGAGTCAACATTGGACAATAACCCTGTGTTCTTCAATAATTAACCACTGTAAGCTCCGAGCTGCATCTGAGACACTTTTATTATTTCTGAACTCAAACTAGAACATTCAGACCCTGTGTGTCCGTCTTGTTTTGTTACCTTAGAGTCCTAAACCTGACACCCTCCTCGTCCTTTAATGAGCCGTTTGATGAAGTGTGGCTTCTCTCATTTTGCAGACATAAGTAGAACTTGCAGTGCAGCCAAATATAGTATCTAATGCACGCGCGGCTTGAGTGTTTTTATTGCTCAGACTTTCAGTCCAAGAGCTGCTTCATGAGCTGCCTTGACTTTGCATCATAAACATGTTGCTGTGTTACAAAGTAATAAAGCTGATTAATGCTCAGCTCAGAAACCTTGGCTGTGAGCGATGCTAGAGGCAACACTGGATGACAATAGTTGAACAAAGCAACAGTCAGAGAGCGGATGTGTGTGTGTGTGTGTGTGTGTGTGTGTGTGTGTGTGTGTGTGTACTGGTATTTTATTTTATTATTACAAATAAAAGACTTTTCAGTGCTTAACCTTCACTTGCTATTCAAATTTACCGAATTTAAAAAAACAACAACTTCAAGATTATAGACATTGAAAAACTATTCAGTTGACAATCTTCTATATTCTATTGCTTTGATTGTAAGTTTATCTCATGTGTAATTGAGAATAAGAATCTAAAACTGGAACCAATTTAACTGTTTCCCTTATTTCTGTCCAATGTTTATGCTAAGCTAAGCTAACTTTTTATTGGCTGCTCATATTTAGTGTTGTGTGGTGTTGATCCTCTTGTCTAAATCTCAAGAAAACAAACAATGAGACCAAGAGTAATTCCAAAACATCTTACTAAGAGAGGGACATAATCATCTAACTTGTTGAGCTGGTCAGTCACTGAGTTCATATTCAGGGTTTTTTGTTTTTTTTGAAAGATAATTTCTTCCCCTATGTCTCGAAAGGTCAACAAGACTTTGAACCATCTCGCAGCTTCTCTGTGGTTCAGTGTTTTGATTTGAAATCTCTTGAAGTCTTCATCAAATAGAAATATGTTTGCCCTTGAAAACTGCGGGAAAGCACGTTGACTGTATACTGTAAGTATGTGTGTGTGTAGGTGTGAGTGTGTGTGTGTGTGAGAGAGAAAAAAAGACAGACAAAGGCAACTCTCCTTGCTGCTGAATTATTCAATTTCATACAGCCCATGTGCAGATTGGAGCAATGATATTAGCATTGGGGGGTAGAAAAGCTTCAGAACAACTGTCTTCATTTGTATGCATGCCAGCATCTGTTTGTGTTTGCATGCACGCTCGTCAACATGTATGTATTTTCAGAGCTGGGAGGTACGCCATGCTGAACGATACAATAGCTTTATACAGCACAGATTGGATACTGAATAAAATATGACAAAAAACTGAACTAAACCTTTACTGATGACATCATGGCTATAAACAGCAATTTCAAAGTTTTATATTAAGAATTCCTGCAGATAAAAAGCAAAAAAGAAAAGAAAAGAAGTTTTTGTTTCACATTAGTCTTCTCTGGGCTCCCCCCCCCTCCCTTGTACAAACAATGACACAATATGTTGAATTATAATTATTATTGGGTTGGACACTGTATCATTCAACTATTATCTGTCTGGATGAGTCAAGACATGCCCACTCTTCTCTTCTTTCTCTCTGTTTTCCTTTTCTTTTCCTCTTCTTTGTCTCATTTGATAATGATTCTTTTCTGCATGAACAATGGATTTCTTTTCTCTTTTTTTTGAGGGGTCAGTCATTGTCCAATCCTCCCTCCCTCTATTTCTCCCCCTGCACCACTTAATCTCTCCACCTTCCACTGTCTGTCCTCTCCTCTCCTCACTGCAGCAGCTGCTCTGTCTCCTCCACCAAAGTGGCAGAATCTTCTTTTTTGAAAGATTCAATGTGTTATCTGATGTTTTATTTCTGCTGCTGTATTTCGTAAATGAAGGACAGAAACATTGAAAACTTCGTCCTCAGCCATTTGAATATGCACAGCAGCCTCTTTTCACATGCTTCAGCTCTCAGAATAATTGGTCTCTAACTGTATTTCAGTGCAAAAGGTATAGAAAGGAGCTGCAACCTTTGTGAATCACACTAGTCCATAGTGGTTGCTGGCCACATAGTAATGTATGCATGGTTAATCTTTTCCCATAGATTCAACCAGTGAGTGTCAGTTTGGAGCAGCTCTACAAAAGCCTTTTGTGTGGTTCCAGTAACCCCAAGCTTTGCTGCTCATCTTATTTAATTGGCTATGCTCTGTTTGTGGTATTGAGGGAAATCTCCCTCTCTCTCTCTCTCGCTCTCTCTCTCCCTCTCTTTCTGTGTGTGAGACAGAGAGAGGGAGTTTGGGAAGCGGGATGACCACCGGATTCATCATTAAACTTGCCACCAATGCAGAACACTAGGGCAAGAGCGCTTTGGATAACTCTCCTGAACCTAAGGTGCACTTTATTTAGGAATCGGTAAGGTGCATGCACATATTAATTCACACACAGGTTCTTGAGCCTGGTGTTTTGAGGAAAACTGATGATGGCAGATTTATCACTTGAAATTCTTAGTCGTTTTCAACACAGTTGCTGCTTGATTTGAGTCAAAGGCAGGCTCATCATAAGAAGAGTGTGGTAAAAGAGCAAGAGGTATGAATTTATAATGAGGACAAAGATTTTTTGGAAAACATAATGTCATATCATGTAATGTTGGCTTGGTTTGTTAACTGGTCACACCAAAAAGATCCACCTGAATCCATTTGGTGCCCTTCATTTCAGAGAGGCAAAAATGAAAAATAAAAAAATAAAATGTTTGAGGTGGGTAAAAGATGATGAAAATAAAATGCAATAAAAAGCACAGAGATGGGCTCTGGAGTGAAATACACACTGACGACATGAAAAACTGTGAAGATCATTAAACAAGCTGTGATCAAGCCCGCACATGTTGAGCGAATTTGCCAATTAGAAGAGCTGTGGTGGGTGGTGGAGGATAAAATGTAATGTGCTAAAGTCCAGAGTCCAGATTGGTAAATCAGAATCGGAATCAGAAATACTCTATTGATCTCTGGAGGGAAATTATTTTATTACAAGCTCCTGAGATAGAAAAATGAAAAAGAATAAAAAAGACAAATAACAAATAAGTAATACGTTATTAATAATTCAAACAAGCACAATACATTGAAGTGTCTCCTTTTTTTTTTTTGCAAACAACATGACAGGGAGAACGGCTTCTCGTTCCCATGTTAAACAAAGGTTTTTCATGAAAGTGACAAAAAATTTAAATTAACTGAATTCTGACTTAAAGCATTATAAAATAGAAATAACTGGTGGGTAACACTTTATTTGACGCCTATCTCTATAACGCATTATAACCATATTTATAATGAATTATAATGCAGTTATAGCACTGTATAACTATAGTTATAAACACTCATAAATGATCATAATGCTTTATAACAACTCACTGACTTGTTACTAACAATTATAACATATTTTAATACCTGACATAAGTCATGATAAAATGCTTTATACTGTGTTATGATTATTGTTATAAAGAATTATGATCATTTATGAGTGTTTATAACTATAGTTATATAGTGCTATAACTGCATTATAATTCATTATAAGTATGGTTATAATGCGTTATAGAGATAGGCGTCAAATAAAGTGTTACCAAATGGTGCACTGGAAGCATTTGACATAAACATAATTTAAGCTTGTAGTGAAACGAATCTTCCTGCACAGCCACAGTTCCTTCATTTAAGCTTCTCCTTTGGGGATACTCCAAGCTTGACCATCATGGTTACAACACAGTGTGGGGGGAGGGGGGGCAAAGCCAGTGGTCAGTTCACTTCAACCTTATTCAAAGTGGCACCCAGAAGTGCACACAAACACACACAGACAGACAGACACACACACTGATACTGACTGACTTCCCATCTCTGGTGCTCAAAAATACCATCACGTGTCGACCTTTCATCTCCTTCCTTTGAGGAAGACCCGCTGCCAGCAGGACATCCTTAACTGTGTGTCGTCCAGCTCCACAGGGACGTGGACCCACAGCGGTGGAATGCAGCAGAGAGACAGCAACAGCCACTCATTGTGTTGAATTACAAAACCACCAGTCTGCGGAATGAAAGCGGTGCAGGTTAATCTCCTTTTTCCATCAAAGCCACACACGGGTTTATAGAGAACCCAAATTAGGACACAAAGTTTTCCAGCGCGACAGTTTTCCTGGTGCTTCCTGAGCTTCTGATTAATCCTGGAATCATCCTGGAAAGTGTGTCAGTGTGCGTTATTATTTCCAAACAGTGTTGTTGCGGTTCAGCTGCGCATAATATGAGCCTTTGTCCCCATCAAGCCTTTTCTGATGAGAAAACATTTTGTGGGAAATGTGATAAATTTCTGTCACTGTGGAGAATTTGCCGAGTGTGTTTTTTTGGGGGGGTCTGCAGATAGTGAGACAATAAGCTCATTTACTGTACCAGGCACAAAAAAAACCAGTGCAAGCATTTCTTTGGTCATGAATCACGGTTCATATTCATGCTCATACACAGTCCCGAGACAATTGTGCAGTGTGTGCACGAGTGTTTCAGCGTGTGGTCCTCTTTACTGATATATTTAACAGTTGGTCATTGCCTGTGGTCACTCTTGCTTATCAGTCTGACTTCCTGCTTCCTGAAACGAGATCCATCAGTGAGCTACTTCCTGTGTGTGTGATGCCAGCAAGTGACAGTTAACTTCTCTTCCAGGTCCGGGCACATCATGCCCACAGGAACCTGCAGTCAGAACCTATTGTTTGCTCCACTCACACACACTTCCCTTATTGTTCAAGTATTTGGCCGTGATCTCATCTTTACCAGAATGTGATGATGGTGTTGATGACAAAAAATGCTAATGAACACAATGTGACTAATTCCAAGCGAGGCCAGTAAGACATGAGACTCACACAGACACCTCTTTGGTTTTATCAGCTGGTGTCTAAAGTGACTCAGGGCGTTTTCAGATTGCTCATGGGTTTCATGCATGACTAATCAATGTTATACGACTATAAGTTTACATTTTAGACGCATAATAAATTATTCTTGCTGCCATGTGTTTCCTGATACCTTTAACCCAACAGGAATACCGCTGTACATTAACATGAGTTATTACCTCCTGTGCCTGCGTATGTGATTATATCGTCAATATGGAATATTTCATTGCATTGTTGCAGAGTGCTACTGTGTATGTAGAACTTTTTGCTGCCTCAGTGGGAGCTGATCCAGAGTCAGTTGGGGGTGAAGACTACAAGGTGAAATATGTTGCTTGAGGTTTTGATACTTGAGGCTACATTAACCGCTACTACTGTGACACACCTGAATCCGTACAGACAAGTGAATGGAATCAAGTAGCGATGTGGGAAATGTAGTTTTTGACAAGTTTAAGGTCATAAATCTGCAGCCTGAGTAAAGACTTTCTGTCAGAAAATAAAGCTCCACTGTCTCTGCAGTGTACTGTATGGTGGAGGGGATGGGATGGATTGGCCATGACGGCAACAGCAATGTGAATAAAAAGTATTTCTGAATATAAAGCATAGTACACAAACAATATGAAGTATTTATATGAGTATAAAGTATTTATTTCTTCATGCATTATTGATTTACCTCTTTTTTTACTTTGTGGTGCCTCACAAATTTGGTCTCAGTGGGACCTCCTGGATATATACACGGTAGGTAACAGATATCGTTCCTTTGTTTAATTTTGAGCTTGGCTGCTCTTTGGTATGAGAAGAATGCACACGTGAGAGCTGCTTCAGCTTCAAGAAAATTCCCTTTGTCTCTCTCTTCGCCAACTGCTTTGAGGCACAGCGTGAGATTTTCTTCGCTTTGACGAAGGCATGACAGGACACGTACACTTGTGCACTGGCACCGAAACCTGAGTGGAGAAAAAACACACATAAAAGTGTTGGTTCGCCTTCAGACAGTTGCACATCTCGACAAGTACACACACACACACACATATAGAGGAGAGAGAGAGAGAAAAATGCAATGCCCGCTATGCCTCCCTCAGTGAAGCCCAGGAGGCAACACCTGGGAAGGTCTACGTCAAGCAAGTATGACAGCCACAGCTGTCTTATCCACACACACACACACACACATCCTGCCATCTGTCTCCTCGTATCAGCGGTTTGATTAATAAATATGGGGGTTTTGTTAGCTGTCTCTTTACGTCCTGTGCCACAGGCTGTTACATATGTGCCGGCTTGTATCGTTTCTGCCTCTTGACACTACACGAAATTAAGTTGGTCTCGCAAAGTTGGACAACTCACTGGGAATGCTGGGAAATCTGGAGACATCTATGCTTTTGATAGCACTGACCAATATGTGGATAAGTGGAGCTGAAGAGAACCTGGGCACGTTCAGAATAAAGTGCTTGTTTTATATTTTATTACAATCCAGAAAGTGATATGGCCTAAAGGTTTCTTACATTCTCCAGTATCTAATATCTTCAGATTTTAATTTCATCTTGATCTTCATCTCCTCTATTCTATTTCTATAAAACTCATTCAGAGCTGAAGCACTGAGACATGAAAGGGTTAGGGTTAGTCTTTAGGAGAAAGAAATACAGCATGTTATATATCTGAAATGAACATATCAAACTTGCGTTAAATCATTTATGGGCTCTATAGGGCCTCTATCATTTATGGCTTCTCTCTCTCCTATATCTCTCTCTAGGGTCAAGGGGACCTTGTGAGAAAAAACCTGCACTTGTTGTTTCCATATATGGCTGAGGATCGACACCGAGGCAGAAAGGTGAAGCAGAGCCACACACACAGTGAGAGGCGGAGATGGAGAAAGCAGATTGAATAGTTGATAGGAGAGAAAAGCACAGAGATAAAAAGGGAGAGACGTGTGAGAGGCAGAAAACTGAGATGGAGTGCTGATTGTGAATGTGTCGTGGAGACAGACAGGAGACTGACTTAAAGAATGTGTTTTTTGACAAATGGATGATGAATACGGGCTGAAGAAGAATAAATGTTAACCATAGAAATGTATTTTCAGGTATTTACATTCCATTACTGTAAGTGTCCATCTTTGGTTTAAATTCAAATACTTGTAAAACACCACACGTCTTCATTTACAACATTTATGTGAAATGATTGTATGTAAGTGCACTGGCAGAATTTGATCTCTGGGTTTTTGCAGCAATATGATGATTGAATAATTCTTCTGCATTTCCATAAAGCTATATATCAGTATTTCCCTTTAAAATGACTCCATTTCGCCCATCTTTCCCACCCTCATGTCAGATAAGAATAGACTATGACAGAATAGAATAGAATAGTTAATTGATGGAGTGATACTCAGATACACTCCAGCGTATCACGGCTCCACACACATTATCTGGGGTGACCTCTCCAAAGGGCAGGGCACACTTTGCAGTCATGAGCAGATAAAGGTCCCTCAGTGATTAAACTTAATCAGGGTTGCCAAGCAACAGCAGCCCGACTTGAGCAGACTCAGGAATTTTTTTTCCATGTTTCACGCCGTGAGGAACCAAGGCCACTGCAGCCGTTGGGTCTTTTCAATGGACCTCACTTCCTGGTATTCATCCGCTTCCTTCCTCTGAGCCAATTAGGAGCGTTGGTCTGAGTCATATAAATATCAGTTTCTGGGTGGATTTGTCTGCTCAGCTGGCTTTTAAGTGATATCCATGACAGCCTTGACCTACTGCGGGTTTCTCCGTGTTGTGTTAAGGATGGGATGTACTCTGGGGCCTGAAGTGAAGTGGCAACACGAGGAAGATGGAGCTGAGGTCACGCTGTGCTGTTTTGACAAAGACATCATATTTTAAAAGTATTTGACATCAAAGACGTAGGCAACGGTCCTCCTGGGGGACAGATGGAAATAACTGCATGGTGACACAGCTAAAAACAACATCCCAGCAGCTTGACAACCAGCTCGCAGACACTCAAACGGAAGCTCCGCCGCTACCACAAGGCCGTCATATGTGTGTATCCCCTCGAGGATGTTCAGATCTTTAGATCTAAAATCACATGTTTCTTAAGCTTTGACTTATTGTTACATACATTCACAGTTGGGTGGAGACTCTGTAACGTGTATCTCAGTAACGTGATCCCTGTCACTGAGTGCTTTCTGTCCTATGAATGTTCCCGTTATATAGAGCGCGGGGCCTTCTGAACATAACTGCTCCCTGGGGAAACTCTGGAATAGACCGTTGATGGGTGTTAGGAAGCGCTGACTCAGCACACTGCTCTGACCTGACCCCCCCACCCCTCCTCTCCACCAAGCTCCCAACACCCCCACCGCCTTTCTGTCTCATCACCTCATACTTTTTTTTCTTTTTTCTTCCGCTCAGTTTTTTTTTTTATAGGATAGCTTCTCTCACGACTATCAGTCTGGGAACCTGAAAGAGGAAACGGACTCTGAGGTTGTGTTTTGAGTGAGGGAGGGTGGGGGGTGTGGTGGTGGTGGTGGTGGGGGGGCTAGTTCAGGCAGGAATCAAGACAGAGTGAGACATGCAGGGAACTGCAGAAAGACACAGGGCATTGCTGAAGAATAAAGACAATGCAGACAATTAACTCCTTCCTGAATTCACAGAAGACAGAACAGATTCCTTTGTTGCCATCTGCTCTCTTTGAGCCTATCATTGATAATCTTGTCAACACACACACACACACTGTTTACTTTTTATGTGGATTTATCTGTGTGAGCTTGACCCGCAGCGCCTAATCTGTGCTTCCTGTGAATGTTACACACATGCAGGCAAACAGGTACTTCACAGCATTTATCACAGCATTTTTCCGCAGCCAGGAACTCTTCTATGCAGCAGTTTAGTTTTGAGTGGGTTTATATTCTTTTACACTGGGTGTAGGTTATAGCATAAATCAACACAAGAGAAAAAAAACCCTCAAATATCTGAATTAAATAGCTCAAATAAAGTACAAACAACAAAAAATGTTTTGTTGTTTACTTCTCTGTACTTTCTGACCTCCTAACTATGTGTACAGCACTCCCCAAGCATATTAGCTATTCACTAAAGGCTTAGAATAGGTTATGGTTAAGTGCACACATTGGTTTTCTAGCAAATGTTACCATTAAGAAGAGGGGTAAAAATCTCCGGAGGACAGTGTGAGTGTGTATGGGGATTAATCTATTACTATTTATATATTGAGTGCGTGCTTGTGTGTTTATGGTGAATGAAGGAAAACATCAATAAGAGATACAGGGTATGTCCCCTTAATATAAAGCCATATTATTGGTCATAAATATACATTGCAGAATCGCTTTTGATCTAAGGATACATGCACAGCATACAGTTGGCCTTTTGGAATAGATAACATAAACAACAAAAACTCTGCGGCTGCGACTCATTGTGGCTTATTTATACCTTTTAATGTGAAAATATTATAAAGCACTTACTTCTGATAAATAGCAATTGATGTTCACTTGGTGTCTGGCCTCTGGAGATATTTATAATGTACCTTGCAGAGTGGCTAGAGGTGCACCCTAAATCTGACTGCCTTTGCACAACAGAGAGAAGCAGCATTTTTACAGTGCAGAATTAATGAAGCAGGCTCAAAGTGTCAAGCGTTCATCTCACTATTTCACTTACTTCACTTTACTAAATGGTAAAGTACACTGAAAGGAGGGGGGGGGGGTTGCTCCGACACTGCACGTGCATGGACCTATGTATGTGTGCACATGAACATGCCAGACACCTGCAGGGTATAAATCAGGGGTCTCTCAGGGCACAGAGCTGCCCCTCCCTGGCAGCTGGGGGTATGAGAGAGAAACAGAGAGAGGGGAGGTTCGGGGGGGGGGTACATCCTCTCTCTTCTGCTTCCTTTGCCCTCTGAGGTCTGGGGGGTTTCGTTTCACTACAACCTGCTGATATATGTTGACAATGGGAGCTTTGCGGATGCTGCACTGAGCTGTAGAGTGAACAGTGTGTGTTTGTGTGTGTTTGTGTGTGTGTGTTTTTGTAGTTCTGTGCATAAATAGACAGTAGGCCGTTGTCTTTCGTCAGTCCTCCTGTCTAGCCTTGGTTGATAAGATCTATTTTGGAGCCACACAGTTCAGGGCAGCTCCACACTTGTGTTTTTCTTTTCTGCTTTTACCATGTTTCTAATGATAGCCGGATTATCCAGCCCCCCCTCCTTCTGCTCCGTGTGTGTGTGTGTGTGTGTGTGTGTGTGTGTGTGTATGTTTTTAAACCTTGATGTTGCTGCCCTCTTTTCAAACCTGGCAAAGCTGCATCCAGCATCTGTGTTTAGATGCAGTTTGTTGATTACAGAAACAACAGCGGATATCGACAGTAATCCTGCATGGCATTAAAATTCCACCCTGTCCTCATGAACTCATGTACTTGCATGCTGCATAACCCCCCTCATTCACTTTTCAAAACACCCCCAGATCTGTGAGAAAGTGTGTATGTCTGTGTGTGTGTGTGTCCTTGGTTGGTCTTTTCCAACATGTCTGGACATGTTTCCAGAGGAATGTGTGTTATGTATTGTGACGGACACAGGTTAGGCATGTTCATGCTACAATACAAAGTCCGAGAGGCCGTCGCCCCCCCCGAGCCTGTTCACCGCTACCTCCACCACCCTCAGCTACCAGTGCTACCCTCAGCGTGGGAAAAGAAACACACTGGAATGTCTTTAAGAGACACAGCAGCTCAAATAAACAAGTGCCCTCCCCTACAGGTATGTACTGGAGTAGATAATGAGGGAAACTTGTGTGTGTGAGCTTCATTTTTTCTTTTCTTTTTTGTCTTGCACCTCGATTTTCTGTTGGAAGACAACAAAGTGTGTCTGTGTGTTTGTCAGCATCTGTGTGTTTGACTCATTCCTCATCAGTGAGCAGTGAGTACACACAGTAAGAGGCGGTAATCAGTACCAATTATCCTCAAACACGAGGAGAGTCAAGAGGAGCATTCCTCCTCAGCACGACAACCGCTCAAGTCAGGCTTGATTAATCTAAATGTCTGTCTGAAGCAGCATGGGAAATTAGTGAGACCTGAAATGCAAAGAGAGAGAATTAAACAAGTCTTAAAAGGCATAACTTGAAATGATGGTGATCTTTAATTTAGCTTCAATAAAATAATGGAACAAGTTGTTTATTGCAGTGGTATATCGCGATCATATACATGTTTATGCCACTTCGGATTAAGCAGACATAATTAATTCAGAGTGCCCTTGACGGCCAGCTTTGCAAAGCTTCAGTCCGGACTTGGCCTTGATTTTAACACTGAGAGCCCATATCTTTTCACCGAGTGCAAAACATTGCCAGCTTTCCCACTGCGGACTGTTGCGCACACCGACACACAAAACACTGCACTTCTTTCTTCCTCGGTGAGCTACAAGCAAACAGAAAGCGAGCAGAGGCTTTGGCAGGCTCTCAGTGGGTTTGGCTGTTTCAGTTGACCTGCAGTCTGACACCCTGTTAATGGTGATTTTTAGAAGAGAAAGAGAGGAGAGACTGATCACTACAGTCCAAATGAATAGGCCAGATAGTATAGACTGGAGAGAAACAATGAGGACAGACAACCAAGCCAGTGTTCATTGGGGAGTTTTGGTTCACGCTTACACAACCGTTGTTCCCATTTCCCTTCTTTCTTCAGAACATGTGAAGGTATTTTACATCAAATTAACCCTTCAATGAGGCGCAGGAGGTTTAAGGGGGTGCCCCATGTGTAGAGGCTACAGTCCTCGCTGCAGGCGGCCCCGCTTCCAATCCCGCGTTGGGCGGCCCTTTCCTGCATGTCGTTCCTCCCCTCTTTGCCTCCCCACTTCCTGTCTCTCTCAACTGTATTAGCTAACAAAGGCATGAAAATCCAAAAAATATATACAAAAAAAAGTAAGAGCCATAAAGTAGAACTTTCTGAGAAATTGTATTATACTAGGGGCTTTTACTGTTAAGTATCTGCAGGAAGAGCTACAGTAACCACAACAATCAGCTACTAAGTGCTAAACCCCTTTGGCGCAAACAACACGAGGTTATCTCAACTACAGCGGTCAATTTTTTTAAATGTGCGAAAACCACTTCTTTCCACGCTATTGGCTTCAGGTCATTAGTGATCACAGTTAAGTGATGGAAACAGGATTAACTGTGCTGTATTCAACTAACCACCAATCAGCCCCAATAGTGAACAATAGGTTGTTTTATAATACTGTTGTGACTGATCAGTGCAAATTTGTGACCTGAGTTCATGCTGAAGTATTAGTGATTTGATATTAAACTAAATATGTATTTTCGAGAAATCAATCACAACATATTACTTTTACTCCATTAAATATATTGTAATTTGTACTTTGTTACATCGGTTCAACTTGCAGATTCACATTAATAATACAAAATACAGCCAACTATTGAATTATCATGTATTAATACAGATTTAGTTAAGATGAGATAAGACTTTATGGATCCCCAGGGGGGAATTCACTGTAGCATATAAAGTCAGTCAAATTAGCTTCATCTTTATAAGCGGCAACATTCAAGAGGTGATTACACATTAATGAGTTCAATAATTATCATCCTGTGATATCTCTGCGGTCGCACTTACTGTATTCTTAGACTGAACTAAATTTAGCCGTGTTCATTCAAATGTTTTACGCTTCTTTTGTCAGATACATAATATGAAATAGTGATTTAATTGTGCCTCGTACATGCAGTCATTTTCCAAGCTGCTGCACTGCAGAGATAAAATCATTTATTTTATTATTGCAACATCCTCTGATGTCCTCTTGACTTTACTGCCACTGAGCCCCCCTGCCCTCAGTAGGTCAGTGCCATCACATTGTGATGCTTTATGGTAACGCTGCTCTATCTAACCTTTAATAGTGAGTGCATGAAAGTAGTATTAGGACTAACAGGTAACTTTTTTATCTTCAAACTTTGAAATATGCTATTAAGATTATATTAAGTAATGTTTTGGATCACTACAGAGAGGTCCTTTGTTATGGCAACAACATAGCCTACATACTCACGGTGCAATGTTGTGGGTCGTCTTCTCTTAATAGTTTTCAACAAGTTAAAGGTTGTGGTGAAAGGTCAAGACAGATTTGACCTCTTTGGGTTATATGTCCGCTACAGTATATCTCTCACTCTTACACGTGTCACTTTGGGTTGTTGTTAAACCTCCTTTTTTTTGCACTCTGATTCACAAGTCCTTCATTTCCAAAGAGTCGAGGTTCACACACACAGACAAACACACACTGGAGGGTATAAATCATGCCCTATTTTGGTGATACCATATTTGGGTGAAGTGTCTTTTTTCTCTCCAGTCACCACTTCTTTTTCCATCTAACCCTCTCTGACTAACACAAGCAGTCACAGTCTGTAAAAGGTATTGCCACAGCAGCCGTTGCTCTAACCAGCCTGGTGCCGTGGTTTAACCAGTAACAGACAACACCCAGATCTGGTCTTCCAGAAAATGATACAGTTCAACCTGGAAGCAAAGGGAAAATGCAGATGGGTGCGTGTGTTTATGAGAGAGTGATAGGGGGTTGGTGAGGTTTGTAAAGAGGGTGTAGTTCACCCTCCACCCTTTTCCCTCTGCGTCTGAGTGTGTGATGCATACAGAGGTGTTTGCGTTTGTTTTAATAGCTGGAGGGGGTCCAACAGAAAAACTGAGCCGCTCCGTGTGTAATCCTTAGCATTAGCTTGGTGTGGCACACAGGAGCATTTAACACTCCTCGTTTCCTGCTTCTATGTGGAGGCAGCAGCTGCATCCTGCACAAAGATGTAGAGGGAAATGGAAATCTTGAGAAAATCTAATGTGGGAATCAGAAATGCACTAATAACCACTTAAAACATTACTCATAATAACTAGTAACCGCAACAATCGCCCTGCAGCTTAAAACTACATCTCCAGTGATAAATCTTTTTTTTTTATTATAATATCTTAATCCTGTTTGGTAATCGTCCTGAGCAACTTTCTTTAGTATAATAATTATCGTCTATGTAATCAAAGAGAGGACGCTTGGGGAGAGTCACTAGTGTTTAGGCTAAGCCATCATTTGGTATGTACGTAATCAGAGACTAAAATAATCTGTTTATAACGTGGCTACTAATTTACCACAGAATGACGCCAGCCACACGACTCCCTGCATCGCTGTGGTCACACTGACACACAGGCACACACACCAGCGCACACACGTGCTAGAGCAGATGCCGTAGATAGAATACAGGCCACTGATGTGTCTAGGTTGTTTGTCTATGTCTCTAGTGTGTGTGTGTGTGTGTGTGTGTGTGTAGTTGGGAGCTGAGAGGTCTGGAGGGTGAGAGGTTTTTCCAGCCAGACCCAGAGGCAGCCAATGTCCCACATACATCCAGTTTCCTGAGGCGGAAAACAACAAGCTGACTCACTCACTGACCTTCTATGTACATCTAATGTGCTGCACACCGAGTCGTCCCATGTGCAACAGACCTGAGGTGTTTGAGTTAGTTCAAGCACTTTACAGTAAAGGAAGAAAAAAAGGACAGCAATGACCCAGGACATGGCACACTTGGGGCTTTTCTCAGTCTTCTGACACTGAGATGATAATACTGCTATCAGGCACCGTGGCTGTTGAATATCATGTTGAAAGAGCTGATAGCAAATCAATGGGGATTTCTAACACATCCAAGGAAAATATGACCCGGCCTTTCTATTGTTGCAAGAGACTCTGTATGTTTTATCAAATAGGAATTTCTAATACCATGTAAAATTCCCAGCATGTGCAACATCATGCCTCTACAAATCATGTGCTTCCTGGTTTTTAAAGAACAGGCTTTGGCTGACTGAATAATTTAAAAGATGCTTTGTCACAGGGCAACACTAACATGTTAACATGGATGTTACAAGTGCCCTTTTTACATACCTAGCAGGTATAAATCAACATTATTAATAAGTGTTACCCAACCACTTAATTAATTTATGACCAATATTCACTCTCCTCCTTGCACAGTTTTGGTCTCCATCATCTCTGGATCGAAATATTTGACTTTATACCTATTTAAAATACTCTCAAGCTTTCTACATCTAAAAACAATAAAATGACACAAGACCGAACTTGATGTTTTGATGGAAGCTTTTTGGAGGAAACTAAAAGGAGAAGTGACGAGAACAGTGAAGTATCTTTGGGTTTGTCATTACAAGTGGCCCCTTTGACTTTAAACAGACATTTGATCCATTTTTTTTTTTTTTTTTTACTTATGCATAGCATAGCATTAGTGCAGCTTTAATCAGATTACATAACCAAAACAAACTGATCTGATGGCTTTAAACCAAACCAAAAGGACCTTGGATGATTGGATGATTACTGTAGACTGCAGCAGGCCCAAAACATCAAACAAAATATCAAGGACGTGAAATAAGACAATAAAATTGGTAGGATCATTAAAAAGCTTATTTTCTGTAGGCCTAATAGGCATTTTAATCTAGAAACTGATTAGCAGTTATTCCCTCTAAAACATGTTATTCTGACAGCTGGCTATGCAGCACCATTCTGAGTGCTTGTGTGATTTGTTCATGATGTTGCTGTTTGTTGAATTTTCTATTGATTTTAGCTACATGCTATTTGAACCATCACTCACTTTCACTGAGTCTCACTGAGACGTTCTCCTCTTCGGGACTGGCTGCCTCAGCTAAAAAGCTATGTGTGCTATATAGTAATAATACTAATAGTATTCATATATAGACTATACATGTAGCTTTTCTCGCACACATATACATAATGCAAAGTCAGGCCTTCTGTTCGTGCAGTCAGCCTATCGCTGTTCTTGTTTTTTTTTTATTTATTTTTTTTACAACAGCCAGCTAAACAAAGATGAAATTACCTGATTTTGCATCATACTATGTTTACAATCTGACACTCAAAAATATGCAAGAATTAACATAACACACAGTTAAAAACACCCTTTGTTTACATTTCTCCTATATATTTGTGAGGACCTACATATTTTTTTCTCAATTTTGTTTTTCAACTTAAAATGTGCTTGTGAACATGGTTTGGGTTTAAATCAGAGACTATACTTCTCATTCTGGGATAAGGCACATTTATAATATTTGAAAAGAGGTTCAATACTTGTGTCTGATTATTGTAAGTGAAAGAAATAAATGATTCATACCTAAATGCTTAACTGGCTCAGGGATAATGTTTGCTCGTTCTGAACCCAGACTTTGGCAATTTGAAATCAATGTCAATGCAACTCAAATCAATAATCCCTGTGAAACTACAGTACAGTGTTTCTTTCAGCTGGATGTGTCAGGGAAAAAGAAAGGGAGGGGGCAGGGTTGGGATTACAAGAAGGAACTGATCCCGAACCCCTTTTTGACCTTTTCGGTCATCATGAAGGCAGAACTTCTGTTTTCATATAAACACGGTGTGAGGGATAAAGACAAGTGAGTCTTTGTGTAACCAACCTCTTTGTGTCTGCTGAGGAAGCTCCATCATGAGGCTCATGGGAGTGAGGTGAACCTCAGGAGTTTGTCACACGCGTCATCATGCTTGATGTTCTTCTTGGAAGCTGAATTGTTTGTGTGTTTGTGTGTTGGAAATAAACACAACCAGGTAAAGGCTCAATATAACCGCTGCACTCGTGCTCTTCACACCACTGCAACTCTATATGAGGCGTTCAAAGTCCCTTGACATATTTAGCCGACCACAAATATGCTACCGGTTGTTCCAGAGCGTTTTGGGGTTGGTTTCTGTTTTAAGCTGTGTTGCTGGGGATTTATGTGAAGGTGTCGCGTCACACGGACTGCCTGAGTCACCAAGTCTTGAATATACAGTGTGTTGATATAAACACACCCCTTTACCTCTCAGGCACTGATGTAGATGCTTTATCGTGTGGTGTGGTCATCAGAAGCATGGTCACCGTGAGCCAAAGTGAAACCCTGAACTTTCAGGTCCTGCTCTATGAGTAAGAAAGTTCACCACATTTTTTTTGCCTGGCAACTTCCTCAACAGTAATATCCTTTTTAATGGCCACAGAGGAACAACATTTCTCATGTTCCTCACACGTTCATGGGCTAAACATCATAAAGACACAGGCTTTGAACATGTAACTCACAAAGCTGAAAATGCAACACAATAACGTTTTTATTAGAAGAGGTAAATCATACCTGTTCTATTATTTTGTACCCATTCATTTTTTCTTGTTTGTGCATGTTGCATGTTGCAGTTCTGTTACTATTGTAACATCTGTGTCAAATAGATTTATACATTTTCTCAACAGTTGTGGCCTCATGTCATTTTATGATGCACCACTCAATCCTGATCTAAATAACAGTTTATTTGATGTTAAGTGTAAGAAAAAAAAGTTAATTTTAACTAAACTGTCGGAGCTTCCATGTTTTCATATGTTGTAAATGTATTTACTGCAAGTCTTGTTCTTGTCAGAAGCTCATCTATCTCTGACAACAGGGTCCAGCTTTGAAGAATAATTGTTTGCAGAGACATCAGCAGACAGTTCTGGAAGATTAGAGTTTCATGCTATAATTAAAAGCTGTTTGAATGAATGATTCAGAAGAGTTCAAAAATGCAGGGAGAAGACAGCAACCACAGCTGTGAGGCAAACTCAGAACCAGGAACTAGACAGAAGCTCGGTTTTGCAGAAACAAAAGGCAAAATGAAAACTTGACTTTTGTTCCTTTGGTGGAAGTTTGAGATATTTTTAATGCATCATGACTACATATTAAATGTGCTTTCATTAGACAAATAATTATAAAAGTTTGACCTTCTGCTCAAGTTTTTCTGTTTTGGTGCATTCAAGTTTACATTATTAGGAAAGTAATTTACTGCAGAGCACAGAGGGAGGCTCACACACAGACACATAATGGATCCTCTCAGTGGTTCACTCTGATTAATGGGCTTGTTCGCTTCATCTCGCTCCCCATGCCGAGGAATTTGCTTTGTCGTTACACATTTATACAACAACATGGTGAAGTTGTTTACAGCACAGAGCTTCACATGACAACATCATGGTGTAAAATATCCAGGTGTGTAACATGTATACAATTTCGGAAGAATTTTATATTTGGTTTGGCACACAAACACCTGAACACCAGTGAATCAGAACAGCTGTATGGCACATTCACGATTACTCATTCTCTCTGTATCTGTGTCATCTTTGGTAAGGTGTGGCGTATGGTCGGTTTCCACCTACTTCTCACATAATTTTCTTTTTCAAAATAAAACGTGAGTAAAAATATATAAAATTAAAAAGGCTTAATTTCACTGATTTCTACTGTCTTCTTCTGTACAAATAAAAGGTGTCTTATAATAAATATCTTTTTTTTTGTTCCCAATGGAATAAATGACTATGATCAATGAAAACGCCATTGCTCGAAGTTACAGACCCTCAGGTAATAATCCTCACCTGATTCAGCCTCTTTCAGCTCATTACTGCTTTTCTGACCTGCTATGTTTTGGTTTCACCCTCACCGCTTTGATGAATGTTGTTTCCAGATGCAGACAACATCTGTTCTCCATTAAAAAAGCCCCCTGCGTGGTACTTTTTGCTTACACCAAAATGATAAACAGACGTTAGTGACTAGCTGGTAAACAGCTAAACAGCCTTATACTGCTCTCAGGAGATGGTGGTGAGCCAACCCAGAGCTAAAAAGATGGACATAAAAAGGCAACTGTTTGCTAACATATTTGCTGTAACAACTTCATGCATTCAACTGATTGTATGTCAATATGATGTTTATACAGTAGTTTGTATTGCCTTATATCACCCACAAATGTATGAATTTAAGATTAATATAGAAGCTGAAAATGATCTACAGTCATGTATAAACTACAAAAATGTTAAGTCTAGATGTAGAAAGAGAGAATCAGATGAAACCTTGGCATCCTATTGTCCTCATGTCTGTGTCTGTTCATATAGTCACTCACATAGGCTGAGACCTGTCCTGAAATGAAATGGGGAGTAGGCTGGGAAACTTCTTCAGGAAGTCAGTGATGCCAGTGATGATGAAGCCACGCAAACAACCAGACCGGACATTCAAAGGGAAAAGGTTCAAGAAATTCAATCGTCCTTTGTGTCTTTGGACTTTGGGAGGAAACATGCCCACATGCAGAGAACAAGTAAACGCCACACCAATCAAAACAACAAACAAACCAACAAAGGAATAAATGAATAATGAACATAATGAGAGAGTCATGCCGAAGTTAATTAACAATTCAACTGAGTAGTTTAGGAAACAGTGAAAGCATGGAAGCCATGTCAACAACTGATGGTTAAAATGAGTTACAGCTTTTCTACTGATTATGAAGTGAACTAATATGAACACATTTTCCACACACACATGCCAGAAACTATGTCGCCCTCACCCATGTGCAAAGGCTGTCATTTGAATTCATCGAATTTTTTCCCTGACCTTCAATTGTTTTACATGAAAGCAACAGGAGCTGCTCCAAAGCCAGCACACTCCCTCCCCATGTCGATAGTCTGTGGAAATACCAGCACAACCTCATCTTGCTTCACCCCTGCCTGACTTCCTCAGTGAAGACAGCACTGAGGGTTTGAACTATGGAGGGTGTGTGTGTGTGTGTGTGTGTGTGGCACATTAGTGGGGTAACACACTGGTGACAGGCTCAGAAACCACAGACGTAATTGAATAAAGATTGCAGTTGTTCTGAAAATCCCCAGTTTGAGCCACTTGTGATGTGGGCCCCAGAAATGTGAGGAATGAGAGAGGACGTCCCTGAGCTGGCCATTTAATCCTGCACCACTGGGAGAATACTGATGAGAAGTGCTCGGACCGCATATAGGGTGGAGTGTGTGTGTATATGTGTATATATATGTGTGTGTGTGTGTGCGTTGAAAGCTTCGACAAGCGTTGAGCCTTGAACCTGAAAGACCCACACTCCTATAATATATTTATGGGAGGTGTCACGTAATAGAGCTGGGTCATATCTAAAACGCCGGGCCTGGAAATAATGTACAGCCTCCGATGACGACACGCTGCACAACTCCGGGGTTTCAACAAGCTGATACACATCTCGCCGCACTGTGAGCTACCAACACAAACACAGGATTGGTCTCGGGTGGAGTTGTTTCACCACGTATGTTGGTTTTAAATACACAGTTACATCATCAGGTACTCTGTGTCCTTAAGATATTTATCAGTTCTTGTTCATCCCAGCTTTGAAATAACATCACCTCCAGTGGGGCTTTTCACCACAGCTGTAACACAAAGTAACACAAAGGTCGCTCAAAGGTTAATAACAATGTTTCTCACTGATCCACACCTCAATTGGGCCCAAAGTTTGACGACTAATCCTTATCTACTGAGGGCTATTCTTCATTTTGATGAACTGTGTATGGAGACTGGATATGGTCCAACCACACAGCTGCTGATTTATCTTTTTTAATAACATAACATGAAAATGAATATGACACTGCAATTAGAAAGTTACTGTTGATAGATGGTCACGCTTCAGCTGTATTTTACCCTGAGAGCAGCTCAAACAGTAACGAATGGTCAACTGCTGACATCTAGGGGCTATTACTCTACATTACAGCTTCTTAAAGGGCTTTTTTTTTTTACCTTTGTAAAATGCCTTTCTACACTGCTTCCACACTTTTTGCCTCTGCCAAAAAGGTTATGTTTTACCCATGTCTTCTTTTTGGTTTATTTGTTTATTTGTCAGCAGGATTATGCAAAAAAGCAAAAAAAAAAAGAAAAGAAAGATCTATCTGAACGAAAATTGTTGGGACCATGGACAGGGAAGAACCCATTTAATTTTAGAGGTAGGCCAGATGTGGATCATTTTATATGAACTCAAAATTTTCTGGAGTCTCATCCTAACCTTTATCACAATCATAAACCTAACCCTGCTCTACAGTAGTTTCATCATTATTTTATTGCTACTTTACATCTAAGAAAAAGTTTTATATGAAGAATACTGCAACATTTTGCTGCATCATAAACAACCTTTACTATATGAGAGCTAATGAAGATTTATTCTTGTTACTAAAGTATTTTTTTGAATTAGTAAGTCAAAGCATGTAGTAGTGCAAAGGCTTGTTGGTTTGTATGGAGCCACCACCACCAGGTGTCATCATGCTCACGCCAGACACACAACAGCTGTATAAACTTGTATGGCACAATAATCGCACTGTAAGTCCATGGCCTACAACATCATGACATCAAAGACAGGAAGGGTAACAGGTGCAGCTTGTATCACACACTGTAAACCCGGTGATACAGTATCTTTAAACCACCAAACTGGCTAATTTGCGCAGTATTTCTGTCACATAAACATTTTTTTCCTTTAAGAAATCTGTACTTGAGCACAGATTACTGTATGTAGGACATAGAGGCCATGTGCAGCATGTGACTTCTTGTGTGAAACCACTGATGCAGCGGCAAATCAACCAGCCCCACCCTTCACAACTCATTTCTGTCTGTTGAATTTCACATGTTGATATAAAGGCACAAAGAGTGCTCTGGCTGAGCTGATGAACTGGGACTCACAACAACATGACACTGGGGTCACCCTGGGTCAGCTTTATATGTTGTGTCAACAGTTTGTGTGCTGTCGAACAAAACTGTAATCCAATGTGAAACAACAAACTAAGTGACAGCAGTATAAGCCTTTTTAGTTCATTATTTGTTCGTGCTGAAAGAGAGATGGGGTGCAGTTATGACTATGATTTAGGCCTTCTAGCGTACTCTAGCTTCTAGTTGTAAAATATGGACTATTCTGGCAAAGTTCAAAGTTCCTTTTTTTTTTTTTTTAATCTTGAAGGCACATGGAAAACCTACATGGAAAATAAACAATACAAGAGGATAACAAAGCACTACTGCTGCCAGAATCCCGTACTCTACGTGTGTGTGTGATGTTTTGGGTTGTAACAGGAGCTTTATCCGCTTTTACAAACAGTGTGTGGCATCTCCTCTGAAAGCCACACTCCGACACAGGATTGGCTCACCGCGCTCCCGTTCATCCAATCACGAGGCCGCTCTGGCTCCGCCCGCCACATCACTAGTATGGCGGAACACGGAGCAGGAATTCCGCCTATGTGGTGGTGACAGCCTCGTTGACGGAGGTGACACCGACGATGACCATCCTCTGTTTGATACAGATCTGTGGTCCCTGAAGGCAACTAACCAGCTGCGAGCGAGCGAGCCGCAGTGCATCCACAGACAGCTGTTTTAGCGGCTTGTGTCAGACTTGACAGACGGTGGATGAAGCCAAGTGCTCGCCCTGATGCTCTGAGTTGGACGGTGCCTTGAACTCCTTAGTGGAACAGTTTACTCTTCGTGAAGGGTTTCAGGCAGAAGATAATGGATTTGCTGGGGGTGCTGCATTTGGACGAGCTGTCCCACGGACTGGCAAGCTTGTCCATGTTCCCATACTTTGACATGGCGCACTATGTCGTGTCAATCATGGCTCTGAGGGAGCAGCCAGGTAAGAAGAGAGAGAGAGAGAGGCTCATGGTCACTGTCTGTCCAGGCACCATGGTTACGGTCACTTAGTAACCATAACAAAGTGTGACGAATGCAAAAAGCGACTGTATCTTTTTTTTTTTTGTGTGCATCAATTTGAACTGTTCAAACTTTAACCTCAGCTGTCCTGCGGCTAAAAGTGCTGCACCTGAACGCCCCACAGCCACAAAGTTGAGTTAACTGTCCTAGTCTGGTGCATCTGCATCTCCTGTGATTTATCCACATAATGTAGGCTAGCTGTGTAGCTTATTCCATGACATCCTAGACAAGAGCAAAAATATTCTCTAAATTTAAGTTCAAGTTTAATTTCTTTGACATTTGATTAAAAGAAAGACAGTTGGCCTATGTGAATATAGCTATACTATTATGATAATTAAATGAGTCAATACTGAAAATAAATGTTAGGCGGACTAGCTACTTTAGTAAGCAGGGGCATGTGATGGGAAACCCTGGTATCCTGCCATGATGGATAGCCTACCAGTAATCAATTAATCCAATTGAGTGCTTTTCCAACTCTCCTGGTTGACTCAGCTGTGTGAACCATATCCTGTCACTCAGAGTGTTTGTTGAGTCTTGTTCTCTCTGATGTTGTTTAGCCTATTAATATGAAACCGTTGGGCAGTTTTTCCCGGAGTCATAGCATGATGATGAAATCGTATTATATCATTTTTATCAACTTCCGCAAACAAAAAAAACAAATAGTAACAGGTTGTTTTAGGCAGGTTTAGTCTTGTCTGGTGGTGGCAGTAATCAGAGGCTTGGCTTCAGTAAAAGCAATACAAGTAAAAGTAATATGTAAATGCACAAGTAAATCAAATTAACCACGTTCAACACATGTAGGAATACATGAATGCAATAAATTGCAAACATTTGCCATATTGATATTTGGGAAAAAAACTTCTTACTAATATTCTGATATTGATTTGAGTCATACAGTAGCCTATCACTTGTCCCGCTGCTGTTTGCTGTATCTGTTTAAAGGGACCTTTAAATAATTGATAGATCAGAGACGACATGTCTGCTTCTATCTCGGGGGAGCATCTCCCTGGTTCAGATTACTCAACTATAAATCTAATTATCTGAATTGTATTGATGCCAGCACAGAGACCAATTGTCACCCACAGTATGACGCTTTCAGTCTTTACTTGAAGTCATTATGAAGTTAGTTTCATACAGTCAGTCAGCCATGTTTTTCGATCTTTGTTTAATTGACAAACAAAAACACACATGCAGCAGCGTACGTGACTGGAAACTTTAAAACACACACTGTAGCACTCAGCTGCAGTCTATTGTATGAGACCAAAGGCAGGCCCTGAGCCAGCTATGTTATGTCACTGAGATGGTGACTACAGAGACAGGTGGACTTTAACTGCGTGGTGAACTTTAACTTTCCACACACACACATAACACAAGCATACAAGGACACACACCCAGTCCATTGTAGTTGCGCTGCTGTAAATCTACAGTCTATTTTCGAACTTGCCTTGCAAAGCATCTGAGCTGCTGTGACCTTTAACCCTTGGCCTTCTACTCCCATCTATCAGCATGCAGCCAAAAGAAAGACACACAGAGTTAAACTATGGACAAACAATGTAAAGGAGGTCAGCAAATGCAACACAGAATCCATAGCTTCCCCCTGTGTGTGTGTGTGATTGTGTGTTTTCTGTGCATATGGAGACACAGATGTCAGACGTGGCTGAGATATTTGGTGAACTAATCACATGATGTGGGACGGGAACAGTTATGTGTGCGTCTGTGTGTTTGTGCTCATTGTAATTGCCTGATTAAGCAAGTGGTGTGTTTGGAGACGGATGACTACAGCTTTACAAGAGGTTGCCAGGAGGAACAGCAGAAAACAGGTTTAAATCTCAGGGTCGGTCGAAAGGAAGTTCAATAAAATCTGAATAAAAGTCCAGACACAAAGCGCTCATGGAGCCCGCTCCAGTTCCTCTTGCTCCCAAAAAGGAAAGGAATGCCTTTAACCATCCAGCCCTTGCTTGCTTTTCTCTTTCCTGTGTGAATCTTCCCTTCCTGCTCGACAGTGCATCCACTCTGGGTGGTACAGTAAGTGCTGGAGCTGCTCAGCACAAGTAAATCATATTTGTCCAAAAATATCACTTCAAAAGGAGAAAATTGTTGTTCCAAAGCTTCAAACAGGAAGAAAATGCACAACTGTCACCACAGTTTAATGTGTAGTATTTATAGCGCATTTCTGTAAGTGGAGTGCATCAGAAGCAGGAGGACAAGGACATGGAAGCAGTGGTTGTATGTCAGTCAGTGGTCTTCCCTTCAAGCCAAAAATAACCAGAGATAAGCCACGTTTTTCTCATCTGGCTCCTTCTGTAATGGCTGTGTCCACAGGGAGAGGAAGGGCGAAGACAGGCCTGAGTCCGAGGGGCCACACAAGTAAAATAGTGAGAAGGGAAAATAAGGCTGAGGCTCAGGAGAGGTTGAGAGTGAGATGAAGTGAGAACAAGAGAGTTGGAAAGAGCAATGGACTTATAGAATATTATAGAGTTTCAGGAGAGATATACAGACTTGGATAAAGCTATGTTGGGTGCTTATAGAAGGTTAGATGTCATCCTGCTTAAGACTTTAATGACTGAATGATTCTGGTGAGGCTGAGTGAGCACTGCTGCAGCAACAAGTCGACTGTTTTTCAGCCCTAACACTTGCAGTATCTCAGTACCTCCTTTCTTTGTGTTTGTTGCATTCAGATCTTGGTTTGTGCAAATGAATGTGAATAATCTCATGTGGAGTAAATACACTAATCTAAGATCATTTGCAAGTGGACTTTTTTATCTCGTTGACTGTGAAATGGCTCGAAAGGCAAAACTGATCTCATCTCAGACACCAACAGTTACTAGCTGGTCTTTAGTAGAGCTTTACTGAAAAACAAACAGTCCGACGTTTGTTTAAATTTCTGGTAAAAATTAATGGGGAGTGAGATGAAACAGAGAGAGAGAGAGAAAGAAAGAAAGAAAGAAAGAAAGAAAGAAAGAAAGAAAGAAAGAAAGAAAGAAAGAAAGAAAGAAAGAAAGAAAAATACAACCAATACAGGATGACATGTCACAGCTGTTCTGTACCTCCTCAGATTTGACTTGTAAATGTGTTTCCTTTGCATGTAAAACCAGCAGACAGGATCTGGTCTGGTGTGTTTGTGTGTTCGTCTGAGCCGTCCAAGAAGTCAGTGTATTTTATTCAACACAAGATGTAAGCAACTGGTCTGTTTGGCCCAGGGTATGTGCTCAACACTGGTAGGGACATAGCAACCCATCTCAAACAAAGAGTTCTTAAATGCTGTCCGCAGAATTATGTAATGTTGTATTTACCTGTATTTTAACAAATAAAGGATTAGGAGAGAGTAAACTTAAGATGCATGCATCATCATTTATTTACTGCTGGTGATGTTAGGGAGATAGCAGGTTTTCATTTTTAAATTCGAAATGAAAGTGTCTTCCTGTCACTCTCGCTCTGGGTGGTAAAAAAAACAACAAACTGCCATTATATCTACAGAGTACAAAACACATAGGCGTGGGTGAAATGCTGCCAACAGAGGAGAGGGAGTCGTCTGAATGCCAAAATATTTGTCGATGCTTGAGGTCTGGACTGACACTGATAACTGACCGTTGTCGGCACATTGATCCACTCCTGTCTGACATTCGTGCATCATGTGAGCCTCCAGATAGTACCCTCAGTTGTCTTGGAGATATGGCCTCTCTGGGAGGGCACATCTAAATGATAGTATGACTTAACTGCAAATTTGGTAGAAACACGTTTACTTAAATACGGGGATAAGATATTATCAATCACGTTTCCGAATTCCTGAAAAGGTTCCTTATTTATTTCCTACATACAAGGTGAAACTTTAACATTGAAGCTCCACTGCTGCCCCCTCCCCGCTTTAAAACATGGAGCTCGTCCCAGTCAGTGTTGATGCCGCAGCACTGACTGCAGCAGTTTGTTTTGTTCTTCCACTAAAGGCGATGACAGATCAACACTGTTTACTATGTAAGCAATGTGCTGCACTTGCTGAACTGTGTCCTACAACTGCTGTAGGTCTAAAAGTAATAACACTGAGGTTTGATATCAGGGCTCATGTAGACTCTGTCAGGAGAACAGGATGTGTATGATAGTCACGGCTGTAGCTCATCTCTATATTTCTAACCGCACTTCCCTATCTGACGTTTGGGTGCGTTTTCTTCCTGCCAGGTTTTTTTCTTTTTTCTTTTTTTTTTTTTCAAACTTCCTTCTCCTCTAACTGCTGCACAACAGGTTCATTATGTCAGATATCATGCAAACACGAAAGAAAAACAAACTGCCTGGATGTGTTACCAGTTTTCACTCGAGAGGAAAACAGTTGAAATGTATAACTCGCATGCTTCACTGTGCTCTCAGTGCTGTAGATTAAGTTATACAACCTACCTGCAGGAATGTATTGTGTTATATATAGAGCATCAGTATAGGGACAATTTGTGACTTCATTTGTGTTACAATGTGTGCCTATAATATGATTCAATATGTATGAATCTGCTCATTTTACATATAATAGTGACTCTGAGTGAGTGAGTATTGCAGGTAGAGACTACATAGGACTACAAAATTCCCACTGGGTGTTTTATGTAACAACATTACAAAGAAATGTAAATGTGTATGCATGTTTACTTACAAACTAGTGAGCCGCCTCGCCTGCTTTAACATTACACTAACGATGGCTCCGTTCCAGTGATTGGTTGTGATGCATTGCAGCAGTTGATGATGGTGATAGTTACACCTGTGTTGACAAGTCCCAATGTCGCCCCTCTAGTTTGTGGAAAATTCTTTTGTGTGAAGCGGAATTTGTTTTAAAGACATGAATGAGCTCATGGAAGAAGCATCCTGCCACATGCTGAATGTAAAACAGATACAACTCTAGGGGAAGAGCACATTCTTCACCATACAGCATTTTCAAACATTGTTAGTCACTATAGCCTGTGTACTTGGATTTTACATTCAAATAACATGACAGATCTTAATGCAGCACATTTTTTTAACCCCAGTTCCCAAAAACAAAAAAAGTTGTTAGCAGATCAAACAAAGAGAAATGTCCCCTTCAGATGCCTCACATGGTTTAACTCTGAATGCTAATGGAGGATAAATGAGTCATTGTTTAAAGCAGAAGTAAGTGATATATTTGTGTTAATATAAGTCTTAAATAGTTATATCTTCCGACAGCAATCACTTACATAGAGTGTTTGGTCTGAAACACGGGTCTTCCAGTCACTCTGCTCTGCTCTGAGCCGAGGAGAAAACATTTATCGTATCCTACAGTTTTTATCCAATGAGGAGAGAGAACGGCATGCAGGGCTGTGTGTGCAGCCAAGGGACGCCGTGAATGTGGTGACGTAGGGACGAGGACTGTTATGGGTCGTTCAGACCAAAAGCGTCAAAAGCCTCAAAAGACGCTCTTGACGCTTTTCCGCGACGCTGGTGGTCTGAACACCCTGGCGTTTTTGACGCGCGTCAAAGAAGTTGACGTTGGTTGTGGTTGGTTGAGTGGGGGACATCTACACTCTGATTGGTTGCCGCTGCTCCGCATCATCGCTCATTAGCATAAAGTTGAGGAGATTTCAACTTTCTCCTGACGCTCTCGCCGCCAAAACGCGACGCCAACGCCTTTGACGCTCTTCAACGCTCCTCGACGCTGGTTCTCATTGAAAATGAATGACTTCCGGCCACCGCGACGCTCTCGACGCTTTCGGTCTGAACGCACAGTTATGGTGCGTTCAAGGAAACTCGTAACTCGTGTTTTTCCGACCTGTGAAGTCGTACCAGTTCAATCTGGTACGAGTTCACGGGTCGGAAGTTACGAGTGGCAGTTATAGTGCACTTTCACAGGTAAAACAGGTCGAAAAAACACGAGTGGGTTGCCTGGAACGCTACAAAATCGTAAGTTGTGACTTGAAGCTGTAATTTACGGTTTCAAAAACCTGCCTGGAACGCAGCATTAGCCAAAACGACCGGATCGCTTACTTACTTACTTCTGCTTTAACAAAAGCTTTAACAAAAGTAGAAAAGTTTACAAGTATCTGAGGTAGATAGTATTATTAGAGCTGTATCATATTCAGATTCCTTTAAGGATAAAGTTATATGTGAGGCATGCAGACTCCAGGAGTCTGCAGAGGGGGCAGACAGAGCTATAAATCCTTCAGGTTTACCGATCTCTCTCCAGGAGGCTATAATCTGCCTGTAATCCTCAGATTACCAGTATGGTCCTGTGTGCGGCCACAGTCACTCTGGGCAGGTGGCTCAAGGTGAACTGAGTCCTACCTGTGTGAACCCAAGTGAAATGTGTATATCTGTATGTATATCAGCAGCATTAACCTTGGACGAGATAAAAAAAAAACAATCGGCCTTAGATGTAGTTAGCATGTAAATGGTCTCACTGGTAGAAACTAGAACAGAGTGGGCTTGTAAAACAGGGTGGAAACGCAGAGGGAGCACTGAGCATCTGATTACTATCTTCAGTGAACTGATATGGTCTGTTTGTGACTGTAAATGCTGTGCCTCTGCTACGCACTTTGAACCGTAGGCCCAGAAGCAAACAATACACCTTTGCTCAACAAACCCTTTTCTCTTCTTGTTCCTCTTTTCTGTTAATTCTAAACCAGTATACTAGGTAAACAGTGCCAGAGATTGGATGAGGTATGCATCCTCCAGGGCAATCAACTCCACTGCTCTGAATGTATTCTGCTGCAATACTTTGACTGTAGACCACCACTAATCATGCTTTTCACAGACTCACATGAGAGCGCTGAATGTTGATAGCCTGCAGGAATGCTAATGCCTTATGTATGGATTTATTTGTAATATATAGGGAACTCATGGAATCCGCATGCTCATAAATATACTGTTCTCGTGCAGGAGCTCTCGACGTGTCCAGAGTCAGCCCCTTAGCCTGCTGGTTCAGCTCCATGCTCTTCTGCTTTGGAGGAGCTGTGCTGTCTGGGATCATGCTGGCTGAGCCACCTGTAGCACCTCTGACCAACAGCACCAGCGTTCTGCTGGCCTCGGTCATCTGGTAAATATAATGGGATATGAAAACAAAATTGTATATAGAGAAAAGAGCAAGAGAGGAAGAGAAACAGAAAGTGAGAGGCCTTCTCCATCTCTGAGGGAAGGTCTGTGTCCTGTTTCTCTATGTATCCCTGAAGCAAAACACCAAATAATGAAGCTCTTTTAGAAGAGATGTGCAACTACTTAATTTTCTGTGAAGGGAGCATGAAATGTGGACGACATTGAAGGAAAACAGAGAGGTTATTGTAGAGGTCCCACTCCCATCCTTTAATAAGAAGCCTTTGGTTCCCTCTGCTGGTGGCACATATAATCACACTCTTCTCACAAGAAATACACAGTGCCCTCTGCTGGTGAGGTCAGGTACCTGTCAGAGACTGTAGGGATATTTACTGACAACATAAAGCAGTTCTTACACACTACAGGTATCTGAGATGTTGACATGTGTCTGTGCACTAATTAACTGAGCCGCATGTGTCTCCGCAGGTACCTGGTGTTTTACTGCCCCATGGATCTGGTGTACTGTTGTGCTGCGCTGCTGCCTCTCCGGTTGGTGCTGTCAGGAATGAAGGAGGTGACCAGGACGTGGAAGGTGCTCGGCGGGGTCACCCAGGCCCACAGCAAATACAAGGACAGCCTGCTGGTCATGATCGCTATAGGCTGGGCTAGAGGTCAGTGACCGGTAGTGTGAATAGGTCGCTCTCCAGGTTTTTTGTAATTTTAATTTTTATATTTTTTGCTTGGCAACAACGTATTTTGAGTAATTTTAAATCACTGTAAATAGTTGAGTGTTTTCATTAATATCTGCTGTGAGCTATATATGAATCAGTATGAACCGTGTGTGTCTTTTCCACCCACACTAGGTGCAGGAGGTGGCCTGATAAGTAATTTTGAGCAGCTCGTTCGAGGTGTGTGGAAGCCAGAGACTAATGAGCTCCTCAGAATGTCTTAGTAAGTCTTCTAAAGGACCCTGCTGATATTACATCAGTGCATTACACGTTTGTGCTTATGAAACTACATTTTTAATACCCTGTGAGTGTATTGTAATGTATTAAGCGTTACGTGAAATTGGATAAGGGGAATAGTTAGATATTTTTTGGGAAATTCACTTTTTTGCTCTTAAGATCCGAGTCAGATGAGAAGATTGGCAAGTTGTGGTTTTAAGATGCAGGGGGGCTGAAGGAGGTAGGGAGGGAGGAGGTTCTAATCTTTATGCTAAGCTAAACTAAGCTAACTGGAGGCTTGTTGTACTTTCATATTTCCCTTGAGAGATATGAGGCACTGACATCACAACACTTCGTCATACAGTATATCTTGAAATGTCAAAAAGTTCATTTATAAACAAAGATGGAGCGACTCGACAAAGCTTATATATATTATATAGTTGACACCTCCTTGTGATTACAAATCTCATCAGAAAGCATGTTCTGTTTTTTGTTGCCTCAAGGCAGCATTAAAAATGATATGAGTTATTTTCTCAAGAGGGTTTCACGTACAATCACAGTGATGATGTGTTGTGTTATTTGTGCATAGAAGATGAGACATTTTGATTGTGGATGAAAATATCATCCTCACTGTTACAGACATTTTTATCATTTTGTAAATCATATCAATGTACATTATAGCTGATAATTTCTCATTGCATGTTTGTTTAGCCCCACCAAGATCACCCTGATCGGGGCGGTGCTGTTTGCTCTGCAGCAGACCCACTACCTGCCGCTGCAGAAGCACCACCTGATGCTCATCTACACCATCTTCACCGTCGTCAACAAGGTCAGTTTAGGCTCTCAAGCTTGTCCAAATCATGGCCTACCTACCCTACTTACAGTATTAATGGTGACAGACCACATCCAATCCCCTATTAATATGGAGGCCAAATAAAACCTTCTTAGAGCACTTTTTATTTTAGATATAACCCTTGAACATTCAGGACTGAATCAGACTGAGATAGGGCACAACACACACTGTAGCATTGTTGATGTTTTTTAAAATATATTTTATTTCAAAAAAATCTAAAACATTATTTATATATTATTTTTATTGTATTTTATTTCATAATTACGTCTTCATTTTAATTAAAATGATACTGTTTTGAAAATGGTTCATTGACCCAGTTGCAATACCTCTGTGGGCTCCGGCCCATAGGCGGGGAACCACTGGTCCAGTGTATCTACCTGTGCTGCTGTGACCAAGGTGGTATTGATTTTGATACGGAACAGGAAGCTGTGTTTTGGTTCAGCTAATTTCTCACCAAAGACAAGGGCAACTATTACATACTGTACCGTCCTGTGCTTATTAATTAGATCTTAACTCAGGTAGAACAAGTGTTTTGGTGCCGTAGTTTCCTCTAAATCTGTGATGGCCTGTCTTCTAAATGACCTTTCTCCCTCTGCTTTTTTGAAGTTTTAGCTGTGGTGACTCACATTAGCTCGGTATTACCCGTAGGGCTGAGGCTTTTGCATCATTTTCATCAGCTTGCATCAGCCTCCCTTCTCTTCTCTGGGAAACTTGTGCTCTTGACTGAGACACAGATAAATCTACCATGTCTTCTTTCAACTCTCGTTCTGTTGGCTCCCTCTGACTCTGATCTGTTAAATTAACACAGAGCCATTTCATCAGATTTAGGAGTTGTGTTCAACCTGCTGTTTATTATTTTGGGTTCCTGATGATGCAGGTGTTATACACTTCCTCCCTAATGGGAAGTAAATAGGTGCTTTAATATGTAAAGTAGGTCATCATCGCATACTGTAATTGCTCAGGTTACATTAAAAAGTGACAAATTACCTATCATTATTATGTAGCCTAAGATGTTGTGCTGACTTGACCTCATCATGGGATGTTATATACTTTCACCTCTTATGGCTGATTGTCTGACAACGGAGCTCATTTAAACCTGCAATCATTTTTGAACTCTTTGTCTACAAGCAAACCCAACTTATTGTTGTATTTTGAGTTGATGTGAGTTTTAAAGAGTTAGTATATATAGTATCATGATATAAAAAAATCATTTGGTCACTGATCACATCTGATTTATGTCATCACACCTTTATTTTTTCTTTCTTTTTCAGTCAAGGATGATGCTGACGGGCTCCTCAGCCTCACCGTTTGCTACCATTGAGTCGGCCATCTACAAGACCCTCTTCACCGGCTACTCCCCTTACGCCGCCCTCACTGGCGAAGTGACGAATCCGTGTATCGATAACGGAACAACAAGCAGGACATCGTCCCCCGCCACAACCAAAGAGTCGGGTGAGAGTGGAGCCGCAGCCAGGAAACGCGCTGCAGCATCTCCAGTCAAGGGACAAAGTGAATCTCTCAAAGCCAAAGAGGAGTCAGAGAACGCAGAGACAACGAGTAGCAAAAAGAGCAACTAGTCAGCCTCTGCCCCGTAGCGCCTTTTCACCTCTAAGCTGGGTTGTGGAGTCATTTCTGATTCAGATTTGTCACGTCAGGACTTAAACTTTCTGTTCTGTTTAGCCTTTATCAAGAAACATGTTTTTGTCCTGCTGGCTGAACATGTTTTCATTCTATTATTTCCATTTATTTCATTTCTTGTACATTTTCAATTTAAATGATAATTTGAAGAGAATTTCAATAAGAGCTGACTCCAAACAACCCTGCACCTTATTCTGGGGATAATCACCCCGTCCTTAACGTACTGTAATATTTATGCTGTAGGATGTGAACATCATACTATCCTTTGGCTGATTGCATATTTGCAGTACAATATGTAGCTTAATTTTGAATATATATTTATAATAAGAACAAAGTGTTGACAATTTTATCTCTGGGTTTTGGGAACAGTGCTGTGCACCTGCTGATCTATGAATGTCTCTCTGTCTTTCTCTCTGTATATACTCTGCTTCATGTAAATGCTATATTTCCTACTTTGAAATGGTTAGAGACATTTTTTAAAAAGATTATATTCTATGACACGCAGATATTTTATTCTATTTATACTAAATAATTGCACTCTTGAATGTATAACATTACAAAATGAAAGACAACTTATTGTTGCATTTCCTTGGTGAATGCTTTGAATTACAGTTGAAAGCATGAGAATAAACAGGTTAAATGCAGTATATAATGTGTTTCTGTGGTATCTAGCCCCCAGCTCTGTCAAACAGACACGTAAAGCTTTAAACATAAGCCCGTGTACGTTATTTATGCATTTATTCTCACTGAATGAAAGTCCGTTAATACAGAATCGAAACATCATGTAGCTGTCTTAGCACATTTGTTCACAGTATCATACGTCAAAGAATAATTGATAACTACATTAGCAGCTTCCAAGCTGATATAAAGCGGCGCAGCGTCCAGAAGTAACCTCCTAGGCTGAGAGATTGCATCAGTGTAACATCAGCACCTGATTGATACCTCACCCTCTTCAAAAAGCTGCTGGAGAGAGATCCTCCAAATCCCCCCCAATTCTCATCCATGTACCCTCAGACGGAGAAGAACCCCCCCCTGTGAATACAAATTAAAAATAAGGGAAGGAGGTGGGGTCGAGGAGAAAAGATAAGGCGTTCAAAGACGATCAAAAATTATACTGGTTGAGATGATGTACCTGCTTTTAATGCACCAAATCCACAGGTTTTAGATGACACTTACAGTCTTGTATGCTCAAAGTTGTTTTTGCTGTGTAGATATCACATAGTCTAATACTGAACTGTGTGACCTGGAAAACTGAAAGATGCATTAACAAGACACTGGTTTTCCTCACACTTCCTCCTCTGACAAGAAGGCCGGTGACATGACGGCAACTCAGACCCCAAAAGTTCCCAGACAGTTCTCTTAATGAGGTCCAGACCCGTATGACCCCCACTACAATTACTCACTGAACTGAGCAGCCCCCCTACTGTCGAGCCCCAGCTCCTTTGGCCCCGGCCCCTCGCCCCCTGCGCCTCACCTGCCCTATATGGCCCATCTCCTCGGCCTCTTTTTATCCTCCCACTGCTGCCTGTTTTCCACTTGTCAGGTGCAGAAAATTAATCCTTAAATGTGTGCACACAGACTGACCTTCACACAGACACACACACACACACAGATTATACGCACAATGCATGCACACCTTTCTATATACATGACTTTGATCCCACAGTGGCATCTGTGTAGAGGTCGTGGATATAGCAAGGATTTAGCAAACTGTCTCAGAGATATCCGATTTTGCTCTTGTCAAAGCCACGACACACACACACTCACACTCACACACACACACACACACAAAGGCAAAGACACACACGTACGACTCATGCACATAGACTGAATGCAAAGATTCCGGATGCGCACACATCCTATACACATGACTTTGAACCCAGAGTGAGGACTAGAGGTCAGGAGCACAAAGATGATGTATACTACCAATGAACCAACTCACAATAAGCACAAAGAGGCATCTTAATGGAAAGCAATCAGGGTGTGACACTAATATTGTGAATGACCTGTGGCAAATGCACTGTACTTCCTCTTAACTCATGTTTGAATAAGGTTTTCTATGGTTCTATCACATATTTCCCTTTTTAAATATGTGGCGCTTAGCTACATGGCTTGAATCTTCACTCAAGTCTCTCTCTCACTGGTTTTCAAACTCCACCAATGAAGCTGTAAACACTGCTGGTAGCATCTTTACCCTCCACTGCTGCCTGGAGTATAGCACCCCTGCTGATAGGAGGTGCAGGGCAGGTGATTACCACTTGGTGGCGTGAGGCGGCGTCATCTATGATGGCTTGATGCCTGGGAACTGACAGGCTGGCCAGCAGCTGCAGGCAAGAAGGGATGGGGACAGGAGGGGACCCTCTATGCGGAGCCAATGGTAGCTGCCTGCATGTGTCTGAGTGTGTATGGTCCGGATTAGCTGCGCTTGTGAGGACTGACTGCACACACTTCACCAGTCTTGTGAGGACATTTTAGGTTGCGGGGACATTTTGCCCGTTTTTGACTTTGAAATGACTGAAAATATTCTCATCTGATAATATAAGACATTTAACACTTCAAAACCTGGGTCTGTTTTTTTTTTTTTTTTTTTTTTTTAAGTTTGAGATGGGGTTAGTTTTAAGAACAAAGGTAATATCCCCAAGAGAAAATGTCACATACAGTATGACATCGTAAAACCAGCCAGCTTGTGTGTGGATATGTGTGTTTTAGTTTGTCCGTGTTGGTGCATGTGCATGTGACACAGAGTGGCAACAAAGGCTGAGTCCATCAAAAAGGCACAAAGAGCTCCGAGGCACACACACACACACACACACACACACACACACACACACACACACACACACACACACACACACACACACACACACACACACACACACACACACACACACACACACACACACACACACACCTACAAATACACATGCTCCCACACACACTCACTCACTCACCAAATCCCTCCAACCACCACAGAGACCAGGGCACTTTGTCTTCTTCTCTTTCTCCACAGGAAGAAACGTGACCTATTCACATGCACATCCACACCTCTGCTTTTATTACTTATGAATCTCGTTCAGATTTGGACCAAATTGCAGTTTCTAATTTCAGTGATCAAAGGAAGAAAAAAAAAAAATAATTCCAGTCAGTCTCAGCCATTTCTTTGACGTTTTGTCCAACCATCACTCCACAGAAAATGTCGGTGAATGCGTTAAAGTATAGCCACAGTTATCTGGCTTGTGGCGGTGCACCTGCTCCAACTCTGTGGTGTCTTAACGTGATGTCACACGCTGGACGTTGCTTGCCCTCTCACCACTACTGACATAATCTCTAGTGGGACCATGCGCCCCAATTCTCCTCTGAGCTAATGTCTGCCATGGATGCAATAAAAACATAAAAAATATAAGTAAAAAAAAAAAAAAAGCTTTCATAGGTGCTTAGCAGCAAGACGTTCATTATTTTTCCACTGAAAACTTCTTCCTTTTGGGATGTTTTTGAAACGATCAAAGTGAGTGTTTTTTAATCCAAAGTTTTGTCGAATGACTCTGCGGGTGATGCAATCAAACTCATTATCTCTTCAAGTGAGATGAAAGTGAGGAGAGAGCTGCTTGGGACCACACAGGAAAAGACTCAGTGAGAAAAGTTACGCAGAAGGAAGGAGAAAGGCAGATAGAAGGCAAGGAAGAAAAAAAAGAAAAAGAAACACTAACCAGAGGAGACTATGAAAAATACGAGAAGCACATGAATGAGGAGTCACGTCAGGGCATCATGACAACGTTGGGGTGCCTATGAATAACATCTCTCATTGTCTCTCTCTCCCTCTCTCTCTTTCCCATGCACACTCAGACACACATGCACTAACACAGCAGTCTCTTCAGAGAGCTCTAACCGAACGCCAAACTGCCAACGTCTACCACCATTCAAGATCTGACTTGTAAAGAACAGCTGCGAGGAGAATGCCAAAAAATGAAGCCGCTGTAATCTGACTATAGCAAACTGGTTGTGTGCGTGCGCGGCGGGTGTGCGTGTGTTTGTGTGTGAAAGAGTCAAGGAGTGAAACACAGAATGAAAGAGGTTTCTCCAGATAAAGCCTGTTCGGTTATTAAGTTGAATTTCTACTTGGAAACTTACCAAACGTGAAATTAAATAGTTGGTATAGTTCACTATGGTTCAACATCTCTGTTGTGCAAACACCTTGTCTGTCGCCAAATGTCCAAAATGAAACAGCAGTATTGAAGGTTTAACCAATGACATACTATTCTAGCATGCAGTTTGCTAGCCTTGTTAGCCACTTGAGATTGTTTTCATTGAAGGATCCAGTTTTTTCCTTCTGAAAAGAGCTTGTGGATCTTTGTGCTTCATTAACTTGATACATACACGACACTGTGGAGAGTAGCTGTGCCAAGTATAGGCTACCAAGATTTCAAGAGATATGGATGGATATTGCCCATGTGTAAGACTCAAAGCGATGCTACATTAGCTTTTGTTTGGCCCAAATATCTCCTGGATAAGGATAATGGAGTTTAAAATAAAGCTGTAATGATGTAGCCTATCCATGTAGCAGCTACACATCTACATCTGCTCATGTCCTAAACCAGTTTCCTGCAAACATCCCATTCATTTAGACAACTTGATGATGTATGGAGATATGCCTTGACGTTCATTGGTTGGATGTTCGGTTGGTGCCTCTCGCTCTCCTACTGGTTCCTGTTCCACCTTGGAGATGAGGTGGGCTCTGGGTGTACACTGTTCTTTTGTTCTCCGCATTTCTGTTCACAGAAGCATGGCCAGTAGTTGGTACATGGTGTGCTTCTGTCACTCCCCCTCCTCTTCCTTTCCTCCTCCTCTTCTTTTCTTCTTTCACTGAGGAAGCAGATGGCGTTTAGTGTTGGTCCTTTTCCTTTTCATAAAGAACCCTACCAGATATTCTTAGCCGTGGCTCTGTGTAGGGTAAATGTGACCTTGCTAAGGGATTGGAATTGGAAAAGAGTTAGCACACCACAATGACTACACCCTACAGTGGGTTATTTACTACAGAATAAGTGTCTCTCAATGGATGTGCTATGAGGGAAAGGGTGATGTTGTGTGGTCCTGTTGCTGGGGATGTGTTCATATTTCCCATTGTTCCTGTCTCCATTTTCCCCCCTCTGGTTCCTCCTTTCACTCCATCAGTCTGCTTTATTTTCTTCTGCTAATCTGCTGTATCTCTTCCTCCCTCCCTCTCCTCTCCTTCCCTTGTTCCCTCTGTGTCCCTCTCTCACATCCTAGGGGACCCTCATTTCACCACCGTCGCCCCTCCCCTCCTCTCTGCTTGGCCCCTCCTGTATGCAAAGCAGGTGTCAGCCAGGACAAGGAGGACAGCGACTACCTCACAAAGGAGGCGACAGGGTCTTGGGGGCAAAACACACACACACTCACACATGCACAGTCACACACACACACACACACGCGCACACACACACACACACACATGCACACTTGACACATGCGGTCTCTCTCTCTCTCTGTCCTCTGCTGTGTGCTCTCTTTATCTACATGCACTTGCACTTCACACATATGTGCTCCCTTTCTTTCACTCACATACAACCACGCTCACACACAGCTCCCGTGGGCTGGGCTGGGGCTGGGGACAGGGAGAGCTGGAACTGTCTGTCTGTCTGTCATTAGTATTCCAGCAGGAGGCTCCTGGCCCGGCCAGACATCTGAGCAGAGCAGCCGCAGCAGATAAAGAAGAAGCCATTAATCCACGGAAGATTACCAGCACTGATACTTTATCCCACCGTAATACAGCAATGCAACCAGACTCATTCCATTTACAATGCCGTCAGAGGAAGAAAGAGGGAAAGAGCAGGTAGAGAGAGGTAGTCGAGCTCACCTTGTGGATGGAAAGATGGCAAGACACACAGAAAGGCAGCTTCCCCTTCTCAACTCGTGATTTGAATTTCTTCTTTGATCGAGCAGCGATTGGTCAAATCTGTTGCGAGTGTGTGTGTGTGTGTGTGTGTGTGTGTGTGTGTGTGTGTGTGTGTGTGTGTGTGTGTGGTCTTGCATCTGATTTGTAGATGTTTTGAATTCAGAATGGGTCACCCCCCCCAATTGCCGTGCCACAGATGGCCACTGTTTTAGAAATCAAAGTTGGTCCAAAGAACAGCTGGCTGTCTTTCCTACACCATGCTGTGCCTGTTTAAATCTAATATCCTTAATAAGTTTGTTTGTATGGGTCTGTGCATGCGTGTGTCCCTGATGAACTTCCAAAAAAAAAAGAAGAAAAAAAAAAGAAAGAAAGAAAGAAATAGGAAAGACAAGAAAAGCTCCGGCCATCAACCAACCATGACACACTGCAAGAACCTTACACCAAAATGGGCACCAGTCTTATAAGGTGAGAGATCATATCCAGAGCTGCAGCCATCAGTCATATGATAAGGCTATCGGCACAGCCTGGAGAACATGATACAGTGGAGGAAGGCTGTTTGAAGATACAGTGAAACAAAGGCAAGGGGGACAATAGCACAGCAGATGAAGGAGATTAGATTGGAGTTAGATTTATACACACTAACTGATAAAGCCCAGTCATGGTTGGGATTTTTGGATGATGAAACAAAACCAGGAGGAGGAAGAGAAGGAACCGTTGACTCAACAAGCAGCGATGACAGACGAGCTGAGGAGAGGAGGAGCCAGATAAAGGAGACAAAGGGATCCTGGGAGGAAGAAATGAAACATTCAGTAGAGACAGAAAGAAAGATGAAGGTGCTGGAGAGAGAGAGAGAGAGAGAGACAGACAGCGAGAGCAGAGTCTCCACCGCTGGTACAGTGCTGAGCTCATGTGTCCTGTAAAAATCCAATCCTTCAGACTTGGCAGATAGTGTTACCATGAGAACAGCAGTGGGGTTATTGTGAGGAGAGAGAGAGAGCGAGGAAGCAAAAGAGAGAAGGGGAGAAGCCAGACTTGCTCCAGCAACCATCTGTTACTCCAGCTGACCCTGGCACTGAGACTAACCTGCCTCTGGTAAGGAATGTACACGTCCAACCATGAGAAGGGCCGCAGAAGAAGCTGAACAACAAGTTAAGGCACTGATCTTGCACATGATGGCATTTTCATTGTTGTTGGTTGAGTCGCACCCTGATCTCCACACTGTGATAGTTCTGCCACCACAGAACCTGTTTTCACAACCTGTTTTGAGAAACTGGTACAGTCACGCCACAGAACTTCAGCTGGCTTCACCTTTTACTCTTCCAGCCTCAACTAAGGGTAGGGTTATGGTTTTCCTAGACCTATAACCATAACTCTAACCTCCAACCCCCAACCCTAAACCTTTACTCTTGGACGTTTCTGATGACGACAGAGATTTGTGAAGGTCACAACAGCTTGAAGACCTGTTTTTCCATCTAGAAAAAGCATTTTCACTGACCTTCTTCTCTCCACTGACCTTCCAGACCTTCTGCTCAACATGACCTTGTACTGTATGACTGCAAAGAAAATAACATACTCAGCTACTTTCCTATCACAGTATCACAAATTAGATGAAAAAATACAAGCCACGGCTACTGTGGGCAGTTGAAATCCAATGCTCATTTATAAGTCAGAGCCTACTTGATTAAGTCTAGCTTCAGTTCAGCTTGACCTAGGCCCGTGGTTTAGCTTCCATCCACCTGTTTTTCTACACATTTTCAATATGTGCACAAAACACACCTGCATGGAAACATGAGAAACACGGAAACTCACTTCCCTGGAGATGGGAAATTAAGAGACAGTGGTAAGTCGACAGCCCCCGCTCAGACCAACAGTGATGAAGCTCCCTGACACCAAACACCCAGGGCCTTCATCTACCAATCACAGCCTAAGTGGACACGCTAGTAACCTGAGATCTTCAGGTAAATCCTAACCTGGTCAGGGGGAGAAAACAAATGTCTACTCTATTATCCTGGGCGATCAACAAAATGCTGAACAGGATGAAGCGGTGGTTACAAAGACCAATGTTGTGAAGTAGATATACAGCTACTCCTTCACATGTCCATAAAGAAACAGAGGTCAGCCATTTATATTAAGCCTCACAGCCCTCAATAAATATCTGATGTGCTTTGAATTAAAAATCACCACTTGGACAAATGTCAGGTGCTGTAACCTTTAAAATTCACCTCCAGAATGACACACATTGATAGTCTTAAAGCAGTGTGGAAAAAATTGCTCTCTCTCCTTTTCACTGCATAGACAATGAGTGGAAAGGCTAGAGCAAAGAAACTCTTATTGATGTGCAGGACTCCAACCTGATCCCAGCTCTCTAAAGCAGTATTTATAGTTGTTATTTCTCAGTTTCGCCCACTTGTTTTCAGTCATTAATCTTGGGTACCTTGGGAACAGTTTTGTGCTCATATGTCTGGAGGAACTCTCCCTGGCATCAATATAGAGGCAGATATGCAAACAAAACCTGGATTAAACCCAGTCAAACTGAGTACCTATGATCAAATATCAGGAAGGAAATGACATGCAATAAAGCATCTTATCAGGGAGAGTGACTTTGCAGAGGCATTTGCATATTGTAAGTGATTTTTATCTTATTTCAAAGGCAACTTTAGTCATCATAAAATGACTTCTGCTCTTTCTATATTCTTAAGAAACATATTGGTTTCTTATTATACACCATATTAAGGTATTTGTATGTATTTCTACAGCAACTGAAAGTTATGACTAAATGAGCAATAGTCAAAGTCATGTGGATCATGTGTGTGGGTGTGGTTCAATTCATGTAACGGTGTACTGCTTATCTGTGAAGATTCTCAGTCACCCGAGTCATAATTGTCCAAGAAAAAAGTTCAATCAACAGCAACAGTACATGGTCACAGTTTCACAAGGTTGATAACAACCTTCATGTTTTTTTCTTTAGAAAGAAATTGGTTTGGTTTAGTTAAATGAGTAGAAATTTTCACTCAAACCCATCATTTCTTCATTACTTACCCATGTCACACTGACACTGGCAGACAATATGAACTATTGTATGCTCTTCTACAAAGGACAAAAGATGGCCACAATCTGTCTTTATTATTCCAGCAATAGTTTACTTTTAATAATGCCATCTCCTTCTGAGTGATCTAGTTTTTGTGGTCTCCAAGGAAGAAGTTCAATTCCCCATCCATTCGTGACCTCCACAATTAACTCAGCGACCAATCATATCAGAGAGAGATGGAAGTGGATGTGAGCCACTCAGAACTCTGGAGACTCCCGGTCCTCAATACCTCATCATCACTGTCATTATCAGACATAGACCACCAGACTTGGTGTTACTGGGGAGAACTGATGGTGTAAGTATCAGAGGGTAGCAGGAAAATGGTGGAAAAAATGCATGTCTTAGAGTCCATAAAATCTCTGTACTTTGTGAGTTGATGAAAAATGTATTTTTCCGAACACTCACTCCACTTAAACATCAATGTATCACTTTTGTCATCAGTAATGATTTTAAACCTACACAGAAATACTGTGTTTGAGCTTAATGGAGACATGTCACTGGGAGGTCATCAGTTCGCAATGCATCGGTCTGACTAGTCTAGTGAGGACTGTGAGAGGAGTAATCTGGTGCACAAATTCCTTGTCTGTTCTGGGTGACTTGTAATATATCTGGTGATCCCTTAACTTTTCGATATTTTATTTCATCCAACACTTTGGTTTGTGACTTAAATCATTAAAACCCTCCTAGCAGCTTCAGCTTCACTTTGTGTCATCGCTCGTTAGGAAATAGAGCCTTAACATGCTACACAAAGGTGATTAACAAGGTAAAACCTGCTGAACATCAACGTGCTAGCTCTATCATTGTGAGCATGTTAGCATGCCAGTATTAGCATTTAGCCCACAGCACTACTGTGCCTAAGTATAGCCTCACAGAGCTGCTAGCTTGGCTGTAGACTCCCAGTCTTGTTATTCTTGGCAAAAACAAAAATGGGCCACAGAGGTATTTGCAGGATTCGGATGTGTTCGTGGTTTATGATTTAGGATAAATCCAGCAGTCAGACACCAAGAGTAAGACAGTCACTGTCTGGCATATTCAGGATAGGTGACATAAAAGTATTTACGATCACAATCACTGAATGGAGGTTATATTTTAAATTTAACTAGTCTTTTTTTTTTGGATCTAAGTTATTTTCACAAAACATTTTAAAATAAGTCATGGTAGGCTATATACATTCTACCTAGCCACCTTTTTTTTTTTTTTTTTTTTTTACCAAATTTGTGCTGTAGTTGAAGGACACTCCTGATTGTTTGGTTCTTCACCTCCTGCCTTTGATTCACTTCCTGCATTCTCACGGGACCAGGTCGACAGAGCTACGCTGTGACCAAATGTTTTATCTCCTCCCATCCTCATTTAACATCATCTGCCAGTGGCTGCTTATTTAGTGGGCTGTGTAGTCAATTGTGGCACATCTCCACCTCCCACAGAAGGTCATCGATTTCTTCTTGGGAGACACTTTTGCGGGTGGGGTGGGCGGGGGTTGAGTTGAGGGGGGTGGGGAGGTGCTTTGGACTTTTATCTTTCATCAGGAAATTGCTGGAGCTCAGCAGCAAGGTGCACTGTTTTCTTTTTAAAGATGTGTCTCCAAATAACATTGCTGTCTTGAGTGAGTCGTCTATAGGCTACGTGAGAATTCCCTCTATAGCTGTAAAGAACAACTTCTTCAGCTAAAGCGGATGTGGTTTCAGTGGGTACTGACGGGATGTGGTTCTAGTGGTTTTGTTTCAGGGTTGTTTTGCAGGTCATTTTCTCTCTGTATGAACAGGAGCACACAGATCTATCTAGGTTCCCCAAAGAAAAATGCAATTGACATTTTGTCCTCGGATAATTTGTTTCCTTATTAATTCATCTTATCAGCAAAGATCAGTTACAGTTTTTCAAGAGGATGTGGTGTTAATTAAGCATTTGAGCCTTATGGCGTTGCACTATCTCTCTCATTCCTCATGTGATTCTGGTCAGTGATTCTGGTCTTCTTATGTTCATCTCCACTTTTGCACAAAAAAGAGTGGAGAGTGGAGCTTTAAAACTGCATCAGCATTAAAACTACGGCGTATCAAGGAAAATGTCTGCGAGAGCAACGTTCTCACAGATGCACACTTTAATAACACCATCTGCGGTCAGCACATCTTTTGAATCTCGACCTGATCTTCTCTCCCCACCCCATAATCCAATCTTTGTCCCACAATGCACTTCCTGCATCCTCACCTCATCCTGTTTCCTCTAAGCCGAGAACATCTCATCCTTGCTTTGAAATCAGGAAATGAAAGAAAGTCTCAGCATTTGGCAGCGTGAGGAACCATTCTTCCATAAACACTGTATGATAAAGGTTACAGAGTCACAGTAAGAGATAGAGCACCACTGTTTTCAAGAAAGGGCTTATTCCCATTGGTGGATGGCTTTTTCCCATTGAGTAAAGCTCCCGGTGAATGATATGGCCTGTCTGTGTTGACAGGCTGGAGATAAGGAAGTGCCCTCAGGTATTAGTTGTCATTCCTTTTCACCGGGAAAAAGCAGCTGAGAGTAGCTACCTTATTTTTTTCTCCTTCCTCCTCAGTCTTGCACCTTTCCTCCTCTTTTGGATGAATAGAGAAAATTCACAACAACAAAGCCTTCCACTCTCATTAAGTCAGCCGCAAAGCCAAGCACCACCAAGGAGCACAATATCTGAGGCAGATGAGTAATCCCCCCGCTCAATCTAGAAGCTGGCACAGAATTTCAAATGTCCATAATAACTGCCGGAGAAGGAAGTGAAGGACACACACAAATGTGCGCCCTAACCCATCCCATACACACACACACAACACAACACACACACACACACACACACACACACACACACACACACACACACACACACACACACACACACACACACACACACACACACACACACACACACACACACACACACACACACACACACACACACACACACACACACACAAACACACACAAACACACACATACACGTACTGTACGGTGATGAGAATAAATCTGTTATTGACCATTAGCCCACTGCAGCAGAGCAGAACTAAAATGTCCTTCATCTCAGAGTGTCACACTGTGAGTGTGAGTATCTGAATATTTGTGTGCACCAAATCCTCAAAACCAATATCTTCAAAGAGGCAGACACTGAGCCCAAGTCAGATTTTTCACTATTTAGTGACCTTAGCATTTAGCATGACATTTAAACATATGATCAGGTAACCTCATCTGAATTAACAAATAACCTGATGAGGAAACAAATTACATAATACACCCGTTTAAAAAATATATATATATTTATAAATACATCGCACTGTAATAATTAGTTGCAGCCTAGAGAGATAAATAGACTTTTATGGCTTTCATTTTAATATTGTATTTCCCTATTTTGCATATTCAGCAGCAGAACGAGAAGGTAGCTCTAGCTGGTGAGGAGGCAAAGCTATTGGTAAAGTCATTTAGCTCCTGCCCACTTTGGAAATATGGAGCTGAAATGCAGTGATGAGTCAGCTCTTTTTTTTTTCTAGGAGGATGAATCATTCATCATGGCCGCCAGCAGGGTCCAGGACCGGGATGGAGGGATGGAGGGGTGGAGGGGGATGAGGGGAGGTCGATCAGGACCTGATGGCAAGTTCCTCTGCTGACTCCACAGACAGCAAATGAGGCTGTAGGAGCGGCAGCTGCTGTTGCCATGATGCTGCTCTGGATGGTGCAAGGATAAAAAGATGTGGACGGAAGCAGCACAAACTCTGAATGGGATGAATGACAAATTGAGGACAGTGTCTGAGTATGTTTGCATGCTATTGGTAAACATCTGTCATGATTTTGTTTTGGTTAAACATAGAGTGATATTTTAGACTGCATCCAAACTGCTGCTGTCCTTTCTTGTGGCACCAGTTCGGGGAAAACCTTTTCCTGGTTATAGATTGGTGCCTCCTCAAAAAAAATTGAGGTTTGTAATTATTTTGGTTTTGAGGAAATTTTTTTGATATTGGACAGTTCTTCAAAATTGTGACTAACAAAGTGATTTTTTTCTATAATATCTGTGTGTTGCAACTACAGTTTGGTTTAAGGTTAGAGGAAGTTCGTGTGGTTAATTTAGTTACAATGCAACCTCCAGCCTCATGAGAGCTGGGCATGTTTCATGCCATTCTCCACTCAGACCTTTACTGCATCACAACTGCTTATCAGATGGTTAGATGCTCAAAAACTCATTTTCCATAGACTTTTCCATTCTTGTTATATTTTTGGCACAACTAATACTGTCATTTTCTGTGTCAGGCGCAACACAATAATATCTTCGAGGAAGGACTCTTTGAAATGCACACTTGTATCCTCATATTGAAATGATATGAATCTCTCATCCCTCTACTGTATATGGAGGCCAGCTTTTAAGGCCAGCCTTTGAGTGCAGTTCTTCAGAACCAGCTATAAACAATGATGCATACTGATGTGGAAACCACATCATACAAATGAATTGTTTTCTAGAGCAGCCTTGACTTTCCATCTTGCAGAGGACAAACTACCTCCTGCATTTGTACTGAACGTTAAAACTGTAAAATAAGTGATTATGAACATAGTTCCATGGAGAAACCATGACATCAACTCCATCTTCCAAGATGAGTTTTGGCCTCATCACCCAACATTAGTCTCCAGGCTCACTAATACCTAAATGCAGGTGGAAAACCCTCTCAGAAGAATGGACTAATGCTCATAGTTGTGGAATGAGATGTTCAACAATCACATGTGGGTGGATATCTGGATGTCATAGTTAGCACTATGTATGATCAGTCTGTAAGTCTGTTGTAACATCTGCCTTCAGTGTACAGCACATTCCTGACGTCTTGGCGTAAAAGCACATCATCCTCTGAGGACCTTGCCTTCTGCAATTTGCCTCAGCTATTTCTTTTCTCCTGAGAGAGACAGAGACAGAGACAGAGAGAGGGAGAGAGAGAGGGAGAGGGAGAGAGAGAGAGAGAGAGAGAGAGAGAGAGAGAGAGAGAGAGAGAGAGAGAGAGAGAGAGAGAGAGAGAGAGAGAGAGAGAGCTTAGTTACATCCTGGTAGGACAACCTCACCCAGAGGGCTGGGGAGAAGACGAAAGGAGGAGGGGAGGGGGATGGGGGGTGGGGGGAGCAGACAAAAAAGAGGAGAGGAAAGCAGAAGAAAGGAGAGATGGGAACACAGCATATTAGGGAATATGAGGAGAGCAAAAGAGAGCAGAGTCAAGCTTAGGAGAGGCATCAAGTGACCTCCTCCCTCTCCATTGTTAAAGAACAGAAGAGTGAGGCTGGCTAGAGGCCACCAAAGGGGTAGAATACATTAGAAACCAGCCAGAGAGAGAGAGAGAGAGGAGAAAAGAGTGAGACGGAGGTGGAGAGAGCTCATGCTTTTCATGTTGAAGTAACGGCAAACATCAGTGCAGGCTGAACTAATAATGCTTTTTACTCAAGCATTCAGACTGAGCTCTATGACTGTTGCGCAGGTCAAGGTCATCGTAAACTGTGGCAGGTCCGTGGTTTTGAAAATGACACACGTGATGTCTTCAAAGGTTTGCAGATGGAGGAAATGTTGAGGAGAAGAGTCTGGACGTGGATGGATGAGAACAGGAAGAGGAAGTACATCATGACACAAAGGAAATGTCTGGAGAGGACAGGGAAACAGGTGGCGGTGCAACGTAAGGGACGGATCAAACTCTGGGGGGATGACGCATCTAGGAAGTACTGCCACCATCAGGGACTGCAGTTGTTGTCCTCGAAATCGACCAATTGATCCTTGATCATCAATGGTCAAACCCAGAATAGTGTGTTTATATCCTAACAAAACCCCAGACAAGCTGAAGCTGCAGATGATGACCAGACTTTTCAAACCTTGACAAAAACAAAGCTACACTTACCTCAGTATCCTAATGAACTACATGCTTATTGGAATACATCTAATGTCAATCATCAATGTCTACAAAAGGAGACATTGTGACCTGACAAGTCAGAAGGTTTGGATGATGGGGTGGTGGATGGGGGCGTATCGCATCAAATTTTCATGTAGGAAGCTCACTTTGTGTCCCATTAACAAAATTGCAATCAAACATTATGGTAACCTCACTAACCTTAATCAAGCTTTCCACAAATGAATGTGTTTTAGTGGTGTAACCTCCAACTATAACCTGCACCGTTAATTAATTGCCAACAACAACAACCTGTGTATGATCTCACACATACTGTAGGTGCCAGGCCGCATATTGCAGAACAAGACTTTTAACAACACCGGCGTTGAACATAATCCTGGATTTTGCACTTGTCCAATATCAACATCATTGTCTGCTGATGGGGTTGCTGCAGCACAACTGAAATCTCCAGAGATTAAAAGAAAAATCCTCGTACAGTACATAGCATCCAGGAAAGCCCAGCATTTCCCCTTTACCAATTGTACTTGTGCTTAAAAAAAAATGAATGATTGAAAACATCCTTGAATCCTCCACTGCAATCTGCTTCTAATCTGCTTCCTCCTCTTCCAAGGACAAGCACCAACACGGTGTCAGTGCTGATGAGTGGGTGAATGCCTGTCAGCTGCCCTCCACGAAGGAGCTGCATGATGCCAGGGTGACAAAAAAAAAAAAAAAAAAAAAAAAAAAAAGGCAGGCAGGATTGCCACCGAGCTCGCACACCCAGGCAACCATCTGCTCCCAAACCCTTCCTGTGGGAGACAGTGCCTCCCTTTTGCAGCCCCCTATGGAACTGTCTGCAAACCTACCACAGTTACCATTAACATGCTACTTACTGAAGCCTGTTCACATGGTCTCGCTGTGACTGTGAAAAGCCTCGGCAGTATGTTCATGATTTGCAATGTTTTTTCTGACCACACTCCAGTTCATCCTCAACAGCTGTGACATGGTGACACTGGCTGTACTGCAACATTGATGTTTGTGGAGCGGCAGCCTGTGTAATTGATCATGAGGTCATGAGTCAAAGTCACCACAACCTACGCCCTCTCCACCAGAAAGAAAGTCTCTCATCTATATAAATGACTTGTTCCACATACACATTATCTGTTAACTTAGCTGATAAAGTGGATTTTATTTAAATCTAACAGTTCTTCCCTATGAAAATCAAACAACAGCTTATAATCACAACTAAATAAACTCTTTCTGACCAGACTGTCGCACAACTTCTCCCTCTAATCAGTAAGTAATTCTCTCCAGGAAACTGCCTCAGGATCCCTAAAACAAAGTCTTTGTTTTATTACTAATCAGAAAGGTTTAATTGCTGTTTGGGAGCATTTCCACCCTGATACAAATAAGATCTTTGAGTATCTATTTTGTCAGGCTAAAACTTGTCAAATTAAAACATGCTAGATTTATTGAGTCTGTAATTACAGGAACAGCTTTTGACTTTGCCTCGGCCAACTCCTTTGAATAAATTTGTCTTGTTTCTATTGATTACTGTAACTGCGAACTGAACTGAACTTTTCCTGTAAAAACCTTATTTCTCAGCTCTGTTGTGTTTTTGAGACTGTCCTCCTTATGTTTTCTGTTATTCTTTTGGACTCTCAGTGACCAGTGTGAAAATAATTCCCTAAGTGCCAAACATTTAGGAAAACAAACAACTTTCACAAAGTCTCAAATGACTGTTCTTCTTTGCCAATCTTCTTCTGTATCTTGCCCACACCAAAATGAAACTCCCAGTATTTTCTTTTTAATGCACCATGGGAACCCCTGCCACTGCTCTGCTATGTGTTGTCCCTCTGCAGCTTCTAATGTCTCATCCCTTATGATGAATTAATGCTGGATGATGATGATGGATATCACTGTGCCAAGGTAACCGCCATTATGGAGCAGTGATTGAGGAGTGGTGAACCGAAGCTGTAGTTTATACTGTCTCCCTGGTGTAAAATGCTAGTGTGGAGCCCGTGTGATGACAAGGGTCATTAGCCAGAGGAAGGTCAGTGGAGTTAAGCTTATGCACTTAAACTTGATGAAGATCGATACCCAACAAAAAGAGGTGACTCGTCCAAGCTCCACCGCGATAAAAGACACAAAGGTAGCACTTTACATAATCCCGTCCAGTGTAGCATTGATGAGCAAAAACACTTCTGACTGAGAGCTAATGAGGAGATCAACAGGAAAAGTTTGAGTATGAGTGGAAAATGCTCATTTTCACAGTATAGAAATTTGCCTGTTAGCTCAGAATTAGCCATTAGCTCCAGTGGTCTGATTGGCGAAGGTGGTGAATCTGTGGATATAAATGCCACCAGGGGCGGAGTGGGGCACCAAAATCTACCGGGAAAATTCTGACCGCACCGGCCCACCATCGGCCCACCATCGGCCCACCATAATTGGGGGTCTGGGGGTCCTACCCCAGAATTTTTTTTGTAAAGGCTACACCATTCCCCATATTCTGGTGCATTTTAACCAATACATCCATGATTTTAACACATTGTTACTTTTATCTAGCTAAAAAAAAGAAGAAAGAAATTACAGAAATACAGAATGTGAAAGAGCTGCAATTAGTGCCTCCCAAGCAGATAGCTGCTGACCATATTACATCCAGTCATGTTTACTCCTTTATTTCCCCCTCTCAACTACACTACTCTGCAAATTGATTTTACTAACAGCGCGCTGCAAACGCCACGGTTTCGGGTCTTGTACTCACCAACATGCTTCGGTGCCCATGGAGAAGACAGAGCAGCTGCTGCTGTGATGTGAGAGGTTCCGCAGGCTCCGGTACCGCGGTCCGCGTACCGACGCGCACTGGCCCACTTACAGTAAAGCACGGACTGTGTTGTCTTGTTAAATTAATATAACTTATAGATAACGTAACACACGGGCAGGACTGATCAGGTTTGCTGGTTGGCTTCCGTGAGTCGATCTGTTTTTAGCCGTAGCCGCTAGTTTAATGATAACTTTCACAGTGACAGGCTGACGCATTTCCCATTTCCCATGAGGCTTTGCACCATTCTACATTACTTTAAGAACAAACAAACAAATTAAATTGCTGGTTATTTTATATTTTGTGGTCATGAAAGTTCTGTAACATTGAAGTAAAAATAATTAGATAAAGATAGGAGGCTAAACAAAAATCATTTAGTAGGCTGGATTGATGAGAGTCTGATTCACTATCGCAACCATGAGTGAAATGTAGAGAGACATGAAGGGGTACAAATAATGGGTGGACTTTAACATAGGTGTAGAGATAGAGCTTGGAGATTATCATGGGGGCTTGTGATTATAGTTACTTTTAACTCGTGAGCACCACACGGCCACGCAGGGCAGCTTGCGGGCCGGCTCACTTGGGTTTATTGGCCGCCGGCCGACCGGGAAATCTCCCGGTCCTCCCGATGGCCACTCCGCCCCTGAATGCCACCATTAAGAAATTACACACTATTGGTGTGTATTTAGGGCTGTTTAAGGATTGTGATTGTGAGCATTTAACCAGGCTCTGTACTTGATATATAGTTTGAGTTGAATTTGTGACAGGTGATACAGGACCAGACTGATGACTTTGGAATGAAAATGTATCGTGTTGTTATGCTTATAATTTGTGGAGACATTATTTCATGATCCTTCGTGGCTGATCAATAATACTGATTAAATCCTACATTGACACAATTTGTCAGAGGTGAAGCTCTATTTACACTGCAGTCATATTTAATGTGAATTTTTTCTGAGTTTTTTTGTATATTAAAGTGTCTCACCTGGCAGATATCCACTGTCTAGTATATTTTAAGGAAAGAGCATGATTCTTCATACATGCCAATGTTACAAATATAATTTCTTTACTCATTTCAATGTCTTTATGAATGTGCCAGGAAACAACATGACATATTAGTCAGGGGGGCTCTGTGGTGTTATTTCTCCCTACCTGTGAAGCTAACTCTGTGTATTGCCCTGTTTAGCATGATCACTGCTACTATAGCTGCTGTTTCTCCCTGGAATATGTAGCCTATTATATTAGCTGCCAGAGCTGACAGATGTCTGTCAAAAGTCGTACGTGGTTAAAAGGTATGCAATGCAAGGGCGTGTGTCACATGCAAAGTCACCTCCAAACAGTAATTTCACAGGTTTCCAACATGTGGCTCTATTGAAAACATCACATTTATTTAGAGCTTTCACAGAACATTAACAAAGTAGTCGTTAGAATTAATTGTTAAGCAGGATTATAATATAGCTATAGATGTTTAAACATAATCAATATAATGTTTACAACTTTGACATGACAGACTGAAGTTCTTGAAATAAACTCTGGTGACCTTGCAGCCCTTCCAGGAAATACAACTGCTACTTTCTGCTTTCTGATTCATATCTGGAGAGTAGCCACAAAGGAAACGCTGCTGATGGGTGTAGGTGGCCGATGTGTGAAATGTGTTAAAAAAAAAAAAAAAAGTGTTTTGTCTCAGCCCAACATGCATGGTTGTGGTTAGGAAACAGAAAATACGTGAATACGTGGTAGACGTGTATGTACGTTCTTAGTAAACCTGTTGGGGGAATGTTGAACTTTGTAAAACTACTACAGTACAACAAGACTCAGTGCAAGTTATTACTCTGCCAAAAACACCAAGGCAAGATTTGAGGTTTCATTTTACCATCATCCAAGTGAGTATTTGTGAACTCCTTGAACCTGAGGCTGTTTCTCACTCCCCTTATTGATTGTAGGCTTGTGGTATTGTCACTACATGTTTCAACCAGGCTGTCGTGTGTTGTTATTCTCAGAACGGGTTAGGCTGCTCATAGGCATCATGCAGCATGGGAATGGCACTGGTACTTGGTGCAGGAGGTAGAGGAGCTCTAGTTGGCTTCTAGGAAGAAGGAGGAAAGCAGGAAGAGCATAAATGTGAGCTGAATGCAGCCTTGATAACATGTGTCACCCTAGCTAACTTGTTAATGAGAGTATGTATACACACACTCTGTATGAGAAGATGGTGGATAACAAAAAGCTAAGCAAATGTTAGCTGTTTTTATTTAGTAAATAGCTCTTAAATGTCAGCTGGCTGCATCTTGAACCATAATTACATGTTTTCTATTTCTACATGTGTTAAATACAGAGTCTTGGCCATGTGGTTTGTTAGTTCTTGGACATGTTAAAGGCACATTAGCTGGTCTATGGAAGCACATTCATGCTACTTACTTTAATCGTAACTATAAAATGGCAATTTGATGCAATTTTCCAATCAAAGATGAAATAATGAAAAAGTAGAAGAAGAAAAATTAGGAAAAAGTGACGGTGACAATGTTGAAAATAAATTTAAGATCATGTTCTGCAACCAGAAACAACTGTTGCGTGATTTCATTTTCTTTCTTTGCTTTTTCGATCATTAAGCTCAGTATTCAGCTCACATCTCTTGACACCTCCGTCTCTCCATCTCTTTACAGTATTTCTCCAGTCTGTCATTTTCTCTGTTTTGCCTTTGCACCACGTCGCTCAATTATATTTATTCGTGCATGTCTTGGCTGATATACAGTATGAATATTCTTATTAGATGCCGTTGTTGAGACTCATTTCTTTATGGAGCGTTGAATTTATATTCATGACCATGGATGCACATCTGAAGGTGTGTAATGATGGAGGAGTCATGTCCTACCACACAAGGCTACAGAGGGAATAATATTTGTTATGTTTGCATCAGCTGGAATGAGCCTGTGTTGCACGCACAGGATGACACCTTGACTCAGATGAAAAAAAAAGAAAAGAAATATATTGGATCTGTGTGTGACTCACGGCGGGTTTTGATCATCTAGCCTTATGTGTGACGCAAGTCTAACGTAGGAGAGTTTTTTGTTTTTCACTTATGAATATTGGATGGAGGAGGTGAAATTGACTGAGAAGGAGCAAAACTTATTGCAACATTTTAAGGATCACCTTGAGATGATCAGTATATGTACGTATTTATTATAGGTCTTCATAATGTCATGTATGTATTCAGTTTGGGCCACTTGGTTGCTAGAGAGGTATTATTACAATTCAGTGGAATAAAAGAGACAAGAGTGGGGATGAGGAGAGAGGAAATAAACACAGTACTTCAAGTGTGACATTGTGATTGTCTTGTTTATGACATTCAGGTAATAAATCAAGGAGAAGAAGTGATTCTTAGCTCCACTGACTCTGAGGTTACATCTGGAATATTACATTTTCCCACAATTGCTAATACACCAACATGGGTTGTTCGAACAGAACATGAGGAGCTTTACATTAGTGGATCCCGTCTTTTGTCATTCAATATCCAAAAATTATTCATTACAACGCAACATTAAGTCCTCACCCTGAAAGCTTTACTGTGCAATCACCAGTGTGAATGTGGAGGAAAACAGGCTTTTATTTGTTGTTCTTTTCGAGCAATGAATAGATACATGCCACCAACAGAGAGAGTACAAATGAGGCAATAACACAGCAGTCATTCTAATTTTGTACAAATGAGGGACAGCTGAGCTAAGTGGTAGAAAAAGACGTCTACAGCATGAACTACAATGATATTTCAATTATATCTAACTGATAATAAAATTATGTAATAAACTTAATGAAGTTATATTGATTAATATAATAAACTAAACTAAATGTACAACACAAAGCATTATGGAAGCCAACAATAAAATATTCCAATTGTAAACAGTAAGGTTACAGCCACATAAAATGAATGATATTACCATCAGCCTCAGCTGTACATGTTTCCTGCTAATTTGCAAATATTAGCATCCTAACACGCCAAATTGAATTACATAGAGATCATTACTAGTAAACATCAGCCTGTTTCTATTGTCATTGTTAGCATATTACTGTAGCATGCCGATTTTAACACTTTGTTCAAAGCACTTCCTGTACCAGCTGTAGTCTCGTTGTCCCCTGCACCTCGTTTTTTTTAAATCTTTATTTGTCATGTTTGTTTTTCAACATAAACGTGTGTATGTGACAAACAAACTTTTGAGGCCTTGAGTTTCCCATAACAAGTAAGTCATCTTTGACATTTAAAATTGACAAAGTGCCCCTTTAAGTAAAGTAAGACTATCACAGAATCGTCTGCTGTATGGCACCATGATGGCCCACTTACCCTGATCTGTTCTGCAGCGCTCCACACTGATGTTATGTGCTGTAATGTATGTTTTCTGATCAGCAGAGAATGCACTGCATCATTGTGGACGTCCTTGGCTGCAGCGAGGCAGTGTCACTCTTTGTCAGCTATCATGACATTCATCATGGGACAACCAAGCCAAAATGGGCCTACGTACTGTAATGCTAAACATCTGCTTGCATTCCTCGCATGTCTCCTGGTGCTTTGCTCCGTGAAGCAGAGGGAGGTGATGCTGGCCAGAGCAGCCTTTGCTAAAACATCTGGAACAATGTCAGTTTCCACTGGTCCATATCTGCCGCTCCGCTGAAATCCTGACATTCCCCAGTGTGTCTCTTCGACCCTAATCCCAGTTCTTTAACGCCGTGATGCAGGTTTCATTCAGGGAGTGGAAGGTGTTGGACCGAGGTTCCTGTGAAAAGCAGAATCCCTCCTCCAGGCCGTGGCGGCGGTTTTGCGGACACAAAGCTTTGGTCTCATGCCAGGGTATTTCTGCTGCTTGTCTGGCCAGGGCCAACTCTCTCTGTGAGGTACACTCCAAACTCTGGTGTGACCTATCCCAGAGGTGGAAAGCAAGGGAAGACTAAATGACCTTTAAAAAAAAAAAAAATTAACAAATTCTCTTCGGCATTCACAGTTTGGGGAAAATGTGACATGCATGAAAAATAACCTGTCTAAATTCCCCAACTTATATAACAGACAGATAGAGGCACAGATGGACACGCATGCAACAAGTCAAGGTAGTTAGAAACTATATATATGGGAGGGATCTATGAGGGAGGAAAGACACAACGTTCCTCTTTTGGTTGGGAAAATTGAGGGAAAAACAGCCCTTTGCTTCCTGAAGAATAGATTGTCATTATGACTACCAGCTGCTGCACAGCGACACCATGGTGACAGGTCGGAGATTGGAAATATGATTAGCTAATCCTGCAGGATGAGGCGAAATACTGCGCCTTTCTGAAGACCAAGGTAAACTTTGTTGAGGACAGGGAGTTAATTGAAGTGTCACTCTACTCCCAATTTGAATGACACCTTGGACAAATGAGAATCACTGTTCCCTTCTCCCTCACTCCCCTGCTCTGCATAAATCACTGTTTGGAGGTCACTGACTGAAAAAAGCATCTGGTCAGTTAGTTCACACCAATATCTTAGTCACTCTCTGGCACAAAATGGTCGCTGGGCTTTATCTGCCGCCAGTAGGCTTGACTGACATGCATATTAGCTCCTTTCTCCCAAGGCTCTGAAAACACATCATATTTTCCACAACTTTCATTTTCTCTATTCAGATTGTGGCCACATTGAGGTGTCTTTGTTGCATACTAATTGCGCCATGCTCACCTCTGAGAATGAGCGAGACATCTATGCAAGGTACCAACTATTTTTCACTGTCTCTGTCGCAATAAAAAGTGTCATCCAAGACAGGTTGCCGAATACCTCAGATCCGGCGTCATCCGTGGAGAACTGGTGCAGATCAAAACACGGACGAAATGTGATTGTTTGGGGACAAAAAGTCTACGTGGTAATATAAACACGGTCTTTCCTCATCTGCAAATCCTGAAAAACCACCTTTTGTTCCTCTCAGCCTCTGGTGATCTCCCACATCCCAACTGTTGTTTCTTCCCCTCTCCCAGTTCTAATTCCACAGCAATCACTTTTGCTTTTGTTTCTCAATTACATGCCAAAAGCAGACCTCTTGTTTTCTCCCCGAAGGATATCAGACGATTCCTCTGATGCATCTCTCAACCTTCACGCTCCCATTGTTGTGCTGTAAGATATGTTATTTCCTGCCCGGGAGAAAAGATGATCGCAAATAATGAAATGCTGGCGTGACATGTAAAATCATTACAGTTCTGAGGAGAAAGAGTCGCCCAGGTAACAGATGTCTCGCTAACACATATACAAATTTACCACTTAAATAAAAGGTCAGAAACAAAGGGACAGACACAAATGAATTGAAAGCACAAAGTATATTTTATGTAATCAACAAGTCTTCAGCATAGTGGGACTTGGAGGGGTGGAGAGGCAGCTTATTCACCATATCTCATGTCTCTATTATATCTACAGGCCTTTTCATTATATGCATGGAGAAATTTCTCAAGGAGAATGGGCTGCTCACAGAAAAGGAAATATGAAAAAAGCAATGAGGAGCTTCGGTAACCCTGTTTTGTTGCCCATTTTATAGATAGCGTGTGTGTGTGTGTGTGTGATGAAATGTGCTCTGAGCAGGCCTTGTGTTTGGGACGAAATGAGTAAGATGGTGTATGTGTGTGTGTGTGTGTGTGTGTGTGTGGTTTAGGATGGTATGAGTAACATGGTGTGTGTTGAAGCCAGAGGATGCATGAGTCGCTCTGGAGGACAGAGGAAACAGCAGCTGCTGTGGCACGAAGACAGGCCTGCATACTCAGAAACCTCAGCAAGTGAAAACCCCGGCAACGAAACACACTTTTCTCCACAAGGGGCTTTCCCTCATATCAATATGCTTTTTAATGTTAGTTTAAGGTTTTCCTTAAAAACTGGAGGGTTCACCTGCTCAGAAATCTGTCGCTGTAACTTTTTCCTTCAGGTCATTGAACACGGGACGGGTCAGTGAAACACAAAATGAAACAAAAGCTTATATGCCAGTTCAACCCATAATATTCTAGTTTTTCGTTGAAGGCAATGCAGGATTTAATGATTGTAACTCACTGCAATTTGTCTATAGAGCTAAAAATCCATTATGAGGTTTGCCATCTAGATTCGTCAACACATAAAATTAACAACAAGCCCCAAAGACCCACATATTACACAGAAATGGTCACGTTGACCTCATATTAACTGTTCTGAGACATTTTGATTCACTAATAATTTCAATAAATGTTTAATGAAGTGTTTTATTCATGAGTGAATTTTCACAGTAAAACATGTTTCCCACTTCTCTGTCTCTGTCAAGTACTTGAGATGTGTTTTAGTGAGCTATCAAGAAAATCAATCACTAAAAAATTACCTTGGCAACACAGATGGAGGCAAAGGTATCAGAGCAGGATGAAGGCTGGTTTGAGTGTTTACACCAACATTGTTCTCTTGTGTCTCCTCAGATTGGTGGAGAGAGCTCAGCCTGGTTGGAGCTGACAGGTAGACCATGGTAACTCTGATAACCACTCATTACAACTGTGGTGAAGAGAGTAGGGTCTCAGAATGAGCACTGTCCAGGCTGATGCCGATGAGGCACAACAGGAGAAGATCATGTCAGGTTCCACTCCTGTCAGCCAAGAACATTAATCTGAGGCTGCAGTGGACACAGGCTCACCAACACTGGAAAAAAAAACTGTTGCCTGGTCTCATGACTCTTGGTTTCTGCTGAGGCAGCAGATGGTAAGGTCAGGCTCTGGCAACAACATCATGAATCCATGTACTCAGCCTGCCTTGTGTCAACAGTCCAGGCTACTGCTGGTGGTGTAATGGTGTGAGGTTTGTTTTAATGGCACAAACTGGGGCCCTTCAATGCCAATCAGTCACTGCCACAACCTATCTAAGTATTGCTGCGGACCATTACCATTTACCTTCTATCTTCTAATGGCTGCCTAAATATAATGCACTGTGCCACAGTTCAAGAGTCATCTCAGAGTGGTTGCATGGACATGACAGTGACCTCGGTGTATCCACAGTCATCAGCTGTGGATCCAGAGGAACATTTTTGAGATGTTTCAGAACAGGGGATTGGCAGCATCGATGTGCAGATGACAAATCTGCAGAACTGATGTGATGCAACATGGAGCAGAGTCCCAAAGGACTTTTGACTTTCAGTTTCCGACTGCTTTTGGACGTTCTATAAATTGCTCAGTGTTTTATTTCAGTTTATTAATTTCTTCATCCAAATAAACATTCCTCTAACAGAGAGCAATCCCTTACTGTGTATTCTTGTTACACAGGTAAAAGAGGAAAAAAAAGTGAATGTGCAAAGACACACTTTGTCACAGATGTCTGGCAGAATGCAATGAAAGGCAAGTTGTCAGAGAAGCAGAAGAGTCTGTAAATATGAATATTAATGTACAGTAGGGAAGCTGCATTATTATGCAAAAACCACTCTGTCCTTCTGTCTGCGGTAGATTTAAAAACCAATATGCACTGATGTGACGCTTCATCGTCAATTTAGTCCATCAGCTTTCATTTTTAGAAATACTTTTAGAGGACGAGCAGAAACAGAAAGCAAGCAAGACGACAAAAGAAAAGTAAATAGTGGATTATGTTACTGAGTGTTTTAAAAATACATTATCATTTTTTAAGGTCTGGCCTGTTGCACAAAGTCTCCAGACCCCGCTGGTGTCATCTGACACATGGTGTGCGTGTGTGTTTGTGTGTGCGTGTTGCAAGAGAAAGAGAGGGTGAGGGGTCTGACAAAAGAATGTCTGAGTGAAATGAAGGCTAAATCTGCCCATCAATAAGCAGCTTGGGCCTGTGCCACGAGGGCTGCATGCCTCCCTGCAGATGCAGCTCCACTTTAAAAAAAAGAAAAAAGATACATCTGGATCTCAAATTGTGAGTGTGTGTGCACGTTTGTGTGTGTGTGCAACGTGAGTGTGTGTGTGTGTGTGTGTGTGTGCATGCCACATGCAACTTGGTGCTCCTTCCAACAAGGATTAAACTCTCAGACATAGACTCATCTAATCACTGGTGGCCCAAATGGAGAGAGAAAATCCAATCCCCTCCCAACAAAGTGTGATCACAAACACACACAGAAGCAAATGTGCACCACAGAGCATGGCTGGATGAAGAGCTTCCCCTCTGTCAGGCCAGCAACTTGTGTAATTTAAAATGCTGGTTCACCCAGATGAATTTCTCACTTACCAGTGCAAAAATGTAAAAATAATCCATTATAGCAAAAAGTCCTGCAGCCAAAACCATATTAAAGTAAAAACACATTCATATCACAGTTTGCTGATATTCAGTGGAATCTATTTGTCCCTCTCTCTTTGCAATGTTTCCTGTCCCACGACACAGATGATATATCTCCACCCTATACAAAAGAGTGACCAGCATTTCATCCAAATCTCCAAAGACACTTTCGGTGATTGTGGCCAAAAAGCTCAGATTTAATTTCATTTGCCCACAGCATCGTTTCCAAAAATGACTTTTACTTTTCCAGATGTCGCTTTACTTCGGACTTTGACTTTTGTGATGAGGTCACAGTGGATGTTTTCTACTGATGCCACTCCTGTGTCAGATCAACCTCCTTTATTTATTTATTTATTTATTTATTTAGTTTTGGTCCTCTCTGGTCTTGTGGAGATTTTACTTTGCCTGTCTATCCAACAGATGCATTTTTTACCTGAAAGTTTTCTTGGCCTTCTACATCTGGTCCTGACTGCCACAGTTCCCCTTTACTCTAGAAAATTCAAGCTGGAGGCTAATTGACAGCTTTTTTTTTCTCGTTCTTCTTTTTTTTTTTTTTACATTCTTAGTAGGCTACTTTTTTTTTGCTTTTAAACACAAAATATTTAGTAACTGCAACTATCAGAACAATGTTGTGGAGTAAAAGTATTATATTTTCCTCTGAAATGTGATGAATAGAATTGTATCAAAGTAAAATGAACCATTAAAGAAATTCAGCTTTCAAGGACATAACTGATATGGATCTTTCACAGGCTGGTTCTAAATTTTCTCTACCACCAAATGTGTTTTTTCGCCAGGCAGTGGTGGTGGTGATGATTGTCACTTGGAAAGATCAGGTTCACAACAGTGTGACGTCTTCAAGGCAGAATAGAGGCTACACTGAGTCGCTATCGGAAAGGGATGAGACAGGCTAGCTGGTTAGCATGCTCACTTCAGTAGAAGAACAGATTTGATAGAAACAAGAATTAACATTAGTGTTGCTTTCCACCACTGGTGGCAACACTTAGTGAGTAAAGGTTGAAGTTTAAAGCAGAAGTAAGCGGAATGTTTGTGTTAATATAAGTCTTAAATAGTTATATCTTCCGACAGCAATCACTTATATAGAGTGTTTGGTCTGAAACACGGGTCTGTCAGTCACTCTGCTCAGCTGTAAGCCGAGGAGAAAACTTTCCTTGTATCCTACAACCTTTATCAAATGAGGAGAGAGAACAGCATAAAGGGGCGGTCCTCTCTGTGTGTGCAGCCAAGGGATGCGCGTGAATGTGGTGACGTAGGGACGAGGGCAGGGACTGCTAACTCCATCTGCTGACAGGAAGTTAGCCAAAACAACCGGATCGCTTACTTCTGCTTTAATGCTGAACTTGCCATGCTTGTTCTTGAATAGTAAACAGCTGTTGATGCTTATGCTGGATATGTAGCACCCCAAAAGCAACACAAATAGCTTGGAGTGATTTAAAAAATTTAAACTGTCTTTCCAAGGACAAAGGACAGAATGGACACTTTTTGTAGTAGAAAGTCTATACCAATACAAATATCTGAAATAAAACCAAAAACTATCCACATTAAAGTTAAAGCAAGGGCAGAGTGTACAAAGTGTTATGATAAAAGTCAAATTAATTTTTAATTAACCTGGTTGAAATTCATGAACTGAATTATGATAACGATAAAGATGGAAATGGGAGATAGAGCTGTAACAAAGGAGCCTGGCAGCTGAATACATCAGATATGTGTAGTATACACGGAGACAGAATGGCCAAAAGACAAATGTTTATTGTTAGATGCCGAGGTGATGCTGCTCATCTGTCATTCATGCCAATAGAGCACAGTGGGTTGAAGTGAAATTAAGAGAAATAGCAAGGGAGGAAAGGAAGAGGGAGTTGGAGCAGATATGACTTGGCTTTGATTGAATTCTGCACAGGCAGTGCCCAGATACACCTGGGTTCCTCTGTTCATCTGAATCCAGATATTACCCCTGAATATAAAACATCAGAGGGCTGACAAGCTGCCTTCGGTGAGATAAGGTGGAGCTCCTTCAGATGCAGTTCAGTTTCTTATTCTTTTTCTTTTTTTTTTCTTAACAAAGATGCTGCCTTTGTGAGCTGTAGTGCCCTCCCACATGATTATAATGCAGGAGGGAGACGAGTATGGAACAGCAGAATATGCATAGAAACAAGCCAAAATTCAGAAAGAAACATGATTTTGGTTATGACAGTTATCACAGAAAACGAGTTGCATGTTACCACTCGTGCTCGTGAAGCTGTCTGACACTTACACTCAGACAGAATACGTGCCTATCAACGGCAAGAAAATGAAGGTTGAGAAATGCATACACATTTACTTCCCACTGAGACCTACCCTCCCACACTGAGAGGGGTTTTGCTTATTTAAAGCAGATATGATTACCTTGCCGCTCAAAAGCCAAGCTGTTCTCCAGAGCTACTCAGAGCTGTCATTGTTGATGTATACCAATTAGTTCACATACTGACTGAATCATTAACAATTTACTGCACTGTTGTTGACATCACTCTCGTTCAAATTGCACTGCAGTCAACAACATGCAAATTATGGTACGCATCAAACTATACTGTTTTCAATATGTTTTTTAGTTGTTTTTAAAAAAAAAATATATAAAACCAAGGGGGAAAATATGCAGTGGTGGGAGAATATTGACTTTCAGGTGTTCAGAGGGTCGATTTGTAAGTTTCCTCTGCTGCTGGGTGGGCGCTGATTGTTGCTTCACAAGAGCTTCAGGCGTTGTTGTGTTTACAAGAAAGAGGTTATAATACTTCTACAGGGCAGATTGGAAGCCACACTGAGTTGCTGTTGGAAGCTGCTTAGTGTGCTTACATCAGTGGAAGTTAAAGAAAAAAAATGATAGAGACAAAAGTCAACATCAGCGATGGTGAATGAAGTTTGGTGCTGAACATTTTCTCCGGACTGGAAAGTAAACAGCTGTTAATGTTAACACTGCCTATGTAGCTAAGGCAAAGCTTATACATAGCTTTTTAAAATAAAAGCTTTTTCTACAAAATGAGTTGTCTCTCAGCACTGAAACACACACAAAGCACTGTCTCTTCAGTTTGCAGGAAGTGAAAATAATGTTCACCGTGGGAAAGCAACAGGTTCCCCTCAGAAGAGCTGTGCACAAACCAGACCACCATGAGTGAAAACTCACGTGCAGGATCACACTGACATCCGTACATGTTTTTATTTAAATTGAATGAATCACTAGAATATATTTTGATCATATGCAGGATGTTCGGTTAAACCTTTCTGATGGATTTGTGAATAGGCTTCACCAACTAAGTGAGATTCCTGTGGAGTTATTTTCTTCTGTGCAATTAAATAGAAATGAATGAAAAAACGATTCACTGTGACACCTTGGTGTAAACCAAAAAAAAATTAGTTGTTCCACAGCTGCTTGATTTCGGATGAGATGGATTTTGTAACACACAAAACATAAAGTATGTCAGTCATGCAAAAAGTGAGGCTTTAATTTGTATGAACTTTTCCTTTAATCATGGAGATAAAACCTTGGACCAACTCAACAAGTCTGAGGATTCAGATTTTTCTTCTTCCTTTCTTTTTTTTTATACCCCCACTGTCCTGTGAAGATGCCGCAATAATAAACACTGATTGCTGCTGGTGGATTGCTCACCCTCACTTTTACTTCCTCTCCCATTACGTGTCAGATCCCACATAATGTCACTTCCCACAATTAAACCTCATTATAATTTCTGACTGTTTTTTTCTCTGCTACTCTACAGTACACACAATTTTGATACCTTCAAAATATCAAGAAAATTGTCTCTATCTTTGCGGTGACATTCAGCACAGCCGGTTGTCAGATCAATAACTTCATAACGATGCCCTGTGAGGATTTTGATAGAACTGGGGGGTGAGGGAGGGGGATTAGACTTTTGCAGACTTCTGCTTCAGCTCCATCTCACCGATTCAGAAACTGCAGAAAAAGGAGTGCAGCCATAATCCAGATTCAGGCACTGCAACATTACAGCCATTCCCACAGTTTTCTCAGATAAAATCTCAACCTATATACCTGCTGCAACTCCCCTTCCTGTCATTTCCACCCTGTTACATCAGCAGCTCTGCGTGTAAAACCTGACAGAGCGGCTCCTGCCATTTGGCCATGCAAAATTAATGAATGTAAACTTTTTTCTTTTTTTTTTTTAATGGATTGGAGCTGGCTGTTTGTTTCCATCTGTGTACTGTATGTAGGGCTACAGTTTGTGTTTGTGTGTATATATGCTGTGAGGGAGGATGTGGATTACAGCTCTGCTACCTCTGTCTAATGAGCAGAAACCTTAATCCACACCTACCAGCTACTAATTCCTAACCTGACTCACCTCACACTCACTTGCAGACTAACACTGAGTAAGAGTGTGTTGATGCCAACTTGACAACAGTTCATGACAAATGCTACTGGCCTATATTTGGGCTGAATTGGAATTAAAATTCATTTTAGCTAAGTAAATATCCTTGGCATTTGTTTTTCACTTATTTTGTATAAACTGCAATAGACAGAAAGAAGAAATTTAAACCATGTTAATGATTTTGCTGTGGCAGTTCCCCCAACATTACAGGTCTCTAGAGCAGTGGATGGAGTCCTGTGATATATTTGTTTAAGTTTAGGGGTCCTTGATATGAAAAGGTTTGAGAACCACCGCTCTAGGGCACATGGATTTGTGGTAACAACTCACAATTTCAGTAGAGAGAATTTGATTTTATGCAGACAGACACTAAAAATGATGTGTAATATCATTTAATTCCAATGGCCACATATGAATATGTATAAAACTGTTGTGCAAACACCTTCCTCTAACTGCAGTAAAACTCACAGGATATATCTTTACATAAAAAGTGAGAAAAAATTGCAATTCACCTCAGCTTCAGGGTGTAAACCATAAGCACTGTCACAGCTATTCCTAACATTCCCTATTCATGTATCCACATTGACTTCCACCTTTAATCACAGACACACACACATACACATACACATACACATACACATACACATACACATACACATACACATACACATACACACACATACACATACACATACACATACACATACACATACACATACACACACACACACACACACAGACACACACCAACAGTGGAGCTGCAGGATCTGTCAGCCCATGTGAGACTCCCATACCAGATATCATGTTGTTCAGCCGAGAGGACATGCTCTTTGAGAAGCCCCACTCACAGACACACACAGTTTCATTTGTCCTTATAATTTCGGTTTACCCCAGCTGACGAGTGTGATGTCCTTTTACACGCCGGCTGAAGGGGGAGAAACTGCTGACATGGACACTTGTCCCATGAATTTCGTGCCAGTGGCAGGAATCTGCTGACGCCGCCAACTGTCTCAGGAAGAAATCTCAACAAAGAAGTGAAATTAAATGCCGACAACTTCTTCTGTGCTTCCTGGAGTTACACCCCGGCTTTAATATTTCATACCTGCTTCCAGATCCTCTATATCTTTTTATTGATGACTTTGATGTTAGCAGAACTGGGTTCAAGGAATCAAGCAGAAACACAGTGTAATGAGGTGTCCTTTCATGGACTGTGATTTTACCACTGGTCACTGTATTAAGTCGTTTATTTAGACTGGAGGTATAAAGCGTAAACTATATTATTCAAATATCCATACAAGCTGTTAAGTTAGGGGAGAAAATTCAACTTCTAATCCTGGTTGGCTCAGTTACCTCTGGTTAATTACATTGAATAATATGATATAGTATATTAGAATCATATAGAAATTCCACCCTATTTTGCCTTTCTCATTTATTCATTGATATTAAAGTGGACTGTAGCAGGGAAAAGGCTTCTCACTGACTGTCAGTGTGACATCAGGGGAAAATGGCCGCCATGTGAATATGGTCTATTGTATATCTGTTATGATCAAAGACAGCATTAGGGATCAGGAAGGAACATTACCAAGAACTGGGTGAAGTCATATGAGAGAACTAGCTACACAAACAATATGGGTCATTATGCTGCCTGCAGACTTGGATTGGTTCCTGAGATTTAGCCTAAAAGAAAAATTCACCCCAAGATGAACTTCACAAACACTGGGTCTATCATCCTGAACAGTTGTGCACATTTCCCAACATGCCCAGGAGTTCTCTGGCCCTCAAATTGAAATGCAACTGATACAGAATGATTTATGAAACCTCATGGACAGTTTTCAAAATGTCCATTTTTCAGGTTTTCAGTTTTCAGGCCACAGCCCACTGTTTGTTGTGGTCTGCCCCACCTCACCCCCCACCCCCCAGGATGCTGCATGCTTTTCATTTATTTCTCGTGATTGCATGACAGCCTTGTGGAGAGATGAAGTGTGACCTTGGAGAGAGTGTGGCACCTTGTAGCATTGTGGGTGCATCAGAGATATCCTCTTTATGCACTGTATCCCCTCAGATGATGGCACAACGTTACAAATTCATGATTTTAAAGGGAATGTTATTCCCGTAGTTCTTTCCCTTGTGTTTACTGAGAGATTACAAGTCTGTGATCAAATAGAACTGGAAGGAAGAACTCATCTCAGATCTTACCAAGACAAAGCCCCCAGAGGCTTGTCGAGATCCTGTATCAAGGACAGGAAAAAAGTCCGTCATCCTGCTCAATATGCTGAATACACACACACACACACACACACACACACACACACACACACACACACACACACACACACACACACACACACATATATATATATATATATATATATATATATATATATATATATATATATATATATATATATATATACATATATATATATATATACATATATACATATACATGTATATACATATATACATATACATGTATATATATATATATATATATATATATATATATATATATATATATATATATATATATATATATATATATATATATATATATATATATATGTATACATGTACATGTACATGAATGGCAGTGCCCGTCTATTGGTGGACACAAGGCTGACATTTGTGGTTTGAAATGAATTGTAACAATATTTCCCTTTGCCTTTTGCTCCATCAAGTCAAAAAATGTTAATTTCTCTAGTGTTTCGGCTTCTGGCAAAATACCTACAGTAGAAACTAATAAACCTCCCATTACGCTCAGCTGTACGGGATAACCCTAAACCTCACCATAGCAAAGCACCGCCAAAGTGCAGCTTTATCAAACCTATACTGTCGGATGTTGCTTAAAGGGATAGTTCAACATTTTGGCAAATTGACCCATTGCCATAATCCCTATTGTTTTAGGAATAGGTTTGTTACCTTTAATTGTCGGTGCAAGGAGTTGTTGGATTGTGTATTTGATGAGTTTGATGAGGGAAAGAAAGAAATCCCATTAGCCTCCATAGCGTAGCTCTAAGCAGTTTGCAGCTCGGCTCCGCCGTTCTAAAAATAGCTTGCACCAACAATTAAAGGTAACGAACCTACTCCTAAGACTTTAGGGATTATGGCAATTGGCCAATTTGCCAAGATGTTGAACTATCCCTTTAAAAAACTCAACTATCAATGTAAAAAAAATATGAAACTTACATCAAAAGACAGAGTTTGACCTCTTTTATGCTTGACACTTTGCATAATCCAATCAGACGAACTTGACATGCAGCTTGTGGCTGCATTGGTAAAGGTGAATACAGGCTGATTCCTGCAAAATCCTCATGAGGGACAGCGCAAAATGTTAAGAATAGCAGAGCTGGGATCCTGTGGGACTTCCAGATCTGGCAAGATAAATGAGTGGTGACCACACAAGCAGTCAGCGCAGTAATGGACAAAGGAGAAAATACAGCAGTGGAAATACATGTAGTGGTCCCATGTGGCAGCAACATCAAAAAGAAGGAATATGAGAAGCTGAAGGACTAACAGCGGCTGATGCTGCCCCGGTCTCGCCATCAATGGGGAAGGTCCCATTGGGAGCTCCAGGGTCTCAGACCTCAGTATTGGTTTAATGGCTTCAGGAGATTTTGAGATGCAACTGTCCAGTCAAAAAGATGCAGAGGCAGATACAGAGAATATTCTTAGTGAAAGTTTGACTCTGTGTCATTAATACTGATGCTGGGATGCATTCAGGGAAGTCAGCCCTTTATGTACAAGCTTGAATCACCAAGAGGCGAGCAATTTGAAGCCAAATGGTCAGAGAAAGTAAGTGAAAAGCATAAAGATGAACATTTCAAATGTTTCACGGTGATTGGGGTGTGATTGTTAGCCATGCGTGTTGGTGTCTTGTTTGTCTCCCTCCTGCACTTTATACTCTCCCTGTATCAGTGGAGATGCTTTCAAGGGGGGCTGACAGCAAAATGGATTAAATGGGGTTTGCTGACGGAATACATATCAAATCTGCGGGCATGCAATTGTGGGCTGCGGCATTTGCAAGGCTTATGACTTCTGCTGAGGCTGTGGATCCATCAAGCCTTGCCTGCTCCCTTCTTCTCTTGCTATTCAGATGTGGAGGAAGAGAGAGGGAGGAAAGCGAGAGGGAAAAGGAAAGAGCTCTTGATCACCTGCTTTGTCTGAAGTGAGTCACCTTGCAAATATATGAATAGCAAATGCAGGAAAAGTAATCTGGTGGCGCACTGGTACATCCTCCTATTTGCATACCTGCCAGCCCCTGTAGTTAGCTGCTGCATTTCAGGACTTGGCACCTCAAATACGCAACGGTATGCATATATTTTCTTTCTTTTTTTCTACAAATGTGTCTTTATTTTTTCTATCTCACCTCCTTCCTTTGTCTCCTTCTCAATCCTGTCCATCTCTACCCTCCCCTATCCCCCTCCTCACCTCCCCTTCACCTCACCCATCCCTTTCCCTCAGTCTCCCTCAGACATCAGGGTGTATTTCCCCCCCGGCAGGATGCATGACAGGGGAGCAGGTGGAACGGAGAGCAAATGACAAATCTCTCTCTCCGTCCCTCCCTGCATCTCTCTCTCTCTCTCTCCATCTCTCCCACTGTCCTGCCAGAGGCCCTCCTCAGCCTTCCTTCCTCCCTCCTTCCAGCACCTTCCCATCCTATCTGACCACATTGATATTCAAATCTGCCCAGGCTGCATTCCACCTTCTCTCGCTGTGAAGGTCTCGCCAAACCACCGAGGGAGAAAGAAGGTGGGTTAATGTCCCCACCCTGATTCTTAATCCATGGCTAGACATATAAAAATGACAGCGCGTGTGCTGTAGGTGGTGCTCTGCAGAACTCACATCAAGCGCCCTGGCTTGAAATTAGTGCTGAAATAAACCAAAGGTGGTTCATAAGGAAATGGTCCAATTAATGTATGTTTTCTGTCACAAACTTGTGCACACATAATGTGTCTGTCTGTATTTAGACGCTTCTGCAAGACACAATCCCCACAGAGCGAGGGCAGGAGAAAGTGAGAAGAGACCGTTTGCCTGACTGTTGTTGTTATTGACATGGTCCCACATGACATGCGAGTGGAGCCAGCGTCTCACATCTGGCCATGAGCTATCATTATCTTTGCCTTCTTCTCTCTGATGAATCTGCCCCAGCTCCTTGCTGAGGAGCTGGGCTTTATTTAATGGGCTCTTTCAGCTGTGGTTTGCTAGGCGGAAGCCTCTTACAAACCCATTTAAAGAAGGGTCTATGGATTTCATGGCTCCCCGGGCACTCTCTCCTTCTTTCAATAAGGTGAAGTCCAAGGCTTTATCCATCCGTCAGTGGGCCAGGGGAACAGTGGATGCAGCAGTTTTTAATCCCAGAGATGCCACTGTCCACTGTATGCTTGGCTGTTCCCTGATAGCAGGGCCTCCTTGCACAGCTCTCACCTGGGGACTTTTTAGTTCCTGTGGCAGAGCAGATTTATTGTTACATAGATGAGGATAAAGACTAGGCACCTTGGACACCGCCTGCAGACAGAAATGTAGATAGAAAGGACAGAGGGAGAGATGGAGAAAGAGGATGGGGGCAGATGCAGATGGTAGAATCTATGAGATGCAAATTCAAATGCATAGGTTTGACATGCATGTATACATGCATGAGCTGCTGAGCACATCAATTCCTTGCCAATGGTCATACATATGAATTTACTTGACTGTTAAATAATGTAACAATAACAGGAATGTAATGTGCATAACACCTGTCATACATAACCTGCAGCTCAAAGTGCTCCACATAACACTGACTTTAACATGACGTAAGTACCAGGGGCCTTCAGCTATAAGCTAACATGAGCATGCTATGTGTTGGAGATGTAACATTTGCTAACTGCCATGAAACCAAAAAGCTGACGCTGATGGAAAGGTCAGTGGCTTCACGTGGATTTCCTCATTAAGCAAAAGGACTGGACAAATTAAAAACTGACCTAATGTGTACCAAATTTCATGGCACCCATCCAACAGTTGTTGAGATACTTAAATTTGGACAAAAGTGATGGACCGTTCAAATGGGATATTGGCACTTTACTGTATAATAGCCAAATACAAACCAAGTGAAATTAAATTGTATTAATGTCATTTTTCTTTGTAATAAAATGCTCTGACCATTATCACACCTTGTCCCATTGCTGTTTACAGCAGCCAACATGCCTTTTACCATTAGAGCGCCATTTGTTTCTGCCAATTCATTTCGCCATCCTTCTCTGTCTCAGCCACCAGCATACAAATGAAAGGCTTAGTAGGTGAGGGCCGATCAATGTATGATTCAGTTAGTTAGAAGCAAATAAAATGTGGTCAATTTTTGCCCTTTGATAAATCAGGAGTGAGAAACATCCACACCTCTCTCGGAAATAAAAGTATTTTCTATTCTCAGTCTCTTCACTGCGCCCCAGAGAATTGCAGGGCAGTGGTTAATGGCATTATCAGAAGCAATCACTTCACTGAGGTCAGAGAATGAGGACTTTAAAGCAATAAAATTCCCCACGATGAGAAATTATCCGCCAACGGACACTTGGGAACACACACATATGCGCACACAATGGTATTTTCCACTGGTATTTTCTAGCAAAATATGGAAAAACAACTGTAGCACTCCAAACATGCAGCAAGACCAGTTTTCATCATTTTCAACAATGCAACAAACAAAGCTCTAGGGATGGAAGTGACAGTCTGTCTGTCTGTTGGCTGGTCCACCTCATTGATCTCTGAAATACTGTATATCAGCAAGTAATGAAGGATAAAACATTGTACAGACATTCATGATGTTTGGAGGCTGCATACATTTCTGATCCTCTGATGTAGGCGCCATGGATTGGTAAAGAAAATTTTAATTTAAGAAAAAAAACGTAATCGCTCCTAGAAGATGTATCTTAATGTTTCTGGTGGCGGCAGGTCAAGACAATTGTTGGCTCCCTTGGGATGAATTGTACAAAATATCCAACAGCCACAGCTGTACTGTATCTTGAGTCTACCACAAATGTTATCGGCTAATAACATGCTAAGCTAACATGGTGATATTACAGTAGGTAAAGGCACATATTAGCGTTAGGGTTAGCATTTTACCTCAAGCTGCCAGTGGGCTTTAGTACAGCTTCTCAGAGCTAAATGGTTGTGGACTTGTAATGTAAATGCAGCATGAGTTTGCCCTTTACATATAATATTCATAGTCAGTAGTATGATAGGTCCAATGTTTGCTTGTATTTCAATTATTTATTCAACCTTAAATTAATTACATTAAGATCTTATGTGTTAATGCTTGGAGAAAACGTAGACTGCAGCACTCCAACACGAAGTAACAGGCACGGCATCCAGACACACCCCATTTGTTTGCATCCAGTCCATGTACACAGATCAGCCCCTTCTCACCATCAGCACCATCAGCACCGGAGGAGCAGTCACAGCTAGTCAGCTATGAGAGAGACGAGGGATAAGCAGTAGTGGCAGAGCAATCCGTCAGCCCTTTAGAAAGGTGATACAGCCAGTGACAACATTTACAGATTATCATAGCCAAATGAGCTGTAGAGGGGTTATGCAAATCACTGGGCACCTGGCAATCTAAAGCCATGTTGGTTCTGTCATGTTTGGCCCAGTTTCTTACAAACTATATCTACAAAACTGTATCAAAGGTTTAGATTAGCATCTACCTGGATGTGTATGGGAATGAATGGCTTAACATTTGTTAGGCACTGACTAAAATGAGGGGAAATGCTGATTTTGTCTTGTTCACTTTAATCAATTGATTTCTTTTTTCATCTGAAGGCCAGTTGAAAAGCCATGCTCTGCCTTAAAAATGTTTTTTGTCTTCGGATGTTTATTTCCAATTTGCTCTTAATAACTAAAGATGTTCTGTAAATGTGATTAGGAACATTTTGAGTTTGCATATTTTAAAGGAAACAGCAGCAGCTTTTTAAAAACAAAAATTGTGACAGAAGAAATGAAACACTCACTCTCAGCCTCTTGTTTTGTCAGACATCACAAATTGTTGTGTTCTGAAAAATACATAAAGTGCTCTTATTCAAAAGTGTATTTTAAGTTTCAACTGCTGAAAACCCCATTCCGATTGCACCGCAGGTATGTCTATTGTTAACACTGCTATTTTGATATGTACTGTAAGTGCAGCATAATCACTGCACCGCCTGCTCTCTTTTGATTTGGAGGGAAATGTTAGTTGAAACTACACACGGTGCAAAAAATCCAACTAAATAAAGGTTCAGAGACACCCTGAATAACTGAGTGGGTTTTTTTTCTTTCTACACCTCGGATACTACTCATAAAGCTTGTTATTACTTTTTTTGTACAACATATTCACAGATTCTCGTTCTTTTCATTACCTTTATTTGCATATTGTCATTCAGAGTCATGGGGAGCTGGACTTGGCATGAAGTGAACGATGGTCACAGACTTCACACTCTGCAGGGTAAAACACAGACAAGCACAATGTAAGTCCTCACATTCACCTGATTTGCATCTTAAAAAACGTTGGAAGGCACACAAATACATATGCACGCACACTCACTCTCACACACAAGGGGTCTGTTTTACACTACAGACACCTGAGCAGCATTTCTGCTGATACTGAAAACATGAAGTCATTTCTGAAACATTTGTGACAAGTTAAAGGGCTTATCTAAATGAAATAGTAATTGAAGCATTAATAATTCATGATCATTCCTCCATTAAGGCACATGCCACGACAATGTGCCGGATGTAGCATCCCTGTCTGAAAGTCCTTGCAGCCACTGGTTTTTATTTCCTATTTTACGCACATTGTTGTGTTTCGAAATTTAAGCGATCTCTCAAAGCTGCAGTGTTACGTCTGGGGAAAGAAAACTATCCTGGAGAGATGGCGTAGATACTGACAAAAGAAACAATATGTATTGCCATTTCTTTCATCATGATCTCATAGAAAAATCCATTTCATTTAAGAAGACGTGTCAAAATCTGTCTTTCTTTTGGAAGAATCCTTTCATTCTACTGTCTGTCGTACTCAATGATATAAAACTACATCAGAATTGAACCGGTGCAAACAGTTCAGAATTATAAGTATGTGTTCACCATGTATGTGTGCGGTTGTCTGTGTTTTGTGAGCGAGAGGAGTAAAGGAAAGAGAAAAAGAAGAAAAAAACAAAAGCAGACTTGTAGTTGGAGGTAGTCGTCCATGAAAACTCACACTATCGGGGCAGCAATCATTTTATCTCCTTGTATCTCCTCTGTCCTCTCTCCACTAGCACACACAGAGTTGGCCTCTCGTAATGTTCACTGACCCGCACAAGACTCCGCTGTGTCTCAGTTCCAGTCTTGGGAACTTTTTCAAGAGGCCGCATTTGAATTTTCACCAGTACAGAAAGTCAAAATTTGAATTCACCCCTCAAATGTCAAACATCATTAAACCCTGCTCATTTGCAAAATTAAATGTAGATGGTTTCTTTTTATTATTATTATTAGCAATTAGATTTTCCCAGGAAAATGATACGTTAATATTAATGTGCCCAAAAAGTCATTGGTCACCTTCTAAATCCGTACCGCGCCCCTCCTCCTCCTCCCACCCCCCCACCGCTCAGACCATCTGAATCCTTGACGACTGGTCTGTTTTTAGCCGTGCTGGATGGAGGCCTGGCACGGTGTGCGGGGGAGGCCGGACCAGTGGGGATGTCCTGGTGCAGTCTGTCCTACACTGTACGCTGGACTCCGCGGCCATCCCATATTAATCAGATTTGCCGCAGCAGCCATATGTCCAAGCAGCATGATAAACCCCGGCTGCTACCTGGCACCCACAGGACACACTGTCAACACAGTGTGTGTGTGTGTGTGTGTGTGTGTGTGTGTGTGTGTCTGCAAGGCTGTGTATATTTCACACGTCCTTCCTCCAGAGACATTCCTTCAATGATCTGTTGAGACATCAAAATGATACTGGAATATAAGACAGATTTTCTTTTTTTTTCAAATCCTCAAGTGACTCTGGGAAATAAAAAAAAACATGAATGAACAACAGGCCATCAGAGAGTAACCCTGAAGGAGGAGGAAGTCAGTTTTGGAGCAAGTGCTCATTTGCCACAGTGTATGGGAAATACATGGGGCTATGTACGTCACTGCAACAGGAGAACTGGCACTATGGAAGTGCTTTAAAAAAAGGCTCATTCCTGTTTCCATCTGTCGCCTTATGCTTAACAGCACTTTTTATATAATTCATATTCCCACATGATTCAGCTCCAAGGGTGTCACACACTTCAGACACTGCGAGTATCACTACTGTGTAAAAAAGTATTGTAGAGACCCAAGCCCCGGATTAGCACTGGTGACACAGATAGCAAGTTGGTGACCACATATCATTCTTCTAATAAATTCCGTAAAAAATAAATGCAGTCCACCATCTATCAATCATAACTGAACCTCGCAAGAGGCAACACCAACACATGTCAAACATGATTAACTGCGTCTGTATCTTATACAAATTTAATTCCTCACAGTGTCTCAGCCTGTAAATCAGACAACAATCACTGGAGAGCCTGCCTCTGAGATTTGTGGCTGAGGTTTTTCAGGTATTTCAATGTCACAGTCGGGATCGTTAGGAAAAGAGAAAACTTTCTCTGCATGAGTAAAAAAAAAAGTTGCTATTTAACCAGGAATAAACTCAGTACAGAGAACAAGTGCTTTTATTTGAATAATCACAGTAGAAGTTGTCATTGCCATCTACTGACTGCAAAAGGCAGAGAAAAAAACAACGCATCTCACTCACACAACTGCGTACATCATGCAGAGGAAGGTAATTACTATTATGAACTATTAACAAATAAACACACTGGCATCAGATGCAAATAATATAACATACAGACATTTAGACAGACTATTAAAGTGTTTGCTTTTTAAGCAGTTGAAATAACTCCGCAAGACAAGAAATGCCATATGTTCGCCTTTATATAATGTATGATTCATATAAACTGTGCTGTGATGTTTAGAGTCTTAGCCATCACACAGTACCATCCTGAAGACATCTGATTGGTCGTGAACATACAGCCGAACTGTCTTCAGCAACAAGAAGAAGGACAGGAGTCCTGCAACAGATGGTGTGGCCCCCACCGGAGCCCTGATCTCCACATCATGGAGTCTGTCTGGGATTACATGGAGAGACAGAAGACAGTGAGATGGCCTAAATCCTCAGAAGAACTGTGGCAGGTTCTCCAGCACCCCCCTCTCTCTCCCCCCAACAACCTAAAACCCTGCAAATGTGCACAAGTGGATCAGGGAGAACTGGTACAAAATGTGGTCACACTAAATTAAAATGAGTTTTGTGTTTACTGAACCTCATATGAAGTGAACTGATGATTAAAAATGAATAATTGCTTTTTTTTAAACAGCTATCTCACATTACACATGCCTCACATTTTGCACATGCCTAAGACTTTCCATGGCAACGTAGCTGCAAAATGTATTTATTCGATAAACTAAAGTGAGTTATTGGAAAAAGTGAGTTATGTACATTCAAATCTCACGTATTTATCAGTGAGTTAATTGACTATAAATCATCAGTAACATGACAAAGAGTCCTATTGATCTAAATATACTGTATGTCAGTGCAACATTAATGGCAATGATCCAAATTAACACATTGTTCAGATAAACACTGTCAAATGCTATTATTGTCACTCAATCATACAAAGTAGACTCTTCTCCTCACTGTCCACCCTCATCGGCGTGCCGCTCAAACCTCCCCCCAACAACCCACCCACCCGTCACCCACCCATCGCTTCCACTGACACACATCTGAGCAAGACCCTGCACCTTTTGTCTTGGGCTCCCTCTTTGTTAGCAGCTGGTGGACAGAGCAGCAGCCTGCAGCAGCAGCAGCATCATGTCTACTTTACTGTGTAATGACAACGTGCTGCAACACATCACACATGCACACACACACTTACACACCTCTTCCTCTTTTTTGTTCTTATTTATTTGGTTTTGTTTTGTTTTTCAATGAGGGACACAATGAATTAACACACTCATGTTAATTTATTGTTTTGTCCTTATTTGAGTAAAGGTGATAAAAACCATGGTGGGAGTGTGATCAGTGAATGGTGGGTTTATATAAAAAATATATATAAAGTGTTGAATGTTACTGGAATTTTTATTATTTATTTATTATTTCAATTGAGGACATTTTTTTATATTTTTATTGCATATTGACTATATCTATCTATCTATCTATCTATCTATCTATCTATCTATCTATCTATCTATGTTTGTGTGGTTGAAGTGGTGAAGCAGCAGCATCATCACCACCACCAAAGTGAACTGCAGATAACCCCATGACGTGGCAGACACAGTATGGAAAGCCTATATAAAATTGACGGTGGCCGCATGTATCTGGTGGTGGTCTGAGCCGCTGATAAGGCTTTGCAGGCGATCTGACTTCAGTCTAGATGAAGGATGAGCTTCTCAGACATAGACGCTGTCCATCCTGCTGATGCTCCCTCGTCTCGTCGTAAACTCTTGTGCACCCTCTGGTGCTTGCTAGTCTCCCAAACTTCTTTGTGTAGCCTGCTTTGCAGATTGTCTTCCTTGTCTGTGTGGTTGCTCATTATTCAGAGACAGACGGATCTCAGGTCATCTGCAGCTGCAGCAAAGGAGAAGCAGGAAAGATGGCGATCATCCATTAGAACGACCGGGCGCACGCATGAAATACGAGGACAACTTTTGGGAGGATCGCTTGAGGAGAAGATTGTACTAGTGAGTTTTTCCTCTTGCACTATATTTCCAGTTTCGCCAAGATTTCGGCTGGGCTTTCAAGGTCTGCGAGAACGTCGGTATGGTAGATCATGGGATATAATTTGGAGAGCGCCTCGTGAATGACCTGGAAAGAGCTGATCACCCCCCGTTTTTTCCTCCTTATAGTCCAGGTCCTGCCGACTTGGGAGTGGAGGAGAGAGGAGATTTTAGTCGGGTGGGCGCTCCGGCTGGCACCCATGCAGCCCAAAGTCAAGTGGGTCTTCTCGCTTCCCACTTAATATCCTTAACCAACCTAGCGCTTCCTCGCTATGTCGCCTTTCGGTTTGTTGTCAAAGTGACACACGGAAATGGACGCGGCTGTGTGTAGAGAGAGGCTCGCCTGCGTGTTTCAGCAGCACCGGAGCGGAGTGTTTTGTTATTCTGACATGTCTGGTCAGGGGAATTACTGGCCCCGGCTGTGCGTCCCCTCTCCGGCCGTGCGTGTTGTTGCGCGTTAGCTTCATGGAGAAGCCATTGCACGGATTGCTCTCCTCTCCCAACCAGCCTCCATTAGCGACACAGAGGAGCTGGCATAGCCGCTGGTCCAGTCACACTCACACACACACACACACACACACACACACTCACAGTCACAGTCACACACACACAGAGACACACACAGACACACTCACCATGAAAGCCATGTCCAGTGTGAGGAGGCTATCTTATGTATATATAAAAAAGAAAGCAATCTGGTGGCGGATTTCTCTCGGTTCTCCACAGGGTTGGAGCTTGATGTGTCCTGGTGCTGGTGAAATGAATGTAAACGCAGTGTGTCTCTGTATCTTTAGTCTGATTAGTGTTTTTTTTTTTTTTTTTTTTTTGTTCCTGGTGCTTATTGCTACATTGTTAGCCGCTTGTGCTTCTCTGTCCCCCCCCCCCTGCACTGTTGTGGATGTCTATGTGCTTGTCACTGGTCTCAAGTCAGGTATGTGTCATAGTAGTAGGGCTTCACCATAAAATGGAGGAAAGCAGATGAGTCTCCAAGGAGAGCCCTGGAGTCAGACAGGCAGGATCCCTCACGCCAGAACAAAGGTTGTGTTCAAAAAAAAAAAAAAAGGACAGCAGAAAGAGATCGACCACAGTCTCTTCTTCTTCTTCCTCTTCCTCTGCTTCTTTTTCTGCTTTTTTCAGCTCTGAAGTTTTAGTCAGTGAAGAGGAAGCAGAAGAACTCTGAAAAAGTCAGACCAGATCATTTTTGCCGGGTCTTTCAAGGTTAACTCCATGAACTTTAATTTACACAATTATAACACAACTTTTGACTTGTGAGATTTATATTTTTATTTAAAGACCTGCAGCTGACACTTTTGGACGGTAGGATACACGTCTGTGACTGTGATGGCTTGAGGGACACATGGATGAGATAGGAATTTTAATGCTGAATAATGCAGTGTTTTGGCCGTGCAGGCGGTTAATGTTCAACAAAGTGGTCTCGAAACACAGACACACACTCTCGGTCTCTCTCCTCTGTGTGTGTGTGCATGCGTGCGTGTGTGTGTGTGTGTGAATGAAGGACAGGCTGTTGCAGATAGTTTCTGAAAGGAAGTTCTCAAGATGATTCTTGATTCTTTGAACCTTCGGTCAAATTACAGCTTTGTTGGTGTAAATGTGAAAGTCAAGTGTTTGCTGGTTACACAGGAGTCCTCTGTGTTTATACTGGGCTGCACATGTGCATGTTATTGTATAATTACAGTGATTTATTTGGTGTTTTAAAGCATGTTTAAAAGTTATTTGGACTAATGCATTTAAGCTGTGGGTCATTTATTAACAGGCTGTGTGTTGTAACGTCCACTGTACAACCTCAGGTGACGTTTCACGCATTATATCCTAAAGGTATCTGTTGACCAGCCTGTCAGGAGACCGGAGGTGTGTTTGCAAGCCGTGGTCTCTCTCTGTGTGTGTGTGTGTACGTGTGTGTGGCAGTTGCTGTGTGTTAAATGTGTGTGTGTGTGTGAGAGAGAGAGTGTGTGGCTGTGCTACACTCTGCAGTTCCCCTGGCCACTGTGTGAAATCTTGCTGACAAGGAGACTGTGAGCTTGACACACTGTGCTGCGACAATGCTGGGGCTGAGAAGAGCAATCAAAATGGTGGCGATGCTCCTTCTCCCTGGCGTGGCAGGGCAAACAGGTTCTCAAGGAGGAGCCGATAGAGGACGGCCGGGCAGGAATCTGCTGCGGTCGACACATTTGTCTCACAGACGGGTGCAATGGAAATAGTCTGGTGGATAGTAGATGTTCTTCAAATGAGCTCAGTGATGTAAACCTGGATGCGATTGTGATGATTTTTTTTTTCTTTCCCCTTTTTTAAAGAAAGCTCATCTCTGACATGGCGTGCTGTGTCTTTGCACTTAGAGTTCCTGCTGTAACTTTCACAAGTCTTCAACACATTCTTGAGTCCTTCTCAATTGTAAAGCGTATTCTTGCCTCAGCGGTTGCTGATCTGATCTGTGTGCTCAGGTTTTCTGCTCAGCTCCCTGGTTAAGGTCATGTGAGTCAGGGCTGTTTGCCCGTGCTCTGACTGGCAGAGATGGCATTTCCACTAGTTAGTGTTGTAGTAAAGCAAAACTGGATAGGGCAACAGCTGAGGGGCCGCAGACTCTCCGTGGCCCCTAAAAGTCCCCGGGTCCTCTGTGTAATTTTAAATTATTACAAATTTGTCTGGTCATATAAAGTGTAAATGTGAATTAAAAAGGGTCCAAAGGTGGCTTTCTACTCGATCTTGACACCGTGTCTTTAAGGTCTGTGTCTAAATTATAAAGCTTAGTTAATTAATTTATTATTTGATCAACAGAAAATGAATCGGTCTCAGTTAATCTGCTGGTTCCAGCTTCCCCAGCATGAGATCAGCCCAAACTGATAAACTGTTGCTTTCCTTTTTTTCCTTGTCAAACAGTGCACTTTGGATTTGAAACAAAACAAGATATTTTGAACATGCCGTCAATGGATTTGTTTTTGAGACAAAAATATGAATCGACTAATCAAGTGAATAAACATCAGATTTAATCTGGAATGGAAATGATTATTAGTCGTATTCCCCCAAAGTTGAATGTAGCATCTTGAGTATTTTAATTAATTTTCTCCTTACATGGTGCATATCTTTAAATAAATTTGTGTGTAATCAATTTATCGTGAGCTAAATGACACAGAGCACCCTGGGGCCTGATAATATTTCAGCACTCAACTTACTGTTTCTGGCACTTGAGGCTAAATGCATTGAGGGAATATCTGTGTGTGTGTGTGTGTGTGTGTGTGTGTGTGTGTGTGTGTGTGTGTGTGTGTGTGTGTGTGTGTGTGAATGTGGTTGTGTGTGTGTGTTTTACATGTGTCTATACAGCAGTGAATTATTCAAAGTACCTTACAACATGCTATAAGATACTGTGTTATGTCATGACAGCTTTAACATTTAACACTGATATCAATATTTCAGGGATATTTTTTATTATATGGTCTCTTGTAAGTTTAATCATAGTTTCATGGTGCAAAGTAAATATTTGTGTTATGTCTGGAGAGCGACAATGGCTGTCGAAATCAAAAGAGTTGAAATGTAACTCTGCATGAAATATTTAACGCACATTGTTACTGCAGTTCAGCTTTAAGGTGACAGGGCAGAAGTGAACTATGGTAGATACTTTTAGAAAAAAAAATTACATAACTGGATTTTTGCAAGGTATTTCAGGATTACGCTAGAAAAGCCCAACAGAGAGGACAGAGGATTAAACAGGAGAGACTTCTGTGATGGTTTGAACACTGGAAGGAAGCGGTGGTGAAGCTCATCACTCACACAGATATTCTTTCTGGGTCTCTTGCACTCAAACACACACAACCACTCTCTCTCTCTCTCTCTCTCTCTCTCTCTCTCTCTCTCTCTCTCTCTCTCTCTCTCTCTCTCTCTCTCTCTCTCTCTCTCTCTCTCTCTCTCTCTCTCTCTTTCTCTCTCCCTCTCTTTTCATTCACTCACTCACGTTGGGTGATGCACTCCTCCATTCTTCTCTACCTGGGGCAGTGAAGAAGGCTGGGGAGGCGCACAAAAGCAAATTGAAATGCTCCAGTGAGTGCTTTCTTGACATGATGCATGGCTCATGAGATGCAGCCTGGCCCTGCTGCTACACTTGTAAGTGTGCTGACACACACAGGCCCCACATCCACAACACTGAAGTCATTGCAGCACAGCAGAAAAAAAGAAAAAAAACACCCTCACTACTTGCTCTTGCATTTTTCTGACCTTCTACCCTCCGTGAACATGTTTCTTTCTCCCTTGAACCACAATATTTGATTGTGTTGGGTTGTGTTTGTTTAAAGCAACGATAATCAGATGAATAATTTAAGGCCGTGTAACTCGGTATTGGCCTGTTTGAAAGACCATGAGACAACATCATGCTGGGGGTTAGAAGAAGGAAGTGGCTTGCTAGAGGTGTCATTCCAGTTTCTGTTGTCAGTTGCCACGTTACACTGCTGCAAAACTGGTTCCTCCTCTCTACTTTCTATCAGAACATCAACAGTTTAACGTTGTCGTTCCTCTCCTGTAAAAAAAGGCTTGCAGCTGAAGCACTTGCGTCTGTTGCCAGTGTTTTTGACACATTTTAGAGTACACAGGGGGCTTAGTTTTATAGAAATCGGAGGCTTCAGGTACAACGTGGCCGTGCTGATGAAACAGTTTGTCCGACGAGATAAATTAAGTCGTCTGTACGGCGTCCTCAGGTTTCCAGCCTAGGCTCAGGATTTATGCCCTTCTCTAATAAGACACAGTGAACCAACTCTGTCAGCCTCGAGCTGCCTGTGGTGGAAAAAATCCTGAATTCTTTGGAGACGCCCGTTCCTTGGGCAGTGTGGTGCCACCGGACAAGGCCTTCATTGAGGAGGAACAGGAGTGGTCTTGTAGAAGGGATCCACACTGGCTCGGCCTACGAAGCAACAGAGCTGTCCAAGGACGATTAAATATTTAGAAGCTTGGAAAGGAGGTCTCAGTGGTAAGTTAATATTGATGGGTCTCTCATCTTTCCTTTCTCAAACTTGTAGAGTTGCCTCGAGAGGTCAGTTTGGTGAACCTGGAGAGGAACTAAACTTCTTCTCTTCAGATAAACTCACCAGTAGATTTAAAAAGGTTGCCATCGCTGCACAGCCTTTCATCCAACGTTTCTGCGAAGAAACCAGGCTGACTTTGACTTTTCTGCTTTTTTTTCTTTCTGGCTTCCTGTGTCCTCTTTTGGTCACTCTGAAATACTCCATCCTGACTAGCTTGTAACCTCACCCACTCCCTGTAACTGTAGTAACTGCCATGTCAGGCTTACAAGGAAGTCAGCATTGCAGTGTTTTCTGGCAGTTGTCCACTGAGCACCACTTATAAGAAACCCTTGAGTGCATCTCTCAGCCTTTTCTTCAGCTCTTTTTCTGTTTTCTTTTAAAAAGCATATTGGTGGAAGTAGATAGAGCTGAAGGAATTTTGATAGAGAAAATGAAACCAAGGTTTTAGACTTTTGATTGAGGTGAAATAATCAATGGAACATGGTTTGAGAAAGACACTGGATCACCAGTTTACTTTGTTTGAGAACTGACTGGGTCCAGATACTGTCTGAGATGGACCAGAATTTATTTCAGACGGCAGCAGATTGATTTATTTCAGGAAATGGTTTCCTCGGATAGATGGTCTACAAGGCTGTGTGGAATGTTAGGTTTCCTGGAGTAATTGTCCTGTGGAAATGCACTTCCTGGTTTCTCTGCAAGATCTGTCCTTGGGCATCCTTCAGCCACCCGACTCTCCAGCAGTGTTTATTTAGCCCTTGAACCCATGTGCTGCAGTTACAGGAGATCTGGATGAATCATGTTTTATTCTAGCCTTGCATGTCTTGACCGTGAACGTGCACGGCTTAGACGTATGAATTCTGTGTGGAGCCGTAGCCTACTTGTGTACAGTACTTGATAGAATCCTTTTTCTCTGAATTTTCCCTTTCAAGCTCAAGGGAAGAAACCTCTTGAGAAAACCAAATATATCTACCTATTCCTTCCCATATAAAATTGTAAAAATAATCACGCCTGAGGCTATTAATTAAATTGTGCACTTAATCATTTTTGGATGGAATATTTAATAATGTTGCAGAGGGTTGCCCCCAGTTTTTATCTTTTTATGCTTTTCAGTTTAGAAAATCTGCATTGTAGCTCTCCCACAGAAGCACTAAAACATGTTTCCAACATGTCAGGTCACTTGTATTATTATCTACAGAGGCATATGCACATCTTCTTAAAGTTTGGTGTGACAGGGTGGTTCAAAGCTCCATATTTAGAGGCACAGTTCTCAGATCTCTTGCAGCTTATGATGAAGAACATCAGAGCTGCACTCTAGGTGGCCATCTTTGCAGCGAACACAAACCACACATCTCACTTCTGCTTTTGCTGACGGTCATGACAGTCTGCAGAGGAACCGACAGGAGGGGAAGCTGCATGCTCGCCCAGGTCTGTGCTCTTAAAGTTAAACACTTCCATCTGTGTAACAAGATAGCAGAGCAGAGCAGAGGCAGCTCCACTTCAGCCAAGCAGGACAGTCAAAGACCTTGAGGAGCAAACAAAATGGTGGATGACCATGCCACTGATACTCCAGTGTGATTGGCTGTGTGTCTCCTTGGCCACAGTGGGGCTGGCTGTGTGAAATGGAGTCCTCTGTGTGGAGCGTTGGCCCAGCCTCAGCTCTGATGCAGAAGATAATTCTGTCAGCCCTGAGAGAGAGAGAGAGAGAGAGAGAGAGAGAGAGGAAGAGAGCAGCCAAGTGAGGTGACTATACTAAAAGAAGGTTGAGCTGCAGTAGACTTCCAGTGAACTCCAGCCATGCATGTCAGCCTGCTTCCACCTCTTCTCCTCACACAGCTGCTTGATGTCCTATAGGTTCTGACTTTATGTTATTAACTGAATTTTTCATTTGGTGCTTTTTTTTTTTTTTGGCGTCGAGCAGTCGATGGCGGTGGCGCGAGAAAAGATCAGCTAAGATGAAAAGGTTCTTTTTTTTTTTTTTTTTGGTGCTGTTAACAGGAATGAAGAGAGTGACTATGTATGGGTATTCATTATCTAACCTTCACACCCAGCAGGCTTTAGCCGAGGGATTTACCAGCCCCCTGTTTTGTTGCTTTGTGAAAATTTCAGCTCGCAAGGTCACACAACTATCTTTGAAGGCTCATGATTAAAACGTAAATGCGGGAGATGTAAAAGAGTGGAAGCGCTACAGTTTGAATGGAGAAGTTTTTTTTTTTTTTTTTTAATGTTGAGTTTTCACCATGACAACCTGAAGACAGTAGCCTCGCGAAAGATGGCTATTAATGCTCGTCTCCTCTTAATCTGCCTGGTCATTATCTTCAGTGCAAAAGAGGCCAAATGTTGCTACTGAGTGCTCTCTGTTGCAGACGTCCCCCTTTTCAGGAGGAACAATCTGAGCCCTTTGCTAAGCACAAAGGCTACCCTTGGAGCAAGGTTACTTGTACCATGATGGCCAGCTTCTATTTTTTTTATTTTATTCTGCAGCTTTAGAAAGAAACATGGAATTAGCAAGTTGGATGTCTTGGATTGCGAGGGGAAATGTCTTGGGTTTGAAAAGAAGGAATAAAGAGAGGAGAGTGAGTGCAGTGATATTAAGTATTAAAGCCTGTCTGACTGGGTGGGTGATGTCAGGTAACCATCTGTCAGAGAGAGACAGGCTGACACAGGCACTGTCTGACCTTGCAGTATGGACGACCCAGACAAAAAGTAGAAAATTATCATCTCTTTCTGGGATTAGTCTTGCAACTGAAAGTCATGCTAATGACATCCCTCTCTGCCTCTTTCAGCTCCCCTGTCTTTCTTTTTGATGTGAGAACTTGCTTGAAGGCCCTCAGTCAGCAGAATACTTTGAGGTCCAAAGATCAAAATGCTTCAATCCTCCAGGCTGAGCTCGTTGTCCTTTATTACGGCAGTGCTACATGTTCATATTGTGTAATGCATTTGCTTTGATTTTTGAATCAGATGAGATCTCGAGCATGACATTGTTAAGTAAACCAGTTTTAAGGGCTGTAATAGTGTGTAACTCAGTTCTGCATCACCTCGCCTCATTTGTTCCATTAAACCTGCGTTCAGTCAATTTAATAGGACGGTGCTTAGCTTACACAAACTTTTCCTTTACCCACAATCCTTAGGGGTCACCTGGGCCTGCTGTGGTGAGAAGCTTCTTTTTTATGCCCCCTGAATGTGACACTATAGTGAAGGTCAAGCTGCAGACAGAGCAGCAAAGCCAGCTGGATTGCAGCGTCTGAAGGGCTCTGCACCTGTATTTACCAGTCCTATGAGACATTCTGGGATTACTGAGCTGGTTTCACAAAGAAAGAAATACACCCCATCTTTTCTTTTCTTATTCATTCAGTTAAAGTAACCAATGGAACCAAGTTAAACACAAAAGCCTACTCTTTGTGTTTCCAATGCCAGCAAGAATGGGTAAACATTTCAGTTGCGGAAGTATGCACATACCTCATTAATTCTGGGTTGTAATAGTTTTGAGATTAAATTAGTTACATTGAAAATCATGACGTGAGATAATTTTGCACAAATTAACTGCACTGATTCTAATTAGATCAAGTAAAACTAGATTTCATGGGAATGTCAAAGGAGCCGTGGCAACATTTCTTTTGCTGCTGAAAGTCTCAGATTAGGAAAAAGACATAAAATCAGATTTAAGACCCTTTACATTTTCTTTTCTGGAAACAAACTTCAAGACTTGGAGGAATAATGGCACCATCAGGACCTTATCTGGATCAGGTCATCTTTCTATGATGGATGCTCATGTAAAGAGGAAGCTCTAAAGGAAAAACCACCAAGGGGCCAAGAGCAGGCTAAAAATATCTGAGGGACTGTATAGCAGAGTTGATTCACAACATGCGCGTAGCAGGAGTTTTGTGTTCTACATATTTATAAAATTAGTGGTAGGACAATACAAAGACAAAAAGTACAATTTTGCAACAATGTGGCTGTCTTATTGACAATAAATGGAACTTGTGATCTGATGAATCCAAGGTAGAAAGTAAAAATTCTTGTGGCTGAATAATATCCAACAGCAAACACCAGCAACTCCAAATCAATACGAAATATTGAATTAAATTCTAATTCAATAAACCTACTTTTAATGGGAAAATACCTAAAATACTTGGATGGCAAATGACTTCCTGTGTCCAAAAGGGAACCCGTGCAGTCAAGTAAAGCAATCTTACATCATGTGCAGACTCTTCTCTTAATGGTTTTTCCTCAGTTTGATGTAACTTTGGCTGAACAGTGGTAACTGGGGCATCGCAGAGCAATTATGAAGTAATGGTAAACGCTCTAATGGTATTCAGACCTCTTAAATGTTTACATACTGTGTTATAGATTAAAATAGAATCAAATTTAATTTAGTTTTAGGAAACCATTCAATCAAATGAACATTTTTATTAATCTAGAAATCTAAATGTAGTTAATTGGACATTGTATAGGAAGGAACCTGTGTGTACATGGTCCCATAATTCAGGATCAAGACACCATAGAGCTCTGTCAAAAGGTCATGGAGGAAGTGGTCTCAGTGACTGAGACATTGAAAAAAAAAATCTGAACCACCAAGACTCAGCTAAACTAATTATCTCTGTCAGAGAGATGATCAAAAACCCAGTGGTCAGTCCAACAGAACTTCTCTACAGTTATGGGAGAACCTGCCAGAAGGATGACCTCTTCATCTCTTTGAGTAAAAGTCATATGACGCCTAGTGGTGATAGTAACATAAGGGAAGTTTGAATGCAGCCAAGTACAGGAAACCTTCTCCAGAAAGCATGTGATCTTAGACCGAGGCGACCTGACCTTTCTGCAAAACAGTAACCGGAAGCAGCAGCAGCCGAGACCAGGCTGGACTACTGCAGGACAAGTCTGTGGCTGTCAGTGAGTGGTCAGACCAAAGCCCAGACTTAAACCCTGTAGAATAATCTGTGGAGAGACCTGAAGATGGCAGTTTGGACGCCTCCCACCCAATCCGATGGCCCTTGAGAGGATCAGCCAGGAAGAATAGGAAATGGCAAATCCAGGTGTGCAAAGCTAGTAGAGCCTGAACCAGAAGGACTTGACGCTGTAACCTATACAAAGAAGCGTAGTAAGGGTTGAATACGTTTTGTCAATCACACATTTCAGTTTTTCTTTTTGATAAACGTTCCAAAAACATTTTTTCACTTTGTCTTCATAGGTTATTGAGCGTGGACTGAAGGGCAGAAATGCCAATTTTATCCATTACAAATTAAATCTACAACACAATTAAGTGATGGAGTCTGAATTGTTTCTGTAGCTGCTGTAGTTCATCAAAGGAAGAAAGGTCATAAATGGTGAAGGTGTGTTTTAATGCTTTTGAAATCACCATGTGAAAAATTGTAAAATGAAAAAAAGTCTTATTTCTCATTTCAATATGGATGGCACCTTGCTTTAATTAGAGTATTTTGCTTTTACATCAGATATTTGAGGTGGACTTAGGGCTTATGGTGAAGGAGTGCAAGAAGAATACTCCGTGGTGAAGGCTGTTGTTAGCTGGTTAATGGTTGACCTACTTTTCTGAATGCCATATGCTTCCTGAAACAGATTTGTTGTCAGATTAACGCCAGCGTTTTCAGTCAGGTGGCAGATATTATCTCACGACACTGTTGATGATTTTATCCACTCTCAGAGACAGTTTTGGACTTTTGGCCTGTCCGCAGTTGCTTGATTCATCATTAACATGATGTGGCCTCAGCATTACCATGATGAGAGGACCCAGATGTGTGGCTGCGTGATTTAGCTTAAGAGATGATTAATAATGCCTCTCAATCTGCCTTTTTTTTTTTTGTTCACCACGTTGACCTCGGTGACCAAAAAACCAAAACAGAATCTATAAAAATGATCATCAGAGTAGGAAAGTATGCTCAAGTCTGGGTTTAATCTAAACTTAAACTAAAGTATAATCAAAACATTGTAAGTTGAAATGTTTTCCAGCGATTTACGGAGAGAAGTGTGATGGCATTGCTGTTGCTCTATTTTGGTCTTTTCTGTTGTACTTAATGCCATTCCCATCCCTTTCATTCCATTTCGGCAGATGTCTGAAGAATGTTATGACAAAACGTTCATACTGAACATTATTGATTCCTCACATCTCCCCTGAAAAGGCCTGGTCCATTGATCGTCCAGGTGGGATCGATGTCTCATCTCTGTGTATTCAGTCTTCCTCAAATGAGCAGCACCATGTGATCATTTAAGGAAGCTCTCTGCTCTGGCAGGGGAGGGAGGGGGGGTGATGGGAGATGAGGGAGGGAGGGAGAGGTGGGGGGTACTGGCCACCTCACTGTTGATGTTATCACACGAGAGACGCAGCACAGTCGCAACGAAACAGATATGCTCATCAACACCACAGGATATCAGTGTGTCGGTCTCAGGTGTAGAGATTGTGGTATTGTAAATTAATCCGAGTGTTAAAGGCTTTGAGATCAAGGTGTGTTTTAAACGCGTTATTATATGCATGTAGTAATGAAGGTGCTATAGGTCAAAGCAGCAGCCCCCTTCACAGGCCAAAACAATATGTAGTAGTTTATATAGTGTATAATTTCTTTTTTTTATTATTATTATTATACATCCTGATAGAGACACAAATGTGAAATGTACCAAATGTTATAACATCGAACAGTTGTTGAGACATTTCCCTTAAAGCACAAAAACAAAGATTAGAGATCTAACAGTACCACTGTGGTCTGTTGGAAACTGTGACTGGGGTTTGTTGATGTTTTATTGAATATATGGAAAGTGAGTAAGTTAAGAAAATTAGCAGCTCATTTACTCGCCTTCTCATTGTTCATCGGCATCCTCCTTGCATGAAGGTCCTGTTTACTGTAAACGTCGGTGACTTCTCTGCAGCAGGAAAGCTAACGCTTTATTTGTATGAGGGGACGTAACACCGGTGTGGAAATAAGTTGAAATTGATTTGCTTTTCGGGAGAATCTGTTAGAAGAAAATACAAAGATAGTGCCAACGTATCTCCACTTAACATGCATGTTGTGGTTGTATCTGTCAATATGTGCTCCAGTGAGAGGATGAGGCAGCAGCGCAGTATTGGACTATGAAGGTCAGTCAGGTCGGACCAGCTTTTCTCTTTTGAACCAGTGTTGTTATCTGCTACAGTGCCGACAGATAAAAGCCCAACTGTGAGCCAACAAGGGTGTAAGCTGCACACAGTCCAAAGAATTGCCACGAACCAGATGCAGTTATTTTGGCTGGCTTGCATTTGAGGGCACCATTCCTAATCTGAACCAAAATAACTTCCAAAGCGTGTGTATTAAGGAGAAATTCTTGGGAGATCCTTTTTAGGGAATAATGCAGTGTGACATATTCAGACCCTGTGGCTTTAATGTGTGTTCTGAGACCTTTCAGGTGAAGCTAAGCTGTGAAAAACCCAAGACAAGTTGTCGCTGGAGTTCTCTGCACTCTGTGTATTTGAGGTGGTGACGGTGCCCAGTGACTGTGTGTGTGTGTGTGTGTGTGTGTGTGTGTGTGTGTGTGTGTGTGTGTGTGTGTGTGTGTGTGTGTGTGTGTGTGTGTAATCTGTTTCAACTGAATGTTGTTTGTGCATGGCAGTGAATTGAGGAAGCACAAATGGCTGCATGTTTGCTGATAGTACAGATGTTAACTACTTACTGGTTAGCCTTCGGCTGTGGTTTTGGGGCCTCTAACAGCAACATCTATGTGTGAGCAGGAATTATATTGAAAGGAGTCTCCCCTCAAAACATTGTTAACAATAATAATTAATTAAATTTAAACTTTCAATGTCTGTGACCTTTAAATCCATTATACACTCTTTTAGCTATGATTGTGGTCTCCACCTACACCTGCAGTAACATCTGGCCCTTCAGCCATTCAATGCTCCACTATGATAATCCTTACTGCCAGTCTGTTGCTGGGGGCTGAGCTGCAGGTAGTGGACAGTGTACAGAGCTTTTCCCTTTCAAAACATCTGCTTGTTGCAGTTAAACATAATGTAAAGTTGTGGGTCAGACAACTAAACATGACCTGAAATCTGCTGTAAGGCCCAGGGGAGCCACAATGGACACTGCGTTTGCACCTTTTATCGACAACAAATAATCAATTAATGCAGGAAGTAATCAGCAGTTTCATCAATGAAAAAAACTGTTAGTTGCAGCCCAGATGGAGTGAACCTGACAGGGAAGGGAACTGTTTAATGTGTAGAAGTTGTACCTTACACTCTCCTTTTGCCCAGATATGGGTTTGAAATAACTGGTTTAATAAATTAAAGAGAAAATGCTGTCGTCAAGCGTCTTCTGGATCTGTTTTAACTTGGACTACTAACTCATACGGTCACAATCCTGTCAGGTCTTGCTGCACATATTGTGATCTATGAACAGATTTGAAATAAATTTCACCATGTTGGAATTTTTTATGTTTACTCACAGTGTTTATTCAAGTGTTTTCTCAAAAGTTTCACTGCAGTCTGTGCAGTGTGTTGGATGTCTTTAACAGACAAAATGAAAACCTGTTGGTAGAAAATGCGAGGTAGAAATGCGATTTGAGGATATTCTTTGTGCACATCACAGAAACCACTTAATATTAAAATACTTGTGTTTCTTTGAATGCGTGTGTTAGTGTCTAAAGAGGAAGGTGTGGTTTCACGGTTGGAGATATCTGCGTCTTTTCAGTTTCAGTTTCAGTTGCATCCATCTCTTCCCTCCACCTCTGTCTCCTGTGCCACACAACCCCAGAGCCGGACGTTTCCACTCCATCCTTAAAATTTGCCAAGGTGCTCTATTCATCAAATGCTGCTCCGCTTTTTCTCTCTCGAGACCTGTGGTGATTGTGCTTTAAAGGTTCAATTTAGTTTGGAACTTGTTCCCAGAATCACTCTGGCTTATCCAGATGTTGCTTTGCATACTTCAGACTTTTGACTTTTCTGATGAGGTCACAGGTGAACTCTTTCATGTCGACCCTGTCTGTGCTGCACCGTGACATAGTACACCACCGCTCCCATGTTGGCTGACTGCAGAGCCTTTGCACTCATATATGGGGCTTTTGCTTTGCTTCTCAGCGGTTTTATCAGAAGTTTTTGTGGTTATCCGCAAGCTGTCTGGACTTCCACAGCTCCCCATTCGCTGCCATTTCTTAAGGACATGTTGGACAGCACAGAGTTCAGACTGGAAGCACTTTAATATCTTTTTATAGCCTTCCATGCTTTGTAGGCATCGGTTACAGTGGCTTTAGACAGGACTCAAACCCCTTTACACACTTTATCATGATAGATTCAATTATAAATGGAAGAAAAATAGGTCTGTACTCAAAAACCCATAATGACACATTAAAAACAAGTCAAATTTATTAAAAATCCTAAATTAAAATATTTCTTTTACAAAAAAAGTGTTCAGACTGTTAATTCAGTGCTTTGTAGAGGCCCCTCTGGTTGCAGATAGCTTCAGGACTTTTTGGACAAGTCTGTACAAGCTGTGCACAGCTGGATTTGGGCAGTTCATCCCATTCTTCCCATTAGATCCTCTCAAGCTCCATCTATCTTCAGGTCTCTCCACAGATGGTCCGTGGGCTCAAAGACGTGATTCAGCTCACGCCGTACCTGAAAGGTGAACCCCCGCCCCAGTCTGAGGTCCACCCTGCTTCCCTGTAGGGAGGGTATTATCTAGGTGTTCGCCTGAATCACTGATCGCCAATCAATTCACTTTGACTCCAGTCAAGTTCCACACACACTTCAGGGAAAAGTAAAGAAAGAAGAAGGAACCAGAGCACTATTTAGAGCCACAGCAAAGGATCTTTGCAAATAAGAGATTGATGACTACTTGTTTATTGATGAACCAATTGATTAATGCACTGTGATTTCAGTCTAATCAGATTAAGATCAAATATATTGCCTATTAAGCAAAAAAAAAAAAAAAAGTCTGTCCAATGAAAATTTGTATTTGTGCCAAATGACTGTCGGATAATTTTGACACAAATAATTCCTGTCAGTCAACAAAACTCAGTAATGATGAAATTGTATTTGCAGATTAAATGTCAATGCAAACCAGCTGCAGATGATCTTATTGCCTGGCTCTAATAACGCACTTACCAGGTGTAGATGTAGCCTGTCAAACCAAAGCATTTCACAGTCTCTCAGTTGTATCTGGTAAAGAGAATGATTAAAGATTTGATGCCAAAATAAATATTTCTTGCTGCTGCTTCACTTGGCCCACACTTGCATCAGCAGATGTTGGATTTCAGGAGAATGATTGAGCCTTCAGATCCAAAGTTTTTTGTTTTTTTAAAAAAAGGCTGCGTCGAGGTTTGTCATTCTGTGATGAAGGAAATCGGCTGAGAGGTCCTTGAAAAAACCTGACGACTGTTTGTCACATAAAGTAAGCGGTTTAAAAAAGTTCAACTTGATCCTCAGAGCATTTTTTCATTTGATACATCAAAGTATTGATTATTACAATGAAAAATAATCAATAGACTATTATTAGTTGCAATCGGCTTCAGTGCTTGCCATCATTGCCGCCCATTTCCATCAGTTTTTCAATATAATGCAGCACCTCAGTCTCAGTCTCAGTAGTTGTAAAAGTTGTGCAATTAGGCGCTCAATGAATTCTGTTATTGCAATATCCTGTCGCAGGTTGGCATATTTCATAGCACACAGTGTCTCAAAGTGGAATTATCTGTCAGGTAAAAGACAGGTGCAATATTATCACTGTGAGCAAAATGCCGAGATGGCGGGGAGGACACTGAGAAAAGGGAAATACGCTGATTTCTGGCACTGATGTGATTATTGTGCCTGTGAAAACCGCCCCATCGCATAACATGAGTATTAGTTATTTACATGCAGAGACTCAATGTGCCAGCATGCATAAGCTGGTTATGAATCTGTTTGCTTTGCCACGGTGGTGTGCACCAGATGTCTTGTCTCTAGTAATTTATATATGATAAAATAATCAACCTGAATCCATGCAACCTTGTACCAATGAAGTGTTCAGCTATACCCCAATCCAGTAGGGGATGCTTGGAGGCATGTTTTGGATCTTATCTCCTCCAGTTTACGGTTGTAATGAGGTTTAATACATGTTGTCATTGGCATGGTCCTTTATGAGCTACGTTCAAATGTAATCAGTCGAATAAACCTGATAATTTATGAGCTTTCTTAATGAATACGATCACGTGAGCGTAACATTTACAGAGCAGTTTTGCTTAAATTCCCATTTTGTGCCTAGTTTTAATCATAACTTACCTACTTTTTGGGTTATTTTTGTCTGGACCTTGCTGTGAAGGTGCTCTGAAGCCTCAGTCTGTGGCACTTCTGCACTGGATTGCGCGATGATATGCACTGTGTGTTATTTGCGCTTGAGCAACTGCTGAGCACACTATCAGATCCGGTGTGTTGGGTTCTCCAGGGCTGCTGACATCAGAGGATGGGAGTAGCCATCTTGATCTCCAGCTCTCTATCTCCTGTTTGTGCAAGAGGCCAAATTCTCAATGGTCCTGTGACGCAACGTTCTCTGCTCCTCTGCAGGCACAATGAGATCTTTTTCTTGCTTGTCTTTTTTTTTTCTTTGTCTCTACTCTCTTCTGAGTGAACCTGGTGAACACAGTGGACAAAGAAGATCAGCATTTGAAGTATGGTGCAGTTACCTTTGCACTCTTCTCTCTCCATCTCTCCCTCTCTTTGTTTTATAACTTTCTTGAAACTAAAAATGTATTGATTTCCCCCTGATGTTGTCATCTCATCTCGGCAAAAATCAATTTCCATGTCTCTGGCTACCTGCTGTTGTTGCGACTGTATTTTTCCTTTAAAAAGCGGCCTGTCGTTCTCAATCAATGGGTCATTAATTATTGAGGCTGTGCAGGTTGACAAGATGCATGTCCTGTCTTGTTTGCCAGATAAATTATCCCGTCGCCAGGATGCTGGCCATGTAAGAACGCAACACAGCCGTAGATTTTTGTCTCCCCCGACGGCGTGAGGTGGTAGCACTAACCAACAGTTAAGGACAAAACCTCTGTACTTCTAATCAGCTTAATGCTGGCTTATTCAAAGGCCCTCTTTCAGACAGAGCAGCTGCTGTCAGCCAGTTTGAGTAGAGGGTGTGACTGCTGGCAGAGCTCACCGATGCAGAGAGACCGGTTGGTGATTAACAAATGTCAGTAGACTTTGGAATCTGGGGAGCCCTGTCTGATGGCTTTGTCCTCTGTTGCCTACCAGTGAAGGTCTTCCAGGTGGCTCCGTCATGCTCTCTCGCCGCCTCCCTTCTCCTCCCACCCTTCCCCTTCAGGCCGCTCGCCCCTTCTGCCTCTCTCGTTGCCCCCTCTCTCTCTCTCGTCTTCTCCTCGGGGCTCGGGGTTGCAGAGCTCTGAGATAAAGAAGTTCAGACATGCCTCACATTTTTAGACCCCCTTGTGGAAAGCAGTTGGCAGCTCCTACAAAACGCATTTGCGGTATTTCGTTTGCACAAAGTGTTGGTGCATGCCGCTCGCGCCGACCTATTCTGTTCCTTCTTTGGAACGGGGATTCTAGTGTTTCTCTGAAAATCTCTTGATGTGAGAGATAATTTCCCTGAGAAATGAAAGGACTAGGCAGAAGTCGGGGCTGGCAGGAGTGTGAGATGTTTTCTGCTGAGCAGTGTGGGCAGAGGGCTTGGGTACAGCGCTGTACATCTGGCAGATAGATTTCTGTCAGCAGCTCTCCAGTGACAGGCTGCCTGCCTTTGAGGAAGAGGATCAGATCTGTGGGTCCATGTTGTGTGCTGGCTGAACACCTAAGCGCACATAGTCAGCTCCTAAAATGGCTGCCCTTGAAGCTCAGCTCAGAGGAGGATCTGAGCAGCTCAGTCGCTGCCTGTTAGAGCCCCAGCTGACTAGATGAAAGCAGTTACACAATCTCACCCATTAACTTGGTGTGGCGTAGGGACTGACTGGCTGAAAAGACACAGCCAATTCTAAGGCAGATGGTGGTTGTGTAGGAGGCTTTTTTTTTTCTTCTTTCCCTCTCTGGGCATTCCTCTCCCCTCCTTCTCCGAAAGGATTCTCTTCATATCCATGTCAAGGAACCTGGCATTAGTAGGCAACTTTGTTCAAAACTGCCGTGAACTGCCAAGAGAGCAGGGTGGGGCCCCGTGGTGAGGCTGTAACCTGACCCTGGACAACAATGGATCCCCTGGTTGCTCAGGGACATACTGGCGGCTTGGCCGGCTCGCATGGAGCTTTCCACTGGCTGGCCAGTTGGGTGTGGGAAGCAGGGCGGGATTCCCAACTGTCCCTGGCTGGATCTCACTTGAAATTTCTTGGTCTCAATGTCCAGAGCAGTTGACTGAATATCATAGTGATACTGACGCTGTATTTCATCGGTATTTCTGGTGACATCAAAGATTACGTTGTCACACAACACAACAATTTCTATTTTTAGTTTGTCAGCTTTCACTTTTAGGTAATTACACTAATTGATTTTTGTTTTCAGTGGAAATAAATGACCCTGAAACTGTTTCTTTGATCACATTAGCAATTAAAGCAGCTATTCATTTTCTCAAAGTTTAACTAAATTAGAATTTCACTCATGATAGACAGATTAAAAAAGAACAAGGTTAAAAAATTGATGCAGCATAATTTTTGGATGCCTCCATTACCCACAATGCAACTTCCCTGCCAACAGCTTAGCCATGTGGGTGTGTTATGCTATAGCATAGCCTGGAGCTGATAGACTGGAGCAGAGATAAGGACTGGACTACAAAGGTCTGTTGTCTTCAGCCCCAACTGACACTGACTCAGGTGACATCACCTGAGGCACTTTATCAGATTTAGCTCCGCTCTCTCTGTGGAGCCATCGAAAGGTGTATACAACTTTTTCCACCTATACAGCCTCTCCCCAGAGCCCTGTGACACTTTGATGTATACAATCAACACAGTCAACTCTGAGCAGCTGTACCACATTTTATTTGATATCAAAATTATCTGGGGCAGATGGAGGCTTATAGTGTATGGTGCTATGCTACAGTATTTCCAATGAAAACATAGACTTCCACTAATTTGCACCCTCAATTGACTAATTGCTAATCAGATTTGGGTTAACAGTTGATCTAAATTATATCATAGTAGGCTACTGTATATGATAATTGCATAATGTCATGTTCAGATGTTTCCCCTGCTCCTTATGTAGAACATTGCACTGAAAAAAGAAAGATGCAATCTCTATAAAGTTTATTGTGCTGAAAAAACGCATACCTCCATGCTTGGCGATAAAAGCACAAGTACACCTTTTTATTTTTTTTATTTATTTTTTTTTATAATTTCTTCTTATTATAATTCCATTGTTATTTAATTGGGTTTTATTACAGCCACTGATGATGACTCCTCATCTTGGACAAGAACCATAGGGGTCATACTGGACTCATACTGAGACAGGAGCCATTGTGTCTCATTAAGAACAATGAATCAACATCATTAAACCTTTTTGAATACTTGCAAAATATTTTAGTCTTTGCCTAATGGAATACACAAATGTACACGAACGTGTGCAGACATCTTAATTCTAAATTACATTTAATTATTGTACTCTAAGTTAAATATGTCAGCCACATTTTTTTCCTACATTTTCTCCTTTATATTGTTTTGTCAAGTTGTACAATGAAGGCAAAAAAATAAAAATAAATCTTAAAATACTTTTTTACTTTGTCAGCCCTCAAGAGAGTGTTTTCAGAAAACAAAAAAAGGTTGTTGCATCCTCAGGCTTATGTTCTGGTCATTTTTAACTGCAACAAACACAACTGACACACAGTGTACACAGTGTTTGAATTTACCTGCTCCTGATGTGTACACAACCTTGTTGTTTTAGTCTCGTCTTTCGAGTTTTTGTTTTGGTGGACAAAATAAGGGAAACACCCCACGATTCATCACTCAGAGCTGCTTTAACCCCATCTTGAAATGCAGTCCTACATGGTCTGAACTGTGCAAGAGATTATATAGCTTAAGTTTTCCATAGTGTTCATAATAAAACTACTCTTAAACTTACTCAGCTGTTTGAGGGTGTAATCACCCTGAAATATGGAAACATCATGAGGGACCAGTATTTGTACCAGAGGGTGCACCTGCTCCTGTGAAATGGCCTCATATTCTAAGTGTTGGCCATAATGCATCCATTGAGAGCAGTTATAAGACCTAATGAGTCCCATAGTATAGACATACCCGTACCATTACAGACCCTCCATATTTACTCTAGCTTATGTGTCCTTGCACACTTGCTTTGTTCCAGTGTCAATGTGGAGGCCTTGCCCTTGGTAAAACTTCTGACCTGCTTTTGTTGAGATGTTTTGCTGAGAGGTGGTTACATAGCTGTTCTGTTAAGTGGCTCATTTATTGACTGGCTTCTGTCTGGTTTGCTTCTTTTGTCATTGCAGTGTGTTTATATTTAACTGGCGACTTTGATGCACCTGGACACTGACAATTTTGGGCTCTGATCCTGAAAATCCAGATTTTTGACCTGACATAAACATACAGCATAATTATGATCCCTACAATTAAAATATGACTCACCTTGTTAGCCTCATGAAGTTTTTATGTTGTGTTGAAGTTCGATATTCAAAATGTCTCCACCGCAGTATCTGAGCACCATGATGTGTTTCTCTCATTATCAGATTTTGTATTTTTGACTTTGATTCATTTCTTTTGTGCGTGTGTTTGAAAGAAAAGTGAAAGGGAATCAGATTGACTGGGCTTTGATTTACAATCTTGTGCCCTTTTAACTACCTATTTAATAACCAGTGAGAGCAACAAATCCTATTTGCAATATTTACGAGACAAAATGACAATTGATTAGAAAGCTGTGATGAAAGAGCAGTGAAAAGATGGCCACATCAACAGCTTACATTTTGCTGGCCAAGTCCGAACCGCAGAGGAGCTCAAAGACATAAAGCCTTCATCTCTCAGTTGATTCATTCAATCTTATTTCAGAGCAGTTGATACAATCTGATGGAATAGTCTGCTCTAAATACTGAGCTGTGGAGCTGCTCTCCAGCTGTTGCTTATCCCAAGGTAATAAAAATGGGACAAATCAGCCCATAATCCCTCCTCAGTCCCTCCATTGTTCTTTGAACGATGCTATGCTAAAAAATGGGACCTTCTTAGTATTCGGAGTAACATCAGCATCATCTGAATTCTCCTCTTTGTCGTGTTTTGTTGCGTTTTCCATCAGAGTTTGTAGACGGCTCCGGTCGTTAGAGTAGAGTAGAGATGATAAATTGTTTTCATAGGAATTTTTGACACTCCGTCCACGTTGTCAAAATAATGAGACAACAGGAATTCGTGGTGGCTCTGCATAATACACAGATATATCGTCTTTGTTCAATTTTAAAAAACGTTTCTGGGAGCAAAACTCAAGACTTCTAATTTTACACGGTTTGTTAAAAAGGTGTTTCAGTGACATATTTGATTCAGACTTTGAGGGCTTTTATTTTTCAACTTCAGCTTTTACTGCACCGTTTTATCCCTCTGTGACATTTCTTAGATTTAAAGTAATCATAAAAAAATAAATGCAAATTATATTGTGTCTGTCCTCGTCCTCAAGCGCAATAACAATAATATTTTATCCCAGAAAAAGCTCCCCCTCCTCAACAATGCAGCATGGGGAAAAATAATGTACCACATCACTTTGAAGCCCAGTCTGGCAAATGCAACCTGAAGAGGTTCCATAAATCCAGCAAATGAGACTTTAAAAGGACATCTTCTGAACACATAATCACAATCATAAACATTTCTAAGCATTATATTTTCTCATTTGAAATTGTCTTACTTGTTATGTAGGCAAGGTGTGCACTTTGTTCTCAGCTGGAATTGTTATTGGTAATCATGTAATAATAGCAGGCTCATTTTTGTGGAGGAGCATTCACAACACTGAATACTGAAGAATTACAGGATGACATTAGTCCTGAAATGACTTCAGTGTTAAAACTTTGTTATGGTTCTGTTTATACAAGACTCCCTGTGATTGTTTATTGTAAATACCCCTTCATTTGCATCACTGATGGCTGCTGTGCGTGGTTTAACATGATTCTCATAAATTGCTTTTCTTGTCATTCATGGTTGCTTGAATTAAACATTTATTCTTCTATCTACGCCTTTGAAAATGACACGTCCTCATGTTGTTTTGTTTCTTCTCTCTCCCTTTCTCTGCAGGTTTCCCTGATTTTCCAGGGAGTGCTGCCTCTTTTTAGCGATGGAGGTACTGCAGTGTGATGGCTGTGACTTCCGTGCCGAGTCATATGACGACTTGAAGACCCACATTCAGGAAGTACACACTGTTTTCCTGCAGCCTGCAGATGCAGATGAGTCCGACTCTCTGAAAGACGAAGACGAGGACGAGGAGGAAGAGGACGACTACGAGGATAAGGATGACACGGATTATACGCCTCCTAAAGCTGGAACGAGTATGTCTACCACATTAATTCCGATGTTACTGTTAATTTGTTGGGGGATTAGGAAACACTCCTCAGAGAACTCTCACAGTAGGATGAACATATATTTAAGTGAGGAGCATAAAAATGTATTGAGTTATGACTGAAAAACCACAGAAAGACTAACTAATGGCAACAAAATGTTACAGTTCCACTATTAACTATTATTATCTCATATGCTTTCTCTCTTTTCAGGCCCCACCTCTGCTGACAGTTCCAACCCAACGTCACAAAAGCAGACAGCTGAAACCCATCTGCCGTTTTACCAGTGCAAGTTCTGTGTCCGTTACTTCAGATCAAAGTCATTCTTAAGAAACCACACCAAAAAAGTGCACAATGTCGTCGAGGACGATCCGGATGCAAGTATCTCCTCGCAGACAGTCAAGCAGCCCAGCTACACCGTCGTAATGCACAACGACCATTCAAAAGTGTATTCCTGTCAGTATTGCACGTACAAGTCTCCGCGCAGAGCAAGGATAATGAAACACCAACTAATGTATCACAGCAAGGTTTCCTCAGAGAGCGCTGGAGATCCCTCCGAATACGCTGAGACTGCAGAGGAATCTCAGATCAGTGGACTCATGAAGGGAACATTTGCCTGTGAATGGTGTGACTATCAGACTGACCAGAAGGACAGCTGGACGAATCACGTGGTGAAGGAGCACAGCGACAAGGTCAAGATAGTTTCCTGCATTGCAGAGCTGGAAGGGGAGACGAGTGCAAACTCCCCCAAGCCTGATTCTCCCTCCTCTTCCCATAGCCCATCTAGATCAAAGATGAGCTTTGCTGATGTTAGTGGGAAGAAGGACGAGGAGGCGGGAGAAAAAACACCAGATAACACAACAGAGAAGTCAGCCCCAGAGATCCCATCCTTTCAGTACGCTCAGATTAGCGCAGCGACACCTAACAGCACAGGTTCTTCTATTTTGTCCAAGAGGTTTGCTTCAGCCGATGCTCCCAACAGCATTAGAGACATGGACGCCAACCTACTCAATGAAGACGACTCCAGGAGCAGCTTAGAGGATGATGATGATGAAGAGCTGGGCGACATAGATGATCCCAGCTATACTGGAACCCTGTCAGCAGACGCAAAGCAGCTTCTAACTGATGAGGATAACAAACTGCTGGAGACTAAAGGAATACCTTTCAGAAAGTACATGAACCGTTTCCAGTGTCCGTTCTGCTCCTTCCTCACCATGCACAGGCGGAGCATCTCCCGCCACATTGAGAACATTCACCTTTCTGGCAAAACCACAGTGTACAAATGTGATGAATGCCCGTTCATTTGCACCAGTCCTCTTAAACTAGGCACGCACAAACAGAGCCACAATTCCTCAGATTTAGAGACCATGGACCTAACGAATGACAGTCCAGAACCTCAGAGTGAAAACACAGAAGAGCCAGTGAATGGGGGTAATGTAAGCTCCAAAGTCAATGGAAAAAAGACAACCAGCACACCCAACGACCAGCAGAACCCTCATCGCTGCACGCTCTGCAGCTTTTCCACCACCACTCTGAAAGGCCTGAGGGTTCACCAGCAGCATAAGCATTCCTACTGTGATGACCTAGATCCCTCTGCCTTTGAAAGCCAGCTGACTGACCAGCCAGACTCCGAAGTGGACGCTTCTCCAATCTTTCTACAAAAAACCCAGACCTCCATTTTAGGGCTTGCCACCAAAAAGCCCCTTGTGACAGGGAAAAGAGCCAGGAAGTCCATTAATGACTTGCCTTTGGACTTGTCCTCAGTCAAAAAGCGAACTAGAATTGATGAAATTGCAAGTAACCTTCAAAGTAAGATAAGCCAAAGCCAGCAGGACATGATCATAAATCTGGATGACATGGATGATGAAGATGCAGGAGAAAATCATGCCAGTGGTGATAAAGAGGGGAGAGACCATGACGGCCAAAACCCAATCTTTGCCTACAACACGCAGATAATCTCTCACGAGGGAGGCAGAATAGGGAAAAGAAAAAGTAACCCCAAGTCCAAACCTAGAAACATTCCTATATCTCTGACTCTCTCAGATGATAGTGAAAACATCTCTGTGGATCCCAGCGACAGCACTGTCCAGGAGAACACTGAGTTTTCAGAAGACACCGGAATTGCACGTTTCTACTGTAAACACTGTGATTACCACAACAAGTCAGCTCGTAGCGTCAGCACCCATTACCAGAGGATGCACCCGTACATCAAGTTCAGCTTTAAGTACATCCTGGACCCTGAAGACCAGAGTGCGGTCTTCCGCTGCTTAGAGTGCTACATTGAATACACAAATTACAATGATCTACACCAACACTATATGGATCACCACCCTGAAGCAAGCAATGTGCTCAATTTCAACCAACCACACCTGTTGTACCTGTGCCGCTTTTGTTCCTATACGAGCCCCAACGTCAGGAGCCTGATGCCCCATTACCAAAGAATGCACCCCACTGTGAAGATCAACAATGCCATGATCTTCTCCAGCTATATAGTGGAGCAGCCCCACAAAGCAGGTGAATCCCAAACTCTGAGGGAAATATTAAACTCTGGCCCCAAGTCTTTTAACTCGGCCTCGTCCACGCCCAGATCCTCCACCAGCCCAGTGCTGAAAACCGTCTCCAAGACCCCAGAAGCCAGCGCTGAAGCAGCAGACCCTCTTAAAGAAGCCGTGGGTAACGTTGTCGTCTACGATTGTGACGTGTGTTCCTTTGCTAGTCCCAACATGCACTCCGTTTTGGTACACTACCAGAAGAAACACCCAGAGCAAAAAGCGTCTTATTTCCGTATACAGAAAACAATGAAGGTCATGTCAGTGGATCAGTCGCAGCCTGTAGCCAACTCTTCGTTCAACCTCAGCATGTCCACGCCCCCCAAGCAATCAAGTGCAGCACTGTATGGAAGCGATGAAGAAATGTACTACTGTAAACACTGTGTTTACAGCAACAGATCTGTTGTTGGTGTGTTGGTCCATTATCAGAAAAGACATCCAGAAGTAAAAGTGACCGCAAAATACATCAAACATGGCGCCCCCACCCCTGGTTTAATGAAACTAATGGATGAATTGCAAATTGCAACTCCCAAACAGTTTTTGAAGCAGTTTCAAAATAACGGCCATGACGGCTCTAACAATTCAAGCCCCAAACCAGGAAGTGGTGATAAAGCTGAGGATGAGCTGTTCTTCTGTCAGCAGTGTGATTATGGCAACCGTACTGTAAAAGGAGTGCTCATTCATTACCAGAAGAAGCACAGGGAAACCAAGGCCAACGCTGACCTCGTACGTCGTCACACCGCGGTCGTCCGGAGTCAGCGGGAGCGTGCGCAGATGGTCCAATCAGGTAGCGTCTCCTCTGCCATGGCCCCAGCCCCCCCTGACCCTGAAAATGCCGCGGCCCTGCGTTCCCTCAAGTGCAGACACTGTACCTACACATCCCCGTACGTCTACGCCATAAAGAAGCATCTGAAGAAAGAGCACCCCACTGTGAAGGCCACAGCCATGACCATTTTACACTGGGCTTACCAAGATGGCATCCTGGAGGCTGGCTACCACTGTGAATGGTGCATTTACTCCCACGCTGAACCCCAGGGTCTGCTGCTCCATTACCAAAGACGCCATCCTGAGCACAATGTCGATTACACGTACATGGCTAGCAAGCTATGGGCTGGGCCGGAAACCACCCAACAACAAGGAGGCAATATGGAAACCAAACATTACAAATGCAGAGACTGCGCCTTTGAGGCCTGTTCAATATGGGACATCACCAGTCACTATCAGGCTGTCCACCCCTGGGCCGTCAAAGGGGACGAATCAGTGCTTTTGGACATCATCAAAGGGAACGGCTCAGTTGAAAAGATCCACCAGCAGGTCGCCAAAGAACATGCTGCTTTCAACTGCCAGCCTGTTGAAGATGAAGGAGCACTGGTCATCGCCACTCCACCTCAAGAAAACAACCCCCATCCTTCCCACCCACGTCTTTCCATCTCTAACAATCCCTACCAGTGTACTGTATGTCTGTCAGAGTACAACAGTCTCCATGGCCTCCTCACTCACTATGGGAAGAAGCACCCAGGCATGAAAGTAAAAGCTGCAGATTTTGCACAGGAGGCAGACATCAACCCCAGTTCTGTGTATAAATGTCGTCACTGTCCTTATGTAAACTCTCGCATCCATGGTGTCCTCACTCACTATCAGAAAAGACACCCGTTAGTGAAAGTCACTGCAGAAGACTTTGCAGATGACATAGAACACATCAATGACATAACTGAAGGAGATGACAAGTGCAAAACTCAAAGGCAGGGCTACGGAGCATACAGATGCAAAATGTGCCCGTACACACATGGGACACTGGAGAAACTCAAAATCCATTATGAGAAGTATCACAATCAGTCAGCCTCTGAAATGTTCTCTCCCTCTCTGACTAATTTCTCTTCCGGTAAAGACACAGAGCCAGTAGCTGAATGCAGTGCTAGTAATCTATCAAGTGCAGCAAAAGTCCAGGAGGTCAGTGAATTGGACCTTGCCCTCTCCCAGTTACCCATCAATAAGGTAGAAAAACATGCTGTGTTCAAGTGTCAGCTCTGCAAATACTTCTGCTCCACAAGGAAAGGCATCGCTCGCCACTACCGCATCAAGCACAACAACGTCCGTGCTCAGCCAGAGGGCAAAAACAATGTCTTCAAATGTGCTCTGTGTTCATACACAAATCCTATACGCAAAGGCCTGGCAGCACACTACCAGAAGCGACATGATATCGATGCCTATTACACCCATTGTCTGGCTGCTTCCAAGACTATGACTGAAAAGCCTCCCAAAGTGGTGGCCCCCGTTGTATCAGAGGGAGACAATTCAGAAATGAGTGAAGACCTGCGTCTGGCTGTGGAGAGACGGAAGTGTTCCCTCTGCGCCTTCCAGGCCTTCAGCAGGAAGAGCATTGTCTCCCATTACATTAAACGCCATCCAGGTGTCTTCCCCAAGAAGCAGCATGCTAGCAAGCTTGGTCGCTACTTTACCGTTATCTATGCCAAAGAACCAGAGAGTGCGATGGCAGAGGAGGAGAAGGAAGTGCTGGAGGTTCCGCTTGAACCCGAGCAGGACAGAGAGGGTGAATGGCTGCCATTCAAGTGTCTAAAATGCTTCCGGTTGTCCTTCAGCACGGGCGAGCTGCTGTCTATGCACTACAACGACCACCACAGCAACGACTTGAAGAGGGACTTCATGGTGTCACCTGGTCCTGGGGACGAGGACTCCGAGTTGTACCAGTGTTCTCACTGTGAGCTGAAGTTCCTGGCTCTTCCACTTCTGGCCCGACATCTACTGAATCACAACGAGGAGTTTCAGAAGAGGGCCATGAGGCAGGAGAGGAGGAAGCAGCTTCTCAGCAAACAGAAAGCCACAGAACTACCTGAAACCAAACTGGACAAGGTGGGTGAAGATGCAAGCCTCTCTAAATCTGTAAATTACAGACCGGCATAAGCCACAAGCCAACATACTGCAGGTGTTCCTTATCTTGCAGAGGTCAAAGGTCATCCTCCATATCTGAGAGTTAAATAACTTTATAACTTAATAATCACACATTCATTGCAGATGTACTGTACCCTAAATAGTCCAGTTCTGCCAAAACTGAAGTGACAAAATAATTAAAGTGATAATAATGTATTTCGATTGGCCTCCTCACTGTCACCAGGAGTATATAACAGTGCATGATAATGAGGTGTGATAATTAGATTCATAATTAGTTCATTAGAAATTCCATTGATCTCATTTAGAGTACAGTGGGATCCAAAAGACTGAGACCACTTTCCCATTTCAGGTGAATGTGAGATTTGAGAACAGGGGCAGTGTCATGGAGATGAGGTCAATCTTATAGATATAGCAGTGTTTGAGCTTGCCTTTAAAATGTTGTATAACATCATTTCATCATCTTTCTTTAAAACAACAACATCATCACAAACTGCTCTCAGATACAAATTAAAAACTATTTGTAACTGTGACTGAACCAGGTTCTTTTTGCATTTGTCCTTTCTGAACAGGAAAGTACTGTAAATAAAACCCCCATAGGATTCAGGTGTAACTTCTGCGTTGAGGTGCACCCCACCCTCCGAGCTATCTGCAACCACCTGAGGAAGCACGTCCAGTATGGAGAGGTCAAAGAGGGACACGTCAAGGTAAATGGAGTTGGATTTAGCCTCACATTTCTAACGTGTTGTATTTCCTGCAGTAAGTCTTCAATATTTTCATATTAACTGTCCACATTTAAATGTTAAAGATATTAATGTGGAAGATATTAATGGAAATGTCTGTAAAATATATTACAGAAATGATAGTAGGAGTAATAATAGATATTTAAGGAAATACTTTTTTTTTTTTTTTGCTTTCTTGCTGAGAGTTAGAAGAGAGGCTTGACATCACTTCCATATGTCCAGTGTTAGTTAAATATGGAGCTTCAGTTAGCTTAATCTATCTACTGGAAGCAGGCAAAGTAGTGCAGATTTTATTACCATCAGACAGAGCCAAGCTAGCTGTTCCTCTCCATTTCCACTCCTTATGTTAAGCAAAGCTGCACAGCTGCTGGCTTCATATTTAGCATACAGACATCAAGAGTTGTGTCTCTGGTCTCATCTTATGCTCAACAAGAAAGCCAATAAGCTTCTAAAACATCAACCTAGATTGTGTATCAAGTCAACCTCTTCAGAGATCATCCAAATGTACAGTATGCATTAATTGCCCTCACTTCAACATTAACAACACTTGAAAGAGCCACTCTGTCTGTCCCGAGAGCTTCTGTCTTACTCCCATCCTCCTTGCTCTGCAGCGATCTCTTTTACTGGACTCTGGTGCTCTGTTTCCCATTTTGTTTATTACTGACATAGGCTTCTGGGTAGACAGTCTGTCAGCTTCCCCCAGAGAAAACAAGCAACGCTGTCCCATTGCAGTGGATGAGTGTAAGAGGTGGAGGGGAGGGGGGGGGTGGTAGGAGGACAGAGTGGTGAGCCATAACTTTTAGGGCAGCGGCGGGTAACCATTCCAACATTAGTATTCCACTGAGGCTGCCAGTGAGGGGAACAGGCCTAAGGATCCATCGCTTCACCAAAATGGAGAGGCCTGGTTCCTCCGTCAGACACTCAGTCTGTCTCTTATGTATTTAAGATGAGATGGTTTGGGGCCACTGAGAGTGAAGACTCACTGAGCTCACTGTGGCGACTGAGATCTGCCAACAAAAAGGGAACACTTCTTGTTTCTCCTGCAACTTTCACTCTTAGGAATGAAAGGTTGTTCTGTGTAGCCAACAGGCACGAAACCCTGGTTTAACTGTAAGCATTGGCTGGCCTGCAGCGCAACGACCATGTCTATGTACAACATCTCCACCAGATGGAGCAGACCGTATGTTTTACACATCGCAGAGGATAAAAATAAACGTGGCTTTTTATAGCATCACGAATACTGTTTCAGCTCTAGAGCTGCAACGGTTTCTGATAGAGTTGGATGAAGAACAGGCTGACAGTGCAGTCACGGCAGACTGGATGGCAAGGTTGGGCCTGTGGATGCCACATCTTATTTATGGCTGCATGAAGTGCAGGGTCAGGTCCTTCCACAGAAAGAATGAGCTTCCTTGAGGCAATAAAAAAGTCACGGTGATTGTCTGTCTACTTGTGACGACTGCAGAAACAAGTCTGCACTCCGGCAGATGAAGGAAGTAGAAACTGAAGGTGGAGTTTTGTTTTACTTGTCAAATGATAAGCGAATATGTAAGGCATCCTGTATAAGCTCCGTACCTGGGATGTCTCCTCTCATTGTCATGTCAGTGATTTACTATCACTGTTATGTCTAGTAGTCAAAACAAGTTTAATAGGCGCTCGCACTAAATGCTTTTGGTTTTATATTAAGATTTATGGTTGTTCTTAAGACTTCTGTGGTTGACAGATAAATAAAAAGATGAGGAATGATATGTAACAAAGCTTCTTGCCAGATTCGAGAGGTTGCACTCAGATTTTCCTGTCACCTTTCATTTGTATAGAGCAATCAACTCAATATCATGTATTGCATGTCCATAAATACCGGCGGTGGACTGCAGAGTCTCAGGTCAGGGTTGGAGTCAGCTGCTGGCTGAGCTTATACGATTAAGGCTCATCTGTACTGGACTTGAATCGCCGACATTTCTCACTTTTTACCATCCACTCTTGGACCAGATAAAGTTTTATCTTACACCCGTACAGGCTCACATCACAGCGTGAAGCATTTTGGCCAAATGTTTTTAGTTTTTCAGACTAACATAAGGCTGATCAGCCACAGTCCCTCATAAATACACAAAGAGTGAGTAAGAGGAAGACAATGTGAGAGTTGTAACTAAAATATAACTGAAAACTACAGTGGACAGAAGCATAGCTCTTAGACAGATGCTTAATTGTTGCTTATGCATTGTTAATATCGCACATATAATGCAGTAGGGAGAGTTAGAGGTGCCAGACTCTGAGTGATACTTTATTGTGCAGCTTAGTTTGCCACCTGGTCCTAGTATCTAGATAAATCATTGTTATTGGTGTATTGTGTGTCACATAATGAAAACAAAAACCACATGCATCAGACCACTGAACATCTGAGGCTTCTGCTCTTTGTTTTTCAGCAGGAAGTCAGCGAGGTCCCGCTGACCTTGCCCTCGGAGAGCCTAACCAACGGCGACCTGCAGGGGGATGAAGCGGCCGAAGCCGAGGGCCCGTCCTTGGTTTCCACGGCTTCCAGTGGCGCCGATGTTGCCGCGGAGACGGTCGGCCCAGAAACGGACGCCGTCGTCGAAGGAAGCGCGGCGGCCCTCGTGGCCGTGGTGTCGGAGGGCGAGCTGAAGCAGCGGTTGGCGGCGGGGGGCCACCCGTGTGCCCAGTGCGACAGAGTCTTCATGTCCATGCAGGGGCTGAGGTCCCACGAGAGGAGCCACTCAGCCATGGCGCTGTTCAGCAGAGAGGACAAATACAGCTGCCAGTACTGCCAGTTCGTCTCACCCTTCAGGCACAAGTAAGTAGAGACAAACCCAGTCTGTGATTGACACTTCCTCTGCAGTAGTGTGGCGATTTACTGTATACGGATTGGACTAAGCAACTAAGCCAAAATTAACACATATTTACCAGAATGTCATTATCTACCTCTTTTGATTGAACATTGATTGATCTGATATGGCGGCATTAGTAAGAGCAGTTTGATACTCCAACTTCAAATGCAACTGGTGCATCTTTTTCTGATGCACCCAAACAAACTTGAAATGTTTTAACAGAGAAGTTGTGAATAATTGTTGCCCGTGGCGCAAGTAGCTCTCCCCTGTTGCTTTTCATCTCTCAGCTCACTGTGACTGCTCCTTGTTCTATTATTCCCGCTGATGGGAAAAAGAAAAATCAGACCCAAATCCCCCTTGTCTTGTTTTGTGGGAACAATTTTCATTAGCGATAGTGATCAGCGCAAACTTCTGGGTAAAAGCCCATTGTGTATTTCTTGTCGTTTCTCCACAATAAAAAAAAAAAGCCACCCTGTGTTTTGCCAGTTGAGTATTATATCGGAAATATTTGGGTTGCATCAGCATTAGCATACAGCTCTGTTACATACATCAAGTCCTGAATCCCTTGAAGGCAATTTAAAAGCGTAGGAGTGATGATTTCCTCCACAAACAATGAAATCTTCTAGAAAATGACATAAACACAGAGTGTATGCCTTAAATAGCTACTCAAACTATGATTAATGTTTGATTATAACTTTCAAGGCTCATGATGTGCCTGTTCCTGCTATATTTACATCAGCCATTAAAGCCTAGTAGGAGAACAAAGCCAAGAATTGACAGAGTCACTATATGTAGCCATGTCAGAAGTGTATTTTAAAGCCTCACCCTTGTATACCTTACAGGTCTCAGACCAGCTGTTCTCCAAATCAGCAGGATGTTAAACTCATTCTGTGCCTAGCACAGTTTTACACCATGATCTGTTTACCCTGTCACATTCCCTGTTGAATCCTCCATCTTTAAGAGTTGCTGCCTCTGAGGAGACAGAGCGAGACAAACATTAGGAGTCAGACAGACATTTTTGGTGGCGTGATTTGTTTTATCCATCACAGACAAGCGGTGATCGAAAGGGAAAGGAGAGAGTCCTCATCACCTCTGAGCTCCCAGGTGTAATACCTCTGTACTGTATGTGCCCTGACCCAGAAAGAAGCCGCATTCCCATGCCACCTAGGAGGCTGGCATTAAAAACACAGCCACCGTCCCCACAGGCACTCACACACTCATTCCCACCAGGGGATTGTGGGTAGATGAGTTCACCCCACGGCTCCTTGTTCTGTAGTCATTGGAAAATGTGCGGCTGTTGTTTGTGAGGTAAACAGAATCGAGTGCTTCAGATGCAGCTGAAAACCCTGCTGTTGAAATCATCAAAGTGGATGCAGTAGAGTAGTGCTCTGTCTCTTTCTTTCCTGTACCCTATTCTTATCACTTTCTCTCTTTATCTGCTATCCTTTTGTCCTCATTTCATTTTTTTTCTCTTCTTTTATCCTCTTATCTCATGTCCTCTCCTCCCCTTCTGTTTTTTTTATTTTAATATTTTGTGTCATCACTAGCCTGGACAGACATGTGCAGTCTCACCACGGGCACCACAAGCCCTTCAAGTGCAAGCTCTGCCCCTTTAAATCTGCCTACGTGAGTCGCTTGAAGAGCCACCTGCATAAGGCACACACAGGTAAACACACAATCACACACTCACACACACACACACACACACATACATTAAACCACATCTTACAGCTGTATCCATGACTAACAAGGTATTCCCGGGCCAGAATAGCAGTCTCGTGTTTGTCATCCTCCACATAACGACGCTGTGCTTGATTTATCTCATCCAGCATAAAGCAACCAGTGGATTAGCTTGAGGAGCAGCTTCGCCATTCACTGAGTACATTAGACACACCTAATTAAACACATGCAAAAGGAGTCAAAATTGGTTCCCGATTTAAGCACAAACAAGCCCAGATGAATATATTGTTAATATTGTTTATTTGGGAATATGATGGAGAAATCCTCATTGTGCTAAAAAGGTGAAGGCATACAGGTGTCTTTGCTTTGATGTGATTCTCCACCTGTGATCGCTTTTGTTTTTTGAGCGAGCCAGACGGCAACATTGATCCAAAGACATAAGCATTCAAGAAATGCAAAAAGAGAAGAAGAAGAAGAAAAAACCACCTGAACAATCAATACACACAGAAAAAGAAACAATCGTAGAACTGGCAAACTTGAAAGGCCAATTTTCAAACGGCATGAGTGCTCTCAACTGTCTGATTGGAGCGAACGAGAAGCAGCAGTAAGAGTTAACAACTGCTGTGGATAATTGAGACAAACCAATTTTGAGTTGTGATTACATTTAGAAAGTGGAGTTTTGTGATTATGTCGACTTTTATTCTTAGTTGGAAAATATATACATTAAAACCCCCACATCCACCCGTAACCCTAACCCCCAAGTCCACCAAGCTAAAGAAACATTTGTGTTGATGGATCCACACCCAGGTCCTGCCTCATTCCACACTACATCCTCCTACCAGAGGCCGCTCAATAAGGAAGCAGCTTCCTTATTAAAACAGCTTCTGGTAACAACATGCTACAGTCAGATCAGATTTGGTAGTAATGGCTTCACTCCTCAGGGTACCGCTTGCATTAAGCAAATATATTCAGCAGAAACAGGAAGCGAGATGCTGTAAATCCCCCCTGGGTGAATTCAAAAGTCTACCAAAGCTTTTGCCAGAAACATGCACAGTAGCCAAAACAGAATAAGTACAGTCATAAACCACAGCAGCATAAATCATAATGAAATACTGTTCTTTGTTTTCACCTCTTACCCAAAACTCTTGGTCTTTGTGTCAAGTAAAGTCTGACTGAGAAATAGCAAAAAACAGCTAATAAAAACAAAAGCAGGTTCACACTGCAGTAGTTTTTTGTCAGATAATAATACCAAATCTTCTTTGTATAGTCATTTCCAAATTGCCTGAAAAGAAGGTTAAAGGTACATGAATGTGGATCAGACTTAATATGTTTGTTAATGATTTTGTGTTTGTGTGTATTACCTCAAGACGTTTCTGTTTGAATTTTGATGAAACTTTGATAAACGACGCAGCTCAACATTTTTCGCTATCGAAATTACACTAATTAGTCCGAGGGGAGCGCTAAGTGAACGCAAGGTGACATATTTGTTTCAGCGTGGCTCAGAGGGGAATAGTTTTGTTTGTCGTGGAGGATGTGTTTATTATTACCATGTGGTTTTCTTCAGTATCAGCGATTTATAGTCCTCATCTAATATTCCTTTTGTACAAATAAACTTGTCAAGGTGTTGACTTGTGATTATTTTTCGTCCTGCAGGTGAGCAACACACGTACAAGTGCTTGTCGTGCCCGTTCTCCTCCATGACCATCAGCCAGCTGAAGGAGCACTCTCTGAGAGACCACGGTGAGGCCCTGACCCTCCCCAAACTCCGGGCTGCTACCCAGGCTGCTCATGCCACCCTCAGGCCCTCCCGGCTGACCAGTGACACAGAGCAGACTCCCTTGGCCTCAGATGGTATGAGATCATGTGTAATGTAATTCTAATGGATATAACGTCATATGATACTTGTCAGGCCAGATTCTTTTGGAAAATCTCAATTGAGCGTCCACTGTAACGCAGAGACATGATGGACATGTTTGTCAATGCAGCCCGACTTCCTGGGGATATTATCCATAAATGAGCTTTGAAATGACTCCAGACGTTGCTCAGGAATCATCACATTCTTCAGTAATACATGAGTCCAGTAATAACTGCCTGTACAGCTATGGGTACACTGCAAACAGGAACTGCCAGTAGCTAATTCAACAAACTGTTAATGCTGCCAGTTTCTCAAATTTTAAACAAACAAATGATCAACAAAAAAAAAGAAAGAAAAATCAGGGCTGAGGATAAGGTCATAGCAAAGTTTTACTTCCTGTTTACATCTCCAAACATCAGCGTCAACAAGTCTGTGTCTAACCCACAGTATCTGAGAAAAAGGCCGTGTGCGCAGATTGTAGAAGTTGTATGAGAAGTCAGGAGAGTTGGCTGCGTTACCCTTCTTTTTATGTTGTCCCACACTACTTTTCTTTGCAGAGTATATTCAATTAAAGAAGCACCTTCACTGTAGGTTGGCGCGGCAGCTACCTCCCTTGATGCCATGCCATGTCTGAGGTGTTTTTAGTGTCCGTGCAGCCGCTGCTGTAGCTCGCAGACTGTTCTTGGCAGCAGCTGTTACCTTGCTGCTGGAGCTGTGGAATCTTCCCTGGAGCTGAAGCAGGGCAGCATTCCTCAATGCACCAACCACCACTGTCAGCTGTGCCCCACCAAGACAAATGAAGCATTGAGAAAGAACAGAGCTGACATACTGAATGTCTCACTACTGTGCCAAAGTAGCTACCTTCACTTGAATGTCTAAAATTCTGCTGTTTCCAGCGGAATGGAGGGGTTCATGCTTTTATTTTGGAAGTGGAATGTCTTTTAGAATTTGATTGCTTCTCATTTAGCAGAGACTGTTACTTAAACTTCTTAAAAATGGCTTGAACTTAGCTGCAGTTTGTCCTAACATCTCCACCTGCACCTGCCTGTGCAAAACTATGAAAATTCTTTAAAATCCAACCTCATCTGTAAAATATTTCTCCTCCTCCTCCCACTCCTCTGTCTTCTTCAATTCCTTGCACAAGTAATCTACCTGTCATTTATGCAGTGTGCTGTAATAGACAGTTTTGGCCTTTAATCCATTCAAGAAGACACACCACCACCTGACTACAAAATTTGTTCTCCATCCAGTATCTCATATCCATACATCTCCACAATGCAGAGAGGATATTAAAAGCATGAGCCAACTGTGGCATTGTTTGATTCATATGAATTCCTCTGGCTCTGAGAAATTGGATCTTGAGCATTTTATAAAGAAAAAGTTAAAAAGTAAAGTTCCCCCACCACCACCACCACCACCTCCATGCTTCCTCATACTCTGAGTGCTGAATGAGGCATTTTTCACATGAATAGATATTCTATTAGTGTCACTGTGGTTTATTTATTGATGTGTCGGAGGCTCAAAGTAGGACGAGAAGATGAGCTCGCTCACTGTAGGCTCATGAGAAAGGGGATGAGGAGGGAAAATGGTTGGGGACGAATGATGACAGTCACAGTTGTTAGGAACAGTTGGTGAGAGCGCAACTCAGTTTCTGGATGGTCGGCTCCACTGATGTCTGCTGTTAGCTTTTTCTTTTCTTTTTTTAATAAAAAATTAAAAACACAGATTTATCCTTTTGAAGAAATAATCAGACTTCTCTCACAAAAAGAACCAACTTGGAGAAAATATATAAAGTAGGTTAAACCGCACCCTGCTGCGCAAAAAGAAACTGCGTTGGTGCGGCATGAATCTCAGATGTTCAGTGGCCATTTTGAGATGAAAACTAGCTCCCAGGTCCTCTTTATATTAGCATCCTTTTATTCATTCATTCATGATCTGGTTTGATTGGTTCCTGCCTGTCTATGTTAGAAAATAATCATGAAAGAGAAATATACTAGTACAGTAATATAAATTCTCAGTAGTTTGCTTTGTGTTATATGCTAATTATGTCATCACTGTCATCATTATGTGACCTGCAGACCAGATGTGGTAGATGTGCACACATTATTTACTTCATAAAAAACACTAGTACACAAATATAAATATAGTCCATAAGAAGTAAAGCTCTCCTTTCAAAGTTTATATCTTACAGAAAAAACACATGAACTTCACATGTGTTTCACATGTGCTCTACATGGTAACACATGTGGAAAACATGTTACCACATGTGGAAAATGGGTTCACATGGGAATTCACATGTGATTCACATAAAATTGGGCCAAAACCACTTGTTTCCCATGTGCAAATAACATGATTCCCATGTGCAAAACACACATGTGATTTCACATGTGAAGTTCATGTGGTTTTTCTGTAAGCACAGATGTTTATTAGCTAAATGTAATGAGAACTGATGCATAATTAAACATTTTATATAAAATCAGGTTCTGTCTTTTCAAATTTTTATTTCATTTAAATAAAACTTTGATATTAAGTGGGGAATATGTGAAGCTCTGTGTAATAAGGTTTTCTTTATGTCTCCATCCCTCTGTCAGATCCATCGTACCTGGAGCCGGCTGATGTTCGTCAGCAGCTCAGTCATTACCAGCTGGCGTCCCGCAGTCAAATGTCTTCCGCCTCGACGCCTGGTGGCTCGACAGTGCCAGACAATCGACCAGAAGGCGTCCTCACCTGTGAGTTCTGCGAGTTCAGCTCTGGCTACATGCAGAGCCTCCGTCGCCACTACAGGGACCGTCACGGTGGCAAGAAGCTCTTCAAGTGCAAAGACTGTTCCTTCTTCACCTGCTACAAGTGAGTAGACTTCAGCTTAACGGAGAGAAATAACACAATCAATGAAATCTAGTATGCTTTGCTACATGCCGTGGTCAATATGTTGAAGTCCACTTATTCCTCTATCTGCCTGTAAATCTGTTCCAGGAATAACTTCACCATGCATGTGGAGGCGGGACACAACAACAATGCACCTGAGGACCTCCCTAAAGACCTGCGCTGCCCTCTCTGCCTCTACCACACCAAACACAAGAGCAATATGATTGACCACATTGTCCTGCACCGAGGTACATGGAAAGTCTTTCTTTTAAAGGAATAGTTCAACATTTAGGGAATTAAGCTCATCTGATAGCTGAGGGTGAGATGATTATGCCTGACACAGTAGCGATGGTTACCGTAGCTTAGCACAGACTCCAGGAAGTTGCTGCACCCCTCCAAAACAAGAGCATGGCCTCATAAAAATGCAACTTGTAATTTTTTTAGGCAGGCGTATTACCTGCGGACAGACCCAGACAAGCTATCCCCACCAAGTTCTCAATCTTTAAGGAAGCTAAACTATTGGGCAAAACAGTGAATAATGTTGAAAACTGAAACCGTAATTCACCACAAATGTGACAACCGCATAACCTTTCTGTTGGCAGTTGTACCATATTTTGCAATGATGGTTGGTTAAATTTGAGATGTAAGACATTTCTACAGGACTTAGTCAAATATAAATGAATAGCTGAGACTGAACAGACATTGTTTCGTGATATGCAGCTTGTTGTCCATCATAAGAACTATTAGTGTGACACTAGCAGGTAAAAACAATATGCACAAAGGGAAATTTTAGCTCCCAGGTTAGATTTTAAATAGTTTTGTTTACAGTGTATGAGAACATTCATAAGAACCGAAACTTACAAAAAACAAAACCTGAAACCAATGAGTTGATGAGAGTTGTTTGGGTAGTTTTTATATCACAGTGCCTTCAGTTACCTAGAAGTGTGTTTGTGTTGAAACTGAGAAAATGACAAAACCACCGAAAGGTAACAGCCACTGTGATTACACTTTTCTGTGTGCTGTGTGTGTGTGTGTGTGTGTGTGTGTGGGGACAAATGTTATTTGATATCTCTCCTGTGCCCCCACATCTCCCCTTCTGTTTCCACCTCCACCTTCACTTCTTTTCCCCTCCTCCGACCTAATAATCCACATCACTCTCTCCTCTCCTCTTCCTTACACCAGAGGAACGAGTAGCTCCGCTGGAGGTAAGCCGCTCCAAGCTGTCACGCCACCTTCAGGGCCTCGTGTTTCGTTGCCACAAATGCACCTTCACATGCTCGAGTGACCAGGCCCTGCAGCTGCACCTGCAGAAGCACGCTGAGATCAAGCCTTACCAGTGCCAGCTCTGCTATTATGACAGCAGTCGACGGAATCAGCTAGAGGAACATCTTCGCCTGGAGCACAAGGTCTGTTAGAGTCGAGACAAAATACTACTTTTCTGTGACTAAATTTTAAATGATATATAATAAATTGTTTGGTTATGGTGATTATAAAGAGAGGCCACATTTTGCAGCTGAAAGACATTTCTGGTTTTTCACCATCACAGTCAGAGAACGTGGTTTTCTGGTAATCGTCAATCTGCATAATGTCTGTAGCATGACTTACATCCGTTACACTCATAAAGTCAATCAGGGGTATGAAAGTATGTAAATGTTCTAATGTTTTAAATTTGGCTCACAAAGTTTTTTTTTATAGTCAAATATCTTATGTCTTCTGCAAGTGAAGCCTCTCTATACAAGCTAATGAATATAAAATGAAAGTCTAGACTGTCTTTGACGTATACTGTAGGGAGACAGAAATAGCAGACAAATGGGTACTTATAACAATAGGATGAGATGAGTAGGTGCATAGATATATCCGACAGCTCAAGCTTCTGTATACTGAAACCACATCCAGGAGAGGAAAGATTTCATCTCTTGGATGCTTCAATGGGGATAATTCATGAGATGATGTGAGAAGGCAGATGGTATTTTAGGAGTTTACAGTACATTAAACTTTAAAGGGCACCCGGTTATCATTTTTCATTCATTACATGACGAGATCCCTGATTTTACACAAAGCATGCTGGGATGTCCAGCCCACCTGTTACTTTCAAGAGGTTACAGATGATGGATGAACGGATAATTATTATATTAACATGTCCACCCGCGTCTATACATCCACAATAATACTCAAGTTGTTTTAGTTCCTGTGTGGCCAGAATATGACATATGTGGATCGTGGGTAAAGAGACCAACCCTGCAGTTGTCAAGAGGGAGGAACTTGATATTTCTGGAAATTAGGAAGGATCTGATATAGGTCGGAGGAGGGACCAAGCATGTCAGGCACAGTGAGGTGGAGAGCTCAGTGAAATACACAGTGAATGTCTAATTCTTAATCAGGTAAACGCAGAGAGGATTTATAATTATGTATTTATTATTTGTATTATTTATGAATGCAGTTTTAATTGTGTCCCTAAGCACAGTTAAGCACCCTCCTCATTCATGTCATCATTTGGTGAGAAAGGGTCAAGATGTTAGTGGAGGAAGCAAAGAGGGTAGCCTGTAGATATTTCTGATCTGCCTGCAGTCTGACCACTGGATTCAAGAAGCTAAGCCATAATTTAAAAGCTGTGACTCATTAGTCATCAGCTTCACAGAGCAACCATTTAGCACTTCTCTATCTGACAGAGTCGTAGGTTTTAATCGCTCATCAGGCAGTAAATTCATTTTTATTTTCTTGCTGTCTGAATACTATAAACGTATGCTGCAGTGTTGGAAAAGCTTGAATATCTGTTGTGGACCTGGGTGTATCTGTTGTTGAAAAGGAGGAGAGATGCAGCTCATCCACAGCAGACTAGAGGGACAGGCACTGCTGGGAAGTGGATCGCAGGCTCCAGCTCTGAGTCTTTAGGGAGGACGGGAGGAGGGAATTACTCGGAGGGAGTGCCATAATTTACTGTACAACAAGTTGCATAAGCAATGAGATGAGGAAGAGCTGTTATCAAGGCATCCATCTTTGTTAAAATGACTTATATCTCAGATCCTCTTTAGTTCAGTCCTCACCTGTATTACACAGTGTACAATACACACAGACTCGCAGTGTTTTATTCTGTCAAATTAGATCTTACTAATGGGAACAACGAAAACATGAGCATATGACTGTCGACTGATACTACTGGCCTTCACCTTCAAAGGCTTCTTATTTCAGTTGATTTAGGACTTTAGTGAAAAATAAATTGCAGCCAGGATCTTTTATTGCAGTGGCTTTGCCTCAGAACATAAAGTTACTGATGAAAAATTGTCTTCTGAGAAAAACATTAACTTGTTTTTACTAGGTCTTTAATATTGAGTCAAGGCGGGTTATAAATTTGTGTCACTATTAATGAACATAGATCCAAGGAACATGGATAATGTACAGGAGTATAGGAAGAACCAGACAACCAGGGACAAAAATGTTGGTGATTATTGAGCTTCTTTGGGAAATGTTATATAGAAAAATGGTGAATAACAAGAACAATCAACCTAAAATCTATCTTTTCTTTCCTGTGTGTCTCAAAGCAAATTGACAAATGTGCAATGTTTCTGCTCAGGTTATCCGCAACTTTGAGCTGATGGGCCGAGTCAACTTGGACCAGCTGGAGATGATAAAGGAGCACGGGAGCAGCGCAGAGGAGGAGGAGGAGCGAGAAATGATGGAGATGGTAGTAGATGGAAAAGTACCTACAGAGGAGGAGGAGGAGGAAGAGGAGGAGGAGGATGACGATGGCATGGAACTTATAGAAAACATAGGTAACGAACATAGGGAGGTGGACGACGAAGAGATGGCGGACGACATCAAAGAGGAAGAGGAAGACGAGGAGGAGGACGAGGAGGAGGAAGAAGAGGAGGAAGTTAAGGCCGTGGAGGAAGAGAAGCCAGCCCTACAAGGTAAACAGACGATGGTCAATGAAATCTCTACATAAAGTTCATATCTAGTGATAAACAAAGTAACACCCCATTAATTCAACTGAGAAAGAGGAAGAGTAAAAGAAAAAAACACTCTCACATGAACAATTGCTGAAAGAACATACATAAAGTAGTCTACTTCACACCTGGTTTGTCAAGTCAAAAATACATCCAAGCGCTATCTAACGCTGTATATGAGCTCATCTCACCTCTGCCTTCCTCACAACCCCACTGAGATCACATTGTCATGTATCTGCTGAAAAGCCGTTTAATATCGTGTTGTCAGTTATTTTATATCAAAATTGCGATCTGTGTAAAAAATAAAATAAAAACATCCTCCTGTGTCTCATACTGTATGAGACCAAATAAATGTGCTCATAAGTAAGAAGACAATTACACCTCCTGAGTAATATTTATTTTGGAAGCCCCATTACATACATACGTCTTAATGTGTTTTAGCTGTCCTTCAGGAGCACTGTTTGTCTTCCAGAATAACCAGAGTCTCATTGTTATTCTTTTTTTAAATTAAATTCTTCAAGGCTGCAAGTCACTGAAACTTGACTGGTGTTAGTTGCTCTATAAAAGGAAAAAGTAGAGCTAACACAAGCTAACGCTAATGACGACGCAACATTTATTTCTGATACATTTAGTAGTTTCACCTGATGATTGGTGGAAAATTAAATATGTAATAGGCCCACTGTTGGATCACTGTAACAATGATGAAATGAATAATTTCCCAGATTGGGATCAATAAAGTATATCTATCTATCTATCTATCTATCTATCTATCTATCTATCTATCTATCTATCTATCTATCTATCTATCTATCTATCTATCTATCTATCTATCTATCTATCTATCTATCTATCTAAACTTAAATAGGTAATGTTTCTGTTCAACTTTAGTTACAAATAGGAAATAAACACCATAGTATGAGACTAACCAATCACTTTAACTCTGTTTCCCAGAGGTCCTTGCATCTCCTACCAGCAGCAGCAGCAGCAACTCTGGGCCGAGCGCTGTCGAGAAGCGTCTTCCTTGCGAGTTCTGTGGCCGCTGCTTCACCAACAGCCTCGAGTGGGAACGACATGTCCTTCGGCATGGCATGTTAGTATTTTTTTTACTTTTTCTCTTCTTCTCCCTCCCTCCCTCCCTTCCTCTCTCTCTCTCTCTCTCTATTTGTTGAATTGCCATGAAGATTGGCACAGACATTCATAGTTCCCCCCTCAGGATGAAATGTAATAACTTTGATGATCCTCAGTCTTTTCATCTTGCACATCATCATGTCAAGTATTTTTTTTGTTGTTGAATTTTTTGTCCAGTAGTTTGAATTACAGTACAGCCTTTTACTGCGAAAACAAAACACAAATGTTCGGCTTACTTTTCTACTCGGGGTCAGCTCAGCTCTATTTAATGCTTAGTACCAATTAGCCAATGTCTTATTGTTGTTAACATATTCTGGTTTTATACTTATTTTTGCTTCTTCCCGTATCTTCAGGACCGTTAACAACAGTCGAGTGGAAACCAGCACCACTGCTGCAATAGAGGCCTCAGCTTCTTCTTCCACTGGCTCCTCTGTCCTCATGGACACGGGACTGGACCTGTCCAGCACCAGACAAGAGGAAGGGAACCCTGCTGATCTGACACTGAGAAGTCAGTCAAGCCAGTATATGGAGGACAAAGAAACGCTCAACACCAAAAAGGATCAACACTTTGGTTGAACAGATCGTGGCCTCTTGGTAACATTGGGTAGGATCAGCACTGAGTTGGCTCTTAAAACACAACGTCAAAGGAAACAAAAAGAATGAAATGGAAAAAAGTGACTTCCTATGAGTTGGCACATTATTAGATTTTAGGTGTTACATATATAAGTATTAGGTTGTGCTGCATAAAATGGCTGAGCTCTTTACGTGAGCGGTCCCCTAGGACAGATCTTAATATATTGGTAACCAATAGTGAACAGAACTCTTTATTGCTGACATTCTGGTCAAATCTACAGTGAAAGATCCCACCTAGATAAAAAAAGTAAGCTATTTATAAAGAACTTTGTCCAAAATGATGAACTAAATTTAGCATTTTATTATTTGAAGCACCTTTTACTCCCCAACCTCCACAATCCCCTGCTCTCCCCCAAAGCAGGGGCACTGTAAATTTACCAAGAAGAATCAAAACAAGATATAAAAGCATTTACAACCGTGGCCCACTGTAGAGCTACCTTCTCTTGTTTCTTGTTGAAGTTTGAGCCTTTTTTCATCCTAGCCTTGTGTTAAATGTGTAGAGGTTTTCCTTGAGGAAGAGTCGCACCTTATCTATTATAGCTAAATCACCAATCATCTTTTATTCATTCGTAGAAATTACTGACAATTTCCCCCCAATGTTTGTAGCAAATTGCTATATCTTAGGTCCCTTAATATTATACTGCGTATAAGCCTTCAGCCTGTGGCACCGTTTTCATTTTCACTGTACTATTTTATTGTCCAGTAATTTCATTGATAAAATCATAGAAACAATGGTAATACGTTTAATGTCTTTTTCCCTGTAGGTTATCATGTTGTCTGTGATCCAGGTCCAGGAGATTTGTAACATGAATTATCCGTTAAGGGTTAGCCTGGAACATAGCAACAGGTTTGTGGCGTCTTGACCAAGACACACCAATTACACTTGTCTCTTCAGTGGAAAATGTGTGACGAGATGAGCCAGAGTCCAGCTCTGTGCACATACTTTTAATTACAGATGTAGCGTGCACCTCTGGATGTTGTCTGATTCACTGGATTATTACGCTGTGCACCGGATCAGACCACACCACATACAGCCAAAGTGCTGACCACTACGGCAGATGTATTGATGCCAGCGTGTAAGTGCCTTATAATGCAGTTCCTCTAATGGCCACTGTATGGCTTTAATTGTTTTGTTTAAAAAAAAAAAAGTCAAATTGTTTTTGAGTAACTAGGAAAATTCCAAACCTCTCTCACAAAATATAAAGTCAGGACGTACTCAACATCTGTTCTCACTCTTCCTAATGTGTGCCTTAGTGGCAATTTGAGTCCTTATTTAGCTAAAATCAGATTAGATTAAAATTCGACTCAGCTTTATTGTAATAACAAAATATGCTTAAGCGTCTATCAAGTACAGAGCAAAGAGGATGTTGAGGCTTGAAGCTTTGGTTTGAACCAGATTTCGAGAAAATACATATGTTTTCCTATCAGTGGTAAATGCTTTAAGTTATTTACCAGGGGTTTGAGATCTCGTCTGAGATTTCTGCTGCCACCATGATCCAGTGGAAATAAAGGGAATTTCATTCGTTACACTCACAGCATTGGGATGTTAGAGCGGTTTTCATTGGAACTGTTTTCTACCAAATAAATAGTCCTTATGAAACCTGTTGAGAACGTGTTCTACTCCATTATCTGGAGTAAAGGAGGGGACACTGTTTAGGGGAAAAATGCTGCTAGTGTGTATATGTGTGTGTTTTGTCTATTTTTTTGCTGATGTTGTTGTTTTTTTCCCGATGATGTGAGCACCACAAATGAAATTCCATGCAAAGATGGGTATATTTAAAGCCATGATTGCCAGGTGTCTTGGCCTTTTACAGCCAGCCCTCATGATTACCTCAGCTCCATCCAAGTTCCTCCACAGAGGCCATATTTGGATGTTCAGGCTCCAAATCACAGACAGGCTGGCACATGGTGCAACTCAAAATTCAGGCTTCAATATGTCTCTTAATGTAAGGCTGATGCCTCAGACTTGGCTATGGTCCAGTTTTGACATGAAGGGATCCACTGAAAAGACAAGTGTTAATTAGGTCAAAAAGCCATACAACCATTTGTGTCTACATAGAGTTTTATGTGCCACCGGAACTGTATGTTGAAGATTGACTTTACAAAGGTGTCGAATCCCCCCCAAACCAAGACCCCTTTAAATTCTCCCCCTGTATTGACACAACTGTCCTAGCCTGCATTTGTGTGCTTCTTTTTAGATAAAGTTGTCGTGTTATTGTTGATATTGACAAAAGGCAGAGATTGTATTTGCTGGAATTTGCTGCTTGAATGCCCTAAAGCCTTATAAAGAAGTGAATAGCAATTAAGTCAAATTTATGTCCCCCAAAAAATCCAATAAGGAGCATTTAAACAGTCGGAAATATTATGACTGGTAACCACAATTAAAAATTTGTCGAGGAACACAGTTAATCGAATTGTGTTCTTGGTACCAAAATATTTACCAAGCCTGCTGTGTTTGCTGCTGTGATTGTCTTTCCTGAGCATTGAACCTTTGATTGAAATGGGAAATCTGGGTTTGGACCATAGAATTTTAGAATTTGAGTTCTATTGGTGGAACCCAGGTAAACTACATGTTTGCAGCCATGTATAGAAAACAAAACTACTCGTTAAGTGTTTGAACTGTGGTGTTTCAGAAAGGATACTTTAACCCTTTTTTCCTTTAGGTGTTCTTATTTTTAAAAAATAAAAAAAATAAATCTAAAGATGATAGATTACCCTTCGGGGCTTTTTGAGTCCCCAATCCAACATTATTACGCTGTTGTACAATGTCTGGTTACGATGAAAAATATCTCCTTTTTTTGTACTGTGATGGGAATGAGCAGATAGGAAGAGCAGTGTGGTTGTACAATATTTAAACACATGAAGGAAAACGATGCCGTTCTCTCATAATTAATGGTCAGGACTTTTATTTTGAAGAAGAAAAACATGGGAAAGTAAGGAGGCAAGGAAAAAAAATAGCTTCTTTGGGAGCATTTCCTCAAACTGCTCGGTGTCTTTCTGGGCTTGGCCACCAGCTGGGTTACAGTATAACCTGTAGGTCCCTCTGAGATCTAGCTCGCACATGTCTAATCCAACAATCTGACACTCCGGTATCTTCTATCCATGGCCAGTAGGGGCATCAGCTCGCCTGCCCTTAGTCTACCCAGTCGACAATGTATCGTGGGACTGTAGCAGCCCCTCTGCTCCTCAGTCCTTGTAATACTTTAAAAAACCAGTTGAGTTGGTGCTGAATCGCAAAGCCCTTTTTTCTGCTTTACAGGACCAGCTTGTAGCTTTTTGAAAGTAAAAACTGTTTTAAAACTGTTGTTGTAGTAATAAGCTTTGTAAGGCAGCTTATTACCCAGTTTGATAGCCCAGTGTAAACCAGATGATGAATTGGGACAACCTGGGTAATAAAGCTGTCAACCCAAAACTATTTGTTGTTCTGTGATCATTTGAATAGAAAATGACTATGAATCCCTCACTGTGTGCAGTCTATAGACTGTAATATTCCCAGTTTACCCAAAGTTAAACCCCTGCTGACAACACACTGGATACTTGTATATATGTTTAGTTTGTTTCCGATGCATTTCTCTTTTCAGACTGTTGTCTCCATAGTTTGACACTAGAATCTCTCCTTCTTGCCTTTCTTCCCATATAAATCTGATTACCTGATGGTGGGTTGTGATGTTGCCTAGAATGATTGTTTACAATTTTATTCCATTTATCTCTGGATATTCTGTAAATATTGTAATTCATTGTCTTTTTTTAACTTGATAATAAAGTTATCAGATAACGGTTGATTGTCTTTCTCTCCTCTCTGTCATGGCATAAAAATGTAATTATGCCTCTGAAATGTGGCTTTTCCTCGCTTGACACTCGGATGTTATAAGATAGGACTGAGCTAGAGTATGTCATAATTTAAATTTAAAATTGTGCGAACATGATGTATTTTTTTAATATATCTCCTGCATACTTGATGCTCTTGATATCGCGCATATCACTTCCTTAGGTGTAATATATAACTTCCGCTGCCCTCTAAATCAGTGAATTATGCATATCAGTGCAGATGTCAAAGTATTAAAATTCCCTGATAAGTAAGCTCGCTGAATAGCAAATCGAGAATAATGTGTAAGTTAAGTGTTTGAAGGGCAAAGGGACAAGTAAGGAATATACAAGTGCTACAGTTAAACAAGTGGTGTTTTTCTAATCCAATCACCTTTGATCTAATCATAAAGACACAATCAAGACTGATCAAATGGTGAGTACTTATGCCATTTACAGTTTACTGTATAATGGGTATTAGAAGACACCACTATTTTGTATTGGGCAACTGTTAAGAGCTGAAACTCATCTGAGGGCTCCTGAAAAGCCCCTAAGGAAGTGACCAGAGACAGGAAAAAATACCTGTCTTTAACCTCTGGAGCCAGCCTTATCATCCTCTGATAACATTCTTCTCTTACATACAGTATGTGGACAAAAATGCTAATTTGAGAGTGACAGTCTTGAGTAGGCCTGCAGGAAGCACCAGATATTTTTAACCACAGCTTGCAGCATGGCTCTATAGGGAGGACTGCAGGACTTATTTCACATAATTTGGGGGATTGTCATGAAATTTGGGACGGACGTTCATGGTGTCCAAATGATGTATCCTAATGACTTTGGTGATTTAATGATGTTCCCAGCTGTGCCACTACAAGGTTCCTGTGTATGAAGTGTGAAGTGTCCAAAGTCTATTGGACTGCAGTGAATTGCTGTTTCGCCTCTTGCAGGATTTAAAGTAACAACTTTGGTGGTCTGAGTAGTGCTAATTAGCAAATATTAGCATCATAATACATCACACAAGGATGAAGAACATGGTGAGCAGTCTCTCTAGTATTTATTAATGATACTCAGTGGAAACACTCTGGTTTATTGAGGCTGTACTCGACACAAACACTTACACAGCTACACACTTAACTCCTCCAAAGTTCATCACATTTCTTTTTTAATTTCCTCAGTCATTTTTGCTTTTGTCCAACATGCTTCCAATTTCCAGTGACACATGTGATTTTTCTTCCCAACATGTCCAGGGAGACTTAGGAAACAAGCACTCATGGTGCCAGCAGCTTGTCCACAGGAAATAGCTCCAGGCTGAGAAGGCATCTCAGTGGCCCTCACTCTGTTACACCCTTCTACCCTTCTGTTTCTCTCTCTCTCTCTCTCTCTCTCTCTCTCTCTCTCTCCCTCCCTCTACTCCACTCTACTCTAATCCACACCCTCTCAGAGATCTGCTGACCAAAACCACAAACCCTGCAAACGTCAGTTGTGAGTGTGTGTACTCGTACATGTTTGTGTGTCTGTGTAATGCACATGCATGAAATGCTGAAGCTCTTGCACCCTGCATACCACAAGTCATTCAGATGACCTATGTTGCCATGTTTCACTGGTTCTTCATTTTTTGCTTATCTCTTTTTCCATTGAAAGCCTTGGTTTCACACATGTCCTCTGCATTTCCTGCCTCTTTTAGAAGGCATGAGTGAGTAGAAGTCTTTATTTCACACGTCTAACATCATCACTTAAAAATATCTTTAAGTCACCTGAGATCAGGCTGTGATCTCTGTGGCTCACCACTTCAGAGGGGGCTGATGGCAGACTGACGACCCCTGGAGACAGGAGCAAGAGGCACAGCCACAGTGGGGAGAGGGGAAAGGAGGACACTACTGCTGCTGCTGCCGCTGCTGCTGCTGCTGCTGAGTGAAGCGACATAAGGAATGCCGGATGAGTGTGTGCTCAGGCCAGGGCAGGCGGGGGCACTGCTCTTGTTGTAATAACTGGATGACAGAGGGGGAGAAGACTGAGAGGAGAGATGGAAGAGAAAGACGAGACAGAGGGGTGAAGAGTAGCAGGAGGACGAGGAGGGACACCTAAGATGAGTGGGAGAGACTTGTGCATGCAGTCATAGACATAGATGTAATTCCTTGCTTGAGGGACCTAGGGTTGTTGAAACTTGTGATAACAGCATATTTAACGCTATCTTGAGCTCAATGAAGGCAGCATATTTATTCCACCTGTTGCGCCAGGTGTTCAAAATGGAGGACAAGACCACATGACTTCTTTTGACCCAGAGACAAAGGAAAGCCACTGAAGTCAGTCTCCCAGCATCCGTCACCTTTTCACACAAATCTGCAATTTTATATCCAATATATTGGTCACTGCATTTCTCAGGACCTTTGATTTCACCAGATCATATAAAAGGAGAAGTGCACGCTTTTCACTCCTCACAAAGGAACCGATCTCCTGACAGGCCATCTTTGATTCAGCCATTTGATCCCGAGGTGGATTTATTGTAAAGTAAATCCTACGACTTTACCTAATAATATTTTGACGTTAATATCTTTACTAATTTTTGATAGCCAATAACATTCACTAGTGCACTAAATGGTGCCATCCATGTGTGCCAGAGCCCAACAAACGGTGCTCTGTGTGAGGCAATGCACAACACAAACAGTCTTGAGAGGAACACAATGGGACAACAGCGCAAACACTCGACTTTTAAGAATCCAAAAGTCCACACACACAGCAGAAGCAGCAGCATCAAGATGTTTGATTTGCCAGAAGAATTCCTAACACAAACATTATAAAAGCACTGCAGTGCCCAAGCTTGCATGGTTGAGTTGTTACTCTGTCTGCTGTTCATAATGTCTTCAGCTGAATTGGTGTCTGCTTGAGTAGTATGTGTTCCTGGGAGGATTAGTTAACAGAGTATGCATCAGGAAATGGTTGTACCTTCATCTCACAGAGAGTACATGAACATCCTTGTTCACTGTCCCATTCCAAAATCAGCAGCGCGTGTGTTTGTGTGAATGTATGTGAAAACTGGAGGCATTTGCAGGATCTCTGTCAGCCTATATGTCATGACAATTTCTGACAAGAAGATAAGATATTTTGAGTGTCAATAGTAATCAATCTCGACCCTATCACAGCTAAAGACACACACATGACTGTCTCTGTCTCAACACTGGTGTATTTGTGTGTGTGTGTATGTGTTGGACTTTAACAGTAAAGAAAGTGATAGCTATACCACAAACACCGTGTGTCAGCCTGGCAACCTCTGAGGCCAACAAACGGAAAACAAGATGAAAAGACTGGCCATTCAGTAGCCTACAGGGGCCTGATCACAACATATTCTGCTTTTGTTTCCCATTATAAGTATGTAGCTATTATTAGGAAGTGTAATGTAAGTTAATACATGCCCATAAAAGTTGGAATGAAATAGGCCTAGCCTATATATCTTTTTTTTTTTTTTTTACCTCTTCTAATGAAATTATTTATTGTTGATAGATAAAGTGTTTATCTTTTCAAAACCTGATTGATCAATCTCTCCCAAATTTATCACTGTGAAAATTAAACCACAAGCTTTATAAGAGGGATAAAAGGAGGAATGTGTCTGAAAACAAAATGATTCCATATTTATGGGAAACAGTGCAGTACTGTATGATGGACCCGAGGGCTCAACGAATGCAGCTGGATTGCTTTAGCTCAGTGGGTAATGCCATTGACTGTAGAGTAGGAAATTGGGATACCAATCCCACTCAGGGCAAATATGTTGCATGGGTCAACAGAGAGAGGAGAGTTTATTATTGGGACTGCCTGCTGTCTCAGTGACCAAGCTGGTTGATGGGGAGCTGCCTGCCATGGCCAGGTCCAATCTGTGAGGGAGACAGTGGTGGAGGGCTCAACACATCAGGCTGGATATGTCAATGGGTAATGGCATTGACTGGGTATTAATCCCATTGATGGCTAAAATGTTTTGTGAATGTAAGTCTGAGAGGCACCTGGCCCCCAAGACGAAGACCATTCATTTTAGTTTTTTCAGTAAAATGGACAATTGGCCATGGGCATTTCAAAAAGTAGGCTACACCAGTGAATATCTCATAATAAAGCCATTGAAAACACCGTCAGTGAGATGTGACTGTGCTGTCAAGGTTGACCAGCGGGGGCGCTGTAGCCCGGATGACTCAGGCAGAAGAAGAAGAGAAGCGAAAAGTCATGGCGGCTGACAGTTTGTAATGAGCCAACAAAAACAGCAAAGACTCTTGCAAGTTGGATTTACAACGTTCAAACCAGGCGCGGGGATTAAAACTCAGTCGACAAGATGCTGATAACTTTGAAAACCTTACAGCAGCAGACGTTCAAAGTCGACATCGACGAAGAGGAGACGGTAAGAGTGGGAAACCATGCATCTGTGTGAAGAAGGGGGTGGAGTGGGAGTGGGATATGTCCTGGAACCGAGTACTGCAGTTTTTTGAGTATTTAGAAACGAGGCGATCGATATATTTGTCCGTGTAAAACGACAGAGACATTTTAAGGTTTTATTTCAGGTGTTCGAGTTATTATGACTCTGATGTGACGCGGAACTTGAGACAGATCGGCGTAATTTATTAATCACTGACCATGAAAGTAGTTTGTATCGCCAGCGTTTAGCCGTAGCCCACTTCAGGTTTCAGATGGGAGGGAAAAATATGTCAAGTCATACAGATACAACTGTCGCTTTCAATGTTAATGAAACAGCAAGTCATGATAAATGTCCACTGTTTAATTTGTGGTAAATAAGTCAAACTAACACATAAGTAGAAGTTAATTAACATCTAATCTAGTTAGCTATTATCTTTGAATAAAATTACGTCAGTTTGGATTCAAGATAGCGTAAACAAGCACTAACGTTACGTGACTGATCATAATTAAAATTAAAAGTTTCACCATCGATATCTATGTATAAAACTTCACATTGTGACTTTTTGTACTGCGAAAGGCAGCTTGTCCTTAACTTTTGCTTTCGATGAGGCTGCATAGCTACGTGATACATTAGCATGTCATCATTATCCATTTGTGCTGAGGTAACTTAACCCTGAATTATATATTCAGCATAGTTTTTTGTTTTTTTTCTTTAATACGCTTTTAGACGTCAGAGCCGGAAGTGTCATGTCTATTCAACTTCAGTTTTATGATGTGATTGTGATGCACTGCACTGCACACTTTGCACTTTATTTTTTAACTGGTTATATAATGAGGTCTGTACAAAATGGTGACATTAAGGTGAAAGGTGAATTTTTTTTAATGGCATAATATAGTGGAGGAAATACTGTCCTAATGAATATAAGTGACCTTTTTTCTTTTTTTTTACAGGTGAAGACATTAAAAGAACGGATTGAGGAGGAGAAGGGAAAGGACAATTTCTCAGTTGCTGGCCAGAAACTGATATATGCTGGTATGTTGCCCTCTGTTTATAGTCTTTTTAAATGGTTTTACAGTCGTAGGTTACTGTGAGAAGTGCATGACCCATACAATCTAGCAGAACAGATTTAATTAAATTTTTTACAACCCATTTGCAGTTAATTGGTGATGCTATTAAGAAAGCTGAAAGGTAATAAATGTATATATAGTCTGTGTACCAAATAAATATTTGGTAGTGGTGCTAGGTGTGAAGAAAGAAATCAGGACTGGTATATTTAATTTTTTTTTACACTTTTTATGTATAATTTTATTATAAAAATGTTAAATAATTCAAAGAATTAACATTATACTTAATATAATTTAAGTTGATGTGTGGCGTATTTGCTCTTATTCACAATTACCCCCCCCCCCCCAGAAAATATGAGTAGAAACTCATTGCATACATAGATAGGACAAAAAAAAAGAGCACCCCAGCTTTCGCAGCTATGTCCTAGAAGATGGTGTTTAATGCAGCATGGCACCACATGGTAAGTGCCTGCAAGAACAAGCGAGAAACCAGATGGTGAGACTTTGTAAAGATGGGAGAGGATATATACCAGGCGATTGAGCATAAGCTGAAACACAGTCAGAGCAGTGGTTGGTAGATATAGGAGGAACCACACCACCAAGAACAGAAGGTGCAGACGCTGTCCCCGGAACAGTGACACCACACATTATTCACTATTTACACAACGTTGCCTTGAGGAAGAGACAGGTAAGTGCTCAAGGATGGCACAAGGATTATCTACGGGAAACTGTTTTGTTTTTCAGTGACTGATGAGGACATTTTCTTACAGCCCAGGCAAACTGCACCCAGGATGAGTAGTACACCTTAAAACATAGAAATCAAAGAGTGAAATTTCACAGAAGGGATGTGTTTACTTTTTTGCAGGTGGTTTTTAATAATGACCTTTCATTCATTAAAGATTAATTAGTCAAACATTTGTTTTTCTTATTAATTGACTGAAAACTAATATATATAATATACACACATACTATAATAAACAGACAGGATTTGTAATAACTGAATAAGTGACGTTCACCCGCTGTGTGCTCAGTTTTGTCGTGAATCTGCTTGCTGCTGTTTATTCCATCAGTGCTTCTCTTGTAGCTCCCCCGCTCACAGTGCTGTGCAGTTTCATGCTTTTACTGGAGCGCTGTGTGCTAGTCCTGACAGCTGATACACACTGAGTAGTAGACTAACGGGGGTTGTGAATACATTTCCCATACAAACAAAACTGATCTGAACAGTCCGGGATCAGAAAAATGTACTGATTAGATTTAGTTGCTGTGCATTTTGTTGACTGACTCCATTTCTGAGTCACAGTGTGGGGAGATGCTTTGGTTTACAGTTGAATTAAAGCCTGAGCCTTTAATTGGCCTTCATTGAGATGGATATCGGCAAACTCCTTCCTTTCCTCTCACAGTCGTGTTATGTCTAATTCCTGTGTGTTGTTATTGAACACATGTAATTATAAAGAAGTAGCTTTATTCACATGTATAATAGCTGATGCACCCAGCGGATGTGTTGTATTCATCCATTCAAAGGCCTGAATGAAAGAATTTCGATCACATCATTCGAGGTGCCGGAGAGAAGGTCAACAGGATTGTTAACAATATACAGAGAAGTGCTAGAGGGTTTCACTGCCTTCATTTGTGTTGCAGCAGCTCTCTTTCAAAAGGTGCATTCAGATAAAGTTTGGTGAGCCAGGAGAAAAACTAGATAGTATTTAAGATTTGTGTGTGTTGTATGTGAATGTCATATCTCTGTAATGATTGCGTTTAAATCATTGTATACACTGTATGAGCATATTATTGTTTTGCAGAGCAGTTGGGTTTTGTGTGATTTCACTTCACATGGTTGCGACACACAAAATAAAAGCATGTGACAAAAGCAGATGATTGAACAGCTCAACAGTCTTCTCTCTCTCTTTTTTTTCTTTTCTTTTTTTTGCACATAAAAAAACAGTAAACAGTTCATGCAGCGTAGACGGGAATGTGAGGTCAGAAACTCAAAGAGTGCTTATGGAACGACCCCACCCTAGTAGTAGTACTACACAATTTCAAATAAATGACAAAAATATATAGAAGAAAGAAAAACAAAAGGAGAAAGAGAGAGACACTGATACAGTATGAAACCATTGTTTGTTCCCACGTTGTGTCAGAGTCGGTGGCTGGTGATGTCTGTTGTTGTGACTCATTTTTCTGTTTCTTCCAGGAAAAATCCTCAGCGATGACACACCTCTCAAAGAGTATAAAATCGACGAGAAGAACTTTGTGGTCGTCATGGTGACAAAGGTTCGAGAACGGAAAACAATTGTTTATGCATATAGCATATGGCATATGGTTGTGGACATATTTTAAGATGTTTTTGTTGTTGTTTTCAATCTCTATGATTACTATTATTACTTTTTTGTGTAGTTGAATTAAAGATGGGCTGTTGATTTAAAATGGTTGGTATTTAGCTCGTACTGCAGGCTGATAAAGTCCTGTCCACATCTCTCAGCTATACCTTCTCCCTGGTGTTAAACATATTACAATTACCTACTGCTGCTACTGTAGTAACAGTGGTGATCACGTTGAACTTTGTCCATGCAGATTCAGCAGTCATATGATTACATTGCATCAGGATTTTTGTTATGGCCTTGGTATTACATTGGTAGAAGAAAATAGAAAATGGAATGAGAGTATGGGTCTGTAGATGCATACAGTATTATAGGAAGGCTATGAGGCAAAAAAAGTGATTTGGATAACACTATTCAGGAGAAAACGCATTGTCCCAATCAGAATATATGGGACAAAGTGCAAACTAGGTATATTATTATTAAAGATGTGATTGTCTTATTAGTATACAGTACCTCAAGATGGGTCACTCCTTAAGCAGAGAGACAACCTAAAGTAAAGAACAACTGCAAATCAACACTTTAACGCTGAGTTAAAATCATATAACCCGTTAATTAAAGTGACGCTTTTTTTGTTAATTGTCTTGCAGCCCAAAGCGACCTCAGCCGCCCCACAGCCTTCACCTTCCACCCCGACTCCCAGCACAACTACAGCTTCTGCAGCACCTGCCGCCGCATCGTCCAGCTCAGAGAGCACGACAGAGCGTCCGTCTACAGACGACAAACCAGAGGAGAAACAGTCATCAACTGCTGCTCCTGCTTCCTCCCCTGTCAGGTAAAGATGGGTCGATGTCTGTCTTCAACTGGCTGATCTGATTCTGATATCAGTGAAAAGGTACGCACAGGTCACACCTGGCCTAACATCTGTTTTCTCTCACAGAAGCTCTGAGGTTTCAACAAACACAAGCCTAATTGATGAGGCGGTTTCAAATCTAGGTAAGGCTGCATTTGTAAATCTAACATATAAACATGATTGTTTTTCTTTTTTAATGGCTGCTTGATCTAACAGAAATATAATTACGAATCTGTTAGGAGTTTTGTTTATTTGATACAAACCGTATGTATGGTTTTGACGTATCGTAATCAATAAGCAGTCTGATTCCACGGCTCAGACCAAAACATAATCCCACAGTTCCCGTGGCCACATGCTCTGAACTTTGCAAATATTGCTTGGCTCAGAGCAAATCCTTTAGGTCTTAATTATCATGGCTCATATAGCCACTGATGTGAATTCACACAACATTTGAGACAGGTTGTTTATTTTTATGGGGCATGGTAGAGAAATAAATCGTTATGTATTCTAGCTCCTGAAATCACCTCCCCTTGAGATGCATTTAAAGTTGTGCTCAACAGATACAGTGTTTTTGTTTAATATGCTATCGCAGGTTCACATTTTAGTTGTGTTTTTGTGTAATGTAACTGTAAAAAAACATGGGAAACATGTTTTCTGCGTCATGGTGTGTTGATATTTTAAAAATTTCATTAAATTCTTAGTGTCATGTTTATAGATGACTAATTTAAACGAATGTCTTCATGGTGACCACCTTCAAGTGTCCAATGCACATTTACGTCCAATGATGTAACAGAACTTATTTTATATTGGTTCATTAAACAATAAGGAAGTGGTTGGGATTTTTTTAATAGCTTTTGATGTGGTTAATTAGATGTGGCTAATTACAGTGCTATATCTGAGAAAGCACAAATTAACAGACTCTCTGGTGCCACTACTCTAATGCACTCGCTGGTGTGTGCGTGTGCTCCTTCAGTGACTGGCGCGTCATACGACGCCATGGTGAACGAGATGATGCTCATGGGCTACGAGAGGGAGCAGGTGGTAGCGGCTTTGAGGGCGAGCTTCAACAACCCAGACAGAGCTGTGGAGTTCCTGCTCACGGTATGAACGCCGTGAACGTCTGCAGCCGCAGTAAATGGGTCGAGAGACGATGTGATTTATTATGTGTTCACTCTACAAGTAGACTGCATGAAGAATAAAATATTGTCTTGTTGTGTTGTAAAAGGGTATCCCAGGCAATCAGGGTACAGGTCCTGATGCAGTGGCGAATCCAGCGAGTGGAACTCCAGCTACCGCCACTAGCGGCCTCGTCCTCCCCGCCAACCTTGGTTCTTCAGCAAGTACCGGAGGTAAACGGTGCCACACTATTGCCACATGTTCCATCAGCACCAGTGAACAAATGTCTATTCTTGCGATTTCTATTGCTTCATGGTGCTCACGCTTTATTCTCAGGAAATCCATTGAGTTTCCTTAGAAATCAGCCTCAGTTTCACATGATGCGACAGCTGATCCAGCAGAACGCCTCCCTCCTCCCGGCGCTGCTGCAGGAGATCGGCAGGGAAAACCCCGAACTGCTGCAGGTGAAGCACTGACACGGCATGATGTGTTTTCTTTTAAATAAAATAAATAATTAAATTAAATAAGAGGGCTTCACACAGCTCTTGACTGAATAAACTCATGGTTTAAGCATTAGAGTTGCAGGTCATTAAAGGGACACAACTCTGATAACAGAAGGAGTATTCACTACTGTGTTTGAGAACGGTTTGATAGGTCCTGAGTGTCTGTTGAGGCCGCTGTCTAAAATTTGATGAAATAATGTCACACTTCAGTTGCATTGTGGGAATTGTAGAAACAGCATTTGGGACTGTGGCCCTTATTAGAAACTCAAAAAGTCCGAATTTTCAGCATTCTTTTAAAATCTGTCACTTGTGAGTCTCCGAACTGTGTTCCTACAACTAAACTGCTCATTTACCGCTGTAGGAGATCAGCAACCACCAAGAGCAGTTCATCCAGATGCTGAACGAACCCAATCCAGACGCTGTGCCGGTCGGTGGCGGAGGAGCAGGGGGAGCAGGTGGAGCTGGAGGAGCAGGAGGAGCAGGAGGAATGGGAGGCGATACACCCGGCGGAAGTCAGATGAGCTACATCCAGGTCACACCACAGGAGAAAGAGGCCATAGAGAGGGTGAGGAGGAGCACAACACTGCCATTAACCCACAAACAAGTTTAATTCTTCACATGGTGGAACCACCAACAACAACAAGCACAAAACTGTCATTTGCATATTAAAGTATTGTTTCACTAATTTGCAACACCTCTCTCTAATTCCAGCTAAAAGCCTTGGGCTTTCCAGAGGGACTTGTTATACAAGCCTACTTTGCTTGTGAGAAGAACGAGAACTTGGCCGCCAACTTCCTTTTACAACAGAACTTTGACGACGATTAAAGGAGCCATCCCTGTTTCCACTTCTTTTTTTCTTGTTATCTTCCTCTACTTTTTTGATTGCTGATATTGAATATATGTGTACAACAAGCCTTTTACATTTCCAAAAACAAAACGTTCTGTTCACCACTTCCACGTTCACCTCTTAATAACACTGGATTATCATCACAAGGACAGGCTGTTGTTTGTGATCAGTTTGAAATGGAGGAACAATTAAAGTACAATAACAATGCATCAGAAATCACCTGTGTGCTATCTTTTTTTTTTTTTTTTTTAAACACTGAAGTTAAAACCTATGATTTTCTTTTCTATGATTGTAGTTTTCAATGGCAGTATGCTTCATACTTTAAGTGAGGATAATTCAGGGTAGATCTGAAAGGTTTTCATGCACTCTTATTGGTCTATTTTCTAAATTGAGAAGTAATATAAATTTAGAAAATGATAGCTGTAAACCAACATGTATGGCACTGGTTCTTTTCCCATTTAATATCCCTCATCTGCATGTAACTCAACAGGACTGTTGACAGGAGCTATGTAACAAAGTCTGAACTACAATGCATAATATGAAGGCATTTGAACATGTATATAGTTGACATACATGTGACTGTTGTTTTTACAGAAAAAATAAAAGTTTTTTCGAGATAAATGAAAGCTGCTCCTGTCCTGCTGTGTTGGCGTGTGTGTGGCTGCAGATATTTGAGGTACTGTCACTTACCTGCAAACACTTGGTCTTAATAGGATAACCTAGCACTTAATGGATTTCTAGATGTCTGTTTATCCTGCTCTCATAATTATGTACTAAGTGCCCCTTACTCGAGGTTTACAGGACAAAACAAATAACTTTTGTTGTAATGGGCATAAAAACTGACCTGGGTGGACTCATAATACAATTCAGTGACTGAAAGAAATAATGTATTTAAGGGGGGACGTGACAGCCGGATGTTTTGCCCAAGGCAGCAACCCTCTAACTTGACAGCATTGACTGTATATCCTCACTGGCCTCGTCTAATTAAGATGTAAAATGAAGTAAATTAAGGTGTAAAGTGCAATTAGTTCTGATGGTAACATATCGTATTGGTGTCATCTGACCCACATATTAATTTTTTCTGTTCTATCCCCAGAGTTGTTCATAAATTGGATTATTTATCAAGGACCTGAAGGACAGTTACTTTCCACAGAGCTGCTCCACTTAGAAATGAGTGAGGTTGAAACTGATTTAACCTGTAGGGGGCAACAGAGACCATAACGTGATTTTACAAACGTCAACACGGAGCTCTGTTTGTCTGCATGAATACATGTTTACTTGAAAACCACAAAACGGGTCAATATCTCAAAATTTAACAACAAATCAACCAGTACAAGAGTTTAGCCTGTAAAAAATAATTGAAATAAATGAAGTGTTAGAATTCATATAATGACTTGGAAGAATACACAGACTGGCTTAACTTAAAACATGGGCTCTTATTGGAACAAAATCTTACTATTAATAGTGAAACACTATTTTCTGCTGGTTTAAGTTGTGATGTTTTGCTGTGTTATGATGTTACCATAGTGCATGGTGGAAATTCATGCAAACAAATACATAGCATGTCTTTTTTTTGGGGAAAAAAACATCTTAAGAATTGGATTTAAAACGAGTACAATATCAACACCTTAACTAAAGTAGTCATTTTGTTTTTGTTTTATCAAACTGCAGTTATTTGGACCCACATTGCTGTTTACTGTTTGTAACTCTTAAGATACATTCAAAGATATGCAAATATTAAAGTGTGTTTTTGTATTGAGGCCAGTAGAGTATGCAAATGTTACTGAGTGTGCTTTACCAACAACACTGCTTTGGCCTTTCTTTGATAGTGATCTTTCAGTTGTTGAGCTGATAATCAGAACATAACAGAAGTTAAGTTATTAAGTTCTTGTATGTTATTAAAGTACTGCTAGACCTTTTGTACATACACAAAAAAGCCCCCCCCCCCCAAAAAAAAAAAAAAGAAAGAAAAAAAGACGTATGATCATATAAATCGTATAGCAGAAACATATCATGACACTATCTGACTACAGCATCTTCATGGGTTTTATTCATGTTGTGCACCTGAGAGCTCCAGCACATAGTGGCAGTCAGATTTGGTGTCACCCTTGAATGTCAGCCAGTAACTCAGTTGTCCTTCCCATTCTTCCTGCTGACAGGTGGAAAGAGAACCCCATGGAAACAGGACATTGTAGGTGTGTATTTTCTGAAATTCTTTTTTAACAGCAACATTGTGTTAGTTTGCCTGCGGCAATCCCGTAATTATCAGGGGGGGATACTGTGTGTGAGAGCTGACTGAGCTATTGTTGCCATTTAAATGTGCCTCTCCATTACACTACCAGTGAAATCTACAATTACTGTAACTAATGATGTTCAAGAAAATGTCATTTTTGCTCCAGTAACATTCACTTTTGTTTGTTTGAAGTGAATAAGTATTGTCATGGTTTTCTTATTTCAAATACATTTTATTTTATTATACTGTAAAATACAAAACAATAACAAAGCAATTTTATTTACAAATGTACAAAACTCAAGATTATATTACATATTTAGGCTATAAACAAAACATCTTTGTTCAGAGTTACTCATTCCATACAAAAATATGAATGTCTCATATAAATTATTGCACTTTGCAACTGCAGTGCATTGTAGATTGCCATCACCGTTTCAAAAGTGAAGTGTTCACCTGATTTATGTCAGATTGTGGAAGAGGTTTCCAAGAAACACACAAACAACCATATGGCACTTTTTTCATAGTTTTCACCCATTTGTTTCTTTTCCTTAATCTTTGGTACCTTTTCTTTAAAAATAAAAACCTTCTTCAGAGTCACTGAGCACCATTCTGTATAAATTAACATTGTACCTGAAATTAATGGCATTGCAGGTGAAAGGTGTACATAAATATATATGTATCTATTAATACAGTATTTTGAACAGTGTGTACTTGTTAACGAAGCCTATAATGGCATGTTGCTGGTAGAAGGCCTCTGGAGATGTTTGTCTGTTGCTCCTGGCTTCCCTGACAAAAAATACATTTCCAGTTAAAAGTTGTTGGCACCTGGTCCTCCAAGTTTTGTCGGTTAAATAAGACACATTCCAGTTTGGTCCCTTTCATAAAGGTTTTACAACCCTGACAGAGAGGTCTCGTCAAGTCACCGGCACAATGTGCAAAGACGGGCTCAGTCTTGGGAGAATTTCTGGGCTCTTGAGGGAGTAATGCTTTTTAGCCGTGAACACCACAGCTTGTCTTGTTGCTTGACAACGGCTTGAAGGCAAATTATGGTTTCAAAAAGTGTAGGTCACAACTTCTGTTCAGGGTTGTGATAACATTTCTTGTTTTATTTCAGGAGCCTTCATCCATTGCCATCCAAGTCTGGTCCTCTAACCAAGTCTCATAAGTGTCTCTTCATATGGAGAGCAAGGTGGTCTGACCTTGAGAAGGCCCGGTCGCATTTCTGACACTGGAAAGGCCGGTGGCCGGTGTGTTTCCTGTAGTGGCGTGTGAGCTCGTCCGAACGTGCAAACTTCCAACCGCAGCCCTCCCAGTCGCAGTGGTAAGGCTTCTCCCCTTTGATGGAAACACAATACACACATGGAGCAGTTAGTGCTGGCCCTGAGGTTAAACTGGCCCAACCTTCCCCACCTCCAGGAGAAGAGGTCCATCCTGTCCTGCAGCTACTGTATAAAGGCCAAACTAATCAGGCCTGAGTTTGCATTTGGCAAAGGGATCAGTATCAACCTGTTTCACTGCACCTGTTTAACAACTCCCCTCACCCCCATTCATGGCTCATTAATTAGCTGTGTTTGTACCCAATGTAGAACAGATGTGGTTGTTTGTTACCTTAACGCCGAACAATGAAAACAGCATGAAAATGTGACAAATCGAAATGAAAAAACAACACAAGTTGGCAGAACATTAACACACAGTTACATACCTGTGTGCGTGCGGTGATGGGCTTTGAGATGAGAGCTCTTTGTGTAGGTTTTCCCACAGCCAACATAGTCGCACGTGTGTGTGGCGACTCTCTTTCTCGGCCAGGAGCGCCGACCACGTTTGGGCTTTGGTTCCTCAGGCAAGCACTCACCACTGGAGATCATGAGGGGGTCTGTGGGGCCAAAACACCATGATTAACATCCCTATGCCTCACCATACTTCCACATGTATACAGAATATTTTAATACGCTGAACGCCTTATCATTTAAAAAATGTTTTTTCTGTTGTAAATTTTAACACGGCCTTGGAAAACTTCACTCTTCTCTCTGAACAATACCTGCAGTTTGCAACACAACCAGTATTTCTATTTACTTCTATTTACTACGCAAAGTGGCAGACCCAAAACAACGCTGATCTCATGAAAACAGCTGAATCTTGTATCTATTATGTTGTGTGGTTTAAAGAACTTCATGATGAAAAGAGGATTATTTTTGTCATGGGATGTAGCTTTCAAACCATATGATTCACCGGTTTCATAGTATAGGTTATAATTACAAGAGAGAGATGTTTTTAAATACAGTTTGTGGAGTTTGGTGTTAACATTCCTGCTGTCTAATGTGTTGACTGTTAGTCTAGTATCTCGGAGAAGAATTAACAAAATCATAGCAAAGTTTTTTTTTTTTTTTTTTTTACATATTTCACTAACTGAATTCAGTAGTCAGAGAGAATTAAGAAATAATAAAGTATAGCAAAGAAATGAGCTCTTACCTTGGTACTGCATGGAGGATGGCTGGGGGTAGGAGGTGTAGCCCTGTGGGGAGCTATGGTGGTATCCCTGGGGAGGTAGAGGGATCTGAGAGTGGGGATGCCCCAGCACCTGGTGCTCCCGGCTCAGTGGATGATCTGGGGAGAGGGAGGAGGACGAGGATAACCTGCTGCCCGCCATAGACCGCCCTCCGCCAGGGAACCCGTGTAGATCCAAGTGGCCCGGGCGCTGCTGCTGGCTCGCCCGGCCCTGGGAGTTCACCCCCGCAGCCAAGTGTAAGTCTATGGGCTGTGAGATGGTGCAGTTGCCGGGGTTCTCCTGCTTTATCCTGTGGCACGTAAAGGTAGGCGAGGAACGTGAAGGAGTCGGGTCTGACACAGCGTTAACGCAGGCCTTGCTTACGTTAACGCCTTGGCTGTATTCTCCCATGTCCATTGTTGTCTTGACCACAAATTTGCCATGGAGGCTGGTGGGGTGGAGGTATGCCGGGTCCAACTCGGGTCTCATGAGCTCTGCCACAAAGCCTCCAGAGGGCGAAACGTCGCTTATATCTGGGATGGTGTAGAGCAGCTCACTGGCAGTGCCCTGAGGCGAGGGGAGGGGGTAAGATGAGGAGTAAGACCCAGGGGAAGGAGACAAGGAATGGCCAGAGGTGCACGCCATGGCCTCCTCCTGCTGTTGCTGCTGCTGCTGCTGTTGTTGTTGCTGCTGCTGAAGTATAGAGTTGGACAGAATAAAGTCGTAGTCCAAGTCCAGGTCTGGCTCTGTGTCTTTCTTGGACATGCTGGGGCTTGTTGTGCTGGTGGCAGTGGGATGGTCTGGGTCAGGGCAGTTGCTTCCGGTTGGCACACTGGGTCTCTTAAGATGGGACAACTCCTCCTTCCATCTCTAGAGGAAAGTTACAGAGGCAATAATGTCAGCACAAGAAGCAGGCTTGCTTGCTTTGTGTCATGTTATTGTTCATGATGCGCAGACGGTATAGGCAAGAAATATCACACTTGTCCTACTTAGAGAATAGTGCTTGTTTTTTTTTTCAATACTTCAAACAGACCTGGATCTACAGCACAATGCAGAGTGTGACAGCTCAGCTACAGAGCTATGTCTGGTGTAGCAAGTGTCCTTGGCACAGAGCACTTCCTAGAATACAGATTTCCCATGTATTCATAGTGAAACTGCACTAGAAAGCACTAGGAGTGGCTGACAGTGGTTAAGTAAACACATGCCATGTAGAAAATGAACAGGCTCAGAGTGGCACTCCAGTAAATCCATGTGGACTCTATAGAGCAGCAAAGCACTTATTCTGATTGGAAATCAGTGTGTTTTTTTTCCCTGGAGTTTAAAAAATCCTATGCAAACCTTATGCTCACGCCCCAGTGCAGCGTGGTGTCACGCCGCGTCTGTGCACATAATAACACACTAGCAAACAGCTCACATTGTGAATGAACTACACAGGCTACGTACATATCAAAACCCCACACCATCCCCACCTCCCTCCTCCACCACCACCACCAGAGATCCTGCTTGATGCCCGTGGCTTATTTGGCATGCAATAACAAGTGACCGCGGGCTACTCACTAAATTGGCACTTCCTATGGATTTGCTCTTGACAGTGGGGCCGCTGGCAAACGTGGATATGGATGGCAGAAGAGTCCCACCTAAAGCCATCTCGACGTCATTTGGAGGCTGCCTGGAAATTAAAACAGAGAAGAAGAAGAAGAAGAAGAAAAAAGCGTAAATCCTCGTGGAGTCACTCACATCCCGGCCGGAGCCGCGGAGCGCAGCAAAGCAAAGCAGAGCAGAGCAGAGCGCAGCGCAGCGCAGCGCAGCAGCAGCCCCGTCGTTATAAGTCCACAAGTAGGCTACAGATGTTGTCATTAAAAGTTTGTCATGGTCCACACCTCATCAGTGAGAATCGGGATGTGGAGTCCTGTTGTCGGCTGCTCGTCGCTGTCACTGCACTGTCTTTTTTCTCTCTCTCTCTTCTTGTTAAATATCCCCGCGTTTAAAGTTTCTGCTCCGCGTCTTGCGCTATACCAGCGTCCAGGACATGTTGGGTGCGCCGGGTGGAAGCAGCCAGACAGACTGACTGACTGACTGACTGAAAACTGACTGACAAACTGACTGACTTTTTAGTGCTAAAGCGAGGATATATTGTTTTTAACGGGATGGCAGAGAGGCGACGGGCTGGGGGGGAATCCCTCGCGCGCCTGTTGCCATGCAGGGACCGGCAGCAGCCTGAAACTGAACAAAAACCCGCGTGAGAGGTATCCTTAAATTACTTGGACACACCCTCGACGTTGCATGGCAACAACGCGGAAAACATCACGTGGGGGGAGGGTGAGTAGAGAGAGCGAGAGAGGAAAGAAGACAGGGAGAGCGAGATCGAGAAAAAAAAGAGAGGGAGAGAGAGAGAGAGAGGGCGAGAGAGGTTTGTTTGTATTCATAGCAACGGCACCTATCCTTACTGCTGCTGCTGCTCCTGTGAAATGTGGGTGAGGGACGTGGGAAAGGCAGGTGACTCTTATTTCATTATGTCTGCAGGGTCACCTGCAGGAAGGCAAGGCAATATTTGTATAGCCCATTTTTACAAACAGTTTGTCTCAAAGGGCTTTACATGGCATCATAACATCATAACAACATCCTCTGCCCTTAGACCCTCGCATAAAAAAAAAAAAAACAATTAGCCTTTAAAACTCACTTTTAAAACCTACATGAGGCAAGACTGGATCTGCCGCTTGGGTTGCCCCGGGGCAGTCATTTGTTGTTGGACCCCTTTTAACCCCCAATCTACATTATTTACCCAAACACTTGAAAAACAACCACATTTGATTCATTGATTAGTTGAGTGACATTCTTATAAGGTTAAACATTCACTTTTACCAGCTTCTCAACATTAATTAGCACTTTTCTATGGCTTTTTAAGTAAACTAAACATTTTTGGATTCCTGTTAAAGAATGAAAGTGATTTGAATATATCAACCTTGCAAGTAAACAATAAATCAGTTATTCATCAAAATAGCCTAATTATTGGTGATTTGATAAAACACGATTTCACAACAAATGACCACAACATAAACTAATTCCAACTAAAAGGCCACAGGATAGAGGATAAAGTCTGTCAGAGCATTTCTAACAATTAATCAAATTACGTTGACCTAAGTGATATCAGGGTCAGACTGGAGACTGGAGCAATTGCAGGACGGTAACCCAACCTTGAGTAAAGGTATTATCAGCTTAATGTGCTCCAAATATTATTATAAAAGTATGTTATGTGGTAGAGAGGACCCACTTTGACTAATGTATAGGTTAACACTGATGTATCAATGTGTAAGCAGCATTTTACTGTTGTAGTTGTTCACTTTCATAAACAATTACTGTATAGTTGGGTGATTTCCAACCAGAGTTCAGGCTCCACCTGAGGGTCGCTAGAGCATCTGAGCAGTTATGAGAGAAAATAAAACAAAAAGTTCTGACACACATTTGTACTAATATTATGGACTTTTCTGTGAAATATTAGATAGTTTCACCTGATGAGGTCTCAAACAATTGTTTAATGTCTCTTTTTGTTGTTTCTGTGGTTGGACAGCTAATAACTCACAGACATCTGTAACACGATGGGGGCCCCAACAAAACATTGTTTTTCATAAACAACAGTCACAAGCCAAACGTGTCGGAAAATCATGTTTTCATCTGTAAAAATGAATTGTGGGAGGAGTAGCCAATCACAACACATGCATGTACTTGAAACATATATTTCATTTTAATTCATTTCTGTTGTTTTTGCTTTAATGATTTGTCATAGTGAAATGTGTGTTTTGCATTCAGAACAAGTAGCCTATTTGTCTGAATTATATATACAGTGATACTGTGGTAAATTCACAAATTCTCAGTGATCATTAATCTTAATGATCTCAATTTTCCAAATCGTGGCCACTACCATTAAAGTCCCACGAACACCATATACAGCAGTCTGTAGCCTACTGGTAAAATGCTGTATGGGAAATAGATTTCCTGGGAACATTAAATTGCTCAGACCTGTTCAGTGTCGAGTTTGAGTTGGGTTCAGGCAGTGTTTGCTCAGAGCTAGCAAGCTAAAACAAACCTCTCTATCCAACATAATTGACTAAATGACACATTGACTCAAGAGTTCAGTGCAAGAGCAAACAAAGCGCTTGCTGCTGATCCTGCTGCATCAGGATCTTGTCCGTTAGGCAAGTCAACAAACACGTTGTCACTCCAGCAGGACACATACACAGTAAGTGTCTGTTGGTGTCTTCATTCAAGCTTTTTCAATTGCATGCGCGGTGCTTTTGCTTGGGCAAACAAAAACTGGTTGAAAAAATAGAAGCTACAATAGCATGTGAACTTTGTGAAGAGAACACATATCCTGTTTGACCAATGACTTATTATTCCACATGAAACGCTTAATATGTCTGCAAACACTCATAAATATTGCCAACTTAGATCTGCAGTTGGGTGCTGAGGTCCGATGGCTTTTAAACTACAGTGTTTGCACTACGTCCCTTGTACTTGAAGACCTGCTTCCTTCAGCAGGTAGAGACACAATGGGAGCTATGTCATTATAGTCATTATAGCCATATTCTTTATGGCTGGAGATAATGGTTTTGAAAATGATCCGGAAAACAAAGGCTTGACTTTGACAACTGAGGTGCTTTGCATTGCCATAATGACAGAGCAAGGAGGAAAAGAGGAAAGAGATAAAGGAAGAGAAGATGACACCACTGTGTGCTTTTCCTGACACAATGAAGTCATGGTGATTTAGTAACTCACACCACACACTTGTATGGAATATTTTAATGCAACACTAGTATTAAATGTATGCAGTGCCAGAGATACGAACAAGCAAACTGCAATGCCCTGCCCATGATGAATCACTTAATCTGTAAATGCACTTCCAGATTTTGAAAATCTACAAAAACTCCATGACTCGGATGTGGAGAGACTGAGGTAATGTTATTGTATCGACAAGTATAACTGTTGAGTGTTAACTTGACACTTCAGAAGGGTAATATTTTCCTCTCATTAACGTCAACAAGTGTCCTGATAATGTTGTTTCTGTACGCTCTTATTAGCGCAGAGCCAGTACGGATGTCGTGACACCTTCCCCGAAGAAGCACCTACAAAACAGTTGCTGTTTTAAAGATGAGCTCAGGTGTTGTTCTTGGCTGCGCCGAGCGTGTCGACCGATCAGACATAGGGTATTTTCAAAATAGCCATGGTACAGCTGACATAATCATTGGTTATGCTAATATTCAAATAAAGATCAAACACAGTTGATAATCCAGTCACACGGTTGTGAACATTGATATTATGTAAATAGAGTGTGAATAGCCAAATAACTGGTGCACAACTCTTTGAGTGCTCTGGATTTCCACCCCTGGTGTGTGTGTATGTGTGTATGTGTGTGTGTGTGTGTGACTGACATGGTTTCCACCGGTGTCCCCCAATCAAGTTCCCCCTCCTGGAAAGCACCCAAGTGAATATGAGTACCATCTGATCATAACTCCAGATATTGAGGTTTGCAGTGCTCTCTTCCAGATGCTGTTCAGTAATTAAAAAATAGCTTTCATTCTTTCCTTAATTCTTGAAAGTTGAGTCGAGGTTTTCTTTTTTCTTTCATTCTCAGTGCTGCACTTCCCCTCCACTCCACTTCACATTAGTTCTAATACAATTATACATGGAGAAGCTTTCTGCTTTTTCACCCGCTGCAAAGCCAAGGACCCGATGAGGAGCTCAGGCAGCGTGGCACCGACTGTAAGGCTAACTGTAATGATTATTCCCTCTGGCGCTGAAGGGTTTAAGGCTAGGAGAGCGATGTTTTTAGCTCAGAGTCATTATTCCCAGAATCTCGGAATGAATTAGAAGACTTCTCCGGTACTGCACAAAAAAAGCACATCATAATGTCTCATTATTGCCATATGTCATACTTATTAAAAAAAACAATAATCATGAATACCATACAGCTGATCAGGTATTGGAATCCCTCAATGGAGTGTAATATAAATGGATCCTTATTATTGTGTTTTTATGTTTATTCAAGCCTGTGTGTCAGATATTTAAAATAATCTTATGGGATTCACCTGAATAATAAGGTTGCAATTATTGATTACTTTTGTTATTAATTAATTGTTAGTCTAGCAAAGGGCAAGAAAACGTGTGAAGGTTTTTGTAAAAAATAAACACTAAACTTTGACACATAGCAGAAAATAGATGTAAACAAAAACAATTTCAGAAGTTATTTGTGTTTGAAAAGTGACTGATACAATGAATTGATAATGAACGTTTCCTATTAACGTAATGCATGTTGTTAATTTATATATTTTGATAGTGAATATATCAGTAAAATGTTCAAAGAATCAATCCAACTAAAACCACTGCACTTGGTTAAGGTCAGGTCTGGTGTAATAAATCATGATCTTTCCCTAACCTCGTATTGTGTGTCGCTTAAACTGAATAACAGACTGGACTCTGGGTGTGAACCCTGTTCTCTGTTGTGGACCATGCCCACCCTGCATGTGAATCAGCTGCCATTAATAATTATAGTGCCTCATTCCGTCATTCATTCATTCAAAAAAAATGCCTCATAGAATAATCGAACCAGCGGTTACATTTCCTGATAAATGAATTTGCTGTTGCACTAAAGTTGTACATACTGTATATATAAATTCTAGGAGACAGGGTTACACAGTGACACAATTTGGTTATAGCAATTTTTGATATAAAACTATTCTGTATTCGTCTTCCATAGGGAATCTACGTTAACAGATGGGGCTGGTTGACAGTTCTGTTGTGTGATGTTATGCATATGGATGAGGGCTGAGTCAGTGGGGGCTGTTTGTTTGGACAATCCCAGCCAAGCTTTTATAGCTGGACAGGCCAGGCTGGGATGCAACGCACCAACCAACGCTGAGCTTTTATCACATCGTATAATTTGGTGGTTGGTTTCGACTGGGGAGGGAAAATGTGGTTGAGGGATAAGGTGGTCTTGGTCATGTCGCAGGGCTCATGTAAAGGGAATTGGGTTTTGAAGTGAAAGCAGAGGGAAGAAGAAGAAATAAGCAAGAAACAGACTGAGAGTGGAGAGAGAGCTCCTGCCGGGCGGCAGGCTGTCCAGCCTTTGCCTGCCCTGGGATTCCTCGGCAGCCTTAAATATGCCAGTTATTTTTAACCGGTGACGTAACATCGCCCAGCGCCAGCCCCCTCTGTTACAATATTTCCTTTCTGTCAGGAGGGGAAATGGAGGGGAGCCACACTTCCTGGTCACATGATGCAAGTGAGACAGCCGAATAAGAGACATACAACAGGGGAAGTGGGGAAGAGCGAATTGGAGGGAGGAGAGAGAGCTTGGTAGGGTGCCTCATACCCGCACCAGTCCAGATATTCACTCAGCTACTCCCTCCACTAAAATTTAACCCTCTCAGCTGGCCAGATGAGGCGTCAGATGAGGCAGTCTGCTTTAATCAAACACTCAGACGTCAGAAGCCAAAATAGCGGAGCAGAGATTGGTGTTCGTGAGCTGCGGAGGAAATGAGAGTGTGGGTACAGCACATAGGCAGACAGGAGGGTGGGGGGGAGGACCCTGTGACGTCAGGCCAGGGACCCGCCAGGATTAGAAGCCTCTAAAAAGAAAAGGCCTGGGACTGGATTGCCAGAGTTGGAGAGAATGTGTCTCTCTGTCTGTCTGACATGGGAGAATCAGGGACTTCCCATGAGCTCACCTTGTTGACATACAGAGAACTTGGACTGGCTTATGTCTCAATCTGCACTAACCTTACTGAGCAGCAAAATCAGTACCAGCCTCACGTCATAAACTGTATTTTGTGACTGATTTTTATCGTTTCACATCCACAATGGAAACTTCACCTAAGTGGATTAGCATGAAGACTAACATGGTGTTAGCCTTGATTTAATTCAAATGTAATACTTGGCTAATAGATGCACTAAAAGTCACTGGGTCAAAATAAGACAGACTATGATTGCGAACTGTTGTGATCTTGGTTTTATCTTATGTTTGTTACAGATTGTGTTTTTCACAACATTTAAATGTGAAACAGTTTGATGGTAAAACTTTACTTGTTGTCGCTAACACTGGATCCAACCCATTGGTCTTGGTCTTTGCTTGGTGACCCAGTGGTTTTCTACCAGTGGGTGCTGAGTAAACTGAAGCCAAGCCACTATTGTGTCGGTGCTTTATTCAGTCAAGCTGATCTTTGACTCAGTCTTTTCTTCAAGTGTGATGTGTAAAAAAACTTTGCATGTCATTGCTATGAAACGAGCTGCGGTTGACAGAAAGAATAAGGATCTGCATGTTGGGATGATTCAGATCTTTGAGCCCCATGACGAAATAGCAAGCAAATCAAAGCAATTCTTGAGGGAAACATATCTGAATCCACTGAATGTGAAATAATGCTTTTGTAATACTCTGACTAATAATAACAAACTTACTTTGAATTAAATCCAGCTTTTGTTGTGTGTATTGGGTTTAGGGAAAAGAATCCAAAGATTGAGAAACTGTTGATTTTGAGCTGAGCATTCAATTACTGGACCCCTCAAACTAATGTTTCATGCTTCATACCTACTTATTGTTTCATTCAAACATGGTTCACTGTCCAAATGGTTGAGCCGTCTGCATAAATAAATCAGTGTCCTTGACAGAATAGGTCCTGTGTATACTATTTATCCCCGGGGTCTCCACAGCATAATGTAAACATGGAAAAGAGTTTAGATTCCAGCAGATCTTTCTTACATACACTGCTTCAAAAATGGGTCATTTAAGGTTGAATACCAGTCTGCTGCATCTGTCAGCTATAAAGGCATTCTGGCAATCAGCACTTTGATAGGAGTTTTCAGACGCAATAGGAGACAATTAACTGAGATCCACAGAGGCCAAGTCATCTGTGCCTGAGCTGCAGGTGCAGGAAAGAAAAAAATCATACGTAAATGGAACAAACTCCAAAGACATCATGACAACATGTGGTGAAAGAAAAACAAGAATCACATTCACAAGCTGAAGCTGACCAACTCTGTTGGACATTTAGAGTACATTGTTCCATACGGTTCAGCTAATCAGCAACTTGATGGGACCCACAGATTTAGCTGTGCAGAGGTAGTTACCTTTCATAATATGTTTCCATTATTATGCCCACCCTTGTGTCTGTGGCGTATAAAGTATATTCCATCTCATTTAAAACGAAGCCTTTCAGTCACACTTATAACCATAAAAGCCGAGTGTACAGGCTGTAACCAAGACCACATCTTTACAGTGTTAGAGAGGTTCCTATAGAAACGTATATGAGCATTAAAGTTTTTTATTTCTCTGTATGAGTCTGTAACCGACCCCTGCTACACAGCAATTATGGCAATCAGGATTTTTAAACCGTCAAGAGCGCTCTGGCATGGAGTCAGAGGCAGCTAATAAGTCGTCTATCCTCTTCGATGCACGGCTGTTTAACCATGGCTGTCAGATTTTCACAACACTTGATGAAATCTTTATGTTCATGGACATTGGAATTTGAGATGCAATGTGATAGAGGCTCAGGGGTTTGGTGACATCGACGTGTAGCCCAGAGTTTGTGATTTACAAGGCTTTGAACCTTGTCTCGTTGCACTTGGAATTTTTCGCATCTGTAATGTGTATTTCGAGCTCTCTGACAGATTTAGCCGAATCCCAAATACTTTAAATGGATAGCTTTTTCAGTTAAAACTACCAAATAGCCAACGACGCTGATGATCTCCAGACTGGCTGAACACCAACGAGTGGAGGCGTGCAGATTAAGTGTTTGGCATTATAATATGCTGAAATTCATGTGGTAATTGTTGTCAGATTTCAGGGTAGTAGGCCTCTGCGTTCCTGAGAAGGTGTGGACTCTCCTGTTTTCCCAGAGGGAGCATTTGGGAATGTGTGACCTTTTCCATGGATCGTCGTCTTTCAGACCCTGGACTGACTCTCTGAAAACATGCCTGCCATCGGTACAGCCACTCAGAGATGTGAAGTGACAGTATTAATCCTACAAATCAGCACGTAGGCGCTACAGGATGATCCATGGTTTATAGGAAAGAGGAGTCAGTCTTGTTCGGAAACTCCCGGCCCTAGAACCAGGGAACTCCTACTCAATTTGATATGCAATATGAGAAGAAAAACTTAAATGTCACCATGTTCTCCAGACCTCCCTAAATGAAAATTTAAAGCATAAACAAACTTGTTTCTTGCTTGTTTTCCAAGTATTTCATTTTCCAGCAAACACTGAGATCCAAAAGTCTTTATACTGTATATACAGTAGAATTTAGATAAGTTGATACAGTGTAGAGATATGCATATAGGCTGCAACTACCCATCCAAAGTTTAAGAACATTTCCACTGAAATTCACTACTGTAATGTCTCAGTGCTCAGCATATATACATATACATATATATCGCCAGCGATAATCAGCAAAACTTTTATGGCAACATTTTGGAGGCAAGTCCCCAAATCAAATCAGAAATGGCACGTTGTGGTAACCTTAATCAAACTACAAATCATTTCAGACTGATTCTCCCGCTGGAACGCTGAGGAAAGAACAATACTTGACAGGCTCAATTTAAGTGATAGTTTCTCCAGTCTGACGTTTTATTGACATCATGCTGAGTCTAATTGAGGAGGGGGGTTTCAGTAACCCAAACCAGATGGGCCACCAGCTCATGAACTAACACCCCCCCTCCTCCACTCTCTCTCTCTCCTGTCTGTTTCCCTCACTGCTCGCTCTCTCTCTCTCTTTCTCTTACACTCACAGACCTGTTTTGGCTCAATGAAATACTTAACTATGAAATAAAATGCCATTAAATGGCCCTTTTTGGTAGAATTTATATCAATTGTAAGAATTTGATACTATGCCATTTATCATAAAGACACTTGAAGCTGGCAAGGTAACATAAGTGGTAACAGTATTATGCTTGCATGTTGAATTGGATGGATTTTATATCAACCTTTCTTTTTGGGACAGCTGAGATAAACCCCTTGAAGGAAAAAACTTGACATAATGGGAAATACGCTTGTTTGCCTTCTTGCCAGGAGTGAGATGAAAAGAGTGATACTACATACTATGTAGCTGGAGCCAGCAGTCATTAACTTAGCTAAGATGCTAACTGGCTGGAAAAGACAGGACACAGGGGGAAACAGTTAGCCTGGCTCTGTAAGGTACAGAAACTACCCACTAGCACCTCTAATTAACACATTATTTCTCTTTTGGTGTAATCCGTACAAAAACTGAAGTGTAAAAATAACAATTTGCCATTTTATGGTGGGTTATGATTCAGACTATTTCTTGGCTAGGGCCAGTGAAGCAAATGAGACATAATGTGTTAATTTGTGCACGTTAGACTTTCTTGCCCAGTAGATGGATTTTTGTTGCATTTGGACAGAGCCACACTAGCTGTTTCCTCCTGTTAGCTTGCTCTTGTCTTTATGCTATGATACCTGCTGAGGTTAATGTGCAGATATTTGAAATGTCTCAATCCCCTTTGCCAAGTAAATAAGTAAGAATAGCTCCCCAAAATGTCCAACTACTGATTTGAGCCCAAAGAAAAGTTCAAATAGGCTATTGAACATCAACTTGACACACACACATGTGCACACAGTCACAGAGAGTGAGAGAACACTACTACGCAGGCTGTTCATTAGACACATGGATTTAATGACTCTGAAAAGAAAATTGGCTGTTAGAAGTGAACTAAATTAGTAGGTTCACATGGATTTCTCCAGAACCAAAATGGGAAATTTGCCACATCAGCAAAAAACTCTCTCATGCGGACATTTTTGAAAAGACATCAGAGACTGTCTCATTTCATACCAACTGCAATAGTGCACCATGCATTAAAGCAGTAAAACCAACTGTAAATGACATCAATAATGCAGCTTATACAGCAATCAAACAGGCTACAGTTAAAAAAAAAAAAAAAAGATAATAAAAAAAAAACTGAGAAGGTCTTCAGAATTAAATTAGGATTTCCTTGGCTAAACCTTACACATAAATGGCAATAAACCTTACAAAAGCATGGTAATGATTAAAGCTTGGCCATCAGTGGAAAAACATGTAAGTCTGTTTTAGCTCTCTGAATAGAGTTCTTGTTGCACACAGATTTCATTGATCTTTGGTGGGAAACTTTGTAAATTATGTTAAGATGGCCTGTATACAAGAAAGAAAGTGAGTTTTATTCTTAATACAGGTACTGCAACAAGAAAGCATAAATCAGGCTGGAGCTGATGTTATATGATCAGCACTTGATCCTGGTTACATCAGTCTTCTCATGTTTCAGCTACTGGCACAGCAACACTGTTATATGTACACGGTACTCACAGAAACAGGGCGTTAGAGCTTTGGGATAACAGTTTACGTTTACTAGAATAACTAGTTTTTAATAGCATCAACACCAATCAAGTTCACTCTTGGGCTCAGATTAATAAAACCACAAATTCCCGTTGTTGTGACTTCCCATTTCCATTGAATTGTTTGCTTATGGAGACAGTGTTCTCACTTGAGGTCTGGCTGTCACCTGGTTTATTTGCCATTGGAGGATATTGGTACGCATGTCATTCTCAAGGTACACGAAAGCAAAAACTTGTGGAATCGGTGCCGAAAGATGTCAGTCAAAAGGTGGGTAATTACATGCCATCTATGATACATTTCAGGTCAGGGTTCATGGTGATATGGTAAATGAGAGGGTAAAAAAAAATTCTGACATGTTTTTGTCAGTCATTGCATCCATAAGCTGCAATTATAATTTGCTGCAAAACTCCCATTCTGCGTGTGTCAACACGTCAAACTGGAACCTCAGGAGATGGCATTGTCTTTCATGAATGCTTTCATGTGCTGGAAGATTCAAATGTGGTAATTTGGATGACTATCTTGAAACACATCTAACTTTTTCTTACTTTAATATAATATGATGATCTTGTGTGCTTTTCCAACAATACCTCAAGCCACCAGACTTTTTTAAAAAAAGAACCGTGTGACTCACACAGCGGTTGTGTTTCTAACTGTGTGACCTCGTTGCCCTGCGTTGGTTTATAGACCTTACAGCCAGAGTGGATGCTCTCCAGCTTGTTGACGGTGTGTGTGTGTGTGTGTGTGTGTGTGTGTGTGTGTGTGTGTGTGTGTGTGTGTGTGTGTGTGTGTGTGTGTGTGTGTGTGTGTGTGTGTGTGTGTGTGTGTGTGTGTGTGTGTGTGGACTTGTTCCATTACCACACAATGCCAACCTACAGTATGTATGCCTGCTCACATACATGGCAGACGTGAGCTAGCGACATCTGTTACAGGGAAAATGTGATGCGGGACACTGTGCGGTGGTGAAATGTCGACATATTACGGAACTTCAAAAAAAAAAGTCGGCAAGACATGGCCATGCAAATGCCATTTAAGCATATGCACACACATGCTCTCACACACCTCCACTCTGTATGCTGAGGGGAAAAGTACAACTTTTTGTTTGTGTTGGAGGTTTCGGCACCAGTGTCACCACATTCACATACAGCAAGAAAAAGTCATCTTGCTATTTAAAGCCGCAGCCACCGCTGACAATAAAGGACTTATTCAGCTGGTGTTTGTACTTTCTTGTTAAATAAGTCAGGGCCTCCTTCCTGCATAGAACAAACAAGTGCATGAGCTGGCTCCACAGTCCACAGGATGACATGGGTGGAAGGACAATCAACGGTGTGTTGTGACTGTGTGTTGGTGTGTAGGTGTCGTTAGGACCAAACAGTCAAACTGTGTCTGCGCTCACACATATACCCAGGAGCTATGAGTATCTTCATTTCCTCATTTTGCACACATGTATAGCTGTGCATGCTAGAGACGTGAATGGAGGAACAGTACATTGTATACATTAGAAGATATGGTTTCCTGTGTCAGTTTCAGCTGGGAAACACTGGAGGGAGGACTATTTTTAGAGCGACTCACCTCTGTTTCCCACTGGTGTCAGGGCTGTCCCAGAGGATTTTGAATAACTGGCCATGATACAAAAATAATCCCACAAACAACTTATTTATAGTTTATTTACAGCTGGAGGATCTCCTGAAATATTTCATGGTTATTCAAAGCATTAAATTTACAGGGTATTAAAACATATTTTCTTACTTTTTGTTGGTCTTATTATTATTTTAATGGTTTTGGACATGTTTCTATTCCAGATTCTACTCACCATGTTATTTGTTCAGATGTTGGTCTACATTCATCCTAGCTTATTCCCACTGTTTGGCTATTTTGAGTCAAATGCTAACGTCAGGATACCAAAAGAGCCAAAGTACTTAACAAACTGAAATTTGTACATTGTGCCTTCTCTAGACAAAAAGTTGTCCTATCTGATATTCAGGTTTAAGTGAATGGAAATTTCTTGGCAATTCATCAAAGAGTTGTTGATGTAGCAACACGGTTGTTTAGCATAATGGTTTTAACCATCCCCCAGCATGGTTAAGCTCTAGAAGAGAGAATAAAAGAGGAATGGAAAATTTAAATGGAACTGGATAATCTTGCTTAACTGTCAACTTGTCTCACCATCAACCGTTTCTTGTCCCACTTAAATCCACTGGGCTGGTGTCCCCAGATACAAAGTTATAATAACTAATGTTCATTATGGTCAAAACTATGAAAATAAGACCTTATTCATAATTATTCTCCAATGTAAGGAATGCAGAGGGCTGGATCAAATGAAAATATCATCTCTTCCAAATACCGTATTGATTTACCTTTTCCCTCCTCCTCCCTGCCAGCTTTCTCTTAATCTCCTGCTTTTTAAAGATTTTTTTCCATTATCGTAATGTGCACACATACTACGCATTAACACATTCATATCCACTTTCCCTGCGTTCCACAACAAAAGAATCCAGATTGTGCAACTGTCTGTCAAACCAGTTTTTTCTCTTCACTATTTTAATACCGCGCCACCATGCACAGAGTTGCATAGGGAGGGATGGCCCTCCCCTCCCTGTGACTCACTCTGATATGTGCGTAAGCACCCGCTTCAGACCTAAGAGTAGTATTCCATTACTCTTACCACTATTATTGTCTTCATCATCATCATCCTCCTCCTCATCAGTGTCGTTGCTGTTGTTGCACTCTTGGCTCTCTGTGCCAGGATTGTGTAAATGACAGCTGTGTTCAAAAACAGAGAACGACTCAGTGCAGCAGCCAGGCTTAGATCATAATGTAGATAATGCATCTCCATGGAAATGTTCAGCTGTGTAGAGTTTCTTTCTCTTTCTTACAGTGCAGTGTTGTTTTTATGACTGTCATAATGGAGCAAGGAGCCTGACGCTGAAATGGTAAAACAAACTAATACAGAGGGGAACAGCAGAAAAACAAGGACTTCAAGAGAGGAGAGCGGGGAGGGAGGGAAAAAAGAGACGATAGAAGTGGGGGAGAAAGAGAGAAACAAGCGTCAGAATGGTGAGAAGCAGGTGTTGAGAACGTAGTAGCACAACTCTGGGTCAAAGAAAGATCATTGTGAAGGGGTTTTCCATTGAGTTGAGGGTCTCTGTAGTATTATGTCACTCTTACAGCCCCATTAAGCCATAATGAGGGTGTTACCTAAATTATAATGTCACAGTGGACACTGCCAGCAATACTATTACACTTGGCATCAGAGAGTATTAAAGCTGTCACTGCATCAGCTTGTCTATATGAGCGTATACAATATAATGAAATAGAGAAAAACCCAACAGGAATGTGAGAATTTGACCGTAGGCATGGATCAAAGTGTGGCAGGATGTGTTTGGTGAACATGGAAGCACAGCCACCACGTCAGATGCCATCATGAGATAGAAGCTAGGGCACCAGGCCAGAGAGTAAATATTCACTTGCGTGCTGATCTGGTGTACACACCCACTGCCCACAGATAGGAGCAGCCTTTTATCTTAAACTATACACACACACAGACGCACACTCACACAGACACACAAAGCCTGAGTAATAGTGACGGGGGGGGAAAAATAGGAGCAGAGAGCAACGAGAAATTGCTGATTGAGCAGCGTCAGTGAGCATGGAAAATAATAAGAATCAATGAAAAGGTAAAAAATGGTTTAGTTTAGAAGTTTAAATTTCAGCTCAGGCTCATGTTGCAGGTCTGTGCCCACACTGTCTCACTGAGCTGGAAAGTCTGTGGGAATTTTCTTTTATTTCAGGTTGTTTGCTCACAAATTAGTGAATTAATTTTTTTTTAGTTCATTTTTAGGATCCCTGTGAAAACTCTCTTTTAGCCCTTTATGACAATATATAATAAGGCAAAGCAAAGGAGCCAAGCAAAAGTTATAATTAAAAGAAATCCCTCCTCTCACGCATTAAGTTTATATATAATTAGAGATACATGTTAAATGGTTTGACCACTGCTTGCCTCATTCCTTACCTAAATGCTGTGAAAGCTTTCTCTCTGTTGCCTGCTCCATAAAGTATCTTATTCAGCCGTGTGTCAAAAGGCAGCCTTTCTCTAAAGACCGTGGCCTGAGCCACAAAAAGTGAGAAACAGAGACAGTTTTTGTCGCTGACAGGAGCAATTTGATGTTTATCGCGGCTTCTGTGCGCCACTTGGTCTCCACTCCATGTCGTGACCAACTACAGCACAAAATGTTGTTCGTTTTTGCAATAGGAAATGTTAAGTGGACCCCAGAACGCTGGCTTCATCTCACAGTTCAATCAGATACGACCGCAGACCACAGTGACAAAAATGCACCTGAGGAGTGTTTCAAAGGGACCTTTTGTGATTTTGTCCTTCGCAGTGTCTAAACAAAACTAATAACTGTGCTCAGAGCCAAGGCCCATTTCTAAAATACACACAAGCATGTAATTATTGGCAGCTAATTGGCTTGTGCAGCGTTACGGTACAAGGGCAGCGTGGTCATTAAAAAAACATTTCCTGTTTGAGTCCACTGATCCCTTGATTGATAAGCACAAAGACAGAGTTTTATAGGCTATCGTCAGAGATTACATGCACCAATCCAAAGTTCCAGGATAAAGGCTCAGTTGTGGGATGGTGTCATAATGTAATATTTGCTCATCTAGGCCTATTTAAGTCAGGGCAATTCAAAATAGCACAAGAGAGACTTATGCTCTCTCTGTCAGAGACGGCTGGGTTGAGTATGGTCTCACTCAACTAGGTTGTGCGACGTGTCATCTGACCATGTTTTAAATCAAGTGTTTACACTCTCTTGCTACAGTAATTGTGGTAGCAGCTAACACAAAGATAATGTTGGGGCGTTTGGGAAAGTCATTAGTTCTGTATGTATTATATTATAAACAAAAGACAGGATGAATTGACCTTAAGAAGTTTTGACCTGATTCTGATGGCACTAGATGGAAAGTATGTGTCACCAAAAGTTATACTGTATATAATATAAATGATCCTGAGGGGAACATGATTCTACCAAATATCATGGAAATCCACTGAGATATTGTTCAGAAAAAACAAAAATGTGCCAAAAGGAATAGTCAAGGGATCATCAAGGTTGTTATGATTCATCATCAATACATATTCAAAATTATAAGTCTAAATGCAGCCACATCACATATCTAGACAATCTGTATGTGAACTGAATGTGCTCATGAGATCGTTGGGTCAGTCTCAAACACTGACAGAATAAACATTTGTTCCTTTGTTTAATACATTCGGTTGTTATGGTAACCGATTAAGTAAATAAAAGGGAAGTTGATATATTTGTAACACTATATTTACATGTGATGAATCCAGTACAACCAAGTACAACAGCTTCTCTGTAAACTTTTAACTGTGTGACACAGTTTTCCTCTGTGAGAAGGTGTCAGGTGTTAAATCAGTTTTATGATATCCATTATGATCCATTATAGTACGACATTTTTATGACATAACAGTCTCAGTGTTTTTATTTCCAGTACTTTGTATGTGCCTCCATTGCAGCGAGAGCGGTGACTTAACCTCAGACTCAGACTGACTTTCACTACATCACAGGATGCACTCAGGAAGGGAGGAACAGGCTGGAGCTTGAGCCCGGCTGGACAGGAGTAGGCAGGCATAATGTCGGTCAGAGTAGGACGATGACCTCATAACACCGTGTCTTCAACCTGTATTTACGTAACAGCCCCAGCGCCACCCGTGTTGGTGAGGCCGGAGAGGAAGCGTTGTGGACAGACAGATCCCCCCCACGCCCCCCTCCTCGTCTCTCTCGGGAGGCCGGGTGGAGAGACAGGCCAGAGCTCAGATCTGATTTCGGAGGAAGGAAAGGAGAAGGGAGGGGAGCGTCGGATAAGAGTGCTGCCGTTGCTTTATTTTATCCTTTCTCCCCTCTTAACTGTGACCCAGGCCTGTGTGTTATGAATGCCACAGAGGTGGAGTTATTACACACACAAAGCCGAGCCAGTTCTAATCTTGTTACAATTCTGTTCAGTAACAATACCGGGCTCCTTTTACGGGGGCCTCGATTCAGATAAGTGTAGTTCAAGAGAAACAAAACGAAGCACAAGTTATGCAACCTGTTGAGCGGCTGCTTCCACTTCAGCCTGATTAAAGGGTTTTACTGATTGGCCTCAAGGACCTCAGACATTTTAACATCCACTTTTTAACATTCACCTCGCAGCACTTAGTCTTGTCCTTTCTCTTTCACTTTTCTCAGCTGTCAGTTACCGAGCCTCTTGTCCAGGTGATTTTGAAGTGCTCGTCTGGTGTCTGTCTGCCGTGGGCCAAAAGGTGCCTCGGTCTATAGCTATAAAAAGACAATTACTACAACAGGAAGCTCCTGTCAGCTGGAGGGATACACACAAGAAAGGCTCAGCCATGATCAAGGAATGCGCACACACACCCATGCGCCTGTCTGTGCACACAGATCCAAGGGCAAGCACCTTCATACATGCTGGACAGCTTTCTATCTGCATACACCCATTCAAACAACATCCATGCCCATTCCAAAGCGTCTTATCCCCTCCCTCTTTCTTCTGCCACGATGAGGCCCTTCATCACCAGATGACACAGAATCTCTCCACCCACTTGGAGGATGTGTTGCACTGTGCCAAAGTTTGACACGGCGCTAGCAGAGGAAGTGAACCCACACCCTCCTGGCCAGGGATCAACCGGGCCTCACGACCTGTCTGGCCCACCTGTCAGTGTAACAGTGTGACAGATATCCTCCTGTCTCGCGGTGTATTTGTGCGTAGGATGTAAAAGACTAAGTTAAACATTTGGATAATAGACTTATTTGCTCTCTTGCCAAGTTAGATGAGAGGATTGATATCCCTCTCATGACCGTCCATTAAATATGAGAGCTGGCTACAGCCCGTAGTCAGGAAACAGGACAAAACGGCCAACCCTGGCTCTGTCAGTAATACATATATAAATCTTGTTTGTTTAATCTGTACAAAAAAAGAAATGTAAAAATAACACTTAATCGTTTTATTCTAGGTGTTTGAACGTCATAAAATATATACATATTACACAGTAACATAACCAAGCTAAACTGGCTGCTGGTTGTGGTTACAGGTCGTACATGCAGCAGGTTGGTAAAATCTTCAGAGCAAAAATGTTGAATTTTTCTTTAAAGTATCACAGTCGGAAAAAATTTTTTGTTTCATTTATGTATAAGATGTTATTGAGATTGTCTAACTGTGGTTCATCAGGGGTAAAGTTTAAATGGGAGCAAGACCTTGGCGTGGTATTTAAGGATGAAGAATGGAAATCTATTTGTCAAAATAGTCAGACATTCTCATTTAACAGCCGACATAGATTACAACAATTTAACCTGATTCATCGAACATACTACACGCCACAGCGTCTTAACAAAATGAATCCAGATCTTTCTGCTCTATGCCCCAGGTGTAGAACAGAAACTGGGTCTCTTGTGCATATGTTCTGGTCATGCTCCCATCTAAATGAATTTTGGAAAAATGTAAAGAGTACTATAGATAAAGTGACTGGTCATGACTTTGTGTTACATCCAAGAACAGTATTGCTAGGAGATGCATATACTTTACCACTATGTTCTAGATATAATATTAGGTTTGTTAAAATGGCTCTGATAGCTGCACTCAAATGTATTGCAGTTAAATGGAAAAGTACTGCACCCCCAAGCTCTAATATGTGGATGAATGAGCTTGCTTCATATGTTCCACCAGAAAAAATTGTGTATAACTTGAAAAAAACCCCAAACATCTTCAATGAGGTATGGGGCGACTTTATTGCTCTTGCATATAAAAAATAAGGGAATGACACGATGGTTTTTTTTTTTTTTTTCTTCTTTTTTTTCTTTCTTAATTGCATTTATTTCATTATTTATTTATGTTTTCTATTATTATATTTATTTGTTGCCCTTTTTTTTTTTTTTTTTTTTTTGTACACTTGTTTCTGTTCTGTTATTGTTGTCCTTTTTGTTTGTGTGTTTGTTTGTTTTTGGTTCTTTTTTTCTCTCATCTGAAAAAAGTACCACAGTCTGAATATTTAATGGTGCCATATAAACAAAAAATACTAATTGTGAAATTACCCTGACTGCTTCTTATTGTGACGCCACTTAAAGGATAATTTTCGTTTTTTACAACCTGAACCTTATTTCTAGCATAAAATATGATCATTCTACTCACCCAGACAACTTTGGTGTCATTTGGAGTTGTTTTGAAGAAATTAGCCCCAGTGGAGCGGCGCGTATATCCGTATAATGCGAGAGCACGGGGCACGCAATGCAGCCTCTAAATAACACATTATCCGCCGCAAAACTCACTCATTTCGCCAATATTTTGTCATGATACACTAGTGCTATTCCCCTCCGAGCCCATGGTGGCATGTTATCAACATCCGGGGTCTCTAGGTTGACCTACTAACCTCTGATCTGGATGATGTCATCTCCGACCGCTGCCCGGCTCATTCTGATAATAATCATTCAGCTTCGGGATTCAGGTCCATTTTTATCTCAACCAGCCGGAGCTTTAGTGAGTCCAGGTTGAGGAGAGGAAGCCTGTGGAAGCTGAACTTCATCCAGCTGCTCATTTTGTTCTGACAAGTCAGAAACACGCAGAAACGAACGTAGCATTAGCCGTAGCAAGTTAGCCGCGCCGGGGCAGCGGTCGGAGATGACATCATCCAGATAAGACGTTAGTAGCATAGACTGTAAAGGTTAGTAGTCAACCTACAGGCGCAGCATGTTGATAACATGCCACCACGGGCTCGGAGGGGAATAGCACTAGTGTATCATGACAAAATATTGGCGAAATGAGTGAGTTTTGCGGCGGATAATATGTTATTTAGAGGCTGCATTGCGTGCCCCGTGCTCTCGCATTATACGGATATACGCGCCGCTCCACTGGGGCTAATTTCATCAAAACAACTCCAAATGACACCAAAGTTGTCTGGGTGAGTAGAATGATCATATTTTATGCTAGAAATAAGGTCCAGGTTGTAAAAAACGAAAATTATCCTTTAAGCTATATGCTGGTGTTAGCATATAGCTCACCAAACTTAAAAGTCCATCTTCTTGAAGCATGAGCACATAAAACAGACTAAGCAAGACACGCATGGTCGAAGATTATAGCTAGTGCTCTCTAAGAAAACACAAATAAGCACCTGTATTTAGTAGATATATTTAGCTGACTGAGGTTGTTATTAGCCCTTATAAAGACTACAGTAAAACTACAGGGGCTATTTCGCCCAACCAAATTAAATGATGCAAAATATTAGTCTGACACAAATATTTCCCCATCGTATGAATAGTACTAACCATATTCATTGAGGCATGTTGTTTGATTTGAATCCAAGTTGAACATCTCCCATAGTTATTCAGTTGGGTTGAGTCTGTACAGCGCAATACACAGTTTGTCTGCATTTGGACTGTTTTATTCATGCTTAGTTCTCCAGCACTTTGGACTTGAAATGAAAGAATAACTAGTTTAAAGTGTGTAAATAACCCTGCAGTGTTCACCTATTACGGATGTGAGCACTCCAAATACCCTTAACACTGAATATCAGCACTTTAACCTCGTCGTAAGCATTGTTTAATTTCATATCCAAAGTGCTGGAGCAGGGCCAAAACAATGAAAGTCGTATCACTGTCAAAATACTTACAGATTGCACTGTATCAGTAAATCTGCATATTTACCCGAGGATATTAGTTAGACAGTGCTGCAGATCTGATTTCCAGAGCACTGCAAAGACACACACAGTGAGGAGCTGTGTCAAGATTTTCCTCGTATAATCTTTTATCATTCTGCTGTGGAGCGTTGCTCAAGTGGACCATGCAAACATTGGCAGAGTTATTTTTCTTTCTTCATCTTTGACTCTCAAACTACTAAAGTTGGGCTAATAAAAAGTAAATTACATGTCTATAAAGTAACCTCCTGGGTTTGTGGGGCCATATTTGAAGTTGCGTCATAGCAGCAAAACAAACCCCTAAATTATGTAACACGCAGTCATGGAGCTCTCAGCTGCACAGCTGTAGGTATTAAGACATAAAACATACTTTTACCATTCAAGAAATCTCACTCACTGCTTTGTAATACATATCTCTGACACCAGCTCTCAGCCTTCCTGAATAGAAAGACCCTGTCTGTGATGGCAGAGATGGATGGCAGATGGCAGTACAGAATTGAGGTAAATGAGTGCACAAGGTTTTGCTCTATTTACTTCTGTTTTTCAGTCTTAGATTTGTGGCTAGTTTCATCTCTGTAAGTGAAAACAGAGCTGCGGTGGTCAACTTCGTCTGCACACCAGGCACCAGTAGTCCAATGGTAAATAAAAAAATAACAAATAAAATCAAAACAAAACTTCAGGCTTCCTGTATCACAACCTGCACTTTTTTAAAGCTAAAATCCGGTTAGAGCCACACACATGAGTGATCACGTACACACTGGCATCTACTATGCGTATTGTGCCAATTACAAAATTACAGGAGGGGCTGTGGTCTTTGATCTGGCTGAACTCCAAGACTTCATCCCACACATGAATACCTGTGTGCCTCATTCTTAAGCTGGCCTACTTTCACCCACACATGAGTCATCATCGACCTGCAATGCGATAAAGACTCATTGTCCTTTCCCCTATTTTAAGGAAACAAGTTTGCCCACCTCGTCTACTGTCACTATTTCCACATAACCTACATCCAATACTGCTATCTTTGACTTCATGTGCCTCCATTCCCATATACTGTAACTGTGTGTCTGTTTCACTGTTGTCACAACATCAAATTATGAGCAGCTACGGCAGCTGATATGCTCTTATCGCTCGACTGCGTGGGTGGTTTGAAGTGCGATTTACTGCTACAAGCAAAGTCCAAGACAGTGGGTTTTTAACTCTGTGATATGACGAGAGGAAAAAAACAACACAGAAAAGCTTTAAGGGAAACCCATTCCTGTGCTGCTCACAATGAGACACTACGGGAGATTAGATTAAACATGCTATCACAGGTACTGTATGTGGCCCTCAGAGCTGGATCACCGTCTATGTCTACAACTTGGTCAAAGGTCTCAAGTGGCTGCCGTACCTCGCAGCAGGACAAACACACTCTTGACTTCAAGAGTAATTACTCTCAACTTCCCTGATTGCTACAGATCCGAGTCCAGATCTCAGTAATGTTTCCTGTCCTATTTTACTTCTCCATTTCTTTCCATTTTTATTCATACTGACATGACTTCAGGGATATTACGTTGGCCAAGCTGCCTGTTTGAAATAGACTGAAATATCTCACTATTTATTGGACTGTTTGTTGTGACATTTGGTACAGAAAGCTGCGTTCCCTCAGAGGATGACTCCCAACAACTTTTTTCCACCAGGGCCACCATAAAGGTCACAGTTTTTATCTTAATATGTCAAATATCTCAAGATTTACTGGATGGATTGGTGCTAATTTTGTGAAAGATATAAATGGTTCCCAGATGACCAATCTTTTTTTCTTTTTTTTTTCCTCCAGCAACACCTTGTGCATGACATTGGTTTTATTTATTTGTGCAATACTTTGGTCAGTGACCTGCAAAATTGATGGCATGTTAGCAGGCTAACAACTGAACACCTGCTACACATTAGTGTGTGAGCATTGTTACTAAAACATGTTTGCATGCTGATGTTAGCATTTAGCTCTAATCCAAGTTCAGCCTCTCAGAGCTGCTGGCACGTCTGTCTCTTGTTCCTGATAACACATCTCATTCTTTTTCACAATTTCTACATCACTGGTTTCCACCCTTTTCCTTCCTGCTTTTCGTCTTTCCTACTCTTTTCCCCTTCTACTTCTCTTCCTCAATCTTTTCCTCCTCCAGTACAAACGTAATTGAGTGTCCATCCAAAACTCTGACTGACTGCAGAAAACCCCAGAGGACACTGCATACTTTCACCCTGCCCTAAAACACGCGTGCACACACACACTCACTCACACACACACATACACACAGCATTTACAGATACACATAACTCTTCTCAGCTGCCTGTCCAATCGCCACACCCGTCCGCATGACATCAGCCCGTGATGTCATCATGGGACCAATGCTGGCATGCTGTCCAGTGCAACTTCATCATCAGCATCATCATCCTTTGGCAGTGGTGGACAAGCCTCGGAGGGGAGGCAGCTGGATTGTAACAATTCCTTCACCCTTTGCACATGTCAGTGTTTGTGTGTGTGTATGTGTGTGTCTGTGTGTGTGTGTGTGTGTGTGTGTAGAGGGAGGAGAGGGGAGGCTGAAAGACGCAACTGCTCTAATTCAAACAATCTGAGCCAGACGGAGCTTGGCTTTCTTTGGCCACTCTGTCCTGTTTATAAAGCCCTCTCTGGGCAGATTCACATCGTGTTTGTCAATATTTCAGCCGCAAGGTAAATATTACAGTGACTTTGCTTATTAAAGTGAGAAAGGGGGAGAGGAATGTAAGGGGGGAGAGGGGCAGGGATGGGGGGATGGGGAGGTAGAAAAGCCAGATATGAGAGGACCAATAGGAAAAGGGGATGGCATGGATTGGACTGGACAGGACAGGATGGGCCGTGATGGCGAGGCGTGACAGGATGGGATGGGTTGGGATGGGATGGGATATGGGATGGGATGGGATGGGATGGGTTGTGACAGGACAGGGAATTGTACCGTAGAGTAAGGTGGGGCAGCACAGGGTGGGGTAAGTCAGGACTTCCTCACCCTTTCACTCCAAACCCAATTGTCTCCAGCAGATTCACACAACTGGTCACTAAGTTATTATTAAAGAGCACATTTTTATTTTTATTTTTTTTAAAGGTAAAAATGATTTTGTTAAGCAGACTGGATTTCCTGATTTTCCATCCTCAGACTTTCTGATTCTGTATTTGTAGAGTTTCCTGAAGTTTTTTTTACCCCAAAATGGACCACTGTGAACTGCATTTCCCATGTGCACTTACAAGGAAAAGCATGTGTGTTCCATTTGATACCATCATAAACTTTAAGGTTGGTCCTGATGAAGTGACAGAAAATCTGATCTTTATTTTTTTTTCATACATTTTTTTTTCTTTTGGTCTTCTGGAGCCACAATTTGGAATAAGCACTAGTTCATATTTATTCACTGTTTATTCCAGATTTCTGGACAGTCAAACTGATTAGCTTGACACGAGTCTGTGTGGCAGTTACTTCATGACTAACCGAGCCCGTGTTACTTTGTAAGTTTGAGTCACTGGAAGTGGCTCTGGCTCACCCAAACCGACCCTTCGTGAAAACGTATCATGAGGCGCCTGTGCAGTGAGTGTTAATCCTGGAAACAACCATAGTCTTACAACACACCTGGAGCCCAGCCCAGACACACACACACAGAATGAGAGACAGTAAGACAGAGATGGATCGACAAGCCCATAAACCTAAAGCCTGTGACAGCCTCCCAGCTCTCAGTGCAGCACCAACCCCCCTTTTTTTTATTATTCTTTTTTTTACCAATTAACTGCTTCATTCAGAGCAGCCCATGCTGCTTTTGGGGACCCTCTCTCCATCCTGCTGGCTGTCAGGAATTAGTGCTGAGATCAAGCTGCCATTCTGCATAGATCACCTCCAGATGTTGTCATGTTAGGTTCACATTCACTAAAGCAAAAATATTCTTTGGCCAAGCACATAATGTGGAGCATAAACTGCCTTTTACTGTACTGTTTCATGTTTTACGTTGTTCTACTGTTTTTGCTGATCCTTAAAGCTTACTTCACCCATGAAAAATCTTTAAAAAAAATATTACATGTGAAGATGTTGCAGATCTGTTTTAATGAAGCAGCCCTCTCACCACCAGGCCCTTAGCCAAGGGCCTTTAACCCACTTAAGACTGTAGAGGACTAAAGTATGTAAATCTGATGTAAATCTGATGATCTCAAATATGCAGTTTCTTGTGGAGAATCCCACGGCTGCCAAAAGGAAAATACTGCATATACTGTACAGTATTCAGCTGAGTTGGACAGCAGAAATCATCAGTGATGAATGTTTTATATTAAGGTAATAAAGTGAACTGGAAGAATCCACAGTGGATCAATAGGGCAGGGCAGCTTGCCAAACCATGTCATTAACCACATATTAATTCTGGCAGGAGACGCCAAGCCACATTCTGATCAGGGTGGTTTCTAGAGGAGTGTTTACCAAAACAAGACTTCCAGCTCTGCTTTAGTGGTTTCACTGAGCGATCCAGTGACGTAGGAAACCTCGGCATATTACTGACTTTATGTACGCATGTAGAACTGTGAGGTCATGTCACTCTTGTAAATGTTCTTTCTCACCAGAATGTGCTATGCTGTGGACTGGTTCCCAAAAAAAGAAAAGAAAAATGAAAGACGACCGGTCCTGCAGTGCTTCAAAGGCACAATAGCTCTGAAATGTGTGTGAAGTTGCTGCCTGAAAAGACTCTGGCCCAGGCTCTTTATAAATGTAGTACACTTACAAGAGATATATGAGGCTAAGTGCACTTCTGTACCGTATGGACTGGATTGAATATACAATCCCCACCTTCCTCCTTCCTCCGCCACTGATATATCATTCTTCTCACTCCAAATATAAGACATGTGTCAAAATGTTCCTCCCCTAATTGACCCCTAATCACATTTGCTGAACACACATGTGTCTGGGGGGTCTGCAGGACTTATCTCTCCTGAGGGTGTCATGTTTGCTCAGGCCTTTTCAGTCTGATACGACTACAGTCCCACAAGTGTATGGTACTGTTCATATATATTTTCTGTGAGCCTATATTTCCTTTTTCTGGTCTTGCTTTGTTATCTTCCTGCAACATAGTATTTCCTCTCTTTGTGAATAAAACTTTGACGTATACGCAAGAAAAGAACATTATAGTTCAAGGGATAAAGTTAAGAAAACACACGTAAAGACACAAGTATGGTGGCGCAAATATGAAAAGAGACTTTCAGTGGAACACAAGTTAATGAGAAATACTTTTGAGATTCAGTTCCTGCGTCTGGAGCAATAGGGTAAACTTGATGGAGGTGAGAGTTCATGCTGATACTTATTATTGGCTGATTAAGATGTATGATGACCCCTGACCCCCCAAGAATCTAAACCATGTGTGGCCAAAAGACAAAACTAATAAAACTCTGATGAGCTTTCATAAAACCCTGTATTTGTATGAAGGCTAATAAGATAAAGTTGCATGAAAACGGCTCTTTGTAGGTCTTTTTTCTCGTCCTTCTCGTTGTCATGACCTCACAGCGTTTCTTTCACCAGGCTCATTGAAGCTTCAAACTGAAGATATGTCTTTAACTTTCTTTTGTATGTGTGAAATATCATTTGAAAAACATCATAAAGATATTAAACAACGCAGATAAATGGCGAAATATAGAATTGATGGAACACATTGTAAACACTTCATCTGCATGAGTCCACAGTGTAAACTGGGTAATTTAGTGTTTGAAGCTGATTAATTCCACTTGGACAAGGAGAGTTTACAATGAGTTTAAACACTGAAAGGCTACAAGTTAATTGGATTTTTATTAGGTTTTTGGCCAAAACAATGAATCTAAATGAATGAGCTGCTATGTAGATTTAGATCCACTTTTTAAACTCCACACACAAAAGTACAGCAGGCTGTCAAAAATAAATAGGGAATATGAGTTAAAGCCAAATTATCCTATTAACTTGTTCATATTCTAACAGGCAAACTGAATCATTGGCTTCAACTTTCACCTCCACTGCATCTCTGACATCAGCGCTCAGTAAACCATTGAGAAGAATTTGGCAGCTCATATCTGGCTCTAATTAGGAGCTCTGTCAGCACCGTTTGGAACGGAGAGACACAGAGAAAAGTTGGGGAAGGGGGTTTTAATTTGTGCAATCAAAGATAGTCTTACGACAAATTTTTCATCATTATTTGAACTTTTCACTCGCCTTTGTGCACATTCCTTCATACGAACAACCCGTACCCAACAGCGTTCCCCTTAAAATGTTCACAACTCAAGGCTGGAGTCAAGTACAAAAAAAAAAAAAAATGCAAATATACTCGTCTTCATGAAAAGCGACAGAGGTATTTTTCCCACCACATGAGGATTATGCGAAGGAAACAGCCGGTGGTTTTCACATCGAACCAACGTGTTGGAAAGTGGGGGTGTTGTGGTCGGGTTGGCGGATGGGTGGATGTGGCCTTAAATCCTAGTGACCCTGGTTTAATTCCCACCTCATACCACGGACTTCTCCACTGAGTGAAGCTTTAGTTTTTTAGCACATAAACAGTGTTTCTCATTTAACCGTTACCAAAATCTTACCCTCACTAGTACTAAAGTTACTCAACCCCAACCATAATCTGAACCAAATTACTTTACTTGCCCAAGCGCATAACCCCTTTTTCTTAACCTTCATGCTATAATTTTTGTTGCAGGGAATCAATTTTCACATGATTTATGTCGACCACATGCAGCTTGGATTCCAGCGACATGCTCCTCTCACTTTGTTGGATCATGTTCATATTATTACTACAGCCACTGCTTAGAATATAAATAACATAATAAGTCAGATAGTATATTTTTCCTATTGATCTTTACCCTCAAACCAACTGGAGTAACACATTTAACTCTTAATTTTGTATCTTGAAAATGTTGGTTGCTTCGGTCCATACTGAAACACTTGCCATGAGATTTTCTACAATGACATTTACAATTCCACAGTGAGGTAGAAACTTACAGCTTCGAGTAAAATGTAACAACTTTTGGATGGATTGTCATGAAATTAGGTTCAAATCCCCCCCAGGGTGAAATTTAACATATCACTTTGCATCTAGCACAAAATCCTGATTTTGCCCTCAGGATGCATAAAGCATACTGTAGCAGTGATTTCATTCATATGAGGGTCAGCTTTGCTCTGTTTTCAGTTCTATTTCATAAATGTTAGCACGCTAGTAGCCAAAGCTAAGACACGCCATGTCATTCCAAGCATATTAGCATGCAGATGTCAGCATTTAGTTTAAAGTTCCACTTTGCACTTTTGTGACCTTAGACTCTCAGCCTTGGTCATTTAATTACCCTAAAAGAAAAACTGGGCAGCTACTCTTGAGGACTACATGGCTGTAATCTCTTTCTCACAGTGAGTGGGCAGAAAATAATTAGCACTGCTACAGGATTCACTCAGGTATGTCCAGAATCACAATCACTACCAAGACGTTAGAAATGAGCAATGCACACACATTCACTGAACATGGTTAAATGCTTGTTTTCTAAACTTAAAGTAATGTGGCGTAAAGAAGTAAAAAACGAAAAAACGAAAGAAAAAAAACACACACACTAGTATTAGTGGGGAAAACTGCTTGTTTGCGTGATGTATAGAGAATACCAAGACCTTGTGGTTACCTTCACAATAAATGCCATTGTAATTTATGATATAGGGCGACAGTTAAACAAATAGCTCCTATACGCCTCTCTAAAGGGCATTTATTTCTTTATTGCTACCTCCACTTTTCCGGGCCAGTCTTTTGTTGTTATTTATCTTGAGAAAGCACCAACACAAACACCAGGATGGTATTCAATGGACGGTGATTAGATAGATTCAGACTGGAGAAGAAAAGCAGCCCTGTGCTCAAGTAAACACACTTTTCAGACTCTGATAGGAGAGGCTCGTAATGAGATCAAACCATTTCATTTGTCTGCCACAGCTAAACAAGCTTTGGACTACACACAAACACTGACAACTACAGATGCATGTAAACCAATGGCAGTTGTCATATCCAAAGTAATTTGTGTTATCAATATTTTCAGATTACATTGGATAACACTGACCATTTGCAAAGTAGATATTCTGCCAGTTATAATAGTAATTATAACAGAATTAATACTAGTAGAGAATTGTAGATTGAGAAACACCAGACTCAGCATTATCTCACATTATGTTTAACATTGCCATTGAAAACACTTTTACGGGATCACTGAGTTTACACACAAACACTCTGGCTAAGTGACGTTATGATTACTATAATGATATAATGTGCTAACCACCTCCAATTTTTCCCCCTCGATACAGAGAGATTGATGGCGGCCAGTCAGAGCGTTCCCTGAGGAATCCCCTGAAACCCTGAAACAATGTTGACATAACAAAGATTCATTATAACTTTTATAAAATGAGTTGTCCAATAAGATTATGAAGATGATTTATTACCTTTCAAGGGGAACATTCCTAATTCCTAATAAGATGCAATAATTTCCGAGCAATCCGCTGCATCTAAACCAGTTATATGACACCAGATGAATTTGCATTTGCAAACAAAGATTTTTTTCCTGAGGGGGTTCAACCACAGGAATTTGACAAACTTCAGCTATTAATCCTGGTTAAATACCAAACCCCAGACAGCAGAGATATACTTGTAAGCCAATGTAAAGTCTCATCTGGGTTCAGAGTTGTTTTTGTTTTAGTGTTCCAGCATCATCTCTGTTTATATACTGCACCATTCAATATTTTATAGGTGTCTTAAAATGAGTATTAATTTTATTGATCAACATCAGCGTTTCAACAGGAAACTGCATTCCAGAAAACAACATATCCCGCACGCAGTGTTTACAATGCGAAATAAAATGGTTCCTTCCAAAATATCTGATTAAAAGCTGAAACCGAGCTACAAATCATCAGAGGAATCAATCACTGTATGATCACATGCCACTGTCGCCTGTTCCAAGTGTTGATCTGACTCATCACAAGCATTTAAATGGGCCCTCAGATCCACTAATTATTCGCCGTTACTTTTTTGCTGTGGTTCACTCGTCTTCTCAAAAATGGATGGATTCTCTCCTGCTGAGTGAAACATGGTTTCAATAACATCGCAGTAACGATTTGACAATCATCATGGTTGCCATTTGCCACATCTGAAATCAGCACATTCTTGGCTCCGCGCGTCACCTTGACACAGCTCCAAGGAGCCATACCTCTCGTGAAATGAATGCATGCTGCTCTTATAATATTTCTCGCCAGAGGTCAAAGGTTAAAAAGCCTCATCTGACAAATAATACTTCCACTGACCTGAGGAGATCACTAGAGATACTGTGTTGCTGCAAGTGAAAAGGAGCTTGATTTGTCGTTTGGCCAGTGAAATGAGCTCATCATTACCACATGAGGCAACATCTGGGGTGTAATGAACAACTGTTAACAGTCCTGATTGAGAATGGTCAACTAAATCCTTTCACCTATAGAAACACAAACTCACTCCTTACAGTATTTGTCTGTGATATGCAACACTAAGTAAATGTCAAAAGTTTTATTTAAACCACCCGCCCCAAACAAAAACATCCCAACAACTCTGCTTCATCAGGACTGTGTGGGTGTGGTTAGATCAGATTTGACTGACAGTGGCCTTGCAATGTAAGCAAACAGCTCATTACGTTTTGATTCAAATATTGCTAGATCCTGATTGGCACACAGAAGTATGCGTCAACTTTTCCCATCTGAGCTCACTTCAAACAAGTGAGATGAGGCAGAAACACAAAATTTCCTAATTGACATAATCAAACGCATTCTAACTTCTGCAGAACGTTACTGTATGTGCTCATGTAGGCTCCGCTCCGCTTATAGCACGAGGTTTTAAGATTGAATCCAGATCGTTCAGATCTTGGTTTTCTGACTTGTCCTTGACGTTGGTGTCTTTAAGAAGCCAAATCTAACAACATTAGCAACACTCAGTTGGCCTTAAAACTGCTGGAGGGACATTTATTTTCCTTAATCACACTCATTCTGTGGCCTGGAAAAAACAAACAATTAAAATAAATGAATAAATAAACTGCCTGGTTTGTGCTATTTATGCACACAGCCAGAAGTGGAATGTTAAGTACATTTATTTAAGGGAGAAATAGAGTGAAATATTGTATATTTTGCTTGACAGATATGGTTACAAATTGGGTTAAAATGTGGACAAATATACATTTAAGTGTGTGTAAATATTATGCTTTATTACAGAACAAACTACTCAACAATGTAAGTAGTTAAAACCACCTAAACCAGTTCAATAAAACACACCAGTAATTACAATAATTGAATGTGCTGTTAATCACAGGCTATCTTTCTGAATAAGGAGTACATTTACTTTGCACATTTGCACAGATATATTTTCAAATGCAGCAGCATTGAGGGACTAAGTGATCTAAAATGCCTGATCACAACATCGTCAAAATAACCGAATAAAATGAGAGCGAACCATCAGTACGACGCAAACATGAACACTGAGTGAAATCTTCCAGCACGTGGTGTCATGCCTCTTTCCACTTTTAACACTCAGGACTGTCAACACATTTGACACAAAGCACCACAACCTGACAACATGATGACAAGAAAAATGTGTTATGTTGCTTTAACAAATCACAAGGAGAATGCCAGCGTGTGCACTAATGCGTTCTGCTTGAAAGTGAAATGAGGAAACGGACTGAGTGAGTTAAAAAGCAAACAACAGGTTTTTACTAGGTGACATGAAAACAAAAATAACATATGTTTCTAAGCTGTTATATGCTTTTCATTACACTCTGGTGCTAAAAAATAATTTTCCTTTTTATTCCCCTGCCAGGTGATAAAACCCCAATTCATTATTGTGCTAAAAAATTAAACAAACCTTGAGTCGCATTTTATGACTCCAGACTTCCTGCAGAGTTTGGTGAGCACACTGGAGGTGACCAACGGGACAGCTGACTGTAGTCTCAAACCAGGGGAATGATCTCACATAAAACAAAACACAGTGGTTGACATTTGTGTTGCCATTTTATTATGACCATGGTTATTTCATTAAGCATAGCAGTGCAATATTTAGGACTGAGAGGAACACCGGATCAGTCAAGAGTCAAAAATATCAATAACAGTTTCGTGCTTGCAGGTCCCGCAGAGTGATACCTCCAGGGTGTGTTTGCATAGCTTAGCACTAATGGGAAACAGTGGGAAGCGACTGGCTAAATCATTAGCGGAAGGCAACATCCATCTTATTGACACATTATCTCATACAATATATCCTTATGTTATATCTCACTTATTTATGTGGCTACAGAGGCAGTTACTGTTCTTGAAAATTTATGGAGCCACTCAGCACTTCTGCAGAGCATCTGCAGCTGGGGCAGGTGTTGCAGTTACACATCTGTTTTGTAAGCAAGGTGGGACGTTGGAATGGAAACGTGAGGATGCAGTGAAACAGCAAGAAAGCTACTTGGAAATTCCTGTATTTGTGAGATGTCGTGCACAGGCTCAGGTGATACAGTACGAGCGAGCAAATATTTCCAGTTTTCCAGTCTGTCAAACCTCTGAGCCAAACACATGTTGGGTGGACTGAAAGCATCAGTCTGTGTAATTCATCTGAACTACAGTCTATTCCTTTATGTCACAAGACATTGCATTCATCATCCTCTATTATTTTTCATTTTCTTTGCAGTAAATTAGATTTAGAGTAGAATGATTTAGGCATCTCCTCGAGAAAATCTTAACTACCCGTCTAAACCTCTCAGTGAAGCAAATCTGTCATGTAAACTAAAATGTACAATTGGCCCAATCAAAGCACATGGTTTTATTAAACTGATAAGCCTCAGAGACTTTTTACAGTTTGACAGTGATTAGATTCAGGCCAGAAAAGGGTGCAAACTAAGTCAAGGATATCCTCACCGCACCCTGCCTCAGCAGGCGAGCTGCCTGCTGCCTCGTGCTCAATGCTATGCTTGCTATTTTCCATCGTTCACTCTCATTCCAGCTCTAATTTCAGAAAAAAACACATTTATTTAAAACATGCGGGCCCTCTCACACCTCTTTCCCTGTTATTGCCACTTTTTTTCTCCATATTTTTTGTCTTTGCCTTTGCCATTTTCTTGCCTATCTGTCTGTTTTCTCCGCTCCCTGTTTGTCTTCTCCGGCATGTCTCCTGTCCCGTGGTCTTTCTTTAGTGTCCATATGCTCGTAGAATTAAAAGGAGGGAATGGAGGGACAGAGGAGGTGGGCAGCTCAACCCTCCTCCTGAGGGAGCATCTGCTTCTCTCTGTCCTCTTGTTCACAGTCTCTCTCTCTCTTTCTCTCTCTCTCTCTCTCTCTCTCTCTCTCTCTCTTTCGCTTTCTCTACGGACTAACAAACAGCTCTGACCTCAGACGGTTGGATATGTTACAGAGAAGCATCATGATATAAAGCAAAAAGTATGCGACCAAATGACAAATCAGGTTAGGGATGTGGCCGAGCTCCAGTACATCACAAATATTTGCAGATAATTGAAATAACTATTTCCCTCATATGTTGTAATCCGAAAAATCCACTTTTTCAACCCTCTGATGTTGTGTTTATGAACATTTGTGTAAAATTAAAGGTCCCAAGGTCATCCTCATAACACCCTACAAAATGAGTTCAGCTGCTATACTACAGTAAGTTGCATGAAAGCTGACATGTTGGAGTTTCCACTGAGCAAAACTATAGTAAAAGGTCATAACACACATGTTTTATGCATAAATAAAATGCATCATGATATCGCTTTACAATGATCATTCCCTAGGAGCAACATGGCGGCTCAGGACTGAAAAGAACCTGAAGGTGAAAGCTTTAGCTCTTTCCCTGCCCTCTGCATGTTGGAATATGGTAGATAAGCTGTCATGAGGGATGGATGAAGAGATGGAAAGAGTCCCTAATGAATGATAAGTGAGCATTCACATGAAGAGATAAAACAGTTGTATGATTGCAGTATTGGTCATTTGAGAGGTCAATTTGGGTTTGGTTACAGCACAAAGAAAATTGGACTTTGACTCACGTAAGACGTCCAGAAGTATTTGTTGGATGTATCAGCGCTCTACAAAAATCTGAGTTCCCCAGTCATAATTCAGACTTGGAAGTATTTAAAAGTCAGAAACATATAATTACATTTACTCTGATATGACATGAATGTGGCGTTAGCTATGTCCAAAATAACTGCCTTGTTCACTCAACCATTGCTTCCTGTATAATAAATGCTAAATACTTTAGCACTTCGGGTGCTTATGAATGGTCACTGTGGGATTGTAAGCAGGAAGTGCATGCTGAGGGCACTACTTTTCTCATTCCTTTGTGGGAATTTTTGAGGGCACGACACGGGGTAAAATGAAGTGCACTTTGATGTAAATAAGTGAGTGATTTTGGTGATGCAGTAAGTCAGGAAAATTAATCCATGATTAGTCTAAGTAAGTGGACCAATGGCTTCCATGATTTCAATGAATCTTTTGGCTAAATGTTGAACTTAAAGGAATAGTTTGGCTTCTAGGAAAATAGATTTGCTTTGTTTCCAAGTGTAAAGATGGAAAGATGTGTGTTAAATATTAACACTTGATGATTACTTTTTTCTAGTGGGCCGATTATAGACTAGGGCATGATGACTTTGACTGTGCAGCTGCTTACAGCCTGTAAAAGCGATTTTCAGCCATTTATCTCGCGGCTATTTCAGATTTGAACAGTGTCTCACTTTGTAAACACACAAATTTACTGATTGACACTCCAGTTTTCTGTGAGCAACTGAAGCTTTATGTGCTCAATATGTCCATAAATCAATGACGAACCCAATAACACACCCCGAGCAGTCACTTTCCATGAGCTCTTCCACAAATGACTGATATAAAGTTTCATATCTCGGAACAATGCTTTGAAACATCCCATGACATGCATCAGCCTCCTGTTGCCCATGAGAGGCTGAGCAGCTGTTTAAAGCGAGCCCAGTAACAAATTCAGCTCCTAAAACACGGACGACATGTAGTGTACGTCGCAGCGGGGGCCATAAATATTGTCATAAAACAGTGATAGTGTCAATGATTCCAGCCTCTGTGAAGAAGGAGAAGTGAAGCGAGGTCCCGGCACTTGTGTCAGAGAAAAAGGACTTTTCTTATGTGACATATAAACTTGAATGGCTGCTATTTATGTGATATTTAACCAGCATTTCATCAAATTCATCTCCCTTAATGTCAGTAATTGGTGATGCTGTCATATTTCTAAAAGAAACCTCTGTCCTCTGCCAAAAGTGTGAAACCATGGAAACTATTCATGTGATATGATGCAGATTTTTACCTGTAAATGGTATGTGAGGGAAGATTTCATATTTATCTTTACCCTAACAAAGCAAAGTAGACTATTTTAATTTTTAATGATATAGAAGACAGGAAGTTACTGTGTAGTACTGTTGTACAATAGAATCAAACCGATGCTTTTCTCTGATTATATACCTTTTACTCTTAACTACCTTTTCGCCCCTTCTTTTTGTCTATATCATTAAAGCTACCTAAAATACAGCTCAGCTCTTGCATTTCTTGTGTACAAAATTACATCTCCAACCCCCCCCCTCCCACCAAGTCTGCACTGCCCCGCTCACACAAACATGGGCTAAATCTGCAGGGCACCATCCCCTCTCTGCTGAGTCAGACCAGATCAAGGCACGGGGAGTCTTCTTTTTGGCATCGGGGCAGGATTGCGGATCTGGAATAGTTGGGCATCTCGCCATGCGGTGATGCTCTTACACTTGTTTTCGGCATGTAAATGCATAGTGGCATGCTTTATATGAATAAGATCACACAAAAGGGCTTTCCTCCCTTCGTAGAAACCAGTGTGTGCAGGGAGCATGTGTCTGTTGCCTATAGTTGATGATTCACGTGTCCTTTGGTAGAGATAACTTCTTTTTCAGGTTTGCGTGGAACATGTCTACACATGACCTCCATGTACAGCCTCAAGGTGAAGGGTTTGGTCCGTTACGTAAAACCATAAAGCTCCTGCTACATTAAGCTGCAAGCCTGATGCAACTGCATCATCGAGTAACAGATGTTTGTGACATTTTACTTCCAAATCTCTCTGTCCCTCATGAGTTTGCCTCACTCAGTTTCTTTCCTATGTACTTTACCCTCATATAAACCCCTGCTTTGATGTCAGTGCACCTTCTGGGACATGTACAAGGCTTTACCGTGAGGTTCACTGAACGCATGGTGATGATGCACTTACCTAAGCACGATTAGATGACACATAAACAAAGCAGCATATCACAGCAACCAGAGTTTCAGTGTGCCGTAAAGTGGGGAGGGATGGAAAAGGGGAAAACAAGGATAAGAAATAATGACAAAATCATGCTGTTCGTTTGGCAGTGAACCCCGAGAAGCACTTCAGAGGGAATCTAGGGAAACTGAGTAAGCATATTTGCTTTTTTTCTATAGAGCGCCTTCAGCATGTATTGAAGTGGGCTTAAAATTAGGCTGCTATGTATTATTAAGTTTTGAGTTCAGACCTGAGTATGACAAGTCATCTGTCTGTTCCAGGCTTTTCATGTTCCACTCTAGGCACAGACAACAAGGTATGGTTCATTAGCAGTGTGAGAAATGAGTAGAAATCTCTCACAGCGAACCAACGAGCTTGTGTTTTGTAGTGAGGACTCTACCAGATTTCTACTAATTACAGACCAGAGGGGGTACAAGCTGAACCGATGAGCTTAACACACATCAGAGAGGAGAAGGTTTCTGCCCTTCAAAGCCTTGTGAACGAATGTTTCCTAAAACCACAAGCTGTTAATATACTGTAAAGAGAGCTATATTAAGTGAAATATGAGCCAAATAATCACTGTCAGGCTACACTTGCACAGGCCTCTGCATGTTTATGTTTTCTGCTTCATATGCTTATTTTCTGTCTTAATACCTCTGTGAGAGTGAAGGACGAGACACATTTAGTGAACCTTAATACTCAATTTTCTCCTTTTGTCTCCTCTTCAAAGAAAAACTGGAATCAATAAGGCCCTACAAGTTGTCTTGCCAAGAGAAGATCCTCTAAGGTCATTTGGATTAATCAAAAATAGAGCCAGGAGATGGTTAGCTTAACTTTGCAAAAAGACTTGTGTGGCTCTGGCCCAACCAAGAAACACTCCCTTAAACTAAAGATAACAAACAAAATGTGAAGGAGTAAGTGCTGATTGGCACATTTTTGTTACTGTTGAACTCAACCAGGTAAATTTGTTTCCCTTTGTTTCCAGTCTTACTGCTTTAAGCCGCTTTTAAGCTAACTGCTCCCTTTGTTGTAGCTTAATTCCTTTCATTTTTGAAGGATCAAAATAAATGCAACAGAACGTTGGATAGCCTATCTATTTTTTTTATTCCACATTTTCTTTCCTAAAAACCAGCAGGGGCCTACATAGTCATACTGCAACTTCACCAGAGACGGTGCAGTCAGAGCTTCTGGTATTTTATGCCAGTAGGCTTCTTGTTACCTCAAGATGTTAGCATCAAGCAGAGATGAGCTTTAAGATACAGAGGTCTGGTGAATTCATTTCTTTTTTTTTAGCATTTTCAAATCTGTGAAGTGAAAATGTTGTGCAACTTTTTTCATGTTGTCGTAGTAGCCACACCCCAAGAACTGTAAACAAACTTTATCCAAACCTCTAAAATCTTTTCCTGATTTCAAACACAAGTTGAAACACAAGTTGAAATCTTGTGTCCCAAATCCAGCTTAGCATAGCTACTGCCTGGGTATATTTGGAGGCTTTAAGGTCAAGGTTCAAGGTTTTGTGGACTTGGTTCTCACCCCAACCTATACTCTGTGACCTTTAACCCATTTTCTTTTTTCTTCTCTCTCTCACACACACATATAATGTCAATGCACATGTAAGGTTCGGCAGACGGTTGGAAATCCAAGCTACTGATGGTTACCTTGGGAAATGCCGGAGTTTGGGCAGAAAAGACTTCAGCCATTTCTTCCCACACCTGCTGCTTTGTGTCACTTTATCCCAGAACATCCTCTCTGGTCACCCTATCCTGGTTTTTCCTGAGACAAGTAGCATATAGGATGACTGGCAGGATGGTTGCCAAGTGCTTCAAAAAAAGAAAAAAAAAATCAAAGGTGAATCATAAAAAGTAATAACAAAAATGTTGGAACTTATTTTATCTTCTATTCACTTGCAAAAAACCCAACATAGCAACACACAACAGAGGTGAAGTTGTTGCAGGTTGCTACGACTCATCCATTATCTTCACAGTATATTTGTCAAGTAGAATTTATTGCAGTACCATATATGAAATATATTATTTTCCCTCTCCCTCAGCGTTCTCCCACTAGGATACAGGGGTAACCAGAGCAGCTCGTGAATCCAGTGTCACCGGACACCACCAAGGAGAATTGACTCTTTTCTCCGAGCCACAGGAAACACAGGCTGCAATCTAGGCCTCTCACAGTCAGCACGCTATCTGGCAACACAGGCCCAAAGCTTGGGTTACCAACTTACCCTCTTCTCTTTGTGCATCTCCCCATTCAGAGGAGAGAGAGATAACTAGAGCTGGTTTAGGCCCTGAGGTGGTATTAACGGCTTTTACACACCAAAGTGGTTTGTTGTGATCGTTAGGGCTATCTCTGAATCAACAGGAAGGAGCTTAAAACCTTGATTGTCGACTTAAACATTTGGAAATGTTGCTATGAAAAGTACTGTATGTTTGCAGTTTATTCCCACTTGATTTCTGATGTGTTCATGTGGAGAAAACACCGGAGGTCCACATGCACATGGATGTTTACTCAGGCCTGGGAAGCAAACTTGATCTGAATGATCCACTTTCTCAGAGCATAAATTTCTCACATAATTAAACACTTCTAAGAACATCACCAAAGCGGCGACTGATGGTAGGAACGTGTTTCATCTGTCTCAACCGGAGCTGTAATGTTTGGCCAAATAAATAGAGGGTATCAGCTTTCCCGCAAGCCCACTAATTAAATGAGGAGGCTTTTTTTTGTGTGCAGTGCCGCTTTGAATCGTATCAGTATAGGTTAGATAAAGCCCCATCCTGATTTGTGCCGCATGACGAAAAAACATAACTCAGGAAAAGCAGTTGGGAAATTAGAGAGAGCACATGAGTCTGAAATATTTGGTCTTTGAATTTTAATCAGATTTGTTTCCAGTAAAAATATTTGCCCAATCAATCGTTTCCCCTAGAGAGCAAGACAAACAATCATCACACCATGGATCATTAGGCAAAGTAGGCACCCGCCTCGATATGCCTGTGCCCAGTAAGCCTTAGTGTGGTATAGCCAATGGTTTTCATCAACATTAACTATCTTACGTACAAAACTAAGCTAGTACAGTGGAAAGAAGTTCTCATCAACAGAATATAACAAATGGAGGCACCAACATCAGTCTTGTAGTCAATGGATTCAGGCCAGGTTTATACAAAAGAGTGATTGGCTACTGATTACAATATTGGCAAATTCAAACGCTGTGAGTGTGTCACTTAAAGTCAGTTTGCCACTCTGTAATTACATAGTGTCAGCTTAAAAAAAAAAAAAATCAGGGACATAGTATGCTGTGATTTTATACGGAGGAAATCTGGTGGAGTGAAGCAGGGCAGAGCAGCAGTGGAGTGAAGGTCAAGCAGCACCTGTTTAACATCAGCAACTAACAGCAAGAATATGAATCAAACCATATGGGTACAGCTCTGCCCATCAGATTACTGCTTGGCATGCAGCTGCATGATTTTGCCTGTGTGTGTGTGTAAAGGAGAGACAGAAAGAGAGAGAGAGTGTGTGAGACTTGAGAGCATCAGAGCAGAAAGAGCCAAAAATGAAAAACAGTGCTAATTTCCAAGACTGCTCCACCAGTGGAAGCGCTTGAGGAAGTTAGCAATTATCATGACCGACTAACAGGGAGCTGTGGGGTTAACCTCTCATCTTAGTGGAGCCACACACTGAAATTTGCATAATTCACACACACTGGACCAGACAAACTGAGACCAGCCCGCCAACATGAAACCATAAAATTGGTGTCATTCGCTGAGGTTCAGTACCCTTATAGGTCCATGTCTGTGCTCACACTATTTTTAAATATACAGGGAAACGACAAAAACAGTTTTCAAGTTCTGATCGTGTTTCCTTGTGTTAATCATCAATTTAAAGGGGAACAATGCAAGTCCAGTAGCTTTTCCACTGTTTTGCTAACCCTCCTCATGGCCATGTGCATATATGTACAAGAAAGCCGGCGAGAAATCAATCAATAGACCAGTTGGAGGCTCTGATCTTACAAGGTTGGTTTTCAGTCAAGAAACATACTGTACGTGGAAGGCAGAGATCCTCCCTTCTCCCTTGAAACAATTTACACGTCATTTATTATACCATCAAAATTACTCCAAAGTTGTTTAATTAAGGTAAAAATGTAGCATTGTTAAGCTAAAAAATCCTTTAATTCTGTCTCAATCCTCCTTTTTCTTCTGTTTCTTCTGTTGTTGCTAATACTGCTTAAACTGGAGGGTAAATTGGTTCACACAGATTTCAGCAGTGGTCCTGTTGTACCAGTTTCCATGATGATGTGACATGGGCCTGTGTTCAAGCAAGGCAGAATAGATAAACTGCTTTGACGTGCGTTATTAAGGCACCCAGTCATATGTGAGGAAATCACAGAGTTGACAGTTGAGTTTTCAACCATGTCCGATGTGCACCAAACTTGCGGTGGACCTATTAAATTTTGGGGTCAGATCCAATTTGAGCCTTTTCTCATAGGTCTGGTGTATGTTGCTTGACCTTGGCCTTGGCAGAGGTCTGCGCTTTAGTGCCCTTCTACTGTCAGAAAAAACGCTTGTGCACCAGTAGCATTTAGGAATGCTCACGTCAGTATTTCATTCAACATCCTGCTAATAAAATGACACAATAACAATAGCAGTTGCGACACGGCAATGAGGCAATTCATAAAAGTGTAGACTCTATGAATGGTGCAACACTGACGTCTCAGACTACTTCCTCTTTTCTCTATTATAAGAGCTAGACAGACGCGCCGGATTGTTTAACCTTGGTGGAGGCATTGACTCGTTTGACTGCCATTCTAGTTTTGTCTGTGCTCGTGTCACTGGTTTAAAGTGGGTGGGGCTCTGTTGAAAAACCTGAGGTCATGTATTTTAGCTCCATTCATTTCTATTCTGCTCCAAATCAGGATTTAGCAAAGTTTGAATCAAAATATAATGACAGTCTGTCAAACATAATCAAGGTGGAAGCATTTTAAGTTAAGTTAAGTTAAGTTTTTTTTTAAAGTTTTAACTTTAATTCAACCAGTGTTTGAAAGAGGAATATGTCTCATTATCTTATAAGATAAAGAATTTCACTGTGATTCAAAAATTGTCCTCAAACATCATACTCTCCCAAGGTGATACCACAGAGCATAGCAAATGCCACTTCACACCAACAGATGTGGTTGACTGGCTTGGGAATAATAACGAAGCTTACAGCCGTAGTCATCCTCTCTATATCTTTCTAGACAGGAATAAGATTGTCTGATGCAAATTTCAGAGTTTGGATTCACTTGGATGGGAGGTTAAACCCACAGAGCCCTGTTAGAGGAGTGAAATGAAACAGAAGATATTTTTTGCTGTAGTTTGATTTAACGCTCTCAGCGGCATGATCTGGATCCAGAACATCATGACCCTCAGTTAATAACACACTGGTCAGATAGCTCCTGCCCAAATCCTTGTTGAGAACTAAAACATAGTCAGCAGTCAGAAACTTCATTATCTCCTCCAATATGTGGAGTTTACTGCAGCCTTGTGGCCCTGCTGAGGGGAAACCAACCCTGATGGACTGTTGTGCATCCACACACACAGGACCAAAATAAAACAAAACAGTGCGTGCCAGGTTTTTACCTCCAGAAAGAAACAAGACAAGAGATATAAAAGTGAACACAAGACGGGTGTGTGTGCGTGTGTTTGTTTGTGTGCGTGTGTGTGTGTGTGTGCGTTTGCCAAAAGGCCGGCTAGGCATTACAGCCATCGCACACAATGTTTCACATTTCTTGTTGTGTCACCTAATCTACTGTATGCTATTTTAGCTAATCCCTTCTTAGATAATGCCCCCCAGGCCTCCTATATGTAACACCTGTTGTTTACCTCTCCGTCATCGGGACACAAACAGCCGAGGTGAAACCCTGACAGTCGTTCTCTGGGGAATTTCGAGGAAGCACATGGGTGGTGGTGGAGGGGGAAGGGGTGGGGGTGGGAAGGAGGAGGAGGCATCTATCCTCCGTCCCCCCACCTCTGCCCTCCATGTCCTCTCCTCCCCCCCAAGCCGGTTCCTCCCTCTCTTTCCTTCTCACTCTATCCTTTGGACGTCACGCCACCACTGACAGCTGTGGAGTGGAGAGTGAGCCGACACGACGTCCTCAGGGGTGATTGCGTTGTGAATGTGAGGTCTGAGGGGGTAAATAAAGAAGAGACGTGAACCAGGAGCAAAAGTAACCAGGGTAACAGAGAGCGGGTAAAAGGCAAGACAGAAAGAGAGAGAAGGGGCAAAGAGCGCAACCTGACACCAACCACTACATCTATTGTAAGGAGCATCACCAACATCACATCTGTCTTATATGTTGCTTTTGGTTTCAGTTTTCCCTCTCTTTCTTTTGTTTATGTGTGGGCAGCCATCCTAAAGCTTTACCCCTCTTATCTCAATCACATAAAACATTTTAAGAAAAATTGAATTTTGTAGGTATAATGGAACAAAATCCACCCTTAAAATATATCAGTGTTGGATTAGTGTTTTTGCAGAGTAGTGCAAAGTTTTTGCTATGTTAGGTTTTTCTGTGGGAAATGCATTAGTAGGTACTGAATTTTAGTGCAGATGAGCAGAAAAGACCTCTCTGTTTTACTTTATGCTGCATTTATGGTTCATACATTACAAGAAGTATTTCTGCCGGGACACTTTAAGCGAACAACAGCAACCTTGGTTGCATTAAATAGCATTAGGTACATTAAATCAAATTATTTTGCGCACTTTGCTGCTTGAGCAAAAAGAAAAAAAAGTGCTCAAATCATTCATAGGGGAGAGAGTGCATGCAGGCCACAGTAAAAAAAAGAAAAAAAAGAAAAGAAGCACATTTGAATATATCCACAACTGACTTACTGTAAAAATTAATCATGCAGGGAAACACTGATATAGTGTAGGGTGAAAATTGTCAGCATGACTAAGCAGAGTAATTGTACCAAAGACGATAAGAGATATCAGACTAAAATAAACCCTCATATTGTGGATAGATTAAATTAGATCAATTAGATGATTTTTTTTTCTTAACTTAATGAAGGTTTATATATGGAACAGCAGATAAGTCAGTGGTTTGATTGGGTATTTAGTCATGAGGTAAGGAACGGTTGGTGCACAAAACACAAATTACATGGAAATTCATCCAATAGTTGTTTAGAAATGTAACTTAAAAAGGGAAAAAAAAAAACATATTAAAGCAGCTGGAGGTGGTTCAGTCAGTGTGAGTCCTGGTAACCCTCCCACAGTCTGAAAACGTACTGCTCAAGTGAACTGGAGACTCCAACCAGTCCACTAATTTACTACTTTAGGTAACATAGGCCACAATTTTATACATACATAGAAACATTATCTCATATCAGCTGGTAAACATCTTGGAGAGCAGTTTTGGCTGCAGGCTGCAGGGTTTTCCGCAGCGTATCTGACACCACAGCTCTTCTTTTTCTGTTCCAGAGTGACGCTTGGAGAGACATGCAGACGGTTCCTGGTTCCTTGTGGTTCCTCCATCAGCTTGAAGTCTGAGTGGGTGGCTGACTAACTGGTCGACTGGCATTTCCCCAGAGACACAAGGAATGACAAAAACTTAGAAAAACAAAGGCACACCAAAACCCCAATTGACTTGCACAATAAAAATCCTAATTAGCTACTGGCAATAATGATAATAAAAATATAGTCTAGACATGCTGTATTGAATAAAAAGCGGGGATTTTATGAGAGCGTAATGCACAGTTTAAAAAAGCCTCTACAATATTGTCTGCAGTGCCAGTGGCAGCTTATATTATCTTGTTTTATGAATAATAAAAAAGCTTTGCAGTTTTCTTGTTTGCTGATGTAAGGGGAAAGTATGCTGGTGGGTGTGAGTGAAGTCTGGGTCAGGCTTGCACGCTGGAAACTGCTCAGTGTTTCATTAGCCTGACTACTGTTGCTTTATTGTTATTGAAGTGGCTGTTAATTTGAACTAACAATAATGAAGAGCCAGTAGGGATCACGGTAGAAACCTGCAACAGTAATTCTTGCAGTAGGTCTATGTGTGAGTCTATATTTGTATCCAGTATTTATTTTTAAAGACACCATTTAGGTTTTTTTTTACACACCTTTTAAGAAGCATAGCTTACATGAATCATTTGAAATGTTTTATCCTTCTTGCCAAGACTTCAGAGAATAACAGCAACTAGGTCTATAGAATCTAATAGCTCGTTAGCCTAGGTTAGCATAAAAAAAATAGGTAGGCCTTTTTCTGATAAAAGGTTAAAAAATTGAAATACCAGGACATCTAAAACTCATAAGTTAACACATGGTATTTTATTTGTTTTAGCGATGTAAAACCCAAGGTACAATACAATACACCCTCACATGCCGCCTCCATAGCCTATGTCCTCGCCAAAGCCGAGCTAACTCTTAGAAAGAAAGCTAATAAGGTCAACGTGTTCAAATATTCCTCAAAGAGCAGTAACATGTCCTTCTACCTGTGTGTGGAAAATTTTACTTACAAAATTTGTCTCCTTAACTAAAATGTTACAGCCTCTTTTAAAGACTTCCCACAAAGTGTGATTTTGTCTTGGTCATAAAGTGCTCTTGCTTTTAAAATCTCAGTTGAGCTTCAAAGTGAAAAGCAGTAGCCTATTCAGAATTAGATAGTAAAATAAAGACATTTTTTGATGAGATGGTTAATTATTATGGATCAATGTACACATACAGTAGCCTACACATGGAATCTTAGACGTCAAAGAGCAGATGATTAAAGCGCTCTCAGATGGTCTTTTGAATTGCTACACAAGCCACAAAAACATTGTTTACCTTCTTTGGATATGTGTTGTATCCAGGCCATGTTTGTAACAGTGGCTGTGACCAGAGCTTCTGTCAAGTGACTTACTGCCTCTACATTTTATTGTGCAGAGACAGTGTGGCGATGCTGCTCGTTGCCACAGCTGACACATGTAAAACAAGTCATTCTCTAATTTTGTTAATCATTTACTGCTTGTAACAAAAGTGGAAAAAGTCTCTTGCTCCCTGGCTTCTTTCGCTGTATATGATATAGAGCAGTGTGGAGGCTCCACCAATGGAAACGTGCACAGATTTTTAAGCAGGGTTGAATGTAAAAAAGCATCTATTTTTGTAGACCTCTGGTGAGGAGCTTTTCCTGATGTCTGCAGTGTGCGGGTTCCCTTCTACTCTCTTTGATCTTTTTCTGGAATCAAATGTAATGATTGTGGCTAACTTTGAAATCTGGAAACACACTTGCTGTGTTGCTCAGTGAAGGGCTCCTTTGCACGGCTCCCGCTGGCACATATTTCAGCTGCTGCTTTCTGCTGTTTCCTTCATTTTAAATACCGGACAGTTTTGATGAGATGCTTAGGGTTAGGGGGTAAGGTTAAGAGGTTACGGTTAGGTTTAAGCAGAGGCAACACACTGAGTGCTGATGGTTAGCATGTATTCACTGTGTGTGAACAGACTACACCAGATGATTAGAGGAACAGTTCAGCCTTTTGGGAAATACACTCATTTGCTTTCTCACTGAGAGCTGGCTGAAAAGACTGACTTTCATCAATCCAGTAAATATGAAAACATAGTTGGGCATACATAGGCTAGTCATTATATTTAGTTTGTTAGCGTAGCTTATTATAAAGACTGCAAACACACGGAAACAGCTGTTGTACATAAATCGCACAACATTCCTCCTTGGTAATTGACCATTTCTTCAACCTGCTGTATATTTATTTCTTTTAACTTTATTTAAATGAAATGAACACATCAGTGCACTTTATTTTTTGCTGTTGTTTCTAATTTTCCTTATCAAGTATCAGTGTAAGGGAAAACACTGATATTCACGACTTCTGTCTGAAGAGTACCCAGTAAAGCTGGGACTTAATGCATGTTAGGCTATAATGGCAAGTGAATTAGAGCAGAGCAGGTCTTTCATGTGGTAACAAGCCTATTTGTTGGAGTTGGGGGACTATGCCTTCATGTTACTTAAATGGCTTTATGGGGCAATATTTCTATAAAGATCTTTTTACCACAAGCGCCATGGAAGGGTTGTTTTTTTTTCATGTGACTCTGCATTTGGTAGTGAAGATATAGAGTTTTTGGGTTCTCTCTTAAACTACATCAGCTTCGTGAACCAATGCCAGTATGACAAATGTGGTACAAGAAGAACTAATGATTTTTGGTTTGGTTTGAATACACTTGTATTTGTGAATGATAATGTCTCCTCACTCCTTTTTCTTTCTCTCTTTCTTCCTCTGTATTTTTATACCATACATGGCACCCACTTTATGGTTCATCATTTTGATCTGAGTAGAGTAACTATTGATTGGCTTGCCCTGAAATGTTGATACATTCATCTGAGTTGTCAAAACTATGGTGGTCACTTTACTTTTAAAGTAAAGTCAGTCCCTTTTTCGCTGTACTGGTCACTTTTTTTCTCTACAGAGCTCCCCCTACAGTTTCAAAGTCCATATATTTCACTGTTGTATAAACTCACCACTAACCCTGCTAACATAGCCATGGAAAACAACATTCACTTTTCTTGAACTTTTCCTGAAGTTAGCAACCCTAATGCTAACCAGTGTCAGCCTCTCTTGTTATTTTTCAATAGCACCTCACTGTCATCTTAAATCTCTCCTGAACACATGGCACCGCTAACAATCTCTGTTATTACAAGGACAACAGTGGCTGAAGCTCTCGTCAAGCCACAATCACCACCATCCATCCTGGCAGGAAACCACACTGCAGCACAGAAAATCTACAAATATCTCCTTTAATTTAATGCCACCCTCAGGTCTTCCTCTATATCTATGCAATATTTAAATTTATGAGCCTCTACCTGACTCTCCTGTCAGCCTGCACTTTGCATTTGGTGCCAGCAAGGTAACACACTAAACTGCGATGTTGAACATCTTCTACATGATGGTTAGTAACAGCATGTTAGCGTTGTCACTGTTAACCTATTAGCAAAGCTCCACTGTGTCTCAGTCCTGTCTCAAAGAGCCGCACTCATAAACTCTTAGTCTCATTTCTTATTAAAAAATCTGGGGAAACTTTAATAATATACCAGCAGGTGCTTCCTTTCTGTGTCATTCGCAGGCAGACAAGTGAAGTCAGTGCTGTTTTCAGTGACTTGGGAATACGCGTGTCTCAGCTGTGCCAACTCATGCTGCATCTGGAATCTGATTTCCCCACCTTCATTATACAGTGTAATGAGTTCAGGGCACTTCAGGTTAGGAAGCTCGTGCAGACCATAAATCTGTCACGACATCCAGTTAGTCTATTTCACCTTGTTGAAGAGTAATTTGGCAACATAATGAGTTTCTTAAAAGGATGTCCTCGTGTCCTGTTAAAGTGTGATGCGTATAAAACTGAACTTGATTTATTTGACGGCGTGCTTCTGAAATCTCCTGACGTGCTACTCGTCTTTACAGATGTTCTAAGTATAAATCTCAGGCACAAAGCAGTTATCATTATGACGCACACAGCACCAGTTGACACATGCATACGAGGTCAAAATAAGAGTTTATAATTTCAACTGAACAAAGAGTCTATTATAGCCGACACAGGGGTAGAGGGAAGACGCTGACTGCTGATATTTCTGTTTGTTTAAACTTTTTACTCACAGCGAAACAACGTTAATTTTGGTTTGCGGGATGTTGGTGGTCTGGGTTTGTAGAGCAGTGTGAAGAACAGATGGTCTGAGCGAAACCTGTTGGAAAACACACAGCCAGTTGTGACAGTGCAGCTCCTTTTTTTTCGTTTTCTTGATTGTGAAACGAGTCCATTGTTGTTTGTGAGTGACAGATCACAGCCTTGGTGAGACAGCAGATATTTGTTTTGAGCTTTTGTTTGATTTTCTGTATATTCAATACAATACAGTAATCATAGAAGAGAACAAGCTAAAGACACCGTAGTTGTTTAGCAATCAGCGAACGCAAGAGAAAAAGAGAGAGCCCCATTCCCAGCCATAGCACACACATGGGAGTCTGTTCCCACTAGTGTCTTAAAATAGTCTCCGAGGGCTTTTCAATTACACAGGCCACGCTGTAAGAAGGGGCCCAATCATAAAACCAGAGTGTTTACCTCCTCTCTAAATCTCCCTCTGCTTTGATTAAGGGGACAGAAGGCGGCTGGGAAGTTGGGATAGAGAGGACAAGGCCAGGGGGAGATACAGTACAAAAACTGTAGGAAACACAATGAGAGCTGTAATTGTCAGTCATCTGTGACCCGAGGCCAGCAGAGCATCCGCCATAATGTTAGATCAGTCCTGTAACACTAGACGTGCAGAGAGAGAGAACATGAGTGGGGTCAGTAGAGAGGCAAAGTTAGGTCAAGGTGTGTGAAGAGTAGTTCATTTCAGTCTATGTTTAAAGAGGCACTTCTCCATTTTACACCTCAAAGTCCTAACTCTTTGTGTGAAGTAAAACTGGGCCTGTGTCTGAGTATCTGAGGTTAGTGCAAACTTTAAACTGGAAGCTCACAAAACAGGAGTGCACAGGTGGTTGTTTCCCAGGTAAGAGAGGTTTTAATAAAAGGTGTTATCAAGTTGCATTATGGGAATTGTAGGATTCATTATCACAAAATCTCCAAATGTCCAATCCCTGATCTTACAATCGTGTCACATGCACTGCTAATCACAGGTGGAAGCCAAAATTTACAGTGTTGAAAAAACTCAACATACCAATGCAGTTTTTTTTTATTGTTGTTGTTGTTGTTTTTTTCAATTTGGTCTTTTGGTTTATATTTTGTTCACAAATTTTGATAATGAAACATTTTTAATCATTGTTACATTATCTGGGAAACTATTGAAAAAGCGCTTTAAGCCTCAATTAGATGATGATATTAAATTAAGGTGGTAATTACCGAGCTTTCCAGGTGCTTTCAAGCAGGTGCACTTGTGAACTTTGGATGGAGGCTCCAAGTCTTTATGCACATGTCGTGAGAACTGTGTAAATTCTTGGCTAAATCCTGACTTATGAGTCAAAGAGTAGAATGTCAAAGATACGTCATTTCAAATTGAGCATAAAATTTTAATTGTATATGCCGGTGTGTTGTTAGAAGGATTGTCTTCAGAGCCACAGTACGAGATACTCTCACTGTCATCACGTAACACATTTCCTACATGCGCACATACATGCAAACGTTACTAAAGGGTGTGGATGTCATGGAAGAGGATTTTGCTTGTGTGCTCCCAGTTTTCATTGTCCATGGCTCCTTTGAGGAACCAGACTGACCAGTTTGGACAGAGCTCCGTCACAATAAATCGCAACGTAACGGAAATCTTTTATGGCACACTTTTCCATTCATGTTTCAACTGCAAGGTAAGATCATGATGGAGTCGCTTTTTCCAGCATCTAAAACAGGACATTACTCTCCAGGGAGCAGACTGTTACTGCTGCCATCAAGGAGCTGGTGTGGAGGCAGCAAATCCTCCTCAGGGTTTAAAGACTGTTGAGTTTTTATCTTCATTAGGACACACTGTGACGGCTTCTTCTCTCACTTCGTGACGGTTCATTTCCCCAACCTGAAATGACAATAAAATGATCTTGATAATAAAAGTTTTCTTAGCTGAAGAAAAACACTATAACTAATATACCTGCTGATGAGACTGTTGGGTTCAAAACAAAAGGGTAGAAAAATGCACCACATTTTCAGTTGAAGCTGTTTAACACCCACACTTCGGATTTTAGATTATGTTAATTTGAAATTAAAAATACTTGTTTTTAAATGTAGGATTTAGGCATAAATCATTGATGCTCATTTAAGGGTAAATTTGATTTTTGTTGATCTTTAATTCAGCAGGTCAACCTCAGCATAAACACCCCGTCTGATCTTTTTCTGATGGCTGGATGCTCAGAGGATTATGTTTTTTAACGAGCTTCTCCTCACAGGAGGTAGATCATCCCTAATCAATATTTCAACGCATATATTAACATTATCCAAATTGATTAAGTGCCTTGGCATCCTTAAATGTTGTTTATCAAAGGAAAGGTCACGTGATGTATTTGGCTGTCCAACAGGGAATCTTCCTGAGGACTCCATAGGAAGACATGGTGTAATATTGATCAATGGTTTAGCTTAGCTTAGGTTTATCATCACTAATGATTCATGAGTAAATGTTTACACATCCCTTTAGGGAAACAATACAGGAAACATGAGTATTTGTGTGTGTTTTACAAATAAGAGATGGTGGAAAAGCAAAAATGAATCAATTCATACAACTGCTGACTGTAAATCAAAGATCATATCAGTGAATAAACATGAAAATTTATCTTCAGAGCTGGATGACTCATAGTTCACACTCTGCAAAATGTCTCACCCCTGCAGTTGTGTTAATCCTCTACTCTGTCTGTGTTGGTGCGGTGTTACTGCGGGGTTGTTTGGATTTAAGCGATGCAGTAAAACTTACTGGGACGTGTAGAGGAGAGCTCCAACAAACAGGACATGAAACACTCTTCAGCGTGAGCCCTCAACAAAATGTTCATCTTACCATTATGACATCATGGCAAACACGAGACAGGCCTTTTTGTCTGATTGAGCCGGGACTCATTTTTGATTCACTGATAGCAGAAATATGTTTTGACAATGAAAACGCCAAACAATGAGTTCAAGTGCTTCTCAGCCTCTATTCTTCTTTTCTTCCAAGACGGCGAGCTGATGTAAGTTCACTCACTGAGTCTGATTGAGTCCAGTTGATATAAGATTTGATTGAATTTGAGAACAGAGCATTAAATTATTAATCCTGGCAGAGATAGTGCTTTTTAATGAGCACACAGCGGTGTATGGTGCCTGTCTAATGCTCCATTTGGCACGTATGAGGAGGTAAGATGATGTTACACAGTGAAATACAAGCATTACATTTTTTTTTATTATTATTTTATAAGACAATGGAGAACAGAGCAGCCGTTTAAAGCAAATCAGGGATCAAGAGAAGAACAAGAGATCTCTCTGCGAAAGTTAAGAGAGAGGCTTCAGTAAAGCAGAGCAGACGTTTGCTGACAGCTTGCTACAGCTAAAAATGTTGCTTTGTGTTTAATTACATGAGCCTGTATGAGCATACTGAATGGGAAACAGTTTCACTACTGAGATGTAGCAATGCTCACAGTGCTACTTTGGCCTATTTATCCTCAGATAAAAACTGTGGCTTTGAAATGTGCCTTTGCACTCTTATCTTGAAATCTCCTGAATGATAGATGTGAGCAAATTTCTCAGACATAGAAAATTAAATCATATGAATGAGGATATTTTTTTTGCCACCAGTCGACAGAGATGGTTTCTTTGGTTTTCCAAGCAAAGGGAACCTTCTCAGCCTGTGATCCGTCGAGGAAACATGGTCAACTGAGGACAGAGACATTTTTTCTTTTTCTTTGTCGAGTGTATCCTGAGTGAAGTGCCATCAGAGCACACCAGCACAATCTACACCATCTGTGCAGGTTGTGTTGTCAGCTGGCGTGTCTGAGGAACGACAGAGATTTCATGTATTTTCAGATCAAGCCGCCTGTGTTTTCGTCTGTTCTCTGCAGGATGGAAATAAAGCATGAAGCGCTCCTGTCATGGGCCTTTTGTTGTATCCTGTAACATTTGTTATTTCTCTCCACAGTGCCTGTCCATAAAGATTAAATATTGACATACACCCACATTTATATTCATTTGATGGTAGGGGGTATAGAGAAAACCATATGTGCGCATTCTGGTGCAACATAAAGAATTACACACAGATGACATGATACCCCGCTATTTAATAACGTTCCAGATGACCTAATATGTCAAGAAGTTCTTAAATAAATCGTAATGCAAAATGTTTTCCTGAAATGCATTTCAAGTAAGCCTATAAAGGCTTGAAAGTAATTCCCTTGTATTGTACTCCAAATCCCAATTTTAAAGCATAGGCCAGATCTTAAGTCATGAGATTCACGAAGCACTACACAACACTTACAACACAGAGGAGAGAAAACTGTGTCGCAATCACATTCCACATTCAGAGCGAGGTTTTCAAATCCAACCCTCCCTGTCTTTCACAAACATAAACAAGCCTATGGTTTGCAGCTCATTCATGAATCAATCTACGTCTGTGGAGTTCCTGCGTGATAGAGTAAGTCGACCAGTTCTGACTCAAAGCCAAGGGATGCCCTTTCTCTCTTTTCTCCGTGTCAGCTCTGCAACGTGGAGCACGCGCCTCACCCAAACAGTATCTCCATGGTGACACACATACTGTATATAGACCAACCTTTAAGGTGTGTGTGTGTTTGTGTGTCTCTTTCTTTCTTTTTTTTCATCTCTACCCCAGCGGCCTTTGAACCATGACAATGTTTGAACGACAACGTCAGCAGATAAGGGGTTTCCCTCCTCACGGCCTCCGGTCGCCCAGGCAACATTCCTGAGTCGACAAACATTAGCCCAGACTCGAGCTTGCATACCAGAGGATCTCCCAGGAAGTCGGAAAGGTTTTCCTGGTGTGTTGTTGTTGTTGTTGCTATAGTAGTGGCTGCCAGCCAGTGAGTGCGTACAGGTGAAAGCAGGTACACCCACTGCACCCACAGCTACTTGTTACCTGCCAATAAAACCTTTCACTGAAATAGAACACCATCTTTACATGTGGACGGGGACACACCTGAAAGACGTCACGGCTTGTACGACACCGTGGGCTCTCCCAGATACAACACTTTGTTTGTATTGTAGTTATAAACAAAGGGCCAACATGGTATCTGCATTGACTTTATAGTTTATGAGCACAGACTATGAAAAATATACTGTATAATTTCATCTCTAGGTCTCATCACTCAAATCATCCAGATTAACTCTAAGAGAATTATCTCCAGCATCAAAGCAGCACAAAGAATAAGGAGAGTTTTCTGACCCGACCCTTGAAAAAGTCAGCACGCCTGATGTTGTGTGTGTGTGTGTTTGTGTGTGTGTGTGTGTGTCTGTGCATGTGCGCGCATGTGTGTGTGTGTGTGTGTACATGATTTGTCATGGTCACTAGGGAGGCAAGAGGCTTGCAGCCATTCAGTGCAAACACAAACCAGGGCCATCTGCATGCCTGGATCCCCTCCAACAGCAACACTAGCACACGCGCGCACACATACATACACACACACACACACGCACACATGCACACACATATACACTTGCACACACACACATGTCCACTCACACTTTTGCATGATATCATAAACTGGGTGTCAGTGGCTGTCACACCTCATCCTTCGACGTAAATGTATACGTCCAGGGACCAGAGCAGATGTTCTGTGTAGTCTATTAACCTAAAGGATTTTCATGGCAACAATTCAAAACTCAAAGGTGATGTTGAGCAATTAACAGTGTAAATTAAATCATTACAGTTTAGATTAAATAACAGCTCCTGCAGTGTTTGTAATGGTTTTACATCACACAGATTGTGAATTTGATATGTCTCGCCTTAGGTCCTGGTTTCACTGTTGTTGGGTAATGTTGAGAAAACAAGTGAAGCATGTTGTTATGAAACAGTGACTGATGCTGTGTAGCAGCAGGCCAAAGTGAAAATGCCTCTTTCCCTGCCAGAGATTTGTATTGGAAACCACAAATCCGTGGCACAGAGCTGCACAGGCCTTCCTCTAGCACTGCACAGATCCAATTCCACTGTAAAATGTGTATACTGTATGTGTGTTTTTGTATGTGTGCGTGTGTGTGATGGTAGGAATAACACGCTTATGGGTCGAAAAAGGTTTCATTTGGTTTCAATCGTAATCCTAACTGTAACTGTAACCAAGTGTCTTGTCAATTTCACAGCAAGAAATCAAAAGATAAATGACCCGCAACAGGTTGCCAAGGTTCTTAATGGACATCTGATGAATGCACTGTCATGTTGAAATTTGTGAGTGAGCCATGTGAAGCCCTTGGCAGTAAAACGCAACTCCAGGTGAGGGTAATTCAATTGGTCAACAAAGGAAAAAAAGTTGGATCTCTTTCCCTTACAAATCTTCAAGTCGATGGATTCTTCACATGTAAGCTGCTCTGGATGTTTCAAGGAATTTTCAGAAATGGACCCGTCCCAAAACACCAACTTAAATCCTCAGTATCCCTCTTGCTATATCCACTTCTTCTTTGTCTTCCTCTCTCATCTTCAATGGAAATGTTTTGAAGAAGACATCCTTAACTAATTAAGACCTTGAGGTTGTCCTCTTGATCCAAGTTGCTGGGATACACCAACAACAGCAGTGGATTCCCAGCTGTATATACTGCACAGTCAACCATCCATCAAGCCGGTCCCCTTCCCTTTCAAACTCCACGACTTCCCTTTGAACCTATGATTGCGGACTGAGAAAGAAAAACATATTTGATAGTCGCAGTGTGCGAGCGAATACTTGTCATGACTCAAGACAGTCTGCTGTGTCCTCTTATCAGCTCTCCAGACAGCTGATACATGTGGATTATTAGTCACCAAGCATCCAGATTGCGCTGAAGCCTAAACAGACAACATTTGAGTGGAGAAATTTGTTTACCCAAAGGCTTATTTGAGGCAAAGTTGTTGGTTTTTTATCCTTCCATTTTAAGTAAGTTAATGGAATAGGCAAACCCTGAGGAGACCATAGTTGCTCAGTGAATGGAAAACAAAAAAAGGTTGTTGTTGCTCTTATGTGAACCGTTATGTTTCTCATTTTGGTGAATGGTTTATCCCCTCAGGTAAATTAAGGTATAGACAGAAACTCTATCTCTATCAAATGAGGAAGACAAATTAAAAACCTGAAAAATATTGAAATGCAAATGAGATTTTTGACCATTTTAGGGCAGCAGAACACCTGCAAAAACTGACATTGTATTACATAAAAGTGTTATTATGATTAACATGTTGGCAAATGTTTGTCTTATGCATCTAGCAGACATAAACGAGCTACTGTAAACCTTGGACTTTTGTATTTTGGAAACTTGGTCATCTCAATGTGTGTGATATTTAGTGAAATAGCCTACACTGCAGCTACTATTAGCTTTTATGAAAAGTTGAGCTTCATGCTCTGATTTTGGTCTCCACCAACCTGACAAGACTGGTTACCGCATATGCACACACAAAGCACCATTAGATCAAATTCTGCTGTGTCTCTGCTTACCTCATAAATCTGTTTTTTTAACTTCAGTTGTGTTTTGGTCTCTTCCAACTCCTCTAAAAAGTATCTGATCTAAGATCTGATTGAACCATTAAAAACTGGCATGGAAATACTGTTTAGCACTTTTAGGGTTTAGAGGGACAGAGCACATCATATGAGACTAAACACAGAGCGAGTTCAATCTGATCTTCGGCAGTCCCTGTTTTTCCAGGTGGGTTTTCCGATGAGTCACTCAGAGGTTTTACAGGTTCTGTTGGTTTTGTGCTTGAATTTCAATGGATGCACTAAATTGCTACCAGCATGTGCCATACATCTGATATGACCCCTGAAAGCCTGGTATCAGATGTACTGTATGGCTGTCGTCACTGAAGAAGGACTAAACACGGTTTTGTGGTTAAGCTCCATCGTGAATTCCAATCTCACTCTCACTTCTTATCGAGGAGTTCCCTCACTACAAAGATGTCTTTTTGTTTCCAGCAGTGCTTGGTGTGACTGTTAACGCTTTCAAATTCAGTCTTATGTAACAGCTGTCATTTTGAGGATTTCGTTAATTCCCACATTGGTAAACATTCATTTTTTTATGATAATCATGAAATTTTAAGTTAATTTCCCAAATGTATAGTAGTTGAGACAAAGCAAAACTGCATGTTTCTTTATTACTTTTAGGGATTTACTTTACTCATGGTTTTGTCAGAACGATGTTAAATAATGTTTTAAAGGGATGAGGAAGACCAGAGTCTAAGATACAGTTTTGGATGTAAATATGCTACATCAAGACTTTCTAATGTGTTGTTATTGTCTAGTTAAGAGCCTCAGTTGTGAAGTAGAACTTTAACACAACTAACATGAGGATTTGTCCGTCTTTACTCTCTGTTAGATTTTGGCGATATATTGAGAAAGACATTGCTGCGGTTATACAGCTTCTTCTCCACTGGGACTCTCTTGCCCAAACCCTCCCTCCATCTTTAATTTGTCTCATCACATCGTATAATTTCTCATCCTTTTGGTCACACTGTCATCTCTACATATAAATTATATCTGCTCTTCTCCCCCACATTGATTTAGATGTATGGACATCTTCCTGAGATGGCACTTCTTGTTGAATCCCTGCCAGCTAGCCTACAGCAGACTCACTGACCACAGCACCTGCCCAGACTGTTAATAAACTCACCGTGACCACTGACAACAATCTGTCACGTCAGGCTGATATCAGAGGCGTACAATTCACTCATCTTTCCAAAGATCACCTCAAGAAATATGTGTAAATCTGCCGATCCCCCACTTTCATATCATGTTGAATATTTTCTGTCTCCATTTTGAGCTATTTTCAATACTTTATTTCTGCTATGTTTCCCCTAACAATTGAGGGCAACTCTATGGGACAAAACAAGCCAGGTCTATGTTTAGTCTTCACATACAGAGAGACTCTACTCAGATGCATGACACTGTCTGTTGTTTTAGTATCTTATGGTGCCATCTAGTGACTGATCCTCTGCGCAGACCAGCGGTTTTTTTTATACCATGTTGCAAGGACGGCAAGGTATCATGAAATAAATGTCAGACTTGTGCAAGACACCGCCGGATTTTAGTTTGACCTCAAATAGAAAAGTGTGTCAAAGCCTTGAAAGCGCAAGGCATCCTACACAAAGCCAACAAAATCTCTCAGCGCTGTGAGAACATCCAGGTGGAAAGGTCAGGCCTCTCTGAGAGAGCTGTAACTATAAAGCTGCATGAGATTTTCACCTGTGAAACCAGAATGTCTGAAACCGTTGCTGTGTGGGAGAGGGGGGGGGGGGGGGGGGGGGGTGAAGAGGTCTTGCGTCATATACAGGGTTGATATAAGATATCGCCCCATCAGTATAATTATGTTAGTCATAGTCACAGGGGGTCACTCCCTAAAAACGATCGAAGCCTATATGTGGGTGAAAATTCATCACGCCACCCCTCGTATCCTGTATGACTCATTAAGGAAGAGGAAAGTAAAGTGCGCTTGGTTGAACTCATTTAGAAAATCACAGAAAGGGAAATGTATCCTATGAAGCTCAAGAGTATTAAAATGATTTAAAAAACAAAATATATTTATTGTAGTGTTATTATACAACCCATAATATTGAATACATGACATCTATCTACCTATCTATCTACCTATCTACCTATCTATCTATCTATCTATCTATCTATCTATCTATCTATCTATCTATCTATCTATCTATCTATCTGTGATCTACAATGTAAGTTTAAGTGAGGTAGTGATGAAAGACTGGTCTCTAGTGCTTGGTACAGCAGAACATAAATATGAGGCACAAGGATGTAACAACTGGATCTATTCGAGGGAAGGAGAAGTGAATTATAGTTTTTTTTTTCTAAGCATTTAATACTGTTTTGGTCCTGTGGTGTGGTGTTAACAACCTTTAAAAAAACAACAAATAAACAACAACATTATAATACAGTAAATAAGTGTGTGTGTGGGGGGGGTTTACTTCCTCACCTACTGGATGGAAGGTTTCTATTATATGTATGAATGTGATTATATATATATCCTTTTTCTTGTGCTTTTTTTCACAGTTACTAACAAAAACAGTGGAATCAAGGAAATCAATGGAGGGAGCAACAGTGGGAATATGGAAAATCACAATGTTACTGTAAGTAAGGTATTAGAAAATATACAGAATGTTTTAATAAATAAAGTACAATAAATTCAAATGTATTTGCTGTGAATTAAATAATGCTGAATTAAGTGCAAAATGCGAACAGACTGAACTGGTGGCAACAACCAGTGTTTATCATGAGTCTGGTAACCACACTACTGTAATACAGCCTCCAGAGACCTCTGACAAGAGCAAATAACACAACAAGCACAGAGACAATACAGACAATCACCTTTTCACCTCTTGCTGCTGCACCCACCTGCGGAGTGTAAAAATCTACCAACGCCCAAAGAGTGACTAACTCACTGACAAACACTCATCGCTCCTCCACCGTCTGCCAAGTGTCTGATGATTCAAAGCATGGACAGTGTCCAGGCAAATGCAGTGAGAGTGAGTGCCTGCGAGCCATTATTGAGATGCATGCGTCACCATAAGAAAAATGAAAATACGTCGTCCGGATTAAAATTGAAGGGGGAAAAACCTAGAGATGTGTCATCTCAAAACAAACAAGGCAAACAGTTCACACATCACAAACCAGAGAGTTTACTGTTCAGTTTCGACAATTACTACTAATAGATAAAGCAAAGAAACAGTTGCTATAAATGAATGTAAATGTAAATGGCATGTAAGGAGCCTGTGTGCATGGATAAGCAGTATTGCCAGTGGATGGACAGATGTGTTAAGGTTTGGAGGTGTAAATCCAATTATTCCAATCCATCTTTAAATCATTATTCTTATACTGAAGCCATAGCAAACATTTTCTGAGCAGGTACATCGCTTTTTCATACAGGCAGACTAGAGGCCTTGAGAGATCATCAGAAAAAAAAAGAATCGCCCTGGTGTTTCCAGTGTTGACTACAAGTACCACTCGTGGAACAAGATCAAGACAAGCGTGTTAACCATTTTAAAGGAGACAAATGTCTGTTGAAATGCACTGGACCTGCAGCTTGTCTGAAATGAGCTCCTGAGGCTTCCTTTAACTCCCCAAGACAAACATGAATCAGCGGAGAGTGTGACTCCGAAGACAATTCAAATGCAGTCAGAGTCACAGCTTTATGGTTCTGAGTGATCGATGGCTCTTAATATATCCGGTCTCTCTCTTTCTCTCTCTCTCTATCTATCTCTCCTGCAGGTGAGTGGGTTCAAGCAGCAGTAGCACCCATCCTGCAGCAGGTGGCAGCACATAACATGACGTGAATTCATATGAAACACTTCACACCTGAATTTGCAATGAATCCTTAATCAAGATCAAGATGATGGTACTTTGGTGCTTTATGCATGACATTGATCGTCGTTGTTAATTTTATTAGTAGCAGTGCTGGTGCTGGTGGAATCATTATTTTTGTCTTAAATTCATCATTTGCTTTATCATCAGTAGCCTATATGATTTTCAGTTTCCAGCCCCTCTGTTTCTTTTCAACTTCAGATCCCAGTAGGCCTTTCTTTAATGAGGCCGGACTAAAAAGTTTTTATTTCATCAGCACCAGTCTGGTTTGAATTTCCATGCACACTCCCACACACACACACACACACGCACACACTCAGACATGCATAGAAAAAGAAAGACAAATAGGACGAACAAACACACCAATTACCGTGTGGCCACTGGTGGCAGCAGGGCAGAGCTGCACAGCCACACTGAGATTTTGATGTGTCTTCATCCCTATAATCCTCCATCTCTATGGCTCAGTGGTCACCGTGCAACATCAGACGGTGTCGTCCTCTCATCACGCACACGTTGTAATATCCTGCATGTAACAGAAGAAGTAGAAGATTTATACAAGTCAGTACCATGTAACAGATGTACAAAGGATGGTGAAGCCCTCTTTCAAGCAACGTCTGTCAAAACACTCCAAAACAGACTTTCAGATACAACCACTATGACTCACGTTATCTTCCTCCACAGTGATTCACTGAGATTGGTCATTTACAAAGAATTCAACTTCAAAAATAAAAAAAATAAATGGGTCATTTTCAGCTGCTTACAGAATAAAACTGAAGCAGACTTTTCAATTATTACAATTCTTTCCTTGTGGGCAGATTGTGAGCGGCGTATTATTATGGATTACTCATTATTGATTGACATCACTGATGACAGAAACTGCATTTGTTTGACGCACCTCTCTCAAGGCGGTGCAGGGAACGTAAGGGAAAAAGTGCTAATCTACTCCTTTTTGTTCATGTTTGACTGCTGTTCAGTGATTTACAGCGACAAACCCTTCGTTCATTCTTTATCATCAAAATGATCTATGATGTCAGAGTGTGTCTGAGAAAATGAGCCCACCATAACGATCTGTAGCGGCGCAGCAGACAGTGAGATAAATGGTATTGCTTTACTGGCACCCCTGCCCTTTCTGACCTAAAAAACCTTTCAGTGTATCTGCGAGACATACAGTATCACCGCTTAGAGCCAAATGTAAAGACCAATGTACATGGATGGACTGCAGTGCAGAGTGTCATCACAGTCTTAGATAAGGAAGTCTGAGGTGGTGCAGGGTTTATGTTCACTATTACTGTCAGATGAGTCTGTTTACTAAAGTTTATTGTCATTCTTTTTTTCCACAGAAAGTTTAGATCAATAAAACCTTAGATATTAATACTCTTTCATTGCTCAGCAAATAGATCATTGACTCCTAACATGGGGTAGCCTATACTTGCACAGAAGGGGGTCAGAGTTCATAGAAAGATCACAGAGAAGCTCAGTGTATTTGAAAAAACAAAGAGGAATTATGATTTAATTGAAGATATGACCATGTATTGATTCAGCTGTAATGCTGAGCGTAAAATGAGCTTAAGATTGATTTTGTACATTGTCCGAGGTTTACTGACAGAAATGAAATAATGGAAGTAATTGCACTATGGTACATTTCTAACGCATTCTCTTTCTTAATGTAGACTACATTATCCACTTTTCGATACGATGCGAGGCAGTGATGTGATACGTTCAGTTGTCCCACTGTCAAAGCAGATTGAAGTGGGTTAAATTAGCCAGAAGAAAGCTGTATCCACGTTGTTCTACCCATGACCCAGATTAATTCATCACTAAGTTCATAGTTAACGCTAGGAGTAATCAGTGTTAGGCAAGTAAGACTGTGTGGTTTATATTATGATAGAAATGATAGAAAATGGTCAAACTGGCAGCTAAAAGTAATAAATAGAGGGTTTAAATGTTCAGCTTCTGCTACTGAATAAAATACTGCAACACACACGCCACCATGAAATCATATTCAGTTCAAAATAAATTCAAACGAACACATTCAGAGCATGATGGCTGGTGTTGCTCAAAAGAACTTAACTTTATCTGACAGGGCTGTGCTGAAAAACTGAGAATCAATAAATCCAAGATGAGACAATAAATGTGAGTTATGGTCATGTTGAATCTACATTAAACAATGATCACTTACTGTGGGAAAACTATGTCTGATTTTTCAAAGTCGTTTGACCTCATTCAGGCCATTTCCAAACCAGTATATTTACAGAAATCACTTAGTAACACAAACAATTCATATTCTGTAATTTAATGTCTTGTGGCCAGTATAAAATGTCCTGCTGCGTGAGTTGCACACTCATCTAGACCAAGGGAGCATTACAGGATTTCTACATACATTACTCTGAGTAAAAGTCGATGCTACATTGCTATTAGTGTGGAATCCATTGGGGTCTGTAATTGAGCCTGTGGGCTGCTGCGCTGTCACTGCATCACACTGAGCCCGGGGCTCAGCAGCACAGACAGTAATGAGCCTGGCTTGTCCCCTGTAGCTAGTGATAAATGACATGGGCCATAATGGCTCCGCTCCCTGGCATCTGATTGACAGCAGAGCGAAGCAACAGTGATACTGTGAGCTATTGAACACGTAACATGCTGGATGTTAAAACGTGGGGGTTTACCTCTGTGAAACTGAGATTAAGGGGAAGTCGTAGAGAACAACCCTCTTATCAGAGCAGTGTGTGCTGTCGGCCTCGCCCTTCAGCCGTCCCTTTAATTGATAAATTATTTCCCCTCTGGAAGTGATTTAAGCTGTTGTTGATGCAGGGATGTTGTATACGCCATTAGATGAATAAATTGGGATGCTAAAACCCTAAATATGAATTACACCAAACACACCTTGAAGTATGGCTTTATATACTTGCTGCTACTCAGCTCAGTTATTCTGAAGAAGACAGAAACTCTGTGTATTCAGGTTATTTGTTCTTAGTCTGTGGTTAATTACTTGGTAGGTTTCAGTGTCTGATAAATAATCTAGTGATCCAATGACCAGTGAAACCACATGGTTATGAGCGACCTCTACAGCTGATCCAGCGCCCTGATCTCACTATGGAAGAATGAGTCTTTAGCTTCAGCGATGAATAGAGTGTCACATTATAAAAAAGCAACACGCTCAGGAGAAAAATACTCTTCGTGTCGGTGAGTGGAGGATGGTGGAGGATGATTCACAGGCAGAAAACTTAGCAACAGACCTTGGCAGGGTCTTGGGCTCTGAGCGGTGAGACGAGTAGGAACCTGCAGAACAGAAGTGGAGGAGAAAGCTTTGAGGCCATCTGGTTTCTCAAGTAGGAGATGCCAACTTAGGTTCAGTGGGAAACCTTCAGGGAGACATTGATTTCTTTAGTGTTTTCAGCAGCATGTATCATCCACACTCCATCAATGGGACCGTTCATCATTCTGTTTTTCTGTGTTTCTTTATGATTTTACACCTTTTTCCCTTCCTGATTTCAGGTATTTTTCTGGTTTGTGATACTGCAGTGAACACCCAGCTTGAAATCTATGTGGGCCAGTCTTTGTCAAATACACCCAACGGGCCTCACAGTATCACTGTTTGTCACAGCACTACAGTGCCTGCAGGGGTGTAATGGTCCAAATGAGCCGAAGATAGTGGAAGGCAACAGGAAAGCAGTTTGCTCTTCACCTGTCATCCACAGCCATGTTAGCAGCTCTGTGATGTTGTACATGCTCCTTGTAAAGTACATGAAGCCAACAATAAAGTAATTACGTTTTTTTTTTTCATGGGGACTGCAGACCTGTGCAAAATCTAAAAACATTTCATTCAATAATTGTTCTGGTTGATATTTTACACCACTAACAAGGCCAAAAAGGTGTTCTGCAGTGACGGTTGTGTTCCCACACCTCTCTGTTCATAACTTCATGTGACTTTTGCTTTCATTAGCATGATAACAACCGTTTCAAACTGTCCAACTTCCTTATGCCATTTAAAATAAACACGTGATTTTTGACTAGACAATTACAGACATGCACCAGTTACACTCATGCTCTTGTTTCCTGTTCAGATCTGTAACTCTACACCGATTTGTAGACAAAACTGGAGCCTCTTGCACCAAGCAGATTTCGAAAGGAGTGACACATCACAGGAGACGCTCACAGCGAGGATGCATGGTCAACCATCCAAAAATAAATAAATTGTTGTCTATAGTTGTATTGGTGGAAAAATAACTAAATAGTGACTTTGTTGATCTAGCAAAGATAGAAACAGATATAAGATACTCAAACTTAGGTAACATGTTGATGTACAAAAAATAAGATAGCATGTCCATACACTTAAGAATTAAAGTGAACAAATCTGAATTGAATGCTTCATTGCTGTGTCCTTTGTAGCTGCAGTTGGAAGTGCAGCTGTGGTTTAATCTGATCCCTGTTGCCATCACTTGCTAACCCTAAAATCACCTGCAGAGGTCACTGTTTCAGGGATCTGTCTTGAAAATGCTGCTGCTTTTGGTTTAACTATGCTCTACAGTATATGGACAGATTCGTACACCACCATAATTAAGTCTGTAAATGAGTAATCACACATTTTTAAATGGAGGAAACTGACCAGGAAGACAAATTCTCACTTATTATCAGTGTTACATTGAGTCAGGAATGACAAGTGCAAATAACATGCACACAACATCACTCACAATTAAATATATGATAAATAAATAAAATGGAGAAAAAAAAAAGACAGTTTGATAAATCAGTCAGTCCAAGTATTGATTGATCAGATATCCAGGAGCTATTAAACAAAAAGTGAATTAATACATAAAGATGGAAAACGCAGCCGTAGTTGAGATAAGCACTAAAATATAGTATACCACTGTGCTACAAATGGCAAAAAGCAACTATTGTAGTTAATACAACTGATGAATATCATAAATATCATGACCATTGTATTATTATACTATATAATTATGACATAATATCAGTGAGGATAATGACATTGCATGAAGGTAACAATGATGCTGCTAAGCCATCGGACACACCTACTCCCTGTGCGCTGCAGGATGTTGAGGTCGTCTGTCACATCTGCAGCTCAGACACTCAGTTTGATTTGGCTGCATTTGAGCTGATCTTTGTTCATTTAGACCACAACCAGGGCACTTTAACATGCAACTGTGGTTTCAAACCCTGCAGGTTTCCGTTCATCTGATTCTGAGCCCATTCTGAACCACACCTAATAAGATACTAAGTGACAGAGCAAGAGTTTTCTATCTGTTAATTATTTATCATTTATGCTTATTATTCATAGTAGCCTGTTCAGCTTCAATGTGAAGAGTCTGTTCATTTGATAGTGATATTTTATAAACTACAGTAGACTTCACACCAGTTTTCCAACACATGATCTGTTCTGTACTATTTTTAATCTCAGATCCTTTTATTTATTTGGGGAAATTAATGGACACGATTAATTGGACCATGAACCATGGACCATGGACAACAGATCTTTACAACAACAAGTGGATGTCTGTTTTCTATTTTCATGGTATTTCTTTTTAGATTTTCCACTTTGTGGTTTTATACCAATGTTGAATAAGGTGGCGATTTCTCTGGGAACAACTTGCAAAATAGCCGGTGCTGTGTTATTGTTTGAATGTATCATGCAAAGCACTCTGAATGGGTGTGAAATTAGCTTTACAAATAAACTTGCTTTGGCTATTGCTCCAGCTATTGCTCCACTATCACGCCACTGCTTATGAAATTTTAGTAATGGTTTATTTTTGTTACTCGGCTGCTGTTTGCATATACACCAGAGTTACGTTTCACACCATCGACAACCAAATGATCCCAAATAGACTGGAACTGTTACATGCATCCACAGGAACACAGGTCACGATGAAGAGGAGACATGGAAAGAACATGAATCCAACAGGACGTAGAGGGAAAGATGGATGAGGGAGGGAAAGGAAGGTGGGTGAAGAAGAAAAGGTCATAAGAGAGGAGAAGATTATCTAAGCTTGACTCATATCATGCCTTAAACCTACATAAACTGTAACCTATATCCAAGTCAGTGGCCTTCTATGATAGTGTCCTATACAGTTTACCGAGTGGCACTTTCTATAAGGCTGCTTTTATTAAGGTTAAGTAAGTTTTAACTTGACTTTAGTAACACTTCAAGACTCATTAATGAATGCTTTATAGATGTTATAGGACATTTATTACCACTTATAAATGTTATCTGTTAAAATAATTTATTAATAACTGGTTCCTACTTCCCTACTTGGTTCAAATAACTAACAAATAATTCAGTAGGTTATAACTTTATGGATCAGTTACAAGCTGTTAATAAGAGGAAATTTAGGGTTGCCAGGTTGTGAAAACTGCAAGTTGATTATAGTTTGATTTATCAATTTATAACATTTTCAGTTGTTCTTGTTGTTGTAAAATTGAGTTATACGTGTTGGTAATCTTCTAATAAGCCTTTACAGGTTATTGACTTTCTGTAGACATGATGGATTATTATAATAAGCAATCTTTCTGGGGGTATTAGAAGGTGGCACACCATATAGGAATCCCCATGAGTGCTGATTGAGGAGAATTAACACATACAAGTTCTTGACATGGTTGCTAATAAAGTTGTTCATAAGCAGATTAGAATAAAGAAATACACTTTAGTGCCTAGAAATAAATGGTGAGTTTGAAATCTGGCAATACAAAATATGTTGATATTAATGACCAATAAAAAGCATTCATTTAACTCCTGAAGGCTGTGGGCTACAAGTGGAACTCTATGTGTATTTTTTTGTATTCACTGAATCTGATTCGCCACTAACCCTAACCCCTAACCATAACCAGTAGCCTAATGAAAACGAAAAAAAAAAAAATCACGAGGGTCCAGCTGGGCAGCTGTAGAGTTAACATCTTACTCACATGTGGGAGCAGTGAACAGGCTGAGTAGTGTTATCTTACATAATTACACGGCCTAATTGGCGGTTCGGCTGCAGAATGCGTTCAGTCAACTGGTGATTTTAAAGCGCGTGCTGCTGCCTACCTACACGCTGTGGGCAACCCACGAGCAGAGAGAGAGAGAGAGAGCTACGTAATCTCTCTCTCTCTCTCTGTGTGTGTGTGTGTGTGTGTGTGTGTGTGTGTGTGTGTGTGTGTGTGTGTGTGTGTGTGTGTGTGTGTGTGGCAGACAGACAGACAGCGGAGCATCTCCTCTCTCGCATCAGCATCACGAGCTTTAATCGCTCTTTCTCTCCATCGCTGAGGCGTGGGAGGCGTCTACTGTCAAACCTGTGGAGCGTCTGTCTGCCTGTCCGTCTCTCCTCTGTCTGTGTCCGTCTGTCCGCTCAGCAGACAATATACTACACACACGCACACGCACACGCATCGACGCTTGTAGTTGTCCTAGTTGTAGTTTGGAGACAATAAACCGGTTCCACTGCTCTTTGGGGGGGAATCTCCGCTGTCATCCCGGAAGACTCAACACAACCTCGCCTCAAAGGAAGTTGAAGCAAACAGGTGCGTGGAGCTGCTCTTTCATTTCTCCCTTTCTCTCCTTATAAAATACATTTTAATTCTCTGTTTTATAACATCGCCTGCTGCATGATGTGATCTCATCTATCGCGCCGTAGGCTAATAATACATTTGATCAGTTTCCTCCTTTCATTGTTTATTTTATTTTTTAACTGGATTTGATAGTAAATCCATTCATGGTTTCTGAGCTGGGCTGAAACCAATTCCTACAGGTGGGATTTTTTCAGCAGCAACCGAGCAGGGCTGCCTGTATCTACAGCACACACGCACACATATTTCAGGTGGTACTGGTTTGATAATCTAAAGAAAACTAGGGCGGTGGCGTTTTTTGGTTTGTTTGGTTTTTCTTGTTATGCATGTGTGTGTGTGTGTGTCCTGTCAGTGGTTTTAATGCCGAGCGTCCGGGAGCGCCCATATCTCATTGCGCCCTTCTTCTTTTGACATCCATCCACAGCTGGTGTGTACGTAGCTGTGTGTAGCTACGAGTTAGTTATTTGGGAGCCAATCAAGCAGCCATGGACGCGTTTATGAAGGGGATCTCCAAAGCCAAGGATGGGGTCGTGGCAGCGGCGGAGAAAACCAAGCAGGGAGTGACTGGAGCAGCTGAGATGACGAAAGATGGGGTTATGTTTGTAGGTGGGTGCTGAGGATTCATTGGACTGATGGTCGTTTTATGTGAAAATGGGATAGGAAGCTTGGAAAAGTTATTGGTTAATTATAATGATCATGATTACTATTATACTAATCATTATTAATATTATTATTATGACCCTTATTTAGCCTATTTTACATTACTGGGTATCTACCCTTGACTAATTGATCATCATCTGCATTTTATTTCAGGTACAAAGACAAAGGATGGAGTCACAACAGGTAACACTATCATTTCAAAAATCATTAACATAAACCTGTTCCATTAATTTGTTGCTCTGATAACAAATCAGTCAGTGCATGAATTTACACATTTCGAAAAAAGAGTTTTTCTTTTTTTTTACACAAGTGGAGCATAGATCTTTGACATAAAGATACAGGAGTTTAATCTGACTGAATCCTCTTGTGGTCAACAAGAGAGATGCGCTGTAACTCTGCAGGTGAGTAAGTGGCATATTCCACCACCTGACTCAACACAACCGGCCGTAACTCCCCGTGGGCCATGCGTGCAGGCCTCACCATTTCTCATATATAACAAGCAGAGGAGCTGAGAGAGACTGGCTGCTGTAGGCATCCAGGAAAATTGCTTTTTTTAAATGTTTTTATCTCTGTTAGGATTTTTTTCCCCACAAGCTTCTAAATAAAGGAAAAGGGGGATGATAATATCGTCTCTCTCAGTGGAACCAAGCAGCCTACATTAGACTCATGATCTGATAATGTGCTCTCCGGACATCCATAGGCAGAGATGTCGCCCCACAGCGAAGAGCAGCTGAGTCATGATTAATTATTATGTGTTGGAATCCATCATGACACAGCACAGAGCATTGGTTCCCAACCATTTGGGGCTTGTTGCCTCCTTCGTGTGACACCATGTCATCAAGTGTTTGTTTTTTTTCTTGTCACTGAAATGTATTTGCATGAAAAAAAGAAAAGATTATAGGAAATTAAGATTGTTTTTGGGCAGCTTTAATTACTGTGTGACCCTAAATCGAGCACTTGTTGTAATGGGACTGGAAACAGCATGAGGTAAACAAATAGGAGGCTAATCTGATTTTAAAATCTTTACAAAATCTCAGATTTAAATCAAAAAGTTGACGAAAAATTCACAAGAAACAAATGTGAAACCAGATGAACTGCTATGCAAAACCACACACGAAATGACGTGGCACTTGTTGGACAATAAGAGGCGGGGCGAAACTAATGTGTGGAAGGATTTCTTTTAAAAGGAAAAGGCCTCTGGGCTGTTCCTCAGGTCTTTCACTTCACACACCAAATGATATTAAATGACAATCCTGTTTTGCATAGATCTGGAGGGCGTTTCAAGGAGATGCAGCAAAGTATCTGACAGTGCTTTTTATGAAGTGAGAGTGTTAGTAAGTCACTAAAGGGCAGCACCTCTTACATTATGTTTCCTTCCCTGCGATCACTGTGGAAGCTTTGAAATCCAACACTGCGAGATCTGTGCTGTGTTTATCTTTTTTACACAAGCCAATCCTCACAGGTATTGCAACTCTGTAGAGATACACCCTGCTGAAACACCCCTCCTCCCCCTTCTCTGCTTCTTTTGTCCCTTCAGTCGCAGGTAAAACTGTGTCTGGAGTGTCTCAGGTGAGCGGAGCAGTGGTTACCGGGGTTACGGCTGTGGCCCAGAAAACTGTGGAGGGTGCAGGAAATATTGCCGCCGCCACCGGATTGGTCAAGAAGGATCCAGCCAAACAAGTAAGACTTGATTTAAAGTCAAATTGAAAATGAAAATACAGAAATATCCTTTGTGTGTTTAAATTGAGTTGAAGTTTTGTTTGATTGATATTTCAATACACTGTGACAGCTCCTTCTACAATAGTTTTTGCCTGTGGACTCTAACAGTGATAATGTATATGGATAATTTATGTTTTTTATGTGCAGGCACTAAAAATAGTTCATAATTTAACTTGCAGGTGTAGTGGGCTGTGGTTGTTAGCCATTGCTAAGGTGATTTAAGATGATTCCAGATGTTACTCCATAATAGTTACCTGCTCACTCTACATTATCCATTACTTATCAATCAGGGAAATGGGAAGAAAGGACATTCAGTCCAAGGTGGTTAGCCATTGTGCTAACATTACAACATAGATTTTGTTGTGTTATGTATTCTGGCCCAACTTACTTTTTTACTTTCACATCTGGGCGATTCCATGCATTATCTTCCGGTGTAAACTAACAGCCAATAAGATTTTGTGCGTGTGCCAGAATCGCTTCAGATTTGGAAGAAGTATTTGATCATTGCATCTGGACCCGACTTGGGCCAGGAACTGATTGTTGTATTGATATATTGACAGAGAATCCCCACTGGAGGCATTTGCTCTCTCAACGATACTATGAGGTGCTGAAACTACAGGACAACTTGTTGCTGTTAGGTCATTAGCCATCATCACCACCACATCTGGAGCTAAGAAAGGGAGGCTGCTAATGCTAACTAACCTACTGTGTAGAAAGAGTAGCCTACAACAGTGAATGTGCAGGGGCTGACAGTGACTCAGCAACTGGTGAAATACCACGACAAAGTAACAATCTGTGGGAATCAGTGCTAACATTAATAAGTTAGAATCGTGTAGCAAACATGTAGCTATGGGCTCTATGTACAGCTCCACTACTTCCTGAACTTAATGCTGCTCCTTTGTTTCCTGTCTTACATTATTGGACAAACTGATTAATCCAGGTGTGTCCGAGTCGTCACAATGGTCAGACACACCTGGATTAATCCATTTGTCCAATAATGTAAGACAGGAAATAAAGGAGCAGAATTAACTTCAGGAAGTAGTGGAGCTGTGCATAGAGCCCATTGGCTATAGACAGGGCTACCATGTGCTCTTGTCAGTAGTGCAGTATGAAAACTGACATAGTGTTTTTTCAAACACCACAATACAATTGCTGACCCTCACATATCGGTCAACGGTTGCCATGGGAAACACTCAGCCAGACGCTCAGTGCTTAGACACTTTTCAATAAATATGTCCATGAAATAGTTTTATCATTTCCACCGTTGTAAAAGATTATTCTTCTTCTTGAAAAAGTGAGTAAAATTCAATTTTCAGTTGAATTGATGGATGCTTACTCTTTATATATCTATCAATGTACTATTGAACACACCTTTAGAAGTGATGGTTCTGCAGCACAGCACATCCCTCCATTTCATGCCACTGGCTGCAAGTTAGAAGTCTCCACCATGTCAAAATGGCCTCCTGACCTTGAGTCGTTTGTCATCACTTCTCTTGTCTGCTGTGCGTCAGTCTTCTCTGAAATGAAAGCCGTTACATATTGTTAGCTTTGCCTGCATTGTTCATCAGTCAGTCTGGCCTTCGTTTGTCCAGAAGGAGGAGGTGGAAAAGGCAGTTTACCGTAGAAAACAATTTACTGCTGCGACACTCACACAAATTTGAGAAATGATTCTTCTTTACTCTTTTCAGTGTCTTCTTTCAGTCTATATTTATCTCTTAGCTTCAGATTTTGATAGCTGTACATGTAGGCTACTTTTGCACAGTCAAGGTCGTACTATTTGTTTAGGAAATTTGAGGTTGTTCGAAGTTACAGGATTAAATTTTGGAGAATTTATTAATGATTATTTAGCTTCAAGCTGAAATAAATAAAATAACAATGTACTACTTCAGCTGACATAGTGTCACATTTTGCTTTTATATATTTGCCTAAAACAGCCTTGAACATAATCAATTCACATGAAAACAGAGACATGTGAAACATGCATTGATTGACTGTGCATGTTCTAAGGATCCCACAAAGTTGGATCACTCTCAAAACTGCAGAGCAACATTTTCACAAGTTGATCTCTTCTATTTACTAATCTATCTATCTAATTGATGCATTCTTGACGACAATGTGATACACACTCTCAACACTTAGTCATGCTTAAATATGCAGGAAAGTGTAGCAACAGAGGTATCAAGAAGACTGCTATCATCTGCAGCTTTTAAAATATCAACAGAAATCCTTAATCACACTTGTGTGTTTGTTTATGAGAAAACCTTGCAGGATACCTTTAATTACAACTTACAAGGTGTAAAAGACCCTGATCCACAAATTTCTCACTTTTAAATAACACCTACTCTTAAGAGCGCAGGAGCTATTCAATATTCAGACAAAACAAAAGTTTACATGCTCATGGACTAGAAAACACCGGTGTCACTGTTTCATCATTTGTTTTCACACAGTTACACACCCCTGTGTTTCCACCATCATACATCTGTATTAATAAGGTGTTAAAATTGGATGTAATTCTGAGGGGAAGGCTAAATTTGCCTTTAATTACCCTCTTCTCTCATTACATTGCTTGGACTAGCAGGAAATGATAAACCAATCAAATATTTCCCCGGGTAGCGCAAACACGCTGTTGAACGTTTGTTGTGATGCTCAAGCTCCAGTCCCTTAATTGGCGACAGAACACATGGGAATCTGTAACAACATTTTAGATAACAGCGCGCACAGACACACACACACACATTTACACATCTTTAGCTCTGCTTTAATTGACTGTGATTAGTGAAAAGTGCAATACAAAAAGATAAGATACCAAAGTTATTTTCCTGTCGGTGGCAACAATGACACCTGAACAAAATGTTTTTCGGCCGATCTTACACTGAGGCAATCAAGAGATTTTCTCCCCAGCTGTTTTCATCTTTTGTTTCCCTCCCTCGATGCATTTGATTTCATTATCAAAAGGTGGCATTTTGCCACAAATATCCAATCAAATCCCTTCATCTTTCATGTTATTAAGGCAGCTAGATCACTAGTAATGGTTTACACCCTGAGGGATAAAACAGTGATGGAGGTTCCACCTGGGATGTGAGCAGCTTCATAACGAGGAACCCAGACGAGCCAAAAGCAGAACAAACTAAACAGATAGACAAACAGACAGTTTGTGGACTGACTGATGGAGGAATAAATACACATTTAAAAAAAAATCTTGGCATTCTCAGGAAGATTTTGACACAGACAGCAGCAGATTGTCCTCGTTTACCCATCATTCCCATGTGGCTCAGCCATTAAACATCATTAATATTGATTTCATTTAAAAATTGATGCCAGGTTGAGAGAGCCCATCAAAGATTGTCTCCTGTGACACACACACACACACACACACACACACACACACACACACACACACACACACACACACACTAGCAAACAGAGGATGGTGGCATGCTGAGTCTTGATTAATCTCTTCATCTGGTCGTTTCACCAATTCATCAGCTGCTGGTGACTCATATCAAGAGACACAAACGCGAGGAAGGTGGAAGGAGATGGCAATGACAATGAGATAGTGGAGCAGGCAGAGTGGTGGACACGCAAAGGAGGATACATAGAGAGAAAATAGATAATGGTCTCAACAAACACGTCTTATTGCTCAGATCTTTTCAGCAACTTGCAATAAAAGAGGCTGCTGCGTTTCACATCCCCAAGGAAGCAAATTCTGCTTGAAAATTGTTCTGAAACAACACAGTAATCGCATGTGAGGTATTGCTTTGATCTTGCTTTGGAAGAACACGGATGTTTCAGGTTTGACTTGTCCTAAAAAAAATGACTGAACAAATCTTAAACTCTTGGCCAAAGTTTAGTCTGACCACAGCAAATAGAATAAAAAAACAGAATTTATTGGCTGTAGTTCAAGTATGTGTGTGTGTGTCTGTGTGTATTTGCATAAGCACGCGTTTCTCTGGCTCTGCTGGGTGAACAGATGGGAGACTTGATGGGTGGTGTTAAATGCAACAGCAGGAGGAATAGGTGCAATAACTGGTTTAAGGTTATGTCAGCTGCTGGTGAGTGTGTCTCTCTCACACACACACACACACACGTGCACACATCAGCTCTCTGTGACCGCTCCTCATTAAAGAAGGTCATTTCAGCAGCACGGTGTAATCAAGGCATTGTTCAAGCCGGACCGGACAGACGTCACCCTCCTCCTTCATTAGCGCTTCATGCCTCGTCTCTTTCTCAGCAGCCCACTCTCTCAGAGTGACCACCGATCATAATGACTGTTACCAAATTAGCACAAGTGCCTTTTAATGTAGCAGAGGACAGAGCAAGAGTGGGCTAAATTCTGCATCTCATTCAGATTCAAACTTAGTTTGCCTTCAATGGCTTCATGACTCCTGCACATTGTCCCTTCTGATGGATAGATTTGTCCCTGAATTACAAAGACCTGTCTTCTGAACTTTTAGCGGAAAACATCTTTCTAAGTGCCTTCAAACAACAAACTGTCTGAGATCTTACACCACAGTGGTTAAAGTAGCAGTTTGTAAGTTTTGCTGTCGCTATATCCAGCATTAGCATAATATCGGTCTACCTGCAAGTCTCAAAGACACGCTGTTTCGCTGTCTCAAGCAGTGGAGAGCAACATTCTCTCGTCTCTATCATGTTTTATCATCTACTGCAGTTAGCATGCTACCCAGCTAGCCCAGGCCTGCCTTGTTACTTTTCCGATAGCGACTCACTGTAGCCTACTCTCCGCCCTGCAGATGTAGCACTGCCCAGAGGATGTATTACATCTTGTCTTGTAAATGCAATGATTGAAAGTTGTCAAGCAACGATCACCACTACCATCAAGAAAGAGGCAGAAAAAATGCAGAAATTGTGTGTATAAGGTTCGGTTAGGTTTAGGTTAACCAATGATCTAAGTTTGGGTTAAAGGTCAACAGAGTAAGCATCATAGTTTGTCATTTTTTGGGGGGCGATGGACAGTGTCACTTTGAAATTCTTGTTTTATTATCAAAATAGCTATAGATTATTTTTCCTTGGATCAAAGTAATCGCTGACTTTTGCAGCTCTATCTATGTCGGTTCTTTATTAAAAATGTAAAATCACAAGAGGCTTCTCAAACAGATCAGTGTTAACACAAAAAGGAGAGTAAGGGTGTGAAATTGAAAAGAGTAAGGGTTTAAAATGCTCAGTTTGTGCCCAGATATGAGCACTTAACGCCGCTCTTCATTGTATTCTTCATTCCATCTACAGCCTCTATTTGTGCACACATTACACCCTCTCAGGTTTCTGCATTCAGCAGCCCCTCTCCTCTTCTTCTATTTTCTGTTTCCACATTACACATTCATGCTTTTTGTCTTCTTTTTTTTTCTCTCAGGGTGTTGACGCCTCGGCAGCACAGAACGTGGCAGAGTCACCAGTCGACTCTGACCCTGCTGAAGCTACAGAGGTAAGACTGCACTAGCACCTGGCTGACAGCTCATATAGTGTGAAGCTGGATTCAGTATATTAGTGCAGCAACGGTTGATTCACAGCTAAGTGTGAAATATTTTTGCATCAGATCAGGTGGTGTGTTCGTGAACCGTAAAGTGTTTCAAGCTTCAGTATTTCATTGTGAGAATGAATATGCAGGCTTGGTTTAGTTACATTAGAGATTTGAATGTCAGTCAGTGTGTTATGGGAAAACAAGGGAATAATGAAAGTTAAAAATTATAAAGTCAGTTTTAAAGCAGAAGTGAGTGATCCGGTCGTTTTCGCTAATGCTGCGTTCCAGGCAGGCTTTTGAAATCGTAAATTACAGCTTCAAGTCACAACTTACGACTTTGTAGCGTTCCAGGCAACCCACTCGTGTTTTTCTGACCTGTTTTACCGGTGAAAGTCACTATAACGGCCACTCGTAACTTCCGACCGGTGAACTCGTACCAGATCGAACTGGTACCACTTCACGGTCGGAAAAATACGAGTTTCCTTGAACGCACCATAACAGTCCTCGTCGCTACATCACCACATTCACGGCGTTCCTTGGCTGCACACACAGCCCTGCATGCCGTTCTCTCTCCTCATTGGATAAAAACTGTAGGATACGATAAATGTTTTCTCTTCAGCTCAGAGCAGAGCAGAGGGACTGAGAGACCCGTGTTTCAGTCCAAACACTCTATGTAAGTGATTGCTGTCGGAAGATATAACTATTTAAGACTTATATTAACACAAATATATCACTCACTTCTGCTTTAACTACATTTGTTAAAATGGCATTAAAAAGAAAAAAACCTTTGCTAGCTGACATCCAAATACACATCCCAGACAATACAGCTCCATTAGCTCCGTCACAGCACAGACATTTCCACCATTAAAAAATGATTTTTTTTTTACACATATTCTGCATGTTCAATAACATATAAATGAAAAAATAACACAGGGAAACATGTGACAATGTACTTTTCATTTCACTGTATTCACCCAGTGAGAGTGAACACATCAACTGTTTCAAAAGAGAATTTAAATGTGGCAATTTCTGGACCATAAAACATTAAAAACTGATTTGAATAGGCTGCTTTTGAAATGAAATCACCTGGGAACACAGAAAACGTCGACCTTTGAATTATTTTACCAGGTTTAAAAAGTCATTTTAAGGTTTGTGTACCGTCTGGCATTTGGTGGAGGTAAATGGCATGCATTTATGGTCGGCTTGTCCTCCGAACATCGGAGGAATAATCTCCCTAAGACGAAAAGCAAATAAACATTTCTCGGCTGAAGCCCTGCTAAGGACAAACACAGACGTGACAGCTATGAATAATCCATCTTAATGGTTGTTGCTACATTACCTACACCGGTTTACACAGCTCCTGAGCTGTCGTGTCATTATGTACAGAGTTGTTTGCATGAAGGACGGTGAATTCACAGAGCGTCCTCTTGTCCCTGTTCTTCTCAGGAGGACACCGACGACTGAACTGACTGAGAGCTTCACAATCAAAGATCAATGACCGAAACATTCCATGTCGCTCTGCCAAGTCCCGTTGTGCCTCGTTTTGGTCCTTTATGGAGTCTGTGCCCAGCGTCTGTGTGTATGTATGTGTGTGTGTGCGTGTGTGTTGTCACGTATGTCTGTACTGCAGTATATGTGTAAATGTAGAGAAACAGAGGTGCTGCGTGAGGGTGTGTATATGCGTGTAAGTCTGTGTGTGTATGTTCCTTCAGTCCCGAAACGGACCTCAGGTGTGTGTCGTCCGTGACCTGCTGTCATTTACAGTGACTCCCTCCCACTGAGAAGGACACCCGGTCAGTGTGTGTGTGTGTGTGTACACGTGTATGTGTCTATATGTCAGGTTTCCGTCAATGGCGTGGTTATGTTATAACTCAAACATGAAAATATACCACAATTTACCACTTCAAGCACCTAAGTGTCTCTATATAAATGAACAATTTACAGTGATCTGTTTGAAATGGAAGCATAATAATATTCTCTATTTTTGTCTGTATACTGTCGCTGTTTTCTGCGGTGGACTATGAAGTGCTAAGAGCTAATTGTGCATTCGTATTGTATTTTTTAAGTTATCACTGCTATGACAAATGTATCACATCCTGGATGGACTTTTGAAAATCAAGAGCATGTAAACAACTGTTCAGCTTATTTGCTGTGATATAAATTTATTTGGACTTAAGTGTTGAATAAAATATGTAAAAAGTGTCTTGGTGGAAGTTTTTCTCACTTTGCCCAATCATCTGTACGTTAACATGTGAAGGGAAGAGACCCATGCTAAATCTACAGTAGATTTCAAATTTGTGGGAAAAATACAAAGGTGCTTTAATTCCGTAACTATAATTGGATATATAACAAGTATATAATAAGTATGGTGACCCCTAAGGACTTTAAAGCGAAAGTAGAAATGAGGAAATATGTTCCAAATTAAAAAAAACAAGAAAAGATATATGACTTTTTGCAGTGTTCTGCCATATGGATTTTCCAAGCACATTTCCCGTGATAATTGTGCTTTAATTGTTATAAATGTTTTAGTATTTGTTACATTTGACGACATGACTTTTACAGTTCTGTAGCATTTTTGGATGTATATGCCAATTCCTGAGTGTTTGCACCTTTACAGATGATATTCAGTAATGGAGACGTGATATCATGCAGTGTTTCTGCTGTCCACTACTGCACAGATTCATATACTGTGATAGATTTAATATTTGATAAAATATAAATTACTTTGGCTGGTACTAATATTTTTTCTCATTACACCGCATCTTATTCTCTTTTTGACACTCTGCACCTTCAAATCCTTTCAGTCGCTCTTGGGATGTGACGTCAACACATCCCAGATTTGATTTGTTATTTAAGAAGATGTGTTGACATCTGTTTTATTTTAGTTCATCTAAACATAAAGATACTGCATCTCAGCTGGATGTCACATCATTTTCTTTCTCTCACTATCATCCCTTGAGACAGTGGGGGGAAAAAAAGCAGGCAGCCAATCCCCTGACAACAGCAGCAATAATGGTAGTGTGTGCATGTGTGTGTGTGTGTGTGTGTGTGTGTGTGTGTGTGTGTGTGTGTGTGTGTGTGTGTGTGTGTGTGTGTGTGTGTGTGTGTGTGTGTGTGTGTGTGTGAATGTGTCACCTGGTTGTGAAACAATCATGTGGGAGTCAACAGAGGACACACAATGCCCAGCAATAACAACTTCCTGTTTTCATGATTTCAATATCTTCCGAGGATTTCCTTAATAGAAGATTTCTGATTAAATGCACTGTGATTTTTTCTATTTTTGGGTACATTTTCATTAGATGAGAATATGTCTTTTGGAATTTGGTTTAAAGGGAGTAATAATCCTGCCTGTAACCACTGAACCAGCCAGCGTGTTATTATAATGGATCACGTTGGCCTTGACTTTGAGCTGTACACAGCTGTCCAGCTGCAGGCTCTACAGTGTGTGTGATAACACAGAGGACACAAAGACGTGTACTTACCGAGGTCCATCTTCACGACCAGCTCCTCCAGTGTTTTTCCTTCACAGACAGTTCTGCTCCATTAATGTCATGTTCGACAGTTTTTGGTCCCACAGCATCTCACCACCTGTAACGTGGCAGACCGTTTAATGCATATCTCTCTACAGCTGCAGCAGGTCTTTTTCTAATATGCTAGTCTGTGTATACAAAGAAAATAAATTCACTGCCTTTATTAGAGCTAATGAACAGTGTGGCGGGCATCATCTTTTTCAAAGGCGACTGAATGTGACCTCTCTTTGTAACACATTTTTTACAGATATAAACATGACATTAAATAGTGCCTTTAAGATAATGTTCAGAGCTCCAGAGAAAATAGAGTGAGTCATTCTTGACTCCTTTCTTACATTTTATACTTATGAATTCGTATCAGAACTGTGTTCTTTATCCACACCTGCCTCCTGAATCATCCCTGCGGCCCAGAGGAAACCAGTGACTCCATGTTGTTTATGGTTCCCTGCTGAGAGCTGCTGTGATGACAACACACACAACTCCATAAAACATCATTTTCATTGGTGTGAAAAAAATCCTGATGTGATTTAACTGTTATGTCCTGGCTCAACTGCTGCTTTGCTTTCAAGCGAAGTCACATCACGAGTGTGTAAGGACAGTGAGGCCCTGCAGGCATAAGTACGGAGCTTAAATTAAAGGTGATAAGAGCTGATGTCCTGACCAATGGGGAAGGAGCAGCTGATATTGAGCAGGGATACACTGAAGAGAAGGTGGGGTAGGTAGAGAATGAATCCGAATGATTCTTCTAAATGGTTGACATATTTAAGTACATAATATATTCAAGAAATACATACATACATGAACTAAATTTATTCCAGGATGTTCGTCACCTTTCCAGTTGCGACCGCTTTGCTCGGCATCTCTAGTAGAGGAGGAAATGATCCTGAGAGAACTCTGTCGCGCTGCATAGAGCTGGATGGAGCTGGGAGAATGCATCGAGCAGCTGATGGCTGAGGCCAAGCTCCTCTAGAGAGGATGCAGGATGAGGAGGCGGCTGACCTCCCGATGCACACCGAAGATTTGAATGTCACCGCAGGGCTCGGTGGTGACAGCCTGCCTGAGAGACATGTGAGCGGATATCGATGCTGCAGCGGCAGCAGCACGTGAGGGGTCACACTGAGAGTGGATGTAGAAAGTGTCACATACAGGAAACTGCTGGAGATGAGGCCTGATATCATCTCTGTGGTTGCAACAGGTGAGATACTTAAAAGCAAAATGAATGTGGAAATTGCACTAATGTTATCATGAAAATCTAAATCTCACCTCTTAACTCTGAATAATTGAACAGCAGCACCGAAGCCATCTTGTATTGTTGATGTCAGTCATGGCTGCAGAGAGCTTTAAGCGTATCTTTGGGATTATTGTTGTGTAATAGGTGTTTTGCTATGTTTATGTATCCTGAGCGAACAGCCACATGGAAACCACAGACATTTCAGCACAAACAACCAAACTTGAACCATCTTTTCCTGTCAGACTAGTCAAACCATACCTGTAACTCATGCACCACTTCACCCCCGAAGGCCTTTTTCCTGTTTGAATACTTCATTTCGTGCGAACAGCCGGTGTCACAAGGCATGGTTAGATGTTCAAACTGTCTCTGACCTCGTTTTCTAGAGTTAACCCTTCAACACAAACCAGAAGATCTACATGTTATTTTTTGTTCTAACTACTATTGTTATGACCTTTACACCATATTGACTGAAAAATGTACGCACTGTTGAACATAAGATAAAGTTATTTATTGTTTGTGTGTTTTAGCACAGTGTGAAGATGGATTCTGGTGGGAGAAAGGAATGGAAACCAGATATTCACTGTTTTGTTGATTGACACTTCCATCAACAGTATCCACAGTCGCATCAAACGCCTACATGAGAATATTTGACAACTTTGTGTGCCATCCTCACAGCTATTTATCAAGCAATATAAAACGTGTTGTCATGATTAAAAAAGAGAATCTACACAGTTCCTCAGATTTCAACCTCGTGCAGGCTGTTGAGCCAAACAGGAGAAGTCCGTGTGAAAAAGGAGCAGACGATGGAGACTGAAATTCTGCACTTCACTTCCTCTTCTTCCTCTTCAGGGCCTTCCACTCTCCCTCCTGAGTGGCCAAGCTGCCAAAGAGCTCCTTCACCTTCCTCTTCCTCTCTGCATCCCTGCAACACACAATGTAGAAAAAAACGGTTAAGAGGCTTTTACCGGAAACAATTTTATTTCACTTCATCTTGGGAGGTTTCAGCTTTATCCACACCTGTTCATGACTTCATTGAGCTTCTCTCTGGCCAGGAAGCGCGAGTCCTTCCTGATCTCCCTCAAAGCGCCCTTGAACTCCTTCTTGTATTTGTGCTGCAGTCGCTCCTTCTCTCTCTCCTCTTTGTTGCTGCCACGCTTCTTTCCATAGTCCAGGCTGATGAATGTCAAAGATGGTATTCAAAAGAAATTGTGCATGTTTAATCTCCACAATTCATTTAAACTTGAAAAAAAGGGATTTTTATTCAATTTCATAACAACTTACATTTCAACGATCTTGGGTGTGAGAAGCTTCAGAGGAATTGGCTTCTTCTTCTCAAATACCAGCCTTGTTTGGGTCACAGGGACACTGCTGATGGCCTCTAAGATTTCACTGTGAAGCTCCTGCAGCAAAAACAACAAATATTAGAACAAACATACAATCTGATACGTCTACAAACTGACGTCTGTCTGCCACCAACCTGGAAAGGCCCGGGTAAAGTTTGGGCAGAAAGATGTTTGGAAAGCAGCGTGCTGATTGGCTGAAAGATGTGTGGAAAGGAGGTGAGGTCTTTGTAGAGCAGGCAGCATCGCTTCACCAGGTCCAGGCAGGTAAACAAACACATTAACCTGTGAAGAAACACATGAACATCGATGAGTCCACTTATCCACTTCCTTCCTCATTGTTACTGACAAAAGAGCCATCACACACACAATAACACTGATCACACAGACACAATGAATATTATCTACAGATGTGTGTATTTATGCTGAGATACATGCACTCTTCTCTACACACATTTACACACACGTTCACTTTAATTCAGTCTACGCTCACTCTCTCCTCCACCTCCCTGAGGAATGCTGTATCACCCTGGCAGTAATTACCACAGCTACTACACTGCCCGCACACAGCTGCTGGTGTGTGTTTGTGTGTGTGTGTGTCACTGTATGGCCTGAAGGAGCGCAAAAATTAGAATACGACTGGGCACCAGGTGTGAAGAAGAGGAGGCTCATGAAGCGTTGTGTTCATAACAGTGTGGCAGAGACTGGACCGGGTCAGACCACTTCAATATGATTTAATGGACAGGTTACTGCCAGAGTCAGTACTTATAATAAAGCAAAATACTAAACAACAAGTGCTGCCTTTAAATAAATACACTGTAGTCAATACATCAAGTTAATCATTTAAATGATCTTGGATTAATTTCATACATTCATTCTTTGTATCTCATGTGTTTACATCTTTATTTGCAGCAGGTAAAGCAAATAGATGAAATTAAACCTCTCTTTGGAGTATGAGTCAGTGTTTCATGGCATGTTACAGGTATTATAATTTTAGTCGAGTACAAATAAAAATGTAATTCTCACAAACTGTGCACAACTACCATTCGCTGAAGCCTGTTTGCAAGCTTCTCTTTGTGCCCACACACCAGCTGCCGTGTGAAACCATGCTGGCGACTCGTCAGAGTCACACGAGTGGATGTCTCAGCTCAGAACCATACAGTCCCTTCAGGTAAACAGACTGCTGATGGGAGAGATCTGTGTGAGTGCATGTTTTCGTGCTTCAATTTAGTCTCTGCAGAAAAACAAGTGAGCTTCTTTTATCACCTCCATATATGAATCAGTGTCACTTTAACTCAGCTTTCCCATGGCACCATTTCATTCTTCGGCATCTTTTTTCTATTCCAAACTGAACATGAGAAGCTGTGATCTCCCTCCTCTCTTCATTCTGGGCCTATAACTGTCCCCAGACAAATATTCACCACTACTGTCCATGGTATTTATGGCATATACGCAATCTGGAATCTGATGTTTCTGAATGCACAACTCCAATGATCCCACTCTACGTCATGACGTCACCCCCGTTTTGTGTTATTGCATTTGACACCTAGCAGCTGAAGTTACATACAGTCCATTAGACCAATGTCAGCTCGCTTTGGTCAACAGTAAACTGTGTGTTGCATCGCTAGAGGAACTGCTGGATGTTATGGTTAAAGTTCGGTTATTCCATACAAAACCTAGTGACTGCAAGAGAACTTTTCACATATAATCAATTTAATAATCTCTGATATTGTCTATTTAGTTTTTTCATGCATTTTACAGCCACTGGTTTTTGGTTCTAGGTCACAGCAGACAGTCCTGTTATTCCATGTGTGAAAGAACATCAAATCAATTGATGGTTTTGAGGTTAAACCAGATTCCTTCCCACTAGGTATACCACACATTAAGAGGAACTATGCAAGTCTGGTCACTTTTCTGCTGTTTTGCTAACCCTCATCCTGGCCAAGTGCATTTGTTTACAACGAAGTCGGCGAGAAATCAATCAATAGAGCGGTAGATAGCGTTATATATCATTTGATGTTACAACATGTGTATATTTGTGTAGTTTAATCTGTCATAAACAAGAGATTATGGGTTACAGGCGTGTTTGTGTCGCGGTGTGCAGAGACGAGAGCTGGGCGGCGGCACTAATCTTGCAAAGTTGTGCTACGAGACGCTACGTGGAAGGCAGAGAGCCTCCATTCTCCCTCGTAACAAGTTAAGCCATTTATTAAACTATTAAGGTAAAAATGTAGCATAGTTCAGCTACAAATCCTGCATAGTTCCTCTTTAACTCTTACCTGTGTTGGTCTCTGTCAAGGTCATTTTTGAGCTCCAGGTGATGGGCTGCAGACAGTGGAAGGCTTTTCTTGCTCCAGCTCTTGCAGGACTCAGAGTTTGACAACACCAGCAGATCACTGTTCTTCCCTGAAGGCCTAAAAGGAGGCACCACAGTGTAGCCTGTAACACAATGCCCAGGTCTGTCAGTTCTGGTTCACTTTAAGGGGGAAAAAAAACACAAGTATCGAAATGTGGAGTGACACATGAGTGTGCAGCTACCTAGAGAGGTCTTGTCTTGCACGGCCAGGTGTAGCGTTCCAGCCAAGAAGTTTACGAGCTCAGGCACAAAGCGTTTTGAGAAAGAGATGTACTCCACTGCCAGGCAGCACAGAACCAAACCTGACGTTACATCCTGTAATGTTCTCACTGGACACTGAGGATGTAAAAAAAAAACAGTGGACATAAACACTCAAGTATGATTACGGCATAAAAACAGAAACATCCATTCATCCAGTGTGTTATGATTCACTTCAGTGTTACTGCCATGTAAACAGCGTATCAGCTGCAGCTGAGGGGTATGACACAAAAAGAATAAAAAGTAGCAGGATGAGGGCTGGATTCAAACAGAAGGAGAGAGGGTGAAGCATTAGAGATAATACACAAACACAAACACACACAGGCACGTACGACGTAGGCAAGAACAACCCAAACAGAACAAAAACAGCTTTAACAACACTGACAATAATAACCAGAGAGAACTTTGGCAGTGTGTACCTTGGTGAGAGCCTGGCTCATGTAAAGCATCGCAGGAGTTGTAACTGGATGTCTGAAGTCTGAGGTGGGGAACAGCAGGGCTGTCAACTTCAGGTAGATGAGCTGTGACCACACAACAAAAAACACAAACATTAGCAACTGCATTTGTCATCTACATGAGAAAAGAGTGTATCTCCCTCTCTTTTTAAACCCCTTGTAATTCAACAGCAACTACAGAATCTAAAATGATGATTCAACTAAGGCTGAAACAGCTCTAATCTAAATCCTCTAAAAAGTCTCTGTACACCCCGGTGAACATTTAGCATCTCATTTGAGTTCACAGTAACTAATCCATACCATGTCGAGTGTTGGGAAAGCAGCATGACCTTTGACCTCTAGCAGCTCCTCCATGCTGTGAGCAGCATCTCCGAGGAAGGTCTGCATTGCTTTACAGGCGGCTTCAGGGAACATCTGACACAGACCGTACAGCTCTCTATACACAATCAAAGAAAACAGCAGTGAGAACTGAGGAAACACATGACGGATTTTAGGACTTAAAGGACAATTCCAGGCAAATTCAACCTGGGGTTATAGTTTCCTAATATTTTAGGTGTAAAAGAATGAATCTGAAGATTTTCTTTTTAATTGCTCCTGTTATGTAGTAGTTCTGTCTGTTCCCACATCGCCACAGCAGCGTATAATGGGAGCGGATGGATCTTAGGCTATTTCCTTTTTTCACAGACAATATCAGATGCCTTTTCAAACATACACCAAGACTTTGTATTCCAGCTCAGTTTACAAACATGTTGGCTTTCATGAAGTAAACAAACCCCTCACTGATGTTGTCTGTGTGAAAAATTCAGTTTTGTGGGATGTAAACAGCCTAAACAGCCTAAGATTCGTCTGCTCCCATTATACGCTGCTGTGGTGATGCAGGGACAGACACAACTACTGCATAACAGGAGACATTCAAAGGAAAATCTTCAGATTCATTCTTTTACACCTGATATTATAGCCCCAGGTTGAATTTGCCTGGAATTGTCCGTTAATATTTGTGTTTCGTTGTAAGACAGTAAATACACTCTCTGGACTCACGGTATGAGTTTATCTACAGTGGTGAGCTCAGGTGGACTCCTCGTGGCCAGCTCTCCAACGTACTCCAACAGGAAGCCAAACAGTTTCTGAAGCAAACAGAGATAACCACTGTAAGATCATGTAGCACTCATTGTAACCTTCAACTGCTCCAAAAGTCTAATACACACAAATAAAGCTTTTTTTTCCACATTGTACCTGCAGTTTGAGCTTATTGCCAACGGCCAAACCCGGGTGGTTGCACTTCTGAGTCCTGGCGATGATGAGTCTCTGGTTGTCAGGCGTGTGGCCAGAGAGCAAATCTTTCAAGTCTGTGTAGCTCTCTGGAGCTGGAGAAACACAGAGTACAGTGGATTACTATAACATGAAGAGGGAACTCATCTCAGCTTAACTCAGGATTAGGGATGCACCGATGCATCGGCCGATGTTCGGCTCGTTAACTGCCATCGGCCAGTTCTCACTGTAACCAGTCATGATGTAGTTAACTATCACAATAACTCTGGGGCTTTTTAATTGAGGTAAAAATGTAGCATAGCCACGGGAGAAATCCTGCTTAGTTCCTCTTTCAGTGTACATTATACAGATTATTTTTAGTTCATCAACCATTTGGAAAAAAAAAACGTTCATCATTCTGTTTCTGTGTTACTAAAGATAAAGGGGGTTAGGGAGAGAAGTCTTAAGTAATTTGACATATTTGAAAAAAAAAAACAGTAATGCTATAGTTAGGCTACTTTTCCTGGTAACTACTTTTACCATCTAGCAACTCTACTAACTCTAGGCCACTGTAAGTGTTTTAAGGTTATGTCAACTACAAATTGACATTAAAGGTTGTTTTTGTTTCATAAATTTGTCTAACTGAATTTGTGCTCATTAAATAATAATAATATGAAGAGCTGAAAGGCTTTTAAAATAGTTCAGTAATGTTTCTGTGGCACCAAAGACGGAATAAATAACAAAAAGAAAAAACATCGGCATCGGCCATCGGCCAAGTTGTTATTTTAAACATCGGCATCGGCCCAGAATTTCACAATCGGTGCATCCCTACTCAGGATACTTACAAAGTCTCTATTTGATCATTTTTAAAAATGTGTTTCTGTGTGTATTTACCAGTGAATGTGTACGGGAGCTCTGATTTAGCGGCCTCCTGCTGGGCCTTCACCTCCTCTTTGCTCAGACTCTTCTTTGGTTTTGCACTGGCCTCTTCATCCTCCTCATCCTCGCTTTCTTGCTCAGAGTCCAGGTCAGAGTGGCCATCTTCTTCTTCACTGCTGCCCTCCTCCTCCTCCTCTTCCTCCTCCTCGCCTTCTTCGTCATCTTCATCTCCGTCTCCATCTTCATCTTCCTCCTCTGCCTCCGATTCCTCCTCCTCCTCACCGCTCTCTCCCTCTTCTTCGTCTTCACCCTCATCCTCATCCTCATCAGACTTCCCTCCGAGGTTCCACTCTCCATCCTTGACAAATAAAGCATAAATTAATGGATACATTTTCAGAAAATCATCAAAACAGTGAAGATGTTCCAGTGAAAACTGAACATCAGACTCCACAGTGTTGCGTTGTCCTGTACCTGATAAGACAGCGTCTTCTTGTCGTCTTTATCCAGGATGAAGCCGTCGTTGAGGTCATCAGCAGACAAGTGATTCTGACTCTGTGTGCTCTCCCCGACTTCATCTCCCATCATCCTCCTCAGTCGGTCAGCCTAGAGAAAGCACAGAGCAAAAATACAAAAAATATTCATGGTGACACACGAAACATAAGCATGTTAAAATTCAAGTTTTGTCAGAGGGGAAAATGTTCAACAGCGACCTCAAGCGTGTGAACGTACCTCCAGTTTCTGCAGCTTCTCCCTCTCCTCCCTGGCGAGCTCCTCTGGGGTTTTCATCTTCTCCGAGGGCTGAGCCTTCATCTCGAAGCCGAGCTCTCGGACCATCATGTCGTACTCGTCCAGCTGATCGACGCAGAATGAGAACAAAGAAGTGTCAGCCTCTTCCACTCACACAACCACATCCTGCTGATTGACTGGTGGATCCGTACCTTCGGCTTCTCCTCCGGTTTCTCAACACTTTCAGCTTTCGGTGTCTTTTTCACCATCAGGGCCTGGATGCTCTTCCACTCCTGATCCAGCTTCTCAGTGAGCTCCTGCGCCTCCTCCTTCTGCACCTGCCGCTCACGCTGATCAAGAATCAAAAAAGTTAATCATCACGACCAAGCCAAATGTTTTCCTTTGTAAATAAAATCATATTTTAGTGTGTTACTGACTCACCTTCTCCTGTTTGGACTTCTGGATGAGCTCCTCGATGAGTTCCTGTCTAGACTTGGCCCTCTGGTTTCCCTCCTCCTGCTGCTCCCCAGGTGCTTTCTTCCTCAGTAGGCCTCCTCCTCCTCCTCCGAAGTGGGAAGCGGTCAGCTCAGCTATGTGAGACGGAGAGAGACTGTCACTACAATGTACCAGCACCACATCGTAATCCTTTAATGTTAGCATCTGCAGAAGAAAATATGATTAAAGATAAAGTAACTTAATAAAAAGTTACTCACCTGACAAAAGTCCCTTCTCTTCTGTTTCATCATCACTATTCACCAAGTCATTGAATTTCTCCATTTCAGCCAATGACTGGCCGTAATGAGTCAGCTCCTCGTCCTCGTTCAGGTTGTACACGTCCTTCTTATCATGGTTACGCTGAGATAAAAAGCAAAGTTAATACAGAGCAGGACAAACAGCTTGACTTGGATATTAACACTGTCATACAATTGCTCTTATTCCCAATTTTTCCTATACCAGTAGTCACAAACGGAGCATTAGATAGTGAATCAATTCTCATCAGAACATTGATATCCTTAAAGGTAACACATATGAGTGATCACATCACTGACCTGTCTCTCCATTGCAAACCTCTTCAGGATTTTGTCTTCTGGTGCCATCTTGGTGTCATACTCTCCAAAGCGTCTGTCGATGAATTTGTTGGCCTTGGTCTTGTGTTTGTATTCCTTCAGGAGGGTCTCTTTTCTCTGCAAGGGGGAAAAATGAACACTGCATGTCATCCCTGCTCAGTCTCATAGATCAAACTTACTGCAAAAACACTGATTCTTTATTAGTTGTAATTATGTAACAAGAGTGAAGTCAATGCCACTGCAGTTAGGACTAAGCCTGCATGTTATGCGCTCTATGGGATGAGCGATGGGTGCACCACCACAGAAACTTGTCCTCATTTCAACTTGTAGTTAGTTTTGTTCATGGTTCTTTCCGTGCTCACAAATGTCTCAGCCATTCCTGCAGAAAATCCCTCTCCCAGCATGATGCTGTGAGCAAAGACTTCACAGCACAGATAGTGTTTAATGGGTGTTGAGCTGTGACCCATAGCTGCCAGATACAGTGCTACAGTAGAAGTGTTAATCAAAGCATTTCGACTTTTCGTTACATTAGATTACAGGATCATTTCACAAGAAGAATTACTAGACTTAAAGTATAAAGACTTGTTAAGTCACCTACAAACTGTATGATGCACACAATCTATTCAGCAAATCAATATTATACCTTTCCTCTAATGAAACTGGTGAAATCTGTGACAGCTTAGGGAACAAAACTACGCAATATTGATTGTTGATATTGATATTTTAATCTCATTTGATGAGTCAAATGAGCTCTGTCAAGATTATTTACTATAATAAAATAATTTGACAGTGTGAATCCATTATATTATGAAACAGTAGATCATGTTTTAAAAATCCAGTGTGCCTGCTTTAAATCAATCAAATAATTATATTCAGTGAACATAGGGTTACCAATGTGCACAGTCCACTGACATGATTTATAATGAAGGATTAAGTCCAGTATGGAGGGATTTAAAGACATACTCATAATCTTAAATTGCTCTGTTGTGTGAGTGTTGTGTTGTGGAGGTGGGGAATAACAACGTTATTATTATTTCTCTTACCTTATTAATGGCTTTGGATCGAGACACACCAGGCAGACCCACGTCATGCTTGCTTTTTCTCCCCAGGACATCAAATTTCTTTCTGTTGATTTTCACCTCAAACGGGTTGTTTTTGATCTCGGTAGAGGTCTTGGTCTTTCGGACCTTGTCAGCAACGCTCCTCTTCTTAGGTGCCTTCCCCATCTGTGTCAATGTAGAAAACTGATGAGCTAACACCACAAACATTTCAGTGTCATTGGTCAATACAAGCAATATCCATGTTATTTAGTGTAATGTGTATATAGTATTATCATTGGATATTCACTACACTGTATCTATAATTCGGCCTTTACATACATTTCCAATTGTTTTTTGTCTATCATGTCAAATGACTTCTGAAGAATACACATGACTCTACTGTACACAAAGGAAACGTATTAAGTATGCCATGTGTTTATTTAATTAATGACTAGGGGAAAAGGTGGTGGCAAAACTAGCATCGATATGAACCAACAACAGTTTGTAAACACACTAACAATCTCAAACAGGCTTTATTTACCTTTCAGTCGCGTTGAGGACTCGAGTTAGTAATTACAGGCGGAAGAAAACATGGGACACTGAAGTTCTGCTAATGCAGAATTTAACGAATAATGTTAATTTCTTTCACTATCCACGTTGTTTTACATAGCTTCCATTTCCAGCGTGCACAGCCTGGAGTCAAAGTTGAAATCCAACGAGCACACAACAGCGACTTCCGGTGCACAACCTGCCTACAGCGCCCCCAACGGCGATGCTTCAAATTACAGCGAAGATGACAGGATTCATATGCGTAGGGCACACATGAATTCACTTTAGACACTGTCCACACAGTACTGATCAAACACCCTATTTTCTCGGTGATCTCGTTGGTTTTCATTTTTAAAAAACAATTCGTTTATCAAAATATTTAAAGAAAGGTAGGCTAAATAAAAAAGGTCAAAATAGCCAGAACCAAGCTCCAAATGTGTCTGTAGCCTAATACTAGGCTACTACTTGTTTTGGTGATGTTTTCATGTAATAGAAATTTGTATGTTTGGTTTTCAATGTAGGTATACATTTACTTATGACAGAATGAGAAAAAAAAAACAAGTTTAGCTATTAATGTTGGTCTTATAATGTCTGAACTATGCTAGCCATATAATGGCTGATTAATGTATAGCACTGCAGTAAATTCATGCAAGCCTTGTAAGTGAGCACACACTGCTGACATGTTTTCCTTATTTCTTCCTATTAAATGTATGTTGCTGATACTGTAGCTACTAATACTAATAGTAGCCTAATGTAGTTTTGTAAGACAAGGTGCATCACCAGCTGTGTCATCTGTCCACCAGGTGTCAGACTCCCCCCCTATTTAAGTTACAGTAAAGTTACCTTCATGAGCTGAAATGGCACATCATGTGTAGCAGAAACACATCTGGAAAGTCTATGACACAGTTAAATAACCATGTGTGAATGTTTTTTCAGAAGATGCAGAAATCAGGAGAAAGCAGCAGAAAGCTAATTGATATAACATTTAAAATATGAGCAGCTTGTAAAATATGGTACATTACTACAGAGCAATCCAATAATATATTATAATCAGTCAAGTTAGAAAATGAATAAGGCAGGTTACATCCTAAATGTAGCCTACATGTAATATTTTTACTTTGTAATGTTAGTGCTTCTACTTAAGTAAAGGATGTGAATGTAACAGAATTAACCATCAGCTATTTTCACTATTTACCTTCATCCGCCATGTTTTGGGTTTACATTATGTTACATGTTATGTGGCCATCTTCTTCCAGTGTAAAGTAATTTGTACAGTTTATTCTTATTTACAGTATTTGCAATGAGCTTCCACATGAATCAATACAATCACAAAGCTGGTTTTCAAGGTAGTGTTTTTTTTATTCATGGTTGTAAAAGAGGCAGAACCATGAGAAAAGAGAGGTGGAAGTATTAAGTCTGTAAATGGTATAATGATGAGACACATTTAAATTGGAAGTAGTTCAGACAGAGAATACAAATCAGCATAGCTGTGGGTTTTAAAAAAAAGAAGAAGATATAAATGTATGGTTGACTCAAATGAAACCCGTGAATACAAGGACTTTAGTATTATTTTCAGCACACTAAAGCTAAAATAAAATAGAAATCAAATAAAATGGGTAGTTACAGTCATTTAAAGGACAGTACACGCTCTAAGCACTCTACACATGCAGTCCTTCAGGAGTTAGACATTCTCAGCTTATATGCAGCTCTGTAGATAAACCACCTGCAGTGAACAAAGGCCAAGGTTTTTTTTAAGCATCTCAGATTAGGTGAAGCTTCCTGTCGGTGTTGCCTTTTGGTCCACCATGAGTTAGACAGGCTGATGAACCCCTCACTAAAACAGGATGAATAAAGCACAAATTAGGAAGCAACGCACGGAGATGGCCTTGGTATTAATGCCCTGCTACCTCAAGCACAGCTCAACTGCAATGATTACACATCAGTGACAAAAAAAATTGCTTCTCCAGTGTACAATGTGTTTTGTTTTGTTTTACTGCAACTGGAAACACAGGTCATTCAGCAACAAAGTCCGTTTGCTCAGAGTGGATTTTTTTTTTGTTTTACACAGGAAAGGTCCAGGTTGGAGGTTTCTGAAGTATGATTGATCATGCAGCTTCGCAGCAGTGACATTACCATTCACATGTTCCATAACAACTGTATCTACTTCTATGACAGACTGTGACTACCTACTAGCAACGTGTGTGGTATGAGTTCCCAGACAGTGGTTTATAAAAGAGGAGGTTCACAGTGCTCTCTCACAGCAAGTCATCATGGCTCAATCTACTTTGTGAGAAAAAGCATAACAAGTTTTAAAAAAGAGAAATTAAAAGACATGATTGAGGATAAAAGAAAAGTGTAGATGAAATATGAAATCTCACAATACATAGCTCGTCCTGCTTGTCCTGTCTTTCACAGCAACAGAGAAAAATAAAGGGGTAAATGCAAAACAAAGCAAAAAAAACAAACAATCAATAATCCCAATAAATGAAAAACAAACAGAACTTGTTTTTTGTTTAGTCTGTTTTACACATTCCTTCATACTAAAGACTCACAGCCAGGAGCAATATACATCATGAACCCCTGGGAATAATCAGCAAGCACAATCCTTGCTCACTCTTCCAGGGATGACTCACACTTTGCTGTGAGTCAGGCTCAACATCACCATGTTCAAACCATCTGCAGGTTTGCAGCACTGCAGACGGTTTTCTAATGAATCTGCTTTGTGAAAGATTAAATCAAACTTACAAAAAAAAAGTCAACAAAGCTCTGATGGGATCAAGCTTGAATACAAATGATTTAACCAAAGTCCTGGATTATGGACACATTAATATGGACTCTGTATGACTTTCCATAGGTAAATAATCCACTGAAAATATCTCCAGGCCCGTTAACATGTAATTACATGGGGTGCACAGCTTCAGAGGTAAAATTAGAAATATGTAATTTGTAGTTCTTACTGTCAAAATTTACCACCAGCTAAATGAGAGGGTACGAGCTTCTCGTTCTGCGTTCGCTGTATTTCAAAAGACACTTTGACAATTTGATACAATCCCAATACATTCTAGTGGTTACAACAGTTTAGTAATACTCTTTTTAAAAAAAACAAGGGCGGTAAAACCCTAAAAACCTCACATCAAGCATGTGGGCCTGCAGTAATAGACATGCACAAAAGGCCAGATGGAGTGGACAAGACCGAATGCATCACTCACTCACAACTAAAAGCCTCTAATAATTAAAAACCTTTATGCATACCTTCATTTTTACACTGTATACAAAATTGGCACACACTAACGAGGAAAAATAGGTTAATAAGCCAGCGACAAATGATATCAAAACGACAAAAAAAAGCGTAACTGTGTATAACTTGTGTGGCTTGCTCGAAGGGTGCAATGATAGCAGACAAATAGCAAAACTGAAAAGAAGAGGCGGAGGGGGCAGCCTTGAGGACCGATCCAACGTCCTCCGATCTAGGACTCAGTCTTTTTTTTGTTTTTCTTTAGAAAGGAGGGAGTGCGGAACTTCTTTTTCTTTTTGGAGGGTGATTTGCTGGGAGACTCGTCGCCCTCCTGGTCGCCAGCTTCGGCGGGTTCCTCCCCCTCGGCTGCGTCTGCGGCGGCAGGGACAGAGGCAGAGGCGGAGGCGGAGTCTTCGGCAGGAAGCGCTGGGGCGTCGGAGGGGTCGTCGGGTGTTAAATCTGGAAGGGTCTGTCTCAGGGTGGCTGCATCGCTCTCGTCCTTATAAGTTACTTCAGGCAAGGACTCTGGTTTGGGGAGGGAGACGGTGAGAGTTATTATCTTCCAGGACAAATTGATGGATCTGCGCTGCTGAGCTTACACATCAGAAGAGAAGCTGCTACAAATTAACCACTAGATAAGATGTAAAATCCACATGATTTTCTACATCAAAAGCCTCGACTTCTCCAGAGAACTCCACTCCTTTAGCTTCCACCGACTAAAAGACTGAGGTGCATAAATCAGCTCTTGACTTAGAAATATTCAAAAAATATCATTATTGTACGTGCCTTTCAATTTAAAAGTCCTAAAAGTTCCACAAGCAACGTTACCACTAAAAGTCTTCACAAAACAAGCTTTACTTTACTGAAGTAAAACACCTTACACCTTAGCATGCACTTTTCCTCAGATTAAAAAAAGCCGAACCAAGATGCACCATTTCTCACATCGCGTACAAACTGCATAATCTCTCTTTATAACTCATTGGCTTTCCTTCTTACCTTTGACACTGGCAATAACCAACAAAAAATAAGACTTTGGATTTATTTATTTCCTTCTCTCCCTCTGTTTATTCTCCTTATTCTCACAGCTGGTGCACAACATTTTTGGTTTTACCTTCATTTCACCAGGGAAAACTTAATGAGTGTAGTTCCCTTGCTCATTTGCACCCTGTGTACAAACAAACAAAGGTGAAAGTCTGCAACACAAAAAAGATTTTTGCAATAAAAACCACACAAGTGAGGTTACGTCACAACTGGTGCAGCTCTCAAGCACTACATCGAAGTTAGTTTGGACGGGGAGAGTCTTTTTTTAAACCAAAAATGTAAAGTTTAAGCATACCGTAATTGGCTTAATAAGCAATATTATTTTGCATATTTGAGAACAATCAGATCAATCTTTTTTTTAGTACCAGCACTGACTTAGTTTGGCTGTTCTCGTAACAGTATTAGGTAAGCTTAGGTCTCATCCATCCTCAGTGGTCCACACAGCATTCAAACCACTGCAACAGGCTCACACTGTGCAGTCAGCAGCAAAACAACTACAGCCGTTTGTCATTAATGTCGCTCACATGAGACTAGTGTTAAAACAACAACAACAACAACAACAAAACAAAAAAAAACCTTGCCAAGACCTGACAAAACACTACAAGTAAATCTTCAGTTTCCATCTCACAACAGAGATGAAGCCAAACAACATAGACAGGTAAAATGGAGACTAAACAACACCACACTGTCCACACAGCCAAGCTTTGGGCTTCAACCATCTTTAAAGCTAAACCAACTAAACAGTGAGTCTCAGCGAAGCCAGTCAAAAGCAACACTCATATAAAACACTGATGTACCTGGTAAAGGACTCGTCTGGAAGACAAACAACATCAACACATTTTCAAAACGTTACCTGGGTTTACCATGGGACAAAAATGTACATATCACAGTCATATAACATTTATAGAAATGTGCATATGTGCAAGAGAGGTTGGTTAGTTTGGTAGTGAGTCGTTGGCAGGAAGAAGAAGAGAAGTTATCTAACATAAAAAGGTTTGGTGGGTTGTGAGGTTTACTTCAGGGACATCCTCCACTTTTGTTCAAACCAGGTCAAATAAAGCAGTTTTTCCCCCCTGTAGTTTTCTTGCTATGGTCATTTCTTCTTTTTTTCTACAGAAAGAGTCAATCGTGTAGGTGATGAAAGCTGGAGGAGCTCTGAAATAACCCCCATCAACACAGAGACAGATTCAGAAGAGTTCAAAGAACCGAGTTAAGACCGAGCGAACGGTCACAAACCCGCCCCCGACAGACGAGTTAGTTCAAACCACAGGACAGCTCTGCTACTGAAGCCATGCAGAGGAGAGAAAAGGGGGTAGATGATCAAACACAAGGCGTGGAGGGTGATGGGTAATTGGGAGGTTGGTGAGGAGGTGGAACAGTACGTACTTACTATGGCAACAGGTACTCTTTTGTATTTCCATCTCCTGATTGTAATCGCAGGCACAAAGAAGAAAAAGCACAAGTAGAAACAAATGTCTATGCAGATCAAACCACAGGCACCGTGTTAAAATAAAAAAAAAATAAAAATAAATGTGGAAGAGAGAAGAGGGAAAAAAAATCAAAACACCAGAAGATTTTTTTTTTTTTTTAAAGAATGGTTGGGAACCATTCTTAGTAGACCCCAAAAGATGGAGAATGGAAGTGGAGGGGTAAAGGAGATACTGTACATAGAGAGACATGTTATATCACACCATTTCAGGTATTAGATTACACCTGCGATCAAAACGTCCCCAGCTCTCCCTCCCTCATGCTCACTGTTTGCTGAAGAAAACTTGATGTGTAATAATGCCAATTAATAAACCTAACCTGAATTATTAAACATTTTAGGGTCAGTCCTGGTATCATCATGGATGATACTGCTGACATAGGTGTAATCCAATAGTAATAAAGACCAAGAGGGAGAAAATAAAATTTAAAAAAAATAAATGCACTGGACAGTCTGCACTGGGGTCTATCAAAGTGGCTACAGAGACTTTTTTTTTATACATTTCCTGACATTAAACCTTGTGGTTTTGTTGAGTTTATCTGCCCCTGTATTACTGCATCTGTGTCTAATTGGGTAAATATAAGTAAATGGTAAAAACCTCTTGGCCTCTTATTACAGAAATCACAGCACAGCATCTGTGGTAGTAGTATTAAAGACCACAACAACAACAGACCCCAAGACAGACAGGCAGATGTTTTAGGCAGGAGCCTCAGCATTCCCTGTGCAGACCCTAGAAAGACTCGAGCTGCCCAGCCAGAGGACTGGAGGAGAAACCCATGCTGAACCAGACGGGACCGAGCCGAGCCGAGCCAGGTTAAGTCGAGTGCGTCAGGCCAACCTACCTTCCTCTGCTCTGACCGGGGTGCTGGGTGGCGTGGTGGTGGGTTTCTGGTCTTTGGACTCCTCCTCCTCTGGCTCTACTATTTGCTCCGAGTCTGAAAGGAAATCAGCATGAATGAATAAAATGAAACAATAAGAATCTCTCTAAGTGCTAAAAAATCAACAGGAAAAGTGATCTTTGTGCTGATTTAAATCAATGACTCTCAAATGCATTGTTATTATTAATTGTCACATTCTGTATAATGGATACCTTTGCAACACAAAAGAAAAGGGAGGACAGCACACAGAACCAAAGAACCAGGGAGGAAGCTTAAATCAGGAGAACACTGCAAAGCCTTTCAAACAGTTCCCAGTAAAATTGGCCTTAAAAAGTCCCAAAGAGCCAAATAAACCAAACGACCATTAGTCTTAATGGAAACCAGTCAGAGGCACAGGAGGAAGAGCGGGCACCACCACAGATATTTTCAGGACAGGTTAGCAGGAAGAGAAGGAGGACGCCATAATTCATGTCCACACTCGGGACGCTGTGATTGGATGACTGAGCTCAGACACAGCTTCTTCAAAAGGTTAGCACGGCACTCCACTGCAAAAGCTTTTTTTTTTTTTTTTCTTTCTTTTGTTTTTTTTCCCCAATATAGTTGAGGCGTGAGCATCCTGGAAGAGAGGAACAACATCCTCTCTCCTCAGCTCCTCGTCCAATCAAACTGCAGAAAGGTATCTGATCTGCCGCCACAGCTCTGATGCCTTTGGACAAGACATCAGAGATCGGGGATGTGGGGGAGGGGGGAGGGGGGGATGATCAAGCAAAGGCTTCAAAGATTGAACTGTGGGTAGGGAGGGTGCTTGCGTATGGTTAAAAAAAAATATTAATAAATGGCAGCAGACTCCAAACCCCCAGAAAAAGGAGAGAGGACACAGCAGGCAGGGATCCCCAGACTCCCAGTGCAGCGGTATGTAGTGAGGTGGACCGGGGGCTGAGCAGGGGGGAGGAGGGAAGCGCGAGGCCAGAGTTAAGAGGCTCCACTCCGCTTCATCTGGTGTACCTGCAGCCTGATCTGCCTCAGCCTCAGCGACCTCTACCACCGACGACTCCTTGCTGAGGGCTCGCAGCACGGCGCAGTGGAACTCCTTGTGCGGGGAATCGGGAGCTGAAAAAACCTCGTCGCCGGTGGAAAAAACATCATCCGCAAACGTCCCCGCGGAGTCGGTGCCGCCGCCGCCGCCGCCACCGCCGCCCAGAGCCGGGCCGAGGGAAGAGGAGACGGGCTCGGAGGCCGGCGTAGCGGGCGTGGCCGCTGAGGGAGGGGCTTTCTCTAAGGTGGGCGAGTCGCCTGTGGACCGTGGCGGTGTGGAGACAGAGGCCTGACCGCTCTGTAGCTTTTCAGCCTCAGGGCAGGACGATCCCTCACTACTAGCACCTCGACCCTGCACTGTGAATCCATGTGCGTGCGTGTGTGTGTGGAGAGATAACATCACAGTTTGGCCAATTTAAAGTTTATTGCATTTTGCATTAAACTTCAGCAGTTTTTTCCCCCTTTACTACAAATTTGTTTTAAAAAAAATACCTTTAAAACTGTCAGTTATAAAAGTCTCATCTAGACAGACATGGACCTACACTAGACATTAACTCACTAACAGAAAACAGGAGGATACAAACACAACATGACAATTTGACAGGATGACAACATTTGGACATCACATTTCTGAAACTAAAAAAAAAAGGACAAAATACAAAAATTGACAGAGAAATGTTGGACAACACAGAGACACATGGAAGATGTGTTTTTTCTTTGTTCAGACCATGATGAGTTTTGTCTCAGTTTCTACGCTCAGCTCATCATCTTTACCTTCGGGGCCTTTCTGTTTCTGCTCCACCTCCTTGCGGTATTCCTCCAGCTCCTGGTCGGTGAGTTTGGTGAAGGGGTTTGGACCCTGCTTGCTGACGATGACCCTGGGCTGGTACTCCTTCTCGATGATGGCCTTGGACGCGGTCACGAGCTCCCCCTTCAGGACACACAGAGGAAAGCAGGGAGGGGGGCAGGAGAGATGAGACATCAGTGCGAGATGCGAGACAGACTTGAGTCACTGTTAGGTTGCACATGGAAGGATTTAATAGAGTGAAAAACTAAGCTGCTGTGTCAAGTGTTTGCAGTAAATTGCACAAACTTGGAGACATAACTACTATGCAGCGTGAGCAGAGGTAACAGCCACAGATGAATGAATGTGTAAGGTTAAAGCCAACGGGCCATTTCAAAATCCAAAAAGCACATTATGTTGCAAGATAACAGGTTGCTTCTTATTACATGAAGACACAGAGGGGTTTTCCTCCTTCACTCTATACAATAACACATAAAAACCAAGCACTGATAGATTTGAAGCCAACAGTACAGTACATTACCAGGCAGGCACACTCTGAATAGTCAAGGTGAAGGTGAACTACAGCAAACTAACAACAGCCATCATTGTGCTCAATTTTGGTTTCATTTCAATCAATTTTGTATTTTTTTTTTTAAACTGTGTGCAACACATGCAGTAAACACCACCATCACTGGATCTAATACATGCCCTCTTCACTGCCCACCTCAGCTTGCAACAACACATTTCAAAACAATGGTAAAAAATCTCTCCTGTGGGTCGACTGGTGACAAACATACAGGTCTATGTGGCACAGAAACACATTATTTTAACTGTATCCAAAGTCCTCAGGCTCTAGAGAGCACAGAAAAGAGTAGGTCACATGACCACACACACATAACAAGAGAGAAAATTTGCCTCGCTCTAGCACTATTGTTCACGTTGTTCACTTCAACTGTACAGGCCCAGATGTGGAGCGCCTATGTGCCGGCTCAGAGGAAATGTCTGGAGGATGATGTGAAGTACAGGTGAATAGCATTTGTGACTGGAGCAGTAAGTACCTTTCTAATTGATTTAGCAGGACTATAGGACCCCTCGGACACATCGAGGCCATCAATAGTGTCTGTACAGTCAGACAGAGGGGCGTCCTGCAATAGTAAACCCAGTGAGGTGGGGGGGAGGAGGGGGAACAACCCAGCTCTTAAACACCAAGACATTTAAAAATAGCAGTCTGTCACAGGCAGGCGTGAATGTGTGCAGACTTACCACACAAACGTACCACCTTTCACACGCACGCACAAAGGTGGAAACATCTCAGCGTTTCTCATCGAGTGAGATTTTGCTGTTATCAAAGTGTTACTCAAGCAGGAGGGAGGCTTCTTGTGTTGAGTTCAAGTGTTGCAGAAATAGATACTTAGAGTAACAGCTATTTATCGCCCCAATCATAATTATGTCAATGATAATACACACTCTGGGAAAGCTTAATCTCAAAAAAAAAAAAAAGGTCACCTTGTTTGTGCAATAACAACACAACTGCACACTTGTCTGATTCTCAATCGTTTGTTTAAAAGAAGAGTGAGTTAGTTACTTTCCACCTCTGCACACACACACACACACACACACACACACACACACACACACACACACACACACACTGGAAATACATGCAAAAGAGAGAGAGGTGGTTTCTGGAGAGAGATATGAAACAGTGAAGTAAGCAGCATGGAGCAAAGCAGCATGCACACAAGGCAGGGGGAGCTCAACCATTTCTTAACAAGCTCATCAAGGCCTTGTTTGGTCTCCATACCAACATGCTGGTGTAGTTTCAGGTTCCACTAAAACTACTGCAGGTCAACACTGAATAATGGACTGAGTAATGAAACAACTCTGTTGTGTCTTACTCCTCATGGTGTCTGGGTTAAATCTAACAGAAGTGGAAAAACTGAACCAAGGTCTCTGATATGAAAGAAGAGTAAACCATGCAAACTGAAGTCAAAAGGCACATTTTACCCCATTGGTTGCATTTGTACCTCTCAAAAAAGAGGTTGAAGAGGCATGCACTGAAAGAAAACTGACTCTTTTCTATTTACTAAATGGGGATTTTGTTGAACATTTCATGATATGAAAACAACCAGTCTGCAGAATGCCGAGACAGGTGACAGCCTCAACTCTGAACTACTGAACAGAAAAGGCTGAACCACAAAGAAATAAAAAAAAATAACAAAAAAAAACAAAACAAACAATGTATGACGATGGAGAGAACCGGAGCTGGCAGGTCTGGAGAGCAGAGTGAGGTTACCTCTCCCACATTACTACTCACCTGCCAGAATGACAATCTCTGTGGTTAAAGAATAATGTCACAGTTACAAGGTCATGGAGGACATGTGCTGGCTCTCCGTTATTAGTGTTGAAGTTACTCCTTCGGAAACTGAGATCAGATTTAGGTTTTGAATTGTGTCCGATTTCTTTCATTACAGCTCAGCGTCGAGGACAACTTCACACACATAAGTCACACATTGCAGCGTTTTGGTTTCAGGGGTGACTCCAGACCTGGACTGAATACTAACAAGATTTCTTTTTTTTTCTTTTTCTTTTAATTCTTTTTTTTATTTATTTAGCTCAATAGATTCATTAGGTATTTCATCCATATAAGACATACTGTATATTCATCTCCAGGTCAGGAGAGCTGTAGCAGCGAGGTTTTCATGTGCACAGTTAACAGACTGACCTGGGTGAAGGCTCGTTCCCCCACGGTGCCGGCACACAGGACCTGAGACTGGGGTCCTGCTGTCTTTATGTCCTGCAGGTTCTGCTCTCGGATCTAAAAGAAAAACAACAACCACGTTTTAAATTATGAACAAATGACAGACACACAAAATGCTTCCATGTGCATCTTAGCCAACTACAGCCACATGCAATACCTTATTCCTCATTTCCAGGACGTCCTTTGGGTTGGTGTTCATTGGGATGAACTGATTGGCCACGGCAGCCTGGCGGAGGCCGTCTTCCTTTGTCCACTGTAAACACCACATAACGTGTTAAAAAAACAAAAACTAAATAAAACCAAACTAAAACCAGATAAAAAAAGACTGACACAAAAACCCAAGCACAAAAATAGAGACAAAATACTATGCAGGCTTCACAATACAAGAGTCATGCTGAACTGAAATGGACAAAGTTGGATGAATATAATAAAGTTTGAATGTAAAAAAGTGAACCAATGATGATGAGGCACATTTAGGAAAATATGTTTCATTTATATTTTTGTCTGCTTAGTCATGGGGGGTGAGGGGTTCACATCATTAACTAAAGCACAGCATCTCTCGCTTATTCATCAACCCGTGATATTAGATTATTCTCACAGTAATGTGAGTCTAGCATGTTTGACAAGGAATGGAAAAACATCCAAAATGGTTTAATTGGTGAGCATTAGGGTGGCCATGGTACATTAGACTGCACTCTGTGTTTTTAAGGGTAACCTCAGATCTGAAATGTCATAAAAATAAACATGTTTGTCAAGAAGAGCTGGGAGAGTCTGGACTGACGATCTGGTTCAGACAAATTTTGATTGAAAAAATACATTTGAATGAGTTTTAGATTTCACAATGTGACTCATTTTACACAAAATTGATATAGGCTGTAATCTCTGACTGAATTGTTCTGATGGTGAGAATTGAAGTTAAACGAGAAAAAACTGATGTTTTGAATTTGTGCTTCTACATGTAGTCTGGCATCTCTTAGTTCATCTCATGAGTTTCATGAAAATACTAGATGAGGTTATTTTACAAGCAGCTGGGAGGTAGTTTGTAAGACCCAAAGGAAACAGTGGGCCTCCTGCAAGAACCACTTGTCCACATGTATGTGAGTGGCATTCATTGGTTTTCTTGTACTGCAAATTTTTCCTAGGCACTATATACATTTCAGAACTGTTATATTCGTAGTCTGATTCTCCTTAAAACAAGGAAAACACCAATGTGACCTGAAACACCTTAATCTGTTGGAATTATTATTTTCCCTCCCTTGTAACGTTTTTGTGAATGAAATATTGCCTTTACAAAAAGGCTATTTCAGAGGTAGGCCTCACACAAAACAGTAGGGAAAAGGCTCAGTTTTTTTTTAACATCATTCATATGGTTATTAGCCCCTTTTGAAATGACCAGTGTTGGTGATGCTCTGTCACAAACGGATGAAAAGTGCAACAACAACATTTGTCATCATCATTGATGTTCAATTAGAATCAAAAGCAAAACAGAGGGAGCACACTGAAGATCAACTGAAAACATCACAGGATGAGAAAAGAAAGGTGGTGAAAGGGTGAGGGAGGGTGGGAAGTGAGGGGTGGGGGGTGGTGGCGAGAGGTGAGGGAGGGGTGGCTGGCTGTGGGTGGGTGACCCGGCCGGGACGATGAGGCTGGCTTACGAAGCGAGAGTGGCAGTGAGGGGTGAGCTGGCATCACCAAAGTCATTTCCCAGGCTGATACACAACAACAAGGACGACAGAGATAAGAGAGAAACACACCCGAGGACACTTGTCCACACTGGGACAGAAAAAAAACAAAACAACGCTAGGGTATAAAGATAAGAGTGTATCTTTCCTGCAAAGGATGAAACCTTTTATTGTCTTAATAAATATAAGAAATATCCCATCGACTGTTCAGAAACCTGGTAATGCTCAGCATGGTTGAGGGAAAAAACAAAAGTCTGCACCAATCTCTTGCACCAAACTGAATGAGCAGCGCGTGAATACACAAAATCAAATCTTCAGCTTCCATGCAAAATGTTTTTTTTTACGTCACCTTTGGACACTAAGCATGTCATTCGCAGTGGTAAGCGTGAGCTCATGACTTCATTCCTGCTTTTAGTCTAAGCTCGGCTGGTTAGCTGCCAAACCAGGGGCTAAGATGAGGAAGGGTTTCTGGATGGAAGCAGCTGGGTTGGGTTGGTTGAGTATGAGATGGACATGTAAACACGATATACTCACTGAGATAGAGTCTCACAACACAACATTTCCTACTTTCCCAACAGAAGATAATTGATTCAAAGGTCAGATCAAATTTTGTTCCGTTTTTTTTTTTCTTTTTTTCTTCAAACAAAAATCCACTCATGCAGAATCCTTGAGGTTTTCAAAAACCATTTTCAGAATCAAACTGAAATTAGAAACAACAAAAATAGAAATAATAGAGGAAACGGAAACACACAACTGGGAGCAGTTGCAGGTGTTTGAGAAAAATTAAAAAATTAAAAATCAGAAAAAAGCAGGCTGCATAACTCGCCACGGACGTTTTGCTATGCTCTACTTGTTAATTATTTATTTCAATATGAAAAAGTCTTTAATATATCTAGCTTTACTCTGGAAGACTCAGCTTGAGACATGCTTCCTCCCTGATTTGTGCAAGCAATGCAAACTAAATACACTCTGTGAGCAACCAAAAAAGCAAACTCACATTTAATAAAACTTAATTGTTATTCCCTCAAATCTCTCTGAACTTACTGTTTCTCGATCCGTCACCCTGAATCGCTTTGAGCAACAAAGTTAGCCGACTTCAAGATGCAGAGGGAAAAACTACAGAGCGTGTTGTATTTACAGGGTGAGAGATAATGTGGGGTCAGTGTCTGTCCACATTCACCTGCTCACGCTTGAGGACTCATGCCACACCCCTGCTGCTCGCTCCTCTGGGAAAAACATCAACACCAACAATGCATTTCACTACTACACATGCAGTGGGGCATGCTGTGGGCAGCTGGCTCAGCATCGTGAAGCATGAGGACACCAGAGGGGTAAAAAAAAAAAGAGCCAAGAGGGTCAAGGAATAATCACAGCTATGCTACAGAGTAATTAACAGAGCAGAGGTAGCTGCATTAGAAAGGTGGGTTAATAGGACATCTGAAATTACAGTGTGAGTGAGCCTAAAAAGTAGTAAAAGCAGGATTCCCTTCACGTTTTTAGCCTCGGAGCAGGTTTGAACTAGACTTTTACTCCTCACTGACCCCAGGACCTCAGGATGCCGACCACCTACCCGTTTTCCACCAACAAGGTAGCTGTAAAATCTATACTATGAACAATAAGGTAGGCACAGACCAAGCAGTTGGTTATACAGCTTGGCACGCAGACACCGGACGAGAGAGACTGCAGCAAGGGTTTGACGTGATCGTGTGTTATGTTCGTCCACACCTTAGGCTTCGACTTGGGGCTGCTGCCGTCGGGCCCGTCCTCGTAGGGCTCGTCGGGCCGGCCGCCGGCATTGAGCCAGCGGGTCTTGTCGCGCTGGCCGCGCTGGAAGCTGTGTTTCAGCGGGGAGCGAGCACCTGAGTCGCTGTCCTCCCCGTATGAGTAGCCACCGTGGGCAGAGGAAGCGATCTCCGCATCACTGTACTTTTTACCTTTGTCTCGCAATGCAGGGCAGCGGTAAGGATAGCCCGTCCTGTAGCCCTGAGGGACAGGGGGACAGAAAACACAGGTTTAGGAAAATGGTTAATACGCTCATCGATCAGTTTTACTTTCCACCCTCCATCTTTTCCTTCTACGTACCAAGTTGTCGAGCATTCTCATGAGAGCCTCAAACTCCTGCTCCCCGACTTGCCACTTAGGGTGTGTGGCGGACCCGTCCCCGGCGGGCTCAGGGACCCTGGGACGTGACTTGTATTTCGCTGGGTCCAGCATCACCAGATTATCTGGCCCTCCAGCGCTGGCCAGTGTTCGCACCTGGAAAATATGAAAGGGAGGGGGGATATAGAGACAGGGAAAGAGAGAGATCCAGAATAAAGAAGGAAAATAAAAACAGGGACAAGAGGAGACACACGTGCATCCAACATAACGCACACACATACAGACATTAATAAAGAAAGTGAATGTATAAGAGGATGTAGAGAGACAAGAGACAAAGACAATTGTTATGAAAAATGCAGACAAACATATATCACAACACTAAATGAAAATACATGGTTGGTTTTGATCATGCAAAGTGGCAACTTGACAATCTTTCACATTCAAGGTTAGTGACTCTGTTGTTCAGAAAGTTATATAATTTACATATAAAATAATTAATAGCAGCATTATTTAGTCAGTAGAAGCTCTGTCCTACCTGGATCTCACAGGCAGTGACCAGGTTGTGGATGTAATAAAAAGCTTCCTCCACTGTTTCACCAACAGACACCAGGCCGTGGTTCCTCAGGATGAGCACCTGGGACGGAGGAACAACGCAACCATTACAACAACAATCACACACAAAACACCACTGTTGATCTAATTAACTAAATTTAGTGTCTTATGGTCATCACCTCTTCCAGTCTAATAGTTTCAGGTTGCAAGTGATAAAAACACACTGTTACCTTGCTGGTAGGCCCGAGGTTGTTCTGTATGAGAGTGCTCTCCTCTTCATCCACCAGTATGCCGTGGTAGTCATGGTAGGCCACCTCGCCCAGTGACAGCGCCTCAGGCGAGATGGGCAACAGCCCGCATTTCATGGCCGACACCTGCAACCAAAACACACAAGAGACACAGGACATAAGTAAGACTGAGATGATGGGTCCATGTCTGGATCTGTGTTGCATACAGGAAAACGACTGCCTCTTACCGCAGCGCCCGCAGGTGTGTGAATATGAATGATGCACTTGACGTCAGGCCGTGAAGCGTAGATGGCGGAGTGGAGTGTGAAGCCAGCCTGGTTGACTCCGAGGTTGGTGCTGCCCCGGTCAACTATCTCACCTTGAAGGTTTATCTTCACCTGGAGGGTGGTGGGGGGGGGGGGGGGGGGTAGGGGGGGGGGGGGGGCAGAGAGTGAAATTTTAGTCAAAGCAGTAGGTTTAAGGTTTGAGGTTTGGCTCTGAATCTCAAGAAGACAACACAGGCTAGATATCTTAAAAGAAATAAGGAAATGAGTGTCCTTCATTGATGGAAGAGTGAAAGGAAAACATTCCCAACAGGAATTATCAGAGATTCTCACCAGGCTGGAGGCAGTGACTTCGCTGTACAGGAGCCCAAAGGGAACAATAAGGAAACGCTCCTGGTCTGAATTCACTCTGACCTATCAGACAAGAGGACAAGTCACATTAGATCACAATGTTACACAGAAACTGGCAAAAAAAACTGAGCTTAACCTATTAAATAAATTAAGGCAAGAATCAGGAACACATGAAATTGATATTTATAATGATATACATTGTTTTAACAGCTCCTTATGATGCAATACTTTTTCAATGTAAACTTAACGACATATTCTAGTACTTTAGTGGAACAGCTCTGAATTAAACGGATATTCTGAAAGGATAATTGTGAGTTTTGGACAAAAAACATCAGTTGACATTGTAAACAATCTTACTGTGAGGTGGTTGTAGATGAGCTCGGACCAGCCAAACAAGTCAGCGAGCCTGTAGAAGGCAGCCAGCTTGCAGCGAAGCAGCTTCTCCCCCTTGTCATAGGAGATGGAGTCTGAGCCACGCAGATCATTCACAGGAGTCACCATGCCCAAACCTGAAGGAAGTGTTAATAATGATGATTATGCTGAGAAGAAGGAGACTGTTTCAGGATAAACACTGACAAATACAGTGACCTGCAGAGAAAACAAACTGAAAAGAAAAGAAATCCCATTTACAGATAATAACAAACAGATAGAGGCTGCCTTCGGAATTACGACAGGACTCATTGTCCAGAAATTAACTCCGGCATACGCTGCATTACTCATTGTGAGCACAGACACGGCAGAGGTCAAAAAGTCGCACACACTCCATTCTCCTCCCCTGCTTACTCATGTTGAGCGCTGCCATGCCTCCTTGTGGTGCAGCGGGATACATGGAAGGCATGTTGGTGGTCATGAAGTCTGCGATCTGCTGCAGAGCCAACAGGCTCGTGGGCGTCTTCCCCTTCTTCAGCTGATCCTGGATCATCGTCTCCAGCTCCTCGCAGAATGCCTGCCGGTCATCGACGCAGACACAAAAGACATACAACACAGAAATAGGTAAAGGGCAAAAACAAACACAGGTGGAACAATAACCACAACACAACAGGAGCAGAAAGCGACACAAACAGGTTTGTTTGAGGTATATACGCTATATAAATAGATATTTCTTTTGTTATGAACTCGACACACACTCAACATGCTTCTGTTTTCAGTGTTGCCTCTATGTCCTTTCTTTTATTACTTCGGTATAAAAAAATTGATTGGCAGAAACTCATTATTCATTTATCATTGAGAGCCTGTTTTTCAGGGCAGTGCTTTTCAAACATACAATAGGCCTTTCAACAGTGCAGCTCTGTGTCCTGGGCATTCAGCTGGTCACAGACACCCTGCTGCTGAAGAATAAACTGGATCCATCATGTGATGTTGCTGCCTCTACACTAAAAGAAGCCTATTCACATTTTCTGGTTATGGCAGCATGTGTTTGCGAGTTAGTAGTCGGGTAGTGAAGCAAATGTTTTGTGATGTCTGACATATAAACTACTGAATATCAATAGTTGTAATATCTCCGTGTCACTGACCGGGCTCTGTAGTATCATGGAGACCCTCTTCCTCTGCTCCATCATGTTGAAGTCCTGCCGCAGGTCGGGCGCCATGTTCCTCTCCCTCTGGTACTCCGGGCTGCTCTCATCCACCCGGTCAAAGTACCGCTCCTTGTGGGGGGCCGTGGTGGGAGGGGGGGCCGTCACTACTCCGGCACCTGACTCGCCGTTCATCCTGGCCTGGCCTCCTGTGGAGGAAGAGAAATCATATCATTTATTATAAAAGGTACACAGACATTTTCCTGTTACAGTAGCTTACAGTCGGCCACTTTTGTATATGGTCATTATTTTTCAGATAAATTCTATATTTTGGCCTTGAAGCACACTTGTATTATTTGAAATCATTACTTTAATACACATTTTTGACTCTTAATAATAGTCAGATTTAAATGTCTGTCCAAAACAGTAGTCATTATCAGCTGATACACATGTTTTGGTGTTAGAGTGGGTGAGGAAAAATCTGGTTCAGATCATCTCGAGTGCAGAGGAAGTCCAGATTTATCACTGGTTACTATGAAGTGGGCGACATTCAGATGCTGGCAGAGAAGACCCATGGCTGTGATTGTAATCACTCATTCTGTCCTTCAGCCCAGCACAATGCATGATGGTTTATATTGCTTCCTTAGTCAGATGCAGCCCACTATGCAGGATATAGGATAATACTTCTCACTATACATTCGGACAGCTCTACAAAATGGCGAACTCGCTGTATACTGTAGTGGACGATATAGTTCAGACAATGACCACACTCTCTCCTACTTCCTGTCATGGTCATGTGACTGCTCTTCCCAGGCCAGAGAGGTTTTAATTGATTTCCAACAATGTGTTTCCTGGAATCACAACAACGTCACTCAACTGTCAAGGCTGAACAGAGGAAAGGATAATAAACACAGGAAATAGAGACATAGGTCTAGTCTAAAATCTCTGAAGTGAATTCAATTATGAATATTTATTTATGAATTCTCTGACATTTTATAGACTTAAAAGTTTAATAAAAAAAAAATCCAAATGAATAATGCAAACAATGACTATGGGCAGTCCTTGCTCATACATCTCCACATGTTTGAATGATCTGTTGCCGGCCGCCAAAGAGTTAAGTCACGTGACAACAACAGGGGTAGATTTGGAGCCATTGACAGGAGAAAGACAGTTTTCCAATAGATCCATGCTCATCCAGCTGGCTGGGTGTATGTGAGGATAAACGGCCTCCACCTGTCTGTCACAGCCCAGACTACTGGAGGCTGTGACTCTGAAGGACACAGACAGACAGACAGACTTCTGAGCATAGGGGAAGTGTGTGTGTGCGTGTGTGCAAGCATGCATGGGTAATGGAGGGGGCGCTCTGGCAGAAACCGATGCAGCCCATTAGTCCGCATCAATACAAATGTTCAGCCAAAACCTCCATGACAACTGCAGACCAGGCCCAAAGCATCCAGTATCACACTGAGAGCTGACAGACCCTCTCTCTGTGTCTGCCTGCTTTTATTGCTGTTCAGAGGTTTTTTCCCCCAAAACCAAAAAAAAAATAAAAACCCAGGTCACCTCCTCCAATCAAGGTTACTGTGTCTTCATGCTGTTGGGCTAATTCTAGCCTTTGTCTAGTTTCACCTCATAAACTCGTTAATTTGAGGGAGATGAAATTACAAACAACAACCTTGTAGAGAGAGTATATTTACGTACATTAACTGATGCCTTAAGGCTGACTGTTGAGACACACCACAGATAAACCTAATCTACTTTATCTTAAAACACATCTTTACAAATAATAATCATTGTCTTAAGAAATAAACAATGTAAGAAACACAGGCAGCACACCCTCTGCAATCATTCAGGAAGGAGATTTCTTCCTCCATGTCACTTGTGTGATTAGGACATCTCCGTTATTGACAGATGAATAAGGACATGAGCAATTAGCTCTGGTGCCAAACACACTCATTAGGGAGCAAGAGAGTCCCACTTCCTGGCCTGTTATTAATGCAGCTCTTACTCAGAAGCAGCAAAAAAAAAAAACAGTGAGATGCACAAATGCACGTCCTCAAAATTCACTCTTCAAAGAGGTTTCATCCAGGTTTCTGATAACAGGCAGCTTCAGCAGATCAAACCAGTCAAGGAACATGACAACACCGTGGGTTTGCAGCTCTTCTCCAACTGACCCGCTGTCACCACCGGTTGACAGGAAGTAGGTCGTAACGCATCCACACTCGGTCACATCTCATTCCTTTTCGTCCGACTTGTTTATGCTGCGTTCGCTGTCTGTCCGTGTTTACTGAGAGCAGCGCCGAGGCAAAACAAACATGTTTGCTGACAACAGGATGAACAAGTGACAAACACACCTGAAGCAGTTGACATTCAGATTAGTCTTCAAGCTGACCTTTTAAATTAGAGGAGAATTGACTTGTGTTAAAACCCCCACTGTGTCTACTGTGTACCATTAAACTATTATTATCAAGAGTGAAACCAAAAACATTGTAGTGGTTTCTCTATTGTGATTTTTTATAAACCGTTAACACACAGTTGGCATGGCAACTGGACAGTGATGTCTTAATCTGCTTATTAATCAAAGATGACATTGTAAGTTTCAACTTATTTGTCCGATTAATTGATCAGTCAAATACAATCCAACAACTCCAAAACGCTCTCATGGACAAGTTGTGACCTGTCACCTGCACATTCATCACACTATGAAATAACATATAATTATGTAACATTACGTATTTGCCTCCAAAACAAGTCTGTCTTGTAACTTTCCATTATAGCGTGGCGAATGTGCAGGTCCCAACTTGTCCATGAGAGCGTTTAATTTGGAGTTGATGGATTGTGTATTTGATTTGAGTTTGAGCCCGGAAATACCGCGTGTTGTGCAGAGCTGACGTCTCTGCCCCGCCGATCTCAAAACAGCTTGCACTGACAATTACAGGACCTGAACCTACCCCTAAGACTATAGGGATCATTGCAATAGTAATTGTCTCCGTTCTTATAATGTCTGTGTCTTACATTGTGGGATGGATATTTCTGGAGATTTCCAACATGTTTGATTTGACCAAGAATCAAGGAAATGACTTCAGTCCTAACTATTTGAATTCAGTCTTCATATAAATGCTAATCTTGCTTGCTCACAACGGCCCTGGCTCTGTGCTCTAAAAAGCACTGCAGGAGGACTGTAACAGGATCCATTCAAATGTCTCTCGAGGCTTACATTAGTCCAGTCCAACACTGCAGTGCACACTACCACAAAATGTGCCAACACCTGCAAATACAGGGTGAACTAACCATAACTAAGTGTGTAGGTATCTGCATGAAGATAGAGGACAGAGGAGCAGTTTTTAAATATTTTTCAGATTTTCTGCTGTGTCAGATTCACCAACAACTTGATGCCAGAGTGAAGAAAGGATGAGGATGATACAGGCTATGTTGTGCATTCACAAAAATGACTAGTGGAATTTAAATCAGATTATTTCCACTGACATCTCTATTGCATCTTTTCCTACTGCATAAACACTACACTCAAACAAAAAAATCTGGTCCCAGAGCTGTTTATTTCTTCTGGACCATAACATTAAAAATGGACGTAGGATGCAGGAATCTCTCCGTCTCCCTCTCTCCCATCTATGAAGAATGTTGTCATCTCACAACCGCCGGCGCCCCCGCCTCCAGCAGCCATGTTTCTCATCCCTCTCTCTGAGAAAATGTAGGCGAAGGGGGCTCGGCTAGCCTCCACTCCTGTTAAGAGAGTGCAATCGCTATGGAAACCAATCGCGTAACCGTGGCAACGCGGGACAGCCTTTTCAAAGATTAGAGTTATGTAAGAACAGCTGTAGGCCAGCATCACACTGCGAGCCAGTCAGTGTCACAAGGCGCACATCCCCAAACTGAAGTGTAACTCACTTTACATTAGACTCAGAATATCTCAGTGGCTTTGGCTCACAACAACTTGTGCACTTCTAGACTTTCAGTAGACACTGGATAGAAAACTGAAATATGAATCTAATCTAAAAAATAATAATAAAATAAAGATTTAAAATCTACCACTCTGAGCCATTGAGCTAATTAATATTCATAACATAGCTACATCTGTTATCAAGCTCAACTCCAGAAATGTCACTGTGCATAGAGGCACCTATCATTTTGCATCAGTGAGTTGGTGTCATGACATGTTAGGGCAAATCATGGCAACCATCTCTTCCACTTGAACCCTCTCTGAGAGGGACGGGATAAACTGAACATAAAAAAATGCAGCAAATGTACAAATGGACCTACTTCTGAAGCCATGTCTCTTTAAAAGGGAGATTCACAATTTCCTCCATAACCTCACCCATTAGATAACCTGTGTTGGAAAGTATCACTTCCTCAGTGAGTTAGTGGAACCATGGGTGTTGTCTGAAGTTGCAAATGATGAACCGCCCTGCAAATGTTGGAGATGTTAACAGCAGCTCTGGCCGTCTCTGCTGACTGCTCGGGGCAGGGGAAGAGAGGTTCAGCTTCTCCAAGCTCTGGGCTGACGGCAAGTGTGTCTCTTATCTGTAACAAGCAGCAGTAACAGCAAAATCACCTTTAGGATGCAGCCATAGAGTGCCTGCTCTGAAGAACTAATGCAGACTTAACACACTGAGGATTGCCTGTCTGCTGAGGGTCACTGATAGGACATGTGACAGCATGCGCACATTAAAAGCTGCTATTTCTGCCTCCGTTTTCGCTCTGGATGCGGGAAACCCTTGGACCCGCACGCAGGATTTTCTCCGTCACTGAGCAACAGGAAAAATGTTGTGATGATGATGAATCGAGGATCACATTCATATAGAGCAATAGAAGCCACCTGTTCTTCTGTGAGAAATCACAGGAGACGTTTTAATTTGTCATAAGAATCCAGTGTTTTTACACCTCATGCTCCAAAGGCTTTAGAAGAGAAATGGCAGCAAAACACTTGAAATTGTTGCACCATCTTCCAGAGAACACTACACAGTATGAGCTCATTGTACTGGCTGTCATAAAACTTGGTGGCCAATGACAGCCAGTTAAACCCCCTTTATTTAGGCCAAAGGTTGCATTCATAGGAAACCACTGACTTAACTGGAGAAGCCAGCAGCAGCCTTGAGAGGATGTTTAGGGAGAGCATCTTACATCTCACTCTCAGTAGCCGACTGACTGTGCAACTCCTATTTCATACACTTCCATTACTCTTTGGTCATATTCATTTACAGAAGTATCTGCTCCATCATCATAGTCAGGACATCCCAGAATGGGGTGGGAAAAGGGAGATATGGATTCAATTAGTGCCGCACAATGTATTTAAAAAAATCACAATATGGGCAAGTGCAACATCCAAATTGCAGGAGTTGGATTTTTTATATAATAAAAGGTCAAATGATTCACAATATGTCAGCACTCAGCACCATAAGTGTTGTGATGCTACAGAAATACCCTGACCATCACATCATACTCTGAAGATGTAAAGTGACATGTTTGTCTGGTACAACACACAACAACATTCACATCACCTAACCCTTGTTTTTGTTTTTTTCAGTGAAAATGAAACCTAACAGTGCCTACCAGGAAGATACATCTATACATTTGAAAAGGAAAACCAACAGGACATTGGTGCGTTAAGAACGGTGTAGGATTTCCTCTAGATGACTGACTCAAACTGATGTGTTGAACTTGCTATGACACCACTTAATGCAGATGTTTCCATTCTCCACAGAGACAGCTATGAGGCAATGACTGGAAGAGAAAAAAGGCTGAGACGCTGTATGACGACGAGCACCAGACTCTCTGCTCCCCCACAGCATGTCTCTCTCTCTCTTTTTAAACTTTAAACTGCACGACATATATTGTACGCGTTTCAATTTTATCATAATTCCCCTCTGAGAGACGGAAGCTCTCACTAAAAAAAATGATTTTCTGCATGACTAAGCGCTGTGAAAAAAGATCCATTTAGTTCTTTCCAAAAATATGCCAATCAAGCAATTGCTAGTGAAAAGATCATTGTGTGTGTAAAAATAAATAAATAAGAAAAATAAGATGGCCTCAATGTTTTGCTGGTCTTTCCGTAACAGTCTCAGCATGTGTGTGTGAGTGTGTGAGTGTGTGAGTGTGTGTGTGCAGTGGCACTTAGACAGGGCTCTTTATATCTCTGAGCTGGATGCCTATCATTACTGGGGGTGAGGAATCCACCAGCAACTGCTCTTTAGTGTGTGGGGGTGCGGGTGTGGGTGGGTGCAGGTTTTACAGACCCTAACTACTATGACAGGCAGAAATGCTTTATGTGTCATTTAAGCACTGCCCCATGTATGGTCTTGCGCACTAGATAGTAAGCTGTGCTGTTATTTACAACATGAGGTAACAGCAGACAAGCTGAAATACAGCATTTAACAAAATGAGGAGGCAACAATAGACATGGATGTAAATGACTTTGCCAACATGTTGTTCAAGGAAGGAAGGCCAGGAAATGACTTGCGATACTCTGCAGCAATTTGTTCTGTTAGTTAATCATCATGCATAACGTACTATAGTCTGTGCGAAAAACGCCATCTTAGTATCTTAAAAATAATCCATTCTACCGGTACATGTAAACCTGTCCTGTCCTTTGAAAGCGGTGCATCAGTCAGTGTGAGTCCATCACACATTTCGGCACATATGCAATCCACGAAGCAGCCTTTATTTAGCAAGCACAGATTGCAGCAACTATGGTAGGGTTGCAGCTAAGTTTAGTTATAGTCATGTTTGAGAATAATATGCCAAATATTTGCTGGTTCAAGCTTCTCGGATGCGAGGATTTTGTTTTCTTTGTCATACATGACAGTAAAGGATGTGGATATCTTGTTGTTGTGATAGATTGGTGAGATAAAACAAGATATTCAAGTAGTGTTGTTGTGATTAATTGAGAAGATATGATAGATATAGATAGATCGGTATAATATTTTTTTGTAGCACTCTGGTGTGTAAATTATTTTAAAATAGTGAAAAGCTGTACCAGGCTCCTTGAAGACAGGTTGACTGGCTTAGAGGTGTTATGGAGAATTACTGCCAACAAGGAGGACGTCACTGTGCCATCCACTCACTTACTACATTACATTTAGTCTTTCCTTTTTCCACTATGCACTCATCATCAAGAGTGTAGCTTCTAGGTATTTATGCTTAGTCAACTGATGCTACCCTTGCCAGAAAACAGCATAGGTGAGGTCCAGGAACTAGAATGAAAGCAACGCTACCTTTTCCTGGTTGCTTCATAACCTAAAGTGTAATTAATTAATGACCTCAGGACTAATTACAGGTAACTGATACACCACAGTTTGATTTGAGAGCCAAGAAAAATAGCTCCTCAGACGAAGCCAACACAATCATTTCTTAAAAATGGAAATGAAGTAAGCTCCAACACCGGTGGGACTATCAGTGTGGGAAAGGTATTATCTGTCACCGACTGCCAGGGCCAAGTGAGGTGCAGCGCTGTGTTAGCATGCGAGTGCAGTGGCCCAAAGGTTTATCAGGCTGTTGCACGTCACACAGGACAGAGTGGCGGAAGATTGCCGTCTGAAACAACACACCCCTCCCTGTACGGTTTCCCCTGTCTCACAATCCAGTACTATCATGTGTGCATCTGTGTAGCATGCTGCTGGCTAAATATTTGACCCAAACATATTGACATGATCTTTCGTGACCTCTGGAGTGTGAATGCAAGTTCAAGAATGACTGGTTTTACATCTTTAACTTTAGAAAAAAAAAGACCTCCTGAAGTTGATGCTAAGTGATCACATATGGGGAGGAAGGAAGGAAAGAGTGAAATAGAGAGAAAGGACCTGAAATGAGGAACACATTTTCAGCTGCAGTGCAGTCAAGGGTGTGGGCGTGTGGGGAGTGGGAGTAAAACAAACATAGAGCTCTGTATCCAGAGTGAGCGTACATGCGTGTGTGTAGTAGTGTAGTGTGTGTCAAGGGTGGCAACACAAGAGTCAGTCTGACAGAGCTCAGCTGCCTCCTCCTCTGGGAATTTCACTCATTCTAACAGAATTACCAAATCCAGGGAGTTACCATCCCTTAACACACACACATAGACACTCACACACACTTAATCTTGGCAGTTTGGCTTGGCTAATCCTTATACTGTGTAAGGGGGAAGGGACTTCACATTGCACTTTAGAAAGAAAGCAGACACAGCAACACTATGGTGTTTATCTGGTTTTGGGCCTGAAAACAGACAGATAACTGTCAGTCAACAAGGCTGCAAGGAAAACTAAGCCTCCAGGTTGGTGTAAAACTCTCCACCATTGTCATTAAAGGTATTATTGGTCTTATAGATTATATATTAATCTGTCAAATCAGTCCATTTGATAATAACAAATAAGAAAATAGTCAAACATTTCACAGGTTTTTATGTGATACACAGCCTAAACTCCAAAGAGAAAACAATTTGCCATTATGAAAGTAGATAACAAATAAAATTAAAGAAGAAGCATTTAAACATGAATTGTTTGCTCAGTGAATGACAACTATAAGCTGTGGGGGTTTTTATACAGTGCAAGGTATTACCATTAACCATCATTGTAAACTGTATGTAGAATCTGGTCCAAGGCAATTGCTCTGTCTCACAAGCTATGGCCTATCTATATAGCCTACTACTGTATAGAGGATTGTATTGTATTCGTGCTTTGGCTACACTAGCACTACCCTGGGGGATTAACAAAGTAGCCTCCTCTATCTAATGCAGTGAGCCTTGGTGCTGAATATACAATAAAAAAAGAAAATCAATGTACAGAGTTCATATCATGCAGGACATGGTGCTGTCTGTCTGACCTCGGACAGGAAGCTGCTCCATCACTACACAACTGAGTCCAGCCCCAAACCCCCCCTTGCTCTACTCAAACATACGCCCAGACAGTGCAGAACCACTGGATCAAAAGGAAAGCTGCTCAAAAAGTCCCTAATTTACTGGCTACAGCAGCTACAAGGGCGCATACACGTGAAAATGCAAAATAATGCAACTACAGGCCTTAGTCTGGGGCAGCGGGCTAACGATACTTGGAGCCAAACACACCGGGCACAGAGTGCGTAGCCCTGGACTGTTTTTTTTTTTTTTGTTCAACACTGGAAAGCCGTCTACAAAGAGGTGAAGCCATTTAACAAAACTGCAAACACACAAATAGTCGATTTATAGTGAGAAAACGTGCTCGTCGCCTCTGCAGAGTCGCCACATCAAAGGCAAGATAGTAGCAAAACAGTGGGAGAGCTCGCGACTCTGAAACACAAGGAGGACGACTATGGCACCAACATTAAAACACACACACATGGGCCGTGTTGCATCGGACCGACACTGAAACGCCGCTGAAATGCAAACGGTATCGATAGTTTCGGAGCTTACCCTCTCTTTGAAGAAGTGGTGAAATATAAACAACGCTCGGTGAAAGCTGCACGGAGGTTTTCACTATCTTTATCCCCTACCCTGGTGAGCTCAGAGTGGGTTTATCTCCCTGCGCTTCTCGGCCCTGCGTGCTCGCTCCGCCCATCCACCATCATCCCACTTGGGTGCGGCAAAAGGGTAAATCTGCAGCTGCTCATTGGCCAGTCCGAGGCACGTGATAGCGCCGAGGGCGGTGATTGGCTGGTTGGCTCTGGGGCCCGCCCCCACAGAAAGGGGCTTTGGGTTTATTGCTAAAATCTAATGCCATGAAGCTTAGCAGAGGCTGGTGCTGGTCACATATAGAGGGTATTCATAGGTTATAATATAGACAGTCTACCTGTCCTATTGATGATGACGACGAACCATCACTTTGCCAGCTTCCATTAAAAATTAAGGATCAAGTGGGCACTATCATAAAATTGCTACGGCCACACAACAATTTCTTTTTAAATGTATTTAATGCCAATTTCCTTAAGTCATCAATACAATGCTCAGAAGAAAAAAATATAATTTCATAAAGCCTAGAGTGATTTCACTGAATTGCTTGATTTGCCTAACCAACATCACACAACCAAAGAGAGATCTGTTTCCAATCAAATAAACAATTAACACACATTTGAAGCTAAAAGAAACATCAAGTCAAGTCAATTTCATATATAAAATGCCACTTCATAACAGAGGTTACCTGATGGCACTTTTCAAATAGAGCGGGTCTAGACCTTGTCATCATGATTATATTTACAGAGACCCAACAGCTTCCACCAAGAGTGAGCAGAAATGGCAACAGTCTTTGGTATTTTTGTTTGATATTGAGGAGATTGGCAGATCCTGGTTCATGGTGTGTTATTACAGATCTATAAAGCTGTCCTATTGAATGGACGATGCACAGAGACACTGTTACATCACTGCCACCCTTAATCTACGTCATCAAAATACCACTGACACATAACAATTTAAACCATACAATGAAAATACAATAGGCTAATACTTTTGTTCAGAGGAATCATATTTATTTGTAATGTTAGCTTTGATGCATAATTTTGCATATTATTATTATTATTATGCATAATAATGCATAATATAGTTTACAAATTCATTGCCCAGGCCTTCATCTCCCTATTTCTGTGCAAACAGGATCAGACATTTATTTGTGCAGCTTTAGAAATAGAATAAAATAAAATAAGATGAAATACTACTTGTAATTTGCAGCCAAGGTCTTTACAGTTGTGCTGGTACTCAACACAGCACAAGTCCTCATGTTGACCCAGGTAGTCGGGAAGGCTATTTTTAAAACCAACCTGGTTGCACTTGAGGTCAGTTACATCACACTGATAGTAGGCTAAGTTCACAGACATTGAACTGCACTCACTGTATGAATATTGTGCACAACTGTAAATAAATAATTAAATAAAAGTCCACCCACCACCCACCAGGTGGCGCTGTTACTTTAGAGGTTGAAGAAGGGAGGCGGGATTTCCGGTGAAAGCATTACCCACTCTCATTCCTAGCACATTCTCAGGGGTATAATTTCTGCTCTGGCTATATTTTTATGTGTATATATTTTTCTCTTAACTTGGTAGCATAAAGTTCTTGTGTTAAATCTGGTCTGGAGTCTGCTCACATCGTCACTGAATGTGCAATTTTCCTAATTTGAAAAACTTAAATACAATTTCTATCCACCCTATGTATCCACCTCACAAGTATAACATCTTGATGGCCCTTAATCCATTCATTACGTAGCTGCAGCAGAAACTGCGCAAATTGACTCAGACAGGATTTCATCAAACGTAATGATGACATGTTGCTCATTTGCCACTAGATGGTGCTGCTCTGACACACTATACTTGCAGACCTCTGACGTTATAGATTGTTTCCTGAAGCCATTTGAAGATATGGAATAACCCAACTGAACAACTTTATACATTGTGATGCCAAATAATTAGATGCAAATAAAGCTAATGCATAAATCCTGCAGCAAATCATACCTACAAAAAGGTCAGTTTTGCAGTTTTCATTGTAATGGGCTCTTTGCACAGCTCCACTACTTCCTGAACTTAATGCTGCTCCTTTATTTCCTGTTTTACATTATTGGACAAACTGATTAATCCAGGTGTGTCTGGGTAGTCACAATGGTCAGACACAAGAGCCCATTACTGGTGTTATTAGTTTCTTCACGCCTTATATGAGTGAGGATAGGCAACTGAATGCAACAGAACCACGAGCTGCAGCCTCCAGGATGACTGTACAGAGTGTACAGTTTCAACACACTCTGAATATTATGACCTTCATGAAAGCAGGATTTATTGCAGGGTTGTTGCATTAGGCTGAGTTAGGTAATAATTAAGCTTGAGTATAAAGAAATATGTCATGCATTTAGTCAGTACAGAAAGGAAGGGCCGGAAACTTCAAAGAGTGGAGAAGAGGTCAGCCGCAGGTTATGACAGGGACAAAAAGCACAAAAAAACTCTTGTCTTTTTCCATTTTTGTATGGTTGTGAACATATCTGGTGTGAATGAGGCAGGATGTCCTAGTCCCTCTGTCCCTCAGGAACTATTTCCATTCAGTGGGATTTAAGCCAGCTGCTCAACAACAGTCTTAACAGGTGTCTGAAAAAAAACACACATTCAATGCTCTGTTGCACTTAATTAAGATATGTGTATGTTAAATTTTAACTTCTTCATTTTACAGTGAAGATGATGGATGGCTGGTCCCTCACAGGTCAACATTGGTGCTCATTTCAGTGTATGACCACAGTACCAGTATAGTCTATCTGATCCTCTGTAGCTGTCAGGCCATGATCCTTCAGGACTACAGTATCCTGAGAGTTATTTTTTCAGCCATAAAAGTTGCTTTGTAGATGGAAAACGTAAACTCTGCCAACACTTGTACTAATAAAAGTTGAATATGGAGTATTTAACAGTGAAATACTCACTGCATATACTTTTATTGTGAGTATACCACTGGCCCTGACCTCTGACTCTTACGGTGTTAATCCCGTCCCGTACCAGTCGACACACACATGCACTCTCCCCTTGACTGATCTCAGACCAGTGCTGGCCCTTTCAGTGTTGTGAATAATTGTGGCCTGCCTTGTAGCATGGATACACCAGCTAGAGACTCTAAATATATCCAACTGGTGTGTCTGAAGAGCTCAGGCATGGAGATCATATACTTACAGTTGAAATCTACACCTTAGGCTATTACTTTCTCATCCATTGTGTGTGTGCTTCTGACTCTGTCCATGTTACATTTACATTTTGGGGCATTTATCTGATATTCTTATCCAGAGCAACATTAAAATAAGGTTCATGGTGAAGAGTCTCTGTGTTTGCATGTCTCTTTTTTTTTAACATCCACTATGTATGAATAAAAATATCATTCCCATGCCAAGCAGTAATAAATTAACTGCTAACAAGTACATGTACAACTTGTGTGTCCATGAAAGAGAGATAGAAATACCGACAGGCTCACTGATGAGACAAGAAAAGCCTATAAGGACAGAAACGTTTAGAATATAGAAACCAGAGAGGTAAATAAAATGTCTTCAGAAATACAGATCTGGCTAAGTGGCAACAAATCATTTGAGCTCTGGTATTATGTTTGGGTTTCAGCACACATTCCTCGGTCACCTGTTTTCTCTTAGCAGCACATGTCACAGAGTGAGTGAAGATAAACCCAGCTGCTTTTCGTATTCATTTCAGGCAGCACTTACCGTCCCCTTTTAACTGCAGCCAGCCTTCAACTCTAAGCTCTCAAATCACCAGGGGCTGATATGAATATAAACAATTTGTAGTATAGATGATGATGCTGTGGAGCATCGGCATAATTAAGGATCCGGCCTAATTCCTTGGTGTGTACGTAAAGAGGACATTATGGGCTTATTTGAGCTAAATTGAGCAGGTAAATTTCTCTACATTTGTTACTCAGTAAGCCCACAAAGCAGCCACTGAGGTAGACAGCGACGTTGTTCTGTCTTACACCAGCAGCAATCTGTCTTTCACTCAAAGATGGTATTGTATTCAGCCTGCAGTGCCATGGAAAGCCCCACTCCCTCCTCCTCCGCCCTGCACAATGAGACAAGGGTCAGCCTGTCTTTCCTCCACTATGTTTTTGATTCACTTCTCCTTTAGGAAAATGTTGTACAACCTTTGACCTCCAGCCATGACCTTTTAAACCCACTAGCTCCACCTACAGAGCCTCCCTTCAGCCAGAGTTTTAAGGTAACTTAGTCCTCACCAGGGCTGTGGCTAGCTAACACAGAGGACACAGAGGGCATGTCCTCTGTCATATCCCTGGAAGTCTGTAGGGTTCATTGACATGAAAACAAGTTCACATTTTGGGATTATACACATATTGAACTTAATGGCCTGTTTGAGCCTCATTTAAATATTATTCAGGTAAAACTCTCATCAAATCTCGCAATAAACGACCATCAGATTCAAAAGAGTACCACTCAGAAGTGAAGGGTTTTGGTTAGAGGTTTGAATTAATCAAAATGAAAATATATTTGTTTATTTTTATTTTAGCATTAGGTAATGTCCTGTCTTGTGTATTGTATTTTATTCTGTCACCGTGGGACAGTGAGAAACGGCTTTTCGATTCATCTGTATGTCTGGTACATGTGGTTGAATTGACAATAAAAACCTTGAACCCTGATATTCCTTATGCAGATTATTGTTTACATGGATGCTAGATACTGCATCATGCTACCCAATAATATCTTTTGAAGGATTTTTTTTTTGGCTGCAATGGTAGTGAGGGAATTTGTCAATGAATTTGTGACGTAAAAACTGCAATATCTCACTTGTTGTGCAGTAGTATGAGCAGCATAAATGTCAGTACTTACAAAAAGCATCCCCAAAATGTACTAAAGTACTTGACTAAATGTACTTGGTTACTTCCACCGCTGGGCTTTAATTGTCATTTTTATAACATCATTTTATGTGTTAAGCCTAGGCTACTTTGTTAGTAATAGGTAAATCTATAGACCTACAAAAAAGCATGCTTGTCCTTGTGTTGTATATACAGTATTTATCATCTGCAGCATTAGTAAAGATAAATGTGGTACTAAAAGTTCAATACTTGCCTTGTATTTATAAGTATAAGATTGAAATACTAGTTAAGTACCCAAATAGGCACATATGAAGTACCATATATCAGAATAGAAAACTAAAAAAAAGTGCCAAAAGCGGAATCATTCATTATGTAGAATGGACCATTATATTGTTGGACTAATTATTGATGCATTAACTTCAACAGTGTCTTCAAACAGTACTGGAAATGTGCAATGTTCCTCCATTGGGTTATAGGTCCATTTCTGTGCCCTATCCACTTTTCTTAAATTACTCACCTTACAAAAAACAGTTAGGAGTGTTTAGCCTCAGAATAATTCTAGCCTTTGATAGAATTTGATTATTATTGATGCATTTTTGTGCACCCTTACATTTTCACCATTCCTGGTTAATTTTGACTTCCTTTTAGGCTATTTTACATAATAATAGCCCTGCACTATAATTCATTTATTGTTTAAAATTAATAATCTAATCTATAAAGTAACTAAATCTAAGTAAATGCAATAAAGAAGGATAAGTAACGTTAAACTCGAAAGGGTCCAGGTTGACTAAACTTTTTGAAAGTCTGTCTCCACCACCACCACCTCCCCCTGTACCCTCCCCCTGTCTGTTGATATCACAGCCCGGAGAGGTTTGAATCCAGTCGCCGCCATGCTGAGCTGAGGGAGAGCTACAACCCAAAACTTTGTCACGCTGCCGTTGCTCCGACCGCTCATCTCCGTACACAACCGGGACGAAGAGGAGAAACTTCCCCCTCCTCCAGCAGTGAGTACACCATACTACCTGTCGCTTTCATTTGACTGCGAAGCTTTTACCTGTGCATGCGAGTAGCCGACACTTTACTGTTTGAAACCTCTTGGAGTTGTTTCAGCCTGAGCCCTGCTGCTGCTGCTGCTCGGTACTCATGCGTGCCGTCGCGGTCTTCAGAGGCTCAGCTGCACTTGTTGCACTGACTGTAGCCGAAACCCCCACCGAGTCGAGATACAATGCAGCAAAAAAAAAAAACTACGTCATGATAATAATCTCTCTTTTTTTTAGTTTTTCCGCGTTTTCGTTGCGCGCGCGCAAAAATAAACAAACTTTTCACTATCTTCACCGCGGTGTTTCAAAGTTCATTTGTGCAACAAAAAAAAACTAAGATGTTAGCGGACGAGTGCTGCGACTGTTGGGTCCACGCAGCCGCTGTCACTGTCCTTGAAGCGCAAAATAACTCGTGAATATAATATTACGTGTCCAGCAGACGTGCTCACACAAATCTTTTTAAAGATTAAATTCCCCCCTTTGCACTTTCAAAATGCCAATCTGGCAACCCAGAGGTCATTCAGGGGTTTCTTACCCTTGCCTGCATAAATCAAGGGTGCTCTTTCACGGGCAACAACAAAAGAGCTGTAGTGACAGCGCTGGAGCACACATCCACAAAACCACAGGTTTATATGAGGTTTGGAGCTTCAACTGAAATGTAAATACCTGCAGCATGCACTGTTATGTCTGTCAAGGTGCATTTTCTTTTTTTGTAGTTCTTCAGGCATCTTGTGCCCAGACAGGAGGGCAGCCCAGTGCAGCTGGGCCCCATCAGTGGATGGTCATAAACCTTTCACCTGCATGCATGTCTCAGTCCTCCTTGGTCCAGGGCTTGTGCTGGCTGGAGGGGGAGTAATAAGAAGTTATGGAGTTGCTTTCTGTCTCACCACTTGCCCTCTGGCCTGTGCTGACTGAAGTCCCGACTTTTTTCTGGCTCTACGCAGTATAATTCAAAGCACACACACATCATCACCCTGTTACTTCTCTTGACCTTCTTCAACCCTGGAATTAAATACTTTTGAGACATCCATGGAGAGGCAGATGCCTTCACAGGCTCAAGTTCTTCCATGTGTCGCTCACGATAAGAGCTGAAACAATCACTTGGACAGTTTATCCTGTGACTAATGAAGATTTCCTCCGGCATTAGTCAGTCAGTACCTATAGTTTCCCTTCAACCCAAGCTATAGGTGAAGTCTTCATATTACTTGGTCCAAAAAAAGAATCCAGAAGCCAAAGATCTTCAATTTATGATCATAGAATAGTAAGAAAAACAGAAAATATTCATATATTAAAGGTTACCTCTGTCGAGATAGAAAAAAAAAAAGTCAACAATTGATCATTTCTGTCCATTGCACCAGTGTCTAATCGAGTCTCTTTTTCAACTGCCCCACCAGCAACACATTTGTAATTTTCAGGCAAAAATGCTAAATGCAGGGTTGTGAATAATTATTGGCTTAATTAATAGTTTTGTATTTAAATATCACAACACCAGTCTTCAAGTTGATGACCGCAGGTGTTTTGTTTTGATCAACCAGCATTTCCACAATATTGTACAGAGCACTTTCCCCCCCATCTTGGAAACTTTATAGGCTAATTAATTAGTCGAAAGTTAAGTCTGGATCATTTGCCTTGCAGTATCTTTCAGTATTTCAGGAACTACACGACAGAATCGATTTCATCACTTGATGGTAAAGAGACGCCCCTCATGTTGCATGCAGGCTTGGTTTACATTGCATAAGCACTGAGGAATTTTGGAGCACGTCAGCTATTTAGTTTCTCCCTAAATACAGCTGTTGTGTTTTCTAAATCTGTTTTCCACAGCTTCGTTAGAGACATTATCCACTCGGCCCCTCCCTCCTCGCCGCTCAGCGTTTCACCAAAAAGTGCATGGGATATGACACGACATCCCTCTCCTCGTGACCTCAATAAGTAATTCTTCTGCCTCATCAAGTCTGATTCCACAGGTCCTTTGCTGGGTCACTTTGCTGGGCATCAGGAGGGGTGCGCACCACCCGGATCTTGTCAATATGATGGGCCGGCTGGCTGGGCTGGCGCTACGGTGGCACCCGGGCAAGCCAGAATCATGTCAGTCAGACCCTCAGGGGGGCCCGGAGAACTGGCCAGAACAGGATATTGCTGTGTGATCATTCACCAGCAGCAGACAAATCATTAAACCACTGCGTGCTGCTACGCCGCTCAGGCATCTCTGTCTGTCAGTCACACTGACTTTCCCCCTCGGGTTAGAGGTTGTGTGTGCGTTGGTAAGGTTGTCATTACTGCAGGGTTTTGGAACTGTCAATGGAAAGAAGGATCACTTTGGTAGGTTTTATATGAAAAGAGGCAGATAACAGGCAGAGTTGAGGGTTTTAAACAACAATTTTTCAGCCCTCTAAACCGTTGCCTTGATTTGTTTTGTGGGTTTCTGTGATGTTTACGGAGCTCGGCTTGTCCTTACCTGCTCTTTATGTGAGGAGAGCTTTGCGCACACAAAGCTTTCCCAGGCCCTCCTCCCGTTTTAGGAAAAGTTAATTAGTCCACTTTTAACACATGAGTCTGTATTTGATTTGGCTTTAAATTCTATTTATGGAGAAACTGATCGGCCTTTAAGTTAAGCTCTTTGTCTTTGTTTTCCACCTCCATTGGAAGCACGGGATTCACATGTGCTCAATGAGATTACACAGAATTCTCCTGCTTGTTAATGATAACCACACTTGAGCATGCAAACCCTTCATCAATAATCAATTTAAAATGGGTGGGAAGTAGAAACCCAAGGCAGGAACTGAGAGGCTGAAAGGGAGCTTTGTTTTTTAAATGTGAACTTTGTGCCGAAATGGCGCTTGTTTTGGATGTCAGGGGTTATTTATTTGGATGCCTTTTTGGGTTTCAGACCAAGCTCTGGCTATTTGTCAGTCCTCTCTCTTGTGTTAAAAAAAAGCATTGGAATTGATTCTCACTGGAGCGTGTCCAGTGTTGCCTATAGGGAACTTGCATTAATCACATACTGCATTGGTGCGTTTCTCCTCTGATCTAAATGCAATTATTTGACCACCTCAGAGCAGATGCTTCCCCCCACTCTCTCCTTTTTTCTTTTTTTTTAGAGACGTCACGTTTCTTCACATGCTTACAGTGAGTGACTGTCAGGTAATTGAATAAACTCTTAATGGGTTTGAGGGGGGACCATTCACGAGCCATCAGAGGCTTTCTTCCAGTCCCCTCTGCTGAGTCTGGTCGTCAGCCAGCTCCTCTACTACAAAAGGCTGGAATACCTGCAAATGGCCCGTGCAGCAGCTCCCCTCCACCTCCTGCTGTGGAGGTCACTGTAAAAGGTGCCACGTCTTTGACACAGACACACACGGCCCCTTATTGTTCCCTTCTGCTCATTAGCAATCTAATTATCAGTATTCTCCTGGCAGCTGAGTCAGCAGAAGCAGTCAGACCATACTCTTCCTTGAATTGGAAATCATTTTTGCGCTGCATACGGAAAGGCGAGACGGTAATGACCTTTCTTACAGGCCCATTATGCGTCGTGCTTTTTAAGGAAACGGCGTAGGTAGGGGTTTGATGTGTGACTTGCAGCAACCTCATTGTTATGGTCCTGCAGGAGTTAAAGGCTAGAGGTCAGGGGCCAGTCTGTGGTGCTCTGATGTTGAGGTGGGCTGCACTGCCTCAATGAAACAGACATCTGGGGCAACCCCCCACCTCCTTTGAAACAACACAAACCTCCTTTGCCACACCCTAGTATACCCCAGCACCCCTCAGGCTGGAATAATTTCCTATTGGAAAAACAGAGTAGCATCTGGCTCCGTATGAGCAGCACAGAGTGGCATGTGTAGGCACTTTGTGTGTGCGCGCGCTCGCGTGTTACTGGGCATGCATAATGCATTGCCGCATTCCAGAGATGTCTCAGCAAAAGCTGTCTCACGATTTGAAAAGGTGGCTCCAGATCAGCTGATGCTTAGGTACACACTGGATGTCAAGCTCGGTTTCCTGTTTTTGCCATTTTGCAACGCAAGGTAACAATAAAAGTGAAGAAGAGCACACGCCCTGGAAAGCTCAGTCGCTTTACCTGTTTTATTGACTCCAACTGGTTATTGCATGAGCATCCACAGCACGGCAGTTGTTTATTATTATTATTATGAATATTATTATTAGCACAGGAACACAATGAACAGTGCATGCTGCACCCACAGCTACTGTATGAGCAGTTATTGCTGAGGGCGCAGGAAGCTTACTGATGCGTCGCTGCAGCGCTATTGACAGCTTGCAGCTTGATGTTTTGAAAAGGTTCCCAGCGTTGTGTTGCCGAGCGCAGGGAGCTGGAAGGGAATGGGAGCGCTGAGAGAGAGAGAGAGAGCTAGCCGACATACAGTACATTCTGTGACTGGAGGATATCACTGTGTGACACAGCTGAAAGGAGAAGGTGTTTGTCTGCCCTTATCCGTCTTTCATCTGTTGTGGCGCAGCTCAGCAGTTGCAAAGTCAGTAACATTTGTTTACAGGTGATGGCGGAGGACGTTGCAGGACAGAGAAGTCATTCACAATGCGGCTGATTTTTATCAGATTGTTATCTCATTCGATTTGGTTAGTGAGTCCATAGTTGGAAAACACATCAACGATCCGTTGCCTGAGGATGCAAACTGTCTTTACAGTTAAGTGTGTGTGTGTGTGTGTGTGACTGAGTGTGTGTGCAGTTTAAATCACCCAGGGCTAAATACAGTGCTGAGAGAGAGCAGCAGCTGGACCTGCAGTCCCCATTCATTCTTTTAAAGAAGAGACGGAGAAAGAGAGAAAAAAAACATCCCCACAACAATAGACACACTCCCACAGACACACATACACAGTACCCTAACCTCAGCCCCCTCCCCCCTCCTTTCCTCCTCTCACCCGCCACCCCGACTTCCCCCTCCCCCTCCCAGGCAATTGTGTGCATTGACGCTTTCCAGAGGCGCGATCCTGTCGCTGCCGCTCTCCACCGGCGAGCAGCACTTGACTGCTGTGACAGGGGAGAGAGAGGCAAAGCCCCGCACACTCAGATGGAGGCAGACTACGCTGCTGACGTGCCTTTGAGTGAAACAGCCCTTTAATGCAAGAAGCACCAGCTCTCCACCCTGTGTGTGTGCAGCCTGCTCTTGTGCTTCTCTTTTTTTTTCACTGTTTATCGTGCAAGATAGAGAGAGGCAGACCGAAGGAGGGAGAGTGAGAGGAGCATGACCAGGGCGCAGGGAAGGGAGGAGGTGACAGACAGACTGTCGGAAGATCATATTCTATTTTTTTTTCTTCTCCTCATCTGTCATGCAAACCACTGCTGGTGACTTTCCCAGTAATGACAGTGTGACTGAGCCAGGTTGGAAGAGCCTCTCCTACAGCGTTCTCCTCTCTCCTCTCTCCTCTCTCCTCGCGCAGCCTGCAGGATCTTCCCACTCACAGATCATGGTAAGATTCACATCGCGAAGCATCTCGTGCGGACACCAGCAAGAGTGTTGACTGCTGTGATCTCACAATGTCAACACCTTTTTCCTTCTGCCATAGCAATAAGATATGTTTTTGTAAGCCTACCCCCTCTCTGCACTGGAGAGAGAGTCTTCTTTATAGTGCTGGCTATTTTTACCCAAATCTCATCTAATTCAGTGTGCTATAGGGCAGGGTGTCATGATGCAGTGAGTAGGACTCACTTACTATATCAGCTGTTGTTTGCTTCAATTCAGATATATGAGTTGAAAGAAGAGGGCAGAGTTTTCTCTCTTTTCACCAATGTCTGCTGTTTTGTTTACGGCAAGATGTGGAAAGAGTGTGTACATCCTGGCTGGAGTTCATAAATCTCCCTTGAGAGCGGAAGGAGTGGCTCTACGCTCCCGGCTTGGACCTTTCACATTTTCCTTTACCATGCCACTAGTTGCTCTCTTTTCTTAACTGGACATCCAGATGCTTAAAGAGAGATGCTTGGTTTAATTGTAGGTGCTTGGTGCAGGTAGATCAAAGCGAGCTAACATGTGTTTTCAACTGCTATCGCATCACTTCAAAGGGGAAACGTTCTTCTCACTCTGAGCAGGTTCCTATCTCCGCTGTGCACGGCCGCAAACCACACTGCTCAGCGACTTAGGAAAGCATCTGCACGTGAACTTGCCAGCAGAGTTTTGCACTTCTTTGTTGTTCAGTGTTGTGTCGGCATTGAACCAGGCACTGCATCAATGTTTGCATATGGAGGAGGAGAAGGCTAGAATCTAATTTTGGGTTTTGGTTTAGGAACTCCGCGCGCTGCAGGAAAACACCACACACATCAACACCACAGCGAGCGTGGGATGTTTATCATATGAAGCTCTCATACTTGAGTTGGATTCTGCACATTGTGCAAAAGCACGAGCACTTACATATTTCAACTCTTTAGTAATGTAAGTAAATGTCATTTTGAATCAGAGTTATTGTGCTTCTGGAGAGAATGGGCTGTGACATCTTAACCCTGAAATTCTGGCTCGGTCCTTTTTCATATAACTCGACAAGGAATTCTAAAAATGAAGCTATGGAAATAACATTTATCACTTAATTAATGTTGTTGGAGGTTCTCTCTCTCTTTTTTTTAAAATATTTTCCACAAACACAGCATCTAAGAGACCAGAGGAAATGGATCTATGGTAAATTGATGACTGGGTGTGTGCAGCTTATGTCTGCTCCTACTCTGTAGACAGACAGACAGACAGATGAAAGTTCAGTGAGCTGCTATCAGGCAGGGAAATGAAAGAGACAGACTGACAGGTAAGCTAATGCACTGGAGCATCACCAGAGGAGAAGTTCAATTTAGTCTGGATGGAAAAGGTCAACGGAAAGCAAGGAAGAGAAGCCACATGCACCCGTTTAGCCATGGTCCCCACAGAGACAGACTGCCGCTGGCTGGCTGGCTGGCTCCGAGGCTGGTGGCTGTCTGTCTGGGTTTGGGGCTGATGTGACTGGGTGGGGTCGAGACCTCAGCATCACGCCTCCGTCTCTCCCTCCAGTTGCAGTCCTATCAGCTGACAGTGATAAAACCATTAAGGCCTCTTTGTTTCAATCAGTGTTGGGTTATTAACTGAAAGAGACACGTTTTTATTAGAGGTGAAATGAATTAAATGAAAAGCTGCTTCAGGTTTTATTATATTCTTGAGTCTGTCTGTGAATTGGTATCTAACCTTTTATCTGCTTAGTGAACCTAAAATCCCCCTCTGGCAGGTCACAGTCTGTGTTAACACATAGCAGGGTATAATCTATGAATTTAATGTGCAGCTGCTTGTAATCTTTTCTTTTTTTAATAGGTAGATAATCTGAAGAGCTAATGGCAGGTTGTGGAGACTGCTCATCAGCCAGCAGGGCACAGGATGTGTCTCGTCTCATTGCCTCATTAAAATTTCAAAATCAGAGGGCTGGCAGCAAACATCTGCTGATTTATGTGCATTCACAACTACGCACCGATAACAGATGTGTGCTTTATGGATTTCTTTAAATGCAATTTAATCTGCTGCACTTGGCGATGGAGGTTTTTATGATGTTTTTATTAGTGGGTGATTGATGGTAATCAGCTGCACTGATTTGCCAAAATTGCCCCTCAGGCACACACACAATGCATTCGTCATCTCTGACTGGATTCATATTGTCTGCTCGCTACCCAAGAGGATTTCTTGGTGCACTCTATTTATGCTAGCTAGCTGGCTGGTTGGCCGCCCTGGTAACTATGGTAACAGTATCCCCCCAGAAAGTTGAAGAGACCAAGCCTTGCTAGGCTAATTGTGAGCAAGTGAAGCATGTCTGCAAAGTTAGACGTTGTCCCGGCCTGGACCGTGCCCTAGCTCAGTGGAATTTTGTGTGTGTGTGTGTGTGTGTGTGTGTGTCCTCATTGACTTGTGCAGACAAACAGTAGCTGTCACAATACTAGTGATTTCTTCAGACCTTTGTGTTGTAAAGGTTTTGTTTGAGATACCTGATTAGCATTCACCTAGCGCAAAATCATGTACTCAATTCATGCTAGAAAGACACACAAGACGCCAACTATCAACCAGTAATCCAGTCATTGATGGACAGGCTTGTCAATTGTAAAGATTTAATGTTTTTCTCAGTGATAGCAAGCTGGATAGTGTATGGTTTTAGCCACTGGTTACATAAAACACTATTTTTCTGGTTTTATTTCAGACAAAGCAAAACAGTCAATAATGAAAATGACTTCAGTTTCACTCCAAACTTATTTCATAAAGGTCATGTACTTTACGATGAGGTATTAATGCCATTTGTTCACTATAGTTGTGAATTAATGATTAATTGTCATAAACTAATGTCCCTTTTTCCCCTTTCTTGCAGACCGCTGTTGTGACTTCAGACACTGGCTTCTCCTTCAACCATTTCCAACTGTGTGAAGAAAAGTAGAAAGAAGTTTTAATGTATCAGTATTCGCTAGCCGACGCCATGACGGACAAGTAAGTGGTTTGTCTTCCTCAAGAGTGCGTCTGTGTGTATTTGTGTAAAGAGCCCACTGTACTCTGTACCCCTTTGTTTCGGCGTTGGAGTACGAACATGATGTTGTCTCTGGTGATTACACTTCTCTCGGACTGTGCAAGATTGTCTCCTGGAAGTGTTTGTGTGAGTGTGTCTCGGTGTGGAGTTGGGGCAGGGCTGTGGTTGGAGGGGAGGAGGTGGGGGGGTGTTGATAGTACAGAGAGAAGTGTGTTGTGGTGGGGGGTTGGTATAAAGACAGTCTGTTGTGCCCCTGAAGACCTATGACATTTGCATCAGGGCTAATTTGCATTCTCGTTCACTGTGCTGGTATGTTGCTGCCGCTGCTAGTCGCTCTTTATTTCCCTGACAAAACACAGTCATTTATAGGGGTTTTGCGCCTTTGCCACATTACCTCTTCTTTGCTCTTTCTCCGTATTCCCCGGCCTTTTTTCGCTCGTTTTATGCGCTTCCTTCTTCATCTTTTCCCTTCCCCCTTTTTTTCATTTTGCACCAGCCCCTCTGCCTATGCTGTCTCTATCTCTTTTCTCTTTTTGTCTCTTTTGTCAACTTTGTCTTTGTCTCTTGGTTTGCCGTGTTTGTTGGATTTCGATCTATAGAGGATGGAGAATTTGGGTGCAGTAAGCAAAATAATCTGCTGTCAGTGTTCATAATAAGCGGAATAAGTGGTGCAGGCCAGTCAGCTGAAAGGGATAGGAGGCCAAACGAGGCCTGGACTTTCATGTGCATGAGTTACAGAAAATGAAAGAACCAGCGAAATGGGTTGTTTTCAGAATAATCAGATTTTAGTTGTGCTGAACGCTTCTGCAGGAATCATTAGAGGCAAAGATCTGTATGCATGTAGTGAAGTTTCCAGCATCGATGAAAAGAGATTGATGTGATTCAGTGTTCACTTACTGCTAATGCACCTGTTGACCCTTTCAGAGAGATCGGGGGAGGTCTGGTGAGTCACTCAGGCCTTCTATGAAACGGGCCTCAGGGTAGCTGCGCTGGCTAACACCAGCAACATTATACAAAGTCAGCAAAATTATGTGGCATCAAGACGCTTATTGGAGCCAGATAAGGCTGTATTTGCCCAGAAGGGAATTTCTCTTGCAAATTAGAAGGTTCCACCACTTGAGGATGCAATTTTTGCAGAGGCAGACATTCAGGCGTGGAAGTTTTTAAAAGTGTTTTGGATGCAACATAAAAGTCGGAAACAGGAATAAGATGTTCTTGGAAAACAAGACGTAGCAGTATTTTTTTTATATTTTTTTCCCCTTCTTATTCAGCTGGAGCAATTCAAAGTGAAGTGAAGGTTGGGAGTTTCTAAGTAAGTGATGATGTTGTTGACAAGCTGTCCAACTGGATGAAAGGTATCCAAGCAACCTGAAAGGGGCGAAGAAGGAGGGGGTCGGCGGTGGTGGTAGCTTATTGTGCGCTAGATGCTAGTCCGTGTTGTAGGATGATTGTTCGTCGGGGAAGAATGATAAATGTTATGCCAAAAGGAAGTGAGGGGAAAAGTTGGAGGACGTGCCCCCGACGGTGATGGCGAACAAAGCCTCCCTCAACATGGGACTACTTAAGATTCATACAAAGGCAGAAGAAGCAGGCTTCTTATTTTCTCTCTGACACACACACACACACACACACACACACACACACACACACACACACACACACACACACACACACACACACACACACACACACACACACACACACACACACACACACACACACACACACTAATGCCTCCTGTTTTTCTCCAGCCCGTTCATGAGCAAACATTTACACATAGCAGGATATCAGTGGACATTCCCGTAGATGCGTGCATTCCACTCAGTATTCCCAGATACAAGCTGGCCTGCAGCTACATCTGCAACAAGTGGGGTATTTCGCAAATGTTTTTTGAGATTTTCCAGCGAATTGCGCATGACAAATTTCACAATATTCTCATGTTTGTTTGAGAAAACAGTTTCATGTCTGTGTTCTCTGTGCAGATGTTGCTATTGATGCGGGGGCCGATTGTCCGTCTGTAAAAAGTGCTCTCCCATCCGCAAAAATGAACATGTTTAAAGTGCAGGATTTTAAGTTCAGCCCCTCTATTGTACCAGGATGCTCTGGGGATGAGGAAAGTTTCTAAAGCCAGATTTGCTCTGTAGTGCTTGTAGACAGGGGTTCTTTCTGTCGAAATTCAAGCCTGCATAATCCTCTTCAACACACTGCTTTGTGCATGTGTACGTGAGTGAGTGTGTGTATGTGCGTGCATGTTTGCGAGTTAAAGTACAGAGTCCATACACCCTCCATCCAGGATTTAAATGAGCAAGAATTTCACCCAGTTGTTGTAATTATATTCTTTTGATTAAGAGTTACACTGAGGTTCGCTGTATTGCATCATATATGATAAAGACAGTGTATCCAATCCATAGAGGAAAATATAGGTTCTGTAGAAAACTGTAAAATCTCAGATGTGAATTGCACCTCCAGCTAGATGGATCCTCGCTTTAGGGAAAAGACAAAAAAAAAAACAAGATGGAAAAATGCTTTGTTCCATTCCATACGCCCTCAAACCATGCTATCGTATTTCTTTATGCAACACTCTCCTTCTTGTTTTCCATAAGGAGAATCCTCCTCCTACTCACTTCTCCTTGTTCTTTGCTTTGTTCTCCTCCCTCTCTTCCCTCTCTTCAACCACTGTATGAATTTGAACGCTTGAACGTCCTCTCTCATGCCGAAGCCTGTTTTCGTTCTCCTCCTCTGTCCCTCTCGTTTTCCCTCCCTCCCCCACCTGTGGTGGTGCACACTGACAGCCACGTCAGAGGCTTGGGATGTTTACAGACGGACAGTAAGGATGACTGCACAGGTGTGTGTGTGTGTGTGCGTGCAGGGTGGGGTGGGTCGGAGAGGGGTGGTGGGCTTTTACTGGAATGACCCAATGTCATAGAGATGAGTGGCCTTTCCCAGCCTACTGTGTATCTGTATCAGTCAAGGTCTCGTGTATGTGTGTGTGTGTATTCATGTTAGTCTCATGGGAGTGAAAGCCAACCTGTGAGGCCGGTTAAGAGCTTTCTGTCACTTATACAAAACTGCAGCCTTCACAATTAGAAACCCGCTTAACACCTCCAAATCTGGTCTATAAGGTTCATATAACAGTCTGACTGTATGTTTGTGGATAAATTGGATTTTCTTTTTTTTTAATTACCAATCAATAACATCAATGTAAAGAGGATTTAAACTGGTTTTTGCTTTTAACTCACGTTGATTTTTAGGGGTCTTGAAGGAGATGGCACTGTGGGTCAGTTTACCACTTTGGTCTAGAATTAAATATCTCAACCGCTATTGAATGGATCACCATGACTTTGTCGATTGCCTACAGGCATTCATGGTCCCCAGAGGATGAATTCAACCCATAACGCCATTTGTTGTTTTGACTGAAAAGTCTTGACAACTGCTGGATTACCTTGAAATTTGATACAGATGCCAATCAATCTCAATGACACACCAATATTTCCACATTTATCCAATGAAATAATTCAACATCTGCAAAATAACCTCTGCTACATTTTACAGAGGTCTTCATGGTGACATTTGTGGTTTCGAGGCTAATGTATCAACAACCGTTGGAACATCGTTACAGGTCTTGACTTCTTGTATAGTGCAGAACCACCATCAGGTTAAATTATAATCAAACCAGGGGACATTACAATTGATTATGTGTGTCTTAAAACCTCATCCACAGGACTAAATGTTAAGGAAAAATAAAAACCAAGTGCTGACAACATAATTGGCTGGAACAATTTGTGCTGAAAGAAAATAGTCCCATTGGCTTGTTGTCAGCTTAAGCTTTTACAGTGTTCTTTTCTGTTAACGGAGACGAGAGGGGCTAGTAAAATTTCCTCTTAAAAGTTTGTGTTGCGATGGACGATTGATTCAACTTTGACACAGTGTTCAAGGGGCCGTATGAAGGAATAGGTTCAAAATACCTGGATGCAATGCAGCAGTTGTGTTGCAGGGGGTGTTGAAGAGGGAGATGGAGTGGTAGCGGTCAGATTATACTGATTAAGACTCAAACTGGGCCCTTTTTTTATCAGTTTAGAGAAAATCAGGTGTCACAGTGGAGTGTTTTCAATAGCCCGGCCTGTCAGTATGTTTACCATAGGCTAGAGTCGCTGAAGTAGGGCCATTTATAAATTTGTTCTGGCTTGAAGAGTCTTCAAAAGACCAGCTTTGCCCGGTCCTCATTCAAGTCCACTCATCAATTTAAAAAACCCCAGACCCGTGACATCTCCACTTCCTCTCCGTCCCCTCTCCAGACCGCTGTGTCACCAAGGGCGTGGCGTAGGGCACCGCTGGGCCCGCACCCAGGCCTGACACCCACTCAGGACATCCTGAATTGAGACATGTGAAGGCGTGGTGTCACCGGTGTCACTGGGATTCGTGGGTGCTCTGTATCAGCTGTCACAGGGTTTTTGTGGGAGCCGAGGGAAGCCAAATCAAAGTGCTTCCTAAGGATGTCGGGGGGGATGCCCCCTCTGGCCTCCAGCTCATCAATCTTCTGCGACTGTCATCTTCTCCCACTGCTCCATTGATGCTGTCAGAGCCGGGTGAGAGGCAGCGAGTCTGCGTCGTGCATTTGTGTCTCTTTGCGTACATGTGTTTCACTTTTGTGTGTGTGTCACTGAGAGGAAAAAGTGACAAGTGAGTGGGAAAAGTTGAGGAAGATGCAGAAGCCTGTGTCTATAAGTGGCTCCACACTGCAACTGTCAATCATGACATTGACCTAGATCTGTGTAAATAATCATAGTTTGTGGCATTGGGAATCATAAAACAATTAAAATCTGCTTTAACTTGACATTTTACTTCCTCACCACAACCACTTCATTACAGGACAGTGTGACCACCAGGTTAGTAGAAGTTAAACCTGTGGTAAAAAAGAGTTTTATACAGTTAATGTGATCAGTTGTAAGTGAAACGCCCATATTTGTAGTCTGGTGAGCATCATCTCTGCTTAACATAATCTGATTATTCTTTTATACAGTAGAGCAGGGGGGCTGCATTACAGTAGCTTACCCCACCAAGCAAATGCTAATGAATCTGCATATTTGGGTTGATTTGGGTGACCTGGATTCAGTTGTCTGGAAGATTTGTCTCCTTAATTGTTTGGGGACGGCATTTGTTGCATTGCCAACCACATCCATTCTGCCAGCTTCAATCTGTTGAGAACTCAATTACTTTTTTTTCTTTTTTTTTTTATTGTTTGGTGATAAATTGAAGTTTTATTTTAGGATGTAGTGATAATAAGGCTTCGATTCTCTGGTGGAAAGTGACCATGAGATCCTGTCAAGGCAGAGTAAATATGTAAGCCCACTCAGACAGAGTTGGATTGTATGGGACTGTGGGAATAAAGCCTGTGCACGTCTGCAGGGAGAATATATTCAGCCGCGTTGTAAGGGTTTTCATCTTGCTCAGGGAAGCAGTCTGAGGGAACAGACTGGAAAGCGTTGTGAATGGAGGCCCAACCATCTGTCACAATGGCAATAAGAAGATTTCTACTTTCCCTCCCTGCGACTTATAAAATCTTGTTTTTCATGCACCAAAAAGAATTTCCCCAGCTTACTGTTCTGTAACTGCTCTGATGCAGATTATTTCCGAACATCTTTTGTTCCCCTCTTTGCTAAATTAGTGATGTGCGGTGATGCATGCTGACACTGTACAAAATGATAAAGGTCTTCTTTGCCAAACTTAAACTTGAATTGTTGAACATGATTGACAACTGGTTTGACCCCTACCTGCAATGGAAAATAAATAAAAACCAGTAAAATATTAAACAATTAAGCGGTTAACCACGTAGCCTTTTAGCTAATGTATAATTCATTAGTCTCTGCATTCCACTATTAAATTGATAATCATATAAATTGTGCAACCTGTTCCCAGAATAGCGGTTTAAGGCTTGACCATGGTTGACCTCTCCTGGGATTAGACCACACAGAGCAGATAGAATTCAGCAGCAGTTGAAGGGAGAGTGCTTTTACTCTGTTTATGTTTGGTCCGTGCACACACAGACATGGCTGCCCACCACAACCTTAACATTTGTGCTCGCACTCGCAGGCTGGAAAACAAGCCAGGGTTCCTCTGATGGTATTCACACAAGATAATGTGTGTCATCCACTCGTCCTTGGTTATAAAAAAAAAAAAAAAGTTGGCGCACATGGTATGATATCACCAGCTTCGGTGGTTCATGTGCACTCGTGTCGTGTGTGTGTGTTGGCAGTTCTATTGTTTTTCACTGTGATTGATTCATCATTATGTCTGTCTTGCCATTGTCTAGACAACTAACCACACACACAAACACACGCACACGGACACAAACTGCTTCCTCCCTCTTGCAGGCACACACACACACACACAACCTCATAACTGTCTTGTCTGATCTTTCTGTCTTCTCCCCCCTCCCTAGCTTGAGGATTTTATAATTCTCTCCGGAGGAAGAGCGTCGCATCTTGTAAGGAGCCCACAGGTCAGAAACTCTACTCCTCTCCCTCCCTCCCCCTCCACTTGTTTTCTCCCCCACTGTGTGGACCGACACTGAGCTGCTCTCAGGTCTGCATGCTTCAGCACGAATGCCGCATGCTTTTCCAACACTCCCTGTAACCACCCCGGGGCTTCACTCCTTTTTTTTATTTTTTTATTACCCCCTTTGCATGACCACACCTGGGCAACTCAACTTTGATTTGATTCCGCTTGGCTTTGGTGCTTGTGGACTTTTTTTTTGTTTTGTTTGCAGTGAAAGTTTCCTTTCTCCCAATCACTTTATTTGCCTTCACCTTGTGATTTGGTTTTCCTTCCTCCTTCAAGTTCTGATTTGCTTGTTTTGTACCTGCGTTCTCTCAATTTGATGTTTTTGTGGCAGACATCCTAAATGCACATGCAGCTGCCTGCTTCCAGCAGCCTCTTTCTTTGACAGCCAACTTTGCTCTGTAGCTTTGCTCTGCAGTCGACTGTTTGCTAAACTCCTCCCGTCAGCAGCGATTGTCCACTCTTAGCTTAGCAACAGTATCTAGGCACAGCAGCTCTGTCAAGCTTTGAATTTCTCTGAATATCACTGTTGTAAAAGCACCTTTTCTAAACCCTTAACAATACTTTATAATGTCTAGCTAAATGACCCTTTTATTTATTTATAATGTTGTTCTACACTGCAGAACAAGAACACTCAGCCTTTCAGTTTACTGCTTTGGCTTTTTGCTTGAGATAGCAAGTTTAATCTTTGACATTTAGTATAATCATGTCCACATCTAAAAGCAATTTGTATATTGACCAATTAGTCAATAGACAAAAAACAAATTGGCCTGTGCTTTGACTCTTTTTATCTTTGTAATTTCATGCAAAACCAATGTAAAGGTTTGTTGTTTTTTGTTAAATATGTACATAAAATCAGTATGTTTATGTTGAATAAAACAGGCAAATGAAAATAAATGATAACAAACCATTTAATTGAGAAAATATTCAGATAGCTGCAGTCCTAAAATGAAATGGGTCAGCGGCAGTTGGTCGACAAAGACACCTGTCATTAGCAGAAATAAGAAGCCTGCTTGTGTTTACATCGGCGTGAAACAGCAGACCCATTGTTTCAAAAATAAATTACTAGTGATAAGTATCGCACTGTTATTTTAAACAGCACATGCTGTGCTAGAATGGAGAACTTGACAGATGTAGCTGAATTAGCAGCGGGAGGCAGTGCTCTGTAAAGGGTCAATTGAAGCAAACACCTGTTTTGCAGGGATCACTACTTTCATAAGTGCTGCCCATTCATTTTTTTTCTTCCAGTGCTCTAAGATGGAATTGTATTTTTCTCAATAATTTTGTTTATCCAGCTGCTTAAATTTGTATGACCTAATTTTTTTTAAATGCCTTCAATTATTTTCATTAACTTGAGGATGGGCCTGTGCCCAAAAACCCGCCAAGAAATCTGTGTGGTATGTGCTCAGTGTTTCAGGCTTTGGCTTTGTGTTGTTTATCCCTGTGTGCGCTGAGAGGGGAACGGTGAAATCAGTGTTTTATCTCCTGGTATGCCAAGTTCAGGAGGACACACTGTTAGTGTTGTGGCAGCCTGTGGGTGATGGGGTGAGTTTTCACACAACTCTCCAAAGGAGGTTTTTGTCTCTGCCGGCCAAAATTACCACCATGAAATCAGTGCCTGCCGAAGACTGTGCTGGGAGAAAAGCACGAGAGAAAGGAGTCCTCCTTAAAAGCAGAAAAGAGAGGAGAAAATATAGCCGGGTTCTAAGTGATGTTTACGGCCCCTTCAAATGTCCCCTGACTGGTGGGAAAGATGGTTTGTTTTGTTGCTTTATTCTTTCACCACAGCTTGAAAATAACCCGCAACGGCATGGATCACATTTAGATATTTTTTATGCTGCGTCCGTGGAATTGAAAACTTCAGATTTATTCCACTCTGGGAGCTGAAGTCACCTGCCCTTGGCTGTTGCTGTTGCTGTTAAAACAACTACCACCAATGCGACTACCATTCACCAACTGGGGACCACAAGGCCTTCAGCTGGGGACCGCAAGACCTTCAGCTGGGCTTTCGCAGCTGCCCAAAATAGTTCCACATTATACGCCCCAAGGCCTGGCTGGTATCACAGCAGCCTCAAGGAAACTACATCAAGTGAAAGGTTTATGACCTCACTGTGACTGGAGGCTTCCATGTGACCTCAGGCTATTAAGATTAACACTACTCACCCCAAGATAAAAGACAATACTTTCATGTGTCATTGGATTTTTCTGCCATATTTTCAGACCATTCTCACTAGTGAATCTCACAGCTGCAGCTCAGATATGGAAGTTTTAATTCTTCTTTCTTTTTACATCCGTATTCTGTGTCTATGTTTTAGCTGCAGAATATCAATTTTAGCAGCAATGCATAAATTAGAAGGGAAATGCTTGTTTGTGTAGGAGCGATGCCTTTTCACTCCTTTACTATGCAGTGTGAAAACAAACTGGATGATGACATGAAGGCAATTTCACATGTGTAAATGCAGAAGTAGCACCTCCTGTTTTTTTTCTCCTATGTGATCCTCAAAAACTGAATCCCTTTTATTGTTACTTTCCGCTATTGCAGATGTCACTAGTAAAACTCCTCGATTCTTTTTCCTCCTTTAATTAAAAGAAACAGTGGATGGTGATTATGTTTTTCATGTCGGACTACAGAGGCACACTCGGCACTTGCATGGGGAACACCACACAGCAGCCCTTGTTCCCCTAGTTAGCTTACTTCACTTGCCTGTGTGTTTATAGGCAAGTTTTTCAAAACTTCCAGTACCATGTGACTCAGCGAAAGGGCGTGTTGTTTTTAAAAAGCTTGCCATCGACGGACTAAATATACCCTTTACTGGACCTGACCCCTCATTTGCCTTTGCTGTGGCCACTTTAGGTCGACATGCTAGCTCAGCAGGGGCCCAACAACTAGTAATTATATAGGAGGGTTTCCATTTTACATCCCCTGTATAGTGTTGCCTTCACACAAGCTCTTTTCCTCAGTTTAGACGTTTGGGCTTGTCATTGGTGGTTTACCTACGTTTTAATTTTACCTGCTTCTCAATATAACCTGATATGCTGCTGTTTCTGCTCGCAGCCTGCACCTTGTCATCATTCAGCCTCATGCGGATGTGAATTAGTGTCGTGAACGTAGCAGATCGTGACGTTAATCCTGGATCTGGCCTTTTTTAAAAGTTTAACTCTTCCTCCCATCTGTCATCCAGGGAGCTCACCGTGGATAATGCACGATGACTGCTGTATCATCTGTTGCAGTTTTTCTTTCTTTCTTTTTTTAGACGATTTTCTCCATATGATGAGTCGTCAGCTGTGCAGCGGAGGTCGTACAGCTGTTCTCTGGGTTTTCAGATGACTTTATGTTGAACATGATGTGGCTTTGACATGGTGGCTTTGCACTCAACAACTGAAGGCTGATGATCTATCTCCAGTGAATTCCAGATGTTTTGGACCGGAGCTGCAGACTTGTGATTTTATCCAGACCATTTCAGACATTCAGACAGATCTTAAAAGTCGGGGGAACTAACTCATTTTACACATCAAAGTGTATTTACAGATATTTGGGAGTACTACTGCACATATGAAAACAACTTTTTAGTGGCTCCAGAGGAAGATAAACTGTCTGAAGTGATATCAGCTGAGTCAGCGTTGGTTTGGCCCGAGGACCACGAGTTTGAAATGTTTTATAAAGAGTTAGAGGTTGGCTAAGATCACTTATTTCTTCCCTCTCTGTCCCGCCCCTCATCCCTCTTTGAGACCCGAGGCTACACTAGGCGCTATTAGCATAATGCACCACAATCTCTGCAGCAAACTTTCTGTGGTCGAGCTCCAGCGTGGGTGATGTAGACACAAAGAAGATTGCGTGGAACAGAGAAGACGATATCTCTGGTTGTGCTGCGTCACTTTTTCCGAGTGCACCAGTAAATCTGCAGAATCCTCCTTCGCCTTGTCGTCTGCGAGTAGCGCAAAAAAGCAGAGACAGACTATAGCCTTGATCATCAGATCAGATGGAAGTGTACTAGTCAGCTGGAGCTGTAATGCCAGTAGCTTAGCCAATACCGAGACCATAAAGCCTTGGCCGTCTATACTCGAAATGTCAAAAACGGTTCATCAGCCTGTGGGGAAACACAACCCAAAACTCTGATGCAGCTGGCAGTATTTTAAGATGGGCCCTCGGTCCCTCTCTGGCCCTTATAAGAGGGATTTGATGCCCACAGTTGGCATTATCATGCACACATGTGAGCGTGCTAGAGTCTCTGCCACATCTATAGCCAAACGCCATTAATCTGTAAATGACATTGGAGTAGACATCTGTCCCCATCAGTGTGTCATTTTCTGTGGTCTCAGTATTTTGTTTCAAGTGACGGCTCTCTCGCTCGCTCACTTTCTCATACAGGCCTGGCTCCAAATGACCCATAATGCCCCTGGAGAATGTAAGAGCAATCTCCGAAGTACTTTGAGTCCTGCAAACACTGAAGCTCCCCTGAAGATCCCCCTGATCATTGACCTGATATTCATGGGTGTAAATATGCATCAACTTAAATTCATTGTGGGAAATATTTGAGGCCTAGTGCTGTAACTATTGCAGATAAATCTTCTAAAAGGACGATCAATGGTGACGTTTTAAGATGTCTTTTTATTCATTTATTTATTTTTTGAATAGTACAGTTCTCAAAGATGTTCAATGTAGCATCACAAGACCAAAGAAACCAGAATATCATGACATTTTAAGTTTTGTTTTTTTTGGTATACTTTTGCTGTACTTGCTATAAAACGCTGTAAAAAGAATGTGACCAAAATAGAGGCACTTATGTTTTTGTCTCTTGATTAATTGTGTCTTAATCTGCAGTACAATCTTTTTGAACTCTTATGCTGCTGTTAATGTGTGGATCTGAAAATAGAAAGAAGGAATCAAGTGTAACTGTATAATTTGTGAAGGTTGTCAGTTTCTGTTGGTTTCACCCAGCTCCTTGACTAAATTCTGATGGCTCTATTAGAAAACTGTCAGTGTGACGCAGCTCGATTATCATGATTATACTGGTGCCATGTTGTCACCCCTCACACAGCTGGGCGGGTACTGTCCAGATGGTCCTGGTGATTAAGCCAGCAGCCATCCAACGTGAAGAAAACATGGCAGAGTTTGTGTTGCAGAAGTCAAAGAGACTAAACTGACGGGGGTTTGTCCCAGTGAGGCTCTTAGGGACATATCAACAACCTTCAAACGGTCACACAAAAGAATAGTTTTACTGGAGGAGCGAGCGGTGACTTGGCAAATAGCAAGAGTTTCGCTCGGCAGAAGGTGAACAACTTAGAGCAGATTTTTGTGCAGCGCGGTGTGGAAACACCATATTGAACAGCCAGTGGAGACATTCTTTCCACAGAATGAACGACTTAAAGCACATTTCCCATTACTCTGTTTGTTTGTGCACGGTCGGGCCCCGTCAGTATTGTATATGGCGAGAGACCGAGAGGAAAAAGCTTGGCTCTTTGGCGTGCTGCAGAGGGAGAGAGAGAAAGAAAAAAAAGGAAGAAGAGCATTTCTGTGCATTGATGCTGATGATGAGTGAGTAGATGGAAATGAGAGCCAGTGAGGGGGAAAAAAAAGAAATGTTGGTTTGGAGATGTTGGCAGGCAGTGAATGTCCAAGTCCCTCACATCACCCACCCTCCGCCACACTGGCTGTATCCTCAGCTGCGCTCTCTGCTCACAGGATGTGGAGCTTCTTGTCTGAACTCTTGTGCATTGGAAATGAAGTGACAAGTGGTGAAACTGTTCCCAAGTGAGGAGTCATCCTGGCGTTTCATTGGACTCTTCTGTAGCCTCTAAATATAACTTTGGATGTTTTCTCACCAGGGTTTTGATTATAGTCCCACAGATCCTGTGCACCTGTTGGCCTTTTATTATTTAGCTTCTGTTCTGCCTCTTTAAAATGGACACTTTCATTTACAGAGATTATTAGGAAAGGTTTATTAGGAAGACTGTAGTAGCAGATTGTCTTGGAAATAAAGCTGGCAATGTAGTTATTTTTAATTGGCAAACAGTGTAGGTCAAAGGGACACATATTAATCAGCAGGTAGCAGCACTCCCCTTCACAGTTAAATCTGGATATACAGGGAGATGGCTGGCACATCCCTTATGACTTATTTGTGTTGCACAAAGACTTTAAAGCACTTTACAGTGAGCGCTCCATACGCATCCCACGTTCTCGTGCTCAGATAGGCCGAGCTCCAGTTTCCCCCTTCTCTGTCCTCTGTCCTCAGTGGGCAGCCGGCCAAGATCTGTGCCCAGTTAACAGCCCAGTGCTGGGAACCCCAAGGCCCCAAGCAGGTGTCAACCTCCCGGCCCAGCCAAAGGAGCTGAGAGGGGAACACAAAGGACTCAAAGAAACCTGCCAGCATGGTAACCGTCTTAAATATCCCAGGCCCAGTATGGCCACTCCTCTAAATCTCTCCGCAGCACAGGGTTGCTGCCAGTAAGCTCTTTCTGCTACTGTAACACTGACTCTCAAAGGGGTTTGAAGCTTTTTTTTTTTTTTAACGCTGCGGCCTAAATGGGGTTCAGAGTGGTGAGATTGATGGAGGGCATCAGGAGTGTACAGATAGAGGGATGAGCCTCATTTAAAGCTTTTATTCATGCAGCGTGCCACTAGAGGATTTTTTTTTTCAAAGGCCAAAAAACAGAGTGAAATTCGGCCTGCCCACCCGGCGGCTTTTCATCATGGATTCAGTATTGCTATCTTATCCAGTCAAGCCGTGTGGACGTCAGGCGCCTTTCTTCCTCTCTACGCCCACTAAACAAACAGTTATGCTGCCGTCATTATTATTATTATTATGATTAGCCAGTTTATGGATCATCTCTACAGGACGCTCCCAGATCCAGATCTCATGGGCTTGGGTGATCTTTGAAAACGCTGGTTTGGCTCAGGGCTTTCCTCACGGCTAAGCTGTCCTGGCATTTAGATTGGCAAGACTGTAAAAGAACTAGATGAGAGGGAGACGTGATGCTCTTCTCTCTCTCCTTCGCTCTCTTGTGTTCTCTCTCTCTCTCTCTCTCTGTTCATTGTAGACACTGCAGTGATGATGTGGATGTAATGGGGGGCTGGGGGGTGGGGGGGTGGGAGCGCAGTGCAGTGCAGTGGAGTGGAGGCTCCCCTCATCTTCAGTAAACAATAGGTCCTTGTGTATTTGACCCCCTCTATAGCAGAGTGGAGTCCATGGCTAAAGCTGAAGCTGGAAAGGAATTCAATCTCTTCCTGATTCAGTTTGTGGAAACCCTCACAACCCCCCACCCCTCCAAAAAAACAACACCCCCTGGTATTAGGAGGGGTTTTTCTTCTGAGGCTATTTGTTCTCATTTACAACCAAATCAATAATCAATTATCATTCTCCCCCTTTTTTTCTCTCACTGTGGTGGTCCTCATTTATTGTCTTTACATGCTGTGTTATGAGACATCTCCCCCCTCCAGCTGGGTAATTGATTGCTAACCTATATTTGAGTGGAATGAGCCACAATGGTGCCGCTGGGTCATTAAAAAGTACTTGACAATGATTTATCTGTCCTGTGACCCTATGGTTTGTTCGCTACATTCTGTTAAAATCAGGACAAATGACTAGATAAAGCAACTTAAAACACATAATTTTTCCATTCAGGCTCTCGATGGTGACGCGTTTCTTTTCAGTGGCTCAGATGCAAATTAGCAAACGTGTTATTCCCACGTGATGAGGCAGAGTTTTGGTTCCTGTGAGTGAAAAGTTCAATCTCGATCCTCATCTTACGAGACACCCGATAACCTTTTATCCCCTTCTTTGTGTGTCCGGCCCACCCATTCTGCGGAGGTGTGCTGCTGCGGGTACTTGAGCTTCTTATGAAAACCAGAATAACCAGTTTGGAGCCAGCTCACTTTACTCTCTCAGGAAAGTGGAGCAAGTCACCTGACCGGTCAAACCCACCTTCCATCTGCTCGATACTTTTTCATTGGCCTTCAGGCAGCGAGCGTTTCCACCAGCGGCCTCCAGTCTGAAGTTAGTAAAAGTCATGTTCATTGGTAGAAAACAGAAGTGGAGGCAGGGTAAAGGGCTGCTGTACCGCACCACACCGCTCCTCTCTCACATGATTGGATCAAGAGAAAGGAAACCCATCAGCCTAACAATTGAATTACATCAGCTAATCACTTTCTGACTTAATACCATTTTCATTGCTAATGATATTTACGGAGTAAAAGAAGGTAATCAGTCCCTCGTCCATGTCAGAATGAATTTAGTTGACAATCATGAAAATTGACCTCAAGATTATTTTCCCTATGTGCCTTCGTTGCAGTAAATTTGGCAAACATGGCGTGTATTACAAACAGGATTGAGAACAGATTTAGAGATTTATTTTAATATTTTACTTAAGCCTTAAAGCTTGTGCTTTCTCCCCCCTGCTTTCCTGTTGACCTAAAACGCCAGATTTTAAACATGGTTCATTTGACGATAAAACAAACGATTAACAAATTCAGATAAAAGTGGGTCCTGACAAAATGACTGAAAGCACCAAAATGCCATTAGCAGTAGTACATGAATCTAAATTTGAGGCACATTCCTCCTAAACATTTCATGATTGTAGGAGGCCATTAGTAATCAGGAAGAGCATTTACAACTTTTACACTTGACTTGATTAGGTGATTCAACTTCACCAGTGTCATGAACCTGCAGTGACGTGCACTTTAAGGCTTAGTGCTAAAGGAAAATGTCTGGTTTAAACAAGACATCCTAAGGTTTTATTGAACATGACAACATCAGCCTCCTGAGGTGGGTCTGGATGAGTCTAACACTCAGACATGACACACAGCTCCCTAATGGAGGCTTTATCAGACGCACCCTGAGGTGGGTGTACCAGGAAAGAGCTGTTAAAAGGCAGGCGGATCACAATGCTCTACAAATTGGCAAATGGAAAACGACACCTGCACCTGATAAGAGCTTAAAGCTTCCAGATACGCTGTCATCATCACCACCGTCACCCACCACCACCGTCACCGCAGCTGTCATCGTCATCGGCCGAGGGAGCGGATCTGCCCGTCGCTGTTTGTCGACAATGCAGCCATGCAGAATAACAAGTTTGGAATAAAAGGGGGATTTTCCTAAGCCTCAGGTGTTAAGTTGAGTGTTAAGTTGTTACACAACACACAACGGCAAACTGAGGTGTCATGCAGTGGTCAAAAAGCACACATGGCATAACAGCTGTGTCTGTGTGTATTTTTTTTAATACAAAATACAGTGGCTGATTATCTGCTGCTCTCACAAGTCACATTGGGTCAGGACCTCATCATGTGCTGCATCCCTCACTCCTCACTGCCCCCCCTCTGGGGCAAGAGAGGAACTCCACGTCCAACTCTTTCCCTTCTCTGTTGTTAAACTCATTGAATCACATGATGGCCTGCCCTGGACTAGAAAGTATGAAAATTGCATGAGTGAGAGTTTATTTCCTTAGTTTTGCGGTGTGTTTGAAAACTGCTGATCAGCATGTAGGAGAAAGGACAGTGAGCCTTTTGTTGCTGATGTCCATATGTGTTTTTTTTTTTTTATTCTTCCTTTAAAACAAAACAAACTGACTAGTTTCATGTCACGGGAAATGCTTGACACCTGATACAGGTACTCAAGGCTCATTGATACTTCCCATGTGAAATACAGTATTCTGTCTGTACTGTCATAGAAGGGTAAAGCAGACATTTATTTTCATTATTGATTAATCTGCATATCATATTCTTGAAAACTGATGCAGTGAAAAATACCCAATTACTATTTATCAGAGCTAAGTGACGTCTTTAAACAGCTTATTTTGTCCAAACAACCGTTGAAAACCCCAAATATATTTGATGAAAGAGAAATATTCTGACATTTGAGAAGCCGAAACCAGAAAATGAGACATTTGCTTGAAAAAATACTGAAGTGATTAATTGATCAATCCGCGCCTCACATAGGAAAACACGACTTTGATGTGTATCCTTATTTTGAGAGAGGTGTTTTTTTAATAGTGCAGTTTTTGTCCAAACGATCATCTTTCATGCGTGTGACGTGCTGCTCTAACCTTCTGAGCGATACAAAAGAGGATGAATCAGTGCTGCCAGCTTTCAGTCTGAGGGAAGTGGATTTGATGCCTGCCCCCTTTTAGCGGCTGTGCTGCATGATAAGATCAGGCTGTGAGGAACTCATTCATGCTTTTTCGGTGCGTCAGGTTTGACTGTGTCGCTTTACTTTTGGCCCGTGTGTGTGTCTCTACAGAGGAAACTTCACAGTTCCGAAGTTATCAGACTCGAACATGGGATTTGGCGTGCTGGGAGTGTTTTTCGGGCTCCTCCTGGAGGTCTCCACACATGGACCCCATGGTGTGCCCCGAACATCCTGGAGACACCAAGGTAAGGTGTAATAGCACTGTATAAATACATCTGAGTGAAGGTTGTCATGTGTGAGGGCCAAATTTTATATTTTAACAATTCAAATCATCAGTCTGGACTTTTAAGTGGCTTTAATTGTTTTTATTCTGTCAACAAATGATTCTTTACAGGTGTCAGTCAAGCAGATATTCAATTCTTGTGTGTGTTGTTTGCATCATCCCTGTACTTCTGTGCTACTGTTACAGTTACTCAGTGAAATTAACCATTTCTGGTAAACGTTACTCAGAATGACTGATGATGATTTGCATCGAAACTTTCAGTTCGAGAGTGCCACATAATCTGGCAATCTGTGAGGTGTCGCGTGTTAGTCTGAGTTGGTATTCATGAAATGATGGCATCTCTTTTTAGTTCACTTCCTCTACTGGTAATGAAGAGAGAACTGAATGTAAATACTTAACGGACTGATCATAATAATCTATCAAAGCTCTCTTTTGACTGTATGTCCAGTTTCACAACATATTGCTGGTGCTGAACCTGTTTCCTCTATTTATCGAGCAGACGGCTCTCGGTCTCACCACAGCTTCCCAGATTAAAACATTTACTTTCAGGCGGAAGCTGTGTTTGTGCACCTCGCTTCATATAAATAGCTGCAGTGATGCTGTCGGTCCGTGAGAAGCAGTGCAGCTTACCTTTAACAACCCTTCACTCTGACACAGTCATTGTGGCAGTCCGTCAGCATTTGTTTTCATCATTGTGTTTTGTGCTCAGATTTAGACCTGATGGAGTTTTCAGAGCCAGGGATCTTCAACTACTCCACATTGTTGCTGAGTGAGAAAAGGGATGCACTGTATGTGGGAGCCAGGGAGGCCATCTTTGAGCTCAGCAAGAAGAATGTGACAGTCAGAAACAACAAGGTATCAAAGTACAAAACAATACTTGTGAAAAACAGATAAACAGAAAAAGAAAAAAAAACTCCAATGCAAATAACGAAAATGTTTCCATTTCAGGTTCAGTGGAGAGTTGCAGAAACTCCCATGCTGATGTGCACAGTTAAAGGAAAATCACAAGAGGTTCGTTCAGCAATTCATATTTCAATACTGTTTCATTTTCAGAGTAAGTATTTCTAATTTTAGACAGGAAAAGTGTTGGGTCTTGTACCAGTGTGTTCAAAGTGTTGTGTGTTGCTCTGCAGAGGGATTGTCTAAACTACATCCGAGTGCTCCAAGTCGTGGATGACGAGCGGCTGTATGTCTGCGGCACACACGCCTTTCAACCTCAGTGCGATCACTTGGTGGGTTAATGTTCAATCCCTCCTTTACTTGGGAAAATAACACTGCACAAATAAACGTGTTTGGGCTCGTCAATCAGCGCAGCAGCTCTTTTTAAACTGACACTTAATCTCTCTCTTTTAGAACCTCGCCGACTTCTCTTTGCAAGGTCGCCCTGAAGATGGCAGGGGAAAGTGCTCCTTTGACCCCTCGCAAAGCTTCACCACTGTCATGGTTGGTGAGTAGAGGACATGTTTTTATCTCATTTCAGAAAAAGCTCCTTTGGTTGTCAGCCCACTGTAAAACACATAATAATCCTCAATAATCTCTCCTCTTTTTTGGGGAGGAGATAAAATGGACCCGCTGGACAATAAATTGCTTTTTTCCTTGCTTCATTGTCTATCAGATGGAGCGCTGTACTCAGGAACAGCTTATAACTTCTTAGGCAGCGAACCGATTATTTCCAGATACTCTCCACATCAGTCCCTCCTGAGGACAGAGTACTCCACGTCCTGGCTCAATGGTGAGTTGGAACAATATGTGACGTCTTGAATTGTCAAAGATTGTTCGATTGTGTGGACAAGCTTTTTTTTTAAATGAATTTCCAAAGCCTGAAAAAAGATCATACGTCCAGTAGAGATGCCCTGATCCAATGCTAAGTATCAGTATTAGGGCTGATCTGGGTGTGTTTTAATGGACGTACATCATCTGACAAAGCCGTTCAAAATCCAGTCTGTGAGAGCTCTTTGCTCATAATGCACATGTGAAATTGTTAAAAAAATATTTGATCTGAGTCCTGACACCATGATAGGCAAAATGTTCAGATGGTTAATGAGTATTTTGCAGATATTGCAATATGCAAAACATACAGATACAGTAGGTCTTCTGCTAAAGTAGTTGCTCAGTTCTACTGCACAAGGTTTTTGTAGTTCTAAAAACATCAACAGAGTGAGACCTCTCCTGTGTCATGACAGTGGTATTCTCCCAGTTCAACTTTCACTCATCATATCAATAATTTAATCTTATTAACTTAACACTTTTAAATGAGGAACTTCAGTATTTAAAGGACCTTGTGAAGAAAAAAAAATAAGGTGTCCGATACAGCAGGCGACAGCTGTTCTTCAAGAGTGCCAGACACATATATCATCAACATTTAAATCATTCAAAGTATTGGATTAGAGTTGGTATCAGTAGAGACAGACTGTTAAAGGGCTTGGATTGGAATCAGGGTCAAATGAAACTCAGCTAGAACAAACCCCAGAGTCTATTTTTTAAGGGTGAACAAACTTTTCTAATGGTTTCTGCTAAATGAACAGGAAAATGGGTACTAGGACAATTGATCTTACACCTTTCTCTCTCCACTCTGTTTTCCTCGCAGAGCCCAGCTTCGTTCATGCTGACGTGATCAGAGAGGGGAGAAACCGAGCATATGGCGAGGACGATAAAATCTATTACTTCTTCACCGAGGTGTCGGTGGAGTACGAATTCTTTGGCAAGCTGCTCATCCCCAGGGTGGCGCGCGTCTGTAAGGTCAGCAACACGTCATGTACCATCTGTACATACCAGCAGCATCCATCTTTAGCCTCGTTGTGTTGTGTGTGTCTGTATAGAGTCCTTTCTCTTGTATCTGACCTGAGCTCATATCACAGCATTAACAAGTTAGTCATTACTAACTGTGTCATCATGCACATACAGGAGCCGAGCAGCATTAAAGCGTGTGTTAGACAAAAACAAAACTTCCTCTATACTGCAAACAGACGACACTGTGTCCTGGTCCAAAGCCACAAAAAGGTTTCAGTTCTGAAATGTAACTCAGGAAACAACCAGAAATGAAATCTTGAAATCCTGAAATGAATGTATTTTCCGAAAAAAACCCACAAATAACACACTAGTTCATTTTGTTATGTTATGAGGCATCAGTTTCTATTGCGTTTGATTAAACTGTACATACACTAATGTATGTGCCCTTGAATCTGCCTCTGCTCACGCTGCATATCGTCTTCCGTATCCCACCACAGGGAGACCTCGGGGGTCAGCGCACTCTGCAGAAGAAATGGACGTCCTTCCTCAAAGCCAAGCTGGTGTGCTCCGTGCCCGAGCTCAACTTTGTCTTCAACGTGGTGCATGACGTCTTCATCCTGAAGGAGCCAGACTGGAGGGATACGGTCATCTACGGCGTCTTCACCTCCCAGTGGTCAGTGATTTGATTTGAGGATGTTGAGCAGCTGAATCAGTTGGGGACCAGTAACAAGGATCTCTAAATTCACTTCCTCTCCCTCCTGTCTTTCGTCATCATCGCCGTCTTCGTCCTCCAGGGGCAACGTGGGCTTATCAGCTGTGTGCGCCTATAACCTGACCGCTGTGGAGGACGTCTTCTCCAAGGGCAAGTACATGCAGAAGGCCACAGTGGAGCAGTCCCACACCAAGTGGGTGCGGTACAACGGCATCACGCCTTCTCCACGTCCCGGAGCAGTAAGTACCCTCAACACAACTTCAACACAAACGTACACAGTTAAAAGCTTCATACAGTGCATGTGAGCCTCCATTGTGAACTCTCTCCTCTCCACCAGTGCATCAACAACCTGATGCGACAGCAGAACATCAACAGCTCTCTCAACCTGCCGGACAAGACCCTTCAGTTTGTGAAGGACCACCCCCTGCTGGAAGACCCCGTCCTGCCCATCGGCAACGGGCCTCGCCTCATCGCCAAGGACGTCAACTACACTCAGATCGTCGTGGAGAGGATCAGAGCGCTCGATGGGAACATCTATGACGTCATCTTCACTGGAACAGGTTACAACACATCAGCCGATACTTACACAAATGAAATTTGACACTTTGACGCCGTTACAAAAGACTGCTGATGCTGATCTGAGGGTGTTTGTGCTGAATCAGTGGTTTCTGCTTTTGAATGAATGACCAATATTTGACCTTCTTCACCTTTTTAGACAAAGGCCTCCTGCACAAATCAGTCGTGTTCGAAGGAGACGTTCATATTGTGGAGGAGATCCAGCTCCTGAAGAACTCTGAGTCCATCAAGAACTTACTGCTATCCTCAGAGGTCAGTGACTTTTGAACTTAAGTGTGCAAGTAGTATGTGATTACTCACAATAGGAAGTTAACAGGAACACTGTTAGATGACTGTTAAGAGCAAAACTAGCAGTTCCTCTAAATCAAAGAAGATTGCATGTTTTAGTTTTACAGCAGCATGCGTAAGAAGAGGTCATGTGGAGTTTGTATTACAACAGATATCAATTTTGATCATCATATTTTGTGTTGTGTTTAAGCATTGTGAATTTCTTGATAAAAAGAGTTTTAATAGTTTTGATATGAAAGTGTGAGCTCTCTGTCTGTGGCTTATTGCTGTGAACAACCTCCTGCTCCCACAGACCCGGTCCCTGTACGCTGGTTCAGACTCGGGCGTGGTCCAGGCCCCCACGGCGTTCTGTGGGAGGTATTCATCCTGCTATGACTGTATCTTGGCACGAGACCCCTACTGCGCCTGGGACCGCCACACTGCCGCCTGTGTCAATATATTTGATGTTCCCAGACAGCAGCCCGGGTAAGTCACCATCCAGCTACATTTACAATGTGTGATCACACTGTCTTCGTTGGACATACCAGTCCTCCACTCATGCATTATCATAGTGGTTAGCGAAAGCAAAAGCACCATTCAGAGACATCTTTACAGATAATCCAGCCAGTTTGACCTGCTTTATAGTCTCGGACTAGATATTTCTTCATGTCAGGGTGAGGGCATATTTTAGGCTCATGGAAATAATCTTCTTACTTTTCAGGAATCTAATCCAGAGCCTGAATGGTGACGCAGACAAGTGTCCCTCAGGTAAGCAACATGCTCACTTGATGATAATGAGACTTCTTTTGTTTTTTTTTATGTTTGTATTATTTTCGACGTTGTTTTTAAGCAGGATACAGAAAATCCATTACATCCACAGTCAGTATTCTGTCTCTGTTTTTGCCTCATAGTGTCACATCTGCCTCTGAGGGACTACCAGCATGTGACGGTGAAACCAGGGAGCTCTGTTGAGCTGCCGTGCCTGGTGCCCTCCAACCTCGCCCAGGTGAACTGGAAGTCCAACGGCTCGGCTCTCACCGAGGCCTCTCGCTTCCACCTCATCGGCGAGAACGGTCTCCTCATTTACAGCGTGGCCCCCGAGGATCAAGGTCACTACGAGTGCTGGTCCGTGGAATGGGCCCCGGCCGCCGAGAAGAACTTCACCCGCCTCCTGGCGGGATACGTCCTCACTCTGGATCTCCCGCCCAGACCTCCGCACGAGGGGGGCCGCGTCACCACCACCCTCGGGAGCCCGGAGACATCTAGCTCGCACGCAGCTGAAGGTAATGGTAAGACAGACAGAGCCCCACTAACGTCAGGCCTTGCCCCTCCCAGCTTCACAGCCCCAGACACCTACACCTCCCCACCCCAAACTGACTCATCACTAACCCCGCCCCCTAGCAGCACCATCAAGATCCAGTCCAGGCATCATCTGCCGAGCTCCAACGCTCCCCGCCCGGACAACCGGGACCCGGCGGCCGAATATTTGCAGCACAACAACAGTATGGCCCTCCTCTTCCTCTTCCTCCTGTTCTTCCTCCTCTTCCTGGCTGCAATGGCCTACAACTGCTACATGCAGTACCTCCCCGCTCCCTGCCTGCGCATGCGAGCCGCTCTGTTGGGCAGTAAGAAGAGCGCCCACCAGCCTGAGTACCGGGCCTGCGAGGCGGGTCTGATGGAAGCGTCCGCGACCGACAAAATCAACCTGACGGAGCAGCCGACACAGAACGGCAGCCAAACCACCCAAAACCTCCGGGCGCTCCGCGACACGGGCTACGAGACGGAGCCGGAGTGCGGCAACGGTCAGATCCCCTCTCACAGTTTCGGAGGCGACAGCCCGTCGCAGGAGAGACCCTTTGATGTGGACTGTGAATCTCAGCCCATCCAGTTCGCAGATGCGGATGAACCTTACTGCTAGCCAGCCTCGGCTCTACTTTTTGTTTCTCTCTCTGCACAGAGACGATTTATAGGGGGGAGGGGGTCACGCTCTTGCTGCATCTTCCCACGACTCGCGCGTCTAAACTGGCGCCCTCCATTTGGAAGTTTGTTCAGTGTACAGCATTGAGTGAGGTTGAATCGTAATAAGGCTTATTATGTCAGGCCCCACATCCCTGTAGAGATCTAACTCCTGCTGTCTTATTTAGGGCTTTTGATGACCAAGCAAAACTGTATTCATGGAAGCTGCACCCTCTCAGTTTAGTCCAGCAAGTAAAGCTATTACTTAAATTCCAAATTGGAAACATTGTTTACCAAATTGGTAAGTTACTGTGATGTTTTCCAAATTGGAATCATGTTTTTTTGTACAGCCTGGGTGAAAAATGATCTGAAAAGCTTTTGCATCCTTTTTTTTTTTTTTTTGTCTTTGAAAACAACACAGAGGCTTTTGGACTTTTGGGCAGCCACTTCAACGTTCTAGTGTTTTCTCAGGGAAGATTTTCTCAGTATGTTGCAGCCTGCTTTGTTGTACAGTGTTGCCATCTGCAGCACTTGGTATGTGGGCCTTAATCTCACCCAGTAAGGTGGCCGAGAATGGTTCGAAGGCCAGAAAGAGATAAAAACAAACAAAACAAAAAAAAAACGTGGAATAAATCAAGCCACAGTCGTGTGTAGAGTCGTCCTGCGGGACAGTGTTGAGTCTCTTGGATATTAATTTTTTCCTTTCCTGTGAAGTAGACATTCCTACATGGATACAACTGATGCTCCTGTGTATTAACCTCTACTAGTCATCTTCCTTAATGTGGTTTCTTAATAACATGAATTATGTACAGTATGACACGATGCTTGGTACTATCAATCATCACTTGTTCTTTTTCTAAAACAGCCCTGGAAACAATCTGAAGATGTTTTTTTTTTTATAATTATTTTTTAATTAAACCTTCAGTTTTAGAGTTATTATTTAAGATGAGTCACGTCTGTGGTTATGTCATTTTGTTCACTGTGCAAGTAGTCTAGTTGTGATTTTCCTCCTTTTGCTTTTATTTTATTTTATTTATTGCAACAGACCTTTAGATGCTAGCTCTCACTCAATAGTCTCCCTTTGATCTGTTCTGCATGTCCTCCCTTGTTTAGATTTACTGCTTTCCTCAACACTCTCTTTCTGCATCACTCCCTCCCTCACAGCCTCCTCTCCTGTCGACACTTCATCTTCCCTGTCCTCCTCTGGAAGTAGCTCTCCCTCTGCCCTCCCTTCTTCCACCTCCTCCTCCTCTTCCTCCTCTACTTCCACCTCCTCCTCCTCCTATGTCAAGCCCCACAGTGTGGAGGCTCGGGAGGCAGAGGTGAGACTTTTGCCTCCCCTGCTGAAGGACCAAGCCTGGGGGGTTCATGCCCAGGAGGCCTTCCTGCTCTTCTGCCTCGCCCTGGGTGAGTGGTGCCTCTGACAATGCTCACACCCCAAAACTCAACAGTCCTCGGTTTGGAAATCTCCTCTCACTATTTAACCCTCCCTTTTCCCCACACTATCATTGTCACTCATTCTCTCTTGTTTCTACTTCTTGCATGCCGCCATTTCCCAATACATAAACTAACTGGGAGTATGGGTGTGTGTGTGTGTGTCTTCTGGATGTGCTCAAAACAAGCCTGCCCTTCGCTTTAAGGTGTCTGACTCACAGAAAAGACTTCATCTCCACTTTAGGTGTCTCACCAGATACCTGCATCGTGAGTGAATGTTTTAAAGAGCTGGGATTCAGTATTAAACTGTCCATCTTTCAGCGATCTGGTCGTCTCACAGTCTTCACTTGTATGTCAGTGAAATTGTATGTATATTATTGTGTAACCGCAGTCTGACATGACTCATGTAAAACCTAGGGGTGGATCTTTCTCATCCAGCAGCGTTGAGGATCTCTCCTCAGAACAAATTATTGTAGGCTTAGTCGTCTTGCATCTCAAACTTTACATTTTTGTGCCTGTAAACAAGTGTAAATATATTTGTATATATGGGAAAATACCATTTGAAGATGTACATAAATCTAGGAGACTTTTTGGGGCTGTGTCTCTTGTTAGGGAGGCTAAATAAATCTTGTCAAATGTTTTCAACACTGGTTTGTTTTTTGTTTTGTTTTGTTTTTTAACATTGTGGATGTGGAAGTGTTACAGAATTACTAACCTGCTAAATGTGGATACATGATTGTGAGTCTTCTACATATAAATGAAAAAATATATACGTATAAGTCAATCAACCTGAATAATTTTATTTCATGTAAAGTCCTGCTTCACCTGCAGTGAATATCAGAGCTGAGATCAGATTTTACACACTTGCAATCATTAATCTTAATCTTAATTTTCATGTTTACAGTGCAGTGCACTCTTGCATGGGTGTGTACGGTTGCTCTGACTGGCACTGTTCAGTGAAGAGTACGTGTATATGGCGTGTCAGTGTCTCGACCGTCATGGGTCAACATGAAGTCCAATTCTGTCCCTCAGGTCCCAGTGATGTCCACATTCACTGGCTAGTAAATGGGCACAGTCTGGACACCCCCATAATGGAGTACCGCCTGCCGGTGGGTCAGAGAGAGGTACTCGTGAGCAGCTGGCTCCGAGAGGGGCCGCTGATCAAAGACGCCCGTTACCACTGCGTTGCTGAGGCCAGCACAGGAAATGACATGTCTGAGGTGGACCTCCACCTCACTATTGGAGGTATTTGGTGTTGAGTGGCTGTAACCATGTCTGGTGTGGAGACAATATGTTTTTAAGTATCACAATCCTGTTATGCCTCCAAAATATGCTGTGATAATGCATAGTAATGCATGTAGAGTGGTGATACAGTGCCAGGTCCAGGCCCTGGGACTTGGTCCATAGTAGTCCAGAGATGGACATTTGTAATGATTTATGTCCATATAAGATTATGATGTTATTTGACAGATGAAGAGAGCATTCCATCCAGGGATTTGAACCAGTGGAGAGGTGCACTCACAGAGCATGAGCAACTGCTAAAAAGATGGGAAAAGGCCTGGGTAGGTCTAAGTTCTTGCATGTGTACGTGTGTTTTTCTCCTGATCTCATGAGTGGTGTTGTGCAGTTGCCCAGACTGACTTACATCATACCCACCAGTTTTAACCTGCTCTGCATGTTTGGCCTTAGGCAAGTGTTTTGAACTCCCTCTTTGCACTAGAGGAGTGTAAAGTCCAGATTTATTGGGCCAGTGGCAGATACTCTACAGTATATTAAACCAGTTCTGCAAATGCTTTGTCACGGTCTTAAAAATGCATGGACTTAGGGTCAGAAACTACCTCAAAATAGGCTATTCTCAATATCTGTTTTGAATGAGATATTAGGTATTTGTGGCCATTCCACATCTACCATTACCAAGCTTGAGTCTGTGTCCACTGGAAGTGGGTTTACTGGTTACAGGGTTTCGATTGTTTGACTGTAACCCTGTGGATTTTTGAGGCAGATAAATGATACGGTTTTTGTGTGGTGGATGATCTTGTGGCCCCTCTTGAACCCAGAGCTAGTTCCACGTGTCTAGGTTGTGCTGTTTCTGGGATATGATAAGTGACCACTAGAGGGCAGGAGAGGCCATTTTGGAGAGGACTCATTTGCCTTGACTGTTTGAGTGAAAAGTTGCAAAAATGTGTGAAGTCATAAATCTTTGTAGAAGCTATTTGGGATTAAGGCTTGGGAAATGGATGGGAGCCACCTCACCAAGTGGGTTATTCTTCAATAATGTTGGGGTTTAGATCAAGGGTTAGTATTCAGGATTTTCTACTTTTCTATACTTAGATCAGATTTAGTTTGACTGCATTTGCCCTCATGGCTCAAACCGGAAATATCTGTAAACAACCTTATTTTAACCTACATGATCAGACTTAACGATTTTGTTGCATTTCATTTTGGCTTAAGGGCATTTTGTGAGACGTAAACATCAATCCTCCAATATTTTTCTACACTTCAACTCTGTTTTTCCCTCCACAGGAAAGCTGTGATGGCCACAGAGCTCTGTGAAGATGTCACAAGCTTCACTTGTGTTGGCTGAATCTAGGCGTGAACATGGTCCTCAGCCCAGGTGGACACGATTGTTAACAGCTAGAATGCATACAAATGTCCCAGTGTCACTTTTTTTTTTTTGACACTGCAGTTTGATGGACAGTGACATGAAGCACTCACAACACGTGCCTCCTGCAGGGCCTCAACCTGGCTGTGATGATGGACGATGCTGGGACTCCTGCCAAACCTGACGAGGAGATGAAGCTCGTTGGTTGCCTCAGTCCAAGGACCATTTCTACCAGAAATACATTTATTTCTATTTTTATTGATGAAATGAACATCCTGAAAGCAGTGCTTGTCTGGAACAATAAAACGTGCAGTATTATGAAGAATGCTGATGAATGTTTGTAGATGATGCAGCATCGATCAGGCCTGTTTATAGTCTTTAGTCTTTATGATGTTTGCATGTTCTCTGCCTTCCAAAGCCTCTGGTCCTTCACAGCTATCTTGCGTTTTAATTTTTCACTTGAGATATTTCCACTAGAACCAAATCCTATCCTTATACTAAGGATTTGATATCAGGAATGGAGTGTGTCACTGTGGGAAGCCTTTTCAACTACAGTATCCTTTTTATGTTTGACATTTAGTAAGACTATATCACCCAAAGTGAAATTCCACACACCCACGGCATCCAAAAGGACTTAAAAATCCAAGAATTACATTGATGGACTTCCTGCTTTCTGTCTGCGGTTAGTTTTCCTTTTACTCTGAAACTGTGACTACCTATTTGTCTTTGAAACAGGATTAAATGGACATAGTCTTATCTGTTGCTTACATTGATTTAAGCATCTATTACAACAAACCCATTGTCTCCTCTCGTCTTATTTGATTTGAGAACATACTGTATATCCCTTTTGATTTCGAAATGGTAAACAAGTTATTACTCCAGGAGCAGGATCAAACCTGAGTGACACACTGACATGTCAGCCTTTTTCACAGGAACATGTTCTACCATGTGAATTATTAACCAGCCTTCATCATATTTCTCCTTGGATGCCACTTCTCTGACATTTACAGAGGGCACACACAACAGTTTCTTTGACTGGAAGATACATCAATTGTGGTACAGACATTTATGCCTCAAATGGTTTTAGACTAACAGGTGTTTAACAAAACCTTAATGGTGAAACATAAAACCATTTAAAATTAGAGGAAAAGCTTATGGCAGAGGATATCTACAGGCCAAACCTCTGCATCTCTGCATAGTCCCTGATGTTGTCATCTTTGTTATGGTGCTGTCTACCACAACTAGAGCTATAGCACCCTCTTGTGATCAAGCAAGGGATGACAAGCAAATTGGAGGAAAAATGGGCAGATATGGTTCATTATGGATATGGTTCAGTGGTTTGGGAATCTCCAGCCACACAATAACCATCACCACAAGTCAAAAAGTATTAAAAGTAAGTATTTTCTAATCGCATGATCCACAATTTCAGCCCACAAGCAACTTGCTGATTCTGGTACAAAGTCACACAAAAGTCCTCTTCCTCCTGACTGTATGAAATCAATGTTGTCAACTTCAAGTAATATATTATTATATCACCAGATATAGATCAGAAACAGAAATGTCGAGCATCTTATTAAAGACAGTTTTCTGATACTTTGGATGTAGTGTAGTGTTTGACAACCACATGTCCAGTGCTACAGTCTATGGTCCAGTGCTACACTGAGCAGTAGAAAAGGTCCACATCCTCACACAAACTGTGATATTTGGCTGAGAAAATACAACTAATGTACAGCAGACACATTATTAACTCTAAAATTACAGGAGGAATCTCCCAGATGAATGCCAGTGGGATCATGTCACTACTTTGGTAAAGGTCTTCTGAAGAGTAGGATGTGGGGCTCTTAAGAACAATAACAAACAAATACAAGCATTTTACTGTGTAGCTTACCAATCCATGACTGTTAAATATACAATTACCTTGTTTTAGAATGTGTAGTCAGTGTATTTGGTATTTCCAAAGCAAGTCTACAGCATGGAGTGTGGGGAGGCCAGAGGCAGTTTGCATACCTGGCTCATGTATCATAGATCCATCCTTGGGACTGCTGTACTCCCAGTTGTCTCCACTCATCTTCAGACATCAAGTGTGAGTTTGGAACTATCTGGCCATCTCCCGAGGTGGAACATGTCTGGTGATAAGAAGCTACGTTATTCTCTGTTATTTGAGTTCATGTCAGATTCCTATTAAGTTGGATGTATTCATTAAAAAACTCAACCCACGGTATCATCAATTGTGGTTAGGTTAATATAATATTTATACTGCACATACAGCACTTTGCACAATATCTTAGCCTATATTTACAAAGCAAAGGGGCTATACAATCCTACACATGACTGACACATCCTCTTTAAATTTCCCACTGGGAATTGGCTTTATGCACAGCTCCACTTCTTCCTGAAATAAGCCAGCTCCTTTATTTCCTGTCTTACATTATTGGACCAACTGATTAATCCAGGTGTGCCTGACCATTGTTGTGAGGTCAGACACACCTGGACTAATCAGTTGGAGTATTTTCTCTCAAAATAAAAGGGTAAAATGGTAGAATCTCGTCCATCACGGTCACTTATCAGAGTGAAGCTAGTTTTTCTTAGTAGTTTTGTTTTAATTGTGTGGCGCCAAATCGCTGTCGGCCCATTACTGCCCCCTGGGGCCAGACAGTAGAATGCACCCAGCGGTACAGCGGTGTCTTCTCCCCAACAGCCACAAAGGGCAGCAGCTATCCAGATCAACGATTGTAAACAAACGCCGACAACTGACGCAAAGGTGGGATTTACCGTGAATAACTTATACTTTTATTCATACCGTATTCAGGCATATTTTTTGTTTTACAAATGCAAACCCTTCAAAGTTGACAACTTTACATAGACAATAAAAAAGGCAGATAGTGTTGTTGGCTAACGTCCAGGTTTGAAGTGGATTCATAATAATCTGCGTCATGTCGCTCATACCTGTACTCAAAGAGGTCGTCGCTGTCCTGTCCGAGTAGTAGGCCTATATTTGGTTGCGAGACATATTTTCAGATAAACTGTAAGGGTTTAGTAAACTTTTACAACAAGCTAACGTAAACAAGCTGCGCGTGGAAATTGCACTCCAGCTTTGATTGGATGATGAAGGTCATGTGACCAGACACTCAAATCGGGTCATCTTGGCGCCCATTTGCTATCAAAGCACAGGTGAGCAGGCTACTCAGTTACCATCAACGCACAGGTGAGTGCATTTGTTAACGTAAACGTAAGGTCGTCTTATTTGCTCTGATACCCTGAATGTTTATTAAATTGTTGGTGACTGTTGGTATGACTTTACCATAGACTGTATGGACTTTACACACATATTTCTGCACAGATCTGTTGTGTAACCTCTTAACCTTTATTATGTGCATCCCCTGTGTATTTCTTATCTTATCTTATTTTATCTTATCTTATCCTTGGCTTTATCTTATCATAAATTCTCTCAGGTTGGACAGGTCTTGTGCCGCACTTGTAGCCTACCATGTGACTTACTTACTTACTTACTTAGGCCTTTGTGTTCCTTTCGGAACATAGGCCATTGATGAATTGTTTCCACCCACGTCTGTCCTGGGCCTTTCTCTCCAGCTGTTTCCACGTCAGTCCCTGCATCTTAAGCTCTTGTTCTGTGCTCCTTCTCCAGGTGTTTTTTGGTCTTCCTCTGCCTCGCGTGACCATGTGACTAATACAGTGCTAATATGAAGGAACTCACCTATAATACGGTTACAGCTAATAAATATTCTATGTATTAATACGCTCTATACACCAATTGCAATTTTTGAATGAATTTTCTATAGCTGCTCTTTGTTTAGTTGACTTTTACAGATGGCTTGAATGTTACAGTATCAGGTTAGTGGGTCTGTGGGGCTACAGACACACACACTGATGCATATGTGATCCTCTTGTGCTTCTCCTTCGTCTGCCACTTTTTTTTTAATGAACCGTTCACAGAAAGCTCAAATGAAGCCCTAGACGTGATTATGAAAATTAGCTCTCAAGGCTGTAGATGTTATTGCCCACACAGGAAATTCTTACATCACTCCGCTGCTCTCTTCAAGCAGGATATCAGTATAATTTCCCTTCACTATTCATTTTATTGTGTTTCATGGAGCGCAAACATGACACACAATTGTACTACCACAGGCATTGATACTGTTGAAATATGGTCACAGACAGGCTCATATTAGGTCATGGATGTAGGACAGGAAAAGGACTCTCCAGATATTCCTTTCAATGTGAAGAGAATGGCAAGTTGTGTAACCTGTATTTATATTTTTGTTAAATATCGAGATGTCCTCAACAGGGCCAATGGACAATTATGTATGGAAGCCACTATAGGTTTCCCCCCACTGTTATTAAATGAAAAAAGATTATACCCTTTACCTACTCTTACTTTAATATCACTCTAGCCAGTTATACTCATCAGACCAGGTAACAGGATCAATATGTGCTTTATTGACTTAGCTTAGCTCTCTAGTAATAATAGCTAATAATAGGCTACTGGGCAAAAAGCTGCAATGGGTATAAAGTGAATTCTTAAAAATGGGGGAAAATTTTGGTCAGACTTCAGAGAATTAATTTCAAATGGCCTTCAAGAAAAAAATGTTATGTTACTGCTGGTTTATCAGTTTTCCTTCCTGTCGGGCTAGCTGCAGATTTCAACTTTTCAACTGTTAAAGGGACAACGAGGAGTTTTGGAAAAGCGAAGCATTTTCACACTACATTTATGAGCCTCCACACGCACCGTGAAATTCTTTGACCGGCGCAAGACAGACTCATGTTTTCATTCAGAATTAAAGTCAGAGGTTCGAAGATGATCACATACCGTCGTAGTTCCGACCATAAATGGAGATTCGGCTGCGTTATTCTCATGACTCGCCACGAAACCGAAAGTAAAGAAACGCTGGTCGGCTCGATCAGCATTTCCGCCACCACTAATAATAACAAAATAACGTGAGACTTTTTTATAACCAAATAGAAACTCCTCGTTGTCCCTTTTTTGCATTTTCTTCTACCTTTTTTCTACTGGTTTTCACCCTTATAAAGGCATTCATCTCTCAGCCTTCAACTTATATGTTTCAGCTTTAGCGTCAGACTTTTTCAACAGTTCTTCAGCAGTTTCTTGAGCTAATTCAACTTTGTTTCAATGATTCTTCAGCTTATTCAGCATTGCTTCAGCAATAGCGTTCAGCTGCTTTCAGCATTCACACCATTTCCATTCTTGGAAATGCTTTTTCTAGTTGTGATGATGTCTTTTTCAGACTTCAGAAACTTTTCGTTGTTGCTTGTGTATAATACATTTGAAAGAGAAAGAAACCAGTTGTCTGTGTCTGCCCTTCCTGTAACATTGGTTATTTTGCTCCTAGCTAGTCTTAAAATAACTATTGCTTTTTTGAATGTTTTTGGTAACCTGGCAACAGTAGTCAAGTGGAGAAGTGTCTGCTGCTTTCCTTACCAATGGATGCTCTTTTCCTCTGTCTCTCCGTTCTCATTTGTACATAATGTATGTCTAAAACTGAGGCAGATCACTGATATTAAATCCCATTTAACTACTATGAAACATATGATCTAACTTACTACAAAAAGTTATTTAACCATTTGTAAAATCCTAGGAACTGCAGGTGACTATTGGGATGACTTATTTATGTGTTTTTTATTAATTCACATGATTTATCCAGGACACATTCATGCTTTTTTTTTTTTTTTTTTTTTTTAAAGCATCGCCTAATAGATAGCCTTATCATCTGGGCTGTTTAAAGATTAAAAGTAGGTTAGTTTTGGAAAGAAGAGTTCAGGACCATTTTCCAGTTTGTCCCTGTAGATCTTCATGAGCAGGCAAGTCAGCTCACTTATTTGTTGTTTGTGGATGCTGTGGGACCTATTCTCAGTTGGACCTCATCACACCATTCATTAAGCTTCCATGGCAGCAGTCTGTAAGCAGGAAATGCCCCCAGTGACCAGCCGTCATCATCCTCCATTTCAGTAGCAACAGATACTCCAGATATTCCCTCCCTTTTCTTTTCAGCTCAGCCCCCTTGTGTTTCTCTCCACAGTGGCAGGGAAACGGTGGGTGGGCCTTCAGTGCCTCAGGATCTCTGCCTTATTGGACACCTGCTTACAGAGCACTACAATGCGTGGGTAGAGCTTTTTGCGCCTCTGTCCCCATGGCTACACAGTACTCTGAAGACAGACTACACAGCCCAGTTCATCTGTACTTTTCTCACTTCCACATTTAGATGATAGAGCAGTACATGGAAATAATTATATTTTTTTCTTTAGTCATAAATGTATGTGTGTAGGCTAGTACATATATGTAGCCTACACATGTATAAAGGTTTTAAATAAGAGTCAATATTATTATTATTATGAATTTGCAATTTATAAAACACACATTTTGAGGGCCAATTAAAAAAAGATGAACAGCTGTAGCGTGTGACGTTGGACAAAGGAAGTCTATAAAAGAATAAAACAGTCGGCATCATTATGATAGGATACAGGACACTGTTTTAAAAGCAGTATAAAAAAAGTTTGGCACAATAAGCCCACACATTTTCTGGACTGTAGAAATCTAAGTGTAGTAGTTGTCAGTTATTTTAACATCTTAATTGTTGATCCTGTATCTCCTGGTGGTTTTGTTATTTTATATACACATTTATTAATACATGTTGTAATGGTATATGGGATAAATCCCTTTGGGCTGGATTCGCTGGAATGGATTTTTCTGCTGTAGTGATCCCTATTCAAAAATTTAAAGTTAATTCTTTGGTCATATTGATACAGGCCTTCTATACAGTACTGACTCAGCTTATACTGTTGCTTCAGCTAATGACATGCACTATGTTTGGTTTAAGAATGTGCCTTGTGTGGTTTGTGGCATAAATGCTGTTAATTAAAATTAATGCAGAGAATAACTGCTTGACAAGGCCTTAAAGCTGGAAAACAGTGGAGACGGTTTTAATACTCCAGCAATATCAAACAGCAGCAAATTTACATTTCACAAAGACTAGTCTTGCCTTGCTGAAGTGATTTTTCTTTGGTCTAATAGCAAGGTAATATAGAATCGGTGATAAATCATGATTCTTAATACCAAGTAGCACCCGCTGATTAATTAACCTGGTAGCTTAGCTGATAAATATCTATACAGGTGGTGAAAAAGATGTGCGTCTAAATGATTGCTGTCTCTCAGATGTGTCTTCGAGGGTTAACAGGCAACAATTCAAGATTGAAAAAAAAAAGCATCCAAAATCATGAAATACTGCAGTACCTGTAGTAATATGAAAACCAGAATGCTAATTATGCATTTTCTAAACACAAATATTCTAATTATATCGCCAACCATATTTGTCAGAGCAAAATACATTTGTTGTTCTTTTGCATTGGTACTATCTGCCCTCATACACATCAACAGTAAATTGCTAATTAAATGTGTAGGTGGTAACTGTTCACATGAATGTGGAAAAAAAAAAGCTGATAATGGTGACAATCAAAATCATGGGGGTGGCATTTTTAGTTCAGTTTTCTGTCCAGGTTATATTTCCTTGTTTATTTTCCTATTAACTGAACGTGGCCTTTTTAAATGACACAAACATCTCATATCTGATGATGTACGCAGCATTTTTAAATGGCAGTTAAGAGGAAACAAAATGTACACCTGCATTTGAAATGGTCTCTTCCACTATTCTGCAAGCCTCCCCTGAATGAGTCATCCAGCTGGCTCCTCATTGGATAAGACCATGCCATCCCTAGGGATTGCCTTGCAGAGGCAGAAAGGCCTTTGCTTCCATTCACAGAAACATTGGTATGCCAGCCTGCTATTTCATTCACATAAAAGACTAAATATTGCATGCCTTTTTTGTCTTCTGCTCTTTTACTCCTTTGTCTTTTTGCCTCCTCTTTTGATTTGCGAGGGCCTGCCTTTTCTTCCTTGCTTTTGTGTTTGCCTTTGTTTCTGAGGAGAGAAGGCAGACGCGCTGTCTTTTTTTTTTTTTTTTTTTTCTATATTTGCCAGGCAGGAAAGAGATGTTGGGAGGGACTGCAGTGCGAAATCTGCAGCAGAGTGAGAGCGGAAGCTGCTTATGAATGAGTGTCAGTCTTTCAGCTTTGCTATATGCTCCTGAGGACATTTTACATGAATGGTGTCTGGCTGTGTGCTTTCCGCTACCGGGGAGACAAAGATGCTTCATTGGTGCTGCTGGGCTTTTTTCTGTTATCCTTTCGGCTGTTTCATTCACTCATCTGCCTGAGAAACATGTCGTTCATTCTGTGTCTTTTTCAGTTGTATCATTCATGTAGTTCGACCAGGACCAGTTACTGGGTATTTTAGACAAGCTGTGAATCTGTATCTGCTTCCTACTGAATTATTATTTTTTTTGCTCCTTTGTTGCAGAATGCTGATAGAGAATTAATGGTACACATTAGACAAATGGTGTCGAAACAGTTTAATGTAAAAAGAAAAGATAGCTTTATTTCTTTCTGCATTAATGGACGATTATAAATATTTGGTGCAGAAACAATAGGATTACTGTCTAGTTATACGTTTTGTGAAAGTATAAACCTGAGAAACAGGACTGTCTATATTCTGCAGCTATTATAGATGATCATGGACAGTATATTAATGATATCAGTAATTTCTAGTCATGCTAAAATTACACTGTTTTGCTTCTTTCAGTGATTTAAAGAGGTTTCCTTTATATATGCTAAAGAAAATGATACCTTTATGATATATTTCCATGGAGATTTTGATTCTCGTATCTGAGAAGTCTGCGTTTTTTTTCGTTAGAAGATTTTGGCTGGCACTGTGATTGTAGCTGTCATCTAAGTGGATGCTGATGACACTTATTTCACTTAATTTATTAACAATCCTGCGCTTAGTTCTTTGTGTCTGTAAACTTCTATCAGTCCATCCATCCATTTTATACGACATTAATTGTTTAAAAAAATGAATTCATGCAAACTATTATGAGTAATTAGTTTACTAAGTTAAATAATCAAGCTACCTCTGATTCTTCATTTCCTTTTCCCAGAAAAACAAATAAGAGTGGAAGAATTACAGCAAATTAATATCAGACTAGGGAATTTAAAAATTGATTGGTTCCAGTGTGCTGTAAGTGGGAGGTTTTTTTTTTCTCCCTCCAACAGGAAGTGATTTGCAGTGTTCAGCAAGCCTTTTGTTGAGAAGGTTTTCTCAGATCAGTGAGTCATGCTTTAGCTCTGAGCCGGCAGGCAGGCAGGCAGGCAGCAGTCAGTAGAGAGTATTTGCTCTTCCCTCGCTGTATCCGTGATCATCGACAACATAGACCTTCCTCTGTTCTCTTACTTTTTGGATTTTTGAGGCTAGAAATCAGCAGCAGTAGCAGCATCACCACTGGAAACCAAACAAGCTGCACCACAACACTGGCAGCCTTTTGGAGACCTTTTCTTCTCTCCATCCCTTCTTCCTTTGCTTCAGTGTTGTGTTTTCATGGATTGTGTCTTTATGTTTCTCTCTTACGGATTGGATTGCAGCTCTGGATTTTACTGAGAGCAGATTGGACTTTGGCGACAGCAGCAGCAGCAACAGCAGAAGCAGCAGCAGCAGCAGCAGCAGCAGCCCAACACAACACAACCACCACTGTAACCTCAGTAGAGAAAATTACAGTCAGGTGGCCTGTGATTGCTAAAAGGCGTTTGCTGCCTGTACTGCTGCTGCTATGTTACAGGAGAGGGTAATCAGCACGGCTCAGCCACGTCTGCCAGCACACTTGTGAAAGAGGCAGGCTGTGCGTGTCGGTTGGTGGAGAGAGGGGAGAAAGCAAGAGAGAGAAGGGTATGCTTCACCGTACCAAATACAACCGCTTCAGGAATGAGTCAGTAACATCCGTCGATGAGCTTCTCCACGGCCTGTCCATGAACCCCAAGGTCTCGGCCACCCCCCAGTCTGCAGCCGAGACATCTTACACACCCCCGACTGAGGTCCAGCCCTCCTCGACCACCACTGCTTCCATCAACCCCACCAGCCACGGCTCTGACCACCTGGAAGATGGAGGCACCACCCTCTGCACTCTCATCAACAAGGTGTCCAGCCTGAAATTCAGCAACTCAGGCAGCTTGCTGGGCATCAAGGGTCTGCCCTCAGCTGTCAAGGACCTGGCTGTGTCTAAGCTGCAGGGGGGTGGGGGATCGGGCTCAGGCAGCTCCAGTGGCCCGAGCCCCAGCGCGGCGACAGCAGCGGCGGCGGCAGCAGCCTCTGGTGTGGGCGGCTCTCTGTGCGGCTCGGCCTCCCATTCAACCCCCTGCTCACAGCTGGAGCCGGCTGTCAGCATGAGTAAGAAGAGCAGGCTGGATGAACTCCAGCCCAGTGGAGAGGACTGGAACGGAGGTGGAGGTGGCGGACTGGTGAGCAAACCCTCCAGAGGATGGCTACATTCGAGTGAGAAGATCTCTGGTCCAGGAGTGACATACATAGTGAAGGTTAGTGGTCTCTAATCTAAAAAAATGTTTATTATCCTCTCCCTCTTTTCTTGTCTTTCCCCATTCTGTCTTTTGTTTCAGTGACTCAAGCTTAGCTACCTGCAAGTTTGGTATAAAGAAGAGATAATGTAGTTTTACTTGCACATCACAACATGCCCTTGAGTGGGTGTATGTAGGTTGGCTACAGCAGAGAGCTGAGCAAATGGAGAGCGACTAGAAAACAGACATTGAATAATTCAGAAAATAGAGAAGGTCAGCGATGGAGGAAAGTAAAGTGTGTTGGGGGGGGGGGGGGGGGGGGGGGGGCATGTGATTGCAAAATAAAAACAGCAATCATCAGTGCCTTTTTAGAGCATGCTGTAAACATTGTCTTGTATACAGTATTTCTGTCCTGTGTATGTGGAGCCACAGCGTTATGCTTTTGTAACCATGGTGATGTGTTATTTCTGTACGTTGTGCATCTGTATGAGCTCTATGGCTGTTTTTCCGCTCGGCGATAGAGAAATGATGGAGGAGGAGGAAAAAGAAGACACACGGTGCATGTTTGTGTCTCATCACATCAGCGTCTTCAGCGTTAATGCCCGATCGGCCATCAAACATCGTTTAAAGGAGCACAAGTACGCACAACTACGAGAGCTGTGAATGTCATCATGCCGGCAATGAGTCACTAGCATGAGGAGTGATGATGCTGAGCCCTGGCTCTTCAAGGTGTGAAGTGAATGAAGAAAACGGAGCAAACCATATTCACTGAGACCACAGAGCAGCAGTATATTGAACCTTTTTGCGTGATGGTGGAATCTTTTTGTCTTCTATTCATGTAGCACATGTCACTAAAAAGCAAAAAAAAAATGTAGTTTTGGGAGGGGATGAATAAGCATAGTCAAACAGCGATGCCAGGTTAAATGTGTTATATTCCAAATCAAGTTACACAGTATGATTGCCATCATATGACACCTTCTACAACTCGCCCGAACAAAGCCTACAGTATCTGTGACCAGTGTGACATTCCATTAACTGCATTAAGGCCGAGAGCGCTTATTTGTCCAGTCAATGCCACTGAAAGCATCCACACTGTGAGGGAGGTGGGGGTGGTGGGGGGGATGGGTCCAGTCCCTGCTCCCCAACCCCCTGCTTTTCCTGTGGTTTGACTCCTGCATGTGTTGAGATCAACGTGGTGTTCTGTTCACAGCACTTTTAATTAGCGTCATGTGGTCACTCCTCGCACATCATGCGCCATTACTCTAACGGGACATTGATTGACAGCGCCACTGTTTACAGTCATGCTTTTAGCTCGTGGTAGCTATGTGTTTATGATATGTGTTTAAAAACCTCTGTGATAAGACTTATCCTAATGTAATGCTGAATTTGCTTTTTATTTAGGTTTGTGGTCAGTGGTAACTGTTGTTTTGTAGATTTGCAGTGCAGTGCCTTTTTTCTTTTCTTTTCTTTTTTTTTGCTGTAAACTGTTGCTAGGTCAAAATGATGCTATGAGAGCTGTGGGAGTGAATGAAAACCAAAACGTGGTTGGCTGCAAAAAACATAACAGTTAGCTGAAAGACACTAAATATAACCCTGTGGAACTGCATATTTGGGTGATAATTCTCCACAGCTCCATCACTGATGCAGAGAAGTTGTCTGGTCATACGTAACAATGATTATAGCTTCTATAACTATATAATAATAACTTAAGAAAGTTCTGAATAGGGACAACTGGATTTGATCATAGACACCTGAAGATATTTCATCTCTCATCCACTAGGCTTCTTTAGTTCACAGGAAGTTCAGAAACCTTTTTATTAAGTGTTGAAACATCTTCAACTATCTGCAGTCAAGGCCATTTGCACTTGATTAACATTTTCTTGAATAAGAGACTGTGGTGACTGAGAATCATCACTTACATCTTGCTGAGTGTAACAATAACCTTAGTTTGCATGGTTATGGTTATATTGTCCACCACAGGTCATCATCAGCATTAGGGGACAGATTTTCCATATTATACAACTTTTATAAATACTAATTTCATCAACTATTTCATGTAACATTTTACTCTTTTACAGCCATTTTTATTTTGACAATAAACCAAATGTTTGGATTTATTGGCACAAAATATAGCCAAAGTGGTATGTTTTCATATTTTAGAAGTGTTTGCCTGTTTGTACTGTTTAAATGCAATGTGTGTGTATCTAGTTATATGAACTTCATATACAATCGCTTAGACTTGTTTTGTTGTTTTCTGGGATCAATTAGAGGCTCTTCAGAACTGGCCTCTCATTGATTTTTATAATTAATCTAAAGTTGAGTTTTACTGTGTGAATCATGTACTTGTTTGTCGTGCAGCATCAGAGAAGAAAAGTCTCCATGTCGTGCTCAGAATAGGTCTCTAACAATTTTATAACTGTTTGATATATTTTTGGCCCTGCTGAAGTGTGCACTTTAAACTCACTCTTCTAAAAATAGAGTAGTAAAAGAAAATGCAAACGTCATGTTGACTAAATGGTATTCATTTGCTGGTTATTGTAAAGTGAACTGGAGAGAAGTGGCCTCATAACATGAAAGTTATGATTTTAATAACTTAATTTTTTTCTGAAGAGGAGAGGAAATAGAAACATTAGCGTCTCTGGATGTGTTTTTTTTTTTTTTTACAAGATTATGAATGTGATTCTGATAATGATAGGAACTCATCAGCACAAAATGTTCCCAGTCTGTGCAGTATTAATTAGAAGAGGTGTTGTAACGAGTCGGTGGCTGATACTGAAGATGGTTTTGTGGGATAGGAGGACTGTATTCACCTCATGTGGCATAGTAACACACTGATGCAGTTCACAGATATTTATGGTGAAGGAGCATTTACTTGATTTGTATCAACTTTGTGTCAGATTTTGCCTTTGTGATCAGCGGGATGTTTCTATTTTCAACCTAAAGTGAAAACAATAATAGCAGCAAGTTTATGAGAACACATTTGCTGATGTAATAAAGGCTGAAGTCTGCTTGTTCGGTTTTGTGCAGACTCACTGTTAAACTCAGTGCCCCCCTTGAAAGCAGCGCAACCTGGGATAGGCTACTATTCCACAAGAGTATACTTAGTCACACAATGACAACTGTCTCTGGCAGGGCTTCGTGTTTTTAGTCTGATGTAAGGCATGGATGTTACTGAATAATGGACTGGCACCTCATTCCAAAAAAAGTTCTAGCACACGTGCATTAGTGTTTCCACTGCTGACCCTGCCTACACTTCACTCTTTCGCAAATGGCCAGTAGACTTTACACTGAGATGACGTCACATAAAATTCACTTTTCTGGCCTGTTGTCTCCATGGATTGGTTTCACAAAAAGAGGTGAACTTGCCAGACTCCTGCTTTGTAAGAAAGTACTTTTTTTTTAGCGTTATACAAATCTACAAATAATCAAATAATCCAAATAGGATTCTTCACATGAAATACACCACTAAACCACTTTCCCTGGAGGTCTTCCTTCAAGATATAAGCTCCTAGTGTCTAGTCATTACTGTAAGTTAATGTTGGACATGGTGAAGTGGTAAATGTTTAGTGAGTTTCAATTGAAAAACTCAGACAAGTCAGGTGTGCTTTTCTGTACATTCATGATGTGTTAGTTATAAAAAATATTAATGTTACTTTTTTTTACTCATATTTAACACTTGTTTCACACAGACTTCTTTTCTTGCTTTCCAGTACCTGGGCTGTATAGAAGTCCTGCGGTCAATGAGATCCCTGGATTTCACCACAAGGTCACAAATAACAAGGTATGTTCAGATGTAGTTTTCCAGTTTTATAGTGTTCACAAGTGACACATTGAAGGGAAAACCAACATGAAAGTGGCTCAGTAAGTTACCAGGAGACCATGTGACACAAAAACAGCTTCATTCTTCATTCCTCCCCCATTTGGTGTTTTGATGGACAATGTTCAACATGTTGATCCAAAAATGTCTTCAGTTATGCTATGATAATCCCTGACCCTTAAATAAAACAACATTTTTGCTGCTTGTTTTTAAATGAATCATACTAGTTGAAGCTGAATCCATATAAGGTATCATTTTAGATGAAGAAATTCAGTTCAAACAGCTGACTTTTGCCATTAGACAGCTAACCAACTTGCTAGATAGCTCTGCCAATGTCTGTTGGCAAGAATGCTATTATAAGTAATGTAAATATAGAAATGGCAGTAGTTAAGTCCAAACTTATTACAATTTCACCTTCCGTTTTGAATTGCTAAAAATCTTACGAGGATGATGCCAACAGGACGAACACCAAGCTGGTTTGTTATAGGCAGAGACAATCACACTAAAGCTTGTGCTGAGAAAAAAAGTGACCAAATCTATTATATACATAGCAGGAAATAAGGTCCTAAATGCGTTTTTCTATCGGCAACTCAACTCATAAATGACCATTTTAAAAATGTGATGTGTTTCTGATCTTATATATTATATGTAGTAGTACATTTAGGCTGCCTGTTATCACAATTTGTCTGCGTGGAATTTTCTGTGGCTCCATGTGTATCTTTAAAATCATTGACCAATGTGCAGTGAGGCAAAGGCCAATAGTGAATCGGTTTGTGTCATGTCCACTTTTCTGCCTGACTTCCTGAAATCAGTCCAGTGTTAACGTTAGCTAGCAAGGCCACACAGTGGTAAGCTGTCTCTCTCTCTCACACACACACACACACACACACACACACACACACACACACACACACACACTCACTCACTGTGTGTGTTCGGTTTCTCTCTAATAAAGAGAGAGATGGTGAAAAAGAGAGAAACAAACAGAGAGAAATCTATGGCTCATGCCGTTGCTATTATTAGATTTCTCCTTTTCTAAAATAACCTACTGCTGTGCATGGTTTATCCACCAAAAAGGATACAGAAATTAACATTTCCGCTTCTGTCAAGAATCCAACATTCACTTCATGTCAGAGGTGAATTTGAGCTTTTGCTTCGAATCGACTCTTCAGCCACTGTTTGATTCACAGTTTAGTTTAGTTTACCACCATTTACCAGACTTGGTTTCATGGTTGTTGTTTTATTGTTGTTGTTTTTGTCTATTTTATATCTTAATTATAATTCATATTTCATCTGATAAAGACATTCTATTATTATTATATTTAATCCTATGTCTATCATACTTGATTTCTTACATCTACATCTTCTTGATGGCCATGAAATTCGATCTGGATGGCCATGGTACCAAGAGAATGGATTTCAGTGATCACTGTCTTTTATTATTGCTCTACCACCAAATCAAAACATTTAATCTAAACAATACTTTGATTTATAAATATAAAATAACTGCAGAACATATGACATCTGCATTGACCTCAGATGCACTTCTGCTAATTTAAGCATACTAAAGGAAGATGGTGAGAATGATGAACATACCTGCTGAACATGAGTATGTTGCCATGTTGATGTTAACATGAACTGCTCTGCCAAGTAGCTACAGCCTCTCACAGCCACTAGCTGTAGACTCTTTGTCCTGTTGTTACTAAGACAACAAAATACATCCCTAGACTACACATAATACAGTCTAACTTACAGTAATGCCAAAATACCAGTCATCGTGTGGCTGTCTGTGGTCACCATCTTGGCTTCATCGTCCACTCTTCCTCCCTCTAGGGAAGCCATCAGCCTGGTGTGTGAGGCTGTTCCAGGGACCAAAGGAGCTCTGCGGAAGAGAAAGGTACACGGATGGACATTGAGGGGAGGGAAAGAGGGAGGGAGGGAGGGAGGGATAGAGAAACGCAAGTGATTGCCAGTGCGAGAGCTGAGAAAATGAGTGTTAGTGAAATGTACAGTAGAGGAAACAGCATTAGATATTCATTTATCCTTCCGTGTTCTATATATAGCATCGCCTCAGTAAGTTTTTTTTCTCTCTCATCCATCCTTCATGTTAAAAGAGAGAGAAATCACAGATAGATAGAGAGAGAGAGAAATGATGAGAGACATTGTACTTAGAGAAGAGAGAGAGAGTGAGGAGAAAGGAGAGAGATGAAGAGGTATGGGACTGTATATGCGTGGGTGTAGTTCCAGCCCACGATGCATTGCACACCGCGCACAGTGCTTAGTGACTCATGTAGTGCACAATATCTGTGATCAGGAGGCTGATCTTGTGTGTGTGTGTGTGCGTGTTTGTGTGTGCGCACGTGTTTGTGTGAGCGTCTGTCTTCTGTGTGCATGTGCACCTACATGGTGTGTGTCCACAGCGTGTGAGGAGACTGTGTCTTAATGTGGGGTGTGAAATGAAGCATTACTCCGCTCTCTAGAGCTCGTTCAAATGTCAGGGAAGAGTATATAACACAAAATCATTGCTGACTAGTTTCTCTCTCATAATAGATATAAAGGTATAAGATATTGTTAATTTGGCAAACACATACTGATGACATCAGCTTGATTTTCTGAATGGCTTTGACCATTTTATTTGGCCTCTTTTCCTCTGCTCATCATTCAAATCACTATTCAATCACAACAGTATTTTTAAGTCATTTAAAATGAAATTTGCGTTGCCCAATGTATAATCAATACAAACTGAACAATACATTTTCCTTATTTATTAGGATGAGTAATCCTCCTGAAAGATATAGCAGTGGTTGGTCTACTTAGTAGCATAAAAACTGGAAAGATGGGGAAATAGCTAGCCTACCTCTATTCTAAGGAAATAAATGTACCTGCCATGATGCCATCCCATAACATTTTGGTTGTTGTTGTTTTTTGGCTTTGTACAGAGCTATGCTAGCTATTCCCCGTGCTTCCAGGCTTTATGCTAGGCTAAGTTTACCCAACCCACTGCTGAGCGTAGCTTCATATCATACCATCCTATCATTCATACCAGATTTAGAGACACCAGAGTTTTCATTCAGTTCTCTACAAAAAATATTGAATTACTAAATCATAAAAAGAGATGTTGTTTTAATTTGTTTAAAATCTGTCTGTCTGTGTCATCCTCTGATCCTCCTAGCCACCGTCCAAAGCTCTGTCCAATATCCTGGGAAAGAGCAACCTGCAGTTCGCTGGCATGTCCATCAACCTAAATATCTCCACCAGTAGCCTCAACCTGATGACCCCCGACTGCAAACAGGTCAGCGGACAACTTTTTACAACACACACTAATGATACTTTTTATGATTTTCAGTGTAAGAAAATGGCATCATTTATTAGTTATACTAAAATAAATAAACTGAAGAAAAAGCCCCCACCCACACACACACACACACACACATTTAGATTTTCGTAAGTCTTCCTTTTAGCTTTTGAAAAAGTGAGATAAGATTTTTCTCTAGAATGAAGGGTGTCCATTTAAAGAGGCTAATGTGATAAAGAGCTGTTTAAAGAGGAAAACAAGTAAGAGCACATGGTCTCTACTGATGTTAATAGAATTACCAGAGGAAGTCGGCACGTTGTAGATTACTGTTTATTTGTGTGCTCTCTACTTCAGTCTTATTCTTAATACTAACAGCAGATGGTGCCAAAGTAACAACACAAGCCAAATCCTACACATAGATACTCATCAGACAGGGCCTTTTACTTGAAAAATAATTATTGTGATACATGTGTGTAGAATCACAGATGTGTTGGGTTAGTTGATATGTACTGTATGATTTTGCCCCTCACAGATCATAGCCAACCATCATATGCAGTCCATCTCATTTGCATCAGGTGGAGACCCTGTAAGTAACTCAGTCGCCAGCATCAAATTTAGTGATATAACTTTAAAAACATTTTAGCCCGTGGCTGATGCTCCTAATTATCAGTCATATTACTATAACTATATAACCACACACTTTGTCTATTTGGCTATTTGTAAAATATGTGTCTTTTTGTCTTGTCTTTTTCAGGACACAACAGATTTCGTTGCCTATGTAGCAAAGGATCCTGTCAACAGAAGAGGTAAGCGTCCATTCCTTAACTCTAGGGTGTCTCATGACTTACATATGACATGTTGCTCGTTAAAGTTTGTTGTTCTGACTCTCACCAGCATGTCACATCCTGGAGTGCTCTGATGGTCTGGCCCAGGATGTCATCGGTACCATCGGCCAGGCCTTTGACCTTCGCTTCCAGCAGTACCTGCAATGTCCCTCAAGCAAGCTGTCCTCCACACATGACAGGTGAGGTGTTGAGACCACACTAATAAAACGCACAGAAGATAACACGGTGACCGATATTGAGTTCTAGTATCAAACTATGTTTTCTCCAGGGTATTAAACATGGAGGAGTTACCATGGACAGAGGAAGAGGAGGAGTCGGCAGAGCACCCTTACTACAATAACATCCCTGGCAAGATGCCACCGCCTGGAGGCTTCATTGACACCCGGCTAACCAATCACAATGCAGCACCTGATGGATGCCAGGTACAACTGAGCAGCGTTATTTTGGTTCACATGCATTTACATTTATACACTGTTGCATTTGAGCTCTTATTCTGTTCACATAGATTTCACTGACTTTATTTTTCTGCTATGGACCAAGAAGGGTAAACTTTGATGTGATAGTTTTTATCATCCAAGCCAAATGGATCAAAATGGAGCAATTCAATTCTAGTGATTGATAACTCTTATAACACATCACTGCCTTTTTACTACAGTATATACGTATATGTTCTGTGGTCACAAAACTGATTGTGAGCATTATTGGTATAATTAGGCCTCAAACTGAAAACGAACCACACAACAGTCCACTTTGGGGGCATAACCTGTGTTTCTGGCCTCAGTCTGGTTGTTTCACAAAAGAATTTGATTGACAGCTTTCACAGCAGGCCAAATGAACTGTAGTAAATAGATACCTGAGTACTAGAGATCATTTTAGCTATTAGCTGTTTGCTGTGAAAGTACCCATAATCCGAACTGCACATTACATGTCTGACATTTGATTTTTAATGTGTACTCATTATATGTATTTAATTCAGAAATGTCTTAGATGTCCACTATGTGTGTGTGTGTGTGTGTGTGTGTGTGTCATCAGATGGGCCCAGGATCAGTCGATCAGACATATTACCAAGGGCGGCACTGCGGTGAAAACTGGGGAGATGAAAGAAAGCTCATATTCATACAACAGGGTAAGAAAGCCCATGTTTCCCACTACACAAATACAAATGGCATGTTTAATTCAGTTCATCTCTGAGACTATGATTGTTTCTCCAAATGTCTAGGTTCATTTGATATTAGCAGTCTGCCTGAGAGTAAAGGTCATGCAGCAAAGACAGCAGAGATGCCCATGTATGTGAACACCCAGCAGATTGACGCCCAGGTGCTCGCGGCACTGCAGGCAGAGGCAGAAAATGTGACAAAAGGCATGGCAACTGCAGCCAAGGAGAGCCCACAGAAGGACCTGTTTGACATGAGTGAGTCTTTTATTGGCATGTACTGAACTTTCACTTTCTTTTATTCAGATGCTTTGAACAGTGGACTCTGACTAATTTGAAAAACCATAGTTCACTGTGGACTGATGAATTTGAGGCAAAGCAAATGTAAAACTCACCTTCTGCAGCATTACTAAGTATGAACAGTAACTGTGCCTTTACAATTACATAGTAAGACTAATTGTAAGACTAATTTCTAATCAAAGTTCTTAATTATAGAGATTTCCTAGCTTTTGTTTCCCTGTGACTTTAGTGTGGCATTATAATAACATCATGTCAGTGGGGAGACAATAGGAGGACAATGTTAATGCCAGTGTAGAGCTGTGTTCTTTCCTCCTTTGAACTTCCACCTTAGCTTTTCTATTATTACACATGAAAGATTAGTTACATAACGATGTGTGTACTATGTATGAAGAATCCATGACACAAATTACATGTGAGCAGTTGCCATACTGTTCAAAAGTGAGCTGTTATTATGTCGTTATCTAAGGTGTTATTGTCTGCTGCTGTGGTTCTCTGTTAACTTTGTTCCTGTGCTAACAAGCACCAGCACTTGTTCCACAAAAGAAAGTCAAGATTAAATGAAATTTGATACAGACACTTGCATAATATGATTTACAAACATTTTCAACTGTTTCGTAAGGATATCCAATGAAAGGTTATACAGTGTAGAGTATATATAATATATATAATATAATAGTAATGTGAAATTAGATGAACCAATAATATAAACATGAATATTTGCTGAACTAGCTCAGCAGCACAGACATTGAGTCCACCGTCTGATTGATGTTAATTGTCTAAGAGCATTAGGAAGTTTTATTGGTGGTTATGATTGTATCGTCAGCATAACAGAGAAAGAATAATGTAGAAAGTTATATGCTTTAATTACTGCATATGAGACTATGCAGACAGGCTTAGTGTTTCTGTCTGCTCAAGAATAATAAAGAAAGTTCTGGGCTTTATCCTCAGCTGTATGTTTTTCGCTCTGTCCATTGTCTGCCGACAGCTATCCTATATGTACAGCATTGCATCAGTTTAAGTTATATAATGCATACTGTAAATATACAAATGTATATCCAGACAGATTTACATACAAATGCTGTGAGTAAAAGATTTGACATTAAACCTTCACTTTGTTTATACATCACAGATGACAGATGAGTTCTTCTGCCCCTGGTCGTTACAGATATGTGAATAACCATTTTGGAGAAATTGAAGAAAACACTGCTACAAGCTAGGGCAATGATGACCTTGCACTTTTTCATGTTAAGGTTTTCATTCCAACAAAGTATTTATGAATAACATACTTTATACAATGTGACAGCTGTAGGATGTTGAGTTAAAAACTGTGCTAGAGATATCCTTCCTGTCTTAATTATTTTGGCGCGCTGCCTTCACTTACACCAGAGCCCTTCGAGGATGCTATTCAGTCTCAGTCCCATCCGCCGTCCCAGGGGCAAGCCCAGTCCCAGATGTCCGGTATCCATAAGGCAGCATCCGTGGACAACTCGAGCCCCCTTCTTGTGCGCTCACTGGCCTTCCGGGCACAGGAGGAGCTGGAGGGCCAGACATGGTATCACGGCAAAATGAGCCGCCGTGATGCTGAAAAATTACTGAAAGAAGACGGGGACTTCCTAGTCCGCAAGAGCACTACCAACCCAGGGTCCTACGTACTGACAGGCATGCACAATGGACTTGCCAAACATCTACTGCTGGTGGACCCTGAGGGAACGGTAAGAAAGGTTAAAAGACATGTAGAGCGTGATACTGTAGATAGAAATACTGATTTGTATAGGAACACATGATTTCCACTGTGAAAGAAAAACAACATTATAATATCTCTTTCTCTTTTCTAAGGTACGGACAAAAGATCACATATTTGACAGCATTAGCCACCTTATTGGCCATCACCGTGACAACAATCTGCCGATTGTGTCAGCCGGGAGTGAACTGTGTCTCCTACAGCCCGTTGGAAGGAAACAGTGATGCTTGCAATGCCTGATGGGAAATCGGAAGCTCTGAACAGTCTCTCCTACCATCCTGAAACTTGAAGACGAAACGTGAAGAGAAGATGCTTAAAGGCTCTGTGCGCTGACAGTGTTTTTGGGAAAGTTGGCCCACAGTTACACTGCTGGAGGCACCGGAAGACACAAGATTTGTTAAAGATAAAAAAAAATATTTATAGAACTGTTATTATTTTGTTGTGATGACTGAAATGCTATATTTTTGAGAAGACATAGGTGCATTTGGACATACTATCTTGATTTGGTGTTTTAAAAGACTTAAAAGAAAAAATACAGATGTTCTTGTAGTTTAGATGAAGTGCAAATTAAACCTCAAAGAGGTGTTAACAAGAGTATTTTAGAATAAAAACCTGAAATTTTAGTTTTGTCTGTCAAGCACAACCACATTTCTACAGGAACTGTTGACTACAGTAAGAGGTCGGAAACAAAAACAGTTTGGACGATAAATGCTGTTTATAATGAATTACTTTAGGGGGAAAAAAAGTCCTTTAATCTCACCAATAGCGTGACAGCTCACTCAATTAGTCACTATATGAAATCTGCTTTTATTGGGGATTAGAAATGAATGTGTTTTGCTTTGCAGTAGTCACAAAGTTTTGGGGTGCAAACAGACATCCTTCATAGTGCTGTCAATGGCTTTAAAGATAACCTTTTTTTTTATAAAGTATTTTCTTGTGTCACAGTCGCATGACTTAAAATCAACTGTTCTTGTGGACATTGTTCGTAGACCTTGATACCCCTTTATTTGAAAGAGGTGCTTGTGTATGCTGACACTGTAAAATATTTATGCTTTTCAACCAGGGATTGTTTCTGAATTGGTTTTCTCTGGATTCTTCTTTTAGGTGTGTAGTCAATGATTAGTTTTGGGGCTTGAGTCATGCAATGGATATTCTCACATTCTTAATTAACATTTTCGGCTTTTTGTGAACTTTTAAAAAGATATTATCATCATCATTATTATTATTATCATTTGAATGATCACAAATGAATAGCACAATCAGAAAGTTAGATCAGTTAGATCATCTGTGTCAGTTGTACCAAGACGAATTACCAATGTGTTGAGACGTGATTTTCACTTTTTTCTCACAAGACTTAATTAGACCAGTGTTGTGTACACACATTGTGCACCTAATACACAATGTTCAATATTAGATCACCTTCACATGTTGATGTTGAACAAACATTTTATTTCATAACGTGGTTGTGTCAATACTGCTTTATGGCCACTAGGTGTCACCACAGAAATACTTGTTTACCCCCAGTCAGGCACACTAACTTCACTTCCCTTATTTTATAACTCACTAGTAGTGAAGGATGTTATCTGACAGCATTGCTTATAGTACTACACTACATGGGAAAATCCGACTCATAGAGTTTTCAAACGCTGTTGCTTGACAGTTCATAGTTAATTTGCATTTTGCAGTCCACTGTACACAATCGTTCCTCAGAACAGTTAATGGTATTTAGGTTATACGGACTGTTTTTGTAGAGTGGGGAATCAAAAATTTTGAAAAGGCTTATAGAAATAGTAAACAGCAGTTCTGGCAACAGCTTTTTAAATGCTCTCATCCTTACTATTGTCAGTACTCTGATGGATACCAAATGAATGGGGCATTGTATTTGATATGCACTGGACCACTTCAGTTGAACCAAAATCAGCATGTGTTCAATGAGTTTGACAAGACAGATGCAATGTAATATAACGTGCCTGTATTTTGCTGCAAGAGGGAGTGTACAGTACATGCATCTCACAACAACACATATTAGCAAAGAGCAGTATTGGGATTGTTAGAAAAAAAAATCCACCAGATCCATTTTGGTTAAAGCCGATTAAGACTCCCCTTGATTCCTTGTGTCCCATGACCCAGTTTGCTTCTCAGGATTCTTCCGAGAAGAGCTCATGGTAGAAAAAGAGGAATAAATTGGTATTTTTGAAGGAAATGGCAGGAGAAGAAAGGACACAAAAAAATCATTGGGGAGTTATTTCTTGTTGTGTGTTTTGTTTTTCTGACAATTATCCGTCATTCGCTTTTATTTGTTCAATTCTTTGTGACATAATTTCATCAAATCTAATATCTTGGGAGATGGAATGATGTGCTAATTTTGTTTTTCTTTTTTCAAAAAACAGCACTATGCTAATGTTGAAAATTACTTTGAGATCAGCGTTGGTTTCTAAAAAAAAAAAAAAAAAAGCTCTAAAATTTGTAGAATCACCTTGACAAAATGTGCAATGTTTTGAACAAAGCGTATATACAGCAGGAACAACTCCATACTTGAATCTCTCTGATAACATGATGATTAGCTGTGTGGCATCAAGAAATTATACAAACAAATACGCTGGGACACAAATAAGAACATGGCTTCTCTCCAGATTTCTGTTGATGAAAATGTGCCTTTTATTTGTACAAATTGTGTTTTTATTTCTCTTTCTCTCTCTCTTCAAAGTGCAATAGCTGATCTTCAATGGGGCATGCCTGTTCACTAGAGGTTGTGTTTCGCCCTGCTGCGTGTTGCTGCTTGAGACTACTGTTTTCTCTCTATCTCTGTCTCTTTATCTCCCTCTCTCCCTCTCTATTATATATTCTAAATGTATCATTTCCAGATTCTAAGTATAAATCTTTGTCAGAGGGAATCACACAGAGAACTCACTATTTTGGAACAGGTACAGAAAAAAAATGGAAATAAAAACAAAGAGACAAGTCCAAATGATGTTTACAGATTTAATCTTTTGGTTGTATGGGTTTATCATTATTCTGTATGACTGTTGGCAATAAAACCGTGAATGTGTAGAATCTCTGTGGTATATGTTCTGTAATGATCAGGAAGAAATTTTGTCTTACGGCAGACTCGGTCATCACAATTTCCTCAAAAATCTCAAAGTGTTGGCTCATCCAAATTATATTAGTTTTGTTTTTATTTTTGTTTTTTGTTTTTTTTTATTTCATTTACTTCTAATCTGTCCAGATCTCTGATGCCATCCATGTAGATCAAAGCACTGACAACACGATTTTGAAAACACAATCCATACTTCTAAACATAGACATACTAATGAAAACTGCTATGAATATGTGAATAGTAGGTTAATATGTCATTTGGATGAACCAACACTGACATTTTCTGAAATGTGTAAGGAAGGCACAACACAAGGGAAGAACTACACCCTCTACTGGCCACATAAGGTGATCAAGATGATTCATCTTTATACAGTACTTCCAGTCTTTATTTTTTTACATCATTGTGCCAAAGCTAATATTTTTTTTGCATCAGCTGCCTCTAACTAACTAGTTCTACTTCACATGCAGCATCCACGTGCCTCGCAAGACTTTTGTTTCTTCACTTTACCAGTTTCATGCTTTTAGGTTTGATACAATACGTTTCTAATTCTGGAATAATCAGATAAAAACATACAAAGATAAACTACAATAACAATTCAAAATGTGCTACTAAAACAAGGATTGGAAATATTCTGTATCGAACATGCAGCCTATTGTAAAAAAAAAAAAAAAAAAAAAAATCCCACTAGCATTCACTACTAACGTTATAAACCAGCAGATGGAGCCCTGGTTTCACTGAAAACACTATTGCTGTTGAATGAACTGCATCAGTTACATTAACATAAACATGGTGCTACTGGTAAAATGAAAAAGGTGGCATGTCCGACTCTTCAACATGCATATTTTTTTAAACCACACATACTATCTACAATGCAGTTTTCATTTCATATTACTGCACAACATTCTGTAGTATTACTGAGTGAATATACATTTACAGAACAGATTGCATAGAATAAATAACTTCAGTTGTTTATCATTACACTAATAATTGTCTACAATCATTCTCCATTACATTGTTTTTGCAGCTCTATAATTGCACTTTAAATAATTGTGGGTGATTTCTTTTTCACTTCCTGTTTGCCTTTTTCATCCTTGTCTGTCACATCTGTGACCACATGGGTACACTTTTTTTCTGTTTGAGAGCACCATTGATTCTCAAATCATCACTGCCCTGTGAAGAACATGCATCTCCAAAATATCAAGTTTTAATTGGCTCAATGTTTTCTTTTAATCATTGATTTTCTCAGCCATTGTAAGATTTATCCGTCAGTTAACTGTACAAATACCCATTTCTGGAGATGCATGGTTCCCACACAAAAGTGATGAAATGAATGACACCAATCTGATGGCAAGTGTGAGTTTTCTGATTATGGATGATATTGTATATTGATAATAACCAACCACCAAGGAGAAACAGCTGTCCTGCAGCCAGGCCTCAAGTCCACACTTCATTCAAGATATTCTTTTTTCTCAATCAGTCAAAAGTCATCTGTCCGTTGTGACCACTGCACAGGCCCATGAGCATATATATGTGGACCTCCCTCACCTTCTTACCATAGATTTCTGGCTCCCTTCTCTCAGTTTTTTGCATCACTCTCAGAGCCAGCCTGGGTGGCCCCTCCTACCACCACTGAGACCTCACCATGAGCAGTGTCCATGCCCTGCTCCTTCCCTTGCTCCGTCTGCCTTGAGCCCTGCTGGTTCTGGTTCTGGTTGGGGTTGTTCTGGCTGCTCCACGACTTGCTCCTGCTGCGGCTGGGCTCCAGAGACGGCTTGTTCCCACTGCCATTTACAGAAGCCTTCCCCCTGTAGCAGCAGCCACACACCAGACCCAGGAAGGCCCGTCTCATCTCTCGACTGGCCAGAGTGTATATTATTGGATTCATGGCTGAGTTGAGCACAGCCACCGCAATGAACCAGTCAGCCTTGTAGAGGATGGGGCAACGCTGCCCACATGCCACATCCACGAGAAGCACAATGAAGATGGGCGTCCAGCAGGCGATGAAGACCCCGACTACGATGATGACGGTGCGCAGCAGGGACATGGCGTGCTCTGAGTTGCTGTGCTTGCTCACCTTTCGGCTGCTGGACTTGACCAGGATGTAGATTCGGGCATAAAGCACTGACATGGCCAAGAGCAAAACCATAAAAACAGTGATGCAGAAGGCTACGTATTTCTTGGTGTAGAGAGGCAGGACCGTGGAGCAATCTGGGAGGTTGTCCAGACAGTTCCAGCCCAAGATGGGCAGAGCCCCAAGAGAAATGGCAATCAGCCAGCAGGTCCCTATCAGGAGAAACACTCTGTAGTTCTTGTTGGCATCATAAGGCCTCATTTTGATCATAGTCAGGTGTCTTTCTATGGCAATAGCCAAGAGACTGAAGACGGACGCACCAAGTGCCACGAACATGCTGCCCTCTCTGACGAACCAGAGGGCAGGGGAGAGCTGCAGGGTCTTCTCTCCTGACAGCAGCAGGTTGACCAGGTAGGCGACTCCAGCCAGCATGTCACACAGCGCCAGGTTGCCAATGAAGTAATACATTCGGTTGTGGAACCTGTGGTTTCTCCATATGGCCACCAGCACGGTAAGGTTCTCCAGGACGATGAAGCTGCATATGATTAGGAACACGATGGTTTTGGGGTCTACGGTGCTACTACGGCTCGTGCCAACGCCAGGCCGGTGGTCCAGCTTCCCTGTGTAGTTGTAGTGGAGAGTTATCTGAGGGTTGTTCATCTTCAAAGCTGCCGCCGGCTGCTGACACTGGATGTCAGAAGTGAGCAGGGAGTCCAGTGTCAGCAGACAGAGCCACCGTGTTCAAGGGCAGGGAAAGATCTGAGTTGTGACATAGGGTAAACCAGTTTATTCATCACAGTGTTAGATTTGCAATAGTAAGTAATAAGGTAATGCTGCACTTTATGTATGGCTTTATCTTCTTTCTTTAAAAAAAAAAAAAAAAAAAAAAAAAAATCTTACTCTGGTTATGATATTTATGAAGCCAACCAAATAAAATATCATTAAGTCTGAGAAACAGGTACAGAAAAATACATACAACTAACACAAAGTTTATATACTCTGCTTATTGCATGCTGTTTTTGTTGGTTTGTTTACACATTGCTCATCTTGGACCACTTCCAAGAATATTTTAAGTAGTAGCAAGTAGGTAAGAGAGGCTGATTAGTTAGTAGTTTCATTTTTAAACATAATAATATAGTCTAGCCTGCTGTGGTTAAATCTTCTTTGGTTTGTTTGCCTCTACTTAACTCGTCCCGTTTCCCCAGATGACAAAGCTTAACCAAACTTACCGTGGGATGCTCGCAGTTCAGGTTTTACTTGGAAGTTAAACTCGCTCCGGTTCACGTGTATTTCATCGCTGAGGCGTTAAATCTCCGTAATTCGCAGATTTGCTCCACAGTTTTAATTCCTTTGCGCTCGCTCCGTGGAGGAGAGCAGCTCTTCATCTTTTGCTGATCTCTGAACTCCGGAGTTTTTTCGACAGTTGGCTGGAAGTCACACCCCTCCCTCCCTGCACAGAGGCTGGGTCGGCTGCTGTCTGTCTGAGGGTCAGTCCAACTCCTGAAGCCTATCAGAGCCACGGAGGTGCGTGAAGTAGCATAACTTATTTCTTTACAGATACGTTGCAGTTATCCATTGTAGGCTAATTGTATTTGTCCAGACCATAGATGGTAAAAGTTTTAGTTGTTGACATTAGTCAGGTAGGTTGAATGGGTTTAGTAGTTGTTGTTTTTTTCTTTTAGGTTATTATATTTTTCTTTCGTTTTTAATTGAAGTCAAACACAATTTTAAGATGGTTAGGCCTAATTTATTTTATTTATTTATTGTTACCAAAATATCTCTGGTAGTTGTGGAAACTGGAAACCATTAGGCTATATTTTGTAGGATATGTTCATTATTGTATTTATTTGCATAAATATGAGTCAGATGTGTTTTTTTAGGCTATCTGACAGTTTTTCTTACATATTTTCCTTAGCTTTTGAGTCTGTGAATGGGAATTAATCCAGATAACTACCTAGTTTTCTTAAACATATTAATTAGCCTAATTCCATTCAAGCCATTCAAATCAACTTAACTTGCTAGCTACTGAAACAGACCAGGCAGAATATTGTTATTAACTTATTACAACTTTTAGGAAGGAAACAAAATCCAAGACAAAAAAAGAAAAAGCAGAACTGAGAATAAGCAAGCAACCAAACTAAAAATATGACCATAAATGCTAATACCTCTTAAGTTCGTGCAAATGTTATTTGAATACAATTCAACAAAAGCCTATTCCTCAGTAACCACACATCATAAATCCCTAACGTCAATTTAAGTCAGCAGTTTGTAGCTGCTGATTTTCCCTGGTGTGTCTTGACCTGACACGGGGACAAAAAAAGAAGAAAAAAAGAGAGCGTGTACATTATGCTGTCAGAGTTTAGGTTAAGATGACCAGCCCATCCTTTGTTCTGGTCATTCTGTCATGACCTCATATCCAGGAAGGATGGGCAGGGCTGGCAACGAGAAGAAGGACTCAGGGAGTCCGAGAAGCAGAAAGACTGATGATGACTCTTTAAAATAGATGTGACGAAGTTCAATCTAAACTGTGGAGATTTAAAGACTTCCCTCACTCAAACTAAAATGAACAAAATGTGACTGAAACAATAAACTTCAATTCCAAACAAAATCCAGACTTTGCACCAAGAATAACCGAGTCATGAGCTCTGTGCACTGCATATGTGCCGCAATGACTCAAACACTAAGAATCTTTTTTGCTTTACTTTATACAGTGCCACACATGCTGCTTGCAATTTTCCCCGTACGAAGCACATGCTGTACTGTAATACAGACCAAATCATTAAATAGCAGATATCTTCCAGTGTTTGTGGTTATTAACCCAGAGGAATGTTCTGTGTGGTTGAATAAACAGCTGTGGTCTGGCATTGGTCCATTTGCATTGTTACAGTCACAATTCTCAGTCATTTCCTGCAGGTCATACTGTGCCAGCAGCAATGGGAAAATCTCAGTGAAAAAGCTAAATGGTTACTCTGGACCCGCAGCAAATCTGGGACCAATCACAGAGTGGGTCTACGTGAAGGCAGCTGGATTAACAGACCGGGAACATGGTTGGAAAAACCTTGGGTTTTTCAGCAAACTACAGTGATGTGGGGCTCGCATCTGCATTTACATAAACTATGGGCCAAATATGAAACCATCAGCAAGTAGAAACCCATAATATGTGGTTAGAGTTGAGTCTATGTCTATGTGTATTCATAGACTACTGAAGAAGAGCATGGGTGGAGGGTTTTCACTTTTGCAGGACCACCCTCACTAAGATGTGACTTTGTAGGCAGCTGCTTCTTTGGTTTTAAGCGAAGCTGAATTCTGTCATCTTTGTCAGCAGGGCTTTAATTAAAGTTTTCTATAGGTGTCATTTTCCAGCATCAGGAGCTGCACGTTTCCCCTAAATCATCGATGCAACATACTGTATGTGTGTGTGATCTCTTGCTATTACAATGCCATATCATTTGAGTGTAAACCTACAAGCTGCAACCCCCTAATTTCAAAGCACTGTACAATATAACAGTCCTTCCTTCCCTCAGAGTCGCTGGCCTCACAGCTGCTAAAACCATCCCTCAGGGAAAGTTTCCACTGCTCAACTACAGACCTGGATCTTATACAGTATACAGTTTCAGTGTGACACCATTAGTGGTTTGGTGAAGTATTGACGTCCTTTATGTTGAACTACTTTCGTACAAGTAGTCTTGCATTAACATTCTTGCATAAAGTGTTAAAGATAAAAGTTAATGCGTATACCCCCTGTGTCCCCTGTTGGTACTGTAGTATATTATTATGTGTACTGTAACTGGTAGTCTTTCTAGATATTTTATTGTAAATCGAATACACAGCACTAAAGTACAGGGTCATGTTTTTTATCCAGTCATTCTAGTTCTCTACTTTGAATGTGAGGCTATCATGTTACCAGTCGAACAAACTGCATTAAAATCAATTATGAATGTCATTGGCAAATAGCATTCGTAAGTGCATATAATGGTGCATGTACAGTATATCTACAGACAACAAGTAGTTCCTGTAGGTGTTTAAAATAGTCAGAACTCTTCAGTCTCCCTCTGCATTATATGTTATTGGCTATACCACATGTTTTGTGTGAAAAAACCTTATCAGCAGGTAACCGATGTCTACTGCCATGTGGAAGAGTAAACAGTACTGTAGTGTACAGCGGCTGGACATACTCAAATAGAGTATAAATACATCAAAATTACCGTACAGTGCTTGTTTAAATGTACTAAGTTGCTCTCGGCAACTTGACATTGTTTGACAGCTCAAATAATGAAAACATCAAGATTTATTTGACCCAGAAATATGGCCCCTCTATTTAAATAGGTTTGCACAGGATCTGTTTGCTGCCTGTGGATATAGATATAGAGCATTTCACTAACAACTCTTGACTCAGGTCATAAACATATCAAAAATATCCCTTATTAATCATAAAAGCACACATATAGATGCCAACGTGTATGGAGTATTCTGGGGACATTCATAATTCATAATGATGCAGCTTATATGACTGGTAACATAATAGCCTCTCATTCGAAGAAGAGAACTAATGGTTGAACGAGAATGGCCGGATAGAATAAAGATAAGGGCCCTGTGCTTCAGTACTAGAAGCACATTACAAAATCTATTTGGCCAGCATCATATATAGCCATTACTTTGCCAGGGTTTGCCTTGTTCAAGCTCTCAACCCTTCATTAGAGTGCAAGAGCTGGGGTCAAAGCCGTGGGCAGTGGGCACATCCATGTGCAATTACATGAAAACCCTGCCTTTAATTTCACCCTCGCCATTTTGAGGCAAAAACACACCCCGTGAGTCTGGGCTATAAATCTGAGGCGGAGTCCCCTCCTGCCCTGCGGCTTTGTGGCGGCAGTATTTCTAGACATGGCGGTCTCTTGCATTCAACTTAACAGAACAAGGCCTCCGAGACGTTTTCTGAGGCATAATTTCAGCTGTGGCACAGTTTAGTCTAGATCTGCCAACTTTAGAAGGCCACACAAACAGAAATAGTCTTAAATTCTGTCATTTCCTTTTGCTACTTGGATATTTAGTGCTTCTACCTTTAGTTCTTTCTACATTAAGTGCAGCGCTTTTAATTTTCCATTTCATTTGTTTCCAGTTGAGAGATTAATCGGATGGTTTTATTGAAGTTCTGCCAATGAGTCTGCCTTCAATAACACTACAGTGGCTCTTCAACAGACTATCTAGTGTCAAACTGGCTGACATTGCCATACAAGCATAAATTTTATGGATTGAAATCACTTAACACTGAACATGGAAAAAAAACCCAGAAGCCACAGTTTTTCTGTAGTAGACTCATTTTGAGGGCTTCCGTGATAATTGCATGGTTCCCAGCCAAGGTTACAGCCTGGTCTGATGCCTGTGAGCATACATAATATTTTCCCCCCGTCCACATTCATACAGTTTAATATGAAAGCATCCACTCAAAAACTGAGCACTTAAACTGTCATGTGTAGAGTTGTGCTGTATCTGATATAAATGTTTGTGGTACCATTGTCTGAAGTATACCATATAAGTGAATAAGCTTATATGTAATTAATGGATTCATAAATGATTAAATGAAATTAATTCTTGATAAACTATTAGCTATATTTTGAAGCCTTAAGGTGTCCACTGCCATCACTCTTATCTCAGCTTATAAAGATCAATATATTTGGCAGGACAGGTATTACAAATCAGGGAAAACACCTTGAGTTATCAGGAAAACGAGTACAAACAAGAAAAACACTGTGACGTTTTAGATTAAAATTAGAGAAGAAATTCTAATAATACTAAGTAATGAAGCTTTAAAGAGGGTTTTCACAACCTGGAAACCCACAGGTTGTTCTCATTAATGCAATATAACTGAGTTATATCACCGTATTAAATGACTTATTAACTATTACTAAAGCCATTTCTTGCAGTTTATTGTGAACAGTTGGTATTCATGAAGTGAATGCAATGAATACCAACCAAACTTCGACAACTAAATGACCATGACTGTGTATTTAGTTGTCAAAGTTGCAATTAAATTATGGCAATAACATCTTACATTGATTAAATCTAAAAGGCATTGTCACAAAAGATTGTGTAAGATATACAATGCTACAACCCTCTACAACCCTTCACTTTAATACCACTTCAGGGAAATTCATACTGGTAAACACACTTTCGATTATTCCAGTTTCCAATCCATTTCCAGTTTGAGATTGTTTGCATAACAGAGCTCTGTACGTGCAGCTTGAGGTATGTTAACATCAATCAAGATTTTGTGATGCAAAATTATTTTGGCCTGGTTGAGCTCAACTGCATCAGATTACCAGCAAAGCCACTTCCTTCTGTTTTCGTTGAGCGCTACTGCACTGGCCTTGCAGACAGTTAATGTGAGCATGCAGCAATAGTCCATTTATCACGAGGTTGAGCAATGCTTTTCTCTCTCAGGCCCATTAGGTCTGCAGCACTCAGAGCTTGTTGTATTGATGTCCAGTGGTCACTGGTCAGTGCCTGACTTACTGCTGAATGGATAGCTATTATATAGTTGTTAACCAGAGAGGAGTCTGGAGTCAGAGTAGCACATAAAGCAAAGTTCACCAAGGGCCTCCCGTATCAAGATGGACCATGTAATATATGTATTGATCTTTCATTTAGTTGCCCCCCCCCCCCCCATCAACTTATCCATCAGCCTACTCTAACTCCTCTGCGGTTGATGCTGTTGCAGAGGAAAACTTAGCCCCACTGAAAGACTGCTGTTGTCTGTAGGTGACACCACCACAATGTAACCACAGGACCAATGTTGAAAAACGAGGTTTAAGTCAGTTAACATACACATTGAAATACAAAGGTGGAAGCTTAAAAGCGCTCCTTATTTTGTACAACAAAAGCTTTTAAAGGGATAGTTCACCCAAAATTCAAATTGCACTCATTATCTACTCACCCTCATGTCGACTAAGGGCTGGGAGAAGTTTCAGAGTTATCCGTGGCTTCTCTGAGTTACAGGGGGTCTCGGCGTAGCAGTGCATGTCCATATAATGGTTGCAAATGGATACCACTTTTCTTCGTAACAAAAAGACACACCAAAAAACATCCAAATACCTCCATGCTGCTCGTAGCCTATGTAATGTCCGTCTTGTATCTTGTACTGGTCCACCAGGAAGAGGAGCTTCCGCTACAAACAAGCTTGAAATATAGACTTATTTAAATTTTTTCAGAAAAATTTCGCATTTCGGGGCTTCAATACAAGGCGGACATTACATACGAGCAGCATGGAGGTATTTGGATGTTTTTTGGTGTGTCTTTTTGTTACGAAGAAAAGTGGTATCCATTTGCAACCGTTATATGGACATGCACTGCTACGCCGAGACCCCCTGTAACTCAGAGAAGCCACGGATAACTCTGAAACTTCTCCCAGCCCTTAGTCGACATGAGGGTGAGTAGATAATGAGTGCAATTTGAATTTTGGGTGAACTATCCCTTTAAATCTCTAACTACCGAAACCAACCTTTTTAAAGTCCAACTCTCAAGTTACAGACGAGAGAACACCTGAGAGCCACCTGAGATTGTTTACTTGGCTGAAAATGCATTTCAAATCAATGCCTCTGTCATCCCTGCTGCTCGTTTACATTCATTTCTCATAATAAGTGCTGATACCATAAGAATGCATTTAAAACCATTGTTGTGTCTACGGTACAAGAGTGAAAGCCTCAGGTAACATTACTGTACATCATATTGCTTATTTGCACAGGTCAGACAACATTACCTTTAAGATAATAAGATTGTCTGAAGAAGAAGACCGTTGGATCAATGTGCTTCATCCCCATTTACAACCTACATCTCCTATACATTTAGGTGTTACACAGCCTGTTAGTTGTTGCTGTCCAATACTATACAATATTCTTAAATTTACTTTTCTATGTCTGTAAGCTGTCTAAAAATGACACAGTTAAAGTTCAATAAATAAAATATATTTCCAGTATGATTCTTGCCAGCCTTTCTCAAGGGCGTTGAAAAATCTTTGTTATCCCTTTGCTTCCTGTCCGTGGAATCAATAGACGGCTCTTTAGCAAGCTAGATATTTACTAAGATGGATAGTAAAGTGTACAGGAAATCATTATAGCCTGCCAGATTAAATATAAGTGTTCATACAGTAATGCTACAAAGCCTAGTTGGCATGCATGTCGGTAGATGTCCATCTCTTACATCTACAGGTTTTAATGTATTGAATGGGCTCCAACCTAGCATATATGGTGTTTGTCACTAACACCTGATGGGCCTGTTGTCACATCACCTGGTTACAATGTGGTTATAGGATGGTCAAAGTTTGGTTAAGAGTAGGCACAAAAGGTTATAGCTGTTTGATCTCTCTTGCCACATTTGCTGAGCTTCACCTAAATGGGGAGATGATAACAGTTGTGGGGTAGGATGTGGGCAGCATGCAGTGACCACACACATGAGAATTTCAGAAATTTGTAGCTCATCAATTTTGTACCTAAGGAAAGAAGAAGCAATGGCAGACCACATTACAAATGTATTTGTTTATGCCTTCCAGCTGTAATGGTCAAGTGGAAGTGATCAATAAATGAGAAACCCTTAGTGATGGCTCAGCTCAGCTCAGTCATACTTAAATTTCTCTTGACTCTCACCCCAGTCCTGACTCCCATACCCACCTCACCCATTTCTCTGTCATCATCTACCAGCCGTCCTTCCTCAGTCATTTGCAAGATCAGTTGTATGTTGTGGAGTTTGTTATCATCTTATGACCGGTTTTGTTCCAGTTGCCTGTTCCTGTACCTGCCTGCTCTGCTGTACCTTAATCTTCTATTAAAATCACTGAGTCACTGTCTGGTGTCTGCATGTGGGCCCTCCTTCCTGTTGCCTTGTACAAAGGTGACAATACCGAGAATTTGCTCATACAAGGTGTCATATATATATATATATATATATATATAGACCATCACACACTCTTTACACCATGCTTATCTGATAATCAGTTGTTTCTCTGAGGTCTTCAGCTGCGTGTTTGAATGTGTGTCTATAGGTCGATCAAGAGAAAAATCCAAGTGACAATAGTATTGAGAGCACTATTGTCAGTTCCGTGGCATTTCCTTTACTTTGTTAAAAAAAAAATAGACATGAATAAAATATTAAAACTAGGGCCGGGACTTTAACGCGTTAATTACGATTAATTAATTACACAAAAATTAACACGTTAAAAAATTAACGCATTTTAATCGCACTTATTAAATTATTATTATTTTTTTTCTCACGTGTGTCTACGTGCGGTGCGCCTGCACGCGAGAGAGGCGGCAGTTTGCGAGGCTGAGAGCCTCTAATTAATTCGATTAATTTTTTTAATCAAGTCTCGGCCCTAATTAAAACAGAATCAGTCGTAGTTCGGAAGCGCATTGCATTCACTGGATAAAAAAAAATGTAGACACCTTATCTCGTAATTACGAGAAAAGATCTAAGAAAAAGGTGCCACATTAGCCACTGCTTCACTCAGAACCACTAACTGCAAATCATCCACGAATGGCAAGAACCCAGATATTAGTGTTATTAACGTTATTAACAAGTTCTTAGGACAATTTAGAATTATGAGCTGGCAAAGTCTGTGGACTAAAGTCTGTGTTGTAGCCAATTTTCACGTGTGTGCGGGTTGTATATTGTTGTTGTTGTTGTTGTGACCTGCACAGATCACACACGATGGGAAGCCACATAGTTTTGCAACCGTGTGTGTATGTGTGTGTGCAAGAGAGTAAAAATGCGTTTTATCAAATCACTGCAAGTTTTGTTAAGTTAAGGAGCGTGGGCAAGCTAAACTTTGATGTCATTCATTCATTCAGAAATGACACGGGAAATGACACGAGAAAAGATCTCGTAATCACGAGATAAGGTGTCTAATTTTTTTTTTTATCCAGTGAATGTAATGTGCGTCCGTATCATGGAGACACTCATGTTATTGTCACATTTTCTTGTGTTTACATATTGTCAGGACTGGGAATGGCTGTGAAAATGCTCTGACCTTCTAGTATAGAGTTCCTGTATACATATTTCATTAGAAGCCATATGACTGGTGCCTTCCTGACCCTGGTCCTACCAAAGCACACACACACAAACAAACACACAGACATGGAAATGCACACACACTTCAGCTTAGTCTGCCAGTGACTGTGAAAGGGTTGGAGTCTGAGTGATTGTCTGGTGCCAATAAAAAAGAGTAGTTGAGGACATGCAGTCTGCAGCTGATACAGCTGGTCATAGCATGTTAAATGTGAAACTGTCTGTCAACCACATCTATTGATGTAATGAAACACCTTGCAGTGATGCAAACATTCACAAGAAACAAGAAGTGCAAATGTAGTTCTGCATTACTACGAAGAATCTGTTACCACACACAGAGAAAGGGAGTTTTCAAGAAAGGTGTGCATTTGCATCCCTACTCACACTCACTCATCTGTCTTTCCTCAGTCATATGAAAAGCTGCATGGACTTTTAATGCTGATATAACTTCATACAATCCAACTATGACAAAATGATGATAAAAGATAATAAAAGAAGATTTAAATGACTCCAGGCCCCCGCAGTCCCACTGATGCTTTTCACGCATTGTACAAATTCATTTTTCATGTATCCAGATACTTTCTAAATAGATGATATATTCAGTGTTCTTTCCACCTCTGTTTTCTGCTGCCTTCAAGTGGCCAAACACATTTGTTATTGCAGGGTTAGGAAATTGGGTCAACAATGTAAAAACTTGGATTTTTGTCAAATAGACGCTTCTTGGGGTGATTATTTTTTAAATTGCAAAATTAGGTGAACTAATTTAAAAGGCAAGTGCCTTTGTGGCTTATTTGCATATAACCACTAGACATCATTATAATAGAAAATCTTTAACTGGAAATAATCTTGTGCTGAAGTCTTCCATCAGCACTGAAAATAACTGGGGCATCGGTAAATTTGGAGCTGCTGATGTGTATGTCAGTAAGTTACTCTCTGGTGATGTAACACATATTGTTCTTCGTATTTGAGATCTTGACACAGAAGAACTGTGGCTTTCTCAAGGCCCTATGTTTGGAAGGTGTTTCCTCATTGGCCCCTCAGAAACCCCACAGAGAACATCAGACCGTGTTACCTTCGTCAGTCCCTGTGGTCTAACTTGTATTTGTATTGTGTAGCTGCATTGTCACACAGCTTCCTCAAAGGATGTCCCATTAGAAACGCTTTGTGTGTGCAAACATAATACACATGCATCCCCCCTCTACACACACAAAAACACACACATTCCTGTACAGTACTTCTATTTTACTCTATTTTTGTGAGGACATTTATTTACATCATGCATTCCCCTAGGCCTTTACCTTAACCTTAACCATCACAACTGAATGCTCAACCCTGACCCTCTGTTGGGAAAATATTGTATAACCTTCAATATACAGCATTTATGTACAACACACACACGCACACACATAACCAAATTCATCGGGGTGGTGTTAAGGTCCTAACGGCTAGAAGAACCCAGAGAAGACTGGAGGTTAATGGGCCAGGAAGTAACACCTCGGGAGGGGGCTGCGGTTCAGGAAGACGTGTACACAGAGAGACACACTTGGTCGTGCAAGTGTAAATTTTCCAGTGCTAAACGTCTGTAGCCTTCTTCACACACACTCCAAGTATGTGTGTGGTCCAGGAACAATAGTCTAGCACTAAATCACCTTCAGATTAGACAAATTACATCACAGCAAATTATGTTTCCCCACTAGTTAACTAAAAATGTTTGTCAAACAAAGTTTGACACAGCATGTGTGTGGCGGAGGTGAATTATATATTAGAAACCCCAGTGTTTTTCTGACCATATAAGTCACAATGTCAGCTTTAGAAGAGAAAATTGTTTTTATCTATCCTCAGAGATGTAATCTCAAAATTCAGATACATTGGTCTCTGTAATTTTGTATTTAATCTGGTGGCTTGATAAGAAAAAGCCAAGGACAAGTTTAGAGCGGCTAAAAGCTTCTGTGGAGGTTAACTGTCTTATTTTGATTAAGATGGTCTCCCAGCAATATGCACTGCACCTCATATTCACATATTGACAAGACACTGATGATACAGTTTAACAGCTGACAAAAAGAAAAGTCAGTGAAAGAAGAACAGACACTTAAAATAGAGACAGGAAAGGGACAATTAAAGCAATATGAGAGAACTGAGCCAACCTTTCACCTAAACCACAAGTCAAGTTTAAATGAGAGGACACTGACTGAATGACCTCAAACTGCACAAAGGTCCTTCTCACTGAATCAGAACAAATGGATTCCATCCCCTTTAAAATACTACAAGCAAACACCTAAAAGTGTCTGACTGTCCACATCACAGCTATCCACGGTTTAGCACAACCATTCAACACATCAATAAACCCTGTGCAAATATGTGTATAATCAGGAAGCAGCTGCTGCTGTCTGTGCCCTGGGATGCGGTTTGTATACCATAAAAAGCCCCAACCACATGCTACTTCATCATTTTCATCAACTTCTTTTTTTATTATCCTAACTTTTATGACAAAACACTCCCACTGCAAAAGGTTGTTTTTGTGACTCCTGAATAGTTGTTAATGACATGACTTTCTACATTCATTGACTTTCAGGCCTGAAATCATTTATCTTATTATTATTATGTACTGTTAGAGGTCAAACTTGAATCTTTAGCGCCCTCCAGAGGGATGAAGGATGCAGGAGAGAAAGACTGAGATGACTTTCTCATACTGTAGCTGTTAGATGCTGTTCCCCCTGAATAAAGTTTAAAATGAAAATCAAACGGATATACCAAGAACATGTAATCCCCATGTAGACTATAGTGGGCTATATGGCTCAGAGTATACCCTTCAGTAGGCCTATGGCAGGAAAAATGCAAATCAAAGTCAGGCTGCAGACATACAGTATATCTACCAACAGGTACGTGCAGAGGGGGGAGCGGTGGGTACTGGAGCACCTGCCCCTTTGCTCCTTGATGCCCAAAGTGCCCTTTTGTCGCTGCTTTTTTTTTTCTTTGCGTGTGTGCGCGTGAAGGCCTGGCCCTTAAAGAATAATATTAAACAAATAATAATAATAGTTTAGATTAATTTAAATGACCTGACTACCCTTGGTCACATGATCCACCTAGATATGCCCCTGCCCCTGAGAGAGACAGACTTGGCCGAAAAACCCAGACACACTGTAACACAAGAATTAGTGCTAATTGCATTTTCATTAGTAGGTTTTGCAGTGGTATTCGTGCACATTATTGGGAGTTTGGTAAAATGACCTGATGAAGTAAACATCCTGTGTGTGTGTGTGTGTGTGTGTGTGTGTGTGTGTGTGTGTGTGTGTGTGTGTGTGTGTGTGTGTGTGTGTGTGTGTGTGTGTGTGTGTGTGTGTGTGTGACTGCTAACCGCCCGCCAGCCAACCATACAGTGGGCTGCTCGAGGGTAGAAAGTATGTCAGGCTTCTTGTTTCTGTTTCTATATGTTTCTTAGGTCTACTAGGTCTACATCCAAATGTAATTTTCTCACCCTATCAATTATACATGAAACACATGAACAAACAGTAGGCTACTTATTCACAGGAAGTTCATTTCAAGCAAAGAATATGCTGTGGTCCAGTGTAGGCCACAGCAAGAAATCCATACCTTCAAACCACAAAACCAAGTGGTGCTTAAGCCGGTGCATATTCTCATTTGCCCAGGTCATAGTATTTCAAAGGAGGTTAAATCGAAAGCAACTGGACTTAGTTATTTGTCTAGGAAGACGTTTCACCTCTCATCCAAGAGGCTTCATCAGTTCATGTATGCAACTGACCAGGCTGGGACTGGTCCAACTATCTGGTGTGGAGACTCACTATTTAACCTCTTTTTTTTTTCCTTCTCTTTATTTAAGTGTTCAAAGTGTACAAAAAGTGTCAAACACTGACACATAACACAACACGAGAGCTGTTTCATATTCAGAAAGACAATGGATAAAATAAATAAATACAGCAAGGATCTCATTCAAATAAGTAGAAAATGAAGAAAATTAGACAAACAGAAACAAAACAAAAATAAATAAATATTGTCATGTCAATACATAGGTGTGTAATAATCACTGTTAACAAATTCCATTAAATGTCAGGAAGTACAATAAATACCTTTTCATAGTTTTCTAAAAAAGTTGTGTTCTTATTTTTAACTAAGGCTAGGGATTTATAGAGAGAATTGAATTCAATTAAAAAATGAGAAAAGGTTGGTTTGGAGGTTGCAAACTTTTGCTTATGAATAGAGTATTTACCAAATAAAATGAAAAAATTAACTAAATACTGAAGACTCCTGTTCTTCTTATTTTCATAATCACATCATAACCTCTTGTGTGGGCGTTCACAAGGGTGATGATGTCACTGGTTCCCTTTTGTGCTCCGAGTGCCAACGACAGTCGTTTAAATGACTGTCTTTGATGGAAGTGGTGCTTCTTCTTTTTCTTCTGAATTTGATTGACGGCTGGCATCCAGCTGACAGGTGCAATGCCACCACCCAGCTCCTCTGTTGTCGCTGGCCAATCAGCGACGAAGGCGGTCTACCGGGTTGCTCATGTCATGCCAACTTCCACTGACTGCGGAACGGCTGCAGATCCGCTCCGGTACGGCGGCGGAGGCGATACGTATCGTCCACCGGCTGCGTCGTGGGTCCGGAACGGCACCTGCATCCGGCAGCCGCGCGGCTTGTTACCTGTGAAAGTTGCTGTTGCTAAGATGGTTCGTTTCTGCGTGTTTCCGAATTGCCAGAACAAAATGACCAGCTGGACGAAGTTCAGCTTTGGCTTCCTCACCGCAACCTCCGGCTAGTTGCGCTAACAATGGACCGAATGCAGAAGTGGAATCATGTCAGAATGAGCCGGGCAACGGTTGGAGATGATATCATCCAGGTCAGAGGTCAATAGGTCAACCTACCCACCCGGATGTTGATAACAGCTAATCCCGCGGACTCAAAGGGGAATAACACTAGCGTATCATAACAAAATATTGGTGAAATGAACGAGTTTCGCGGCAGATACTGTGTTATTTAGAGGCTGCATTCCGCTGCCCGGTAGCTAGGCTATATGGATAGCTGCTCTCGGCTGGATCTGATTTCGTCGGAAGCACTCCAATGATGACACCAACGTTATCTGGGTGAGTAATGTAGGCTACTGTAGGCCTACCTATTTTATGCTAGAAATAAGGTCCAGGTGGTAGCTAAAAAAAAAAGAAGAAAATTCCCCGGCCCTTATTCAGCTGTGACAATCCACAACCTTCAGCTGCCTGAGATTAGAGGAATTTTAAAAGTTCAGAAATGCCTCATCTTTTCTTGTAAGTGTTTGTTTTTTAAATCATTTAAGACAAACTTAGCTTAGATAATTAGTAGCTAGGCCTATTAGGCTAAGATGTAGCCTACAACACTATCCTGAGGCATTTTCATTAGCAGTGTCTCCTTTTCCTTTTTAAATGCTATATTTACATATTTACAGGCCTGAACTTTTTTTTTTTATCATGACATTCCTTGGGACCATTTAAAATGAAACGTGGACATGTAGGCTAATTCCATGACATTGCTGTTTTTCACGTGCGTTGTTTGAGTAAAACTGAGAGCTATAATCCAATTAGCCTTTCCTACATACAGGGCGTTGTATTTATAAGTTGTGTGTCATTTCTTTTTCAGCTGCCCTGTAGTGAACAATATGTGGATGCAGTACGCACCTTGTACCGCTAGAGGGCGCTCATTCAAAACGAGCACAAAACATGTTTACAGTTAATTCTTGACAGCCATACAGTAGCATCAGCTGTAGGATTTACATACAGTGATAATGAGAACTAAATGTTAAATTGCACTTAAATTTTATAAAACAAGTTTAACAGGAAGATTTTCCAGAATTCCCAAATGGTTTGTTAAAAACCAGATGGTCTAGGGCTATTAGGCCCCATTTCCCTCATGTGAACTAATATGTAACTAATATCACCTTCTATCAGAGCATCTTACAACAATGATTCTTGAGTGACAGGAAGATGTCTTGTAAACATCATGGATATTTTAGTATGTGAGTAAAAACAGAGCCAGATGCAGTGCCTCCTATTTTCCACTAGAGGTCAGGGCAAAGAAACAGATGAGCACTATCCAGACCTGCATGAGGCACAGCCATTGACACAAAGTCATGAAAAGGCTTTTGTCAGAAAATGAGTTTATGGTTGTTGAAACTAAATTCTGATCATGTCATTCATTTCACTTTCCGTGGTAATTATGCATTTCGGAAAAAAAACCAAATGGTCAATATGATCAGACTGCATGAGCCTCAGTGGCGTGCTAATGGTATTGTTAAATCATGCATTGATCCAGTAATCCATCTCTTTAAACCACATTACTTCCCAAGGTTAATTAAAATATTATTTCTCTGCTGTGCTGGTTTTGTGAAGGGAAAAATTACTTATTATGTTCTCCAAATAGTCTAAGCTCTTAATTGTTTCAGTACCAGTGTTGGTTCTGTAAGACATTTTGCAGATTTTGCATGACCCAGCCATCATAACTTCTTGTCCATCTTAACAATTTACCTGTTGTCTGTTGATAATAACCAATATGTATTTTATACGTAATATGCAATTATTAGTTAATGCTTTGAGAGGCTATTACTTAGTATTAGAAAAATGCAAATTAAATTGCATTAAAACTGACGTTTCATGAATTCAGTTCATTTTTATTAAGGGAGCAAACTAAAAAGTGTATTGAAGAATATCTTATTATTGATAACTAGTAGTAGTATAATTATTTATGGCCTAGTCATAACCATGTCTACATCATACCTAATCCTAACGTTGAAACACATTCTTCACCTTATAGTGAGGTCCAACGAAAATGTTCCGAAATTGTCATCACAATTAAGTTTTAATATCAAGTTGATCCTCACAGAGATGTAAGAAGACACAGACTGTGGTAGTTTTATGGTGAAAATACTCCTGGACAAGAGCAAAGTTCAACATTTAGTGTCTTTATAAAACAGATTTGCAAAATATAGCCAAGGCTCATTCATTTAAATACGCATAAATAGCAAGAAAATACTTTCCCATTTCAATTCAAATATTTTTTGAACTTTATACACAAATCAGAAATGAACATTATATGAAAAACGGGCCTCGAACCCTCTTGATTTGTTGCAGCAGAAAAAAACACAAGCGTACTGTATAGCTAAAGCGGCAGTTTGATTAGTCAGAAATATACATCCTCTGAAGACACATATTCATAAACATTAAAACAAAGTCTTTCAAGTCTGAAATATCAAAGTACACATCTTTGGATGGATGCCTCAAAGTCTTTTAAGAACAATATATATATATGTATATATATATTTGTACATCATCAGCAATACAACCATAATTAACACCACCATGGCCAAAAGTTTGTGTCTATGTACAATAGTGCAGACGAGGAGCTTAAATCAGAACAAGGCAGTGGAAGGAAAATAACACGTTACCAAATATCTTGATTTCTTAGACTTCAAGTGGGTTTCCTTTTGTTTTGAAATATGACTAAAAAAACTGTTGGAATCAAATGTACTTGCAGGACATGTGCCAGACTACACATTGCTGTAATCAAATTACTTTTAATGCTTTCTTAACAACGAAACATCCCTTTCTCACAATTATTAGCCACGACTATCTAAAATAAGTCACTGAATTGTGTGGACAAAGGCGTTTTGATTATATTATATGTCTATTCCATGTTCCTACTTCATTATTAGAGGGAAATGGTACAGTTATGATATTTTTCTACAACATACAGTATGTTTGAATGACTTAGTTTGCATATAAAATGTTTTGTATGAAATTTGTCACTGCCAATTCAAATTACAATATGTCAGGTTCTGAATGTAGCATGGCATATGAATAATTGTCAACATAAAACCCAAATCTTCTCTGGTGTCAGATGACATTATAGAATGATGGTGGGTTTTTAAGTAATTGCCTCTCGTTTTACATTGTGAGATAAATAATGCAAATAAGACATATAACAGTATTCAGATTTTCCTCATTAGCAGTGTCAAACTTTTTGCTCTTTTTAAATGCTATGAAAGTATTTGTAAACATTCACAGGGCTGAAACAATTATTTAACATGACATCTGTGAAATTATTTCATTTTAAAACATTTTGAAATAAAAAGAAAAATTCAAAAAAGTCTGTAATTACAGCCACATCAACAGGCTTCAAAAGGTCGACTGATCTCACTCTTTTCACTTTTTTTTTTTTTTATAAAGGTGCTTTAGCTTCCAGGAGCAGAACAGACACAGAGATTAAAGAGATTTTCTTTCTTGTCTTTTGTCTTCCTTTTACAGCCCAGAGTTCATTTGGCCGGCTCAGAGATGGGTGGAGCGCGCTCCAGTCTCATGGTCCAGGGGTCAGAGGTCGCAGCATAAAATGGAGCCCGGGTAAGCACTTCTTCTCCAGCCAGAGCAAAGGCAAACACTCCCCTCTGCCTCCCTTCTCCTGCCTTCTCCTCCTCTGTGCGTTGCTTCCCCTCGGCTCGTCGCTCCTCCCTATTCTCCCTGCCCGCACCCTCCACGCTCTTAAATCCCAGCCCTCTGTTGCCGAGGCCGAGCATCTGCCCGAGTCCGTGATTCTTGACTCCCTGGTACGCGGGGCTTAACCCGTTCTCCTCGAACCTGTTGGGGGCGGCGGTGGGTGGGCAGAGGAAGTTGCCGGTGGGCGCGGACCGCCACGCGGCAGGCTTCCGTCCTCGTCGGGGGCGTGAGATTCTGCAGCTCTGCCTCTTGATGTGTCGGTGTAGGTGGTCAGATCGTGTGAAACTTTTGTAGCAGTGCTCGCACTGGTACGGACGCACGCCCGTGTGGATTCGCAGGTGGTTCTTCAGGTCGTAGTTGTGGACAAACTTGGAGTTGCAGTGGAGGCAGATGTAGGGGCGCTCCCCCGTGTGCTTCCTCATGTGGATCTTGAGTTTGTCTTGTCTGAAAAAAGATCAAAGCCACAGGTTTTCATACAGCATCTCATAGGTTGAAAGGTTTACACACAGATTACAACCATTGCATGTATTTGCCCTTTTAGATCCTGCCTTATATGAGTGACTGAGTTGAAATGCCAGTGTTTAGAGACAAAGGTATGACGTATAGCTTCTTCACTGACAAATTCAGCTCCAAAATACAGGTGGAAAATATGCTGAAGAAAAAGGATGTAGGTGAGTGAGATATCACTAATGCAAAGAAACCAGCGGAGGGGGCTTTCCACTTTCAGCTCTTTGATATTCAGATGAGGTGAAAACAGATTAACCTCAGCCAAAGAACATGGGGTACTTTTCCGTTAACTGTGCTGTTTTACATAACCTTTGTCGTCAAAACACGCTCTAGCCACAAAGCCCTTGTAGTGAAGAACTGATGGTGTGATTAGAGGTGCAGCTTCACGTTACCTGGTGAATCGTACTTCACAGATAGTGCACATGTATGGTTTCTCCCCCGTGTGGGTCCTCATGTGGCGAGGCAGTTTCCCAGCTCCTTGGATGACCTTGTTGCAGATAGGACACTGCTGCGACGCTTTGGGCTTCATCTTCCTCTCCTCCTCCAGCTGCCAAGGAGGGAACAGCGCCCCCAGGTGAGAGGCAGAGCTCAGGAAGCTCAGGTACGACCGGAAGTCGGCCTCATCCTTGATCTGACCCAGAGCGTGACCCTCCGACGGCACCGACCCAGCGTTCATGGCGCTGCCCAGACCCGAGCTGACAAACTCTTTCAGGAAGTCACCGTGGAGCAGACTGGGTGGGACTTCCTCTTTCATCTCCTCCTTTATAATCTCTCTTTTCACAGCCAGGTCGAGGGGCCTGGAGGCCTCCAGAGGGGCAGAGGTGGAGAAGGCGTGGGGAAGCCTGGTCTGCAGTGAGGCTCCCGCATGGGGGTGCTGATGGTGGCCCGGGTCCAGGAGCTGCTGGGTGAAGGCCGGGAACTCGGCAGCCCACATGGACGGGTAGAAACCTGGGAGGAGAGGAGAGAAGTTGGCCCTCCTGTCCAGGGTCGACATACGGGGATACAGCCCTTCCTGGAGGAGAGACTCAATTGAGAAATCCTTCAGAGCTCGACTCTCCAGGCTCTCCTGCAACACGAAGACGACATTATGAGCTTTTTGAACTAAGGAACCAATCATGCAAAGTCTTGTTTTGCCTTGAAAATACAAAATCATTTCCAAAACTCACCTGTTTTCCCCTCATGTTGTCTGGAGACCGGGACTGGGACGACTCTCTGCGCAGGTCAAACTGCTGGTGGTAGGTGGAGGTGCTCGGAGGCGGCAGATCCTCCGTCCCCGGCGGCGTCCGCTCCCCCCTGCTCTCCGAAGACTGCAGCGACCTCTCGCTGACGTCGTCCTCCTCTTCCTCCTGCTCCTCCTTCCTCGACCCGGAGTCCTCCTCTTCGTCCTCCTCCTCCTCTTCCTCCTCCTCATCTTCCTCCACGTCCTCCTCCTCCTCCTCTTCTCCCTCCTCCGCTCGCCTTCCCCCGCCGCCGCCCCCTCCGTCTCCGCCCCCGCTGTCCATGATTTCCAGGCAAACGTTGATGATGCAGGGAATCTCCAGCATCTGCGCCGCGGTCAGGATCTCTTTCACATTCGACGCCGTCACCGTCAGGGTGGAAGTGTAGGCGAACTCCAGGATGGCCGTGAGCGACTCCGGAGCCACAAAGTCAATTTCGTACACGGCCGCGGCGGGATGGTGATCTCTGGCGTCGCCGGTGGCCACCGTGAACAGCTTCTTGAAGTACTGGCTGCAGGCGGCCAGGACGGAGCGGTGGGTGCGGTACTCCTGGTCGCGGACGATGAGAATGACATCGCAGAGCAGTCCGTCACGACGCTGCTCGTTGAGGCTGCAGAGGACATCGCTGCTGTGATTCGGGAAGGGGATCCCAATCAGGTCCTCCTCTCTGTGATGGACCATTCTCCTCTTCTCTGTCTCTGGCCGTTATCTAGATAGGAGCCAGTAACAATAAACCGTTCAGTGACACTTGAAACACACTTGGAACGTTAAAGGTTACAAAAAAAAATACAGTAAAACCCACCATTCTCTCTCTAAAAACCCATTAATTTTCAATCATTTTATTTGCACTTTATAATTCTACCTATTTTCATGGAAAAAACATACTTAGCTCAGTGATTCAAAGAGATAATTTGTCATTTATAAATGCACAAGGTTGTTCGATGTTGAAAATGTATTTTGAGAATCCTTAAGCTTTGAAGGTCTGTCTCGACCAAAAGACATTGAGCCCGGCACACAACAAAGTTTTTTTGAATGCACATCCTCTTATGTGACCTTTAATTCCACCTTGGAAAGACCTGTGCTCTAATGAGAAAGTGCTTCAGTGTAAGAAAACAAATTATATTTGACAATAACATACCTGATGTAATTTACTAATAACAAAACAAACAAAGACTTTTTAAAAATGTTTTTTCATAACGCAATTAGTTCTCTGGTTTCTCTTGATCTCAGTTAAACTTCACAAATTAGCAAAGCAAAGTGTCACAAGGCTACTGTCACTGTTTGGATTACAAAATAAAGCCATAATGTGGTAAATTAGTATTTTAAAAAAGCATATTGTGCAGAGGAAAAATAATTTCCATTCCAAGGAAAAGCGAACTGTGCACTGACTCTGTAAAAACTGGTCAGTGTTGAAGGACGTATTCAGAAACGCAGATCTTGAACTTTGTGACTTAGCGCTGTGAGAGCCGCAGGTTTGCGGGGGTGTTAAACAGTGATTAATATAAACATGCCCTTTATACGTTATGGGCAAATAATGAAACAGGATCTGGGTGACTGATTTAAAGAGTGCACTGAGAGCGGCAAGTGGCCCACGGCTCGGCTCACACCTGCACCTCTGTGGGAAATGGAGTGTCACCGACAACAATCAGCATCCATTCATCAGATGAAGGATTTTCAAAAAAAAAAAGCGTTGATATTTGAATAGCAGGGAGGCTCTTAACTGAAGCTGATATTGTTAACACAGTGAGTGACAGTCTAGCTTTATTGAAATATACTGTAGGCATGCTTGTTTGTGTGCCATCTGTGCAGCAAACAACAAGTGGTAAATACGGCATGTCTCATTTTGAGCAAACATCGCGTTGGGGAATATTTATTCTTGAATGTGTTATCACGATTTCTTGTAGGAGCACGTTGTTGCAACTGTGCGAGTTAGGGAAACCCATCATCTTGATAAGACGCCGGTGTCTGACTTTCTTTTTTTTTTTTTTTTTCCTGTTCCATACTGAAACAAGCAATGAGGTTGTGATTATAGGTGCGTGTGAGATTCAGTGATAATGTTGGTAATGTCCACCCCCTCCTCTTTCTCTGCCTCTCTACCAGATAATGAGCACAAAGCAAGCTGATACCTCCATTTCAACAATACGGTGTGTGATTTGGATGTGGTGAGAAATGAAGAAAAACAACAAAGGAGGTCAGATTGTACTCTAGATGCCGTATCCTGTCGAGATGCTTAGTTTGCAGACACCTCGCTGGTTCGTCTCACGGCACGGTGACAGCAGATCCCCTATCGATTGTACAGACAAAGCTGTGCTCGGCCTTAAAACCCTTCGTCCCACGGCTGCCTGCCTGCCTGCCTGAGCTCCTACCTGTTGATTCACTCTGCTGTTGTTTACAGTTACAGTGATAAAACTTCCTCTGGCCGAGTGCTCATTCATTCACTTCTATGAATAGAGCTTAAACTTGGCCGTCCACACTTGGTGGTCACTGGAGGCATGTGTAGATAAATACTTTGAAGCGGCCCCGCTCACCACAGCTGCATTGTTGACTGGCTCTAAATGGGCCAGGGCTGAAGCCACACATACACACACACTGACACACACCGACACACACCCGAGTGTTTCACTTTCTTGTTTCTGTGTGCTGCAGTGGATCACACCACAGGAGGGAAGAGAAAAAAAATAAAACTATCTCAGAAAATCCCTTAGTTCACCTGCAGGCATACAACTTGGATACCAATCTTACATGTAGTTTATTCTTGTCGATCTTGTTGCTAGGTTACTGTTGCTATGTTCATGCCATTGATACAGTGTGGACATAATTAAAATGTCTATAGAGGGGGTGGTGGTATAGGATATAGGCCCACGGACCCGTGCAACTTCATCGAGGGTGAAACTGGAAGAAAAGAGCGGGAGGGAAAAGTTACAGTGTCCAGAAAAAAACTGACAGGGTTGTGTCAGATGATGAACGGAGAAGGGATTCTCACCGTATTGCATTTCATATAAATCCTACAATGTAATTCAAATCCTATAGTATAAAGTCAGGTAACGCATTAAATCTCAATGACTCCCTGCCCTGTCTTCTACAGATTAATGTTGCGTGTACCAAGAATTAAACGATATCCTTTTTCTATTATGTATCAAACCCACTTGTTCCGTTCACAAAAGTATTAGCCTGGGTAAAAGGTGAGAGAATCTCCAGTGAAACGGCAAAGAAGAGATCAGATGGCCCTAAAAGTTCCCTAACAGGTTGCACAAACACCAGCGGAGGGGCCCCTCCCTGTAACAGCCTGCCAAGGCAAACAATAGTGCAGAACTTGGAACAACACAGAGTGGATAAGAGGGAGAGAAAAAGAGTCTGACTGGGAGGGCTTGGCGAACTCACTGTCATTCGTTTGCTCTCGAGCCATCCCACCCACTCCTGGAACTATGGGACACGTGCTGCTGTTGCTGTTTGTTCGCCTGGTGCCCCAGCGAGCACCACTCCCCTCTTTTCCCACTGTTTGCCTGCCACTATAGCTAGCGCTAGCTCTTAGCGGCCAGCCCCTAATTACAATGTGGAGAGGATCTAAGGAGGATGTGCCACATAGACAGGGAGGGGAGGAGGGCACAGCTTTCCCACCACAAGGTCCTGGAGTGCCATTTCATCAGCCCAAGCAGCCTTAACCCTTTACACACACCCCCACCCACCCATCAGACCAGCCTGGGTGGGGACGTCTTGTGAAAAAGGCTCTGATAATTACTGCTTAAGTCATTTGGCCCGACATCCATCTTACTCTTCTGGGAGAGTCATGGAGGGACAGACAAACTTTCTTTATTTAGCAATAAAACTGACGCACTAAACGGCGGCCAGCCCGCATCAACCTGCTGTTATTAAGGTGACACCATTTGTGAATAAAACAGTGAAGTCATATTCTAATTCAATAATGATCTGCGGCATCTGTTTCTATTTATAACACAAGCGTCAGTGAATTAGTTTACTAAACAGGAATTTAACTTCGGCATGTGATAGTGGCTCAGAATATTCTTAATTATTAAATTGGGCTTTAATTGAGCGCCGTGCCTTTCTATTCCGTCTCTCGTTCCGCTCGCCTGTACCGGCCACGTCTCTTCTCATGCTTCACTTAGTCACTAACACTTTCAACTCAGCAGCACTCCCACCGCAAATTATGTGTCACCTCCATTCAGTGTCGTCTTTCTCCCAAGAACTTCATCTGCTTTCCCGGGCTCTGACCACCACCACTGCCACCCCTTCCTCCTCTGCCTCCTCCTCCTCCTCCTCTTCGTCTTCCTCCTAATCATTCTCCTCTTCTTTGTCCTCCTCTTCCTCCTCCTCCTCCTCCTCCTCCTCCTCCTCCTCTCACTGTCCCTACTGCAGCTGTATCATCATTATGGCCGGAGTGGAGCGACAAACTTGTCCCCAGCCCTGACCGCTCAGGCCACAAATCAGCAGCTAATGTCCATCTCAACCCTTGTCACGGCAGACACTCATTTGGCCTATAAGCTACACACCCAAACACCCAAAGCCTAGTTTATCCCTGTCAGGCCATTGCATCCACCTGACCCACATGCTAAATCACCAGCAGCCAAAGTTTTACCCCTGTCACCAACTGCCCATAGCAAACACCTGCTAAACAACTGTCACAGATGGACGATTGCATGGCCAATAATTTATAGTATTGACAGACAAAATCCACCTCCTTATTAGGAGAGGGTGTTCATTTAACCCACTGTGTATGGTAGTCCATTATCACCACTACCACACTAGTGCACTTGTTTTGCGAGGAGACTTTTCCTCGGTTGATGTTTTAAGTGCCAATTGTCCGGAGCCTGTTTGGGGGCCACACAGGGAGAGGTTTTAAATTTTTCGCGTAATTGCTGTCAATTACAGCCAATGAGCAGCACATGACGGACGTTACACAACATGGGTTGTGTATTTGTCTTTTTACAATAACGAGGAAAGGTCAGGGCCAAATTTCAGCATTTAACTGCACAAGTTTCGCTTAAAAGTTGAGCATCACTTTATAATGTGAAATTCGCAGTTCGGCGCAGACTCGTACCTCATATTCAGTGTTGCAGAACAAGCAGAGGTTAAGGAAATTAGTGTGTACTTATTTAATTTAACTGATTTTGATGGGGAATCAACCCATAACAAGTTCTACTAGTTTCCTAAAATCCTGCGGCATAAAACTCATTATGAACAGGAGATTCTTTCTCAAATGTTTCAACAGTTTTAATTATAATATCACTATGTTACCTCATGTTTTTCATTATCAGAATTACTTCCATTTATGCCTGTAATTGACAAGTCATTTTTATTTGCTGGAATGTGACAGAATGAATTAATTAGAAATAAGCATGTGATCTGGTTTGAAGAGGATCTGGAGGCCAGTTGACTTCACTCAGCCTGTTTGCTCCAAGTGTCATCTCTGGAGCCTTAAGGGGGGCCCACGGCTACACACCATTATCTGTCTCTCCCCCAAAGTACACAAAAGTTTATGGTTTGCTGCTTAATATTGGCTTTCTGATTAAGAACATCGCTTCTAGACTATTCACTGGGAAATGAAGGACACTTTATTTTTTAGTGGTCGCATTATGTTTTCTCTCATTACATGTCTTTGGCTTCATTATAGACGTCCTAATGAACAGGAGATGGTTGCACTCAACAGCACAAAGCAGGATGATTTTTTTTTTTTTTTTTTTTTTTTGGGCAGGGATATTATTATTACAGATTAGCCTTAGGTACAAATGTAATATCCTTTTCATTTGTATTTTTCAAAATTTTTCAAATTAATTTCACAAATGTTGCCCAGAAAAACAGAGTGGGCTCATAAAGACATTACCCTGATTTATAAATTGTAAGGGTCAGGGGTAAAAAGTAAATGTGAAGTGGCAGGTGTAGGTTAAAACCGACTGGAGCTACAGTAATGAGAGTTAGTAGAGGTGATTAAGCAAACATTGTCCTTGGTATGACATTGATCTACATTTAATTTCCTGTCACAGTTTGTCAGCCTGTTGAGTAGGTGTGTAACCACATGAACTCTTTTAAGGTTGCTTATTCTGATACATCAGTGACAAACATTTTTTGTTGTATGCAAAAACAACTCTGTATTTTATTTCCCACGTACACTGAATTATATTCTGCATTTTTAGGTGTGGATTTTCATTTTTCTGCTCATTATTTCAGGAAAGAATTCAGTGCGTACAAACAAATCTTCACACCTGAATGAAAAACAACAGCTGGTAAACAGCTCTAATGGTATTACTGGCCATCACATTTTGTAACTACATGAGGTAAGAGGTCTATGAGCGGACTGCCCGTAAACAATAATTTGAAGCTTAGCCCAAAATCCATAACATGTTTTTTATTTTGGCCACACTCCCAAACACCACCTTCAACTTTATGAATAACCTGACTACTTATTTTGGATTCAAAGGAGCATGTCGTATAGATATGGAATATCTAAAAGTGAACTGTGTAATTACTGCTGGAGACAAAACACATACTTAAGTCCACTAAAACGTTTCAAAGACATGTTGTGATGCTATAAACACTCGAGCTATTTCCAGACTTTTATAGCACAATATTTACACTACAGCCTGAACAATTACACGAGTCATTAAGTGACTTTATTGAACTGTTTGCACCTTGTCAGGCCTTTATGATCTGGAGCATAAGGCTGCACTCGTATAAACTCCAAGTGATGCACGTGTGCATAATGCACAAGTGGAAGCTTGTTCACACACATACACGCACATGCACGCACATACTCTGCAACAATGTGACAAAATTATTACGGGCACCTACACACAGATACACGCCCATGTGCGAGCTCTAAAAGTCTGGCATCCAGATAAATTCACACATGTCTTGATATGTTCTCCAGCATTCCTCAGCTCTCAGCTGCCTTTCACCTACCGTACCTGCAGTTTCTCGATTCCCCTCACGTGTCTTTGTATTTCCAGACTACTAAGAGGCTCTGTGGTTCCTCGCTTGACCTCTCAGCATTGCCCTCTTTTATTTGAAGCACAGCTGCCCCTCTCCTTTTTTTGTTGTTGCCAGTCTGTCAATCAGTCAGCCAGGCAGTCAGTCCCATTCACAAGCTCCTCACACTGGCTACGGTTGCCCATTCACAAAAATTAAAAAGGGAAAAAAAAAGAACACCCAGGGAGGAATATCCAATGGAGAGAAGCAAAAGCGGCGCAACAGAAGAGAGCAGAGTGTGATTCTTGGGTCTGTCTGTGAAGCAGCGTGGCTAGTGTGGAGTTTAGAGTCAGGCTCACTGTTGTGTGTGGCTCATGTAGGACGAGCGAGAGAGTGAGAGGAAGGGAGGGAGGGCAGCAGCACTGCGCTGTGGAGATGTCGCACCACTAGTTTTTATAGCAGGGTGGGTAGCTGGAAGATAATAATACCCCATCCTCCTCCACAACACAAGTTTAAGCGCACTGTGTAATAAGCCCATGGCGCAGACACCCTCTGATTTAGGTCAGACAAAATGAATTTTTAGTTGTGTTAGAGTGGATTTTGGTATAAAGGGACCGGGGCAAAGAAACTCGAAGGGGTTGTTTGGGGAGACCGAGGGAGGGTAAAAAAAGGAAAGGAAAAAGAGAGAGAAAAGTTGGGAAACTATTTTGTGCACCTCTGTTGGTTAGTCTGGGGCTGAGATGAGATGTGCAGACGCAGAAACACAACTGCAGCTTTAAGTTTCAGTTCTGCACCTGTATCCTAATCTTAATCCTGCCGTTCTGACATTTCTCTCTCAATAAAGCCAATTCAAGACGGGCGACATGAGGCGCACACTGGGCACATGTAGCCCCTGTAAATACCTCATCCAATCCCCCCCAGACTAATTACAGAAAACCTTTTAGCTGCGTGCTCCAGACAAAGCTGTTAATTCAAGAGGAAATATTACTTGAAACCCGAGTCTATCTGAGACAAAATTAGACCACAAACAAAATATACCACAAGTAATTATGTACTGACTTCTTGGGGTTTTTTTAAAACCCAGGTTTCAAAAGCCGGGCTGAGGATAGCAGAGGGCTAACGTTAGATTCCTGTTTTGAGTCAGAAAGCGCTGAAGCAGGGTGAAACAGTTGGTGAGTGCACCACCGCCTCAGTCTGTGTAGAGGAGGAGGAGGAGGAAGTTTGTGCAGAAAGGTGAAGAAATAAGGCTGAAGAATATATAGAGGAGAAGCACTGCTTCAGAGTTTTAGTGCGATATAGGACATTTTGCAAACATTTTTGCAGATGTTCATGGCATCAAACCTCAGTGACACTTAGCGAAAGCTGCTTCCTGTGGCGTGTCTATGTTTATCGTGTTTATGACACAATGAGAGGGAGAAAAGAGAGCAAACAGAAGAACGAGGGAGGAAGAGTGCTTCCTCTGCTTTCATAGACAGACCTATGACATAGCATATTCACAGGATCTGAAACAGCCATTGGGCTTTCCTGTGTGACGACATAAAACCACGCCTTTTGTTACACTTCTTTTTTTTTTTTTTCAATTAAGTTTCCAGGAAAGCTTCGCCAGCATGTTTTGCATTTTAAAAAGAACTGTTTTTATTTAAAACAGAGTCTTTTTTTTGCCAGAAAGAAATATCAAAAGTTGTTGTGCTGTTGTGCAGATAATAAAACAATCCTATCTTAGCACTTTTTCATTCATAAAGGTGGACTATGCACTGAGCCATTGTTTCCTTAGTGGTTACTGCACCTTCAAATCTACTGAAATATTCCCGACCGGCCATAAATCATGCCCGGCAATCATACTGTGAAAACAGTCAAATTATGTCGAGTTAACCTCCGCAAACAAGAAGACATCAAGAGTGTACATCAGACTGCTATGCCCACTTCCCCCTCGGGAAAACATGGACCAAAGCAAACCACAGCCCATGCCCTGGTGGTTTACACTGTTTTGTACAGGGTGAGAGCTGAGGCCAGCTCACATTGGCATCAAGTATATATAAACAGGGTTAGCCACTAACTGCTAGCAGGCCAGCCAGACAGCCAGAAAAACAACACTTGTCATCCTATAAGATCAGCTATCTATTCTAAACATGTGGCTGCCATCATAGCAAAGCTCTGTGAACGGTACCTGTGAGGACACAGCTGACACAAACCTGTGGTCTAATGGTGCAGATATCACACTGTAAGTTGCACAAAGTTGCACAGCCGGTCATTGAGTGTGTACTCTCTGAAATCTCAGCCTAATTTATGTTCTTGCAACAGTTTCATAAATTGAAATACAAGCATGAAATCAATTTCACTGCAGCCCAAAGAACAAGAAAATGTATCTTGGCGCTTGAGTGTTTTTTATTTCTTTACATTATCATCAGGCTGAATATTGATTCTTTCCCTCCCTTCTCGAGTGTTTGGTTGCACCGAGACGTAGTGAGTCTTGTTTCCCAGTCTGAGTGCTAATGGTCACAAGACTCGAGGATTGAAGAAGGCTGAGTAAGAGTCATCTGTTTTGTCTGTCTGTGAGTCTGTCAGTCTTCTCAGCGTACCTGTTTACTGCCACCTGCTGCCCCCGGCAAGATGCACGTTACCCGGGCACCAGATTGGCACGTTGGAGGGGGAGGTGGGGTGTGAAGCATCATTACATAAAGTTGATATCACGGAGACTTTGATGCTGCACTCGACTTGGCTCGCTGTACAGTATCACAAACACAGCACACGCAGACTTTGAACAGAAATATATCTTGAATTTGCACTTGACTAAGACTTGGCTCTCCATCAGAATATCTCAAGAGCGTGGAGTAGCAGCACTACGGCCACACACTGCACCACCGAGCACCGATTTACATGTGTCAGGTCAACAAAAAGACACATTCACTGACAGGTTCGTCATATTTATAAATCTAGTTCCTTGAAAGTAAAGACTTTTCAGCTCTGCAAGATCATTCAATATTGTAAATATTTGAAAACCTTTGATAAAAGGTTACTTCTTAGTCTCACAAGCGTGTGATGCCAGGCTGTTTGACATGCAGTAACCACATCTTTGCTGTATGAATGTATCACTCTTTACACACAGACACGTATTTTCACCACCACCCCCCTCTTCTTCTCATTTTGATCACATCACAACTTGCAATTCAGTCACCTGCAGCGTTCAATCACCTAATAACATAAATTATGTGTTCTTGTTAGTTGCACGGCGTTCAGCCATAACATCATTTTGGTAGGTAAGTGTGCAGTAATTATATCAGCGTCGCAGGCATCACTCATAAAACAAGTGAGTGTTCGCTTAATCAACAATATATTCCAACTGAGGTTTGCACCAGCAGAGATTGAAAATTGTTTTTCCTCAGTCTGCACCATCACAGTGGCACAACAACAAAAACAGTGGTGCATAGTTGCAGTCAAAGGTCAGGCTGCTTGAAAAGAGTGTGTCGCCCAACCGTGTAAGAAGGCAAAAGTGTTTATTGTTGTCGTTCCAAATGGTTAAACTTGAACACAGGTTGGCTGTCAAAAAGAGAGAGGAGATGTGATAATTGTTTAAAATGTGGCGATGACAAAGATTTGTGCTCTAAAAAAAAAAAAGGACACCATCAGTTGTTTCAGTAGGAACCACATACCTACTGTATGTTTTGTGTACGTGACAAAGCCCTCGAGCGGATCTTTTAATTATGACGGAAGCAAAGGAGGAAGTCAAGTGGCATTGTTATGGAGTGACAAAATCCCCGTAGGGACGAGGTCCGGGTGGATGGATGGATCAACCAACAAAATGTTGAACGCTGCTGTTGTACTTTTCCTGTTTCCAACTGCAAATCAGTGTTGTGTAGCAGGATGAACGGAAACGATCGCTGCATAAAGCGTGGCGCTCTGGAGAATCATCAGCTCCTGTCTTTTTAAAAATTGGACGGACTTGCATTGAAGCTCAAACCGTAACCTTGCCCTGCTGTGTGCATATTTAAAAGTGAAAAGAAAAATTGCTTTAAAGCATCTCGTAACCTTAACTGAACGTTTGTTTGTCGTAACCATGACGACAAAGATCCCCTATCCTTGACTAAGTAGTTAATCTCACCTAGACCGTGATCTTTCCCAAAATTGCATTTTAAACATTGTGTTGTCATATCATTAAACGGATGTATTTTTCAACAGAATTGGGCACAGGCACAGACGAATGATGCCGTCCTGCTAGTAGGACACATCTACTGTACACTGCGCTGCCTCTGTTGTTCTGCTGTTGGGTTAGTGGCCCACTTTTGTACACCATCTCTCTGGGAATGCAGTCACAGTGTTGCATTCGGGTGTTCACATCAAAGTAGTTTCAGGGGGGGGAAAAAATAAAAGGTTGAAGCCTGGAGATGGCCAGTCTTGGTCGTGATTGTTACTGTAGGTTGTCAGTTTCAGTAATTTAGTAATTTCAGACACAACCATGATTCCAGTGTAGGAGAGATGTAGGGGTATGGGGTCTCCAAAGTTGCTCTTGACAACGCATCCTAGCGGCTTTAAGCTACAACATGCATATTCTGGATATCAGGTTTGCGTTAGTATGAGGCTGTGGGCTCCCACCCTTGACTCTAGCTGTTTCTGATTGGTTATCGGGGTTAGACCATCAAAAGGTTACGCATAAGGCTTTAAATTCCAGGTTGCTTTCAACTTCAACAGTTCACCAGCCAACTGTATACAACAAAAAACACCTTATCCAGACAGACAATACAATCAGTCTGACTTGTGGCCTTTCCCTTGGTGTCTTGGAGGCCAAGTGTGGCCTGGTGTGGGAGAGAAGCAGGAAAGGGAGGCCGTCATCCCCTGACAGCGAGGAGATAGAACATCGTAGCAGCCTCCCAGGTCCACACCCCCTGCCTCCACGAGTCCAAGGACGGAGACACGCACGCAGATGCATCGCTGCTCGAACACAAAGGGGAGCAGGTATGTGTGCAACGCCACAACCATTTAGTGACGGGCAAATGCTCGCAGAGATACACACCCATCTGTCATTGCACTGGGGTCATTAGAACTCACCTTGGAGCATGCCATTTAGGTGAGTGAGCGAGGTGAGGGCGTTTACTGCTGCCTGCTGCTGACCTGTCTGGTTGTACTTTAACTTTCTCCAGTTTCGTCTTCTTTTCAAACATCCTAATCGGTGATGCCGAGCTGTGCCAGAAGGGAGGCAAAGTACACAAGCTGCATATTTAGAACTGCGAGAGCCGGGAGAGACAGAGTTACAGTGTTTCACAGGTGGCCGTAATGCGTCGCATGAACCCACTGCTGTGTGTGAACGCAACTTCGAACGTCTGCGGTGATGTTTGTTGAAGACAAATATGATTATTCTTAATGTCTGAGGCCATTTTAGTCCACTTTTTATTTTTACATCCTTGCTAGAGTATGAAAATGAAATTCAAGACCTCAAACTGCAACAAAATGTACCAGGACCCAACCTCCTGACCTCCCCCACCGTGTTGCTACTCCTGATGCATTTCAGTATCGCGTGTTGTTGTTGTGTTCATTTGATTGACTTTGTGCGAGTGTGTGTGTGTGTGTGCGTGTGTGCATGTTGTGAGGGTCGTGGGGTGAGTGAGGACAACTCCGTACGGTGATAACGAGAAGGAGGCCAGCCTTGGTGGGACAGCCTCTGTCTGCCCTCAGGTAGTGTGTGCGTCTGTATGTTTGTGTGTGCGCATGTGTGTGTGTCAGCAGGAGAGCCCTCGGGCGCTCTGGCACCTCCTAATTAAAACCAGTCAGGCTGCAGGGCAGGGGAGACAGATGCCTGTCATGACACACACACACACACTTGCACACACATACATGCACGTGCATGAGGTGGCAGAGCACATTCAACCACACGCACACTCACAAATACACTAGTGTGATGCGTGGGTCAGCTATTTTTTGAACAATCTCATCCCACCCACTCAGGTATCACACAGGTAAGTAATCTGTATCTGACCCAGATGACAAAAAAGAGTGAAATTCACACAGCAGGAGCGTAATTCGTGTTAATAAATCCGCACATAACTCAGAACAAAGAACATTTCAACACGCGTGAATGTGTTTGTAGCCTGACCTGATAATGTGCCAGTTTCACCATTAAAATTTCATCACTTATCTTCAAAAGGTTAGCCTCAGGTTAAAACAAATTTGGCCAATTTGGTTTAAAATCCATCAATGAACTCTCATTAGTTTTATTTCTACCTGGAAAAAAAACCTGCAGTTTATATCGAACTCGTTCACCACCAGTGACACACACCGATCGTGCCTCTCACACACTCTCTCTCTCTCGCATGCAGTCGTGACCCATAGCAGCTTTCAGATTGACACACACTCCCCCCCCCTCCTACCACCACCACCACCACCACCAAACCCCCCCTCCAGCACAGAGTGAGACATAATTGTGCTGAATGTCTGTTACCTGCAGGCTCTGTCACATTTTATCTCCGTTCCCCCATGTACGGCCCAGAGCTGCAGGCGACCACATATAGTACTGAGCAGGCTAACTGCTGTTTGTCTGGGGTGGGTGGGTGGATCAAGGCATGCTGCTCTCCTTTCTCTCCCAGTGATTAGATAGCATAAGCAGGCCAGCTAGCCTAACCCACACACTCATGTCTCTAAAACTGCCATCCAGCCCTGCTTTCTCTCTCGCTGCCTCTCACACACAGGTGGGTGGACCCACTTATTCAACCCAGATCTTTCTTTTAGACATTATGAAATTGTGCTCTTTTTTTCCCTTTCTTCTCTTTCTTCATCTAACTCCCTGATACTGAATGACATTCAACTCTAAACGTTTCCTGCAACGTCTTTGCAGCTCTGTTCTATAAAGCAGAGCCTTAATTTTCCAATTTACTAGACGATCATTTTACTTCACTGTCAAGCTGAGAATCATGTCTCTTTGCACTTGTCACCATAGACTGAGGAAAGGTGGGTTGCCAGTGGTTACAGGGGCCTATTTTCTATTATCTAGGTAACATTCAGGAAACACCCACAATTTGTATGTAAAATGCTTCATTGTGCAACCACATTACAAACTGTGGCTGCACTGACATTTCAATGTTGAAATGTGTGACAAAAAATAACTTTGACTCAGTCGGGAATACAAAAACCACTGCAACACAGATACACACACACACTCATAGCACAGTTACAGTGTTATGAGCAATCCATAAACAGTATAATGACAGAAATTTATGAAGTGGAATGTTAATGTTTCTCAGTAGCTGAAGGTTTTAAAATTGAATAAGGGTAAATTAAATAACTTAAACTTATTTGACTTAATGCTAAGGGGTTCCATGTAAATCTTAGTAATGTAAACAATTATTACAAAACGCATGCTGTAGTTTCTCATAACTGTGCAGAGGTGGCAAATGTGATGTACTGTTTTAAGACATTTAAATCCAGAAGAGGAGAGTGGTGGAAATGGTTCATTGTTAATGGAAATAAAGCATACAGCTTGTAAATCAGAGAGGGTGCAATCGAGCCGACCTCTGTTGAGCGCGAGAGCCTGCCTCCCTGGCTGCTTTGTCGTTTGAGCCAGGTGCTGTGTTTCGTGAGGAGCGCAAAAGTACACAAATCCCACAGAAGGAGCTTTTTTGGCAGGGCTCGGGCCTCCCACCCACGGCAGCCTCTTCAAGCCTCCTCCCATCCTCTATTCATCTGTGAGGGGCGGCTTACTCACCCTGCCCAACTCCACACAACAAAACCTGGACCTCGATCCTACGGAGGAGGGCGGACACGCACACATGCACACACGAGCAGCTACTCGGCAATGTAGACATAGCACCTTTTTTTTTTTAAAGGGTACACACCTAATTGATCAGATGTCACACAGATTAGATTGTGTCGCAGCTGACAGAGCGGAACTTGAAAACACCAAATCTGGTTTTAAACAGCTGTGATAAGATGACATCTGTGTCACAGGAGGTTAAACTCAAGATTGCGTATCCCTGTGTAAATGCTGTTACATGGGCATGCCCACACACTGTCAGTTGGGAAGAAGGCGTGTGGACTCATTCACTCAGTCAAGCTCATAATGAACACACTGCATCATTTTTTTTTTTTTTTTTTTGCAATTATGCAGCTACACCCTCATTCACTTGTCAGATTCAAGTCTGTCTTTCTCTCAATCAAGTAAGTTTATACTCTCACACACTGGCTCGTCACTTCCTTTATGCAGTGAGTCGAGTTCTTGCTTATTATAGAGGTATTATTATACAGTATGGCATAGGTTAGAGTGTAAAAACATCAACGCAAACCGCCACAGGTAATGTTTGTAAAACACACTGATGTAAGAGAAGACCCGTGACAAAGGACCTGTGTGGATTAGGTTAAACGCAGATAATCCTGGTGAGAGAGACAGAGAGAGAGAGAGAGAGGCAAACAGAGTGCCTTTCCCTCTCACCTGAGAGTAGGTGTGGTGGTGTCTGCTTGACTTTATCCCCATTTAACCCCCACTGTGGCTTTTTCTTTTTTTATTGCTGACAAAAGCTAATAAGCATTACAGACTGAAAGAAGGAAGCAGTTTTTTTCTTATATAGCCTAGTTCTTCATGAATCATCCATCAACAGAAACAAACTGGGTGCGTGTATGAAGAATTTGTCGTTTATAAGGTTCACCCACTAAGAAGCTGCATTCATTTGATTTTTTTTAAGACCACAATCTGTAACACTTAACTGTCCCACTCAGAAACCAGTCCCAGATAAATAAGCAAGACAGAATACAGTAATGTGCTGCATACAGTTACTCACGATGATTTGGGGAGGGGGGTTAGGACAGGAAGAGTGAGAGAATTGTAAATGTCACACCTCTGCCTCCACATCTGTTGCACCGAGAAACTGAATCTGTGCTTAGATTTAACGTAAATTCAGTTTGTGTTACTGATGTGGATTCCCAGAGGACACATCTCACGCTATGAATCTCATTAGTGCCATGTCAATGTAGACATGTAACTAATTTTGTCTTGCAACCTCTCGGACAGAGTCTTGAAGGTAGAAATGTGAAGACAAGAAGGGGGAAAAAAAAGAAATAGAAATAATGCACAGTAAATTATTGTGTAGTTATGCAAGATGCTGCTACAATAACAAGTAAGAATAAAATCGAGATCAGTCTTTCAATCTGTTCCAGCTTTGTCATGCTTTCACTTGCTTCCTCCTCCATGTGTGGCTGTTACAGTACGTGAAAGGGGGAGTCTTTCACTGCACGCACAACTGTTGCAAGACATGCACAGGAAGGTTTCTGGAGAGCTTTGACAATTATTGGACATCCCTTTGTTTTAAATGTGTGTCCTATCATAAAGACTTTGGGACGTGGAGCCAATTCTGCAAAAGGTCAGCCATCCTTTAGTCTGATTCTGGTGCTCAGTGGGTAGCAGACGGTTCTTGCAGACTTTGAGATTTTGCCACAACGCAAAGAAAATATGAACCTCTCATTATGACTTTTCTAGGACATGGGAAATAGTAGTAGTACTATGATGAAGAAAATCAATCTGAAAAGAGAAAGAAGCAGTGAGATGTTACTGACCTTTGAAGAAGAGAAGTTTCTAAGTTCAGTTCCCCCTCTCACGCATTCAGTCCCTGTCAGGAAAGTCAACACACTCAGTGCGGGCAGACGTGTGAAAGTGAGAGCGGGTGAGATAGAGTCTCAAATTTGCTCTGAAGGTGTGTCAGTGATTTGGGGGAGTGAAAAGGTACCGTTCCATGAAACGGTTATCTAAGAAACACAACAAAACAAAAACTGCTACACCCACCAGCCTCAGCCAACACCCCTCCCTCCCTCTAAACCAAAAGTATTTGGCAGCATTCCCTACAAGTCCACCTGTGCTTAGGGGAGGGGAGTGACACACACTCACACTCACAGGCCAAGCCTAAAAACCTGCTTGCGAGCTTGGACTGGGTGGTATGGTTGTGGTTGGAAATGGGCAGAGTTGAGCCTTGGGGCCGGGGCTTTGGGGCAGAGGAGATGGAGGCCTGGAGGTGTGGAGAGCTGGGGCAAAACCAGGAGCAAGGGCTGAAGCTCAGAGATTGGAGTTGGTAATAAATCATCCAGGCTGATGCTGGATGACAGCACTGAGTTTTCAAACAGGGTCGAGGGGGGGGAAAACGGTTAAGTAGAGGTAGAGGTAGAGGTAGAGGCAGTTCCAATATGCAGGGTTGAACCAGTGGGTGGGTCTTTGCCTGTGCCAAACAGGAGCTAGAGGGCTTCATATCAGGTGTCGAACAAAAGACATATCAGGGGAGAAGTGAAAAGATTTGAAGGAGGGTAGTGTGAGTGTATTTGGGTGTGTACAACAGTGTACCAGCTCGTACCTGGCAAGATGTAAGAGCCATTGTGCTGCTCTGAAGCCCATAATGCAGTGTAATGAGATTATAATAAGAGGGTGTAATGAGTGATGTAAAGGCGTAATGGTGTCATAGTGGGTGACACGGAAGTGGTAAACATCATAGGGTCTAAAGATTAGCAAACAAGCTCCACATATCTACATGGATTTTAAATAATGGTGAAAACAGATACTTTTCGTATTAATTTATTTACACTTTAAGTTGCATTTGTAGAAAATGTGATATGATGTGTGAAACAAAATCAAACTGCATCAGACTGATACATTTTTTTTGTGTGTGCGCTTCTCTTTGTTTCACTTTCAGGAGCAGTTAAAGGTGACTGTGGCTTGACAAGCGCTTCATCTGTCATGGTGTTGGAGGACAAAAGGTCAAAAGACGAAGAGAGTGACAGCCTCAGGGCACATCTGATGCTACAGTGAGTCGCTATCGGAAAATGACCAGTCTGGCTGCATGGGGCTAGCTGCATAGCGTTCAGTAAGCTAAGTAAGTGGCGAAAAGGAATGAAGTTTGGTACTTAGCTTGCAATGTTTCTTCTATATTGGTAAATAAACTGCTGTTGATGCTAACATTAGCTGTGTAGCATTACTTACATGTTGCTCATTTATAACAAAATATGCAATGCTAATGTGAAAGGTGTCGCTATAGATTCACTCACTGTACGGTTTAAGACTAGCTTATCTGTCTCTCACTTGAAGCTCATATCACTTGTAATGGGTTTTGTGGTGACCCCTGATGACCTTCAACAGAATACACTGGTCTGTTAAAGTTCTCCTGTTTACTGCAGATGCTGCTGCCTGCTGGAGTTTTGACCTTTTGAAACTTTCTCCTTTCTCCATGCGTCTTGGAAGGAGGAGAGGTTGTGCCAGAAAATTCGGACTAACACAGAGAGAGGACGAAGACTTCACACAGGAAGATCCAGGTGCACTGGCATTAAGGTAAAATGTTTGCACACCCTAAAAGCATCTCATGGAGGTTTCGCTTTATCTCAGGTGCCATAATAATAATGCAGGATACAACACAAGATTCACATACATTAATTAATTTGGCAGGTTTGTGAGTTTCACGATAGCTTATTCTAGCTAATTCCTCAACTCTTTTGTAGATTTAGGTTTTGCAAAGCCCAGCCTTTAGTGAATTTACTAAATTTAGATGAATACACCCAGTGTCCATTTTCTGTCCCGTCCCCTGTAGTGTCTTGGTCTTTGGAAGGAGAAGCCTAATATTTAACTTCTCTTATGAATAAAAAATTGGCTTGAGCAAATTTACTCAGTCGATATAGTGTTTGAAGCAGACCACATAAGGTTATAGTGGGGCAAGGGAGTAAATGTAAAACATGTAACACAGTGTAGCTTTTCTTGTGTGCTGCTACTGTTAAGACGCTTGCCTTTCATCTGGAACATGAATAGTTCTTTGAAAAATCTGTCTAATTTGGGAAGTGTTACTTAAGGTTATACATTGTTAAACCAAATGTACAGATCTTGCCTCTTGACAGCACAGATCCCTAAGCTGTAATAATCTTAATTTTCTATCATATACCTTTTTTAAGAAAAGGCTGCAAAGTGCAAGGCCAGACAAAAACCAGACATGAACAATTTAACAGTATTACTGAGAACAAAACCTACTTAAATATCATTTCATGACAGTATGAATACATTAATGCTACCAATGGCATGTTCACCGCTGAACTGACCCAATTTCAGAGTCATACCATGGAAAACTTTCTTCATAGTGAGAAAGATGTTCACTTAGCAATTACAGAATTATTAATTTGAAAATCGGCGCAACGCTAATAACTAAAACTGTTTATGTTTCAGATTGAGCAAGGGATTCTAATTCACACTTACTCTCTGAACACATCTTTGAGGTCATTTATAACCATTTCATATGTTAGGGTTAGGCTTGCTTAACGCGTAAAAAAAAAAGAGGTGTTAAAAACGACAGGTTGTGGTTTTACAGGGGGTTACCTTGAGTCTTGTCGTCAGCATGAGGTGATTTTACACTTGGATTTTAGTCAAGAGCAAACAGACGTAATACAATGTGTTGATTAGTATGCTTGAGATGTTTGGATTTTGTTTGGAAGCCAAGTTAGCTCATCCCCAGGTTTCCTGTCCATATGCTGAGCTAACCAGTAGTTACTGTAGGCTTACTTGGTTTGGTAGCTCCTAAGTGACCATTAATGCACACATACACGTAAATATATGTATTTTTTCATAGATCATTGCTTCCCCGGCCAGAAGCACTGATTTTTTACAGGGATACACACAAGCCCTTAAGGCTTGAGCTTTAAATCAATATAAAGTTCACACAAAGTCCAATCATGAATCTTTGAGATTGTTCTAAACTTCTTCTCATTGCTTCTTAGAACAAACATGATGGGCTGGTTCACTCATTAGCATAAATCCGTTGGCAAGGTTTACCACCCTGTTAATTACTGGGGCTTCTCAGAAACTTTAGCAGGAGGAGACACATCAAGGGCAGTGCAGCACAGCAAAGGCAGAGTTTGAGAAATTTTTGAATTTCTTACCAAATTAAAAGTGAATAATCTTGTGCAAATTCTGTTTTGGTATAAACAAGTTTTCTCAACGGCATGCATAAACTCACCTCCAACACTGATTAAAACCTGGATTTTTAATTACGTCTCTGCATGTGTCTCCTAACCTGGTGTGGTTTTTTTTTTGTTTTTTTTATGAACATGACGCTGGGGTCCAGCGTGCAGAACTACCCCCTTTGAATACAATAACGAAAAAGGCTTGCAGCACACAAAGCAGCAACTCTTAGTTACACCCACATGCTGCTGTTGCTTTCATCGTGCCACCTGTGGAGTGGGTGTCACCATCCTATCCACCAAATCTGTCAGATAGACCTGTTTCTGCTCACGGCCCATGTTTTTGGGTGATGGAGTCTGTTTCATGAGTAGTTTTTGTTTTGTTCTGCTGTAGGCTCTTCTCTCCCCACACAGTGGTAGTGATTAAATACTGGGCTTTGAGACATAATAATGATTAAGGTAGACTAATGATGCTTATAAATGAAAAGCAGAAGAAGATAAAACATGTTTTTATATGTGTGTTAGAAGATGAATGAAGTTTCGTCCTTGTCTTTAGTCTCAAATTTCTTTGTTTTATTTCTCAGAATACAGTGATGTGGTCGGGTCCTCTGGATAATTAAATCCCTGCTCTTTCAGACATGTGCAGAGATCAAGCAGAAGCCAAACAGATATAAATATGGTCAACAGAAGGAGAATAGAGTGAGAAATGCAGCAGAGAAATTTTCATTTTATTTATAATGAGGGTATTACCTCAAAATACAAAGTAACCGCTGGTCGTCAATGAAAACAACACAAAAGCGTGATCACTTCCAACATGAGTAATTATATATTCTCTGTTTATCGTTCCTCTGTCTGTTTTATTCCAAATATACTGTGTCCGCCCATCTCTCTAAAAAACTGGTCGAACCAACTAGAACTAGAGGCAGTAACATGGGTCAGAGGTGTGTAGGTGTGTGTGGGAGGTGTCAGTTTGCAGCAACATCAACATTATCGGCAGCTCTCTTTGCTTTTTTTGAAGGTTCAAACATACTATGTGGCCTGATACCCGAGATATAAATCAAGTTTTATATCCTGGTCCACCTCCTCTGTGACTGAGTTGAAGCCATAGAGTTACCATCAGTGTCCAGTCTGCTGGATTCATCCTGGATGGTTTTGAGTCCTGAAGACCTTCTCAAAGTTGCAGTAAGTCCCACCAACACACCCGTGTCAATACAGACATTTCATTTCATTTAAACCCACAAATTCCAGCCTCATAGTGGCGCTAAACGGAAAAAAAAAAAAAGTCAGAGGATTTGAAAGTCAGTAAGACGTATCCTCTGGGGATTACAGACTGCAAATTGTCATCCCAGCATATGTACTGTCCTGACAACAATGTCATGTCACGAGAAGCTAAAGAGAAAATGCAAACTCGTCTTCAGACATGCATTTCTTCAGCAGTAACTCAACTTGCAAGCAGGTTATTTCTGGCAGCCAATGTATGTTCAAGTCCATCAAAATTAAAACCAACTGTACAGCATCTATTTTCAGCTACATCAGCTTCATCTAGGTGGTAGTTAATGGCTGAAAAAATAGCATACATTAAAACTCACACTGGTCTGCAACTTTCTTTGTCTTAAAGTTAAAAATTGATCGATGTACAGCATTGTCTGTGTATCTAATTAAATTAACATCTCATCCATCACGAGAGCGTCTTGATTATTTTCCCTACATGGATAAAAGAAGTGATGCTGAACATTTGGTCTTCAGGATGATGCTTGTATACAGTGTTAAAGTTGTTGGTGTGATACCAGCAGTGTACACAGACAGCTCTCCTGCTCTCTGCCAGTTAAGTGTCAGGGTGGTGCTCTAATGTACTGACCTCAGACCAGCATTTTCAATTGCAGCCTGATATAGCCTGAGCTGTGCTCTGTTAGCAGGAGCTGAGCTGTGTGAAAGTGATACTGCAACTGAAGAAAAAGTTTGAAGAAGTGAGTCCGGAAGGTTTTTACACATGCTAAATTAACTTTAATAGAAGCTGGATAGAATTGGATGAAAATTCAAATGTTTTTTTTTTCTAGTAGTGCTACTATTATTACTATTATTTATGAAATATCTGGGACAATAGCAGTGTAGAAAGCACTGTGTGTTAAATGTTTAAGGCATGACATTGGTTGTTGACGTACTGTACGCTACCATACAGTACTATGGTCTTTGCTGCTATCCCTCTGTACTGGGATAAATATTCAGACCAGAAAACCCAGTTCAAGTTTCAACCATTTTTCATTAGCAGATGGCACACACACGCACAGACCTGTGCACACACCCAGGGGTGTGAATGTTGATGACAAGGTGGGATTGGGTAAGACAGGTATAGGCTGTTTTAGGCACAAACACACCATTATTCATCTGCCATAAATGGGCCACTATAACGATCATGAAACCAGTTTAGCATGCCTCACCATAACAGAAATGGGGAGAAGGCCAACAATACATTAAGAGGAAGGTAAAGACAGAGACTATGAGAACCGAGCACGAGAGAGGGATGGCATGAGACTTAAAGAGTTAAAGTTGCAACACAAGTTTTAACAACCTATTTAAAATAAAGTTGCTGACGTTTACACAGATTCTTGGATCCTTATCCTCACATTCTTACATTGTGCCAAAGGAAACCAAGGGATTTTCTTGGAGAAAGAGATCATGGCACAAACATTTGGCAACTTTAAAAAAGAGAAAGAACAGGTGGACATGGTCACCATAGAGATTTTAGTACAACAGTGCAACAACCTGGCCTGTATCGCATACCAAATGGATGTTTGCTAACTTTAGTGCTTATCTGTGGTCCCTACTCTGGTTGTTTGGAGGTGACTGGACAGAGATACAGACTGGAGGCAGACTTTTATTTGTACTTGGGGTCCAAAAGGCCTTTGGATTAAAGTCATATATCAAAAGTTTATTATTATCATGTTCTGGGAGTTAGATGAAACTGTTGTCACCACTCTCATATTTGTGTGTTAGGAATGAAGATGCAGCTTAGCATAAAAAATGACTGTTGTATATCTGTGCCTCAGACTAATAATGAAGGGGTCATGAACTTGCCAGTATGGGCTTGTATAATCACAACATGAGAACAGTGATGTGACATTCAGTTAAAGGTGTCTGATCCAGGCCAACTAACTTTGATCATACTCTGACGAGACTGTTATTAACTGTGAAACTGGCTGAAAGGATCATATTGTGGAGTCATCAGGAATGTGGGCGGAGTCTCGAATGCCAAAACTGGTGCCTCTGCGTTACAATGTGTTCGTTACAATAACACCGTTGATGATTCCCGCCATCCAAGTCCAAACCTTCCGGATGTCATCCTCTTAAATCTAATCTTCAAGACAAAGACTGCAACGTCAAGAGTAGGGCATCTCAGTCTTATCAGTTTACATGGACTGTATCTGCAATCTTGACATTTTTATTTGTTTCATTTCTTACAGCCTGACACACATCAACAAAGACAAAGTCCATGTTAAATTAGCATGTCCGTATCAAAATTAATGGCAGTGAAATGTTGGATTTGTGGCTCCTTCGTCTTGCAGCTTGACGGACTGAGAGCGGTGGGCTTCCTCTCTCTGTGGTGTGGTGTGGATTACCATTTGCTGCATCAAAGCCTTCATATAACATCTGACACTATACTGGCACCCCTCCACACAATGAATGTGTATATACATCCTGCCAAAGGCACCAAATGTAGCAAATGCAGATATACTCCACAACAAAATACAGCACCATTTACTTAAAAAAGAAAAGAAAAAAGAAGAAGCTTAGACGTTTAGTTATGGAAGAATTTATATTCATCCTCATCTCAGGCAGGAATTGTGTCATTTCAGGAATGTTTTGCCTCCTTAATCATATTAGCAAAATGTAAAACATGACTCAGAGTCTAAGGCCATGCTAGCACTCTGTGTTTAGCTCTAAATACAAAGCACAACTAAGGAAGGTGGGACTGTCAATATATTACAATATATATTCAGATTAAATACTGTGTATTTGTCATCTGCGTGTACTGAGGCACCTGCAGCAGAAAACAGTGTATTACATGAAGTGTTACCATAGTCACCACCATCCAAACAAATCAAAATAGCACAGATTTATACCAATTTGTACTGTAAGTGCTTCTCTGCTTGGATGTCTTTACATTTTTCCAGAGTATCCACTTCATATTAAACTTTAAGAATAATAATAATAACTGAAAGGGCACAAGTCACAGAGAATGACAGAAAGGAAAAGAAAGGTGGGGAAGAGCTCATGTGAACCAGTCTTGCCACTTCAGGGGCGTAACGCTGGTGCTGCTTTTTAGTGAGAACTGTCGGCACTGCCCATCTCTCAACCTCCTCCACCCGTCTTTCACCATGTCCCTTCGTACTTCCCCCCACCTCTCTCATTCTCTCGCCCTTTCTTTCTCCGTCTCTCCATCCCCCTCCCTCTCTCTCCCAGCCGGCCCCACCACAAAGCCCCACCCACAGCCATGAGAAGACGGGGAGAGGAGAGGAATATGATCTAACCACACACTCCCAGAGATATTACCTCAGCGGCCGCCCCCACCCCCCTACACACACACACATACACACACACAAACATGCACTCCTACCTCCCCTCTGTCATACCCAAACCCGTGCACTCCACTCCCCCACCACCATCCACCACCCCCACCCCAGCGTTCCCTTCCCTTGCTCCCCCTGATCTCCTCCTCGTCCTTCCCTCCCTACAACGTTGCTGCCAGGCCGTAATGTTTTTCTTAGCCTCTCCTACACACTTTTCACACAGTTTCCCTCTCCCTCAACATACAGCAACATCCCACACACCCTGGGCCCAGCTGACCCACTGAGAGGAGGTGGGAGAGCTTTGGGTGGGCAATAACGCCATTATTGAGGGACAGGCAGTGTGACTGTTTCACTAAAAACACAACAAAAATAAATCATGCGAACATGATTCTTCGCTCGTCCTCTTTACTTTCAACAAATAAAAAACTAAAAAAAAAAGAAAAGAAAAAGAGGGCTTTCACGAAGCATCTTTTCCAGGTTTCGATCCTTCATCTGGCCCACATTTTTTGCTCTGCTTATTGCACACCGTGTTTGCAGCAGTCTCATTGAGACTCGGATGATGTGGGGTTGACAGGATGTGGTGTAGGATTCATTCCTCTCCGCAGAGAGAGAGAGACAGAAAGAGAGCAAGAGAAAGAGAGAGGGGGAGAGAGAGCTTTAAAGGTTAAGGTGTCTGTTATCAGCAGGTCTCAATATCTGCCATCAGTTTGTTGTGGTTTTCTCACTCGGGCCCTTAAACAAAAACAGCATCCATCTGTGGGTCTCAGCAGATCTGCTCCCCTGGTGTAGATGTGACAACAACTCATGAAAAACAGAGAGAGAGGATGATGGCTACTATTCAGCTGTCTTGCCTTTACATGTAACATAACAGAGTCAGTTAGTTCAGCTTATCCCACCTGTACCATCATCTAAAATACAACAAAAACAACTTTGTGCAAAACATTAGAAACAAAACAAAAAAATCAATCATAACATTTATATTACAGTGTCAAATTTATTTATTAGCTTTGCAAAAGAAAGGAATTAAATGCTACAATCTGAAAGTTTTAACCTGCAGTCACTATTTTTTCAGCCAATAGGGGGCAGTGGAAACAATTAGTGAGCACAACACTGACAATAGTCAATATGGTGATGAACAAGTCGCTATAACAGCTCCTTATTTACACATCCAGCATTTACAGACTAACAATATTAAGTCATGTCCTTGGGCATCTGATGTATTTAAGAATATTCAATTCTCTTTTCAGCGTTGTTTTGGTTCCTATGAACTCCTAAGGGAAATATCTAGCTCGCTTTATTGTTCTCAAGCTAGTTGCTAACTTGATGTGTTCAACATTATCGTTGTTGAAGACGGTTTAAGTATCTGGCTAGTTTTAGATATTAATACGCTTGTTCATTGTTCATGTTAATACAAGGCCAACGGTTTAAAGTCCAGTCAGAAGCTATGTGAGGCTGTTGAGAAACATGTTGATGTTTAATATTGATAGGTCTACTGTCCACCTTGCAAAACAGCAATTTAGAGTTTTGACATGACAGTGGTGCTGCATAAGTTATTACAGTGAATCCTGAGCAGGACGTGTGTGCCTGTACCAAATTACATGGCGAGGTATTGAACAGATGCTGAGACATTTCAGTCTGAACCAAAGCTGTGGACCAACCCACTGACCAACATAAAGAATGCTGCTTTTTCTTCCATTTTTATAAAAAATTGTGTTTATATTGAGTTGAAAATGAATGAATTGAAATATCATTTCAATGTCACTGAGATGGCACAAATCAGCTTTTATTCCTCTAGGCTGAAGTATTGTATATATTTCCAGCATTGAGTGGTGAAATGCCAGATCTCAGCCGGGGCACATAAAGAATCACTTACCTTTCCTTTCTTTTCAGCTCTCACTGAAAAACATGTTGCAGCACTGAGGCGTAATGGATTAAAACATATTTTCATAGCAGACATTGACGGTTCATCAGAGTTCAGATTCCAACTCGTAGCTGTCTAATTAACCATTGGCCCAGAACTACAGCCAAGAGTGGCTGTATTAAAAATGTTTTATTTAGACTCCAAAAAAATGTAATGTTTTGCTCTCCAACCAAAAGTGCATGGTGTTGACCTCAGATCCATGGAGCAGCCAATTTGAGCATCTGATTTTATTAACTCAGAAGAGGTATTAGAATAAATGGGAGCATACCAAACAGAAAAATAAATTCAGAATTTTCTTTGCTGTTTTTTATTTATGTAAATTACATTTTTAATGAATTTTCTTCTTTTCTCAAAACTGTCCATCATATTGTTTTGATTAATTTGGGCATTTTTGCTAATTATGATTGGATGTGTCAGCTAAAATACTCTAAATGTGCATATTGTAGGGCAACATCAGGTCACAGGGAAATAAAACAAAAACACAACGGCAGACAGAGTGAAAGAAGGATTACTTGTTTACTGTTTTCCAGATTGAACCAGTCACATGCAAGACAATATAAAAGTATATTCGGTGAATGATAATAATCCCCCTGGTCTATCAATATCCACATAATCATTATGGCCAGCAGAGAGGAGAGGGCGCTGGTCAGTAGAGGATTGTGGGTTTTGCAGTTCAGAGCAGCTAAAATAGCCATGCGACTGGTGGGGCATGTGACTACAGGGACCAGCGGAGCTCGAGAGCGTCCTGGCAGGGTTGACGAAACCACACGCTGACACAAATGACTGGCCTTGATGCCTTTCATCTCCACAGGGAATCAGAGGCCCTTGTCAGAAACAAGCAGGCAGTTATAGACCACAAAAGCACAAGTTACGAGTGTCAAGCCATGCTAGTGAGAGGGAAAAACACACGCTGCTGAAAGGAGAGGAAATGTTTTATTTAAACATCTTCATGGTTGTTTGATTGAGGATGATACTTTGCTTTTATTGGGCAGGACAGAGCTGCTTTTTACTGTCACAGTGGACATCCGTATGCATATGATTCTAGATGGGTCTGTTTCAAAATTTCAATTATGTGAGTAACATTTTACAAATGAACAACTTGTCTTACATTTTGAGGAATTTATCTTTCAGAAACGTATTTATTTGTTCTTGAAAATTATATGAAACCGTGTTCATATCTGCTTAATTACTTAAAGTGTCTAACGACACATTAGGGTAAGCAGGAACATGGCCCCCCTGGTAGTGTACATATAAAGGATATACATATAATATTGGTGCATGCATTGTATAAATAAAGTTTTACTGCTGGTTGAGGTGTATTCTTACAGTACGTAACAATGCATCACATGTTGTGAACTGAGCATTTGAAGTCTGAGTTTGTAAAATAGAAACTGTAGTTTTCAAAAATACAGAGGACTAAAGTAGTATAATATTCAAGGAGAGTAGGTACAGGTATTTCCAAAACAATGGCACTTGCACTAACCAGCTGTTCAGTGTTTTCCCCATCAATCAGAACTGTTCATCTCGGGGCTAACGATTGATAAAGAGGTGATTGTGTGTTTGCAACATGGGAACGTTATTTAACTTACAGGCAATGGTTCAGAAGTGCGCACACCTGCAGGTGTTTGTGCCTCTGTGCGAGCATGTGCTTTTGCATGTGCATGCTGCCTTGTGCTGGAGCCCCCTCACTGGGCGGCAACAGGGCTGAGGTAACATCACACGATTTTTCTTTCTTTCTTTCTTTTTTTCTTTTTTTTTTTGATAATATATATAGCTGGAAGTAAAAAGCTCTCATAACTACTGTGGTTTTTAGTGTTGCCAGGTCAACCTGCCCACTCTACACTCAACAGCACTGGGATGGGATGGGTTGAGCAGGGGAAGAGGTGAGAGAGGAGAAGTGGGAATGATAGAAATGATTTGGGGAGGGGAACTTGATGGCATGCAGGTGGTTGGAGGGAGGGAGAGAGGGATGCTAAAAGAGAGGAACAGGTGGGGGGCTGAAGTAAGAGGAGAATAGAAAGGTTGAAAAACAGAAGAATCGAAGGAGCAGAAATTGATGCATTACGGAGATTACAGTAATGAAGAGGATGATGAAGGTCGGCGTTAGATGGATAATAATTAACATTTCCAGCTCCACATTTGCTCTTTTCATCCTTTAACCCCAGCACTGTAACTGTCAGACGGTGCTGTCCTGGCGTACCCTCTATCCACTTTACATGAGATAAAAATGTGTGCCTGCGTGCATGTGTGTGTCTGTGTGCATGTGTGTGTGTGTGTGTTTGCACTGCCCCGGCCTGCCAGCTGCCAGTGTGTAGCACTCAATCCAGCAAAGGCGAAGCCTAATTACAGACGCACGGCTACAGATTTAGCCGGCATGCTAACCATAACGGAGGAGGCAGCAGGGAGGGGATCACTTGGAAAAGTCACGGCTGGACCGGAGCTTCACAAGGGCGTACCACAGGGACAAGGGTGGAGGGGGGTGGGGGGGTTTACTCTATTTCAGGATCTGCTGCTCTCATTATTTATCATAGTAGAAGTCTCGACAAGGAGAGGCACCCTACAATTGACTACATGCATCAGTGCAAATGGGCCGAAGCAGAGTAAACCCCCACCCTACCCACACACCTTCCTTCCCACCCAAATTATGTATGTCGCCATCCACACGCTGCTCAAAACATCAGACAAAACAGATGCGTTTTCCCCTCTAACATGCACCGACGATGGCATAAGTGTATGTAACATCCAGGACGAGCAGGGCGACACTGAGAGCAGACTCCTCTTGTGTCTCGCATATATGAAGCGAGATGGAAAGTTTTTCAGGTTGTCAAGCTAAAACTCTGCGTGCAAGTGTAAGTGAGCGTGCATGGATGTGAATGATTGTGTGCGTGCAAGTGCGTGTGTGTGCGTGCGTGCATGTGTGTGTGTGTGTGTGTGTGTGTGTGTGTGTGTGATGGACAGTTTGTGAGACCAGGGAGGGTTGGCAGTTAAACTCTGAGCTCACCCACGACTCTACCACTTCCACCCACAGTGTCCTCTATACAGCTGCTCTCACTGAGCCAAACTCACACTTCATCCTCATCCCTCTCTTTTTTCTCTCTGTGCTTCTCTCTATCACGCTCTCCCTCATCCATCCATCTATCCATCCATCCATCCATCCATCTATTCATCCCTTCCCTGTCTAATCTTTATTTCTCCTTTCCTCCATCTGTCTCTCCTCTTCTCACTTGTTACCCTCTACCCACCTCTTTCACTGTGTTCATTTTTATGCAGTCTCTTACCACCGGCAAGTCATTGGCTTACTATTTCAAACTTTTGGACTTTAACACTGCCTACCCCTGTGCTTGGTCTTAGCGTAGGAAGATGTATTCCACATATAGGCGAAGCATCAGTTTGACAGGCGACTGATTTGTACATATCAGTTTCTCTTAAGATGATATGACAATTGAGAGGGGATAAGGGCCAAGCATGTTGATGAACTGGAATTTAACTTCATTACGTAAATTTCTGTATAAAAAAATCTTTCAGCCATTTGCACAAAAAAAAAAAAATGACTCAGCGGTGAAAAAGAAGAAGTCATCCACAAGAACAGAGGCGCTGACTCACAGAACAACAGCTCATCCTCAAAACCAACTCAGTGTTTGTCCTCTGTTTATCAGGGATTAGTGAACCACACAGTTGCACAGTGTTATCATTATTACTCCTTCATTGACGAAAACATGCAGATTCAAGACTTCCCACCAGCTTTACAATAAACGCATGTGAGATATCAACTGTCCTCCTGAAGCTGCTGCAACAAAACTGACTAAATTGGTTCTTTTTTGGATATGGCAGGAACAATTTTGGTGATAGTGGTGGGTGCCAATTTAGTTGTGTTCCCTTGAAGTAATTTTCATCATTTAAAAACTGCTTCACTCCCTGTGGACCCACACATCCGGACACAGACACACTCAGGCTGATTTAAGGTTTACATGACCTATAATGGTTTTGTGCTTTTTACTCAGAGAACTGGAGAATTTTGTTCTACTGCTGTAGTTGGCACATGTAAAACAGGGATGAGGATTTGTATTGCATGGTTTCTATCCAGGATTATGAAAAGTAGAATACATGAGACAAGACCTTATCATATATATATATATATATATATATATATATATATATATATATATATATATATATATATATATATATATATATATATATATATATATATATATATATATATATATATATATATATATATATATATACGTATATACAGTGGCAAGAAAAAGGATGTGAACCCTTTGGAATTTCCTAGTTTTCTCCTTAATTGCTTTGCTTTCCATTGCAGGCCTGAAGTTTGCCACTCCACAACACTAATGGGAATATGTTTTGTTGTTTTAAATTTTTGGTTTTTTATTTATTTATTTTTATGTATGGTGTAAAAATTGCACTGTATACCAGCATGTAAACATCATCTCAAAGGTGAAGAACGGTGGAGGGAGCATCATGGTTTGGGGCTGCTTAGCTGCCTCGGGGCCTGGACAGCTTGCCATCATCGAGGGCAAAATGACTTCCAAAGTTTTTTCAAGGCATCCTACAGGATAATGTCAGGGTGGTTGTCCACTAGCTGAAACTCAGTAGAAGTTGCGTGATGCAGCAGGGCAATGACCCTAAACATTGAAGTAAATCTACTATCTAGATAACCTACTGTAGAGTAGCTTCAAAAAATGAACATCCACCTTTCGGAGTGGCCCAGTCAGAGCCCTGAATCCAATACAGATGCTATGGAATGACATCCAGAGCCATTCACCCTAGAACGAATAAGGACAAATGGTCCAAAATTCATCCTGAGTGTTGTGCAGTTCTGATCTGCAACTACAGGAACCATTTGGTTGAGGTTATTGCTGCCAAAGAAGGTCCAACCACTTATTAAATACAAGGGTTCACTTACTTTTTCCACCTGCACTGTGAATGTTTAATGGATATGTTCAATAAAGACATATAATATAATATTATAATTGTGTGGTATTAGGTTAAGCACATTGTATTTGTTTATACTTGTGACTTAGATGTAGATCGGATCACATTAAATGGCCAATTACAGTAATGCAGAAAACTAAGAAATTCCAAAGGGTTCACATACTTTTTCTTGCCGCTGTATATTATGCGCATACAGTGCACGTCTGTGTTGCATGCTCTGCTGCACCATACCTCTCAAATGTACTCTGCAGTGGTAGAAGAAAGTACAGCAAAATACTCAATTACAAGTGAACTTCCTGCATTTATCATCCCAAAGTAAAATTACAGAAGAGCTCTCAGCCAAATGTACTTAAAGTACTTGTTATGACCTTTATATATTGTGTGCGTGTGTATAACTGAAACTAATAACTTGCAGATAATGAAGATAAGTCTCAACCCCAAACCTCACCTTGAAAAGCAACGCCCACCACTGGTTTGAGCTCTGCCATGTCAGCAGTGCAGTATGGGAAATGAGGAGTGGGTGGGTGTGTGACCTGACGACCTATCAGCAACTCGCTCAGGGCCGAGCCGCGCACCATCAACATCTCCCTGCACTCAGCTCCAGCTCAATCAATTGCCCTCATTTTCGCATGTACAGAAGGAAAACCAACTGTTTTACAGTTGTGTTGCAAGACGTGTGTGAACTGGGGGAGGTGGAAAGGAAACTGCATCGCAGATGGTTGTTGTGTTTCTTGAACACTCAACAGTTTACTCACCTTCTGGGCTTGTTATCAGTTTTAGATGCTAGTTTTATGATAGAGAGGACATGAGCTTATGGCTCGTTGAAGTATATTATATTTAACCTGATGGTGTCTGAGAAGCACATTTCTGCATCAAATCCTGCAGTTTTATCTTGTTTTACCAGATGGACTTCACATAGCAATTCAGCTTTAACATTTAACTTGGTAGCAGAAGTATGTGCATGTAATAATAGTTGAGTTTTATGGCTGTGATCATCAGGTATATGTCTGCAGTTACAGTTGTGATTTTGCACTTGCAAACTACAACAGTTTACAGTGGTAATGTACAATACTTCTGTACACTGCATGTGTGTCAGGCCAGTTTGACATATTGATCTTCATGTTTCTCTATAGTGGCGTATGAGTTGGAGAACATGGAATAAGTTCAGTGAAAAGTAACGTTTGCCCTCAAAGCAGAGCAAAAAGAAACCTCAGCTGTGCTTCAAGGTTATTCTAAAACCCCCAAAGAGGTTAGTGATCATGATCAGATGACCATCGCTCACCACTCAAGGCCACAAAAGCTGAATCTTCTCCCAGCATGCAAGAGACAAGAGGCAAGGAAACACCCCCAGACAGGCCATCGGTCCATCAAAGGTCTCAAACAAGCATGTACAGTAATTGTCATCGTGTTTGACGGAGGCGCGTGAAGATTTCATCCCACCATCGCGGACGTTATGTGCCGACAGTCAGGTAGCTGGGCATTCGACAGATGGTACTGGTGTTTCACTCTCGCTAATCACAACTCTCGCACTCAGCAGGGTGGCTGAGTGTTTACAGAGATGATCCTTCAACCAGAGCGAGCCTCAGTGGTGCAGTTTTTGTGACTGCATGGGCCTGACCCTTGACTATAGACCGGAAGCAGGGTAAGAAAAAAAAACAGTGAGTTGTTAACAGTGCCTGTAATTTACGTAGCATATACGTAAACTTTGCGTCATCTGTAAAACCCTGTTTATGCTGTGTAAGACATGTTGGCAGATGTTTGCGCCAGAGGTGACTGGGTACTTTCATTTAATTCACTCAGAAAGAGAAGTGCTCAGAAATGTCACCCCCGACTCACTGACTGATGAGAATCAGTAGGTGTGATGTCTTTCACACCTTTTCTTAAACTACCTAAGCTCAAGTATATGTTTTGAAAAATTCTATTTTTAGTGTCCATCTGTGAAGGGAAGCAGTGTTACATCACTAACTGATTTGGATTAACGTGCAATTCATTTTATATTAGTTGAATTAAACTAAAAATGCAGTTCAGGTCTATGGTGCAATTGTGAAGGTGGAAAGTGACAAAGTTCCTCTACTTCATCTCCAGTACAATTTTGACTGAGATTTTAAAGTTGTTACTTAAGTTTATGGGCTGTGTTTTGACTTTACTAAGACAATAAAAAAGAGACATGATATTTTCCTTGAATGTTTAACATCTTCACCTTAGACACCGAAATCAGGACTTCCCCTACACAAGCTCATTCATATCTGATGTCCATGTTCTGTTCACGTCTGTAACCTCAGACAGCTGTGACCTACAGTCATTAGTCATTATCACAGTGGATAAAATAAGATGCGTCTGCAGTGATTACATCAAGAGGAGTGTTTTTGTGTTTCCTGTAGTTAGTGTTCAACATGAAAGACTGAGTGATTTTCTGTGTTAAGTTCTCTGGCATCAAATTTTTATTGCACGATTGTTGGATTTTATTGCATTGGTTTTGGCAACTGCAATGAAATTTTAGATTTACCTAAAACACAATGAGCTGTATGATGTGGATGGGGATTGGGTGTGCTTGTAAGAGGAGAAAGAAGAACAGGAAGACACTGAGGACAAAAGAAGGAGGGAGTGAAGGAAGGAAGGGGCATCATGGGAAAGAAGTGTGTGTGTGGGTGTGTGTGTATACAGCTGATGGGCTGCTGTTTGTGTCTTGGGGTTTAACGCTGGAGCTGAATAATGAACTGGCGACAAGAAAACAAGTAAATGTTGAAAGTGAGGGTGGCATGTGCAGCTCTGTCATAAAAAAGACAATGTCGTATTTATCCAGACAACTGAAGCTGCTGCATTTAATCTTGTTACTATCAGTGCTGAGGGAGGTGTTGTGATTTGAAACAGTGAGCTGAGGCACCCAAAGGACAGCGGCCATGTTTGACAGGAGTCTGGAGACTGAGTGGCAGGTAGAGCTGCAATAATGAGGCAGAGAAACTAAACTACATCCACTCAACTACTGTAGATTATTATAATGTTAAGGTACCTGCACTTAAATTCATTATTTTCCATTTTATATTACTTTTTGATGATGTATTATGAAAGACTCATGGTACATCATTAAGATTTAGTAGTGCATCAGTTAAAATGAGCTGTTTAGTGTAGATGCTGTTTGCCTTCAGTCTGTTAGTTGTTTTCCTTTGCTATTCAGTTTACTGTATATTTGAGATTGTATAAAAAAAAACTAGTTATGGAACATAGAGAAGTGTAATAAATGTCACACAATGAGTGAAAAGAAAATATTGCACTCTTAAGTCCTCTACCCACTCAGCCAGTACAGTATATATTGTATATGTGTGCATGTGTGTGTAACAGGTGAGAGAGTTTTCTTAGCTGGTTAAAGATTACCTTGAACTCAAACAACAGAACAATGGGAACAAAATGCAGGGCTGCATCATCTAGAAGCAGGATGTCCTTTTAGTGCTGGGTCCTACTGAGATAAACAGAATTCAAACCGTTTAAATAGATGTTGTGGAAAAGAAAAAGTAAGTGCAGGCTACAATAAGAGGTTAGTTACCATCCGATACGACTTATAAGGGACCACACCGGCAGCAGCCAGTTGATGTAGTTAAATGGTTAGGTTGGTTTGGTTAGGTTTAGAAAAAGACTAGGTTTGCTACTGTTATAATTTGACTCCAGCTACAAGAAGCTGAAAAACAAAACGTGACAGTGGATCATGGTGAATACATGTTAATAATTAAAATCTATCTGTATTTTGAATATCACACCAGGTCTGTCTATGCACTTCACTTGGTACAACACATTTCCGCTATGGCTGCTCGAGTGGTTGCTGCTGTATTGTGTGGTGAAAAGGCTCTAATCATCTTACCTCCTTGGGCGCCAGCCTCTGGCCGACGGCACAAAAAGCCACGCTGGGACCACCGAAATCCTTCCTGGGCCTCTCACTGCCCCATTAAATGCCACAAACACACCGACACTCACACGTACATGCTCACACACAAACAACTTACATTGTAGATTTTTCATGCTCATGGATTTAGATTTTGGATTTTGGATTTTGGATTTTGGATTTTGGATTTTGGATTTTGCTTTAATTTTCACAAGTCAGGTCATAGTGTGGGTTAGATACGTTTTGTTTGTTTTTTTGTCACTTAGTTAATTGTTCATATTCTTCATTTCCATGATGTAACATTTTCTATTTTTTGCTGCCTATGATATACATATATACGTATATAATAATAATAATATAAAAATAAACTGCTGCACTCCTCTATTATTTAAATAAGACATATTACTTATGAATACAACAAAGGATAAGGTCAAATAAATGTGATTCATAATTATATGAAGTGTGAGTAGTTTCATTGCAGGCATTTCAGACTGTGAGCCGTGGCATTAACAGTACATTTAGTTGCATTACAGGCTTATAGCCCCCAGACTCATCTGTGTGTGTGTTTCACTGCCTCTCCTAAACGTTGGCAGTGTAATAGCTGACATACAACAGAGAGAAAGTCTGACAGGTATTGTATATTATATATCCTGCACAGGCTGCAGTAGCTTTCATCAGAAAGTCCAAAAACCACCTGCAGATTCTGATGTGCTTTTTTTCTTTGTTTGTTTGTTTTTTCTTTGTTTTGTTTTTTCTGAACTGATGTTTCTGCCTTTACGGAGAAGATCAGTAGCATACCCAGTGTGAGTTTTGCTATCTGTCGCTTTTTTGTAGATGAATAGAAAAGGGGCCTAAGTTTCTGGGTCAGTGCTGTGTGTAGGCCACGTAAGGCCAACATGTGGTGGGTCTTTCCACTTTGTGTCTGACTCACACACTGATAGCAGAGTTGAGAAGGATGGAAATGATGACCCCTTTAGATTAGCATAGCTCCAAAGTGCATTGTGTGCAAGTGTATGTACTTGTTTTTCTATTTAAATTAACTATAGCTAAGGAATCCATATGTACATCATGTGTCAAGTCAAGTCAAGTAATTTTTATTTGTCCCAACTTGGGCAATTTGATTGCAGTAGGTGTAAGAAAAATTAAAAACATTACTGTACCTACAACCGTCACACATACAACAGATGTGGTTGTTTTTAGTGGTTTTTATTATTTATCTAGTTTGAAATTCTTATTGTCAACAAGAAGAATTAAACATTTTCGTAATTTCTTGAACATGATATAATCACTTACGGCTGATAGCAGAGATAGTTGCTCAGAGCTGGATAAAAAAGGGGAGACAATGCTTTATGGGTTTTATTGCCTATTAATTTGCATTTCTGTCACAGATTTTCTGGAGTTTTAGTTTATTAAGATTTGCAACATATTGAGATGGAAACTTGGCTCATGACGTTTTCCGCTCAGTAACACACCCCAGACGTTTACAGTTCAAAATACTAGCTCTTGATTGTCAGTCAGAGACGACACAAAGGGAAACACCTGCTCTAGTGCTACTTTACTATTACTGTATTTTCCTGAGAGTTAGAAACTGTTTCCAGAAATTTGTTCAAACTATTTTGTGGGGGGGGGGGGGGGTGCACAGTAGCAGCAGAGTCAATCTGGGTATCATTTTTAGTTTAGGAGAAATTAACTTTCCGTTTGAGTGCAATGGTTTCTTCTGGTTTTGCAGATGCATACACAACGTGTCCTACATGAACGTTATCTGATGTCTTATGTGTTGTGCAAACCAGTCTCTACAAGTCAGTAAAGTGGATAATAGAGTGCAACAATGGATTTTTCTGTCAAATGTGTTCAGTATTATTATTATTAGTGTGCTTGGAAATGAATGGCTTTATGTTCATACTGATAATCTCTTTCAGTTTGATTGTATTGAAGCATAATTTCTTGAAGACGGGGTTGTGTTGTGGCTGTGGGACATATCACTGGTTGCTATGGTGTGAATGTAACCAAGATCCAATCAGGGTTATTGCCATGGTGACGAGTAAGTCCTTCATCTTTGTGTCCTCCTGTAGGATGAAACTTCACAGTGGGCAACTGATATGTGTGTGTGCAGGTGAATCCAAGTGTTTATGTGTGTGTCAGCCATGTATTCTCTCTCTCTCTTTCACACACATACACACACACACACACACACACACACACACACACACACACACACACACACACACACACACACACACACACACACACACTCTAACCCGTTTCCTTTTTCTTTCCATGTCCTCATCCCTCCACCCCGTTGCCCACCCCTCCCCTTCCGATGCCTTTCCTGCCTGCCTGAGAGCAGAGGCACGGCCTGGTGGCGTTGACCTCACCCTTGGACCCCCGGGAGACACTGACCATTACTGCGCTTCCGGCTGTCTCACAGTCCAGCCAGTTATCCCTGCTCGGACTAAAATAGCATCAGCCACTCACCCTCACATCCTCTGCCTATTAGCAGTCACATATGCCCTCACCACTGTCCCTGTCATTGTTTTATAGGAGGGCTGGTTGCAGAGTGTTAATGGTACAGAACAGGCTGTACACAAAACATACAGTAAAAACCAAACAGGAACAGGAAAGACAGAGGTGTGATGGAGCTGAATATTCTCAGGGTAAGCGCAATGATTCTCTCAAACTGTATATACTGCTGATCATCTGAATTTAGCTTTATTCTCATTTTGTATTTATTTACATGAACCAACTCAAATAATTGTTTCCAGTCAGAGGTTTTATTGATATAAGACACAGTGGTTGAAGAAGCAAAAGTAAAGATAGTGCAATATTCAAATTCTGCATTCAAAATCATATTAAAAAACATATGTATAAGTATTTTAAGTACTGTACATGTACAACTAAGACCACCTCTGTCATTATATATAAATATATATAAGTGAGTTGTAGCTGGTCAATGTGCAACTGTTTTTGATTTCACATAGAATACAAAGTTTAATCTGTATTTATCTTTTTTTGGACTCTTCTCTAATCTTTACTCTTTTGTAAAATGAACTGAGCTCATCTGAGAAGTTAATAAGAGGACTAACTGGAAACTGTTCATTTTTTGGCTGATGCATGACAATGACAGTCAGAAAAGGCTGTCGGATAAATGTCAAGGAGTGAAGTCATTATATGTCCCCTGTGAAGAAGTACAAAGTAGAAAATCTAATGAAAATACTCGAGTTATGTAAAAGTGCCACAGAAGTGAACTTATGAACATTACTTGGGAAATTTGACTGTCTTTAAAACCTCTTACATCTTCAGCACTGACGTGGGGGAATGAGGTCACCTCTGAGCCTGAGCAGAGCCGGTCCATCACTTCTGCACTGCGCCTGACGTATAGGCCTATCTGGAGAGGATGATGTTATGAAGTGACATGGAGGAGGAAAGGGAGGAGCCGGCACCAGAAGTCAAGGTCTGTTTGTCTCCCAGGATATGGCTATAGTGTAAAACAACAACAACAAACAGCACAAGGATCAATCTCTATAACAGACCAGGAAGTTGTAATTCAGGTGTTGTTGGGCTGGGCATCTAGTGAGCTGTAGGCAACAGGAAGCTGTTCGAGTCCAAGAGAAACAAAATGGCTGTGGAGAGATAAAGATCGTAGGCGTCGAGCAGCGGATGCACTGCCATCATTGGTAGGGCGCCTTGAGTAGTCATGTGGGGCCAAAGGTACGTGAGTATGTGCGTGATTTACAGCCACAGTTTCAAGTGATTTCTCCAGATGTATATTCTTAGAAACACAGTGACAGTATCACATCTGGTTCAGTGAGATCAGTGACCCTGAAGTGCACGTTGATGTGTGGAAGATTACGGAGCTGCAGGTGGTAAAGATAACAAAGGCGTTTAGAGAGTCATAATTAAACAGACTCAAGTAAAAGTACAAATACCAATATGTCATAAATTAAAGTTTTAGTTCAAAGCGTACAGCGCAGTATCATCAGCAAAATGTTGTTCAATAAAAATAGTTGTCTTGCATTATCTGGTTGTTAATATTTATGCATCAATAACATATAAGCAGCACTATTGAGGTCATGTGAGGTCATTATTGGGGCTCATGTTAATTGTGATAGATTAGAGCTGTCAAAGATGACACCATAATAACATGTTAAATTCAAATTCCTTTTAATGCCACCATTTTTGTGTCATTTTTTTGACATGCAATTAATGCATGTTTTGTTATATTGGCCTTTTTTTACGCCAAACTTTATGTAATTAGTTGAGATTAACTATGGACCCTTAAGCAATTAATCATGATTAATAAAATATATTATCCAATTTAAGTGACTGACATTTTATCAGTTATTTTAGTGGCTCTGGTAAGAAAGTTGGGGGGAACAAAGTTCTGCATTTCAAATTTGTATAAAAATTTTTTAGACTTATGGCATGTTTTATGCCTTTGAGCCTTAAAATCTTCTTTAGGTGACTCACTGATGTATCTGCAAAACAACTCATTGACATCTGAAACACAACACCTACATATAGAGTCACAAGAGGTAAAACAAAAATGGGATCCACTGGTTTAATATTGGACAGTTTGTTGTATTCTTCTAAGTATAGTGGACTAAAATTGTGATGTTACATAACATGAAAACACATAGGTATCAAGAGGATAAAGGCCAAACTTAAGATGTTTAAAAACTGAAAAATAACACACACACACACACACACACATCACATGCTGAGTGGCGCTGTGATATTTTGCTCCACACATGCAGGAAACATTTTTTGAGTGACATTCAAACAGGGACTTCAAAGATGAAAATGGAAGAGCAGTTATTTTTGAATCATTAACTCATAGGACTGAAAATTGATATGTTTCTCACCACATGCTGTTTTATAGCTTTTATGTTTCCAGTAGCAAAACAACAATTTAGTTGAGAGCAAACAAAATATGAACCTGCTAAAGAGAAAATGCCACCTACAGAAACTACATTAAAGGAAATGATTGCCTCAAATGTCCTCTCATATGTAAGCAGTGCCCCTTTGTTTTATAGGCCACAAGAGAAAGATGATTTTCACTCAGTGATTTATTAAGCAAATGTAATTTCAATCAGATAGCAGATGTGTATGATTACTACAATAATTTGACCTTGTTTCAATACAGAAACTCACTGAGTTACCTCCTGAGTTACCAGCTGAGGAACTGACTGACTAACTGCATTAATAAGCTGCCTGGATCTAGAAATATGACAAACACCCACTGAGGCATACAGGACGATTCGCAGTTAGCAGGCCCCTCAAATTCACTGCGAGCCCCGCACCCTAAAAAATGAATTGAACCAAAACTGTTTATGCATTCACTCCATATACTCTGTGGCACATTACATTCTGCATTGCAAATGGAGGGGGGGGCGGGGGTGGGGGGTGCAGGTAATGAAGCTTATGCAGTGTGAAAAGGCCAATTACTCTGGTGTGTGGTGGCTGGGACTAGAGTGTGCTTGGGCTCCCTCCAGGCTAGAGACAGAACCTAGTAAACACCTCATCAGCTGATGAGACACACACACACACACACACACACACACATATACACACACATACACACATACAGTGCTGAAGATCTTCATAGTATGACTGTTGTGAGACGCACACGAAAACACATGCTCCTGTGAATAGTGTACGTGTGTGTGTAGGCATCCATAAAGACACGTGTGCGTATGTAAACATAAACGCACGTGCACCCAGGAAATATTAACCACATCCATGTAGAGATCAGCTCTGAAGCTGTTATATACAAATGACAAAAAATAAAATAAAGTATCTACATATTCACAGTAGTAACCTTGCCAGTGGAGGGGTTAGAACGAGGCGGAAAAATACATGAGCTCCTTCTTTGTGACTTGTAAGACTTTAAATGTTTGCAGTTCATTTGTCATGTTGCTTCTCCGTCCCGATCGAGGACTTGTTGTGTCTTGTTTTATGTATGCACTCACTGAGGCGAGTTGCTGGGCTGGGGAAAGGCACAAAATGGTGGGGATGAGAGCGAATTGAGGAGCGGAGGAGAGGAATATGGGGCAGACGGGTGAGGAGAAAACAGGAGAGATGTGCAGCAGGAGGCCACTTGTGTCACCAGTCGCAGAGGGTCATGGTGGGGGAGGTGAAAATTAAAGCGCGCGGGCAGCGTCTTGCACCTCAGCCCAGACTGAACCCCCTCCTTTGCCCTCAGTGGTGCTGCTGGCCTATGTGTGTGTGTGTGTGTGTGTGTGTGTGTGTGTGCGTGTGCAAAGTGTGGAGGATGGGTTTGTGGGGCAGTGACAGGTGAGGGATATCTCAGGGGCGCGGACATGCACAGGTGAGTCACAGGTGTAGCCGCTGTCACACACGCTGCATATTTGAGGAGTATCATCACGGGGCGGAGGGGTATTTGAGCATGGGGCGCGCCATGTGCCTCCCTGCTCCTCAGACAAATTATTCTGATGTCTCATTGTGTAGAGCAGGGAGTGTAGACTGGAATTAAGCACAGAAAAGAGACCTGTTGGTTGTGTTGTTGGGAGACGAGCATGCAGACAAAATCAGCAGTAATCATGTTCTGAATGCTTTAAAAGGAAAGGTGGCAGGCGACACTAATTTTGAATTACATGCTACATATTATAGGATATGCATCACACCGCATGTAATACATGGAGGTTGGTGGATGCATATAAACAACATTAAGAATGTACAGCCTCTGTGGCACAGTGGTGCTAATCACACAATCATCTTAGTTGAGCTTGTTAGCATGCACAATTTTTATTATTATTATCAATAATTAGCACTAAAAATACAGGCAAAGATGAGGTTGGTGGGAATGTCACTGTCATAAATAAAGTATTGTACAAATTGAAAATTTTGTCCTGATGATTGCGTCAGATGAAAAGTCACGGAATCACCAAATTAATCACAGCTCGTAGCTGTCAGCTCATTTCATGAGAAAGATTAAATCCTGCAGCTCTGGAGAATCAAAGTGATGGAGAAACTGGCACTGCCATCACTGAGTTTGAGAGCCTCACAGTATGTATGTATTCTGGAAAATATTTTGCATGCAGGGAACAAATAGCATTATCTCATCCTCTACCTCCTCTTTTTATTTCATTCAGGAACTGCATTTTAATATTAAAATTAAATCAAGCCTATTTATTTGTGTTTTATGTTATTTGACTGAAATTAGAAAAAAAATTGAAAAAGTTACAACAAGATATAATTGATAAACAATAAAGTTAAGTTAATCTATTTTATACTTATACACTTTAATGCATTAACATGTGTTTTATGTAGTTTGTACATGAAAAATCATTGTTACTACCACATTATGAGATACATAAAAAGGTGCAAAACAAAAAAGCAAAATACTGAAAATTTTAATTTTAGAAAATATATGCCATTTATTTTTAGATTTGGATAAGAAAATGATCTACAAAAATGCACAAGAAAGATTTATGCAGTGTCTCATTTGGGATGCCATACCTGTCCCTATCTTTCTTCCTGGAAAATATGTCATAGTGGTAATGTTGGCATGATTTCCAGCTCCAGTGCTTAAACAAATTGAGTCGTCAAATTGCTTTATCAAGCTTTTGCTCAGCATGTGTTCATGTTAATGGACTTGCTAACAGCAAATGTGAAAAATAAGCTTGTTGTTGAATAATGCAAATAATGTAGGAAACAAATAATAATTTCACTCTGGTCATGTTTGTTTTTGTGTGTGTGTGTGTGAGAGAGAGAGAGTGAGAGAGAGAGGAAGAGAGAGGAAGAGAGCTTCCTTCACATCCTATCTTGACCTATGTGACTCAGCATGGGTTTTGTGGTCATATAATCGGGATGCCCTAGCACAAAAACCATAATCATCTCCCTTTCCATCTCTCAACATTAAAGGCCACTCATTTTTTCTACCATGTAATAATAGGGAACTTCCAATTCATGCCTTACAACGGCTTGTAACTTTGTACAAATCACATGCCCATCAAAAAGCTGGCACTTCCCCGCTGGTGTTTATTTCTCTCGCTGTGGAAGCTACAAAAACTCAAAAAGAAAAAGAAAAGAAAAAAAAGATGTTTTTTTATATATATATACGTATATATTTGGTTTGTTAAGGCACAGTGTTTGTGTGGAGATGGAAAAGTGAAAGTGAGAGGGATCAAGAGGAGGAACAGGATGGAAAAGATACAGATACAAAACAGAGACATTGAAGGTCAGTGTTGTAGACAGAAGGAGTGACAGGAGACGAATCTCTGAGAAACTCAAAATAAAGCAGCAAGAGGGGGAGGAGGGAGAGAGGGAGGGAGGAGAGAGGGAGGGATGAGGGAGTAATCTCTGCCTCACCAGAGAAGAGGAGGGTGGGGAGACTTTGGACCTCAACACACACACACACACACACATAGACGTGTTTCCATGCAAACAACTTGGCCATGCCGGGCGGTTAGGTGGGAGGATGTAAGGGAGAGGGCTACACCCTTGTGCGAAGCTTTGTTGTGTGACACACAGACAGCCCACCCTAGCATTCCCACCCCTATATTTGGCCTTGAATACAATTGCAGGTTAGAGAGTGACAAATCGGACTGGGGCAGGCAGGCAGGCAGGCAGGCAGGCAGACTCGGCTGAGGACAAGGGGAAAATTACATGAGTAGAAGGGGAAGCTGCTGTAGTGGAGTGGAGATAAAAGATGCTCTGCAACACATCAAACTAATGTAAAGTCAATTATTATGTTTATACATGTAAATGCAAAAGGGTCTGAATTTGAGTGTCGCTCCTGCTCATTCATGTGTAGATATATATGAATGAGAACGTTTTTTTTTTGTCTTTGTTCATTCAGCCATTAACTGATTTTTCCGTCCATTCAATTAATCGGCTATCGACCCAGTGCATTCTGGGAAACAGAGTGCTTTAATTCTCAGATGTGTGTACATACTATAAGTCAGGCAATAAGGATTTACGAGTGTGACATTTATGTAAATACATGTTGAATGGTGAATATAATTTCAGACTTGTGGGTTTATGTTTGACTTTTCACACCATTCATCTTCGTGGTTCCAAGACAAATCAAGTGGAATCATTTCCCTCAGAGTTCTGACGTTAATTCCTCTCATTTTGTCTTTCTTAGTTTATCTCTGGGTCCTTGATAACTAATCAAATGTGAACCATTTGATTTTTTGGGGGGGCTTTTTTATATTTTATTTTTTAGATATAAAAAATATATAATTGTAAAAAGAAAAGAAAAAGAAAGAAAGAAACGGAAAAGAAATTGAATATTAGACCTTGTCTATATTTGCTGTTTAAATAAAGTTATATTTAAATTGCACAAGTCACCATATTTAACAGTTTGGATATTTAGCTGCTTATGAGATCCCATCTTTGCTTGCATCTCATTTCCATTTTTCTTGAGATCATATTTCAGGAACTGCTCTATATGTTATTGTGATCACATTTTTGCAGCATTGCCAGACCAGAGACAGAGATAATAAAATAGTTTAGCTGTAATTCCATAGTATATGCAAACACGCAGCAGCAATGATTAAAACCCTGGACAGAAAAGTGGAACTGACGAACTGGAAACCCAGACAAACCAAAGATTTCATGTCGGTGTTTGTCTATGCATTGTTTTTTGTTTATTTTTCCTCCCTTGTGTTACACATTTAATCCATATGTGTACATGCAAGTATACAGTAAGTGTGTGCTTGTGCTGCATGGGTAATTATGTGCCTGTGTGTGTATGTGTGTGTGTGTGTGTGTGTGTGTGTGTGTGTTAAGGTAATTATACAGTAGTGGACTGGTGGTGGGACAGTAAATCAACTGTAGAATGACTTGGATTGGTCCGCTTTGCCGGCAGCACTCTTCACCCTAACCGGTCATCAGGGAGGGATACACTCTTAGAATAAATACTGTGTGTGCGCCTGTGTGTGTGTGTGTTGGCATGCATGTGTCTGTATACGCTTGCACTGTATGCACACATTGAATATTATGTACATTTCCATCCACACGTACGCACACGTTGGATGTATGTGTTGTGTTAGGTGGTGCGCCTGGCCGTGTGTGTGTCATGCTGTGTCTGTGTGTGTGTGTGTGTATGGTATATATGTGCACGTGCAGCATGGGCGTGTCGGCACATGAGTGTATTTGTATGTGCACGGATGCCGGTGGTGTGTCAGCAGAGTTCCTCACCCAAACAGGTCATGAAAAAAGGACTCTTGACTGCTGCCTTTTCACCGCAGCGGCCACTCGGCCTGCAGCCACACGGTTAGCTGCTATTAAAAACACTCTCCACAAACCCAAAGTGAAAGAAATATTTCAGTGCGTCACTCACAAAATAAAAGCATTTCTCAAATTTTATGAGACGGCCCTCCCTGCAGAAGTGTAATCAGTTACTGTATATCTTTTTTTTTTATGTAGTCTTGGTTTTCTCTGAGCAGGTTTCCAGAGACATCTGTGTCCAATGATGGAAGAAGTATTTAGGTCCCTCACTTAAATAAAAGTTGCCAATATACCACAATATATATCACGACTGAAGCATCCTGCAGTTATCATTTCAGTATAGAATTACAGATCATAACAATGCACTCAAAGTTAAAGTACTTAGAATTCAGAAAACTTAATCCCATGAGTGTTATCTCATATTTAAATATTCTATTATTGATTTATAATTAATTACTTTTTGGTATGTTTCTGTTCTACTGAAGAGTGCATTTTTTTATGTTTAAGATCATATGTGGTATGTAGTGGTGTAAAAACTAACTTATTTCCAACCATAGCATATAAAAGACAACACTGGTGGTGCAAATACACAACACACACTTGAAATAGTGCTTACAGTATTTTTCTGTGAACATTTGATAGTGTGTGTGTGTATGTGTGTGTGTGTGTATGTGTGAGTGAGTGATGATTAAACTACCACTTCTGCCAACATACAGAACGTGACTGACTATTAAAACTCAGAAAACTGTAACACAGGCATGTTCCAGCATGAGTCAGACACACACAAGCCCGTGCACACACACACACACACACACACACATACTCGCAAACAAACTCACCATCCAAACTATTAGATGATTATTGGCAATAAAATAAGCACCAATCAGCTTTGTGTGTACTTCTTCCTTTACAAGCTATAAGTGTCCATTAGGCTACAAATGCATTTAAACATCACTGTCTCATGTTGTGTGTGTGTGTGTTGTTAAACCATTTGTTCATGATGAAAAGAGACTCACACCCTGTCCCTGTTGAACACACAACCCCGTAAAGCACCATGTGTTATATTGGGGTGGTTCACTGAAGCCACTGCTACACACACACACACACATACACGCATAAACACAAAAAAACTTTGTAGTCTTGATCACATCTTGTAGCTGCAGAATCTCCCAACCTCCCCTCACCATGACGACCACAGACACACACACAACCACACTGCCACACACAAACAGAAACACAAACAGAAACGTGCACACGCATCTGCTGCCTCTCCAGAATTAACATCAGGGGTCTGGGTCAGGTGCCGCCCCCACAGGTGTTTCCCGACTTACTGTACTTACAATAGCAGCCATGTCTCCTCCATGGAAACTATGTATTAAGTACATTATTGAAATAAGTAAAAATTGTTATAAATAATTATTATAAATGATACACCATTTTATTCTATTCTTAGATAATTTATTTTTATAATGGCATGGCCCTCATGTTTTTTACTTTGTTATCAGTCACCTTGATAGTGATGTTGTCAGTGAACTTCGTCAACTATAGCTTTAGACCAAGATCAACAATAATAAGTTATCATCTCATTTTGATCAGTAATGGCTGCAAATATTGTCAATGGTTGGTAACTGTAATGTCGACGTGATGAGGGAAGGAAAAAGGTGAAGGGAAAGATTCAAATATTTGCAGGTTTGATTGTTGACATCCACAGACAATCCAAGATTGCAGCTGTCAGTCTTACGTTATTATATACTACTGCCAAATTGGATTGAGGCTCCAAAGCATTTGAAACACTGGTTAATAAAGGTGTAACCTTGGCATAATTGAATGTGAAGACCAAAATGAAATGATGCAGAGCTTCCAATTTATCCTCAGCCATTGTTTTATTTGTGGAAATGGAGAACATCATATTCTCATTTTGAAAAGTGATCCCACAGTCATTTATTACTGCCATGCATTGAATCTTAGGACAGGTTGGGCCACAGAGGATCCGCCCATAGGAGCAACGGTTTCAAATATGTGCAGGGCATTGTTGAAAAAGTTGAATATCAAGAAATGGGAAGCTGGGGTCAAACAATGAATGGGAGCTCTGTGAGACAAATCCCAGCTAAACACTGGCTAATGGTGTTTTGTTTTTGTTTTTTTGCCAATATATTGTCTCATCAGAACTGCTATGGTCAAATAGACCAATAACATGTTATGAAATGTGCATAATCTGTATCTCACACAAGTTTCTTTTATGCATTAAAAAAAGAGATTTTACACTTTCAAAATACATTTTTAAATATTTGTATTTCATTTTTGCAATCATTTGCAGTGGCACATTATTATTACCAAATACCAATATGAAACAAAAGCATAATGAAAGGCCAATAACAATAAATGATGCAATAATAGTTAAATTGGTTACATTTTAATAATTTCTTCAGTTATTTCACAAAATCTGTGTGCATAAAGACCGTATTTGAAACTCAATCCCAAACCCTTTGATACATTATAAGTGAATTGCTTTTGTGGAGACATATGAGCTTGTATGTCTTACATTGACGCATGTTTTAAAAATAACCCAGTCTTCAGTAACTAAAGACATTTGCAAGTGAATACCATAGCAACTCTCGGCTTTAAGAGCTTACCTGAGCGTGCTCAGTGTGCAAGTGAACCCTCTGATGACAATGCTTGATCTGTAACTTCTATTTTCTACAGAAAAAAGAGCTCAGCAACACAATAAAATGTCAAGTGCTATAAAAACAGTTGACACTTGCTCGAACAAAGAGTTTGACAGAACAAATAAAACAGATTGCATTAAAGGATCATGTTTTATCTGAGGCTTTGACAGGCTGAGTGAAAAACAACCAACAGCATCTGTTTATTTTGAATTTACCAAATAAATGAAAAGTAAAGGGATTAGATTTACATTTAATTTTCATACATACACTCATAATTTCCTAGTTTCTGTTTATTTATTGTATTGATTAATGTAGTTATAATGATAGAAAATAAGAGAAGAGGTGATCGAATGAACAGAAAAACGGTTTTTGGCTATTTATTTACTCATTTATATTATTTTATTTTTAAAAATGACTTGATTTATAGCTGCAATACAGATAAAACTCATATGGCTTTGTTACAAAAGTCTGTGAAATTAATATACTTTAGTATCGTGACAAATAAATGATTGTAGGCATGACACATACACCACAAACACACACACATACAGAGGAAAGTGAGGAGTTTTAATTAAAAAAAGGTCCAGAGGAGCCCACAGTCTCTCAGCCTTGTGTGGGATGTAGTGTGGCTGGGCATGGACATCATGGTATAACCAGACACACTCTTTTCATCCCCCCCCTCCCAGACAAGACACAAATAAGCATATATACACACACACATACTGACACAGATGTTATGTTGGATAATTTTAACACCCTACTCTGACCTGAAGGTACCTCATGCTATCACTGTGCGCACTGTGCAGTTCAGACAAGGTCAGTTAGTGGGCTGAGATTTCTGTTTTAACGCCCCTAGTTGGAGTCCTCCTGCTTAGCGCGCGCACACACACACTCAGACACACAAGTGTCTTCACACAAACACACACACCCGAGGAAAGGAGTTAATGTGAAACCATGTAGCCACATCATGCAAAGAAATATGCAAGGGAGGGCAAGTTATTGTAAGGCAGACAAAAAAAAGTTGTGGTTAAAAAGCCACTTTTTGTTCACACGGAGACAGAGAAACATGTGCGACCTCATTCATATCAGGAAAGAAACGAGATCAGAAAGACGAAGATAACAAGTCAAATGACATAGACTTCATAGACAAAAGGAGAACCAACACACATTTTGAATTGGACGGTTGTTAGACAGGGCTGTAAATGCAATTCCTCGCATTTTTAAACTTTCCTTTTGTCTCCAAACAGCTGAATTGATTCCAGCACTTACTCACGTCCAGACAGCATAATGCCACTACATGGCTCGTAAACCAGAAAGACTAGACCAGATTGAACTGCCAGTGCATCAACACGGGGGAGCTGGCATAATGAAAAAATCCCTGAGGGCTGACATAAACCAACAGGAAACAAGTCATGGACATCTGTCATGAACATTCAGACGAAAAGTTAGTTTAATAGATTTGAACAAACAACGACATCATATTGGGCAGTGTCTGTTTTCTGAGAAGTGGTTACATGAGAACATTAGATCTGAAATATTTGAACTTTAAACTTTTAGTCTCCTTGACAGTGAGTACATAGTTGGACAATAGGAAACTGTTCCTGTTCATCTTGTATCTGTCTGAGTCTAAAGTATGTATTGTACAGGAAAAGTGGATTTTAGTGACACTACTTTGGAGGTCAATTTTCAAATTAAATATGTTTTTTCTGGAAAAACAGTAATTCTTCCAATTATTTAAAATCGTTTTACATTTCTTTAACATATGCCTGAAGGGCATACTGTAATGTAATGTAAACTGATCTGCAATTTCTATACTGCAGTGAAGATCCATTTATTTGTATTTCACTAAGTATTTAATTATTTGTTTATTTATTTAGAAATGGCTTTGGGCTTTTATACACATTTCTTTTGACCTTTAATAGCTATTTTTTTTCTAACTTTACTTTTAATACATCAGCTCAGGACATAATGTGTGAGATGACCTTGTCAAGGAGAAGGAATAGATAAATTAAATAAAGATTCACTTAGCAAGGACCACGCAACAACAGTGTGAGTTTAAATGTTCAATGAATGGAATTGTTGAGGGGAGTGGATGACTACGGCGGAGAGGGGCGAAGGCGAAGGTGAAGGGAGGTTGAAGTCGGCTCTGCTGGTCTGGAAGGATGAAGTGGTGGCTGGATGAGTGAGACTCAGGATGGGGGTTCCATCTCAGAGGGATTTCGCTGCGTGCCCCCGGATGATGCCAGAGGGTCGAAACGTCTGAGGCAAACAGACGAAGAGAGGGTTGACCAGGTATATGAAGGCTTGGCTTAGTGATTAGAGGTGTGGTTGAGGCGTGGTCCTGCTCCCGAACCTCAGTTAACTAATTAACTTCATAGGCTATAAGGGGAAAGGTGATTTTACGCTTTTACACACACTGTAGTTTTGCCATAGCCAGTACAAGTGGTTGTTTCTTTGTGAATGTTTCAGTCTTTAGTTGCTTTGCAGTACTCTTCTTCACTACTGTTTTGGAAGCTGCAGCTTTAACCAGACACTATGTTCATGTTTTTGCTATTAAAAGTAAAAGCCTTTCTCGATAACTTAAATTGTCATTAAGTATGTTCTCAGAAGGGATACTAGGGGTAAAAAAAAAGTGCTGGGTTCAAAGTTAAAACATGACATTAAAACCCATAAGTTTGATCTATTTTTAAATGTTTTGCCAAAGAGTTTGAGGCACTCCCAAATTGTTAAAGTCCCCTAACCAAGCCACAACCCCTCCAGTGTATGTCAGATGAATCATTACACATGTATTTTGACCTCAGACGAGAAGTGCAAATAACTTTTAGCGAGGGAATATTTCAATTCCTCTTTATGCCCTCAGTCCAATATTGTTGAAGGTCAGAAGTCTCTCCCTTCCTCCATCCCTCCCTCCTGTCCTCGCGCCAGCCACCCATCCCGCTACCCTCCTGCACCTGATATCATTATCACCCCCCAAACCCCAACTCCTCCACCCTCCACCCTACCTGTCACCCTCCCTCCTACCCCCGCTGCTCGTCACCTCTCCCTCTGGTACCTGACACGTCTCACCTTTTCCCAACTCCCCTCTCCATCCCCTCTCATCCTTATCCTTCCACCCCCTTTTCTCTCCGCATATCCATCCCCTCATTCTCTCACTTGTGCCTGCCTCCTCTACCTATCACTGTCCCTATGTGGCTCTCACTGACCCCCTCCCTCTCCGTCCCTCTCTACTTTCTGACACTCACTATGTGTCGCTGGTGAACTTCCTTCTGTGTTCCATCTGCCCCTTTCCCACCTCTCCCACTCCCTTCCAGCAGACCCACCTACTCAACGGGTGCTCACCATACATGCGGGCGGGCACACACACGGCCCGGAGCTGTCAACTCACTCCTCGGACGGTCCACGCTCTACCGCAGTTCAACAGCAGGGGGAGTGTCGGGCTGCCAGGGACAGGAGGGAGTGGAGTGGAAGGGGGGAGTTGGGGGGGGGCAGAGAGAGACGCCCTTCAGCCTCTAATCCTGAAGTGGGAGACTGAAGAACAAAGTAACACCAAGCAATACTTGTGTTTGATCTATTTATTTCTTGTTTGAGATTTTTTTTTTTTTAAAGAAGAATCTTGCAGCTGGAATAATAATAATTCCACTTTTCATGTTTGATCCTCTCTGCACCTTTTTCTTTCAAGCTTTCTTTGTGCACAAACCTGACAGTGACAAAGCAAATAAAACGAAACAATTAACAGAAGAAGAAAATGAACTGCATGCAACTAAGTGGACATCTGGTCACTTGTCAGCATTATAATTTTTCCAGTTCCTCAGATTTATGCTTTTCTTGCTCCTACATTATATTAAATTACACATTTTTAGGTTAAGAATTGTTGCTTGGACAAAAGGACACTAAAAGACACCTTGTACTTTTTTTCTTGACCAAATAATGAATCAGTTTATCAAGACAATAACTGATAGATTAATCATTAATCAGAAAATAATTCTTAGGAGCTGCTAAAACCAAAAGACAAAGTTAGTGAAAGCCATACTAAACCTACAAAGGCACTAATTTCTTATCATATTGTTTTCTTAATGTGTCCCCTGTTACCAAAACCATCAACTCTGTCATCAGCTGGGATATTGTGATTTTAAAATGCTTCACACAGACACAAAATGATGAGGCTTTGTTCTTTTAAATGACATAGAGTTTGTCAAGGATGAGTGGGGATCTGTTTATGTTGCTGCTTTATCACTTATGCCACAGAGTTTAACACATTGCAACAAAAAAAAGAAAGAAAAACATTTATTTTAGAGAGGCTTATACTTACCCTCCGTAGGTTGTAGTGGGTCTATTAGTGAGAGCACATTATAATAGCACTGCTCAGTACGCAACAGCGCTATGATCTGTCTACTGCCCCCACCTGCTGGTTAGAAAGATCTCATGTTTTTGTTACTCAACAAATTGAACTGTGGCCAAATCTCAGTGTGTTTATTTGTCTGAGTGTTAATGTGTGTGTGTGCGTGCGTGCATGTGCCTGTGTGTGCGTTCTACACAAAGATGATATGTTCAGTCACTTCCACCCACTTAGTTTCTCTCTATCTGGTTCACAGTGATCTCTCTCCCACACCTATCTCCTGCACCCGTTCGACCTAACAATAAAAGAGCAGAGCAGCAGCAGTCTGCTACATCAGGGCCACTGGCCTAATGAACTTCACATACTGACAAGCACAAATAATCAGGCGCCCCGGTAGAAAACCTGCACGTACAGTAATAACAGTTTGCTGGCCAGTGTTGTTTATACCACACTGCTGCTCTCACAAGCCGCACGAGGGGAGAGTCTGTGACCTTAAGAGCTGTGGGGCCTGTACTGTCTAATTCCATGTTTATGGTTTTGCCTTTTATAACGCACACAGACGGAGCTGCCCAGGCCACAAGCACACGGAAATATCATCATGCGCCCTCTCCACTGCTAATTGGTGCCTTGGTACCATCCCTCTGGTGAGGATTCAGCTTTGTGCAGGGCGACCTGAAGAGAAACGCCAGTTTCAGCCTTTGCTTTGCTTCCTATAATGGCTCCACAGAGTTTATTGTCAGAAGGTCAAACCAGCATTAAAATAGATATTAACAGTAAAGTTCCTATGAACAAAAAGAAAAAGTGACAAATGAACCTTGATGCATGTTTATATGTAAATCTAAACTGTTGGCACTTGAGTGACTGAAAAAGTGAATGAGATCATTGTAATTTAAGATTTATATGGCTTTGCTTGCTCAGAGCGTATACATTTCTGACTTCTGACAATCACATTTCCATAGAAAAGGTCTATCCCCTCTGTGATCATCTTTAATATTATCAATACACAATACTGAGACACAGATGGGGGAAAAGAATCTAAGAAATGATGTCAATAATAAGCATTGTGAACAACTTTTCAAAGACTGCGTGCCACGCAATTCGAGCTGACATTTTTAGAACATTGAAATTATACAGGAGTTCAACATTATAGTTTCCTTGGCAACAGTGCAAATGACTTTGAATCTTACTAACTTTTACAACTTAGCTGCAAGGCTTAAATCTACAGTTTTATAGACTTGTTGATTTAAAAAAAAAAAAAAAAAGATGCAAGATTTATAAGACAGAGAGAAGACTGTAAATTCAGTGGCTGTACATTTTCTGTCTTCTTCCTCAGCTCACAGTTCAGGTCCCAAACAGCCACAATGGCACATCAACACTTTGACCAGAAGACTTTTGGTTTTTACTTTTTTCAAGGCACACATGTTCAAAGAGCACAGCTATAGGTGAGTACATGTGAGAGGAGATTATATAAAGGGAGCATCTGCACAGAGGCGATGCACAGCAGTATGGGAGGGAAATGGAGGGCTGCATGGCTTGTGGTGCCGTGGGTGATGTGAAGAGGACAACAAAGTAATTATGGGACGACTAAGGATAGACGTAGAGCATGAGCGAGGGAATGAGAAGGGAAGGGAGACTGAAAGAAAAGAAACCAAATCACGGGTGGGGGGGGGGGGGGGGGGGGGGGGGGGGTGCAGTGACCTGCTGGGGTCTTCATCATAGCGAGGTGGTTAATTAGCCTCTGGCTGCGATGGCAAATATATTCTGCACCCATCTGGTGCAGGGGAGGAGGGGTCCTTCCACTCAACTGTCTGCCTATCTGTCCATACACTTTCAGATTCATAAAACCAAATTAAAATCCATAGTTAAGATCATCTGTGGAAAAAAAAAAGACATCAACAGCTCTGCTCTCTCTCATGTTCATACTCAGCTCCGTCTATCACTCAGTCTGTTGGAGCACTATCTTCCAGCTGTCTGCCATATTGACTAAGGACCCTGATAAATCCTTGTGGTCCTATGCATATTCATAATATGTAGAGATATTCACATGTAAATCTACACACAAACACACACACACACACACCCTCGAGCACATTTCTATAACTGCACTTTTCTTATTTTCCACCAGGGGTCATAATTACATTGAAAAAAAAAATACATTTTTTTATTATCACGTTTTAACTGAGCTCTGGGCTCAAGATTTTGTTATTTTAATCATGCACCTCCTGCTGTAGATTCAACCGTAAAGGGATACAGCTTATTGATATGCATCTGCATTAGCAACTGTATGGTGGCTTTCAAACATTAAAAAAAGTGAATTCGGTATTTTACATTTTCAGAGACCTGCCCCTGAACCAGCAAGTGTATGGTTAATTGTCACATAATGGACTGTCACCTCACTTTTTATTTATTTATTTAGGCTATTAAAAAGGCAGAAAATCTCTCAAGTACAAGATATGTTTAGCTATAAAAGAAAAGAGCTGCAAAGTTTGCCAATATGCAGATACAACTTTTTTTTTTATCCATCAAGTGGCACCTTTAATTTATTGCAGATTATATTTGTATATTCTAATAATTTATAGATAAGTAGGCTAAATGAATGAATTAGTCAGTGTGATAAATTTAGATAAAGTAGATTATCGTCTGTGTTGGAACTGAAGTTGTATTAGAAGTAGGCAACTCAGATTTGTTCAAAGGAAAACTACCACTGTGTTTAAAAAAAAGAGAGACCCACTGCAGTATGATATGTAGGCTTTAAAAAAATATATATACCGTATATTTTTTTCTCTCTCTTTTTTTTTGACAAGACTAACCAATATTAAATATTTTTAATTAGGCTAGGCCTACTGTGTCACTTTCATGATGCAAATGGTAAGGTGGGGGCTATTTCAACTACTTCATATATTGGTAATCATTATTAGATTTTGCATATTGACCATTTTGTGTCAGTGATGTTAATCTTCGCAATAACGACATAGGCTATGTGGGCTAATAGAGTTCAAAGGACACCACTTGCCTCTTTGTGTTGCTGTTTGTTAGGCTACTTGCCACCACTGGGACGGAGGTACGTTTTATCAGTCTGTTTTCTGGGAATAATTGACATAAGGAGAAACCAGAAACAAGCCGTTTTTTCGTTTTTTCGTTTTGGAAAAAAAAACGGAAATCAAAATTTCAGTTCGTTTTCTCGTTTTTGGTTCTTATTTAACAAAACGACTTTACCACTCAATATTTTTGTTTCCGTGGGTGGGCGGGTCCTAGTGTGCTTCCTTGCCCTGTGCCCTTCAAAATAAAAGTTCCTCAATTTAATAATGTCGACAAAAATATTACTGTAGGCTAGTCTACAGACACTATGAGGACCCCATCACCCACAGTCAAGACTGACACGGCTTCAAATAACAATAATAGTAGGCTATTCATAATGAAAATGAGAACTTATGAAGTTATGATGACTTCAGTGTAGATGTTTAGCCACAAGGTGGCGCAGTTATTACACGAAGATTAGATCTGAGGGCTTTACTACGACGGAGGCTCACAACATATCGTGTGTATTATTGAAAGCGAGGGGTGTGCCTATAGGCTATAGGCTAGTGAGTACAGAGTGTCTACTCTGTACAGTGACAAAGACTGTACAGTAACTTCGTTCAATATACAGTAGATACTACTTCAAAGTGGCCATTTCACTCGCGGGGAGCGAGATTCACGCAACGCGTGAAATGTGAGTGACAAAGTGATCACACACGAGAGCATTATGGCTGATAGCTCCCCTGGTAGAACAGCTCCCTCATTAAGCTGAGTCATCCACTAGTGTGGGTTCGAGTCTTAGGTTGTACCATTAATTAATGTGTTTTCTTTTCTCATCATCATTATGATCACATAAGGCTTAAGTTTGAGCAAATAAATGAGCAAATGAGCATTAATTCTCCGTCGGGCCGAGGCACCAACTTCCCTGCTTGTGTACGTATTTGTCTGCAACGGCTTATGACACGCGCCGTCCCTGCAGACTGACAGCCCAGGAAGTGTGGGAGAGGAGGGAGAGACTGGGCTCCGCGGGGCTCTTGCAACTTGCGGCGGATCAGGAAGGGTGGAGGACCGACATGACAGGGGGTCTTGGTCTCCTGGTACCTGTGCTGGCCAGGAAAATGCACAGTGTACACGTGTACATAGTTAAGTAGGCCTACACGTTCACATCCCTATAAACATGTACACAAGCAGGGAAGTTGGTGCCTCGGCCCGGCGGAGAATTAATGCTCATTTGCTCATTTATTTGCTCAAACTTAAGCCATATGTGATCATAATGATGATGAGAAAAGAAAACACATTAAGTACAACCTAAACGGACTCGAACCCACACTAGTGGACTAATCAGCTTACTGAGAGAGCTGTTCTACCAGGAGAGCTATCAGTCATAATGCTCTTGTGTATGATCACTTTGTCACTCACATTTCACGCGTTGCGTGAATCTCGCTCCCCGCGAGTGAAATGGCCACTTTGAAGTAGTATCTACTGTATATTGAACGAAGTTACTGTACAGTCTTTGTCACTGTACAGAGTAGACACTCTGTACTCACTAGCCTATAGCCTATAGGCACACCCCTCGCTTTCAATAATACACACGATATGTTGTGAGCCTCCGTCGTAGTAAAGCCCTCAGATCTAATCTTCGTGTAATAACTGCGCCACCTTGTGGCTAAACATCTACACTGAAGTCATCATAACTTCATAAGTTCTCATTTTCATTATGAATAGCCTACTATTATTGTTATTTGAAGCCGTGTCAGTCTTGACTGTGGGTGATGGGTTCCTCTATGTCTGCTAGTGTCTGTAGCCTACAGTAATATTTTTGTCGACATTATTAAATTGAGGAACTTTTATTTTGAAGGGCACAGGGCAAGGAAGCACACTAGGACCCGCCCACCCACGGAAACAAAATATTGAGTGGTAAAGTCGTTTTGTTAAATAAGAACCAAAAACGAGAAAACGAACTGAAATTTTGATTTCCGTTTTTTTTTCCAAAACGAAAAAACGAAAAAACGGCTTGTTTCTGGTTTCTCCTTATGTCAATTATTCCCAGAAAACAGACTGATAAAACGTACCTTGGTCCACTGGCTACCCCTGCAGATTCACTTCAGGAAGACGCATGAGAGGCTAAAGTAGCTTATTGCTAGCTCCTTTTGTTTTCAATTCAATCTTGCAACCAAACCGCTCATATCTGTATTTAGTATAGTTTATTACCTGGTGCTGTATCAAAACTGTTTGTCATGTAGGTAAGAATGCAATGACAACTTGCGTAACGTTTCAAAGCAGATATCAATAAGATAGGCCTATCTAATCGAAAATGAATTAGTTGAATATTAAAACTACGCTTCCCAGAATGCTCCGCTCCCGAGTGCACGTGTCAACGCTGCCAGCAAACCGGACTGAACGTCACATTCCTGCATTCCCTCTTTCCTCAGTCTGGGACGTCGGAGTTACCACCGGATACCTAATCCTCTTTCCCTCTTCTCTTTTTTGAGAAACACACCCATGACACGGCGGATTTGATCTCAGGGGGGGATCCCGGGTTCTCCAGGAGTCACAGTCTCGCTTCGGGTAAAGATGTATTTCATTTTTAACCAGCTGAAGAAGGTGTGTGTGTGTCGGTTGGAGGAGTCAGTGCTATAGCCGTAGTAACCAGATAACTGTTTTATAAGATGCGCTGGATTTGCTACGAGCTGTCGCTGTGGTTGACTTGTTTTTATTTCGCTCCCACCTCCACCGACAGACCTGTTGATGTGGCCCCAGTTATCAGAGGCCGGCTTTAAAGTCGTAAAATGTGGGGCCTGTTGTTGTTTACGGTTGTACTTAGGGGCTAGCTTAACGTTAGCCAGCTGGTTAGCCGCAAAGCTTGCGTCACCATTGTTACCGACGAGACGCGGACAGGGCGGACACACCGGGGCGTGGAGGCGTCTCCAGATGTGGCTTTGTTACTTACTGTGACAGGGACACTGTGGTGCAGCGATTAAGCTTAATGTTACCATACCAGAGCCGTCCTCCTGTCAGGATACACCACTTGGCTAACACACACACACGCAGCACTAGCATCCCAGACAGCATGGGCGTGGTTGTGGGAGTGCAAAAATCTAATAATGTTGTCAATATTAAAATAGATTCATAATTATCAGCTTCGCAAATAGTTTGGCGTCAGTAACGCCACATTACAGTTGCAGGACAGGTATATCAGGATAGAATCCCAAAAGCAGTAGGTGTGTGAGTTTGCCTTGTGAATGAGCTGAGATGGCTGCAGATCAGGAGCTTGTATCAGCTGTTGACCCTCACAACAAAGACCGGATCACTGCCACTACGAGCAGAGCCAGGAAGGACAGCTGCTGTAAATCACTGCTGTACCTGTAGGTACTACCGAAAGCTGGGCCTGTCATCTCAGATGCAGCAAACACAAACAGATGTTTTGGTAGTAATGTTTACGGAACTAGCACAAGGTGGGACAAGCCTAAACCATGTGGACGAGATGAGTTCTTGCAGCTTCAGTCTGTGTGATTACATATTATAACTAATTTTAAAACTAGTGTTGTTGTATGCTATAGGTATCACTTAAGACCAGTTGGCTCATAACATTCCTGAGATTCCTGTGGGCCAGACAGTGATTGAATCTGAGTGACTTTATAGATGTGAAGGAATGTGTGCATGCTACCACAAGTCACATAATCTCAGAGACCCTACCAACAGGACTCAGAGACACACGTTAGTGCTGAAAAACAGGACAAAATGTCTTGTAAACAGACAGCAGTTCCAGCAGAGAGCAAGCTACAGGCTAATGAATGAATGAATGAGTGATGAGATTTACCTAGTCCTAGTCCTACAGGACTAGGAGGTTTACCTAGTCCTACACAGTGTGGACATTTGTTTGTTTGAATAAATTATGTTCTCACATCGTCTATCACCTTTGACCAAGTTGCTGGCATGACTGCGTGGCCTCAACCATGCAGATGCATTAGTCTACCAAGTGGGAAGTCAGGTTCAGCCAGTATTCTTGGGAGACATTGAACTTGGCTAAGTGCCTGTTGTCTGCCAAACTGGATGTAATTTGTCCAGTGTTGTACCTTTAGTGAAAGTGACAAGGTCATACCTGTGTAGATGAATTAAATACATCACTTAGAAAATAGTGCCATAGAAAGAATTTAATCAGAGCCTTGCTTTGATCTCACATGGACTTTGCAATTACACAACCTTGCAATTACACATTCATGCGTGCTTAATGACTAATCACCTTATTACAGAGGTGACGCATGAAATTACAGTATTTTGTTCAGGGCCCTGTCCCACGAAACTGATCTAATCTTTGAACGTAGTCTGTAAGAATGGATTGGGACTGATCAATAGGTGCCTGCCTCTTATCATCCAGCCTGCATTGTTTTTAAAGATCGTACCTGACTACATCAAAGCAAAGGTTTACTTTATTCCTTGAAAGTTTACTGTTGAGCGCTGAAATGGAAAAAACGTTGTTAGCTGATGTTTAAACTCGGCATGAAATGGCTTTATTTAGAATTTCTAAGCAGAGTCAGTGCAGTGTCATCATCCTTGTGATCTCCACACTCAGCACATACGCTGCATTTGATGTGAGGAACGACTGGGGTGGTGAACTTTGCCCTCAGAGGTCAAACATCGATAGGAAATGAGAGATCGATCCCAGACTACCACCATCAATGAATATTGGCACCGGGGTTCAGCGCGTGTGTCTCTTCCCTGTGTCAGTGTCTCATGTTAAAGCTAATGCTAGTAAGATGTAGGCTAATGTTTAGGGTTGTGACGCAGACCCATTTAAATACACATGCAGTGCTTTTTGAAGAATGTGGAGGAGGAGCGAACACACAGCTGCATGTTATGGAGAGAGTGGGAGTTGCCTGCAGAAAACTGGAACACCCTGAGTCAGGCTGCGGAGCAGAGAGCTAGCCTGGTTTCAGTGGGAACCGCTGCTGCTGCTCATTACGCTGCCTGTGCTGTATGGATGAGTGAGTGGCAAAAGGGGGGAAAAGGAGAGAGAGGGAGATCACATGGGCCGCGATCGAGGGAAACGTACAGATACAGAAGCTTTGTGAGAGGAGGGATATCAGGTGGTGGTTTAAAGCTGAGAGTATAAGGCTTAATGCAGGAATGAAGAGGAGTTGCATATTTATAAACCCCCTGTGTTTTGGGGAAACAAGCATTTCTGGTCTTTCTATGGTTGTAGGTCTTTTGTTCTCGGGGTCACTTCACTTGTTTTGTCATTATCTGGTGTTTTCAGCTCTAAACATTAACGGCCACTGTTCTGCTGTGGGCGAACCTTTGTTGTCTCCCTTTCCACCTTTGTCTGCCATTCAGCTTTGAGGCCTCAGAAGTTCTACCGACACTCCACACAGGTTGTGAAGGCCATGAGCTGCGTTGCACACCCTCAGTTGTTTGCCAGGACTTTGTGTGGATCTGGACAGAATGGCATTGTTGGGCTCCAGTCCCAGTAGTTCCACAGTACTGCACATGGCCAATCCTCTCCCATTAGGTCACTACAGGGGCACAGGGGGACAATGAGGGTATTGTTTTAGGTTGCATGGACACACACACACCAATGGGACCCCCTCTCTTCTACTGGTCGGTCTCTCTAGATTCAGGTCATTCAGTTTTCACACTGTATGAGTAAACACATTTACTCACAACAGCTTGTTACTATGAATGGGGGGCGGGGGACTCATTTGAAGTTGGTTTGTAGCTCTGCTCTACAAAGGATGATTCCCAAATCAGTTCAGCAGTCTTGTAACTCTCTGTGTGCTTTTTGTTTTTGTTTTTTTGTAATTAATGCCATTGATTCGGATCATGGCACCTGTTGCTCTCTCAGCTGAAGAGGTGTGTGTATTTTACCCTCTCTTTTATCTGATATCTTGCAGGTATGTGCTGCCTGATACCAGATGCCTCTGAAGTGCACTGATTGGTTAAAAACGGCATTAAGGATTTTAAAAAAAAAGGTCATGGGTACATAGCCTGACAAGCCAGACTATATCATTAAAATGTATAGTCTGGCAACGACCGGTAGACCTCGGCTCAATCCAGGGGGCGGGATGAAGGCTGTCTTTCAAACTGCCTCTGCACGCAATAGGGTAGCGCTACGACTAATCAGAGCAAAGAGCAGGATGACGTTAGCCTGACAAGCCAATTAAAATGTATGTCATCATCGCGTTAAGCCCGCCCAACGACTCTCTAAACAGATAGAGCGCTGTGATTGGTGAACACAAACGGTGTTCGAGACTCAAAAAGTTCCTACAGTATGGCTCGTTTCTAGACCCACCTACGGAGCAAATATTTTTGCTGCCGCTAGGGTGCGTCTAGATTTCTAGGCTAATGGGTACACGCAATTAACAGATAGTTACAAGAGAGTAATGCATGACGGGATGCAAGGGAATGGAGCCACTTTGTGTTGAAAGCTGCAACTATTTCAGTCAGACTTTGTAGGCGCACCACAAACTGGAGTGTTTCTGAAGTGCTCCTAAAAGCTGCAACTTTCTTTTGTTCATGCTATAGAGCAATAGAGGATGCACATAGGTCTTATCCAAATCTCATACTGGCACTGACTTTCTACTCAGAATGAAAAGATGCAACACAAAATGAGATTTAAATGTGTTTTTTGTTACATGCTGAGGCTTTTCTGAAAAGGTTGGTGTCGTGGGAGATGAGTAAACATTATACACAGAACCATTCATAGCAGCTGATTTGTGTCTGTACTCATACACACAATTTGAAAAAAAAGTGTTATTTATTTTCTGACTGTGCCACTTATTCACACAGCTGCTTGTTCCATCTGAATGAAAACACAAACCGTACTCACATACAGTAATAAATACGTCAAACGATTTATATTCATTAGAGTCAGTGAAAGACACCATGCTGCTGCCCTGCTCTCAAAAATAGACTACGGTACTCCAAATTATATTTAAACCCAAGTGTGAGTTTGTTGAGACAGCCAGTCAGTAGTAGACCAGATTAGGCGTATTAGCAGCTCTCGCTCCATGGGGTGAGAACATTGACTTGGACTCCCACTGGGGAGACTGGGTCTCATGTTCATCTCTGTTTGGGTTGTTGGGGATTATGGTTCTTACTCTTCAGTTGCAGTGGAACCATATCAAAGACGGCGAATCACTGACAGCTCGGGGCATGTTTTACTTTATGACATCTGTTGTGTTGCTGTTTTGTGTCATGACGCAGCCAGTGTGGTTTCGCATGGGGACAGTGTTTGCTTGCTGTAGTGGTAAGTTTGTCTTTGGACCCCAGGGGATTATGGGTTATACGGTTGCTTTGCCTATATTACAATTTCATCCATATGACCTTAATTGGGTATAAATCTTGAGAACTTCAGTTAATTCATTTCATTTTTGAGGAGCACGTTAGCGAGCGTAGAGAGAGGGATGAAGCACATCCTCAACGGAGAGGAAAAGTACTGGACAGCTATAATTTTCTCCAACACATAAGTATTCAACACTTCTCATTCAGCGTTCCTGGCATTATCACCACATTAGCAGGCCCCTCTGAAATAGTCATTACACAGAATGGCATGTTCTTGGTGCAGTTTCTCCAAGAGTTTAAAACCGGGAAGGATATTACACGAGATTAAATGATCACAATTGTTTCTTTGTGTAAGACATAAAGCTATGATCAGCTTTTAGGGGATGTATGCGACCACGGAGCACAGAAGGTGTGGACTGGCATTCATCACTGCCTCACGAACAAAGAAACAGTGTGTCGTCCAGTGCCACGCTGTGTCTGTCTGGCCGGTTGAGTATCTGTCTGGTCAGTGTTGGGCTTCGGGGACATCCTTCCTGCTTGATCATATACTCTGATCATACTCTTCTTTACACAGTCTCTCCATCCGTCTCTACTGGCCTGTAGTGTCGTCGGCTGTGTCAGGTACTCTCAATCGCGTCACTGTTCATCCCTGGCACACGTTTCAGCCGACGCAGGGCCCTTACTCTGTTACTACCAATGTGTCCAGTCAGTGGTTGTTTGAAAATGAAGGTCACACGCAAACTAAAGCGTGGTTCCTGCCCACTGAAGCTCTGACTGCAACAGAATGAATCAATAAAGTGAAACAAAATGGCGATTCAGGCACAAACTGTTTGACCTCGAAAACATTGTGCGGAAACAGTCAGATGATTCTGCTTGAAGTAGCTGAATGAGTTTAAAAGTCTAACTAAATGTTCACACTTTTGATACACCGGTCCCTCACTGCTTCCATGGCCAGATTAAAGTAGCAGGCCGCTCTTTGTTGGAACAGCTGGTGAGGTAGAGGGAGTGCAGAAGGGTGGAGGCAGGAAGGAGCAGGGGTGGAGTCGGGGGGGGGGGATGTAGGATGAGGGACTGAAAGATGTAGTTTGAGCAGGGGAAGAAGAAGAAAAGGAGGCGGGGTTGTGTGTCACATTATGAATGACCCATAGACTGTAGGACTGTCCAGGCTGCTAAAGACCAGCTGACAGCACTGAGGGATGTCCACAGTGCAGCAAATTGATGGGTTTCTTTGTCTTCTCTGAGGTTAAACTAAAAATATCTTTTTGGGTTTTGGACTCGTAGTCAGACAAAACGAGAAAATTCCCTGAGTCATCTCAAACTCTTGTTTTTTTTCTACAATCCATGTAATAGTCAAAAAAAAAAAACACTTGATGGAAAAACTATAGCTAAATTTGTGTTGCACTTCTATCACATTGTCAGGCTCAAAAGCATTGCTCTTCTCAGCCATTATAAGATGCCTATATTACTCATTATTACCCAATGCAAATTGATCATTCACAGTTTGGTCAGAGGTTCCCGCGTGCTATGTTTTTTTTGTTGTTGTTTGTTTGTCTTCATTGTGATGACACAGTGGAGAAAGTTAGGGAGAGAGAGAGGGGATGACATGTAGCAAAGGGCCACACATGAGATTGCCTGCATCGGTACATGCTCTACCAGGTGAACCAGTGGGCACCCCTGTGTTGTATTGTGATGGAAGCAGCAAATGCAGCCTCAAGCTGAGAAGAGCAGGGGGCTCTAAGGGGTCGGGTGAGCTCACTTCTTTCTGATGCGAACCCCCCCAGATTTAGTCTGTTTTCAGATGCTGATTCAAGTAACGTCAGATAAAAGGCACAATACTGCTGTGTGTTACCTTATTGAGAAACTAGTCAACAGATTTATCAATAATGGTAATAATCAGAGCTGTAATTCAATTATTCTTCTTTGTGTGTAAGTGCGGAGAGGTCATTTCTCCTAAGTTGAAATGCAAAGTCTTTATGAACGCTTCCTCATCATTTGCATCAATATCTTGTAATATCTTGTAACGCGAGAGTCTGTATCGTTGCATCATCTTGGTGTGAATGTGCTCGCTGCCCAGACGGGTCTTGTGCTTGGTAAAATGCGAGATGCCTTGTAATGCTATTTGTGCTCCTGACCTTGCGGAGTCAGTCTCTCTGTTTAGCCAAAGCTCAGAGGGGCCACCCGGCCTCCTGTCTATATTTGTGTTTGTTTTTCACATGGGTGCTTAAGACAGTAGCCTTTTTCTTTGTCTGGGGTCAGATGAATCCCTTTGCTTCAGTCTCCTCCCAACCTCTCCCTCTCTCCTGCACGCTGCAGGGAAGGTAATTTGGCTTGTTGATTCTCACATGAACGAATGTGTGTCACCCACCCAAGGCGAGCATGTTTTCTCCTCCGCCAGAGGAACATTGACGTTATTATTTCTAAGCTGAAAGACGAACTCTCAGTGAAAGCAAAGTAAATGGAGACAACAGACAAGTGCACATTATAACTTCACCGTCTGAAGCGCTGCAGGTTTGGAGTGATGCGTGATGAAACACGACAGTGTTAGAGAGGACTTTGACATACAACAGGCCCCTTCTGTGATAATAATGCATAACCAGTGTTTACTTTCTGGAGGTTCAGGTTGATTTATGGGTGGCTTTAATGCACAGACCTGCAGTAAGCATGTGAAATAATAGGCGAAAGCTGTATTAATGGATGGGTCAATAACTATTGGCAGCTTCCCCGCAGGCAGTAACTTTATACTGTGTGTCAAGGACAACAGTAGGACATCAGACTGGACACTTTCTGCGACCAATATGCATCAGTTGACCCTTGGTTGCAAACATCCAGACTGCTATGATGCTCTTTATATCTAAACCAGCTTGATTTACTTCAAAGCATTTTCAGATGAATAAAATACGATTGAGCGCAGAGCTGTTGCATTACACCGCGAAGCTTCAAGTGTTAATGTTAGGGAATGTTTAACTATGTAGTGTTTACTCTCGTCTCACAAGGATGTTAGTGCTTGTGGCTGAGCTGGCGAGTGGCACGACTAGGACAACATCTGTGTGACATCTGTCTTATTTGAGCTGAGCTAACAGACTTTGGAGTTGCGACATGAATTCAGGAAAAGGAAACAGAAATGGGGCAAGTAGTTCGATCAAGTGTAATTTGTCCTGTGCTCTGAAATTATTACATGAACAACGAACATTCAAACTTAATTTTTGCAACTTTCAATGCTTTATAAAACACTGAGAAAAATAGTGAGTGGAAAGAAGCAGATATATCTCCACTTGCATACAGAGATCTATGTTATGTGTGCTTTTTGGTAAAAAGTTTTTACCAATGTTTTTACTAAAAACACTTCTTCATGGCGCTCCGTCTGCGCGCAGTTGCTCCTAACCTGCTAGCTGCAAATCACCAGGCTAATCAAAGCTCTGGCATCATTGTATGAATGGATTACACTATTTACACTAGGTCAGATTAGGTCATATTGACCGTGCTGCATAGTATGGAGGAGATTAAGGAATTAGTCCTAAATGTACACAAAGGAAAGTAGCCGCGAAGTCATGAGCAGGGCAACTCTGAAGTGACGAAACGTCCTTGAGTAAGAGGCTGCTTCAGGTCCCAGACCTGCTCAACGAGGACGCCCTGCTGTGTGGGCGGGTCTTCCAAGAGAGCATTTCCCACTTGTTGTTACTACTGCAGTGTAATAGTTGTTAACATAGTTGTTTCAATTCCTGTTTTGTTGTTTTTGCTCTGTTGAGATAGCATGCTTTAATTTCTGTCTTCACTTTCTTGTGTTGTTAGTAATTAGACCAGGCTTACATAGTGCAGCAGTTAGCAAGATGTGACTTGATGCTAAAATAAATAAATAAATAAATGAAAAGAGTGAAGATAGTGTTCAGGATATCGCACTCGATAGAGTTAGATAGCCCTGCAGCCAAAACCAAAACAAAGGCTTTAGACCTTGTGGAGCTGACTTGTTGGCTGCAAATGCACAGGGTTCCCTAGCGAGTCCCCAGGGCTCAGCAGATACCATTCTGCGTGCTCCAGGGCCATAAATCCTCTTTGCATGGCTGGTGATCAAGCCGTGATGTAAAGGAGCTTAGTAGCAATAGACGGGCAGACAGGAAGCAGCTTCCCCGTTGGCCGGGGGTCAGGTGATCACACACAACATCTACAGCGCCGAGAGAGCGGCAGCAGCAGCGAAGAGGTGGAAGGGGAAAAAAACAAACAGAAAACCGACATGGGTTTGCCATTTGGCTGCAGAAATTAGCAGACATGAGTCAGAGGTTTTTTCAGAGGATGGATCTAATGTGATTTTGGCCGGCGGTAGCTGTGCACCGGGACAGGCTTGCTACCGGATACCTTGGAAATAGACTGTGCAGATATGGATGTTTACTGACAGACAGCAGTGAGGTTAAGTGCCTTCTTTGAATGCAGCTGAAAGTTCAAATAGACCAAGGTGAGAGAAATAACTGTTCCAACTATTGGTGCTGGGACTTTGGCCTCCAACTAATTTTCATTTTCATCCTGCTCTGCTCAAGGAGATTAGACCCACATTGTTTGCTCCATTCAGCAAACAATCTGAAAACCGTAGATGTATTCAGTTTACGATCATGTACGTCCATCAAAGCATAAAATCATCTCATATGTTTGAGTTTGAGAAACAATTAAAACGACTTTCTGTCTTGCTGGGGGTCTTGTTGTGGCAACACACAGTAGATCAGCCCTGTAGTCAGAGGAAATGAGTGCTCTGATACAAAGTGCTTTAACTAACTCCTCTCTCTGCATCTTTTTTTCTCCTCAGGTCACTTTCCTCCTTCCCCTCCCCTCCTCCTCCTCCTCCTCCTCCTCCCCCTTCCGCCGCTCGCAGCAACGGTTGCCATGGAGAACTCCTCAGTGGCGTCTGCATCGTCTGAGGCCGGGAGCACGCGCTCACAGGAGATAGAGGAGCTGGAGCGCTTCATCGACAGCTACGTGCTGGAGTACCAGGTGCAGGGGCTGCTGGGAGACAAGGCAGACGGAGACTTGGACCTGGACAATGGTGGCAAGGTGCCACAGGTCAGAGGCTTATTACATGCTTTCATTTGCCCCATATCTGCGAGCAGCAGTGGTTACATTTTGCTGGAGGGCTCCAGCGGTGTGTCGGTTTTGTATCTTCCACAACACACTGGAGGGGCTCAGCCTGCATCAAAACAGCTGCCCTCATTGTTACAATGTACATGGAAACAAAGGTTGATGTGCATCCACCTCCAGTGCCCCCGGACATGCAGCTGTCCTCTTTTCAGCCTGAGAAAGTGAACACATTCTCATGCTGCTGTGACTCCTGTAGTCTGTCCTCCGTGCAAATATACATACTGTACAGTAACATACAAAATAGCTGCTAGAGTTTTCTGCTCTGGGTTTTAACTTGTTACTTTATTTTTGTACCCCATCTGTTAATAAATGATAGCATCTTCTTCTTCCATTTTTCTCCTCCAGTGGACAGACGACTGCATCGACAAGAGAGATGGCAGCTGGACGTCTTCCCGGGGGAGAGGCTCATCCAAGCCGGTAGGTGTTTAGCATATTTAACAGTGTTGGATTTCACCTTAACTTTAGCTGTGACCTCACCTTTTCTAGACATCTCAAATCACTTGACTACTTTGCAATCGCCCCTGTTGCATCCTCTACCTCTTCTCACTTGTCTTCTGTCCTCACCCCATCCTTTACTTTCTCACGGTGTAAAATTGCTCAAACAGCACATTAAACAGCACAAACTACAAACTGCTGGCCACTCCATTGAAACAAAACACAACTTGCCATGTTTAATAATTTGAGATGTGAGTGATCAGTCCACCACGGCCCTATTTGTGCTGCTACCTGTCTTTTTCTGTATTCATGTGGATTAATGTGTAGGTTCGCTCATTTCTCAGTCCTGTGTGTTCATGTTCAGTCTTTCCCTCTCCATCATCTCTTCATGAAAAGATGATATGATATCATGATAAGAGACTGTAACACCAGCTTGAAGCGGTTCACAGATCCTCGGCTTCCTTGCAGTTGCTGGAGACAAAGTATGCTTCTAATGACTAACATGAGATACTGCAAGGCCTAAGCCAATAACCGAGTAATCCTAAATGAATTATCAGTCAATTAGTCAGCTGAATATCTGTGTGTGTGAGGGAGAGAGAGAGATTTGGAGTATTATTCAGGGAGATTCATCTGAGATTCATTTCTATGACTCACTCGGAAGTGAGTAGTGAGGGAGACACAGCATGGGTGAGACGTTCACAGAAAGTAAGGAGCTCCATAATATGAAGGAGGTTACAGGAGACTAGACTTGAAATGTCAGTATTTATATATCAATACATCAAATTCCCCAGTCCCAGACCATGAACCCTCTGTTTTCAATTTGTCTCGACATTTAGCCTCTGGAGGTATAATGATATAATAGACTTGGCAAAGAAAACAGAGTTTTGTTTGAACCATTGTGACACAGCTTTTCTTGCGGTACATAGTGAAACTCAGAAACAAGAAGAACAATGATCAGGAACAATTCAGCAATAACGGAAACAAACGTAGTGATAAAAATAGGAGCTATTATCTCAGTGCTTCAACGTCACAGACTGTGCTGCTGTACTGACAAGTGTGTTAAATGTAAAGTCTCTTCTTCTAGTATTCACACAAGAGACATGTAAAAGAGCGCAATAGACAGAGTTTGTTAACATAACATTTGGGTTGAAGATGAATATACTGTTCTTAATGCTGGCTAAACGTCGGTCCCTTTTCTTTGTTCTCTCTCAACTCCACAGGACGAGTGGGAACACAGCAGCAACGGCAGCACAGGCTCCAGGCCCAGCTCAGGGTCCAGACCAGGTTCTGGCTCACGCTCCGGCAGCAGAGGCAGAAACAACCAGTTCAAAGGCCCTGCCAAGGTACAGGTAGACCTGCATGTGTTTATCTGCTGTTTCATGTCTCTTTTGCCGCTGCAAAATCCCATTAGTGTTTCTTCAGCAATCACCAAGGAGATAAGATAAGATATCCGTCGCCATGCTCATTGTATTGATCCCTTGGGTCTTCGCCTAACGCTGATCATGAGCACTTAAACATGTCACCACAAATCAACTATCTGTCATTGTTTTAAGGGACACTTGAGACTGAATTAAGAAGAGGCAGGACAGTTGCATTATGGGAAGTGTGGGTTCCAGTGATTTTAGAGCATGACCTACACTAGGGGACTACAAGCCAGACTATCGGGCCACACTCTCATTTGAAATTTGTCTCTTGCAAGGCCCTCAACTCTTTGGTGTGTGCACTGCAAACTAAGTGGAAAAAGATACCATTTTAATTAACAACATATATACTGAAGGAATATTGTAGGTGTATAGGAACTGCCTTTTAAGAACAGTACTGGTACATCTTATACAAGCCTGTTAAGCAGTGTGTGTCTTGTTTAGTAACACATATTTTTGTTGTCATACTTAATGTTTTTCCTTGTGTGCGGTTCAGAACGGGAACAGAGACGGCTCCTTTGACATCCTGGGCACAGACATATGGGCTGCCAACACAATGGACTCACATGGGTAGGTGTCTTGCTGCCTCACAAACCTAATATGTTGTACAGTCTACTGAGTCTGAATTCCAGCCATAGTTTCTGGGGTCATATGACAGAGAAAGACACACACACACACACACACACACACACACACACACACACACACACACACACACACACACACACACACACACACACACACACACACACACACACATAACACACAGAAGGAGTCTCTTAGCTTTTGCCCTCTTTTCTTGCCCTCATACTTCGTAACACTTCTTTTATGCAGTTCGGTGGCTCTGATCGGTCTCACACTTGGACGGTTCAGTTTTTTTTATTTGAGGGCAGCTGTCCAGATTTTTTATTAGATTTGGCCTGATTAACCCGAGAAGGAAATGACATCAAGACCCAGCTCATTTCAGGCATTTCTTGGGGGGAGCCAAAGGGTTACATATCAACGTTAAATGTATCATCTCAATCTTAATGGCAAGTCGGATAAGCCAGCTCTGTCTCCTTACTCCAAACTCACTTCGAGCAAAAGCAGACACTGAGCTGCTTCACACTGCGAGGGGGGGGGGGGGTTCGTCTGATGAAAAGCATTTTGTTTCGCCGTTTCTGCCAAAATCCACATTTATATTACACCTAACCACCGGAGCCCCGACTGCTCTCTCTGAAAAACCTTAATGCTGAAAATCTTGTTAGTGTTACTCAATTGAAACCCGAGTGTAAATCTTCACAGAATCTTGTTCCACCTCAGTGTGACTAAATGATTTTTTGGATCTGAAACTCAGAGAGAGAGAGAGGAGGAAAAAAAAGGAGGAAGTGAGTGGGACATAAATCACTTGCGCTGAGGTGGGGGAGTGGGTGGGGGTCTGGGTTGCCATGGTTACAGCTGCACGGCAGCCTCAGATACCTAGGTTCCGGCCACGTTGGCACCCCTGATCACACAGCAGAGGAGTCGGCACAGTGGATGATGTAAGAAACCATCTCACAGACACAGACGTAGAGTGGTATATAGACTGAATACTGAATGAAAACTGGCATTGATAATTAATTAGGAGGAGTCGTTTCTAGTTAAAGCTATGAGAAACAAATGGCTTGCAATTCAAAGTGGTTCTATAGCTTAGTTTTTTTAAACAACAAAAACAAACCCAATAATATTTCTTTTATCATAAGAATGATCATATTAATCATTAAAATACCATAACACAGTTCAATCTACATCCTATATTTCCAGGTTTGATGAGTTATGAGTTGGATTCTTGACATATGTACCTCAAAACATAAAGAAAATCTGCATTTGATAGGTCAGCTGTTTGAAGCATAATGTACCAAGTGTTGTTTTCAGGTGCTTGCACGTCTCTTGAGTATTTCCTTTTTATGTACCTCTGTACATGTAGGAAAAAAAGTCTGTTTAAGATGTAGAAAGTTGTATTGTATGCATTTCCATTATTTACACTTGTTGCATGGATGCTGGCTGTCTCTAACCTTTGGTCTGTCTTTGTGTTTTAAAGAGGTGCAGGTTGGGATGTGCAACCAGAGAAACTGGACTTCAGCCATTTCCACAGGAAACACTTCAGAGGAACGCCAAAGCACCTGCCACATATTGACAGAGAGGGGTAAGATCTGAGTTTTTCGTCTTCAGCATCTGCAGCGTTCGTTGTTGTCTCGAAAATGTACTCTCGTTACTCCTTATTGTCTCAGTAAATGTCTTTAGTATTGTCCTCTTTCATTATCGATCCGGCTCTTGTCAGTTTCGTCCCTGAGGGTGACAGGTCATTGATTGTGTCTGTCTCTTTCACGACCTCTCCGTCAGGATGAACAAAAACAAGTTTGAGGAGGATGACGGCATAGACATGAACGACATAGAGAGGTTCCTACCCCATCTGCGCTCGGTAAGTCACTTTCTTTTTGTCCAACTAAACACTCTCATAGCAACTGCATTGACCTGACACAGTTGATTGTGACTTGTCGACAGAAAGCCTTTCCTCATTAGTTGTCAGAGGGCGGCCTCTGGTGGCGTAATAGAAAAAAATGTAACAGATTTACTGAGCAGAGCTATGGTGCTGTTACATTTTCAGGTTCAAAACCAGATCAACAGAATATGGAACTTCACTGTAATAACTTGTATAATATAATAACAAAAGCTGTGCTCCGCTTATCTACTGTAGAAGTAAATGTTAAAGTGTCATTATTATAAGGTCAGTCTGTACAGAGAAGATTCAAGGTATATACAGTAGAAACTTTTTGACTATAAATGAGCCTTTGGTGCCATCTACTGGGCAGATGTTGATGTTGCAGTGTAATTAGTGAGCAGGGGATAAAAATGTGATAATGACCCCTGGTGGTTACATATGTGAACAACAATTAAGGTTTGAGTGTACTCTGTTGGTTCAATGAACTATAGATGAATAAAACCCTGTAGTAAATCCTCCCTTCATGGTGGTTTTAATGTTCAGATTTTATTGAAACTGTTGATTCAGCTGTGTAGGGTGTCATTTATGGCGCTGTTGAACTGCATTACTTTATATAGAGAGGTGTTTCTTTTATTTAACTTACCCACACTGATATGAATGAGGTAAACAAATATCTATTCATATACTACAACACAATTCAACAGCACCATAAACTGCAGCCTCTAAAATGACCTTAGAGTTGAATTAATACTTCTCTCTGTAACAGCTACAACACAAACTGAACATTACAGCTGTCCTAGAGGGAGGATTTATGGCAGAACTGTTGTACTAGGCTGCATTAGTTTCAGCTAGGTGTATTAAATAAACTGACAAGTGTGCGTATCTGTATCTGAGAGGTGAGCTACGTTGTGAAGCAGTGGTTGTTGTTGTTTTTTTTTATCACTTTAAAGCTTCAACTTAATGATAGGCTCACAGTTTCCCAAGTCTTGCTCAAAGCAATAATCACCAAATCCACAGTCCTGTTTTTCCGTATGAATGTGTTCTTTAATTCAGTTGATGCTAATAAGAGGCCACTGCAGAGAAGACAAATCATGTAGGTGTTTTCCACCATCGTCTTCTCAGTATAAAATTCCCCCTCTTTCTTCCAGCAGACTGAGCTTCAGCACACAGCTAGTAAAAGAGAGGGAAGTTTGTACTAAAAGACTGCAACTGTGGAAATACCCACTTGTTTTGGCTAGTTCAGTCAGACAGACAAAAAAAGTGGCTGAATGATCGGAGGTACAGAGTGCTTTGGTAATGTTCAAGTACAGTATGTCCTTTCCGTGCTTATGTTTTACAGTGTAAAAGGCGTGTTGGCCTACGGTTTCCTACTTGGGCCATCATCTGTGTCTGAATGTGATGAATCTGCCACCAAAGTGAAATTAATTTTGCAGTTGTGTACACCATTGCACGGTACAAGGTAATAAGCATTGTGTTCTCTGAGGCGGATTGTGATTTATAGAGGTGAGAGGGTTCACCGTAGGTCACGACGTCACCCCTCTCTCTTCCTGCCCTGCTTTCTGAGCCAAGATGTCTTCCATCTTTCATGGTGTTTTAGCTGCAGTGTCTTCCTCTTTCCTTCCCCTCTTGGCCTCTGAGCCGAGCCGCGTTTCCCCTCTCGGAGAGTTTCGTCCATGACAGGGCCCAGTTGCACTACCGAGATGACTTCCGCATTGCATAGTCCGTGAGGCAACATTGTCTTTTCCGTTCATTCAGCGAGGGCCAAAAGAAAGATGGGGTCAACTGTGTCTGTCTGCTGTGCGAGGGATGGGACGTGTGCTGGCAGTGGGACACAGTGAGGTCAAATACACAGTGCGGGGGAGTGAGTGGTGCCATCTTTTTTTCTTCTCCTTTTTTTGTCTTTCTCTCCTTCACATTCCTGAGCTGTTCCTGACTTTCACCGTCCCCACTCAGTGTCACTTTCACCTCCTGTCTCTACTTAGCATCACTCAGCAGTGATGCCAGGCAGCCCACTGATGTCCAGTTGTTTCTCATTGTAATGACAGGACCATCTTTGGTCTCGAATGTCCCCTAAGACAACTGGTCTGGATCTTAAGTTTCCATTTCCCTCTTGGCCTGTGGTTTCAGAGAAAGCAAACTGTAGAATAAAACAGTCCAAACAAAATCATTGTGAACTTAAACTGACATGAAGCAGAGTGGTTTGCTGACCAGAGTATGGAGAAATGTCACTCAGAACTAATCGTTAAGCGATCAGAATCAAATGGATACGACATGAACTTTTCTTTAAATCATCAACCACTGTTTCTCTTTTCAGAGGGAGTGAAGCTGAAACAGTTGATTACTTGGTTTGTTGATCCACATGAACATCATTTTTTTAATCAATCAAATGTTTCACTCATCTTTCAAGAAAAGTTCGCAATGTCTTATGGTACCAAATTTAGTTTATTTTGGTTTTTGACACATAATTATGGAAATTTAGTCTAAAAAACGTGTTGTTGTTTTTTTTGTCATTTTACTGAAGGTTGGTTAATGGATCTATCAAGAAATCAATCAACAACTTCTTCAACAGTGAAATTATTATTCTGTACAGCCCTAAATGGGCGTCCCTTTATGTCTACTCTCAATCTACTCTTTCTTCTTTATTACACTCCAGGAAAATATCAGTATCATATTGGAGCTCGATACAGTGAAGCGCTTAGTGGTAAACAAAATCATGTGCAATCACTCCTCACACTAAAAGAGGATATAGTGTGGTCATTATGATTTCACTGGCTGTGTGTGGGTGAGTTGCAGTCAGTTTTACATTAGAAAATGTTGGTAATGTGGTTTATTGCTCAGAGTTGCCCTGCATTGTCTGAGAGGATCTCTCCTCTCTGCTGGCACTTTCCCTTTAGTTGCACGTACTTGTCCATCCTCCTGACTGTAACCACAACAATATGATGTGGCGGGGGATTTTTATGTGCTGCCGTTGAAACTCATGACCGGCGGCCGTCACGTCTCACTTGTTTGCTCGTGGCAGTGGACGAATGCTCTCTCCGATTTATCAACCCACAACCGCTGAGATTTATCTTGTGACCGTGTGGAAGGATCTGACCGCCGGGCTGAGACCCACAGGACTTAGCTACCTAACTACGTGGACTAATTAAAATACCTCCCCTCCACAGCTACTTATTTATAGTTATTTATTGACTGGTGCATCCATATTAACAGTGGTGATACATCAGTAACAATGGACATTGTTATACTGGTACTTGTACCTAAATAAAAGAGATGCATACGATTTCTAAGAAGATAGCATTTATTTATCATACAAAATTAATACCCGGCATCGGTGCGATCATTATCAGCGTAGCCAAGCAACAATATCACGTCTCTTTTTCCCCCAGTCATCGCCTCCAGCTACTGTAAGGCAGGACTACATCATCCACTTCCTACCGACGCTCACTTCCCCTTTCCAGGAGCCAGAATAGATTTACAAATAGCCCTGGGATGCGGAAAACATCTCGTCTGTGTGTGTGGGTGTGCGAGCAGCTCGGTAAGAATGGGCTTCCTCCTCTCACCCTGTGATGCTGCTGCACCTCTGCTGGCCTCTCAGGAATGTCAACCTGCACATACAATAACCCTGACCTCACGTCCAGAGTCGGGTCGTAATGACTGAAGCATCCAGGGGTCACAGGGCAAATATTTAATCTGCGTATCACATCCAGAATAAATAAATAAATTGAATACCATTAGTATTACCTAATAAAATCCATTATTAGATTTATTTGTACGGTACCCCATCTGATTCACACAAAATGAGAAATTAAAGAAAAGCTATAGAAATGAATATACTTGGGGGGGGGAAATCATTAAGTGTAAAACAGACACAATAATAATGTATGTATGAATAATTCATTCATACATACATCAATCATCACAACAAATCAAAGATAACTCAAAAATGTAGGTTTAATAGAACAGCAAGTAAAAGTGAGTTTTAAGGAGCAAAATTATTCTCAGGTAGTTAGGTAGCTATTCCACATGTGTGTTAGTTTGGATTAAATTTGGAGACATGTCTATTATTCACTGTGCTGTCACAGGGTCAAGTAAACCTACATGCCAGGTATTTAATGATGATAAGAAATATAATATATAATTCTCTACTTTTCTTTTTAAAACTGCAACAATAGGTTGAAATTGTTGTTGTTGACAATTCAACCTTTTATTTTTCACTTCAATTTGTCAAACGTGAATATTTGCAGATATCCTTTGTCTTTTTTTTTTTATTGTAAAGTGAATAGCATAATGTTTTGAAAATGAATCATTAATAATCCTCAGTTGCAGCCCTGCACTTAAACCCCCCCCCCCCCTAAAGACAGACCACTCATGATAATACAGTACAAACTGCTGATTAGATAATGTTGACCAGACTTCTGTGAGAATGTCGGGCACCAGAGAGGCAACAGCAGGAGAGGGTGAGACCAGGGAGAGAGTGAGAAAGCGGCGAGTCACTGAGGAGACATCCGGTCCGGTCTGGTGTGTGGACAAAGCCGTCCAACAGGGGAACAAAGCAGGAGCCTGGAGCTGAGATATTACAGACTGGTCGGCCCCGCTCGTCTGGAAGTGTACGTGCCGCAGAGCAGGACTCGGGTTGAGAAGGGACACTGAGTGGGGAGTGGGGGGGGGGGCTTTTCTGGTGGTCTGTCAGCTGTCAGTTTGCCTGAGACCTGCATTCCACTCACAGTGTTTACTCCGTCCCTGTATGTTTCTGCTCTCCTCTCAAACACAGTCATTGTCCGTCTCCTTCACGTCTTTACTAACATCGTTTTAGCCTCGTCTCCCTTCGCTTCTTCCTATTTGCTGTTTCCTTTTTCCTCTCCTCTTCTGACCACCATCATTACGCCGCGTCCTCCTCCTCCCTCTTCTCCTCATGTCGTCCTTCACTCCTCCCCTCCCCTCCATCCTTCAAAAACGTTGGTGGGCAGCAGAACAATATCCAGGGGGTCATGGTGACCGGCAGCCCCCTCCCTGTGGTCTCTTCCTGCTATTGTCCCTGGTCCTACTGCTACTTGGCTCCTCCACTCTATCAACTGCACACATACTGGCTTAATGACCACTGCTCACTATTATGCTCTGGGCTCAAGCATGGGAGACACACTGGAGGCCTGAGTACATGCATGGAAGCAGGGTACCATGGGAAATTTGCGACCAACCCCTCGGAGATATTCATTTATAGCTCATGATTGAGTGGATCTGTTATATTTATCATCCAGAGTTTGTAAACAGGTACAGAGCGACAGCTTCACTGTATTTATTCCATTCATGAAATGTGCCATGCAAAAAGAAAGGTCAAAAAGAAGGGGAACTAATTCAACGCCCCTCTTTTTCCCCTCTTTAATTATTGAATTAGTTTATGTACTTGTCATATTATGGGTTTATTAAATCCCAAGAAACTCGGTAACCTCCAGCCTGTGCTATAATTAAATTCATTTTTTACTCCCAGCTTCGGTTTGTGATGGGTTAGTCACCTGTGACTGCTGCCCACACTGTCAATTTATGTCTGTAATATACCAGTGGTAGTAAAATCAGCTTGTTTCTCTTGTAAGCAGCAACTAAAATGTCTCCACAAGAATCTGGGTCATTAAACAGTCGCTTTTCACAAATACAACGCAAACCAGACCACACATGCAAACACAAAGAGGGTCCTGCAGAGAGGATCAGGTGACTGTCAGTGGAACATAACAAAAGGGGACATATGATTGAAGTCCCTCCATTTTTTTTTAATCATTGAGAGATGGCAAGAACAGAGCTATGAGCACGTGGAACCTGGTTGTCGCCTGATTACACTTCTATTGGGTAATTAAGGTTTTTTTTTTTTCCTCTTTTTTCTCTGACACTTTGATCCCACAATGGCTCCATCTCCTCCTGTAGCTAGACCCCCGAGTTCTTTGATGTACCTGTCTATCTGTCTGTGCTCAGCCGTGGCCCCGGCCTCAGATCACTTATTAAATGAGACATGGATGTCAGGACCTCACATCTTTGCCTCTTATCACTGATCACCCGCTATACCTGACTGTGGCAGCTCTAAGTCTCCTCTTTCTGTGCTGCTGGCAGGCATCAGCTGCAGAGTAAGTTACATGAAAGGCCTGGAGCGGGGATCACGAAACATGGGGTAAATCCTTTACTACAGGGATTTTTACAGAAAAACAATTTGAAAAGTCCCAAATGTTAACTTGATTTCTAACACGAGCCAGCTCAACGCCGCATATCCAGGATCATGACAGCCGCGTGCCGGTACCTATTTCAAATGATGTAGCATTTCCTGTCTCTCTTTAATTCTCAGGGTGCGAATGCACCAGACAGTGAAAGACTGGCTGGTGAATAGATTTTTTTTTCCCCTCAGCCCCCGAGGAGCTGTCGGAGACCAAAAGAGATAAAAGACAGAGAATGCAGGACTTATATTTGCAGGGTGGACGGAAACACAACTCCAAATGTATGATAACGTTGCCCTGTGACGGAGGTTCACCGTGTCAGCTTGAAAGATGATGATACTGTATGTCAGTGCTGCTCCTTTAGGAGATTAAAGTGTCTCCCCCTCTCACAGTTAAAAACACTGCAGGTTTAATGTTTTCTCTTGATGCAGATTTAAGTTGTTATATAGAACAGTTACAGTAAATTTTACAGTTGCATAAAATTGTGTGTAATAATACATGAAAGACATTTTATCGCAGTTAGAAAGCTCCAACTCACCAACACAGAAAGCAGAATAGCTAAATGTCATTTCCATATAGACACAGAGAGGCTTGATGTGAGGGTAAAACGTCAGAATGATTTCATCGTATGCGTCTTGGCGTCCCTCTCTCGTCTTTTATGTGCTATCTTGTATTTACAGTCTCTCTTGTTGTCACACTCGCTCTCGCTCTCACCTCTGCTCTCAACAACCTGTCCTGTAATGCCACCCCTGGGGCAGTTTTTAAATTTATTGCCTTTGGCTGACGGCCCTTTGCAACATAAATAAGCGGCGAGAAACAATGGACTGACTGAATGAGCATCATACCAGGATTGTTATACACCAGAGGGGACAGGAAGACATGCACTTCAGTTTCTATGCTATTGCAGAGAAAGTCCTATAATCGTTATTCTCAGTTTCTATTCTTCACATTTCCATCCCTAGTCGCTTTTATCATTTCCTTACTTTCCTTCCTTGTTACTTATACCTCCCCCCTCCCCCTCGCACTAAAGCAGCGTCATTGTTATGAATGGATCAACAATGGTGTCCGACCCAGGTCCGCGACCCTTTTGGCAAACCCTTCGGAAAATTGAAGCCCCTTTTTTAGATCCTTTTTTTTTCAGTTTCAGAGTGGAGGAGAAATCAAAACGACCCACTCCTCTCAGAGAAGGGTTTTGTTTGTTCTCAGGAGCTGTGTTGCTAAGTTGTGTAGAACAAACTCACTTCCTCTCTGTGAACATCTCAGGTAGCCTCTCCCACTGACCTGCGATTCCCCCGTGGAATGCTGCGGAGTTTGTCGACCTCCTCCCAAGGCAGACACGTACACCCAAGCAGCATAATGCAACACACAAACACACATAAATGAACAAGTCAATCGGGGGGGGTCATTAAATCTGAACTTGACAGCAAACTCATTTGATTTTTCGGCTGGTGGGTGAGCTCTAGGCTGTTGGCAAAGTATGTGACAACTGAAACGCTTGTCGGAGCCTGCAATAGTTGAGTGTGACGCCCGTGTTATACAATAATTTTGATAAGTTATTTGTAAATTTTGAGCTTGGAACATAGCCAGCGTTCACCTCCTTTTATTTATCTGCGAGTTCAGGATCAAAATTTGTTCCTTTACTTGCCAAGAGCTGCCTCCAGCAGTGGAAAGAAACGCCAATGTTACCACTTATTTTTTTTATATACTTAAATTAGCCCATCCCATTTCTTTGTGATGGTAGCCTCCAAAATTCCCCCAAGACATTGTAACCTCTTGTTTAATAATTGCAACACCGGCCTGTGGTTCAGCAGCGGAGAAAAACTTAGAAAAAGGCCTTTTAACCTGTTTGACAGACAAAACCTCGTAAAAGAGACTAGATCATTTTACAGCAGGGATGAGAATTTGTAGCCATGCTCCGCAGGCTTTGATTAAAACAAATGATTCATGCTTTTGATTGAAACCCCGACTTCAAATTAGAAAGAATCCGCTAACTAGCTAGAGAGGATTCACCACTGTCACCATCTCCTCCTCTATTGTGAGCTGCCTTGAGGATATAAAAGCCCAGATGAAGCTCAGCTTTTTCTCCCAAATTAACCGTCACAAGTCTGAAGTCATCAGCATTGATTTCAGATCCCTCAACAACACACGCGAAACTTCTCCTTCTGCGTTGACAGTTTCTGTCATTTTTTTTTCTCTCTTGCATGTTGATTCTGTTCTTCTCCTTCAAAACCTCACATCACTCACTCTGTCAAAGCTGTCTTTCCTCATCACAAAATGTCTACTGTACACCCCCCCCCCCCTTTTGATTCCCGCTCCTACGACTTTCATACGCTCGCTTTGCTCTTCAACCACTGCTGCAGTCATCTCCTCTTTGGTCTTACCTCCAGAAACCCTCCAAGTGCTGGCCAATCAAATCCCTTGCCAGCAGCAGGCATTGATGGCAGAGAAGTCAGCAGTGTGAATAGTGTAGTTCAACGTTTACCTTGAGATTGTAGCTCTGATCAATTTCTAGCTTCCTTGTTCCTTCTATGTTACAGTGTTGTTTACGACTGAGCAGTGTTTTGTTTTCTCATGGATTATTATGGGTCTTTCACTAAACCTGGAACTCCTGGCTCCCACTTAATATTGTTTATATGTCGCATATTTCATCTGTACCTGTGGCAACACATTCATACTACAGTAGCCCTTTGTGTTTATTGAACACACCTCATTTCCTCTTTCCCTTTTCATTTACTTATAATTTCATTGATTTTGCTGCATAAAAAAATGCAAAAGCTTCTTGAGAAAATTATACCAACAATAAACCTTTTCTATACATACCCACTCCACATTAGCAACTCTTTGCAGCATTTGTACTATAAACATATTAATATAAACAAATGCACACACAAGCTCTGTTTCTGTTTCTATCTTCTCTCTGTGACTCCTTCACATACATAGCCTCCCTCCCTCCCTCGCCATCCTTGTCACGTCCACAGGGCTTGCGCTGCCTGCCGCGAGGTGAGAGGTCTTCTGTCTGGGGACCAGGGCAGCACACGCCTCTCTTTGATCTACCCCGCACTGGCTGCTACCTGCAGATAGCATATTAACACAGAGAGAGACACACACACAGCGCTTTCCCTGTCAGCCACAGGGACATTTCTACATCTCCTGCTTCCTGCCTCTATGTTTCTGTTGGATGCATCATAAACTGTGCACACACTCTGGGGTTTTTCTCTAAAGCGTGGCTCTTGTCCAAAATAATACTTTTGTTCTCTGGACACAGATTCACATGATTTAAGAGGCTTTTTCTTTTTTTCATTTACAGCAAAAACCTGAGATTTTCTTACATGCAATCTGAACTAGCAATGGAAAAATACAACAACAAAGTTTAAGGGTTTCAGTAAATATGTGTTGTGTGTGTAGTGTGTGTGTGTGTGTGTGTGTGTTTTCACTGTCATCTGGTTACCATTTGAAGGCAGAATTACAGCTAATGATATCCTAGAGGAAAACTACAGTAGCTAAACATGCAACAGTTCCTCTGTTTCTTTCTCCACCTACTTTTTCTCCCTGTCAGTGTTTTCTTGTGGCGAGAAGCTGAAGACCGGTTTAAAAAAGAGACATTAATACTTTTGGGTTTATATGTGAAACCTTTTAAATCGCTCTGGTCAGAGTAAAGCTCTGTACTAACAGTTCATGTGTGTTTTTTCTTTTTTTTATATCACTGTGTGCCACACAAATGCAGTGTCTACCCCCCTGGACACACACAAACACACACACTTTTTTTTTTTGCCTCTGACATCTGGATTTAATCAGAATCCAACAATCCCGCAGCAGCCTCTCTAGGAGAGAAGTAGGTTAGAGTGGCAGTGTCAGATATCAACCTCTCTCTCTCTCTCAAACTCATTTGAATATCTACCGTACGTGTTTCTGGATGTCTGAATGTACTGTACTTTTGTGAATAAAAGCAAATCGGACGAATACAAAGCTTACTGCAAACATGTTATTTGTTTGTATTGCAGTGGAAATGCCATCACAGCTCTACAGATCGGCTCAAAAAGCAGTCTCTGTAACTTTCTCTCTAGACCTGAGATAAAACTCTTTGGTTCCTTTTTTTTTTGTTATTGTTTTATCTAGAAACCAAAAAAGGAACAACTGAATGACACTGTTCAAATAATAAACAGCTCAGCTTCCTTCTTCCAGACTGTGGCTACCTCCTTGCACAATGCATTGCTTTGAGAGTTTGGGGACATTTGGGGCTTATTGCATCAGCCTGCAATTGTCTCCTGCACAGTGCACACACACACACACACACACACGCACCCTCTGATCAATGACTGACATTGACACTCATCGGCTTTGGCTGTGCAGATGACGCAGGTAGATGCTCTCCAAAGACTCACCCGCTTCTCCACTTCCATCCACTCGTCACATTATGCACTGTATCTACTGCTAACATCGCTCCCATGCACGGTGGTACATGTACGCACCCGTCCTGTCACGGAAATCATCAACCGTGACAGAATCCATGTGTACACAACAGCGCGAGTCGTTCGCCACCTGTAACCATAGTAACGGCACACGGTGATGCTGGGTGAAGTGGGGGGGGGAAACGTGCAGTTTGATTGACAGGGCTGATGTTTAATGGATGATCCCTATCTTCCTGTGCAGGTGAAGGACAATGCCAGACAAAGTTTAACATCCCATAGTCGCTGCTGTCCAACAAAATGCCACACGTCGTTGAATTAAAATTAAAAAATACCTGTTGTTCATTGATGTCAACTTATTTTGATCCTGCAGATTTTAACAACCGCTTGTGTTGCTAGGGAAACATACAGTTAAACAGGAAGGAGTATGTTTCACAAGGCAAAGAGAAATGTCTGCACCCAGCCAGCAGATTATATTAAATCGGCTTCTCGCTGTGACATCGTTATATATTGACACAGACATGTTGAACTCTCCATCGCTAACCCTCCTCCCATCTGACACTGTTACCTGTACCTGCTCCACATCTCCTAATTTTCTCTATTTCCTCTTCACTGCCACTGTCCTTCAGACTGAAATTCTTCTCTTTGCTCCTCCTCCTGTTTACTGTTTATTGCATTTAGCTATTATATTTTAGCTGTTGCAGAAATAACCGGTGTAGCCTGTTGACAGTTGTTGTCTTTACCTACAGATGTTACAATTTAAACCAGGAAACTAAGTGTGTTAGCAACTCAATCTATTGCCGTTTTAATTACATGTTCAGACTCTGTATGTTTATTTAGTGCCCCATATAGCCACCATGGCATGTGTGCACTACTTTCTGCTAACAACCCCTCAGGGCAACACTCGGCATTTAATAGATGTGTAAAAGTTCCTTTGTGCAACTCCACCGCTGCCAATTATGACGCAACGTGATGATGATTCGTAAATGTCAGAAATATCAATTTACTGCTCACTACACAGTGCATTACTGAGCGGGGAGTGGCCGAGTGAAGGAGTAGATGAGGATCGTAACTGTCAAGTTGTTCTCTTCTGTTACCGAAAGTCTCCACAGCTAAGGAGACGTAGACCACAACATAAACACAAATACATATCAGGGTGTGGTGTCCTCATCACTGGAGCCTGTTGAGCAACGTGAGGTTGCAGGATCAGTGAGGAGGGAAAGTGTTCAGCAACACTGAACACACTCAATGCAACCAATGACTTTATTTAGCTCAGATGTAGCATCTTTTCACAAATAATACAGTACATGTAGATATTTAAAATGTTTGACTTTGCGTGAGAGGACTGGTGTTAAAAATGTTTTTAAAAAAGTCACTTTTGATGGTGTTCCAAGATTTCTCAAGAACATCCAGCTCTGCGGGGTTATCAAAACATCTTCCTAAAGCAAAAGGCTGGAATTTATGTCTTCTTTCATGAGAAAAGTTTGCACGTTTGAGTGTACTTCCACTTGTGCAGTGATGAAGAATTCTATGCATACTTTCCATAGTGATATAAATTGCCGGTCTTGACAGCGGCTGTCTCTTACTCTATGATTTGTCTTTAACAGGTCTTCCCACCCCTTCCTAATGAGGCTGAGATTGCACACACCAAAAAGCTCTTCCGACGCAGGAGGAATGACCGACGGTAATGACGCATGCAAGCCTGCACACACACACACACACACACATATGCACGCACACATGCACACACACACACACACACCCCTACCTCAGTGAGCGGGAATGTTTTTTTATGTGTTGATGTCAGATGTCAGTGCACAGCCAGTCCCATAGCCTTAACATCTCTCGCCGGCCAAAGCAATGTCAAGACAGGAATGCAGGCTCCACACTTCACTGCAGACAGAAAAAAGAAAAAACACTGAAGAGATGTTCAAGGTTTTTATTTTTCAGTTTTTATTTTTTTTTTACATTTAATATTCTATTCTCCTGCAGCAAGAGTCTGAACTGTGCCACACTGGCACTACATTTTGAAGTGGCACATCTTAAGTGTATACACTCTGAAATCTAATTTCACCCAAGTCTGACTTCATTGAAACCAGGCCCTTAAGAGAGAGAGAGAGAGAGAGAGAGAGAAAGAAAAAAAATCTCTCTCTCTCGTTCTCTCACTCTCTACTCTGATGTCACTGGAAAACTGTTCTTCAGTTGCTAAGAGACAGGCAAAGAGAAAATATTTGGGTTGTATTTGTGGTTAAAAAGAGGAAATTTCAGCTATACGAAATGGACAAAAGCACATTCATCCTTGTTTTTAAGTACAGAGAATAATTGGTTCTGTCCAGAGCTATTGTGTTTATGTGCGATGGGTGCAGTACAGGCCTGGCAGAAGGAAAAGAACAAAAATATGAACTTGGACCTACAGCACTTTGCTTAGTTTTCACTCTATTTGACTTGCAAACTGGAAATATTAACAAGAAATCATCTTGTTTTCTCACACACACGCTGCTTCAATGCACATTTTTTCCCATTAACTTTACAGCTTTTATTTAAGGACTGTATTCTGAAATAGCAAATGCTTATCACAAGGTTGCACAGAGAGAGATGCAATATAATTAGACTGAGAATGTATGTAGTTAGACAGAAAATGTCTCTTAATGATCTTTTCCACACCTCAAACTTGCCTCAGCAGTGACCACATGCTGTTCTGGGCTGATGTCCCGCCAGGCTATAACCTGAGCCTCACATTAGCTTTTGTATTACTATTCATCTCTCTTGGTAATGTTTCAGTGTTAAATTCAGCCTCCGGTCTCCTCACACTAAAGACAGACACCTCGGAGGCTGGCCAAATATATTTGCGCTGCAGCAATGGGGTAAGCGGAGTGAAGCTTAGCATGAAGAATATCAAAAGGAGGGATGAGGCAGAGGATAAGAAGACGCAGACAGACACGGAAAGCAGACGAGCTGAAGTCAGGAGGATAAAATAGAAGTTTATTGTTCACAGAAGTGGAAAATTTTGGTCCATCTTGCAGATCATTAAAACATACACACACACTCACCAAGCACTTTATTACAGCTACCATGCTAATGCTGTGCAGGGCCTCAGATCTTCATGGGTGTTCACTAACCATTATATGGTGTATTATCTGAGTAGATATGGACATAAGGAGCAGCATGGGCTGTTGATACAATCAGAATCTGTCTATTGATTCATGAGGCCAAACTGCGACTCCACCATGCGCCGCCTCAGCAGAAATCAAGAGGCAGCGGACCAGGCTATGTTTGTCCAGTTTTGGTGAACCTGTGTCCACTCAGTCCCAATGTGGTCTTGCGCTGTTGTAGCTCATCCACATCAAGGTTTTGGCGTGCCGTTCGTTCTGAGAAGCTTCCCTGCTCACCGCAGTTGTAAAGAGTGGTTATCTGAGTTACTGTAGCCTTCCTGTCAGCTCCAACCAGTCTGGCCATTCTCCTCTGACCTCTCATCAACAAGGCGTTCCCTTCCACAGAACTACAGCTCACTGGTTAGGCTTTTTCTTTTTTTTTTCTTAGACCATTCTGAGTAAAAACTCCAGAGACTGCCGTGCATGAAAATCTCAGGAGATCAGCAGTTTCAGAAATACTCAAACCAGCCCGTCTGGCACCAGAAACCATGCCACGGTCAAAGTCATTGAGTCACATACCCCCCCTCCTCCTTCCTCATTCTGATGTGAAATGTGAACATGAACTGAAGCTCCTGTCCTGTGTCTGCAGGATTTTATGCACCGCACTGCTGCCACATAATTGGCTGATTGGATAACTGCATGAATAAGCAGGTGTACGAGTATTGGTAGTAAAGTGCTCCGATCGTGAGTGTATATATACACATGAAAACAAGGCGGACAGATGGGGCATAAAGTTACAGAGAGAGAGAGAGAGAGATTCTTATAGACAGTAGAAAAGACACAGGAAAAAAAAAACATGAATGCACAGTGAAGGGATGAACATAGCAATCAAATCTGACCAAGTGAGAAAACGGGTTATTGTAGCCTGCACAGCCATCATCGCTCTATACTGTCCTTTATGAAGCTCTGCATGTTTACTCATCAAACACATTAACTGCATATGTTTGTTTATCAAACATGGTAATCCTCTTATGTCGATATTCTCCAGCGTTCAGGCTCCGTGACAGAACGCAACCAGTAGCCTGAGGCAATACAGTAAATATTCATCGCAAAAGGGGGAAACCGCATAGAAAATGTTTGAGTCGTGTTTATTTAGTTTTGCGTCGTATTTTGTGTCAGCGAAGAAAATAAAGGGAAATGTAAACTTGTTGGAAGCAGATGATGAAATACCGAGATAAATATTGACCCTATATGTGCAAAGCATGAGGGCTGAGGGTTGTGTTGAAGCGCAAGAAAGAGAAACACAGCGAGATTGAGTAAAGGAAAAGTGTAGGCTGGCTGTGGCAGGAAGGAAAAGAAAGGGGAGGTAGTGCATGTGTTTCTACTTTAGTAGGCACGTCAAGCAGGGCTGAAATTAGTTGTGATTTACTGGAATGTGCTGCTTACTGCTTTCTACTCCAAAACAGAAAAGGGGCAAAAAAAAAAGGAAGCCAATATGCTCTTTATCGTCTCTTTTTTTCTCCCCTCTCTCTAAAAAAGCTGTAAATGATTGAGGAACTTTTACACATGTACGTGTTATTTGGTCTGAAAAGGGTGCACTTTTTTTTTTTTTTTTACACAACAACATGTCATTTTCTTTGTTCTTGCAATTGAAGAAAGATGATTTCAACACCAGGCAGCCACTACAGCTCTCTGCCTGGTGGAGATGCTAGACAGTGTGGTTATAAAGTGATGAGGTGAACAGAGGGGTTTTAAACTGCAGAAATGTTTAACCACACCGAGCACCAGCTCACTATCTAGTCTGTGATCAGGATGATGATGTCTGCTGTGTGTGCATGCATGCATTTATGCACTCGAGTGAAAGTAAACTGCAGGGGCCAGACGCGTAACACTGTGTGTCCAGGTCTTTGTGTATGCACAGAGACAGACATTTGCATAGAGATTTCTGAAGCTGTGCATGCACATGGCTCTGTGTTATAAACCTCAATCACTGTGGGACTGTGCACACATGCACAAGCCTTTATTCCCACTCCCACAGTTTGCTGGAAATGGATGTAAAACACACCTAATCATCTGCTTGCATATGAGAACTTCTGCCTCTTCACTATTCGTTAGGCCTGCCAATAACAATAATGGCAGTGTGCGGTTTTACCTACCGTGTCAGGCAAGGGTCTCCAGTAGCACCTGAACAGCTGGTGCAACTGTTATTAACACATCACATTTTCATATGTTCAAAATTCATCATCACGTGTGCCAGGAAGCCATCATCGGTGGATCTACCTCAGTCATCTTTATTAAACAACAGGAAGAAATGATCAGGGTCTGTTTCACAGACTGAAACAGACAAAAACGCTTCATAATGGAGGATTTAATTATTAACACAAGAAAATGTCAGTCGGTGTGTGGATAATGAGAGTCGTTCTCAAACAGGGATGTCACAATGCCAGGAATTTGATCAGCAGCACCAGTATCATTAAAACTCTTAAGACTCACAATGCCCTATTTAATACAAGGGCAAACAGTGAATCAATCAAATGCCAGTTCTCAACCTGAGCTAGCGCTGCGTTAGCCTAAAAATGCACCTTTTGAGTGAAATGCACTGTTGTGTAAGACGGCAAATCCAATAACACAGTGGGTGAACTTAGCGAGCAACTTGAACAACTTTTACTTTTCGATGCCTCTCGTCTTATATTTAATCTTTTTCCTTATCATATCACCCGCAGCTGGTTAAACTGTGTACATGTGAGATGAAGTATGTGTGCGGCGCATGCATTTGGCAGCACACATTCGTCTTTCTAAATAAATAGCAGTTCATGTGTGAGAGATGGTTTTGCGCATGGCTTTTGTGTACATGCACTGTTTATACATCTGGCCCCAGGTCTGCTTGTTTTTCTGCACCTACGACAAACAGTTTCCTCTCCCTGCTCATATCTTCTGGGCGCGATGACTCAAAGTTATTGATTGTAATCTCTAATGTATTTATGCAGCCATGTATGCACACACACATTCAGTCAAGTTCTGGGTTTTTTGAATCCTAAAACGTATACAAAAAAAAGAAAAACGGTGTAAAGAGTGTTGCAGATGTTCGTCAGACAGTCAAAACCCGTCTCCCCACAGTCCATTAAAGCCGTGTGTTGTGGCCTGTATGAAGTTATTGACCGTCTGGCCTGCAGGCTTCTCTTCCCCCTGGGCCAATCGATTCTCTAGTCTGGGTCAACCAATGGTCCAATGGGTCCATGAATTCTCCATCCACACGCACGCACACCTAGCAACAGCCCTGATCGATCATCAGCATCCCACCTCCTCCCGTGATCATGTCTGCCCAATCATTTCACCTTTTTGTTTTAGTTCCTATAGTGTTCCTTACTTCTTGTATGCATGTTGTTTGAATGACATAGTTATGAACCTGTAGTTCTTTTTGTTTTTTGTTTCCCTCTTTGCTTCGCTGCTCCTTTCTCCGTTATCTTCTGTTCCTTCTCTGAAATCTCCAATAATTCCTCCGCCGTTTTCGTTCTGCTACTTTACTACTCTCTTCATCTATCCCTCCTCCTCCATTCCTCCAATCACTTGCATTGTGGCATACCCTCTTCTCCTGCCTGTAGAGCGGTTGATCAGTTCACCCGAGACCAGTTAACCGTACTTCTGCCTACTGGCCCCGGGGGAAAGCGGCAAGTCTCAGCCAGGTCAGTAACAACGTGGAAGCCCGAAACCAGAGCACAGACTGGGACGTGAATAGACTGTAAATATTTGACAGGCTGTAAATTACATGGGATTATTCTCCTTAGCAAAGTATCGACATCTAAAGGTCAGCTGATAAATGATGAGACAAGAATAAAGAGCTCCACTTGTGTTTGTTTTTTTTCTTCCATCAAATACTTGAATAGTTCAATATAAGAAGTAGTTAGAATGAAAATAAAAAGAACCAGGCAACATCAAAGACTAATTGAAATCTAATTTATGTTACAGGACTCATCATCTCAACCAAAAAAAAAAAGTATTTTCTCATTTGATTAGACAGTTAATCACGCTGGAGATGATGTGTTTAAGTAACAAGATATTGTGAGATGAAATTTCATCAGTGGCCCCATCATTTATCCTTAATGCAAACATCTCCCTGGCACTAATATGACTGATATATGGTCAATCCCAGCAACACTCAAGCTACTGCAGAGTTCACAGTCATTAAATATGATTAACATTTTATTACTGTCTCACTTTCACCTCTCCGCATCACCAGTAGATCAGGGGAAGGTCTTATTAGAGCTGAGCCTGAAGTAACAGCCACTGTAGAGATCAAATTAATCATCAGATGAGTGAATGTGTCTGCTTCAGAGAGGGAGACATTGTACTCCTCAACTCTTAGGGCGTCTCTGAGCAGTCCACAGCTTTGCAAAAGATTATGAAATCTCCCTCTCAGCACAGAGTGCACATAAAATCAAATCTCTTTGAAACTATTTCTGTCAGTCAACGTTAAGCTAATACAAAGAGCTTGGTGAGAAGGGAAAAAACACGATAAGCTGTCATGTGATTATTAACAAGTGTACTGTAGAGAAGAGACACTGTAGTTATATTTTCAATTTTCTCATTAAAGCAAAATGTGTAAATGGCAGAAATCTCAATCTAAAAAAACTAAAAAGAAAAGTTTTTTGCTTGATCAAGTGTTGAAGCATGCAAAACGCAACAGTCTGCGAAGGAAATAAGCTTGGTTAATCAATCATGACACTTATGAATCACGACTTAACATGCAAAGAAGAGATAACAAATAGCAGCGATTTCGACATTTGTTTCCATCATTTGAAGTTTGATTGACACATTTTCCTCTTCTGCAGTGGTTTTACAGCCTTTGACTGGAAAGTTGGTGACACCAGCTGTTTGTCTCCAACCCCTGATATTTGCATAACAGCAGTGGATGGAAACCTGCATCAAATCACATTATTCTCTTCTCAAACTTCATTTAGACGTTGCAATATATTTGGAGGGGAAAGCCACTTTTTGTCTGCTATGGATCGGGCTTAAATTAGCTGTGTTATTAAACAAGTTGTTTGATGCGACACAGATCTGACTTAGAAAGACGCCGAGAACATTTGCAAAGTGTTGGAGGCAGGCTGTGGCTGGGTGCAGAAGAGAGTCAGAAGATGAACTGTCTCCCAACCTCCCCAGGAGACTGGAGCGGGGAGGCCAGGCGAGACATAAACCAAATGAAAGCACACAAAAAAGACTATTAATAAACCCTGCTGCATCGCAAACACACACATACACACAAGACAGATGGGTGCCAGTTGAAGGGAAAACCAACTACGGCTTCAACTTTCAAATCTTTTCATCACTGATTAATCTGCTGATTATTTTCTCCGGCACCAGGCTGTAAAATAAGTCTGAACAAAGTAATGTTCACAATTTCTTAGAGCTCAGTGTATCTTAGATTTTTTGTCTTTTACAGCCCAAGATCCAAAGTTATTTAGTCGATAACTAAAATAATCCCAGATGGAGCCTTAGCTGGAAGTGAAATGCACTGTTTTTATTGGAAAAATGTAGAAGTAAGTAGGGTTTATGTCATTTGGTCTATGAAACATCAGGAAACAATGGAACATGTCCATTACAATTTCCACGTCCAATTCCAAATCCAAATCAAATGTCTCACTTTGTCCAACCAGCAGTACAAAACTGAAACAGACATTAATTTGCTATAATGTTAGATAGGCGATTCAGAGGTCTTGAACCAGGCTACTGTGTAAAACAGCCGTCCAAAATGTCTCAGAGGTGACATGTTAGGTTGAGATGGGATCACTGAGAACACAGAACATTTTCATACAGTGGGTCTTCATTTGTTTCTTGTCTGTATAAAGTGTAAAGGACAAACCTTTAAAGGATAAAGCAGCTCAATAACAACGCTACAAAACTTATCAGATCAGCTGTATCTTCACAAAGATGGTATTTATCATAGGACAATAAGTTTTAACACTGCACATACATTCTGTGACTGTGTTCAGTCGTTTGTGCAATACAGAAGGGCAGATACTGTCTGGAGTTGTGTACTGGTTCATCTCTTACTTATTTTCACCTCAAATTCAGAGAGAGGTCTCGTCTATTATCCACCACTTTCTTTTACTTTGCAGGTACAGAACAATTTATGCATCAGCAGCGCCGCAGTCTGTGAATTTCTACCGAGTTTGTCACTTTTCATTTGTCTGACTTGTGCATATGAATGCGCTAGATTTCTTTGAAACTCCAAAAATGTCTAAGGTGATTTCCAAGGTTTTCCTAGTATTGAACCATTTTGGGTGAAATGAATAGGTCTGCAAACTTGACTTCTGAGGTAGGATTTGTGTGCTGGGCCTTTGAAAGAGAACTTTCACATTGTGAGAAGTTCTCTTTCACAAGGTGGAACAGTTTGTGTCTTTTTTGTTCTGCAGCCCTTTGGCTTTTGTGTCTTCTTGTTTCTTTTCTAATAGTACAAAAAATTCTCTTTGTAAAATAATCTTTTTGCCTAGTCTTTGAACAGCTTGGATTTAACTGCAAGGACCTCTGGTGCATTTTGTATAGTTCTGACACCCACTGAATTGCCACTGAATTCAGTACATGTGCAAACAGAACAAAGTTATTATTTTTCAGGCATTGTGTTTCTTGTGGTCCAATCCAAACTGTCCATTTAAAGACACACCTAATATGATTATATTTGCTTAATGCCACACCAACATAATAACCAGATGCTTCTATTGCCACAGAATGTCCTGAACATAAACATGTATCTAAAATACTAACTCAGCTATGGATACAATTATTCAAAATTTGGTTGGTTTTATTTTGTCATGGCTGAACTACTTCATGTTTTTGTTTTTATTGAAATGATATGTCAGCCACCACATACCAAATTTGGTGATGAGCCACTTTACATCTGCTGTTGCTGAGCAGGTGAAATGCAGTCTGTGGTGAACTACAGTGAAGCATATGTTGCTGCTGTTGCATGCTGATTGATGGACAAGTGCAGTTAACTACTGGGACAGCTGAGTGATGTTGACAAGAGCCTAAAATGACCAGATGAATGGATCGCAGCATCTCTGTATCAGATTGTGGGGTGGATGGACAAACCATGCACTGATGAATCACTGATGTGCCAGACTAACTAAAGGTTATCCTCGTCCAAACTGAGGGAGGTTACTTTGTGGCACTAGTTTGTACAAAATGTTTAATGATGGTTATGGGAGGAATGTGTCATCTACACAGTGTGTCACAAGCTAATGTTTTTGTTCTGTTTTTTTTTTTTTTATGTTTGTATCCATCCCTACGCAGCAAAGCCGCAAAGTTGAAGCAGCCTACTGTATGTTCACATAATCGAGCATTTCCACAGCTCTCTGCGAAATGTCAAGATGTAAAAAAAAAAAAAAAAAAAAGAAAGAGCAGTTATGGACTCAACTGAATCAGAGAATCAGAACAAAGGTGTGCTGGCTGCTGCTCGCTGAGTTTGTGCTAGTTCACAGGCCGAGGCAGATAATAGGTTGCCTCCTCGGTGCCAGGGTGACTAATCCCCTGGACCATATGTCAGCGGCTTGTCAAGCCCAGAGCCAGTGCAGCAAAAGCACAGAGCCATGCAGGACAGGAAAACACAGACACACTGTGCATCCACATGTAAGCAGGCACCAGGCCTTTGAAGTTTTAGCTGCTTAAATATCGTGTCAGTAGATGATAGATTGTTTTGTGTTCTGACAGTAATATTTTCATAAGAGCATTGGTCAAGGATAAGGAGAAGAAATGGACCATCTTTACACTAGTACAAGAAGTTATAGTGAGTTTGAGGTTGTGAGGTTGTCATGGTGCCAGTGTGACAGCGAGGTGGTCAGAGTAAAGCAAAGGAGTTTAAGGTGCGAGCCAGCTGCTGCTGCTTCATCATCATGCTAACCGAGACCTGCTCTCATTCCAGGAGACAGCAGCGGCCTCAGGGAGGAGGAGGCGGCGGCGGCGGCGGTGGCGGTGGTGGTGGAGGAGGAGGAGGGAAGAACCAGCCTCAGCAGATACAGCAACAGTCACCGCAGCACCAGAGGGATCCAACCCAACAGCAGCCTCCGAACCACCAACAGCAGCAGCAGCAGAACTTCACGGAACAGGGAGAGAACAGAAACAACAGCGCCGACCGACCGCCTCGCCAGTACCAAGGGGGACATGGGCAGCGCCTGGGAGGACCGCCGCACCACGGGTACAGCCAGAACCGGCGTTGGCACCACAATCAGAAAGGTCAGGGGCACGGACAGACAAACGCCACAGGCGACAAAGGAGTACCCCCGAGAACAACCAAAGACAAAGAGACTGAGAATGTAAAACCCTGGGACGAGCAGATCAGACCGCCTCAAGACTTCAGCCGTAAGAGTCCCAATGAATCACCCACCTCTGACTCCACACCCATTACATATGCTTTCCCTGATCTGACAGCTAATAAGGAATCTCCCAACCCAGCAGGAAGTGGGAAGGCAAGCGAGGGCCAGTCGGAGCAGCCCAAAATCAGCTTGCTGCAGTCGTCAAAGGAGCGGCTGAGGAGGAGACTAAAGGACAAGGTACCGAAAAGCTGCTTAGTGCCTGTCAGTCAGTATTAAGGCAATCAGGACTAATGTGTATGTGTACACACGCGCCACCATTTGGTCTTATAATTACTTTCATTATGTTCCCACACAGACACACACACACATACACACATATGCTGCCATTAATACACAGACATGTAGAGACACACTTTTCTCATACTGCTTTGCTTCTAGTCGGCTCTACTTAGCTCCGTAGCATCCGGATTGACACACACTCAGACTGGCAGGGAGGAGAGAGTACGTGTTCTCACCGAGGAGGTGAAGAAACTAAAGCAGCATTAACAGTTAAACAGTTTTGATGTTTTCCACTGTGGCCACTGAACTGGCGAATCGGCCCCACTGCGCTGCCGCTCTCAGCTTCCTCCCTCTGCAGCGAACTCATTACTTCCCAGGGGTGGTTTGATTTGACAGCATGGAGCCCTCCAGCAGGCAGGATTTAATAAACACGTCCTCAACGATGCCGGCGAATCAATGACTCGAGCCTAAAAGCCGCATTTTCCCCCCCGATCGGGATGCGCGGAACTTAAAGTATTAACAACATAAATAAGAACCGTAAATAAGATCATAAAATAAGATCTGGTGTATTGGTTACGTGTCACGACGAGCCACTGATTGGGATTCTTGTCATGTGGACTGTGTGCGACCGACGTGAAAGCAAAGTGAGTGTCATTTGTCATGGCGGGGCATACATTAGCACAGTGATTCCCATGGAGAGGACTTTGATGGATTGTGGAGTGGCTCGATAAAAAAAATAGGAATAACAATTTGGATTTATATATATATATATATATATATATACACTGTATATATAATTTGTATGTGGGAAACCAAACCACGTGTTGCAATTTGTGAGTGCGTGTTTGCAGAGCAGAGATGTTAAAGCAGCTTAGAAATTACATTAACATATAAACGGTGTAGATGCATACACTTAGTTTATCTTAGATGTTGAAACAAGTCAGTTAGTTCAAATACATGTCATATCAAATGTGTGGAAAAACTGGCTCACGTCATCAGTTTAGTCCTTAGAAACTTTGGGTTTGTGTTAAAAACCAATGATGGAGGTGAATATTGCATCATCACCTGTCAATCACGTCGTTTCTCCTCTCCGCGCCACAGGAGGAAGCGCGGGTGGAGGCGTCGGGCTCCGGGTCACAGAACATGGACCGGCTGGTGGACCTCCTCAACAGCATGAGGAGCAACAGCAGCGGGGTGGAGCAGCAGCTGGCCTCCTTCATGGAGGAGGCGCAGTGCTCGGCGCGGTCGGAGGAAACCCTGGCTCAGGTGGTCAGCACCATCTACTCCAAGGCCGTGTCGGACCGGAGCTTCGCCGCCACGGCCGCCAAGCTCTGCGACAAGATGGCGCTGTTCATGGTGGAGGGGACCAAGTTCAGATCGCTGCTACTCAACATGCTGCAGGTGAGCCGACTCTCTCAAACACGCCCCCTCAGAGCTCAGTTTAAGATAATAGTATTTGATAATACAGTGTGTTTTTAACAAACCATTAATTGTTGATCCTACTTGTTTTTTAAAATAAAATCCCTTCTGTAATTTAGCCGTTTCAGTGCGCCGTAGTTTTACGAGAAGCACTCTCAGGTGGAAGCCAACTGTGTGGGTGATGTTGTAAATGTCAGTGGGCAAAGTAGCTAATCTAAACACCCAGGGGAGAGAGACAGAAAGACCCCCCCCCCCATACACACACACACACACTCACACACACCCCTCCTTCACCCTTCATCCCTTCACTTTACGCCACTGTTCCAGTCTTGCACCCATGATGAAAACATCCTCTCAGCCGTTATATATTTCACCGCTGCCCCCGCCCCTCCTCTCCCTCTCCCCCTTCCGCGTCCCTCATGAGCTCTCTATTCCCGTGCTCCCCCCTAGAAAGACACGGGCCAGTGCCTCGCTACTTCTCCCTGCACACCACTCTCCATCCCTCCCTCCCTCCCTCCCTCCCTCCCCCCCTCCTTCCCTCCGCCACGCTCCTTCCTCCCTCTCACCCCTCGCTCCGTCCTGAGAGCCAGACAGCCTCGCCGGAGCGGCAGACAGTCTAGAAGCAGGCAAACAAAACATACACGCTGTCTTCAAATGACATTCAAAGTCTAAATGTTAATCCACCTGCTGCCTCGTCGTCTCTTCTCCTTTTTTTCGCAATTCTCTCTCTCTCTCTCTTTTCCTCCTGCAAATGACCTCTTCTGCCACACTTTTTTCTCACCCCCCCTTCTGTTTTTGTGTTTTTCCATTGAAACACCTCTTTCTTTAGATGTTGAGATTCTTATCCCAGACTCAGCAGTCATGAATCCTGCCTTAATCCTCTTAATCCCCCCCCCCACCATCAATTTTTATTTATGCCCCCTTTATCACAGCTGTGTGGTCCCACCCCTTCCTTTATTTCTCACTTTAATTCCCACTTCCCACCCAGCATGGACCCCCTCCTTGTCTTTGACATTTTGGCTTTTTTTTTTTTTTTGCTTTTTAAACATTTTAAATGTCACAAGTGGGCTCATGAAGGCCATCATTAATGATGTTGCCTCCAGACCCCTAGATCTCAATATGGGGGTAATTAGTGTGCGACCGCTCTGCTTATTAAACGACAGGCATCGGGGTTTGTTGCTTGTTGTTGCTTTGATTAAACGTATCCAGACTTTTACCCATGAAAGATATTGTTTATTTAGTACAGCTTTTTTTCCCACTAATGCTCTTGGCCTCTCCATCGTCTCCTCTTCATAACCAAATCTGTTGTTGCTACGGCCGACGCTATTACTTTGCTATTGTGTGTGTGGATGTGTGGATGTGTGCGTGCCTATCTCCCCCTTTTCCTGGCTTGTTGTTTAAGTGTCAAATACCATGGCGATGTCCTTGGGAGATGTGCGAGAGGCGTGTGTCGTCGTTTTTTGAGTGTGTATGGTATGTTTGTTTTCGACAGTGTGAGTGAATTTTTCTCTGGGATCCATTCAAAGCTGCCTGCTTGGTGCGCGTCTGCGTACGCACAGAGTCTGTGAGAAATATAAACCGCTCGTGTCTCCAGTTCACCTCAGTCGACAATAACACGAGGTACACTCAGGAAAAATATGTGATGCGGAGCGAGCCGCTCTGACTGTTAATAAAGCTTTGGTTTAACCTGCTGTATAACATCTTTACAAGTACGCATTAAGCATTAACCCATATTAACCCCAGCGCACTGACACAGTTCACTACCCTTCACTTTCAAACCAAAATTAACATATTCTCCTCTACTTTTGGCAGATAAAAGAAATTCATGAATTTGTTTAATGTGTTTTTCAACAGCTTTTTGGCTTTAAGTACTGTAAGCACCGCAAGGTTAATATGTGTGCCACCTACAAAAAAAACTCCCCATCACAGAGATAGTAAGATGTTAATAGTGATTACCACTGCTGCTGATGAGTTTATGAAACACTTCAATATCCACCTACCTACTGCCTACACAGAACTTGTATGACACCTTTATAAAACAATCTGTCAGTGTATCCGTCCAGACTAAATCTGTCGTCTGTCTGTCTGATCTGATTTCTCTCAACAGAGGGATTTCTCCCGCCGCGAGGAGCTGCAGCAGTCCGACGTGGAGAGGTGGTTGGGTTTCATCACCTTCTTGTGCGAGGTGTTCGGCACCATGAGTAGCAGCTCCGGGGAGCCGTTCAGGGTACTGGTGTGTCCCATCTACACCTGCCTACGAGAGGTCGGTATCTATCTACATCTGCTCTTTGTCAATAAGCAATTGATCAACCTCATCTGTTGTGTCCACTAGTAATAATGAAAGCGTTGCCGCTCTCTGTTTGTACATCTCGTCTGCTCAGATCAATGCACGCACCGAGCCCTAGAGTTTCCTGTTTTTGGTCAGACCTAGTCTAGACTGAAGACACCACACACTGAGGTTTGGTTTCTTGATGCAAACAGTCAGGACTCTATCAGTTCCAATCAGTCCCCCCCCCCCCTCAGCTTCAGTTCCCATCAGCTGGTCGTGCTGTCGTAAAAAGCACCATGGAAACCGTACAGGGTAGCTGCAGCAGACGTACCACAATACAGAAGTGGTTGATGACAGATGGAATATTGAAAGGGGAAGCGAGGGGAGGGGGCGACTGTGGTCAGGACGACAGTTGGTGCGCAGGAAGTTTACTCATCGCACGACAGGTAGAGGAGGCATGAAGACGGGCAGGAGAGACGAGAGACTGAGAGAATCTGGGAGTGAGCTGGTTTTTCTTTAATGTGTAGTTTGGGAGCATTGAAGAGAAAGAAATGATGACAGGCTTCGGGGACACGTGGCAGGTAGTTTTTACAGCCCGCGTCCACACCTCAACACACACCCCGCGTCTCGCTACCAAACACAATCGCACAGCGCTAATGCCATCCACACCCTGTCTGAGCGTACGCCTGGGGCATTATCACAGCTTGTTAAAACGCTCAGCGACGTGACCAAGGGTGTGTGGAGTAACCAGTCAGGAACACACATATACTACACACACACGTCCATATTCCAGCATCAGCAGTGTGTCATGTTTAGATTTATGACGCCTGAGGTCAGAACACACCTGTTAACGATGTGAAAATATTTCTATAATTGCATATATATATATATGTGTGTGTGTAAGTGTGTGTGGGCCCATGTGCCTGCTCAACAATCTATTTCCCAGAGCCATTGTTCCTAATTTTTATCCATCTGCTGTTTTGACTATCCTGCTATAACACGTCAGACTCCAGCAACAAGCCATGTGCTATAATGTTTACTTGTGTGGATGTGTGTGTTGTGCAGGCATATGTCCCTCTGTGTATGCTTGTGTGTGTGTGTGTGTGTAGCTGTGTCTATTGTAGCGGCTGTCCGTTGTAGACCAGTGTTAGGTAACAACTGAGGTGTGTTGGGGTGTGTGTTTGAGTGTGCATGACAGCAGAAGAGTGATATCATGTATTCATGACTAACAGGATGTTATATTGACAGTCCTCTGATTGGCTCTGTGGTTACATTTTTTGTTTAATTAATGCAGGCATCCACATAAATGCAGGACAGGATCTAATTTGCATTCAGCAATAACTGAATTTCACTTTCAATTCCGATTTTGGCCTCCAGTGGTTGAGAAATCAATGAACAAGACGGCTGCATAAGGAGGCAAAGAGACACATAAAAGTTATTATTTCGCCAATTATAATGATTTTAAAATTACGTTGTGCATTTTTTTTTTTTTTTGATCAAGGTCTCTTTTATTTTTCAAATATAACAAACAAAAGATATACGATTCACACATGAAATAGTCCAGTCTAGTTCCTATCCATACAAACCAACTTCCCAGTCAGTCATGCATATGTTTACACATTTTCATCTCTTACAATCAACTGTTGATTGTGGTCTAGTTACACATCTTTGGAGTTGGGTTTCCCGACCACCATGTGACCAGTATTTACTCTCATTTTTGGTCTCCACCATCATCCGAGGAAAACTTCTAACTCTTTAACTTTGCTGGGCTGTGGGCGTACGAGTGCTGTTGTGTTAAACTCCCAGCTGCCTCTAGACACGATGCTGACAGCAGCAGTGAAACTGAAGCAAAACAATGACAGATGCAGAAATACTCAGCAGGGGAAACGGCAGAGTGGGATGATTACTCTCCGTAGGTCCATCACTACAACCAACTGCTTCCACATGACACACAGGCATTTGCTCCCTTATTGATAAGAAGATTTTTTGATTAAAGAATCTTTAAGTCAGATTCTTCTGCAAATCAGATGGGAAACCTTTCTGTCGGGGGGTTGGTCTCACTATGCAGCACGAGCTTTCCTTTCCTCGGCTTGTGTATTGAGCTAGATCTGCTTCGGCATGTTGCTGTGGTTACATAGGTTGTTAAGAAACTTTGTGGTGGGTGCATAAATTTAGAACAGTGATTGAGCCAAGCAACATGTGCATGAAACAGTTGAAATACACCTACTCTGGCTTCTGTCAGAAGTTCATTTCTGCCCAGACCAAGAGTATAAAAATAAAGACAGAGCCTCTGCTAACCTGCACCTACAGCAATGAAAACAGAAACAGAATCATAATAAAATAGCTTTAGAAAAAAAAAAGGATAAAAGGGAACAAACAAACAGCCCTGCACTGCTTCATAGTCCTGGAAAATCAGAGGGCAGGTTTCAGGACACTTATTAATTATCTATAACATAAAAGCGTCTTTTATTGAAGCAAATGACCTGCATGTGGCCCACAGAGGACTTCATCAGGAATCAGGATATTGGTTTGCAGTTGCACACGGCAGAAAGCATGCACTTACACTGTCTGGTGGTGACATCAGAGGCTATTTTTATATTGTGCCTTGCTCTCCCCTTTTTGAAAGACACCATGGACCCTCACGAGCCAGTGTCAGTGAATAAGAATATTTATTAAGACAGTGTTCATATACATGTGTGTCTGCTTCAGTCTTCAACCTGCCCTTTCATATTTTGTCCATCAATCAGCTTTAAGCCTGTTTTGTTTTACTTTTCGTGTAGCGAGTTTTGTTTTGTTTGAGCTTTTTGTTTCTAAAATCCAGTACTGATGCAACACAAATAGAGTAATCTTATGTAATGTAACTAAGGGAGGTGCTGGTCCTGACACTAGACCTGCTGTTGCTATGCAACAATGTGAAAACCAGTTATAAAGTTGAAGTAGTCATAAGCTTGATCAAACGTGTTTCTCTTTTATCCTCTCATCCTTTTTTTTTTTTTTTTTAGTCAGCAGTCTAAAGACAGGTATCAACGTATACAAACAGATGCATCTGAGTAATGAAGTCAAACTGAAGGCAGATGGAGTCTCAGCAGAACATTTAATTGACTGAGGTTGTTTTGTTTTTAAGTTGACTTCACTTAAGTCACTCAAGGTGCTGTTGTCATGTTGCCAGCGTTTCTTCCCATCAGTGCTACAAGGAGGATCTCGGCTGTCCTAGTTTTTGTTGCCTCTTATGTTCCTGATCAAATGTCTTCTGAACGAGATATTCCGTAGTGTAAATGGAAATGACACAGAATCCCGAGGTTTCCCGGTGCAGAGAGCTTCCTGATGATGTAACTAAGCAGAGATCTGGGCTGACTGGCTGTTTCAGCTTCAGGAGAGAGAGAGAGACGGTGTTCAGCAGCCTTGAAGAAACAGCTTCTTCTGCTGATGCTCCTTTTCTACTTCCATTATGGAGTAAGAACAATAGGACAGCTACGGCATCGGAGAACAGTCAGAGGGAAAAGAAAACAGCTGTTGTGATGGATAGGAGGAGCGATAATAGATACAGTAAGTATAGATTAGACCGTTTTAAAGCGTATTGAGGAAAACTTCACCCTCAGCTCCCCAGAGAACTCATTACGAGCTAATCCTGCCTGTCACACTCCTCTTCTGCTCTGGAAGCGACGAGACTTGTGTTCCCACATCAAACAGCCACACTGTCACACACCCGTCTGAGCATACTGAGGAGCTGACGTCTGCACAAGCGCCGGGCCTGAATGATCGGTGGAACGCCATTAATCTTACTGCATCCATCAAGAGCATCAGATGGTGGTGATTTCTGTTGCTTTTTCACTTGCAGAGATTCAGACGTCGTTTCCATGACAGTGTTTTTCTTGGAGCTCTTACTTAAAGCGTACTTCAGTCTGTGCGTGGATGGAGTTGTACTAAAAATGTTAAGATTAAACACACACAGACACGTAGGTCTCATCGTGACCTCACATAATTGTCACTTCATTAATTCTTCTTAAGAATATGTAAAAACACCTCTCATATGTTGTGTATTCACTGCATGAACTCACTGTTTCCATTACTATGAGCCTGTACCCTGCGTTTGCACCTTATTCTGCTCATTGTGCAGCAGGTCTACTGTACATTTCCACGGCTTGATTAAGCATCACTCCAGAAAAACAACAACCTCCGCCCCACCCCACTTTTTCCTCCCCGTTACTTCCTTCCCTCCTTCAGGTTAATTAAAATGCCACTTTGAAAAACAGACTTGTAAGAAGTAAACTGGCTTCAGATGTGTGTTTAATCTGTAATCTGACAGAACTCACTGGACGCCCCATAGTTTAAAGATGGCGGCCTCTGACTCCATCGCTCTGCCTCCCTTTGTCGCCATCCACTCCCCGCATTGTTCAAAAGTGGCAGTTGTGTGCCCATCTGTGCACGGGGCCAGCAAAAGGGGGGAAAAGCCAGCGAACATGTTTACCAGCTCCACTGTTTGTTTTTGGCTACGCTGTGTGTGTGTGTGTGTGTGCGGATATACAGTGTGCATAAAGCGAGGCTTGGTGTGTGATGATCAGCCAGCTTGGCAGGATGAAAGCATGGTCTGTTGTCTTCCAAGATTTAAAATGTTAATGTAGAAAATATTTACAATCGGGATTAGGTTGTTTTCTTTCTCTTTTTTTTTTTCTTGTGAACTGATTAACACACGCAAACACTTGCATTTGCTTAATCTCCCCGTGTGGCCCGCGCCCAAATATACATATATTTATACATCTGCTGGCCTTGTTAGACTTTCGGTCACTGTGCTAGACCTGTTGTTGATACTGCGTTTGAATATGTCTCGGTTTATTTCATTCTGACTGTGCAGCTCCTCCTCTGTGCTTTATATTCACACGGTGTCTGTTCTTGTCCCCTGTAGCTGTTAGAGTCCTCAGACGTTAAGGAAGACGCAGTCCTCTGCTGCTCCATGGAGGTATGTACCTTGTCACCACCACCATCACCACAACACACATACACACATACACACACACCTAGGCAACAGGCACCTAAAAACAAGTCTTAACCCTCGAACAGCCCTTTGAAGGTTGGTCCCTATGTGCCAAGCGACCACAATGTCCTCACTTTGCAAATACGTCCTCACTCCCAAGGTTTAAACTTCCCAAAAATAGACTTACGAGACACACAAACGCAGAACACTTGCAAGAGGTTGATTTCTAATTCTTGTTAGAGCTCAGCTGCAAAATTTAACACGATAACTAATGTTTGTATTTGGAGTCAGAAGCCTATTTTTTATTTATTTAAATCCACAATAGAGTCACATAGTAACTGTACAGCCATCTCAAATACAAATGCATAGTCCAGGATTTAGAAAGTTGCATGTTTTTTATCAGGCTCTGTGTTTTGAAATGAAAGAATGGAAACGGAAATAAAGTACCAAGTCTCAGCTTTAACCTGAGCAAGTTTACATCAGTACTGGAAAAGATACAGAGGTCTGAGCTGCATCTTTGATATTCTAAAGCAGTTTGTGCTCCGACCATTTCTGCTGATCTACTCGGTGTTATGAATATTAAAGCAGCGCAGGTGAATTTCAGTAGGATTATAGATCGAATCAAACTGGGGCCACTGTACAAGAGCAGAATACAGTGTAGAAACAGAGCAAGCAGAGATGATAGGTGAGCGCCAGCCAGTCAGCACAAAAAAAAAAAAAAAAAAAAGTTCCCAGTTGCTCACAAACACAACTCCAACCTTTTGCAACCTTGATTATTTACCAGCAGGCCGTCACACACTCACAGCTCTATGGCCAGAGGGTGTGTGAACCTCTGCTGTCCACAGTCTGTATCCACAGCAACAAGGTGCCAGACGCTGTGTCCTGGTCTCAGTGAGGGACCCGCACACTTTCTCTGACCTCGAGCCTCCTCACCGACGCCCTCTCTCTCTCTCTCTCTTTCTCTCTCCGCCAGTTGCAAAGCGCCGGGCGTCTCCTGGAAGAGCAGCTGCCAGAGATGATGACCGAGCTCCTCGCGGCCGTCAGGGACAAGATGCTCTGTCCGGCCGAGTCTCAGCTGACCCGCTCTCTCCTCATGGAGGTCATCGAGCTGCACGCACACCGCTGGAGCCCCCTGGAGGCTCTCACCACCCAATACTACAACCGTACCATCCAAAAGCTCACCACCACTGCCTAGGGTGCCAGCTCCCACCGGAGGAGAGGAGACATTTTCCAATTGCGCAACAGTCCGCACGTCTAGTTTTACCGCTAAAAAAAAAATTAAATAAATAAAAGTTAACGGCGTCACTCTCGTAATCGTAATTAATAATAATAATAGATGCTTCACGTGGTAACTGTACAATTGGATCATTTCTCAAAGATAGGCGACCACTGCCACAAAACGAAACCACACACACAGGGTAGCGCTCGGCTGCCCAGACAACAACACTACATGTGGCGCTGAAACAATGACGAGCCCATCTGACACAGATTGGACAAAACACCAGTGAATAGGTGGCCAGTAGGGGCGTGCGGGGGCCACACAGACTGTGGGAGCTCGCCTGGATGTGGCTGCTGAGGGGTGAAGGAGAGAACAGACAGGAGGGGAGGAGGGAAGGAGGGAAGGAGGGGAGTGGGGGGTCACGCAGGGGAGAGGAGGAGAGGGCAGCAGACTGTCCGTAGGGAATGGAGAGATCTGTGCCCAAAGATGAATGGAGGGAGGGAGGGAGGGGGTGATCGGGGGGTAGTGCGTGTCAGTCTCTTCATTGTGTTCATTTGCCCCGCCGCCCTCCCCTTCCCCTCTCTCTCTCTCTCTCGCCTTCCCCCCCACCTCTGTCTCTCCGTCAGCCCCTGGGGTCTGTGTGGCTGATAAAAGAGAGGAGGAGGAGGAGGAGGAGGAGGAGGAGGAGGTGGAGGAGGAGGCAGGGAGTAGACACGGTGCTGTCTGTCTGGCCCGTCTGCACCGCCGGACCAGGGGACCAGGTCAAAGGGTCTCGTTGTGGAGCTCCCCCAACTCCTCCCCGCCTTTGTCTCCCCCCCAGCCCAGCCCAGCCCAGCCCAGTACCCCCCCTCAGCAGGAAGCCTTTTTGTGGGGATGAGACAGCGGGCCTGCTGGGCCGGCCTGGGCTGAGGATAAGGATCAGGCTGGCTAGAGCAGGGTGGCAGATGGCTACTTGAGCCCTTGTGAGACGACACACTCCCAACACACCCCTCTGGCACCCCAGCCTGCTCCCCGAGCTCAGGCCGCTGTTACCAATAGAGACGGCAGAAGTGGTGTGGTGGTGGAGGGGGGGAGATTGGGGGGTGGGGGGGGTCAGGAATGAAAAAAAGCATTAAAACAGAGTAGACACTGCTGTCTGATAATTCTTTTGTTTTTGTCCTACAGGGGAATGTCTCTTCTCCTCTGTTAAGCCGTGCATGTCCATGCTTTGTTAACACCATCATTGATATTATTATTATTATGACATTATTATATTATTTTTTTAATCATTTATTGTTTTTGTTATTGTCATTTCATTTTGAAGTCTTGTTTTTATGATAAATGTATGTATGTATGTATGAGATGTTGTAGCGGTAGGCCTTATTGCACAGGTTTGATTTGTTTTGCACTGTTTTGAGGCAATTTGCTTTAAGAAAAAAATTCAAAATAAGCAAAAGTTTGAATTTGAATCAGTGCTTGTGGTATTATAATATGAAGAACTCTAGTGAGAGAGATGGGTTGAGCCTAGTGAGGGATTTTAGGATGTTTTAATGGACTAGTGGCCTTGTCAATTATCCATTTTTATAGGAGCTCTCTTGTTTTGGGGCCTGCGGGGCCTGTGGCAGCAGGGAGCATGCTGAGGACTAAACAGTTGGACTTGTTCACATTGTTCTGTTGCTCAAGAAAAAGAAGAAAAAAAAACACATTTGAAGATGAAAAAAGTGATGTGACGTTAAACAAAAAAGAAAAAAAAAGAGCATGGCACACAGAGAAACAGAAGTGGGACGCTTCTTCAAAAGATTTTTTCTCGTACTCAAGCCATTCTTTGCAGTGGACATTTTGCAAGTGTTTAATATCGACTGTATTTGATCTTGCTTTGTTTTTGAGAAAAATTACAACTATTAACCTGTGTATTTGAAGATGACAATGATGAAAAGCAGAAGAATCTTATCGTTATGACCTCATTAGCTTTCTCATTATGTGACCCTTATTCCAGCTAACGTGTGTACTATGATATTGACGTACCAAGCCAATCACGTACCATTTGTAAATGGGCTCTATATATATATAATCCTCATACAGTATATTTACAAGTATTTTAAAAACGTTGAAACAAAAGGGGAGTAGTGCAACAGAGATGTTACACATAGGAAGACCAGTGGCTAGAGGATGGCCTTTCCCACGCATTTGTATCAGGAACTATGTCACTGCTTGGGAGTAGTCATACGCACGCACACACACACACGAACATGCATATACATTCTTAGTTTCCCATTGAATCTCTGTGGGCAGTTATAAGTGTTTTTATATTATTTTCTCTGTCTTGCATCAAGAATTAAGATCCTGTGTGGTAGAAACACACCCCAGAAGATTAGTTAGATGAGACGCGTGATTTAAAGCTCACAAATGTTTCTGTTTTTTTGGAGGTGCAGCCTAATTATCTGTAAGTGTGTGTCTGCTAAAGAAGTGATTTGTTTAACTGTCTTTTTTTTTTTTTTTTTCTTTTTTGGTCTTTTGTTGTCCGTATTTTATTTCTAGGTTTCTATTTAAATTATATTTAGCTCATTTATATATAATTTTTCCCCTTCTGGTGGGTTTTCAAGAAATCTGAAACTGTTGTGATACCTAGCTTGCTGGCAAGTGTGTAAGTGTGGTATTACTGTGTTTTAGTTTGTGAAAAGAAAAAAACAAACAACTAAAAAAAAAAAAAAAAGCCCATTGGTCCGTTTTCCATTATGCAAAGAGTGGCTCGCTCTCACAGCAGATGGGTGCAGGTGGGGATTGCCCCCCCCCCCCCCTTCTCCCTCTCACCAACCCCCCTCGTCTGTGGCGCTGGAGCCTCCCCACCCCGCGTGCCCTTAGACCCCGTTGCTCGGGTCACATGACTCACTCGACGATTGAATGAGACGCACCTTCATTTGCATATTCTCATGAATATTGAAAAAATATTGAAAAAATGAGGCTCCAGTCAGCGCACAGACAAGCTGTAGATTGGCAATAGTGGGTCATCTGTGAGCTCTTGTTTTGTTTTTCTAAGCAATTGAAAAATAAACTAACAAAAAAAAAAAAATACAAAAAAAAAAAAAATGTGACGGAATCAAAAGTGTGGTGTGTTTTCTTGTCTGCTCGCTTATCCACCACAGTCAGCCGGGAGTCAAAATGTGGTTTAATGAAGATATATCAACATGACAAAAGAAAATCACAATGCCGCACACACCGTTTCCTCTGCCATTACCAGATAGACTGTGTAACTAATCCTGGCACGGCGGTGGGTCATTATGCGACCAATTCATACATGTGCACACTGGAGCCCCTCATTTACATGTCCTCGCCTTTACACCGTCACACATTAGACAGACCACACTTCAGAGTTTTTCTAACAGCACCGGGTGTGCGTCTGTGCGCCACGTCCTTGGCCAGTGATTTGCCTTTGGTTAGCCCTGACACATGCCTGGGGCTCCAGCGACTGTGGGGATCCCAACATGGAGCCCTCGGTGCCGGGGTCGCCTCCCCACTGAGGAACCTACAGGACGTCCTTCAGCCCCTCGTCCACATCAGTCAACACAATCCCAACGTGTCTGAATATTCAAATGCATTTGACGGAGTTAAACAACTTGAATTTGCCGTCAGCACCGGGGAGAAGCTTTGTTTTCTTCCTCTTCTCCCTGGTTGTGTCCTTGACAGAGATGGATTTTTATGACGACGGTCTTGGTTTCATTTAGAGTCACAACACGCTTAAGCTTCTCTCTTTAACACAATACAAACAGGGACAATGGGGAAGATATTACACAGTAAGAAACCAACTCATGCAGGAAAGACTGCGTGAAGACAGAAGATGTATTCAGCTGCTGCAGAGGGAGGGGGGGGGGGGGGGAGAAGAAAGTTTAAGTGGGAAGAGATGGTGACAGACGAAGTGAAATTAATGTAGGAGATTAAGTGAGAAAAAAAAGTGTGTATACATATATGTAGAATTAGTTGATTCATGAGAGGAGGGGGGGGTATTGAGAAATAGATGCAAACAGTGGAAGAAAGACAGAGCTGGCCCTGGCTGACAATTAGCATCACAGTTAATTTATCTGTGTGCGGTGAAAACAGACAGTTGAGCGGGCATGTTAGTCCTGAGGGATGATATCACGTTGGCTTGGCTACGCTGCTGGAGCCTACACTTGTTAGATGCAGGAGCTGAATCTCTAATTTAGAATCAGATCACATTACAAAGAGACAGTGTTATTTGTCTGTAAACACAGCAACAAATTACGAGACAGGAGGAGTAAGATTCACACACTGATGAGTGAACCGACAGACCTGCAGGCTAGGTGGGGTTATTCACAGGAAGAAGCTGCTTTTATTGTTACATTTCACTTCTTTGTAAAGGTTCACACTAGAACTGACATTTATGGATCCATAAATCAAAAGAAAGCGATGCTGCAATTATTTTGATTAACATTTTTATTATAATAGTAAAACATTTCCCTGCTTCTTATAGGAGGATTTGTTGGCTTTGCAAGTGGGAGGATCTGCTGTTGTTTGTCCTGATCTGTATTAAAACTTTCCAAATAACCAAATATCCTTAATGCTAGAAACACAAAACTTTTCAGGCAGGTCGTTACCAGCACTAGATTGAAAAAATATTTTAACTTTGTTTCTGAGAAAGTGTATTTTGTCCATCAACAACAGCATATTAGGACCTTTGTAGGTTACAAATAACAAAATGGAAGAAGATGAATTTGTTGTAGACGTGTCCTTTCTTGATAACCCGCCCGCACACCAATAGGCTATATTTCTAAACTAACCCTAACTCCTCCCTCTACCCCTTCCAGCTTGTTATTTGTTTTGTTCTTTTTAATCCTACATTGGCCCTGATACAGCGCTGTAGTCCATCAGTTTGACATGTTTAACGGCTGAAACTACTACAATACCCATGAGCCCGAGCTGCTGTTGTTGCTACGGAGAAGAAGTCAGAGGCAGATTGAAAAAAGCTTCATCTTTGACTTGGTGAACAAAAACACGGGGATAGTTGTTGAATTCATCCAAAATTGAGCCAGAATTGATTTAAGCTGCAGATTGTGTTACCTGATTTTTCTCAACACTGTAGCAAGCTGCTTTTTTTTCACTTAGTTATGGATGTTTCTTGCCAAAATGCATCTTGGGAAAATATAAACAATATATTTTGGGGGGTAATTGGTCTTTTGGCCAAAAACAAAAACAACACATCACAACTAGCCGTGAAGTTATTAAACCCTTTGGAGGAGATACCTTTAACTGATCTTATTGATACATTTTGACATTTCATATCAATAATCAATGAACTGCATCATCAAGAGAATAATTACATCATTTATGATACTAATCTTTAGTGGAGAGTAAATATAACAATGCATGCGTCATGGCGCCATATCATGACTTGAGACTGGCCTGTTTTCTCTGCTCTCATTGATGGATGAATGGATGTGTGTGTGTGTGTGTGTGTGTAGGGTGAGTCACACTAGTACTGTCCATTGTTTGAGCCAGACAAAAGCAGGCTGCAGCTCAGCTGGCCTTGATGACGAACCAAAGACGAGTAGGAAGGACACTCACATTAAGATAAACGCTCACACACTCAAACGCACTCTCCCACAAACTTAAACAACACCAGCGCCAGCAGTTCCCATGTTCAAGTGTCTCCTTGTGGACGCGTCTCGTACTCTTTAGCTGTCTGACGGCTGGCACATTGTGTTTTTAGACCTTCATATTTTGTGTGTGTGTGTGTGTGTGTTGTTTGTGCGTGCCCTCTCGTCTGCACACTGTGTGTCTCCTCTTGTCTTTGATCGGCGTGAACCAGAGGAGCGCGGCAGCAGAATCTCTTCTGTTTGGTCCGAGGGGTACAGAGGCCAGATATTGTGTAAAACAAAGTGGTGCTAAAACACACAGAAGCATCCCCAGATGTTTTCCAACAGTACGCTTTGCTGTGGGAGAAATCAATAACTGTGGGCTATGAAGTGGTTTTAGCTTGCTCTCTTGACCTTTCCATCTCAGCAGCAGCTACTGCTCTCTGGTTTATTCTGCTCCCCCCCAAAAAAACAGATTCTAGCTCAACTATATTTGGATGCAGACATTTCAGATACTGATTCTAGAGACTAATGTGATTCACTGGACCACAATTATTTATTAATCCTGTTTTTATTACCACTCCTTCCAAAATAAATCGGTGTGTCCACTCCATATATAGTATAAACACCTCTCCATTTTGCCATGTGCTCAATAGGAATACTCCTTTTTACTACCATTTTGTCTAGTTTATAAGAAACATACAGTGTTGAACAAGTATTATCTGTCATTCTGGCAATAGTAAGTCAGCCTGAATTAAAAAAACAAAAACAAGACAAGAGTTTTGTATTTTTTGTATTTTGTAAGAACAGTCTGGGAACCAGTTTGTTCCAGCTCAGTAAAAACCTCACAATAGGCCTGTAAAGAACTGGTACAAGGCTAAAAACATCAGTGCTGGTATTCAGCAGCTCACACATTCTCACAGGCTTTTTTTGTCTTCTACAAAAAAGAGGGTTTTTCGAGGAAAAGTAAAACGTAATCACAACCAGAGCGGAAACTGGAAAGCTGTATTCCTGCTTCCTGGACTGGTGGTGGTGGAAATGATGTCATGACCTTCTGATTTCCTGAATGAACTGTTGGAGTGGCCCCTTTCACGGAGGAGCTGCTGACTCAGTAAATCAGCCAATTATTGGTTTCTGTATCAGTGAATGGAAGGTGTCGCCATTAACTAATTTGGTTTGTCACACGGGAGGAGAATCTGGTTTTACTGAGAAGGATTTAAATATGTAAATTCAAACACCTTTCAGAAACATAAACATATACTATAACCAACATATAATTAGCAAATAAGCAAATAAACATTTTAATTCATTTTTATCCATTTTTGTATACTTTTGATTAAGCATCTCTTTAACAATAACTATTACCATTATTATTTTAATTAGCATTTAAAACAAAAACACCAGAAGCTGACAAAGTATTTGTTATGAACTCACTGTGAGGGTTGCATCACTGTGTATATGAACCAAAGTTCAGTCATGACAGTTCAATCTAATAGTTTTCAAGATGTTTCTCTAACCATCTTGAGCTTTACATGTTAGTTCTTTAAAGAGGAAAAAGTAGAATATCATAACAGAGAGTGAGATTCATATTCACAGTGACACTGATAGTCTCTACAACATTTCTTTGGACATCCAACAATAGCCGAGAGCCATCACCACTACTCCACTATTACAAGAAAGAAAAACTGCACAAAAAACAAATAGATTAGAAAATGTATCAAACAATACTGTATCTGAGTGATGCACCAGATCATTTTAGAAACAGCAAACCAGCAACTACAAGAACATACCTGCAACATTTGTTTTTTCCTACAGCAGCAATGCAACAGTCGTGTAGTCATATGCAAGTGACAGGCCCAGAAACAGCTCACTTTCACATGAGAAAGCATGACGTGTTTGTTGTTCAGGAGCATATGTGCACCTGCAGTGGCCTGGCTGAGAGGTGTGCTGCATTCGGCTAGTCTCACTTTGCTGCTGCCAGCAGCAACACACACAATGCCAATGTCAACAGACCGCGCTTCACACAGGGAGAGGAGAGGCAGCGACAGAGAGGTGGAAGGGAAAATACAGAAAATGAGAAGAAAAAAAAAACTTCCCAAACGGAAACTTGGACGGAGCAGAGATCAGGAATCATTAGGTCAGTTACTCTCTCACTGTCTTTATCTCACTTACAAGGATCATCTCAGCTAAATGCTGTAATCAAGGAGGAATGGTGTGTGTGTGTGTGTGTGTGTGTGTGTGTGTGTGTGTGTGTGTGTGTGTGTGTGTGTGTGTGTGTGTGTGTGTGTGTGTGTGTGTGTGTGTGTGTGTGTGTGTGTGTGTGTGTGTGTGTGTCATTTCCTAGCCTGACCAGGCCAGCCACCCAGAAGTGTGTCTTTGTGGCTGACAAGCTGGCGTGAGCAAAGCTTCCGCTGTGAGCTGCACTCGGTGACCGATCACTCAAGCAGAAATCAACACACAAACACACACACACACAGAGGCACGTGCACACACATACACACACACACACACCATAATTAGAGATGGGAAAGGGACAGGGGTAGCGTCAGCACAGCCACTGCTGCTCACTGGGGCAGAAGTGAACACACACATACTGTACACACACACACACACACACACACAGTGCAGCCGTTGGAGGTCGATGGAAGTGTCCGCAGACAAGCAGTGGGAAGTAACACCTGATGTCTTTGTTGCCAGGCTCCCGCCTAGTGACTGTCATTGGGGCAACCTGCTGCGAAAAACACGACCCTGTTGCTAGGCAACCTGAACTTCTGTGACAGATACTCAGAAAGTTGTGTGATGATGAGATGCAAAAAAACTGAAAGATAAGAGGAGGAGAGAGAAGTTGAGAAGAGAGAGAGAGAGAGAGCTGGGTTCAGACGTTGATGAAAAGCAAAAAAAAAAAGGAAGAAGTGGGGATATAAACGTTAGGAAGCTCTTGAAGGTCCGTGGACGACTTATCAAAGGAAGCAGTGAAGCGCAACAAGAGCAAGAAGTGACATTTTCAACCTGTGTGTGTCTTCATCAGAACCGGTGCATCTGTCCGCCCTCTCGCACTTCCACAGACCCCCCCTCACCCCTCCTCCCCCCGCGTGCCAGCAGGCCTTTGATTTGTGAGGTGGCATGCTGTGCGAGGCGGGTTCTCAGTATTACTGTGTGTGTAAACACAACATAAAAGAGCCCAGCACACGGACTCTTGTACAAGGTAGAGCTTTGTCCGTGGACGACGGCTCTGTGTACGACTCTCCCCCGGCCGCCGCTGCCACTGATTACACACAGAAACGCGCACTAAACACATTCCCATTACACAAACACATTAACTCAGTACACTTCGTCCACTCTACACAACCTCCTTCTTCATTTCCCCTCGCGCTGAACCCTACATGTACGTGTTGTGTTGAGAGTCTCACTGTTTCTACTGTTTGTACTTTTTTTTAATAGCATCGTGAGTCGTGACGCCACCACAGTCCTCAGCAGGCTGCACAACAACTCACACTGCAGATCTGGAGTTATTGTGATGGTTAAATGACTTGTTACAGGGCCTTCCACCCAGCGTCTCTTGGCCGAAAACCATCTTGAAAAGGTCAGCGCCTCCGACCCGGTGTCCCAGATCTCGTGTGGCAAGAAACATGGACTGCTTTACGGCACTGCGACACAAACACGCCTCATAATAAGTAATCTCTTGGTAACGTTACCCACCTCAGTTGACATCACTCTATGGATTGCCTTCGTTAAAGACAAATGCACATGAACAGGAGCTTCTTGATCCAAATTCAGAACTACTGAGTTAAATCGAACAGGTATTGACTGGGAATTCTCTGATACGGCCTGCCACTGGTGAGGTTTTGTAATTTCAACTTGTGAAACAGGAGGTCAGAGGAAGCTACAAGTGGAAAAACTGAACATAAGAAAGAAAGAACATGAGGCGGTCGCGTAGCAGAGCACTGATCACGTACGCTTTGTCCTACAGCAGCCGTGGGTTCGAATCCTACCTGCAACCCCAACTGCTTTCTCTCTCTCTCTCTCTCTGACTTTCCTGTATCTCTACACTGTCCTATAATAATAAGTATATAATAATGAAATAACTTAGTTTTGGCTTATCTTTGCTAATATTTATCTAATTGAATGTGTGATGTCAATCCTAAGACGGACTCAGGTCATGTCGTCTTTTCTATCGACAACATCTGCCTCCGACCTAATGGACTCTTGCTACCTGGTGAAACTAAAACTCATTGTGGCAGGGACGAAGGAGGGCCCGGGCGGGGTTTGAACCCTAGTCTACCGGGTAAGAGTCATGCGCACTTGCCATTCGACCAAAGGGATGTCCCTGTGGCCGAGTAGCCAGGGCACATGATCAGTTGGAGGCATAGTAACAGGACCGTCAATTGGCACATTATGTTGGATTTAGATGTCGTCTCAAGAAGGTAAATTTGCTTTTCATAGGCGAGCTGTGGTATTTTACAGTCGAGCGGGTCTTCCTCAGTGCTTACAGCAACACACTGAGGTTATTCTTTCACACACAGACACGGGATGGAGGCTCTTGTCAATCTGATGGAGGCTGTTTGAAAAGAATAATGTCTGGACCACTTGGCTCAGCCAGTTGTCATGGTGAAGCAGATGCATGTTTCTTTTCTTTCTTTCTTTCTTTCTTTTTTACGCAACTTCAATAACACATCTTAAAATAAGACATGGTTTAATGAACAAGGTTTACTTTGACAGAAAATGTTTTTCTCTCATCTACAATAAACACTAATTCTGAGCGTGAAAAAATACTCACTGACATTTCGGTAGATAAAACAAGTTGTTAAAAAAGTAGAACCTGACATGCCTAATAATGGACGAGGATGAGTCAGAAGGTTAGGTACTGGCAATGCTACGCTCCCTAAATATAACTGTTTGTGTCCAAACTCCATTAGTATTGGCATTGTGCGAATACTTGTGATGTGTGAGTCAGAGTGATTTTGGCTGGTGAGTGTCATACGCCCACAAGTTCCAGGCATCGCTGCAGAGTCTCAGTCTAAATGATGCTGCGTTTCAGGGTGTTGGATGTATCATGCAGTTATGTGTGGTGGGTTTTTTTTTAGGTCCTGATCAACTAATGAAGGTTGAACGTTCATTACATCTACCTCCTCTTTTCGTGCCGTCTCTTACATCTCGTTTTTGTTGATAGCTATAGTGCACACACACATCCCACACACCCCATGAAGACACACTGTGCCCCCATCCTGCCATTGTTAGGTAGCTGTGAGTGAATATTGGCAAACACAGGCTGTAAGGATGTTGTTTGCTTTTTTGTTTTTTGTGTGTGTGTGTGCTCCCTTAAACATGACTTTGATTATCATTCTACACTCTGTATCGCTGTCAGCCTCAATCTGAGATGATCAATGCGCAGAAGAGATTACAGTGAGTATGTAGGCGGGTTTCCATCCACGTGTTTGTAAATGCACATTTTCGATGTGCATGTAACCCCAAAAAAAAGCGAAAATCTCAACATATCTCATACTCAGAGCACGTGCTTCTGCCAAGGCAAAATAATCCTACACATTTGTCTGGCTCTTATAAATAAAAAAATATACAGTATATTTTTAATAAATTGAAAAAAACATTATACATCAGATTTTTTTTAATGATCCAACATTTTCTAAGACACTAACAAAAATGTCAAAAACTGGGCCATATCGTAATTAATTTTTTAAGAAAAAAGAAAATCCTGAATCTGCCCAAATGAACCAGATCCACACCAAAATATAACTGGTTCTTCCTTCGCCCATCCCTCTCCACTGAGTTTGGTACAAATCAGTTCAGTACTGGTATCAACAAAGGCCAGACTATAGCAGCAGATGATGAATAAATCATGAGACATGAGGAACTAAAACATCCACTGAAGCTTCCAGGGAAGAGACGGAAATTGTGCAGTAACAAATATTTGAGTTTTTCCCTCACATTTTTTTTTCTTGCATAATTGTGATGTCCAAGAATATCCAAGTTGTATTCTTGTATATTTTTGTCTCTATACTTGAAACAGGAGAGCTCATATAAAATAGTACATGGCACAACACAGCTACAACTGTTAGCAGGGGGTTCCCTGTTGGTAAATATGGGCAAAGAAAATCACCAATGATAAAACTGACATAAAAGATTCATGTAGATTTGTCCCTGTGTTAAATTGTGAAACTGGCCCTTAAAAAAAGAATGAGATGCGTCTTTTCCCTCAAGTTTCACATCGGCCTGTGTTTGTATAGAAAAGCTCCAGCCTTATAATACAGTGTAAACATTTGTTGTAATCCTCAATCTGCTTATTCCAGCTCCATCTTGCAGGAAGCTGTATCTTATCACAGCATGCAGAGCAACAACCTGGACAGGTAGCCAGACCATCACAGTGGTTAATGCAGATACACACACACACACACACACACACACACACAAGCACTCACTGCCTCTTTCGCCTCTTATACACTTATCTAGAGTCCCCAGTTGGCCTCCTTTGTGTGTTTGGGCTGTGGGAGGAAACTGAGGGAGGATATCAGGAGCAGCGCCCTGACCTTTCAACCCAGTTATCTCTTTCACATTTGATTGATTTATACCATCAGCCTGAGACGTATATGTGCTGCTGGGTGTTACTATCATGTTTTACAGAGACTGTTAATGAATGTGCTATGGCTCAAGGCCAAGGAGAAAGAGACCAGGAAGCATAATTACGCTGAGCTGAGATCTCGGTTAAATCATCTAATTAACAGTATTGTTGCAAGCGCATCAGTTCACCATAACATTTCTGGTTTACTTGAACTAGCCGAGCTTTGAAGTACATTAACAAAAGCACAGTAAAAAGTGAATTAATAAACACAAAACAATTGGCCAGTGAGTGAATTATTCACAACATCTTCATTATTTCCGTCTGTTTCTTCTCCAGCAGGTTAATTGCTATGAAGTCTTTTATCTCACAGTCGCTCCAACACTGAGAGAGTTCTTTTCTTCTTGTTTTTTTTCCCCCCTTGCCCTCTTTCTCTTCATATTCCTGTTTCATTTTTTCCCTGGCACATAACAATGACATGCCCACTTGGCACCTACGAGCACACACAAACAAAAGGCTCACACAGATAGGTAGGCGTCTTCTGGTCTCCTAGTAACCAAAGTTGGTGCAGCAGTCGAGCTGCTGTCTGCTGTTTTTAACTGGAATTTGTCTGACTGACCGAGACCGTGTCCGCACCGAGCGTCAAAACCACCGAAACTGAGAAATGAGACCAACACAGAAGCATCGAAAAAAAACTGCACCTCTTCAAATTGGCTGGCTCCAAAGAAGACAGTCACTCCCCATAGACTCCTGTGTTAAAATGACCAACTTCACAGCAGAAATAAACATGTTTACCAGCCTGGTACTAAAAACCATTTGGTCTAACCCTCCTCTTTACCTGTTTCTGTATCAGCTGGGGCTTCAGCAGAATCAAGTACAGGCAAGATGGCGACGACAGACCAGCTCACTCTTGCCCCTTTTTCACTGAGTAGGTGCCACTAGTGCTGGTTCGGAGCCAGAGCTGGACTTAGCACCAGCATTTCAACCACCTAACTGGTTCCAGACCAGCACCAACTCAGTGCTGGTCTTGAGCCAAGACCCGATTACACCAGGGGCTAGGGGAGGGGTTACCTGACCATCAGGATCAGCACAAAGATATATATAGACGTGATCAATATGGTATTACATTTGTTTGACTGCCATGTAATCGAATCAGTTGACGCTAAGTAGCCAAGCTACAGTCTGTGGCTAACAACGTTAATCAGAGCCAAAATGTCTCCCAGCTAAACGCAGTCACCATTCCTGCGATTACAACAAAAGACAGCTTCCTATTTTTATTTTATTTTCTGGCTGGGTTTTGGCTCAGAATTAAATGCTAGTGAGACGGACTGCGTCAGGTCTGTGCTTCAACACCCCCGGGTTGAACCGGGTTTTAAAGGAGACATATTATGCCCCCTTTCCACAAATTAAAATAGTTTCCAGATGTCTTAAACACATATCTGTGACATACTTTGGTCAAAATTCCCCAAAGGTAAGGTAAAGGTAAACATCACAGCTCTCTTCATACTCTTAAAGGGATAGTTCAACATTTTGGCAAATTGGCCCATTGCCATAATCCCTATAGTCATAGCAGTAGGTTCGTTACCTTTATTTGTCGGTGTAAGCTATTTTTAGAACGGAGGAGCGGAGCGGCAGGCTGCTCAGGGCTACGCTATGGAGGCTAATGGAATTTCTTGGTTTCCCTCATCAAACTCATCAAATACAAAATCCCAAAACTCCAAAATGCTGTCGTGGACAAGTTGTGACCTGCACATTCACCACGCTATGAGATAATAATAGAACGTTACGAGACAGAGTTGTTTTAGAGGTAAATTCATGCAAAACCGCTGATGCACGTTGCGTTCAGGGACAGTTTTTCAGCAAGCAGACTCTGTATTTACCTCGAAAACAGCTCCGTTTCGTAACGTTCTATTATTATCTCATAACGTGGTGATTGTGCAGGTCACAACTTGTCCACGAAAGCGTTTTGGAGTTTTGGGATTTTGTATTTGATGAGTTTGATGAGGGAAACCAAGAAATTCCATTAGCCTCCATAGTGTAGCTCTGAACAGCCTGCCGCTCCGCTCCTCCGTTCTAAAAATAGCTTACACCGACAAATAAAGGTAACGAACCTACTGCTATGACTATAGCGATTATGGCAATGGGCCAATTTGCCAAAATGTTGAACTATCCCTTTAACAGCCCTGTTCAGAACAGCTGGTTTCAGTGCCTGTCCCTTTAAATGCAAATGAACAGCTGCTTGCCCCGCCCCACCCCTTCTACTGGTCTCAGGTAGGGGTGGTATTATGCAAATTCGAAACCTACTTACATCACTGGAAGACAACTGAGGGAGATTTTTTTGTCAATTCTCACATTTTGGGGGCTGGAAGGCAAGACAAACACCCAAATATATGTTAAAGAGCCTTCAAAAAGTGATATTTCCATAATATGTCCCCTTTAATTTTCAGGTCCATTGAGCTCTATAGGAGGCTTGCAAAGACAGGACCGGCCCCTGCATGGGGAGTATGGCTCTGACTTGGCTCCTTGCCAGTGAAAAAGCAAACTGGTTCTTTGGAGGAACAGAGTTGAACCAGCTGAGCACTAGCACCAGCACCCAACAAGCACCAGGTTCTTCTTGGTGGAGAAGGGATATCTGAGCTTCAAACCGCTCTTCAGACACAGTTACAGAAGATACTTCCTTCTGTTTACAATCTATGGTCCATACACTAGTGAGAACTAGCGACTTGTGTGGTCATGTGGCAAACCCTTCACAAACATTAGCTGACACCCATTAGTCAACCAGTCACTGCGCCTACAGTTATGTATCTCTGTGGTGGAGGAACTGAATTCCTCAAAAGGTTCCTGTTACCTGGGGAAAGTTCCTGCTGTGGAAAGTGTAAAAAGAAACTTCCAGGTCCTGAGCCACCAAGAAAAAAAAAAACCTTGTTCAAAGAAATTATGCACAAAAAATGCCGTGGTGTAGAAGTCTGAGCTTATGCTCTTTGATTTTGTCTCGTCAGGAAAAGCTGTTAAAGCAGGACAATGACGACACTGTTTCAACCTGCAGTGTGTTTGCGGTTAGCCACAGTTGCTGCCTTTCTGTGTTTACTGTCAACGCCTTTAGACAGTTTAGGTTCTGTTTAATTTGTCCCCCATCTGCATTTCTAATATAGATGGGTGACATGGTGCTTCCTGCTGGTTACGTACAGGCTTTATTTTGCATTGCATTTGAGTGCAGCTGAACCAGCGTGTTGTGATGACGTGTTTGGTTCTGTGGCCTGTGACGACTGCACTGAAGTACTGGAAATGTTCTGACACTTAATGTAGTGGTCAAATGACAGATTTTCATTCATGCAGTGCAGTGACAACAGACACCAAATGTCATAGGGGACAAATTACTTGTTTTGACATTCAGCCTGGGCAGAGAGAAGGATTATGGTGGTGGTCGGAGGGGCCGATTGGCGCACATTGGCAGCCACGCTACCGTCAGTCTGCTCCAGGGCAGCTGTGGCTACACACGTAGCTTACCACCACCGGTGTGAATGTGGTATGAATGAATAATACGTTTCTGTACGCGCTTTGGGTATCGATAGAAAAGCGCTACATAAATGTAAAAAAACATAATATATATATAAACATCAATGTGAACATGAAAACATACAGGTGTTGTTTTGATTTCTCACTCGAATGCCATCGACAGCGTATCCCAAAGGCTTCCTGCTGACATTTTTGATCCCCCCCCACCCCCCCATGGGTCCTGCTGTGAGCTCATATGACAAAAAACAGCCCTGCTGCATTTTGGGAAACCCAGACAACAATGGCAAAATCTGACCGACTCCATCTGACTGTGTGTGTGTGTGGGAGGACGTGAAACAGAGTCACGCAGCCCCTACGCAATGTCCCGGGAGGCCAGTGGGCTGAAGCACACCTGTCACACTCTCTCTGCAAAGGAGTGTCACTCACACACACACACACACACACACACACACGTACACAAACACACACCTCATTTGGGTTTTGTCTGACGTCACAGGGTGGTCGGTGGGTCTCCCCGTTAGTCATGTGGTGATCCAAACCACCAGCCAGACCACGGGGGTAGCAGGCCTGGCGACAGCTATTTGGCTATGCTGCTGTCTGACGGTGAATGCTCCATTGTGTCAACTAAGAACCGAGATATCCACAACACACACACACACACACACTAGCACACACACATATACACGGCTGCTTGTTTTTCCCTCTCTCTCGATCTCTGTTTATGATTTTTTCTACTTTCTGCCAGAGAGAAACAAAACATTACTTTATTCCTGTGTCTCCCTGTGCCGAGGTGGAGCAGACACTCCGTCGTAACGTGTCTCTCTTTATCACACGTTTTCAGCACGAGGGCATCTGGCGACAGCGGAGAAGACGGATTTCTCTCTCTCTTTCTCTCTTAAAAATTCCATCTCATACAGTCAAGCTGAAGACAAAAAAAGGCGCTACTTCATCGTCCTTTAGAATCGATGTTAAAAATGAGATTTGTAGCGGAGCGTTGCATTTCCATTACAGCATCTTTATGGCTCCCTGTGGTAACGATGTATATTACTGCTCCTTTATGACAATAATAACATGCTTAATGAGATCAGATATGATACACATTCTGTGGCCTGATACTCTTCATCCAAGAGAGACACTTTTCATTAAATATGTACCTTTTTTTGACATTGACTCATGAGTAAAATGCCAATACAATATATATGATAATTACAATGTGTGGGTTGAAGCATCTCTCGCCCCTTTAAAGTCACTCATTATCCGTCTCCTGAGGTCACGTATCCATGCATCTATCCAAGTGTGCAAGTGTGAGATGTGAGTATATGCTTGTAAATGCTTCATTTAATGTAATTTGAATGAAACGCAGCCGCAATGTTTCAGTCTAGGCCTCCACTTCGCCATGGATGATACATGTGTGTCTGTGTGTCAGAGCCTCCGTGGCTGCACTTCAGACACGAGGCGCGCAGACAAAGGGCCATTCATCGTCCCATTCAGCCGATCGCAAGGCCTCTCCTGGAGACAGTGGGGCTGACGCCGAGATTGGTGGCACCAGGCGCTACAATAGTGACATTATTTGGTGTCAGCACAGCTTCTTGGAAGAATGACTCTGGGCCCTGGCTCTGAATGCTAAACACACACACACTCACAGAAAAGGCGTGTGTTTGTGAACCACTGGTGTGTGTGTGATACAAACTCGAGACGCTGCCATTCAGAAAGCGTTTGGCAGTCGAGATCAGGATGCCTGTTTCTCTCTTCCCAGGAGCAGGAGGTGTTTAGAGGCATGTTGTCTTGGTAACAGGATATTTCTCCTCTCAGTCAAGGTGATCGGCTTGGTTCTCACCTCTTTTCGCACGTTTTTCTCACAAACACTCATTGTTGCACAGCGCGCCGACGAGGAGCGGCACGGTTTCGCTCTCCCGTCCTCGATGTGTTTCCAACACGTTTCCCGCCGACAAGCTCACAAAGCGCTGCTTTCCCCCTGCGCCGAGTGGTGACATCACACAGAGATGTTGGAAACATCTGTTGTGGACAAGAGGGAGGTGCACAAATAACCTGGTACAGAGGTACAGAGGAAGGACAAGAAGACACTTGTTTAGAAGTTGAAAATCCCCAAATAAGTGATGCAGACAGAACTAATTAGTTAGTTTGTGATTCCTCTGGACACTGTTGGTTTTCTAATAATCAATCTTAACTGTAAAAACCAGCATAATCAAAAAATATTAGGAATATCTTGACTAAAATCAGCTTTATTGACAAACCCTTTAGACAATCAGATGAACTTGATTGATTTTCCTGTATTGCTGACAGAGTCATGCTGTGCTGCTTATGGTGAGATGTTATTGGACTAGATTGCTTATCATCATTCATGCCTCTCCCAGACAGATTGATTAAGTTATTGATTGGTCATTACAGAACAAAACCACTGTGGCTAACATCTCCTCTGGCATGTGTTTTACCCTCTTTAAATGGCTGATGTGATTGATCTAAATTATTAATAACGCGCACACCATAAACGTGCATTTTAACGCTAAGAAGTGGGCGTGTGGTGAGATCGGAGTGGGGAGGGGGAGGTAATAAAGGAGCCCCAGACACAGGAAATGAGGGATGTTAATGAATGGGGGGGGGGTGAAGAGATAGAAACAAAGAGACGTAAACAAACAGGTGGGATACATTCATTATTTCCCTCCTGATCTCTAGATGAAGAATTGGGGAGTGGCTGAAAGTCGGCGCCGCTTTATTTCATCCGTGTGTTGCTTTAATGCACCCTTTTCCTCCTGTGTGCGTTCACAGTGCAGGCTAACGTGTGCGTGGAGTGACTGCCCGGCCTGTAATTAAACTCTAGTTTGTCTTAACACTGAGCTCAGAGCCAAGGGAAACACCAACGTGTCAGAATTAACATACAGGTGTAAAAACCTGTTGGGCTCTCTGTTATTACAGAGCCACGGGCCTGGCTGATATATTCTTGTCAACACACAGATCACAGACACGGGTTTATTTGAGCGTGCATTTAGAAACCTTTTAAAGTAAATTGACTGAGAGGTGACCTTAAATCAGAATCTATGCACTCAAATACCAGATGGTGATTTCTGTGAAAAAGCTCCATACTGCACAGTGGGCTGAGCTCATTAGCTATAAAATGTGTTTACTCTGTTGCTGACTGTTCCTGAAAGAATCTCTTTCTACTTTTCAGATTGATTTCCTGCCTTTTAACTTTATATTTGCATGTATTTCACAATTAAAGTCAACTTGTAGAGGTTATTCACGTCTTACTGGAATCCAGTAAATGAAAAGTTGAAATGACCCTATCACCACAAATCTTTCCTGTTAAGGAAAGGAAATATTTACAGCTTTTAATAATCTAGTATCTAACGTTTGATTTGATAAAAGTTTGGCCATTTGATAAACTGATCATTATTGGCTCCAAATTATAGCAAACATCATCTGATAGCACATTTACAGGATAAGACCGTAAAGTATTAAAGAGAGAAGCCGTTCCCACAGTTCCCACAGTGAGTAAGCACTCATGTGCTTGACTTCAGTACATTGTATCCTGCGAGGTGACTATGACGCATGCTGACACTGCAGTGACAAAGCTGAAAGAAAACTATATCGTGCAGCCGTGAATGAATAAATGTTTGAAAGCTTCTGTATTGACAAAAACAGGACCTACCTATGACATACTTTGAAACAAAGATGGCAGCATGCACAGTTTACACTGACTGGTAAATTCAGGAGACTTAAATCAGACAAATTTGGTTTTCTTGGGGTCAAACATCAACGTTTCTTTGCAAATAATTAAATCTTGGTGGTACAATCAGACATACTCATATAATCACAGAGAGCAAAGATGGACCGCAAGCACTATGCACCAGTTGAGAATTTGGGAAAGACAGAAAGTCAGACTAATGCAGGGATCTGTTCAGGGTGATCATGATGTTACTGCTTTTTGGAGGTTATGTTTCTGTTTTTGGAGGGAGGAAGAACTGAAATGTGCAGCGTTAGATTCAGACGAAGGTGAACTTTGCCAGAGACAGACATGGTGGTGCAGACAGAGGATGTGAGTCTGCAGCCAGCTCGTTGATCTGCACCGCAGTGTCCTCGACTCCTCGTCCACACTTTCCTCTCGGCTTCCCTGTCTGTCGCCCTCGCAAAGCAGACAGATAAACCCAAAACACGAGCAAAGAGTCATGGACGCCTTCCCCGCAACATGAGCTTTCAGACACATACAGTACATGTGTGTGTGTGTGTGTGTGTGTGGTGTGTGGTGTGTGTGTTTTTCTCTGTCTGTCACCTCACATTATCGCCCTTATTGTACCCTGCAGCTTCCTGTTGACGAGCAAAGCCAGAAAAGCAAAAGAAAAAAAATACATATATCTGTGAAGCAGAATGTGAGAGACATGTTGGATGAACTGTTAACTTCCTCAACCCACCCCCTTCTGTCTCCTTCACACACACACACACACACACTCTGCTCTTTGTCCCCCTATCTCTTTCTCTTCTCCAGCTCTCTCCCAACCCCAACCCCCCCCCCCCCACCCCCTTTTGCTGCCTCCCTCTATTCAGCCTCTTTCCTCTCAGTCACTGCCTTTGACCTCAGCACCAGTATAAAAGCTAACCTTCCACGTCAGAGGAAGGTCACTTGCACACAGGGAGGTCAAGGAGAGGTTGCGTCCATGCCCCGGGGCGCTGCCTCTGTCCCAAAGGACTGGAGGCAATGTGACAAGGACGAGGCGGGGGGTTCCCACTTGACCTACGAGGGGCTTTGGGGGGGTTGTGGATGTTCAGCCGCATACGTACAGCTGTATGCTTGACTTTTATACCGCGCTGAATATGGAGCTCCATCTCCATTCACAATATAATTCAACTACATGAGGGAAATTTGACTTTTTGCTGACTTTACGGCGGAAAATAAAGCTTCAAATGCACATTTGCTGTGGATGTGTTTACTGTTTATTGTGATTCACAGCATCCATCCAAATAAAAATGCTAACAGTCCTTTCATGCCCACAGGGAGAAGGGGATTTATTTTTTTTTAGTCTTCATATTTTAAAAGCAGCGTTTTTAGTCTTCATATTTTAAAAGCAGCGCAACAGGGAACTGTTTTTATATTTTGCATTAAAGAGAAAAATTATCCTTATTTTCTCCATCTTTCATTTTTGTGAATTATTCTCACCCCTCACCCCCTTTTTCCTCCCCCCTGTCTCTGGGGAGTGTGTGTATGTGTGTGTATATGTGCATGTGTGTGAATGGGAGTGTGTGTCCAGTCAGTGATTGTCTGCCTCCCACAAACTGATCTGTCTTCCTCAGAGGAGGGTGACAGGTCCCTCTGTGTCTCACAATAGACAGACAACCCCCTCTCATCCACACACACACACACACACACACACACGTACGCACAGAGTCACACTTACCATACAGCCAGATGGGCTTGTGTCCCCCATCGCCAGACAAATTAAGTTTGGGCCCCCAGATTAATATTCAGGCAAAGCACTGGCTCTATATAATTGAATCATGGTGCCATGAGTGTACAACAGGGGCTACTTTAGATGCAGCCACCATGCGCACACACACACGCACACACACACCAACATCAACACTTGGCTGCCAGCTGCGCTCGGTATCCTGTCTGCTGGTTGGGGGCAGGTCATGAATACAGAATTGTGGCTCTCTGTGCACCACACACTGTTTTATGGTGTATTTTACCTTTATGTTTCGGAAAAGTGTTTCCACTCCTTTCAGAAAAATACATGTAAGCAATAAAAAATTATGGTTCTTAATCATTTTTTCGTGTTTCATTATGAGGCATGCCAGCAAGAATGAAAGCAAAAGACAAAAAAAATAATAATACTGTAACAAGAAATTGCTGTAGACTACAGAAGCACCAGACAGTTATTACATTTTCCTTTTTTTAAGTTCATAAAATAAAAACTATTAGGGCATTAAAATTTTTAATAACATTTTTAAAGATCTGTTTGCTGCAGAGGTTGTGCTGACTTTTTTTTAATTTGCCAATGGGTGTTCAAACTTTTGTACAGAACTAGAACATTATAACTGAAATCTGTCATTTTTACATAGTGACTCATCGTCCTTCCCTGAAAAGTTTGAAGTCAACATTTCATTTAAAAAGTCTCAAATGTTAAGTTTTGTTGCTATAAAATGTTTTTGTACCAAACATTACACATACCTACCATCTATACATACGTAATTAAAAGTGTGATAGTTGTGGCAGTGAATTGTGCAGGTGAGTGTTCAACCTGTTTTGTTGCACTTCTGTCATCGCTGTATTGTGAACACAGTCACAACTGGTAGTACCAGTGATATATGGTCTGTATGATTGCAAAACATATTGGATTGTATTCTATACGTGACTATAAAAGCGTTTAAATCTTTTTTATGACTTGTATAGTTGTGGGGTGATGGTCATTGGTCCACAGGTCAGTGTTCACTCAGTCCCATGTCACCGCGGGTAGCAGCAGACAGCAGCATTAGCTTATTGCCAATAATCTTGGAAGCCTCCATTGTGTTGCTGCAGACACGTTGGGGGGGAGGGTCTGAGCGCTCAGCATCAGAAACACAACACCTTCTTCTGTTGTGCACTAGAAACATGAACCCTTTGGCATCATTTGTGTATCTAAATTACAATATAAACACTGATGTGTATGTCTTTGGGGAAAGTGTGTAAAACTGAACAATTTACGAGAGAACGACTTCAGACAAAGAAAATCCAGCTTCTATAGAGTGAACCAAACGTCCTCATGAACACTGAGCAGGTCGGATCTGCAGCTACTGGAAGATCTTGTTTGAGGTTATTGTGCCAAAGGAGGTTTGCAATTATTAAAATTAAAGGTTTATTAATGGGTGCATTTAGTAATGACAGAATGATTATAACTTTAAACGCATTGTGTTTGCCTGTACTTGTAACTTGGATAAAGATCAGATCACTTATTACTGCATAAAACCACGTCATTCGCACACTTTCTTGCCGCCGTACGGTCGATTTCTGTTTGTGCTGTGGCTTAAAATGTTGCGTTAACTCGGCCCCAATTGCTGCCGTTCGTCTTTATTAGACAAGGAACCAGCTGGCTGGGAGGACTCCAATTACAGGGCTCAGGCTGGGTTAATGTCCCTGCATCAGTACCTCCATCGCTCCACCTTACGTCAAGGAAAAATAAATAAAAAAATACTGATTTAAAAATTCCCTTGAAGCTGTGATGTTCAGGTAGGCTGTTCACATATGCTGTGTATAGTGAGTGTATTCTATAGATTAAAGGAATCAAATATTAAGTTTCCTTTTGATAAGGATTTCTTTTTGATTGAGTATGCTTTTTGAATAAAACTTTCATATTGTTTTCTCTTTTTTTTTTTCTGGTCTTACCCTTTTTAACCAAAATTATTCTGTGTAATATTCTCAGTGCTGTAAACAAACTTTGAAGTTAAATTAAATTCATACTTCCCTCCAGGACTTTACTTGAAAGAATACTACAGTTTTTGTAATTTGTAGGAACAACAGTGTCGACACTTAACAGTTGTTCAGTGGCTCGAACCCTTCAAAGGTGCACGTTCGGTTTTAATATTTAACCGGCGAGGTGAAAAGCTGTTTGGTACCTCGGGGAATTACAGATGAATTCTTAAGTAAGGCATGGAGCTGTCATCCTGGTCAGTGGTGTCAGCTGTAGTTTAAAGGAAAGATGCTCGTAAAAAGGAGCAAATTACAGGATGTTAACGTAAGCAATTTACTTTTTATGGTGGAAAATCCCACTTCAAATTATATTTATAACACATAATTCAAATGCATTAAAGTTTCTTCCCTGAGAAGTGACTTCTGGAGATAGAAAGTATTGATCCTAATAATAGACCAGAGTGCTAGCCTGCTCAGCTAGCTGCGAGACTGCCCACTCATCTTTTACCCTCACACACTCACACACTCACACACACACACACACACACACAGGGACATGAGCACACACACTCACACCTCCAAAGTCTCCTCTGCTTCCTGTTCTCTCACAGGCTGTCGCCCTCACAAGTCGTGGTGCAGAGAGGGGAGGTGACATGGACACACCCCGAGTGCACACACACACACACACACACGCACACACACCACTTCATTTCTCACTAGGCTTTTTCTGTCGCTCCCACACCTCCTCCTCCTCCTCGTCTCTCACACTCTGTCACACAGAGTTCAGTTGTGGGTTAGCTGGCACAGTCGCTACATATTGGATTTCATGTCGACTATCCATCCAATTTCTGCATTTGTTCTCGGCGGCGTTCGTATATATATTTCGTTAGGGTTTTGCATGATGTTGGAGGAAAACGCGGATCCTTTCTCAAAAACTCATCAGATACAGATAAGACGCCATGAAATGCCAACTCTCACAAAGACATCTAAACCCGCGAAGTGGTAATGATCCCTCATCTGCACCTTTTTGGTAATTTTCATAATTTTCATTTCATTCCAAGGCTCCTCTTGACATCTCTTGTGGCGAAATGAGAAGGGAGGACACTGGGGATGAGTAAAGGTACCAATCAGTGTAATTTTGGCATGAACGCAGCGTTTTTTGCTCCTTCAAATATTCAGCACAGACAGCAGAGACGTGCTAACCACAGCTGTGAAAGCAGCTTTACTTTGCAAAGACACTCCCACGTAGAGCTCTCCAAATTTACATCAGTGCTTCCCTTTGTCGGCCTCATAGAAATTCTTCAACCACCAGACCCAGCTACATGCACATCAGCGCGTGCCAGTGAAGCTATAGGTCCATACTGTAGCGAAGGTGGTGGTGGTGGTGGTGGTGGGGAGGGGTATCTGTCAGCCACAGATGTTTGTTTGCTGTGAGACCCATCACTTTCGCTTGATTAAATCCCTGCAGTCATCTTATCTGAAGGCAGCAGGACAGGTGAGTGCGCTCGACTGGCAACCGTTAATTTGAGGGATGCACTGCACATCTTCAAAAGAGGCCAGTCAAATTACATACACCACTTCCTGTGAAGGTGCCTGGGTTAGATCTCGCACAATCAGAACCAGACCCGGCCTCTGTCTCTCCACTGAGCTCGTTGTTGTCTCGGTTCTGCAGCACATACTTATAATTTACGGAAATTACCAGGGGAACACAATTACTCTCTCAGAGAACACACAAATTCGCCCAGGAGCTATTTGGAGTATGAGCTGTTCATGATGATTTGTTCATTATGGTTGAAATTAAATAAAACCACCAAAGCGTCTGAGCTTGATTGAGCCACGTTTTTGCACCAACTATTAACCAAGTATGTCCCACATTTGAGCTCCGGCTGCTCATAAACACAGCAAATATGAGCACTGGACCACACCCTGCGTTTAGGAACCTAGTCTTCATCATATTTTCTGATATGATGCTTAGATGGAACATGAGGAACCTGATTATTTCTCAATATGAGTGAAATAATAAGTGGACTTTGCACAGCGGAATCATCATCAGACACCCAGAGGCAGGTGTGGAGATCCAGGTGCGCCTTTGATTTCCCACCATCTCCGTCACTTTCTATCATTTCTGTGACGACTCAATTACCTCGGCAGATGAAGACGAGCCCGACCAAGTGAATTTACCAGAACGTTTTCTGCACTGCTTCATCTGCCTGACATAAAGTGTATCCTCCCGTGTGAGACTTTGATTTCATTTCCCGCAAAGATCGTCATTACGTTGTTTATCATCGTTACCTTCCTCTGTTTTACCGACATAACGGTAACTAATCAAACAGCTGCGCCCACGGCAGACAGCGATCAGAAACATGGATAAAGTGTCGATGTACCGCATTTCAACAGGAGCGTGTGCTTCATAGACTCAACCACACTGTGCACCAGCAGATCTAGAGGAGCATTGTGGACCAAGAGCCAGATTTCTTCAGGGGTTGAAGGAAAGTAAAACCCATAAAAAGGCGAATGAATGATGTTTGGCTGACATCCAGAGACACACAGCTCCAAACAAATGCTAATGACTTGCAGTTATGCGTGTCAGCTGTTTGCCAATATCAGCTTAAAACATGTCAACACTGTGTTCACAACTTTGCCCCGATGAGTTGCCAGGAAGTCTGTTAATGCAGGTTTGATTTTAATGTGTAGACGTCGATCTACTGAATCAATTCAATCGCAAGTCCAGAAAAGATTCAATTCGATACGACTCATTTGTTTTGACGCAGATGATTCATGTTACATCAGATAAACACTAATGTTGCATAAAACGCTTCTAAGAATCAACTTAAATCTCATGTATATTCAACAAGTGCATCACTGTTGTTTCCTTGAAGGCTGACATGTAAACATATTTCATGGTTATAAAACTGAACCAAGGAATCTGGCAAATGCAAAATGACTGAAATGTTATATTTTTTAAGGCTGACATGTGGAAAACAGCTGAAGAAGAATAACAAAAAGAAAACCCTGCACCACTCATCATTATGCATATTTTTTTTTAAGTAAATGCAATTCCATTCACATGGACTGTCAGTAGCAGAAGCTTCAAGTACAGACATGTACTTTAATGATCACTCAGTGCAGACAGAGCAGAAACTCAAAGTCTGCTCACTAATTCATCTGCACCGTTTGTGTTGACAAGACATCAGCCTGATATCTGCAGACAGCTGCTGGCTGGTGTTGGCTCCCCGGCAGGGACAAACTGAATAAAGTAGAATCTACACACTGTTCACTCGACTTCCACAACCAGAGATAACATCTCTTTAACAACCAGAGCTCAGTGAGCAGCCTTTTTTTTTTTTTTTTTTCTTCAATACATCCCTGTGGTACATGTGATCTCTGGATGTGCTGCAAGGGTCAGATACACATCCTGAGTCACAGCAGTCCTGTGCACCACCGTGTTAATGGTCATGTCACAATCTACAGGACTGTTGAAACTTAAAATATCGTAAGATATACTTTTTAATGATCCAAAGCTGGGAAATGACTGATTTACAGCAGCTGGCAAACACACACACAATGTAAACTAATAGTGTAAAGAAAAGTATCTATAGATGAAAAGGGAGTCGTATCTACGATGGATAAGTGTTACATGTTAGCGGTGAGATGTTTTGCATTTATGCATGTTCTAATAACTTGAGGAAATTTACATATGAAAACCGAACCTGTCTTTAATAAGTATCTAATAAATACCCAACAGGGGCGGTAATGGATTAGTGGTTAGTTGTCCGGACGGAAATTAGCATCTTGCTATAATCCAGCATATTTACATGTTTTTGTCCATTAATGTGCACTGTCCCATTCAAATAAATAAAGTTAAGTTAGTACTGACACACACAGCACAGCAACAAGGTTTTGAGTTTGATCCCCAGGTCTGGAGTCACTCTGAGTGGAGTTTGCATGTTCTCCTCTCTCCAGGTTGCAGAGATGTACAGTAGGCTATGTTGTTGTGCAAAAAAAAAGCACAAATTGGGATTTTAATGATGTTGGATCATTCAAATAAAAACTGTGACCAATTAGAAATTAGCCATTTTTTGTATCCTGCCCTAGATACAATGGATTGTACTTTTGCAGATATTTTCATAGTATTTTGTAACCATGACAACTTCCCACCATTGGAATCAACAATAACCGTCTTATATTTACGTTGGCTGCAGCCACTGAGTTGTGCGTTGAACCCGCATCACATGAAAACAAAAACGACTACGTATATGCATAGTTGCTCCATTTCACTCGATAAGTGCTACACACACCCAAATGCACAACTGAGTGATCCTTCTAATAATGACATGCTTCATAATACCACACCTTTTTTAACTGACACCACAACATGTCAAACCAGAGAAGAGAAACAGAAGCTTTTGAACTGCAGCTCACTCGTCACCCCAGACTCAACCTCTCCCCACGGCGCAGAGCCTCGCCGCTGTAATCTACTACTGTACTCTCCCAGGCCAGATGAGGGTATTAGCAGGATGAATAATTAGGCCAGATGTCCTGTTCTGGGCCAGCAATACCCAGCTACGTCCCCCAGCGAGCTCAGAGCAGACACACAGAGGGAGCCCTCGTGAGAGGCCAGCACCGACTGGATGGTCCACGGCAACGTGATGTGTGTCATGACCACCCAAACCACAAATGGTTAAATATCATGGAAGAAGGGAAGAGAAGAGAAGAGAAGAGAAGAGAAGAGAAGAGAAGAGAAGAGAAGAGAAGACCTAGATATCAATGTAAGCCCCTGCAGTCATGTTTTTCAATGTCTGAACCACTTAGCGAATGAGAGAAAGAGAGTGAGAGACGGAGACGGAGAGAGAGACAGAGTGACACACACCACATCTTCCCTTCACTAATGCAGCAGGGACGGCGGCAGCTCTGCTGAAAAGCACATGAAGCCCCAAGGCAGCTTTCTGGTCCTTGGTAATCTTCTTCAAATCTCATCCCTAATGCCCACTCACACCCAAACACCATCTGAAATGCCCCCACCCACCCACCCCCCCAAAAAAAAGAGAAGAAAAAGAAAGACTGGCCGCCTGGATGACTGGCTGGCTGGATGACTGACTGGCCGGCTAATTGACTGGGTGAGTGAAATCAATGTTGTGAACTGGATGTGCTTTTCAGCTCCACTAACAGCACACTGGTTCAGTAAGAGTTCAGCATGCCACAGTAAATGGTCTGGGGGATTTGTGTGTGGCTCAGCTGGTAGGACACAGAATCGCCGCCATTACCATGAATCCACCAGAGAGGCTGCTTTACTGACAAGTATTACCAAAAGATGAAAGAGTGCATTATACAAGTGCCCTCTAAGGAAAAGGGAGGAGTGAAAGTGGAAAACAGAAAGATTTTTTTCTTCTGTAAGTGTTTTGTTCAGCTTTTCTTCACTGATTATAGCTCAGTATCAAACGTTAGAAAAGTGCAAAATTGTATATGTTTGGTTTGTTTTATTCCACTCTGAGATGTGTTCCCACCAAGAGGTCCATAATGGGAAAGGGCCCTTACACAAGTTTTCCATTCGGTAGACTCATACACCCACAGTTTATAGCATGGTGACGTTAAAACACAAGGTAAGCAGGGGGAAGCCCTAAGAGCTCAATACAAAAAGGTAAACAAACAAGCATGGAAGAAGTGCTACAAGAAAAAATAAGTTTCCATGCATGTGTATAAGGTAAGTTAAAGGGATACTTCACCCAAAATAAATAATTCACCAATTTTCTTCTCATTGTCATGCCAAGGAAGGGTTTGGAGAACTTTCGGAGTCATCAAAGCGCTTTTGGAGTTCCAGGGGGGTCCGGCTGGCAACGGATTTTCACATAATGGCGGTGGATTGCGCTCACTTTTGAATCGTCCAAAACACACACTATGAAACATCCAGATACCTCCATACTGCTCGTCCATACTGACCCAAGTGTCCTGAAGCAGCGACATGAAAAAGTTGTTTATTTGATCTCTGTTTTTGTCTTGTTGTAGTAGTAGCTCCCAGTGGCTCCGTTGATGTTTGTGTGCATGTGCAAGATTTGCTGCGTGATGTTCTTCCATGTTTACTACATTCATCCAATGGTTTTCAATGACGAAGCAGTATGGAGGTATTTGGATGTTTCATAGTGTGTGTTTTGGTTTCAAAAGTGAGCTCTATCCGCCGCCATTATATGAAAATCCGTTGCCAGTCGGGCGCCCCCTGGAACTCCAAAAGCATTATGATGGCTCTGAAACTTCTCCAAACCCTTCCTTGACATGACGGTGAGTAGATGATTGGTGAATTATCAATTTTGAGTGAAGTATCCCTTTAAGTAGTTACGTATGTCTCAAAGCGACATCCCGTTCCTATTTATACCAGCTCAGTCACATCACTTCAGTGTGAGGGTCCAACACTGAGGCCTGAGGCCGACACTGGGACTGGGTCAATCTGTGTCGGTGCCGGTGGAGAAGTTCCCTTTAATGAAGGTGAACCAGCGACAAGTCGATTGCTGATAGTTGACCACTAATCTCTGTACAGCTCACTATAGGGTACACACACATACACACACAAAGACACACACACTCAAGTGTAGGCTACACCGACTCAAACACATGACCTCACTACATTCGGCCTCCTCTCCCTCATGGTTGTAAAAACGGACACACACACACACACACACACACACACAGAGCTCCACCCATCAGGAGGGTTTCTGCTCTCACGTCCAGGGCACCTCTAAGACGGGCGCAACGCTGAAATGAGTCCCTGGGAAAATTGGATCCCGTCCACTGTTTAAATTCCATGGACTGTGAGACATGCAGTTGCTTAGCAACAGCAGTGCTGTATCCCCCCTCTCTGATATCCATTTTGGTTTAGTTTCTGCATATTCCCGTGTTGACTCAGACCTAAGTTCATCTGAAATAATTCCAGTTTATGTAAATACACTTCAGAAGCTTTTTTTTTTTTTGAGAGAGAGAGAGAGAGGAATTAGCAAACAAACAACTTCAAATTAAATAGTTTATTATTATTATTCATCATGGACATTCAACTGTTTCATCTGTAGATGGAGAGGAAGGTAACAAAACAACCATAACTCAAAACATTGAGTTATTAAAATATACTCAAAACATTTGACCTCTCATGCTAATATGTCAAGTGTAAATAAATCATAGCGTTACAGCAGCAGAAGAACCAGAGAGCAACGTTAGGTCGTCTCTCTCCAACAGCTTACTTTGTTTACTCATTAAGAGGGACATACAGTTTCTTTGGCCCCGATCCTGATCTGAGTCCTTTGCTGATACCAAGTGATATGAGACTTGTATTGACGAAGCAACGTTCGAATATAGCCTACTGTTTCTGGGTCCAAACTGCACTGGCCAAAAAAAAAAAAAAAAACACAGCGCTGGTTTTCGACTTTCCCATCAACAAACTGAAGTGTTCCGGTAAGCTCGTGTCGCCATGTTTTTACGTTCAGTGGCAGCGTGACGGTAGGAAACCACAGAAACTCAGCGGAGACACCGGAGCTGTCGGCTCAGGTTGAGGTGGCGTCTGTGAAAAGTCACCGCGGTAACGCAGTGAGGAGGAATGGAGCGTTACACTGATGCTGCATTCACGCGCAGTCGGGCAGACGGCCGTCGGTAACAAACCAGATGTCATTTTAGTCACAGAAGTCGAGAGAAAGCCGGTAAAACGTGGGTCAGGTAAACAATACGACATGACAACATATTGTCACGTGTATTTTTGTATTTTGCCTTGTGCTGACCGACCACTTCTTTACATAGAGGCTTGTTTATGCCCGTTACGTGTAGCGGCTGTCATCTGTCTGCCGTCTGCCCAATTTCACGTGAATGCAGCATGAAAAATACGATTGAGTTGCTTGTGATATACAACCACAATGCTAGATGGGAGTAAATCCTACACAATGTACCTTTAAATTGATATACGAGTGAAAGTTCAGTTGGAAAAGGCCACCAACCCTGACAGTGACGCAATCTGCGATAGGAGAACATGTCTCGCTCTGTTGCATTTCTTGGAAGCAAAGAAACACTCAGTTCACTTGTGGTGGTTGTTGTTTGGAAGTCCTTCCCTCAGAAACGGCAGCTCGGGGAGAACACACAACCCGAGTGCAGCCAAGTTTCACTTAGCTCTGTCATCAAGTTACTCACAGAATTAACATTAATTAGTTACAGCTGATCTAACCCACCCCCTGGCGACATTTGTCATTTTAACCTGAGAAAGCACTGGCTTCAAAATGTGACTGCTTTGCTAATGATTGTTCAGAGCTCAGTGAGTCTTGTGTGTTTTTCTACGACCACAGTGTCTGCACGCAGCGCTACTCGCTGCTGTGCCCCAAACGTTGTCTCCCATTTACACACGGGGACATCTCCGCTCATTACACAAACTCATCTAATTAATGAATATTTTTACTGTGGTGTCATTCACTTTGCTGAGCATTTGTAAACCAACGCACAACAACAACAACAGCAGCAGCACGGTGAGATGATGAAAGTGCGTTTCCACTCTGATGGAAGTCGGTCCATGTTTTGATTCCACGTCTGACGGGACTGGAAAAAGCTTAAAGAAACCAAGCATGTGTGTGCGTGTTGTGCGCCTGCTGCTCTAATCACTATCATAACTTCTGCATCACAGTCCCCAAGGGGCTCGTGTACGTAGGTGGGGAGGGAGGCTGAGAGTGACGGGATTGTGCGTTTTTTTTTTTTCTTTTCTGTTTTGTTATTGGGTTTTTGTTTCCTGTTTAGAGATCCCATGCATGTCCCTTGATCCATCCAACTGTTTTTTTCCTCCCCTCAGCTCTCCATCATGGTCACAGGAATCAAAGAGGCTCTGTCTGGTGTGTTGCCAAATATTTGATAAGGCTTCACATTGCCCAGATAGACCCTGGACCCCTGGATGAATTCCTCTGCTAACAAAGGGGATTTCATTACATGAACAGGATTTGCTCTGTGTGTGTGCGTGCGTGTGTGTGTGTGTGTGTGTGTGTGTGCGTGTGTGTGTGTGTGTGTCTCATGCCAACAGTGGTCCAGTAAAGTCAGTGTATTCTCATCAACACTGCTCACTAATCTCACCATGTCTGCCTCCGCTGTTTAAGGTTTAATGCTCCGTGTTTAAGACGTCATCGGCTTCAGACGTTTGTTTACAACCCGCAGCACGCTCCACACTGCGCTCTTATACCACCCCTGTGTTTCTGTCTGTCCGTGTTACTAATAGATTTTCACCGGCCGCTCTGTTCTCCACCGCCAGCATCTCCTCCCTCTTTTCTCTCCACGGCCCACAGGTGACTAGGAATCATTATACCTGATTACACACAGCTGTGATTATGAAAGCAGAGCCAAGGTTATTTGGATGCTGCCTGTACTGTAGCTATACCCCACAGTCCATCTGTCTCTACAGCTCATGGCTTCACTACAGGTGTCTGTGGACCTATGAGAGAGGGACCCCTGACCCCCCGGTCCATACATACAGACTGAAACGCTGGAGACCTGACAAGTTAACGATGAAAATGTCCTCTGATGCAGGAGCGGCGGCTGAGCTCTGATCAGAATCGAAAAGCTATTTTCCATCATACGACTTTAACCGACGCTGAGAAGCTCCAAATTTCAATTCATTAAATTATCAATTAATCTGGCTATTATTGTGATTTCCCCCATTAGGCTCAATAAAGTTTCAATAATTCATTTGAGCTATAAAACATATGAATACAGTGTGTAAATATCACTGTAAATGCCGAATTCTTATATATACATAATATTGATTATGGACCTAATGAGTTTTCTTTCTAGTCTCAAGTACTAAGCAACTTTGTAATTAAGATTTTTTTTTAAATTAAATTACTTTAACATCAACGACTAATGAGGTAGATGCTGAAATAGCGCACAAGCTGAGTTATAAGAAGTAGCTGCATCAAGGGCATCGACCGCTGTCACATATTTCTCACAACAAAGAGCTGTCATCAACTGCACACAAAGACGTCTGAAATGAGTCCAGTGTGTAAATGCTGCGCGACGTGGACACAGACGATGTCACAATGACATTCTTCCATCACGAACATGGGTGTGATGATCCCATTAATGGGCCTCTACTATTTTCACTTATTTGTCAAGTGAGAAATTAAGTTATTGATTTACGTCCGTAAAACAACTTTTCTAGAAGAATTACTCTGACAGCACTCGGCTTGTTTGCCGTCTCGCCGGGAGTCAGGAGAGCGGATCGATATCAATTTCATCTGTGTGTGCGTTCAGTACAGTAATAGGTCTGAGACATGTTTAGCCTAGCTTAGCTCCAAGAGTGGAAGCAGTCAAAAGGTGCAGCCTAACAACTCCAAAGCTCAGTTTTCACTCAACACAAGGGGATTCACATCCTATTTGACTGAGATATGAAAATTATTTCTGAATGGAGTTTTTTTTTTTTTTTTTTACGATAGGAAGTTTATATAAATAAATAAAAAAAAAGATCCAGCCAGCTGAGGCTTGATTCCTTTTTCAGATGGAGATATTTCAGTACTACCATTTGCTGTAAAACACTGTTTGATTTTGTTAAGGTTTTGCTTTTTACAGTAGACGTATGTATTTATCTTATTTGGCTTCCCCATAAAAATGTCTACTTTTCTGTAATGCGAGAGATTGCAGTTAGTAACGGTGGCACAAAGCTGCAATGAAAAACATTTTCTCAGGCTCTTTGCAGACGGAGACCTACACATCATCACGAGCATAAAGCTTGTCAGCACACTTCTCTCTCCATCTCTGATTGTTCTCAATAACCCCTGTTGCTCAGATGAATGATGGCAGGTACTGGATGAAAGCCATCATCTGCTTCACTTCAGCTAGAAGACTCTCTCCAATGTTTCATTCAGTACCATTCAATATCAGGCATCGCTGCACAAACCAAAGAGTGATGTGTAATAGAGAGAGAAAATGGTTTAAGATGAAAGAGCACCCGGTTTCTCACGTATGATTAGCTCCATCAAGTGTGACCAAGGCAATCTGGAGTGAGGTGTTTGTCAATGCGCGGCTCAAAAGCCCAGAAAGAAAAACTTTGAAAGTGTGAGAAAACTTTTTAAAGTAACAGTTTCACTGTTTTAGACACGCTTCACGTTGATTCATTCAAAAACAATAATGATTTTTCGAGTCCTGACTAAAATCTACCAGCAGGAGACCTGTCATCTTCCCCTATCAACACAAAATAAAAGTAAAACACAGGTTGAGGTGCAATTAAAGCGGCAGCACAGTTAGACAGAATAAAATAATTAAAGCTGTGGGTATTTGACTATGATTTAGGAAGGAAACTTTGCATTAAAATGTATTCTGTATTCAGCCATATATCAATATCCAAATCTACTGTCTTTCTAGTTTGGTGCATTCAGCACAAGTGAATTAGACGGTCTCAGGACTTTTTCTTTCTGTGGTATCTCATTTTAACAAACAGACTTTCCCGGTGGTATTTTCTTTTTTTTCCATCGTTATCTTGATCTTCTTTCTGCCACTGTGGCTCTATCAACCTCAGCATGTTTGTTTGGAGAGTACAGCTCGCCCAGTACGACATGGAAGTACGTCAGCATTGTTGGCTCATGCTTCGAAAAGGGCAACAGGAAGAGACCACTCAAGAGAGAAAGGAGCCAGGAGGGGAGGTGGAGGAGAGAAGGGTGAAGGGTTGTGTTGGAGAGAAAGAGAAGAAAAATAGAGAGAGAGGAGCGGTGATGACAGTGGGCGACTTCGATAACTTACTAGAGCTTGTTTAGTGCTGCTTCAAACTGCTCTTCATTCGATTCATTGTTTGAAGCCATTTCTTTATTAACAACACAAACAGTGGACATGGATGACTAATGGCTGTTTTCCACTACAGGGTACCAGCTCTATTCAATAATACTAACCTTGTTTTGTTTTTCATTCTGCAGAAGTATCTGGTATATACCATTTTTTTTGGGTTACTCCATTAAGCTTAAGTGATACCAAAAGGTGAGGAGGTAAAGATGTGTCTGTTTGGTACATCCCTACAATATCTTCCACTGTTTCTGCATGGGTTGCATAAAGATTACGTCACATACTGTATCTTTGTGAATCATCGTTGTGGTAAAGGCTCAGTTAAAGTGGGGGGGAGTACCAGTTACCCAAAATGAGAAGATTTGAGTGAGGGATAAAATGCAAAAAACCCTGAATTTCACATGTCCCTCCATTTTCCAGCACCTGATTTTTGGAAAAAGTCTCTCTTTAGATGTAAAACACTGTCAGAGTGATCCTGCTGAGAAAAGTTCAAATGACATACTACTTTTCCGAGGAGAGAAAAAGATTCATTATTAAAACCCTTTCTCTTTTAAAAGTGAAATGTGAAATAGGCCTAGTTAATCACCCTGCCCTGTCAGTCGCATAAGCAGACAGAGTCATTTTCTCTGGCTGTTCACATGTTCCTTCATTTTTCAGTCTTTTTAATTTGGTCCCTGCTCCACGTCTATATAGTGAAGTCGGGTCAGATGTTTTTGCTCGTCAGGGATTTAATTCCTCTGAGGATGCAAAATATGTCACACAAGCAATCAGGAACAATTGCTGACTAACTCAGAAAGAGACACTATAAACAGATTTAAAGAGACTTTGCTAGCTGAGCAACTTGAAGGCTATACGGTACAAATCACCCATGATGCAACACTCAGCAGGAGATAGGAGTTATAAGGGGACTCAGCCCACTCAAAAAGACTGTGATGTTGTGAATAAATTCATATCTACCCCTTAATTATCATAATAACACCAAACCCGAACCAAAAAAGGAATTATATATTCAGGACAAGTTAGCAGTATCATACAGGTTGGTTTGGTTTTATTTCTGCACTGAGCTGTCTGCCCACAACCCCAATACAATAGTGCTGGATGAAATGTTGAATTTCAAAGAAGTTTTCTTCGTCTTGTAAAAAAACTTTTGGATAATCCATAGAAATTGCTCGTCAGTTTTCTAAGGAACATTTTTTTCTGTGTAACCTTATGAAAAGTGTTCACAGTGAGGTTTGTGAATCATCTAGAGTAGCAAGGACACAGATTCTGGAAGAAGTCGCTGTTGAATCTTTCATTTATTTATTTATTTTTTTTCAATGTTTGCAGTCAATGCTTTGCCGAGCCACAAAAGAAAACTCAACTCCACTGTGGCTGGGTGGAGACTGAAAGCTAGAAACAAAAACTGTCTTTATGCCCAGAAACCACAGAGGTGAGGCGGTATTGTCTGTATTGTCACTCTGTAGGCCAATGTTGAGCTGATGACGCGAGTCAGTAGCACAGGACGTACTGGATCTTTACCAAGCTCTCAGTCGAGTGTGTGTGTGTGTGTGTGTGTCTGTGTGAATAGACAGCAGTTTCTGGCATTGTGGGAAATAATTAGAATAAAAGCACAAGTTATGGTCGTCTCTGCATTCATACCAGGATGTTCATTCTCTCTCGTCCTCTTTGAATCTCCTTCTCTTTATCTCTTTCTCCTGCCTGGATCAGCACTATTGCTTTGATCTGGCTCTTCATATAACAAGGCCCCAGGGTCTACACTGTACAAGAGAGCAGAAAGAGTCCAAACTACAGTGTCTGTGTGTGTGTGTGTGTGTGTGTGTGCGCACACGCCCAAGCACAAAGTGTATATCTATGTGTATACATACTTTAACTATGTGCTGAATATCTTCTCGCTTGTGTCAGACGCTTGACAAATTTCCCCTCAGGGATTAATTCTTCATGCGGCTGTTTTTTTTCTTTTTTTCCTGAAATGCTCACTCTACTTTTATTAGAAGAGGGTATCATAGTCTATTAGTGATGCTGCTTGGTTGATTTTTTCTTTCCCCCCATACTTCAGTCCTGTGGTTGCTTAATTGGCATGAAAGCAGGACACTCTAATTTGCCACTAAGGAAGGTGATGAATTGAATATCATTATGCTTCCTTATATCAACTATAGAAAAGTATCCGTGAACTTTCAGCAATGCGTCTAATTGTCATGGTTTTGTTGCCTTAATCAACACATTTTAAAACTGTACGCTGACTATAAATAAATGAGGAAGCGCTCCAGGATTTGGGAAATCTTTAAAGTTGTGGAATGTGGATTATTTTTACGACTAATGAGGAGATGCACAGAAAAGAGGAAGGACAGTATGTTCTCCAGCAATTAGTGAGAGTACTATTTCTGGTATTTTGTTAGATTTTGTTTTCTCTCTGCGATCAAATAACATCATCTATCCCATCTCGTTCTGTATCTCTCTTTCTCCCTCTGTCTCCGGTCAGACAGGATGTTTTGAGGAGGAAGACAGCGGGGTCACGGTCTGATCCAGAAAGTATGATAAAGATCAACCATTTCCTTTGCATCATATGCGTGTGCGTTTCTGTGTTTGTGTGTGTTCGCATTCAAGCGTCGTCTCTACGGAGCCTGGAATGAGCTTTATGTTTTACAATGCAAATACTTGCAGTGTTTACTCTAAGGAGAAGAAACGCACTTTCTAGGAAGGCGAGATGCCAGCGAGTAATGAGGAGTTTGAATCTGAATTACGGCACGACTGTGGCAGTGGTGCTGGATTGGTGTGTTGATAAATCATTTATAAATGCTGTACCATAATAAGCCAGGAGTAAGGACAGCGTTTGGAAACAGCCAATCACTTGTCGGGCTCCACCCTGTTTGTCTTGACTGACAGATAAAGATTTTGTGATGAAAAGAGGCATTGAAGGAATAGTCCATCATTTCAGCAAATGGATAAGATGAGATGATAGATGAGAAGATTAATACCACTCTCATATCTCTGTGTTAAATACAGGGCTACAGCCAGCAGCCGTGAGCTCAGTTTAGCACAAAGACTGGCAACGGCGCAAAACAGTTATCCTGCCATATCGAAATAAAACCTGTCTATCGTCACCTCTAAAGTCACTACATAATACTTTGAATGAAATGAAGTAATTCTCAGTTTCATCAATGGCTGTGTGCTGCCCTTTGCGCTTCGGGGGAAGCTTGAAAAAATGATGGCATTGTGAAATGAAAAACTTAGCGTTAAACTCTGCTGTTGTAAAAGAGGCAGAATGAAATGTCATTACTAGAATGGCACTCAGCAGAGCACATACCGCCGCCAAGGCCAAACAATCCTACACATCTGTCAGACCCAATTGTACAGAGTCATAGAGCTCAACACCATTAATGTCTCATTTTCTACATCAAGAGTCCTATATTATTTACATTACAGTCTTTTAATCAGCTTATTAGTCATCCGTGAAGTACTTTGAATTGCTCTAACTAGTATGAAAGGAGATATACAAATAAAGTTTGATTTTATTTTTTTATTTAAAAAAAAAATAATAATAAATTGATCTCTTTAACTGGATCTACCCAAATGGGTTCTGCTCTGGCCCATGTTCCGCCAAGTTTGTCTAAAAAAGCAAACAAACAAAACTTAATGAATAATTTTATATTTCTTTAAATTATATATTTGACTATATTCATTCATTTTATTATAGTTTTTCCACTGTGTATTATCTTCAACAATAACTCCAAAGTTTGTTTTTTTTAAGTTCATGCCCAATTAGAAAGCATTTTTTGTTTTTTGTACCAACACGGATATCGTCTAGGGCGTCGTGTGGCACAGTGGGTAGAGAAGGCGCCCCATGCAGAGGCTACAGATGCGGGACTCGAACCGCTGCAGTTGGGCCCGCATCGGGTGGCCCTTTTACAGCATGTCATTCCCTCTCTCTCTGCCTCCCCATTTCCTGTCTCTCTCAACTAGCCTATACTATCAAATAAAGGCAAAAGAAGCCCAAAAAATATACTTAAAGCAGATATCAGTGGAATGTTTTTGTTAATATAAGTCCTAAATAGTCCTATTTTCCGTCAGCAATCACTTACATGAAGTATTTCAGCCTAAACACGAGTCTCTCCGTCACTCTGCTCTGCTGTAACCCGAGGAGAAAATTTTCCTTGTGGGATACAAGTGTTATCCAATGAGGAGAGAGAACGGCATGAAGGGCTGTGTGTGCAGCCAAGGGATGCGCGTGAATGTGGTGACGTAGCACGAGGACCAATTGATGCCTGACAAGGGCGGGGGCTGCTAACTCATGGTGCGTTCAAAGAAACTCGTACTTTGTGTTTTTCCTTCCTGTGAAGTCATACCAGTTCGATCTGGTACGAGTTCACGGGTCGGAAGTTACGAGTGGCCGTTATAGGGAACTTTCACAGACAACAGGATGGTAAAAACACGAGCTACGGGTTACCTGGAACGCTACCAAGTCGTAGTTGTGACTTGAAGCTGTAACTTACGGTTTCAAAAGCCTGCCTTGAACGCAGCATTAGCCGAAACGGCCGTGAAGCTGATATTTTTATTTTATTTGTTTATTAAGATCCCCATTAGCTGCAGCAAAGCCACAGCTATTCTTCCTGGGGTCAAACAGTATCAAATATACAGTTGAAAACACAAAACATAAACATTATCAAAATTTAAAAAAAAAAAAAAAAAAAACAAGTGAGCGATAAGCTTAACCTAACAAAACAAAAACAGAATAAGTGTTTACATTTCTTAACTGTGCTTCATTCATTCTTCGTTATATTAATTGTTCACATACTAATCCTATTACCCACATTTCTACATATCATATATGTATACATCATTACACATCACACATCATACTTGTATATACATTCATTCTACAGTCCGTTTTATAAATTATAATAACATATATCCATCGAAATATACTCCATATATAAATATACCATGTTGTCTTACTTTGATAAATGCTGTTTTATTAATATTTTGAATTTCTCTGTGTTCGTGGTGAGTTTGATATTTTTCGGCAGTGAATTCCATTCTTTCATACCTCTATACAGAACTGTACGCTTGATGGCGTTAGATCTTGCTTTAGGTAATGTAAAGTTTCCTACAGCTGCATGTCTGGTGATATATTTATGACTCTCTGCACTAAAAGCGAGGTTTTTAAACAAGATAACAGGTGTTTTTAGGACAGATATATTTCTAATAACAACAAACAGTGAGTACAATAGTCTGTCTTTGACCAGTAACCAGTTAAGTTTCTTGTGCATAGAAATTATCCTTGTCCTGTAGTCACACTTCAGTATTGTGCGGGCAGCTCTATTCTGTATACATTGTAGTTTATTTAACATGTCTCCAGTGGCATTTGACCAAACTGCTGGGCAATAGTCGAGATGTGATAATATTATCGATTGGATTGCTGTTTTCAAGATGTTTATATTTATAAAAGTTGCATGTCTTCTTAGAATTGATATACCTCTACCCATCTTTGCAATCATATTATTAATGTGTTTTTTCCATGATAATTTTTTGTCAACTGTCACTCCCAGCAATTTGGTCTCATGTACCTGGTCTATAGTGATATCTTTGATTTTAATATTTAATACAGGATTTCTATCAATATTATGATTTGAGCCTACAATCATGCACTTGGTTTTAGATATGTTCAGGACCAGCTTGTTTTCTTTAACCCATTCAGCCACACTTTCTAGTTCCTTATTCATAATAGTTTCTAATACATTATTAGTAGATGCTGATGTATATATGGTTGCGTCATCCGCATACATAACTGTGTTAGCTTTCTCTAATACATACGGTAAATCATTTGTGAAAATACTGAATAATAAAGGACCAAGGCAGCTCCCTTGAGGTACTCCACATGTCGTGGTTTTGGTTTCTGAGTAGCTGCCGTTAAAAAATACTGTTTGTGTCCTGTTTGATAGATAGCTATAAAACCAATTAAGTGCAGATTGCTCAAAGCCATAGCAGGACAGTTTTGTTAGTAGTAAGTGATGATCAATTACATCAAAAGCAGCTGAGAAATCCAGAAATACAACACCAACCATATTTTTGTTATCAATTGCTCTAAGCCAATCATCAGACATGCTAGTCAGCGCCGTTGCCGTGGAGTGAGCCCTTCTGTAAGCATGTTGAGAGTTACAGATAATGTTATTCGCAGATAAATAGTTATTAATTTGTTCAAATACAATCGTTTCCATTATTTTTCCTAATACTGGTAATAAACTTATAGGACGGCTATTTGAGCTGGAAAAGGGCATACTCTTGTTTTTTGGCAGTGAGATTATTTTCGCCTGCTTCCATGCTTGTGGACATGTACCACACATAAAACTTAAATTAATTATATGGGTTAATGCAGGAGCTATCTGATCAACAGCTATTTTGAGAAGCCTGCTGTCAAGGCCATCAACACCCGATGGTTTGTCTTTGCAATTTTTTAGGAAATCCTTTACCTTGTTAGTGCTTATATTCTCCAGTTTAAACTTGGAGTTTTTTCCATTCATGATTTTATTTCTTATTAATAGGTGAGATATATCATTACTTAGATTAGACATGTTTCCTCTTATTTTTTCTAGTTTGCTAATAAAATAATCATTTAAATAGTTTGCAATTTCATTGGGCTTGGTAATGAACTTGCCATTTGCCTCCATAAAGGATGGATTCGTTTTGTTTTTTCTCCCTGTCAGATCATTTAAAATGTTCCATAGTTTTTTACTATCATTTCCTACCTCGTTAACTCGTTTTTCAAAGTAAATTTTCTTTTTTTTTCTGTTAAGTTTAGTAACAGAGTTTCTCATTTTCTTATAGAGGTCCCAGTCACATATATTTCCTGTTATACTTGCAGTTTTTTTCATTTGATCTCATAGCATCTTTAATTTCTTTATCTAACCAGGGTGTTTTGGCATTCCTGACAGTAGACTTCTGTAGTGGTGCATGTTTCTCCACTAGAGGCAAAAATAAATTGTTAAACTTCAATAGAGCAATTTCAGGATTATTGGCTGCTAAGACTTCAGACCAACAGATTTCTTTCACATCATTAACAAATACATCTTGATTGAACCGTTTATATGACCTTTTAAAAATAATTTTGGGTCCAGGATTACTTACTTTAATGTTTCTTCCAACTATGACCAGGTTGTGATCACTGCTGCCGATGGGAACAGACAATATATTATTACACAGGTCTGGACAATTTGTAAAAATATGGTCTATGCACGTTGATGTTTTAGTGCCATCCAGCTTTACACATTCTCGTAGGTTTATTTATAACTTGAGTAAGTCATCTTGAGTAAGATATCTGCTTTAAAAAAAACAAAACAAGTATATCATCAGGTCCAGTCCACTTATGTAATGTAGCCTAATTTGTAATGTACAGTAGAATAGTGATGCTCGTATTCTGATCAGATGCATTTTTCTGCCCCAGCAGTAACATCTATGCCTGCAAACAACAATTATTTTAAACACTGATTTATCTGCTCATCCTTTTTTTAGGTTAATCATTTATCCTCTTCCCAAAAAATATCAGTTTGCAAAGTTTCCTGAAGCCCGGTGTTTTAATAGGTCTCTATTCTGATTGTTATGATGTTAAAGGTCCAGTGTGTAAAATGGAGGGAAAACCGTGACATCCAGCATTCAGTTTCTAGATCGAAGCGCTCACTCACTCGCTCACACTCACCCCTCCCATCGGCAGAGTGACGGTGGCCTCCGAGGACAAAAAACTTGTTTACCACGACTGGGACGACTGGAGTATTTCAGGAGCATGGAGTGATGAGGTGAAGGTCTAAACCATTTTACGATATGTCTGCTGTTTCCTACTACTCCTTCTTTCCTTCCGTTGGTTTATTTATGAACGCGAAACTCGTGTAACTCGCTCTCTGACTGGCTGGAGGTTTGTCCAGCTAACGTACAAACATGGCGGCGCAAGATGGCGACACTCTCTAAAGCAAGACCCTTGCTATATGGATATATAAAAGAATAACGTATTTCATTTTATAGCGATTATGATAACACTTATATATTCATGGGTAGTAGCTATATATTTAGATTTTGCCAATAAACCTTGCCAATTATTACACGCAGGACCTTTAAACAAACAAAAGTGGTAAAACCTCTGAAACCGATTAACATATTCAAAACAGTTGCCAATTAACTTTCACTGCACTGATTGACTCGCAGCAGGAGAGCAGCAAAGTACAACATGAGGACAAGTGGACAAGAATGAGATGTTGCAGCGAGGGCAGGAGAGTGGACACTAAGGGGCAGGTTTGGGTTAAAGGAGGAGGAGGTGTGTGTGTGTGTGTGTGGGGGGGGGGGGGTCTTAAGGTCCCAGCCAAAGCGTCTCCTGCAGGAGGTGGTGTGTCGGCGTGGAGGGATTCCCACTCCTCTGAAGTCTGGCAGTCGTATCTGGTTACTCCTGTAGGTCTGCCATGATTACCCTCCACTCACATTCCTCAGCCCTCATTTACTCCAATCCGCACAGGAATCTTACAAACTCAGCATTACACACAGAACAAATACACACAGGCGCACACATAAACACAGGGACCAACAAACCCAACAGATCTCAAGTCAAACGTTAAAGTCAAAACATTCGTCTCAAATCACCACACTCATCGCCCACCACTTCTTCACGTTTCTCCCCCGACTCTCTCTCTCTCTCTCTCTCTCTCCTCTGTCACAAACTCCTTGTCAATCGAAAAATTGCAACAACAGACAACAACTTGGACTGTGGCTGAGGTTTGTGTTGCCGCTGCAGTGCTAACCTGGTTGTAAAATGCCAGAAATGCTGTAATCCGCATGGAGGCGTTTGTCACCTCACACCAAACTGTGAGGGGGAGCAGCGGTGATGTGGTGGTTTAGCCCTCGGCCTCGTCTGTTACCCTCCTGCTGGAAGGAATGCCGTTACAGACGGCCCGACTAGACGCCCAGCTGCTCATGTGGCCACATGTTGCACAGTCCTTGTGTGATACTGCAACAGGACGTTGTGTACTTTCACAGACTATCCACTTTATGACGTCAGTGTTTGTACACATAATCTGTGGGAGTGGGAGTGGGAGCGCGGCAGGCAGCCCTGGCGCATGCTACCTCGTGAGGCCTTCGGCGCCTCCGATTTGAGAGATCTTGTCACCACTCACCGCTTCCTTTCTTTGAAAATGAATTTCCCATTGCTTTATTAAAGTCAGCCCTCTGTCAGTGAGTTTGACATCAACATTGTTTCTATGTGTGACGACGGGGGGAACGTGGTGGTGGTGGTGGTGCTGGTCTCTGGGAGAGGGGCCCTATAGGACAGGGGACAGTGCAATTCATAATCAAGACGTAGGCAAGGAAATGGCTCTTCTTGTGTAACGTAATTGAAAAAGAAAAAGGAGAGGATATTGCAGTCATCTCAAGCTTGTCTCATGCTGATATTGCACCTATCAATCATATTTCATAGGGTATATTCTGTGTGTTCGCTGACATTTCTCTTGATTTATCATTGTAATAATACGCACCCACTGCGTGTGTGAATATACAGAAAGAGAAGGGGCATCAGAGAGGGGGCTGCATATTATGATTTAATGCGATTTGATGCGTGTATGGTGGGGGGGGTATAATATATAAAGTAAGGATATCTACGCAATATAGTCCATCCAAATAGTCGTCTTTTTATGCAAATGCAGCTAAAGAGGGAGCGCTGTGCCCGTGAGGATGAGTTATTTCATACTCCAGACACATTTTGGGTGAGATATCACTTTACAAAATATTAATTAAAATAAAGATTCATTCTCTTTCATGTGTAAAGGAAATAGCAGCTTCTGATAAAACTTCTAATTTCTGAAGTAAAAACACAAATTATTGAGTTTGATGGGATCTATTAGTGCTTTAGCAAACACATTTAACTTTAGCACCTCAAAGTCAATATTGTGTGAAAGTGCCAAAAAAATTTAATTAACCATGATATTTAGAAATTGTATGATATGGTAGGGGTGATATTTGTGATAAACATTTAACCATTGATGAAGACGGAAAGAGAAAACTTTGCTTCTTTAATCAGAGAAGAACCAAAGTTTGTGAGTCGATGCTTAAATCTGAACTGGTGGTGATGATTATCCAGTTGAATCTTGTTCTCTTGTTATTTTTCAGCTCTGTAACTTCCTTTGTTTCATAAATACCTGCTGTGTAATATATTAATGTAATCGAGAGATCTACTCATCAATATAACCACTGACAAACAAGAGAGACCAAATATCCTGATATTTGTTCATCCGAAAATAGAAGCCTACATCAACATTTTGATTGCCGTCTTATCTTATTGCAAACTTATCTGAATGATGAGTCAGTGGAGAGAAAAAATACCTCCATAACAACATAGGCTAATTCATTATCATTTTTCAAGCAAAACTACCAAACATGTCTTGCTGTGGTTTCTCAGGTTTGTTTGTTGTTTGAGTTTGCCGCTTTGCCTTTTTCTTTTTACTGATAATAAAGTGTTGGACTGTTGACTGAACAAAGACAGGAGTTCAAGAGACGTCACCTTACCCTTGACAGACACTTTTCAGTATTTTCTGACATTTTATGGGCCAGAGGGCTCGTTGATTAACTGACAAAACTAATTATCAACAGAGAGATTGGCAAAGAAGGTAATCATTAGCTGCAGCCCTGTGTCAGTGGAAATCTGCTGCTGTTGTTCTGATGGAAGTGACGACCATGACGACCATGTTTATGCTAATCTGGATGTTGTTGTTTTTTCCTAAACAAGCTGTTGCTAATTGCTCTAAAAGCACAGTGTTCACACGGTGGTGTACAAAGAGCATTGCCACTTCTTCCTAAACACAATAGTGCATAAATCTGACTGAGTTTAATAATCTAATCAGTTTCTAAATGATTGTGCTGACATTTGATCCTCAAGTCTGCACAGTTGTAATGAGTTGACTTCTGCTCTTTCAATTATCTCACTGTCTGCAACCACCAAATGGGTTGTGCGTTTTTTGTTTTAATTTAGGTTTCATGGCTGCAAAAACAGACTGTGAAGGGCAGCGAAAGCTTTAGGTGATAAAACATTCCTTCAGAAACTTCTTAAAAGATGCAGCATCCATGTTTTTCCACACGCTACAGACAAACACATGTGGTGCCAATATCAGTTGGCATGGAGATGAAATAAGCACAGGCATCTAGGCTCACTAACTCTAATTACAATGTGCACCGAATAGCAGTCTTGTGTGTGACTGTTCCCAGCAACAGATCAATATTGGCTCCAAATCCATCACACGGAAAGTGCTGTACTCAAAATTTTTCTAATGACGATCAGTGAGCTGTGTCCTCGCCACTGTGAGCTAATTTTGGTGGCGAGTGTTGAGCATAATAACAAAATCTTTTAATTAAGCAAAATGCAGTTTGGACTTGGCTGTGAAATGAAGGGGGCTATTATTTGTAGCAGAGATCAACATTCATCTAATGGGCAACATGCTTCGTGTGCATGTGTGTGCACATACATATCAGCTGCTGAGTTTGTGTATATTTTGTGTTTGTGTGTGATATTTTCTGTGATTCACCGAGATTAGCAGAAACATGACTTCAGGCCATGCTGGAGCTAAATAAGCATAAGAATGCCAGAAGTGACTGTCCCCTTCTTTTAAACCCCCAACCCTCACATCCAGGCTGTAAACACGGCTAGACTGTCCCTACCCCGCCACCCCCATAACCTCCCATCCCAGCCCCCCCACCCCCCCTCCTGCTGGGAGCAGCCACATAGACAGACTGTCTTATCTCGCCCGCCCCCCCAGGGAAGAGGAAGAGGGGGATGGGGGTGCTGGCTTTGTGTCTACCGGCACAGACAAGGACTTTGTGTTGCATGCAGGCACGTGTGCAGGAATACACGGACATACAAATAAGAACACACACACGCACGCACGCACGCACGCACACACACAGCAAGAGCAAATAATATGTGACACATAGCACACAAATGCAAGGTCGAAGCATTCAGGATCCTTTGATCTATATATACACCACATATATAGGATGTCTCAAACAATAATGCAGTTTAAGATGACTCACATTCCAGACAAACCTACAACATATTATTTAGACAATCAAGAGGATGTTTACATCAGACTCAATGTCACATCACATTCTAATTAGAAAATTAATTCCTATTGTGAAAAGGTCAGGGCACATTCACACACACACACACACACACACAACGACAACCCCCACTAACCCCACCTAGACAGGCTTGTATGGCCACACCTACACACCACAACGCCACTCATCCTCCCAACCCCCCAGGTTTGTGTACACACTCGTGCGTGCACACACACACACACACACACACACACACACACACACACACACACCCATACACATATGTAAACACATGCACATAGGAAGTGGGTGACCCGCTATGGATGCATGGGTGTGACAACCACAGAGAAACCACACACTAATTTGATTCTACGATCTAACTGTCCAACACGCAGGCAGATGGTGCTTCACTGTATTGTGGAACGGAGCTTGTTGCATTCAGTTCAGATGGTAGAAGAACAAATATGGCAACTTTGTCAATGTATTTGGACAAAGTTTCTTATCAACAAGTGCAGGTTTGAGATCTCCAAAGAAGGAATTTCACCCTTGATGAACTGTAAAGTCAAGGCTAAGTGGCATAGCTGACAGTTTACATACCATTGTAATCCTGTGACTAGTCAATTGTGACATCATGTATTGTGGTGCACGACATGGTATGTGTCTAAACAAAGATGTTCACACAGTCACCTTTACCTGAGAAGATCGCTTGCAGCTAACATGGGGATGAAAGAATAAACAACTGGTAGTAAAATAACAATGTGGAGGGATTGTATTCATGTACGTTCGCCTCATGAAGATCGAATAGACTTTAAAACATCCATCTGAAGTTTGTCATCTGCACGTGTCTATGATGGTTCACACAAATGTCTTACGGACCATCTGTGTGCAGTCCAAAACCTATAAGCATGTGGACCACACGTGCCAAATACACATGTGTGAACACGTCCAACTACACAGACAACTGATAGAGTATAAACAGAACCACATGTATGTCCACAGACCACGGCCCTCGGTTTTAGACCATGTATCTTTTTCTGAACTTTGAAATGAACAGAAACATGGCAATGGATTTTTACGCCATCTCCTACAATGTATTTCCGAAAAAAAGCCAGTATGCATAGGAATTGTAATTAGCCTACTGCAACCAATTACATGAAGTGTAGTCATATAATCATATAGAGCTGAAAGGATTAGTCATTCCATGCACTGAAAATTAATCTGCAACAATTTGAATAATCAATTAATTGATTAAATCATTTAAAACCAAAATGTCCAAAAGAAAAAAAAAACCTGGGCCCATGTCCTCAGATATGAATATTTGCATAATTGCAAAATTGAGTATCTTTGGATGCCTGGTGTCAGACAAAATAAGCAGGTTTGATATGTTTGCTTGGGCATTAGAAAATTGTGATGGGTTATCTGGCAAATATCGAAAATATTTAATTGAGAGTAAACTAGTCCCAGATGTAGGCTACTAGCTACTACTTGAAGACAGATGGGGCCATTTTCATTTACCTGCAAATATTTGTTATGTTTGGCCAAAAACGTCTTTAAATGATTATTTGGTTATCAAAATAGCTGCTGATTTATTCAATTTCAATCAGCTGTAATCAATCAATCTGTTCATGCAGAAACTTCAATGACTGACTAATCATTGCTGCTTCAAAGACAGGTTCAGATTTGCCAAGGATGAACAAACACTGTAAGTAGATTCTACATGTGCAGCACTATTTAATGGGACATGGCAATAACAACAACAACAACCAGACCTTTTGCACAGACACAACCTACCAACATACAGTAGGCCTAGGCCTACAGCCAAGAAATGCTGACCCCTATACCTGGTCTTCTGACTATGTCCATATCCGGAACCAGAACCGCACAGCACATAAACATGTAGGCTACGCAGTTAACATGTAAACAGTAAAGCCAGCAGCGAGCAAAGTCAGACAGAAAGAGTGTATTTGACTCACATTTACTTGATGTAGGCTATCTGGTGAATTTTCTGTGTTTCATGGAGATGGAGTAGGCTAGTAGTTATCCAGGTGATAGACGGGTCCCACTGCAGTGTACTCGTTTTCCGTCCAGCTTAACAACTAGCTAACCCTGGGTAACTAGTTCACTAGGCCTATCTAACTAAACCCTAACAAAGTCTAGAGTTAGTTTGCGCAAGACAGCGACTTGGTTAATTTCGGTGTCTTGTCTCCCAGTAGCACGACAGACACTCTGTGATAATCAATATCCGTGTTTTTAATCAAAGGATATGAAATACACCTGGTTTCATCCCTGCCTGAACGTCTGAATATCGCCTGTTCTTCTGGACTGTGGAGGGTGTTATACCCTTTTTCACCACGTACACTGACTAACACGTAGCGGCCATTAGAATCCAGAGGGGCGCTGTTTCATCAGCTTGAAGCATGGCTTGAAGATACCAAGAAGAAGCCTACTCAAAGTACCTATAGGTGAAGTCAGAGCCAGTCTATTATCTCAATATTAGAAATTCTCTGGTGAAGTCAAATAGTAGTAGGCTACAACGTTGTGAATATGGACTAAATAGGCTGATTTAATCTTATGCTCAAGTTTGTGTATTGCAAAGTAATTGATGAAAAGCTGCCAAATAAGTGCAGTGCAGTGCAATAGAGTAGGCTATATTTGCCTCTTGGAAGTATCCTATCCTTAGTTACAAATACCTAGAAATTACAAATGCTCAGAATTGTTTTTTATATATATATATATAATTATATAACTTCCACACACTGATTATGTAATAAAGTGTCGCTATTTTTGTGTTATTTATTAAAATTACAGCGATATATTGTTTCAATAATGAGGGAGCCTTAGTTCTGAAAAAATGTGATTGCATGTGGGGGCCCTCAGAGGACAGCAACCAAGATAACACCAACATGCACCCACTGGAAAGGTCTGTAAGTCATTCTTCTATGTTCCTTTTTTTTCACATTTTCAGTTAACACTCCAGTAATATTTTATGTGAATATCCCAACATGATTTTCAATCTTCATCCCATTAATTAACTTGTCCATTATTTTCTTAGTGTAAAATCCGATTTGAACACTTGTACACATTACATGAACCAGGAAATACTCAGTGCTTTTCTTAGAAGGTGCTCACATAAAACAGCTTACATGATGTGTAATGTACCGTACATCTACATGCTGACTAGAAACGCTGCTGAAATCTGTAATAGTTTTAATGGAATTATTGCCGGGCAGAATCAGGGTCACCCTGTCTGAGGGAAGTCATGGATATGAGGCCATTCCTCTCTCTCACACATACACACAAACACACACACACACACACACACATGCACACGAAGCTTAGAGCTGCTTTAGTTGTATTAGTGGGGTTAGGGATTACTGTTGGGAGGGCACAGAGATGGCTGTGATTTTGAAGTGCATGATGTCAAGGAATGGGGTACCACTCATGCCGTCCCAGCCGCCTGATGGCGTATGTTCAAATATTTTTTGCAATAATTTATCCTCATTGTCAAGTGTTTTTACAGTGTTTTCTTTCAGACACGGAGGTACAGGCAGTAATAATTAGCGCTCTGGGCACAGTCATTAATAAAACAGGAGGGAAAGACTGTAAACTTGTATGTTTGGACTAGTGTGTACTTAGGGAAACTTTTAGCAGTGAGGCATAAATATCAGTATTTATCATATTAAATATTCCTAGTCTGGATTATAACGTGATGAATAAACCATGTGTAGCATAAAAAAATCTGAATATTGCTACTGGGCAATATCTTGTTTTCAGGGACATGGGAATTCTGACTTTTCTAAATGTTTTATTTAATTGCCACTCAGCTCTTTTTAAATGATAATTCAAAAGACGGCGAAGAGGGCACATAAAGTACACGCTCCATTTAAATCCTGCTTCCAACACTAAATACTTTTTTTTTTCCTTTTTTTTATTCAAGGTTTTCAAAAGTGTTGCAGAACAAAGCAGAGGATGGGGGTTGGATGACGTCGAAAGTGGGTCTTGTGAATGTAGGTCTTTGAGACAGTGTGTGTGGGTAAAGCAGGCTTACAGTAGTAATCCTCTTCACAGACACCCATCTGACTAGCAACAGGACGGGGCTCAGACAGACACACACATGCACACACATTCGTGCACGCACACATAAACTAAAAGGGTTTATTAGAAGGAAATCTATTTTGTTTTGTCTGGATTTTTAGAAATACAGTGGGTCATAAATAGGCCTTCATCTCTAATCGCATACTCAGTCCAATCCTCTGATATCTAAGATGTCTGGGCTAAGTTGTAATCTTCCAGTCGGCTACGTGTGCATTCCTGCAGGTGTGGCACCAAATTCTTTGTGCGATTGTTTGATACATTACATGGCTTTTCTTTTATCGGCCATTAAAATGAGGAAGCTCCTTCAGGAAGCTGGATCCTCTGTTGACTTTATTGGTTCCTGAAATTTGTCATTACTGCTTCCCGGCTGTGATGTCAGTCGATTAATGACAGAGAGGAAGAGGGACATTCATCCCAAAATAACTCAGGAAAAGCAGACAACTTGAAAAAAAAGGCATAATGAGCCTGTTCGAGCAGAGACAGTGAGTTACGACTCTGTCACAGTCTGACTCATGTTGTCTCACAGGGAAATGCTTTTACGATCCACGACATGACATTTAGTCCTTCTCTGACACAAAGTCGAGCCTTTGTTGACTTTGGTCATAATGAAGAAACGTTTTCACCAAAACTACATTAGAAGGATTTTAGAGAATTGACATATGGATCCATTCACATAATCTAATTTGGATTATGCACAAAACAAACCAACAGGAGAAAAAAAAACTGAATAAAATCACCATGAACCCAGAAGGTAAAGCATAGATTGAACAAAGAATGTTATTTGTACTTTTTTTTTTATTTTGGCATTTCTTTGTTTTGCATTTATATTAAGCAAAGTGCATCTTATTTTCTTTTTCTCATCAACACATTGCACAATACATAAATAATGATGCATATAAAACGTCTTCATATTTACAATTAATAATATATTTATATATAACATAAAATACATTTTTCGCTTCTTATTTTATTTAATTAAATCTTCGTCATTTATTAAACAAAGTCCATCAGAATCTTATACTTTCTTCTTCTTTTAAAACTTTTTTTTCTCTCTTTGAACCTCTGGAACAAAAAAAAAAAAAAAAAAAGGAAAGTGGGTGTAGTCTTTTTGTGAGGGGGGAGCACAAGAGGCCAGGAGGGTGAAGAAGAGGCTGCTGCTATCGGGTGTTGAAGATGACCTCCAACCAACACGGGCAGCTACTGATGAACTGTCTGGTGTAGCACTGTCCCCAGCCTTTCACAAAGCTTATCTGCACCGTGAAGCCCGTGCGAGGCTGCTGAGTGAACTCGTGGTCGTTCGGCCTCTGCAGGCTGCCGGCCTTGTCATAGTCAAAAGCTTTTATGGAGAATCCGGGGAACACCTTGTGCACCAGCAGCGTGCGCGAGTCCGGGTTGTCCAGTGTGGCCGACTTAATGAAGATGGGGTAGCAGCTGCGGTTGTAGACCCACACCCCGTCTGGCTCACGCGTCAGCTGGATGCCATAGCCGATCTTGGCCCGCACCATTTGCACCAGCTGGGACTTGTTGTCGGAGCAGAGCTGGCCCAGGCAGAAGCCGTTCCCCTGAGGTAGATCATAGAAGATGTCCAGAGAGGGCTCCTGGACTGAGTAGAGGCGCCCGACACGTGTCTTCTCCTCCCAGTATGCCACCACGCACCAATGGGCCCGCTCGCCAGACTCCTGCAACGCTAGGGAATCTGAAGGAGGAAACAGAGAAAGAAGAAGATGGTTAAACCTCTGTGGACGACACCAACACATGGCACTGAAACATCAAACCGTACGGTGAAGAAAGAAAAAGAGGAGGGTGGAGGTTAGTGTATGAGGCAGTGATGAGGGGGCATGTGATCAGAAATATCCTTCTAACCCACTATGAAGTTACTCAAACATTGCTGCCTCTCCACAACTTCTTCCTTATCCCTGTTTTGGGAAATGGAGAATGTGCTTTAGTCGAGAGCCAAAATTAAACTGTCATCCTCAATTTCTGCCATACAGGAAAACCATGTTGGAATTCCTGGACTTCAGACAAGAGAAGCAACTCAGAGACACTGGCAGGCAAGTGTCCACACGCACTACAATATTTGTCTAGGCATTAAATGCTTATCTTCTGTCTGGCTCGCTGTATTTTTGTAGCGGCGTGGCCAACAATGTACTGACGTCAACCGACCGGTACTCAAGATCATCTCTCGACAACCAACATGCTACACCCCGCCGGAGGAAATTAGAAACTAACTTTGACTTTGTGTCTCGCAAAAAAAAAAAAAAAAAAAAGTCTGCGCCGTGGTTACCGAGCAACAGCAACAAGATGAGGGACTTTCACATGGACACATAAACCATCCCCCCTGTCTACAGCCTGAGCACATGGTGTTTAGCTGCCGAGCGAGGCAGGCCGTTAACTCTCAAACCCTGGTGTCTGAATCGTTGACAAGCTAGGCCTCTCCAGTCTAAAGTTTCCCCTGAGCGTAAAAGAAGTGTAGCATTGGCCATGCTCCAGTTTCCAAATCCCCACCCCCCACCTCCTCCCTCTCCTGTCTCCCTTTAGTGTGCCTCCTGCGCCGTCCCCCCCCCCCCCCCCTCCCCTTCATATCTCTATTCCACAGAAATCTGGCTCCCAGCTACTCCCAGCTAGAAAAGTAGGAGCCAGTCAGGCGCAAGGGAAATAGAGGGAGACAGAGAGAGCGCGAGAGGAAAGAAAGAGGGGGCGGGGTGGGGAAGAGAAGGAATGCTTTGCACATATTTTGACTGTTACTTTTGCAACTTTGCTTCCTCTCCTGACTTTTAAGCGTCTCTTGTGCTTTTAAGGTCATCACCTAATTGCTGCAACTTCTATCAACTGCTCAGTAATCTTTCATACTTCCTCTCCCCCCCTCTGTCTCAACACACACACACACACACACACACACACACACACACTCTCAAATCCAGCCTCGATGAAAGACACATTCAAGGGTTAAGAAAGCTTGAAGAGGGGAATATGTGAAGGAGGGGAAAAAAAGGAACAGAGACCCTCTTAGAGCCATTTCAGTTGCCCCCATCCTTCCCATCCGACCCCAACCTACACCCCCCCCCCCACCCCCCCTCCCTTCCTCGTTTCATCCTGCGGTAGCTGTGAACGTAACCGGTAATTTGGAAGGTCCCGTCTGAGACAAACTGCAACGTTAATGCGGCAGGATCTCTGTCGGCCCGAGCGGACTCACCGCGGCCTGTCATTAGCCCTCATTAGACGCAGGGAGAGGGAGGGAAAAAAGGGAAGAAAAAGACAACACTGGGAGAGAAGAGACAGAAAAAGAGAGGAGGGGAGAGAGGGGGGTGGGAGGAGGAGGAGGAGGAGGAGGGGGGTACTGAAAGCATGCCTTCCGTAAAACAAGAGGGGCTGTGTTCTTTGAAGTTGGTCAGAGCCGAGCCTCGGGGAGTTTATCGTAAATCCGTCCTCATGAGGTGCTGGGGGAAACTAAGTACCCGGCTATCTACCCTCAACCAAATGGAGGAGGAGAAGAAGAAGAAGTAGAAGAAAAACACATCTTTGAGATTAGAGACAGAAAGTGTCTTTTAGTATCTCAGGCTGAAAGTCAAACAAAGTCCACGACTCTGGCCGAGGCTTTGCTCTCAGGTCTCTTTTTTACATGCAGATACAGGGCTGATAAGAAGAGCGACACGTTGTTGGACTTTCTTAACAGCTGACAGAGGGCCTGCTGGTGGAGCTCACCTGTGGGGCCCTGTGTGTGTGTTTGTTATTGCTGAGAGAGACAGGCCCTGGCGTCAGAGGTCATTAGAGCGGCTGCCTGTCTGAGCCTGTCATTGCAGCCTGAAAACACCCTGCTATTCAGGACTACACTAACTGCCCCGCTTCCCCTCCCTCGTCGCCTCTCCTCTCTTCTCCTCCTCCTCCTCCTCCTCCTCTCAGAACCTCTAACTGTTGGTAAGTGAGAACCACAGACGAGGGAAAAGAGAGGGGAGGATAAAAGCAAAGGGTTGAGGCAGAGACAGAAAAACAACAGAGGGAAATATGATGGACAATAGAAAGGGTCGACTAGTCAAGCAGAAAACCCTCGTCTCATGTGAATGTTGTAATGCTGCTATGTAGAAACACAACGGTGCCAAAGATGAGAAGCCAGATGAAAAAACCATGGTGACACATTTATCATCTGAGATAATCTGACTTTTAGTCCCTAGTTACAGCCAAAGCTGCGCAAAACACTGGATGGTGCATTTACCCTCGTCTGCCGGACCCTCCCTGACTGGCAAATGTCAACGTCTTCCAAAGTCCACTTCCACACAGACTTTCTGTTGTACATTAAAAGTCTCTGAGAGCATATATCTGATGACGTCACGGTGACATAATCAGGGGTTATTTTCTCAGACTTCCTCCAGAGGCACAGAGGACGTTATATGACAGGATGAGTAGTTCCTGATGTAGGGAAAGCACCATTTTAACATTAAGCTGTTTGAGGTTAACGTTAATTTGAATCACTTTAAGCACTGATGGAAAGTTTGATATATAAAAATCCATGAGAATAAGTGTCTATCTCTAATAAATTGCTGAAAATGAACTGCAGAAGAGTAAAAAAAAAGTTGTATTTCACTCCTAGCGTGAAAGCAGCTCCCCTGAATTCTTCCCATTCCACCGCAGTCGGATAAAAAAACTGACTGAAAACTAATCTGAGAGGGAGTCCATCGAGACAATGACAAAAATAAATCTATCTGCAGGCTCCTGTCCAGCTCAAACTAACCTCACAGGTAAACAAAACCAAACTTTTTTTTTCTCCCCTCTCCTCTCTATGTTCAGTACATCAGCAGAGAGAAAGCGAGACAGGCAGACTCCTCCATCTGCGGGGCGCAGCCCTGTGAAGAGTATGTTCACAGCTTGTCCTGACAGCAGATGAGCTTACACCTCATGAGTAATGCCTCCGAACACGGAAACACACGCACATATAAACACACACACACACACTAATGCAAGCGACCACGTATCAACACACCTTGTTCCAAGTGCAAGGCTCATTTAACAAATTTTAATTTTTAACACATCGTGTGCTTAGGTCTGACTGCGCGTGTGTGTGTCTGTGTTTGCGTGCGAGGTGTCTGCTGCTCGAGCTCCTCGTGTTACAGTCTGACACTATTTCAGGTGCTTCTCGCATAGGTGTACGCATGCATGTCAGACGGTGTCGTCAGACTGTCTGCGCCGAGTCCGTCTGTCCTTGGAGCGCCGCGTTTTCCATCAGCTCCGGCCTGCTGAACACTCGCAGAGCTGTCTGTATAGTTCCCCCTCGTCTGTACATCTGTCTGTGTGCCTGTCTGCTTCCTGGATGTCTGCCTATCGAAGCATTAGTCCGTCTATCTGTCTGCCGCTCCACCTGCTCGTCTGCTCTGCGGCCTTTCAAGCCCATGTGTCTCAGGGCTTCTCCTCGCTGGAGATAAGCTGGCTAGCTGGCAGCCTGAGGCCATCTGTCAACCCCCGGCCCTCTCCGCCCTGCTCTGCCTCTGTCAGTCGTCTGCTGCTGGTCTGTCCCATTCTGGCTCGTCCCATGGGGTCCACACATTACCCCCCATCCAACACAGAGAGATAAAACGTTGATAGGTCTTTGCAGAAAGATACAGGGGCAGACTGGAATGATAAAATAAAGATAGCAAGCCTTTTTAAGAGCAATCTTATTTTTCTTGGCAGGAGCTAATGTGAGTGTTAGCATAGCAACATTGTGCAAACAAAAGCAGCATACTGCACCCTTGTTTTTTAGGCATTTCATGGATTATCAGACTATGGTTCTTACATGGAAGGTAAGAAGGAGGGGGCGGCTGCAACAAACCAGGCCATGCTTCAAATCAAAGACATACATCAATGTAAATAAATGCGTGCAAACTATTTAAACCGCAGCGCAAGGAGGGAATATTTGGCAAACAGACCCACACGCTGCTAGCTCCCCTGTGGATTTTAATGGTCCTACGGTCTTTAAGAGTGGACGCCACGCTAGCTGAGACAATTGGACTTGGTTGAAGGGAGGAGGGACGGCTGAAAGGAGGAGGAGGGGGGGCGGGGGGGCAATGACAGACTGGGTGCTTCTCTCAGGGCCAGAGACACAGTCTGGAAAGGTTAATCATTACCTCTGTCTGACTCCACACACACACACACACCAGGTCGCTACTATTCTTAGAAGTCAACACAGTCACAGAGTAGCACACTCATGAACACACACGCACAATTTCCAACCTTCAGGCCTGGACACAACACTATCAACATCAGTAAATAGTGAGGAGGCTCCTGAGAACTGACTTGTATTGATCCCTGGGAGCTCTATGTGTGTGTGTGTGTGTGTGTGCCTCTCTGAGCTCAGACATGTAATGACCCTGTCGTTATCAGACACACACAAGGCGGCTGAAGAGAAGAATGAGGAAGACGTGAAGGAAACAGCTCAAGGGGGGAAGGAAGGACTCTTCACGGTGCCTTATTTTCTAAGTCAACACCCTCTCTCAGGCCGGGGAAAGTCTATTCCAAAGGTCAAGGGTCACCCTGGAGGCATTCCTTTTGTTCGCTCTGCCATGCCGTATATGCTCAACCTTGTGCGCATGTGGTGTGTGTGCATTTCTGTAATGAAAGCCTGTGCATTTCTCACTGAAATATTTGGACTCATTGATTTTTTTCCCCCCAGGTTAATACAAGTTAGAGTCCTCAACAGCGGGTGCATTGTGTTCGCTTCACTGTCTTCTGCCGCAAAAAATTCGATGGCAGGCGACCTCGTCGGAAAGAGAAAGGTTATCCAGCGGAGGCAGAGGAACCGTCCACGTCCTCGCATTGATAAAACGCCACAGCTTTGTAAATTTAAGCCATATTTATGCTAGTAGCAGCTAGCATCGCCTGGAGCTTCCAGCTTCAAGCAGAGATGAGGAGTGGGCTACAGATATCTGGTAGACTCACTCCTTTTCTAACTTAAAACAGATTTTTTTTTTCTCTCCCCATTTTCAAACTTATCATCTTCAGCCCCAACTGACATTGCCTCAAGTCATGTTCACGCACCAGGTTTTTATGCAACACATTTTTTCACATATGCACTAGCATGTGAACCCCGTAAACAGACTTTGATGTGTAAAATCGGTGCAGTTTCCCTTTAAGTTCAGTCCCCAAGGTAGAAAACATTTGACAGTTTTCATTTTCTCTGAAGCTGCAAAACTGCTCTGTCTGCGTCTAATTTTCCTTATTAAAATACACCTTTTGCAAAACAAGTACTTTCAAGAGGAAATGACATATTGTTCAAGCCCAAGTAGATAAATAGACAGATGGATTGATGGTAGTGGGTTTAGTGGGTGACACAGGAAGTGCCTCTTTAGAGTGGCAGGCTGTGTAAGAAGATGTTAAGTCCTTCCTCCATCTCAAGAAAACCTAAATAAGCCCCGATGGCAGGAAAACCACACAGGGGAGTGGCACAGTTTCACTATCTACAGATCTGACTCCTTGCAGAAACACAGATAGAGAGAGAATGAGTTGCAGACACGCCATCTCTAACATGAACCATCCGGCCACGACCGGGAGAAGATAAGGAGGAGAAATAGCGCATGTTTTCCCTAATGCGTCCATCTACGGTATAATTTTCTCTGAGTGGAAGTTTCTGCTATAATTACACGATCCACATGTCTTGATGTCGCTCAGGAATGGTGTCTTCTGGAAAAACAAGAGGAGGAGAATCTCGTCGTCGCAAAAGACTTTGGGCCATTTTGTCTTGCTGGAACATTTCTTTTCCTCCTCCCGCTGAGTTATTATCCAAACACTTCACCATGCTGACCCTCACACACACACACACGCAAACCCCTGCAGCCCAGATTTCCCTGGGTGACAGGACAAATAAACACTAGCTGGTTGGATACAGGGTGCCAGGCAGGCCGTAATGATGTCATCAGCTCACTTTTGCAAACACACAAGTCAGAAGATCACCCGCAGGCTCTGCATCTTGAAACCATGTACACACAGACACACACACACATACACACAGCGCCACGGGCAGATGGACAGACAAGCGGAACAATCACCCACATTGTTGTGGCACTGAAACACCGTGGGAACTAAATAATACAGGCACCGCAAACACAGACGGAGACAACCAGCAGAGCCAGTTGTGAGCGGTCTCAGACTTTGTTGTGTTGTTCTTCTGTTAATAATGATCATTATCCTTCTATACGTTCATGAATGTCTGTGTGTGTATATAGGCTAAGCATGTGTGTGTGTGTGCGCGCGCGTTACGCCAGCGCTGTAGTCTGTGATAAAGATGCGGCTACTGACAGGGCTGAGTCCGTCACTGAGATAAAAAGACACACGCACACCCCTCCACAGTCTGAGTACACAAAAGACAAAGTGACTACATGAATGAGCAGGCAGGAGGGTGGAGACAGCAGCCATGTGTGTCACACTAGAAGTCTTACACACACACACACACACACACACACACACACACACACACTTACAGGTTTACAGGAATGTGTCTCTACTTATTTCCATATTCATTTTTATCCTGCTGAAGGAGGTGTGGGGGGGTATGTGGGATGTGTGGGGTTCTCCCTCCCTTCCTCTTTTGCCCTCACACACACACACACACTGTCTCTTTCTTCCTTTCATATCTTCATACATTGAGGTAATGTCAAAATCCACTTCCACAGAGTGACTGCAAACCAAAACAATGTTCATCTTGTTCTGGGCTTCCCTCCAGCTCTGGCTCGGTGCCAAATCTGCATAGCCCACCTCTCAATCAACGGGCTACGCTAAAGGTAGGCAAATGTTTTCAACTGTAAAACGTTATCTTGATGCTACGCTAAGAACAAGACGGCATTAAGCGTCTGAATCCGTGAAAAATCTTCAGAGAAACCATGCGAGCTAGGCACGCTTTCCCCTGAGCTCTCCTCTCTCTTTTTCCCCCCTCTCTCTCTCCATCCTCCGCTGTCTCCGCATGCTGTTTTTTCGATTTGTGCAGCATAATGACACAGGGTGGGGAACAGAGGACGGCCAAAACCAAAATTAAGTCCCTTGCCAAGAGGCGGCTTGGCTGCCGCGCAAGGAGAGGAAGTGGGGAGTAATGAGAGATCCTGGCCCGGCACGGAGCGGCCCGGCTCTGCTCTGCTCAACTCGCTGGCTAACACGCAGCCTCCAAATTACAGAGAACAGAGCAGAGCTGCCGGCCATCTCTCCCTCCACCCAAAGCCGCCATCTTCTCTCCCTCTTCATTTTTTCCTCTTACTGTTCAAGCAAAAAAGGGGGGAAGAAAAAAATAACAAAAAGAAAAATCAAGATTCAACCAAAATAGAAATTTATGGTGGAGAATGGCGTTCATTTTCTCTTAGAGGCACCTCTGTAGCAACTGTAGTCACCTGGCTGCTGACAGTCAACATATACTTTTATATCTGTGAAGAAGTAAAAACAAATGTTCAGTTTCTTTCTCCACTTCTTGTTTTACTCCCTCCCTCCTTTCTGGTTGGTGCACTCCAGTGTTTGTTTTCTGTCAAGATGAGGCCTCGGCTGCCTCCCTGTCCGCTCGCCTTTTCCTCAAAGACATGAGGTCATATCCTGCGCAGCCCTTTCCTTTCCCCGCTAACCCAAACAAGGCAGGAATGCCGAAAAGAGAGAGAGAGAGCGAAGGAGAGAGAGCGAGGAGGGAGACTGAGGGTGCTCTGTTCTGAGATGAGCTCTAGACTCCTTTCCAAAAAATTAAAAAAAAAAAAATCTAAGATAGTGTCTTAGGTATTACAGTGGCGATAAACAAATTCAGAACAACAGACAGGCCTTTTCTCTCTCACTGGGCTTGGACCAAAAATGGGCTGTTTCTCCGAGGCCTTTCCATATGACAGCAGAACGAGTTTGATTTAATGAAGCGAGGTGCCAGGACTAAATTTAATCTCTGTCAGAGCCCCTGATGAAGGTTATACCTCCAGCCGATTCACTGGATGACTAATTGACTGACTGATGGGCTGGCCGACTGTCTGTCGAGCGAAGGGACTGGCTGGTGGTATAAGAATACAACTCAGCCTAAATTTAACCCGCAGTGGGAGGAAGCGCCTGTGTGACAGTCGGCCGTGCGCCAGGGCTCGCACCAGGTCACTCTATCTGCCCGTCTGTGTGTATGCATTGGTGTGTGTGTGTGTGTGTGCGTATGTGTGTGTATATGTGTGAGAAAATGTGTGTGTGTGTGTGTGTAGGTGTCACCACAGCCCGACTGGATCCTGTTACACACAGGCACTCCGGGTCAGTCCCCGATGGCACCAGCAGGCATGCCACCAACACACACACACACACACACACACACACATCAATGCTACACATCCAATAAGAGCTTGGCACAAACACATGTCTATAACTCACCTTTAAAGAAGAGTTCATGCATATATGTCACACACTAAAGCTGGGTATTATTATTTTTTGACTAAACGAGTTCAAATGGACAAATATCAAAATGTATTAAGAGCAGAAACCAGCAGCGAGCGTCTGGTCAGGTTCACAATCCTGTTTACTTGCTCTTTGACCACACAGTTCCAGACTCTGTTCATAATTTGGCCAATTTTAGACCATGGAAACTTTTTGTACATCTGCTTGGATTTAGGAAACATTACCATTTGAGAATATTAGGATTTTTTTTTTTCCATTGTTTCCATATCGGGGCTATCGTTACCTGAGCTGCTCCTGTTCAAGACTTAAAGATACAGTCTCTAACAAGGTTAAATATTACTTAACACTCCATAGATTCCTAACCAACAACCCAGCCTCCTCTTAATCCTGACCTGAGCTCCCATTTCCAAATCTCTCTCTTGATCTCTCTCTTCATTTCCTGGGTGAACCTAAACCCCCTGAGCTAAGCCCTCACCCCGAGCTCAAGCCCAGATCAGAACCCCGACACCCAGCTCCAGGCCCGGAGCCATCGACCCTCCTCTCCTCTCCTCTCCTCTCCTCTCCGCCGCTCTCTCTGCTCTGCTCTGTTCCAAGCTGATGACGTGAGCCAGCGAGAGGAGCTTTGGAGCTGGTAGCCTGGCAGGCAGCCTAGTTTGCATTTGCGCTTGTCGCTGTCGCAGCTCACTTAACTCCTTCCAGCCTGGATGGCCTCAGCTTTCCAAGATGGAGACAAGGATGTTTTTTCTCTCTGAACCTCCTCTCACCAGCCTCTGTCTGAACTAAGGAGGATTTTCTTCCCTCTTTGCTCTCACTCCTGAACACGGCCTCAGCTGCTCTACCCATCCAGTTTTTTTTTCCTCTAAAAGTCAACAAGCACTCAATTATTCTACGACAATGCAAAAAGAGACCTAAGAGTGTAACTCTTGCTGACTTCAAGTCTTTGCCACCTCCTTCCCTCAAAGCCACCCGCCTCTCTCTTCCTTCTTCCTCTCTGTAAATATGTCTGGAGAAGAACATAAAAAGGGCAGAGTGAGTGAATTAGAAGGTCAGCGGCGGGCCTCTGGGAGAGCCATGTTTCTTTTGTCAGGGCCCCAGAGGGAGGGAGTAAAGGAGGGAAGCAAGGAGGGAGGGATTGTGAGGAAGGGGAAAAGAAGGAATTGAGCAGCCCTTTTTTTTTTTCTTCCATGGCTTGCCAGGGAAATCATGAGGGCAGAGCGCTTCGGCCATCCCGCCCCGGCCTTTTCTACCTCTCTACTGCTTTTTTACAGAGGGGGCCCATTCACTGGAGAGCTGGCCGCCGCTGCCATGTCATCCTCGCCAGGAAGGAAAACAGGGGAGGAAGGAGGAGGGGTAGCGTGTACGCCTTAGTAAAGGGAGGGAAGGAGTAAGGGAGGGAGCATGGGGGCGCCTGTTAAGACACCAGTTCTTGGGTTTCACAGTTTGAACTGGGTCTGAAATGTGTCTTTACTTAATGCACACAGGGAGGACTTTAATGTCCATCTGGGGGTCTGGAGGAGGAGGAGAGGTTGATTTTTTGGTTCCTCTGTTCTGTTCAGCACTGCTCCAATCTCTTCTCCCATCTAAGGACACACACACACATGCAGGCAGGCAGGCAGGCTAACCCCTCCACCCCCCTACCACCAAACAAAGGAGGGGGGGAATGGGCAGTGAACACCAACTGACATAAAACAGGCTTTAAAGGCCCAGTAATGAGAACCATCTGAGGCAGAGGGAAGCAGAGAACAGCACTGAGCAATCCCAGCTAGCGCAGAGCAAAACTCCTGCTCCCTCGCAGGCACCATCTTATTCTGTAGCCTGCGGACAGGGTTGCTGGGGTAAGGAAGGCAATGCTGCCAAAGGGGATTATGGGAGAAAAGCTGAGGAAGCCCGAAACACGTCCTGCATGAGAGATGGAAGAAAGAAAGGCGCCTGTGTCTCGCTCTTATCCACACACAGAGCCCAGAGGAGAGTTAACCGTCTACAAAGACGTCCCCTGTACGCACAAACACACCCAAACAAACACTAGCATGTCAGTCGAAGCTGCTTTTTCTCCCCACAATACCGCACGCACAGAGCATATTCTTCTCCAAACAACGGTTGAGCGTGTTTGTCTTCCATTACAACATAACACGGAAAGGGATGAGAGGGAATCGGGAGAGGAAGAGGAGAAGAGAGGAGCGTTGTTCAAAGAGCCAGGAGGGAGGAATTTATGTGGATGTGGGAGAAATACACCACCCTCCTTCACTGGCTTTTTTTATTACAGAGGGGAAGCAGGGGCCCCCACAATCACTGCCTCATCACAAGTATGGAGGGGAGATGGGTGTGTATGTTGGGAGGAATGCAAAGGACAAGGAAAAGAAAACAAAAAGAGGAAAATAATATGACTGGCAAAGGAGATGAAGAAGAGTGGGCTGTTTGAACAGGAAAATCTATTAGTAGGAATATTTACCTGAAAGCCCCACAGGGGCCGAGTATGTCGTTCCCCCAGTATCACTGGATGAAGGTCCAGAGTCTGGAGAATCTAATGGAGAGAGAGACAGAGAGAGAGGCTTTGAATTAGTACAGTGTGTCTGCGTGCATGTGTGTGTATGTGTGTGGAGAGAAGGCAAAGCAGCAGCTGTGAGGCCGTCAATCACTCCAGTGAAATCAATGCCTAATGAAGACGCTGACGACGAAGCTCACACTCACACTTACACAACACACACAACATACACACATACACAGAGAGAGAGAGAGAGAGAGAGAGAAGACTTACAGCGGAGAGTTTCTTACACCCCTGATAATCCCCCATAATCCACTGCTTCAGGAGGAACGTTAGCCCTGCATCTCTGCATGGACGAGCTTGCTGATCTGGAAAGAGCCGTATTCTCTTTGCTAATGTCCGAGGCGAGAGTTTGGGCTGGAGACTGATCCCCCGCTCAATAACCAAATAAAGATCAAATACTAGAAGGCTGCGAGCGCAACGCTTTGTGATCTGGGGGGTTCTTCAGCTTTAATGGCCATTCAAATCAGCCTGGTGTCTCTGTGGGGGCAGAGGAAAGAGCTGAAAAGACCCAGTACGGTTTGATGTTTTATAAGCTAAATCAGAAACCAGAGCCTCCATACCGACAGCACAAGGTGTATCAGAAATGTTTGTACCTCAAACTATGTGTGCGCGGCCGCCTTGGAATTCAAAATTTCAGCAGGAGACACAGAGGGCTCGCAAAAACAACGAGGCACACAGAGGTTTGAAAAGGCCTTGAAAAGCAGCTCACCATAGATTTTCTTAACGACTCACTCGCAAGACAAACAAGAGAAAAACTAGTCTCTCTCTCTCTTTCTCTTTCTCTCGCCCTCTCTTTGCATTTGAATGCTTAACTCCCACTAAGACTTGTAATGTCGACTAGTTTCAACATGACACCTGAATGGGGCTTTAACAAAAAAACGGAGCGGCGCAGCACACCGCTGGGAGACGGCTAGCTCTGCTGCAGAGCTGCTGCTGCTGCTGCTGCTGGTAGCTTGGAATTCACTAATGATACATTCCTTTTGGTGCACGTCAAGGGCGCTGCTCTACACCTCTACCATCCACTGAGCCACAGTGACGGGTGGAGGTGGAGGTGGAGGAGGAGGTGGTCAGTCACCTCCATTGTGACTCTAAAGTGGAGTGAGTCTGATGGCTGCATTGTAAAGCAACAAATGCATAACTGCTATAAAATGTCAAGAGATAAAGAGAGGATTCTTAACATTCAGAGAGTGGGGGGTGGGGTGGGGTGGGGGGGTTCAGGACTCCACATAGTAGGAGGAGGAGGAGGTGGATGGTGTTTCTGGTGAATACTTCCTCTCTCTAGCAAACACATCGTCTCATTGGCCTCCTGTTTGACCGAGAGCTGCAGGAGCAATGAAGTAATTAAAAAACAGCGACCAGAGCGGTTTCACTGTGAGCCCCGACTCCCTCCATTCCTCCCTCCCACCCCCGCTGCCACCGCCGCCGCCGCCAAACCCTGCCCCCGTCCGGACGCGGCCCGTGCTGCTGCGGTCGCAGTAACGAGATGCACGGGCATAGCCCAAGCACTGCCTCGCTTTCATTGGTTGCCAGCAGCCTTGCCCTGGTCTCCCGGGCAACAGTTCACAGCTGACCACAGGGCTGAGGGGGGCATCAAGAGAGAAAGAGCTAAACAGTGTGTGATTTATATTCCCCAGAGCTGAAACAAGGTAGCGTTTTACGTCTGGGCTGCTTTCATATTGACCGCTGCTGCTGCCGGAGCGGACAGGCACCCTGACACATATAACCCCACTTCCTGCTCACTGGAGTCATAAAACCATCATCATAAAATACATCGCTCTTCCGCTTCATGCAGATTTTTACAGCGTTTAATTGCCTTCTAAAAGTTAACTATGCAGATTTTCTGAATGTCACGATGATTTAACGCGGCCTCATACGACGCAAATGCAAAGAATGGTATAGAAAATTGGAATAGTGTGCTGTAATGGGAAGGAGTTGATGACTGACAGCTCCCCGAGGCAGTGGGGAAAAACCCCTGTCTCTCTGCATGATAAGCTCATCTGTCCTCTGTGCACGTGTGTATGTATGTGTGTGTGTGTGTGTGTGTGTGTGTGTGTGTGTGTGTGTGTGTGTGTGTGTGTGTGTGTGTGTGTGTGTGTGAGAGTGTGTGTGTGTGTGTTTGTGTGTGCCCTCCAGTCTCCTGCTCCATTGTCCTGTTAATATATATTGTCTTTCGCCAATACAGACAGACACTCTTTGATTAACCACAGCTGCAGCTGCACTGACTGAATGCAACCAAACAAGGAAATAGTTTGACAGGTGAGCGACACTACTGCTGCTTCACTTAATTATGAAAAATATTATTTTAAAGAGATCCATATTGATTCCCCCAAAAAAAACAAAAAAAGTGTAAAATCTCTACTTGAAGAGAAAGAGGAGCGGACCTGATGATATTTTCCTCGCCTTGTTCTGTTCTATTCTTGTTGGCAGTGTTTAATTCCCACACGGTCACGCCAATGTTACTGTGTTTTTTTTCTTTCAGTTTGCTCTGAGAAGGGAAACGGGGTGGTAACACAAGTTGAATAATCATTTCCGTTGTCTGCATCCAACTTGCATTTCCTATTTACCTTCATGTTTCCCTTCATCACAGGAAAGTCTCCAAATGAACTCTCTGGCTCTAACCCCCCCACCCCAACACAGACGTTTGTATCAACAGATCAGATCAGGTCGGGTTGAGTTTCAAGAAGATTCAACATTTTAGATCCATGTCTGCTTCTGTTTGAGGGTTTGGAAATGCCTTTTCTATTCTTTTCTCTTTTTTTCAGGTAAACCAATATCGCTACCGCCTGGTGAGTGCAGATGACAAAGACAGAGAGGAGGGGAGGCTTTGAAGAACCACAGCTGCAGCTGCAATGACTTCCTATTGTTTCCACTCACTGAAAGCCACTTTCTCCTTTCTCCTGACTAACTAGGTGGCTGGTGGGCCGACTGGTCATTGTTTAACTCTGAGCTCTTCCTGCACTGACAGACTGCCAGACAAGGGGTAAATGAGCAACAAAGTGTGGAAGAAGAGATCCAGCAAATTGAAAAAAAACGGAGGCTGTATCCGTGTCACAGTCGCTCTACGCGTTCGCGTCTTTATCGCAATTTGTGAAGACATGAAGAGAAGCTGTTGCACGGAGTAAAAAGGATCTCATCTCATCCTCTTCTTTCCCAGTCTCACACTATTCTGGTTATAGCCTGAAATTTAACACACTTCAAAACCGACTTAATAGGCGATGACATAACCTGATGCCACTTCCCGGCACCAGGGAATAGGATGACAACCACAGCAGCATGTGGAGTCTGGCACAGGTGGAGGGAGAGAACAATTCAACTAAACCAAAGCTGGTTCAGAAAGAGAGACAAAAAAAATTCGAAGATCATACGCAAATGCTCTCTCCTCTAGTCCCTAAAACAAACACATCCACACAGAGATGTGGACTGTGGCACACACACACACACACACGCACGCGTACACACCCGCACGCACGCACACACACACACACAAGCCCTCAACCTTAATCATTTGATTAATTCAGCTGATAAAGGCTGGCTGGCTCCAGAGACGCCGCTGTCTGTCTGTTTCTCTCTCTGCGATTCACAATAGATAGATGGACACACAAACAAACACACACACACAAGTCCCTCTCAGACACACACACCCACACACACCCACAGACACACACACACACACACACACACACAATGTGCCCCTGGTGACGTGCCAGTCAGTCTATAGCTGGTATCTCAACTTTGTGCTGCTTTGCCCTGGCTGCCAGCCATGCTAGAACTGCCCAGCCAGCCAGGCGTGCCACTCCACTGCTATCATAAATCACAACATAACATGGAGCCATTTCCTACACACACACACACACACACACACACACACAAATGCACTGCATGAGTAGTGTGTAAGACTATATGCAATATAATTTCAGACACATCAGACAACACATAAGCACTCATGAATACAAGATGGCCTTTTAGATGCAGCTCAAACTAAAATACCCATAAAGTGTCTATATTTCTATGTAGATTGAGCTCACCTGGTGGTTTAAGATAGTCCATGGGATAGCGCGAATATGGAGGAGGAGGAGACTCTGCATGTAGGGGGAAAAAAGAGAAGCAGAGCATAAGAAAAACAAGGCAGAGATCTAAACTTTATGATAAGAGTTGTCATTCTTCAGGGAAAAGGTTTGTTTCTGTCAGCTCAGCCTGGAGAGGCAGGCTGAGCTGACAGAGGCCGGCCGGGCGGCTATTGCCTTTCATTGGCAGGCAGATAAACAGGGGGCCGCCTGGCGCCAGGAGGGCCACTATCAGCGTCTAGGACAAACTGAGATACGGGCCTCTTTTGGCCCGGGACGCCAAGCAAGCACACACACACACAGGCCCTGGAAACTTCAGCGTGGAAAGACTGTAAAGCCCTGGCTGAGTCGCTTTGCACTTTGGAAAATGCCAATTGTGAAATGTTGAAATGCCAGAAAGGCTGTTTGTTTGAAAAGCGAGGGGCTTTGATTCGAGTTGAAAATATCCTCTTAAAAAAAAAAAAGTTGGAACAAACAACCCTTAAGTAATTTGGCACCTATTAAAGTGCCAAAAAAACATGTTGTTAAGGTTGAGACGCGGCATAATTAACATATCTCTATTAAGAAATCAACACGTGTAACATGTAAAAACATTGTCGTGATTATTAAAAAACTATTTTTTTTTTTTTTTTTTTTTTGAGAGGGGGTGGGCTCTGTGGTGGGTGGGGGTGAGGGGTGAGGTATTTTAATGTAACATACCAAATTGAAATCTAATGACACAACAGCGCCGAAAAGATGAAGAGGACCACTTGGCACGCTTTCCACTTGGGTCAAGTTTGACCTTATGGAAACTCAAGACAACTGTGCCAAGAGAGGTGATGTCATTTGAATTAGGCTAATTAGTCCTTTAAGAGCCAATTCTTTGACATAATGTCACAGTGTCTGAATTTGTACTTGATTCAAAAATAAATGAGGCCCGACCACCAGAGAATTAAACGCAATTTTCAGAACTTTTTTGTTGTGGAGATAATAGATGAGGTTATTAAAAAGAAAAAAAGAAAATCCAGCTCACCGAGTTCACAAAGCCTGCTCATGTGGTGCGGGTTGCAGCAAACGAGCTCTGGGTTGATTTTCCCGTAGGATTCACAGCAAGACAGCCTCTTCAGCTCCGAGGAATGCCTGAGGTCCGGCCACCTGAACACTTTGTAGAGCAGCATGGGGAGAGAGTAAGACTGTTGACCCACTTTGGTGTCCACTTTGCTAGGCAGGAGCAAGCAGGGGCTTCGGGCACCCCCCTTGGACTCCACCGCCTGCAAAAGCACCTCTAATTGTTTCTCTTTGATCTTTTTCAGTATCGAGTGGGTCAACGCCTTCAATTCAGCCTCGGACCCGGCGTTGGACTTGGCCACCTTTGTCGTTTTGCCCATGCAGCAGCCCCCGGAGCCATGCGTCCCTCCTCCGCCGCCGCCACCACCTCCTCCTCCTCCTCTATCCGCCTCCCCGTCGCCCTCCACGGGCGCACGGCTCCTCCAGAGTCGCCGGACGAGCCCCGATCGTTTGGTCCTAAACATGCGGGACGAAAAGAGGGTTCCCCGGCTAAAAAACGAGCATGGTGTCCGCAAATCATGAAGATTCCGGGATCCGAGTCCAGGCAATGACAATAAGCAGCCTGAGAAAATACGGTGGAAAAACTGGGAGCTGGATAAGCAGAGGAAATCTGTAGCATACGCCAGTCTCTGTCCGCGTCTCCTGCAGACTATAGTCACCGAAAAGCGAGGCGAAGGTTCACGGGACAGTCAGCTTCTCCTCTGGGGATAAATAACCATCACCCCCGGAGCGTTTATAAGACCGGGCTATAAAACTGAACCTAGCAGCCTTGGACACCTCTATAGCGGTGCTCCAACACACAAGCATGTAGCCTCGATGTGTTACAATTATTCACTTGGTGATGTGCAGCCTGGCGCACATCGGAGCTGACCCCCTTTAAAAAAAAAAACCGCACACACTCCAGTATTATCAGCACACTAACACTGTCAAAAACATCTTGGTGTGCGCATCGGCTGAGACAAACTGGGGCCTAATTAAGCCTAAACGCGATCACAATTATCCCATGAAAACCCGAAGCTCGCCGCTTGTGTCTTCAAGAGCATTAATCCACAAAATCCTTGATCCGACTGCACAGAGTAGATGTCTCTCCACCGGGCTCGCGGAGCTTCTCTCTCGCCTTTTTTTATTTTATTTATCCGTTGTCGTCTAAATGTGCCACTCGTCTGCAGAGGATGTGGTCTGCTGGCAGGAATGAGTCTCGTCCAAAGAGCCAGGGATCAAATCCAGGGACTGAATCTCTAACCCCGAGTTGAGTTGCGTTTGAAAAAAAAAAAAAAAAGCCCAGAGAGAGAGAGAGAGAGCGACCCTCGGGTTTTTTACACGTCCACGCACTGAAAAAGCCTCGCAACCCCTATTTTTAGTTAGCGAATCCCTCAAAAAATCAAATAATCCAGGCTCGTATCTCGCAGCAAGTTTCCGCGTCTGACTGTGGAGGAAAAGCGAGCCGACGAGTGAGTGATTTCGAGGGGGGTTGGAAGGCTCTCTGTCTGTAAATGAGGCGGATGGTTTGGGTGCCCTTGCTCCGTCTCCAGTCTCCAGTGCGCATTGACGCGCCCGGTCACGTGTGTGTCTAGACACCCTGTCGCTTAAAAGAAATGTGATTGTGTTGCGCAAACAACAGATCAAGCAGAGCCCACGGCGCACACACACACGCACACACATTACACACACTCTCTCTCTCTCTCTCTCCCTTATAAAAGAAACTGAAAAGTAAAACATTTTCCCAGAAAAAGTTTACAAAGTGTAAAGTTGAGAATGGGACCTGCTCCCATTCTCAGCTTGAAGTTGTGAAACTGTGGCACTGAGGCCAAAAGATACAAACTCTCCACGAAAGTCATTTGTATTATACTTGTGAATGTTTAATAAATGGCAAATATGATGAATAGAAAAATAGATTGGGCAATTTTTCTGTCTCATTAACGCGTCTTTTCCACTCACACGCCTTTATTCACTGAGCTCTGATGGCATGGAAATAAAAAAAAGGGGCAAAACCTAAATATTTTCACTATTATTAATGTAACTTATGTAGGTTATAGACCTTTTAATGCCCCATCCTTCAGTTGTCTGATGTGTTTTATTAGCTGTGTTTTCATGGGAAGTAGAAAAGTGCGTATGGGACTGAAAGTCAGTCAAAGAGGTGATTTCTGCTCAAAATTAAACATTTCTGCTTATTGACATGTCAATCACTCATGGTAGTTTTGCTTGTTTTAAGGGAGTGGGCTTTTATGCCCTGCGTATAGTCTTTCAGGCGCCTTTTTGCCCTTTCTAACTAAATTGTTAACTGAGGAACTACTTGCATTGGGAAATTATGGTCGCAGAACTGTAGATAAGGTCATCTGTTGTAAATGAATGAGCCCAGAGAGCAGCTGAGGCTGAATTGAATTTGTGCCTGCGAGACGAGACTTGGGGAATAGTACACCAAAGTCAATATGTCCGAAACTCAGATGGGAGCGCGCTGCTGCCGCCCTCTGGACGTTTAGCTTTCAGGTGGGAGTGGGACACACACACACACACACACACACACACACACACACACACACACACACACACACACACACACACACACACACACACACACACACACACACACACACACACACACACACACACACACACACACACACACAGTCTTTGAGTTTGTCTTCATTATCAACACAACGGTTTCCACCCACCTTTATTTATCCAGGAACTTTCCAGGAGCCGAGGATCAATTTCCTATCTTGCATCACAGTTGTTCTGCAACATGTGCCCACTCGATTATTGATCTTTGCTAAATCTATACTTATTATAGGCTAATTCTTACATAGATTTGTGCCATTGAAAGCAGGCTATGCAGTTCAGGAGAAACAGGCTGAGACAGTTTATGTCTGTTTTTTTCCCCCTTTTTAATAATTATACATAGGCTAAAACTATCATAAAAGGGGCCAATGAATACTATAAGAATACTGTCCATTGTTTATTATTTAGCCATTTATTCTATATTTATTAGCACTTTTGTATCCTGGCTGGAATATAAGAACTGAACCAGGACCTAAAGATACCAAACTGTGCAGGAATAATATCATTTTTATAAAACCCGAAGCCTCTCTGGCTGCAGCCGGCCACACACTAGCATTGCATGGATGCGGGATAAATAAACATTTTTTTTTATGCGTATCTCCTCCCGAGCTCCCCAGACAGACAGACCGAGACAGTATCCAGGGGGAGGAGGAGCAGGCAGCAGTATGTTAATGTGCCGGTGAGCCAGTGTCGCTGCAGGGCAAGAGGGAGGGAGGGTAGGTGAGGGTGATGATGGGAAAGATGTGCGGGGGTCGCAGGAGGGAGGGAGGGTGTGTGTGAGTGTGTGGATGGGGGCAGTCAATAGCTCATCCCCGCATTGTCCCAGGATCCCCCACTGGCGCCGAGCAAGAGCGCAGCGCAAGAGCCCAAACGGTGCAGAGGACTGCGCCACTTTTTTTTTTTTTAAGGTAGTCTGGGAGCAATCAGTCAGGGGGAAAGGTCTGTCAGAGAGGGATCGCACAAGTGACTGCAGACGTACACTGCCCCCCCCCCTTCTCTCGCTCTAGTCTCTACACATCTCCCTGCCCTTCCTTTGTGTGTGTGTGTGTGTGTGTGTGTGTGTGTGTGTGTGTGTGTGTGTGTGTGTGTGTGTGTGTGTGTGTGTGTGACTATTCTCCAGACTCCAGGAAGTAGCCAAATTTATCTAACCGTTTTCCATTTCAGTCCGGCTGCAGCAAGAGTCTGTCTGCGTGTTGGGCTGCACAAACGTGCAAGACAGGATTTTATTTAACAGTTTAAAGCTTTGAACCACAGCATTCATCTTAAACCTTCATCCCCCATTAAGTTAAAATGATATGACGTTGAAGGATGCAACCAGCTACATGAGCCCTTTAACATGTAGTTGTGGACACTTAATGATTCCCATGATTGGGGTGGTGAGTGGAAGTTAACCTAATGATCCACTTAAGCAGTGGTTTTTTTTTTTTCAGTCCACCTCTTTGAAAAAAGATGCAACATTCTGCAAGTAACACACATTTGTTATATCTCCTTCAACTATAATCATATACTGCATAAACACAATACTATATACTATATCTCCTTTAATTAAATACCTCCAGTTCAAACTGCAATGTCACCAGTGTTTGCAAACAGTGACACAGAGTTGTCATCCTCTGCATACGGCTGGGATAAAACTGGTGTGCCCCTTTTCTGACCCCTACCCTCTTGATAACTTTTGTATACAGTCCCTTAGGGTTGGGTGCAGTACATCCCTTAGGATAACATAAATTAGTCAATGCTTAGAGATTTTTTCGTGCACTTTATATATGGCTCCATTTAGCTGTAGGACAGAATAGGGAATGTTGCACATCAAAGAAGCAAAAGTGCTTCGTGTCTTGGCTTAATTTGCTTTTGCTATCATTTTTGCATACCTTAATTCATCAGGTTTTTTGTTTGTTTGTTTGTTTGTTTAGCTGGATTAGGCAAAAATAAATTGCATTCATTTCTTGTTTAACAGCTTAACTTTGCAGAAAATGTGTTACGCCACAATTTATATCAAAATGACATACTGTATAACCTGATATAACCTATCCGTATACCCATATGTATATCTATAACTTAATATAGTCATAGATATTCACTTATAAGTCATTTATTTTAATATAATTCGAATTCTTCACTCTTGTATCTGCTTATATTGTGTGTTAGCAGGACTTTCTTCCTCCACATTTTCTCCCATTAAAAATAAATAATCCCACATGGGTTGATGTACTTAGGTTCTATAAAACTATAAAAGAGTGAAATCTTGGCTTTCGTCTGTCATGTGGTCCACACAGCCGATTCGAAAGAGGCCATGCAATGGGGGTAAAACAGCATTATAGATAAAGACTGATGATTAATATTCTAGATAGCAGTCCTGGCCTTTACTATAATTTATTGACACAGTGACTGCTTCCAGACAAGGGGCCATGCATATGCAATTAAAGAGGCTTATTCTATTTGAACCACAGTGCTCAGAACAGGGTGAAGATGGCACACAGGGAGCTCGTCATTGCTAAGATAAGAACAATAAAAAATAAGACAACTTTAATTAAAAAGATAGAGGAGACTTTTTTCACCACTTGCACATCTGATAGCTTGTCAGGGAGGAGCAAAAAAACACCCACATTGGTAAATGTCACTGCATAATTAAAAAATAAAAATTCCTAGGGGGGAAATGGAGAAGCCTTTAGAATATTAGCTGTAGATTTACCTGACTTACACTCGTTTTCGCCGGCTGGCCTTTCAGTGAATTATGGTTAGAGGTCAAAGGTTAACACTCATTTTTCTCTATTCTTTCTAGAAGGGAGATTAATGAGTTTTATCCCTGAGTCAGAATATTTGGTCAAGATTTGTCTTGATAGTTCCCCCAGAAAGTTAAAGTGAGTACAATAATGTAATCTGAGCTGACGACAAAGAGCTTCCACTGACAGCTGGGAAGGAAGCTCATGAAGCTCATCACAAATTCAGAAAGTTAAAAGGTAGGAAAGCCACAGAAAATAAGGCAACCATTATTTTCAACATTAATTAACTGTTTGGTCTATAAGATCGCAGAACACTTGGAAAATAGTGGGGGGAAAACGGAAGAAATTATCACATAAAACAATAAAGGCAACAAATACTCCCACATTGGCAGACGAAACTGAGAAATATTTGCCAATTAGTTTTCTTTCCATTGACCAGTTCAGTGATTTAGCTTAGAAAAAAAAGACGGAATGGAAAAGAATATCACATCAAAGTAAAAAAAAAAAAAAAAATATATATATATATATATATATATACACTGGTAGTTATATCCCCAGACAATAATAACTGGACGCATATAAAACACATTTCCATTTGAAAGCAGATGCAGGAGCTCAGTGATTTTATGACATGCTAAATTCAAATTGTACACTTTCTGAGCAGCTAATACTGCTTATTAATTATTAATCCCAAAGAAAGAAGGAGCAAAACACATGATCAAAAAGCAATTCTAGAAGGTGCTGGATGCAAATATACTTCAAACACACAGATAAATAAGCCTACATGGCAGCCGCTCCTGTTTCAAAGTGGTATTTAAATGCTGACAGACTTAAAAACATGTGCAGTCACAAAATTTCACCCTGGTTAAATGATTTGGGGAAATGCACAAGATGAATAATGAAACAATTTCAACATGTGTGATCATAAATAACGGGTAAATACAATGTAAATGCACCCTTATCCTCCAATATGACCGGAAACATGAGGCAAATTAGCAACATACTGTCATGTGGAATCAAATGAAGGAATGCAAAGGTCTGTCCTAAGGCGGTGCCCTCCCATAGGGCTGCAAAAATAGATCCGAGATGATTAATAATGTAAAAGAAAAAAATGTTTCTGCTATGCAAATTCACTTTTTCCCAAGTCTCCCTTTCTTCATTGTGAAGAAACTCTCTGCAGGCCTCGGAAAAGTTTTCAAATGAAACGACATGAGAAGGCAACATCTCTCTCACTGAGCTGCTCACAACTTGCAGACAGCCTGTGAAGGCTTCTTGCAAAGAAGCACTGCAAGACACTGAAAGAAGTCATAACACATTTATCCTCTTACAAGTGAAAAGTTTAATTCATAAGAAATAAAACGCACCCTGGCTCAGTTCAGTACATGTACAGAGTTTAGCTGTAGTAGCTTATGGGTAATGTACTGCTTTGGTTTAAGTTTATAGTTAATAGTATAACTATTTCTACCTATAGCTATTGTTAGCATTATCAGCTTTTTTGTAGAAGGTTATAAGTTAAGCACCAAACTTATTTTCACTCTTCAAGAGTTGCCGCCACACGCTGTTGCACACTAACCAGCTGACCCCAACCTGTCTTTCCCTTTTCCGATAGCGACTCAATAGCCTCCAATTGGCTTATAAGACTTAACGCTATGCTTGGATGACATAATATAACTTATTATGTCTACAATAAAGACAATGATGGCCACAGCTTGTGTTAAGTGACGATCACCACCGTCCACTCTTGACAAGAATGTAAGCGAGCAGAGAAAATTTACAAAAATCTCTTTGAAGTTACTCATAAACATTTTTAATCACAGAGTAAAACAACCAAATAAACAGTGTACCTCTCCTTTAATTCAACTGAACTTTGTATTAGTTTTTTTGATTTTTTTTTTTTGCCATATCTTTCTAGTAATTTCTTATACACGTTACTTAATTGTGTGATACAAAAAAAAGTATGGCAGTACATTACAATAAATTACTGAATAAATCAATCAAACCTTAGAGGGACCAGTTCAAAACTTCATCATCAATCAACTACAGCTCATTATGTTGCTCTGTTATGTGAGAGAAGGAAACTGGAACAGAAGCATATCCCCAGTCTGCACACAGTCAATAAAAAAGAAACACCTTAATACAATATTAATTACTTTCAATCCATCCAAACCTTTCAAATGGATCAAACTGAGACTGTTGCATTGTGATGCACCAAACTAAATGAGACTCTAATAGATCATTTCTTTACCTATTAAGTGTGCTTTCACCTATTTGTTAAAAAACTTTGTCAGTGTGGGATTCATGCTTAAAAACAGTTGTGCGACAAAACTTTTCCCAGTGGAGGACACTGTAAAGAGAAGGTCATTTTTACTGTCACGTTTCTTTTGTCTGGTTTTGTTCAGGGATTCAATTTGTGACATTTTATCAAAGTAGCTTGAGGACTCAGTGACCCATTTCCCTTTATAGGCCATTAGAGTGAAACAATTTTGAAGATCTGCATACGTGCAATTGGTCTACATACAAGACAGTCAAGGCCAAATGGTGACAGCAATGACAATCAGTCTCTTTGTCCATCACCTGGAACGAGATATGTCAAACTTGATGAGTAGTCGAATGATATTTTTATGGATCCCATGATGATGGTACCAGTGTTTTTCATGACCTCTTGAACATTCCCCCCTAAGCTTCACCATTAGCCTTTGCCATAATATAATCTAGCCTACTGGTTGTAGCCTACACAACAAGCATCACAATAAAGTGGGCTAAGAAATGCAGAAGCATGATCATGCCCCTCAGAGGATACTTGTTAAGGTCACCTTCTGACAAAAAAGTGAACAAATTTGTAACAAAAGAAAAAAAAACCCCAGCTTCATTAGGCTACTGAACTAATTGTAGGTTTTCCTACTGCTGCTGAGCCAACATTAGCACTGACAGCTGTTCTTTCACTCACCAGGAGTTGTCTACCTGTGCAAAGGAATGCCAACACTAAGTTTTGTCTCCATTGTTTTCTACCACTATCATTAGCATCGTAACTGGCTTGCATGAATGTCAATTTTTCAACATTTCAGTCTGAACCAAAGCAGTGGACCAACAGAATGATATTGCCATCCCATAGAGCCATGCTGCTACCATGGCTAAAAAAATGTCTTTTCTCAGTTTCTTTATTTCTTGTCGAGTGCAGCTTTGATCAATATATAAAGGTCAACAACTGAAAGAATTTGTATTTCCCAAGGTGTATTGGCCGGAGATTGCTCGCTTCCAGTGACCTGTGACCACAGAACACAGGTTATCTCGCAGACATCAAGATCATGATACAGTCTGTCTGTCTCTTCCTTTATATCTGTCGCTGTGAAAATTGGTTCTGTTTTTCCATTGATGGCCCAGACGATTGAAAGCCTGTTTTCATTCCACTGGAGATTTGTAGGAAGGAATGACAGCGAGACTGAGTGTTATCTGTTTTGTCTGAGTTTATTTTTATATTTATATCTGACTCTCGGTGCTGTTTTCATGCTGTACGTGAGCCCGCCTCCCCACCTACCCACCCTTGCTGTGACCTCATCCTAAAACCACTGAGCCTAACGACCTTCCATCGTTACCGTAGTGATCTGTCATATTAATGAGTTTGGTGTCACCAGGGGCAACCAGTACTTAGTACAGAACCACTTCAGCTAACTGGTCTCCAGCGCCCTACTTTCGACAACACTCAGTAGACACTGATCTAGGCGTGACCTCTGCCTCCGGAGCTGCTCTGCAATGCAATCTCACCTAGACCTTGAGGAAAATGTAGTAGCCTCTAAAAAAAATAAACTACCCATCCCAGAATCCCCTGCTCCATTCATCTTCCTGCTGTCACCTGAAACGGGAGCTCATGGTAAGGTGACCCCATGCCATGAAGGAACAAGGAGGGCCATGTCACTTTGTGAAAACCTCCGCTCAACCATCTGGCACTGCTATAATAGAGCTGCAAGCAGGTGAGAGTCGGTGCAGACACAGAGCGCCTCAGTCTCCTCGAGCGTGAAGACTCACTGTAACCTACCAACGACCTCATGTTGAAAATGGGCCATTCTTTACATCAAATTGCATCCATTATATTGTCCTTGAGAATAAGAGAATTTCAGGCATGAAAATCAATACAATAGAGACGAAAGGCATGAAATTCTCCGGGGAAGTGGGAGCTCCAGCGACACAGTGGGTGCCATTGTGCTGTAAACCCCCCCTTCCTCCTAAGTGGTTTCATGCCTCTGTTTCTGCTGCCTCTGCAGCTATGACCACAACAGGCAACAATAAAACATGGGAGATACAGTCAGTGCTAAACTTTATTAATATTGTGTGATGCAGACATCAACGCTGTTGACAGTTGGGTTTTCAGGGTGATTTTTCTTTTGTGTTTGTTGCTGTACAGAGGTACAAACGCATTGTTTAAAGCACTGTTGAAGTCCAAAAAGAACAAAAAAGTTATTCTGTATGTACAAACTGTTGGAGCTATGATGTCTCTCATTTTTTAACTTAACCTAACCTGAATAAATAAGATGAAGTCTTTAGTTTACAAGATAACTCTTAACTGGTATTGAGAGGATGAGGTAAACAACATATAACTTTTCAAACAAGTCTTGAGTAGTTTTACTTCTTCAGGCTTCTAAAAACTTTAAATCAAACAGCAGTATGACAAGGAATCATAAAGATATTGCATTTCTTTAAAGAAATAGTTTGACATGTTGTGAAATATGCTTCTTTGACTTCTTGATGTCTTGCTGGGAGAGAGATAAGAAGATTCATACCAGACAATATTAAGCTAAAGTTGGTAACCAGATAGTTTAGCAAAGCGCAAATGCTCGCAACAGGGAGCAAAGCTAGCCAAAGAAGTCCGTCCAAAAGATGAAGCAAAATCCATCAGCACCTCTAAAGCTCAGTAATGGATGCACATTAAATCTGGTTTGTGTGTTTTCCTATGGAGCTATGAAGCATTTTTTATGGTGATGGTTCCTGTACTGATTGTTGTGCATGCATGAACAAGCGCACATGGATGACACAACACACACCCCTGCTAGTTTCTCAATGTTCTGCTTATCTACAGGTGGCAGTCATTCAGCATGAGACGCAGCAATGCACCAACAAAGGCTATGAAGAAAAAAGGTCTGGGAGCCCGGAGAAGACACGGATATAAACAAGGGAGGACTTTAAATGTTAGAAAACATAAGCTTTGCAAGTGTTTTACCAGACAGGAAATGCACTGAACACATTTGTCAGACCTGAAGAATGCACATAATGCGTTTTGGTGCGTAATTATGTAAACGTAACTTTTGTTTGTTTACAAAAAACCTCCACAGAGCACATTTAATCTGTACAAAAAAACCTTGAGTTTATATACAGATTAAACAAGTGAGATATAATGTGTAATTTACTGAGCTTCAGACCCTAACCCTATCATTGGAACAAGCTGGGCTAGCTAGTTGTTTTTGTTCACACTACCCTTAAGCCAAGTGTCCTCTAGCTGTAGATGTATTTACACTGTGCATACATCAACGTCATAAAAGGGAAGACAATGGGGAAATTGGCAGAGGGCAAATATTTAAATTAAAACAAGCTACAGCTCACATTTACTGTTGAGGTGTCAAACAATTTGTACAAACCCTACAAAGATGACAAATCCAATATACTCCCCTTTTGAGTCTACATTCTGCCTGAATGGAAGTGTTTCACTTTGCTAAATAACCATGTGACACTTTGGTTGCTTTGATTCATTATTTTTATTTAAACTCCTATGTTCATAGTAATATTTGCCACAAAATATGACAGCTGTTGTCATATAATATGTAATAATATAAAGCCAGTTTCCCACCTGGGAAGAATCAAAGTAAAGTACCACGGTTTCTCTTTCATAGTCGTAGTCGTTTCAGTACGACTACAGTTTACATTTTGCGGGGCTGAATATATATAAAAAAACAATATACAGGAAAATAAATAATTTCATACAAAGTCTCTAGTTAAACATGCAAATAAAGTGACAACTGTAATTATGCACAATAGGACAGAGGGGTTTAATGACTTGCCCCAGTTTGAGCACTTGCCTCAGGTTACTGTCCGGGAAAAAAAAAGAGAAAACGACAAAGACAGGGTAAAGTCAGATGAATGGGCTGGGAGCAACAATGAAATCACATGAATCAGTATGATGTGACTTGCAGTGTGAATATTATCCAGGGACTGAAATTAAGCATTAATTAAAGTGTAACTCAGGGCGGGGGTGTTGGAGGTGGTGGCCACAGCAGCACAGCCTGAAATCTGTTGCAACACAACATAAGACTTTATACTGGACATCAGTTCTCTTTTTCTGAGCCGTCTGGAGATTAATTTCACAAACACAAATCTTTTATACAACCCATTGTATTCAGAGACATGTGCATTGTGAAAATAAAACACTAATTTGAGATAAACATATTTAAAAGTCTGTGTTTTAGAGCATGTTTTTAAGAAAATGTGCCCTGTGTCTTCCGAGACACATTGCTCGTGTTGAATATTAAATCCGTACTACCGTACTTCTTAGCATTCAGTGCAGCAGTCCATGAAAGTTCACCAGAGCTGTGTAACGTGGGTGCATATGTTTTAATTGACCTTTTCTTTGTAAGCATGAAAAAAGCTGTGAGTTTATCCATTGCCGGCGTCCTGAACTCCTCACAACGACACAAGGTTTTACAGAAGAGATGCGACTCGGCGTGAGCTATGGAACAGGGTGAAGCTGATCAAATGTTAAATAGGTATTCACCACAGGACTGACTGTACATGAGTGGGCGCTACTGTGTGAACTGTTAACCAGTGCAGAATGAAGCTTCACAGTGTAGAAGCAGAGGAATCATTAGGATACGAGGGAGAAAGAAAAAAAAAACAGGTGGTGCTGCAGAAAAAGAAAAAAAAGAGGAACACCTTTCTGTACAAGGTCGAGGCACTTTCAAAGCAGCGTGCACATACTTATAAAGGGTAATGCGCACACAACAACCCAAACACACACACGCACCCACACACATGCTGTCAGTCTTTTTTTTTTCCTATATTGAACGGAGATGGAGACGCACACACGCACACACAGTTTGCTGCAGCAGGTGTTTCAGCCAGAGTCCATGCTGAACAGCTCGATGCCATGCTGGCTCCAGTGGAGACCCACTCCAGAGTTAAAGACCAGGGACCAGACGTAGGGGATGAAGAAATCCTCCGGCTGGTCTTCCTCCACGTACTTAAACTTGAGCTCTGGAAACTTCTGTTCGCACAAGAAACAGAGAAACGGAGAAAATTGTCAGGGTGATGCACAAGGAATGAAAAACAAAAACAAAAGAATGATCACAAATTCCTTCCTCCTCAACATACTGACCTTTTGTCATGGCAGACATTTTGATGTGTCACAGTAGGAAAATCAAATATCATTAATGAGCCATGGCCTTTTTCTGTGTGTGCAGATAACAGCCAATCACAGCCCACAATACGATTCTCATATTATCCATCCATAGTTTGAGGCAACATTCACATAATTTGACATATTGGATTTGCTAACACAGTAAATGCCTGCTGATGTTGTATTGTTGAAGTTTCTGCAGACAAAGGCACTGAGGTTAATGTTAAAAGTTAAAGTATCGCCGGTCCTGCCATGACCTTCGATGCCAACACCACTAAAGAATTGCCTCCAACCGCATTTGATATTTGTAAAGTGCCGTGACCAGAGAAACGACGTCTCGCTCAGATGGATGGAGGTGCTGCTACACAGGTAGGTTAACTCGCTCAGGCCCTTTTCAGTAATCACTCTTCATCAGGTACAGTAGTCTGCCGGCAGATGTAATTCCATCTGTCTGTGAGGTAAATTCGGTTACCGCTGCCTGCAGGACAGGTATCACTCTGTGGTCCAAACACTGACCTTTTTAATGGGCTGGCTAATGTAGGAGTGTTGTTTTATAGAGCAGTCTGTCAGCCGCTCTGACCTTATTGTTTACAAGTGCTGAGGCTACATCCACACTAATACGATTTAGGTCTGAAACACATCACTTTTTTAATACCTGGGCTCCAAACTACTCCAGAGTTTTAAAGTGCATATAATGAGACTTTTAGAAACATTAGACAACATTGAAAACTCACGAGCGTGCACAGACAGAAATGGTGATTTCTGGAAACGATGGCATCCATGTTTTTTCTTGACTGGGTCATGATCATCTCACCTAAATCCACATTATTATATACATGAATTTGAAAGCTGAAGCAATCTGTTCAATAAAGCAATCAATCAATCCATTCATCAATCCCAGGATAATTAACCAGCAGCCTTTTTTATTTATTTTTTATTGATTAAACGTTTAAATTTTTCAAGCAAAGATGTCAATAATCCACTGGTTCTACCTTCTCAAATATGATGAATTGAGTGTTTTCTATGTCCTCCTCTCTAGAATTTATGTAAACTAAGACCTAATTCAATCCTCATCAGTGGAGCTTGATGTTCTTTTAAACCATTTTCTGACATTTTGTAGCCCAGAGAGAAAAAAAATGGTCAAATAAAATAAGAGGAAATAATAAACAAAATAGTTTCAGTTACATAATTATGTTGTTTTATACTATTTTTTTTAGTGTCCAAGGCTTATTTATAGTTGTTTTCCTTTTCATCAATAAATATATTATTCCAGTAAAATAAACTGAAATAAATAAACGAACCAAAAGAGGAATTTGGAATAAAAATGTGGAATCCAGGATTAGAGAAACATGAAAAAAATCCTGCACATGAAATGACTTAATTTTAAGAGGCCAAAACTAATCCTGTTTCACATCCACAGAGGAAAACATCTACAAGAGAATTTGTTTTTATTGACATTTGTTTCAGCACATTTAATTTTAATTTGACATTTTTGCAGATATAAGCCATAAACAACCCATTAAATCCACTGATTCAATAAATGTCTGCAACTAATGGTTATTTTCATGACCATTTGATCTTCAGATTATTATTTCTTTGATTAAGAAAATAGTTATTTTTGTCCATTAAATGTCAGAACATAGTGGAAAACATAGTGTAACGCAGTTTCATTTGACCAAACTAACCACCTACAGGATTTTCAATATACGAGAGAAAAGCAGGATCCTCACATGATGAGAAGCCAGAATCAAAGGATCTTGAAAAGCATGATGCAAACATGATTAGCACACTGTTAATTTCCTGCTGATTGACTAATCGATTAATCCGCTCATCACTGCAGCTCCATTTGACGCAGTCTCCCACTGAGATAGTGGGTGATCAAGTTTTTTTTCTTTTCTTCTAAATCTGCCAGAAACAAACACAAGCCCACCAACCAGACCTCACCAGGCTGCTGCCAGCCCACCTAACAGCAGGCAGGTAGCAAAAAGAAGAGCATCAATAATACAACGGCACCTCATTATATCCTCCTGTCTACACACACGCATGTATATGCACACATGCAGCCAGTAATCAGTCTGCGGTGAAAGACAGACGCTGAGGGCCTTTATGTGATGGTCCGAGTCCTGTCTATTGAGTCCTGGCTGCCTCTATTCACAGCCGCACTATCGGTATCATAATGACACAGACAGAGGGGCTACGGGGGTCACAGGCCATATGCCAGGCTACTGAGGCTAGACCGCACACACCACCGCCATTGTGACAGCTAGACACAATACAGGAGCTGTATTATCTGACTGGTATTTGTGTGTAGGTGATTGTCTCGTGGACGCGCTGACTAACTCATCGAATGTTCATATGATACTGCTAGAGACAGTGACTCAAAACCAGCCACTTTGACTTGTTGGCACAGCGTAGCGGTTAGCCTTTCATTTTAAGACGGAAATTGATGAACTTGCACAAAACAAAACAAAACAGACGGCAGTTGAGCTGATTAATATCCTGCTATAATCACATGATATATTAAACAAACCAGTTATGCTAATTAGATCATTAAGATAATTAAAGAATTAATCAACAAATACTGCAATGTCAACATACTTTGAAACATATGTGGTTTTAATATCACCATCTTATAGCATTAGGGAATCAAATCTCTCCTTCATTAATGTGCAAATATATGAAACATTGGCCGAATAACTAATCATCTATATGAGGAGGATGGTGGTGTGAGCAGTATGCGTCATATAATGTTTGTAAGTTATTGTTTTCATAAGGACACATCTATAGGCCGACATAAGCGACTGTGGGGAATATAGTGTTGTACATAACAAGCGTCAATAGCGACCAAGAATAATATTGCAATTTATAAGCTCTTTCGATCAACGGCTGGATTGCGAATACGTCGAGCACTTCATCGTGAACTCTGAACGCACCACTCACAGTTTTACACGAGCAGGTGAAACAAATCAGAGCTCTGCTTTTAAAGCACACAAATGGTCTTTTCTCAGCCACTGCTGCATATATTTGAATGCTTTGTGCCTTTGTAAATGCAGCTATGATTGGCCTAGCGACAAAAACGACTGCACAGAATTCCTTTAAACCTCTGTGTAATTCAACAGTTTCTCTTAACATCGAGTGGGTTCCTTTCTCAGGCCTCTCTGGTTTATTGTGTCATGGAAAATCTATTGATGGGAGATAAACAAATGACATACAGCTAGACTGGCTCTGTCAGAAGGTTAGAAAAACTCTACCAACCAGCTGCTAATGGTAAAAAAAAAAAATTAACATGTTATCATCTTGTTTCTTTTATCTCAAGAATAAAAAAGAGACACTTTGTGCTTTTAAATGTGGTTTTTGTGAGGGTCAAATTCTTGGCTTGTCCGTATCTGCTAAGCGAAGAAGCTACGCTACATTAACCATTTCCTCAAGAGTCAAACCGAATGTACAGATCTGACAGTAGCATTGATCCTCTCATCTTATTCTCTGCAAGAAAGCGAACAAGTTTATTCCTCCGAAACATCGAACTACCCTTCAGGCTGTTAGTGTGGTCTCATATCAGTGGAGCAGGCAGCACGTAATCTTACCACTTGCCAAGAGACTGAAAAGTAAGTGAAAACGATGCACCTAGTGCCACTAAAACAAACATCCTTTATCCAAATGAGTGTTTCTCGAGACCTCGAGTGCCTGCTGGAGGAGAAATTATGAACCTAAACGGCAGGAATATAAAGTCCCCGGTGCACCTTCGACCACTTTCACTAGATATTGAACACATAATGAGAAAAAAGAAAAATGATCCCTGAATCACAATGGCCTCCATTTTTCCTCCTACTTTAATATTGGACAAGAGCCACCAGGGGATTTGATGCTTTGGGAAGTCTTGGATATCACTACACGTAGTATACGCCTCACAGCGACAACATCCCCTTTCAGGCTCCAGTGCTTTCTGGGAAAAATCTGAGCATCTAGCACCCTAATATTATCCCTGTCCCTTATTCTGACCATGCTGTGGCTTCCTCTCTTTCCTCTGGCACTCTGCTGCCTCCTCCCCTCCTCTGTTTTGTTCTCAGTCTGGCAGCTGTCTGGGCCCAATTGGCCCAGGCTCATATCAGTTAGTTATGGGTCTTGGCGGGTCAGGCCCTCGCCCCTGAACACAGACTGACTGGCTGGCCTCATATCTTCACTCAGGACTCTGTGTTCCCTTCCCTCCTCTGCACGCTGCTGTGCTGTCAGAGCTCGGCCAGACAGAGAAGAATGCGGCTAGGGAGCAAATATGAACTCGATACACACACACAAACACACGCGCACACTCACTTACATGCAGGTACACAAGCTCTGCAAGATTATATTACAAAGTACAACATATTACTCTTTGATAAATCTCATGGTCAGTGTACAAATACTGTAATCTAATATTGAATCATTGTAAACAAAGGGACTGCTATTGGTCGTTCACTTCAATAATATATATTGGTGATTTACATGGACACAAAATATCTCATATGCATCAGTATATTCTCAGATATATAAGCCCATCGTCTTCTTTTATACACTGAAGTGAAATAGTGGGATATTTGCACTCCCAATTCAACATCCTGATGTGGATAAAATGTTTTCTATTTTTTATTAGTGCAGAAGTCGAGCCAAATCTGCCACCTAAGCAGGTCCCAGGATCTCACATGTGCAGATGTGATTGTTTTTCTCTGTTTATAATTCATGTAAATTGAGTATTGGAGTTTGAAGAGTGCTAGCTGCATGTCAATGGGGAAGTTGGTCTGCCACTTTGGTCCAGGCAGACGGATCTCAACAAGCAAGGATGGAAGTTTATACAAGACGTTAATGGTCCCAAGAAGCAAAGCCCTGCAGACTGAGGTGACCCCTTGACCTTTCCTTTTGTGTCGCCATGCACACAAACTTTTTACTTTTTTTTTTTTTTTAACCTTATCTTATGATGGATTGGCACAAAATGTTGTACAGGCATTTCCTCGACTGTTCACACTTGTGGTTTTGAGTGACATGTCTCAACAACAGTTGGATAGATTACTATGATATTTAGTACAACACACATGCACGTGCCCCCCTCAGGATAAATCCTAACACCTTTCGTAAAGTAACTTTTAATCAAGTTCCAGGATCAGGTCATATTTGTAATGAGTCTTGGCTCATGACTTGGATATGACAACAATACCTGGTAAGGATAACTAGCTAGAGGGTACCTCTAATTTCTACTATATAGTAATCTCACACTAGCCCTCGTGTTTCTGCACTGTGAGTTGCATTTTCAGATGTTTGCTGAATCCAGGACCAGAGATCAATTGCTGAGACGGGTTCTGTTGCACAGTTCAATCAAACAGGGTCTTCAAAAGTTCCTCCACTTGTCAGAAGGAGGCTTCAGAGTGAGAGACGTGTGGGAAAGAACTGACCAGCCGTCAGACTTCAGATCAAGGCTCAGGTACTGTGGAACAGCTGGTAAGCTCCCAGCGCCAGCGCCGCCGCCACCCCCATCCCCCGACCCAACCACCACTCCCTCCCCCTCCGTCCTGCCCTGAGGAGCCAGAGAGTCTGTAGGCTATCGCTGCTCAATAAGGCAGATTTCAGCTGGTCAGGCTAAACAACACATTCCACAGGCACTGCCCATGAGAGCCTCACACACCCTGAAACAACACATACATACACAAAGAATGAGAGAGAGACAGGGAGACGGTTGAGTGGCGAGGCACTGAGGGTCGTCCCTGGGGTATTTACCACCTTCTTTTAACCCTTTCTTTCAGTTGGGACCTAATTTACATGTCTACGTCTTTGTGTAACTGCTTTTAAGTTCCTTTAGGTAAACAGGCCTTTTGTTGTCCTGTGTCCACAATGGTCGCCCTCGCCTAAAACAGCACAGTTGTGTTTTTTGCCAGTGAAATAGAAACAAATTTATTTACTTAACAACTGTCGGCTCCTCCTAACAAACTGTTTTCAAGACAGCAAATTTAACTGTGTCCAGTTTAGATGACATGAGTAATTGTGTCCACAATAATTATTTCTGGTCATTGATGGGAAATAGAAAAGTTGCCATAGAGTGACTTCACCGATGAGAGAAAAATGAAGCTGAATTACAAGCTTGGACCAGATTTTAGTTGTTTTTTTTTTGTTTTTTTTAAAGAGGAATAAACATCCTTATGTCTCTTTCTGGTCAGCCTACTCTGTATGCACAACTGACTGAGGCACCAATACTCTTTCTAGGAGCTTTTACTGAGTAATTAACAACTCATCAATGAGTCCACACACAAATCCAACCTATGGATTATCGTGTTGGAGGCTGAGTGGCAGAATGAGCTCATGAGATGAAGAGAAGCGAGAGGTAAGAGGGACAGCTGTTTGTTTGAGTGATGGTACCATCAAGCGGCGAGGACTTCTCCCCGAGGAGACATTGCCCAGATATTTTCTCCGCTTCATGGCACCCTGTGGAGCCGGGAAAGCACTCAGATGTTGGGAGAGTCAATGCGAGACGCAGCAACGCTTCTGCACAGAAATGAAGACCCCGGCACACATGGCTGCGCACCACATCTGAACACACACCGACTGACGCCGACAACGCACAATATCAAGCGGTCATCTGCAAACGCACACGGACACGCACGTATTCCCGGGCCCACCACGGCTGGCTGGGCGCTCGAGTTGTGCTCTACAGGTAACGGCGAACCTCGCTGAAGGACATGGCGAGGTTATCCACATTGCTTCATGTGTAATTCTACGGCTCTACGGTCGATCGCTACATTAGCACTTCGAGGTGCTGAGCGAGAGCGAGAGCGAGAGCGAGAGCGAGGCGGGGAGAGAAGCACATGGACTCGTGGCCGTGCACCATCCCTCTTCCACACCGGCTAGCGAGACAAATGCCTTGCAGCCAGCTGCCAAGTATAGAACATGAAACACATGATAAAACATGCAATTAAGAGCTTCTGTGCGGGTGTGGAGCGGAGTGGGGAGACCGCTGGTTACATATTTCCTCACTGATTAATGGAGGAGCACTGGGAGGGGCGGGGGTTAGCGAACCCGCCAGGAGTGTTGGGAGTGTTGGGTAACGAGGCGCGGTGGCAGATTTATTTCCCCCCCACACCCCCCTGCCCCTTCCTTCCGATCTTATGTGCCCATGACAAAGTGCCCCATAGCCCGCCGTCCCATCTCCTTGAAATGTCATTACATGTTCACATGTAGCGAGCTAGCGGAGATGGAATGAAGATGGGCATTAATGCTAATGAGAATTGGGGTTTGGCCTTTTGTCTCATGTCCCAGTGGTTCTTTCCATCTTTCCCCCTTGCCTCAGTCCATCTCCCCGAGCCATACCTCTCCCTCTCGCTCACCTGTCCAGACAAACTAATTCGTTTTTCTTTCTTCACCTCGCCGCCGCCAATCCACCGTAGCTCGCAGGTCTCAACAACACATTGTTCGATTCTTCACATGAATCTTGATGACCAGTCTGTCTCCCTGGGTTTTTTTCTTCTTCAGCCAGCTATCTTTCATTATTCCTTGTCCTTTCATACTGTGATCTTATCTGTCCTCCTGAGGGGTGTGTGTGTGTGTGTGTGTGTGTGTGTGTGTGTGTGTGTGTGTGTGTGTGTGTGTGTGTGTGTGTGTGTGATTTACCTTCAGTCTGTCTTTGGGCAGGGCCTGGGCTCCTTTCATGATGACCTCCTGAACCCTCTCAACTGACAGGTCACTTCCAGCCTGCTCCAGTCGCTGACTGAAGAAACCAATCACCTAATGGTCACACAGGAGGAAACAGCCAATCATCATGCAGAACCCAACTGATGGTGATGTTTTGTAAAGCATCAAGCACGCTAAGAAATACAAAAAATTGCATGAGGATTATGAAACTGGCTTGATACGATTGAGTTCTGGTTCATTTTGTGCACTAAATATGAAATTACAACCAATAGCCGGCCAAAAAAAGATTTGTTTTAGTAGAGCGATCAGTCTTAGTGACTTCAAATGTTCTCAAATAGTTATTTTAATAGTATTAAAACAGATTTAATTTAGATAAATTGATTAAAAAAAAGAAGCATCAATATTGTTTCTGGCCTCAGAAATGGTCAGGCTCTCAGCTGCACAATTCACCATTAAACCCTGTTCCCGTTTGTAGATATACAGGATCTGGTTGTCTTGATCTCACTGAGGTTTAACATCCACTCCCAGTTCTGTCATGAAGCTCTTTGACTCGTCTAATCCCACTGTTTGGAGCTGTCACACTGATATTGCAGCAGCCACACCCTTTATGATGACACTGGCTGCAATATGTAGACGTGAGTTAGAACAAAGTGGCATCATGCTACATATAGAGGGGCTTCAATCTGAAAATAACAACATTGATGTCAACGTTAAACCCTGTTAACAACATTAAGAGTCACAGAAGCAGCTAGCTTGTTTTGATTCGCTTGATTTGGAAATGACGTTTAACAACCAACAAACTGCATCCATGGATTTTCCTGCAGCAGTGTGTTGCAACTATGAAAATGCATGTATGTATGACAATTATACCAAAATATTGTAAATATTTGGAAATAATAATGGATGATGGTTATAAATGGTTATAACCTTGTGAGTGTAATCATGCTGCGCAAATTTAAGATGCTCCAAAAACAGGCTGGGCTAGTACAGTATGCCTGTAGGCTACACACTCAGTAAAGACATACAGCATTTCAGATTACAAATTCACCATAGGGTTTGTGCACGTTTCTTCCCACTTAAAATAAGAACTTCAGTGGAGCTCAAATTATTTGAGGCCTTCTGGGTTTAAGCCAAACAAGAGATCAAGGAAACTGTATTCTGCATTTCCACTGCTGTGCTAGGTTCTCCCCCGGAGAATTGTTTGATATTTGATCATTAAAAAACTCTAGGTATTACTGATTCTTTTTAATGCACTTCTTTGTCAAACCAACAGTGGAAAATGGATCTACAGGCAATGTTTTCTCCACTCATGCTTTAGAGAAACACACCAGAGCCCACAAGCACACTGTGTGCGTGTGTCTACATCTATCTAATACTAATCTCTTCATTAACTCTGAAGGCCTCCCATATGGGGTTAATTTAGAGGAGCAAAAAAGCAGCCCCTCATCTTGAATCTCATGCTCACACACACACGGATTTGCAAGCACGGGTAAGGCTTCGGAGAATAGCCTTAGGGAGACTGACTTAACTGGGAGATTCCAGCTAGCATGCTTCCCTCATACTTATGGATAACAGCAAAGCCCATGGCAGTGTATGCAGCAACCCCCATCCCTCACACACACATACACATACACAAAAGCTTCCTTTCCCCCCTCTACATGACTAATACAGCGATGAAGGACAGCTTTCTCTCGCTCTGTCCCTTCCTCCCCCGTACACCAAACACTCTCAATGAATATTTGACACAGAGCCTCTTGACACAAGGGGGCTGATTAATTCATCAATAGTACTTAAGCTCACAGACCTCAGCATGCTATACAGTCCAACTACACACTATGTTAATGATGCAGTGCGCATGTGTTCCCGGGGTTTCTGGCTTTTTGAAAACTTTCCCTGCAGACGAAGAGGACATTCAGGGAAAATCTGTATAACCTTGATCTATGGAATAATTACCACAAATCAGCCAGCAGCCACGAGGTAAAGCTCTCCCGGTTCAAAGCCTCTCTCACATTACCGCTGCTATTCATGGGGAGGGGGGGGGGTAACTACCACAAAAGAGGCACACACTGACCGTGTCCAGGTTCTGCATGATGTCCTGGAAGGATGGGTGCATCCTGAACTGCTCAAAGAGCTCCCTCTTGTAGAGCAGCGCGTACACCAAGTTGGGGTTGTGGTGCAGAGAGTTGCATAGGCAGGAGTTGATGATTTCCAGCATCATGCGGATGACCTCTTCAATCACATTCAGGTCCTGGGCCTAGGGGAGAGGAAGGATGTAAAGGTTAATTGGTTTCCCACTACACTGGTTTCACTTTTAATGGTGTTTTTAAATAATTGCCTCCTGATAGACTGATCAGCAGGGGGTAACAGCGAGGTGGAAGTGGTGGGAGGAGGAGGAGGAGGAGCAGGAGAGAGAGAGCGAATAGTGAAATGAGGGAAGGAGGGAATGAACGGTGTAAGTTGTCAGCCAAGGTCTTGGTGAGGGACAGAGAGGTGACCTTGTAAGTCACAGATCAGGACATGTCACAGTATGTTTCCTCTTGGGGCGACGACAGCTGAAGTGACAAGTGACAGTATGAGAAGAGAGATGTGTGGGAGGGGGATGCGTGGAGAATAAGACACAAGAGGTTGAGTGGCTGACATGATGAGTTATTTACAAAGTTCTTCACACAAAGAAGACTTGTCAAAAAAATCGAAATGCGGTAAAGACAGATTCTAAGCAGAGAAAAGAGTGTGATAGGTATGTCTAAGGTAAGAGGTGAGGTGAGATAAGGTAAGGCTTTCTGTTGAAGCGTCAAAGGAGAAGATCGATACCACTCGTGTCTGTAGCTTGGCCTAGCGTAAAGTGCAAAAGTCTGTCATTTTATGTGGTGGTTATGTGCTAGAGTATTTCTTGGGGACAGGAATATACGTAACTTCTTGAGTCGTTTGTGGGAAAGGAAACTCATGCAGGTTTCAGATTTAAAGATATGACGTAATACAGCACATTATGAATCAGATTTACAGGCGGGCTTTGGTGCATTTGAACAGAGCCGGCTAACTGTTCTCCTCATGTCTAGTCTTAATGCTAAGATAAGCTAACCAGCTGCTGACTGTCATGTCACATTTGTTGCACAGACACAACAGTGGTATCCATGTTGGAGAGGGAGCAAATGAGTCCATTTCAAGGCACCGAAAGTTCGGTGAGCCCTGGTGGTCTTTGAGGTGAATGTCACTTTGCAACGGAAGAATTTCCATCTCTACCTCCGCAGCATCCGAGCTGAAGTCGGTCTAAGTCACTCAGCAATGCATGTCATGTCCACTCGCATGAAAGGATTTGAAATGAATGACAGATATGGCTGCAGCTTATCAAAGTCACAGAACCTGTCTTCGAACTCTCGCTCAAGTCTATTTATGAGTTGAGAGTACTTTTCTGCAGCGCTGTCCAAGGCTCTAGACGCAGAGGTATTGTCATTCAGCACTCACTGCACAGACGGAAAGTGCAGCAATTTCTTTCTTTGTAAAAACACAGAGACAATGTTCATCTTGGCCTTAGATGTATTTACATCGCCGATCATTGTCAGAGACTTAAAAGTCTTAAATTTATCTTGCAGTTCATTGTTCAAATGGATCAGTTTACATGTCTTACACAAAAGTGAAAAACTTGCAATTTTCCTGACCAAGTATAATGTATTTGAAGCCCATCCTTCTCGCAGATATCATAAGGCAGTGGTACTGTAGAAATTGGGGTCACCTTAACATGACAAAACCTGTGGAGAAGTTGGTTATCACACGGGTTTGGTTTGTTTTTACAGAAAGCTTTTCCATCTACGGTGCCTTTTTCTCTATGAAACACCCCCTTATGGTGTTGTAGATAAACTCCGTTTGTTGCTGTCTGCTGTCCTGCGGGGCAGCAGTGTTAGGAGAGCCTCTTTTGAGGAGAAAACATGAAACAGCAAAAAGATGTCTGTTTGCCTCTTTGTTCAAAGCTTCCTGGAACTATGCAAGTCTGGTCGCTTTTTTCCTGTTTTGCTAATTAAGGTAAAAAACCTTGCACAGTTCCTCTTTAACTCACAGGCTATTTCTACCTATAATAAGCTACCTGGTGGGTATCTGGCATTGTGGGGCTTGTCGCATGTACTTGTTGTGGAGCTTTGCTGTTGCCACAGTCGCCCCCACACATTTCTTTCAGTGTAGTTAAGAAGAACTCTTCCTCCAACTGCTTATGAAAGTGGTAGGTTTTCTTCTGCTAAACGGTTAATAGCCCGGTTTGTTAATTATTGTAGCTAAAATCACAGATGAGCAAGAACTAAATACTGACACCAGTTGGGTCAAAGATTTAAAATCCAAATAGATCATTATTTATTTTAAGTATTATACACAATTGTAAAGCACTTATTTTTTCATTCATTAAAATGTGGAGGTAATTTAGGCTATTTATAGATCGAGTTTCTCATGCTATTTATACAACGTGCCCTGAGGATGACTCATTGGCTCCCTGTGGGCGACCAGGTGCTCCCGAGGCACCATGTTGGCTATCCCTGATCTACTTTGGGATTTTGAGTGTGGGTCTATGTGTGATGTCCACCCAAACATGCTGCCCAGTCTCAAAGCTTGTCGCAACTCATGAGATAGTTCATTATTCTCTCTTTGTGACCAGTGTTGTAGTGGTGTAGTATGGGGATCTTGGATGTGCAAAGACCAAATTTTAATTAAAGAAGACCTGATCCTGGGGGGAGCAAAGGGGAAGTCAGACCAAGTCCAAAAAGACTTCAGGACAATTAAAACTTGATCCGGAAGGCAGTCAACCCCAAAAGAACATGACAGCAAAAATGTTCCCTCCTTAACAAGCACCCTGTGGGCAAAACCAGAAGTAATACACAGTTTACACCAACTATCTTGTTTCAGAAAAAGAAAAACTCTCTTGTGAACTATAAGCTGTAAGCAAGTCTCCCTAGATCTTCTTGGGTAGTAGATATATTGAAGCATGGCTCAGTATCCACAGTAACATAACTGTACCCTTCCCAGCTTAAATAGACCGAATATTATGTAAAATCAAGCATGATATGGGGTCATTTTTTTTTAATTCTGGGAACTAATAAGTGGAGTGCCAGTCAGAATTGATGTCGTATTGGATTGCTTGTATTGTGCTTGATTTGTTTGCAGGTAACTCAGTGTATTGTCAAAGCCACTCTTCTTCTCATTAGAGGACAACAGCCATGTGATACATCCTACATCTGTCAAACTACAAAGTGTCAGTTTTCTTGATGCTGTCGGCTTCTTGGTAAAATGAAACCATTAACCTTTGCACCGCCAGTTGTAGCACCACTTAAATCCTAAGAGTTCTGCTCGTTCCAAGTAACACCACCATTGTAATTAATATGGAGATCCAAGCAGCAAGGTATTCCAAAAGTTAATCGGACCATCTGCTCTTTACCGGAAACCTGCAGATATTCTATCATACATTGTTCTACAGTTAGTGTGTTTACAAAAGAGTGTCGAGACAGACAGATAGATAGACAGACAGACGCCAGCCACTGTGACGAGATAACATGTTTAGCTCTTACAGAGAAAGGAAACTGCAGAGACGGTGGGAAAATGAATAATCTTTAAAGAGATAAAAATCCAGGCAGAAATGAATTGCTGAATACAACTCAAGAGATGATGTCTGATTTCCTGTGGTGTGACAACTGTGGGTAGAGCTCTGTAGAATCTATCATGCACTGATGGTATTATAGATAAGATCAATAGATGATGCAGTCAGTTTCCAAACCAATCTAAAAATACAAAACAATGCTTTGTCTCAATGAAAACAAGCACTGCCAGTAAAATGGGCATGAGGCACAATGTCCTGGTTTTCAGTAATTTCTCGATCATTTGCCAAAAAGCACAACAATTTTATGACTACCTTCCTGTCCAATTTAATGCAAGATCATTTAGAAAAGTGTGCTGCTTTGAGATTCGCTTGAAAGCTCATTTATCCCTAAGATGTCCATAAACAGTGTATCTATGTCAGGCTGAATGGAGCCAAAAGGCTTAGCAGTCAACAGCTAAGAAGAAACTCAGACAAAAGGATGTAGCCTGAGAGAGGGCAGGAGCCGAGGAAATTCAGAGCAACTTAACTTAATGCAATAGCACTAACAGAGAGAGTCTAGTGGCATACATGCAAAACTGTGAGAAGAACTGAAACCAAAATATGATTCATATGAGAAACGTGTTTATAATTGGAAAAAAAAATTCTTTAAATGATGGCGGTTCTGCTTGTAAACACATATGTATAAATATAAAAACCAAAATATTGCAGAGAATCAAATATTGCCTGATATATTAAATGCACACAGGAAAAAGTAGGCACTGAACTACTTGTGGACATCAGAATACTTTGCAGATGCACTCTGTCATTTACTCTCCTAATAGTATTCTGGTAAACACAGAGTGCTTTTACTAGAAAATGAATGAAGTGCCATGTTTGTACGCATCATTTTTTCATTTTCACTAGTCATAGCAGAGAAGCACAGGTGCTACTAATGACATTAATTACAGCCGTGTCCCTGCACTGAAACTGAGGCAGCTGAATGGAATTTATAAGAGAAATATTGGTCTACAAGACTGGCTGGATACTTTGCATTGCTTCCCTGCAGAGTGTGTGGGCATCTACTGATACACAGACCGCCACGCTTTCGCGCCACTATTATAAAAATGCAGACTTTGACTTTTGATCATGCTGTGACAGTGCTCAGAATGGCACTGAATACTAATCAGGGACAGTGATATTAACGAGATAGATGGCGGAACAGGAATCAAAACACTGTAAGTGCACATGTGCATCATTCTAACAACTGTTGGGCTTTTAATTGACCAGTTCAGCCAGTTGGCCCCAAAGCTTTAATCATTATCTTTGCTTTACAGGAAGCCTCGCCCCTTAGACAGTACTCATCAGCAACTTCCTCTGGGGTTACATCCTGCTTCATCTCAGGGTTGAAATGAGGAAAGTGTATTCCCTGGAAGTATTGTAAGTCCTGTAAAATACATTAGAATAAGGTGCTGAGCAAGCCGGCTGAATCTTTAATGTGCAGATGTGTAAATCAGTAAAGATGTATGATTTAGAGAAGGTCCTGTATACAGAACCAGTGGCTGCAGTTCTAACCAGCGGACTTAGGTCCACAAATTTTGTAGTCCAGAGGGGCAGCAGGCAGGGCTGTCTTGAAGTGTCTTCTGTCGTCACTTTTATTTGCAGTGGCTATTGAGCCTCTAGCGGAAGCTATCAGGTGAGACCCTTTAATGGCTGGACTGGATGTGTTAGAAATATCACATCAAATTTCATTATATGCAGACGATGTGTTGTTGTTTATGTTAAACCCCTCTGTATCAGTCTCTCGTCTTATTCAGATTATTGACCGGTTTGCTGCCTTTTCTGGATATAAAGTTCATTTCTCCAAACCAGAAGCAATGCCTATGGGTAATTTACGACAACCACCAGATAATCCTAATCCTTTCCCATTCAAATGGTCCTCTACATGTTTCATATACTTAGGTAAATATATTAAACCTAAATTCAATCAGTTGTTTCAAGCTAACTTTAACCCACTATTCGATAAAATAAAACAAGATTTGGAGAGATGGAACAATCTTTCCATATCATGGCTGGGCCGAATCTCACTTCTGAAAATGAATGTCCTTCCGCTTCTGCTCTATCCAATACAAATGATTCCCCTCTTATTCAATCATAAAATAGTGAAAAAACTCATGGTTGGTTCAGCTCATTTATCTGGAGTAAATGAAGACCACAGATCAGGATGTCAGTGTTGAAATGGAATCATGTGTTGAAATTTTTGTGCTATACTCACGAGAGCATTTGTATAAAAGACGGTATTATTTGTTTTTGTTTTTTCATTTTCCTCTTTGTTTAGCTCCCACTGTAATAATATAATAATGTACCTGTCACATTTACCCGGAACTGATCTTTCTGTTTGGGTTTTTGTGTTGCTATTCCCAGCTTGTTGTTGTTGTGTGGTTTTGTCGTTTTACCTGGTCCTGTCTTCTGTATGTTTGTTTATTAAGAAAATGAATAAACAGATGAAAAAAAGATGTATGATTTATAAAAGAAAAAGTTTGTTTCCTGTGCACTGCGAGACACATTTCAGACCAAGAAAATCTGATGTTATTATGGGGAAAACAACCAACAGTACAGGCCTATGGGTTTTTTCCTTGATTTTGCTTTAAATGTTCATTTTCATGTCAAAAATGACCGTCCTGATGGTGACCCGTTTTGGTAAAGAATTTGCTAATACCAGCTAACATCTGATCCAAAAACAGCAGCCTGGTGAGAACGAAACGGCAAGCTGAGACTCTACCTCCAATCTGGGCGAACCATCTGCAACAGAACTGCATGTGGTAGCATTTTATATTCCATCTTCTGTGCCCTGCTTCAGAAACAAGTGCTTATCTTATAAATAACTATGCTTGCTGTGTGGCCTTTTTTTTTTTTTTTTTTTTTTTGGGTGTGTGCTGTAGCCACACATCAGTGTATGCACAATCTCATGCATGTTAACACGCACACAAACAAACACAACCCACCACTGAAAGTAGGCACAGAGATAAAGACGATTGTAAATAACTGTATTCTGATGTGTCTTGACCAAGAATGAGACCTGCCACACAGATGCAATAATGCACTGCATTGATTTCCACAAGCTGGCGGATGAAGGTGTGTGTGTGTGGGCCTTTAACAGGCAGACATGAGGAGGCAAGAGGAAGGCAAGGGAGCCGGCTATAATGAGGATTGATTGTGCGTCTGAAAGCAGAGGTGGCTCTCTGGGCTCAAATCCACTGCCTTAGCTAGACCTGCTCTATTCTCCTCTGCCGTGGCAGGCCATAATTAGCAAGAAAGCAGGGACAGATATGGGAGACAACTGAGTAGGAGGAAGAAGAGGCAGAGGACGTAGAGGAAGGAGGACAGGAACAAAAATGGAAGCACGGAAGAAGAGAGCAGGAGGGAGGAGGGGGGGTTGATGGAGAAAATGAATGTGATGAAGAGGAGACAAAAGGAGGAGAGGAAGGCAGAGTAGGAGTGAGGGATGCCTGGTGTGTGTTTGTTCTCTAGCTCTGCACCCGGCTTAATGAGATTAGCCTGGCAGGAAAAAAAATGCCACACTGGGGAATTCAGGTCACATGAAAATAGGCTAGCTAGACGTCTGCCTGGCCCTGTGTGTATGTTTGTCAAGTGGATAAGATTAAGAGGTCCATGGTCTACTTGAAACCCAGACAGGATTTAAATATCTTGGCTCCTCCTCTTCTTCCACTTCCCCACTCCGTACTTTACACTTGTTTTCCCCAAAAATGTATCTGCTAGACGACCAGAAAACACCTGACATGTGTTTGTATGACTGCATGAAACCATTAGCGCCTTTTCTTTTTTTTTTCTCTCCCCCTCTCTTTTTCTCTCTCCTTCCTCATTTTTTCCTTCCCTGCTCTCTGCTGCTCTGCCCCTTCTACTCCAGTCATGTGCTATTTTCCAGCCTCCTGCATTGTCATTTAGTCACAACCACTCATGCCGCTGTTTAATGTCCTCTCTCCACCCAAGAAAACATAGGCCTCAGACATGAGCTGTATCATTAGTCTCAATGATCCTGCCCCATTTTACTTGTTTCACCATTTACTCAAACCATGCAGGAAGGCTCTTAGTGTGTGTATATACACAACTCGGTGTGTTTGTAAGCTTTTCCATCTGTCTGATTCTGCTGCTAATTCTTCAGCATGCTGGGCACAAATGTGTTATGTCTGCAGGTATGTTTGACCTTTGCTATCTATCTGACAAGGTAAATTATAGAGTTTGCTGATGCAATCTGTGACTGGGAAGGACACCGCTGTATCGTTCTGTTTGTGTGTGTGTGTGTGTGTGTGTGTGTGTGTGTGTGTGTGTGTGTATATATGTCTAGCCGTCCTATCATACCCAAGCATGTTTTTATGTAAGGGTTTGTGTGTGTGGACAGGGTGTTTAGAGACACAGACATGTAAATCCCTGTAAAGTAGGAGCTGGCATCATTAAACCAATAGCTTAGTGATTCCCTGGCTGGCCCCGCTGCTCACTGCAGGCTGTTGCAGGGCAGACAAACCAGAGCTATTAAGACAAGGGCATGGAGATAAACACAGACAGATACACAAAGAGACAAACAGAAAGAGACGAAAGCCACACCTAAACATGTCATCACTGCCAAGACAAAAAACAAAAAAAACGACAGTGAGAAGATAAATATTGAGGAGTAGTTTCTTGTGAAATGTAAAAAAAGAAAAGCAGTAATTTTAAAAGAGGGAATAAGAAAGAAAGAAAGAAAGAAAGAAAGAAAACAAAAAAAGCATGTGGAGAAGAAAAAACAGTGCATGGACAGAGAGAGAGAGAGAGAGAGAGAGAGAGAGAGAGAGAGAGAGAGAGGGTCAGACTGGCTGAGTAGCAGCAGCCTGCTCTGTCTTTTGGGAGTTTTTTAAATAGGTCATTGTCTGACCTGCATTATGGTACCACGGCCATGTCATAATCACACCATTTTGTGGAGCATTGTGCCCAGGTCAGCCTCTTATTACCCCATAGCCTCACACATGCACAAAACATCCTTTGTTGTACACGCACACACATGCACCCACATGCGCGCACACACACACACACACACACACACACACACAAAGAATGAGGCAAAAGACAGTGTTTGCCCCCCAGAACAATAGCACCAGCAAATCAACACAGTCTGCCAGTCTGAGTCTAGAATCTGTTTAGGAAAGACTGTGCTGGACAACCACTGCATCACTGTCTGTGCGGCGGGGAAGTCCATGATATTTGCAGGCAGACACCTTATTATCGGTTTAAATAAGCACTCTTCTTCTGTGAGACCTGGCTAGCACTCACAGCAGGAGGCTACAGGGCCAAACAGCAGTGATGTTGGTGAGTGATAATGATAAAAAGAAGATGACGCCAAGAGCTGCAACAGCACCCGGGCAGATAGGTGGGCAGCGCTAATTTATCTGCTATGAGCCGCGCTCTGTTTTGCTGTGCCTCGATCAGGAAAAGACCAGGGCACAGCAGGGCTGCCCCAATTACCATTTGGAAGCAGACAATCATTAGGACCCCAGAGCACCTGCTGCCTGCAGGGGTGGCACTCCTACTGCCCGAGAATAAACACAGACAGAGGGAGAGACAGGAGCGAGGATGAGAGGCTGACGGATATAGAGAGAGATGGTGTAACAAGTAAACTAACAACTTGGCCTGACACCATCTTCACTGTGCAGGTGAGGGAGAAGAACATTTGGGGAGATGAGAGACTAAAAAAGCGAGGTCAGTGAGCAAGTCATCTCTTCACTCACAGCAGGATACCGCCTTAATGAGAAGAAGTGAAGGAGACAGACTGATAGGATGCCATAATGAGCAAATATAAAAAGTGGCATAAGTCTAAGAGGTTAGTCATAATTTATAAAGCTCGACCTGATTACAGTTGTTGTTAACGTTAACGTTCTGGAAGACCACCAAGTGCTGTAAAAACTGTTTAAACTTTGAGTTTGGTTTATGAAGTGTGAATGGAAACTTCTGTTTTATTAAGCTTTATTCATAAACGTATGTTACTAATAACACCTTAGTGGAAGATCACACTAATAACAGCGGCGTGCTGCTTCCAGTGCCAGTGAGATTAGGAAACGTGATCAAACGTGAAAGTCACGTTTGAAGCACAGTTTGAAGGTCTATCAGACACCGAAACCATGAGGAAGTGTTTCGTTGCTGTGGGAAGTTCTCACAGTCACAGAGTAGTCACTGTGGTGATTGAGCGAAATGACTGAAATATGTTTCAAAATAATTTACCACCACATGTGCTCTTATGCATATTTGATTAGTTAAGATAACAGTGTGGAGTGTGCATGCATGAGCAACACACACACACACACACACACACACACACACACACACACACAGAACAACAAGGCTTTCAGAGTTGGGTGGATGAAAAACCAACTGGAGCCTTCTGCACTGACACTCCCAATGCCTCCACGGTCTGTTTCTATTCAAATGATGTGGAAGTTGCTTTTTGTTCTTTTTTTTTTGCTGGGCTCATGTCTGACTGACCATAGACACAACAAGGTTTATTTAATATGCAAATGACTACACAGTCATAACAAAAATAGTGATGATAATATCAGTAATTTGTCTGACATCTCGCTACATCATCAAACAAGATCAGTTCACAACTAGCTGTTATAATAATATCCTAGTCATAAATCCCGATGTCGTACTGCCAGACAGGAATATTCAACTGTAGGCGAATACATAAAAGGTTTGAAATTGGAGGAATAAAAGGTGAAATGTATAGGTGCCCTTTCACTTTGTCATTTTTCTCTCCATCTCTCCCCTCTGGGTATTTTCACATGAAATGACAGAAGCTTCGCGTGCAAAGTAACCTCTGATTTCAGGGAAAGCGGTATGATAATGTACATCAGTCTTGTGGGGGAGACTGGCTCTACATCAAACGACCGTATGAAATGTGATAGGATAATTCATACTTCAATCAATCAATTCCTACTTCCCAGGTAAACCGTGTATGGAAGGGCACATACTGGCAAACACTGTTTTTGTTTTTTTCCCCCCAGAGTCTCCATCAGCACCATGGAATTAGACGAAATTGACTTGGAAGAATGTCAGCGCGAGTAATAATAGGAAAAAATATAAGTTGAAAATACAAGATTCAGGTTTGTGATTGAGCCAAGTGGAGGCTCCGCTGAACACGGACCCATTCAAGTCATTTCACATGAAATATGCAGAGGGGAGAAAGATCAGGGGAGAAGGATGGGGAAGGAGCTTGGAAGAGAGCAACTCTATTTGAGATACATCAATACATTTCCCACATAATTTCCCTGGAAGATACACAGGTATCTTTTCATTACTTTCACACCACTGCTGTTGAAAACATGTGATTATTAGAAATCAGTCTTACCCCAGACTACAGCCTGTCTGATACTGATATTGATGTTTCTGACTTATAAAAAAAAAAAAGGGGGGGAAAAAAGAAAAGCTGATGATGATCAATATATTGGATTGAGTAGTTTAAAAAAAAAAATAACATTGAAAAATTAATTGTGATGAACATGCACTACATACCAGGTGGGACATTTTACAGTTGCAATATAAATCTGGTGGACAAACTATGCAATAGAAACCCATACTTTGGTATTCCTGAGCTGTAATTTCTTGTTACTCACGGGCCAAACTATACACCACTATATCTCCAAAAAGGTAATATTTGTTCTGGCCAATTTATTTGTAGTGACTATAAAAACTACATGAAGTAACTACTAGTATGTGTGAGTCATAAACTAACAATGTAAAACGTACACAAAACAAGAAAAACTGCAACAAAGTAAATAAAAAATATTTGACACAGGCTACTTCAAGTTATCTAAATAATCTCTTCCAGTAAACATGTATTTGTAACATTATAAAAACAGTCTGTGTATTGACATGTTGTGTTTATCAACATATTCTTGATAGACTGTACATGAATCACTTCCATAACCACAATCTACTGTTGTCTGTGTGCTATAGTAACATTAATGGAAAACTGTGGATTTTACAAAACATTTTTGTAGCCTAATAACAAAAGTGGTTAATTCCTGGAAGCTCAGATAATAAACAGAAGGCATAATGTTTATTATCTGTTGATATATCCTCAGGCTCTGCTTTCCCCCTAAACAAGAGGAATGGTGCTACAAAGTTAATGCATGTGTCTACTCTGGCTATTAAAAAGAGATCACAGATTGTGACTCAACCAGCACACATAAACACATAGACAGGGTGGTCCAACATGCTTCTGGCTGTGTGTGTGTGTGTATGTGTGAGTGAGAGAGGGAGAGAGAGAGAGAGGGAGGTAGAGAGAGAGTGTGTGTGTGTACTTGTAGTCTCTTCCCAGAAATGTGCAACAGTAAACAGACGAAGAGGCAGAGAAGTAACATTACCACTACCACCAACTGGGAGTATAAACAGTGACACACAACGCAAAGCAATGCAACACTGCACAAACTTCCTTTCTTTTTATGTTTGTTAGTGTGTATGGGTACATACTGCATGTCAGTGCACATATCTCAAAGGGCAAGGGAGGAAAAAAAAACATCTGCAATCAAAGGTGCAGAGGCTGCAGAGAGCAACTGTGAGGCCCCCAGAGAGCTGCCCTGGTTAGACTGGGAGCCTCTGGCAGTCCCCTGGGGGCTCAAGGGGCCCTAACCCTTCACTCTTTCTTCCCTGACACTAACCAGACACAGCAGCACAAACACATTCAGGGATTGGAAGGGGGGGGCTGGTATATGTATATATATATATATATATAGATATATATAGATATAGATATAGATATAGATATAGATATAGATATAGATATAGATATAGATATAGATATAGATATAGATATAGATATAGATATATAGTAGAGAGAAGGAGGGGGAGACACGGAGACCAAGAGGCAGACATAAAGCAAGAAAGAGGGAGACATTAGCGCATAAGCTGAATGGACCCAGCTTTAACCCACAGCTTAGAGCATTGGACGACAGTTTTTCATATCCTCCTCTCAGTCTCTCCCTTGTAAAGAGAGCAATTACATGTCCAGGACAATCCCACATTAAACAAACATTAGTTCTCTCTCCAGAGCCAGACTCAGCCAAATTACATTGTTTCCAGATGCCCGTCACAAAAACACGCTTACACCCACCCTCTCTCCAAATCCCCTTCATCTCCACTCCTCCTGCCTGTTTCTCCTCTTTCTATTGTTTCTTCTTTTTTTTTTCTTCCTCCTGGCATTTGGCTCCACTTTATCTCTCCCTATAGCTCCCTAAACTTCCTCACTTCCCAAGTTAAGATGAGGGTTTATGAATAACTCCAGAGCAGGCCGTTGTCAAGTTCACTACCATGTTCACTACAGGAGGGAAAGAGAGTAGGGCCAGACATGGAGGAAACAAAGGACCGATGAGACAGCAGTCCTTCTTCAAAGATGTGACATCTTTAAAACCAAAGGCAAACCTTCACCGGTATGTGAGGTCATTATAACTGGACAGATAAGAAATGCTATGCATGAGGTTTTATGTAAATTTCAGTTTAGGATTAATACTGATGGTGATGGAAGGTGGAAATAAATGGCTAGTCAGCTTATGTTCAGCTTGTAGATAACGTTTGAAACTATTAACTTCTGTACTGAGTAAACTTCCTTTTCTCATTTGCTGCTGCATTAAATATTGAACTATAGCTGTTTATTTTTCATCTACAATCTTACTCCACTGATATGAACAAATGAGCCAGATATTTGCTTTAAATTTTTAGGCTATGTGCAAAGCCAATTTAAGTGCCGCACACATTCAACATTACTATCTATGACAAAACCTGACAGTCTTATATAAAAGTCACTGCGGCACGCTAACTCAGTTCTGTTGTTTCCGTCAAACCCTTTATGAAACGTCTGATCAGTGGAGCAGAAACGACCAACAGAAAAATAATGGGCAACTATTTTTTTGTAATTGAACAATAGTTTAGTTCATTTTTCAAAAAAACAAGAACCGCAAATACTCGACTACTGGCTTTTAACAACAGGCTTTTGTGCTTTTATTTTTATTGGGTGATGATACACTTCATATTCATGGTTTGTTTGGTGTTGTGCTGTGTTGAACAAATCAATTTGGAGGTGTCACATCTACTCCGAGGTGTCACATTAGGCTCTTGTAAACTGTGGAAATTGTTTTCACTATTTTTTGACATTTTGGGAAATTACCAGCAGACTGACTGATGTTGAAAACAGTTACTGTTGTCAGTCCCACTGAACACCGCGGGTCTCAGAGTCTACAGCCATCATAGTTTAGGATGTTAGCATACCGTATTAACATTTAGCGACAATCGGCTCAGCCCACAGTACACTTAATGAGGCTGATGGAAATGTCATTATGGCTTTGTAGGTACTTGGTAAACAAATAACAAATTTGTCATCACTATAAATAGTACAGTTCGTCCTGAAGTGAATGTCATGGCAAACAGGACCCGGCGGGACGATCCCTTTCCAGGCCTTATCAGACGCTCAACAACAAGACTTAAGAACAAGACGTTTTACCACCAGACCAGTGGGAAAAGCTGATCATGCACTTCTGTGTGAGAGTGCTTGAAGCTCAACTTCAGTCCGAGACACAATTAATCCAGATTTTTTTCTAGCTGTCGATACAGGGGAACCTTTGTAGACATGGGAACCAATGTCACGTTAACCTAGTATAGTCTAAGCTCAAGGATAACTGTCATATCAAAGATGTTGACCACAGCTCTGTCTTAAAAGTCTATGACCCAGACGCTCTTCTGAGAAAAATACTCATATACTGGAAATCTGTTGAAACCCTGTGCCCTTGAGCAACACACTCAGTCTCTTACAAAAAGCTACACCAGACTGGTGTTTAGGCAACCTAACACTTTGACCCCTCATGATGTATTCGTCTGATTATGTTTGTCGCTACAATTAAATTCACTCTCTTGTGGGAACAGCTGGTGGAACTGATACCTTTAACAGAGAAGATCTAATCTTGGCAAAGTAATCTATGTTTTTATTTTCCATTTTCAGTCATATATGTGTGTGTGTAAATATAACAGAGCATAAAAATAAGCCCTGAAGGTTGAAAGAGCCAAAATAAAAGCAGGATAATTGCATTATATATGTTTTTATGAGTGTGTGTGGTTATGTATGTGCATAGATGTCTGTTAGTAGGGTCTCATCAGACAGACGCTGCATGGTTGAAGGAGCACTCAAATACACTCTCGTATCCCCAACACCTAGGGGCATCTGTGGGGACCTCCTAATACATCTCCAACCCCCAGACACACGCACACATGCACACACAAATATGTTTACACACAAACAGCTATCTAGGACCACGCAAATCTAATGAGACAGCCAGACTGAGACGTAGACAGACAAACCTGAGGGCAGAGGTGCCTCAACACAAATAGAAACAATTATACATAGTCAATAGTAAACAGAGTGAACTCGCCGGTCAGGTGTGGCTGTTACAAAGAACCACATATAGCTGATTGAATTGGAGCAATATCATCATTAATTTATTGGGTTTGGCTCCATCAGTAAGTTATTGCTGTGCTGCTGTTAAGATTTCAATTTCAGATTACAAAAGATGTTTCGGAGAGAGTTCAATATTTCTTTGGTACCCAATCTGAAAGACTGATTTTAATATTCAGTTATATGAACAGTTCAACAGTTTCATCAAATATTAGTCCACAAGTGGAAACTATTTCAATGCAAATTAAATGTTCAGGATACTGACTGGGAAAGTAATGAGGAAAAGACAAAGGATCGGTGGAGAGACAGAGCTGTAGACTGCCACTTGACAATGGGCCCGCAGCAATAGGCCATAAAATTGGTGCCCTCCAGCATCAAATTATACACCACATCCTCATATGAATCCTGGACTGGTCGACATAACTGCTCCCAGCAGCAAAATGCGGAGTTGTCTCTCGCTGTATGCTTGCAATATCAAACAAGTCTATAAATAAACTAGATAGTGAATTGAAAATTATAATGTAGATGATCAATTATTTGAGTGGTCTACTCAATGAAAGATTAAGAGCATTTTGTTGATATGACCTTCAACTTCACATGTCAGGACGCCTTGTTTAAGGTTAGGATTATCTGGACTACCATGATTTAGCAGTAATGGAAAGAAATATTTTGATTATTGAAACATCTTACTAACTTATCATTACTAAACCTGACTGTATAAAAGTGAAAATTGATGCAACTTCATGTTCAAATTTATGTAACCTGACGCCACACTGTTACAAACGCCTTTGTCAACTACTGCTACTTACCCAAGCAGACATCATTTGCCAACCACTAATAAACTGAATGCAGACAGACAGAGTGTGTGTGTGTGAGTGTGTGTGTGTCTGTGTGTGTGTGTTACTCACATAGTCGGGCAAGGCTGTGTTGTCTCCCTGTCTGCCTCGCAGACTTTGTGTTGCCTGCTCCAAAACCTTGTTGTGCTTTTTGGAAAGCAAAGCAAATAAACTGTAGGAGAGAGACACACAGAGAGGGAAAGGAGTCAGAGCAGCAATGACAGACAAATGATACACTTCTATGAAAATCAAATAACCCAAAACCAAAATATACTGTCGTCATACTGCACATGTTGACCAGCAATTCATGGGCTGTAAATACTCAAACAGTGGCCTTTACTAACTGAAGAGTGAAGCCTCTATTTAAGACTGATTATTATTAGAGGCCGGCCTGTTTTGCTTTCTAAATGAGCCCTTTAAAATAATGAATAATAATGAATCTCGGAATAATAAAATAATCATGAAACTTGCAGGAGACTGTTTTAGAAATGACGTGTAAAAATACTAAAAATATGCTAAATTCACCATTAATATTTAGCCTGGCTCTTATTTGTACGAACAGGTCTCTGCTTTGAGAATTTCCACTATTTGTACATACGAGTGTGTGTTTGCTCCCAACGTAGATGAGAGCCTGCCATTTGACCCATCAGTCAACTGACTTGCTCTACCTCTGTTCTGTGTGTTTGCGTGTATGCAGTTGTCTAGATGGGATTGCATGATTGCATGTGATTGCAGGACACAGACAAACATCAACAGTCACACAGTCTGCTTGGGTGACCGTAGGCAGTGGCAATAGGAAGGGTCAGTGCACACACACGTTAATGGCACAGTGTTAACATCACAGTCAGCTGAATCACCCAGAAAGAACAGAAATGCAAGAAAAACATGTCTCTAAAGATTTGCTTTGAACAGCACCTGCACGATGAAAAATCTATTATTTGCAAGAAGGAGCCATTTAAAAAAAGAAATATGTTCAAATATACAGACTATCTAAAAAGTGGCAACATGTGTTTTCCTTTTTTTGACCATCAAGTGTTATTAAAATCATTAATGACCTTCTGTTTTAATTACAACTTTTTAATACCCTCTCCAGTCCCCCCTTGGGGGTTCAATCTTTAATTTGTGTGTTAATCAAGTTACAAAAACAAAATTGCAGAATAAATTAAATCCAATGACAGCTGAAGGGCTAAGGACCCTCAGCATAAACAGATCTCTCCCTTATGGCAACACCTGTCCATCTGTCAGCACTGGGAAACACACACACACACAAAATCTCTCAGCATTCGTTATCCGGGCTAATTGGTCAAATGATAGCTGAGTGGAGGTATCTGAGCAGCAACGTGGAGGTCTACTTGTTATCTACGGACCTGATGTCAAAAGGAGCCATTAGGCACATCTACTTAACAGGGCCTGTCGGACTATCTCGTAAGTTTCCTCTAATTCAAATGAAAAGACCACCATGGAAGCTCCACCTGGGACCCGTGCCCACAATAACACACTTTGACTAGTCGCTCTATCACGTCCCTCATTTATGCCGAGGCAGTGACGGACACTGACAGGAAACAGGAACACAGAAAGATTTCCACACTGCTGGCTTAATCCCAAAATCAGTTATAAGGCAGAGATAATGACAGACATGGTCTAACCCAATGCACTCACACAAGATGTTAAAGGTGCTCGGTCTCTACTGGTCCCAAAAATAATTCTGGAAATGCAATTTTTGGCTATGAGTTCGTTATTCAAAATCTGTGTTCTGACATTTGTTAATTCTGCCCATTCATTTTAAGGCCTGCTTGAGTGATCTCTGTTCAAAAGTATGTTTCCATTAAAATGCGGCTCAAGTATTCAACAGAATTTGACAGGAAAAATTTTGAAAGTAAAATAACTACATCAATCACCTTTATTGGTATATATTTCAGACCACATGAAGAGATTACATTATCAATTGAGAAAATGTTACTTCAAATCATCATAAGAAAACCTCATTTCCATGTTTATCTCAACTGGACCTCAACCAGAGACATCAATGACAACATTTTGTGTGTTTTTCACTGCAATATTTCAATGCAATCTTCTCAGAACAGTGAATTAACTGGGAATTAGAGCTGAATTAATTAAAAAAAAGTGTCTTAAACTGTTGTTAAAGCAAAAATTCCCACGTTGAAACTTCCCGAATGTGAACAGGGTAATCTATGATAGTACACATATGTCTGAGTTTTGGGCCATCACCATGGGAACTTGTAAACAAACCACACATTTAATTGGGAAAGTCATTGGTAGATGAATTTGATATTGTAAATAAAAGTCATCACTCTTCAGTGAATTCAAGTGTGTCTGAGTTTGCAGGCAGAGTAATCAGTGGGTGAAGGGACACGTGAGCATGAGCAGAGAGACCGGATATGGACGCAGAGCCAAGAGAGGGAGGAACAATGCAGCCGAAAAGGTAATGTAGATAGAGAGAAAGGATGAATAGAAAATAAAAGAGGAAGATGGCGGGCAGTAGTTGGGGCGAATCCACCCACTGCGCCCTGTAAATAATAGCAGCCGCCGCGATTCTCACAGATTGAATTGAGGAGCAGAGTTCACCCGTTGTTTTGCCGAGATGTGGAAATTCCTGGCAGGAAGTTTCCCTTTATCTAGCGGCCAGCCAACCAGTTTAGCCCAGCCCCGGCCATCATAGTCATCATCATTATCATTATCATCAGACATGGAGTCAGTCGCTCGACATCACTGCAGGATGGACATGTGCATGTTCACAGACAGTGTTCCTCTCTGACTCAAAACACCAGGGAGTCGCAGATATGGAGAGGGACACAGGCGGGGAGATAAGAGGATCCCTGACTGTGCCTGAATGTGTGCACGTCTTCGGGGGAAGGAAACATTTTTTTTCCGTGTGCCTGGAGTTAACAAACAGGCATGAATGACTTGATATGTGTGTGCGTGTGCGCACGTGTGTGTGTGGTTTGGACCTTGTCCTCTCAAGTCTTCCGTCTCCCTGCAGGCCAAACTGTTTCCCTCAATTCTCTCACGTTACATAATGTTTTCTTGCTACACAGGCACACCACTCTCTCAATATTTCATTTCTTAGTCATTTCTTCTGCTGCAGCCACTGTCACGTTACTATAGTGATAAATATTTTCTGCCGATTCAACATGAATCATTGAAATGAATGAGCGTGTTGGTGTGTGAATTAAGATTTTCCATTTCTTGTGTTCAGGCGATTTCTGTCTCCCTCATTGGCTCCATTGTCTGTGTAATACAAATGCTTTTATTAAAATCTGATGCAGATAATTGTTCCGAGGCCTGGCGCTTACACCGAGCAGTGATTACGCCGGAGTACACACCAGATAAATGTGATACAGAGCACCGATACTGTTGATTCCAGTGCATGAAACTACAGAACTGTCAGATCGTCATCACATCATTTCCTGTGGTTTGGGCAGACTTTGTTCACATTCGTGCTCTGAGGAAGAGCCTCTGGCTGAAACATGAAACTCTGACTGCTTTGATGCTGTGGTACCTTTTTCTGCTTTAACCGATATAGATTTTTGAGGTTGTGAATCCAGGTTCTCTCTCTGGAAAGCACACTTGTTTTCTTTTATTTAAAATGTCAGCCAGAAAAGAAGCATATTCAGCACAGTTAGCAGAGTTGGTAGATGGTATATATATATATACTCCGAAGTCAATTTCTCTGCTGTCAGAGGTTTTGCAGTGCCATTCATAAGGTGGTGGTGGCTATTCCTCTATGGGTGTGTAAAAATCATTGCAGGAACTGTTGCAAATCAATGACCAGGACAGTTTTATGGTAATATTGGATTTTTGTACATGTTTGTCATGTCAGTTAAACAGTTTCTCAATTTATTATATCATGTATTGATATTGAGATCCGGATGTGAAATAAAACCACTAAAGATGACACATTTCAAATCTCCAAAAGGCAAAAAGCCACAGTATGTGACGACTTAAGCTGTTTTTAATATTCTCAACAATAATGATTTTTATGAAAATAAGACAAAAGCAAGAACAGCCTGTTTTAAAAAGATGGGGGGGGGGGGGGGGGGGCTACTAGTTCATACACTACATCATCCTTCTCATGTTCTATTCTTACCTGATAATGCGCTGGGCAGCGTACTGGTGCAGACACCGGAACTGGGCTGACATGTTGGCAAGCGCAGCCAGACAGTTGGTGTGGAGGTATTTGTCCTGGGGAGGATGCACACAACAATGGTGTCACTGTTAAACTACTTTGTGTTTATCTCAGTCTTTTACAGTTCCATCATCACAAATGCTGCTGGTGAATGTTTCTCCTTGAGATAATATGTTTTGTACTGGGAAATGCGCCTGCAGCTGATGGATTTCTGATAGCACATAATGTTTTCAGAGGTGTGAGCGTTGTGTGTGAAAACACGTTCATCTTACCCGTGTTCGCGTCATGTTAAACTGGATGGTGCGGATGACCACCAAGATGAGCAAACTGCCCAGTGAGATCTCCGTCAATGACCTCTCTGTGTACCATGAGACGTTCTTCAATACCTGCAACAAGAGGCACAGAAATGAGATACAGACAGGAATGAGGGAAAATGCACAATTATTACTGTGTGTGTGTGTGTTTATCTGCGTCTACCTACCACCTCATGGATGGAACGATTGAAGGCATCGTCCTCTGTGAGAATAAGGAGAATAATAAGGGCCATGTAGACGTGATGAGAATTTCTTTCCTCTACATGGTAAAGGATCTCCAGGATGGGCAAAACCTGAGAGGGAGAAGAAGAGGAAGAACGGTTGAGCATATGTCTCAGAAAAACAAAACATTTACTGAACCCGTGTCGACCATGTGGTTGTTTGTAGGAGTAAAGAGACAGTTACATTTTTAATCTCTTAGTTTCATGTTTTTATAACTACTAATAAACCTTTTCTATCTTATGTCTAATTTTGGTGCTTATGACTACGAGAGAGGCAGGAAATGTAGATGTTCTGGCAACATGTGAGCAAGGACACAATCAAACATCATGGGTGGATGAACAGCACAAACAACAGTGGCCGGAAATGTAAACATCAGTCTTTTTTGCACCTGATGCCGTTGAAGCTAAAAAAATCTGTTATATCTGTTACATATGATATAGCAGACACAGTCAAAAACAGCACTGAGAAAAAGAGACAAAAGAAAGAAGGCAAAGTTCACATTATGAACTTTTTTTCTTGCTAATGGTTTCAATCATGGGTGGCTTTTTAAAGTGCAGATGGGAATAAAAATGAGCAGCAAAGACGGGAAAAAATGACAACAGGGAACAAAAAGAATCTCGGACTCACACTGTGCTAGTGAAAGCAGTTAGTAGCTTGCATAGTGAGCACCGAGCAGACACAGCCAGAGTGTTAGCTCATTACACTGACGTTCAGCATTGCTTTATTGTTCGGCTGAGAAAGTGGCTAGACTCATTAGTAGCACCGCAGACACGCACACATATGTATAATAGGCTCAAGCTAGATGTACTAATGATGGTATTTTATCATAGCAGCCATAAATACTGAATAACACAGAAAGGTCATGCTGATATCAAAAGTAAAGGAATTTAATAGAGCTACAGTTTCAGAATGTGATTGCAAATTAAGGTCAATGCCTGCGCATGTTTGGCTATTATCATGAATGTGTGGTTTTCTGTTGCAATTAGTTGAGACGCTGTAACCTCAAATCTCTTTTTAAACCCGTCACAAAAGGCTAAACAGATACCAGTGAATGGGAAAGTGGTCTCATACTTTTGGACCCCGCTGTATACTCTATTTTAACTCCCACTTCCTCTTCCTATCCAATAATACCACATTATTTTTGGTTGCACAGTGTGAAGGAACCTCATTTGTGACTGTCTACCAATTTCATACTGTATGTGATACCATCTGACATGCTGAGCAGCAGATTGATTTTCATTCACTAAATACCTCAGTACATTCATTGGGCTGTAAGGAATAACTGGCACAGTCCCACATGGACAGAATAGCACCAGCTGCCACTGCATACATCCTCGCTATTTACTGAGCCATAGCATTGGCTCTGGATGAAACGATTTCATGGGCATATCCATGTGTGTAAGGAAGAACTGCATAATGTGCTTTATTGAGGATTGTCCAATCACACTTAAAACTCGCTCCTAATAGAGTTGTTAGAGTGCACATTGCGAAAAAAGAAAAAATGTTTCCAAAAAAGTCAGATATGGTTAGGAATACCGAGTGTGCATGCATCTGTGCACTGCTCTATGTAAATTAACAACATCAAAGTGACTTTGTCCCAACCCTACCCACCAGATTGTCCATGTCAGTTCTGGAGAGCATATATGTCCTCATGTTGGTGTTCTGGTGAAGCAGCGTGTACAGTAGTAGTGTGGCCTGGTCAGAGCGCTGCTGCTCACACAGCGCTGTGTATAGGCTGTTGAAATTGATCTGGAAAGTGTGAGGTTGCTCCACGGGCAGCGACGATGTGTCTGCAAGGGCAGATATAAATATTACTAGGATTGTTATAACATTTCTTTATTAACAGTATATATTAAAAAAAAAATTAAAAAAAAAACGTATTTACCTTGTGTGTTTTTGAAACAAGTGATAGCTTGGCGGTAGGGGTTGGGCCAGTCGGGTCCATCTGTCAGATTGGCGAGGACCAGCAGTAACAGAAGGCTCTGATTAGACAGAGGTAATGGGTTGTGTTCCTGGTCTATCCCTGCTTTGCTGCCAGCTCCACCCAACGTGAAGACACTCCACAGCCCACCTGGAGATCGGAGAGACAGACAGGTTAACCCCACACGGTTAAAAATATACACTGACTGGAGCCAATCCCAGCCGACGATGGGCAAGGACAGGTTACACCCTTGACAAGACGCCTGTCTATCACAGGGTTGACATATGGAGACTAACAACCAGTCGCTTTCACATTCACACCTATGAGCACTTTAGAGCCATCAATTAACCTAATGTGCACGTCTGTGGACTGTGGGAGGAAGCTGGAGAAGCCTGAGGGAGCCCACACAGACACAGGGAGAAAATGCTAACTCTTCACATTAAGGCCCCATTACTTATTCATGCATTTTTATATTTGTCTATTATTTGTATCGAGTGGCAGGTTCATGGTATTTGTCTGAATTTGCTCATTTTTGATTAAATTTTATTGAGGTTTTTTTTATTTATCTCTTTATCTAGAGGATTCTTGCCATCTATCTCCTCTAACACACCTTTCCTGGTGTTCCCTTGGTTACACTTTAGCAAAGAGAGTTTCAAGAATGGTTTGAGATTTCACCTGCAGCTCTCCATTTCAGTACAACAAAGGGTAAATCGTTGGAAAATCCAGTAGTGGGTAATAGCAGAAGTGTACTAAATTCAGCGGTGAGGGGCAGGCAGGGTTATGTATGTCAACCTTTTTATAGAAAGCACCAAAAGTATTCTCATATCTCGCCGCGCCTCAATCTTAAAACTGATTTACGTTTCATAGGGAAATTAATGCAAAACACAATGTGCAGTCAGACTGATGTAATCAAGGCCGAAATGCACAATGGAGCCGTGCATGATGGTTTGCAGCACCTGAAATTTGAAACAACATAGACGGCGCCAGAGAACAAAGAGAAACTGGAACTACTGGCCAGCCGGAGCGGACTTCGTTTTTCTTGTTGGGAGGAGAGAGAGACAGGCGGAGAGAGAGAGGGGGGAGGGAGAGAGAGAGACAGACAGACAGACAGACAGAGGGGGAGAGGGGAACAGGGAGCTAAATATTCTTGCAGAGTACCTGAAGTGCTCATGCTTTTCAGGCGTCATGAGAGGTATGAGAAGCACGAACACCAAGGTACACAGATGACAGCCTCTGGCTCCTCCACGTCTGGCCACACAGAATACATGGGCCCAAGCTGCAGCGAGAGGCAGTGTGAGTGTGTTGTAGGTCCTCATCGAGCGAGCCACTGAATTTGAGAGGGAGCCAAGTAGATTTGTTGCCATCTAGTGGCAAAGGCTGGGGCGAGCACACACACACACACACACACACACACACACACACACACACACACACACACACACACACACAACACTTCTCTGGCTGCGTTTGTGCGCTGTAAGAGTAATGCCATAAAAGTCATCCTGATCCACCCAACTACAATGCACTAACATCATGTGTTTATGTGGTTACTGAACCAGGAAAGATTTAAGTCAAGTGAACAAGGACGCATTAGTTTAAAACATTAGAGGGGTGACATGCTTCACGTACAAAGACTTCCCACTATATAAGAAAAATTAGCTCAAGGAGAAAATGGGAGGTCACATCCCATCGTCTTCTCCTTGTAGCGCTGGGAAAGGAAGGAGACAGAACAAAGGAACAGTCTGTGACTGATGAAGATCCTGTGAGATTAAGAGTGGTTAAAGTTTTAAAACCATTATGTATGACAAAATAAAGGCTTTTCATGTACTTTTTCCTCCTCCCTTCCTTTGCCCTAGAGCCTCTTTTAATCAACTTGTGACTGTTTAAAATCTTAGCAACATCCATGATTTATATGCTGGTTTCCCTCTAAATTCACTGTTGACTGGTATAAAAAGTTACTCCAACGCTTACTCAGTGTATAAATGTGTACACAGTTCCAGTAAAGAGGAGAAGGAAGTTGTTTATATTTGAGTGAGAGGACATCAACAAAGTGCCTTCACAACAAGATGAAGAAGAAGAAGAAGAAAAAAAAAAGAAAACCCCAAGAGAGAAGTGACATCATGTGCCCTGGTCAGTCTGTCTCTCTTGCTCCAAACATGATACTCCTCTGTCCTCCAACTGGACAGAGAGTGGAGTGTGTGAGAAAACAAGATCTAGAGAGAGAGAGAGGGCCAAGTTGTGACGGAGCCCTGTACATCTCATCACTGGCACCACAGTGACTAGCCCAACAGTGTCAGAGAGCCCGGTCTGGCAGCCACATTTCCTGCACTCTCGCATACACACACACACACACACTGACTCTCTCTCTCTCTCTCTCTCACACACACGCACACACACATTCACAGAGCTCTGTTTTACCTTAGTGGGTGCTGTTTGTTATCCGTCTGGCTCAGTTCCCTCTGCCTGTCTGCCTGCCCACCACATAAACCCAATAATGCTACACTGCTTAGGCTGCTCCGGCCCTGGCCAGCCGCCGAGTGGAAAAAGAGGAGGAGGAGGACATGAAGAGGAGGAAAGGGAAGGGGAAAGTGAGGAAAAGAGAAGGTCACACACGGACACAGTGGCTGGCACGCTGAAATCAGAATCTGGGTTTCGGGACTCGGGGGCAGCGAAGGCATCCTACTGTGAGACGAGCAGCACAACTGCAGCAGCCACAGAGTCTTTACTTTACTCGAGTACGTGTCGGTCTCTCCACAACAACAGCCTGTGAAGCCGAACGTTTCTTCTCCACAGATCTTACAACACACACACACAAAAACAGATGTTTGTGTAAAAAAAAACAACAAGATTAAACAGGTACAGAAAAAGTCCAAATTTAAAGTTTCTGCAACAGAACATGAGCTTTGACCATAAGCCTCAGCTTTTGGAGAGAAGGGTGTGTGTTGTCCAAATTACATTGCTCTTATATAATGACCACCACCATCACAGACATTACTGCTGGCACTGAGTCAGTTTCTATATTGAAACCAAAACATTACACAGGCTGAAAATCTGGCTCTTCTAAATCCACATCTGCCCCTTGACACGTACTTCACCAGACCCCGACCCCTTCACATCATGGGTATTATCAAAACACACACACACACACACACAAAAGCTCCAGTGATGCACTTAATGACGTTGCTGTTTAGTACACTGCTCACTGGGGGAATGTTATTTCTTAACTTTCCTCCGAATTTGTCTGAATTCAGGTGGTGTCCTTCAATATTTGAGGAGTGCAGCGAGACATCCAATGATAAGCAAAGGGTTATTTTCACTGGGCCCGGATGCATGATTCAGATTCATCCTCTGGAGACCGTGAATGTCTGTACAAGATCCAGATACTTAAGACCAGACCAAAGCGGCGGACCGACATACCAGGATTATAAACAACACTCCTTCCAAAAAAGAGACTAGGTTTAGGGTTACATCTAACTTCTCCGTTTCAGCTGTGCCACCTGCAACGTTCACGTCAACGTGTGATGGACCTCGGTGGCCTGTGTGGACACAATAGAGGACAGAGCTAAGGTGGGAAAATGATCCCGGCTGAGAATATACGCTTCGGTTCAGACAGAGATGTGAACGCCTAGTGAGCAGAGACAGACAGAATGTGCTACTTACTTATTTACTTGCATAACAGAATGAAATATGACATCAGGGCTTCAGGCCAATGCCTTAGCCAAGCACGCAAACACACACACACATACACACACACACACACACACACATACACAAGTACACCAAACTCGTGATGATTATCCAAAAATGCACATGGGGAAACATGCTGTACAGACAATAAATAAACACGCTCTTCTGATAATCTCACACAAATCAAAATATATGCTCTAAGAGCTTTTATCCAAACCGAATCCAAACTCTTCTAACATAAACATATACAACCTATGAGAACATTCCTCGGACTTAAGAGTGATTTCACTATAATCATAATAAAAAGCCATCCCTAAAACAAATCCTCCACCACTAACACCCAAGTTAAAACGCTCTCCAATGTAGAGGAGAGGAGAGAGGAGAGAGGAGAGAGGAGAGGAGAGAAGAGGAGGTCCAAATATTTCCTAGGTGCTAATCCTCCTGCAGATGCTCCCTCGGACTCAGATAGCCAAGTGTGTAAAAACAAGACAGGAAGAGACATCCTATCTCCCTAGACATTAAAATGGTGACAGAAATCAGGCACTGCTCTGCTTTGCCAACAACCAGTGTTTGGTTCCGGGGAAAATCCAGCCCGTCTGTGAATGTGAAGACATGAGTAATTTTAAGTGCTACGAACATGAGGACCAGCTATTTCTCAACAAAAATGAAGGACTGTGAATGTGAAGTATTGTCCTGTCTATCTGGAGCACTGTGTGAGGATTTAAAGACTTCATAGAGTGAGTTTGTACGTTCTGCGTCCATATCTAACAAGTCTTTATATTTTATTTTGCATTTATCCTGCGGCTCTGGGGAACATTTCCTTTCATTAATTTTCTGCACGGCCTGGAAGTAATTTAAAAACAGAGAGCTCATTTTTGCGCTGAACAGAAATGGATGGAAACCAATACAAGCCTAATAATAATTTGTAAGTGATTTGTTGTAAATGAGATAAAATATGCTCGTCTAAAGTGGCATTCCAGTGATTTGGTTGGGAGACTCACAGGAGACAGACGGCTCAAAATTAAAGCTGAATTTGGTTGAGATATTCTGACCTTTATTCCTTCTTATGCCTCAAGCTCAAAAAAATGCTGCGTCCTTTTTGTTAGACTTTCACAGGCGGCTAAATGCCCAGTTACTAACACTGGCTTTTCTGCCAGGCTCTCTGCCGAGATAACCCTGATGAAATCAGGAGGATTATTTTTTCAGACTTGACAAAGCCTCTTTCGCCACCAAGGACATTTTACGGTTGTTTCTACAGGCTGAGCAGTGCTAACCATGACGGGGAAAATGACCTTTATGAGGAAAAACTGCTGGAATTTCCATGCAACAACCTTAATATTTGCTCACGCTGTGAAGCTCAAGAAATTCATCTGATATTTATTGTTACTTCAGGACAACACCCATGCATACCCGTGAAATGTACTTGTTTGTGTACTCTGTCAATCCCAAATGACTGTGCACAAATGAGTGCACGAGACAGAGAAAGAAAACAAGTGTTGTTTCTGAGCTCCGAGTATAAGAGAGCTTGTGTCTTTGTTGGTCTGCGTGTGTGTGTATAAGGGAGGCGGCTGCAGACAGACAGGCTCTAGGGGATTACGGAACAGGACAGGGCACCATAACTCATCGGGCCGATCACTGACCACAGACAGACAGGCTGGGTTGAATGCTGATGGCTCACTGATAGGAATCTGCCACCAACAACTGACAAAGACCATTTATCTGCAGGGGAAACCCAGCCCTATTCTCACACTCAAACAAACATGCACTCAACACACACACACACGCACAGAGCACAGTGCCAGTCTAATGCACTGTGCTCTTTTTTGACTCATCACTTTCATCCTCACTACCATTGGCTGTCAGCATGGCTCACACTTTCATTTTTCAGTTTATTTCCCAATCTCTGGTTCCAAGGAAAAGGGAAAGTAACCGACACTCTCCATTTTCTCTTGTAGTCTGGCTCTTGTTTGTGTAATTTGATCTCAATCCTATCCTTTATGAGAGTGTTCCTCAGAAGCGTAAAAGCGCAATATGTAATTTTCTGCCACTAGGGGTCTCTTAATCAAACCAACAGCAAAAGATGGAGTTTGGTAATGTTGTGAAGTAGCATGCAATCATGGGGGTGGGTGGGTGAAGAGGGGGGGTGGGGTTGTCTCCAGCACAATTGTCATCATTGCAATCAGCTTTTTCCAGTCAGGACTCCTCCTATCCTAAACAAACGGACCAACTGTTTAAAAATTGGTCCAAACACCAGCATATTCCCTTCTAGTAATTAAAAATCATCCCAGATGGGCAGTGAGCCGAGCTGACTAATGTTTGCTCAGCTTGGTTCCATGGTTCAGACAATAATCCTTTATCTGATAAAAGATATATGGTAAAAGCATCTAATAGTGGATCATAAAAAGTACAGTGACACTGACACGTGCAAAGGGAAATTGATGCAACTGACAGATGAACAGACTCAATCATTCAAATAACACATTTCTAAGGATTTGAAAATAGCCCGAAACATACATTTGTTAATGCAAGCACATGGAATTTAAGATTATGACCAAAGATAAAAAAAAAAAAACCAACCCCAAACAAACTGGATTTTAATTTTGTTTCACCGTTTTCATTTTTGTGAGGTTTTGTGTACACGTACTTGCCACCCCTGACGCCAGGCCGTAGAGGATGCCACCCTCAGCTTTCGGCTCAAAGATGTGGGTTGGAGGTGGACACTTCTCCTGTCTGATGAAGTTATAGAGCAGGGTCTTCACCAGTCGACTGGTCAAACACAAACTGGAGAACAGAAAGGCACAGGGAGGGAGATAGAGAGAGGTGAACAACACTAACTCCAATGAAGTTTCACCACACTGTTATCAAGAAGATCCACTCTTAAGCTGTAATTGGTTGTGAGTAACACCAAACATCACCGTGTTTGGATGCACATACACAAATGGCAAAATCATTCTAGATAGACTTCTGAACTGTTTTGCCAACATCAGCTACTTGTAAGTCCGTCTTCAGCTCAGTGGCAATTAATCCAAAGTGCTCTCCTTTGCCTCTTATGATGTGAGAGCCCTAAAAGAAAATTACTTCCATCGTCTGCCCACCTCTTTAAACTGCACTCGTAGATTTCAAAATGCATTCAGCGATCTCCATTTATTCATATTCAAGATAACATTGAAGGTAAATTGGGTTCAGACTGACTCAAAGTACAGGTCAGCATCAGAAGTTTAGCTCCACTTTGCTTTTCCTATTATTAGCATTCAGAAAGTTATCTTATCACCACTTTTTTAACTTTTGCATTCGGGAGTTTTAAGTTATTATTATCATCATTTAAAAAACAGACGGGGCCAGAAACACAGACTGCAAGGTCGCAGTGGAGACAAATATCTTGGTTGGCTAGACTTGAGTCTTTTTCTCCTTTTTAAGTATCAACTGAATGACACATGAAGACATTGTTTGGAACATGATGAGATTGTCTGGAAGCACAGAGAGGTATCAGGGTATGAAGAGAGGAACAGTAGGCTGAGTCAGACAGTGGAAAGCATCTAAAAAGATTTGGGGTCTGTGTCATTTTCTGACATTTCTAGCTTCACACATGGGTTAATGCTGGTTAGATACATTAGATTCAATATTTGCTTCAGTTTGGTGCATTACAGTATTTCAACAGTGGCCCTCAGTGGAATATGGACGAGTGTATTTTCTCACCATCTCCCCTTCATAATGTGCTGGTAGATTATTCCATCTCGGAGGATGTCTTTGTGGAAGAGCTGATAGGAGAAAAATACCAGCAGCGTAGTCACGGCTTCAAACAGGATGCTGTAAGTGATGTCACTACGGGGACAAATAGATGCATGTAGAGTTAATGAATGAATGAATCATCTCCTATATCAATATTTCAACAAATGCACTTTATATGTAGCTTTACATGTTATTACAGCTGTGTCTCATTTTAATGCTGTGTGCACTGACATCAAATTATAAGAACGGATACTGAAATACCGTGAGTACTAAGCAGAAATTGTTCCCGTGACACAGGTTTGTTTAATTTAAAGATCCCCGTTCAGACCAGTTTAAAAAAAAAAAAAAAAAGACGTCTGCTTATGAAAATATTGAAGATTTTTTCTTTCTTTTTGTTCAGAAAAATCTCATTAAAAGTTGTTCAAATCGCGTCTGCTCCTTTTCCTTCCATGAGAAAGTACAGAATATATAATTATGCAAATATTTCCATTGAAAACGTTTGAACAGCTGCAAGCAAGATGTCTCCCACTTGACTGAACAGTCCATTTTCAGTGTTTGTGGCCTGAAAGAGGCAAGTTTAAACATTATATTTATACAATGTACATGATATATACTGGACTACAATGAGTTTTCAAACAAGTTATGATGTCACAAATTCATGCTCATGTGTACCTGTACATATCACTATATAATAATATAAAGGTCAGCACAAACAGTGAAGGTCAAACGTCTGAGTGAATTAACGATGGGAAAAACATATTTTTGAACGGGGGAGGGGGAACTTTAACCGTTACCTGCTTCCTGACACATAAACACGTACACACACAGCAACTGAACACATGCCAACAATTATGTCACCTACTAAAAGATGACGGCTCATAATACAGAAGGAAACTAATACAAAATCAATGGTATAAATGAAAAGTCTCGACGTTGCTTGATACGCTGATTTGTGGATTACTAATCTGGCCAGATAAATCAGATAAAATTCACTATTCCCCAAAACCCAGGTTGATCCAAAAGCAGTCAAATTCATTTGACTATAACAGAAACTTGAGAAGACCAGAACGAGTTCATATGAGAAGAAGCAGCAGGAGAATTTAATTGTTGATGAATTTTTCATTTGATAACTTTCCATTTGGTCTAATAATATTACCAGTGACAGAGATATTGCTAAACATGTCTACAACAAATGTCTTTAAACCAAATCTTTAATTTTATCTTATACGGTAAAGGCTGGAAAAATCTTATAAAAAGGATGGAATAAAAAGTGAAAAATGAAAAAACGGTAACAAAGTCTTGATAAAAAACTTAGGCCTGAATCTACGGTATTTCATTTATCCTTTCATAACAGAATGATATATTTTTAAATCAATGGGAACACAGTACGTGTACGTGTGGAAAAACATGAACCAACTGTTATTTGAGGATCAACATGCCTGGGAAAAAATATATAAAATCTCCTGACATCTATGTTTCTTGACAAATGTAATCGCAAAAGGTGCAGAGGCCTGTTAGGGATTTAGGTAATCTATACCAAAAGAATGGTAAGATTCCCATCCAAACCAGGAGCACGTACAGAGGAAATGGGCCGACAGCCACAAAGTGGTGGAGGGAAGAAAAACAGGGAGAGTCTTGAAGCTTGGAACAATGAATAATGTTGGAATGCTGAATGCATTTACACAAGAGCCAGGGTTTGATGTCCGGAGACAACACAGAGGAGAAGCAGAGAGGAAGCGAAGAGAAAGTGGAAGAGCCCGGCAGACAGGGAGAGAAGGAGGACGTGGAGAATGACACAATAAAGACGAGGGGGAAAAAGGGAGGAAAAGTGGAAGATGCTGCGTCAAGGAAAAGCGATTGTCAGTCATGTTTTCTGTGAACTTGTCTTGACACTGCAGAGGAGGATTTCTCTACAGAGACGTACATACTGAGTCTTTGTCTCCGTGTCAGACTGAGTGGCAGGCAGCTGATAATTCTCCCATTGATAAGTAAACACACTGCAGTATTCACTCAGGCTGTGTTAGCGTGCACACCGTCCCATGAGAGTTAAGGCTGATACATTTTTGCAGGAAAAACTGCATCGTCCCTGTTTCTCCCACTCACTTGCAACGCTCCTAATCCAACTTTCACTTCAAGCCTCTTCTCGTCCGCTACACAACCACTTTATTTACTTCGTTCAGTCTCATCCCATCCTTTTGTATTTTGCCCCGTTGCTCACCATATTGCCAACTCAGAGTTTCAGCATGTCATTCTGGCGTGTTCCATAATGGATTTCATCTTCTCTTGGTTAGCGAAGCGAGGAGCGAATGAGCAAGCAGAGCACGCAAAGGGAGAAGGGCATACAAACTTCTCCCAAACTGCTTTTCATTAAATGTTCAGTCACTAACATCCTAGATACATTAACAATGAGCAACAACAAAAGGGAGTCGAAACGAAAAGTCTGGATGACGACCGGAACGAACGCGATGTTTTCAACTGTGTCCAGTGCTGAGAGTACCATGTCAAACAAATGAACAAGTAGCACTGAGATGTTATTAAATCACTGCCTGATCATGTAAACGCCTCGTCAGTGTTGCATCAGGCCTGGTCACGACACGCACACATGCGGTACACACTTTGTATATATACACACGAGGGAGATACTTACAGCAGGGGCACTTCAACGATCAGGTGAACAAGGTTGGACAACAGCTCCTCAAGGAGGTCCTCGCTCCCCGTTTCTACACAAGGGGTTAAGGGAGTTATTATATGAGATATATATACATATACGGTAACTCCCTGATCACACAGCAGCTCCCTCTATACCAATCCCTCTTTCTATCTCTCCTATCAGCTCCTGTTTCAAGCCCACAGATGAAAGGCAATGAGAGAAATGAGGGATTACGTGGTTTCTGATACAGTACGTGATGTTTGTTAAGATGTTTCAGATACTCTGGATTATCTTCTCTCACCGCTCTGGGCGAGCTGTAATGAGCTTTGCAGGCAATGAGTGAGTTAGCTTCTTGTGTCAAGGTTCACATGTGCGAGTACAGACCGGTGACGGAAATAAAACAAAAGAAAAGAGCAACGGCAGAATAATAAACAGAGAGAGGCTGAAAATCTTTATATTTTCTTTCCAGCTTTCTTTTTGATGGTGTGTTCAATGTCTCAGAAAACGAGCACCAAAAGAAAAGTTATTTACATTTGTCAAGGTCATCAAGAGGACACACAATCACAGAGTGTTTATTTAGGGACTTGGCTCAGACAGGGCGAAAGTTTGAGGCCAAAAAAGTGATGTTCAGTCAGTGGATGCAGATTTAGACTTTTATTAACAGAGTCTCTGGGAGACGGCTGATCCAGGTCAGTAGCCAGGGGTATTTGTGCTCAATTAAAAAGTCAATTTCTTATCTCTCTTTAGGTATGGAGGGAAGTGTTACACATTTGACCCTAGTGAGTACATTTTAATAACTCACACCTTAGGAGTCTAATGGGAGTCAAATACTTTTTACGTTCCCAAGATTTCTCAGCAGATGTTGGGGATTTAGTGTGTGAAGTGTAGAAACACTCCAGTTGCCATCATCTAGCACTTCCAAATAACATGACCTGGATGACTCAGACATACTCTGCCATCTGTTCAAAACAAGAGGTCTTCACTGTGAAGCAGATTTCTTTATGCAATGTGTGGCCCTGTTTCAGTTTCCCTGTGACACCCCCCCACCACAAAAAAAAAAAAAAAAATCAATCTGTGATGGAGCCGCCTCACCTCCGCAGGAGCCTGGTGCCCTCTCCTGGTAGGAGAACTGTAAGTGCAGCTCCTCTTCGCTCATCTCCCTGATGAACACCTTGAGCAGGCAGCGAATCATGAACAGCGCGTTATGGGCCTGCCAGATGAACAGCTGACTGCGGAGGAGAAGCAAAAAAAACAAGAACATCACGTTCAAGGTCAAATGTAGAACTGTGACACAGATAAATGCTATAAAAAGGTGCATTCTGCTGCTATGCAGAGCCGGGTGCATGCTGTTTTCTCTGCCCTTTCTTTGGCTGACCGTGAATATTTTTCATGTAATGTAAACTGTTACACGTATACATTGGCAAGTGGAGAAGTGGCATTATGCCCTTTAGTATTTTTGCCAAGTAAAACTGCAATCTGGTCCCTGACAGTTGTGATTTGCAAAGAAAGGAGCATAAAAAAAAATCAATGTTCTCACGCCAATTCATAAAGCATCTGAACATCACAATGTACCCAAGTTTATTTGAAAAAGAGACAAGAATGAATTCAGGGAAGATTGCCCTGGTTTCCCCTTGTAAAACTCAGAGAACAACATAACTGAAACACAACTTTCACTTCAACAACCAAGAAAATGCTGCAAAATCAGTCATCTTCACTATAGCATGCAATGATACTAAACAAGTTGCTGTTTATTCACATAGTGCAGAAATAAAATCAGGACATATTTGTTGAGAAACAAATGTAGAGGGAGAGAAAAAAAAGAGAGATGATTGGAACCATCCGGTACAAGCCGCAATGTTTCATAACCACTAAACACCAACACGGGGGCGTCTAATCGCGTCCACAAATTGGCAATTTGCAAAATATGAACACGGCAATTATGTTACAAGCAGAAAATATAGATTTGTTTCAGGGACAAAACCTGTTAAAAAACATGCGAGAAATAGAGCGAAGAGGACAGGGAGCGATAACTCTAACCTGTAATGATGTTTACAACAGAATGAAGGGTTCCCACCAGAAACATTTGGTAACGTGGGCAGGGTCAATCCTTTGGAATGGAGTTTGGCAGAATAATGCCACATGTGTTGATGGTTATACCTCAGCAGTTTTCTCATGGGAAACTACCACAACCCCTTTGTGTTTCTCTGCTTTAGAAAACAGGGATTCCCTGCCTGCTTGCCTGTGATCAAACAGTAACTGGTCTGCACAGGATCTATCATTACCAACACAGTCATCTGAGTTCATTCTCTCCTCTAAGGTTCCCATACTTACTCTTGGCATTCGGTGGAGATTTTCAGCTCTTTGGTTCTTCCCAGGAAAATTCTCACAAGAGCGCCAAAGTTCCCCGATCTGGGATTGTTTTCAACTTGGAAAAGAAAACAGGAGGAGAGAATTTATCAACTGTATTACAGGAACTTTATAATTTGATAATCTGACATTAAGAAAACAATATTTAACCCCCAGAGATGCTGATATCCACAGGCACAACTTGACTTAGATACTGGTCAGTGAAAAAGCCCAAAAACACACACACACACACACACACACACACACCGCATATTTATATAATAGGGAACGTACTGAGGGTCTTGGCCAGGGGGATAACAACCTCCTCCAGCAACTTTGAGTCTCCACTGTTGACAAGAAGAGATAGAAAGAATTTGATGATGGATATATTGTGCAAGTAAAATTGATGAGATGAGCTGGTTGCTTGCATCACATGCCCTCTACTGTCATGATACAAAAACTGCACTCAAATCGTTGGTTATGATGTCCATCCAAATGCCGATAAATATCAACATGAGATGCTTTTTTCAAAATATTTTTACAGAATCATTAGAAATATTTGAGACATTTGTTGCTCACACAAACTTAAAATATCTATACTGTATGTCTATCTAAACGTTTGGTATTCATGTCAGGGGTCACTTTGACGCGCTTGTGTGCCTCTGAGATTTGATAATTACCATTCTCCCTTCAAAATGCATTACTACTGTATGATCGTCGTAAACAATTCATCTTTTATAAAAAAAAAAACATTAAGCCAGAACTGGTAGGACCAGCTGGACCACATTAAAACTCTTACATGTAGTTTATCATCTGGCAGAATACTCTTATTCACAAGAGTTACATGAGAACACTGATAGCAGTCTCATATATAGCATAGCACACAGGGAAACAGCTGCCTGGCTCTGACCAGTGATACAGTGTTTGACCAGCGGTTATGTACTGGTCTATTTCCTGACTGGGACAAGATACTTGCTGGAGCCTCATGACCAGGAAGTCGTCTGATATAATTTGTTAATTAGTAAGAATTTGAGGTTATATCATGAAATTCTCTGAATGAAACAAAATAAGCGTTTCCGGATATGTTTATGTATTCCATTCCATCTATGTATTAACTTTTCAGTTTCCTCCACAGATTGTGCCCTAATGTGCAGATCATATGAATTTCCTCAGTCATGCTGCCAGTTGGATCCATAAAATGTACTGAGTGAATGAATGACAACCTCTAACCAGATGAATATGTAACACTTCCTTTTCAACACTCTCCCCAAAGGAACTAAACGTTAACCAGTCGAGCCAATCTCAGCAAGTCGGGACAATGATCTTGATAGATCATTAATCAGATGAGCTCTGAAAACATCCTGTCATTACATTATTTGGATCCAGCCTTGGAATGTAGTGGGTTGGTTGTGTGTCTGTGGGTGTAACATACTATCACTCTGGAGAATATGTTTGGGGAAACTGAGATGGTGCTATAAAAAAAAAAAGGAGGAATTTTTAAGACTTCATTAGAGTCAAAGTTTGCCAGCCTATAAATTTTTGAACACACCAATGATACAACATTGACAAGAAACGCCTCAAGGACATATCTGTTCCACCTATTCCCATATGGGCTACAGTTCATTATCAGGGATTTGTCTTCAATGTCATGATATTTTGAATTAACGTAATTACCCATCTAATGATTTTAATTCATACGCTCTTGACAGGGTGGTCTGGTAATCACATACAAAGCAGAAACAGATGTTTTTTTTAATGTAGTTAATTAACAACTAAAGAAAAAGAAAACACACACACAGAGCAAAGATACTGAGCGTGAAAGTTCTTGACCTTAGAAATAGTTTGGCTAAAAGATCCAAGTGATCCAAGTCGTTTTCAACTACATCTCCTGTCATCACCTGCCATCCTCCTGAGATGCAGTTGAAAGTTTCAGCCATCAAGCAGAGAAAAGCTTTGCACATCTGAGAAACTGCAACCTGTAAAGTTTTGGTACTTTTACTTGCTAAAATCTCAAAACAAAAGATGATTAATTTAGTTGGATTCCACAGTTCAACAGCAACTAACTGATCAATTATTATTAAACTAAATTTAGAAAAGAATGAATAAAGATCAGAGGAGCCCTTTTCTGCAGTGTGAAAGTATTTTACTCCAACATTCAGGAAAATAATCTGACAAATATCTACCTGAACTTTCCCATGTGTGAGTTTGTTTACCTGCAGGTCGGGCTGATGAAGGTGAAGGAGATGAGCTGGTTCCAGAAAGGGTCATTCTCCGATATGGACTCGGTGCCCACCAGGGCCTTGAGGCTCGGGTTGTCAGACAGGTCACTGACCTGGCTGGTGTTGGCTCCCATCTCGACTGGCTCCACTCAGCCAGACTCACCACTCTTCACTGCTTTTTCACCAGGCATATGCCAAATCCTGGAGCAGAGGAAATGCTTGGATTTTCCATGGTATCACACATTATGAACATCCATGCTACAAGCTATGTATATCAACTGTCACATGACAGAAAGTTATGCTCATAAAACTGCATTCATAATTTCATTATGAGTATAGTCTGCACTCCAATTCAAGTAAGTGTAGAGGGAGTAGGGGTTTAGGCTGCTGATTAAATAATCACAGCATCCCCAGTTAGTCTGAGTCTGGCTTGGGTGGGACCTTAATTTACTGAATGTCATTACGCCATCTCTTTTGCCACATTTCCTGTTTGTCTACATAAATCACTCCCCAGCCAAGAAAATGTTGGGTTCCCCCAGAGTAACTTACATAACTTCATCTTATTTTTCTTTGGTTTCAGTTGTCAAATCCATTCATTAGGACATTAACATAGAGCACATCTCCAAATATTGCTTTTACAGATAATGTAAAGTAAAAATACCTGAGGCAACTTGGTACCTGTACCATACGACCATTAACTGGCTTACCAAAGAACATAGTTTTTTAAATTTTATTTACCAGGCACAACCTCTCTTATAAATACAGGTCACCTAAATGGCCCCTTACAAACAGTGATGCACAGTAGAAAGCCCAGTTGGAGATGTACTGACCCAGTAAGTAATAAGACTTACCGGTATGTAACTGAAATATAATTACAACACGATCATCTGATTTTTTTTTACAATACAAAAGGCCCATGCAACCAGTGGGGCTTACAGATTTATATCTATCTAACTCCGTCCATTTATTAGGTTTCCTAGCAAAGACGAATTGTCGTCTGATTAAATAACTCAAAAAACATCCTATTTCCATGGAGATTATAATGTTCATTTTTAGTTTCAGCTTTATAGTCAATTTCAAGGACATAGATTGCATAGTATGTAACATATTGTTGGTGAGGCACACCCATTAAAGTCCTGACTAGCCTATATGGTCTCAGCAATCATGTGAGAGCAAACAAAATCTGTCTTCATTAATTATAATGCACTCAATCATTAGTGAGAGAGGCAAACTTCACAACAGGATGACATATAAGGAACCAGGATTTGAGTTGTGTTTTCTTGAAATGACACACCTTTGGTATACAGGTGCAGCCAGTGAGCCAACATTTACTCTAACCACCTGGGACCAGTGTTGGGTGTAACGCGCTACAAAGTAACGCGTTACTGTAATCAGATTACTTTTTCCAGTAACGAGTAGTGTAAGGCATTACTCTTCTGAAAATAGTAATCAGATTACAGTTTTCCAAGCTCGTTACTTGCGTTACATTGCTAGCAGCAACTTCACCACACAGACATCACACAGAACAGAAGGGAGGGGGAGGGGGGCGTGAATGGGTCAGTGATTGGTTGGGGTTTGGCACGAGGTATCATTTACCATCACCGATTGGTCGCCACCCGGCAGCATAATATATATACATCCATGGCCGGCACCCGCAAGGACAGATGAGAAAAAAATGGAAGCATCAACAAGACCCAGAACATGCTGCTGCTAGCTCTTTTCAACGTGGTGAAGGATAGCGGTGGACACAGAGAAACTGGGTAAAAGTTGACAAACTGAGGTCAGAAGGACTCGACAATCCGTACGTTACGTTGTGTGTTTTAATCAGTCCTGTAACACACACACACACAGTGTGACCGCGGCACCGGCAGAGAGACAGACAGACTGCAGAGGGACGAGATTACTCGCATCCCGACAGTGACTCCCGACACTTAAACCTGACTTGCCCCTCTTCTGAAAAACTCTGACATGTCAAACTGGCCCACGGATGTGTTAGAGGACTAATTCATCTGTCTAACCATCAGAACTATGAAACTGTAAACACAGCTGATCGATCGAAAAAAATTACCGCCCGAGTTAATTTACTTTGATTGAAAGCAGGTTCTTGAATGCAATTTTAAAAAAAATGTAACGAGTAATATAACTAGTAATATAACGAGTTACTTTCTCTAGGGAGTAATAAAGTAATGTAAGGCATTACTATTTTTGAGAGTAATATGTAATGTGTAATATATTACTTTTTTGAGTAACGAGCCCCAACACTGCCTGGGACACATCAGAAACACACATAGAGTTAAACCATAAAGAAGGCTAGGTTTTCTTTGCCTTCCATGTATAATATAATAATGATGATGATAATATGATACAAAGAATTGTGTACAAACATGGGCTAAAGTGGCGTTCACACTGTATGCCAGGTGCAAAAACATGCTATTTTCTTATTATGTTTTTCTTATGTTTGGCACAAAAAACAACAACATGCTAACCCAAACTGTACTTCCCATTCTCAGTGTGCTCTCATTTGTCTTGTCTGTGATACTTCAGCCAAAATAATATAATAATGATGATGATGATAATGATGATGATATCATTAATAGTATACGGAGATGAATGTACAAACATGCGCTAAAGTGGGGTTCACAATGCCATGTGCAAAAACATACTATTTTCTTATTACATTTTTATTATGTTTGGCAATAAGACGTTGTGAGCCCAAACTGTACTCCATATTCTCAGTGTGCTCTCATTTGTCTTGTCTGTGTGATACTTCAGTCAACCCAACTTGCATGACGTTAGCTAGCTCACCCTGTTCGAGTGCAGGAAATAGCCTTGTAACCCGGCAAATTTTTTAACAGTCAACGCGGTTTACTTGCAGTCCGATATCAGGATAAAATAATAGCTAAATAAATAGCAGATAAAGTAGGGTATCCAGGCAACCCATGGTTAATAAGTCACTGTCCAGGCAGAAGCTAACGTTCACTGCTTGTTTGCCATCAGCTGACCGCTCGGCTTACCTGTCAAGAATGCTTCTCGCAGTTTCCGTAGCTCTCGGCTTTCACGACCGTTGAAAAAAAACGACTGCTATTTTTTACGCCAATTATCAGCTTTGTCCGGTTTGTTTGGTAAATACAACAAACGACGGCAAACAGTTGAAATTGTGTGAAATTTGAGGCTGTTAAGTTAACTCTACACACTCCTCTCCTCCATGTTTTCCACGTCGCCACCCCTTGCGTAATGACGTTATTTACGTCGGCGACGTTGCAGATAGAAATAGGGCTGGTAGATCCACAGTGCCAGACGTAGCACTAAACTTTCTATCTATATAAACGAGTTCTATCTTTAAAGACCAAAGCTGCTTCTTGTTTTGTTACCTCTCTTTATGTATTCAATTTGTTTTACTCAGACTTATTCATCAGGCACCGCATATTTATACGGTCTGAATATCATCAATATGAATATCTTTGCACTTTTTAGATGAGAATATTGCAAAGTGGACATATTCATCAGCATGGAAGATTTAATATTTCCCTTTATTCATTCACTGAACTGTGGTTCCATTGATACTTACTACATATAGTCATTGTATCAATTTGTGATGCTAAAAGAAAAAGAAAACTGATCAAGTTGGTGTAAAATGTGTGACAACTCATGAAAAGGAAACATGATTTGACGTGGAAAGAAGGCTCTAAGTTAATTGCTATAGTAAGTAAGTATGTTAACAAGGCAAAACTAGGTCAAAACTTACATCAACATCAGCTACACTGAACTACAATTCTGTGGTCTTCCAACATCATTGACAGAAGCTGGACACTGACTAATGATCATTTGGGGAAAAGGTCACATCTAAAATTTAAATCTAATGCATAGCAATCCTGTAGCCATCCCTTCTAGACAAACACAGATGCTAACAGATTGCATTAGTAATACATTTTATTTACTAATTACAGCTTGTAAACCATTTATAAGTGCTGCCTTATCAGAAAATGGCACCCAAAAATTTAGACTAACGTAAAATATATTTGAGTAGGTAATAGGTAAAACAAACTGAGAGCAAAATCAGGTTAAAATTCTTGTTTATAAAAGAAAAACCCAACATATTAAAATAGTCATTTTGTTGTTTCAGTGACAAACCAGTTTTACAGAGACACAATATTCAGATCAAATGTATATTGTTCAGAAGTCATGAATTACAAACAGAGTGGAATGATGGTGCAGTCGACATCTTTAATATTTAAAGGCTCTGTTTTATTTAGTCATTAAAAAAAGAAAAAAAAATTATAAGATTGAATATCCACTAAAGGAGATGCATTATGTATACAGGGAAAACAGTACATCAAACAGTAACCAATTCCTTTATTCTAATATCAGTGAAAAAATTTAAAATTCAAACATAATTTTGGAAGGTTATAAAAACCACTCCATTTAAAGAGGCCTGATAAGTTAAATCATAGTTCATCTATATTATATCTATGGAATATTTACACAGTCTTAGAAGCATTATAAACAATAAAGGCTGTCAGTCCGTCTTCTTATCTGCTGCTATAGTGGATCCGTTGGCAGTGGCCTCACCGTTGCTTTCAGGCTGAAACACAAAAGAATGAAAATCTCTTTAAAAATGCTGAAAAACTTTAGAAATGTTGACTGAAAGCTAACATAGCAGACTTTATCTTAAATCCTTGCACTAGACCAAGTTCTGAGATGAATATCATAATATTGAGAAAACTATTTGTATAACACTGATATTCACTATAGCATGGTATCACACTTTTTGCCAATTGATAACATGAAATTACCATTAACATAATCACCGTTGCAGTGTGATAATAAAATAATTTTCTTACCTTGTGAATCCCATTACTCTTTTCACTAACTTTTTGGTCACTTGTGTCAGTCCCTTGGACTGCTTTTTTGGTCCAGAACGTGTTAATAATTGGTGAAATGAATGGATATATGATCGGCTCCAGGAACCTCTTGTAGACCCACAGCAGGACAGGAATCACAATACAGGGAATGCACACCATGACTGTGGCGAAGACGAGCCGTCCAAATGGAAGAACCTAAAGCAGAGACAGAAGAAGTTACACATTGTTATTAATGAGCAAGGCATGGGACTGTTAATAATAGCTATCAATCCATGTGGGCTTATTAAATATATCCAGGAGTCCAGGACTATTTGCTTGGTTCATAGACTGGTTGTTTGGTTTCTTTAATTTGCATTATCCAGAGCCCAAATGTAATGCTTGCTCTGCTAACCAACTTATTTACCCAGCTTCCAAATCTTTTTTTTTTTTTTTTTTTTTTTTTACAAGAGACGACCTGCTATGTTTTTAGCTTTTTAGTTTTAAAATTAATCATTAATCTTGAACCTTTTGGGGCGACGTCTGAGAGATTATTGACATGTTAGTTACTCAATGGAGAAACACAGCAGACAGCGTCGTCACACTGTTAGCTAAGGTTAGCTTCCTGCCGTCGCGCGATGATTAATACAACTTCTATGAGGATTAGTAGCTATCCTCCGGCAGGACAACATTTTACCACCCAGCGAAGCTTTAAATAAGAAACAACCCTCACCTCCTGTGGATCTCAAAACACAACTGCTGTCACTTTTCGTCAGTGTGGATGAGGTTTCTCCGGTGTGTTTTGGACTCGCAGCGAAATCTCTAGAACGTCATTGCGCATGCGCAGGACGTACTTCCGTAGGAGAAGAAAAAGGCGGAAATGACCGAGGCGCCTTTCTTCAAAACACAAACCGTGTGGCTCTCTGGATTACAACTTTGTAAGTGATTCGCATACAAGCATAACTGAACACTGACGTTGTCTTTACACATCTTGTTCATCGTATGGGCTTAATAGTATGGAAACAAAGCTCAAAATTAGCGGTAGTTGGCTGTTTGACGTTGTTTTGTGACGTACGCAATCTTTTGTTATGTAGCCTAGCTTGACAGTGCATAGTTTGTTGTTTGTCCATATTTATTTATCACACACATTTACAACGCCTTTTGTGAAACGTCTAGGTAATCTTCACTTGCATATTTTCATAGTAATACATACATATACACACAGCCTATATACACCCAAGAGACGCCAAGGCAACAAAGTTATAATGCCACCAACAGGTTGCACTAATCAAAGTTGACAGGTCTAGATTAAGTGTTTGTATACCAGTCCTGTATGAGAAATTTAAGATTTTCTATCACATAGAAATAATTGAATAACAAAATTGAGAAACATCTGTCTCAACTCTGATATCAACATTTAATTTAGCTGCCCCGTTGCTTTTTTACTTTGCTGAAGTTGTGCCATCCAAACTGTTCTTGCTGTGTGTCTTCATTTCAGCGCTACGATGCCTCTGTCCACCCAGTCTCAGGCTGATGATGAACAGTACATTTTAGTGGCCAGTTTGGATAACGCTCGCAACCTCTCCAACATACTGAAAGCAATCGCCTTCAAAGACCATGCCATCTTCAGTGCTACACCGAATGGCCTGAAGGTCACCGTGGAGGACTCCAAATGTCTTCAAGCCAATGCATTCATCCAGGTTTGCTATTTTTTTTACACAGAGTCTTGGTTTGTCCAACTGTAACACTGTGTGTGACATATCTTTTTTGATTTCAGGCTGAAATCTTCCAAGAGTTCACCATACGGGAAGATTTGGTTGGCTTTCAGGTCAATCTCACTGTGCTGTTGGACTGCCTCAATATTTTTGGAGGAAGCTCAGTACCAGGTAAACTTAAAGGAAACCTGATTATGGAGTGGGCAAAAAATAAAAAAAAGAAACACAGTTGAACTTTAAAGGTCGAATACATCTGTTAGTTTAATTTAGAATCAGATTAATACACTTCTCAAAACATCTCCCTGATGTGATGCTGCAGGGGTGTCAACGGCCTTGCGGATGTGCTACAAGGGGTACGGTTACCCTCTGACCTTGTTCCTGGAGGAGGGTGGTGTCGTGACCGTTTGCAAGATCAACACACAAGAACCTGAAGAGCCAGTTGACTTTGAGTTCTGCAGCAGCAATGTCACAAACAAGGTGAACATTAGCTTTTATATAATGTAACTGGAACATAATAATCTACATAAACAGTACCGGTAATTACTCTATATATCCATTTGTACAGGTATGTAGATTTGTATAACAATAGATGAACAAATATACACATTTCTGTTCCTTTCAATGACTGATTCATTAAGAAATTATCATACAGCATCTACAGGTAAAAACAGTACTAGATTACATGGAAGTGATGATTACTCATGTATATATATGTCTTTTCTTAAAGGTGATCCTGCAGTCAGAGAGTCTGAAAGAACCCTTCTCTGAACTGGATATGAGCAGTGAGGTGCTACAGATCACCATGTCACCGAGCCAGCCATTCTTCAGGTGTGTTATCAAAACGTTTTCAGACACAGAAAAAACATTTTGTTACACTTCAGTTATAGTCTTATAGAAATAGTTTTGGAAAACAAAGATTGAAAGATTAGTTTGTTTTCTCCCCAGGTTATCTACGTTTGGGAACTCCGGAAATGCTCATTATGATTACCCTAAAGACTCGGATATGATGGAGCTGTTTCGGTGTACGAAGACACAAACCAACAGGTACCAATAGAGTCAAAAACAGCACGGTGCTTTGTTAAGACTACAGAGTGTCCATAAATTCAGCCTATGTGTTTCTTCTTGGGCTTGAGCCATTGAAATACAGCCATTTGTAGTGAATTCCTATTAATGGCCTATTAAAGGGACGAGGAGTTTTGGAAAGCGAAGTGTTTTCATACTACATTTACCATGAGCCTCCGTGCGCACTGTGAAATTCTTGGACCGGCGAAAGATGGCCGTCTTGCCAAGAATGTTTTCATTCATCAACAATGAAAGTCAGAGGTTCGAAGACGATCAGATACCGTCGTAGTTCCGACCATAAATGGCGATTCGGCGGCGTTATTCTCATGACCCGCCGGGCAGCGTCCGCGAAACCGAAAGTAAGGAACAGTGGTCGGCTTGCCCAGCATTTCCACCATTAAAAAAAATAACAAAATAACGATAGAGACAGAACGATATATTTATCGAAAATGGAGCCATTAACAAGTGTGGGTAGCGTAGATTCATCCACATTACACTTTTTTATAACCAAATAGAAACTCCTCGTTGTCCCTTTAAGTTGCTTCGCTATTACAGTTACACCATGAACACTGTTCCTGTCAGTAAAGCTCCATATTCTGTGTTGTCCTTATCTTATTGTTGAATGCTGATAGGTACAAGATGTCCCTGCTGAAGCCGTCCACCAAAGCCCTGGCGTTGTCCTGCAAAGTCTCTGTGAGGACAGACAGCAGGGGCTTCCTCTCGCTGCAGTACCTGGTCAGGAACGACGACGGACAGATCTGCTTTGTAGAATATTATTGTTGTCCAGATGAGGAGGTGGAGTGATTAGAGCGCATTAAATTCTCCCTTTACATATGCACCTTTATGTCAGTAATGGCCGGAGGCTTTGACTGAGGGCAAGGATGGGAAAGTCTGCCTGATGAGGCAGTGCAGTGTGCACACAGAGAAGAAATACAAGTCTTATTGTGGGTTGTATTGTTTTAACAAAAAACGAGTCCCTCATTTTAGTGGACTATTGACTCTGGACTTGTGGAGGGACGATGTCACCTACCTGGTCTTGTTGTGTACATGAGTGTTGTTAGATCACTTAATAACATCATAGATTTGGAAGATTTTTCTATGCAGTTACTTTGTTGTGTTGTTACTATGGAGGCCAAGATACAAGCCCCTCAACATGTGAACACTGGCTGTAACTAGCCGAATCTGTATGGCTTTCAGTCTAGGATGTGCCTGCATATAGTACATGTCATGGTAAGCAGGGCATATCGACACATTTTTCTCCCAGTGTCCACTGTTGTGTGTGAAGTAGATGTACAAGATTCATCTTGAGCTCTGCACTTGCTGCCACTAATGTGTTCCTGATGACGTTGCTTATGCTTCACCTGGAGTATACAACAGATGATGGATGCTGAGAGTAAGTTTGAATTGTTTTATTTCCATGACATAGAAAACTTTTGTGAATCAATAAACACGTTTTTTTTTTTTACACTGATAGATTATTTTATCAAAAAAAAAAGGAAAAGAAAAAAAAAAGAATAGGTAACTGTTTTCAGCATTGCAGATACTGAGACTTCTATGGTCGGGCATAACCTGCACAATCCTTATGAGGGAACAACATATATGTATATATTGTATGAAACTAAAAATGATGGCAACAAACACTAAATACGACATGTGCATAATTAAGATTTTCTCCAGGACTGTCATGATACTTCAGTAATGAAGTTTTCTTATGACCAAACAAAAACAAAACTTGTAATATTGGATCCCAGACCTGACTGCACATTAGCATGTTTTCTTGAGACACTACTGACTGATGGCAGCAGTCAGTCTTTCACTCAGCTTCATCCAGTCCATCCAGCTACCTGCGGCCCATCTGCATCCTTTGCCTCTTGAAAGGTTTTGGTTTTTTCTTTGACACCTTTGGCTCAGGTGCTTCTGTTTGAATGTGAACAGGCTTCTCCTCTGCCGGTGTGTCGAAGACACCGGCTGTGACGTCTTTGTCCAAGCCCTCCTTTGCATCAGTCCTCTTCATCTTCTGCAGCTCCTTCACCATCTGCTTCTCACGCACTTTGGCTGCGGCAGCAAGTCGGATCTCTCGCCGGTGCTGTAGGTGTGTGAAGTGGAAGACAAAAAACAATTAATAAGTGAAAAACTATACATACACACACACACACAATGTAGCATCTGTGGCCTGTTTACTCTTAAAGACACTCTGCATGGATATTATACACATACCATGTTAGGAGACTGGAACCCTGGGTTTTCAAACAGTGTTGGCCCTCCAAAGCTTCCCTGAAAGATCTTGATTAGGTTGAGAACAAAGCGAGGACCAATCTCCACTAGAGAGGCATCCTCCTCGATGATCTGGAATGAATGGATTGAGAGATTATTGCATGAACAAACTAATAGCAGCGACTTTTTTTTTCAAGTATCTCCTCTCATCAGGTGTGGTGAAACATTACCTGGTAGTTTCTGAACCATATCCTGTTGTCTGCAATAGTGAATGTGAAGACGTGGTCCACAAACGGCTGACTCTTAGGGTGGTACCGTGGAGTGGAAAATGTCTGTGACAAGGAAAAAACATGAGCACTTCCTTGCATGTAAAAAAAAAAAAAAAAAAAGATGCAACCTGCTCAGCTCTCAAAATTAATGTTTGCATCTTCTAACAACATGCAGCCTGTATACACACCTGGGTGAAGAGCTCCTTCAGTAAAGCATACTGAGGTTCCTTATCAAATTTCTGTGGGTGAAAATAACCAGTACATTAGTCAAAAAAGATAATGACATCAGGTGACAATCATTTCTTACTTTCATTGATTTATCAGCTGTCAACATCCGTAATTAATTACATATTGAAGAAACACTGTCAGTATGCAGTTACAGTAACAAGAATACATCATTAATAATGACTTCTCACATTGTATATGCACTGAATGCTGAAGCTATTGTTTATTTGATGAAGCAACCAGGGAAATTAATTGGCAGCTATTTTACTGGCCAATTAATTTGCCACTTTTAAGCCTTTCAATTGTGAGTTTGTATGTTTTCCACTTCATTCAGATTTATATAGCTGTAGGTCAGCATGTCACTCACCGGGTCAAATGACAGCAGCGGCCTGGATCCTTTGAGGCAGTTCCCTGTCATTTTGAGCTCGGCCAGTGTGTGAACTGTAAAGGAGACAATAATGTAACTCATTTTTCTTGTTACACAAGGCGGATGATGTTAACAAGACTTCAAGACCATGACAGAAATAACTCACTGTTCTGAACCAAAAACTTTGCAGATGGTCCATGAGGGGAGTTTGAAATCCTGTAAAAAATAAGAACGTGATTAGATTCAGATATTTTATTCATGTACTTAAGAAAGGAAAATATGTTACACATGAGTAGTTGCAACAGATGAACATGAAAGGGAACCCCAAAGAAGCAAAAAGTGCTTATAGATAGGGGACCCAAACGGTTAACTTTAAATTCATTCTGCAGCACCAGGAGGTTCAGGTTTTAGAGAATGAGACGGATATTAAATACTCACCACATATAGAGGTCCTGCTTCTTCTTGGCCTCAAAAAAGAGACATTTGTTGCAGTTTTTCATTTCACACACCTGCAAAACAATACAGATCTTTAACTATGCTGTAAGGGGAGTGATACTGCACAAGTGTAGCCACAGTCTGAATAACAACACTCACCTCATTAACTACAAACAACTTGTCCTTCCTGTCCATCTTGGTGTCTGACAGACAGAATAAAAACTTGGGTTATTATGACAATATAAAAGATCATTCCCATTGTGTTCAACATGCTTACAACCTAACAAGAGTCGGAACATGTATTTAGGAGAAAAGATATTATATGGTCAGTGTTTCTTACCTGCTTTTGCATGAGGCATCATGGTCCTCAGGTCTTGCATCAAGTGTCTTGTTCTGAAGTTGATGCCTCGGGAGGAGAAAATGAGAACTCTTTCCTTGTTGGTCCATTTGCCCTGTGCCAAGAGAGTTTATATTAGAGCTTCAAAACAAATCGGAATAAAAGCGCACATAAAAATGATTTTACCCTGTACCCGGGACGAGTTATTTAGGTCGGAAATAACAGGTCTGGCTCGAGTTTTGCGTTTTTTAAGTAGTACATTTATCACAGGTGGTGGACTAAGCTAAGAAGCTAACCAACTTCAGCGACCAATAACAAGTCTGAGCACTCACCGACGACACCGGCGCTGGGATTGTGATTTCATTCTTCTCCCCCTGCTCGTTTTTACTCGGTGCTTCTCCTCCGTCTGACACAATTTTTGCCTTCTTTGCCTTTTTACCGACGGCACCTTTGGCTCCACGTTTTCTCTTGAACGCCGACATGTTTAGTTTCTACGCCGACAGACGTCTCGCGTGGTTACAGGTCCGACTCAAACAACACACGTGTGTCGGGGTGAGGGTGAAGAGCCCCCGTGTGTCGCGGAGGTGGTACTGCAGGTTCTTCGGTTTTTTAATTTTTATTTTATGGCCGTTTGCAACCAACGTAATATGCGCATTACCGCCACCTGCTGGTGCGGAGTGTGGACGACAGGTTCAATCATGCTCTAACACTACTGTTACTTCCCACATACACAAATGTACATTTTCAAGTAAAAAATCAAATTTCAAAGTACAAAGTTGAAGTAAGAGTTTTAACAATAGCCTATATCTCAATTCTCTCCTGTCTACAAAACAAAAAAGCTGTTAAAACTACCATCGAGTACAGTGTTTTTATATTGAAATATAATCTTGCATCTATTTATCAAATTTTTTTTTTTTGCCTTATACTTTTTCATTTATTCATCTATTTATTTTATTTTGTGTAGCTATTTTCTATATTAGCTTTTGTATTGTTTACAGGTTTATCTAGTTCATTTCTACTTTTACTTTGATTGTAACAGTGTAATATATTGCTGTGTTTGATATAAATAGGGGGGGGGGGCACTGTTGCTGAGTTAAATATACTGGATGTTTCCCCATTTCTCTGAATGTTCTGTTTAAGTTTGAATCATCAAAATTATTTTTTTGTTGTTGTATTCAGCAGATTTCAGTCTCTGGTGTTTCTTTGCTAAATTTACCGGCTCATTTTAATATTAATTATCTCTATATCCTCTGCATATTTTGGCAGTCCATCTGGAGCGTTTCCTTCCCCCAGACATTAGCCTAGTAGTAGCTGGTCATGAAGTGCTTGCTCTCTATTGGCATCTGTCCTGTCAGGACTTGCAGAGGGCTACGGGTTGGTCTTTTTAACTGCAACACAGCACTGTCTCAGAGCCATCTGGTTGTATTTTTTATTACTGTTAATGAAAGTACAAGAAAAACATCAATTCATGTCAAACCTTATGTGACAATTGACTCTCAACCTTAGGCATTGAAATCTATGAATTGATCAGTTGGTTGTCTGGCAGAAATGTTTAAACAATCAGAACTTTGTGGATTATTTAGTTAGTCTCTAAAGCAGCAAAAAGTGTGTATAGGCTATTCAATGGGAATTACAGCCAAGTCTCCCTGTCACCACTAGAGAGCACTGTGGGATAGGAAAAAACAATATTTTAGTGGCACGTTTGTACCAGTTTGTATCCAACTACAATCACAACATTGAAAGATGAATTTACATTCTTATTGTTTGGGCTGGTGTGTGCAGCAGGATCCAGTGTTTAACTGTGAGATTGTAGAGTTTAGTAGGCCTATATAAATCTCTGTCAATGTGTGTATGAACACAACCAGAATTTAGTTTATTCATTTATTTATTTTTTTAAATACAGTGTAGCCTACATAGTTTCACGAATTCAACATTTTGAGTTTGCTGTTCACAACAGTAGAGGGCAGCAAAACGCGCTTAGTGTCAAATCCGCAAAAGAAGAGGAAACTCTCGCGAGATTTAGCGGCACTGGCCAGAACTCTCCTGTCCATGGTCCCAACCGTCCTCAACAAGCTTTCCTAAAGTAATTTATTAGGAGCTGTTTTGTCAGTATAAAGACCATGGCACAGTTTTAAATATGTAAGGCCTAATTGTTACGATGTTGTCGTTATAAGCCGATAAATCTGGATTATTTTAGAGACAAGTCAAGATGCTGCCGGTCTGTCGCTAGCATGCCGCAGTTAGCTTAATGCTAAAAGTTAGCTTCCGTTGGGACAACATTTTTCTGAGTATTTATATTAGTGTCAGTCGTCTGTCTATAATTATCTAATCATGAAGTGTCACTACGAGATATTGGGTGTGAAACGAGACGCAGGAGACGATGATTTGAAGAAAGCCTATCGCAAACTAGCATTAAGATGGCATCCAGGTAAGTTGGGGTAGAAACGAGTGCTTGAATGAAAAACCTGAAACCACTTCTACTTTAACTTACAATTACGATCTAATTGGGTGTTTGTGATATTGTCAAAAAGTGAAGTGGGTAAAAACTAAGTTGGCAGATCGAAATGAAAATGGGTGATGAAATAACAGTGCAATAACGTATGCATTAATGAATAATGGAGTATGAAACAAGCAGTGCAATATTCCCAATAGTCTCTCTCGTCTTATTCTGATCTTTGCACCAGTGCTTTTTTATCTTTTTAAGACTATTTATTTATTATCCAGACTGTTTTAAGGTTATTTTAAATGTTAATTATGTGGTAATTCTCAAAGCACTTCGCAACAACAACAACAACATCACTCTTATTTATTTAGATATGTTGCTGGGGATTGTTGCCAAACAAAATTTCGTTGTATTGTTTCACCCGTACTTGAATAATGAATCAAGCCTTACTTGTGCACAACATATCATTACCGACTGACCACACTGTGTATCTCTAGTAGTCTTATTTGGCTTTGCTGGATCAATGAAAGTGAAACTTCAGCACTATATCTTATTCAGCCAAACAACAGTTGTTGATGATTTGATTTCCTTCTCTAATTTTCAGATAAAAACTTGGACAATGCCGAGGAGGCAGCCGAGCACTTCAAGCTGATTCAGGCAGCCTATGACGTCCTGAGCGATCCACAGGAGAGAGCTTGGTGTGTACAAACATATCTGTGTTACTATTGTGAAAATAGTCTCTAGATTTTAGCAAGTGAAGAGCTCTTTATGACCTAATAGATCCTCACAGTTTTATGTTCAGGCTGTGTCATTGTGGGCTCTGTATGTCTTGTCAGGTATGACAATCACAGGGATGCTCTGATGAAAGGAGGAGTGAGTGGAGATTATGAAGATGACAGCATTGACCTGCTGCAGTACTTCACAGTCACCTGTTATTCTGGCTATGGAGATGATGAAAAGGTTGGTGTTTGTGCTTGTGTGTGAGGAGCATAGTGAACAGTACAAACCAAAGTAAAACCTTCAACTTAAAGATGTTCTCAGTCTTCTTCTTCAGAACAATGTTAATCTGTCAAAAAAAACAACAACAACAACACTTATATCAAAGTTACTGAAATTGAAATAATGATCTCCTTTTTTATCCACTCTCTTTCTCCAAAGGGCTTTTACACAGTTTACAGGAATCTCTTTGAGTCCATTGTTAAAGAAGAGATGGAGCACGCCAGGGTGGAGGATGAGGAAGACGAGGAGGAGTTTCCACCCTTCGGAGACTCTCAGAGTGACTATGATACAGTAAGCCGGCTGCACACTTAAGACACTCGTCTCAGGGTTGTTTGTCTATGTGATGATACAAGATTAGTTTATACAGCTGCTTATTAATTTATACATCACATGAATAAATGAATATGGAAGTTAATTTTGTAGTAACAAGTAACAAGACTGAAATGTAAACAGTGTACAATTAAAGAAGAATCTTTACAAGCTACTTAAACAGCCTCTGTTTCCATATCGCAGGTGGTGCATGTGTTTTACGGCTACTGGCAGAGCTTCTGCACTCGTAAAAACTTTGCCTGGAAGGAGGAGTACGATACGAGGCAGGCATCCAACCGCTGGGAAAAAAGGGCCATGGAGAAGGAGAACAAGAAAACCAGAGACAAGGCTCGAAAGGAGCGCAACGAGCTGGTGCGACAGCTAGTGGCTTTTGTCCGCAAGCGCGACCGGCGCGTGCAGGCTCACAGGAAGCTGGTGGAGGAGCAGAACGCCGAGAAGATCAAGAAGGTGGAGGAGCTGAGGCGGAAGCAGAAGCTCGACCAGGCCAAGTGAGTAGTGGGGAGATGCTCGGATAAATATGACGTTACTTTGCGTGTCTCTCTTCTTGAAAGTCATAATGTTGTGTTGTATGTTCTTCCAAGACTGGCAGAGGAATACAAAGAGCAGAGCTGGGCGGCCATGTCAGAACTGGAGAAGGAGCTGCAGCAGATAGAAGCTCAGTACGGAGAAGAGTTTGGAGACGCGTCGGAGAGTGAGGAAGAAGATCAGGACATGGACACACGGGAGAAGAACAGTGAAGAGGGAGGAGGTTAGTGAGATAGGTAGAAATGTGCAAAGCTTTGCTTTGCCTTCACTTCTGTGTCCAGCTTAAAGGGATAGTTCAACATTTTGGAAAATTGGCCCATTGCCATAATCCCTTTAGTTTTAGAGGAGTAGGTTCGTTACCTTTAATTATTGGTGCAAGCTATTTTTAGAATGGCAGAGCAGAGCCACGAGCTGTACTACTGTCATTCATCTTTCTGTTGTTGATTTGTGGTTGTGCATGGCGGGTCACCATCCCTGTGTTCATGATACTACGGTTTGTGCTATTGTAGTCTGTGTCTGTTACAGGGTATGTGTCATTTTTATGTTCTTGTCTACTGCAAAACGAATTGCCCCCTGGGGGACATAATTGAATAAAGTTGAGGTGGTCAGCGTTCTGACAGATTGACAAGTAATGTTTCTGCCTTTTCCCTTCTCTGTACCAATATACTGTATATTCACAGATGCAGACCAGCCTGATGGAGATGAACTCACAATTGACTACTATGATGACCTGTACTGTCCAGCTTGTGACAAATCCTTCAAATCAGATAAAGCGTGAGTAGCCACCCACACGACGACACACTGTAATTCACCCCACTAAGCTCTGAATCATTTTAGCTACATTTAATCAGTGCAGAGGTTTAAGGTTAAAGACTCCAAATACAGCGACACAGTGTTCACAGCCTCCAATGTATTCACACTCTTGAGTAATTATTTGAATGATTCTGTTAACATCATAAATCTCCGAAGCCCTTTAATTCAATTCACACGGTTAAATCTGTGTTCTTAATCCATTATCATTGTTTTCCCTTCTTCTCTACAGTATGAAAAACCATGAAAAATCCAAAAAGCACCGGGAAATGGTGGCGTTGCTAAGGCAACAGCTGCAGGAGGAAGAGGATTCACTCGGTTTGAATCTCAACGATAAGCAGGAAGGAAATGAGGAAAATGAGCAGGAAGAGGAGGAGGAAGAAGTTGAGGAGGAGGAGGAAAAGCCAAGGCAAAAGTATGTAGTTCATGTTTGGATAACACTTTTTATACACACTATTAAGAATTAGTTAAGCATTAATAAATACTGAGTTCTTCATTTATAACGCATGAATACTCATCAGTCTGTAGTTTATAAAAAAAAAGGTTAGTGCTTATCAATGATGAGTAAAACATTTTTAACTGTGTTTATAAACTACATACTAATGAGTATTCATGTGTTATAAATGATGAATTCAGGATTTAATGCTTAATAGTGTGTATTTATTATAAAAGTGTTATCCATGTTTGATGTAACAATGAAACAAATTACTTTTCATTTTATTTTTCCTGATACTTTTCTGTTCCTGTACACAGGCTGTCCAAAAAACAAAAGAGGAAAAAGAAACAGAAGGAAGTAGTACATGTGAGTGATATCTCTAAATCCTTCAATTACCAACTGTGCTTGTTTGGGTTTACTTTAAATCCCGTGAGGTGAACCAACCCATTATCCATTCTCCTCTCCTCCATAGCAGCACACTGAACCAGAGGAGCAGCAGGCGGCGGCGGCAGAGGCAGAGGCAGAGGCAGAAGCAGAAGCGGAGCAGAAACCAACACCAGCACCGACCACTTGTGAGAAAGATGCCCCTGAGGAGTCAGCAGACCCCACAGAGCCGGAGAAGCAGGACGATCTCTCTCCTCCCACAGAGGTCAAGAGGTGAGTCCAGGCTTTCGGAGATCTCCTCCTCTGTTTTCCGACCTCGTGCTTCTTCAGATACAGTCTGTATGCCGCTCAGCTGGTTCTCTGGTTTGACTCAAAAGAGACCACTGCTGTTTCATGGCAGAAACGACTGTATATTTGATGCTTTTGGACAACAGTGGGGCAACAGAATCTGATGATATACTGCATTCTGTTCAGAGAGGTGAAAATGCCTTCTAGTAGCTACATTTACAAATCTATTATTTATTTTTGGCCACTCTGGGGCAGAAGAGGCTGAAAAACACCAAGTGTGACATGATCACCTTGAATGTCTCACACAGACACAGAGCAACATTCACATTCATTAGGATTTGTCTTTCTGACTGTCCAGTGAATGAACAAGTCATCTTTGTCATCAATTCTGGCTTCTGATCATTGTGTTCATTGAAAGTGTGAAAAAAAAGACACTGAAAGACATTACACACTCAGGTGCTAATTCCAAAACATGTAAACACTAGTTGGCTTCACATAAAGTTCATGTTCTCAGACAAAGAAAGAAATAACGATGATATAGGTGGCACCACATTTAAAATAAAGTTTAAACATTAGCATTTGGTTTTTGAGGAAAGAACGTTTTTGCAAAAATGGGAGCCACATGCCGACCATACATTGTCATGCATGATGAAATACTAATAATTCTGTGATAGATTTGAGCAAAAAAAATGTTGTTTGAGAGTAGAAAGGTTATAGTTTTTGCCTCTCACTGGTCAAAATCTTGTTTTTATTTACCCATCATCCAAATGTTGCCTCAACAGCTCTGGGAAGACGAAGGGAAAGAAGGGAGGAGGAAAAGACAAACCAAAGAATGTCAAGTCAAACACCGGAGGAGAGCAGTTAACTGAGGTTTGTGTACAATTAAACTCTTTTAAATAATCATTTTCATAATTAAAAATCTCTTCTCTCAATATTAAAACGCACATCTTCATTTCCACCTACAGAAGGAAGTAAACCGATGTGTGACCTGCAACAACGAGTTCCCCACAAGAAACAAGTTGTTTGACCACCTGAAGACCAGCGGCCACGCCATCGCCGCGTCCGCAAACGCTTCTCACAGCTCCGTGAGCAAAGGCAAAAAAGACAAGAAGAAGAACAGATAACACTAGTTCACCTGAGAGGAGGCAGAGGATGAACCTGAGGGTTTGTTTCAGTAAGGACACTGGACACTGGATCCTTTTGAAAGTGGACTTAAGTGGACTGGATTGGCTGAGCTGACAGCACAGCACCGAGTGTATTGTTTTTCAATTACTTATTAGTCATGTTCAGTGTGAGAAGTTGAATCTTCCAGATTGGACTGACTAAAGCCATCTGAGCAGTTATTCAGTCCCTTTCACACAAACACCGGGCTGATATAAGATACCAGATATAAATTCATCCTCATCATCAAACACTTACAGTTTTAAGACCCATATGTTTGCCATGAAAAAACTCTGTAGTGGTATTACTGCATCATGAAAATAAAGGTGATGCTGCACGTTGGTATTTATACAACAACTCTGCAATGATCATCATTTATGCCTCTGCTCACTGTGGTCAACAATAAACCGTTTGTTGGATTTGTCCGTACAAAACATGCACCTGTATGTTATATTTTTTATTGGAAAGATAGAAAACAATTTTTACATTTAAGAAAATATTTAAAAGCACATTTTATGTTTATGTGTGAATATGATAAATATGCGTTCATTACAGTATTTCTTGCTCAGAGTATTGAGGTGAAAGCGTTTCAGGCTGCTGCACAGTTGTGTCGATGATTAGAAGATGCATAATGATAAATGTTAAAAGTTCATTTTTCCAAAAGGAAAACAGTTTGTCTTTACAGAGCAAAATTACTAACAACATTCAAACTTTTTAAAAAATTGACACAAATGCAGCACACGTTGCTGAGTGAGTCTCCAGGTTTGGTCCTCGGCATCAAGTTACTCCACCGACCTGCTTATTTTCTCTCCATGTAGTTATGGACGGCTTTGTTGAAAACTGCCACGAAGAAATCCACGTCCTCCTTTGTGATGCACATGGGGGGTTGGACACGGAAGGTCTGAAGAGGTGAGAAAAGACAAGAGGGAAGATTATGGTAAGATATTCCTTTACCAGGAGGACGTGCATAATAGGACCAGCTGCTTTATTCTGTGTCAGAGCACCCACATCTCACACATGAAATGTTTAGAGGTTATATAAAAGTTGAATATTCATTAGACTGGTAATTTGTATCATGATGAGTAAGATGCCATAAGAACAGGTCCTACACATAATTCTAAAATAAAACTTCTTGTAATATTTAGACATTTCCTCAAAAAAATACAACTTCAGCTACTTCATGGTGAGTGCTGTTACCTGTCCATATACTCCTCCTTTCCCTATCAGGACTCCCATGTCCTTGATGTCCTCAAAGATGTCTCTCATCGCCTCTGGAGACAGTGGGTCTCTGCTTGCCTGTGGGTGATGGAGAAGAGGAGACAGGTCAGACAAGGCTGGACACATGGTCTATATACTCAATACACTATAACTATAAATATGAAAACTGTCTATCCGCTTCTGTCCAAGACACTAACCACTCACAGCTGACTCACCTCAGAGGCTACAAACATGTCTGAATGTGATTTGCTTCACTATTAGTCAACTATATCTAATTTATTAGACTAATAATAGCTGTGTGGGGAGAAGGTCAGTAGTTCCTAATAAAGCAAGAGAGTCCAGAATGCTGCTCAAATCTGACAAATCATAAGAAGCTGCATCATTAGAGAGGAGAAGTCAAGAACTGGACGACCCAACACTGATTGAAAGGAACAGCAGGATATCCACCTAACAACACAGCTGCAAAATTAACAAAATGAAACTTTCATGGTTTAACTGTTGGTTCTTTAATTATTTTCTAGATGTGTCACTTCCTTTTAGAGATAAAAAGAAGCATTATATTATAACTCAGTGGTTTGAGCAGGCGCCCTATATGCAGAGTTTACAGTCCTTGCTGCAGCTGGCCCTGGTTTGAATCATGAATCTGGTGACTGTTTGTTGTGTCATTCCCCCTCGCTCTGCCTCCCCATTTCCTGTCTCTTTCAGCTATCCAATCAATTAAAGGCAAAAAGCCTAAAAAATACCTTAAAAAAAGAAGCATTGAGTCAGTAGAGTTGTGTTTACAATTAAAGCTGGTAGCTGCTGCTCCAGCTGATGGTTAACTGGGGGCGCTGTTTCCTGCCCCTTTTGGGAGACACAGCAGCACAGACACACGTACGTACATGCATGTGAGGGAAGATGAACTGTGACAAATACAATACCTTGTCTTTGACCATCTCCACGCCGACCTGCAGGCCTTTACCACGGACATCACCGATAATCTCATACTTGTCTCTGAGTTTGGCCAGCTCAGTCATCAGATAGGTTCCCACCTGCAGACTGTTCTGCTGCGTGCCATCCTCTTTGATAGTCTGTCAAGTAAAAATGTTATTTTTTAGTTTATGATTCAGTTTTCTTCATTAATTATCAAGCTTCAGTTTTTACAATGCGTTTGCAATTTTCTTTTTTTACAAACTCATTAACAGGGCTGATGTAGAAAGAGAAAGTGATCTCTTACATCCAGCACTGATGAACCAACTGTACAAGCCAGGGCATTTCCCCCAAAGGTGTTGAAATGGAACGCCTTAGCAAGGGAAGCAGCAATCTCTGCACAACACATGAATAAACATACTCACACCTCAACTCAGTCGCTTTAAATTAAAATTACAGCAAAAATAAACACATAATAAAAAAGGTCTTTGAAAAGGATGAAGTAGAAAACAGAAAGGTCTTTGAGTCAAGTAAATGTTAGTACCATACATTTAATGCAGAAATGTGATCACATGTCCACAAGTTGCGAAAACACATTTATTTATTGTTGGAGTACGAAAGTCACTTAAATCTGAAGGTCACATTTATCAGTGTGAATTTAAACCAATGCAAAACTCACAACATGTCCCAATGAGGGAAGACAACTCCTCTGACCTCAGCCTTGGTCCGTCATTATCTTTATGACCTTGGTTGCGATGGCAACTGTTATTGGGGACTAGGTCAGCGTGACTATATCATTGTTTTCAGAGCTATCCTTGATCCACAGAACTGTTGCTGTCAGAGCTGACTTTTAAGTGACCCATGACTTTCACATCACATCCTTGTACTGAATTTAATGCTTGACGGAGACGTTTACAGACTCTTACAGTAGTGTCTCACCTGGTGTTGTAACAACAGCTCCCATTGGGAATCCATTGCCAATGCCCTTCGCCATTGTAACCATATCAGGAAGGACGCCATAACCTTGGAACCCCCAGAAGTGGGTTCCTGTTCGCCCAAATCCAGTCTGCACCTGTTGGATGAAAAAATAGATAATAATGTTTCTTTGCATTTTTAAAATCATATTTCTATTGTGTTTTACACTTATGGATAAATAATAGAAGACAGTGGTGTTTAATCGTGTTCCATGGTTTTTGCCTCATAGTTTAATGTGTATCTATGATCTAACCTCATCAGAGATGCAGATCCCTCCTCTCTCTCTCACAAGTTTGTAAGCCTCCTTGAGATAGTTCTTAGGGTACTGCACAGCTCCTCCCATTCCCTGCATGAAACAAATTCACATTCACATATTCATGGTCCCATCTTAAACAATAAAAAACCCTAATCACACCAAATATGAGAAATTAGCATATACAGTTGACATGATAATTAATCAAGTTCAGTCAACAGTTCAACAGTAGGTTATAGTACCTGAATGGGCTCTGCAAAGAAAGCAGCGATTCGACTTGGGACACTGGTAGCAAATGTCTCCTTGAGCTGTTTGAGGTACTGTTCATTGGCCATGCAGTGACCTGTATGATCAAAGCACAAGTCTGACTAATTATACACAAATTAGCATATATGAAAATTGAGCAGCAGTAAACAAAAATAGTTTTGTTGTTGGAGTTGAATTTGTCGTATGAATGTTGCAAAAAAAGGATTGTGGTGCTTACTTCCACAGATAATGGTGATGAATTCCCTGTTACCTTGTAACCTGAGTGTGTTGAGTCATGTGTGCATGTGTTTGTGTACCTTGGGAACAGCTACACTCTCTGATGGTCTGAACAGGAGAGTCCCTGCAGTGGCTTCCTCCCCACGGACCTCTGAACACATCGGGACACATGGTCTGTTTATTGGGCAGAGACAGAATTAGCAGGGACAGTAATGTTGAGCCTCTCCTTTGTAGTTGTAGTGACGGCTAGTGGTGCATGTATATTTTACTCTGTATGACTTTCTTCTGGTACATATATACATACGTTTGTGCAGCCTGAACCAGTGGGGACAGGATATTTATATGGTGAATTGGAGGTAAGGCCCATGGTCTGTGAGCTGCCACCATGGTATGATCCACTGGAAGAGAGAGAGAGAAATCAATTAGAAGGTTAATCAGAATATCTGAGTTTGCTATCAAGCTTTGACATGCTGAGTTTATCTTTTCTGTTTACTCAAGCTGTGTTTTTTCTAAGTAGAATCTTTTATTCTAAAGCCAATAAAAGAACAGCTAAAGCAACCGTTTTACAATATTAAAGCTGTGTCTCACATATGTTACTATCAATTATTAATAAGAACATTAGCTCTTGCAACAAACCAATAAAAAACAATGTAAAAATACATAAACACTGCCTGTGAGTTTTTGGATATTCACCTTATAAAAAAGTAATGTTATTGAACCCTTATGTAATGTCAAGAATGACTAATTACGGATGTCAGAGGGTTCATAAAAAGACTTGTACTTGAAAGTGATGATATCAAAGTTGCCTGTGTGGAGTCGAGCCATCAGCATAGCCAGGTCGTTGGCCTCTGAGCCGCTGTTGGTCAGATATACCACCTGAACAGGGAAACACAGAGAATCAAATATTTAAATTTCCATCTATATGTTGGGGTTAGGGTCAGGTGATTAAAATAAAAACCCACTACAGTACCTTCAGAGGATCTGGTAAGTAGGACGCCAGTTTCTCAGTATACTCATGGATAGCAGGAGAGACATAGATGTTCGTAGTGTGCCACAGTCTCTTCAACTGCTGCTCTATGGCTGCTGTCACTTTCCTGTGCACACAGATGTAAAGACAGACAGGACAGTAACAACAATGAGCAGTCATTTTAAACTGAAAACCTTTTTTCAAAAAAAAAAAAAAAAAAATTAAACATCTATCACTGTGTGACACAGAAAAGAAAAAGAAAAGACCTTACGGGTGGCAGTGGCCGACACCAACAGTAGCTACACCGGCAAACAGATCCAGGTATCGTCTCCCATCCACGTCCCACATCCACTGCATGTGTCCCTGGTGGATGAACACTGGTTTCTTATAGTAGGTGATCTTCATGGTCATGGGGTTGCAGTTCTGTTTGCGAATCTCCATCATCCGTTCTTTGGACATACCCTGAGCAGCAACACATACACAGAATAACACTGAGTAAATGTATGGTAAAGGTTGAAGTTATACAGGAATTAATGTACAGTATGTGTTTTGGGAAAGGTAGATATGTGTCCACGGCTACAGAGTGGACTGACATGTATTCAAGTTTTGTTTTTTTCTTCAGGCCATATATTGTCTTTATGGTGCAGATATTTGAGGGAGAGTCCCAAATAGAGGATACCTCCTAACAACCACAAAACAGCATGGTAAAAATGTGTCTCTGGAATAAATTGTGTGTATCCATATAAAGTACTGATTAATAAATGATCTCTCTATCTGTGTCCACACCGTCCTGTTAGCCACCAAGCTAAAAAGCCTGAAAGTAGCATGGTAGCTAACTCAGAGAGTTACTGTTCTACACACTACATTGTCATTGCACGAGCATGAGTAGCCTACAACTCTTAAATGCAGTGCTATTTAGAAAAGGGATTAAAAAGACAACAAATCACAAACAACAGTAAAAGACACAGCACAACGCTGTTGTGTGACTGGGTCTTAAACTTGTTAAATACTGAATCAAGTGGTCCTGTTATTTTACATTTGTACATTGTTTTGTTTTTTTCTTTGTATGGTCAAAACCTTAATTGACTTACACTAGAATCACAGCTGGCTAACATGTCATTCATTACCTTGCCATCTATTGTTGTTCATCAACCAACCCTTTCCAAAACAAGCTGTTATGTTTTTGTGAGACTGGCCCTTTAACCTTTGGACACTGTTGAGTCTTTCCTGAGTCTCAGAGCAGATGGATGCTACAGTACAACACTACTAACGCTACAGTACCTTGTATTCCTGTGGTTTGAAATTGCATGGCGGTATCTCTGGGAGCTCTGTGGGACTGTATTTGAGGGCTGACTTCTGACATACTGCACCTGTGAAATGGTTAGGATTGGCATTCAGAAAGAGAGGTAAAAGATTGGTTAAAAACAGATGCATCAGCAAGCCAGACATCTGGATGCCCGGTGTGCTAAACTTGATGTTAATTGTGTTTGTACTTTACCTTGTTTTCATCATATTGTCAATTATCTGGTCAATATTTAATCAGATTAGAACCTGGTTGATGGTTTAACCACATTAACCTTACATTGTGCAACACAGCTAGACTTATGCTTCCTGTTTTTCTCAATTTTGAAAAAGTCAGTTCCAACTGGTCTGACTGGCAAATAAATAATTTGTATGGTCAAATGACTGTTACCCCCAGGAGAAACACTTCATGTAACAGAGATACAATAGCTATCATGTACAGGTCTAAACAACATGCACTGAATCCTCACAATCTTGACTGTATGCCCATCTTGGATGGATGATATGTTGAGAACCTGTAATACTTATAATACTATTTTTAAAATAAATAAAAAAATAAAAATGCACTTATCAACTTTAAGCTGGTCCTCAATGCAAGCAAAACCGAATTCATGCTTTTTTCTGGAGCCTGAGATATTGGTTAGTGTGGGTCTACCCCAAACACACAAGTGATAGCAGCAGTGAATCACTGCTGCTCTCACTTAATCACAGGTATTTGGCTTGATGTAAACATCATATTCAAACTCTCATCCTCAGACTGCAGCAAAATCAGGAACAGATCCAAATTACTTTGTTTTCTAGCAAAAGTATAGCTAGTGTAGTTTTGCAATCCATTTTAGATCATGGTCATTTTTTTTATAGACGTCCTGCATCTTCCACTCTCACACCTCTAGACCTCTAGACTCATTCAGATCCCTCACATTCATTACCAGTGATCCGCTGACACTTACTATCAACAGCTGCAGCTTTTCATCCATAAAGACTTCATGTACATTCGGCACCACAAGCAACAATTATACTGGACTGGACTACAAGACCCTGACAAACTCACATCACCAACTCAACTGTTAAACTTATAGTTTACTTTGAACTAAAGAAAATCTGCCTTTGGTTTCTGTTCACCAATAGCATTAAATTATCTAAAACACACTCAAGATTGACACACTCTATTATTTTAATTTGGTATTTGTGTGTATTGTATCTTGACATCCTCAAACATTGAACACTTAAACTTTCAAATTTAAAATAAAAATTGAAATATTGTTTCCTTATTTTTAAGTTTTAACTTCTATTTATCTATCCACTGTATGATGGCAATATACCATGCATCCCAATTTAAAAATACACATTTCAAATTTGAAAATATGACTTCCAATTTCATACTGAAATGTGCTTTCTTTGCATTGCCCCTTATTTTTGATGTCACCATATCAGGTCTTGTGTCCATAATGTAACTGAGTCTTTTTTATGAATAGCAGTGAATGTATTACTCAGAGTAGTGAATATATTACTCAGTGTAGTACACCAATCTACTATAGTTTGTGGTGACATAATTTTCATTTCTGGTTCCTCAGTTTGACTCAAGACAAAAATAATCCACATTTTCTACTAAAATTCACCAGAGAGATGGATGCTCACCTGAATTTCTAAACTCACAATGAATAAGCTACATGAAAGAAACTGTTTTGTTTGTTTGTTTTCTTGTGTGATTTCCATGGCAACTTACCATTTCCCACGTGAAATTTGGCCAACCCAGGTGAACAGCAGAACTGTCCTGTGAGACCTATCGAGCGGACACTTAGACAGGATACTACTTTGTACATGTTGAGCAGGTGCAGAGGGCACTACTATCCTTCTCCCTTCACTGTTTGATACTCGGAGGATTTGCTCACAGCTTTTTCTAAAAAAGTCACAGTGATGGGTGGACAGTGCACAGCCAATAGTACCCTCATCTCACCAAACAACAATCATTTCTCTGCAACGTCACAGATAAATATATAACTAGTGATTCATTAGATTTCCACTACATTGCCCACTGAGTTTGTTGGATAGTGCCGGTTCTTTCCTGTTGGAGGCTGCAGAAGACGCCTGCCTGTGACAACCCACCTTCTTCAGCAGCACCCACAATGACATGACATCATCATGTTGTGTGGACATTTGCCCCAAAAAAGCTAACAAATTTAATTACTTTTAGAAAAAAATTGAGAAAGATGGAGCATTTATGGGAAAAACTTTTTTTCTGGTACAAGCAGAAAACAAAGGATTTGCCATTTAACATAGCGGTTTGCCAGCTTTGACTGATCCAGCCTTAAGTGTCATACGAAGTGCTAATAAAATGTTGATGTGATTATTATTAAAATGATTAATATTGTTACTATAATTATGACCGATATTACTATTATTATTCATTAATTTCTTTAATTACTGTTACGACCACCATTTATATTATATATTATACCCAAATTACCGTACACACACACACCTTGTTCACACTTTGTACATACACCAATGTATGTCCACTATGTTGTTGTCTTGTATTTCACAATAAAAAGTTTTAAAAATTTAAATAAAAATGTTGATGTGATAAATGTTGATGTTTAGTTGGCATGTTTACCATGTTCACCATCTTAGCATGTTTAGCATGTTAGCATTTAATTAAACACACAGAACCAAGACTGATAGGAAGGTCATTATTTGTGCAGGTGTTTGGTCATGGACGGCATAAAAATTAGACAAAATTGTAGCACTACACGAAAAGCGACAGAATGAAAGTTATAACTCATTCTGTGCATTTGTTCCTTCAGGATAATGGGGTAAAAGATGGTTGCAGACGCTCTTAGCTTCCATATCACAAATAAATGGGTATACTGTAACTATAAAAAAAAATGCCAGCAAGAGACGGTTGTTCCTCAAGCTCAGTGATTCATTATTACTTCATTGATCAAAAAAGCATGTGTTTAGAAATTATAATACAATGTTACATTCAAGCATGATTCAGTAGATCCCAAAAAAAGTGACATGTACTTCAAGTCAGGTTGTTAAAAATGCACTGTACAAGATATGTTCTAATTTCATCAATGAGGTATGTAGTATGATTTTGTAATTACAACATTATTAGACATGTTAAAAAAGCTCTTCTTTTAGAGTGGCTATGCAAAAGGCTATGCAAAGGCAACAACAAAGTGCTGCTCGTCAAAAACCCAAAATTATTTTTTATCTTCGTTCCATGTAGCTGTGGATGGACTTGTTAAAAACTGCCAGGAAGAAATCAGCATCTTCCATTGTGATGCACATGGGAGGTTTAATACGGAAGGTCTGGAGTGGTGAGAAAAGCAGAAAACAAGAGGGGATATTATGGTGTGGCATAGATACTGATAACCAGAAGGATGTGTTACCAGGTCAAGTGCCTCATTCTGTCACAGAGTGATGTACTTGCATGTACTTCAGTCCGGGACATGTGATACACAGCAGAAACAGATAAAGGTTCAAGTGATTCATTCCTGGATTCAGAGTAGTTGCTGGTTTGTCATAACTTACTCTGGAGACTTTCGTGTGAAAGTTAGGGCTCATGTGAGGTTCTGTAAACTATGCTCAATTCCACATACTGAGATTTAGAAGAAGAAAAAAAAGTGGAGCTATAAATAGCATGACAACCTAGGTTGTAATTGAAACTGGAATTACAGAGGATGATGCTCTCAAGGTAAGACTGAGGTAATAGCAAAACAAGCAGCTTTCTGATGTACTGTAGGTGTGTGTTACCACATGCTGACAGAGGAGAGAGAAGGTGAGTGCTATTACCTGTCCATATAATCCTCCTTTCCCTATCAGGACTCCCATGTCCTTGATGTCCTCAAAGATCTCATTCATTGCCTCAGGAGGCAGCGGGTCTCTGCTGGCCTGGGGATGATGGAGAAAAGGTTAAATGGTAAATGAGGCAGGATGTGTTAGTTATCACAGTGGTTTCAGTAATTAGGTACAATAATAAGATGCTCCTAGAAACTGCCCTGTGGCTGCATAGTGGCTGTCATCATACATGACAAGACTTTTGTGTGACAGCTCATGCTCATGTAAGATCTTCTGCTTGCTACATTATCTGGTGTTGACAGTTCACAGACACTGAAAAATCATGCAATGTAGCAACATTTCCCTCACAAACCATGTGACATCTGACAACCTAGGGAAAACTGGATTAGCAAAGAGGAACAATGGTCAAAATAAGGACCTCAACAACGCTGATACAGCAGGCTGTTTGGAAACTACTAGGGTTCAGATGTTTCTGTAATTCCTCTTCTCTTAACTGACTCTTTTCAAGCACAAGTTCTGCCAGCATAACACAATAAAAAAGAAGCATCATAACTTCAGACAGTAGCACATGCAGTGCAGCTGAGATTGTCCTGTTCACAATTAGAGATGGTCACTGCTGCTCTGGCTAATGGTTAACTGGGGCGCTGCTGAACCATGCCCCTCGGGAGGCACAGCACAGACACACGTTGTATAAGCATGTGAGGAAAGATGAGTGTCACTGCTGTTACAAACTCAACAAAATACAATACCTTGTCTTTGACCATCTCCACACCGATCTGCAGGCCTTTGCCACGGACATCACCGATTATCTCATACTTGTCTCTGAGTTTGGCCAGCTCAGTCATCAGATGGGTTCCCACGTTAAGACTGATCTGCTGCGCGCCGTCCTCTTTGATAGCCTGTCAAGTAAAGGAATTTGTTGCCTTTTAGTTATCAATTACAGAGATGTGGTTTTCCACAATAGTTAGCAGAATAATAAGTATAAATAATAATAGACTGATCTAGAGAGAAAATGAACTCTTACATCGAGCACTGATGAAGCAACTGTGCAAGCCACAGGATTTCCACCAAAAGTGTTGAAGTGAACCCCCTTCGCAAATGAGGCGGCAATTTCTGGAAAACACATGGACAAACAAGCTCACACCACAACTCCCTGCTGCTTCCAATTATAACCTCCTCCAAAACCATATTTCCTATGGCTAAATGCTGTGCAAATGATTACTGAAATATGTTTCATTATTGTTTCTGTGCCTGAATACAAGAGTAGACTTTTAAAATGAGATGAAAAAGAAAAGTATGAAAGATAGAAGAATACATCAACAAATTGCACTGGGAACATCTATCCACCAGAAGTAGATATATTATATATACACAAGTCATGAGGGTAATGAACAGTTAAGGTCGGCTCTGACATGTGGAAAAGAAGCTAGAGAGCCATTGCAGTGAGCAATAGAAATGAGGGTCAAGATAGTGCAGAATATCAGCACTGTGCTATTAAATATTTTAAACACACACAAATATGTATAAAATGTTAAAAGTACAATTCTCGAAAATCCCCAGTGCTGCTACATTAAAAGAATCAGCACTTTGTAATCTCTATAACCTGAGGTGGGTGGTGGGTCACATACAGAACATAGACTGAAGCTCTATAATTTGGTTCGCCCACATCTGTTATTATGTGATAAACCACATAGCTACAAGTACCTACAACTGAAAGTGTAGCTATCAAATTTGATTATATCTTTAAAATGCAACATAATTGCTGGTCTGTCTAACAGTGTGAATGGCTTTAAATAGTCCAAATATAGTGTGCTTTTATTCACAATAAGAGGCAGCTACAAGTTAATCATTCTTCATGATTCATAAATCCACCAAGCTCCATATCAATCATTGTCACTTTCAGCCTGTTTAGTGTTGTGGGCTCCAGCTCTCAACTCGCACAGTAAAAGCTGAATGATTCATTACTACATGGGAAACCAAACAGAGGCTGTCTCCTGCATCTAGTCAGTTTACAACACTAACAGCAAACTACACACACTCCATAACTGTATTTAATCTTTTACGAAGATACAAGCAGATTTTCTAAACAAGGCTTTGATGCCTCACAGCAGTATCCCACCTGGTGTTGTAACAACAGCTCCCATTGGGAATCCATTTCCAATGCCTTTTGCCATTGTAACCATATCAGGAATGACATCATGCCCCTGGAAACCCCAGAAGTGATCTCCTGTTCGCCCAAATCCAGTCTGCACCTGCACCAAAATAGATGATGAGTTTTAGGTACATTTTATACAGAAGTACTTAAAGCAGATATCAGCTTCACGGCCGTTTCGGCTAATGCTGCGTTCAAGGCAGGCTTTTGAAACCGTAAGTTACAGCTTCAAGTCACAACTACGACTTGGTAGCGTTCCAGGTAACCCGTAGCTCGTGTTTTTACCATCCTGTTGTCTGTGAAAGTTCCCTATAACGGCCACTCGTAACTTCCGACCCGTGAACTCGTACCAGATCGAACTGGTATGACTTCACAGGAAGGAAAAACACAAAGTACGAGTTTCTTTGAACGCACCATGAGTTAGCAGCCCCCGCCCTTGTCAGGCATCAATTGGTCCTCGTGCTACGTCACCACATTCACGCGCATCCCTTGGCTGCACACACAGCCCTTCATGCCGTTCTCTCTCCTCATTGGATAACACTTGTATCCCACAAGGAAAATTTTCTCCTCAGGTTACAGCAGAGCAGAGTGACGGAGAGACTCGTGTTTAGGCTGAAATACTTCATGTAAGTGATTGCTGACGGAAAATAGGACTATTTAGGACTTATATTAACAAAAACATTCCACTGATATCTGCTTTAAGAGATGGAAACATAACGAAAGACAACTCTACAGTAATTTTAGTCACTTATGGTGTGTGCTTCATATGCCTTCTTGCTCGCCATAATTAAGCAACTTTGTCATGAAACTGTGAGCTCAAATGTGTAGAAATATTTATCTTTAAGAGATAAGCCATCTTATTAAATCACTGGCTTGTTTTCCCACAAGTTGTTTTTTTTGTTTTTTTTTTACACCAAACTAACAATTTAAATTACCAGTGCTTCATATTAATTATACAAAAGTTAACTTCCGACTAGCTACTTCAAGAAATAACACAAGGCCCAACCTGTGATCACACATCCACAAGAAGGTGTAATAGTTTCAAATCATGAGGATGGTGACACAAAGGATATACAGTAGCTCCAACATATAAAAAAGACAGCAACAAGTACTAGAGGTGAAGGTCAAGTACTGACTGTCAGCACTGTGGTATTTCTTTTATCATTTATCCATGTGCACAGGTCACCGGTCTTGCCGTATTGATGGGATAAATGCCAGAAGATGCTACAACACCTTCTTGTCATCAGGTACTCGTGAATTCAACTGAGAAGATTTAATTTGTTCATACAAATGGAGACTCCAATCATTGTGAAACACTGAATTTGTTTATCCACTAAGATTGTATATAACATTATTGCCATAGAGTTTAGGTTGTAAACAGAAAATCATGTATCTAACCTCATCAGCAATACAGACGCCTCCTCTCTCTCTCACAAGTTTGTAAGCCTCCTTGAGGTAGTTCTTAGGGTACTGCACAGCTCCTCCGACTCCCTGTATAAAACAAACACATTCACAGTCCATAGTCCATCTGAATCAACACAGGCACTTGGACATAACAACATGGATGGCATGATTGTGGAGGACTCTATTCTGTCATTAATCAATGTAGGCTGAAGTGAATACATTCAGTAACTGTTATTGTGTATTTACTTGTCAATGTTAACTAGAGTATCTACGACAGAATAAAAAATGTATATGTTAAATGTAGCATCAGTTCAGCAAGATGTGGTATAGAGCAAGATTTATATTTCTAAGCCAATATTTCTTAGTCTCCACAACAAAAATGTCATACTTGAATGGGTTCGCCAAAGAAAGCAGCAATTCGACTCGGGACACTAGTTGCAAACGTCTCTTTGAGCTGTCCAATGTATTGTTCATTTGCCATGCAATGACCTGTGGGATGAAAAAAAGACAAGCCTTTTATGTCAAACCACTACATAAGCATGTGTATACAATTGGGAAATTCAAAAATCAATGGTTATCCTTATATAAAAGCTTTTATGCATGAATATAAGCAGTCATGGCTTTTTTTTTGTATTTTCCTGACCTATGAGCTGTCCTCAATTTACTTTCTGCTGACCAATAGATTTCATAAATCTCATTAACATTGTTATTGTTTAACCATGAAAAGATTCTGTTAGTCGACCTCTTATTAACCTTGGAGCAGTAGTATTTATTGTATCATTGAAATTTTGAATCATGTAATTTAAAAAAAACTTTATGAGGTCTCAATTCAGGCCTGACCTATTACATCTAGTGATATCAAGTGCAATCAGCTCTGAGAGTTCTTTAACAAATAGTGATATAATGTTGAATATCTTGGTGACTGACACAGTGTAATGATGAGCTCTGACAAATCTGCATTGAGGTCAAGAGCAAGATATTGCAAACAAACTGTGCAGAGAAAAAATGCAATCCCTCTTCCTGCTTTATTTTGTCTGAATGACTGATAAAATTATTGGGATGGAGGACAAGCTGTGTTGTTACACCACATCTTCCCAATTATCAGATCATTAACCAAAAGGGATTTGTTAGCCAATGATCTGACACTAAAAAAGAGCAAAGTTCAGCTGTTTGGGAGAGTGGTTGTAACTGAACGTTTACAAACTTCAGATTAAACAGGTACCAGATGGTCTGGGATTACAAATAATGTGTTTGACCATGCCACTTGTTGTTTCAGAGTAAAAGTTCAACAATCTGACTGACCTCCAGCATGGGAAGCTTTTACTAACTTCTTGACTTCTTGAGGAAGGTGAAATTACAGAGAGATACAAATTATCTTCCTGTGTGCTGTCCTTCATCCTTATCCACACATTGTTTATCTGGGCATGCATAGCATCTCAAGAGCATAACACTGGATGGCACCAAGTAGTCTGGATGTAGTGATGTTTGGACAAACACCTTCAGATTTAAGCAGCAGCCAAGAACGTGTTGCTGTGTGTTACGTTATACTGCATGAGACACAGTAGTTGTGTTGTTACTGACTAATATTGATATACTGTATGTATTGCAGCTTTTTGTTTTGTGTAAATGGTCACCTACATATGCTAACATACGGCCCGTTTCAAGGAAAACTCTCTAGCTGGTGGCCACATCATATAGCTAAAATTCCTGAAAATGGTAAAAGGTTAAAGGTAAAAGAGGTAAATCATCAACAGTAGGAGACTTTGAGCTTAGGGTAAAACTGACCTGTATTACCCTCACAACTTCTAGGCATAACCTAACCACAACCCTAAGCACCCCTTTAAGCAGTTATGAAGGTCCAAAATATAAACACTTAACACAAAAGTGATTGTAATGCTTACTCTCTCTGACAACTGTGGTATTTTCTCCTACTAATGGGTTTGGAGCAGCATGAGTGTGCTGAGCCATATGTGCATGTGTTTGTGTACCTTGGGCACAGCTACACTCTCTGATGGTCTGAACAGGAGAGTCCCTGCAGTGGCTTCCTCCCCACAGACCTCTGAACACATCAGGACACATGGTCTGTTTATTGGGCAGAAACAGAATTAGCAGGGTCAGTCTGACAGCAACAGTCACTCATAATTAACACAGCACAAAATAATGATCATGAAGTGTATTCACCTGTAAATTTCATATTAATCTAAACAACCAATATTTACCTACATCAAAAATTAAATTACAAGTAATTCTGATAATATAGTTACAATATATTAGAGTATACATACAGTTGTGCAGCCAAAACCATTGGCGATGGGATATTTATACGCTGCATTGGATGTGAGACCCATGGTCTGTGGGCTGCCACCATGGTACGACCCCCTGGAAGGAAAGAAGCAAATAAAAACATTTTATAAAACAGGTATTCACAAAGAATATATTTTGGAGCTGAAATCATCAACATTGAACCTGATCTTCACTCATACTTTAGGCTTCTCCTGCCTGTGCCTCATAAAATTGTCTATTTTGGTCCTAAACCAGATCTTGAATTAATGGGGCAAAAGGATGAACTGCAGCAAAACCTGTGTAAAAACACTGCCAGTGGATTCTGATCTTTCATTCATGCATTACGTATCTTTGTCTTTATTTTTTTACACAATTAGGAGGTACATACAATAAGGATGTCTCTCTATATTGATAATAAAAAGACTTGTACCTGAAAGTGATGATATCAAAGTTGCCTGTGTGGAGTCGAGCCATCAACATAGCCAGGTCATTGGCCTCTGAGCCGCTGTTGGTCAGATATACCACCTGAACAGGATAACAAATAGGGGTAAATATTTCAATTGTATCCCGCATACTGATTTAGGCTCTAGCCTTCAGGTGATTAAAATAAAAACCCAGCACAGTACCTTGAGAGGATCTGGGAGGTAGGAAGCGAGTTTCTCACTGTACTCATGGATAGTAGGATACACGTAGATGTTGGTGGTATGCCACAGTCTCTTCAACTGTTGCTCAGCAGCGGCTGTTACTTTCCTGTGAACGCAGATATAACATATCAGATGCAAATAACACCAGATGTAATATACACTATCAATGTGTGACACAGCAAAGAGAAAAAGACCTTACGGGTGGCAATGGCCGACACTGACAGTAGCTACACCGGCAAACAGATCCAGGTATCGTCTCCCATCCACATCCCACAGCCACTGCATGTGTCCTTGGTGGATGAACACTGGTTTCTTATAGTAGGTAACCTTCATGGTCATGGGGTTGCAGTTCAGTTTGCGAATCTCCATCATCCGTTCTTTGGACATACCCTGAGCAGCAACACATACACAGAATAACACTTACAGTATAAAATGCCTATTATTAAAGAAAACTCAGCCTGGAGAATACTGCTTTTACCGTGTATTTCTCTGGTTGGAAATTGCAGGGGGGCATCTCTGGGATGTCTGCAGGGGGAAATTTGATGGCTGATTTCTGACATAATGCACCTGTGAAACAATCGCCACTGAAGATCAGATAGTGAAGTAAAAGACAGTTATTCTCTGAGGGATGATGGGACTGTGGCTTTAGGCTGATCAGTGCTTTGTCATGACATTTCTGTGGCATTTGGGAAACATTTGTGAAGCCACCGAAGTGACATTTTACCCAAAAGGTCTTACAACCTTCACACTTCTCTCTATTGTATCTACACAATTTGTATGTACAAAATTTACTTACTTTTAGAATTCATGCTAGCAGATAAATAGATTGAAAGCTGGTTGACATACCACTCCATGGAAACTTCACCTTAGACCTCACATTGTGCAACACAGGATAAAATCCTGCCTATTGCTCTTGGCTATAAAATGGTGAATGGACTCTGGTCTGACCTCCAGATATTCAATTTATATTATATAGGCCTACTTTACTGGACGCAAAACAAAGTTTCATATGAATTTAAACTTTGTATGGCAACCACTCTCCTTTTACCCAGGCTTTTTTTTCTTTACCTCACCACCTAGCTGAATTATGTTTTACATGGATAGTGGATAGTGCTCTGCACAGATTTCTCCTGGTTATGCTCAGTTTATCCATTTATTAGGTATCCATCCCCAACTAAATCTAATGCAGTCTACTACAACAGCACTGCAGTAAATCCTAACTAAGTGATCTTGTTGTCAAAATTGTCTTAGAAGGCTGTTTATTTAACTAATGAGTTTGTGTTGCTGTTAGACCTACAGGTGTTTCTGTCATTAAGCCTACACTCATTGGTATAAAAGGAGTGTGCAAAGTTGTGAGAGATTCATCAGCACCACAAACACAAACAGACGACATTTGTATGAATGAGTGTAGGCTGCTTAACAAACTGTGTCACGTTATGTTTAGCTCGGATCGAAGATTTGTGTCAAATTGGACCACATATGTTATGTTACTTTTAGCAGCATTTGAAACCAATTAAATGTGATAAACAACTCTGCCCTGTTTACATTTCCAAACAAACTTAAAAACATATATGTCCAATATACGTTGTGTACTAGCATGTATCATTAACCAAACAAACAAGCTAGCTCTTATTCGGCTCGTCTCCATGGTAACTCACCACTTGCCCAGTGGAATTTGGCCAAACTGGAGCGACAGGGCTTCGCTGTTAAAACGGCACAACGGCCACTTTTTAGGCAGGAGGACACAACTTTATACATGTTGTGCTGGTTTAGGGGGGACACTCGGCTGTCCTACTTCCTCCACTCTCAGACTCGCCGCAGCAGCAGCAGCAGAACTTCAGGCTTTTTGGTCTCTGTGGAAAAAGTTTGTAGGCTGGGCGGTCAGCGACCAGCCAATGACCCCCCGTGCAACGTCACTTGGTGCGCGCGCACGCACACAAGTATAAACAAATCTGAAGTAAACAACACGTGTGTGGAAGCAACCATATGCACTCCCTGTTCACCCATAATCTCCAACTTTACCGACATTACATGACAAATTCAACATTTCCTTCACTGAACCAGACTAGCGTGTATTTGTATTTGTATTTGTCCCTCTGCACTTGTGCATGGATGCATGAACCTTGTGTAGGACCCAAGAGCAAAAAGGTTTGGGTGTCTCCCAGTGCACTCTGCAATGCTCTGAATCTGGAATCATCTGATTCATTTGTGATTATTTGAGCAAAAAGAGTGTTGAAGTCACAGTATCAATATATTAACATAGATTCAGGACATTTCCTGACATTTTAGTCCACAGATTATTATTTTTTGCCTCATTACAACAATACACTTTAGCCTACTTTGAACTGTGTAGGCTAGTAACAAAATAAAAATCAACATCACATTTGTGTATACTGTAAATTTATTACAAGCATGATTTTTATGGCAAATCTGTCCAAAATTTATTTTAGTGTTGTTTCAAATGCATTTTGTGTGTGGGTAGTCGTTAACAAAACTCTACATGTACACAGCAATTTATCACTGTTAAACAACAGAGATGGAGTCACTTAAGGTTAAAGCTGTACACTATTTTCCCATTTTCCCCAACCCCAAAAAACAAAACAAAAAAACAAAAGTCTTTGTAGAAACAACTTCACTTAACCAATCAAAGCAGTAATAAATATGATATATATACACAAAATAGTCTCTGAATTAAAAATGGAGCAATACATTCCCGCCTTTTTTGGATGTCTTGTGTGTGTGTTTGTACAGCTTTAAGACGCAGTGTCCCAGGGAGAAGAGAGAAATAATAAAAACATCTGATATTTTCTTCCTGCAATTTTGATTTTACATAAATAATTTCAACAGACATTAGGCTACACCAATATACATCAGTAAAGCTCATAAAATATATATTTTTTTAAATCATGACATATGCCTGTGTAAAAGATTTATGATGGACATATAATTACTCATAATGACAGTATGTGGTACCACGTAACTCATACAATCAATCATATACTTTATGAAGTTGAATAATTATTATTATGTTATTGTCTCTTACATGGGATGAGAAATAAATAACATTAATTCTGTGACAGTATAGGCTAATATTGTCTTTGCAGCCATTTGGTCATCCAGTGTTAATGTTTTTGTTTTTGGTCTCAGTCCCGGCTTTAAAACAGGCCTTGCAATGTCCCAGGCCTGCCAGCTGGGCTTATGGAGCACCTAGTGAGTGGGCAGTGTGAAGACGGTGGCAGTGTCAACATAACCACTGGCTGCCAGGGCCGCTTCATCCTGCACTGGCGTGGCAGTGTGAATGAGGGTTGTAGGTATTTTGGTACTGATGAAAGATGTGTAGCAGCTCTCCATCCCTTCATTAGTCCCCTGGTTTTCACAAGGGCACCTGCCTACATCCTCTCTCTGGAGCAGCAGCATGTTGTTCCTGTCCACCCCCGTCACCCTGCTGTAGTCCTCCTGCGGGAGCATCCGGAGGCAGCCTTCGCCACAGCCACGGTCCGACACAACAGGCTGGAGAAGCACCATGTCCTCCTCGTTGACCCTCTGGACTTCAACGTAGTCAGTGGGCCGGAGAGCAGGCGATCGCAGACCAGCGTGCGCTTGTTTGCGGCCGATGCTGGAGATGTTGACATCGCTGTTGGCCTGTAGTTGCCTGCAGGGTTGCGTCTGGGGAGGAGGGAGGGAATGAGTTTGCTTGTTGCTCAAGCCGGACTCCCAACAGCTTGGTCCAAGACTCTCGCTGGCGCTGTGGCTGGGCTGGGTGAGGTAGGAGGAGGTGGAGGGGAACAGGCTGTCGGAGCGGCAGTGCTGTCTGGCCGTCTCGAGTGAGCTCGTTTGGTCTGGAAGGCTCGAGCTGTACTGAGGCAGCGGAGAATACACGGACGGCCATGTCTTCACCCTCCCACTGAACTTGTCGGGGCTGATCATGGCTTCGTGAGCGTACGTCAACGCCTCTTCATCCCAGTCTTTCTGGCGCCTTTGTGCCTGCGTTTCTGTCAGACTGTCTTCCTGATCCGTCTGACTCTCTTCTTCTTTTGAGTCGCCACACTTATCCATCAGCAGAGTGTGGCTGTCACAGCTGACCCGGCCGGAGTCATTGTCGGACGTGGAGCCCTCAGATTTGAGACAAGAATCGAGGAGGTCCTTGCTTTCCTCCAGCATCATCTCCTGCTCCTGAGGGACATACACCTCCAAGTACTCCACCAGCAAGTCCTCATAATTGCATGACGTGGTTGGGGGGAAGTCAGACACCACCAGAGCACTGAAGACCTCCTCGGACTTGCCACTCTACAAACAGAGAGGAGAATCGTTCATTTACAGAAAAAGTAAAGTTAATTGGCTTTTCTCATTTAAATATAATTATTTGATTGATATCATGATTGTATGCATCAAAACATTGTTGCTTTACCTTGAGAAGCTGCTTATCAAACCCTTTGATTTTAGGGCCAGGGACCGGTGGAAGAATACAGTGCTTCAGACTATTAACATGAAAATAGAAAAAGGGTTCAAAGTCAGGGCTTTTGAGCAGCAAATGGAAATTAGTATACATGAAATAATAATTAAAACCAATGCTTCACTTGTTGGCAGCAGTTACATAAGCCCTTTCATTTTATTATAAACTAATTAAAATTCATGAAAGTGAATGAGGTCTTCCTGTGCTGATCACAACAAAGAAATGAGAAGAAATGTTCTGGGCCTCTGTGGCACACACTCTGTATATGTGTATTAATATGGATGACAGTATACTACATTTGACCAAACAGATTGCATAAGAAATTAATGATCTCTTTATTACCTGTGGCTGTTCATGTGTAACAACCATGTGAGGATGAGAAAGATAAAGGCAGAAAAGACGGCAATGAGGATCCACAAGGACTTCTCTCGGTGGAAATCTGTAAGACAATATACACATGCACAAGTTTAGTCACGTAATCATGCTGCTTTTCTAACACTGGACTGTTATAGAATAGAAATATGTTGGGTAGGAAGTCTGACATCTGTCTCTTTAGCATGGGACTAGAATTAGGTTACAGTTAGAGACTAGAAACACTGGGGCACATGAAGCCTGGCTAAGGTAAATAAACACACCAGCCAGCACATCTCATGATTACTTATTAACATGTCATGTTTGTTTGTTCATCCAGAATCAGCCATGCCACCTCCACCTCCATCTAAATGATGGATTAATTATCAAACTGAGGCTGCACAACAGTCTGGTGTCATCTGTCCTGCGGTGCCCTGCAGATACCCAAAAATGTGGATAGACACCTTGTCTGTGAAGGACAGAAGACCTGAGGTGGCACTTTGTCCAACATGTGACTCCTGCAGCTCACTGCACAGGACACCACTTTCAGCGATCACCATGCTGTTTTAACCACATAACCGGCATCATCTTCAGCAGGATTTGGACACAGCATATTTCCCAAAATGTTAAAAGACTCCCCAGATAGTTGAACATTATATGAAACATAAGTTAAAGTGTAAGTGTGTAGTGCAGATAGTTATTCTTACAGTCAGGAACTTTGATGTCGGAGGTGGAACTCCATTCGCTCCAAAAGCCATGGTCGGGTTTACAGCGCACCTGGACGTGGTACATACCACCTGATCGCAGACTGAAAACATTAAACATCTTCTGTTGGCCTGCAAGGTGCGTCTGGAAATACAACACAAACACACAGTAGACACAGTCCAGTTAGACCTTCAAGCTGTCAATATGTATATTGGATGGCAAATGCTATGTGGCCTGATATGCAAAATTTGATTTAACACTGCAATTAATCAGAAACATCCCCGAGGCAAAAGTCATCATGCATCCTGTCAATATCCTGGTCAGAGGTCAGCTCTGCTATTTTGCAGCAGAGCTATTTTTAACAGCAGTAAAGCAGCCCAGGGGATTATTCAGCTTCCTGAACACTTGACCAACGTGTGGCTTGATCTCAGGTTTCACATTTGATAAACTTTTTTGGTAACACTTTACTTGAATAGGTATTCATAAGATTGACATAAAACAGTCATAACCATGACATAACAGCTGTCATAAACATCAATGAATACTTATGACAGCTGTCGTTAAGTGTTATTCGGTAAGTTACGTTACTTTTGATGCAAAATTGACATTATTTGAGATGTCCTTGTTATGAGAACAAAAATATCTCAAACAATGTCAACTTTGCATTAAAAGTGACATAACTTACCGAATGACACTTAACGACAGCTGTCATAAGTATTCATTGATGTTTATGACAGCTGTTATGTCATGGTTATGACAGTGTTATGTCAATCTTATGAATACCCATTCAAGTAAAGTGTGTGTGTAAAGTGTTTTTTTTTTTAACAATTCATTTAATGACATTTTTCATATACAGTTTACAGCAACATAACTTCAAATTCAAAAGATAAACATTTAAAAGACTGGTAAGGAGCTGCGTACCTCCCACTCATCCTCTTCCTCCAACTTGACACGGAGCTCGTAGATGAGAGTGATCCAACCGGAGCGGGTGTCAGCCTTATGTGGCGGTTCCCATGAAACCCGGAGGAAGGGCCATTCCTTGTCCTCCATCACAGAGACCATCACCTTCTCTGGGGGATTGGGCTTGACTGGGGAGAGAAAGAGAGAGAGAGAGAGAGAGAGAGAGAGAGAGAGAGAGAGAGAGAGAGGGGAGAATGTGAATAAGAGAAGATGTGTTGGTGTGTTGCATGACTGAGAGGGAGGAGGAGAAAGACTTTGAGATCATTTTAGAATAATGTTTAACACAGAAACACAACAGATGCCAACTGTGGGTAGGTAAAGCTGCCATGTCTCTTCCTCTGTGTAATTGTAAACCAATGCACACCTCCAGCGACTGAACGCTGTCACTGCAGGAGCAGCTTTCCAAATATTTGTCGACACACGTGACGACATGGTTGAGATAAATGTTAATGTCTGGGCTCTAAGTTATCTTCTTGGAGACACAAAGTTAACAATAGTGAGGACAAGGAAACAGATTAGGCTCAGGACTGATAAACAAATCAAGTCAGTGCAAATATGGGGGAAAGGAGGAGGAGGAGAGCAGGGGCAGCTTCAAGGGCAAAGTGGATAATTTAAGACTTTTAGTAAAATGACTTTACATTCCTTTTTGGATATTTCATGAACCAAACAACATGGTTTTGTATTTAGCAGCACGGCAGCATAGGACTAATTCCACACTGCATACAATATTTATATATTGATAAATAATATAAAACCCAGTATTTATATTTAATTAGAAGTCTTTATTCGATGAATAGAAGGAAACTGGAATTCTTCTACATTTCTCTGAGAAGACCAAAAAAAGCAATTTCAATTCACTGCATCTGTGACTCAAATCCCCAAGTCCTATTTGAAAACAGGCCACGAAGACGATGTTTTAAAAAAGAAAGGCTTAGTAATTTTCAAAAACAGCTGGGCACTGTAGTTTTCCTGAAAACGTTACACAAAGAGGAGAAAATAACACAGTTGGGACTATTTTCAGCAGTGGATTAATACGTATTTGGCGCTCTAGCTTTAGAGGGTATTTTTGGAAGCAGGATAGTTGAGTAAGTGGGTTTGACACAGAATAAACTTCAGTGTCTGTATTTATTGTAATAAGGGGCATGTCATGTTACTAGTTTCTGGACAATAGTTAAGGTCTATAGCACAGAGGAATTAGCTGTATAGAGGAAGGGTTAGTACACTCTGAACGCATTAGCTGCTGTGTAACACAGTCAGTGAGTAGCTATGTGTTTTCTTTAAATCTCATGGGGAAAAAACTGTGTCTCAAACATCACGCAAAAAAGTAGCACACATTCCCTCACCGATGTAGACAACGTCTATATCCACAGGGTCGGAGAAGTTGCTTCCCAGTGCGTTGGTGGCCACTACGGTGATGTTGTAGTTCACCCAGATGGATGTATCGTTCTTGTTGAAGAAGCAGGAGTTCGCCCCGGCTGTGTGGTAGTCGGGACATTCGTACACTGTCTCTGAGCTGCAAGACAATCAGGGGAGAGGAATGTTTAGCTGGATGTTTGTTCTTTTGAAGTGCAACAACAATACATTATGGTACAGGGTGTATTCTTCATGCTACAGCTCCTGGAACTTTGTGTACTTCTATTCGAGTGTGTATGTGTGAGTCTCGGACAAGGTAAGAGAGATTGTGATGAACGGCCATGTTTTTTCATAATTGCAGACTAGAATGGAAGGGAAAGTTGAGACAGATTGACAAGAACAACTTGAGTGGGTAAATGGTCATTTCTTTCTTGCTTGTTCAATCTCAACTTTGTCCTTGTACGTCTGCATCCTGTAAACAATTTTTATCTTCTTTTTCAGGTCAAAGCCAGAAACTCCCACACAACTGTCTCTCCCACTGTCTCTTGGATGCTTTGCTTTTGAGAAGACATTGAAAATAACTCTGATAATAGACTCTTGGGTTCAAATCCCAGAAGACCTGGGTGATTTTGTAAACACTACTGGGAGTGTTGATGTGTAGAAAGCAGGAGGACATATTTTTGCTGTAGCATGGTCAGAGGACTCGTTGAACAGGGGGTACTGTAGATCTCAGAAAGATAATGTAAGCTTCTGCACGCAGCATGCTAACATGATGGTTAAGCTACTTGCTATAGGGTAAAGGAACCAGCTGGTGACCACTCTTGTATTGGAAATGGAGGACGATCTAGAGCAACACAAGGTTGACGGCGGGGGGTAGGTGATTACTATATGTCAGACCAGCTCCAAGGCACACTGCTGCTCAAACAGCACTTTGCCCACAGTGAATCTCTTGTTTGGCTGCACATGGTTATGTTCTTCTGATGGGAATGTAAAAGTACAATTAAACTGAGTGCAGAATGAAAAGCGGAAAACAGCAGGTGTACAAGGACGACTGGGACTACTGTATGGATGTGTCACTGTATGTAGAAAAGAGATCCAAGAGCATGACTTAGGAGGCAGATGTAAAAATAAACCATCTTTAAAGCAGGAAAAAAGCAGGCAAAAAAAAGCAAACATGCAAGCTGAGGATATGAAACAATGAACGCATGTACCACACAGACAACAAATGCAAATGGACTGGTATCCAGTGTACATGCTATTCGCCTCTTAAATTCTTTGTAATGATTTTATCCTTCTTGCCATGCACATTTTTATTGGTCAAACATGTGCAACTTATGTACTTATTCACTCATTCAACGGATCTTTGACTACACTGTACCCTTGGCATCCTATTCTATCTATTTATTTACCTTGCCTTATCTGTTATATGTATTTATTGTGTGTACTCGTACTGTGTTTTTTATGGACTGTGCAAGCTGCTGAAATCAATTGCCCCTGGTGGGATTAATAAAGTTGTTTGAAGTTGAAGTTGAAGTTGAGAGGTTAATAATGGATTTTGAAACAGATTGAGAGGGGATGAGTGGCAAGGAGCAGCAGGTCAATCAGGTGATTTCATCGGAGGGAAAGACAGGCAGGAGAGAGCGGTGGCCAGAACACGTCTACATGAACAAACAACTGAATGGATGAGCAACTCAAGAAACTCAAGGCACATTGTCTGTAGAATTATAGAAGAGTACTGGGAAGAAACAGAGTACATGTATTTGTTAAATAAAAGATGATGTTGGTCAAAGCAGCAGATCTTCTGTGTGGGCTGTTATGAAGTCTTATGGAGCACGAGAGGATCGTGCCTGTGGACATGTGCCAAGGAAGTGCTGATTTAGAAAAATAAAGTAATCTCTTCGGATTAAATTTAGGATTTCTGAAATTCATGAATACCTAAAAGAGCATCAAAACAAACCGTGCAGAAAAAACAAACAAAAGGGAAATACAATAATGAACTCAATCGACATTTTTTCAGAAATCTTTGATTAAAGATCTGAGTTTGACATTTTGACATTTTTTTCCTGTACTGTTTTTCAAGCAGTCGACTCTGCACTTGTCTCCATTCACCATGATTCACCAGAATAACAGATATCTCTTACAAAAATGTGATCATTTGATCAGATGTGTAATTTGCTACAGATGTTGGATATTAAGAGCTAAAGATTTACCCACATTGGCATTTACACAAAACTTTATATCTTCCTGGTTTGGTCTGAGCCAGGAATGGAATATTGATCATACTGGAAACTAACTACACCACTGTCAGCTGCAGAGCCAAAAGGCATAAGCTGCCTTATTACTCTTTGCTGCTGGTTTCATTTTGTCATCTTTGTTTGCATCTTTCTGTCAGCTCCTGGTTGCAGCTTCAGAAACAGACATGAGGGAAGCTTCTCACCTACCACTTGGAGAGACAGTCAGTGAGAAGTGTCGTCATCTGCTCTCCGTGATGTTGAACATACTGTTTCCCTTAATAATACAAATCTGGATAATATAAGATGAAGTGAATGTTTTTCTGCAAGAAAGTGGAAGCAACTCACTTTTCCTTGCGATAGTACAGGGCATAGGTGGTGGGCAGTCCTCCGTCAGAGCCTGGCTTCCACCAGCAGGTGAAGGTCTCTTTTTCAGGAGAACGACATCTGGTCAGCTCAGGTTTCCCTGGTGGACTGTAACCTACAGACAAAAGAGGGTATAAAAGCAAATACTGGATTACACTCCAAACAGGGTGTATTATGTAACAAAGATTCAAAAGGGAGATAAATAATACTGTAACTTATCATGTAATAATTGAGCAACCAACAATCACTTTTCTCAGATGTCGTATGCCAGTGGCAGAAACTTAAGAAGGCACTGAGGACGTGTTTTAGCATCCAAACACTTACGAATTCCTTGTGCACGTGGTGTGAAGAACAGCAGCAACAACAGGAGAGCTTCCATGACTGTCTTCATCATGGCACCACAAAGTCTTTGCTGTTGGATAAATGATAAAACAAACAAAGAAAGGTGAAGATGATGGGAGAACCGCCTGATCTGTGCTCTTGACATATCACACAGGCCGTAGCCTTTGATGCTGCCCACCACAACAGCAGAGCCGCATGCCATGTATTGACTGAAAACATGTTGGTCTGTTGCTGCAGCTGAGACACTGACATGAAATGAAATCCCATGACATCATTAGGAAGAGAGCGTACAAAAGGATTAACAGGTGAACAGTGTCAACGTGAAGACAATTACCACAGTGCAGTTTTTGCAGCAGTAAATGCAGTCACCTCAGTTACAGCAGTGAATGATGGCCAGAAATTAAACAATATATTATGATATCACCCTGACCTTTGATCTTATGCACATAAAAAGTCATCACTTCATTTGATCCTATTGTGTTGAATTGTGTCTTGATAGTGCATGATTCATTGTATGTTTTGAGGTCACACTGACCTTTGATATTTGACCACATGCATATAAAATGTCATCACGTTGTCATTTGATCCTAATTGTGTCATAATTACTCTGTGATTTCTTGTGTGTTTTGACACAATGACATTTGACCAAGGAAGTTATTCTTCTTGCCCAACTGAATGTTATGCAAAATCTGGAGAAACTCACAAAAACCATAACTTTTGAGGTCACAGTGACATTGACCTTTGAACTTCGACCAAAAAAAAAACAAAAAACAAATCTAACCCGATTATCCTTCTGTCAAAAGTGTGTACACCATTTTTTTTTATTTGAGGAAATTCCCCCTAGCCGTTACTGGGATTAAAATGATGGAAACATAAAGAGAAATGTATGCTGATATACTGAGAAAACACTGATACAGAGTCAGTCTGAGGGCATTACTGAACGACCCCTGTCAACTCACACAACACCCACATCCTTAACAGACATGATGCATATTAAAATGTCTGACTCATAGCGTAAATGTGATGAGCTGAAAGGAAAACAATCTTCCACAGAGAATGTATGCTGTTTCACTAAGGATTAAAAAAAAAAAAACCTCTCCGTTTCTGACTACCTCAACCAGCTGGCACATGCAGCATAACCGATTGCATAATCTGAGTTGGGGCTTTTGCCTCAACAACAGAGACAAACAGCAGGAAGCTGGTTTGCTGCCGGGCCGCCAGGCTCCTGTTCGCATGACTTGGAAATCTGCTTTTCCCTAGCCATGTGCAGATGTTTGAGTTATTACCCCACATGACGCTTCATCTCTAGACCTGGTGGGAGGGGGCATCCTGGGACAGAGATAGGAGAAGGGGGAGTTGATATAGAGGATAAATAAAATCTTAAATAAAAAGGGGAGAGCCGACGTTGTGTCAGTGCAAACTGAAAGCTAAAAGAGTGACCTCTTGACCTGCTCCAGGGAAGGTCAGGAAACAGATGAAGGCTATATTTGCATTCTCCAGATTTTCAAGAGTGCTTTTGAAATACATCTGAATGTAAACACAACAACACAAACAGCCCACAAATATATATATATATAAAAATCATTATACCTGAAACGCAAAGAAATCGGAACAAAATCGGGCAAAAGGCTGCTTGTGTGCGTGCGTGTGTGTGTGCGTGTGTCTCTTTGTGTGTGTGGTCATATCAGCTGCTAAGCTAACTTAAAACAAATCTGTTATACTTCTTTAATATCATATATATTTTAAACAAGTGACTGTAACCACCTCTTCATTGTGGTGCCTTAATTTCAATAACGTCACCATGATCTGATAATTGGCATTAAGGTCAAGGCAGTGGATTAGCCTCCTGCTGCATATAGCCGTCTTACGTAACCAGTAGCCCAAACTGAATAAGCTGCTAAGCTGGGAAAGTGCTGGCCAATAGTGCAAAACTCTTCCCTCAAAGATAATAATCATCTGAATGTTCAATTTAAACAATGTTGTATGGATCGTATGGAAACAAAGGCCTTCTCGGTTTTACCTCTGGAGCATTGATGTCATTTGTTCTTATATCTCCCTACACTTTTGTGTACATCATAACTAAGAATCAAAAATACTTATATACTGGCAACTATATAAAAGTTAATTATGTCTTGAAATTGAAAAAAATAAGCTCTAGCTAGAGCAGCTGAATAATGCCAAGACCTCTACCTGAATGATCCATAGATAAATGCACTTCATTTCATATAAAAAGGGGCTGTTCATCTTTAAATAAGAGTGAGTACAGAATATTAATTGTGCCATTGTTTTTTTTATATTAAGAGCAATGTACAGAGTGTGATTTATGGAAAAGAAACAGATCTGAAATGAGTCCATTGAGAGGTTAAGACCTAATGGATATGAATAATCTATGATTTGTGTTCGTCAATGGCCTCTCTCAATTTCAAGAGGTGCGGAGAGAACGTGTCAAATGTTTAAGTAAAATGTGCGCGGTGAGGCAGGATGATCCCCTCGGGCACGATTGTCCAACAGCTCACATCTGCAAAGGTTATTAATACAGTTTCTTTCTCATTCAGCATCACGGCTTTCTCAAGAAAGAGCATCAACTGACAGAGCTGGGCGGAGCCACAGCAGACCTCTTTTCTAAGAACTGGCCTCTCTCATCTGGAGGGTTAAAGGGAACAGGCACACACTATAAACAATGCATCCTCAATGATTTACCACACTGTAGTGAATTTAAGTTTTTTATTAACTTCGGCTACTCTTTACGTGCAGCACAAGTCACATTGAGTTAATGGGACTGTTTATATACTTATTTTAAGGGCTTAACCACTCGTCTGTAGCCACCCATATTTCAACAGGGTTGTCATCATAGACTGTATGGGTTGTCATAGTGTGACAGAAATGTGGTTCATTGCTCAAACAGTTTTTTTTAAGTAACATTTACAAATCTGTCCTACATGGATACTGTATATCACATGTTGTAAACTTGACTATGAGATGTTGTACAGTTTGGGTGAAGACTATGTCCAACAAATACCAGGAATCACTGAACCTCTGCAATTCCTGGTATCTGTACTGTATCTTTCATATGAAAACCTTCACCTGTGCTCTGACTCTGGCTGGAACGGACTAAACACTTTCCAAAAATGTGAAAAAACCGGTTTGATCGCCACCACCATTGTATTTCTAGGAACTTTTTCTTCTTGGAGGTACAGTAGACAAGGTTACATAGACAGAAAACAAGCTCCACATAATGAAGTTAATGAGTAAATTCAATGGCAATGAAACTGCTCCAAAGGTAAATTAATTTTAATGATCCCACTGTTCTCCGGACAAACATTTTGTTGCACTTCTACTTTATATTTGTATCTATTGTAAGAGATTTTTAAAACACACCACAACTAAACAATTTATCAATGTAATACAAATCCTGCACGTGTCCTCTAGAGTACATGTTGCCATTTGCACGTGACCGCACACGTGAATAAGTAGTGAGATTCAAATTAAAGGCTTCATTTATGATGAGAATTAGGTCGTCATTACACCTTTCCCATGACAGCATCAAACAGTGATGATTATACTGTAAACAATAAAACGTCTTCAAGTCCAAACTGTACATTTCCTGTTTCAGCATTGTTCTATTGCCCATGAAACTGTACTTCCTCTATTTTGTTGGTCAAACTATATCCTGTGTGCTTCTGTTTGTTTTTGACACATTTGTATAGTATACGAGGGGGAAAAGGTGTCAAGGACAGAGGAGAACACACCCATCATTCACTACTTGCAGCAATAAGAAGCCCCTTGATCTTCAGCTGTATTGAAGTCAAGAAGTGGTAAGTTAGATAAGGGATACAGCTTGGATTTATCGTTAACCACTGCTGTGTGATTTTGGAAGCAGCTTTCTGTACCTGAAGAGCAATATTTTTTTTTTTTTACAGGTGTATTGACACAGCTTGATATGGGGGCTAGATTCATGCAGGTGGCTCTTCCAGGAATTAGCTGCCACTACAGGAACGCATGCTTCTCTTATGGTGGCCGTAATGACATCAACTCACCGACACCTGCTCTGTCCTCATTAAACAGAAAGATAGAGATACAGCTGATCCATGCATGTGCGATACAATTAATAAATTAAGCTGCTTTACAGAACAGCAGCGGCCACCAGGGCATCAGAAAAGACTACATTATTACGAGTCACCTCTTATTTTGATGCCAGATACCTCTCCGTGTGCTCACAACGACAGTTGCCACCAGAGCACCAATCACTGTGACATAGCTTTCAGGTTAAATCCCAGCCATATACTATGTCATAGGATATGGGGGTAAAGCTGTACAGGGGATACTCATATTGCAGTACACCTGCTCTATCACATGAACCTTTGCTGTTTGTGTTTTCTACAACAAATGTCCACAACCAACTCCCCCTAATTATTGTCCACAAACAAGTAGGTATTTAAAAGGACCCACTAGATATAGTATGTTATGCTTGGATAAGGCTTACAACCTGATAATTGCACCTGTAAGTCATGTGCACCGCCCAGCTCTGACTCGCCTATAAAAAGCCCTGGTGCTGGACAACGAGAGTCAGGAAGCTGCAGGCACCTAACAAATTAATCCAGTATTGAGTTGATCAGCTTGGTGCTATAATGGCAAGTGGCCCCTTTCACCTCTTCCTCTTGCCAGACTAAAGGCAATAAGCACGCAGGGGAGGACGCAGATCACCACTGAGAAAATCCCATTAAAGCGCTGACACCCCAGCATCATCATCCTCCTAGGCCGAAGGAAATAACCTGCCAATTAGTGAGTGGTCAACAATGGAATAAGTTATGTGTTCAGTCCAGAGGAAAAGAAACACAATGTAAGCTATGTGAAATTGTGGGAGTCATTAAATCACCACATACTCTTGGATAAGTGTAAACACACTTGTGTCACCAGTCATCACGTCATGTGTTGACAGTCAGACAAACAACTATTTGGTCTCTACATACAAGTTTGATATAGGCTATATTTAATATGATTCTGGGAAAAGCACTCTCATGTCTTAACAACCTCTCATTCAAAAAACCCTTGGCACTTTATGAAGTTACTAATTAACATTATTGAATGCACCTGCCAAAACCTTTGACTACCATCAACAAGCATCAAGTGAGTGTTTTGAGCTCCCGCATTTTTCTTTTTGTATTTTTTGTTGACTAGCAGGCTATGTTCATTCAGACAGACAGACATACAGGTGACTTACCGGCAGCTGACCGGAGTTTTTATCCTCTCCTTCCGCGCCTCGGCCGTGGTGACTCCGCTGCCGGATCCCAGAAGAGCACACTTAACGACTTGTGTAACTGGTTTACCGGGATGATGACAGGACTTGGGGGCAGATGCATCACAGAGCGACCCGGTCGGCTCGGCTTGGCCGTCCCGTCAGTGAAGAAGTCGCATCATGCACACACCGAGCGTCTATGAACCACAGAGGGGCGGGACACAAGAGCTCAGCCTCCGAGTGAGTAAGCCACGCCCACCGCGGTGGTTTCGAGGAGAGACGGAGATGCTGGAGGAGGTAACAACATTTAATGTGATTCCTCAAAAGCGTAAGTGAAAATAAACTGGGAGTTTAAAGATTGATTAACTTAAATTTACTTTAAATTAATGTGTTAATTATATAGGCTTACATTCAATTGTCCTCATTGTGTGTGTGTGTGTGTGTGTGTGTGTGTGTGTGTGTGTGTGTGTGTGTGTGTGTGTGTGTGTGTGTGTGTGTGTGTGTGTGTGTGTGTGTGTGTGTGTGTTTAAGTATGGCTATGAAATGAAAAATGAAATGCCTAAATGAAAAATCAATTTAAAAAAATGTTGCCATGTAGAAATCCACACAAACACCTAGAGTCTATATGGGCCTATTGCCTACTGTAAAAGTCATTTTCCGGCCTTATAGTGTTTGATTGCTGTGTATCTAAGTGACTTGTCCTCACTCTGTCTATGAAACACAGACTGTATGGTATGAACAAACATTGTGAAACAGGCTGTGGCAATCAGGGCACGATACCCTGCTGAAGCAGTGTTTATCCTGCACTGGTTCCTCTTACTGGGAGTTGTAAACATGGTCAGGTCTCCCAGGATTTGACGTTATCCCCTCTCTCCATCCCCTCCCTCCTCTGTCTGCTCTTGTAGCCTATTCATTATGCATTGTGAGTTTATCTCTACTTTAACCGTTTATATAAATCTGTAAGTTGTTATTGAAAACATTATCATATGGAAGTCTGAATATGATGTCTGAGCTGCTTGTATCACTCTGTCTACGAGGTAAAAAAAAAAAAAAAGAGAGAGAGAGAGAGAGAGAAAAAGAAAAGAAAAACACTTGGAAACAGTCTGCCCTGAACCAATAAGAGGGTGTTTTTTGTTAGACCAACTGTAGGTCTGTGAAAACACATGTTCTCAGTCTGCAGATACAATGTGGTGGCTGCTTCTCCTGCAAATGAAAATACAAAAATGTGGATAAATGTCAAGGCAAATATGGTGGAGGAAACAGAAACAGATTTAGGGATCATTTGGGATCCGTCTCTGTATCCGATCATTGTAAACTTTAAACTGAACTTCCTGTTTGCTCATTGTGTTCACTTTCTAATATGATGCCAAACCTCCTAAGACCTTTCAGTGATGGACATAAAAACACTTGTGCATTCATGTGAAGAATTAGGCCCAAGAGCCTGGAAGTTCCTTGATAGTGGAAATTATATATTTTTAGGATTCAATTATACATATTTTCATAATAAACCTGTTTTCTGTGTAGGTATCATACAGTGTTATTAGTCAAAGTCATGATAGAACCATGAAACATACAAGCTATAATGTCTGTGGTGGGTGAATTCAAATATATTTCATATTTGATTTTACATTGTATAAGCTTTGATACATAGAATCATCAATAATACCTGCAGATTTGTGGGGAAGCATATAAACACTAAAACAAGCTTTGAGGCTGAACGAATGATGGCCTGGTATCAAGGGTGGCTTGGGAAATCTCTGGCCCTCCCCCTTTTCAGCTCTACTTAGAAGCAATAATGTTATATAATATGACCATCTGCTCTTCGCATTGATTTAAAAGTCCCATTATGCGACATGGTGAATGCCAGTGAACATTTGATCAAGGACATGCAAGACGGGTGCCCTCAGTAATTATGCTTGATAGATGTGGTGTCAATGAAAAGAGAAATTATTTTCCGTGTGCAACAGTGGTGGACGGGACAGGTTTGTTACTTTTGGTATGTGTGCGTGCATGCCTGTGCCTGCTCGGTGATTCTGGCGATGTTGCGTAAGTGCGTGGGGCACGACCCGCAGAGTCAGAGGTGATGTAGCCTTCTGAGGTTCACCTCCTCCTCCTCCTCCTCCTCCTCCTCCTCCTCCTCCTCGTCAACAAAATATTTACAGCGGACAACTTAGGCTTGTGTCCGTGTAACATCTGCTCTCTCTCCCTCCCTCCCTTCCTCCCGCTCTCTCTTTCTAATCACTGCACATGTGGGATGAACCGTGCAGCGACAAACCAGGACAAACGATGAGGAGTTAATGAAATGTGCAAGTTGCGACATCTAGCGGCCAATTTGGGAAGTGGTCCACCCAGCATGCCCAAAGCTGAAGAGACACACAACTCATCCTTCACCCCAAAGAAAAGCTTAGCTACCCGCAGAGAGAGAGAGAGATCAAATGTTGTATTTACATGTCCCTGAGTGGAGAGACGGAACACAGAACCACAACAACAACAAAAACAACCAGGGCAACAGAAGATGCTAATAGGTATTCTCAGTGACACAGGTGGCTCTACATATTTAGGTGGATTGAACCCTACAATTTACAGCTGAGTAGTTTTCTGACAGCATTTAAGACTATTTTTGAAGGAGTTTTCCTACAGAAAAAGTGAATATGAATGCGATAGGCTATCATGTGAGACTAATTCTAATACATAGGCTATTTGATGTCGTAAATTTCACCCTTACCTAGCCCTGAACACACCATACATGTTTGAGCAGAGAGGCTGCAGGACATCTGGACCAAAAAAAAAAACCTTCATAAAAGTGACTACTGACATTCATAACCACTTTTTATACATTTCAGAGCCCATTATTCATTAATATTTGAGGGATTGACCAGAATTTGCTAATGGATCACTAATGGGTCATTAAACAATTTAGATTTTTTTAAACAGCATTGTTAATGCATTTATTCGAACTAAAAATGTCAAATCTCTTACCATCATCATTTTCTCTATATTTTTTGCTATTTTTACTTTTGTGTGTGATTCAAGAGCTATATGATTTATTCAACTGCAGTTAATCTGCAGTGGTAAATTTTAATAAGCAGTCCATTTATGGTTTTTTATCCACATGTCATTCAGCCCTATTCTCAAAGACCAGTGGTCCCTGGAAGGGTCTCTCTGATGAGTTAAAGAGATAACTTGAAAGACAAATGTGTCATGCTGCAGAATATTCCACAACCTCGTAAATCCAAGGCTTTTCTTATTTATATCTTATAAATGATCTATACAGCACTAGTAAATGATTTATTACACACTAGTAAAGCCATTCATTTATTAATAATTGTAAATGGTGCCCCATAAATCCATCACAATAAACAACAACAATACACATGTCACATATGAATTACTCAAGTGTATTTTACATCACCTATTGTTATCATTAACATTTTAACCATCCTCTGCCTATGTACATTTTTGCATAGCTATAACCTCACACAATTTAGGCCTATTCTAGTCCATTGTGGCTGTATTTGTACAATTATTTTCTCGGGCATTGTATTGTTGTCATATTGTGGCATGAGCAGTGAATGCAATGTTAAAGAAAGCCGGAGTTAATTCAATTTCCCTCGGTTACTTCAACTTTTGCCGCTGCATCGACCTAAATTCGTGATGCGGATCAGTAGTTTGATGTTATCTGTCTGTGTAGCCTTTGATTGGCTGGCTGTCACAAGCCCCGCCCCCTTACATGAACTGTCTGAATGGAAATGAGCAGAGCCATAAACCACCTTAGTTTGCTGGGAATTGTGATAGTTTATATTAAATGAACACCTAAAAAATGTTGACAGTGTCTTACTCAGCTGCTTTCCGCGACGCAGCTTCACACGTCCTGAAAATAAGGCAAAAAACACACATACACATACAGAATTTCAGCTCCACGCCCTCTGCATATTTTATTGGCCCGTTAAAAGCTTTGGGGAATTCTCGGCACATTTGATTGGCTGATATTGACGTCACTCCCCTCGAACTGGCACACGATTGGCTGAGCCGCTAGGAGGAAGTCAAATCTCACAACGTTTCGAGGGGAGGATAAGCTCGGAGTTGACAAAAGCGATCTGTCTGAGTCTGAGAAACATTTTGGATACTGTTTTTTTTTTTTTTTCAATTTACCCAGTTGGCGAACCACGCTGGCGAAGTTTTTACGCTATCCAGCTGAGAGCCCACCACCCACAAGGACTTGGTCTCACCGCGGACTTGACTAAAACCACCACCGCACGGCTGACATAGGAAAGTGGGACTTTATTGTTCAAGGCTAGCTAGCTGCCTTTTTTTGCTAAGCGGCTTGTTTTTGTGTGCACAGCTTGGACCACAGGCTATATGGCTACGAATTACGAGCCAATATATGGACTTTCAGAAGATGAGGTAAGCTTTCTATCTCCATATTGTTTTTGCGTTGCTAGGGTTGAATGTTGTTATGAATGGGTCTCTCTCGCATAGGAGATGGCTAACGCAAATTGTTAGCCGAGGCTAGCGAGTCCTCCTCACCCACGGTTACATTACATCCCATAGTAATGGACATGCAGTTGTTTCAGAAACGACAGCATCACAAGCATGTCAGTCCCACTAAACCGTGTATTTGTTTTAAACTATATATGACCAGCGTGTGTCCGATTAGTACCTCTAGTAGTGCTATTTTGAAGTCCCGGAGATATTAGTTAATTTCTGGGCGGGTGTGCAGGGTGGTAGTGGCAGGTATTGCCACTCTGTCAAACTTATACACCGCCTCTTGTCAGTGTTTGACGGTGAACTGACCACTAAACCAATTTGAAGACTGTAAAGCACAGGCATGTGCATCTTGCCCCCCAAGTGATCGATATACAATTGTGTGGTCTGGTGAAGTCCGCGTTGCCTTTGACATCCCACACTTTTATTTTTTTAAGATCACCACCTTTTAACGCATCAAGTAATTAATGCTATAATAAAAATATTGCTTTTTTTTTTTTTAAAAAAACATGTTATATGCGCGATAGTCACGAGTCCAATATGAGAGCATCGCTGAGTGACGAATAAAATAATTTGCCAAGAGAGCAGCTGTCATACCAGCCACCTACCTAATGCTGTCAGAAATAGTAAGTCTGCAGATTTTGGTGGATGATCCGGGATTGGTGTCTAAAAATAATATTCATGTGTTCATTCGGAGAGGTAAATAGACAGGGGCGTTCCCCACGATTGTTGACTTTTCTCTCATCAGTTGTCTGAAATCGCTTTTCCATCAAAGATACAGGGAGAGACCTGCATGTGCCCTATTTATTGTGACAGATTAGTGGACATATTATCTATGCTATGCACACTTTTTTTTGTTCCTGTCATAAACTGAGCTGGCCAATATCTGGATAGGTATTCTAAAAACCATAAAAAATGTATTTCTGCCATTTAGATATGAAACTAGAAAGACTAGAACAAATAATAATCAACTCTGATCATCAAACCAAAGCTGCACCAATCAATCAGTTGGCCACCAAAATGAATCAGCATCTATTTATGAGTTGGTAATTAATTGATTCTGTCTTTTTTTAAAATTATTATTACTTATCACCACAACTACTGATGATTTGCTGCTTTTCTGTCATATTTGGTTTTAAATTGAATATCTTTTGATTTTGGACAGTAAGTCAAATAAAACAAGTTATTTAAATAGTTCTGTTGGAAATTGTAGAAGTAGCCTTACAGTGTTTTCATGTTAAAGGAAGGATAAATGATTAATGAACTGTGTGAATAAGTGGCATATAAACTCATAATGAATACATTAGTTAATGCCTTAAATCTAACAGTGTTTGCTGTTTAGTCTATGTGACTATTCACTTACATAGCGTCACGGTACCCTATCTAACACAAGCATATTCGTTGTTAAGTGCTTTTTTAATTAACATTCACCATATTATTGGCATGAAATCTGTTCATGTAATCTCCTCCGTAAAGATTTTAAGTCAGTTGTGGGTCTACATTCCAAGAGACAATGTACTTCCTGTGACTATGAAGTAAACATTCAGTAACACTACACCGTCTTAACATGACCATGGCCTAAGGTAACAGCTGGGTTTTTTCTGGGGCCCCGTCCCTCCACTCCTTGCCTTGCGTCATGCTCTAGCACTTGGCATTACTAATTTTGACAGAATTCATAGTTAGGCTTGATGCAATTGTAAAACATGACCTACCAAGAAGCAGCGTGTCAGGGATTTTACTTTGGGCCTCGTTTCAAGTTGCAGTGAAGTAGAGAAGAGAGTGTGTGGAGCTGTAAACCAATTAGGTGGTTTAATTCGTCTTACAGCAAGCTTTTTAATGCAGGATGTGCTTTTGCACACACATTCACACTTTAACTAACAATATGATCGTTAAACACGTGAATAGTGAAGACTGATGTGCAATTGCATATCATCGCCATTGCTGTTATTCTCTGCAGTGTTTCAGTACAGCTTATGTCATCTGCCAAAGTCAAAACATTGCAGTCACTCAAAACCAGAAACTTTTTCTGATACAACTCATTTCATTTCTAGGTCAGGGTGATAGACTAAAAAAAAAAAGCAGGTTAGTGCAGCCAACAGCTAGAAGTGTTTAAAGTAGCTTGATTGTAAGGTTATGAGATCATTTTTCCATGAGATTTTGAATGTTTTGATCCAGTGTCTCCTTCTTCTGCAGAATGAAACCAGAGTGCTGCGGGTTAAGGTCATTGCAGGAATTGATCTGGCGAAGAAAGACATCATTGGAGCCAGGTGAGCATCACAGGAATGCACCGAAAAAATGCTGTTTTCATCAAAGGTTTCTCAGCAGTTACGCTCTTTCATGTCATCGTGTGTGGACCTGTGGTCAGTGCAGCTGCTGTGGACACTGACTGCTTTGGCGTTGCATTTTCATATCGGGTTTTAAACAACAAACTGTTAATTCAAGCGTGATGATTGTTCAGGGATGTTATTATTAGCATTAGCATCATATGAGCATCTTTCTCTTTGATTTGTTGTTTTTTCAACCTTGGAGTGCACACTGCACAGTGTTATGCGCAGTTTCATTACATTCCTTCTACCTAGAAAGACCTTGAACTGCAAGAGTTAATCAATGATTACCTACCTGCTTCTCCTCTCCTACTCATAACTTACTTCTATTACAGTTTTTCCAGATAAAGTGTTTGACTAATAATTATACATGTCACATACTTTCTCACATGGGAAGAGACAAATGTTTAACTTAAACTTTTGAGGGTCTTTGAAGCGTTATATTCAACGTTTGCCTCCTGTCATTCGATGTCCTCTCTCTCTCCTGGTGTGATTCAGTATAGCTCAATGTTTTTACAACTTCTGTGTGACTTTGCATACCAGCCGGCTGTGGAAGTGTATTCGAAGTATGTGTAGAGTAATGTTTCTTGACCTCTGCCCTCCTAATTAAGATTGCATTCTTCTCTGATAAATTAGTAACAAGTGAATTAGGAATCAATTTGTTCATGTGCTAAAGGGGGAAATTATAATTTTGATGTTTTATGTAGCCTATTTGCTGCGCTAGAACCTCCTTTTTGCTGCAGATTCAGGAAGTCATAGGCAGCCATTGTTTTCACACGCATGGCTTACAATGGTGGTGAGGCACTAGGCAAGCTTACATATCAAGTGAGGTGCACAGGACGAGAGTTTAAAAGGAGCAGTCACGTTGGCTCTCTTAGAGGGCTTAATTGAATTGAATGAAATGTCTGAATACATCAATATGACATAACATAAATCAAACAAATGTTGCAAATTGCTCTAATGGCTTCCACGGAAATGGTTATAACAGGCTGCTTCACTAGCAAACTGCATGGTAGAACTAGAAGGATGGTGATGGGAGACCAACAGAGAAGGCTTGGGTGATAGCTGGTGAAGCGATGGAGGCTAGAGCTGCTGAACAGACATGGGGGGGAAGAAACCGAAGAGCAAGGAGGGAAGCTAGGGAGATAAAAACAAGGACTCAAGGGCTGGAGACGAGGGTCAAGACGAAGGCAACAGGTGAAGCAGAATAGCAACTCGTGAAGAGGCTTGAAGTGTAGACGACTGCAGCAGCAGCAGCTATGATCTGATAGGGTGGCAGCGTTGGCAGCGTTGGCAGAGCTGGGTACTTGTGGAGGGTTTGATTACGGTGATGATGAGATGCAGCTGGTGCGGCTCTGCTCTGACTCCAGCACACCTGCTTCCACTCAAACACACTGACGAGGGCGAGGGCGAGGGACACCGGGGAAGTGACAACAGGTTAAGGAGACACAATGAAGTGGAAGGAGTGTCAGGGCAGGTTAATAAGACAATCACGCTATTATTATTATTATAAATTTTAAACTGCATGTTCATCATTTGAACTGCTGGTAGATGTCAAGAAAGAGCAAAGCTTTATGCATACAGTGTGATTATCAATCATTTTTTATTCATTAAGGGACATTTTATGTCATTCTCTGGTGTGAAATTTTGCAAAACAGATTAAATCTCATCTAAATTTGAGCCCTGCTCCTACTATTATTTATAGTAATGCATTGTATCTGGGCTATGAGAAAGCAGACATTGTCAAAAAAGAGCCTGGCACGTTTGCGCTGTGTGTGTGTGTGTGAGTGAGAGAGAGAGAGTGAACTCACATGCCAGAGTGCGTGTGTTAGCATCCTGATACCCTACTGGCAGGGCAGCTCAGCCTGGCTCTGGCAAAAACTGAACTGTAATGAAGAATCACTGAATGAGGTGTGTCCACAGGAGACAGTGCTGACTTGGCAGTCTGTCCCCTCATAAGATGCTCAAACAGTGCTGGCTTGTTCTTTTCTTCTCTTTTTGCTCCAACGCTGTTCCTGTCGCTGCTGTATTCTGTAATACGACAGCTTTGTTCCATTGTGTTCTGCTCGGTTATTGTGGACTAATTGAAACACCCTGAGGTTTTGTTTTTGTTGTTTTTGTGAGGTGTTTACAGAAGCTCGAGGAATTCTCATGCAAGTGAACAACAAGTGGATCGAGCCACAGTTTTCAGTCCAATGTCCTATGCTAGCCTTCATCTTCCCACTGTTGACCTGAAGTAGCCCTGTCTGCCACACTGAGTAGGTTTTTTGTTGATAGAGCGAAGGAGACGAGAAGAAGTCTCGGTGCAGCCCGAGAAACAGTAGGCCCATTGTTTTTGTTTAGTCGCAGCGCATTACAGAACCACACAAACACACAATTAGGGACTGTGGGGTTCCTGCAGATGTTAATTAGCACTCAAGCAACAGCAGTTTTGCTTGGAGTATGTTTGCAGCTCATTTTTTAATACCCCCGCCCCACTTCTTCTGCCCTTTTCCTCCCCGCTCAGCTGTCTCCTTGGAATGAATGTACGGCTCCACTCCAATTGGCAGGCTAAATCTAATTTTCGCTATATCCATACTGGAATTAGATTACTGCTTATATCAAGTCTGGATGGCAAGAAAAAAAAATCCCATGGAAAATTGATTACGGCAAATCAGATTTAAAACACATTCATAGTTTATAGTTTGAAATGCGATTCAAATTGAATTTCTAGCCTGTGTGTTAAGTCTGGTCAGTGCAATCAAAATGTCATTTATGAAACACACAACACCAATGTCTAAGAAGAACATGGGGAAAAAAGGAGAGGAATTCACTTCCTCTGTGTTATCTGGAAAGATTGGAAGAGGTGTTGGTGTGAAGAACTCGACTTTGTGTCTTTATTCCTCATTTAGTGAGCAGCTTGCTGTTTTACATCCACAATAGAGAAACACACCATCTGTTACATTATGTGTTTATACAGTACACCGGTGGATGTTATCTCAGGGCACAATGTAGATGAGCAGAATAGGACTGGGAAATGAAACTGTTGTCATTTCTGCAGTAGACCCTTCATTAGTCAATTAATCAAATAGTTGTTTGGCAGATATTTGTATAATCATTTCATTGTTTGAGTCATTAATTTGGTTATTATCACTTGTGAGAATCAGGTGTCTTTCACAGTTTTCAGATGTTTTATAGAACAGATTATTAAAGATAATTCTTTGAACTAAAAGCTGATACATTGTGGTGAGATCCAACCTGTCACGTTGTTGTTTTTAGATCTCAGCAGTGGCAGGCGTCTGGCAGATTAAACACCATGACTTTCCTTGGAGTTTGCTATCCACTTAGGCCACAATTAGACTCCCTTGCAGACTCACACACGCACAGCTGCGGACACCCCAGACGTGTACTTGTTGTTGCACATGTGCCCAGTGTAGCGCCGTGGCCTCATGGACCACTGATGACAGACATACACACAGAGCCTGGCATACACCACCTGATAATGAAATTGACGTCAGCAGTAGATCCTCGGGAACTCACAGGTCCTAAATGTGCAACATTACCTTTAGCTGTATAAAAGCAGGTTAAGTTAACTTCTGCAAAAAGTATAAAAATCGTCTCACCTTGTCTAACTTCTCATTGACCTCAATGGAAAACATCATGAGGTAAAGGAAAAACATGGCAGTAAAAGTAAAAGACAGACACGGTGCTAAGAAAATCTGACTGCACTCGCTCTGCACTACGTAATTATCTGGCCAGTGGCCATGGATGCTGTTGATTTGAAAGTGTTGTTGGCGCTATTATCTCCTTTCCATTCATTAAGGATGGTGGCGAGTGCACTAATACAAAGATAAGGAAGAAAGGATTTGCAGAATTTGACCAGGGCATTTAACTCAATAAGGAACAGAACACAGACAAAATGAATATGGATGGATGGATACTTAATTTATATGTACAGATTATGTGTTACTGTAAATTTTATGATCACACTGAGTATTTGTAGAAGTGATACCTTTTGTAGGGATGCAAGTTACTGATTAAAACAAACCCCTCTGTCACCTTAGCCAACAGACTGAGGAGAAGTTTTTCTTCAAAGGGAGATTTCAGAAGGGCAATAATCTGACACTGTACCGTGTGTGGCCTGTTGGGACTGAGATCAGTAGGGTAATTGCTCTGCCTGGTGAATGGCGCAACTCTGTGCCTCTCTGTCCAGAACTTGGTGGAGATTTCTCCCCTGTCAGCGCCTTCAAATAAACCATTTGGCCATTTTAAAATAGCACAGTCACAAACACTCTGCAGCCTACTATTTGCGCCATTCACCTCATGTTTTTCAGTTTCTATTTTTAGCACACCGCTTTGTCAATAAGACATTACGGCCTTATCTCACAATACGCAAATGCAAACTGTCTTTATCTGCTGGGCTGTCCGTCAGACTCAGATTTCAGGTCTGGAAACGAGGAGCGTAGTTACAGAGTGTAACCTAGCAATATGTGGCCACAGTTAATGATGTAACACTGGGAACAAGACTAAGGCGGGTTATAAACACTGGGTGGACACTCGGTGAGGTTTACATTTTGGTGTGTTGTTTTACAAAATGAGGATCACAACAAAGACTTGAAAGCATTGAATAAAAAAGTATGCACATAATGATATTACCTGATGACCATGTTATTGTTTGGTATTTTTGATATTAAACACTGCTGTCTGTATATATTTATTTATTTTTTTGTTAAATGTCTTTTCTACTGGTAAATTATGTATTTTAACCACTGATTATTGTCTTTTATTTCTCTTTTTTGTGTCTGCAGTGATCCTTATGTCAAACTTTCCCTCTATGTTGCGGATGAAAACAAAGAGCTCGCCTTAGTCCAAACAAAAACCATTAAAAAGGTAAGTCCTAAGGTAAATGGAGGCGCTGATCCAAGCGGCGTAGCACTTGCCCTCCCCTTTTGTTCCACACAGACCTTTGGATTGTCATTAGAAACGTGACGAACTCTAATGCGTTCTGCCCCGTGCCAGACTGGCCACTCCTGCCACTGTAATCTCCTCCCACACCTGCACCAAACAGTTTACAGCACAACCTCCTAAATGTGACTTTGCTCACGCTCTTGTTTGAGATCGACTGTGATCCCTCCCCCACCACCACCTCTACTTCAAATCAAGGCAATCATAGCATCTTAAAAGAGGGAACCCACAGGAAGGCACCAGAAGGCAGTGCTTCCTTTTCCTGTTCCTGCTCAAGAGAGTCTAGAAGGAGACATTGGGCAAAGCTCTTTTTCCCCCGGTGGTTCGTCTTGGGGTGGAAATCTCTTCACAGCAGGGGGAGCTATTACTTGCTATTAGTGTGAACTCTATGTGATTTTGAACAAAATGTCCATATTCATCGCCAGCGTTGTGGAATGTGTGGTTGAAAATGAAGTCTGAATATTTCTGCACTACATGTTTTTTCACTGCCCGTGGTGAGGATTTATGGGAATAAAATTTGCACATTTGCATTTGCAGAACTGAAACTTCCATCACACTGTTTCTGCCTCTGACGCCATAATGTTGCCTGACTCTGTAAGCAGCCCCCCTTATCTCTTTGTAGATGTCTCCTTTTCCTGGTAGTTACTGTTTCGCTACATGTAGCTGTCAGCCAACCCTCTGCTGGAGTCGGGCAGCTCAGGCCTCCATGCAGGCAGACATATGCTGCCAGTGGCCATGCTTGCCTTATAGGATATAAATAGCTGACAATGCACTGCTATGTGGAGCAGAAAAAAGAAGCATCACTGCTTTGCTTCTTCTGTGGGCTCTATGTGTCTTTAAGTGGGACACCTTTGATGGCATCTTTGTTGCTGGAGCTAAGAGTTTGGCTTGTGGCAAAATGGCATGAAGAATGATGAAAAGGGCCAGTCTCAGATGAACGCCATTAACTACATGTCACCCTGTGCATTTTCCAAAAGCTTGAGATATATGAGACAATTTTTTGGATATTATAATAAAAATTAGTTTCAGAAGAATTTGACAGGCTCTGGTGTTAAATTGGCTGATTGTCAAAGGGCAGCGGGTTCATCTGTGACTCTGGAATCTGAGCAGCTTTTTTAACAGAGATGTTATTTTATCGCCGCCATAAAATGTCGTAAATTGTTTATTAATCAGAGTGACCTGTGAAATTAGGACTTCATTGACATTCTAGTGTTTAAGTCATTTCAATCACAGAAGGAATTTTAATGAGAAGTGTCACATAGCTCACAGTCCAATAAAATATCAAATGTGTGAGGCGAGAACGAGAGAGTCTGTGCGGCTGATCCATCCAGAAAGTAGGTGAAAATCCTCAGGGCTGTTAATCCAGGGCCTAACGCCAATCACCGGGACATGTTGTTAGCTACAAACTTCCTCTAACAGCGTAAGAGGATCATTGACGCACAAGATTGAGTCTAATTTCTCACCAGGGTTCTCTTCTCTCACCCTGAGTTGGACAGGTTTCACACATCTGCTCTGTTTTCTTTTTCAACTAATGACAATGTTCACTCTGCTTTAATACACACTTTATTAATTTGTGATCTAACCGTGTCCATGTTTTGTGTTTTAGACTCTCAATCCCAAATGGAACGAGGAATTCTACTTCAGAGTGAGTTCAGATTTTGAAACTGTTTGATAGATCTGTTGTGTTCACAGTATCCCTCACCACAACGGTCTGTTAGTGCTCTTGTTTACTCTAGGGTGGTGATGTGCATGTTGTTAATCTTTGGTTGTAGTTTAACTGAGGGTTGAGTCACACCTCCTCGACCATTATAATAAGACAGACCGTACTGTTTCCTACGATCTTAACTGCACGTGTATCACATCCCCTCACTAGTTATTCATAAAAGAGTTATAAAGATAAAGTAGTTGTGGATTATTGTGATGCTGAAGTGAGTAGACTGGTTACCTGGGTATTTGCATGTGTGCACATCTGTATTGTCTTCGTATGCCTTGTAACAACTGGATAACTGCTGTAACATCTCCCTTGGTATTTCTTTACCAACACAGGTGTGCCCCCAGAATCACAGGCTACTCTTTGAGGTGTTTGATGAAAACAGATTGGTAAGACTCACACTTCATAACCTCCCTCTGTCGCTTATATCACACAATACTTTTAAATTTCACGCTGTCACGTTCTGACAGCTCACCCCAGAGGTTTATTTAGTAGGTTCCCCATACTGTGATCTTTATCCCTCTTAATTTATTTTGTGCAGTTTGTTTCTACTGTAAACTATTTAGAAACTGTGTTGTCTTGATATCATCTCTTTCATTCTTTTCTGTTGTGATAATGAACGTTCCATTAGGTCTCCCTTTGTATGATTTTTATCTCGTCTATAACAATAAAACATGATGTACCACCGCATAAAATGTGACAATTTTAAAACCGATATTGCTACACGCTTATATTCATTCTCAGCCAGTTTCCTTAAATAGTCCTGCCTTCACCACGGGAACCATCGTAAACCTGTATGAATTGTATTGACTTTATCTGATCCCCCGTGTCTCCACAATTTCTTCTTGAGAAGTCACATTACCAGAGAAAAGAGCTAGAGAAATACCTTGCCGCACACACTTTAAGGTAAAATGTGCAGACGCAGTTTGTGGTTTGTTTGTCTCCCAGTTTCGTTGCTACGCTTCAAGGCTGTCGTCCACTAACTGAAAAACTTGTACATTCCTCTCATGTCAGATTTCTCAGATTTCTCTCCCGGAGAAGAACACTAGTTTCCTTGACTTGTAAAATTAAGTCTGTTGTCGGCCCTCAGTTGCCATGACAACTGGCGAAAATGTCTGCACAATCATCAAGTGTTGCAGCAATTAAAAACGGCACAAGTGGGTCGTGATAATCAATCCCCTAATTCATGCTTATGTATAACCTCCACCTCGGGGAACCATTCTCAGAGCTGACAGAGCCATGTGAAGTAGTTGTTGACATAATGAAGACATTGTTCTGTGGAAGAGGCAAAAGGCTTCCCTGAAAGGGATTTAGAACTGTGATGGTGTTTGTTTTTTTATGGCTTCTCTATGGTAACTCTGGGGGTCTGGATGTGGAGTTTAGTGTTCATTAAAAATACAAACAGCGGATGTGGCCCGGCGCAGATTCGGTCCTCTTGGCTGGATAAGGCACATTCTGTCTGCTGCTCCTCACAGGTTCAGCGCTACTGCTTTTGCACATGGGGGAGCATCGTGGGAGGTTTTAGTATCTTTTTACCACACCACATTGTGTAGTTTTCCTGATAATTCACATCGTAATTTAAAACGGGTAGATTTTGTTTTTAAATCTCATTCAGTGACGTTCATATTGTTAAAATCAGTGCACACATTGTATGTGTTGTGTATGCAACGCATGCTCTACATGCCTCTGCAGAGTGCAGAGGGGAATCTCTGGTTCTTAGCCCGCTATGAAAAGGGCAGCTCTAATTTTTCCCTCTGTACAGTGGGAGCTGTCTCTCTGTTGCTGTATAGAAGAGGATGACACTAGAGAGCATAGCACAGACGGCCTCCAGCTTCGTCTTCTCCTTATATGTCTGAGGAGGTGCTCTTCTGTCCATCTCTAAGTACATGCCAAGGCAGCTCCTCCACCACTGGCCAGTATTTCTTTGAAGCGGCTGCTTGTTCTCTAGCATCCATAAATTTATGGTTTATTTGTCAGATGAGCTGAGAGATAGACTAAGCTAGTGCTATAGCATGACGGATTGTGGCTTTATGGTATTTGAACTTGAATACTGATGCTCCAGATACACTAAATGTCATCGCATGTAAGTCTATACAAAATAAAGGAGAACTAAACATGATACTGGCAGTCAAGACACAATGTAAAGAAAGAGGTTGAATAGGCCTACACTACAGTAAAATGCTTTGTTTGAAGCAGGCATGTTATGTCATTTAGCAAGCTGGGCTTGCTGCCATTGGACCACACATTGGCATTTTGTTTCTTTTATACAGAACATTCTCCATAACATTTCACACACACTTTTTATTGACTGGGCCTAACACTGTAGGCAGTGTGTCATCACTATGTGTAACGGGCTGCCAAGCCATGATTTCTTCCTGCGCTACAGTCTCTTCCCTTTTCAACTGTTTCTCTGTCTTCAGTCGATATCAGCTGCCTCCTTGATGCCCTCTTGTCCAAAATGCCGATTTAAGATTTTTATTTGTTTATGTCCTCTCATTCGTTTTCCTTTTTTTTCCCCCAATGTGGTTTCACCATTAGTGGCTTAGCTGTCAGACTGTTGCTGCTTGCTTTTTAATACAGATGGGGTGACGCTTGGGGGGATAATCCATAAATCAGATCAGTCATAGAAGTTGGAACAAGGCAGCCACTTTGGATGACATATCTCTGAAATGCCAAATTATCATAGGGGCTTTTCAGTGCTGTTCATGGAGGTGGACGACTCCCCCGCTAACTCTGGCCTCAGGGCCAAGTAGCCTGAAACCCCCTTTTTCACATGCTGATGCGCTGGTGAATCACTTAACTGTCTCGCTGTATAAAGCAGTCCCCCATGAATGTACAGTTTATAATTGAAATGTCTCTCTTTTTTTACATTGTACTGTAGCCAAATGACATATTACAAGTGGTTAAGCATCAGCATTTCAGCGTTGCAAACTGGGATGACAGCTGAGTCGTATCTTGGGTGGATTTTGGATGCAAACAGAGTGGCCTATAAAACCACCAGACAGTTAAGTGTTTGGCTGTGTATGGGAGACGGCCTATGTCTTTTCTGTTTGAAGCAGACTAAGATATGTTTCCCCAGAGAGATCTCTGCTGTTTGCTTTATCAAAGCTGCAATCTGTCAGATATTCTACTCCCCGCTTTGCTGCTGCCTTTTTTTTCTGGTCCATTTTTAGCAACGACTTCCTTATACTTTTTTTTTGTTGTTGTTTCCAAGCTGCAAGAAGAAACAAGCTCAATTTATCTTCTGGATTTGTTGCTCTATTTTTTTGTGGGACTGTTGGCTCTAAGTGGTATTTACTGGGTCATTTAGCAAGGAAATCTTAACATCATGTTGTGACGAATGACGAGTGAATCTTTTTAAAGAGGATATACAAGGATATTGGGTGTGTTTTTATACAACATATTTATGGAAATGTTTTAATCTTCACACTCTCCTTCTTCACAGCCAGGAGGTGCAGCTACATTTGTGAGAGGTGTGGAGGTAGATAAGTGGACAGGGTTTTTTTTGCATGTCATTGTAGGGATGGATGCACAGGGATAAGTGGGATGTGTTTGGGGGGCCAGTTGGCACTTGAGGGCAGCATGAGGTTGTAACAGGAGGTGGCGTGGCCATTTGTAGTCACATGACTGACAGGCAACCCCACCGTCACCTCGGAAACCAGGAGCGCCGGCCTCTCTTATCCAATCATGTCAGGAATGCTGACCGTCACTGGGCTAGGGCTATTTCTGCTGTCTGTCGCTAGTGCTAAGAGTCCGGCATACAGGGATCCTTCTTCTTTTATTTTTGTTTTTTCCCCCCTCGCCCTCGTCCTCTCTGTAGCCTTCACTCTGCCACTCCTCCTCCTCAGTGCATAGTGTAAAGTTGTCAGCTCTTCTGCAGTGACTGTAGTTTTTGTGGTGTGACTTCTTTCCTCCGTACAGTTTACTGTTGGAAGGAAAGTTGTGGAAGAGGCTCGGACAGGCTGGGAGGGGGTGGGAGGGGGAGAGAGAGAGTGGAAGAAAAAAAGGGGATCAGTCATCTAGCCAGCCAAAGGAGAGAAGTGGGCGACACTAAGAGACAGAGACAGGAGCCAGAGGAGAGAACCAAAGAGCCAGTCAGAGAGAGCCTGTGAGGGAACGGGAGCTGTGGGACGTGAGGTGAAAATGGCACAACGTCTGCGTTTGTACTTTGGCTCAGGCCGCAGTAACACAGCCCCGGAGATACTGGAAGGAGACTCTGAGGAGCAGCAGGGAGACAATGACGTGGTCACGGCGTTGCGCATGCAGCCACCACCTCCGGTGCCGAGGCCTTCTCAGGAGCAAGCTGCGCAGCACGTCCCACCACCAGCGGCTTTTGGTTCGCGCTCGGAGCCTTCGCTCAAACGCAGCTCTTCCATGTTCATACCCCAGCTCGCTGCCTACTCCGACCCACGGCCCACTAAGAGTTCCTCCATGCGCATCTCCCTGCAGCGGTCCAACGGATCCGGTAATGGAGATTCCAGTGGCCCCGCTGATGATGTCCCGCCACCTTGTTATACTCCTCCAGGACCTGCGCCTGCTTATTCTGAATCACAGATTGAAGCAGATGTTCCTCAACAGCCGCCGCCTCCATACTACAGCCCCGAGTCTTTAAACTCGCAAACTTTTCTGTCGGAACCGAACCTGCCCAAACGCAGAGTTTTTAGTATTGGTTCAAACGGGCATACCGTGTATAGCAGAGGACAGGCCGGCGTCAGTGTCGGAGGAATCTGTATCCAGAGGAACTCTCCTGACGGTTCGGACGTCCAGCATTTCCGAATCCTCCCTTACGGTGGCACCGGCTGGTCTGTGCAGCAGCAGCAGGGCGGCTCGGACCACTGCTCGGGCGTCAACGGTGGAACACAGAGGCTGGTGTTTCAGCTCCAGCAAAATCAGAACCAGGATCAGAGCCAGGGCAGGACGCAGGCCTCTGCATCACAGGACGATTGTGCAGATGTTGGCTTCACCAGCTCAAGAGGCAGCCATGTGGTGCGCTACCCCAGAATCCGTCTGGAGAGAGGCTCATCTCATCAGAGGCTGTTGCTGGAGAACCAACATCAGAACTCTGGCGCCGATAATCAAGCTGCTGATGAAACCCAAACAGACGCCGAGACGCAGAGAGTGGAAGCAAGAAACAGACCTAACGGCTGTACTTTCAAAATCAGTGGGGATACTCCTAGAAGGCAGCCTCATTTCAAGATTTATTTTACCCCGGGTGGAGGTGGAGGTGGAGATCAGGATGTGTGCCTTGGCAATGATCCGATGAGGAATAATCCCAAGGTAAACAGAATATTGGAAAAGTTTCGTAGCACTATTGTCTGCCGTAGCCTGTCTCTTAAGTGCGAGGCGAAAAAGATTTTAAATGGGAAAAGGCTTCATCTGCTTTTCTGTGGTTTGTGTTGGAATTATTAAAACGCCACTTAAGATTTACAGTCATCTCTTAATGGAGAATACATCCATTTGAGAATGAATAATAAATAGTGGAAGAAAGGATCTTCTCACTCATACGACATTTAGCTGAATGTATGATGTCTAATTTCTACTCTGGCCAAACATTAAGCAGCACGGCCATGGACATAACACATGGAACAGAAGCAGAGCAATATTTATGCTATGTGACTTATTCAAACTATGTCTGTAGTTTTCGCATCTAATTTGCGGACTTGCTGGTATTTCCCCCTGTTTGACTTACTGAATCCAGCTCAGATGAGGAGCGATCCGTATGGTGCAGGAAGAGGGTGGTGACATTCTGGGAAATGAAAAGCTTAGACATGGTTTCTTAGCTGAAGCACACACAGACACAGACACACACACTGGCTTTCTTTCACCACAGGCATTTGAATTTTTACACACATCAGCCAATTCAATCACGAAAGGAAAACAGGGACAGGCTTGTGGATGAATGGATAATTTCCCCCAGTGCACTTGTTGCCTTCTGTTTCACAGAAATGTGACACATAAGTTTGCTAATACCATTAACTGCAGCCAGTGCTCTTTGAGAGTTGGCTGTTTCTATCTTTAGTCTGTTTCGAGCGTGGTTGTTGATTTTGAGAGTGGGCAGGCGGCATGTCGTCTTTGGCTCTAGGCTGGTATGGATCCATATCCTTGCAGCTGCTCTCGAAGTGATTAAGAACTAAGATCGTCATTACAGCTTCAACGATGATCAAGAAGTTTCACAGGCTGCATCGGTGTTTCCTGAAAACCTGAAGTCTTTTGATGTTACACTCAGCTCTTCTTGCTCAACCTTTGGAAAGCAAAACAGATCTAAAGGTTACGCTTTCTTAAACGTGGCGTCATTACCTAATATACTCTTCACGCGCTGCTTCCTAAACCACTTAATTCAATCTTTCAGTAGCAGGAGAAAAAAAAACACCTATTTTCTCAATTTTAAACTTGGATAACGAGCTGAAATCTCAAGCTGTCTCTGTAAATAACAATTATGTCTAATATATATTTAAGTTCCCAGTAGTTTCTCAAAAAGTTTCCTGCCAGACGTCTCCAGGAAATATGTACAAAGTAAACTTGCTTGAAGGTCTAAGAGCAAACTCTAGCTGTGTTGTAGAAATGCAGCATATTATTTTTTCAGCTTCTCATCTCACAACCTCAAGATTTTTCTTGCGACCCCTTTGGGGTCTTAGAACTGCTGTGCCGCACTAACTTATTATAAATTAATGAATCAAACATTGTATTTGACCTCTAGCAGCATGTGTGGACATGCCGATCATTACTGTGATCAACTGGTGATATACACAGCAATAGATCAAAGGCAGCACAGAGGAAGACTGAGAAAGTAAACACGGATGTAAACGATGCAAATTTAGATATATTCACAATGTAGGCTCTGGAAACATGAAGCCTGAAAAACACTGATTGGAAACACAACTTTTGTTACTAAGAAAACTACACAGGACCCTTTATGACTGAACAGAATTGTGGACCATAATAATTTCTTACAAGGCATGAGATTAGTTTTGTCTGTGTTGCATTTCCCCAGTGTCAGGATTAATCTCTAAACATTTCTGAGGCCGGTGATGTGTCACCTTTTTTGTATTTGCATAACGTGTCCGTTGTCCAATAAAACAGTTACAGTTGCCTTTATGATCAAAAAGGTCACAGCATAGAGACAGGCTTTATCCACATTATGCTAATCAATGATAATCCTGAAACCAAATAGTGTAGATCCTGAAGTCTTAGTTTTTGTTTTTGTTGGTCACAGGGTTGAAGACCCGAGGATGTGACGTGACTGACTTGCTAATACTGGCTGCTTTCCACTAATGCATCCGCAGTCTTGACATATTTAAGTCGTTTTTTTTGGATCACTTAGGGCCATATACACAACTCCTTTGCCTTATTTTAAAACACGTGGTGTTGTGTTACCCCAGGGCATCCCGTTTCTCATGCAACAAGGAAATCCTCATTTAGACCATAATGACAGGTCTTCCCCATCTGGTGGCCTGGAGCTGGAGTGCCCCACCCCCCCACCTCCCCTTTTTAAAGCCCTGCATGGGGGATACTACGTGTTTGTGTTTGCCAGCCAGACTAGCTGCAGACAGCTATGCCACCGTGCCGTGCCCTCGTGACAGCCCTGCCTCGACGCCCCCCAGTTGCCGTTCAGAGAGCTCTCGCAGGCCACTGTGCCATCCGCTATCCCTGAGACAGGATTGTGGATTGATGATTGGGGGACGGGGGGGGTTTCTCTCTTTTTATTTTGGTCCGGCAGCATGTGAGAGGGATTCAAGTTGCTATTGTTGTTGGAGGGCTTTTCTGTGTCGGCTCTGATCTCTCAGAGTTGCATGGCATTGTAATTCAGTCGTGTCAGCATGGAGACTGTTGAGTAGGTGAGACAACCTTTTCACACCTCATTGTCAGCCTGGACTCGTTCCAGGTTCCTCTATATCATAAACTCTCAGTCTGTTGCCACTTCTTCATGTAGCCTCACAGCAGTGCATTATAGCAGCAGTTAGCATAGACGGCTCTTATCATTTTATCTACTTCCGTTATGTCATAAAATATCAGCATGTTTTTGTTTTTGCTTTTGTTTTTCCATTTTCACTTTGTGGTGTCCAGGCATGCTGATGGTTTTCATTTCTAAGTTTCAATATTAGGTGATTGGACTGAAATGTACCAGGCTCACAGCATTGGAAAAAGGAGAATTTAAAAAGCATCTTCTCTTTTTAATATAAAAACTGTTTATATTACTAACAAGCAACAGGGGCATTGGTTTTTTGGAGAGCAATTTGACTGGTTAATATATTTTTAATTGTCTTTTTTTTTTAGCTGCAAGCTCCACAAAATTGAGTTTCATCTACTGTGCAGCTGTGGCAGTGGTAAAAATCTCTAAGACTGATGCATCGAGATGAGAGAAGTCAGTGTTGAAGTAACATTTTGGTGTTTTTACTCTAACTGTTCACAAGCCAGCTAGTTACGCACAGTGCATCATCTGCTTCACCTCTTTCACTCTTCCCCCGTCCTCCTCCTCCTCCTCCTCCTCCTCGCCTTGGTCGTTAGTAGCACCCTCCCTCTCTGAGTGTAACCTGGCCCTGGGAGAGGCAGCTGCAGGCTCAACTGTGACCCCTTGATGACTCTGCAATTATACCCCTCCGCATACACACACACACACACACACACCCTCAGCTTTAAACGCTTGTTATGTTTAAGGACAGACAACAGCCATGTGTCCCATAGGAAACTGTCCTTGCCACTGCCTGCTTTCATACGTTGAGATCTGCAGGGTCGATACAGCACTGTTCAAATCCTCAAGTGATTCAGCAGGTGCTGAAAGCTCGGCCAGTTTATTGTTTGCAACACTAATTATAATCATACATTTAGATATATGAAGTGCTTCTCAAAACAAAGTGACAAAGTGCTTGAGAAGTTCCCGCTGCAGTTTACAGATCAACACATGTGAAGGAATGTAATATGATGCTCCCATATGAATGCTGTGGTTCAGGTTTCTTTTGTTGCACTCTTCAACTTGAGCTTATTCTTGATTGTTTTGAATTTCTTTGGAGTTACACAAGCAGTAGATGCATTGTCCGGTTGTCGGTTTGGGAAATGAAAGCCGATGCTGGCGTAATTTACACAGTAGTGACTTTCGCTTTTCCAAGAAGCAACAGATTGATTGATGTGTCTCTGTGTGTGTGTAGGTGTTTGGCCGTGTGTGTGTGTGTGTGTGTGTCTCAGATGCATTCACTGTGTCTGTTTACGTGCCTGTGCATTAATAACTCAGTGTTTTTATGTGACTCATTTGTAACCTTTCACCGTCGAATTCCAGGTCTGTTAACCGTGGTGGGAGCTCAGCACACTCACTCTACAACACCGCTGTTATTCTTCCCTTCAGACAAATCAGAGTAAACCATTGTGACGGCTGCACACTTCAGTGTTTCACATCCGTGTGAAGCACTGTACTCGAAGAAACTACCAACCACACAGATCTACGAGCTTTGTTGCTAGATTTACCAACTTTTCCGACCCATTCGGTGACTTTAAAAAAATAAATAAATAAAAGGCACATAGTGACACATGTAGTGACAAAACCTTTTTAATAAGTGACGCCAGTATTACCCTGCAAGTGCAACATTGGGCTTGGCCTCTGCAAGCAGACCTCTCCGTGCTTTTCATTCAATTGATTTGCACTTCAGCTGACATAAATATATATGACTGAGCTTCTAATTCTCTCTCAGTGATCATTATATGAGTAAATATAGCTGAAATCACAGCATGGCCGTTGTCTTCGATTTAAACATTTGGTGATTTTGTCAGATGATTATAAAATCATAATTTTTTAGCAACAGAGCAGTGGCAACTTTGAAAAGTCTCAGAATGTAGTAGTCTTGTGGGCCTCGTTTCAGAAGTATTCACAACAGTGGATTTTCAAGCAGGCTTTAATACTTTTAACTGACAGATCCAAATAATTAATTTCAGACAATAATCATACACAATCCAGCCACGTCCTATGTCTTGATGTAGTTTTGTCTCCCGCAGCCTACAGGTGGATCACAGGTCAAAGTGAGAAACACTGGTCTAACAGGAGTAACATTCATTGTGTCAGCAGCAGCACAGCATTTCCTGTCAAACCAGTGTCTACAAATAGGCATTATTGCTAGTTCATGCCTGTTGTCTAAATAAGTTGTGTCCCACACACAGGCTACTACCAAGAATGGGCTTTTCCATCTCGGACAGGTAATCATATCTCCTCCTGGGGGCTGCAGCAGTGCAGCTCAATCATCCGTCAATCTCCCCTTTTCCTCTCAGTCTGCATTACTTTTGGCAAAAGGATGGACACATATATCGGTTTCTTAAATTGAAACCTTCCCTAATTCTTCCCTGTTGTCACATTCATCCTTCTCTCCCTCTGTCTGGCTGACTTGGCTTCTATCTGGTGGCAGTGGATGTTGTTTTTCCTTGCTGAGATCACGGGTTCTTCTCCTATGAAGTAATACCAAAGGCCTGTCCTGTCCATAGATAAAACCCTAGACTGAGTCTTGTGCCTGGACACCTGTGGAAATCTGTGCTGATTGGTAGGGAAATTGATTTAAAAAATAAAAAATAAAAAAACCTTTTCATCTGATTGACTAGATAAACAGGAAAATATTGTTTTGATCTTTTCAGTAAAATCTAAATAAGTACAAATTGCTCTAAATTGCCGAGACATGATTGCACCTTTCCTGTTTTGCAAACAAGATTTTCAGATCTCCACAAGCGTTGGTCATAAAGCTAGAGGTTATTCCTGGATGGGGCTCACCATGAGATGAAAATCTTTGTCTTTTTCATTCTGTCTGTGACAAATACACACAAAATGCTGCTGGATCTTCTGATGCATTAGTTAATTCACCACAACATTGTGTTTTTCCCCCTCTCTTTTCCCTGCTGGCAATTTTGGTATTCCATCACACATTTATAAAAATTTAAGCTGCTGAATGTGACCATCTTGTTTTCTTTCCCAGACCAGAGATGATTTCCTGGGTCAGGTTGACGTTCCTCTTAGTCATCTGCCGGTGAGTTATTTGCATCTGTGTATGTGTGTGTGTGTGTGTGTGTATGCGCGTCTGACACGTGTGTGCGGCCAGGCTGACTGTTTTGAATACTCAGCTGTTTCTTATCTTGAATTTTGCGCTGCCTGTGTGACCTCTGCGAAGGTCAGTCAAAGAGGGTGTTTGTGTGAGAAAGTGTGAGAGCCACACAAACAGCGTTTTGTTGTGATCACGCACACTCCTCGATAGAAATAGACAGTGTGGGTTGTCTCGAATGTAAACAGAGGTGACCGTCCTGAGGGCGGGCTACCCTCAGAGCCAATGGAAAAACTACACTTGTCAAATTCACACACTTACCACTGGAGTGCTGGGACAACAGCTTTCAACGGTCACATGCAGATACCAGTGTGCGCTGCTTGGGAGTTTCTACAGTTTATGTTTGATGTGAGTGGACACGACCTGAAACTAAAACAAACAGACCTACAGCTCATTCTGACACAGCACATCTTCTACTAACTGTGCCGTCACACTGGTTGTGGCGCTCTGAAGTTCTGTCTTCTAAAGGTTTGAACCTTAAAAGCATATCAGTAAAAGGTGTTGAGGTTAATTATTAATGTCCCGTTTGGCTCCCACAGGGCCGGGGGAATTGGTAGCAGGTAAAAAGCAACAGCTGAGTCATGCCGAGGTGAAGTCATTGGACAGGATAGGGAATATTTGGTCCTGATGCGGCTAACGCTGTCTAATGCAAAAAATCTTATTGAAGCAGATAAACAGACTGACTGAGCATGAGTAAGTCGCTTCTATATTTGTGCGGATGCTGTGATATGCATTTTATGTGTTTTGATCCAATTTGTTTCATGCATGACTACATGACTGCAGGAATCGATGTCTTATTCATGTTTACTGGACATTTACGTTACTTTGCATGACTCAGGTCAGCCTCGTTGACTCATCAGAAGTTCTCTGGTAGCCGAGTTTGCCTTGAGGAAGCCTGAGCTACTTCAGCTGTTTCCAAAGACAGTTTTCATGCAGCATGAAACCTTGTGCCAGCTCAGTCCTCACTCAAGCCCTGGTTTGCATTATCCACACATAAGTTGGAGTGCATGTAGCTCCAGGCCTTTATAAGAACAGTGTTTTCAAACAGTTATCTAGATGCATTATGTATGAAACTTCCCATCAGTTCAAGGACAGTTTGGACAAGACTTGCATTGAAGATTCAAGATTGTACTTTTGTTATGGGAACTGACAGTCTCCTTTTAGTCAAATTACAATGTAGCATGCGGTGTTTGGCACATTCAGACAGCAGTGGGAGATCACTGTGAATTGCAAAAGACCTTTCTGCTGTTCAATATGTAACAGGAGAAGCTCACCATTGCATAATGACCATGTGATGGCTGTGCAGAGGGCTTCAGCCGTGCTGTAAACTCATGACTTTGATAATTTGATACCAGCCAACATGTTTCTATGCTTATTCATTCAATTGATTGCCGTCAACAAGTGTGTCCATTTAATTTGCAGACGGAGGATCCGGCAATGGAGCGTCCCTACACATTTAAAGACTTCCTCCTGCGGCCCAGAAGGTCAGTTTCTGTTGGATGTGACGGACAGGATGTGACAAGTAATCATTGAAAAAAGAGGCCAGTAGTGAAACGTCGTAGTTTGAGTTGTGTCTGCTTTGCCCCCATTAGCATGTGAAGTAGACGGTGACCTTAAATGCTGGGTAGCAACAGTATGCAGTTTGGTGTCACATCTCCAGAAAGCGTTAAGTTCAAGTGGAGGCTGAATACTACAGCTCAAAGACCATCTGCTAGAATAAGGCAGTTTGGAAACCCCCCTATATTTCTAAGCATCGGTCCAGCTGATGGAAACCCCCTATATTTCTAGCTCACCAGGGGCTCAGAGAGCGCAGGTCTCCTGGTTTTAATGTGCTAGTCTAAAGTGGATCCATTCTCACTGATGTTTATCTTCCAGTCACAAGTCCAGGGTGAAGGGTTACCTGCGTCTGAAGATGGCCTACCTGCCCAAACAGGGAGGACATGAAGAGGAGGCTGGAGAAATGAGGGAGGAGGCTGAGGTAAGGTGTTGGCCACTGTTGTCAGAGAGTTAGTTTGAAGTGCTGACTTTGCATTACCTAAGGTGACTTTTTGACCTGGAGCCCGGAGCCAACCTGGAGCCAAACCACATTCTGGTTTTATTGTTTCCTTCCTCACAAAGAAAACATTTTCAGGAGCTTAAAGATGAAAGTTAAAGTCCCACTTTGGACTAAAAGAAATATGTGTTTTTTTTTTTTTTTCTAAGAGTGAGAAGAGAAAGGACAGTTCGTCTTTGTATTCTTTTCTCTAAGAATTCAGGCAGTACCTTGCTGCCAGATTCTGGTGAAAGTCTTTTCCAGGTCAGGGTCTGGAAAAACCATTTACTATATGGCCTGTTATTTGGAGAAATAGGAGCTTCTCCTCTTCTACTTTGTGTGTTCTTGCATGTGTCACTGTGTCGAAGTGTGTGGATTTCATATGGATTGTGGAAGAGGGCTGGGGAACGCAGAAGATGTTGTGAAATTTCAAAAAGTCTTCGTAGATAAGGTGACATTTAGCAAAATACAAAAACTAAAATGCCACAGTGCTAACCTTCACTTTGTGAAATACTTTCTCTCTCTGGAGTTCATTTTAACCTCTTTACAAACACCAGCTTTACAAATGTACTCTTCCCAGGTTTACCTTCGCTGTCTGCGCCTTAGCCCAAAGCAGAGTAGAAATTTGTCAACCCTGGTAGTGACACAGATGCACTAACATTAGCTCAGCCTGTGGTCAGGGAGATATCCCAGCCAGCCAGTAGCCTGTCACACAAAAATAAACACTAGTTAATGTTAACAAAAACATTTCAAACCACAACACAGCAGTCAGAAAAAAAAGAACCACCCACAACTGAATCCAACATCTTTACCATATTTCCATACTTGAAGCTGCCTGCAAGCCCATTTGTTGACCCTTGTGTGTTGGACCAGCTCACTGGAGTCCAGTATGTCCTGAGCCACCGGTGAGTAACTCGTACTACCTTGTATCAACAAATTTTTCTTTTTCAGGGATGGGATGAGTCTGCGGACTCGGGCTCTCAGAGACCACAGCAGCTCCTGCCCCCGTTGCCCCCAGGCTGGGAAGAGAAGGTGGACAACCTGGGCCGCACCTACTATGTCAACCACAACAACCGCAGCACACAGTGGAAACGGCCCTCCAACATGTATGTCTCATCTCACATATGAAGTGTTAAAGAGTTAAAACAGGATTTTCTTCTATTCGGTTCACCTAAAAGTATAAATATACATTTTATCACATAAGTGTGTAAAACAATTTGTTTAAATGGTCAATAATGAATCGCTGGGTCAGAATAATTTCATTTACATTTTCCCTGTATTCATATAATGCTTGGCCATAGGACACTGTCAAACTCATGTATGAGTAATACAGTACAGGAAATATTTGGAGAAAGATTTTTCATTGATTGTAAATTTGGTCTGGATAACTCTTGGCAGGAAAGTGAGCATTTTTTGTAAAACTCTCAAAATGTGTAACTAAAGCTGAAACTGAAAATCTGACTCTAATACAACCGTAGCTATCATTTGCACTTTTGGTTTTTATTTACGTAGGTGTAATATTTCCAGCTGCATTTTAACGTGACATTTCCTCTTGTCTCTCAGGGATGTGATTTCAGAGACTGAGAGTGACAATCAGCAGCGGCAGATCCATCAGGAGGCTCATCGTGTTTTCCGTTCGCGACGCCACATCAGTGAAGACCTAGAGAACGAGCATTTGGAGCCCAGGGACATTGACAATGTGAGAGAGAGAGAGAGAGGAATAAACACATACTGGGCCACAGCTGTCTGAGGTGATGAGGTCACTAAAATGTTCCTGTGTCATTGATTCTGTCTCGTTGTTGCTCATGTAGTCCTGGGAGCTCATCACAGAAGAAGATCCCAACGACAGCTTGTCCCAGTCTCTGCCCGGCCCCTCCTCCGCCTTGACCCCGCAGCACCCACCCACACCTGTCACCCAAGAGTTTTCCGAAGACCTGAATCTGAGGCTGTCGCTCACTCCCGATACCAACGGGGAAGTGCCGGGGCCGAGCTCTGCTCTGGTGAGACTTGGCACACTCGGTCATTTTTCAGCGGTCAAAACCTAAACCTCTCTACACTTGACGTCACTCGTAGGCAGTCAAACCAAACAAGTGTGTTTGCAACAGATGGGCAGCGTTTGCAATAATGTTTTTTACTCCTTTTTTTTTTTTAACAGACGCAGCTGTCAAACAGACTCCGTTCCTCCAGTATGACGGATGGCGTCAGTGATCAAGCCCAGGCTCCTCCTCTTACGGTACATATTTCTGAACTGCCACATGTCCCTCCATCCTTCCTGCTTCACCGGCTTCTTCCTTTTCCCCTGTTGCCTTTTCTTTGTTCTTTAATTGTCTTAACAGGTTTGTATTGTTGTCTAATTTGTGTGTCTCACTGCTGCTGCTGCTGCTGTACCACACTTAAAAATCATCACCCTTCTCCTCCTCACGTTGTAAAATTTCCACTTGTCTGTGTTAGGCAGGAGTCACGACCTTCTCATCTTTCCTTCCTGCGTTCTATGCCTCTTCGATTTTTTTTACCGTTCATCCTTGTCTTTCTGCCTCTGTAGGAATACCACGCCTCTTCCTCCTCGCTCCTCGCTCCTCTCACTTTTCACGGTTATGCTCTTTGTGACTCACTTCCCGCTCTATTTGATGTACCGTAGAAACACTGGCTCCAGAGCTCTGTGCCAACAGTTTGACCATTCCAGCAGGAAAAGCCGTGGCAGTGGGAGTGAGATTAAGAACAGAACCACATCAGTTCAGATATTCCTCAGAGAGTCCTGAGTCATAGCGTTCGTGGGGATTCAGCACGGACGACTTTGTCACAAGATCTGAATCAGATGTTTGTCACACAGCTGAGTCACAGCGGTGAGCTCGACATTATGAAGCCAGGGAAAAGTACAGGTGCCAATGGCAGACTTTCCCTTGAATGAGGAGTCTCTCAGGATCGAAGAACAGTATTAAACTTGATTCATTTTCCTCTTTACTGTCCAAACGATACTGGCACCACATTCCCTAAAAACTCTTTTTAACTTACCTTTTGTCTAATAATCGAGTCAGCCAATCACAACAGCAGCTTTTTGCCAAATCAATTGTGCTCCTTCCTGCTGCTTGTCAACCTCACAGTGCCTATGCTTCAGTGGGTGTCCTCGCTTTTTCTTTTTCAACACCCGCAGTCATGGCACTTTCCCACCATGGTCTATAACCACAAGAATCTCATCTCCCTTTGTCCCTCCTCACCTCCTTTGAGAATAAATCCCCCCACTCCCTTTGTCCAATCAGTTTTTTTCCTCACTATTGCCCAAACACTCTCCCTTTGCCCCTTTACTGGCAATGAAAACATGACATACTGTGAACTAAAGACGGTCTTCCCCTGTTATCTACCACCAGCAGAGTTCCCAGACCAGAAGAACAAGAGCTCAAACTGTCTCAGGTGGTGAAGAGTCTATGGTAATATCTCAGTTTATATACAGTTTAAACCCTGTCAATCGTACACTTTCCCAGTCCCAGTTCCCAGACACCACATTGGATGGACCTGTAATTGTCCCCTGACTCGTTTTGTCTCTGAATTTCTTTGATAAACACCCACACCTGAGTAGAAAGACTCATGAGGGCTCTCTCACTCATTTACTCAACGGTGTTATTTGTTTTAGCTTTGTTTAACTGATCCTTATCTGAAAAGACAAAAAAAATGTACACGACACATTTCCATGACGCAAAATGCATAAATAAAGGGTGCAGTAAATGTTCCCCTAGGCGTTGATAATAATCCATAAATAGGCTTTGTAAAATGTAGTGTTTATGTTGTGATCATTTAGTCATCTATTTCAGTAATCTTTTATGCTACCAGCAGTTAATAGGTCACTTGAGGTAGTAATCTTCTACCACTTTTCTCCTTGTGATGCTTATTTTAGTAGCAGTGTTTAGTGTTTCATTGTGTTTTGTGTGTGTGAAGGTTCTGTTTTCCCATCAGAGCTGTAAAACGTCTTCTGTCATATCCTCTTCCTCAAGTGTTTTGTCATTGTGAAGCTGAAATGTGAAAAGATTGAAAAGCCTTTGTCTTGTTGCTAGAGGACAAAAAAAAGTGTGGTATGTTGGAATAACCTGACTGTAATGAAAACATCACTTTCTATCCTCCTGGGCAGAAACAAAAAGAGTTTGTGACCTGTTTCCAATCATTTAAAAAAAAAAAAAAAAAATCAATAAGATTCCCTCCACATATCCCGAACAATCCCGACAAGCCTGTACTGATTAGTTGTCTTTGCTTTGCTCTCTCTCCACACTCGGCCAGTCTCCCTCGTCGACTGCTTACTCCTTGACCACCCCTGGCCTGCCCCCTGGATGGGAGGAGAGGAAGGACGGCAAGGGAAGAACTTATTACGTCAACCATAACAGCCGCACCACAACCTGGACTAGGCCAATTGTGCAGGTACAGCAGGTCTGAAGGCGGGCTGTCGGTTCCGCCTGGAAAACTCTCTATGCATGGGACTGGACCTTACCTTGGCCCCCTGTCATGGCCTAGGCCTATGTGCTGGACCTCTTCCTCCTCTACCCTCCCCCTCTGTTTTCTCCTCTGTGTAGCAATAAAGAATGACGGAGAGAGACACAGCTTTGCAACCCTAAAGTCTCCTACTCCTACTGTCTTTCTCTCTGTCCAGTTTCCTCCTCTTCTGTCCAACTTTTTATTGTTCGTCTTTTTATTCTCTCGTCAAGCTTTTTTTTTTTTTTTTTTTTTTTTTGATTCTCTGGATGAAGTGCAACTCCGCATTGGTCACATCTTCCTAAACCGTGGCATGGAACTGCAACCACCACTTTTTCCCTCCCTTGTCCCATTTCTACCCTGTTTTTCCACTTGTCTTCCCCCTGTCTTTCTGTGCACAAACTAGGCAGCTCCACTTAGTCTGAGCTGGGGGGAGAGGCTTCTACATGGGACTGGGTGCACGTCTCTCCTCTTTGAAATCCATGCCTTCATTTCTGCTTTGATCAAAAAACACTGTTGTTATATTATAGCTGTTCATCTGTCTGTCATCACATGGTCCTCTCGTTCTCTGGTTCTCATCAGTTTTTGTACTTACTGTAGTAGGAGAGGACACTGATGATGATTCAGTAAACAGTATCATTGCATTGCTTTGTCTTTGATATATAGTCAAAACCTTTTGTGCCTACTACTTGGATTAGGGTTGAAAGTAACACTAACTTGAATTTGCCCCCATTTTTCTACTCGGATGCTTAATCCCAATTGTTAATAATCATATTTCAACTGTTATAAATGATTGCTTTCCTGGGCCTAAATGACCCATGCTTTTGACATTTTAGGAGCTCATTGTCCTGAGAGAAAAGCTTGCATCCAGACATCTCTCCGGTTGCAGACAAGCATCCTTGACAGCATGGCTTACAGTGTGATGGGGGAAAAGTTTTACGCAAAACTGCATCACTTGCCTTATTCCCAAACCCCCATTTAACCTCAAAAGTGCTATTCTCACTGACAGCTGACCGAAGACGGAGCCAGCACCTCAGCAGCAGCAGCAGCAGCATCAACATCAGCATCAGGAGGAGCCTCGGCCCTGGCGACCCCATCCACCCCCTCCTCCTCTTCCAATGCCTCCAACAACCACCTCCATGAGCCCCAAGTCCGACGACCTCGTAGCCTCAGCTCCCCTACTGTCACCCTTTCCACCCCCTTGGAGGTGAGAATTAGCCACCCGCACCGTCCTGCTCTGCCACACCCATATCCTTTCCCTCTTTTCACTGCCTAAGGATGAGTTATTCCTACCTCCTTTTTTCTCCCCAATCCTTCCTTCCCTTACTTTCCTTTCATGCACTCCTGTATTGTATCAGTACATCCACCCTTTAGTAGATGGCCAAACCATGACCCTTCCTTGCAAATTTCCTTCTTTTCACTTTTCATCTATTATCTCTCCTCCTTTCAGGTCGACTCTATCATGCTGCTGCTTTTCTCTCTTTCCATTTTTGTCTCCCCTATGAAAACGTTAATCTCACCATTTAACCAGTCTTTTCTCCTTAACTCTTTTTCATCTCTCCCTTGGTGACAATTGTCTGCCTTTATACTTTTTTTCCACCCCTAACATATAACTAGCTGAGGACTGAGCACTAAAACAGCCCTCCATTCGACTATTACTCATCATCCGAGATGGTCCGAGCCTTGCTCAAGCTTTGTTAATCACGGTGATGAGTTTGTTGTGAACAGTTTGCACTGTCAGCATTTCATTCTGCAGTGTGGCGTGATTTGAAGCAGTAGCAATAGCAGGCTGAAGCTGCTGTAGGAAATCAAAGATGGCAGATTCACCCAGTTTCTGCTGAATGACTAAATTATTTAAATTGATCGCAGGTCCCAAATGTTTGTTGTTATCTGCTAAAGCAAACCTTGAATCCAGAGGCCATTTTACTAACACAGAGGCAGCATCAAATAAAAGACTGTATGGTTAGATTTAAAAAGAAAATGTTTTTAAAGATTACTCCGTACAGCGTGGCATCGCATGCAAATTCCTTAAAGAGTTATGCGTTTCTTTTTAAGTCATCTTTTCTTCTTTTCATATTCATAATCATTATACTGGCTGCATGAAGCATTTTCCTATTTTTTTCCCCTGGACAGATAGTCATAAATACCTTTCTTTATCTTGCAGCTGCAGTGTGTTTTGTGAAGGGGTAAATGAGCATTCAAGCTTAGCTCAAACACCTTATTTACTGTAAATCCTGGGCCTGCAGCTGTTTTACACCAAAAACACTTCCAGTCACCAAATATCTTAATGGAGGTTCAGGTTGGCCTTGAAGCACGCAGTCATCAGTGGAGTGCTTTTAGACTGAAGCCACTGCATGCCCATTCACAGCGTTGGCCTGAGCCCAAGTAGTGGACAAATTGAATTATTGCTTTGTTTGACAAAGAGTGGGTCCATTGTTAAATTACTGCAGAGTGTTTTAACCACTGATCTTAAATAATCTGGTTGCCTGTGATCAATACAGCTCATATCTCTCTGCAGTATGTCAGCGTTTTTCACGTCCTGGCTATGAATTCACAACATTATCATGAAGCCAGTCTCTCACTCATTGGTCCGGGGGAGGGGGGTTTAATAATCAAACAGGGCAGGTGATTTATATGTTAATTAATAACTGCATGAAACTACAAGTAATGCATTGAATTTTCCACTTTTTGTTTTGGTGAGCAGACAAGGTTTTTTTTTCAGGCTGTTTGGAAAATAACCTCCGTGGATAATCACAAGTTATTCCAAATACTTTTGCACCTATCAGATAACATACTCTCATCATAGCTCTCTCTGTGTGTGTGTGTGTGTGTGTGTGTGTGTGTATATAAGTGTTATTATATAAAGCTTGGTGTGTGCACATGTTCTTAAAGCAGCTGATGGAGTTTCGTTATATAAAACTTGAGAAACTTTTGATAACTTTAACTTCTACACAAAATAACATTTATCTTGAACTTTTAATTATCCAGTGTAGCTTTAAATGCACCACATAAACTTTGCTAATTAGGATCAACACATATCTAAGAAAGGATGGTCTTTATTTGACCTCACACTGCGTTTAATGGCTTCACTCTAAGGTGAAGATCCAAGAGAACAACCAAGGGAAGAGACCTGAAGGAAGTTTAATTAAGCTCTGTGTGTGTGTGTGTATGTGTGTGTGTGTGTGTGTGTTTTCACAACGCATTGTGGAAATTAAAGGAAGTGAAAAACTCACAGCAGGATGTTGTAATTACAACTTCCAGAGGAGGTGGAAGGTCTGTGGATTAATTAATGCAGTTTTCATCCTGTTAAAAATCAGATCAGTCAGTGATAATTACTGCTAAAAGAACAATGTGATCCGGGAACACATCATATGTAATTAAGCTGCTTACCTTTGTTTGGTTAATGCTGCTTTCGAAGCTCTCAAGATGTCAGAAATGCAGGGTTTCCTGTAGATACACAGTTTTTGGGCTAGTGGTATTTACCAGTATGTTGCAACTCATTTTTCTTTTACCCTTGACCAAGTTCTCTATTTGCAGAAAAGCATAAATGAAGAGTTCTGGTAGTGCTGCTGCTGTGAATGAGCTTCTCTTTTTCTTGGACCTTGCCATCATTCAGAAACCAGCAGAGTGAAAAACTGCAAAAAAAAAAACAGAGCAGTGATTGTACCGTCAGACCTCTGAAAATCTGAAGAATTTGTCAAGTATTGTTGCTCTTTTCTTCCGACACTTTGAGTGACAGCCTGACAGGCTGCTGGAGTACGCAGCATGGGTGTTTGTTAGCTGCCCCCTGCTTTACATGGAAGTCAAAAGAATCTACCCCCGGCTTTCTTTGTGATGATGTTGTTGTGGTGAGGATGGTGTTTCTTCTTATATTGGAGCACCAAGGCACCTTTTGGAAGACTCGTTTTCATCCTTGTTTTTGTCTGCATTGTTGATTTGTTTCATGCTGTTTGGTATTCATATTCAATTCCAGCTTTAATCCTCTCCTTATAGTCTGATGTGACTGGTAATAATATTATGCTTTGTTTTCTTTATTTTTCCATTTTCTCTCCAGGGAGCAAATAATATCCAGGTACGGAGGGCTGTGAAGGACACGTTCTCCAACCCCCAATCTCCCCAGCCATCCCCCTACAGTTCCCCCAAGTCGCAGCACAAGACACAGCAGAGCTTCCTGCCCCCAGGCTGGGAGATGAGGATAGCCCCCAATGGACGGCCTTTCTTCATCGACCACAACAGCCGAGTAACCACCTGGGTGAGCTAACAAGCTGTCGTAACAGGATGTGTGACGTCACCTCAGACAAGATGATGCTTGAAGAACAGAGTCCTGTGGCACAAGTCTGTAATTGTCTGAGAGTCTCTGAGTAGTTTCTAGAGAAGAGCTATAATGGTAGGAAACAATTAAAAGGGAGGCGAGGGACAATTTTTAATTCTAGCGAGCTGCTTATGTAACCTCAGTGTGCAGGGAGGCAACACACATTTTGTACACAAGAAAATAACACAATCAACATGTATCAAGACATTTAACAAATCCAATAATGAGTGAGCACTGGGGTTTAAATTTTAAGGATGTTCCTCTACACTTAAACAGATGTATAGGTGCAGCGTTCGCCATTTTCCTTCCAGGCATTTCCTTTCCAGAAAATGCCTTAGGGCTGTGACAAGAATCTTGGCAAATTAAGACAAAAGATTGATTGTGTCTGGACCTGGAGCGCATCCCAGCTGACATTGAGCAGGGTCATCAGTCTATCACAGTGTAATCATGAACATCATCAGAAAAATCTAGGGCAGTGGTTGTGTCTGGAGCTCAGTGAATCTTACAGTGACACCTGGTGGCGTGAAATTCAATTTCACGTTTACGTAGCCCATCACCTCCTTCAGGCAAGGTGAACTTTGTGTAACATTGAAGAGTTTCTGTTTTTATCCTGAAACTACAGCAGCTAAAAATGTGTTGGGTTTAGATTCAATACTAAATACTAACCTTCTCTTCACCTTGTTTCCTTCCTTCCCTTTTACACTTTTGACAACCAGGAGGATCCCAGGTTGAAGTATCCAGTCCATATGAGGAATAAAAACTCGATGGAGCCCGGTGACCTTGGTCCTCTTCCTGTAAGTACACCTTTACAATAAGACCAGCTATATATTCAACTTTTAATCCACAGAGCCCACAAAAAACAGTCTCATAGATCCCAATAGTCGTTAAGCTTTGTTGTGCAATTACCAATATATTCTGTATTATCTATGTATGCAAGAAATCAACCTTGTTAAAATGTGTAAAAAGTACTAATTCAGCTTTTTGCACCATCAGTGACTGTGTATGATGCATTTAGCTAGCAGATTAGCTTAGTTAGCTTGACTCAGCGTTTAATGTATGTCTGATGCAAAGTATGCGAATGTGGCTTTTGCAGTAATAGATGAGACACGATCATGTGATGAGACTGTATCAGACATTTCCTTTTTAGTCCTGTTAGAAAAGAAGAGGGGGCAGTGGGTGAATGTTACTGGCAGAGTCTGGGGGCTGTGATCATCCCTAATTAGGCGGTGAACACTGTCTGTCACCTGCACTGTTATCTATGTGACAAAGACAATCTCCCAGCAAGTGGGCCTAATGTTACCATAGCTAGATGGTTGAATAATCAAAGCTTCATGGGTTTTTATTTTTTACATCTCACAGGCTTGTGTGGTGTGTGTGCATGTGTGTGTGTTCTCTTTCTCCCTCTTTCTCTTTCTCTTTTTTCACTCCGTTCTGGTGGATCTAATGTATGCTACTTCTTCTGCACCCGGCCATGTCTGTTTGGCAGAACCTACCAGAGGAGGTTGGTTGGTGCCTCCCTCCCTCTGCCTGCCTTACTTACCTGTCTGGTCTGGTCTGGTCAAATGCCTGCAGACAGCCTTGCACTTTTTTTTTTCTTTTTCTTTTTTCCATTTTCTTTTTTTTTTTTTTCCTCTTTCTCTCTCTTCTTTCTCTCTCTCATGACCGGCATGGATGGACTGTACCTCTCCCTCCCTTTTCATCAAACCATTGCCCCACCTCCTCTCTTTGTGCTCCCTCCCTGCACCACCGCCATCGCCCCTTTCGTTAATGTTTAACATTTGGAGCTCTCCATCATTCTCCAGGGATCCCACAGACTCCTCCATGTTTGCGTACTTTTTATCAGTGTCTGAGGAGACAGATAGACCAGTTAGGAAGAGGGGGGGGGGGGGGGGGACAAATTGAAATGCATGGGAGTGAGAAAGAGAATGAACAAAGAAGGAGTGCAGGAGGAAACCACTGCTGGATAAGGGGCAGAGGGAGGGTTGGAGGTTTATGTCTAGGGAGGATCTCGCTGTATGCTGCATGTATTATCATCATCTATTAAATTGGGTTTCCACTCAGATAGTTGAGGCTTATTCAGAAACACACACATAGTGAAGCTGCACCCCATTCTACAGATTGTCAGATTCAGCCCCTTTTCCCCATACCCTTGACTCGCAACCTATAATTATTTTAATTGCCTGATTGCTGGTGCCATACGAGTGTGTGTGTGTGCCGCGGGTATGTGTGTGTGTGTGTGTGTGTGGCCTTTGACACTGTACTGAGTGGTCACCGTGTCAGTGCTGGTGTTCTGGTTTGAACTAGTCGTGTTGATCAGACTTCATGTTGTGGTCGTATCCCTTGCCTTGCCGCTGTCTCAGACCTGACTCAAATAGGAGAGAAAATCCCCTCGGTTCCTTTGCGGTGATTGATTGAGCTTGCCTCGCTGCCAGTGTTCGGACCATTGAATTGGTCAGTCAAGTTCAATCAAAGATTAATTTCCAGCAACAAGGAAAACAAAAACGTGGATGGATTTAAATTACTATTTGAGCATGGCCTGTTAAATGTAACGCTGACTGTGAGCTTTTCCCTCACTCTTCTTCTCTAATGCTCCTTTCTTTCAGCCTGGATGGGAAGAGAGAGTTCACACAGACGGACGCACCTTCTACATCGACCACAGTAAGATCACATTCTGTCTCTTCTAAGCCTATACTTTGTGCCAATATGAATTTACTCAAAATCTTTCTCTGTTACGTAATAGAGGTGTATTATTACAACCTTAATGCAACCAATCAACCTTTGTTTGCAAAAAACTGTAGATTTTTTCCTTGACCAATTGTTGAGCCTATAAAATACTAGAAACTACTTTTATAATCATGTGAAACAATTGGCAAATCTTCAAAATTGAGAATTTGAAGTGAGAAATGATTGAAATTGACTAATCAGATGACTAATGATGAATCGACTAATCGCGTCTGTAAAGGTGGAGTCTATTCATGCATAAAAACTTTGTGTTATTATGTTTGTTTCATCCAGATACAAAGAACACACAGTGGGAGGATCCTCGTCTGCAGAGTCCAGCCATCACAGGACCTGTGAGTATTTTACCTCTTAACTTCAGCAGACAGCAGGGCGTTTGCTACTGTGTCGCTGCACAACAACAACACAACAGCTTCTCCTTTTAACACTGTAGTTCTATCTATCACACACCATCATCAGCCTCAGTGTGTCTTTGGACAACACACATGAATCACTTTGTCACTGCGGTTGTCACTTAACATGCCAGCGCCATCCTGCCACTCTGTGTGCAGATACACTCAAGTTTACTCTGTCGTTCACTATTCCTGTTTTAGTTACACCACCAGTTGATCCCTATGAAGACTGTTTGCTCATTTGTTCATTCCTTGACTCCTGTGTATGTTCTTCGTTCTCTGTGCAGGCTGTTCCTTACTCCAGAGAGTTCAAGCAGAAATATGACTACTTCAGGAAGAAATTGAAGAAACCTGTAAGAACAGTTTTTTTTTGTTTTGTTTTTTTCAAATACACATCTGTCTTGTGTTTGTGGTTATTGCTAAATTTGGTGGAAAACTCACAGCAAATTCTTGCACAAAAGGATGAATTCATTTTCTCCAGTTTTGATCTCTTACTTATTTAACTCTCTTCATGCTGTCTTAACGTTACAAATTTGATATGTTTGTTTCACGTTAAGTATTAATTGCAATCAATTCACATTCTTTGTATTTAACACTTAAAAGGTGCAGAGTGTGGATTTTCCTGTTTTTTTTTTCTAATGCTGATTTTTATGATGAGTGAAAGGAAATGAAAATATCGGAGAGACGTGATAAATTTTCCAAATGTTGACACAGCATTCAATTTTATGTTAGAGCATGTTTGAGGTCAGAAATTTGATTGTTGGACTGAGGGTAATAACTGCACCGAGTTGTTTTCAAAGAGGAAACAGGAGTTTTTATTGTTTTTTGGAAATAATAATGCGATAAATTGATTCAATATGCATTCAGAATATTTTTTTAACCCCCTGAACTTTCCTTGCATTTTGCACTATCACAACCTCACATTAAGCATAATACAATAATTTCAGTGGAATAAAAATTAATTGGAGCGCCTTTATCAACAAGTTTGTTATTTGTGCATCGTTTCAGGCTGACATTCCCAACAGATTTGAGATGAAGCTGCACAGAAACAACATCTTTGAAGAGTCGTACAGGCGGATCATGTCCCTGAAGAGGCCGGATGTTCTGAAGGCACGGCTGTGGATCGAGTTTGAGTCGGAGAAAGGACTGGACTACGGCGGCGTGGCCAGGGAGTGGTTCTTCCTCTTATCCAAGGAGATGTTCAATCCTTACTACGGCCTGTTTGAATACTCTGCCACGTAAGTCTCTGCTTGTCCCTATGAGTTTTAGATTAAGATAAAACAAAAAAGAAGAAAGCCCTTCGACAGGATGTGACACAGGACACAGTGTCACGCAAAGCTCATGTTAAAAGGAAACTATTCTATATGTTTGCAGTCATGGACAAAGGTGGATTAAGGGCTGAAGTCTGTTGTATTGTTTCCCTAAGAGACATAAAGTTTCCTTTCACTTTGATTAACTTTTCCTCTCATTCAAAAAGCCATCCTGGAACAAATGTTTCCCACATGCAATACACGTCAAGATAATCAAAGGGTCGTATACTCTGTTCCTTTTGTTGGCACCGCTAGTTGAGGACTCGGTTGACTTTCTTTCAGTTTTACCATGTGGGGCAAAGGTAACAGAAGATAGATGATGTACATTGTGCTGAAAAATGAAGCCTTTCTTTAAGTACAGTTTGCTTCATTAAGAAGAAATAAGAGGGCAATTAAACCTGCAAACTTTTATAATTAAACCACGTTGTGATTGTTCATCACATAAACTTAATAAGTTAGTTCTTGTTTTTCATTATTTCTTATTATAAATATCCTCCCATTACAGATGCCATTCACAATGTTATTTCAGTACAGATCATTGTTTATTTATTCATTTCAAGGTGTCCACAACTAAATGGACAAAGATAAATAAAGTTGCTATTACTACTGACTGCTCAGAGCATTACTTAATTACCTGGACATTAATTACTTCCTCTGTGTCTGTTCAGGGACAACTACACTCTCCAAATCAATCCCAACTCTGGCTTGTGCAATGAGGATCACCTCTCCTATTTCAAGTTCATCGGGCGCGTGGCAGGAATGGCCGTCTTCCATGGAAAACTACTAGATGGTAAGCACTAAGCAGCTCAGTGTTTGACTCTGCTTTTCATGCTGTTATGTGAGAACACGGCTCTGAGTTGTGTTGTTTCGTGCTCTCGCAGGTTTTTTCATCCGACCGTTCTACAAGATGATGCTGGGGAAACAGATCTCTCTGAAAGACATGGAGTCTGTGGTAAGTAAATATCAGCCTCGAGGCAAAGTTAAGCCTATAATTTCACAAAAGTCAGTGAATGACTTCGTCTTTGTGTGGAAATCATCTCTGTAGGACAGTGAATACTACAACTCTCTGAAGTGGATCCTGGAGAATGATCCCACTGAGCTGGACCTGAGGTTTTGTATTGACGAGGACAACTTTGGACAGGTGCACAAGACTGAAATCAATCATTTGCATGAATTAATTTTGAAATCTCAATATTGATTTGAATGGCAGTATTTATTGTATCCTAACATTTACCTTCCTTGTGCTCCCTTCTCCCTCTCAGACGTACCAGGTTGACCTGAAGCCCAGCGGCTCAGACATGGTTGTCACCAACGAGAACAAGAAAGAATACATAGAGTAAGAGATCTCCAATTATTTAATATTGATTACCAACTACATCATCAAATGTTAAGCTTAAATCTAAGAAAAATGGTTGTTTTCTAATTCACTTGTCAATAATCTTCTCTCCATCAGCCTGGTCATCCAGTGGAGGTTTGTCAATCGGGTCCAGAAGCAGATGAACGCCTTCCTGGAGGTATTTATATGCGATAATACTACCACCATGTGGGGGCAGTGTTGTATATGGGTTGAAACTGGCCTCTGTACCTAAACCTACTTTAATGACATTTGAATACTGTGTGTAATGAATCATTTTGTATTCTTGTACTTTAAGGATGTCATAATGTATTATTGTTTTTATTTCCAGGGATTCACTGAACTCATCCTCATAGATTTGATCAAGATCTTTGATGAAAATGAACTGGAGGTATGGATCCCCTGCGCGTGTAGTTGTAATTATTAGCCAGTTAATTGACTGGTTATTTAGATTGATGGAAAAATCAATCTGCACCAATTTTGTAATGATTGTAATGTAACCCTAACCCTAATTTAACTTAAATACAAACAGTAGGGTAAAAATAATTAGCAGATTTATCTAATGTGAAAAGAATCAGTTGGATTTCCTCTTGTTAGTGAGCGTTTCTCTGTAACATTAATTGTGTGAGATGCTGCTGATGCTGAGATGAAGTGCTCTCCCTCCCTCTGCCTCTGCAGCTGCTCATGTGTGGTCTGGGTGATGTGGACGTCAACGACTGGAGACAACACACTATTTACAAGAACGGCTACTGCCCCAACCATCCTGTCATACAGTGGTTCTGGAAGGTAAACACGTTCAGATACGAACACACGCCTAAAAACACGCGTGAGAAAAAAACACAGATTATTTTTTTCCTCCTAACACGTATTAAGTAAATCCTCAGTCATGTGTTGCTGCATGTCAGTCAGTCATGGACGCTGCTTCTCTCATTATAAAAGTTCCAGGCAGTTTTCCCTTCATCCGGCCGCCGGCAGATTTGCTGGCCTCGCTTTTGAAGATCAAAGTCTGTTTGGATAGAACGAACTTGTTTGCTCTGATGAAAGAGCCTGGAGTAGTTTTTACCTGCCCTGGTTATCATCTGTCTTTACCTCGGCTTTTACACACACACACAAACACGCACATGAACACACAGTCTGCATCCTCATCTTATCTGTGATCTAGTTGTGATAATAATAAGTATACATTTAATTGACTGTTCTCAAAGTGGCGATTGATATTTGATAAATCAATGCTTAACTGTCAAACTGAATAAATGAATGTTCTTAACTCTTTTTATTGATTTTATTTACTCTCTCTCATCAGGTCGTCCTCTTAATGGATGCTGAAAAGAGAATTCGACTCCTCCAGTTTGTTACAGGAACATCACGAGTGCCGATGAATGGCTTTGCCGAACTTTATGGTAGGTGAACTCCCCAGAGATGTTTCTTTTATTCTCCAGTTTTGTAGCAGTACCATTTTATAAAGTTTATACATTATGTGGAAAAATATACAGCGCCTTTTATTTTATGAATAAGGCTTCAAATAATTCAACTTTGTCTAAAAACTTTCCAAAATGCTCTCCTTCCATCTCCCGACTATATTTGTGGTCTAATCTCTGGATCATCTCAACATTGATTATCACCTCCTCTGTTTTATTCCAGGTTCTAATGGTCCTCAGCTTTTCACTATCGAGCAGTGGGGGACACCAGATAAGCTGCCAAGAGCTCACACATGGTATGTCACCTCACACACACACATAGCACAGATAAAACGATATGCTAGTATGCCTATGCTAAGCAGGCCATGTTTACCATGGCTGCCATCTTTGTTTGGCATAACTTTAGCTAATCAGCACTAAAAACTGAGTTCAGCTGAGGGTGATGGTAGAAAATACTGCTAGTGTTCAAGTGTTCAAGAATAGGAAAAATAAAAGATGTGATCAACTTCAAACCACAGACCTGATGTCAGCAAATCACTAAAGCCAGTCTGAGGGAGAGCTGGAGGCGCTACAGGAAAAGTCAGACGATCACTAGAGTTAGCAGCATGAATCATCTGGAAACATGAATATTGGAACAAAATTTCATGGCAGTTCTTTAAGAGAAGCCGATACGTTTCGGTGTGAACCAACAGCTGTGCCACTACCACGGCTATTAAAGCACTCAGGACTTTTAGGTTTATATTTCGAAGCAGAAAACAGCGCTGCCTGTGTTTTTACATTTTTTTTAATCAAACCCTTTCCCTCCCAGTTTCAACCGCTTGGATCTGCCAACCTATGAATCATTCGAAGACCTGAGAGAGAAACTCCTCATGGCCGTGGAGAATGCGCAGGGCTTCGAGGGGGTCGACTAAAAGTGGCCGCACCAAACCAACCACCGATTTTAAAACAAAAGAAAACAAAAAGCCACAGGGATGTCAAACCAGCTGCTGTAGCAGTTCTGTGCGAGCATGTTGTACTGTAATGCCTGACTGTGAGCCACCAACACAGCACAGCGGTTTGAGACTGTACAGCGACTTGTCGAGCCAACATGCCTACGTCTTTATATCTTTTTCAGTGTGGGTAGGCCACTCCTTAAAGGTGCTGGGGAAGGAAAAGGGAGCGTTGCACTGTCGAATGCTGAAATCTATTATCCACAGGCATGAGCGATGAATGACGAGACCTGGCCCCCTGATCCGCCGTTTCTTTCCCCCCCTCTACCCTTGTCCTGTGAAAATCTACAGTGCTGGAAAAAAAAAAAACACTAATGCATTTCAATAGCTCCTTTCTGTAAACTATAGCACAGTATTCGAGCACCCTTCAGTTGGAGGGGGTCTTAGCATGGCCTTAATCTGGCTCCTACCTGCACTATTTCTCAAAGAAAACTGCAATGGCACTATGATCACAACTCTCCAACACATCCTTAGACCAACACCAGATTACCTTAGGAATGCTAGCCAATCACATTTCAGGAAATCGGCCACACCCCTCCGTAGAGCCTTGTTTATGTTGTGTGATCAGAAATCGCCGCTGCAGCCTTTTCTAGAATAACGTTTTTGTTTTCTTTTTTTAACCACCCGTAAGGATCCAAGAATGGGGGGGGATGACACAATCCCCAAAGATGATTTTTTTTTTATATAGTTTTGTCATCTTTAAATAGTTTTTTTTAAATCATTGATATAATTCTTGCAGGAAAATACTCTAAACGTATTTGTACTGATGAACAATGTTGTTTACTATTTTGACGATTCTATATGACATGGTGTGTGAAGTGTAAATCTGGCTAGTCTGGGAAATGATTAATCCATATCATTTGTTATGGTGATAGCAAATGTGTTGAATAAAAATGGTTTTTATTGTAGTGCTATGAAAGCAGCATGAACCTGTATCTTGTGTTTGCTTTGACTACATAGTAATTTGGACGTGTAATCGAGGGCGGGAAGGGAAAACTAAAACTGGGTGTAGTTTCTCTGAGACGTCATGATTATATTAATATTCTCATGCCTGTTGCTGTTCATAATGCTGTAAATTGTTCTTGAGGAAAAAAACACATTTTAAGTTCTTTCATGATATATAAATATATGTATGTATTACATTTAACAGAAGTATTACTGATCAACAACACTAAAATGAAGCTGTGTGTGCGCGTGTGTGTGTGCGTGCGGGAGTGTTTGAGAGAAAAGCTGTGATTGCCACTGAATATAAAGCAGCACGTTTCTTACAAAGAAATGTTTTGTTTTTTTCTCTTCTCTTTGTCTTTTTTATGTTTTTTGTTTCTCTCTCCTTTTTCTAACACCATTGAACCTAAAGGGCACTTTATAGATCACTCTGAGGTCATGTCGCCTATTGTATGTCTTGTCATTAACTTGAATGTGATTCTCTTTTTTTTCCATTCAGAGCACTTGGTGCAATATAAATAGTCTGTAAATCTGGGCTGCTGCTAAGGTAGAAAAAGTTGACAGAAGTGAAGCAGAGACTTCACATCCTTTAGTATTCTCTATTTTATCTCTTTCTTTGTCCCTTTGCTCTCCCCTCTCCCTCCTTCTGTGACCCACCACTCAAACTCAGACTGACTCTGTAAACATTAGTGTTTTTTTAAGAGTTTTTTTTTTTTTTAATAAATGATGGGAAATATCACTTTTGTTAAAGATGCCACCACTCTCTGCAACTCTTTGTGGTTCATTTATCTTCAGTCCAATAAAAAGACGAAACTTCTCAGAGTGTGTTGTTTGAGTTCAATCTGACTGGACTTTTACTCCCACATAGAAGCAGGAACATAATTATATAAAGAAAATAAACAATAGATAAGTGCTCTTTCTCTAACAGTCTTGTATAAACATTACATTTTATATCATTTGAATTCACAAAAACTTAATTTTCAACATAGTTTTAAAGTATAAATGAATATTGAACCAAATTAATCACAAAACCAATAGTTTCACAATTATTTGTTGTTAACCAGCCTTTTCCAACTGTGGAAATTCACCATTAAATTTACTCCAGTAGTGTATTTAAGCACAATTTTGAGTTCAGGTTCATTTTACTGACTATCACTTTAACTCCAGAGGAAGATATATTGTACAATCGACGCCATTTCTGTGACACCCATTAATATCTCTATAATACCTATGGACTTTTTCTATAATTGGATCATATTTTTGTACCTTTTCAACATATATGCAACATGAGTTACTAATGATATTTCAATACAATGTAATTTACATGGTGGTAATGTCTTTACCTGCAGTCACAAGAAGTTTACCTAAACTGCCTTATTGTTGCCTGTTCACTGACCTTTAAACCGTGCAGTACAGCCAGGTTTTGATTGTAACTCACTGAAACACCAGAATGGGCCTTTAAGTGTAGCACATGTGTTGCTATGAACCTGAACATATTTCCACTTGTGCCAACTCAGTTCTCTCACAGGCCACACGTTTGTCCCTTTTTTTTTCTTAAAAAAAGAAAGAAAAGCTTTTACTCCCATATGGACAGGGAGGCAGTTTTCATTTCTTCACATAGGTGGATTCTTGTAATCTAGCCAATTACAAGATCGGTTGATAAAAGCCACAGTTCAGAGAATAAATGTGAGCGTCCTGAGAAATTAATGAGATCTACAACTCTTTCTGTCGCTCTCTCTTTGTGTGTGTGTATTCGCACGTGGTGTGGTGAAGGGACCTCAGTTCATTCACTCAGACAATCTAGGAGTTATCAGCCCCAAGGACAAGCAAATAAAAGCCACCCTGCCTGTCCAGGGACATTTTATCAAGACCTCCTACCCTCGATCTGGTCACAAACAAACCAGCAGCCAACTCATCTGCAGATCCACCTTATAAAACATTCAAACAAAGGCACAAAGTGCAAATGAGTGTAAGTCTGTTCTCTGTTCTCTGATCAAACACACCTGTTAGGTTTCCTGTTAAAGATGAGACCGTTCTGGTAACGCTGAGGCCTCACAGCCCGACTGATTGTCATGTCTCTGACATGTCTCTGTTTCTGTGTTACGTCAGCGCTCTGACCTTAATGAAACCCTGACGGGAAGCTTAAGCAATAATGGACTGACCAGGGCTGATAGGAACATTAAAAACATTACATATTTTAATCATTTATACTTTCAATTTAGACTTTCAACTTTAATGTTCTTCAAATTTTAAAGGTACTCACCAGTATTTCTACAGTATTAAAAATCGCTGCAGCCCCCTTTTCTTTCCTAACATGCAGAGTGTGAAAGAGGGAGAACAAGTTTCACTGTGAAGTCTACAGACAACGGAGCTGATGGGCTGATTGGTTCAGTAGGTTTCATACTTTCATGCACAGTATCAATGCAGCTTACTGTGTCTCAGGTGATTAAAATTGCACTGCAATATTCTTTAATGCAGAAAGAGCAGGAACTTTAAATTACGGTGAACCACAATCGCCACAATTGTGGTAAAGGACTCAGACTCCAGACTACATCCAATTTCTCATGGACTCATGCGCAGTGTGTGCAGTGTGTGTGATGAATCATCTCAAGTTTCAGAGGGTGGAAACTGAGCAGAGTCGCACTATCAAACCTCTAGTTAAAGGGATGTTATTTCATCATCTGCCCTCTGCGTGACAGGTTTTATTATGAAACCAATACCAGGTCCTTGGTATAGCCCCATATTTAACTACTTTCTATCCATTAACTATTAACTACTAAGAATGTAGACAACCCTGTGTGAGTTGAGGAGATAAGTACAGATAAATACAGAGAGGATTGTGAACATATGGATTAAACACATTGCAAAAATGCTGACTTGACTCTTTGAGTTATTTTTGTTGTAGCGTATTGTATGGTTGTGTAAACTTTCTGTCTCCTCAACTCCACCAATCTCCATGTATTCTTACTTTTATCTCCTGTGTCATTGTCCGTCTCACTCTGACTTTCAGTCAAACTTTGCCATTAAGGCCTCTGTTGCCTCACCAGTTTTTTTTGTTTTTTTTTGGTCTACCCCTCCTCCACCCCTCACCCTCTACCTCTGGTCAGGGTCGATCAATACTTCCCCTGTAGCTTATCACTAATGTGGAACCGGCTGTTTGTCCAAACTCTGCTCTGTCTACATAAAGACTTGGACGGGACAGCGCCAAACCCAAACGCACCACGGATCACCTGGTGAACCTGCAGCTCTGCGGATGCACTACTGGACTTTTAACTGTTTGGCACAGAAAGACCTGGACACAGAGACATGACATGTTGGTGCAGGACGGAGTGAACTGGGAGAGGAGACAGTAGCTGGGAGAAGCAGGAGCTGGAGACTGACTGCTGGGTATGAATGAATGAAAATGGATCCGGTCTAGAAACTTGAGGTGAGTTGATTATTGTCCTGCAGCATGTCTCATCTGCACAAGTGATCATTTAACAGCCAGAAAGAAAATCTTCAGTGCCATAAATGTTATGTTATATAGTTAAAAACAGAAACAGTGAAGTTTATATTGAATTCATTTTGGCATAAAGTGTATAAAAACCTGTATATATCAGCCAAAGTGTTTGTAATATGGTAAAAAAAAAAAAAAAAAAAAACGGGGATGAGACAGGTGTTCTCTGACTTTCTCACACCTGTGAACACAGCTGCAGTCATCCCCACAATCAGCACAAAAACTCAGGGCTGGACTTTGGACACTTTGGATAAGCCATGAATATTTACTCAGCATTAATTTTCCACCACATGGTTTTCTGTGGTTGTTTTTTTCATATATAATTATTTTAGTGCATTAATGGGCAGACATTTAAAGAGCTACATGGCAAATCAAAAATTATAGCTTTGTTTTTTGTTTGATTTTAGGTTTTAGCCCATCATCAGTTTTCCATACCACCATTACACCATGTGGAGTTTGACTTTTTTTTTCTCCCTTGCTCCATTGCCACCACATCAACAAACTGCTTTTTGTTTTCTTTATTTCACAGGTCGTCCAGGCGCAACATCTCCATCCACGTACCTACTGCAAAATGTTTGTCCTCCAGAGCTGTGGAGTGTGACAATGGTGTTTGTGTCCTGTGTGTCAAACGCCATTATCACACTAAATAGCTACAGTGTGAAAAGGACCTCAGTGTGTTCCTCCATTTCCTGTTTGTCCTATGGCTTTTGTGCAATCTTTAGTTTAGATGTTTTTAGATTTGAAATAGTTTCTTTTAGACACATACTGCAAATGTTTCCACATATATCAATAGCTGCTATATTGTGGGACACATTGCACTGTGGGGAGTGCGGTGAGGGGGGCACAGATGGAAATAGACATAATGTGTTGACGCATCGTGCATGATCTCCAGCCTCTGAGTGTGACCTACTTCTTTTGCTTTTGAGGCGCTAATTTGTTGCTGCAGACCATCTCCTGTAAGTATAGACACAAATAGAGGAGTTATTTGTTTTCATCCTGCCACCATTTCCTTCACTGTCATCGACCAGCATGTAAACAGGTTGTCTTATATAATATGGTATTTTATATATGTGTGTGTGTGTAAAGTTTTCATCCATGCAAATTTTGTAAATAATAAACAAGTGTTTATTTTTTGTGACCTTTTGCACATAAAGGAAAATTAAACAGACACATGACATCCTGGAAGCTGCAGGTCAAAGATTATTACAGAGAAAGTGAAATGACAAAGAAAAAAGAAAGACATTTAAACAACATTTCCAACCAGCAACATTTCTTTAATAACAAAGATCCGCAGAGTGTTTGCACACACCGGTCATATAGCCTCAACCTGAGAGCCATGTCAGCAATGTGGGTCAGGGATTAAACAGGCAAAAGTGAGAGTGGGACACAGACGGTTCACATTTCCGTCGTTGAATAGTTGGCACGTTACCGGGATCATATGAACTGTGTATGAAACTATTTGGCAACGGTCGTCAGGTTAATGTCATGTGATTATTAGTTTTAGCTATACATATCTTTCATGTGGTTTGACCCTGAGCATAGATCTTTGAAATGTTGCCAGAGAATCAAAGTCAATCTTACAAATAGAGCTACCTCAGATAATAAAATGACAAAATCATAAACTTATTTCACTGTATACATTCAGAGGTATACTTTACAAGAGCTTCTTCTGTACAAAATGTCTTTTTTTTGTTTCCAGAATAAAAACATGAGCTTGTCATGAATCAGTAGTAATACTAAATAAACAAAAATGATAACAATGTAACATTAAAGTGAACCCACTCATACTTTGTAACTCAGCACCCAAACAACATCCCTGCTATATCATGTATATTTTCTTTTATCATACAAGCTACTTCGAAGACATTTCCTTTTGAGAAATGAATAAACAAGTTCATTAATTTAATGAAGTGATAATTTGAAAACATCACAGAAGTAGAAAAACAAGAAAGAAACTGGAAAGAAAAATCATCACACATCATCAATAAAGCAATCTAAGACATCACAGTTCATCACTGTAGATTAACTACACCACTAATCCTTTCCAAAGTGTTCAAGTCTTCACATTTGTCACAGTTTTTCCAAAACGTGTGAGATGAGGTCTCCTCCCCTTGATTATAAATACAGTGCACAAACTCTCAGAAATCTTAATTAAAATAAAATATATCTCTCAAATGTTCAACATGAGATGAAGCAAACTCTCTTATGAAACAACATTCACTGGTTGTGCAACAGTCGCTCCTCTCAGAGTCAAATGCATTTGTCTCCAACTTGTGGCCCTGGAGGAGCCCAACTTCTCAAGGTTGGATCAGACTCCTAACAATGAGGCCCAAGTTAAAGAAGCACCTCAAACCAGCTTTAAAAAAAAATCACAATTTCAATCAACTATCACACATGAAGTCCGAGAATTTCCCCTTTTGTTATGATTTGCCCTTCAGTGTTGGCCCAAAGGTTTTCTTCTTGGGAGCAGCAGAAGGTTGGGGTTTAGGTTTCGGAGCAAATGTGGGCTTTCTGGCTTTAGGCTGCAGGGACTTGAGGCCCAGGATCTCACAGTACTTGTTGCACTGGTGCAGAGCCTTGAACTGGTCAATGAAGGAGGTGGCACAATTCCCTTTGAAGCCTTTATATCTGAAAAAGACAATAAATTAATATGTAAATATGCATGCTTCAACAATTTGCACCCATTACTGCTTTTGTTCTCAAAAACACTCACCCTTTCTTACAGGTGGCTATTCCTACATCTGTAAGTCTCAATCCCACTCCTGAAATCCCAACAATCAAGATCAAAATCTGGATTCTAAATTATCATTTAAAACACTATAATAAAACGTTTTATCATGCGTTGTAAAATATGTGATTTTTTCTGACCTTGCATGTCAGTAACCAGCAGGTTGCCCTCTGTGTTGTGGTAGACCCAGTGCTGGAAAGCACAACATTTCTGCCCGGCCACCGAGTCACGTCTCAGCAGGTTGATCTCTTTCCCGTCTTTGACTGAATACTTGACAAAGTCACCGATCAGCTCCTCCTCCAGCGTAGCGTAGGGGATGTCATTGGATGGACGATGAACCAGGTAGATGGGAATGATCCTGGGGCAAAGATAAAACAAAGCAGTGTCAGCTAAAAGAAGCAAAATGGGCTGCACAGAGTTTAAAGTATGTTGTGTCACTCACTCTGGGATGTCTCCAAAGGTTTCAGTAGACTGAGCTGCAGCAGTGTACGCCTTGATGTACTCTCTTGCTGTGTTCTGGACCTGACACTCCTACAGAGCAAAAAGTAAATCACATTAGACATATTTTATGTATGATAAGAACAATGAACATGATGTTAAATAAAAAACACCACAGCTTTTAAAGTGCAAGCTTTCATAAATAAAAATATATATTTCTCTTTATCCCATTTATCTGCTGCATCAGAAACTTCAGCCAGACAACAGTGTGTAGGAAACTATGAATTGTTGTATTTTCAGATTGAAATTACATACAGCATAGGCAGTGAGTCCTCCTCCCTGGAGGCTGCCATGTTTTATCTCCATTTTTCTACATTAGCCCAGAATGGACAAACCAAACACAAGTGCCACTAAATCCTACTCACTGAGCCTGTACTAAGTGCTTTTTTAATGTTCATGAATATGTCTCATTTTCAAAAATAAGCTAATAAATCCAATAAATGAATCAAATGTTTGTTTGTTTGATTTTATCCATTTATTTCATTCCTGTTCCCTTATTCTCCGATTCTCTTATTCATGCACAAAAAATCATACTTCAAGGTGTGAGGAGTGATGTGTCTGACATCAGAGCACTGAGACGTCCTTACCTCCACAGCCAAGGTGTAGTTCTTCTCAACGAGCTCCTCGCTGTTCTTGGTCCCGTAGCTGATAACAGTGTGAACTTTGAGCACACAGGAGTGTCCTGGTTCTAAAAGCGGCATCTGACCCGTTTGCAGCTTGGTCCGGAAAGCCCGCCGGTGCATCCCCTCGCCAAAGTGGGCCTTTTCAGTGACGATGCTGACAGGATGGTTTTCTCCAAAGTATTGGTCAGATAGGAAGTCCTCTTTGAACATCAGCCTAGAACAGTGGACGTCCTCTTCTTCACTTCCCACCTCTACAAGAGCAGCTGGAAAAAAAGATGGAGACTTTGTCAACAAAAAGCTCCTAAACCTCAATTGACTCTCTTTTAAATCTAACCATGTAAAGTAATACTGTACATGTTCCAACTTACCTGAGGTGGTCTTTGGAGAGAGAGGAATGACAATCTCACTGAGCACTGTGAAGAAAGGCAGTTTTTTTTTTTTTTACTCCATTTAATTAAGTTGTACACATATTTTGAATGGCTGTTTTTGGTTGTCAGTCTTTTTTTTTTTATCTTCACCTTCATATGTCAGCAGGTAATCGAGGGTGACAGATCCATGTGAGCTGCTGAGCCGACACTGGTACTTGCCCAAGTCTTTGTGAGAAGCATTGGAGATGATGACTGACACTCTGCTTTCATCCCCTGCACTTCAGAAAGAGGTACAGTGTCACAAAATGCATGGCATAAATCACTAGACACACTATGACATATAGGCTATAAGTTCTTTGTGTGGCAAATATGCAAACCTATGTAGACAGAGGATAGAGCTTATACATTAGCAGCTATGCAAAAAATATGGTACGGCAGCTATGCAAAATCTTCTTCATCACTGCAGTCAAAGTTTTGCATAATGCATCTTCCGCCTACTGTCCTCTGCTTCTAGTGTTAGATTGTTAACATGTACAAGGTCAGTTGCAAGATTGCAGGGGTATGTTGTTAACGTAATTATTTTGAAATAAAAAAGAAAGATATTCTACAATTTGATTTAATTAGCTGTCAGAACATTGGTTTGTGTGAAAATAAATAAGAAACAGACGACAGTTGACCGAAGTAACTAACATAGTTAAAATTGTTTGCTAAAAGCTTTGAATTGTTTGGGTCAAATGGTCAAAATAGTTTCCTAAAACCTGTTGACAGTTAGCTAAAAAAATCTTCTTCATCACTGCAGTCAAAGTTTTGCATAATGCATCTTCCGCCTACTGTCCTCTGCTTCTAGTGTTAGATTGTTAACATGTACAAGGTCAGTTGCAAGATTGCAGGGGTATGTTGTTAACGTAATTATTTTGAAATAAAAAAGAAAGATATTCTACAATTTGATTTAATTAGCTGTCAGAACATTGGTTTGTGTGAAAATAAATAAGAAACAGACGACAGTTGACCGAAGTAACTAACATAGTTAAAATTGTTTGCTAAAAGCTTTGAATTGTTTGGGTCAAATGGTCAAAATAGTTTCCTAAAACCTGTTGACAGTTAGCTAAAAGTAGCACAACTATTTCTACATAATTAGCCAAAGCAGGAAGCAGTGTTAGCTAAAAGCTATGAATAGATAGGGTTAAAATAGTAACTTAAAAGTAATAAATAGACTGTAGTTAGTTAAAAGTTGTAGATACAATACAAAATGGTTAATGGTTAAACAGCTGAAATTGTTGGCTAAAATAGTAATGTAAATGGCTGACTTAAATGGCTAAAATTAATGGATAAAAAATTGAAATAGCCTATTTAAAAGCAGTAGCTAAATTAAGTTTCTTCTACTTAGACAATGAGAAGTTTAGGTGAGTGGTTGGTACCTCGCTCTCAAAGGTTCAAAAGTATAATAAGTTAAGAGAATAAAGAGAACATTTGCAAAAAAGTGCTTCTGTATGAAAATGAATATACCTTCTCTTGATTTCAGAGAGGACAGCTCCATCCCTGCTCCAGGTGACCGTGTAGTCGGAGAAGACGGCGGCAAACTGACACCACAGACACAGACTCTGAGGATCCCCACTCACTGACACTGCCTGGATGGGCTGCACCACCTTGGGGTCTGTGCACATTATCATATTATTATTATTATGAGGTCAAGGATGAGTTTTTCCACCATCATGATGGATGAAGTTAGTTGTGTTGACACTGGGTCATGATGATTCTAAGAGAAATTCTTTACCTGCCCTGGGTGGAACTGTCTGTTTGACCACTTCGCTGTACGCCTTCCTACGAGCATCAGTCTTGGGCTCCTCTGCCTTTGCCTTGATAGAAACATCCGGCTTTGGTAGTTTAGACTCCAAGACACTAACAATCTTCCCAAACTTATCCTCTGTCAGGCGTCGTTTTTTAATAACGTCATCTTTCAGTGGACTTGTCAAGTTTTTCGGCTGGTGGTCTTTATGCTCTGTGAGATGTGCAGGCCGTTCACCTCGGGAAGCTTTAGCCTCTGGTTGTTGAGACTTTTTCTCAGCACTTCCTGACTGATCACCGTCCTTTTGAGCTTTCTCGACCTTGGCGCCCAGCTTGGCCTCGAACATATCAATCCTTCCTCTTGCAGTCTTCGGTTTTGCTCCATTTTCTACTTCAGCCAGTGGCTCCACTGCAGTCTTTGGTGCTGTTGCGTGCTGACTGTGTTTCTTTTTCTTTTTACCATGAGGTTTGCTTGGAGCCTTTTCAGGTGCAACGGCGCTCTCAATCCCCAGTTTAGCCTGATTGTCCTCAAGCACAACTGGGATGCTTTTACTGGTTTGATTTTCTCCAGCGAGAGAGTGGATTTCTTGCTGTTTGCACGTCTGCTGACTTGAAACATGATTAGGTAGATTCTCCTGCTTCTTGGAAGCCTGTGTGCCATGATGATGACCAGCTGATTTGTCCTTTTTGGAGCGTGCTTTGCCCTCTGAGGTGATCTTGTGAGTTTTGTGAGGCATCTTTTCGGCTGGTAGAGATTTGCTTATAGGTTTTGCAGCTCTGGAGACAAAAGGATCATTCAAGTCCAAAGTGATGACTGCAACACGGTTCGTCTTAGAGATGATGAAATTATCTGCAGGGACAGCAGCCAAGTTTGACAGTTCTCTACTGAGTTCATGGATTTCCTCGATGTTTGTTTTTCTCTCTGTGAGGAAACACTCTGATGTTTTGTCAGTGCGCAAGTCCAGTCGTCCATCTGGTGAAGAATTCTCAGCAGAGTCTATTGCATTTTCTATTTTATGAATCGGCTCCTCATCGTCTTTCAGGGATGGTTTGTCAGTAATCCTATCTGAGGCAGGCCACAAAAAGTGGGGCTGTACAGGATCACAGCATAGGTCTCTGTTGTCATTGAGAGACCTTTTGGCACAAATTTGATCTCCTTCCAAACTGCTGCTTGTCCAACAGGAGAGGGGACTGAGGGGAGCTAAGGGCATAATAAACTTAGGACTCCCCCACTGTGGCTCCACCTGACGTGCTCCGTCAACTACTGGTAAAGTGTTGGGCGACACGTGTGGGAGAACATTAACATGCAGGTCAGGTTGTGTGTTCACACCTGGCACGTGTGAGGTTGTCGGACAGTGTGTGGAGAGGAAATTAGGATCTGCTGAAGATTCGGCTCCTTCACCATCAACCACCCCGGCTGGCCCACAGCTTCCTTTAGCTTCCTGTTCAGCCACCAAGCCTGGCTGCGAGACGCTGTGTTGCACTGTGGCATCTGTCACTTCACACAATTCATCTCCAGAGGGCTGATAGTGGCAATGGGTAAATAATAATAACAATGTTAGTTCATTTAAAGAATGTTGACAAAAAATTCATACGCACAAGAGTCAGACTTAACTGTAATATCATATGTAATAATACTGCATTTAAAGTAAGTCAGTTTTAAAGGTGGAGTGGACAAAAGGTTACATCACAATGCGATTTCAGATTAATTTTTCTCTTCAACACATACCTTTCTATCGAACCACAAAGTGGATGTTTATGAAACACCATGCTTCTATATCCAGTCTCGCAGTCCATATGTCCTGCATGCAAATGAACCTCACAGTGTCACTGTCACGGGCAGGAGCTGCAGCTATGCCTTGCGCACCTAAGCCAATGGTGTGAGCGGTCTACGAGGCCTGTGGACCTGTCTGCGCCCTGATCCAGAGTTTTTAAAGGAGATGCGGTGGGAATGGGTGTGTTAAAGGGTGTGGACAAAAAGAGAGAGCGATAGAGCGAAGGAGGGGTCGTGTTTCACCCCTCAGCTGTGCTCTCCTCTCACCCCTCCACCCTGACACGCCATGGATGCATGCTATTATCATTGAACTTTCAGTTATTATTAGATGCCATTTCTATCCATCTGAAGTTTTCCTCTCAGGCACTCCTGTTTCCTTCAGCTCACACAGCTGCCAGTCTTTTAGATGGAGGCCAAAGGACTTATCCAATAATACAGACTCCATCCTGGGTGGACTTTCACCCAGACTGGAGTCAAAACCAATGGCTCTGATCCAAACCAAGGTGACAATACCCATGAGTCCCATGTGTGGTGACATACAGTATGTGGACTCCACTCACTGAAGTTCTTCACGTACGTACCTCCCTCCTGACTATAGCTGTCAATACTGTAGGTATGACAACACTGACAAGGGCAGGAGAGGAATGGGAATGTCTCTTAACGTTCTTGAAGTGTTTCCAACGCTTGTGACTGATTTATCTGTTGGCCAACGCGACTGAAGGTGATCGCTGTTATTCTTCCCTGTCGTGAAGGGTGAATCTTTCCACTGGTCCCTGTCTCTTTTTCTCTCTTTCTCTGTCACACACTTCAGAGAAAGTGGTGTGTATTTGACATGCATTAAGTGTGTGTGTCAATAAAAAAAACAATAACATGAGGTTACCAAGTTTAGTTTACTCTTATTTCATGCTTCTCACATCAAAGCAAAGCACAAACTTTCATCCATCAGACATATTTTTGTGAGATAACAACCAGTATGAATGTATATCATAAATCATCTTACCTGTCCAATTATGAGCTCTGCAGGTGCATGTTGTTCCTCCAAATCTGTATCCTCTATTATATTCAGTATGACTGGATCTTCATTGCAGCTGAAAATATCAGTCTCCAAAGACTCAGCATATCCACCGAATTTAGAAAGATCCAAATCAGCAGAGGAAGTAGATCCAGGGATCAGAGTGGCTGCAGTCACATCTACACTGTATCCTCCAGGAGAGGCCACTGTAGCACCGGATGTGCCCATGGGTGAGTGAGGATGAATGGGGCATGAAAAGGGATCACCCTGGCCGCTCTGGATTTCTTCTTGTGTAGTTGGTGCCGAATCATTGCTCCGGTCTCTGAGCTCAGGTCCTGAAGATTCGAGGCACAGAGAGAGACAGCTCTGCCCAGAGAGGACTGAGCTCTCTGGGATGTTGTGTCCCACTAGGGGCTGATCCTGGACACCCATGGGTGGCTGCGGTTGTGCCGGCGCTGCTGACTTCTGACTCTGTCCTTCTTTAGACGTCTCTCTGTCTGTGTCGGTGTTCACCTCTGCCAGTGCCTGTGTCAAAGCATCTATCTCAGCACCTATCTCTGTGAAGGCAGCTGTGATGTCCTCTGGTGGAGCGGCGATGATCGCAGCCCAGTCTGACAGAGCGCTTGCCCAGCTGTCCACTGATGACCACCTCTCCACCGGTGGCCCCCAGCCGATGGTGTCCTCACCGATCCAGCCAATCCCCTCGCTACCTTCATGGCCGTAACCTGACACCGGTGTCTCTCCTGGGAGAAGCGTTAAATCACCGGTGACTCCTTGTATCACAGAAAAACGTGTGTTGTCCCAAACACCCTGATCCTGTGTATCCTCACCTGTCAGATACTGGTGTGCATCCAACCACAGCTCAGCTGGGCTGTCGCTTTGTCGTGCTTGTGGTGTTACACCGGTGACCTCTGCTTTTTCCTGTCTATCGTCATTTACTGCCACCGAGCTCGCCTCACAAGCATCCACAGCAGGTGGTCTCAGCCCTGTGTGTTGGCCCGTGTGTGACTCATCATAGTCCACCACAGCTCGCTCGTCATTTGGACTGAGATGACACTTTGTCGGCACGTCTGCTGAATCACACATCAGAGTATGTGACTCACAGTCATAGTGTGTCTTATTGTCTTCCATTTGTGCTAATGGCTGGTGTTCAGGACATTTAATCTCATAGGGATCCGCATTATGGCTCAGGATGAAGTCCTGTGTCTCACTCTCAAAGATATAAAGGTCTGACTCAGGTGCTGTAGCTGTATCACCCTCTGAACTATCTGAGCTAGGCGATAATGGCCTTAAAAGATAAGAGCTCTCAGAAATAGACGACATGGCCCCAAAAGGTTCGGGTGCAGTACTGTCTTCAATGAGAGAGAGGGAGAGGGGCGGATCTTGCTGAATGTAAAACTCTGAGAAAGTTTCAGATGGGGGTGAAAGGAGTTCATGAGAGAGTTGAGGTAAAAGAGGTAACATAGGTTTAGATGAGCCGAAATAGGGATGAACCCTGGGGTTATTTTCCTTTGGCACAGGCTCGGGGCAAAGTGACAAAAGCTCTGGCATCTTATAGCTGGATGATGGAAGTTTTAAACAGGATAAGTCAGTGTGTTTCTCCTGAGAGAGGCATTTGGAAACGTTTGATAAAGTCTCAGTGGATTTGTCAGTGGGGTCTGAGATATCTGCCACTGCCTCCGCTCCAGTCTCGTACGCAGACAGCTTACTTTCTGTAGGACTGCGTAGAAGAGAAAGAGAGTCTAAACCCCTTGTCTGACTGTCTGTGAGAGATGCTGGTGACCGTGTTTGGTCATCCGTGCAGAGGAGTGACAGATCCATCGGGGCTTCTCGTCGTGCTGCTTGAGGAGACTGTCAGCAGCAGGGTCCCGGCTGTCAAACCACAAGTTTGGGTCGAAGTTTGGGACAAACTTCTGTACACAATGACAGACTCCTTGTGTCTGGATGTTCTGGTGTCATTTCCTCCCCTGGGTGCAGCTGTGTCCTTGTGTTTTTACTGCCTGTACCTGGAAAGTGAAGCAGGACATCACCAGAAAATGAAAATACTTGACAATAAAACTGCAGAACCAAGTCAATCAATCAAATAACATCTTATCTGAGATGTACATACCTCCTCAATCTGACTTATCTGAAATAAGGCTCACTATCTCCCTCTAGCTGTCACTTTGTGTGATATTGATATGGTTATCTTGCAAGAGATGTCCGTGTTAAACAGGGGATTGCATGTATTTTGGAAGCTTTTAAAGCCCACTTAACATACCACATCAACAGGAAGCCTTCCTGTTCTTGTTACTCCGTAACTGATAAAAACGTCTGGTGTGTGTGTTTGTGTTGTTAATGGGCTCCAGACTCCAGTGTCCAGTTTCTTTTACCCTGCACAGCTGCCATTATGTGGGATTGTGCATTAGACAGCGTGTAATATTGTGTACGAGTGTTATTAATCTCATACAAGATCTTTTCCAGTCACTGTTTACCAGATACAAATATACAAGCTGTTGGTAGTTACGCACTAAGAGAAATGTTAGAAGTATCAGGTGTTACTCATGAGTTCAGGGGAGTTCACCGCAGTAAATCATAACAATGGTACACAAATAGCACCCAATAAATAAGCAGTGTTTTCAAACTGTCCACTTTAAGCTTTGTGTTTCCTCATTCAGCTTTTTTGATCCTTTGGTTGAAAATGAAATATCAAGTTATGAAGATTATTTAAACTGGAGCAAGCCCAACTCCCCCTTGTAGCTTTCTAAGGTCTTACATAGTGTTGGAAAAATACATTTTGAAGTAAAACTGAAGGAACTGACTGAGGCCATAACCATCTCAAAATGTTTATACCCACTTGATGATGGTTAAACTTTCAGGTGCATCTTCAAAGCGACCATCTTAAAGTGATATTACCTGTGTTTGTAGCCCGCGACAGGGAACCTGACATACTGTGCGTGCAGGGGACTGATATGAAGTGTTGAAGGGGGACGCTTCAAAACATGCGCCCTGATATACAAGTTTGCAGGAGAGGAGCTAGTGGCACAGACACTGGAAAAATACCAGTACCTCTTCACCCATGACCTGCATTTGTCACATTCCTGCTGCTCTGAAGGACACCTAGCTGAGCTGTCCAGACTGAAATGTTTACTATCGAGCATGGACCCTACCTCTAGTTAGCCCACTGGCAAATGCAATGAATATTAATAAGGCTGACACAACTTTCTGGCTGGAAATAGTGTTATTGCTCAACGTAACTTAGTAAAATTACTTCCTTGTACATCTTTTAATAACATCCTGAACTAAAATATCTTAACACTGTTCAAGATAAATTTGTGTTTGCCTTAAATGAATCCAACCTGTTTCAGAGAGCTCAATCACATCTAGTCCAGATTTAGATTTGATAATTGCATGCAGATCTGTGTCGCAGCCCACTTTTACAGGCAATGGGAGGCTTTTACATCGAACTGAAGTCAATCTTCTCGGTATTGTTGATTAGTGCATTAGAAAGGTGGATAGATAGATTCATCTGTACTGACATTAAAAAAGAATAAAGCTGTCAACGCCTGTGTGACTGAGAGCAAGAAAGTGTAATTTGATTTCATCTCAACCATCTGTGCCAAAATAGATCATCCTCTGTCACACAACCCCTGCTCCAAAAAAGAGCCTGGTCCATCTTTAAAGCGTCTGTACATGAATGATTTGCTTAAAGACGTGATCTAAAGGATCCTCTGTGTAAATCTAAACACAGTTTTTAAAATAAAACCACTAGCTGTCTCAAAATGAAAAACTTTCTTCACAATGGCAGATTAGAAAAGAGCAGAGGTGCATAAAAAATATATTTTTTAAAAAATCCTCATACTTTTAAATCACTTATATGCATTCATTCTTATACTTGGCAAAGCGTATGATGTGTTCAGTGTCATTCAGCACAGCAGTGTGTATGTGTGTGTTTGTCAACCTGTCAGCAGCGTATCTGGCAACGCACAGCCCAAGAGAAAACCACAAACACACAAGTCACCTCACAGTGGAATCACACACAATAAAAGTCTTATCATCACACGAGGCATTAAAACAGTTGTCTAACTTGTGAAGGGGATTTCCAGTCCAGCCATGCAAGTAGTACGTACCCTTTTCATAGCCGTGTTGTTGAGGATATAGACCTATGATGTAGGACCTCAGTATGAGCTCAGGCAGAGCCGACAGTCTGGGGGTGTGAGTCTATTTTTAACTGTTGTCCCCCGTAAGTACAAAGTCAGTTACCTGATATTGCGGGCATGTGCCGATCTTGAACATTTAACACTCGATATCTATATTTATGGCCTGTTTCAGCAATGGATGGTCTACTTTATAGACCGACTTTTTTTGGTTGTTTAAGAAATTTTACAGATGGAATTGGCTTATTTGATTGTTTTGACCTTAAGCAGAACACATTTCATTTTCCCCCCACAAATAAACATCTCTACACCGTAGTATGTTCATAATTTCATTCACAGATTACACCGAGTATAGCTCATATTGCATTTAACAGTGTTTGTTATTTTTGGCACAGATTTATTTACAAGTTAAAAGTGTAATCCAGTGCTCTTGACAGTATTTATACCACTTTATCAATCTTCAGTCAATCATCATGAGTTTTAAACATTTAACAAGAACTTGGTCTCAATAAATCAAATATGATATATGTTATGTACAGTAATATACTTGTAAATACTGCAGTTTGGGGTTGAAGAAAAATAACATTAGAGTTTAAAAAAAGTTAATTTACTGAAAATATGATTTTTAAATGAATAACATTTACAATAGACTCTCTTTCTCTAGTTAAATGTGTTTACAGGTCAGCCGTGACACCAAGGTTCACATTTCTGGCAACGGTAACACCCCTCTAACTACCCTGGCAAAGCAACAATGAATTCTTGTCAGTGACCAAAACAACCTAATGAGGCCAGACCTGTCTTTGCTTTTATGGAAAATTATTAGTAGTCAATTAGCCCAGCCTGGTGTGACAGTGATTAAATGTGACTTTGCCTCTCATTTAGCCAAATTACTCATCTAATAGGTAGTGAACACAAGCTAATCCCTGATGGCAGACCAGTTCCCAATCATTAGAACGGCCCAGTGGCTTTAATTTAGCCGGAAAGTGATAATGATAGTCACAATGACCTGGATTTCTGTTGTGGAAATGATGTTTTCTTTTTTTGCTTTTTGCTTTTCAACAGATCCACACTAACTGTTTGCTCAAGTATCCATCTGCTGGTTGGAGCTTTATTTAACAACAGACAGATACGGGATAAGTACAGTTGCAAATATGTGTATTTTCCAAAATGTAGACCAATCCCTTGTTTTATCGTTGTCGCTCCAACCTCCAAGCCTTGAGAAAGGCTCAGAGAGTCGTGTAAACACTGGCTGTCTCCGGAGTACCCTTCTGATCTGTTCCTCTTCTCTCCTTTAAACACAACTTGTTCCAGTTACACATAATTACACACTTGCATGACGATCATTCTTCTTTGGGAAGCCTGTTCAATTCACTGAGGGTTTTTTTCTTCTTCTCAGGACCAGCACTCTCATGGCCATGCATCTCTTTCTCTCTCTCCCCTAATTACTTCATTCATGCCCTCCTTGAGGCTACTCTCTAATTATCCTGCTGCTTGACGACTTACAGTGCCTCATTCCTGCTCCAACGCTCCTGTGCATCACTGTCTCCTAACTTCACGCCCTAAAAAATCTTTCCTCTCTTGTAGCAGGCCTTCTTTTGTGTTTTGCCGAGCAGGCTTTTCCCAATCCCCCCAATCTATGAGCAGATTCACTAGTTCTTTTAGATTGATCTAACACTGCTGCATACTTATTTTCCATGTACTACATTATTGCAGAGGAATACCCTTTATATATTTCCGTAAACCGCTTAGAGACTGTTGTTTCATAATGTTAGAGAAGGACGGTTTTATAACCAAGTAATTTATGGCTGCCTGTTACATCACTGTTCCTGTGACAGGTGAGAGGAACAGATTGTTTTCCTGCTTTAAAATCAGCACATTGTAAATTGTGGTTTAACAACAGACGCCCTCCAATAAAACAGCAATGCCACAAGTCTGACCATTTATAAATAAAGAGAGAAAATAGACTGTTTACGATTATTTTTAGCGACCCTTACAACTGCTTTGGCAAGGCAACATGTGTCACCATTGTTATTGTGTGTGTGTGAGACAGAGAGAGACATTAATGAAACATCCCACACACGCACACACTCTATACAAAGGTTTTAATTTGTTATTATGATGACAGGAAACAGAAAGGGATGGGGACACAAACCACAAACCATTAAAATGACATCATGTCCTTTTACTCTTTTCAAGCCATTATGTAACAGTTACATCCACACACCTGTTCTTGTAGCTTGTAAATCTACTAAACAACAGGGGGAATATTATTGGACTATGGGATATGTGTAGGAGTTTGTGGTATGTTCATTTGGATTTAGATGATCTACCATGATACTTTCTATATTCTAGGCTAGGTTTATTATATTGAAACTACTTTGAATAAATGAATTAAAGGTTGCAGTGTGGGTATAATAAACCTTTACTCATGTCACATGTCAGCTGATTGACCAAGCAGCAGTTGGATGGGACTTTCATAAGGCAGGACTTGTTATGATGTAGTCGTTTAAAGATGTGTGTGTGTTTCTGTGTATTTGTGTGTGTGTGTGTGAGAGAGTATTTGTGCGGTTTCTCAGAAGCATCACATTTAATGTGTCTGTAATGAACAGCTGATGGGTTGTAAAAGGCAGATGGACTATTAGGCAACAAATAATGTGTGCAGAGATCCATTGCATCAGATTGAAAATATTTTTTTATTCAGTGGTTGGGGCTGAATTGTAACTGAGCTCACTGTTACTCTGATGACATTTCATCTTTCTCAAATATCAGTGGAAACATTTTCACAGTTAAACTTTGAAAATGCTCCAACAGTCTGAGACGTGTTACACCATCTTGAGCATGTTGTTGTGGGGTTTTGGATTGGACGTGGCCCCCGTGGACTCTTGTAGTCATGGAGAGAGAAGTATCATCTTACTAAAGCGAGATATATTTTTACACCATGTTGTTGAACAGTCTGCCTCGGCCTGCATGGCGTCTGCCCTCCTTCCCTAAAGCCCACCGCACCGCCCCGCCACCCAGACAGGACCAGGTGGAGAATGGTGCTGCACATTGAAGTGTGCGTCACAACCACGTTTTGTTTAACGTGGGAATGCGAGCGAGTCATCTAGGATGCTTTTCCACACCTAATTATGACAGGAATGCCATATCAGGCAGATGAAAGCTATGACACACATCCGCACTATGCCAGCCTTATTACTGTAAAGAAATAGCAAACCATATTTGGCATTTTTAGTTTCTTTTGGCTTTAAAATAAACCGTGATTCAAGGAAGCGTATTGAATGTTTCTGGGCTGAAGAAATTTGAGGAAAACGAGTAAGTAAAAAATAAAAAACCTGACAAAGGGATTGTGTTTCTGTGTGAGCGGCAGAGATGAAGAGCAACAGAGGGATCAAAGCATATCTTCTAGGCTGTTTAACGAGCATTACTCAACACAAGACAACGCACAACCGGACACGTGCCCCGCATGACTTAAGTGCTACGGTGGCTACATGCTTTTGCATCATAAGAAACTGAAAACCTTTTGTCATGATCTCACCAGCTGAATCAGTGCTATTTGTAAATCCTGATTCACTGCCATGGAAAGTGCCATGAAAATGTAGTGTTGTCTTTTACCGGGGCTGTTAAAAGGAGTGGAAGGATGGCGGGGGAATAAGATGAACTTCATGTCACAAGGAAAGCATTCATCCACGTAACGCTTAAAGAATTTAGCTGCATGATCACACAACATAATGCAATAATCTTCCACTCTTCATTCCTAATTTGTTGATGTTATTAGTTGATTAAAAATATATATTTGTATGATATTGAAAAATATATATTTTCAGTTCATTCTAGCCATCATGATTGTGAAGGTTGATTCAAATGAGAGCACTGGCTGAATGTACAGGGCACAAACAAACATAAAATAGAGATGTTGGACAGGTTTTCTGTCGTGTTCTGATTGGCATCTATGTACGGCCACATTTTAGAAGGAGGTAGGGCTTCTCAACCAGCACGGTCAACACGTAGCCCACCACCACTGTCAGCACCAGGTGGCCGAAGAACATGTACATCTAAAGACAAGAGGAGACAAACATTAGACGAAGTTAGAAGGGCACAGAGCCAAAATCGGAAGTCCAGTTTAGGCTTGATGACATTGAATTAAATGTTTAGTGCCTTAGAGCACTCACAAAGTTCACGTCTGTGTAGTGGACTGGGGTGTCGTGCAAGCCGATGTAGAAGATGATGAAGACGGGATGTGAGAGATAGCAAGCAAAACTAATGTTGGAGAGTGGAACCCAGAAACCCCATGACAGGAACCTCATGATAAAACCTGGAGAATCAAAAGAAAACAGAGGAACAAAATGAAAATGTGCATGCATTGTAAGACATTTTTAATGTGCATAAATACTACCACTGTAAAAATACATCAAGTGTAGTGAGCCAATTCAGTATAATGTCCATTTTGTCATTGCTTTTACTGTTGTATGAAATGATTCAAGGTCTTGGTTTACCTCCGTAACCCTCCTCACAGGCGAGTATGATCCAGGTCACAGCCAGAGCCCAGAGGGGTCTGTGCAGTCCTTGATAGAGGGCATGTGGCACAGATGGATAAGGCGGAGTATCCTTGAGGACGTAGGATAATCCAATCAACACAGCCATGAGGAGAAGACAACAGAACCAACCAAGTGCCGCCTGCCACTGGAGCAGCAATGAGAATAACATCAGATTAATTAATTAAGAGCATACAATGTGTTCAAACCACTGAAAAGTGATGTTCTGACAGAGACGCCTGTTACCTTTCGCTTTAAGAGCTGATCTTTCTTTGTCATCAAGTATATTCCAGTCAAGATCCCAATTAAAAATGGTGCATATCTTGTGTAAGGTTTCAGATAGTAATGTATGACATAGTTCCCTGATGACCTGCAAAATAAAGTAATAAATACATTGAATTAATTGATGTGTGCCTCAATCCATATTTAATGTAGGCTATTTGGCTCTGAAGTTGTTTAAGCACTGGACCTCCGTCACTGAGTCTTACATTGCAGCTGGCAGAAGGACTGGCAGGTGCATGAGTGCAGTTACAAGAGCACCAGCAACAGTGGTCATCAACAGCAGGCCCACTGCCACTGCTGCAAACACACCTCTGTTCCTGATAAACACCAGAGAGGATTGGTGAGATTCACTTTGTTTACTACACAGCAATTCAGAAATATTTTTTAGAATAATACGAAATATGAACATACATACAATCTGTAAAAATACAGTAACAGTGGGGTGGTGGCATAACACTGGAAATCAAGAGACAAGTACCATGTCCATGGGATACACTGGAGAAAGATTGGGAAATAGAATGAGAAGAAAATGCAGTATAGAACAATAAACATAGAAATTCATAATGTCAAAAATAGACTCAGGAACAACAACATATGAGTAGTCAGACTTACTATCTCATGGACAGGCAGGAGATTGCTTATTAGTAGTATGTTGGCCCACCAGTATGTCTTACAATCCATCATTGTCTCTATAAGGGGGAACCAGTAAGGTCCCCAGTGGATCACAGAGATGAGGCCAATGGTTAGACACATAATGAACATATGCAGAGGCTGAACCCTGGAGTGAAGGGAGGAGAAACTGAACAGTGAACAAAATTCAATTTTAAATGATCACTACTTCAGCGATCATACTTGAAATGAAGGATGAACAAATTCAGTTTTATTCCCAAGGGTAAGGGGACAGGTATTTGGTTTAACTGATGAATACACAATACCTTTTAATCCTCTTGAAGATATAGTTGGCCACTAAACAGGTACTCAGTTTGTCCTCGGCCCTGCTAATGGAGTTCATCAGGGTCTTGACACTAAGTAAACCCCTGAAACACAGAAGCTGCATGCTGTTCAAAAGTGCTGAAAACTGACAACAACCACCTTTGCCAGGTGGTTGTTACATCCACTATCACTTGTGAGGTTTCATTCTTACCCCATCAGTAGAAAGGTGTCTACAGCCAGAAAAACAGGTCCGCTGATGGAAATCACATATAAAGGGCTGCTTTCTGCTGCTTTCTTCCAGTTTCTGTAATTATCTACAATTGCGATAATGTCATATTATCAGAATAATATACATGATCTATCAGTGACTTGCAGACTGAATGGGCAAATACTAGAGAGCCTTGTCATACCTATGTTGTGCATCACAGAGAACAGTGTGGAGTGGCCACATATGATCCATAATAAGCTCAGGGAGCGGATACCATTCAAGGAGGAGTAACCTCCTCCAGAGATGGATGTAACGGTGGTTAGGACACCTTGGCTGGTATTCTGTAGAGAAAATGTCTGCAGGAACCGGTTCACACAGCTTTGAGGAAAACACAAGGCTGTATAGCTGGTGCTGTCTGCCAAAGACAATATTCGGAAAATCACTTCTTCAATATTAAACACAACCTGGAGATGAAAAGGTTTGGCTACTGATCTTTCAAATACAGGCAATGTTGGAGAACAATCAGTTACACTAAATCTCAATGTGTATTTCATGTAGGCTACCTGTTTCCTCCGTGGTGCTACTGTTCATTTCACTGCTAGAGGAGCCATTGGTCTTCATGGTTCCATACAGGTTGAGGCCGGTGTTTATAGCCGAGGACTCTACAGATGGACTGACCTCCCTATTCCTTTGCCACCTTGTTATGGCAGTGAACAAGGTAGCTGCAAGAGGAATTGCAACCATTACACAACATACAAACCTGCAGGAGAAAATGTATCGCTGTTAGTGGAAGAATGATGATTGTTAGCATTTCTTAAGGGGGCTGGGGAATGGATACAATACTGACAGACAGGTGACATCTGATGCATCCGGGGTGATGTTTTTGGACAAACAGTGGGTCATGATCATCTGCTGAGTGGATTGATTGACCAGGATGGAAGGGAAAGGAGGGATAAGGGATGTCTGACCAAACTGAAGTCTCCCTGTTAAAAAGGTGAAACAAAACATTCAAAACCAAACAACTCATGTGGAAAAAAAGTAGTAGCCTAATAAGCTTTTAAAATCACTAACCACGCAACACCAGCATTTCCACATCCTCTTCTCTGCAGGAGTCAGGAACACAAATACCCACAAAGTACTGCAATGTGTCCTATTGGTTGAAACACTTCTGTCAAAAAATCAAGTCAGGTAACATACTGTAGCCAGTTTTCAGGGTGACATTACAGGGTTTTTTGCTGTTAGCCTACCTGCTGAAGGAACACCTGGCAGTACTGTCCAGAGAAGGTGGGGCCATGAGCAGAGCGACACTGCTGCAATGAGCCAGGCTGGTTGATGTTACCTCCTTCCACATTGCTACCCATCTTTCCAAATGAATCATACACTGGTAATCAACACAAATACAGTTCAGTGCAATGAATAAAACATTAAATTGACATTTAATTGAATGTCCTCTAAAGTGTCTTGTTTGGATTTTTAAAAAGTGCAGAAATAGTAAACTGTGTTTTATTTCCAAGTTCTCTGATTGAAAGTTGAAAAGCAAGCTAAATTTAAAATGTAGCCTACATATGATATGATAGGCTATCATATCATGTGGCCATGATAGAAAAAAGATTATTAAAAAAGGTAAATATGAATATCTATATTTTGTTTATTAGTGTTGAAAGGATATATTTTACTTCTCATTTAATTTACTATGTGTGTATAGGCTACTATTTCAATGGAGTAGGCCTAGTAATGTTAACAGTTCTCTCAGGATTAAAGTAGGCCTAGGGCTATTTCTTATTTCAGACACACATAAAATACTCAAAGCACAAAACTAATTACACAGAAAAAATGCTCAAAACAAGTCAATACTCCTTTTAATGCATATAAAGATAATTGTAGCAGCCATTTTCTTTTTCAGAAGTTACAAATAGGAGCGAAACACTGTGCCCCTGTGGGCTGTAACAGTCGGTCAAACGCGGTCAAAGCTGGCCAGGCTTTGTGGTCCAACACGGCACCCGTATGAAGGAAACACAGGTGAATTTAGCATCCATTGATTATTACAAGGTAAACAAACAATCAAGTGCAGCTGCTGTTACTGTAAACCCGTGCAACCAAGTGCAAGAAAGTGGAAAAGGAACTTAGGTGAACTTTACTTTAGGTGAAATTTAAAGTTTGGCATAACCTGAAATAGTTTTTTTCTACGACATGCTAGTCAACAGTGAGCACAAGTTTTGTTTAGTTTTTTAAGCTAGCAAAGAAGGAGGACCGAAGAAGGACAAAAAGTGGAGTAGTGGAGACCTGACATGACTGGAGGACATGGAGCCTAAAAGGAAAAGACTTCAGACAAGGTGAGTCAGATACACACCTCTCTATCTGTGTGTCCTTCTCTTTACCTCATGATTGTTCAGTGTGTAGCCTACCTACCTACATGGCTGTGTATTTTAACTTACGTGTTGTGTCAGTGTGTAGTGGAGCTCGTAGGCCTCCTACTCTATCGCTTATTTTACATGGATAAAGTTGTTGGGTCACAGTGTACAGTGCATGGACAAAGCCTCCATAGGCCTACATTATTTCTGCATTCATACTGTGTCAGATCACCTCTCTTAAAACAGCCTGTGCAGGAGGTTTGAATTTGTTTATATCTGTGAATAATATTTAAAAAATCAAATCAATTTTCAAACTTGCCCCCACAGAAGCATTTCAGTGTTTTATAAATAAAAATAGACAATAACCCATTTGAACAACAGTTGAAATAGTAAAAACATAAGCACTGGATTTTTTTGTAGGGATTCAAACATTAAGAGCATCTGTATTTTAAACATACACTGATATTCCACTGAAGCTTTTAAGTCTGTGTAAGTTAAGTCCTCATATTGTCTCATTGAATAATTCATTTCTTTAAATGGCCTCTCTGCATTGTCTTCATTGAGTGTCCACTGCTCAAATTAGACCTAATGGACCAGTTTAATACCCTGAATCAACTGCAGTTAAGCCAAAGTCAAAAGGCAGCAACACTTACTGATAACAGCATATTCCTTTGGTGTCTCCTGGTTAATTTCCCAGAGGAAAGTGTTGGTATCCTCCTCACATCTTTGAGGTACAGTGAAGACCTGTGGGTTTTCTAGTGCTAAAGAACACCCTGCAAAAAGACAGATCATCACACATCTCAGGGCCATTTCAGGAGTGAATACTTAACTTAGTGGAGAAGTGTTTAAATAACACAGGAGAGAACATGTGATCATCATTAATCTGGCATGAAATCATCTTCCCCTGGCCAAATGGGAAAAAAAATGCAACCGTGCATTATCCTCACCTGTTTTTCTACATCAGGTGTGAACAGGATTGAGTTACATGGAGTAGCCAACAACAAGATCCAGGTTTTGTAGTTTTTGCCTCCATGCAAAATCAACTTAATTAGATTGTAAGCCTAGTGATGATGCCTACTAAGACAATGGCTAATAAAATCCAGTGTAGGTATATTATGTTGTAGTAGGCACATGCCATAGTCACATTTTTAATGCTTTTATTGTATTGTATTTATTGAAACAGGCTCCTCAACTCTTGGTTTCATCAGACTGCCAGTTATGACAGGAATAAAAGACTAATCTAAAAAACAAAACAAAAAATATTAAATTCACCACCATTACTCTACTGAATTTGTTGTTAAATTGTGGGGCAAATAACCGTGAAGAGACAACCCAATGGCAGAAATAAATCAGTCATGGCCACTAGAGGGAGAGCTTGTCCTAAAAATCCACACAAGAGTGTCATGACTTTACCAGGAGGCAGAGAAGAAAAACATTTTGTCAACATTTTTTTTTCTTTTTAATAACTTGTGATTTCTGAAAGAGGAGGTAATAGAAGAAGTAGTGGTAGGCTAATTGTCATTTTACTTCTTATGTACCAGGATTATTTTGGCAGGTAGCCTAATAGGCATAATGTAAACACAACCCTGGTTGGTTTTTATCAGAGCTTCTTTGGGTCAGTGAGAGAGTGGAGCAGAACAATAAAGATTTGGGCAATAAAGACAAAATAATGAGTTGAAAGACACAAAAAATGCTCCAAGAGGGATGATAGCGCTCCATAGGTCACCATCCCCTTTCACATTATGTCATCATTAGATCCGCCATTTTACTGTATAAGTCTACTGTATGTATCATACAGTTTTAAGAATAGAGAAGAATTGTGCTTTTGGTTAGGCTACATATTTAAAAAGCAAACATTTCATGTTCCATGCTTGATAAGATATTTAGTTTGGGAGGCATATTGTTTCTTTTGCAAAACTGTAACGTGAAGACTGGTGGTTTGGCATTTTCTATTTGGTTAAAGTTAGCTGAATATTTGTGATTCAAAATGACTTGAATACTCGATATGTCCATTAGATATACATTTGAACTTTATAGTTATAATGCAGGTGTAATATGAATGATTACAAGAGGGATTTTGATATATTTCCAAAGAGAGGTGCTGATGTCTTATGTGCAGTCGACATCAGACCTCTTCCCTGGCAGGTTTCATAATTTATTGACATAAAGAACAGCTTTGTACAGAAGCATCAGAAATGTCTAAAAACAGCAGCAGCAGCAGCAGCAGCGGCAAGACACATTCTAATCAACAAACAATTCACAGACTGATTCTCACATGCAGTTTTACAGCGCGAGACAGTTAGTCCCATTGTCAGAGTAGAAAATAATTACTGTTCAATAGTGAATGATGATGTTTTTCTGGAAATGCTTGAAACACATAGAAAGCAATGGAAAGCAATCTGTATTCTCGCCGTTTCCAAAGTTGTGTTCATGTACATGAACTGGTTGGCTTGTATAGAAAGTCGTCTCACAGCCAGGTTTACATTCAAAGAGGTTTTTCTTCAGTTAAGAACATGTTTTTTTATCAACATAATACTGTCAATGAACATTCATTATGATTTCAAAATAAATGAAAGAACCACAAACTTGCAGAGAGGAAACAAAAAGACAGAAAATGATAATGTTGATATTTGTTATGAAACACAGGGTAATTGGAGTTTTATTTTTATTGTGCCATAATGACAGATGAACTATGCTATAAAGAAGACTGCAGTTAAAAGAGAGACAAGTGTTTTGTATCTTTATATTTTGAATATTTAGGTAATAAGTTGTAATCTAAAAGAGCTGCCATTTACAGTACATTAAGACAGGAATGAAACATCACCATACAAAGTTTCACAGCCTTTTACAAAATACATTTTTAAAAGCAAATTCAATTTTGGCCCACATGTTTGTCTTTAAAAGACTCCTGTTGCTGATAATGGTTGTCATATTCATCCACAAAACTAAGCTCTAAACTTATTTCAGACTCATCCAGAATTTTTTGTGCATTTGTTATGCAGAAGTTAAGTTGACAAGGTGGAAGTGTAACTGAAGAGAGGCTTTATCTTTCAGTGATTGTCCTTAAATCTTCTTACTTTCCATATAGGCTAATCGTAACCAAAAATAAATACAGACATTTGATTTTTTGGATCAATTGTGTCATGGTGCAATTAGAAGGAGACCAGGATTTTATTGATGAAGCCAAGAAGTGCTTTAAGAGAAATATATATTATTAATCCATGAAATTATAAAAATAAAACATAAAGAATGTCCATTGCCGCTTCCACCCAACTTTAAAATTAAGACTGAAAATATCGTTAAGGTGTGACATATCCCGGGGAAACCTGGACCTCCCAAAGAGTTTCAATATTTTCCTACAAGACATTCATTGGACATTAGCAGCTTTGAGAATCCAGAACACTGCTGACTGTATGAGGATTAATCCCATTAGACTAATATCCATACATTATCTAATCCTAGTGAGAAGACAACAATGGAAACTGTTTAAAATAAAAAGCTCTTCTATAAAAAAGATCTATTCAAGGTCTATAGAAACATCTATGTGTGTACAAAAAAGTATCTTGTTCAATTTACTTTAAGACAGTGAGTTTGACATATATTACATATTCTTGAGTGTATATTTAATACATGTTGTTGTAGGCTACATGTACATTACAGCACAGCCAACTGAGATACTGTATGTTTTCTGCAACAGTTTAACAAACTGTATGTTTTTTTTTTTTAAACAACGGTGCTGCTTAACATGGAGAGGTTAAAAAGTTAGTTTTTCTCACTTTTCGGCTGCACTCAATCTCTTTGACTTTATAAACGCCATCCCATGAGTCCTCATGTGAGTATTCAGGTTGCCCTCCGTTTCAAACATCTTCCCACACACTTTGCATTTGGTATTTGGTGTCCCATCATTGTTCTCGTCTGTAACCTCCATCTGGTTCTCCCTTTGACTCTCATCATCATCCTTGCCTCGTCCGTTGTACCGGCCGAGACCATGCGGCTCCTTGAGCCGATGGACGATGAAGAGATGTCGGGCCAGTGAGCGGTGGGAGGTGTAGCATAGGCCGCACTCCTGACACTGGTAGGATGACCCATCGGACTTGTGTTGGGGAATATGTTTGTGGAAAGCGGCGATGTCCTCAGTGGTAAAACTGCAGACTGCACATTTGTGAACTTTGAGGATGTTCACCTTGAGCCTCTTCAAGGGCTGTGAGTCTGAACCCCTGGAGTTCAAAGCTGGTGACCCTTCATCCTCTTCTGGCTTCCTTTTGGGGCTGGGAATCTGTAAAGATGATTGAGAAGGTAGATTAGGCATGACAGGGACATCAGGAAATTCAATTTCCTTCTGATAGATTACTGTATGCAAATTTGTACTGTCATTGTACCATTTCCTTGTCAGGCAAAGCCTCCATATGATCAGAGTTGACGGTCTTCCCCTCAGGGTCTTTGTCTCCATGCATCAGCTGAATGTGCTGATCCAGCAGCACCCTCTTAGTGAACAGTTGACTCGGAGCTGTACAGTGTCTATCAAAGCAAATAGATACAAAATAAATAAATAAAATGATAAGATAAATAATTAACAGAGTGAGGTTCCAGCGTAGTGTGTGGATGTTCACCAGCCAGCATAGTGTTGCTATCCCTTGGACAGACAAGAGTGTGACTGCACCGTTAGAGGCTATACCTGTACATGAATTGTTCTCAGATTTGATTTGCGACTGTACTAACCCTGACAGATTAGTGTGTGTACTCACGGGCAGGTGTAGACCTTCCTCAACCCCTTGTGTTTGAGACGGTTGTGTCGGCAAAGACTGTGGGAGGAGCTGAAGGACTTGTCGCACTGTCGACATGGGTGCTTCTTCAATATCTGCAATATGATTGCAGAAATGCGTAAAATGCAAAAATTGCTTCAACAACATTTTTTTCAGCATTTCTTTCTAAAGATGGAATTATGCTTCTCTGGGATGCATGAGGGTGGATATGTACCAGGGTGACTATGATATATTTTTGTGACTGTGCATAGAGTAAGTTTGTTTTTTTATTTCTGTTTCAAACTTGTTCCCTGAGGCAAATATTCACCTTGCCATGTTCGCGCCTCACATGAGCCACAAAGACCTCTCTTGAACTGAAGGGCGTATTGCAGTCTCCACATGTATATCCTGAGCTGGGTGGGTTTTTGAGGTCAGCTGAGCAGTTACTGTTGGTTTTCTTCAGGGGTGAGGGTGGAGGCTTCTTTTCTCCCTTGTCCTGATTATTGACATTACTGCCATCCTTGTTATTATTACTGGGACTGCTGCTGTTGGTATTGCTTGAATTTGTGGGCTTGGTGCTCAGAGGAAGGTTGATGCCCAAGTTTGGTGGACCCTCAATGGTCTTCAGAGTTCCATGGATGGCCTGAGAAGGATCCACACAGATTGAATTATGACTTATAAAGCACTGGTATGTGGAACATGTCAATGTTAAACTTATTAGTATGACTTAAAAAGTTGAAACAAAAACAGTACTGCTGCGCACACAATTTCACATTCATCCAAGTCACAGAATGGGAGTTTATTTCAGACTTAATGATGCTAAGAACAAACTCATTATTGGAGTGAGTTAAGATGCATAAAAAATAGATACTGATCAAGCAAGACAACGGCTGTGCCTACTTTGATATGGTCCAACATGAGCTGTTTCTGTGCGTAGTGCATGGAGCAGTCGGGACATTTGAACACTGAAACTTTGTGATTGACAACGTGTTGGTCGAAGTGCGTGTAGAGGAGGGATTGCAGAGTGAACACGGTATCACACATGGAGCACTTATAGATCACCCTGAAAGGCAGAAAAACAATATCTTAGAAAATGACAGCAAGTTTTCTGTGGATATAAATGAAGTGTTTAGAGAATTGAATATGTTATCATGTTTGTATAGGTCATGGTAGTCATTTAGTGCTTAAGTTGGAGGCAACTGTACTTCTTTTCAGTTCTTGAAAATGTTTCAGCTCTTACTGAATTCACTGAATTCAGTTTTAGGCTTGTGGCACAACAAGGGGCAAACCCAGGTGGTGGTGCAAGAACATCTGCTCCTAAACACCTGAATTGTCAGTAATGCTGATAACAGACACGTCATCAGCACTACTGAGTCAATGAAAGGTTGCCATGTGGAAAAAAACAAACACAAGTTAAGCCACTGTGTCTAACGACCACAAATCCTGCTACTGATGAAGCAGCAAGGATGATCTTCCTTAGAAAAATGGTTTGGACATGGGTATCGGGTAGCAATGGTGTGTGGCTTTGTGAGAGGAATCTTTTTGAGGAAATGTATGTTTATTATGAATATCGTCATTAATACATAAAACAAAAAAATATTTGCCTTAGCTCAACATTTTAGAAGTTGTAGAGTTTTGCATATAAAGACCTACTTGGGCTCTCCTGCCTTCACTCCTGGATGCTGTGTATGTGCATGGGAGTGTGTGCCAGGTGCAGACTTGAAGGCCATTGGGCAGAGAGGACATTTGTAGAAGATCTCACAGTGAGTGCTCTGGATGTGGGACTTGAGAGTTGCAACATCAGAAAAGATAACACTGCAGTGTACACAACTGAAGGGAGAGGGAATGGAAACAAAGGACAGAGGGAGAAGAAATAAGAGTTAGACAATCAGATTTTAGATTAGTACATTTCATCTTAATTTATTCCTCTGATGAATGTATGCAAGTATGTGTGCATGCAACGTTACAATTATGACATTCTTATGAGTCATTATTAATATGCAGAGGCAGTCTCCAATTCATAGCATTTTGAAAGACAAGAGTCATAATTGAACTATAATTGATCAGATACTGGGTGTTTAGATTTTAATGGCTTTTATCCTGGGTGACTCCACATAAAAATTGTGACTGTCCATTTTTCCCACAAGTTTCATTGTGAATCATGTCACTTTAACTGATATGGCATTGTCAAGCTGAGGCATAGATAATGTACTAATAAGTGTAATTAGAAATGACATTGTAAATGGTGCAAGTAAGAGCCATTTAAATCAGAGTTTGACCACTTTCCAACAAAAGAGGAAACTACTTCTCAGTACTAACTCCTGTGTACTTGTTTGAATTTTTTTTAATCACAAAAAAGTTTTAACAGAAGCAATAGTTTAGAAGTTAAAGTTGAATACATTTCCTCTAAAACTTTGGAAACTATACTTCGGCTTCAGCTAAAATCCATTGTAATAATTTCATGATTTCAGTTGAAGTAGACTGACCGGTAGCCCACTCTCCTGGTGTAATGCAGGCAGTTCTTGGTGACATGAGACTGGAAGTGGACAGATCGGCAGCTGGCACCACACTCGGGACAGATATAAGGGGACTTGTGCTGGTGGATTCGCTGGTGTGACAGAAAACTGCACTGATTTGGGAGCAGCATTTGGCAAATAGCGCATGTTTTCTATGGGAATGGGAAAGAGAAGATTAAAAATATCAGCTGTGTTATCATGGCACTGAAATGATTGCTTGCTAATGTTAAGTATTTCTCCATATTATTACCTGAGACAGTCCATATAAAATAAAGAGTCAGATCAGCCAATCAAGATTTTTTCTTGGTTAGATCTCCTAATGTCTACCTTTGCAAAAACGTAATGGTTTTGTTTGTTAAAGATGTAAAAAATTAAAATTTCCCCTCTCAAAAGACATCCCCATGTATTTACATAAAGACAAGGCCTCATTATGAATGGAAATTGAAATTATTTTCTACTTCTACTGTATGTAGTTCAAATAAAAACTATAGCCTATGTACTGCACTAAACTCTTCAAGTAAGTGATACATCATGTGATTTGAGTAAGTGGACCCTCCTTGCGTAAATGGCTGTAATCAAAATTGTATCCTGCCCAACTGTTTTTGTTGACTCTTGCTGCATTGATTGCACAGTTAGCTATTTTCTATAGCGGACAGCAGCAAATTAAACAGTATTGTGCTACAGATCTCCCCACCGTCTATATTGTTGTAATCAGTAGTCAGATGAAAAAAATTATTTGTGTTGTGAACTATGTTATAGTATGGTTCACACACCTGCCCACTGGACTCTGGTGCCTGTTGATAGTGCATGGCAAGCGAGCTGTCGTCCTGGAACATTTCATTACATTCCAAGCACTTTAGACTGTGCCTGCAGAGCTTTAATGCATCGTCCTCCAAGGGCATGGCTGCCACCAGAGGAGCACTGCATGGAGCTGAAATAACTGCAGTTTGAGACCCACTGACAGCACCTTTCCCTTGGGGTTGACTTGTGGGTCCTTGGGGTGGAGAAGTGGAAATGGAACCGGTGATCTTTGATGGACTTGATGACGATGACGATGATGATGATGATGATGATGACGATGACAATGATGATGATGACGACGTGGTTATCATCTGGTCTGCAGGAATGGGTTTTAGGATTAGATGTGAGCACTGCATAACAACCCCTTTGTCCTTGTGGCCCCTGGCATGAGACAAGAGGCTACATTTGTTGTAGAACACTAGACTTTTGGCACAGTGGTTGCAGGTGACCTCAATCCGCACACTGCGACGCTCATAGTGCTGTGTTAGGCTCTTCTCAAGAGCAAATGAATCCCCACACTCCAGGCACTTGTAGCCACGTGATGGTAGAGAAATGCAGGCTGAAGTTGGTGGAGAGAGGTTTGGGACATACACAGGGACAGGATTTATGCTACTCAGGACTTTATTGAAGGCGTCCACTACAGAGCTTTGAGAGCTAGCAAACACTTGAACCCTTGAGATTTTCTTTGAGGCCTGACTAGTAAGAATTGTCTGCTGTTTGACTTGTGATTTTTGCTGAATCTGTTTTGAAGAGGACAGAGCCTGTTGGAGATCACAGGCAGTAGAGGATATAGTCTGAGGCAGAAGGTTGAGGTTACTAAGATGGACTGTCTTTGGCACAAGTTTGGCATTTGCCAGACTTGAGGCAGGTACCATGACAGTTTGTTGCTGGATGGCATTAGCAGCTTTCAAGATCGCACTGCTGGCACTTTGCATTGATGCAGCAGGGATGACTGTTGCTTTGACTGTGGTGTTATTAGCTAGCTTAAGATTGATGACTTGAGAGCCAGCTGTCCTGACTGCAGAGACTGGCAGGAAAGCTGTTGCTACAGGTTTAATAGTCATTTGCTTGGTTATTTCAATTGAAGGACCTCCTTTGGTGGCTACTACTGTTGTTGGCAAAGAGGACCTTGTGGGAGACGAGAAGATTGCACTGGTGGTTGCTATGAGAGATGATCTACTTCCACCCTTTTTTAGAGCCTCAAGATCAAATTCAGGGAGAACTCGGGTGACAGTACGCTTGATCTGTCCAGATGAGGTCTTGATTGTTTTGATCCTGACCTTTGGGATAACTGGGGTGGTGTCTGTGCTTGACGCAGGGGAACCTTTGCTGCTACCCTCACTGGTGACACTAGAGGGGCTGTCTTGTGGTCTTGTTAGCAGCCTCTTTGCAAACTCCAGGGCTGATTCATGCTCCTGTGGTTTCTCTGAAATTCTTGGATTTTCATTGATTTTGATGGATTCTTTTTGTGTTGTTGGAGAATCTAAAGCAGTCAAGTCGGGAGCGCTAGCCTTTTTTGCACTGAGGGCTGCTATGGCTGCTATACAAGAAGAAAGCTTAGCAGAGGACTTGGCTTTGCCCTGTGGCGTACTGGACACATTAACAAGCCCTGATGACTCTTCCGCCTCCTGATTAAACTTGGAGACGTCTTCCTTGAGTTCCTCTTTAGGTAAACTTGATGGAGGGGAATTGTTAGACTTGGAACCACCTAGTGTGCAATTATTATTGTTGTTTTGATCATGTTTTTGGTCTCTGTTTGCTCTGGGCTTGGACACATTGTCCACTGCTATTGGAGATTTGTGATTCTGGTCCTCCCTTTTAGTAGTGGACCTAAAGAATGTCTGACCAACCGGCTTGTCCATGGGGTCATCTACTTCAATTTTATCATCATCATCAAACTCCTCAGCACTGGAAATGGGGCTAAACTGATTGAAAGTAGATGGTGGGTTGTTAACTGGTTGTCCTTCCTCCCTGGGACCCTTCCATCCATTCTTGTTGTAAGAACCAGGTGTAATGCTTGTCAAGAAACCATTCTGAAGACCATTACAAGTTCCAACAGAATGATGTTGAGGATGAGAGTGGAAATGTTCATCCCTTTCTGAAATTGTTCCACCATTCTCACTAGTGTCTGTGTTTCTGATGTTCTTGACGATGACACTAACACCAACATCGTGTCCTGTTGAGACATTATGAACCTCTTCTTCATTAGTAGTCACCCCAACCCCGGGATGCTTGAGTTGTCCATCGTGCTCGTCGTGGTGGCCAGATTCAATTGCGGCTTTAGGATCCACCATGTCGGGGATGTCGAAGGCCGCCAGCAGATCATCGAAGTCCGGCGTCTTCATATCTCCCATGATCCTTCCTATGTTTTAATAAGTAGTTCACCTGGGGAGCACAGATCGAAGAGAAATTAGTAACATAACAGCATAACATAACACAAGCTACGATGAACTCTTCAACAGGCTGAACAAGGATTTACAGTTTGGAATGAAAATCTTTCACATAGCCTTTGTTGGAGAGTTACCAATGATATTTTATAATGCGCCCCAAAATTTGGAAACACAGTAACTGTAATTCAGTAACACTGAATTCATCAAGGTATGCACAACAAAGGCTAAGGCCTTTTTAATACCATCCTGTTTGATAGTATTTCAGCTATTGAGTTTTGATGAAGTCAGATTGTGACATGGGGGTATTTAGGAAATGCTGTCCTTGGGATTTTTGGATGTGAGGGAGGAGTAGGCCCACTGTACATTTTAGTCAGTATACATTATTAATAGTAGCATTCATATTTACTAGGCTGCAGTAGAAACAGCTGCTCAACACATTTCTTAAAGCACTAATTGCATGAGGCTATTTATAAAATGATAGTCACTCTATTCAGACCTCTGCTATTGCTTTCTGTTTGGAGCGCAATGCAATACATTTATGTAATTTATGTATTGTCTGTGTAATTCATTTGGTATTACAGGCAATATTTTCTAGATTGTTAAGATACAACATTTTCCTCCCAATAAGAATGACCAATAAAATACTTTGACACATCCAACTGATGATTAGTGCACTAATTAGGCTAATGGTTTTATATGTATTGCAATATTTTAATGACAGGAAAAAAAGGGGGAGCATGTTTTTCTGTGCATTTATTTCATACTTCACGAATGTCACAAAAGTACAAAAGACGTTGTATTAAGGACGAAGGCAGGTAGTTCATAAAAGTGGCATTGGTTTATCGTGACCGGACAAGCTGTACTCTAGTATGTTATTGCAAAGGGGTATTTGATTTTAATATTGTATGTCATTCAGTCAAGCTTTAGTTTTGTTGTGACCACAGCATAGCCATGTCAAACACCATGTTTACCATGACTTAGGCACTGCTTTCTGATGTTTGATATTTCATCAGCAGACTGAGCTGATTGCTCTCCCTTCCTTCTCCTCCTCAAAGATCTGCATCACAGATGCAAAGCTCTTGCGAAACAATTAGTCCAGCTGGCGCATATTCTGCAAGTGCATGCAATTATACATTTGTTGTTACGGCAGGTGACTTTATTGACTGTCTTCAGAGAGAAATACCCTGGAACCACATGCTGGTCCTCATGGGGGGTGGATGTGACATTTTGATTACATTAAATGGTTGTAATCTACAAGCTTAGCGTTGCTATAATTAAAGCAAATAGATGAGGTATACCAGTGTTCTGTTGAAATACATTTATCTTGAAGAGGCCGTGCGTTTGAATACATGTTGTGTAATATAATATAATATTATATAATATAATAGGAGCAGGATTGGATCAATACAGTACTGATGAGTGTCATTGCAATTTCATTAATTTTCCCATTATTGGTCTGGTAGTTGTCTGTTGGTTTGGGGATGAATATAACATGTAAACAAGACTTAAACCTGAAGGTAATATGAATGGTAAATTTGAACATGATAACCAGAGGAAAGGCTTTTAATATATGGCAATATTGAAAGGAGACAATCAGAAACAACTGTTTTTCTGGTTTGCCACTAATGTAAGGAAAATGTGTTTTGTTAGAAACATTTTGCTTTCAGTGTGTTATTCTGCCAACCCCCCGCCCAAAAAAACCAACAAAAAAAAACAATTGTGAGCACTGTAAATAACTTATGATGGGACTGAAATGTCTGTCTGTATGAATGGAGTTGGGGACAAAAGACAGCCATGGAGCTGCACTGCTTGTACGTGCAGTTAAATCATTGCTGCTCATTGAACCAAATGCATGGCAACCACCTCTGCACATACACAGAACCCAATCCTACAGCCTGGACCTAGATTTGAACATGTAACCAATCCCAATCCAGATGATAGGAGCAGTAAAATAATAAAATAAGCATAAATACTCGACACAGAGTGGGAGAAATGATAGGGAGAGGGCAGATGAGAAATGCAGTGAGGGGGGGAAAATGGCTGCTGAGCTGTGTGAAGCTGCAGCAGAGGGAGAAAGGCCTGGTGGAAAGAAAAGCTAGTCACAGCCATGACAGCCAGAGCAGCCTGATGTAGGAAGTAAATGAAGGTTAAACACAGACAAAAATGAAGAACACAACACAGATCCCCCCCCATCTCGGCAATAGCCGTTTAATACACATGCATTGAAATCCACATTCTGTGTGAAAGACTACTACAACCTCAGTAAAGTGAATGGAAAATTACAATTGTGGAAGCATGCAAGTGAAACAGCCACTCCTCACCCTCTTTCCTCCGTCCCTCTCCAGCCACTAGCCAAACCTTCTTAACTTCCTTCCCTCCATCCTGCAACAAACAGTCACAACACTGCTAACCCACAAAAAGCCATCCACCCCACCCTGTCTGGAAAAAAAGTCCTGTTTCTTCCCAACCAGGCAAAGGCCCACAATATAGGGTCGGGTTACATCCATGGATCTGGTGAGTGGTGGTGGTCCTGTTAGGGATCCTCCTTAGTCACTCTCTGCACCACTAGCAGCACACAGACATGCAAACAGACGGATAGATCATGCTCCTGTTTATGTGTGTGTGTGTGTGTGTGTGTGTGTGTGTGCGAGAGAGAGGCAGGCTTTAGGCTTCAGATTCACAGACTCCCAGCTGGCCACGTCCCCCTGCCCTCGTCCTTTCCCAAATCTCCCCTGCTCTCGTCGTGGTGAGCAGGGCAGCAGCTGCATAGCGCACCGACATCCAGCCAGCAGCGAGCAGCAAGTAGCAGCAGCAGCAGCAGCAGCAGCAGGGTATGTGCCTGTGCCATGGTAGCCAGTGGCTGAGCTGTGCAGGGCTGCCATGAAGTAGCCTGGGCTATCTCTATCTCCTCAGTGCACAGAGAAGGCATTGTTCCTGTCAGCCCTCTGTCTGCCTCAAACCGGTTTCAGCTGGTTCCGGTCACCCAACATAAAGCCCTGAGCTGCAGCACGGCCTCAGAAACACACAGGCAGAAGCACTGTACCCACCTCCCAAGAAACACTGCAACATTTTTCACCAAACTGCATGAATATTTTCATGTAGACTTGACTGACTGGAACAAGGATAATGCATAGGTAGAGGGAGGGTAGATAGAAGGAAGGATGGATAATATTTGTGAAATGAGTTTCCTTAGTGTAGTTGCAAGCATTGCCATAAAATTAGTTGACAAAAATACCTAAAACAGTGTGCAAAAAAGATGATGTCTTAGTGAGCACAGATCCTTTCATACAAATCAAAAAACAGTACAGGAGTGAATAAAGGACAAAAATGAAAGTATATAGACAAAAAATGCATTGCATGAAAGGAAATAAGGTTAAAATGATGTGCAAAATGATCACTGCTGATAACAATAACTTAAAACACTGAAAAGAAGAAGAAGGTTTATGTAACCATGGTGCCAGTGGGAGCTCAGTCTGTTACCTTGGCCTGTTTCTCAACCAGGTCCCTCAGTGATTTCACCCAAGACTCACTGGTAGTCTCTCTGAAAATTACAAACTTTTATGCATCCCCCAGCAGCATTTCCCCCTCCAGCACTGTGACATAAATGTAATGAATGTAGAAACCTAACACAGACAATCTGACATGGGCAAACACAGGCCATTCATGCACCTCCCTCCCCAGATCTCCATCAAACACATGCCACCCCTACCCCACATATGCAGCCACGAAGACACAAATAAACATAAACATGCACGTTCATGCATATATAGAGGTAAATGTGGCATACCCTCGTCAGATTTTTTTCCACTCTCAGAGATATTCAGGAAAAAAAAAGTCTTCCAGAAGAGGCCTCAGCACCTGCCTTTACTCAACCCCAACCATACCAGCCCCCATCCTCCTCCTCCTCCTCCTCCCCTCCCCCTCTTCCCACTCTCCTTCACTGGGTCAGTCCTAGATTTTTAGTCCCAGTCCAGGCCTCGTTTTTTTCCTGTAGCCCCCGCCACCACCATGGCCGTGCATGAAGGGACGGCTGGAGAAAGGGGGCAGTGTTCAGCAGGCGAATCAGGCCTTTTGTCTCTGTCTGTGCAGGGGGGGTGAGGGGACTCTCCACTCTGGCTCTGGAGCAGCAGCAGCAGCTGGTGCAGAGAAAGAGGAGAGAGAGGGAGATGGAGACAGTGGGAGGTGGGGGAGATGGTGAGGAAGAAAAGGAAATGAGTGGGAGAAGAATATCATAAAGACTTGAATATGTACACTGCTCCTATCTTAGGCCAGTGCTATCGTAACCATATCACTGAGTGGAAAATGTTTGCCTGGGATTGTGCTGATAATCTGGTCTCTATCCCACACTTTTTTCTAGAGGGATACATTTTTTTCATTATTACAACGTGATATATAAATGGCTGAGGCCTTTGTGTAGGCCCAACTGCCCATCTGCATAATGCATACAGTACCAAGGTCACAGAGTCAAACACTTGTGATCTTGTTGACACTTCTACATACAGTTATGCAGAAGCAATGCAAATGACATTATATTATGTAACACAGCGTCGTCATGGCAGTAATTTCTCTCAAACTTACACCTACATTTAATTTTAAAGCCATTTCATGCTATCTCACAGGAGTTAAAATGTCCTGATCTGATTGTTCATGTAGCCCACACAGCAGTAGAGACAAAAAGGCACATCAGTAACAACACAATCAAACAGTAAACAGATAACTTCACATTACAGCCCATGTGATCGACCATTTTATAAACAAAGCACAATCAAATCAAGTATTCATAACCTACCTGCGAGACTGAAGGGAAAGGCTTTCAGCAGGATAAGGCTTTCTCTCTTTGGCCTGCTACCAGTCCTTGATACATCTGGCAGACCTATCAAAGGCAGCCATGAATGCTGCAGCATAAACTAATTAGCCTTCATTATGTAAAGAACCATGCCAGGTTTATTCATCAGACAACACAAATGCATTTTATACACTGCAAGGCAGTGGGAGATGTGCATATATATCATTACAGGCCCTTATGGTGCCTCCTGCCTCTCTACAGTGTGACAGATTCAGAGAGGAGGCTGAGGTTGCCGTGCTCCCCACCCCTAACAGACACACAGTCACATGACGTCACTCTGCCTCCATTCATGTTGGCTATAAGCTGCAAAGGCGAGCTGCCATAAGCTTGCCATCTCCTTTTACTGAATTTTCAAATTTGCCTGCATAATATTGAAGCCTAAAGCTTCAGACGCTTCATGGCACTTTATATAAATTGTATTTTTCTCCAGTTAGTTAAATGTATTGTATAGTATTTTGTATCCATATAAAATGCTTATGTTTTCTTCATGATGTCCTCTAACGCTACATTTTTTGTAACAGAAACCAGAATTAATATGGGATACCTTTTAATTATGTTACTAGCTTTGGGAAGGCCTAGACCCCCCAGGCTGGAAATGATTAATTTAACCTCCTAAGCAGTGGATCAGTCAGTGGAACCTAATGCTGGAACAAGCTGAAAATACATGTATGGGATAATAGGAATAAGATGTTTTTTTTCAAATGTTGAAGGAGAAAGCAGAGTTTTGATGGGTTGAAGTTGTTCTTTAAACAGGAGCACTGTGGTGATGTTTAAAAACCAGTTTGTAACACATGAATTAATCATGCGCACTCAGCCTCTCTGGTGTAACAATAGGAAGCTAAAGCAATAGGCCTGTTATAGCCCAGCTCTACACTGTAGTCTATGCCCATGACTGGACAGCTGCAAGGTGATTTAGTCCAAACTGTGACGAACAGCAAAGATCTCATAATGGCAAACTGTCCATTTTAATTGACGCTTTCTTGCTGAAAGGCCTCCCCGATATGCCTCATCTTTGCTTTTCATAAAGCCAATATTATTATAGTCATGACACCACAGTCAGAGCACTTAATGTATCATATGACATTTGAAAAGAATATCGTGAATAGAAAATGGAAAGGGGGACAATTTCACAGCTCAGAAACAGAAAGAGATTTTCAGCATGTCAGTAGGCTACTTATTGCTCACTGTTGTACACAAAAAAACACTTGAACAATACAATGATTAATAGAAATGTTAATGTAAAAACATCTGTTTTGTTGAGATAAAAATGATTTAAAGACTTAATAATGCACATAAGTGTCAGTAAAATCAATAGTTGTGATTTGCAAAATGTAATGTAATTCTTAAAGCTAAATTTGTTGATGAAGCTTCATCACAGCATCAAACTCATCATCAAAAACCACTGACTGTGCTCTGCCTAAACTCGCCCCACAGTGCCACCTGGTGTCTGCTGACACAACAAATAAAGAAAACAGTAAAATAATTTTTCAGTTGGAGGCTTTGTAGCAAAGTATTTATAATTACTAAATTGTTTATCAACTATAAGTGAATTGTTGATTATTTGTCATAACCATTTGACGCCATTTGACACAAGTTTTAAGTTATATTTGGAGTTATACACATCAGGGGATTTCCGTGAATAAAAAAACAACTGTTTTTCTAGAAGAATAAAGTCATCATGCTCATTGTATGCAATCATGAGCTATAATCAACAGCCTGTATGTGCATAATGCTGAACTACTCAGCTTATTCAAACTTTAAAACTAGTTGGATTTGGTTTAATTATAAGGCCTGAAGTGATTGCAGTGGTCTCTAGTGGAGGTGGTGAAAGTCAGGCAATCAGTCAAGAGTGGCTGCTATGAGTCAGTGAAACAATTAATGACCATGGCTTCTCAGTATGTGGTAGCCTTTTTGAAGACTTATAATTTTTCATAGACATGAGTAGTGTATTTAAAGCAGAAGTAAGCGATCCGGTCGTTTTCGCTAATGCTGCGTTCCAGGCAGGCTTTTGAAATCGTAAATTACAGCTTCAAGTCACAACTTACGACTTTGTAGCGTTCCAGGCAACCCACTCGTGTTTTTCCGACCTGTTTTACCTGTGAAAGTCACTATAACGGCCACTCGTAACTTCCGACCCGTGAGCTCGTACCAGATCGAACTGGTACGACTTCACAGGTCGGAAAAAACACGAGTTACGAGTTGCCTTGAACGCACCATAACAGTCCTCGTCCCTACGTCGCCACATTCACGGCGTCCCTTGGCTGCACACACAGCCCTGCATGCCGTTCTCTCTCCTCATTGGATAAAAACTGTAGGATACGATAAATGTTTTCTCCTCGGCTCAGAGCAGAGCAGAGTGACTGACAGACCCGTGTTTCGGTCCAAACACTCTATGTAAGTGATTGCTGTCGGAAGATATAACTATTTAAGACTTATATTAACACAAATATATCACTTACTTCTGCTTTAAATAATGCAATTGTGGATGCAGCCCTCATTTTCCTTGTATTTAGCTTTTTCTTAAGATGCTTTCTTGTGCTGTAAGACCACACGAAGGATCTTGTTGGCTCAAATAAACAAAAAGCAACAAATATTTCAGATGGCAGTGCTCTGTGTGTCCTACCTGGTGCTGCCCTTTGACCATAGGTGACTCATCCTGTTTTGTTAAGGTCAGCCCTGGATGAGGATCTGATTTGTTATGAGCCAGAGATACTTTCTAATATCCTGCAGGGATATGTGTGTGGGGTTGTGATCTGACAATACCCAGAGGAAACTTCCAACCTTTTCAACACAAAATGTTACTTACCTCCAAACGCACACAGACCAGCGCATTGTCTCCTTATCTGTCCTTGCGTATTTTCTTCCTCCAGCAATCTGTACGTCAATACTGTCCTGAAAGGGATCAGTCAAGTATGAGAATTTTACACAGGCTCAATGCGTGGGAGGTTCACTGCTTCATTCACACTGTTGACCTTTCCGAAGAGTTCAGCACACTGTAATAAGCTGTAACAATAAATGATGTGGATCATACACAACGAAGTGGCACATGCTTCATTGTCAAATTATGCTAAGTGAGCACACAACAGGTGTTGCCTGCAGCAAAACATCGTTGTGGTTGTGATCCATGGCATCTTGTTTGACTTGTGTTCCTTAGCTTATCAGTTTTTTCGTCATTTCCTCTGCTACAAAAACAAGATCATGAGACTTTTACGTGTAACAATAACTAAGTCAGTTTATTCTAACACTGAATTCAAGTAAATCTCGAAGCAAAATAGATAGAGAAGAATGATCACCGCGCACACTGATATGACTCTATTCTGATACAAAGTTCTCTATCTATTTGGCTTTGCGGACTCCTGCTGCCCACCAGCACCTGAGGAACTGTGGCTGTGCAGGAAGATTTGTCTCAGTTAAAGGGACAACGAGGAGTTTTGGAAAAGCGAAGCGTTTTCACACTACATTTATGAGCCTCCGCGCGCACCGTAAAATTCTTTTGACCGGCGCAAGACGGACTCATGTTTTCATTCATCAAGAATTAAAGTCAGAGGTTCAAAGAGGTTCACATACCGTCGTAGTTCCGACCATAAACGGCGATTCAGCTGCGTTATTCTCATGACTCGTTGCGAAACCGAAAGTAAAAAACGCTGGTCGGCTCGACCAGCATCTCCGCCACCACTAATAATAACAAAATAACGATAGAGACAGAACGATATATTTATCGAAAATGGGCCCATTAACAAGTGTGGGTAGCGGAGATTCATCCACATTAACGTGAGACTTTTTTTATAACCGAATAGAAACTCCTCGTTGTCCCTTTAAATTTTGAAGCACTTGGACTTCAGTTAAGATTTTACAGTTTAATTCTACTTTATATCTATAGATAGTAAACGCAGAACACATCAAAATGCCAGAAACATTGGTAATTTATCAGAATTAAAGGTGCCACACTGCATGATGAGCTGTAATACTTTTTGAAAAATATTTGATACATGTAGTTGTGGAAGATTTGAATGAGCTAAAAATGTCTTCCAAGAAAAATATGTTTTAAAAAGAAAAGTTTAACTGTCACCGTGAAGAAAAATGTTTTGCCAAAAGAGTAGATGGAAATGGACACTTAAAATAAAAAAGCAGCTGAAATACATTTACTTTTAAAAGTTCCTGTGTGACCAGTTCCAAAACACTGGATTGTAGGCTACATGTCCCATACAGTAGTACATCCAATAGCATCTCCATAGCTGATCTTTGTTATTTACAGTTTGGACTCTTTGGAAATACTTTGTATTTGGTCCCTGAAGGAGTGACGCAGAATCTGATAAGTTGCTCAACTGATGTTGCACCTTGGTGTCAGTTGAGTTTGAGGGCTACAAATCCAAATCTAAATTGAAAACATGTGGTGGTCTGTTGATGTGGAGTTAAAGAGAAATCTCACCACACCAGTGTAAGTCCACCACTATTTGAGGATAGGATCTTGAGGCTATACACATTAGCTGCTTACTAGCATCACACACCTGAATCTCAGACACAAGTGTTGGTGCACAAGTTCTGTTGTGATTAATGTTGGCAGCAGCAGGTTGTGGTTTTGACAAGGAGGAACATGTTGAGTAAGAAAAAGATGTCGGACAGTATTGATTAAGAATTTAAGTTCTCTGCAGTTTGTTAGTTCTGCATTTTGTGCATTTACCTCTACTCTTGTGCATTGTACAATGAAATTATGAAGTTTTACTACATTTTTCCAACTATAAAGTTACATCTCAACTTCAAGGTTCATCATTAGAATATATCTTAAATTGTTAAGAAATAGTCATTTGAGTATATGACAGGATGTTATACAATAACACTGTGAAAGGTGCCATTTTGGATGATCAGTACCTTTCATACTTAATGTAGCCTACATTTTCCAAGAAATACGTCATGCATTCATGCCTAGTTTTGAAGGAGGGGGTTTCCGTGTAAAAGCCTAGTTATTATATTGTAGCATAACTACTTTTTTTCTTGAGTAAATCATCTGAATACGTCTCCCACCATTGCTTTTCCCCAATTATGCTCGTTGAGGCGGAAGCACTTATACTCACGTGTCCCGTCCATCACTGTGAGATGACGTTGGACGTTGACACCTGCTGCAGTCACCCGGCAATCTCCTGACAAACAATAGCGCGCAATAATAATAATTACAGGCTATAGGTGATAATTTGTCATCATCACTTTCTCATCCTGATACCGGGACCGTTGTAGCTACTTTTAAAAACACCCGCTGACGTCTACAGCTTTATCAGGAGGGGCACTTAACTTTCCCCATTAGTCGATTCCCCATCATCAACGGCACCGGGAGTGGGACTTCAACAAGTCTGCAGCTGGACGCCTGCGTTTTTCTCTCTGCCCTGTGCGCTGCCGGTTCACGCGAACATATTAAAAGAAAAAAAAAAAAAACTCGACTATGGTTGAGGTTTTTTAAAGTTAGCTGAAGCTGATTAACTGCGTCTAAGGATTAATATACCGTTGTTTAGATCAGACATTTTCTCTGATTAACATGGGCGGAGTGTGTTTGTGCTATGCATGGACTTGCAGACCGCTGTGGCCAGTTTTTATTATTCTGGCTACAATACCCTGTATGATGCACTGTTCAGAGAGTCCGGCAGCAGTTGTTGGAAAAATGTACCCCCGCGGCAACCACTGGGCAGTAGGTAAGAGAAACTTTAAAATGTCAGATTGTTTTGTTATCTTTGTTTGGTCTAATGGAATTGGAAATGTTCACCTTAAGTGAGAGCATTTAAAAAATATTGTGGATCATGAGTATTTTAGCCTTAAATTTCCTATTATATTTTTGAAACCTAAATTCTGTTTAAACGATTTGAAGAAATATTTGGTCACTATCAATGATTATTGCTGTGCATTCATATGTGTGATTAAGATTCATAATATTGGCAATAGTAATAATAATGATAATATCTAATGCACTGATCTTCAACTCGTGTCTGTCAGCTCTTATAATCCCTGTTTGTCTGATGAATGTTTATTTTTTCCTCAACTGTATGCCAGGCAGCTCAATGAAATAAAAGTGAATGATTAAATTACAGTAATTTGAATTAGATTAAATTAGATTAAATTAAGTAAATGTGACCTCTTTTAGACATGAGAGCTGTTCCATGGGAAACACATAGTCTACTGGATACACTGCATTGGACATATAGTGTTTAACTATACCCACTTTTGATACGTGGCGAATATGTGAACTATGATTACAGTGTGATTACACATAAGGGCATGTCATTATGTTGGTTAATTTAAACTTAGCTGATCATTGTGTCTGACCACATACACATTAATATTCATGCATCGCTGTATAACTTCCCAGGTCATTTGATGGGAAAGAAGAGCATCGAGACCCTGCCTGAACTGCAGCAGGCAAACCCTGACAGTGACTACCTCACACCCCAAGAAACAGAACCGGACCGATACGTGCGTCTGATGGATGCTCTTGTGCAACAAAACAAACTTAAACAGATGAAGGCACAGCTTGCAGACAGGCTGTTTCAAGTGGGCAGCGGCTGGAGAGAAGAGGACAGAGACAAATATCTCAGAGAGGTCAGTCCATGGGGTTTATTGCCTAATTTATCTGTTTGTAAGTGATTAAAGTGTTTTGGAAATAATTTGTATGGTTACGTGTATTTCACCATTCCCTCTCTGCATTGTAGATGTTAGACCTGCTTCTTCTGGCTTTGAAACTGCAAGGCAACGACTCCACCTGAAGGCACGACGGATTCTGTTTCAAAAACGGTCATCATCATGTTCTAAACATGTTTCCTCTGATCACATAGCCACTCTAAAACGTTTTTCTGCAGTGAGAAAATTCTTGAAACACAACAGAAGTTTATTTTATCAATAATTTCAAATTTCTAATATGTAATCAGCAGTTTGAATACAGACTGACCTGAAAACTTTATGTTATCTTAGCTGAAAACTGGAATAAATTTAACGTTGTGATAACTGCATTGTGGATGTCTGATCATGCTTTGCACATCACTCTGTTAAGTGGTCTGTTATGTGTCACACATCACAGCCATGGTTATTGATGTATGCAGTGCACCTATTTACACCACCAGATGGCGCAAAAGATGTGTTTTAAAAAGATATAGTTTTCATGTTGTTTTTAGCATTTCCCTAAGTAGGAAGAGTTAACATGATCATAATTACAGACTACCAAAATAACTCAATGGTCAATTAAATTAGGTTTGATGCTACTTTTTCTCATCAGAGGGAAGAAACGCACACCACCACACACACACACACACACTCCAGATATACACACGCCCTTGGTGTCTGTTCAGGAAAGTAGGATAGATGATGATGGGGGCTATTATTAGCCCTCAGGGGTTGCAGACAATAGGAAATGCTAATTGAAACAATTTGGTTACACACATCTTTCTCTTAAAGCCAAAGGACAGTTTTCTCCTCTGTTCTCTTCCCCCATTTGTCACGGATGATTGGCAAACAATAGAGGTACAAGCCACTTTCACCCCATCATTATGAGTCTAATCCCAGGAGCGAATGGGATAGAGTTTACAGGAGTTAATGAGGATAAAATAAGTGGGTTGACAAACTCATTCCCTAAAACAGACACAGAGTGAGTCTGAGAAAACAGAGCTGAAAACCATGAAAAGTTTTCTTGCATCCTCCCCTTTGTATTTAACATAGAGTTGGTTTTATTGCTATTGAGGATCAATACCCACCACTAAGGGGAGCTATATTCAACATTCTCTGTACTGATGTCTGCTGAGTTTCCATCCACTGTACCTTCTGTCTGCAGCGTGATAATGATGCTCCACATATTTTTTAAGGGACATGTGTACACAACCCTAACTCGTGAATACCACTCTGCTGTGTATTTCCAGACTTTACTGGCAAATCTGCATGTCTCAAATGTCACACATATTCTGGCACAACCTCATTGGTCAGTGTTTTCTTTGTCAATTTTACATAGAAAGTTTATTATTGTGTAGAGAAAATATTCACATTCAATAAATCTTTCATAGTGAAAACCAAAAACTTCAGTCCAAAAACAAGCAAGGAAGGGTGACTCAAAATAAAGGGTGCTCCATTTACAACAGTGGAATAAATACATACTGATGGATGGGTAAATGGATGGGTCTGTATTTGTTATATTGGCAACGTAACAATGCTCTGAATGAACATACAACTTAACAGTCAAAACAGTTTGCAGAAAAGAAAAGGAGAAGATGAAAACACCAGAAAACTATGACTTATGAGTAGTTCTGTATTTTAAAGTAACTTAACAGTTTGTGATAAAAGTTCTTCAAAAGGTCACGTTCAAGTGATGAGGAGGACGTCTCTAATCCTGGATGTAAACTGCACTTTTCACCTTTTTAAAAGTTCCACAAAAAAGAAGCAAAATGCAATCCTGTCATGAAATCAGTTTTTAAAAAAGATGCAACAAGATGCATTCTGGTTCTTGATGTCCGTGTGTGACCTCCGCCCTGCATCACCACGTCTTCCCAATAGACTGAATGTGTTCCTTGGCCTTCATCCTCAGTGAGGCAATACTGGAGTTCCTTGGGTCACCAGAGCACTGGTATGCCGGAGGTGGGGGGCACATGGAGCCGATGTGGGGTAGGTGAGGGCTGTGTCCCAGGGCCGGGGTGCTGAGGAAGGAGGCCGGCAAGGAGGAGGGCATGGAGGGGGGAGGAGAAGGGGTGTAAGTGCCGGGAAGTCCCTGTGAGCCGCTGATGAAGCCCGGGAGGGATTGCAGGGAGGTGGAGGAGGTGATCGGAGTGGAGAGCCAGGGGTCCAGCTGCAGACCGGAGCCCAGGGAGCTGGTGGGAGAGCGGCTGAAGGAGAGCAGAGAGGAGGAGGTGTCCTGGAGCTTGATGGAGCTCACCTCCAGCTTCTCCTGCCGACGCCACTTGGCCCGTCGGTTTTGGAACCACACCTGAAAAGAAAGAGGAGGATCTTTATTTTCAGCTCATACAACTTTATTTGTCTTGTCAAGAGATTCTCACACAACAGAGATGGAGTGTAAACACATTTCAAGCATTAAAATATCTAACTTTTTATGTAGTAGAAAATGTAGTAGTGTGTTCAAGTATTTAAACAATTAGAAATGTCTAAATTTGTAAGTGAAGATTTAAGATTATATAATCAACAGTGTCACATTGTTACAAACACAGCAGGCTATTTTAAGAAATTGACTGAACTTCTAAATTTCAAATTTCTTTAAATGACGAAAGTCAAATTCTGAATTTAAATTTATTTATTTTTTCTGTGTCAAAATTCTAACAAACTATGGCTTTTTTTTTTTTTTGCTCCTGCACCAAGTCCTCCTCCAAAATGTATCTTTACTGATTTAAAACAATATGAGCAACTGGGGACCTGAAAAAAAATTGTGAATAATAGGGCATGAGACAATGATTTCATTTTGATATATTTATGATCCCAAAGAAAGAGTGGACCTACAAATCATGATAATTTCAACTCGTAAAATTAATATATTGCAAAATATTTATGTAGGCTAGTACTTTTGCCCCCAATAAACGTTCAAAGTTATTTTGAGCAGATTTATTGACAACATCTGTTTTTGTAGGTCTATTTATTTAAAATATTACAGATGTCTTTTGAGTTTTGGCCTCGGAATCTTTCAGCCTTGATCGATCCCTGCAGGCCCATATAGGCCGAATAAAAGCGCCTCCTCGATAAGCACACAATTAGGAACAAAGTGGTTTTGTGTGTGGGACTGTACCTGCACGCGGACCTCCGGCAGGTTGACCTTCAGCGCCAGCTCCTCCCTGCTGTACACGTCCGGATAATGGGACTTCTCGAAAGCTCTCTCCAGTTCGTGGAGCTGGAAGGTGGTGAACGTGGTTCGGTTCCGACGGTGCTTCTTCTTTGGGTTTTCATCGTCGGATAGTTTGCCGTCCCGGTCCGGGGAGTCCGGGCACACCGACACTTCAGCGGTGGTGGTACTGCTGGCGCAACACACACCTGCGGAGGACGGAGGGGAGAGTGTGAGGACATGCAGTGTTCAAGTTTTGGCAAAGTAAAGTTATAATTTAGACGCTTAAATCAAATTTTCCAACTCTTGATTGAATTAGCTCCACTTATTTCAGCGTTTCCTATTTATATCTTGATTCTAAGAAAGTTTTACAGCCATGCCACCTGACCCCACAAAATAAAAAGTAGCCTTGTGTTGTCTAATTGTTTGAAAACCTAAAATGGTCTGATATGACAATGACATTTGGGAAAAAACTGAATGCACTTACTGTCAAAACTTTCTGAGTAATGACTTTTCTTCATTGGCGTCACAATTACATTCCCGTTGCGCTCAGCATCTTTGCCCAGAGCTTTTTCCGTCATGCTGAAGGAGGCTGATTTATGGAAGATGGTGTCCTCTTTAAACCCCAGGATCGCTTCTATGCTGTGGATTGTGGACGGTACGTTGTTCCCGGGGCTCTGGACGGAGCGTGCGGAGGGAGACAGGCGCTCATCCATCATCACGAGCTGGGAGGGGGATCCAAGAAGCCACATTGGTCGGAGAAGTCCAAAAATAATGGTCAAAAAGTAGGTCAAAAATAAATAATGGTCAAAAAGTCCAACTTCTTTCCAAATTTATCGCGTCTCCGGATGTTTGGAAAAGTTGTGAATTACAATCAGTGAGAGATGATGGAAAACATGCGCACAGGAGAGACAGCAACAGTCAGACCGACTTGCTCAGTGGTTTGGGAGCATCTTCAGAGGGGGCTTTTAAAGTAGTGCCTGCTGTACGACCACCCTCCACCCCTATGCTCATGCTGCACCCCTGCTGCACGTCAGAGAGAGGACGTCCTGTTGGATTTGGCCCTGCTGGATTTAGGGGTAACTGTACCACCACCACTACCACCACCACCACCAGCCTCCACGCCCTCTCTGACTCCTCCCCCTTCTCAAGTGCATCAGTCAGTGCTGGCTCTAAACCTTCTTACATAAATCTTAAAACCATCTTTCCACTCCTCCAGATGTCATGTTCATGTCAGTCTGCGAAAAAAAAAGAGAGGAAGATTAGGCAAACAGATTAAGGTACAACAAAATCATAATTACAAGATTTCTGGTCAGGACATGGATTGCAAGATGAGAGCTTAGTATTTAATCAAAGCGTCAAGATATTGTCGACTTTCATTTAGTTGAAGAATTTTTTTTGTTTTATTGAAGGAAAAAACATGGCACCTCTTGACACGTGCTGAATAAAAGTAGTTTGAAAACTTTAATGATAAGCTTATTAAATTCACTTTAAGTGTGTGCTAATGGTTTGTAAACCAGACTTAAATGCTGAGGAGTTGCTTTAACCAGTTCGTACAGGTGTTGAGTCAAATGAGTTAAGAAAGCCCAAACAATAACTATAACCACTTAACAGCAAACAAAGATTGACAGCAGTGTTGTAATCCTGCTTAAGGGGATTACATTATTTTACTCAAAAGAGTTAAAACCCTTAAAACTATTTAGCTTTTCCTAATCACAGAAGGTGACCTTATCCTTTGTTTGCTCGAGAGAGGAGGGGGGCACACAGAGATGCTAACTGACCACTGTTTTAATTAACAGCAAAAAGCTAAGGCAAAAAAACTTGAAAAATGTTGTTTTCTCATGTTTCTTTCGCCCACAGCATGATAATTGTTTTTTAAGACATGTAGCCTTTAGTGTTGGAAAAGTTAAATAGAAGTGATTCAGTTTCATTGTTAAAAACATCACTCATATAGTTTGACCTGAGTAAAGAGCCGGACTTTCGGTTTCCTTTGTGTCAGCTCAATGCTCAGCTGCAAAGTGAACTCATTTTGAAAATATTCCTCCCTCCTTTCATATGAAAGTTTTTTTTTTTTTTTAACCCACAGTGGGAATCACCTTAGCCACCAACCTGCTGTCCAATAAATACAACATTATTCTAAATAAGAAAATATCTGGACAGTTAGCTCAGCTTAGCTGGAAGCAGGCAGCCTTACTCTGTCCTGTGGTACAACAAAACCTCCTCTACTTACTAAGCATGTATATCATTTGTTAAATCACTTTATTTATAAATCAAACAGTTAAACACAAATTTGTTTTAGTTTTATGGGGAATTATATGCCAAATCATGTCCAAATCTTAAGAAAACAACAATCAACATTAATTGAATTTTCTTACCTACAAACAGCTGTCCTTTCATCTTTTGCAAATGTAAGCTTAGTGTTAGTTGTCACATGGCATACTTGGCAAGACAATAAATAAATTCCCTCACTGCTCTGGGTGATAAGGCTTCATCATTATTTATTATTTGTCAAAAGTTGTATTGTATCTTTTTGGCAATGTACCACTGTTCAGGAGTAACCAGACATTTTAACAGTTGTTCATGTGCAATGGGAAACTTTTGTTGAGTGGATGAGACTCATATGAGAATATGACAGGCTTGTGCTCTTTGTCCGGTTGGGATGTTAACTTTCTTTTCCAATTTAAAAAAAGAAGAATGAAATATCAGCTATTGCAAGACGTTGGTTTGTCCTCGGATATCCTGATCCGGAGAGAGAGAGAGGGGGGAGAGAGAGAGCGAGCAAGAGAGGGCACAGGCTGACAACCTTGGCTACGCTGATCCTATTAGATGTTAATCTCCAGACTTCACAAATCCACAGCCGTTTAAACTTGGGTTCATGTGAAACTCTGAATGTTTGAGGGTTTGTTCCTTCCACCCACCCCCTTCATTCTGCCTAATCATCTCTAACAAGTGTTTGGATAATGCCCAATTAAATTAAGACCTCTCCCTATAGTCACTGCATTAGTCTTGATTCAGGTAGATTGGATTAATCATAGTTAGTTAAGCTTTACATGATTAATGCAGGATGCAGCATTTCTATGGGGCTATCACTTTAAAAGCCATTTAGGATTTGAAATGTGCAATCCAGACATAAATCCCCATGCCACAACATCACAGTTGCCTTTTTCCACAATAAGGATTAATAATTACTAATAGTAGGCTAACTGATTTACACATGAAGAGATTGCAGATGTGAAGTTTAAATGTTTTTTTTTATCACAACATAAACAGACATGTCTCATGTATTCAATATACATCTTTATTTGAACAATACATTTGTTTTCGTACCTCCATATATTTCATCTGTATTTATGTACATTGTTTTCGTTTGTAAGGAATAAATCATTCAGTATTTTAAAATGATGATTTGTGCAAATCTGCAAATGTCTCTGCAAACGTTTCAGGCTTATTGAACTGCTTAACTGTGTATGTGGAGAACGTAACAGTAAATCAACATGTCAAGACTTAATAACACTGAAAGAAAAAAAATCTAAATATCATAATAATTGAAACACCACATACAAAAAAAAAATCTAGAATAACCAACAAACCAAAAGGAACGTTGAAATACTCAGGATTGGATTTGAACTTAAATAATGTTTTCTCTTTTCATAAGTAAGTCTGGGTATATTGTTATTTATTTGACTGAAAAACACAGTTTTAGAGCAAACAGAGAAAAAGTGAAAATCATATCATGTAGTGTGGCCTGTGACGATATGAAAAAGATGTGAAAAGAAATACTCTGTTGGGAATATTCAAGGAAAATCAATTTTGTACATTATATGTGTAAATAAAAACAGTTATGGGGTAGAGATTGGGCAGCTTGGACATGATTTAGAATATTTTTTGTAAATTGCAGAGGTATGTTGGATATTAATACCTATCCAAATTCAGATTTTTACAGTTTAGGATGGAGACTGGTAGCAGTAACAGTACAACACCGTGGTGTGGCTGGTACTTCAGGAGGATGATTAGCCCTCTTCAGTGGTTATAGTAGATGTGAATGCTTTGCAGGCGTTTTGCAGTGTGACTGAATCCCAGACTTTTTGACCCGGCGTGGTCTGTAGATTCCCAGAAAGGGTTGAACTTTATTTTCTTGCACTCTTCTCTTTTTTTCTTCCTCATCATCACTTCTTCTTCTTCACATGACGGAGCACTTCTCCTCTGCTTTGCTCTTCAGCTCGGTGACGGTGGCAGAGGCCTTCTCCTTCAGCTGGTCCATGTCCATGTTCTGCAAGTTCTGAATCTGGCCCATCAGGGAGTCCTTGCCCTCCTCCTCCGTGGCATCCTCGTCCACCATCTTGAGCAGCTCCTCGGGCACGTCCACGTCGTCCCCGGCGATCTCAATCATGTTCTCATCCTGCTCGCTCTGCAGATGACAACATCAGGCAGAAAACACGGTCAGTAACACAATTTTTTATATATACACATTTTTATATACCACAACAACTCGTCTTCTTGCCCCAAATACAGAAACATAATCCATGACGTCCTCTCTGTGTTACGGTAATTGTATTTGTTTATTGAAAGTATTTGTTTTCTCAATCCGGTTTATCCTCATGAGATTTTATAGTATAGGATTTTAAGTATACTACTTGCAGTGTTTTCTGCTTCCTCTGGTATTGTACCAGTGCTGGTTGAGAACCAGGGATGATTGTTTTCCCAGGTGATAAAAACACTAGCCTGTATATTTATCATATTGAATTATTATTTGCACAAGTAAACAACCTTCTGCAGGCCGACTTAAAGGCTTTTTACAGGATTAACTTTCTGCCCAAAAACATTCCTGGTTCTAGTGTTGTGCTCGCATCTAACAAACACTGCATATGCCGGCCTTGGATTACCACAGGACTATCATACAGCTCAAATGCACATAAACCTCAAAAAACACGAAATTGGTGAGCACTTTTTGGTGAAATATATTTCTTCCCTATTGATTTTACATTTGAATTTTCACACTTTTACATTAAAATCAAAAGATGAGATATAATATTATAACAACACTACAAAACTCTAAAAAACTGACCTTATCCTAATTGAAATTTTAACAAGACATGAAGCAAACAGGCCAAAAAACAAATAGATAAACTCTAGGATCCGTCTTAATCCATGTTCAAGTGACTGCTCTCGAGGATATTCTGCCGTCTGTGTTTTCAGACATTTTTTGAAGTCTCCTTGGACTTTATTATTTCTGCACTTATGTGCTGTTGCATCACAGAAATGCTAAATTTAAAGCCTTTCCAACAAACTAAATCTAATCACTTAATATCTGGAATCGTCATGCAATAGACACTGCACTGTTACTACTTTAAACTTCAATCTGTGGGATTATCTCGGACCTGCTTTAGCCTTTCCTCTCTGGATCCCAACGATAGTCTAAAGATATCCACTACAGTGTCGCACGAGACCATAATTCCATTAGTCCAACAGCACCAATTTCCTGTTTCCGCTTATACTGTACACTTTTGTGCCACGAAATGTACAGTATATAAATATTTTCAAACTTACTCTTAATAGCATGCATGTGTGAACCCAGCCCCCACTCGTTAAATGAAAAGAACAGGATGCCTTTAGGTGTTTTATTGTGATGGTGAAAATCCTTTTCAAGTGCTTATTTCAGCTCTAATGGAGACACTTTGGCCTTTGTCATATGGTCTTTTCACACAGACATACAATGTAAACATCATTTATGGAGAATGATTAGATTTATATGTATTGCCTCCTGCCATTGTATTTGACCTGTGTGTATGGTTTCAGTTTAAAAGACAAACATTGAAAAGAGATGTAGCCATTGTTTAAAACTGAAAACAGAACAATTGACTGAATTGTTGTGGGAGCCTCCAGCAGCCAAGGTCACTACTGCATTCAGTTGAATAAAATTCATAAAAACCATAGCGAGGTGGCACAAACAATAATAGAAAACCTGTATTAGAAACTTTTAGAAAAGATTTTGCTCTTTTGTCATAGAAAATCTCAGTTCACTATGAGCAAGGCTTCAACAATAGATTAATTTACGGGATAAGAAGGCTACATACTCGTATTTATCTTTAGAAATCTTAAATAAACATACCTTTTGTGCTCCTTCCATTATAGCTTATTTTTCTGTAAGTGTCCCCTTTCTCTGAGTTTACATCCACTAAAGTAGATGTTGCTCTTCCTTAAGGCCAGTTCACACTGCCTGTTGCTCCTTAATGAGCCTGGGACACCTGCTCAGTGGCATTTGGCTTTGTAAGACTCAAAGTGCAATATGGGACTCATAGGCTAACGTCTCCAGGACGCTGGTCGAACGTCTTTGTCACTAATCTACTGGCATGGCTTCCACCTCCTGTTGCCTTGTCCAGGCAGCAGCTGCCAAGTGCTGCTACTAGATAAAAGCAACCTCAACTAACCATAAAGCAGCTTTTAGTTGCTCACACTTGTGTGAGTCACTTGAGGATAAAGCCATTATGCCTGTTATTTTTACCAGCCCTTATTAAAAGACCCAGAAAAAGAGAACGTAATGTCATGAAGAAAATACAAATTGCTACAGAAACAGCATCATGAGTGAGTATCATGTTAAAGCAGTTGGTGCCACTTTACTGTAACACCCCTATTTATCATTTTAATCTGTACATGAATGAGAAGGCTAATAATATTAATCTATTTATCAACTATTTTGGCCTCTGTTAGTGGAGGCTGGTGTAAAACATCCAATTAATGACAATTTAATGAACCACTAGTGTAATAATATGCAATTTGTCTGTAATAGTTGATGAATTGTACATTAATAAACACTTAAAATGTCATATCTGTTTACAACTACATTATAATGTATTATTTTAAAAAATGTGATTATGAATGTTAAATAGAGTAGGTAGTTGGTCTTAATTGATAATCGTGTAGTTGAGCGATGTGTTTTTATTTTTGGTTGATAGTGAGGGGAATGTATTTCTGTATAGTAGACCCCAGGTGTTTACCTTTGGCAGTCTGTATTTGTCTCTGAGGCAGACCCTGAGTGTCGCCCTCTCTGCCTTCTTGTGTAAGAAATCTGCATCTCTCTCCATCCTGAAATACACATGAAAATATCATTAGTACGGTAACCTTCATTCTTTGTACCTTGGTCGCAATAAAGCCCCTTGATGGTTAAAATTAATATCAGGTAATCTCTTCTCTGGAGGCAAGGAAAAACTGCAAGAAAGGTGGAATTTAACAACCATGAGCTTGTTTGTCATAAGTGCATCACTGCGTCAAGATAAAGGCGCCAACAGAATGATTTCAGCATCAGGATTTTCATAAAACAAAAAGCTTTTCCTGTAACTTCTCCCAGCCTGATGTAAATAGACATCAGTCTGATCAGATAAACAACAGAGAGGTACAGTAGTTAAGCCCAACCTTGGTTGTGCCCTTGGTTTTAGGGTGGCTCCATCAACTACTGTTGGCATCCAAAGATGTATTTGATGTGTGTCAATGCCTGATAGTTGTTTTCTATAGTTTGATTCAAATATTCTAATACTGGACGCCATTTTACGGTAAAATATTTAGAGATTCATAGTGAAATGTTGGCTTTCTATTTTGATTTTTGCACATGGTTGCTTTGCAGTTGTGCAAAAGATAAAGTTCTCCTCACACAAGAAATATATAGTGTCCTGTATGTCATTGAATCTATTGACTTCAGTGCCATCAGGTTTTCTAATTGCAAATGGTATATTAGCTGACAGACAAATGAATGAATGAATTTGTGGATTAATAAAATGATTCTTATTCTTAATTATTTTTTTACATGATGCTATTGGTTAACTCCTTCTATTCCTGGAATTTAAAATGAACTGAAACGTTGTACAGTGTGTAGTATCAAAATTTTAAGCAATCAGAAAACTTTGAATGAATAATACTTAAGTCATCAATAAACAACCATTTGTGACAGTAAGCGTGATAACCTGCCCACTTTGTATTCTTATTCATGTACTTTCCCTCAGCCAATTAAAGATGGGGATTATTAGGCCAGAGTGAGTCAAGCAGATTTGAAATCAAGCCAAGATGCTGCAACTTGAACTGTAAACACAGTAAACAGTGGGGGGTTTCTAATGAACCACCACGCTACTGACAGATACTTTGAAAGATTTAAAACCAGGAAATGTAATACTTTATGCTATTTGCATTAAGAGTTTGTCTGCATCAGGAGTAATGTGAATACATTGCAAGAAATCTACAGTTATGGGGAATGCTGCCATTTTGAAACAGTAAATTCACTCCCAAAACATGAGAGTAGGGAGAGGGGATTAATCTTGTTATGCAATACAGACTGACCGGATCTAATGCTGCAAAATCTTCTCTGTGTCAGTCCACATTAAATTTTTCAGATATTCACAATTTTGACAATTTCTTCCAATGCAATTCAGAATGCATTAATCAGATTATTGCACTTTTTTTTTTATTCCTAAAGTGTCTGCTGGAGTAAAAATAGCTGCAGCTTTGTATGTGAAGAACTGACCATAGCATTGGTGAACGACAACATGGTGGTGAATCAGTCCAAACTACCTTCTGCTTATGTAACTGTAGCAATATTAAGTGTATCGGAACAATATACCTTAGTTTATCCATTAAAAAATGAGGTTGATATTAAAATGTTTCAAAAACAGATTTCAAAACAGTTTCAGGAGTGATTGGAAACCGTCTGTTGATCAGGGCCAAGAAATAATAAACTAAATACATTAAATCATTGTTTGTTTGCCTCTATAACCCCATAGCTGCAACATCTCCGGTGCTCCAGTCCATAAAATAAAACTGCACATTAGATTATGTTCAAAATTATAAAGTTACTCAAAATGGTCCCCATAACTGTTCTTGATGCAGAAATAGATGACAGATTATGAGAGATTATTGATCCAGGTCCACATAAACAACCTTTAGCCTTAATGGATTACTATGTAGACAATTCTGGAGGAAAAAAAAGCAAAGATCTGCTATGGAGGCACCACGCTGTGACCTTCAGCAGCAATTGGACCTCTCAAAAACTCACTTTATACACATGAAAAGTATACATTCATTGGAATTTACATTTAGTCAGGTTCAGATGGAAGTATTATGGGTACATGTTGTTGCAGAACAGGGCAAATTAAACAGCGATGAAGCAGATAGCAGCTTGTCAAGGTCAGATTGTACACTCTGCAGCCATACTGTTTTCCTTGAACCAGTGGCATGAATTTGCGACGGAGCACTGTCCGTGTTGCTACTTACTTCTCCTCAACCAGCTGTTTTTGGTACTCTTCATACTCCTCTCTTGTCATTCCTGCTGCTTTGGCTGGATCTGTGGGGGCGGCCTCCTCTTCTTTGTCACCTCCACCTACAATTCCTGACAGGGGGTTCCCAATCATGCTCTTGATCAAGAAAGCCATCTTGAGTTGTGTGACTGTTTATTCTTCTTTCGAGATGAAAATAATGTTGCTCCCCTTATGGTGCCCTCCGCTTTGGCTTCCTATAGCTGTCAAATCCAGTGGTAGCTCTCTGGCTAACCTGCTGCTTGTCTATGGAGCCAAGGACACACTGATGACAAGCAACAGACACATACACACACACTTACAAACACACACACACGGACACACAGCGTTTTGCCTCGTCCATAATCTGGATTTAATCCTCCCTGCTCCACTATACTAAGAGGCAGATGGCCTGTTTTCCCTCTATTTTTAAATCATGCAGACTTTTGTGGATGTTTTTAATTTTGACACTTGGTGCATTCTTCGGCTGAGCTAAGTGCAACAGAAAACTTAGTTTTGTAGTTGAGGGTCCTCGGTTTTTGACTATACTCATATGCTGCTTCCACCCACTGTTGCTTAATCATATTAGTAAAGTACGGGCTGGCCCGTGTGCAGCTTATACTGCTGAGACCAAGCAGAGTAGAGAGAGGAGCGGGATTACAGTCTTGTTTATCCCCACTGGAGCCGTCCTTCATGCCGTGCTATTGTTCTGTGGGAGGATGATTGACATGAGGGTGAGAGATGGGAGGAGACAACATATCAGTCCATCAAATCTGCGAGCTTGGAGGAAGACTTGTAGTAGATACAGTAGTCTCAGTGTTTTTCAGCTGTCAATAATCGTCTATAGACCCTTTCAGAGAGTATAAACAAAGACAGGTGTTACCAAGGATACTAATTAAGGCTCCATTCTATTTAGTGTACCAGAGCGTTTTCTAATGAGCCACACCTGTCTTTGTTTATACTCTCTGAAAGGGTCTATAACCAAATATCTTTTTTTTTAAAAGTAATCTCTAAATCTAAATGCTAAATGTAAATATTATTTTTTTTATACTATGAGATCACTGAGTAAATCAACCATGTGTATGAAATCAACAGGTTTTGTGTAAGGGTTGTAACAGAGAGAGACAATACAGGAAAATAGAGCATTTAGGGCGCATATGTTTTGCCTCTTGTCAACCTCAGTGATTGACATGATTTGAAAATGAGACACCTATTCCACCTATTACTTCTATCTACAGGGCTGCAAAATAGATTTGAATATGTAAATTATAGAGGGTAGCTCAGATCTTCGTCACCATTTGGTCTATTAACTTCACATTCGTGTGAAAGAAGCTGTAGTAGATGCTATAGAATTGTAATAGATGTAATTCATGTCCTTTGGTACTTGCAAACAGAGAGATGAAGCTGCTTCAGCATGTATATAATCCCTGATAAGCTTTCAGGTTTCCTTTGGATGGAAATATAATCCAGTATTTTTGATATTGCCACAAGAGCAGCACCACTTTACTATCACAAATATGTTGTTTCCTACTGAGCTGACTATGAATACATGTTGCGCCATGTCTTGGCGCAAACTGAATCATCTCACCTACTTGGAACAATATTTTGTAGAAATATTGTCATGATTCCCAGAAAAGGATTTCTAATGATTTTGGGGATTCTAGCTTTTCATCTAGCTTTACCACAATCTTGGCATTGTGTTTCACTAATATTCAGTGCACATAACATGTGGACATAATAAGAGTTTGTAATAAATTTAATGATCCTTAGCTTTTCTGAGAAGCGCTGAATTGATGGTAGTGAACACTGCCAATGTGAAGTCACTCTCATAGATACGTATGTATTTATATACATATATTTTTACACATCATTGTAAACTTATTTTGTGTGGCTTCATGACTCAGATCAGTCATATCAAAACCCATCACCTGTTTTAATGTTATGGCTGATCGGTCTATATGTTTGCTGCCCTTCTTCAGTGGTGCTGAAACATGTAAGTAAGTAAGTGATCTAGCTGCTAAGTGGAGTTGACATCTGTAACAATGATAGATGAGCAGCAGACACATTAGTCAGTGTAGATGCATCCTGTGCAAAGCAATAAGCAAACAACACCGAGTGATTTGTATTTTCTGTTTATATAAATTGCTCAGGTAAAGGATATGTCAATTGCTGACACATTTGACTCGGTCAAGACATATAAACGGAAGCAGCCACCTGCTCTCTGAGATTTCATCACCAATAGTTTGGCATCATTTTATACAAAATTGCACATTTCAAAACACAGGTTATTTTGTTGTGTGTTGCGGGTTGTGGAATGGGACTGTGGCAGATATCAGCTTTGAAAAACATAATCTAAAGATCTGACCAACCAAGAATACTGTAAGGAACATATAACATCATGTTGGAAATCCAAAACAATTAAGTCTCACACAAGCATTCATACACAATGATTTACTAATCAAATAAAAAATCTGCATTTCATTAAAACAAACTTCAACAAAACCAAATTTTTCAAGTACAATAACTTACAACCTGAAAATAATCAAAAAAAAAAAAAAAATTAACCAAAATGGACATTCCCTCATTTACAAATTTTCATTTCAGAAACACATCTCATCAAAAGAACTTCTTTGCTGCGGCTTCTTGTTGACTTCTACGAGAGAAAAAAGGAGACACATAGTATTAGATGTGGCTCATGTAGGCACATGGACAGAAAGTCAAATTAAATTAACTCTTACTTGTACATGATGTAGCAGAAGAACAGGACTGACTGGATGACAATGAAGATTGTAAAATGAACAGTGGATAAGCAGGAAGGCATTGGAGGCACCTCAGGGCACTTGACAACTTTCTCAGCAGGATTCTGCAGGTGAAAACAAAAAGAGCAAAGTTCAGTCGACTGAATCCTCATCTGTTTTATAAACTGCTCTAAATGAGATTTATACCTGTGCATTACGCTGCACCAAGTGATCCACATCTCTTTTGACCAAGTGCAGATGTTCCTTGATGTCATTGAAGTGCTGAATGGTCTCGTACGTTCCCAAACCACCACCCTGTCCCTGGTGTTGGACTGAGCCGATCTGTTTCAGTGACTCGTGGAAGGAGTTTCTGTCAAAGAGAAAACGGACGGAGACACAGTTTACAGGGGAACCTCCACCATGATGTGTGATATCATTTATTTACTATAATACAAACAGTCCAAAATTAATCTTTTAATCCCTATTCACAAGAGGCTACATATTCTCAAAGTTTGAAAAACAGAAAATTACCATCTGATAAAAGAGGTCATGATTGCTAAATTAATCCCTTATAAAAACATGTTCTTACAACAGATTACAAGTGCAGTAGGTTAAGAAACAGACAGTCAAACACTATCAGGGATATACAATCCACAGTCTCTTCATGATCCTAAATAGAGACTACAAATAGTAATTGAAAAATAAAAAAAAGCATATAAAATAGTAGAAACACCTTTGTCTTTGAGCGCATGGCATAAAGAAGCTTTATGTCTCTCAAAACAGAGGGAGAGAAAATGTTTCAAACAATTTAAATAAAGCAGCATAAATATTTTTTTTTATCATCATGAATAACTAAAATTGTCCCTCAAAAGGTTTATTTATGCTTTTGTGCTGTGAGTCAGATGAGATCAATACCACTCTGTCCGATAATATGAAGATGTACCAAACAGCCAGTTAGCTTTGCTTAGCATACTGGAAGCAGGAGGAAACAACTAGCCTGGCTTTGTCTGAAGTGAAGAAAAGACAGAAGGTTATATGCAAGACTACGTCTTGGCCGTGGAGTCTGGATCTTGTTGTGGAACTATCCTTTAAGTATATTTATTACGATGAAGAGGAGGAGAATTGCAATTGATGGGGTTAAAAGTCACAGCCTATATATCTGTTAATGAAATATAAAAATCCTGTTATCCATTATGTATTTATTTAAAATGAGAAGCAGGGTTGAAAAGTCCAGTAAGGTCATTGTTAGGATTCATTTTGTGTCAGAAATCCATCTGGGTCTGGTTTATACTGTATGTCTGGCTGCCTCTCTGAGTTATATATTGGTATTGTCAGAAATGTCCATACATCTGTCTCTAAAACAGACATTAAAATCCCAAATCCGCAATCACTACTGTTGTGGCTCACCAGCTTCTGAATATGAAATCTGTAAATCTGTATCCTCACTTTCCATTTCATTAGGAAACAGGGCTGAAGTACAGTGTAAGGCATTCACAAAAGAGAATGAAGATGTCTAAGCCGGGATCATATTTCTCAACAAAATGTAATTTCTTAAAGTTGATTACTTACAGGGAGGAAGCAATAAGTGTCTCTTATCATCTTAAACACATCTAAGACGATTAATAAGAAAAAAGTGACTTGACAAATGAAAGGAATTCCAGCGGCGTAAGTAGGAAGGCCCTGAGGGAGGATTGTGACAAGAAATCAATTGGAGGGAAACCATGTTTTGCCTGTGTATGACAGATGTATTTAAAGACTACTAATCTGATAAGGACAAACGGTGCTAAGATGTGGCCTTTTCTTGCTCGGCCACATGGCTGCAGTCTGAAAGGATGGCCAGGGATGACATATAAACAAAATCTAATTTGTTTCACAGAGAAGGGGGGAAAAAAATCTCCCTTGAGAAAGTAAGTGAGCATTTATTAAACCCTACGTCTAATCTTCATTTACTACAAGTGACCCATTTATGAGCAGAAAGCCCTCCTTGAGATGAAACACTATCATAAACTTGGTGTTTAAAAAGACGGGTCAGGATAAACTGAGCGCTTAATCTACAGAGTAATACAGATCAGTCGCTCACATTAGCACATTAGAGGGAGCAGCTGCAGCCATTTGCCAGGGTCTGAACTTATTTAGTGTGTCAATCAGCTTACTCCTGTGCAGTGCACCACCTCAGCTTCAAATTACCACTCTGATAATGTGCTTTCTTAAAACTGAATCACCACAGAAATGCTGTCTTTCCATAGAGTAAGATTCAATTATGGAGGCATTTGGGTGGAAAGATCAATATTAGGGAAGTGAGAGTTCATGTGAGTTATGGGTCAGACATATAATGAAGAAAATCATGTATGCAAAATCACTTGAGGATGAATGTTCTGTTGGATTTAGGGCATATAAACAGCTTGGTTCTTTTATGATACATGAGACTAAGAGATTAATGTTACGTAAAATGAAATCTTTAATATCTTGTGATTCTGATTAATTCTTTATGCAGATGGTGTCTTGAAATTAAGACACAATCAAATGGCAGTCGCAGGACAAATTATTGACTAAATACAAGCTACTTTTTGTCATTGTTGTTCATATAGGGCACAATATGCTTGAATATATTAAAGAACTGAAGACTTGAATTTTCTGAACAATTGTTAAATGAGCCTTCCCCAAAAAATCGACAGGCTATAATTAAACAGACTGGCTGGATGTTTTATAACTTCATTATTATTTAAGAAACTGACCAAAAAACTGATTAAAATCCATTCATTAATCTACATGATGTGTTTTGAAGACAACATTTTTTTTTTTTTTTTTTTTTAAATCTCTTGCGTGTTCACAATGACTAAGCCCACAAGCATCTTAGGCAAGCAGTATAAAAGCACAAATAGGTTATTGACAAAATAAGAGCTCCAAACATCAAAAAATTACATTCTGTACACCTAATCAGGCTTACTCACTGTAAGTACCAAAATCAAACAGTCATTTGAGACTTTGCCATGGAAGGCACACCATCATGAAATCTCTTAAGCTGTATTATCTTGGCATTAAAAATCTGTACATGTTGTCATCTGAGAGTGATAAGGAGAGCATTCTTACAGTTAAAGAAGGAGATTACAGCTTAGTATGACTATACCTATCATACGGTAATGTCTCACCAATGACAGATGTGTTATTTTCAGAAATAATATATAATAATATATAGGCTATATACTTTTTTTGATACCTGTTCGGTCTCCCACAATCTTTAGGCATCTGGTAAAATATTCTCTAGTCTTGGTAGTCCATCAAAATTATGCAACTGCTAATTTCTTATAATATAATCAATCTGTTTTATTTTTTATCAATCAATCAATTGCACTTTAAATTGATTGATTGATTGATTGATAGATATTTTTATCCTGTCAATACAACAGACAGAGACAACAAATGAGTGAAAAGGTTCAGCACTAAGATCAGGGCAGGGCTGCGTGGTGAGGAGGCATTAAGTAGCAGACAGACTGAGGAGGAAGCTGTTACTGCAGCTGGATTATCAGGCTAGCAGACACCTGTGATGCTGCAGCCGCAGCATCCTGAGATTAAACATGATTTGAGGGAATTAACTGGAAGGCTTTCCCTTGTTTTTCTGGAGTATCATTCCACCTCTCTGTCTTTATCTTATTTTTTGCAAAAACAACACCTGATTTTGTAAGAGTGACCAAAAGTCAACAAGTAACAGTGTTATTACTCACTTCAAGTCGTTCAGGTTTTTGAGAACCTCCTGCTGTGTGGTTAAGATGGAACCCAACTGCGGACTGCCAGAATCCACCTTTTAAGAGAAATACATCACGTCAGTGTTGACTTTAGATAAAGCCGTCATAAAAAAAGGTTTATATGTTTGGATAACCTGTCATAAAAACAGTTGAAATAAAGCTGAATCTGAATCTGAACTCAGCAGGTGAACACAGAAATGACACACAAGTGAAAGTGTCCACTTTCTTTCCTATGTTTTTGCATCGTCTGACCAGATTTCCACCTGCATCTAACTAGACATTTAGATTAATACACTGACTACAAAATACTATAGATGTGCTTAACCTAACCATATCAGTATCACTTACTAACTTGTACCTATCATCATTGTGAGCGTCTGCTTTTAAATAATTTAATAATTTAATGACGCGCCCACCTGTCCTGACTCAGCGTTTGTCCCCTTCTTGCCGATCTCATCAGTGATAACAGAGACATATCTGCGCTGCTCGTCCAGGATCATAGCCAGCTGCCGGTGGAGCTGTTTGATCTCCAAATGGATTCGGTTCTGACCTTCAAACACCTGTCGGATCTCCCGGTCATTCACACTCTCGTACATGTCCTCAACTGAAGAGAGACATTAAAATCAACAGAATAAGTTACAGCTATTAAAACAAAATCTTCAAAATTTAAAGTTTGGGTATGCTTATGTCTAAATATTTAATTTAGCTAGACATTTAAGCTAGGCTTTAGGGTAGACATATAAAGAGTACAAATAAAAATGATTTTACTTGCTATGATTCATTTTTCACATGCACATGTTCATAATCAATTGGGCCATTTGATTTCAGAACACTAACTTGGCTCCCCCTGGACGTCTGGGTGCTCTTTCTGAAACTCCTCTTTCTTTTTGTCGAGCTCTTGCTGGAAGTTCTGAAATTCCTCCTGGTACTTGTCCTTCTCTTCTTTAGGAATCTCAGATTCAGGTGGGGGCTTCAATGGGAAAGACAAAAAAAAACCCACTCTCAACTCAATAGAGGCCGTGCTTAGGCTACATATTGTGCACATGCATGCACGCGCACACTGAGACACACAACTACAGAGAAGAAAATTGCACACACAGGACTGGGAAAGTATTAGCAGGTCTAGGAAAATGTGGTTACCGGTTGCTGGCCAGGCTCTGTGAGTCTGAATAACAAGAAGGACAGCACGTCATGGTCATCTGAACGAAAGAAATTATGAATTAGAGGATGATGACAAAAAAATATACTAACTAATAAACTAATATCACTAAATTGTGATAGCACTTTATATAACAATGTAGTAATAACAAGGTAATAATATCACAATAGGGCAGAAAATGTAAATAATATAGTACTAATGGAGTTACAACAGACTGATCATCTCACAATAATAGGTTATCAATGTAAATGAAATTATATATTGATGACATGGAAAACTGCATCTTTCATTCATTATTTTTTTCAGTCCTATTAAACATTTTTTTTTAAAACAAATAGTACCGACTGCACAAGACTTTCAATAGCTAACGTGGAACAACTACAGATCAGCTTGTTCATGGCTCCAACCTAAGACAGTTTCAGTTTCAGAAACTTTACATTTCCGTCCAATTTGACTGACTCAAAATGAGTGGAGTTGATTAATAAGAAGGCGAAATTATAAAGAGATATTCATTATTTTTTAAACTCAGATAATAAAGCAGTACCTGCTAAACCACCGGTGGCAGCTGAAATACCAAAGAAGCCCTCAGAGGGAATGACCATGTTGTCGATCTTTGTGCAGAACTCATAGTCCTCTTTGTCTGGAGTGAAACCATTGTTGATCATCACCTGAGGAGCAGGTACATACATACAGCTTCATACACAAGCATTACCGTCATTAACATGCGTCAGATGAGATTGTGTGTTTGCTTGTGTGCGTCTGCGTTGTTTCCTACCGTCAGTGTCTTCTTGTAGTATATGATTTTGGCTCTGACTGGATACGGTTTGTTGCGGAAGTCTCGTAAACATGTCCCGAGGGCTTGTGTGGTGCCGTCACTGGATGAAAACAACATTTACAGACATAAATATATAACTCTTAGTACTTAGATTCATATCATATATATACGGCACAGGGCTCCACGTAGACACTGAACACACGTGTGGAAAAATATGCATCGTGTATGATCAGAGTTCATCGTGGATCACGTTAATGCTCATGTGAAAAACATCAATGCTCATGTATGTTTTCGTAAACACTCATTTGGTGATATGGAAAACACAGGGAATTCTAAGACACACGGGAATGGCATTGAAAAAGTGATTTAAAGCTTTCACTGGCGCGGCGGAGATTAGGAAAGATAGAGGATTATTTACTTTCCAAGCAAATATAATCATATTTCCTAATCTTCTTTAAGTTGTCAAAATTTGAGTTGGTGATGACGTCAAAGAAATGTTTACTTACTTTTGGTGGTCATAAACAAGGTTTCCATTGTTTCCCACAACAATTATAGCGGGGTTATTTTTCTGGAAAGAAGACGAGAAAACAAGGAGGCATGTCAATATATTTTTCCATCAAGTAACTTTTTGATTTTAGGTAATCTTATGTCAAATTAAACTCCCATACCTGAGCACAACTAAATAACATTCAGATTCGATGATAAATTACCAGTGAGAGACTTACTTTGTGTGACAACAATAGATAAAGAACTGGATGGGTCACTTTGCAATTCTATTTTTTATTTTCACCACACTTTCTATATGACTATACCACTTGATAATAACCAAATAGAAGCCTTTTTTTAAAAGTATATTTTTAGGCTTTCTTGCCTTTATTTGATAGCACAGTGAGATAGACAGGAAAGGGGGAGGCAGAGAGAGGGGGAATGACATGCAGGAAAGGTCTGCCCGACGCGGGATTCAAACCGGGGCTGCCTGCGTTGAGGACTGTAGCCTCTACATGGGGCGGCCGCTTTAACCACTGCGCCACGCACCGCCCCAATAGAAGCCATTTTTGTGTGATGTGGGCTATCTCTGTACCAGAGGACCTTTAATCACCAAACAACAGAAAGAGACAAAGGGCTGAAAATGGCTTCAGCTGAGAGTCTCTGTCGACAGGTCTAGCTCAACACATGCAGTTTGAAAAGCACCCTGTGAAAATCTTTCAGCAACATCACTGGAAAATATACAATATGCTAAACAATTCTTAGAAATGTGAAGTTGACACCAACCTTTCCATCATTGTCAAAGGAGTCGAAGAATATCCCGACTCCGTTCCACTTGTCGGCGGCTCCGTACACTGGGCCGTCCAGGCCTTGTGAACTTGTGTACCAAACAGCCTATTGGACACGAAAAAGTGGGACAATTTTTTACTCACTTATTTGGCTTTAGTGCCCTTAGAACAAAATCTTTTAAAGAGGTATTAGTATTGACTAGCAGCATTTTGTGGTGCTAAGAGTGTAAATATTACAGGATTGTTAAGATCAGGATGTCAGAGGAGTGACAGTATTAAGGATTAATGCATTTGAAGTCGACACACCTTTACAAGAAAAATTCCAAGAAGCATGTTTTAAAAAGAGCAAAACAATATAAAAATGTCATTAGAAGACTTAAAACACTTCCACAAAATCATGGCATGTGCAAATTTGTCACATTAAGGTTTTGCATCTGCAAATCTGACCCATATCTATAACAATATATAATTTTTCGGTATGGTGGTGCAATGTCTTATGGACAATTATATGTCATTATAGGCACTTTATATTTTCATATTTCTCACATCAAGATCAACCTGAATATAAAGATTTACTGACCAGTCAGAGCACACGGGTCAGGGATATCAAACCTAAACTAAACTGTCTATTGTCCATTTTTCTGCTTTATTAACCCGCTCCTTTATGCTGTCCTCCATCCTTACCAAACCATCTGCTCCCATTCTGCCTCTTCCAGATACTCTGAAGGTCACCTCAGCCTCCCAATTATCAAAGCTGACTTTGTTTTTTGTCCACACTGTGCCCCTCTGGCTCCTGAGGGACGGTGTAATACGCACTTGGTCAGCGCTGGGAATTGCATCTGAGGTGGAGAAGAAATAGAGAAAGAGGGAGAGAGAGAAATCAGGATTAGGTTCAAGGTTCTCTGTGAAACTTCAACAGCGAATGTGGTGTTTTATAAGAAAGCACTTATGCTGAAGTAATGTCTAGTGACAGAGCTTTTCTGTGGCGGACTCCATCTTCCACGCCGGCTAAAGTGTAGTATTGTTGTTACAGGCCAGCATTATCAGGGAGTGCCTGCTCTGTAATCTCTGAACTGGCTCAGTAAATGATTGCCTGTAATGATTTGTTTGTATACTCTTAGCTTACTCAGCGCCATAAAGAGTTGCTTACTCGTGCCAGAACTTGCTTTATCAATAATGCTGATGATTCAGATTCAATTGGTTGTTAACATCGCTACTTATAAAGCTACCTGCTGATTTTCTTTAGTAGGCCTATAACTTGAGTAATTTTGGTTTTTAACATATTCTACGGGCTGATTAAGTGCACATTAAATAACCCAATCCAATGCTGCTGTGATGTCAGATCAAGTCATAGTTTGTGTTTTCAGCTGCTGGTGGGACAAAACAGACAACGTGGATGTCATGGTGACTTTCAGCTGCCCATGTTTAAGTTAAGCCCCAGACTTTTTATGCATTATCCCCTCATCTCTCCTCTTCACATTGACAGTGGACTCAACTAAAACTATTAACATGCATGGACTGACACTACACAGGTGTCTCCATTTACCCACTCTCTATAAATGGACTAAAACATTACTTTGGAAAAACAATCTAGAGAGTAATTATTTAAAAAAAAACAAATAATCTGCAATTACTTTAGTTGCTGGATAAATGCTGATTCAGAGAGATTCACGGTCTAATCTCATGCCACGCTTCATGTCAGCAGCTGATCAAGTGTGTGATGCAAGAATCCAAAGGCCCATTGTAGCAAGAGGAAAGTTCAACACTTCACTTGCATGTGTCTGCATGTGCAGTCAGAGCCAGCCTATAACCTACCGTTTTGAATCAGCTCTGCCCTCGCCACTATGTATAACCGATGCTATGAAGTAAAAGCTAAATAGGAAGCTAAAATAGATGCATTTCCTAGTGCAGGTTTTGAATGAACATCGCAAACCGCTGTCACCTCACCACAACCAGCTAAGCGGAAACGCGTCGCGTACAGTGCAAAGTCTTTAAAAAAACAAAAACAAGACCCACGTCTCCTGTCCTCACACTTTGTCGCAGTATGAAGATGTTAGCGTTAAAACATGAGCCGAGGAGCAGCTGTGTGATGCTGACAGCTGGACACAAACATACTTCCAGTGTGGATCCAGAAGGGGATACTGCCGTCGGTCTGCGCCAGGTGCGGTCCCTTGAAGCTGTATTTGTACTCAAAGCGGCGGTGAGGAGCCTCTTCGGACGACGGGGCACCTGCGTTGATATCGGCGACACTGCGGTGAAATATTAACGTTGTGAGGAAAGTTATTAACAACATTACAGCGCTGGGAACCGGGCGCCGTGCAGCGGACACCGCCATGTTTCGGAATCACTGCTGACGTAGCGCTGAGGCCACGAGCATGACGGGATGCCTGTAGGGCCAACAGGGCGCTTTCTCATTGGACGGTGTTTTTGGTGCTTTCTTTCTCTCTCTGTCTCTCTCTGCCGGTCCTCTCTGCAGCAGTCGAGGTTCACGGGTTCACCAGACGGGCCGACCAGCACTGACAGCCGCACAGTGTGGAGCGCAGGGGCGTAGAAGAAGTGGGGGCAGTGGTGCAGCTTGTCGGCCCCCAATAACATGAATTAATAAAATTTGAAATAGCATGAACAATTAAAAATAAAATAATCCCAGCTGATATAGTAGCCTGAACAGGTTTCCAGTCTTTTACAGGGTTGATATATAGATACAGATACCCATAATGCATTTGGAGTCTCCAATCCACCAAGTTTTTGGACTGTGGGAGGAAGCTGCGTGGGCTACCTAATGAAAACCCATGAAGACATGCAGGGAGAACATGCATAGTCCCACACCCAAAAACCTTAAAATTAGAAATATCACATGTATCAAAAAACATTAAACCATAGCCTACTGTCGAGACATGAGATTACAACTAATTTACAGTGTCAGCCTCTAAATTACAACAGTGTGTGCATGGCAAGTCTCTTCCATGTTTGCACTTATTAAAGGCTAATGAACCAAGTCATTCACTTGTAGTTTATTTTTTATTACTACAAAAATTCAATCAATTAATTAATTTTAAAATACTATAAATTCTCAAATAAACCGAGTCTCAAATAGACGCTGGTCTCCTCTACTGGCTGGGTCTGGCTACAGGTTTTAGCAAATACAAGGTCTCAATTAGAAGCTGGGTCTATTCCTATTTTTTGCAAGTTCTTGTGAATGCATAAAACCTCTCAAAGCCCACGATCGCCCATTTGATCAGTTTCTAAGTTGCTGAATTCGTGATAGAGTTCTCAACTGGCCTGCAAATTAAAATGCAACGCTGCCCGGGTGTTACTTCTAAATGAATGTGTGCTCTGGATGGCAATAATTTTATAACAATATAAACACAGTTGTATCATAAACCTCGTGCTTATTGCTCAGGGGCCGTATTCACAAAGAATCTTAAGGTTAAAAGTAGCTCCTAAGGGCCGAATTTAGGAGCAACTCCTAAAAAAAAGTGGGCGTGTCAGTCTTAAATTTAGGACTCCTAGTTTTTTAAAATAAGAGTAATTCACAAAGTATTTTAGGCCTAAAAGTAGCTCCTAAGTCTGGGAGAGCTTAAAAGTCCTCGTGAGGACTCCTAACTCAGTAAGACCTATTCACAAAGAATCGCAAATGGCTGCAGCCAGGCAAATGTATGGAGGACTGCGAATTGCTGCAGAGGGGGGTGCTGGAGCACCTGCCCCTTTGCCCATTGATGCCCAAAGTGCCTTTTTGTCAGTGTTTTTTTTTTTTTTTGGGTCATCTACAACATTTTCGCTACAAAACGGGAGTAGTGACGGTGACGGCGCCGGCACTCAACAACCAATCACCGTGTTGAGCGCCTCGAATTCGTGCACGAGAATTGACGTAATCCATAGCAACGGGGCGTCACCAGGGGCGTAACTCTTAGGCCCCGTCCAGACGAATCCGTTTTTTTCGAATCCGGATAAATACTTTATCGGATTGGCCTCGCGTCCACACGAATCCGGCGTTTTCAGGGGGTGAAAACGGTATTTTTTGAAAACGGGTCCCAGAGTGGGAAAATTTGAAAACGCCGCCCCAGCGTATCCGTCTGGACGGCCAATATGGACTTTTTCTGAAACGATGATGTCATGCCCCCCGCTGCTCTACCTGTAACCTGAGACACACACACAGACACACACACACACACACACCGCTGCAGCAGCTACACACTGACAGTCTATATGGACGTAACAACAACAACGGCCGACTAACGTCGCGTCGCTCAGACGCTGCAGCTGAATCGCGCCTGTTTAATCATCACTGATCATATTTACTCTGACACGACTCCCTGTCAACATTTAATCCCATGTTTGAGTTTGAATACAGCGGGGAACTTCTTCTATTGAATTACAGCGGGGACTTCCCGTCTTCTTCAGCTGTTTTAAGTGTTTATGTGTGGCAGGCAGGCTGCAGCGCCACACACACTCCACACACGCCTGCAGTATGCAGGTACTACAGCGTTTTGGGCCGTTTTCAGGTGATCAGTGTGGACGGAGATATTTCTGAAAACGATGCCGTGTTTACGGAGATTTTTTTCAAAACGATTAAGAAAAAGATCGGATTCGGTGAAGCCGCGTATTCGTCTGGACGGGGCCTTAGTTTGCTCTTAGTGATTTATCCTTAGTAAGAGTAGGTCTCAGCGGCTTTGTGAATAGCTTTTAAGAAAAAACTCCTACGTAAAAACTTTTAGTGCGAGTTAGGAGCACTCCTAGCGGTAAGATAAAAGGCTTTGTGAATACGGCCCCTGGGCTGTTTAAAGGGACAACGAGGAGTTTTGGAAAAGCGAAGCGTTTTCACACTACATTTATGAGCCTCCGCGCGCACCGTAAAATTATTTTGACCGCCGCAAGACGGACTCATGTTTTCATTCATCAAGAATTAAAGTCAGAGGTTCAAAGAGGTTCACATATCGTCGTAGTTCCGACCATAAACGGCGATTCAGCTGCGTTATTCTCATGATTCGTTGCGAAACCGAAAGTAAAAAACCCTGGTCGGCTCGACCAGCATCTCCGCCACCACTTATAATAACAAAATAACGATAGAGACAGAACGATATATTTATCGAAAATGGGCCCATTAACAAGTGTGGGTAGCGGAGATTCATCCACATTAACGTGAGACTTTTTTATAACCGAATAGAAACTCCTCGTTGTCCCTTTAAATGCTGAATGATTTGTGATACAGATAAGTATTGCCTGATTCATAACTTTGTACATGTTGTTTTGTGAACTGGAGCCAGACTGTTAAATTACTATAGGCTTGGGCCATGTTATCTCAGACATAGCTGCAGCATTATGTGTATATGTTGGCTCATAAGCAAAGATATACTGCGATACAAAAATATGTTTGTAGTAAGCTGTGTCAGCAGAGTAGTGGTGTTTATTTTTCCACTGTGTGTCATTTTCAGGACAGATTTTGAGGGATCCTTCATCCTTGTAATAAATGTTTGTGTTATACTCCAATTTCAATCTTGTTTTTTCAGATCAGAATTCATAGTATTGTGTGTGAGGCCAGACACCTGTCTTTATCATTAGTCCATCCTGCGCGGATGAGCCCAGACAGCGCATAGGAAACCTCCTCAAACAGACATATTATGTGAAGTACAAGGAACAAACACTAACGACCATCAAATGTAACAAGTGCGCTTAAATCCTCATGGTGATTTTTACAAACTCGAAAAATATCGTTTTGGGGGAAGCTCCGTTTCCGTGTGGAAAAGGCCTCGGTCCTGTCAGTTTCTGTATCACCTGTGTTGTTAAGACCGTGTGAGGTCAGTGAAAGGTTAGGCGCCAGAGTCGTGATGGCTGCAGGAGCTTTCACTGCTGTCTGAATGCCTCAGTGGGTGATGGGAAATGACACAATGATGTGCCACTCACTTTCTATTTACTTTCACCAGCTTCCTCTCGTTGCTTATGGAGGTGCAGCATCACTTTCTGTGAGGGCCTGTGATTAGTGGTTCAGAACGAACCCCAGAACAAAACATGCTATTGTGGTGACACTAATCTGGGGATTTTGTCTATTTGGGCAAATGATCGGCAAAAGGAAGGGACTGATCTCTACGTGTTAACAGCAATATGATTTAATGCTGCCTTGAATTTCATATACATTACACATAGTTTTCATTATAGTCACTCAGCATAAATGCACATGTCTGGCCTGTTACCTTTTACACCTTTTTGCTTTACATGTGTTAACCACTGATACTTTTTCCCACCTTATTAATACACCACAGAGTCAACAATTACACACTCAACACGGTTTCCATAGCAGAAATATGAATAGTGCCAATCATATCACAACTAAATACTATGATAAATCATGCTACGTTACAGACAGAGATGAGTCCACACTCTCTTGGGCAAAAACATTGTGTTTATGTTGCCTCAGACCAAATTTTGACAGCACATAAGAATTAAAGAGCCTGAAAATGCTCATTATTAAATTAGATATTTCCTTTGTTGTTGTAACCCTATAGACCACACTGGAGCAGAATACAGTTAAAGCAGATATCAGCTTCACGGCCGTTTCGGCTAATGCTGCGTTCAAGGCAGGCTTTTGAAACCGTAAGTTACAGCTTCAAGTCACAACTACGACTTGGTAGCGTTCCAGGTAACCCGTAGCTCGTGTTTTTACCATCCTGTTGTCTGTGAAAGTTCCCTATAACGGCCACTCGTAACTTCCGACCCGTGAACTCGTACCAGATCGAACTGGTATGACTTCACAGGAAGGAAAAACACAAAGTACGAGTTTCTTTGAACGCACCATGAGTTAGCAGCCCCCGCCCTTGTCAGGCATCAATTGGTCCTCGTGCTACGTCACCACATTCACGCGCATCCCTTGGCTGCACACACAGCCCTTCATGCCGTTCTCTCTCCTCATTGGATAACACTTGTATCCCACAAGGAAAATTTTCTCCTCGGGTTACAGCAGAGCAGAGTGACGGAGAGACTCGTGTTTAGGCTGAAATACTTCATGTAAGTGATTGCTGACGGAAAATAGGACTATTTAGGACTTATATTAACAAAAACATTCCACTGATATCTGCTTTAACCTCAATTTACTGTATGTCCCAATAATTTTCTTAATCCTAATCAGTCGTGGGTACAAAGTCTAGTTAGTTATTAAGATGAAAAATACATAAAAACTGACACTATCAGATCAAGACTCAGCATCTTTTCTGTCAATATTAAAATCTATTCAATGACAGGGATGGTAAGTTATTACATATTGTCTAACCGGCTCGTATGTAGTGTTTTAAATAGTACAGTTTGTCACTCAGTGATAGAGACATATCTGTTTCTGAGGTTATGCAACTCTGAAAAGTACTGTAAATATTATCTCTGTGAGAAAATTGGGATGGCTCGTCAGCAAACAGTGACACTGTAGATGTAGTAAAGAGTGACCGGACGTAACAAAAAAAAGGAAAATGTGACGACACACTATAATAACAATGTCGGCCAAACCTGCAACAGCACCAGAAATTCCAAACAGGGAACATGAAATAATAAATTAGATGCAAACTCTGGTACAAGATTTGAAGTGTGACAGGTTTCCAGTGGATTTAGGGAGCAGAGAAAATAGAGGCCTCTGTCCTTTGTGTGAGGAAGTCCTCATTAGAAAGTTAAACCACACTCTTTGTCAGGAACCGTAGGATTTAAATAACAATAGCAATGCTAATGGATCCATTTAGGGGTGGACAATGGGAACCTGTAGGATGTTAATGGGTCACTGAGACTGTGAATAGCCTATCACATGAGTCAGCACAAATATTTGGCCAGTGAATTACACGATGCTGTAGGAAATGTATCTTGGAACCGACAGCGAGTTAATCTGCGTTTCGCTGTGTTATGTATTTACTGGAGCTCGTAGTGTTGATATTGAAACTTACATTGAAATACTGCTTGTTTTCATTTATTCTGCATTTGATCAGTCTGTACCCATAGCTGTAGTGTAACTTGTTCATCTTTCACTTATTCCCTTTTTCTGTTAAACATTTGATACCTCACCTTCACTTGATCTGTATTATTGTAAACCATCATTTGATTGTGTCATGATTTTGGGAGCTTTAAATTGGCCTAGACAGATAAAACAAATAACATTTGTGCCATGCATGGAGCTACTTAAAGATGTTTGTATTACCCATGTCACATTAGGGGGAAAGGGAGAGTGGCTTGTCACCTCCTGGTGTGACGCAGTGGCTTAGTTAAATGAAGCCTGTTGCTTCACAGTGTTTATTCATACCTGAAAAGCACAAAGAACAACCATTATCACATGAACTACACGTCTGCTGAGATGACAGCATGCTAAGGAAACGAACATGCTGTGCTCTTAAGTTTTCCTCCGTGATGCAAATTTCTAACTGATGGACCAGAGAGCATCATTTTAAGTCTAAATTACCCTTAAATGAAGCAGTTTTTCTGACAGTATATCTGTCACGCATCATAGATGTGCCCCCCCTCACCCCCCGAACAAGAGACACACAAGACCAGCTTTTTTAATTTGATTAATGATTCTTTGAAACAATAATCTACAAAGGATTTTGGATCTTTCAATAACGAATAGACTGCTGCTGTATTATTTGTTGGCTCAATTCTGCGCACATAGGGCCAAATACTCACCCTGAACATTTCAAAGGGACTAAACCTTTATTTCAGATTGCTTCAACACGGCCCAGTGTGGTCCAGGGAAGAGAGGGCACTTATTGTCCACTGAGGGCTTTGCCACATTCATTTGAGGAGCAGCCCTTTCTCATTATTAACAGACACACTAAACTATGGGCCCCCAAACAATACAGAACAGATCCCTTTATGCGCACAAGTGCTCAACGTTTCAGCAGCCACTGTGTGCCCTTCGCCACTCCCTCCTCTTTTCAGATACCTGCACATAAGTGAAAGATGTGGAGGACACAAAAGATATCCTCAACTTTCCTTTTCTCCCATTCTGTGAAACAGGCCCACACTAAATCTTTTATTTGTGCAAAGCCTCTCATTAACTCCACTCATGCTGCCTCCCTCAGCTTGCCATTGCTTAAGTACTGGGTGTTGTAAAAAAAGCTACCAATTAGTCCCTCATCAGCTCCAATTAGAGGAGACAAAGCCTGAGTAAAGATAACTCAATGAGAGGAAGAGGTGGAAGGGCGAGGGCCGTCTACGGGTGTTTCTGTGTGTGTCCGCACATAGGTGTGTGTACGTGCGTGTGTGTGTGTTTGTGTGCATGTGTGGAGCCCAGGTTGGCAAAACATAGTTTGTAATCATTGAAGAACATGTGGCCATTCAGTCTGACCCGCTGCAGCACAGGTCCATTCACCCTCCAGGCTCCTCAGCAGACCCTTTTCTCAGGGCCAAGTGTTGTTGTGCTGGGAAGACAGGCCCCCCAGGAGTCCCAGAAAGAGAGCCATTCAATCCTCTTTACCTGTTTGCAGCATATAAAGCACTTAGAGCCAGGCCGATCTCTCATTATTGTCTCCTTCACTCTCAGTACTTCCTTAAACTTAGGCCTCAATTCAAGAGCAAGCCCCTTTTAGAGAGGGAAATAGGGGATGCATGTTAAGGGGGTGCCTTTCGCCTCATTAGAATTGAATTTGCACTGTCTTGTAATTACGTTGGAGGGCAACAATGTATTTTTTTCATCATAATCTTCACTGAATGGGGGATTTTTGGGGCAGTTAATTTGCTGCCCACACTAATGCATTAATTAATGAATTGGGTAACACTAATTTTCTCTATGCTGCCTCTCTCTGTTTGTTTCCTCCATCTGTTTCCAGCAGTTCTGGGCAGCCGCTACTAATAAAATTACCTCATTAAGGCCTTTATCGCAGCACAGTAACTCACTCATTCATTTGCTATGTAACATTTTCTTTGGAAGGGGGCTGAGTGTGTGACAGTTCCCATTCAGTGTTGCATCTTTTTGTGGGTGGTTCTAAATAATGAGGGGGACAAGCAGGGAGATATAATTAGGAACAAGGGGGCACTTCAGCAAATATTTGAAATCTTTTAAGGCTGGCCCTTGTATGACGGTGATTAATTACTTCCAGAAAGGATTTCGGAGAAATATATTGCCAAGCTCTCCTCTTTTCTTTTTCCGAATGGGACGACCTTGTTAAAATGATGTGCAGAGAACTTTTTAATTTCGGTCTCTCTTTAATCAAATGCGAATCATGGCTTGTACGGGCCTCTGAAAATGGACTCATTATGACGCAAACACACAACATGTAAACAATGATGTAGTGTTCAATGAAAGTGGCCTCTGACTGTTTTGAAGGACGCTTGGCCTGTGTTGTTTTTGTTCTGAACAACACAAATGATGATGATGATGATGATTGGGATGGTGATAATACTGATCCTTATTCTGATGTGAGTTATTTTAATTCTAATAGACAACAAAGACTCTGGACGTTATTTGATTGTTTTTTTTTATGCGTTGCCAAGAATGTGTGAAAAGTTTATGAAGAAACAAAATGGTTAAAATCGTTTTTCCTGACAGATATGGGTCAGTCTTTGAGAGGAAAGATGTTTAGTATGCTATATAATAATAAGTCTGTATGTAAACAAGAAAAATAGACGTTACCCACGCTGAGTGGACATGTCCACAAAGCTGTATTCATGATTGTGTTTTGATTATTGTCATGTGCTTCTTTGTGAACCACACTGCAAAGTTTAATGAGTTCATTAGACACAGTGTGTTGTGCATCATCTAGAGGGGTTGCCTTCATACATCAGTGTATAGTCATAGTGTATTTGACTGAAAGATGACTGCCACCCAGTGGACTTAAAGAGTACTGCATGTTTGTCGGGCAGAGTTGAATCCTTTCTTGATTAGGCCTCTGACAAAAAATGTGCCTTATTCAAAAAGAATGTGGTGCAGATCAGGCATTTTTAGGCAACACTGATGTGAAACAGCATGGAAACTAATTTGAAAATGATTATGGCAGCATTTTTTCCGTACATACCGACCTGTTGGTGAATTTGAAGAATCATTTTTACATTTTAACAGATGTGATGAATCATCCATTTCTACTGAGGCTGTTGAAACACTTTGAAAGCAGTTACAACCCGAGAGCTGAAAAATGACGCCGACAGTTTCTTGATGGGCCGTTTTTAGTTTTATTGCCTGGTCTCGTTATTCATAAAAAATAGTGACATCACCTTGTTTTGGTCAAGCTCCGGAGATCATATCTGTCGTATCTGTGACTTTTTCTTCTCTCAAATAAAAAACTAAACGGTGTGATAAATGTGAGGCACTGTTAACAGAGTCAAAGGTGAACAAAGAGGAGTGAAACTACAAAGTGTATGACTTCAGAATAGGCTGTTCTACAGCCAAAACCTCACTCTGAGTTCAGAGGCCCAGCAGCTGTTCAGCCTCTTCCAGCTATGACTGCATATGACCTCACAGCCCTCAGCATTTTAGTGGGGACACCAGAGCAAGTTATTCCGGGTAATGGCAAGAAACTGTGTAATGTTACAATGTACAATCTATTGCCCTTGTCAGTTTAATAATTTTTTGAAACTCTCGCTGGTTTAACACTTTATGTACCACTTTTAACATTTGCAATCAATATACAATCATTCCCTCACAACACTCTATAATAGGTTAATCAAACATATGTAGTTTGTAGTATTATGAGTTTATCTATGAACAGACAGTGAGTGTCAGTACACAATTACATAAACTACAGCATGTCTTATAGAGGATAAGCAGTTCACTGTTAAACACTTAAAATTTCCTTATGACTGTTTCCTGCTTCATTGTAGTAAGTTGGTAACCATCCATTAAATGCTTATACTGCTTATAGAAACGTAGTAGAAGGACTCTTAGTTAAAATCTAACTTTCAGTTCCATAATCTTTTTTAATATGAACACCATACAGAACAAAAACAACTGTACACAGTAAAAAGCATGCACTGCCATCCTACACCATTGTATAAACCTTGAGGCAATTCACCTGACTCACCTTAATATGAACTCTTATAAATGTTCTGCATCTTTCACCTTGGAAAACTGCAGTTTATTCAGTATGTGCATATCCATTACAAGTTTCCAACACTTTTTTCCATTAGAGAGCCCACAGCTAGCCCACTCTTTAAACATGACTTTGTATTTCCATCATTTGCAATAGATATGTTGCTGTTGCTGTTTTCTGCTAAAAAGTCAATAGAGACCGGAAATCTTTTCTTTTTTATATTAAGCATATTGCAACATGAGACAGATTCATCAGTGATCCCTTATTTTCCAGGTTAGGGTATTGCAGGAATCATGCAACAAGGTATCCAGGCCTTTGTAAATGTCAGTGATTTGGACCTTTGCCTTTGAGAAGGTCTCCCTCTGGTGGACAACAGAATCAAATGTTAGAAATTCAGTCCCATAAAGCTCGTTTAACAGCTGTGTGAATGCAGCAAAGGAGAGTTTTGGTGACTTGAATTTAAAATAAGCCTTCAAAAAAAATCATTCCTCTCCATATCTGCAAAATAAACCTGAATGCATTCATTGCATCTTTAATATGCACTAATCTTAGGCTTGGAGAAGATGCCCAAGATGACAGTGTTTTTCAGCATTACAACCAATCAACCTATTTGTTCATTTATTATACGTTTTAGTTTATGACTTATTAGATGACATATTTAATTGTTTCAGTCTATTTTTGACATTTCATAGACCACACTATTGAGTGACTAATTGGAAAAAACTGTATGCTCCAGTTCAACATTAAGTCAAATCATTAAAGGTGGTGGCTGACTTTCTAAAGTACGTGTGAAACACAATAGTTTGCCATGATAAAGAAATGAGGAACAACCTTCATTCATGAGAGACTTGTTTAATGTGCTGTGAAGGAACCATATGTTTCTGAAAATGTATTAAAAAACATGCATTTGCACAGTCTACTCATTTTGTTAAAAAATATTCACACATAATCTTGTATATCATACAAAAATAAACATCTGTGATCCAAAGACATACAGTACATTCTGTTTAAAAACACTTAAATAAAAGCAGAAAAACAAACCACTTCAATATTTACACCCAGACATAAAGTATTAAATTCCACCCTCTTTAAATATTCCAGTCAAAGTCTGTTCTGTCTCTCACTGGTTTCCTCTTCCTGCTCCTCTTGGCCCCTCCTCCTGTCCGAGGTGGAGGCTCCTTGTAGTCCTCACCCGATCCTACATCCAGACTGTCCTGGTTTTCCCTCCAGCTGTCAGGCACCGCAGTTATCTCCTCCCCCGGCGAGTGCATCGGTCGACCGTACACCTTGCTCTGCAGGTCAGCGATGTCGTTGCGGATGTCAGCCATAAGAAGGAGCAGGAAATCAAAGGAGCCTGGAGGGCCCTGAGAGTCAGATAGAACGAAAACAAATAAGGAACCTAACTTTCTTTTTTATATTATTTGAATTAAATTAAAATTATGGAAAGATTAGATTACAAAGAGTGGCCAGGGACTACTGAACTCTTCCCTCGTGATTTGTTGACATTAGCACCATCAGTGTTTATCCAAGGCGATAATGCTTACTCTGTACTGGATACTATTTACTTTGAGTTTGACAGTATCATTAACAGTGGCGCTTAATGTCCAGAGTCCACAGTGGCCTGTTTTCCATTGCTGCTTTACTTTAACTTTTGTTCTGGGTTGTAGCAACAAGTTACAATAGTGTGGCATCAGTATAGATAGCCAGCGTCTTACTGGTGGTCCAGCAGGCCCAGGAGCTCCTCTGTCCCCCTGGGGAAACAAAACAAATATTTACTTTAGATGAATTACAGTGGAAAAAAAAAGCATGAGAGGAATTCATAATGTTCTGGTTTTCAAGGGGCAAGAGCAAGCTGGGATCAGGATGAGAATAACCACAGATGCCTCCTGTAAAGAATAATTTGTCCATTTGGGAAATGTGTTTATTCAATATGTTTAATATGGGATACCACTTTCATGCCTGTGTGCTGCTGGTCTTGGATGCACGGGGAAACACTTAACCTTGCTCTCTCCAAATACACCTCAGCATCACATCTAAAACTCAATAATTAATATCATGCTTTTTTTTAATCCATGCACCACCATGAAATGTGAAAAGACAAGTTGTAGTTTTCATTTCCTTTTCAGTTTGTGTTTGGATGAAACAAACATGATACAAAGTGTCAATGAGTCATGGTGGTCGGTTTATCCAGACTTCCCCCTGCTTCCTGTCTTAATGACTACGCTAAGCTAACTGCTCCTGCTTTAAACAGTGGTTAAAACCCAGACATGGAAGAAGCATCAGTCCTCTTTGCAACATGTATGTCCCAAAATATCAAACCTACCAAATCAAATCAAACTTACTTCATCATATCTGTAAACGAGTAAGTGTAATGTAAGCGTAGCTTGATTATGAAGCATCACGGCAGCCCATTGACCTATACGGTAGCTTGCACACATTGACCTGACTACTACTCCTGTGGTTGTTAGCCAGGTTCAGGGTCACACCGGGGCTGAGAGTGTTTTGGCAGATGGTTTGGATTTGTAACTCAGAGAGAAAGATTACCATCGCCCTCCGATCTATCCACACAAACATCCCAGCTGTACTGAAAGGATAGCGTGGTACTGTGTCAATAAGGCAGATGCACCTAAGTTGTTCCATACGTGATCCACATGTAAAGCAAACAGACAAGAGCCTCGTCAGCTTTTAGACCTTATGGCTCTCTCAAGTCAGTGCAGCATGGATGACTGGTGATTCTTGATGACAGGTAACAAAATCTCTGCTGATCAAAATTACAATCATTCAGACCTTAATGCTGTAATAAGTCAGCCATAACTAGCTACAGATTGGAAATTGTATCCTTCGAGCTTTACAGAATCCAAACCAGACTCCCGTATAATAATGGACAATTTTAGTTTTGATAATGTTGCTAAGTCTCCTACGTTATCTGCCCGAGCGATCTCAATCAGTCTGAACTGACTCTGACGTCCTGCAGGATCCACACAGCTTCAAATTCATATGATACATATTAATATAAGGCTCAAATCTGTCAGACAGTAGCTAAATATTTCCATTTGGGCTGTGTGTACCTCCCATCTGAATGAGAATGAGCCGATTGTCAAACTCAGCTGCCGAAAGTCTGAAGGTCAAGACAGACAGACATCATCTACAGATATAATGGTGCTGTACTCGCCTCACTTTGTCTGCTCTTTGATTTCCTGTCTTTGAATATCACAGAAGGAAGAAGGGAAAAATCAGTCTAAATGCCAAAAAATGTGAAAAACGCAAACACAAAATCTCACAATCCCAGGATGGGATCTGCATTGTGCCTCCTTAATCTGAGGCTTTACCATCTCATGGAGCTTCTTTTTTGTTAACATTTACGCCCTAAGCCTCCCAGGAGAGAGAAGCAGGGAAAAGCACTCCAGTTAGCCTATTGAAATGTAGTTAGTGCCTCCCAGTAGCCAATCCAAAGCCGCTCTTTGTGTAATCCATACAATATTCCTATGAATCGCAATAATCCATACTTATCCGCAGTCAGGTACGGTTATGTGCAAAAGGCCATACATACAGAAAGAAAGAAATGCTCTACTTTTGTTCAAATACAGTAAAATCGCGCAAACTGCTGTCTGGCACACTAGTCTTCCTCTCTCAACTCGTAGCAACTTGTAGTAAAGTGAAGCTGTGGTCTGCAGGGACTAACTCTGTCTGAGCAGCATCCAGCTGAGGATTTGTGAATATCCTGGCACCTGCTTTGTTCTATTCACTCTCCACAAATGTGGAGGAGTTGAGAGGCAATTTCGCTATTGAGAAATTTCTTTTGGTGTTTGGCAGTTGAGCCGAAACTATTCAGTTGGTACTTTCAAACTTTCTGCACCAACATTTGTTTGGTTTCTTGCCTTTGAGACAGGACTCAGTCAGCCAAGAGTCAAACTCTGCTGCCAACATCTGGGTCCTCTGCCGGGGGGTAGTGCACTGGACCCCCTGCTCGACAGAGTCGGTGCAATTCAAAAAAAGATTTTTGCCTGAAATGTTTGCCTTTTATGAAAAAGAAAAGAAATACACATGGCAAGACAACCTGACAAAATTGTTTTTTTTTAGTGTTTCCTCACCTTTAGACCGTCTTTTCCTGGTGCTCCCGGAGGCCCCTGTTAAATAATAATAAACACACACACATTTTATTTCTGTTTCAATCAACTTTCACACTCCAAAGTCAGGTGGCTGGATGCGGTAACAGTCCACAGACGTAAACAGGCATGTGATTGTCTATTTGTCTGTCAGCTTGCTGACACACACACACGCAACATGATGGTGTGTTTTACACCCAAACAGAAATGTGTTATTATTCATTCCACTCTTTTCTTTTTTGAACACAAAACTGACATCTTCATCACGCTCCACCAGCACAGATCAATCCAAGATTAACTGTGTGCCTGCCCTCAGGCCCTTTCTGAGCGACTTCAGCATGATGGTAGAGACGGCTTTGATCTCCTTCCTGGGATAATCATCATTAAAGAAGCGTGACGGCATGGTATAAGGAGTAGGGCCAGTATTTAGATCAGTATCAATCCTCTGAGTCACACACACGTTCATCGTCTCTGAAACCCTCACATGCAGTCAAACACATGTGACCTGGCTGCCAAACCTCATAACTGTGCTCAGAATCTAATCAGGGTTGTGTGAAGAGAGGACAACTCCCTCTTAGTCAGAACTCACCAGCAAGTGCAGATATTTAATGTACTAACACGTCCTGCATCTAGAAAGCTTCGAATTCAGACACACAATAGAAGCAATGGATCACTTTCTACTGCTAACACATTGTTCCAGATGTGTTGGTTTGGCATCATGCAGCTTGTGATATGACTAATTGCAGGTGTTGATAGTCTGATTTATTAATAACAAGACTGCATGAATACAAGATAAAAAAACAACTAAAAATATGTCTCATTTGCCACATCCTGCACATTCTTGATTCAGATCCCACTGCGCAACACGCAGGGTTCACACTTAAAGGCAAGACGGAGTGCTGCACAAAAACACAGCAAGCCAAAGAAAACAGCTAAAGCTGTGGAAGGATTCAGTCCTCTCTGTTGTTATTGTCATTACCATTACTACGTGTTATCCCTTTTCACCTTGCAGGGATGAAGGCAACTGTAAGAGGTTGTGCTTTCTGTGTTTCTGAAATGTGTCAAATGAAACATGAGACACTTGGTTGCTTCATACAGATAAGTCATTCACAGCTCTCCTGGGCCTCGTGTCACGATGCAGGATTACTAAATTATCCCAATTACTATGGTGAGTTAAACCCGAAACCCCATAAAATCTTTTTTTAATTCAGCCTTGTGACACAAAGCAGAAGTATGAAAGTGAACTAAAACAGAACAAAGGCAGAGCAGGGTGTGAGAGCGCAGTTTACTGAGTCCTAAAATTACTCAGAAGAGCAGTCAGGAGACAAACACATTCACACTGATACAGAAGCCTGCACTGTTAAATATGAGCAACATGACAAATTAGTTATTATATAAAATGCGGAGTCTTGTTAGATATAATTACTGTAAATATCAACTGACCACCGGTCCTCGAGGGCCACGTTTGATGTGGTGCAGGTCTGGTGTGGGTCCCATGGGCCCCATCAAGCCCCTGGGACCGGGCAGGCCAGGGGGCCCCAGTAGTCCTTGAAATCCTGGAGGACCCTCTGGTCCTGGAGCTCCTAAAATGATCCAGACTGATATTAGCGATCGAGAGAAAACGGATGTAATCCCAGCAAAACTAGACTCAGTTTGCAGAATAGATCGAAGTCTCTGTGGGCCAGTGTTGTTCAGGTGGTCAGTCCACCACTTTGGTCCTGACTGATATATCTTAACAACCATGATTGCATTGTTATAAGGCCCTGACTATTCCCCTGGTGTCACCAACAGGTTGAATTTGAAGAAAAATCTCAACATCTACTGGATACTACAAACATCTGCTACAGAGAATAATTTTCCCCAGATTATGAATCCCAGTGATTGATTGATGGTGATCTGATGACTTTTCTTGTAGGTTTATGTTTGTGGCTTTGAGTAAAATGTCTCGACAACTAATGGAAAAATTACCATGAGCATCTGATACTCTCTGATGCTTCCCTGATACCTCATCTTTTCATCATGTGCCATCAAAGGGTCAAAAAATGTAATTTATCGAAAACCTTGATTTATGATCAGATACCTGAAAACGAATTGCATCATTCCCTTCAGCCTCGGTTTTTACTTTATTTTAAAATCAAAATTAGCAATGTTAGCCTTCAAAGATGGTGAAAATTATATCTGGTAAACATCAAGATATTGGCATTGTCTTTGTCAGCTGACTTTAGCATTCAGCTTGTGACATAGCCAGGCCCAAGTATTTTCAGGGTGGCTATCACGGCCATAGATTTTCATACTGTCCCTGATGGATGCAGGACAGTGTCCTTATTCAGAGTCACTATTTCATCATTTTTAGCTGAATGTATTTTACCTGGAGGACCAGGGAGACCTGGGGGCCCTGGTAAAAATATGGAGGACGTCAGGATTTTCTCGCTGGTCATTTGCTCAGGGACGTCAGCGCTGTTTGACAGCATGGCCATCTTAAAGAAGGATACAGAACACAATGACTAAATGAACAGGTCCGCTAGAAGACAGCTAGAAATAATGAACTATATATCAAAATGCCAACAAAGATACCTATAGTATCTTATTTTCCCCTTTCATTTGGAAATGATACCAAACATCCAAATACATAACTGTACAATATTGTCCCTTGATTGTCATACCTATAATGCTTTTACAGACAATGCCTCATAAGATCTGTGCTGTCAAACAGGATATGAAAATGATACACTGAAGGACCAACTTCACATAAAATTATGTTAAAATTATGTATCCTGGCAAAGATGAAAGCTGATCCTCCATCTGCACCAAGCTACGGGCTGTAACCCAGACAGATGGAGGGCCAGGCAAACCCCTCTACATTATTCAGCATGACCAGGAGAGCTCCTGCCCTGTATGCTAAGTGGCATCCTTGGGAGAAAAAAAAAGTTATCTTTGATCTCTGTGTAACATCATGCGGATGTGGCAATCCCAGAGGGAAACATGCAAAAGACCTTGCTATGCTGCAAAGTCTGGCAAATCAGGATTCATGCACACAGACGTTCGAGCATATGCTAACACACACACACACAGGTTCACCTGCCGATCAATGAGTATTATACGAGATTGCAGCCTGTGACCTTGGACACAGGTGTCTGAACCGTAGTATAATCCTAAACCTAAACTTGAACCTTCCTGTGATATGAATAAATGAGAATATAATCATTATCATACTGTAACATCGTATTAGGAAGTATAGCAAGCATATACAATATTTTCGCTCTGTCTTAATGTATTGACATTGAGAAAAAAAGAGAGTATATACAGTACAACTGTGGGAGCACCAAAGCACACAGCTGGAAGCAATATATCATGCGTTACAGTCGCGGGTGTTGAGTGCCACTGTTGACAGACTCGTGCTCAGATCGGTTCCGACGCCTGCGATTACACAGAGGTAAATGTTACACCACTGCTATTGCACAAACCGCCCACCAGCTCGCACTTACAATCAACCACCTACAGTAAAGGAAACTTCTTCAGCATGTTTCTTTATGAGTTAATAAAGTGCTATAATGCATCTCAAGAGAGTTGTAAAATAATCCGGCTGCTGTTGTTTCTGAAATAGGGTCAGGTATGGACTCCTTGGAGGTACAGTGAGATCTTTAGGTGGTAGTAAAGAACCAGAGCAGGTTTGCAGATATTTACATTCATCTGAATCAAGACTGTATGTTTTATCCCCCCGGAGGTTTTCTGTGGTCAGCTGTAGAACAACTAGGAAAAGCTGCAGATTATCATTTAAAATGAAAATAGTGTAGTGTAATGGGTAAATTACATGGATTTTACATTTTAAGATAGTAATGTGTGAGCTTCTTGTGATATTTCTGTGGCCTTTACCTTCTGTTTAAGCTGCAGGACAGACATCTTGATCTGTTGGAAATCGTTACAGGTGGCTGAGCAAGTCCCGGCGTTCATGACATTGTCGGATTTCTCAAACAGATGCACTGCTGGGAATTGGAGAAAAAAAAGAAAATGTTTCTGTCACAGACATCACCAGAAAAAATGTTTTCTTTCAGAAAATCATCAGAAAAGGTCAGAAAAAGTCAAACCATAATACCTCCTCACTTTATAAATCAGTAGACAGACTTGGCAACATTTAGGCAAATAACACATCTGTAACACTTTCAGTTTGGAGATGGATTATCCACCCACATTCCCTCTATCACCCTGTATTCACTTGCTGCTTTAAAACATTAAGATTTAAGCAATAACCTTACACAATCCTGTGAAAAGTAAGAGCAAGCTGATAAGCACAAAGCCGACTTAGCTCTGCTGCATTTGTCTCTGGCCTGTAGCAGAATGGACCCTACACTGAGCTTGCATATATTTAATGGATGAGTGAAAGTGTCTGGACACTATTTTCCCCACTGCGTTACAAGGCAGAACATAAAGCAGGAGCATGACTATATGAACCATCATTTCTCACTCTCCAGCTTCTCCTGAAATGTTTTAGTAGGTAATGGAAGATAAACTCAGGGGAGGAAGTAGCAAATCTACAGCCTCTGACCGCTTCACTGGAAACTGAAGCTGGGGCAAAAAAAAAAAAGGAAGAAAAAGAGCGAGACTTTATTATTGTCTGGACCATTTGTGATGTTTTCCTCAAATGCATCCAGCAAATCAGAACAGACCAGGAGTCATGGGGGCCGTGGTATGTTTGGGAGACAGAACTGTTCTGACATGCACAAGGAGCTGGGATGTGTAATGACTACCAGGTGTCTGTATTTGCAGTACCCCCTTTTCTCTCGACACACACACACCAAATAACAATGTGTGGTCAGCTCCACATCACAGTCAGATGTGCCCTTGAATAAAGAGAAAGTGTCCTCTCACCTCTCTCCCCCTTGGTGCATGTTTTCCCATCCTCTTCCAGGAAAAACCCTTTCTCACACTCACACCTGTAGCTCCCCACAGAATTGATGCAGATCTGAGAGCACGCAGTCGTGTTTTTGTCCGCACATTCGTCGATGTCTGCATGTGGCAGTGACAGACAGAGACATGGATGAGAAAGTGAACAAATGGAAATAAAACGTCAAAAAATGTCAGTAAAGATAACACAGCGCCAACTATAATGCACATGATCGTATGAAAATACATACAAATAGTTCAATCTGAAATCTGCAAACTTATCACTGCTGTCCAAAGTAAACCACGTATCTCCAGATTTGATGGCGTCAACCCAAGGATTAAGTGCATTTTTAAGAGTTGACAAATTACTTAATTTGCAAAGACAGATAAAATCATGAAAAGTTGTTGCTTTGGAGATTTGTGGTTTTTAAAGGGCAGCAATGCTGTGCAGAAGTTTCCAAGAGCTTTGCATAAATTATTGATATAAATGGTGCACAAGGCACAGCTGCAGCATTCACAAAGGGTAAAAAGACATATCTGATCTTGAAACTATTCCACATGTGTGACTGTAATTGACAATATGATATAATACATTTATTAAATTGATTTAAAACCGAATAAATCTAAAAGTGCTGCAGTTTGAATCTTTTTTGCCAAGTTTGGCTCTATAATATTAGTCACCAGACCAAGCCAGTCTAGAGACTGTTTGAAGAAGTTTCCACTGCTCATGACAGACAGCAATAAATGTGCGTCTCTTCTTTTCACCTGTAAATCATCTAAAAACATGAAGCATCTCCACATTTTAAAAAGAATTACATTCAGTTGTTGCACAAGTTCTCACCCAGACAGTAAGGCTTCTCTCGCTTTCTGTGGCGCTCGCGGTCGTAGCGGTAGCCGGAATAACAGGTGCACACCACACGCCCGAAATGGTCTGTGCACTGTTGCTCACAGGGGGCGCCAGCACACACGTCATAATCTACGCAACAAATGAGGGATTTCATTATTAGTGTGAATCTCGCATCCATCTCCAAACTTCAGCCAACATGTCTGCCACAGACCATTGAACATTCAGTGAGGTTAAAACAAGAGAAAGTTGAGTCAAGAACATTAAAAGGCAAAAAAAAGACCTTATGGGACATGATGGGAGAGAATTCCAAAAAGAATCAGAATCACACAAGACAGATATCCAAACAGAATTTCCTACCTTCAGGAATACACTGGCCCAACACAAACTTGAAGCCCTTGCAACATTTCTTTCTGTAAAACACCAAACACACATGAATATAAGTTGGAAGATAATATATAATAACAATAATTTAACTTACACACACTAGATCCCAGATTTTCACATAATGTGTAGACTTAATATTTTGCCATGTAGGATTTATGCAGGATTTGTTGTGGTCCAGTGATTCAGTCTGTTTTTACAATTGTGTTAATGTGGAAAACATCTCTGAGGCTGGACTACACACACACTGCTGTTGCTTGTCCATTCATGTCCAACAACACTGCTGTGATTTACAGTTAAAATCCCCTATCAAGTCGATTGTGCTGAATACCCAAAATTTCCATTTTAGATTTTGAATCCCTCATTGGTGAAGAAATACCTGTACCAATTTACTTACCATTTTCTTTCCTGATTATTTCCTCCTCTTTTACCCAACAGTCACATTTTCCAGCATAATCACACACATCTGTGCTTAGATTTCATGTCATTTCAAAGAGGTCATAGATTCACTCCTTATCCAAATGGTTTGTCTGGGTGTGTCAGGGTGAGAGAAAACAACTTGATGAGACAATGTGAAGCAACAAAACTATCAAGCTCTCCTTTTAAATGAGTTCCATCACTTCCCCCAACATCCGTGTGAAGTCGTACCAACGCCTCACCGCAATAACATATTGATGCAATATTTTATCAAGTCCAAGTCACATCATCATGAAGCATTTTTCATCCCTTGCTCACGCTCAAGCTCTGAGGAAAAGTGCTACCAGGTGTCGCTTTCAAACAGGAGGTGATAAAAAAAAAAATCTAAAAAAAATCCAATTACACTGCCATGAAGTCACCGCAGTCTCACTCACATTGATAGAGTCACTGAAAAAAGATTACTGTCTAATGCTTTACAGCTTTTATCCAGGAGCAATTCTGATGGTTCCTGCGGTCCCTGTGTGGTAATTTCATCTAATGGAGGCTCCCCCTCCTCTGCTCACCAGCATTCAAATACAATTGATGTAATTTATCAATTCATTTATTTTACACAGCACGACTCATTGCACATAGGAACACAGGGCTGAGACTGTATCCCAGCGACTCTGTTAGGCTGTATGCTAATGTCATCATGCTAACATGGTGCAACATTTAGCATGTGGTTTAGTGTGTTACCGAGGCTGATGGGAATGCCAGTAGTTTTACAGGTATTTACTCGCACACCAGGCATTCGGGTAAAAAGGGATGGCTAAAGTTACAGTTTCATTCTGAGGGGGAAAAAAACGCTGCTGTGAAACACCATCGAAGAGGAGAAAAAAAAATAATGGGCTGCACATAAAGGTTATATAAGGATATAACGTGAATGAATGTTGTGGAAAAGTAAGAAAAGCAGTGCCCGATATCTGAAGACAGACCGCTGATTGATTTATGAACTCTCCCTCTTTAATGCTCCATTAGGAACTTGGAACAGACTGAGTGTAGTGCAGTGGTACATTTTGAAATCAAGGATCTCAGTTTCACTTTCTCCATTTTGCTACTACTTCCCGTTGTATTTGTGAATCCAGTGACCCAGCTATAAAAACGGTTTGCTTTTTCATTAACATCATCGCTGAAATGATCTGAGTATAACTGAATACGTAAATCACCAGCTCTGCACCACTGCAATGAAACGTGGCTACCACATACAGACTGCTTTTCGACAGGTAGACGATAAAAAGAGCAGCCAGGTGCTTATCCATTCACACGACTGAATATTTACTACCTAGAGGGGCAATAAGGACCTCCTTCACTGCACTTGACGCTCCCACAGCAGAATATTAACCTGCAACAATCTAATTTCATGTCTTTGATGACACTCAGAAGAGCAACAGGCACCACCCAGGAGGCCCTCCATGAGAGTTTGTGTGTATGCATCTAAATATACTGTGTGAGTGTGATAGAGGAATACATTTCGAGTTACTCAGACATTCCTGGCACATCCTAGTGTATATAACACCTGGACACCTTCATTTCTAAGTTACTTTCACTGTCATAAAGCATAGGTGTAGAGTGTGTGTTTGTGTACATGTGTTTCCAGCATTTACATCTGTAAAATATCAACAAGAACACGAAAGAACAAGTGGGGAGAAGTGAAAAAGACACATAGACACAGTTGAAACACTTCTCTTTTTCATTTTCAAACTTCTCTGGTTATAATGTGCCCCTTTAATGTGTCCCAAATTAGCCTCACTAGAGTTGCTGAATCTTTCTTCATCTCATTTAACATTATCTCCACTATCAACAGTCACGAGTTTCCAATAAGAAGTTCATAGTTTTTACTGTCTCCATGTGATTTCTCTATCCACAGCAGCTGGTGTAATTATATTTTGTGAGGTGGCACACATTAGCTATGCTTCAAGCTTCAGCTGCAGTGAGTAGTGTAGCTTTGGATGTTTTAATTTTAGCTGGAGATAGATTATTTCCACACTGTGGATCTAGTTTATTACATGTAAGCACGCACGCTTGTGTGTTGTGGTGGTGTTTGTGGGTGGGAGAGGCTACGGCTTGGACACCCTGAGAGAGCTGGTCTGAGGACGGTTTCCTGTGTGACCCAATATTTCATGTCACAATAACATCCCCAGGAGGACAGAAGGCACTTATAGCAAATAAGCAGCTTAGCAAAATAACCAGGGCTGGTTGAACAATCGTGAGAAAACAAACATCTACGTCCGTCTCCAGAAGATCATGAAAGAGGCAACAACGTCCCATGGAAACTCCATATCTGAGTTCATTTTTTACTAAACTGTGCCTTTATTACATTAGCATTCAGAGATGCTTATTAGCCCCTACCTTATTGTACTTTCTCTCATTATATCATTAAGTAAACACATCTAAAAAGTCATATTTGGTTACTTTGCAGATTAAAGCACTTTAAGAATACAATCACAATATTATCTTGCATTTTCCATTTATACAAATTGATTCAATTTAAAACGGTTGATTTCTTATGTTGTCCCTTTGTTAACCTTTTATATTTTGACACATGTGGACATGAAAACAGGCAGAGCAAGCGAGAGCTGAGATGGTAATGATATGACCTGTCTACAAGTTAAAACAACATGTCTAGAAATGACACACGGCTAAAGGTCAGTGCTTTGAGCAATGAAATAATCTAAAAGCGCCTACATGATTTATATTTTGGGAGTAAAAAAAATCTGTCAAGTGTTTGATATGGAGGTTCTCGGAGATAAAATTCAGATATGTGAACTTAAGCACTCATTACATTCTTATCTCATACCAGAAGTAGACTGATGTGTAGCTAGATGGGGCAAACCTAAATGCTAATAGTTGAAATCCCATATTAAAACTATTGGTGCTGAAGTATTTGTTCTTCTGGTTTGAGAGTCAAGTGGAATAATGTTGCCTATTTTACATACATTTTTGAATACACTCTCTGAACAGCCCAGATTGGAGGCTACAGTGAGTCGCTACCAGAAAAACAAAAAACAAAAAAATAAGACAGGCCGAGGCTAGCTGCTTAGCATGCTAACGTCAGTAGAGACAAGAGTTAACATTGGTGTGGCTTTCCACTGCTGCAGACAGGTCTTCATAGTACTGAAGTTAAATTAGATATTTCCCCTGGACTGGTTGGTAAACAGCTGTTAATGCTAATGTGGCTTTGTAACATTTGCAAAACTGTGACACACCTTTCTGGAAAGGTGAGTGTTGAAGGTGCATGAGATAAAAGTGATACTTTTAATAGATGCGGTGTGTGTGAAGTAAGGTAATAAACTCTGGCCTCGGCTAATGCTGAAATCGAAAGGGATATAATTCTACCCAAACAGCTTTGTCTAGATTTGAACAACCGTCTCAGTCAATATTTTGCATTGATTCCCCCAAAAGCTATTTAGCAGTCCACCTCAGCTCCTCTCGCAGTGTTTGAACAACGGAAACAGCTCAGATCAGGATCAGTCTCCACACAGACACACAAGGGGACAGTCTAGGAGCGTGATATGAATTTTTCTTTGAAGCTGTAGCATTTTACCACTTTTCAAAAGCTTAAATATGGGTGATTAAAGATAAATCTCTCATAATATTCAGAACACAAAACAAGAGCATGCTGAGCGACAACGCACAGAGCCATAGCACATTTCATAGCGACTAAGAATAAATTCCTGCGCATATACTTGTTAGCTGCTCGTGAACTTCATGCAAATCAGCAAACAAATTCAAAACACATGTGGATTTCATTCATATTCATGAGCAAGAGAACAAGGTGGGGGGGATAGATATCCCAGAAGCCTTGGTGACACTCTTTTACAAGAATATCAATGAGCGCAGTTTGCAAAGTCACATGTCCAAACACGCTGTACCAGCTTGTTGAATGACATTTGACTGGAGACACACCACACGGGGAGTCCTGCACTTGTTCACAATGAGCAGGACATCAGTGTTTTGCCACCTGTGCCTTTTTTCACCCTAAAGGTTATTTAATTTTGCCAGGGATCCATATCATTTTACTCACCCCCCTGAAATGTAGACATAGATTAGTCTGACCTCAGTTACCCGGGGTGAACCATAAGCACTCTAATTACCTTATAAACAGAGGACCTCTCCTGAACTAACACGGTGGACCAGCCCGGCCTGGGTTTGTCTAGTAAAGAAACACACTAATTCACACAGACACTCTGTGTAAAACCACAGAATCATTCAGTGCAAAAAGTGCACGAGAGTTGTGAATTTATAGATGTACACACGAGGAGGCCTCTCCACAGTATGCCCTCCTCTCTAACAGGGATAGCAATTACAAAACGGAGGGGTATTGCGCACACACATACACACACAAACACACAGCTGTGAGGCAACACATGCGGTCTGCTCACAGGAGGCTTATTTGTCTAGCATTGCTTCCAGTGATATACAATAACATGTCTGCATTCCACACAAGAGATGCGTTTCAAACACGGAGAGGACACAACTTTCATACTCACGCATGCAGAATAAAGTGGATTAAGTGTGACATAAAAAACAGCTATTTAATAAAATGGTGATTACCATTCTGTCAAACATTATCTGGTCCCAGCTTCCCAAACTTTGTCTTTGTCTTTCGTTCACTGTACATTTAATATTGGAAAAACCAGATAATCTACAGACTACATGCCAGAAAGTTTTATAGAGTAAATTGCGCAAATCCATCAATCAATACAAATTAGTTGCAGCATTAAATTAACTGATTTTGATTGCTTGTATACTGTAGGCTTTTACTGCCAATTTGTTATATTGAAGAAAATATCTTTGGGTAAATCAATGAACATTCATCGTGGCTATGAAATGCCTGTTGACTGTTTACAGCTTGAAACTATCAGGTCATAAATGTCTATTCTTTGTCACTAGGAAGATGAAAAACATTGTAGTTTGTGATATTTTTCTCCACTTTCTGCTTGTATTTGGGGAACAAAAACAACAAACAACAAATAGCTGATTAAAGAGTTCCTGATTATTCTGACTTGATTTACGCTCACATTCATTAATCAGTGTCAAAGGCCTCTTAATTATTTGCATACTTATTGAACTGCTCTCTTTAGTCCATCCTCTGGAGCCCCCCAAAGCTCAGCATTGACTGCTTCTTCTTCTCTTTTCCTTTGTCCTCTTTTTTTAAATCAAATTCCACAAGTTCTTCTCAGTGACATTTCTCTCCTCATTCTCACTCTTCACTTGCGTCACTGTTGCATCCTGCAACACTGTCATTAATTTCAACCAGCTGCCTCGTGCTAAGTATGGAGAGGCTGCAGTTTGTTTTTCCATCAATATTATACCCTCTACACCATGTCATTGTTGACAAGACCATGGTTGCTCCTGCTTCAGCTTCCAGGAATTCAGTCTGATCTTAGACAACTATGCGCTGTCCAAAATCTGCAACAAAGGCATAAACTATTCGATGTGTTTGCACAAAACCATCTGTTAAATCAGACGTTTCCTCATCAACAACAACCCAGGTTCGTTCTATGGTCTGGACTGTAGCACTTCGCTCCTAGCCAACCTCCAGTTCCTTTAGTTCATCCAGATGTACAACTCTCCCTCTTTTTAGCTGTTGGATCCAAAGCCCTGGCACTGACACTTTGACTTAATCCCCAATGAAACTGATCATCTTTCCCTGTATTCTGCAGACATACAGTACAGATCTACTTGGCACTGTGTACACTGTACTAGCAGGGTCAATTCGCAGGTCATTCACTCTCCACTCTCATTCATTCCTCTGGACTCAAAGTGTGCTTTTCCAGCACTTTCAGTTATCAGTGATTTGATTGTGATTAAGTAATGTGGTATCGAAAGTCAGAAAGTGTGCTACAGATACTGTACAATGGAATTGATTTTCTAGTGCAGCATGTAATGATCTGACTTCCTTATGTTTAATACTTGATTTGGAGAATGGCTGCTGGCAGCATCATGAAAAGAAACATAATACTGAAAAATTAGCAATCAGAGAAATGATAGTTTGAAGGATAATCACCCCCAACTTTCATTTCTTTTCCAAGCCTAGACTGAGTGGGTCCAGTCGGTGGTACTACTTGTAATTGCCTCTCAGCAGCCAAATGATAACAAAAAACTCACACTCAGAGGAAGGAGTCTGGTTTTTTAGGACACTGTTCGTCCACTGAATATGAATTAATATTAGTCCTTTGAGGAAAAATTGAATTCATTCATCTCTCTCTCTGCTATAATAAAACCCTTTCATTGACTTTTTCGCCTGATCTCTATTTTCTATGGCAATGTTACAGTTTAGCAGCTGTTGGGGCATGTGTGTGTCCTCATGATACCTCCTGGATGTTACAACATGATACAGTATAAAAGCTCCACAGCACCAAGTGGAGTCACAAGCATCCTCCTCTGTAAACCTTTGTTCCTGTGACATTTTCCTGATGGACTAGTGAGGGAATCAGAGCTGAAACGCTTAGTAGATTAATACATTTTTGAATGGAAAGATAATCAATTTTCCACTTTTGTGATAATTGATTATTTTTATGTATCTTCTAAGGGAAAAAAATCCCTAATTCAGCTTCCCTGAACGCCCCCTCGTGGTAGGCTACAGTATAGGTCATAAACCCTGCATGCTAAATGTTCGCAAATGGGACATTGAACTAAAGAAGTCGTACATGTCAAATACCTTTTTCCCGAGAATATTCTCTGACATTTTAGGTAGTTTTTTAATCCAAACAAACAAGAGAGGTGTGACACCATGATTGACAGCTGGTGATCTTTGAGACATTGATACTGCGGCTCTACCATTGATCAACAGTGCACAGACACTCACTCCAAATAACAGTGGAAGGAAGTGGAGACGGATATCCACACAATAATTGCCGGATTAAGCAATAATGTAAATACTCATTTCCTGCTCTAGAATCACATAGCGTGATTCTGGGATATCTTCACATACCTAGAGTGCCTTTATATTTCCCTACTGTGTAACTTATGTAGACAAGTTAAAACTCCCCCATCAAAATATCTCCCTCTAATTGATGAACACTGTCAAAGCAAAAAAAATCAGTAGGGAATAAAAAAGTAAAACAGGCAGTCAAACTTTAACTAGATCTAGATTAACCACAGTGATGATGACCTACAGTCCTCATGGATTACTGATTCTATTACTGTACTACTACACACAATAAATATCATGGTTATCTCAGGATATTGAAACTGTATATTTAAGGCTATTTAAATGCTGTCATATTCACATAAACCCTCTCAGTCATGTTTAGAAACACAGCCTCCCTCTGCAGCCCCTTGGGTCACCACATTGTGATTTAAAGAGCTGAACAGAGGTGCACTGCAGTTTGTAACGCCTCCTGGTTTTGACATTTGTTCCGGAGATTCACATTAGGTCATTTAGAAATAAAACGCACAACATGTCAGGATGTGTCCCATACATCCGTAAGCACACACCGGGCTACATGACAAAGAGAAGATAAAGTTAAGCAACACAATGGGGATTCCAGAGCTAGACAAAACTACTATGTGGTCTATTAGGAGGGATAGATACTTCTGCCAATACTGAATCCAAAATAAATAACCCCCTCTGGAGAATGAGTTTATAGCCACACATAAAAATACAAAATACAGAGTGTGTTTGCAGAGTGCCTGGATACCTTTGTGTTTTCCAACTCTCCATACTGAAAAAACTAAACGCTCTTGTAAAGGTCATTTATCCTGGTAAAAATACTACACTCGGAAAAGGCAGTCATGACGGTTCACAACGCACTAACATTCCTCTTTTAAATGCGTCACTGACATAATACAGCTCTGCTATATTATGTCTTTGTAATTGTGACCAATTACAATGTAATTAAAGGTGATTGTTTGGAGATGCCATAAAAGGCAAACACTGTTGGCGGAATATGTTTTTCCATAAGCTGCTATCTGTCTGTTGGACGCAGTTAGCGCATTATGACCCCAAAGCACTTAGCAGTATAACTCAGCGTGAAGACTAAAGGGACACTACACTGATCGCATGTTCCAACAACAACTCAGCTGTTCAAGTGCTTCATGCACACACTGAACTTTATAAGAAAGGATGGAACAGGGTAGTTGTTCCTGGCACAACCCCTCTGCTACATAAATAAAATGTAACATGTTTAATGGCGTCTGGTGTTGTATTAAGATGGCACCAGATAGAATGTCTGAATTGGGGCAGATAAATGTGCAAAACAAGTTGTTGCAGAGCATCGTGTTACCTACTCATACCAAAATACCTTGCAACATAGCTTATAAGCAGCTTTGAGTGGCTCCACCTGTCGATGCTTGAAGATTTACCTGAGAAAAAAACTGATATTTGCCAGCTGCATTAATAAGGAACTGGCCACTAAGCCAATAAGGTACAGAAGAACTCCAAGACAAGCTTCTACACACACACACACACACACACACACACACAAGAGCTAACATATTATCACCTTATCACCCAGTTCTGGCGAATGCTGGTGTTGGAAAACAACACCATACACATCCACATCCAACTGACACATGGAAGTATTATCAACCAGTTGGCATCCATAAAACCAGAACTGTGAATTTAATGAGGCTAAAAGACTCAATAGAGCTCCACATTAGATTTCACTGCAGGCAACCCCCTTTTCACATTACATGTAGTCATCTGACTGAATATTAACACCTTAATGGAGCTTAAAGGACATATTGACCACACCATGACCCCGTCACAAATCGGACTGTATGCAATTCATATCTCAACCCTGCTGACGTCATGAACTTTCAAGGAGGTCGTATTAAAAATTGAATGCAGCTGAATGGAAAAAAGAAAAAAACCATGGTATAGTAAGCATAAAAAGGTATTAGAAAATGAAAGAAAGGCAACATTGGGACATTAGATATGACTTCTCAGCAGGTCTTTTATTCCATTTAAAATGTAATGCTGTCTGCAACGCTGTTTCTATCGGTATCCAGGGTGAGTGCATATACGTCTGCCCAGAGAAATAATGGCGCCTCATTTGATCACTACCATGGTACATTAACATAACCTATTGGTTAATGACTGTTTGAACTCAGAGTTCACTGCCTGCAACAGTCACACAAGCTTTGGTACAAACCCCTCCCCCCTTTGGTCAGACCCCCACATTTAAAACAAACAAGCAGTCTGGTTTGAAAACTCTGCAAATGCATCGCTCAATTTAACGTCACTAATTCGAAACTCAGCTTTTAATTCTTGCCCTTTTGTTTTCATTTTCTCTCCAGTGACACAACGGTAACAGGGCAGCCTGGTAAATGTGGAAAAGGTAGGAAAATATGCTGTCAGAGCGCGTAGCCGCAAAACATATACACAAGTTGGAGGGAGCTGTTGTTGATAGTTTTACAAATGTCTGTCATTATGGCTAGTCATAGGGTAGCCTATCAAGGGGTACTTCACATTTTCAGAGGTATACTTTACTTTCTTGACCTTATTGAGATGGTTCATACGTCATGTCTGTATGGCCAGTTAGCTTAACCTAGCACCAATACTAGACAGGGGGACACATGTACAACTGGCTATGTCCACAAGTACAACAAAATCTGTCTAACAATACATCGACAGCTCATTAATCGTCATCTAATATCGTTGTTTGTTTAATCTGATCTAATCTGACACAAGTGTAAAAAAAAATAAGTTTTCATTTTTTTGCACCTTATTTAACATTAAAACAGAGTTTGGCTGGATGTTTCCACATGTTTTCAGTTCCAACACTTGGCAAAAGATAAAAATAAAGTGTATTTCCCAAAATATGGAACTATTCTTTTCCAACTACAGCATAATGTGCCAGCTCCTGAATATTCATGAATGGAATCTGTGTTTTCCTACTCTTAAAGGCTCTAACAGTGATTTCATGGATCAGCATGCGTTTGGGTGTGAGGTTCAGCCCACAGCAACAGGCCAAAACCAGAAAACAACTACCCCTGTCTGTCTGCCCTGTATACAGCCGTATAGGACATGAGTAATTGTTACAATACATGGCAACTGAACAATGGAGTGACTGAAGAGGGTCACTTGAAATAATCTCCCTCTCCATGTACAGCACTCATGTTGTGCTGCCATTTCCAACATAATCCAACAAGACTGTCGGCTGTAACAGAGGCAATCTGAGCCTCTGCTGCTCTATATTGCCGCGGTGCACCCGCCTCAGACAAATCGGATTTGACTCTGACCACATGCTGTACAATGTGAAGAAATCTATCTGCTCTTGTGTCACATTTTGACTGAAGAAACTCAATTTTTCATGTATATAAACTTTCACTGTAAAAAAGCTGAGAGCAAGTGCAGAGTTATGGGTGATGTTTCTGTTCCTGACACCTCAGGAAATTATACAGAGCACCGTGTCTGTGGCCTGTTACAGTAAGCCATCATCAGTCCCTCCATGTGTTTCTAACTCAAACCATTCTACTGGACATAAGCCAGATATTACCAATCACCTTCAAACACTGAAGTTGCTGTGAAAGCGTGCAACTTCCACTTGAGGGAAATACAAAAAGAATCTCAAAATCTCAAAGGGATTATTTGTAACTTAATTCCTTTGTTTTTATTCACGTATTTAACACCTCATTACGTAAACAGTGTGGAAAAATCTGCAAAAAAAGAGAGAAGAAAACCTGTAATATGAATAGTCCTACACAGCAGATGATGCAAAAAACTCAGATGTAAAAATGGATTTAAAGCAAACAGGTCCCTGAAGAACTGGCCTTCTGACAGGTGAACTAAAACCAACAGTAGTTTATAACAGATTATTTGCCTTTTAAAATGGAATATCTTTCATCCCAGAGCAGAAATGTAACATTGACTCCAACAATATCCATAAATACTTAAATGTAAAAAGCAGATGTTCTCTGTTTCTCAGGCAAAGACCTTCCAGTAGTCAGAGTTGGTCTGCCGTGTTACTACTGTCTCTGGATGATTTAAAAAGAAATTTATAAACTACAGGGGAAAAAGTGGCCTAAATTGAAAAAGAGCTCTCAATCAATCATCGATCCATTCGAACTTCATGACAATGGGACTGGAGGGTGGTACGTGAGAGAGAGATCAAAACACTTCATTTACTTCAAAGCTACAAACGGCTTCTCCGCGAATCACACTTGGGAGAATTAGATGAAGTGTTATAAAGCCGTGGGAAGTGACAGGCGCCGTGTTGTGTTCAGAAGACGAGTCGAACTTTGACATTTATGGCTTGGTTTTTCTTGTGAGGTTGACTCGTAATTTTGTGCTGCTTCCCTGTTTTTAGTCACGCTTGTGATACGGCTCAAGGAATGGAAATATCAGTCCGTCCACCACTGTGGTCCAGACATCAGACTTTGGTCTCAACTGTTGCCATTATTTTTTTTGTTTTGTACAGACATTCATGTTCCCCCCAGGAGGAACCCCCTGTGACTGTGGAGAGCACATGACTTTTTCCTTTAGTTGAAATTATCTGATTTTAGTCAAATGTCTCAACAACTACTGGATAAACTGTCATGTCGTCTGGTGCAGGCCTTCATGTTCCCCTCAGGATGAACCCTTAACAACCTTTCTTATCTCTGGACTTTTGCTCTAATGCTGTCATGAGGTCAAATCTTCTATACTTTGCTAATATAACATTCCCATCCGCCTTTGCTCTAGGTTGTGTTCAATGCTAACATGCTAATATTAGCCTGCTTACAGCCTCACCTCTTACAAAGGGACCTATCTTTTCTTAGCTGTCCACAGTCAAGAGACCAGACATGCATTAAACACAGGATATCTGATACGAGGCTCGTCCTGAAGTTGTGTCACGGCTGGAGACGATAATCGCTCGATGTGATGTGGTTACTGTAGCCTATTATATTTCTCATTTTACCTGTTTCACATGTTCTCCTGACATGCTGTGTGTAAGGTAACTGAGATGTGTGGTATGTGACATACGTTAGCCCATTAGAGGCTTTGTGGTTTGCGTGTTATTTCAAAACTTGCATGCAGTGAAAGTTAATATCCCGCCCAGGGACTGCACATAAAAATTAGCAAGCACTGGCTAACTCGGATTGCAGTTTAAAATAACTCTTATAAATGTGCACATTTCCTTACTAATAAAACATACTTGGAACAGCAATATGACGTGAGTGGAGAGACGAGGGCGGGGAGGAAGACAAATTAGTGATTTAAGCGAACTGGCATGATGTAGCTCGGTAACTGCAGTATAACATGCTCTTGACAGGTGGACAAACACACTGATGGTGATTGTGGTAGTGGGGAATATCATTAAACTGGATTACAACTGACAAAAAATACTGACATTCATCAACATACAAGCGAAAATCTCAATGGAGGGGGTAACATGTGCTACTAAACACGAAGCCTCTTTTCCAAAGTGTATTATTAATGTTGAATTCTGCAGCTGTTTACGATTTGAAACGACTGGTATAGAGCTGTGTGTTCACTGTTGCAGCCTAACATTTCCTTTGGCTAGCTGCTGTCCTTCAGGGCTGATAAATTAGCAGCTTATTCTTTTCACTAATGGGAGAATAAATTAAGGCTTGAAGTTCCCCAATGATGAATAACAATGAGCTATAGAAAAAAATACAGACTTAAAAAAAAAAAAAAAAAGAAAACGGCCAGTTGCTCTCGATTAGGTGATTAACTTGTCAAAAGAATTTTACTTTGTGATTATAATTTGAATATATCTTTTTGGGGGGTAGAATATAATAACCATAAATACAACCAGAGCATTGGAGGCAGAAAAAAACACAACCTGCGGTTTACATATCACCACATCTCTTAACCATTGAAAAACCCACAGCATGACCAAAGCGTGACCACACTACAGTTCTCCGCGGAAAGAACCAGATGGGTGAATGAGCATCGGCCAAAAGAAACAGGAGTGAGATTTTAAGAAATCAAAAAACTCAGTGATACATGGTTCAGAGAGGGAAAAATGCCTGTGATCTGAAAATATTAAGTTGAATGAGAACCAGATCCACAAGGTCTCAAAGATCACCAGGCACCAAATCAGCCTTACAGTTCACTTCATGCAGGATGTACTTCCTATATCTTTTAGACCATGTTTCAATGCTTCAGCACTTCCTCTTCCTATATGTTAACACAAATATACTTATGCCATATGAAATCAGTCTGACTTTAAGGATGTTCTTTAGTCATATGTTGATTCACTGCCATTCATTTTGTCATTCAGTCAGTTCTGTACTTTAAACACACTGTTTAGTTTAAAACTACTGTGTGTAGTGTTGTGACGGGTGATAGGTCAAAATCATCCAAATTGCACATGTCAAATCATTCAGATACAACAACTCCAGTCTTTTGGACACATTATAAAGTATCTGACCTCGGAAAGTCACGGTCTTTCCGGTAAAGGCATGTTTTGCATTACAGTCCTCTTTCAAGTGGAAACAGATGAATATATTTAACCAAATCAAGTTAGACTCCAGTGGACTAATCTGACTCCAATGTCCAATAACGCTGAAAATGTTGAAATAATAAGTCTGATTACGATCCAGAAAAACAACTGTTTATGATTATTCAAAGAGAGAAAAATCGATCCGTTAATGAAGGTAGGCAGAGAGAGGGGGGGGGGGGGGGGGGGGGGGGGGGGGAAGGAAGTGTTTCATTTGCTATTTTGAGAGAGAAACTTGTTTGTTGATTAATGCACCAAAGCAATAATAGAGGAGAGAGAGGATGTTTGCTGCTGCTTGTGCTCTACATCCGTCACTTAGGAATGCTCCTTAACACTAACATGTCCTCCCCAGCTTTAACCATGATAACTTACACTCTGCTTTGTCTTCTAAGGGCCAGGATGGCCATTCATCCATTAGCCAAAAGGGCATATCAGATGAATTGTTGACAACACTGAGTGTAAGCAGCTACTTCACATCTCATTTAGAATAAAATCATACAGATACGTATTAAAATGCTTTGTAAAATATCACCCTCTATGGGAGCAAAGGTGAACGGCGACTGTAAATCAGAGTTGAAAAACCTGCCCCCACCACCACCACCACCACCACCTCTTCCTCTTCTTCACACCACAGACTGTGAGAACTCCCAACAACACACCAATACATTAATGACAAGACCTGCAGAAATAGCTCGGAGCCAACTGGCTCGACTTCTATAACAATATTACTCAATAAACGGTGCAAAGTGCGACACCATTAAAGTGACACACGCTGTGGGGCATGTGTGCTGTGAATTATTAGTATCAACATACCTAATATTTCTATAGGACAGGAAAACTGACAGAAGGGACAAAAAGCAGTTGATAGTCATAAATAAAGCTGATATATGAAAACAATAGCCGAGGTAGACAGTCGTTTTTTTGGCGTCAATGGGCGAAAATTCCTTATTCGCCTTTCAGCATACTGTAATTCATGTGGAGGGAGAGCAACCTAGATGTCTGCACCTCTTCTTGGCTCTGTTTTCGGTCTAACAACTAAATCTAATCTGTGACAGAAGACAGAGATCTTCCTCACTTTCTTTCTTACTCAATTGGCTTTTCTGTAAATGCAGGTGTGTGCATGTCCATTCAAAAGGAAATATGTCGATATCAAAGAATATTTCAGTGATGAAGAGAACTTCTGAACATGTTACAGGCTGCTAAATTCTTTTTTCTGCTATTCCCTAATGTGATTAAATGTGTATTTGATATTATATTTTCAAATTCTTTTATTATTTATTTATTTTTACTTCTGCCTCTTCTAGCTTCTCGGCATAACACAAATATGTACAACTCCTGACTTGATAAATGACAACATAACATTTGATTGTATCTGAATTATCCCAAAAATGCAGATTTGTCTTGTTACCTCAGTGAAAGGAAATAAAAAATGGCCTAGGTTAATTGTGTATTATACAATATTATTGAGTTCTGCAAGCTCAGAACTTCACACTGCAACTAATGATTTCCTCTGTAGAGTAATATAAAGTTATGTCTTGATTTGACATCACTAATGAACACATAAAGTAGGAAAAGGCCTCTGACTAAGGAATCGGTGGTGGCGGAAGAGATAAAGTACAAAGTGATGTCTATATGTGCAGCAGGGAGTGAAAGCCTCATGCCCTCTTCTTCAGTCCAACACATGGAGGAGGGTTATTACTGCCAATCACAGAAACTCAACAGCAGAGAAGCTGCTTATGAGAAATTACACTAGAAACAGCCTGTTTACTTTCAAGTTGAAAAGCTCCAGATGCATGTGATGAAACTGAAATTACGCTGGGATGAATTCAGAGTCCATGGCATGAACAGATTTTATCTTCACTCATTTTAATTGTTTTCTGACCTACTGAGAAGATAATGTGCTGGAAATGAACCAAATCTTAGACATCTTGTTAGATTTTCTATTGCAGGGTAAGACACTGACAAATGGTGTCTGGTGCCCTGACGATAAAGGCACGAAATTAGATTCCCACCACTTATATAAGTTGTTCATTTAAGGACAATTTCAGGCAAATTCAACCTGGAGCTATAGTTTCCGAATATTCTTGGTCTAAAGGAATCCAAAGATTTTCTTTTTAATTGCTCCTGTTTTGCAGTAGTTCTGTCTGTCCCCGCATCGCCACAGCAGCGTATAATGGGAGCAGAACGATCTTACGCTGTTTAGGCTGTTCGCATCCCATCCTTTTTTTCCACAGACAACATCAGATGGCTATTCAAACATACACCCAGGGGTTTGTTTAGTTCAAGAAAGCTGACATGTTTGTAAACGGAGCTGTAAGACAAAGTCTCGCGAAGTCTCGCATACAAGAGTCAAATTGACATGCTCAGTATGTTTAAAGGCAGAATAAACAATATCCAGACTTACTCTTACTGCTACGAAGATGCTGTGGCTCTGAGTTGATATTCCTTTGTTGATAAAAACAAACGGGAGTGATTCAGATGACCTTTAACATAAGTAAGCCTTCAACGTGACTCTCACGCGAGACTTTGCGAGTCTTTGCGAGTCTTTGTATTACAGCTCCGTTTACAAACATGTCTGCTTGTTTGAAGTAATCAAACCCCTCGGTGTGTTTTTGAATAGCCATCTGATGTTGTCTGTGGAAGAAAATTGTGGTTTTGAGGGATGTAAACACCCTAAGCGTAAGATCTGTCTGCTTTCATTTAACGCTGCTGTGCTGATGCAGATACTGACAGAAATACTGCAAAACAGGAGCAACTAAAAAAAAATCTTGAGAATCCTTCTTTTAGACCTAAAATATTAGGAAACTATAGCCCCAGGTTGAATTTGCCTGGAATTGTCCTTTAACAAAAATACTTTGGGGTCTAATTTGAGGTAGTCAAAGAGAAGAGGAAACAGTAAACATGCTAAGGCCACTGATTTTATGTTCTTGATTCACCACCTTTCAAGAGTAAAGTTCCTGAATTTATGAATGGAAAAAAAAGAGGAATCAACAAGTTATGAAAAGTATTTCACTGGACATCTTCACTTGATCCCTATCAGGTCTCAGATTAGACAAACTGGGATCATTAGCTCAACATGGCAGCTGACCTCCCCTGTACGCCTTCAGACCCCTTTGACTCTCCGCTGTGTGGGAGCTGTCAGGCTAACACCAAATGTTCACGTTAACTCCTTGAACCCGCAGCACAGTCTCTGTAATACGGCAGTCCCCTTCGGTTAACAGGCTTCATATCCTCTCTCTGAGCATCGATAGAAAACAGATGTTGACGTCTTTTTCTTGACAGGACATCTGAGTTGTGATGAATTATGGGATATATCTCAGATAAAGTGTTATGGTTGTGTCAGATATCTAGCACACGTGTTGAGCACTTTGTAATTTAGCAGAAGTGTATGGCGTTATAACAATAGAGCTGCTTGTGGAATGTAATGGCGTTCATTAAGACAGCAGCCTTTTTATTTTATTACTCTACAGTATACAGTATCACAGTGCTTTGAATCTGTGCCAGGTATAGTAAATCATTTCAGGCATTTTTGATTGGCATGATTTCCAGCAGCCTTATCTCATTCTGCATCTACTGGGGTTAATTCCAGTAAACTCTGTTTCACTCAAAGGGATGTTGAGAAACAGCTTGGACTTATTCCACGCTCCTTCCTCAGACGACTTATTTACTTCATCTCGATGCATTCTTGTCTGTTCAGACGCTGAGCTGAAACAGTTTATAATGTTGTTATTCCTACAAAAAAGAATAATAATTAGTGGTTTAAACAAAATCTAAAACTGTTTGCTGAGTAAAAACAAATTTGGCTTTATTAAATAAAAAAAAAGTATGCTTGCTTTGAAACTTCTACCTTAAATGGAAACCACAGAAGTGTAATGATTTTCTATTGTGCTTCAATGCTACGCTACTTTCTGCCTTGCTGATACTGCTGTTTTTATCACCCACAAACAAGACTTGACAAGTATGAAGTCTACTAACTGGTTCTCCGACATGAAGCGTACAACAGGTGGCTGATCATTAGGTTTGTAAGTAATCGAAAACACGCCTCCTATAGAGAATGCCGCAGACTTCAATCATTTCAAATTGCCTTATGTTTTCCATCTCACTCATGTGCAGTCATCAGTTCCCCAGCGGTCGGTTTCAGTCTTTTATCCTTAAATGATCACCTAATTATACTGAATGATTGTATGTGTAATTTCACCTATGACGGGTATTTAAAGCTGCTGGAAAATTCAAGTTTGGCTTCTTTTTAAAGGACTCTAACCTATTAAAGTCTACTTTGAAACACTGGACGTGTGCCCATAGGTCAGTTGATATTAATGTCCCAGTATCATAACATGGTGGCCTACCTGGATGACACATGTTTCCACCTCCTGAAAGATGCTACTCTTACGCTGTCCATAAATCTACGGCTTGTTCTACTTCTCGGTCCAGAGTATTTATAGTTGTATCCGAAACGTAAGCAGCCGAAAAGTAATCAACATGACTAACCGAGGCCTGCTGAACAGCTTAAGCTATGCCACAACATATCCCTCATGGCGCGAGGATCACCAGAGGGACGACAATATGGCAACGAAGAACCCTCCGGGTGTATTTCTGGTGCTGAAAACTATTTGAATTAAGAGACGGAGCCCAAGTTCAGATGAGGAGATCCTTCCAAGGTGCAGAGTACGTACGAGTGTGATGTGGAAAACAGACGAAACAAGAGTCTTCAGCCCTCAGACTTAAGTCATCATTTCTCTGGAACTGAGCAGCACCCCCCTCTGTGTTTCACTTGCTGGGAACTGCAGTATGAATCAATTACTGGTTTTGCCGTCAATGGAACATGGATCACATTCTGATGAAGTTAAAATAAGAGATTAGGAAATATCCTATGTGAATTCATTGGAATAAGGTGATGGGGATTTTTTTAACAAGACCCAAAGAATGCTGCCTGCATCGGCCAAGTGCATGTGAAGTATCGTGACTATCATGTCTCACAATGGAAGGGAGGAGGGGGAGAAATGTTATCCTCAGTTTCCGTACTGTGTAAACTCCAGAGTGAGGGGGGGGTCTCAAGAGAAAGGGGGCAAAGAACACAACAAACTGCGTCTTACCACCACAATTATTTGGAAGAATAACAAAGCAACAATTACACATGCCACACATCAATTATGCGTAACTGTTACAGCTGCATACTGTAGTGGAAAGACTCGCTCTGCCTTGCGCTCTGCTCTGCTTCTTGTCCAGAGCAGCATTCCCTTTTACAGGGTAAGGTGAGGCCGACGTCGCAGATATGCAATAAGTCAAACCAGTGTAATCACTGCTTCATGTACCCTCTCGTCACCTAAGAGAAGTTATAAACAGAGACTATTAATGTGTCTCGATGCTACGATGGTGAACACATCGGCTCTGGCTCTCATCTTGGACTTTCACAGATGTCATATGATACTTCATCTCAGCAGAAGAAAAAAAAAACATCCACAACTGTGCTGTGTGAGGTTGCTGTTGCCAGCTGATAAAGCGACTTAGCCTGAAAGAAATCATGACAGCTGAGAGATTTGCTGTTTGCTAACAGCTGCTGTCAGGTATACTTTTTCCAGGAGGGTCTCTCTCTCACAAAGCAGGATTACGAAGTTAGCTGGATAACTGCTGAGTAAAAACCTGGAGGCCTTTCAAATCTGCAACATGGACTCTAATAAAAACCTCTTCTGTGCTATACTGGTCCAGCTCTATTCAGTAATCCTGCTTTGTGATAGACACCACATTAAAGAACATTTTCTGGACAAAGAAAGTGATGGATTAATGCTTTCAGCAGCAGCAACTGTGGTTTCAACAAAAATAAGAACACTATAAGGAAAAACAGCACAGTTAGCCAATAGTGACTGACCGCCATGGAGAAACCAAGAGAAACAATAGGCATCAACAGAAACTACAACAAAAAGCCTCCTCCTTGGAGAAACGCTGCCGGTAAAACTGTTTATGGTGCATTGCAGAAATGCAATAGCAGTGAACAGTAAATTTCAACAAACAGCTCACACCTTATCATTTTAATCAAAGCCTCCTTTGGATTTTAGTGGAGCATTTCTGCTGCAATCACAGGCCTTCGTGATTGAGCTGCAACTCCTCAAACAACAACTCTGCACCGCCAAGCACGTTTTAACTCCACAGCCTGTAGGTACACAACTATGAGCATGTACATGCTGCATCCTAACACACTACAAAACTAGGCCTTTAACCCAAATATGCCAATCTCTGGATGAAACAACCCAGAGAGACAGTAGTGAGAGATGAAGGAGGCTGCCCTGACAGTGAGACGGATATGGTCGGAGTCAGCCGAGGTTCTGGTACCTCTCTCGTACTGTGACATATGGTCTCTGGGTCTCAGGCGTCTCCTCGGGTGCTGTTTCACAATATGATAAATGCCTCAAGGATGAGTGTTAAACTGTGCACACAGTGGCATGCCATGACCAAAGGAGGGGCGGGGGCTGGGGGGTCTGTTTCAAAATCCCATCATCAGGGCCTCTCTTCTCCCACTGGGCTGACAGGGAAAGGCTTGAATTTCAACGCCTCAAAAATGTTTTAAAATAAAGTGAATGTTAAGGCTTATTTGAAGGACTGCTTTGACATATTGGGAAATATGCTTATCTGCTTTCTTGTCAAGAGTTAGGTCACTGATCTGACGTCTGTGTCTAAAATACACAGCTACAAACATCCGCCTCTTAACTTAGTTTAGTGTTCAGCCAGCCACTCTGGCTCGGTCTACAAAATCAAACTCTGGCACTCACTTATTGGCATGCTGGACATTCACATCGATTTTTAAGAAATTTGTAACACATTTCTGATGCACGTTACTGAGTTCAGTTTTCTAGCTGGTGAAAAATTGCATTTACATATTCGCCAAATCACCAAACAAGAATAAAATATTTTCGAAAACCAAGAAGCTTCTGGGTTCAAAACCTGGTTTGGAAGAGGCCTGTTAATGGTTAATGGTGATGATAGACTGGCAACCTACCCATGACGTAACCTGCCCCTACCCTATGTCAGCTGGAACCCCCCCCCCCCACCACCATGAAGCCTAGTGGTAGTTGTAGGTCTGTATGAATGGAAACTCCAGGGTGATGATACAATCAGAATTAGATCACAGATGATGTATTTATTGTGGTCCCATGTTATATCATCAAAGCAGAGCACACCTGTCTGTGCAAGCAACAAGGTTTTCACAGTTTTTCTGACAGTGCTTTTAAAAAAATGGAAAAATTTATGACAGCAATGAAATGCTCCGAAACGTACAGACATGGTGATACTACACAGAGTGCCTTAATGAATGCCATAAGCCTACATTTTCCTGCGGCACCTGAATGTTGCCAACTTAAATCACGCTTAGTTCCCTTTGAACTCCAGCTCAGTCATGCCAAGGCGTAATTGCGCTGGTATGTGCCTGCATTTTCGGGGGAAAAAGAAAGAAAAATAAATAATAAAAATTGCAGAATGCAAGTGCCATATTCATCTTATCAAAATCAGATCATTAATCTGAATTTCTGGCACCACAATAAAACCTCTCTACAAACAATTACAGGGCCGATGTGCAGTCATCAGCCCACACTGTGCAGGTGAACCGAAATGCACCCAGGGCACATTATCTTGGCTCTTGGCTGAAACCGTTTTTCTTCTTTAAATAAACATTGCGGGGAAACAACTGCGGCCGTAGCCAATAACCATAAAACAACATAATTATGTTAAGAGTGTGTTTGAGATTTGAAGATCAAACGGGATGTCACTGCGTGCTTGAACCGTAACCAGCAGTTTGTCAAGTGATGCAGGGATGAAACCTCCCAAAGTCGACATTTGGGCGACTTCTCACAAGCGTTATCCAACAGTCGGGCATTTCTCTCATTCTCCATACTGTTTTCCCAGAGAGGCACACACAAATAGATTTGCTTTAAATCAAAATCATTTATAAAATGCTTGAAATTAGTTCCCTGAATAAGTCGCATGATTCAATTTCCAAAGAGAGACTGTGCATCTCATCAGCCTGAGTCACAGTGTGCTTGGAAATAAAGACCACTGAATTTCCACATAGGGGTGTGTGAGCGTTGAATAGCTGCCCATGATAAGATTATGACTGAATGAATGATTCTTATAACAATAACGTGTAGTAAAAGAACACCCTGAGGAGTGGTGTGGGTGTGTTGCAGTACCACATCTCAGCTCTTATTGTAATGAATTGCCCCAGCTTTTATTACAGACTAACTTAAACTCATCCTGCTGTTTCTCATACACTTCTGGTGTGTAAATCAATCAAAATTAGTGAATATTATGTTGACAAAACTCTTTAAAAGTCTGCAGTTACATGTCTTTTTTTTATTAAGCCTGTGGGGCCCCTTGGTATGAAGACAGATTAGGTTGTTAACAACTTAATCTGTAGCCTCTGACAGGAGTTTTGCTGAGAGGCAACGCTGTGTCCACTGTGTCTGTGACCCGTCATAATTAAAGCTGGTGTCAGAGCTGAACAGACCAATTTGGGGGCTTGTGTGTGGACATTTAGATTGTTATGATCCCTTTAGTTCACAATAGGATGACAATGGCCCATTAAGTAGTAATCACTTCATGTCAACATATGACATACAACTATAGCCTTGTTAGGAAGCAGATAATCAACAGCTCACTTCAAAACTGGAGCAAAATCAAAAATCAAAGGCATAATAAAAGATAATAATGATAATAAAAGTGACACTGAGGAATGTTTACCAGCCTATTGATTTTTATTTTAATAACACTGGCAGCCTCAGGCAATAAGATTTTATGTGACTTTCACTTACATCTATCTCTCAGTGCTCCATAAAGCAGAACCTGTGCCCAGTGTCTCAACTATTTTTCCACTTAACTTAGGCTACATTTCAACAAGCTGCAACATCTGAGCTGCATTTTTTTTTACTCTGAGAGATAAATGACAAAAAGTCAGGTCAAGTTTTACATAATCCAGAGCTACATTTAAAAAAAAAATCATTTTTAGAGACACACAGCCAACTGCATTGCAGCTAGTGATCCCTGCAGCATCCAGCTCCATGACTCACATTATTCACACTATACCTGTAACACGTCGTGACTTCTCCGGTCGACTTCACGCAGGGGTACTTAGTTGTAGAGATGTTATTTTCAGAGCACTCTCCACTGTGGAAGGAGGAAAACATTTTTTGAGGCAAAGTGAGCATTTACCCTTTAACTAAAAAAACCAAGTGCTTCTTTGATGCTTGTCATGTTCTTGAGTTTACCCGTCACTGGCATCCTCCTCCTGGTAGGACCAGAGCAGACCTCCCGAGAAGCACATGCAGGTGACGGTGAGCAGAAGAGGACTCCCGCTGTGTGTCAGTCTCATCTCATCGGTCCAGTCACCTCGGGTGCTGTCAGTTAATCCACACTGGTGGTGATAACCTCCCCACTGATACAACTTCTCAGGGTAAAGTGGTGCAGGCTCACCCACAGACCCTCCCACTCTCCCACCCGCTTCTCCGAGCAGCAGCAGCAGCTGGATGAGGCGCTGTTAAGAGCTGGAGGTGTCCCTGCTCAACTTTCCCCTCAGTGTAGTTTCAGCAGGTTGAAAAACAAATGAAACAAAACAGAAGGAATATATTTCACCTTAGAATCGTTAAAATGTCTCCGAGGAGGTGTGTGTCGACACATAAACTTTTCTCTTTTTATGGCTTGAGCTTTCACTTAAGTGAGACCATGAATATTAATGACAAGAAGGCGGCACACACTAGAGCCGCACGCGTTAGGTAGACTACGTCATTAAGAGCCGACTGCACCATTACTACCACCGCGTGGCTGTAATTGAAACAACTGCTCATTAATTAGTAAGTAAATAATTGTATAATTTTGTTAAGGGGTTATATACTATAATTAGTAGTTATCTTGATTGTGAATATCACTCCTGAACCTTTATAGATTAAGCGTCAATAACAACGTTAGGGTTGCCAGGTTGTGAAATAACCTACCTTAGCATGAACATGGTCTATTTAGTTAAAAAAGGAAATAAAAAAGATAAGCATTACAGTCTATGGATAAGCAAAGTCATGCTGGAGGAGGATTTTCCACAACCTGGCCACCTAGAAATTGTCCTTATCAATTGCTTTTAACTCATCTATAAAGCATTCATAAAATTATTTATTTATCATTCATAAAATAATGAACTAGCCTATGTGTTATAAAATCTGTATAAATGGTGCCTCATCAGAAAGTGTGGTGCCATAATTGTAATAGCCGCAGAGAAATGTGAATCTGCATGGGCTACAACAACTCTCATGTTTGCAAAAGACAAAAAATTTGATTCATGTCTGTATTTCACTGAAATGGAAATGTGACGTTCACGGTGGACGCTCCAAAAATCAACCCATTAAAATGCATCAGCAATACGAGGGCAAATACATTTCAGGTAATTCATTTATTCTACCTCCATTTGAAGTTGTAAGCATTCATTATTCATACATTGATTTAATGAGATTTCCTGAAATATTAAAGGGGTCCTCCACAGATTTTCACAGATGAAGTTCAGTTAGTGCTTCGAAGCCTGTGGGAAAAGATAAAGTTATTTAATTTCTTCTGTGTCTCTGCAGGGAGCTTTGTGAAAGCTTAACAAAGAATAAATATTGAATGAAAGCGGCTACTGGGTTACATCATGAGGAGTATAGTAATATATATATATATATATATATATATATATATATATATATATACGTATGCGTGTATCTATATATGATGTACAAAACCAAATAATACTTCAATTAAACAATGAAAGTCCTATGTGCTTTTCAAATATTCAAGAATCACATCATATTTAAAAATCATTTAATCTCTTTGATGATGATACTTTTAACTTGATGAGGCTTAAAGAGACAAAAATATGCAGATTTTAATCAGTCAGACAAACATGTTGAGTCATTAGCACAATCTCAGCAAAGAAAATTAGTGCACTATTTATTTACACTAACACAACTCAGGCCACTGCCTTAAGTCTTCTGTCACATTTGATGCAACTGATTACGCTGTAATTGCAGAACCCAGAGGGCAGGCAGCTTTTTTTAAGAGAAGAGTGTCTGCATAAGCAAAGCACTGTACAGTCTCTACTAACTGTGTCAAAACACTGGGGACTTAGGCTGCACAGTATCAACTAAGTCATCACAAACAAATCTGAGCTGCATGTTGAAAATGAAAAGCAGAGTCTGTGAATTAAGAGGTTGCATCACGAAAAAAAAAAAATCAACTGCAGGATTGTAGGACAAACATTATATATTTATGGCCTGGAGCCCAGTGGTACACTTTATTATATCACACCCAACCACAACTGATTATGTAGCCACAACACACCGCTAATCATCAGTTGTAGCTGCCTGGTAGAAGAACTGCATTCATTCATAAACAAGTCATTATAGTGAATAGAAAACAGTTTAATTTGAATATCTTTTACCATTATGAATGTTAGGCTATGCAGCTCACCCACCTCGCCGTGGAGTCATGAATGAGAAATACTACTCTTAATAAGATGCTGACTTTCCTTCTGAATGACCCTGACCTCTGTGTGACCTCTGCCCACAGGCCTGACCTGAGGCGAGGCGCTGTTCACTGGCACCTGCTCCACCGACCTGAGGGTTCTTCAGGTTTCTCAGGAATGCAGTGTGGCATTACAGGGAGCTGGATAGCAGAGCCACCGAAGAGCCTGTAAGGGATATCCCAGCGAAACTGGAGGACTGCGGTGTCACTTACAGCCGTTATACTGGCTTTTTGAAATCAGTGAGGTCAGTCAGGTATGATTTAACTCTCCTCTGAAAATGACGTTTCTATCAGGGAGAAATTTTACACCATAATTCCTCTTGCAGTCGTGTTTTTCTTTTATTTAAGACTGAGAAATCGTGCCTCCTTTTGGCATCATTTAACAGAAAATGACACCTGGAGCCTGCCACAAAGGGTCTGCTCAAGCATGTCCATTTCAATTCAAGGGAAAGCAAGTGTTTCACCGGTCTGCTCACTTCATTTCGGCACAGCCTCTGTAGCTCAGCAACTGGCCGAGGGTGCAGTTCATCTTCTGACCACTTGATGGCCCTTTCAGCCAAGAGATCTCTCCCCCAACCCCCCCTTTATTTTTTTTTATTTTTTTATTTTTTTGCCACTATCGTCATCATTGCCCACAAAATGGATGACAGCTTTTAGAAATACCAGGGTGCGTCACGACTCCGAGGTGCACATGCTGTGCCATTTATGTTCCACCTGTTTTGATGCCTCAGCAGCCCGAGAGGCAAGGGATGATCAAGCCTGCGACAGCACAAGTAGCCAATTAATGTTGCAGGATGATGCTGTATCAAAGCTACAGGGCTAATGACCATACACACAACCTCTCCTGCCTTAGAGATATGAAAAAATTACCTGTGACTCTTTTGCCATGTCATCATTTTCCAGAACACAACACAGAGCATCAAAGGAAGCTGTTTCCCCCCACTTTACTCTGTTTATACTTCGTTTTCCCTTTCAAACAAATGTGGTAGTGTCCTGTTATAGAACTAACAATAGTTTTAATAGTTTAATAGTTTTGTTATATATAGTATAAAACAGTAGTGAAAGCTTCTTTAATGGTGTTGTTGGTCCCACTATTTCCTCCCTATTGGTTTGAGCTGGGAGTTTCCTCACATGAAGGCTGAGCTTAGAGCACAGCTGAACTTTTTACCCACTAAACAGCAACAACAAGTGAATCTCTGCCTAAAGAATCAGCACCATCAAGAAAACAAAAAAACAAATGAAATCGAATCAAAGAAAAGTGATCGAAGGAGAAAAGCAGTTAGCAGAGATTTGCATGGGAACAAACAGAAGCCAAAAAGACTAAACCTTGTCTTTGATAGGTTGTTTCTGTCTTCTGTTTTTGAGATCCCAATGAGAGCCTGGAGTTGAGCTGGTGAAAGGTGGAGAACAACCAGACTTACATGTGATTTAGTGGTTGTATGGATATGGACTTGGTTTGGTTGTTTGGAAAGAGAAAATCAGAAAAGCTCAAGCTGTCCGGTGAGATTATGTTCAGTCCAAAATGGATTTAGTGCCATGTAGTTTTCTAATGTTGACATTAACCTTTTCATGCCTAATGGATGCTTTATAATGTGGAGATGCTGCAATGGACTGAACAAAAACATAGTCCTTTATCCTCGAGATGCTCCCTCACACATGGGATGACAGCAAGAATATTGCAGGGAATGAATGAGCACCCACTGTCAAAACTCGTGTCTCCTGCTCTCTCTCTCACTCTCTCTCTTTCTCTCTCTCTTTTCTCAGTGCAGCACTGCAGTGCTTCTCTGCACATGCCCAGACAGACTGGGAGAGAGCCACAACAAGTTAGAGCTCACTAGAAATATTAACAGCCTGCATCACAGACACCTTCGTGCATTCCCACTCTCTGCACCAGGAACTGAACTCTTACGTGAGGTGGAGATATAAAATCCTTCATGACATTTTTTAAACTGGTGGCAACACATTTGCTGTGCAGGAATCGAACCAGGGACTTTCTCTTTCCTTTTGTCTCAAGGTCACGTTTCCTCCCACAAGCAGTTTGAACACAGTCAGAGCAGCTTCAACACAGAGTATCACTACCTCTCCTTGTTCACTCATGTCCAATTTATTTTTATTAGATTTATATATTTTTCATTATCATCATTAATACAGTGATTTAGCTTAATGCTATGTTTAACTTTGTCTATAAAGCTCCATACTCTCTATGTTTATTATCTTCTCACTGCCTTAGATCTCAGCAGGCTTCTTTTTTATGCACCATATATGTATATTTTATTTAAAAACCAGGCCACTCCTGTTCCTGTAATATCATAGCAATTACATCAAACCATTGAAAATGTAATCAGAGAGTATATTTATATATTTGGTTCACTTTCAAACACTGTGGTGGTTTAGTAACTCTTCATTCATGGTAGTATATTTTATGACAATAGACTGTTATTTATTTTTCTCTATTACAGACGTTGCAGCGAAAATAGACCAGTGATGCAATCAAAGAGCATAAACATTGTGATTCATGGCTCTCAGAAAAGATTCAATAAATGGGAGAATAACAGGAAAGATGATATCAAAGAAGCTCAGATGGTGAAATGGAAAATTGTGGAAAAAAAACAAGCCATAAACACAGGGAAGATGTATTTCTTTTTTGGCATGAGTTTATGATGCATCAAACAGAATGGAGTGGAGGCCAAGTGGAAGAAAAATGGTCTGCAAATCGTCTTAGAGGATGGGTTTGCATTTTTTCAAGTCAGTCTTAAAACAACATTCAGATGCTCTTAAGGACACTGAAGCGGTTTTTGGTATAGCTGGGAGTGTTTCTTCTTCTCTATACAATGCCAAAATAAGAAATGGGGAACAAAAAGCTCAGTGCTTATTCTGTGCAGTTCAGCCAAAGCCAATGTGAAGCTTGAGCAGTCTAAATCTGAAAACAAATCATGTGGGGTGGAGATAGATGGATATCATGGGTAGATGATAACACAGCAATCCAATCAGGACGGCCTAGTGGAGCAAGTGAAGCATAACCGACCATTGCTTTGGCTCTTTCTCCTCCACTGGTGTGGCAGCAGGTTAATATGGAGTTTTCCTCCTGTCATCTCAGTGAGAACGATTTCACCCAACACAAGTCACTGTGACTATCTCTGTCTCTCTCTCTCCTTTGTTCTCCTTCTCTCTCTGTCTTTCTTCACTTGCCCCCAGCTGTTCAATGGGTCACTGGTGGTGAGGCATATAAAGTGTAAAGAAGAGATATGTGTGAGAGATTCTTGCTTGCTCTGTGGCTGTAATATCATAGTTGTTCTTAAGCAAAACAACATGATGTCATAATACATCCACAGTACTGCTGCAAAAAAAAAAAGCATTTTATTTATTTATATTTGCCAAAATCCTACAACTTAAATCTTACAGATTCTCTGCAGAAACAATCAAAATCTGGACTAAGCCGATTTGAAGCACTTCTCCTCCGTTGATAACGATGCAAAAAGCAATAACAGTTACTGTGAGAGTGGAATTTACTTCCACTACAGTTCATGTCTGTGCACGTGTCCCCTCAGAGCTCCTGTGATCAATAAATATAACCTCAGTGCAGTGTCCTTGGGATGGCCGCATTTCACCGCCCCTCCCTGCCATTATGTCTCTCCCCCTCCTCTGGATCTCCTGGCTCATTTTTAACGCCCATACCTAACACACACACAAACACACACAGTTCATTGCATCCCTCCTCCTTGCATTCATCCTTCCTGTTCATCCCCTTCATCGGATCCAGATACTTGTTGATAGGGGAACATATTGGGTCTGGAGTGGTATCATATGGAGTTAATAAGAAGAGCGCGAGAGAAAAAAATGAGTCATAAAATAAGTTATAATGGATGTGGACATTGCTGATTTGCCTGGCAGGACTGTTGGCAGTTCCTTCATCAGATGGATGCTTTTATTTCTTGAGACATGGAGAGTGTGCTGCATATTTCTTGATCTGGGTGCACTGAAATAGAGAGCCAACGAGCAGATGGTTGTGGCAACCCATGCGGTAAAAAAGGGAAGAAGAAGAAAAAGTAGATGAGGGGATTTTAGACCCTTTGTACTAATATGATCTGAAATAGTGTATTAGGATCTATGATCTATAGAAAATGGAGCTATTATATTTCTATTTCTAGTGATAACACGTTGAGTTTCTTCTCTCCATCCTCCTCTTTTCCTACCTCTTCCACTCTTCTCTCCTGCCCTGCTTTTCTCTATACTTTCCCTATCTTAAGGTGATGAGTCCTGCGGGGTATGGTGATCAGGACCTGCGCAGGTCTGGTGGTAATATGGCTCATCATCATTTAAATTAGTTCTGAAGCATTAGGCAGAATTGGCCCTGGTTATCAGTGAATTTATGACCCAGTTGTGGCAACATGCACCAGCACACCGCGCCATATTGTTCAGCAGAGCAGCGATCACGACACCCATTCATTTTCTTATCGGTGGCACGGGATATTTGAAGTCGCAGCAAAGACAGTCGTCGCAGATTTCCCTCTCCAGAAGTTGTTGCTTTTAAGATTAAATTTGTGTGGTTTCGTGTGAACAGAACTAGCGCAGTGGGTTGTTTTGAATTGCCCACATGACTGAGAGGTGGGTCTCAAGTTGACCTGGACGTGCACAGTTCAGCGCAGGCGTGCAGTGCACAGGTACACCTTTCACTGCTACAGTGATCACTTGTGGCAAGCTGTAAACATAAAGTTGAAGCTATCGCCTCTGGATGGGTTACTTCCCTGTCTGTCTTCATCTTCCATATCCTCCCTCTACAAAACCCGACACCTACTGTAGGAAAACATTTCCCTGCTTATTGTAGTTTATACCGCCGGTGGGGTTGTTTTAATCTTTTATATTTTCTCTTTGGATGCATGCCATTACTTTTTCTATCCCCTGCATTGTGTATTGTGCAATATGTTTGTGCCACACTTTAAGTGTTTTCAGTCGTGCTCAATTGAAATGTTTATTTTATTAAATGATGACTTGGGATTTGCACTCTCAGTGAAGAAAAATGCAACTACTATAATATGCTGCTGGTTATTAAATAAGCACTGCACAGATTCCCATTATAATGCAATGGCAGTTTCAGCAAACAAGCAAAATGGATGGGAAGAAACAGAGATGCTGTTTACTCTCATTCTTCTTCCTTGTTGGCCTCACTGCCTGCATACAGTACACAGAACTGCTCAAATTTCAACCACATATTTCTGTGTCTTATCATTCTATAGTGATTTGAAGCAGATATGAGGAGTGGGCCACAGAGGTTTGGTATTGTAAACACTCTTCTTTCTAAGTCCCAGACCTCAACGCTAGATTTTTTTCAGACGACCTGGAAACAGACTCTAATGTGAAGAATCAGTGGAGCAATCGGTATTTAGCAATGACGAGAATTCTCCGTGATGTTATATAAACAGAATTAGAGGTTGGTTTTGGCAGGATTTACTTTCACTTTGTTGCTGGTAGTATATCTTTCCCTTCCATAATCTTAGGGAAGCCTGACATAGCTTTTGTCTGTTGGCTCGGCTCTATGGTTGTTAGCCAACTACATTAGTTGCCAAATGTCTCCAAATACAGGGGCGGCTTCACATTAGTCTTTATTTCCTTAGAGCTGAGCATTGTCTGCCTTAAAATGCTATAGAACCTCACAGTATATGTCAATGTTAGCCTTGCTTTTAGGCTTTTCCTCACACAGTGTACCCAAAAGTGCTTTATTTTCTCATATTTTGAGGGAAATGTTGGTAAAAAGCAACAAAAAAAGGAACAACATCACTAACTTCATGTACAGAAAATGACTGACAGCTTTAATCCATAATGCAACAGACCCCAAATAATAAAGTAATTGCATCCAAAGCCTTTAGATCTTTGCTTATCATGTGTAATTCTCTATGTTCGGTCTTTCTCGTTTGGCCTAAAAAAAAAACACTTGTCAGCCCTGCATGTCATGTAGCGCTGCCACGGCATCTGACTGACCTGTCTGAGAGGTCATCAGCTGATTGTATCAGCTAATTGAATTTCATGTGAGCTGGCCAAGGTGTCAATCATACAGCCGCAGTCAGCCGAAGCCCTCACCGTTTTCTGCTTTTGATTGATTTACCCTTCAGAAATGTCACTGATTGGTTAGTCATACGTTTAAAATGTCAGTGTGGTGGCAACAGTTGGGAGAGAAGTAAACAGAAAGTCAAGCCTGGATGTGTACGTACTGTAGGTGGTGGACACTCGTCAGAGCGGCTGTGGGTTTCACACTGTGGAGCCTCGTCCAGCTGTGTCACAGACTTGTGGAGCTCACAATCAGGATTTGAGCTGGAAGTATCCACAGGTGAAAAGTTGTTTTTACTTTGCTGCAAATAGTCTACATTGAAAAGTTGTGATGATGATTTTCTACCTTCTATGCTTTTCTATACCTCGGCTGCACTCTCTCTCCCATGGGACAGAACATTTTCATCCTTGAGCACTGGACTGATATTTTAGTACCAATTCGCAGCAATGTGATGTTGATCAGTTATGACGCACAGCCCCCAAATCAGCTGTGTCACAATAGATGAAAAACAAAATGAAAACAAAAGTGCAAATTGCTTCAACTCGCACTTGTTTAATTCAGTCTTTAATTGAGATTTCAGTGGTTCTTTTTATACCCTCAACACTTGAGTAGAGATTTGTGGATTCATTTTAACAACTGGGATATTGAAATTTCCAGGAATCTAAGAATTCAAAGTTTCTCTGTTTTGGCCCTCATTTAAATATTAATGCATCACAGGCTTAAACTCTATTTTCCCATTTACCTGACTCTGTCACAGTAGAAGCCAGGATAAAGGTAAGATTAATGTGAGGAGAAAAGCTTTGCCCCTGAACAACAATGCACATGATTAAATAATAGCAAGCAAAGTGCAAGAGATAACTTTGATGGGATGTTGTTATGTGGGAAAAGATGGTCTGTCACCTTCTCCTATAAAGCAGCTGCACACATGCTTTTTGGTTTATGACCCTTCAACATGAAGTAGAGTCCACCTGCAGCTCTTATCACCAACTGCAGTACAGTCCAAGGAGTTATTTACCCCCTTTCATTTTTAACAGACTGTTAAAAGCCGGAAGCAAAAAAAAAAAGACTAACAAAACAACAGAGTGAGCTAGCACAGTAACAATGCACTGATGCAGGTAGCCCATTTTGTTTACCATATACATACATATACATACACCTTAGTTTAGTTTAAGCATGTTAACATTTGTGTGTTAATACTAATAGTAAAAGAAGAATAATGGGATCATCTTGGTACAGTAAACAATAGAAATCTGCACCAAAATTGAATGGCAGTCCATCCAAAAATGGTTGACCTTACAGAACCTGCTGGTGCCACTATCAGGTGATTTATGTCTGCAGCAGTTGTTGAAATATTCAGATACGGATCAAAGTGGTGACCCGACTGAACAACAGCCAGACTGACTGACATTGTTATTCAGACAGCATGGCTACGAGAGAAAAAAACAAGGGTTATTTTGTGTTGCAGAAATTCTGTCTGTCTGTCTGATGCTTTAACTCTGATATATTGAGCTGCTATGGAGACACAAGCACCATCAACATCAACATCGGGGCACAAAGCATAGTTATCTAACCAGGCTCCTTAATTGATGCGCATAAACAACAATCTCCAACTATTTCCACACACTTCACACACAAGTTCTCCATGGATACTCAGCACTGTGCAGTTTGTGTCGTTTCAACTATCTTTCATTCCCTGTGTATTCCTCTTCTCAACATTTTGAGCACCTTTGAAACTACCGGCATTAACTAGGCACTGAATATGCTAAATATATACATATGTACACGCAACAAACACTTGTCATACTCTATATATTGTTCAGAACACTTGAGGTCCTTTTTAAAAATGCATTAAACAGTAACTTTCAGGTGGATGTGGAGAGGCAGCCATGGTAAACACAGCATCAATATGGATAAGTCTCATGCATCCATGACGCTGGAGTCTTTGCCACTTTGCTCCCTCTCTCTCACCTCAGCCACATGGTCATCTCACTCACTCTCACTTTGCATGATTCACTATACGATTGCATAACAGTGATGCTCACGGCTGCTGCTTTATCATTTATTAATCCTTCTTTCAGTGGCATAATTTGCCGTGCTCCGTATAGGACAGTAATAATTCAGGTGATACGCTGAAAAATGTGAAATGGACCAGGAAATTGACCTGACTGAATTTTAGAGTGGTTATGTGTTTTCTTTCCTCCAGTTATCTAACAAGCCAAAGTCCTAGTGAAATAAGTTGCAAGAGATAGGTCATCTAACATTACAAAAACATATTTTATAATTCTGATGCTATGAAACAATGTCAATTAATGATTATTTGACAATATTTCCACTGATGGTCCAGAAATAGGACTCGGGGCCTTTTCTTTTTAAAATTCCCTTTCATGTATAAGTAGTCATGTGGGGCTGTGCATGTTCTGGACCCTGCACTGAGTTGATTAGCAAACACTGTCGGTCGAACCGGAAGGCTGTTAACTTTGGAAATATATGAATTGGTCGAAGTACCTGCACATTTCATCCCGCTAATTTAATTACCAGAAAGTCAGATAGGCTCAAGGACAGAGGATGGTGGTGACATGTTTGCAATTCAGAGCGTGATAGAAAGAGCTGGAAAGGAGAAAGAGAGGGGAGGGGGTTCACTCCAAGAGAGGAGGGAATGAGTGAGAAATGTTCTCATCTCAGTCCTTCACAACAATTAGTATTGTTGTAGAGGTTTGGATGAATAATGCAGGTACAGTTGAGAAGTAATTTGCTTTTCCCAAAGTCCTGCTGCAGCATTTAGGACAAAACACAAGCGTACAACTTCCGTTCGACTGAGGCAATGGTAGAGAGAGAGAGAGAGAGAGAGAGAGAGTCGTAGTAAATCAACCGTTAGATGATGAATGCATGAATGACTTTCACCAGGTCAGCAGAAAAACCCCAACTCTTTTCATCTGTTCATCAAACTCTATTTGGCATCACAAGTTGACTTATGGCGTGGCTGGATTAAGGGCACATGTTGTCCTCACGGCACTATGGATGATGGATGCATGAACTGCGCTTTATGGTTCAGAGCTCTCAGGTCAATTTGAGTTTTTTTCCTCACTATTATGGCAGGATAGGACGTGAACCCACAGAATATAGACTTAAGAGAAAAAAGTTGATAATTAAAGCAGATTAATTGTGAAAAAATGCAAAATTTACTGGAAAAGAAAGCTGAGAAAACAGATTCCTTTGCAGATACAATATGTTGTATTACATACAGTACATGCAGGATTATATTCAGAGACAATTTCCTTTCTTTCTTTTTTTCTGGAATGAATAATTGAAGTGCTACATTTAGGTGGTTGAGGTGGATGGCGGACACAACTGTGACACCACAGACCTGGTTTTACATCCTCAGTCCCATCAAGAAAAGCAAGAAAAGGGCTTTGGTTTAGGTTGGAAAAAGATTGTGATTTTGTTTAATGTGAATAAACATGTTATGTCTGCATTTTTTCTGCATTAAACCAAATTACAATCTTTATCTTTATCATTGTTGGAAAATTAGGTCCTGGGCTTTGAGAAAGAAGAAGGATGTGTGGAATAAAATAAATACTATTTTTTAGCCTAAGAGTGTGGTGGTAAATCTGTAGTTGAGGAAATGACCTTTGCTGTGATTCAGTATTGCTAAGTAAAGACTCATGGATGCAACACACAAGTCAGTATGAGTGTCCAGGGCCTTTTCCTTTCCCTTTCTTCTTTTTAGATTGGCACACTTATTGCACTTTTTAGTCAGAGTAACATTGACGCAGCATGACATCCCTGGGTTGGGTGCTTCAAATATTATGCCTACAGTGTTCGGCGTGACTGAACAGTGCTCAGAAACATCAAAATAGAACATTTAAGCGCTGAGATGAAACAAGCCTGCAGAGCATCCTCATCCTGACAACTTAAGCAGCGCTGTGTTCTGACCTGCTGATGTCTTGGCTGAAATTGTGCAGTGTCATTACCAACTGAAGAGTCTATTAAACTGTCAAATAGAGTTGCTCGATTTTCGCTGCTGCTGCTTCCTGTGCAATCACATCACACCAGCGTGCTGCCGTCCACCTGTGGATGAATCACCAACCAGTTACTACTGATTTTCTCCATGCTCTGTTGGCAGGGGGATATAAAGCCTGGTGGCAAAATTAAGCCTGTATTGGAAACAAGATTCAACAAGAACTAAAATGTAATTAAAAGCTAAATTAGGGCATCAATGGAGCTTTCAAAATCACTTACATACAGAGCTCAGTAAACTAAGTTCTGAGTCAATCTATTGTAGGAAAACGCCAACCTTAAGCCGGTTTGTCCTTGCTTTTATGTTTTTAACTGTATTTTTTGAGCATATATTGACATAATATTGACGTCTTGAATTATCTTCATGTCATATTTACTTGTTTTTTTGTGCTACCTTGCATCAAAAAGACATTTATTTTGTGGGAACATGAAAATGTGAAGGCCTGAGTGGTGCTGTTTAAAATGAGCAGTAACCACATAAGGTCAGCCTCCAGAAGAACAACAGCTGCTGGGACAATGTCATGTTTTGAACTGCAAATTAGAGGATTATATATGAATAATGGAATTTGGTCTTTATCTACACATAAAAAAAGAATTTGGTATCAGAGGACTTCAACTCTTCTAATAGTAATCACAGATTTTTCCTCTGTGGGCGCTGTGCATATAGGTCATCTGAGGTTTGGCGTGCGTGTGTGTGTGTGTCAAGTAGCCCAGCAGCTTCCCTCTTGTCAATAAACCTCTGGGATGCTGCATCAGAGTCAAAAGCAAACAGTGATCCAGAAATAGCTTTCCTCTTCCAGTGTCAGGATGACAAAGAAAAACTTTCCACAGCAACATCTGAGCACAGAGCAGAGAGAGAGAGAGAGAGATCACCTGGATTCTTTGTTATGTAAATTCATTGAATCAATATGACAAATGTACTGTAAAGGGGTAAAGGAAAAAAAGATACAATGCGTTTTCATCCCCCCCACTAGCATTCATCCTCAACCACTGGTCTTATCACCACTCCCAGCCATGAGCAAATACCTGATTAATGGCCGCCACGTGTCAGCTACGTAAATCATCGGTGCACGCTCGGCTGCATATGAATGGACAGGGTGTGAATCTAATGGCAACACACACAGGCCAGAGCTCAGGGTTTCCACCTCAGAAGCGAGAGAAGCATAGAGCACTTGCTTTGATGATTAATCTACTTTTTTTTTTTTACTTCACAGAATTTCTACTTAAAACGCTTGAATTTGTACAGAAGGTTAACTCATGTTGAGGTTGAAGAGATTGGATTTTTCTATTGAACTTTTTTTTGAATTGAATATATTGATTTTGTTTGACCTGAGGATGGCACCAAATGAATCATAAACCTCCATGGCACGAATTGATATGAATGTCTTTGCCAAATTTAAAAACAATTAATCCATTAATTGCTGAGATATTTCTCATAAAACTACAAATATCAGCCCTATATTGCAGTGTTGGAAAAAAAAAACCCAGAGGATCACCATAGGATTCATCCTCTGGGGATCATGAATGTCTACCAAATGTCAAAGCAATCCACCTGGTTGCTGAGATGTATGGGGGGGTTAGGGTTCGATATATGCTGAGATAAAAATAAAACAGTACACGTTACAGTGGCGCCATATGGAAAAGTGAGACGATCATCAATCTCAGCCAGATTCAGCCTCTGAGGACTGTGAATTTCTGCACAAAATTTGATTTGCAGAACTTCCCATTGCAAAATTGGATGGGGTTGCAATTGCCGTTGGCAGTGTATATTGTCATCTGCAAACACCCTGTCACAGCCCTATAGTTCAGGAGTGAAAGCTTCTTTATTTATTGGTTAATGCATCTTTGGGGTCATACACGTTGTTACAACTTGTCTAGCTGTTCCATCGTGGCTTGACTGACTGCGTAACAGCCACATGGCCACTGAGCGTGCCTATTATTACTTCAGGCTGACCATCAGTGTGTGGTTGGCTACTTTTACACCACATCTGCACATGTCCATTCCAGTCTATGATGTAATACTTCCTCCTGATGAATCAGGACGCCATTTGATTATCACATAGCTTCTGTCAGAGCAGCGAGGGCTCGTCCTGCAACACAAGGGGGGATGTAAGGTCACGCAGATGGCTGTTTTTTTATGAACATAATATTTTCTCCCTTAAATGGCTTTACTGTCCCTGGTGAATCCCTAATCTCTTTATATTATATTTATGTTTTACCAAAAATGAAATTATACGTTTGACACCAATACTTCCTCTGTCCTTATCTTCTTTTTTCTTTTTAGATTTGATCATGTGTACAGTTGGAAATCTCATGAATACACACATACTGCAGAGTGGATGGTACGTACAACTCTAGAGGACAGCAGCATCCTTATAGAAGATATTTATATTTATCCATAGATAATAATAGAGAGACCAGTAATTTAATGAAGTATTTATAAATAAATGCATGAAATATAGCCTTGAAAAATTAAGTTGTTTGTCCTTAATAATAGTTCAACTTATGTAATAGTTGTATTTGTGTTCGTTTGAGGTCGTATGAGGAGTTCAGATACAAATCTGCTCCACAACAACACTTCTCAGAATCTAGGGCTTGCATGTGAAAGAGGCCACAAATGTCTGCTACTTAAGACGTCTGTGACGGCACTCTCTTTTTTTTTCTTTTTTCTTTTTTGGAGAAAATGAAATAAATAAATCAATGAATAAAAATAACAAAAGAGAAAGAAATCACAAAGTCTCCACTGGTCCAACCTTAATGCCAGATTATATCAGGATTGCATCAGACATCTGTCATGCAAGGAGCAGAGTAAACGGCACAATATGACTTGTGAGTGTCACAGATGAGAAACTTAATCTGCTGACCTAAAAAAGTGGAGAGAGTTTGACATGCAAGAGCAGAAGTAAAAAAAAAAAAAAAAAAAAAAGCACTGGATGTTATTGTCAGTGGGAACTTCACTTTCTATCTGTTTGAAAGACAAGTCGACAGGTGAATCATCACTGATGAGCCAATATTTTGGAATCTCTTATTTAAAATATGTCACGTTGAAGAGTTTTTATATTTTTGTTGAGTGCAAAGGAAATATATATCTGCAGACCATGCATTAAAGACCCAGTACATTATGTGCAAAGCATAGTGCACCTGTCCTCCTACACAAAACCTGTACCAGTCTGCAGCAGTGTTGGAGTCTGAGTTCCCTGAGGATCGTAGGGAAAGGAGAATTTTTATGTTTGTTGCAAAAACCTTCACAATATTTTTCATGACTTGTATAAAAGTGCATTTTCTCAAGCTCACAGTCAGTTTATTATTACAAAAACACCTCAGTACTCCAATAAAATCATGGTAACAGTAGTTGTATTTCATTTTGTGGCATTCAGTTCAGGCAATAACACAAGCAGAATAACTAGCAGCAGTATCAGTGCCATAATAGAATTACATCAGATCCCTTTCATAGTTTATTTTGGAAAAAAAAAAAAAAAAAAAAAAGCTTAAGTCGTCTAACAGACGGTTCAGCATCCCACAGCTTAGACTTAACCGGCTGCAGAGGTCACTCACTTCTCAATCCATTAAATTACAAATACATGTTTTGTATATCTGAATGTGCCGTGCCAGTCACTCGCACTTTTTCACCCTCGGTAGTTTTCCTCCAGTGCCCAACTCTGCTGTGTGTGTACTGGTCACCATACTTCTGCAATCTGTTCACATCCTTGTCCTGATGATACACAGAAGAGAAAAACGAGGGGAGAATCATAATATTATCATTAATATGGTTATGGAAACTACAACAAAAAGTCAATTCATAAGGGATTTGCTTTAATCTGGCTGGGTTTAACGATGGCAGGATTATTTACTGTTATGCAGGAGGCTTTAGGTGTCACATGTCCATGGAGTCTAGGATAGGGATAGGGGCTCTACATCAGAGGGAAACCTTTGACATCTATTTGCCCTCCAACTGACCAGATTACTGTTTACTTCAGTGATGACTAACTGATACTGAATGGTCAGGGTTTGAGTCTATGTAGGTGCACCGTGTAATGAAATGCAAAAAACAAAATGTTCCTGCAAACCCAATAATTCATACTGGGCAGCCATGCCCAGGCTATGCATGTATAAACAGGTACAAAACGCTCACATTTCCAATTCCCCGTTTCCTCATGTAACATCTCTTTGCCGCATAATGACATGGCCATCTGAATGGAAATAAGCAGGCAGCTCAGCAGACTTCTGTGGAACAAAATGTCTAGAATAAGGTACTGTACGAAACTGTGATATTATATTTGTTAGAGACACAGTTGTTAAATGTTTCAAATATATTTCCTGATACCTAAACTCCACAAAATGGGTGCAATAAATAAAACACACATAGGTCACACCAGAGAAAAGAAACATGTTAAAATGACAACCAGTGGTGAGAATGAATTACATTACACACATACAGTAAATGTATTTTATTCCGTGACCTTTCATCATCACATGGTGTTAAAACTGGAAGCCATCACGTGTGACAGATTGCCAGAGCAGATTCAGTTCATTCATGCTTGAAAACAATGCCGACGTCATTTCCTCAGATCAGATATAATCCAACCATGCTGAACTGCAGTTACCGTTTGTGGTGAGCGGTTCTCTGAAAGAAAACCTTCTTCCACAAAGACCACAACAACTGGCTGCTCTTTTCCTTTGTATGATGATGTAACCCACGCAATGTCATGATCTGTGGCCATTATGTAATCATATGCCATTTCCTTTCACTGCATTAGAATTCAATACTAAATATGTACATCAGACTCCGATGCGATTAAGGTTTTACCTACAATATATATGATCCACTAGTAGAATATGATGCATTGTTATAAATTGTACTTCCGCAAACTTTGTCTTTAAAATAAACATCACGTTGTACCAGCACATACAAAGCATCAAGAATAATCTAGATAAGTTAACATTTAAGACCCTTACACTAGAGTATTTTCCGTGGTTGTGTTTTTATTTTTATGTCATGAAGATTTCTTCTACCAGTGTGAGATGAATCACTTTCTTGTGCAGCTGCTTATGGCATAACATCGCATGATCTTGGACGGAAATTATTTCACCACATGACTCAAATAATTAATTGTAAGCTGCCGGCAAACGGTCGCCTACAGCTGAAAATGGTTAGTTCAATGACAGAATATATTAATGTGCAAGAATTTTGATTACTGGGTAGCGTAAAAGGGAAATACTCCTTCCACCAACACTGAATGCTTCTTCCATCACTGTTGGCCAATAGAAACCTTGGGATAGCTGGATGTACCTGATAAACTGGCAACTGACAGAACAGGTGAACCCCAAAAAGCAGCTCTGTTTATCAAGATAGCCCACCTACTAATAGTAATTTCACTTTTTTTTCCCAACAGATTAACACCTTTCAGCTACAAACTAGAAGTTTCCTGCGTCTCCCACCAGTCTCCAGCCTGGTCCTGGTTCTCAAGGTAAGTGAGGAGTTTGTTTGGTGTCCGCTTGTGCTACCATGCAGCATCCTAAGTTCACTGCTCTGCTGTATTTAGTTGTGTTTACTTGTGGACTGCTTGATGAGGCTGCAGACCTCCTGCTGGCTATTTGCTTGCGCTCTGCTGCTGATGAGCTTCTGACTACAAGGAGTATTTGAACTGTCTTTAATTGTGGATTAATATTCATTAGTTGTTGAGGCAGAGGTCACTTCTCCGTTGGCGGTTGTTTGACGACTGCATAATGATGCTTTCATGCTCTTAATATACACTGTGGTGAAAAAACAACAAGGCCAACTGGCTGAGTCTGTGTGAGTGTTATGAACTGAGCCGAGCTGGATTTGTGGCATATTTCCCCACAGGTTGTTGCTGGTGTTTGGGGGAGTTCCTGATGAATCACTTCAAACTGAAGGTTTCTGGAGGTTGATATGAGGGAACATGGCTCTTACGGCAAACATTGACACTCTTGACAGGGATATTCTTATTTTTCAGCCTCAGCATGAGCTTCGGGGGTTACCTATTGTTCAGAGAAGGAGATGGTCTGTGCTACGGTCAAGAATATATCACATCTTTTCAAGTATTTTCAACTGTTCCTCTATATCAGTTGGATTCCTGGGTTCAGATTTACTTATGTTAATGCTGGTACTACGAGTTGGATGTACTTAAAGGCAGAATGGTCACATCACCACATTGTACAATTTAGGTCAGTGTTGGATGTTCTTGCCAACACCTGACTGCTGAACTCATGGCTAATCCAAAAATGGCCAAACTGGAGGGGTGTGTGTGGAGCTGAGACTTCTTGTGGCCAGTGTACTCTTACCCACCTCAATGAAGTATGGCTGTAATTATACAGAATTAAGAAGCCTTAATACAATCTAAATGAGTATCTTAATTTGAAAATAATCCCTAAGTAGAGTTGTCTTGAAGGAGGAAATGATTGAGACCAACACAGTTTTCTTGTGCCTGGCTGTGAACATGTTTATTTCTGCTGTATAGCTGTACACTTTAACATCGAAGTCTATGGGATTGACTTCAGTCTCAGAACTTCCCATTTGGTTTCTACCAGCAGCTAATTGAAGTATGTGGCTCTTCAGCTGCTAAATGCTCATTGTTTTCAGTGACTACTCGCTGAGTGTGTCTATCTGCTGCTTGGTGTTTAGTATGTAGAGCTTTTTTCACTAAAAACTGCTGCTGCAGCACATTAAGAGAGTGTCAGAGCGAATCAAAACAGTAGAGTTGAAGACCTGACAGCTAAACAATGAGCTGAAACTGAATACAACCAAGTGAGGCTGCAGAGTTAAGCAATAATTCTCTTATTCAAGCTTTCCCTGAACCATTCCTACTATAAAAATATTGATTATATGTTAAATTAAAATGGTTTTGCTAATTTACTGCTTCCACAAGCATTTCTAAACTGTATAAAATGAGAATGTCAGGCAGTTATTGCAGGCTTATTAAAACTATGCATCAGTCTATTGTTGTTTTTCAAATTGACAGTCCTGGCACTTTTTGTCATGTATTTGGATTGGCAATTAGCCTAATAGGAAACTTAGTCACTCGACTGATAAATCAACTCACACTAATCGACTAACCCTATGACCTTGCAGTTACAGCTAATCACACAGTAGTTCAAAAATCAATCTGTAACCAGTCAAACCAGAGCAGACGAGCTCCCAGCAAGTGCAGAAAGGTGGTGATCTGTCACTTTATCCAGTATCCACTGCTGTTGATGCATCGCACTAATTTTAGTTTGGTCACGTTCCATCACACTCTGAGGCCGATGTCTGCAGAGAGAGAAGCGCCAGAGGAGTTAAAAGATGCACTTTATCTAACAGATTAGATCGAGTACAGTGCTTTTTATCCTGTCAGCTCTGTTCTCTTTGCAGATAATGTTTGCTGGTGACATACAGCCTCACATGCATTTAATTAAACTGATGTTCTACATGCGTTAATGTGCTTATCGTATGGCTTTTATTTATGACACAGTTACAGCAGGGTGTACTGTCTGTGTATGATCAGTGAGTAATTGATGCGGCATCCTGGAACCTGGAATGATTATATGCACTTTGTAATCAACACTCCATTAAATATGAAAGCAAGAGTCACAGAATAAATGAGGGGATGTGATGTGATTCATAGATCAGCACCCAAATTTTATAGACCTCAATTAAAGCAGCGACATGTGCTGAGAGATGTACTGTAATTTCTCTGAAGGTAAAGTCTGTCTCTATGATCAATATTTACATGTTTATCAAACTGAAACATACATACAACATGCAATATGTCACATCTTCTTAATTAAGAATATAGATGCAATTCTATGTAGTAAAGGCAAAGGGAATGGTGCTCCTCACTTGTCTTTGTAATGGTGATAGAGGACCATCATTATGACAATCAGCAGTGTGCTGTATGCAGTATGACAATGCTAAAGTAGTTTTCTCATCAGGAAGAATATGAATGCTTAGCCAAATATGCATATATGATATTCAGATTTCTGAAAGAAACACATACAGTACACGTGAAGTTTTAAATTTTTAAATTTTCATACATGCTTTTCATCAGTGGGAAATCTTATGCAGGATGTGGCAGTGGGGGAAACTCAGTGATTCACTGATAAATTGCTGTTGCATTTTAAAACTGGAAACCAGCAATGTAGCTTTCCTGCTACGATACTTACTGCTATCATACTTCAAAGTCAAGTGGTTTAAACTCAGATTAATTATTGTTTTTATTAGATTAGATTCAATTAGATACTATACAGTGCTATTTTTATACATTGCACATGCTAAGAGATGAGAAAATTAATTATTGTGTGTGCACATGTGATCTCATTTAGTTTGCAAAGCCAGCACAATAGTTCTGTAATATGAATCATCCCAGAAAATCCACTCAGCATGAATTGATTACCACTTTTTCAATCTAAGCATAATGACCATTCATCTTTTTTAAATTGTCAGTAACCTTCTATGTGTATGGTGCTCCATCATTCTAATGGGGAGTCCAGAAATTAATTATTACACATATCCTCTGCACAGTTAAGTGGAACCTCATTACATGATGATGTTGTAGATGGAGAGAGTAGCGGGTGTTGTGTGTCACATCACAACAATGTGGGGGACACTGTGGCTCATTGCACCACATTGTGTGTTGTTGTTCTCAGTCTGATAGGTACAGTATTGCATTACCTTGTTTCTCTTTTGTAAAAGATATGTTGAGGCTTTAGTTCATGTCTTTTGAAACTGTGCATGCAGTAGTGAAGTATGAAGTCTCATTGTTGACTTTAAAGATACATTTGTGCTGTATTTAGTTTTCAGTGACTCATATCTTTGTTTTAAGCTGGTATCCACTTTCACTGACTTTTTCTATCTTTAAGAAGTTTAGTTCATACATTCATGTGCCCTCTCATGATGTATTGGTTACTTTTTGTTTGCAGCTAATTAGCAAATTATGGTAAATATGAAACATTATTATTTTACCATGATTGTCTATGCATTTATCTCAGCTGCACTGTTAACCATTATAGCCCATAGGACCATTATGTCCCTGTACTTGTGACTCCTTATCAATTATATTGTATAAACGGTAGATAAACAAACAATTAAAAGTCCATGTGCACTCAACAACAGCACAGACATGTGACTATCAAGGGCTGATAAGTAGCCCACAATACATTGGCGAAACATTTTTATTTGGCCAGTGTTATCCAACACAGTGAGACACAAAGAGACATTTTTTACATTCAAACTGCATTGTAACAGACTGATGCAGCAGATGGTTTGTTATACAGAACCATCTGGGAAGGTTTCATAGAAGCTGTTTCGAAAAGGGCAGGGGCTTAAAAAAAAAAAAACTTGGCAGGTGATTGGATGACCCATCTGTCTATCACTGTCTGTCACGGACCAACTTCAACCAATCAAACTCTAAATCCTTCATCACCGGAATCAAACTCTTGCTCATCAGAACATCTCATTGAGAAAAACCATCAGTGCTGACGTTGTTTGCCCCTATTTTCTTAAAGAAATGTCCTTCAGTTCTGATAAAACTGATGCCACAGCTGAGCCACCATGCTGCACGTGGTTACTGTACGTCTAAGACACACCAGTAGCTGCTGGTAATTCCTCCCTCATAGGACACTCATACTGTAGGTCTAAACTGCTCAACAGCTTGAAGCTTGAAGCCTGAAAGTATATTTCACAAGGTTAACACTGCAGCAATGATTCATCAATTGATCCACCAGTTGATAAAAAAATAAGCAGCTTCTCTTTTAGTTTTTTGACTGACTGTTGATCAAGTACAAATACCAAATATTTGATGGTCCCCAGTTCTCAAGTGTAAGAATTTGCTTCTTTTCTTTATCTAAGATTGAATATTGTGGTGTTTTGGGCTGGTACTCTTAAAAAGAAAAAGAAATATGATGCTGTCTAATGCTTCATAGACTAAACAATGAACTGAGATTGGAATCACCCATAACATCCTTACCTATGCAGTATCATGTTTAGTTGAGTTTAAAATCCTTTAGATCAATGCAACGTACAGCAGCTGCTTCAGACCCGGTGCAGCACATTTGTTAACACACGACCCATTGTGTGCGAGACCTTGACCTCAGGAGGATCAGAGGGAGGATGTCAGGTTTCCCTCTGCCCTGTAACTTGTTCATATTGTAGGCTGGTATTTCTGGGAAAGTATTAATCCTGGCTTGTTCAGACAGATTAATGTTGGAGAGCAGAGGAGCGGGTCTGGTAAAGGGATATTGTATGTCGTCCTTGATGCAGTTATAAGATAATCTGCTGATCGAGACCCGTTAAGAGGACCCCTGCCGCATGTGTGTGGGATCAAAGCCAGAGGGATTCAGATGAGAGACTGAAGATACTGAGCTTCTCGTGGGACGACGCATTCATCCACAGTTGTGTGCCCGTGATATTCATTTGATCACATTAAATGCAGCACAAAGACGAGACTCTTTGTATAATATCGACAACATTTGTCGTGTTTACCCACAGTGACAAATTAATCCTTGTCAAAACCTGAGAGAGGGCGAGTTTAAAATCTCATTTGTGCATGCAAATGAAGATAAATCACCACTGGAAAGGTCAGAAAATAAACTTTTTCAATTCAATAACACCCCCTCACTTAATCTGATATCCCTCACCCTGCAGTTAGCCAGTAGTTTGTGCAGTTATTATCTCTAGATTAGATTGAGACAAACCTATAGTACTCTGTGAATTTATAATCATTTCAGTCCCCTCTGGGTGTGTGCTGACTTTGAGGGAGATGATATCTTGTCCTATATGTTGTAGTATATAGGAATGTAGAGCGATAGATTCTACTGATTAAGCAGCATTTAAAGAACAATATATTCCCTCAACTCTTCCTATTGAAATGATCACATTATTAGGTCTCTAACTTTCTGAATGCAAAAAAAAAGTGAATGAAGTTTGTTAGGGCCTGCCAGACACTGACATCAATAGACTCACTCCCACTCACAGACAGAGACTTTTATTTCCTCCCATCGACTCTGTTGAGAGCAGATTTGGGGGCTGCAGGGAGGACAGGAGGAAAATAAAGATGCAGGAGCGAGCTGCCGAGCAGAAAAATCCTCTAGGTGTAATTGATGGAAAGATGTGTTCCATGGAGGAGATGACGAACACCATCTGCTGACAGTTCATCAATAGCAGTTTGAGTGGCGCAGGGCAAGGCAGCATCAGCTACATGAAGGGGCCGGCAGATAAAGAGCCGAGGGGGCTGATATAATAATATTCACATTTAATATTGACTTATGTCACTCTGATGCAGCTCAGTTTATCTTTCATTTCTTTGTGCACACCCTCCTCTGCTGTCTCCTCCAAGCGTTTGTGCTGATAATCAGGGTTCAGGCCTTGCTAACACAGGAAATGGGGAGGCTTTCTCACTCAGGGAGAAACTGAGTATATCTGTGTGAGTGTGAGTGTGTGCGTGTGTGAGTTACAAGATAACGAGAAAGCCTCTAACCTCTAGCGGAGGTCGGCCAAGACATCCAGCAGTCATATTTGAGGTTAAATGCTATGTGAAGGCAAGGTGCTTGGGAAAGGTTAAAGTGACTCACAGCACATCTGTGTACCACAGGCAAGTAGGCACACACACATATACAGAGAAAATATCTTGAGTGTGATCCCAGTGGGCGGAGAGGAAAGCTGCTACAAGCAGTCTGCTCGGTACAAGAGTTCATGTAAGGGCGCTGAGAGAATCAATCGTTCAATCAATGGCAGCTTTAGCAATGAATTAATTAACATGGTGGTTTCTTGTATATTTACAGCTTTCCTCTGTTTCATTACCATTCATTAGTGCACATGAAACATTGTTTTGGACATGTTTGGCATGAGAGGCAAAATAATAGTCTGAAGCGAAACAATAATGACATTTGGTTCTGACATTATATCATTGCAAAAGTATTTACATCTCTTGTGTGATGCAGTAAAGTTTGGCACTACAAAAACACATCTTTGAGTTTCAAGCTCTGAGGGTGAGAAGAGCCCCTCTGAGAGCAGCCATGACTGTAATGGACCGAAGATGGGCTGCCTCCCTAGCCTAGAAATCTAGACGCACCCTAGCGGCAGCAAATATATTTGCTCCGTAGGTGGGTCTAGAAACGAGCCATAGGAACTTTTTGAGTCTCGAACACCGATTGTGTTCACCAATCACAGCGCTATCTGTTTAGAGAGTCGTTGGGCGGGCTTAACGCGATGGCGACATACATTTTAATTGGCTTGTCAGGTTAACGTAATCCTGCTCTTTGTTCTGATTGGTCGTAGCGCTACGGCGCTACCCTATTGCGTGCAGAGGCAGTTTGAAAGACAGCCTTCATCCCGCCCCCTGGATTGAGCCGAGGATACCGGTCATTGCCAGACTATACATTTTAATGATATAGTCTGGTTTGTCAGGCTACTGCCTCCCCACTCACTGACAGAAAGCTGCATGTGCAGCCTCTGTGGCCTTGACTGCTTCTATGATTATAGTCCACACACAGTCATATATATTCCACAGAGACTGAGGCTGTGGCAAACAGACAGAGTTTTTAAATCAGCAGCACGACTTGTCATCAGAGGCTGTAGTTTGTGCTTCCTGCGTGGTGTCAGCACCTGTGTGCACCTTTTATGGACTGTAAGCTTCGATTTATAGGGACACATTTTCACATTTGACTGAGTGCAAAGTCCATTTTCATGGAGTTTATGGACGGGTGTTGGCTGCAGTGTGATGTACAGTAAACAATGAGGTGATCCACCAGTGTCGTGACCTTGTAGCTGAGCTGTTGCTATGCCTAAAGTAAAATTTCACCACCGACTGAACCTCATGTGAACTAAATAATGTGATAATTTTGATTCTTGTTATTCATTAATCATACTCTATTACAAATGCTGCTTTCTTTTTGCTATTTGCTATCTATTTTTACACATCTACACATTTTTTGGGTAGTGTGGGAGTGAGTGTGTGTACTGTACACGTGTATACAACACTGATCAACCAAACATTGAAACTAGTTACCAGTTATGTTCTTGTGGCTGGTTTCCAATCAATCAAAACTTTCCAATTTCTCTCTTTTTGTGTGTGTGTGTGTGTGGCTACAACAAATTCATAGCGGCTAGTACAATACCTCCAATGTCCTAGTTGAAAACGGCCTCCCGTGAAGGGCAGAGACCTCACAGAGCTAATCTTGATCGACTTCCCTGTTGCTGCCTGACTTCAGTATTGAGCTGAGATCAGACAGAGGCAGCACTCCCGCTGTGCCCTCTTTGAAGAAGATGTGTGGAAAGATGACTCCATTTCCACTACAATGCTTGAAGACCTCTGACCTTTTGCCATCCATATCCGTGTGCATAAATGAGTACCTCTCTTAGCCCGGGCTGCGTGAGGCTCGTCTTGATGTGGGTTTCATGTTGAATTTACCGAGAACTCCACCTGCAGTGTTGTAGATAACATCTCGGCATTGTGTTTACTGACGTCACAGTTTATGGACATGTTGAGACGGTGTGTTTATGAAGCTACAGAGAAGGAGCATCTCATAGGTCGATATCAGGTTCACTCTGTGTGACCAGTGGGAAAGAATTTGTATTCCTCTCTATTGCATTATTTAGGTGGTTAAAGGAGTAATGTGCTTTCTGGTCAGGTCATGAACACATTTTTTAGGTTGTAGGGTCTTTTTTTGTCCTGTTTTGTTTTGTTATTTTGCATATATACACTCTTAATTATGCAAATTATTTAATGTTTTATCTCATCGTCCTCTCACTGACATTTGCACCAGGACAAAAGGAACAAAACAAAACACAAATAGGCCGGCTGCTGCTCTGTGTGTGTGTGTGTGTGTGTGTGTGTGTGTGTGTGTGTGTGTGTGTGTGTGTGTGTGTGTGTGTGTGTGTGTGTGTGTGTGTGTGTGTGTGTGTGTGTGTGTGTGTGTGTGTGTGATCTGTAGGCAAATAGAGTGTGCAGACACAGACAGAGACAAAGCAGCAGCCGAAGAGGCCAAACAGCAGCAGGGCAGCTCCTGCATCCTAATCAGAGTCCTGTGTTTTGGCTCCCAGGAAGCGCTCACCTCCTCACCCTCAGTCCAGGACATCGTGTGTCTCATCAGCTCTCACACAGATAATGAGGAAACACAAACAGTGCTTTTAAATGAAGTATTTTAAGTTTTTGTTATTGAATATTTTTTGCACAAAAAATGTTTAAAATTCTAATCTTGCTTTGGCAGCTTGTTAACGGGTCTTGAGGGACAACAGATGATGGAAAAGTTATGAAAAAGAATTTTGCTTTAAGACTGAAACATATTTTAAAAACATGACATTTTTGACTCTAGTGTGCAAATGCAGACTGAGGTAAATGAGTTTGACTCAGGACAGTGGGGGATATATCAGAGTGAGGGAAAGCAGGTCATCGTGGGACACGTGGAGAATTAGGTGACCCTGCTAAGTCCACAATCACTCTCTGGACATGTGGAAACGAAAAGCCTCCATAAATATGACTCCTTTCAGAGCCGCAGATCTCTCAGAATTGCTTTCTGGATTTTTTGTGCTTGTCTCTCGTGGTGTTTGCGACCTTACCCGAGCACCTGAGGACGGTCACTCGGTTCCTAATGTTATAAATGTCTTGAGGTGATTGCTGAAAATGAAATACGCTGCAGGGAAGAAAGTTAAGCTGACATTGAGTTGACTGGTATGATGAAATTCAATCACAGGGACAAATAGGCGCCTTTTAGTAAACAGGCTGTTGATGTGCATGCAGTAATTAATTACATGTCTCAGACAGGGATGTTTGGAGTATTATATTAGTCATCGGCAAAGTCACAGTAACACAAATTCACAACTGTGTCATTGATGACAACAGCTATTACTGCTGTCTGTGGGTCATACCTGTCTACTACAAGCTTGGTTGTGTTGTTTTCTTGCACAAAAATTCATGTTCTTTAATGATTTTTCTTCTCTGACTCCGAAAAAATGACGATGTCCTGGAGCAGAGCAGTGGATTTAAACTCTTAGATCTCATCAAAGCCATTGAAGTACTTGGTGTGATGGGGTAAGCAGAGTAGCTCATTAAGCTGTGGATGAATGGTAAGTCATAATTTATGACCACTTGTGCCTCAGATTCATTAGAATATATCTGAATGGGCGAAAAGAAGTTACATTTCAGATCCATTACTTTTCAGGAGAACTTGACAGTGTGTCATTCATTTCAAACTAACAGTAGTGAGACTGTTGGTCACTGGTAACCTTCATCAGTGCATGTTTGTGCAGTCTATACCCTACGGTATAATGCACAGCTCTGTCCTTGGTATAATTTAACTGTAACATGATTGTCGACCCTATAGAGCTGCAGGTCAAATAAAACACCCTGATATGCAACTCTAGGTAAATTGAAGGATAATATAGGATAACATCATCCTAAAGGACAAGTAAATGTAGCTGTAGGTCGCAAATCACTTCATGGTCATACCAAGGTTAAGGTGCATGTTCCCCTCAGTGTGACACTGGAGCTACGGAGTTACCTCACAGATGGGTGTTATGCAAGGACTTCAAATTCTCCCTAAGTCAAGTCAGGTAGCATAGGGAACATTAATCAGTAAATACAGTTCACTAGAATGATAAGTCTTCATGATTACCACAGGACGAAGAAGCATTAATGGTCAGTGCACAGGTAATGAAATAATGACATATAGATTGATTGATAAGACTACCGATATAAGGCCTTTAGTTTCTCTCAAACACATCTGACAACCTTGAGTTCCTGCCGGATCAGTGAGGGTCAATCCTAAGCCTGTAACCTTATTTTAGTCTTATTTCAAAGGAGATAACACCCACTAATCCCAACCATTGACACGCAGGCCTGGAAGGGTGGACAAAGCCTAACTAGTCTGTATGAAAGAAAGAGAGTGACAGACTAAGGAATTAAAAACTTTTTTTTTTTTTTTTTTTTAATTTTAGCAATGTTGACAGATGCAACCTGGGAGTTAGACCTACTTTATGTATTCATGACGACCTGGTGTGGCATCTCGGCTTCCCTGAAAGGACCTCGTCAGGCCATGAACTGACTCACAGTAGCCAGATGGTTGTATACTGACACAGATCATAGAGTAGAAAGTATCATGCACGTGAAAATAAAACCAAATTAAGTACAAAAGATTCATATTTACCAAACATCACATAGTAGAGTGATTATTTTTGAAAAGGTGACTGGGGGAAACATATACAGACAGAAATGACTTTGATAGAAAGTCTTGTCTTTTTTGAGAGTACAACCAACCTCTAATAATACTATACTAATCTTTTATTACTTATACAATAAAGGATAAAACACACCCTGGTCAGTGTAACTCACCTGCTCAGCTCTTCTTCTGTGTTGCCTTTGTTGTTGTATCATATTGTAGTTGTGGATGTTTTGGTTCCTTCAGCCAGTTGCCATTCAAAGCACTACAGTACATATTTTTCTTATAGAGCAAAGTGGCTACCTTATTATTTGCATTTTTAAAATCAAATGTAATCAAATATAACAGCACTTCTATAAATTTAAATCTTCGCCTAGTTCATAAAGCTCAGTTCTGTTAGCATCTGTCAGAAAGATATTCATTTATTCTTGAGGTCGTAGTTGCATTGTTGTTGAGCTGCACTTCATTACGTTGAGAGGTCTTGTCCACCTCGTTTACAACGATGAGGAGGGAAGAATACTTGAATAGAAATGTCCATATAGTACAAACAACGTCATCGTTGGCTACAACCAGAACAATAAACACACACATTAACGAATAAGTAGCAGAGCTGCAGTGTTGGATTATATTGGATTGCATTGAGATACATAAAGTGCCCAGGCAGTGGTGAGTGTCTGTTGAAATATCCACAACAGGTTTCTCTCGATTTGGCTGCAGTAAACAGAAAATAAAATGTTGCCATGGAGATGAGTTATCTGTTGCTCAGATGTATTGTAGCTTTTTCTGTATGTCTTCACATTTGGACAATCTGCACCCTCAGGTGCTTCATTATAGTACTGTAGTTCCAGTTTGCAGTGAAGCCATGCCTGTTCAGATATGAATTTAGTTGCACAGTACATTTGTCTTACATTTGTATATTTATAGAGACCTCAAGAGTAGTGTGTGCACTGAGTAGTCATTTGGCAGGAGTGTGGTTAAATATTCAAACTGCACCCAGTGGGAACCAGAAACATCCAACTTATGCCTCTAAACCTTTACAGGACAGTGAGCAGACTCACTGCTCCTCCAGCAGTTCCTGGTTGAACCCAGCCTACTGTAAATTAAAGGTGTTTTAAAATTCCCACACTAGTCCCATGTGGACTCAGCAGCCAATCAGAGTCCCGAGCCTGCAGCGGGACAATGTGTTGTGATGTTATATACATGTTTTATTACCATGCCATCCTCTATGAAACAGTCTGAGGAGGAGCATGTGCACTGCAGCGTCTGCTGGACAGCAGCCAAAGAAAACTTAATCCAAAGAAGTCAATCTAGATTATTAAAGAAGGAGGATTCCTTTCTTTGATCGTCTTGTACTGTAAATTAAAAGTCTTAAACAAAGGTTATGCAGTTCTTTTGAATCTCAACATATATATTTCATTCTCATATCTATTAATATTACATCACTGTAAATGTAATGGCTTTGGTGATTATGTGGCAGGTGAAGATGCTGCTGTGATAACAGCGCTGCAGGCAAATTTTGTAGTTATATCACAAATCATAATATCTCACATGCAAAGAAAATAACATCCCCTGAAGCCAATTACTCACATGTAATGAAACATAAATGCCTAATGCATGGGCAGCATGCCTCTGATAATGGAGCCACAGATTGGCTGAAGTCAGCACCACCCCTGGTTTAACCCCTGTGAGCAGGGCTTCGGCAAGGTGACTGCAGACCACCTCTGCAATCTGAGCTGTGCTGTCTTCTGTTAGGAACAGGCAGAGAGAAGACGGACAGCCTCGTGGTGTAAAGTAGTTTATCCTGCCAGGTTTCATCTAAAGCAGGGGTCTTCAACGTTTTTCAGGCTAGAGACCCCCAAACTGACGGAGAAATGGAGCAGGGACCACTACTATATTAAAAAATTGTACTATAGGCCCAGTACCATGTATAAACGTACAGTAGCTTGACATTGTACATTCAATACTAAGCTTTTGAAATAACATACAGATTGATATATTCATGTTTTCTCTACAATGTACAGTGAGTAGAGTAGCCGTCCCTCTGCCATTTATAAACAGACCTTGTTCACTGATGCCAATGCCAGTATCAACATGTCTGTCTGTAGCATGGTAATCATGCAGACAAGCTATCCAAATTGACGTTTTTATTTGGAACATAAATGTGGAAACTAAAAGATATAAAACATTGTCTAATCAACCAAAAATTCGACGACCCGCCTGCAGCACCTCTGTGACCCCTATGTTGAAGACCTCTGATCTAAAGTGTTACAACTCACATGTTTGTTTTTATTATTGTTTTTTTGGTCATAAAAAAACATATCAACTAAGCTTTGCACATGCAGCCAAAAAAAATCAATATAGATTTGATATCATTACAGAGAGGCAACACAGAGAGCCTGTATTTAGCAGCTCCTGTAGAGGAGGACATGGCCGTCACAGAAAATCTGTCTTTTGTGAGATGACTTCATGACTGATAGCTGGATTTATAGGTAATGAATGGAAATCCCTGCCGGCTGAAGAGACAGATTTCTCACCTCTCCTGTAACTGCTGACAGAGACTGTTCCTGAAAACTCTCTGACCCTCTCCATCTCTGCCTCATCTCTTGATATCACCTCTCCATTTTCTCTCTCCATCAAAGTGCAAATGAGCGAGAGCCCCTGTCCCGCACAAGCTGGTCGACGACAGAATCACACACACTTGGTTTTTAAATGACAATATGTCGTTTATTTTCTATATTTTAAAGGTTTATTATTTACAAACAAAATAAACAAAACAAAAAAAATCAAAAAGATTTTTTGACAAACACTGTTTGTCTGCATATTGTTGTAAGAAAGTTTACATTTATCTTTCTTTCGTCTGTATCAAGTAACCAACTAATAGTTCGTTTTCTCTAAGCCTCGGATTACATGAATGAGCTGAACGATGACCATGTGGGCGCGGTTTGAGAGGACGGAGAAGCTCGCCGTAGTAGCCTCCGCCTCTCTCTCTCCACCGCACACATCGTCAGTAAACATATGAAACCTGTGGTCATCAGAACCAAATCAACATTTGGTTTGTCCTCTCTGGGCATTATTCTCAGTTCTTTTTGCATCTCTCTTTTTTTTTTTTCCTCAAACCAACAAAAACAAACAAAAAAAAGAAATATACAAATATATGTGCTGGTTTGTTGAGAGTCTCTATACTGCTAATATGTAAGCTCATTAGTTTGTGTTTTACATCACCATTAATGCCCATTCCAGTATGTTAGTTGTGATTGGTATAGTGAAAAAAGCACATAGTTGGGAAGCTCTCCCTCCAAAGGCAAGTATCAAAAACAGCACAAACCAACAGTGCTGCTGTCCATCTCGACTGCGTACTATAGTTCCTATACACTATGGCATATTCACGATTTAAGCGCTCTCTGTTGTAAATAGAACATTTCCCCCCTCCTATCATTAAAACCTCTTACAGGACCAGGGCAGCACAAACTCTCGGGGATATTGCTCCCTCTCTAACTCACTCAACATCTAACCTATAGCTGAAAGAAGCTGCACCCTTTTCTCTTTTTTATTAGTAAATCAGAAAGTGCAATTCAAAAACAAAGACAATGACTTAGAATGTTTTGCTTTGGCCAGTTTCCTTCCACACATCAATATTCAACCCAAACATCAGTGGCTATAGCTACAAAGAAAGGTATAAAGGTTCTCCAAATTTGTACAATGTCTCATCGAGTGTGATATTATTTACCATAAGGATTGCACTTCTCTTTTTAAACTGTACATGACTTTTCCATTTAATGTCCTAAACAGCTCCGACTGTTCAGAAATGTTAGAAAAAAAAACAACCTGCCTCTAGAAGTTCACATTGTAAGTAAAAGATACCAATTAGATAAACTGAGACATTATTATTATTTTTTGGCCGTCGTCATCATTGCTTATTCCCATCCCGTCTAAAAACACTGAGACATAAAACACAGAGAGTATAGTAAGGATGAATGCGCAGTTTTTGTGCAGAAGTGCCCCTCCCCGCCCCACCCCTGCCCTCCCCCCTCTCCCCCGTATTCCTTCCCCCCCATCTTCCCATACGCACTGAGCTCACACTCTTCAACAAAGGATGGAACATGGCTATAGTTTAGGCACAAATACTTAAGAATGTCCATGTGAAAAGTCAATGCTTCTGTTCACACACAGATAACGTCTAGGCAGACAGACAATGAACAAAACATAATCTAACATTACATTTAACGTCAACATTTTTGAGATAGTATCTTTTTAAGTATTTGTGACAGTGCATGCTTTCATGACATTGGTGGGTTGACTGTATTGGTACACTATCGACACAATCTGTAGCGAAGACTTGTAAATCTTTTTAAAACGGCGTCTCCGGGGGGGCTTAGTCGCTCTGAACCGATCGGATGTTTGGTGCCATGAAAACTGTGACTCTGAATAGAAAAAGAGAGTCGAACTCATCTGAGTGAGAGGTGCACAGGAAGGCCTCGGGCACAACGTCACAATCGACAGTATGTGCAGGGAGATGACCTTTAAGCCATAATAATGGCTGCCTGATTTTAGTAGAGTCATTAAATACTTTAGATATTACAGGATTAAAAATAGTCAAAATATCTTTTATCCCTTTTTATAGAGTCACAATATTCTGGCTTGACCTTCCCTCCCACGCCAGTTTAGAGTGCCTAAGCCCAAATAGTGGATTTACATGAGACATAAACCTTAATGCAAACCAGCAATTTTTCCCCCCACACATGCAGCAGCAGAAAAATAAAGAGAAACCTCTCGGTGAAATTGTCCCCCCACACACTTAAATTACTGGATTCCTGACGTCTTTAACCGAAAACACGTGTGTTGCAACTCTCGTGCCAGGCTCTTCAACTACAGCAATTGTGATGTGACAGCAAACAGTACAGTTTTACTCAAGAAGCAGATGACCAAGCACTATATTATAAACTGTGGTGTTTTTTTTGTTTTGTTTTTTAAAAAGTGTAATGATTCAAAAATGTGAGCCTCATTTCTGCCCTTGAACGATACACGTTTCATAAAATAATCACTTCCACCTTTAATATAAACCAGAGAATCATTCTGAAAATGATTCTAACCAGATTTTTGGGGGAATGAGGCGTTAGAAAAGACACGTTTACTTTCAATAGGACAAGTTTGAATGGTAGGTAAATATCGTATATGCTCACTTGATGTGAAATCAAAAAACCATACAAGGACTAGGAGTAGTATACAGAGGGACAGGGGGGAAGGAGGGGCTATCTTAAATGTACTCCAATCAGGCATTTCTCAGCATCAAGTAGTGCTAGCTATTGCATTAAGGTTTGTTTATCTCTTATGAAACATATGTATTTTGTCACTTAACCTTTGTCGCATATAGATGATATCCAGGTTCCTGATAGAAGTAAGACATTGTTATGATAGAGAATGCACCACACAGTATCTGTAAATACTAGATCTACAAAACTATTTACAGCACACATATAGGTAATCTTTATGTCACAGTCTATTGCATAATGGTGATAATCTTTAGTTTATAAATATTATAAATATACACAGAATTTTTAAGCAACATTACGTAACATCTCAGCCATCTGAAATCAGAAATAGAAAACAATAGCATCCATCCATATCTTTCTCCAAACTCCATTCTCCTCGAAAATAAACAAAGAAAGCAGCATTTCTATTATCTATTCCCTTTGGACCCATAACACTGTTGTGATTGGTATGTGAGCCGCTGTGGGGATATAGTGGCTCAGCAGACTGTATTTTCGTTGCTGAGAGCAACATAACACTTTGTTACAGTATTTGTGTTTGATGTCTGAAATGAGGGTTCAGGAAAAAACGGTATGAGATTCACTTGTGTGTGTGCTTTTTGAGATTATTAGTCAGAGTTGCTTGCATTTATTCCACAGTGGTGCCTAAAGCTGCTTAATAGGAGAAGGTCAATTTACTCTTCCTCAATAGTAGAAAAAACAAAACAAAACAAACAAATCGGCATCATCAGAATCCACAATGCATTCCAGGTTAAAAAAAACAAAAAAAAACAGAAAGAAAAAATAAAATAAAATAAAAAAAATTCATACATTTGATATAATTCTTTATATTTCTCAGAAAGGAAGACTCATGTTTATACTACAGCTTTTAAATTGCCATTGCCAAATATTGTAGTTGGATTTTACACACGCGGTCACATGCACGCACACACACTCACACATCCATCCGTTCATTTATATATACATATATATGTATATACACACATATATATGTATGTAAAATGATTAATATGGCGTCAAAGAAAAGAGAGATGTGTCGTCTGTATAATATACATTCTTACGTTTAGGGAGACAATGTGTCTAAAATATAATACAAGGGCTTGTATGTACAGGATTTCTATGGGTTATTTTAGAAGAAAACTGGAGAGAAACAAAAATGCTGAAGTTCCTCATTTGTATCTCTTTTGCCGTATCTCCATTTTTAAAATTCAGTTGAAACAAATTTAAGTTTAAAAAATCAAAAGGGAAAAATGGGATCATAAATTTGATGCAAAACGCATTTTGTCTTGCTCAGTCTCTGTACTGCTCAGGACAGAATCTCTCCTAGATCCGGGGGATTCCCTGTGCTGGGCTGAGGATGATGATGCTGCCGCTGCTGCTGCTGCCGCCGCCGCCGCCGCCGAGGCCGAGCGAACCGGGGGCAAAGCTCCTGACGACATCTGCCGGAATAAATTGACCCGCTGGGGAACCGTGGTGCGGAGGCCGCTCTGCAGACTCATTCCCTGCATCGCTGCCGCCGACGGTGGCACGATGGAGGCCAGAGAGTCTCCTGAGGTTGGGTGCGCTCTGGGCCCCAGAGATGTGTCATGTGGCAGTGACGGTTGGGAGGCCGATAAGTGTCGGACATCTCGACTCAAGCTGCCTGACTGAAGAGCCTGTGTGCTCTTGTGGATGTCCCCCCGCTGAGGTGAGGGGACCTGCTGCTGCTGCTGCTGAGGCGACGACTGCTGCTGCTGCTGCTGCTGCTGTGTGGCAGAGGTTCCAGCTGCAGATGACGCAGCCGGCTGCTGAGCGAGCTGTTGCTGTGCGGCTAGAGACGGTTGGGCAAGGGGCTGCTGGATAAGTGACAGCTGGGAGGCTGTGCGCGAGCCGTACTGGAAGCTCCGGCTGGCCAGAGGGGTCTGCACGGACGGACTACACATGGCAGCCGTGAAGGAGCAGGGCGACATGATTGCTCCCTGCTGCTGGAGAGGGGTCTGTGGGTTGGTTAAGGAAGAATTCAGGTTGCCATGGGAAAGACTGGGAGCAGAGTAAACCCCCTGCGCTGCAGCAGCAGCAGCGGCAGCGGCCGGCAGCATGCGGGCAGCAGAGGCGTTAGCAATAGCTGAAGCGCTGTAGGTCAGAGGGACAGAGGACTGCTGGAGCTGATTAGTGCCGAAGGCAGTGGCGAAAGGTGGCTGGGCGGGTGAGTTAATGATGGAGTTTCCTGACATTGGAGTTGAGTTCATCCCGGTGACTGACTGTTTGCGGTCCACCATCATCACCATCTCCCTGTCCTGACGGATAATCTGCTTCAATATCTCGTTCTCCTGCGTGTTGAAAACGCCGGCGTTCAGATCCTTCTGGAACTTCTGCAGCAGCAAGGAGTTCTTCTTCCCTGTTGGGATGCAGTCAGAAGAGGTGAGCACATACAGTCATGGCAAACTTTGGTTGCACTAAACCACAGGAAAAGGACAGCAATCAGGACAGTATTAATAAAGATGCAGCTTGCAGGAGACCTCAGCTCTTTAAAGACACCAAACTTAAAACAGAGAAGCTTCATCTCAGTTTCACTAAATTTATAAATTCAAACGTTTTCTTTCATGTTACAAGCTGCATCTTTTCATGTCCGCTAAGGTTTGTCATGTTGAATATAAAGTGTGGAGGACATTGAATGGTAATGACTATGGGATACAGTATACGGAGGAGTGAAGGACACATAAGGAGACAAAGATTACTGAAAGTATGACGTGAGAGCGTAAGACTGTGAAGGTGCTGATGTGGACAATGAGACACAGAAGAATACAGATGAGTTGTACCCACACATCACACGTTACTGGACAGTTTTTAGAAGAAAAGACAAAGAGTCTAAGCTCTAAGAATAAATTTAAAGTCACATCCTGTTTAAATCACAGTGACAACTCGGCTAAAACACATCACAAGGATACTCGGAATAAACTTCTTATAGGTTTTTAAACAAGGTCAGATAAAAACAACAAAACAAAGCGACAAGGATCTATTCCTAACAAACTACGACACCTCACCATAACTAAGTACAATAAACACAAATATATATTCAGTACAACTAAACTTTACACATTTTACCACAGATTGCAATAATTTATCCTTAGCATTGAAATTTGCATGACGATTTGCATTTATTTTGGTAAATTGTTTTGCGTTCCAATTTCTCTAACAATAACAATAATACACGGTCAGTTTAACACAGCAAACACTTTGGTTTTGCTTCAGTTGTGCACTCTAAAGGTCGTTGGAGGCCACAGGCCCGGACGTCTTCACCAGCCTGTCATAAGCCATGAGCCGTGATAGTAAGAAAATGTTTGACAGATGGCTTCTTTAAACACCAACCACTTTTGTGGCTTTGGGAGTCTGGGAACAAAACTGTGGTAAAATGCTAAGTGGTACTAAAGGCACGAATGTCGTCCTTTTTTATGACGAGGGAACTGCCACAATAGTGATAATAATAAAGCTCCATTTAACATCTTCACTTTGAATGACTGTGTCCAAATTTATTTACAAAAGCCGTGTTTCCTGTAATTACTGTCGACCTTGTGTATCGACAGGCTGTGAATCATTATTAGTTGGTAAAGAAGACAGAGTGGACTTTTAGCGTGCTGAAGGCTTTAGCCACAGTCACTCAATCATTAAAGCCCGTCCTTGAGGACAGGAAATTTCTCCGCCGTTGAGCAGCGCTTGCAGGGCGGCTCTCTCCTCTCAAGGCTGCCAACGAGCTGTGCATTCAGCTATGAGACAGGACTTTCCTTGCTGTAACGGCTGAAAATGGATTGATGCGTTTTTTTTCGTTTTTACACAGTCAGTTTTTCAGAATCAAGTTCGACATTTTGACGTTCAATTTCACTGCACCAGTCACTACAGGGATCGGGTAGTAAAGAGCTAAAACTACAGTAACACCACGGACTTGGCTGTAAGACTACTGTTAACTTACAAGGCTGCTTGCATTGCACTTTTAAAGGTGACAGGGTTAAACTCTGCAGATTGGAAGGACAACACATATTCATTTTTCATTTTTCTATGTTTTCCCAAACAGAAGCTGTGAGGATGTGAATTTTTGGTAGTCTGACAGCAACATTAACAGAGTAGTAGAAGACAGTGTGTAAATGTTTAAAGGTAGGAAATAAAGAGCAAATACACCAGCTCATTCAAATTGCACTATTACAGGTTTTAAGTGGGTTTTGCTCTGATTTCTTTTCTTAGCTGAAAGAAAGGATGCAAAAGATAAACAGACAATGGTCAAATAATTTATCTCACTATACAAGCTATATTTACACTTTAATTTAAGTTATTTTATCATTATTCTACAGTAAGCAGTTTATAATTATTATTAGTAGCTGTTCATTTTCCATCTCTCACCCTGGCTTGATTGATACAGTATATCACAGACAATAATCTGAATGGATGTGAACGCCTTGTGTGCATTGGTAGAATTTTATGATGTTGATGTTGAGCGGCCACAAACCTGAGGAGCTCAACAGACTGAATGAACGACTATTTTAGTACCACTTATATCAGACACCCCCTCTGAGACATAAACACACACTTACAGTAAGATGAGATAAGTTGTGTCCTGACACACACACCTTGTTGTTGTATGATTGCTGACCTGCTCTGACCACTGCATTGAACTTAACCACATCTGTTGAGTGCTACAGGGCGGAGGTGTTTCTGTAGGCCAACCCAGATGTTAGCATCATCCTGGCTCCCTTGACAAAAAGCCAATAGGATTTTACAACAGCAAACTGAAGTTTCTGATGCTACAACTTTTACTCAGACCACCCAAAGACTTTGGGACAAGGGAACCAGAAGTGCTAAAACTAATTTCCAGGTTTTTGGACTCATTCCTGTAGCACTCAACGGACTGGGAGACAAACTCATCCTTTCCTTTCCAGTGAATGCCAGTGGTCAGAACATGTCTACAAAATAACTATAAAATATCTATAAACTCTGGGGGTAAATCTGACATAAAAAAAGAAAAAGAAAAGAAAACAAACAAACAAAAATATGAACACAATGTAAACACCACTCATGGGTAAAGAAATGTTTCTTTTTTTGATACAAAACTTGTAATATTGAAATCAAATAAAAAAAAAAGGAAAAATCAGATATGGGTTGTATCACATTTGAAAAGAAAATACAATGCTGTGTTACTAATTTGTTTTTCCTGGCACAATAGAACCAGTGTGTTTTGTGCATCCATTAATATATTTTTTAAAGAAATAATAATACTGTTATTAACCCATATCTGAAACAAAGTCGTGTGAAACAGTCTGAAAGCTGAACAAACACACCAAACAATCAAATCCAAAACAATCCAATCACAAACGTCATAATGAAAACGAGCATCATACATAAATAATAAAGGCTGATTTTAAAAAGAAAAAAAGACACTTTCTGAGATGCATTCAAGGCTTCACAAAGAAATTACACATTTTGCATTTTGACTCACAAAGTCATTTAAATCAATCACCAATAATCTGTAATACTTTTTTATAAATAACTTCAGGAGATGAATCCCTCTCTTCTTGTTGAGGCTTATTTACAGCACCATTCCCAAAGAAATTGTTAGATTTGTAAATTAAATCTTAATTAATTAAATCAACGTTTACATGTAACTGTAACTCTATGTATATCCAGTAAAGCAAAAAAGATTAGATTGCCTTTTTTTTCTCATTAGCGTCAGTTGTGTCATTATTGTCTTTTCCCAAATCATTATTACAGAAAACACATAAAAGAGTGAATTTATATTTCATGTCAGACAATCAGAAACAAATATATATATTTTTCTATTGGTGACAACATGAATAAAAATGAAATGGATTTTCTGCATGTAACGAAGACTGTGTGTGGCAGTGCATTAGTAAAGTCTTTACTAATCTGCAGACATGATTTCATTTGTGAATAGACTTTGAACAAAGGATTCAAAGATTGAAAGGAAAATGTCACACCAATAGAGCTGAGCATGTGTGCACAATCCAGCTGTGAAGGAATCTGTTACAAAATAAACATGGCATGTGACACTGAATGAGGACTCTTTGTTTCCTTGATTGTCTTAGTTCTCGACATTTTGAATGTGTCCATCAAAACATCTGCAGGACTAGTGTGGGTGATTTGAGGTATGTGTCAACTGATGCAGGAATTAAAACAGTTAATGTAACCTTCAGCAAGAGGTCAAACTCTTGGAGGATGACTCTGAGACCGGGTCCATTTAGCAAGCCTCTATAGGTCAGTTTGTCCCTGTTCGAATACTGGAATTGGAATAAAGTGTTTACCTGATGCCTACTCGTCGGCCAGGGCACTCTTGAAAACGAGATGTGCTCGTCTCAAGACGGACTCCTGGTCAAATAATTTTTAGATAGATAAAAGATAATGTCAAATGTGCAACACGTTATTGGTTTCAAAGCATGGTTACTTTCTTTTTTCTTTCCTTTTTAGAGCAAGACAAGCATGTAACCAAATGCAGTTCATATATAGAAACGATACAACCAGCACGGATCATGACAAAGTATCTTCCCTCGTATGAGACAAAACCCCCGTTCATGGTTAGTCTGAAAAGGATGGATCCAATCTCTGTCACTCTGAGAGGTGTCAGTCAGAGTGGGCAGCTTTCGTTTTTAGACTTTTTTTTTTTTAGCTGTGGTGAAAAGCTAACTCAGCGGGTAGCTCTCATAAAAAGGGCAAATGTAGATCAGGACTTGTTGAGGTCAAAGGGCAAACAGTATGTTGCAAAGGACAAATTCATACACTTCACTACAGGGCAAAGACAGGTCATGTGTCTTCTTCTTTTTATTTTATTTTATAGTAATATTGTATTTGTCCAAAAGAAATGCAACCTTGTCTCCTGTGAATTACGTTCATATGCAGATAATGTACAATTTGTAATAAAGTAGTGTGGTATTAGTGGAGCACAAGGAACAGTGAGTGTGACACATATTAAACTAGAAATTAGTGTTGTGAAGCACTAATGACCACAATTTGCACCAAAGTTGTTTTATATGTCAGTATCTAAACCATAAGCACAACTTACGTATCTGGCACCAGCAGGCAAACTAGGTGTGAACATTTTATATATATTTTATCTGATATTTCCATATAATCCAGTCATATACAGTAATCCTCAACCATGTGAGGTATGAGCGTAACTCTGAGGAGAAAAGGCTGCCTCAACACTGACACACGTCTGTGGTTGGGATTCAGATTGACTTGGAGAGGTCTTGTTCCAAATCTTTTGTTCACTGCTTGTTGCTGACTTGCCTGACACTGCAGTTATTTCAATGTGGAGTCAACACTTGGGTTGCAAAGCAATTCAATACTGACGGGCCTGTGTCAGGCAAAATAATACACAAATACAAAGCCATGACAAAGAAAACAAAACAAAAACAAAACAACAATAACAGATAGAAAAGTAGATACAGACTGAAAGCTTAACCACTGATATGAGACAACATTAGCACACTGTCAATATGCAGGTTCAACTTTAGCTTTATATACAGGTGATGTTATTGTTTTGTTTTTAATGTAATAAGGAAACAAATCAATTACATAAACCTTATGTGCTCTAATAAACTGATGCAGGTAATTTGTGATGATCAGCTGTTTGGATTATCTGTTTACAGTAGCTGCTTTATAAGATAATGATAGAAAACCATTAATAATTTCTGAAGTGGCTTGTTTCATTTCATTTCTGTATTTCTGACTGCAAGACGACATACTTTTCTGTAAATTTCTGTATTATAAAGAAGTTATAAATAATAGTAATAAAAAAGATAGATATTAGATGATTCACTTGATAAATTAGAACTACTACTGTTTGAGCTAATCTGATGTTAGATAATAATAATAACTGTATGTATGAGGCTGTTTTTTCAGTGTTGGTGTTTTGCCACCTCGGTGAACTGTCAAATAAAGGGGAGGAGTTTTGTTTGCAAGTTGTCAGAGGTGGTAGCACAAGTCAGACTTCTCAGATTATTTCACAGCACATTAAGGTCGCCACGTACCACGTGGCATCCAGCTACAGACTTATTGACAGCGTACAGTAGCCAAGCTACAAAGAAAGACTACAGTAAGAACTGACTGTGTGCCTCTATCAAGTTCAGAAGAACTGTCATTTCATTTTCTGATAAAGACTGAATAAATACAAACTGAGACAGTGTGAAAACATGACACTGACGTGTCGGCAGCAAATCCAGGAGCAACAGAGTCTAAATTTACTCTCCATCCAATGTGCTGAATGATTATTGACATGTTATCTATAAATAAAAGCCTTATAAAAGGAGAACATTATCATTTCAAAAAAGATACATATTTATAATGAAGCAAAATATAAGCAAAGACAAAGACATACAGTACGAGCTACTTCCTTTCTCATTATGTAATCCTCTACATGTTTAATTTATCAATGTGTCAGCTCCAATCAAAGTATCAGACCGTACAGATCAGAGAGTAGAGGGCCAATTATGCAACCAATTATTGCCCTGTTTGTGTTACATACATGTGCCCCTTTTTAAACGTTGCAAGTCTAAATTGCTATGTTTCAAAATCGTTCATGGCCAAGTGCTTCTGTAGATGTCAGTGGAAATAAGGAAGTACTGTTGATGATGTGGGTAAAGCTGGGTCCTGCCTCCTGTTAGCAAACTGGGCTGGACCTGGTGGTTGTGGGAAAAGCTCCCTGCTGCACCTGGCCCTGCTCATTGTTTTGTTTTCTGGGGGTTTGTGTCTGGTTGATTTTTTTTTTTTTTTCTGACATCTTTGATATGGGGTGGGGTGCTGCTCATACCCAGGAGTGCAGATGAGTGGAAAGAGGGCCAGACACACATGCATGTGAGGTTAGCTTCCATCCACTCGCTGGCATCCAGTGGGGGGGTCAACACCAAACCAACGAGGGGGCGAACTGACTCCCTCCCGGACAGCGACATGCACTGCCTTCCAGTTAATCCAACCACAAAACACTTTGGTTCTTTAGAAGGATTAATGCTGGTTACAACAATTCTTTTTAAATGTTATTTAAGACAACAAATATAATTTAATAAAAGACGTAGGTAAGAAAAAAAAACAGATAGCATACAGGTCATGCAGCACAAGATGGCAGACACAATGCTTTTATGAAGAAAGAAGGCAAACAAATATTGATTAAGACAAGACAACAAGGCACGATGACAGGCAAGAGATTCGACCAATCAGAGAGGATCATTAGATGTAGGCAGGTCTTACCGATGCGGTCCAATCGGTCAATGGCGACGGTTTCAAAAGCGCGGCGCATCATGGGGTACTCTTCCAGCACCTCATTGAAATGGTCGACGGAGAGAGAGAAGAGTCGGCAGTAGGTGTCTGCCCGCACGCTCGCCGTTCGTCTGCCCTTGGTGAGCAGACAGATCTCTGTGAGCACAAAGAGAGGCAAAAGATTGAGTGTGTGAAACATTTAGACACATGAAGAGACTGTTAGTGGAGAGTACAGAGGGTCACAAAGGAAATCATCCCAGTAATTACAGTACAGATTACCATATAGATGAACCTTGAGCGGGAAAAGGTACAGAAGCAGAAGCTAATGTGAAATGTAAATAAAAGGAGAAGCCCATCAGCGCTGCTGTCACTTGCATTACACTAAGATAATTCATCATCCTGCAGAGAGCTAATGGTCCCATAATATGATACAGTAGTCAGCTTTACAAAAACAACCCTGTCAGGCATCGCCGCATCACTGCATCAGTGCACTGCGTCGGTTCTCCAATGTAACGTATAACGAAAGCGGAGGGTATGGTTACATAGCATTCCTGTGCTCCTCCTCAGTCACTGCGCTCTCTGACGTGAAGAGATGCGAAGACAACACGCGGCTTTGTTTATGGAACAATAGAACAATGCATCCGAGCTAACCCCTTCGGAGCAGCTAATAACATAGCATGCGCCTTGTTTCCTGTTTGTGTATATGTTTATCTGCATTTAGCTCTGAAATAAAATGGAAGCACATGACACACACACTCACACGCTAAAATTACTGAGATGACAGATGACATATTGTCTTCCCAGACGGTTACCCAGATCATACACACACGTATACATAGTCTGATTGATGTAAAACATATGAAAAGTATTGCCTCTAGTAGTTGTAGTTCCTGTTCAGCCACCAACACGACTAAGGTCTCCACCCACGTTTGCCCTTCTGTCCAATCTACAGCAGAACTTCCATCTTAATTAAATCTTAAAATGTTAACTTGTGGTGCGATCTGTCTTGGCTATGACATGGGGCTGTCATGAAAATAGAGCACAGACTGTGCAGGATGTGAGAGCAACACTCTCAAGCTGTGGGTGTGAATAAGGTGTGAGTGCTGTTATAATGGAAAAGCTCCCTCTGAGTGCTGCCTCTGTTAACAGAACAAGACACACAGAGGTTATAGAAAAAGAAAAAGTGGAGGGAGACAGAAAAAGAAAAAACATGTGTCTCGTTTAATGTAATTTCACAAAGGGACACAAACAGAATGGGAGGACAGACAGTGAGTGGTTGTTCTGTGTTGGTTAAAAATCAAACTGTACTGTCGACATGCTGGCACGACATCCTGCGTGGCTACATCAAGAGGTAAATGTATCGCTTGGCAGTGAGCGGCCAGTGGCTCCAGTCTACAGAGGCTCAGTTGGCTGAGTGGGTGAGCTGGCTGAAAAAAAACAACAACAAATGACTGTCTGCCATAGCACTGGATCTGGACCAGTGCCATCTCCAGTTTTGAAACTTGTTATAGTTAAAATGAACTTCTTCTCCCTCAAGCACCAGAGGCTTCTAATTACTGTTTTGCCGTTTCAGCGCGTATTGAAAAAGCTTTCCCTAATACAGACAAACCCAGCACAATTAAATCATTAGCTATAACGCAGTGCCAAGGTAAGACACTGTGTTGAATTTGCGGTTCTCTCTGGATCTAATTGTAACTGACAAGTAGAACCAATGTGAGCGAAACGCCCTGCAGAGGTTGTTAAGATGCTGCACTATATGGAAAACAAAACAAGAATAGACATGTCGGAAAATATACTCATTAGCGTTATTGTAGGGAATTAGATGACAACACTGAGCAATTCACGTTTCTGTCTGTTAAATATAAACTAAAATCAGGAGTTGGTTAGCTAAGCTAAGCTAATTATCTGCTATTTCTAGCTTTGTATTTGGCACACAGACAGTGGTATTGATGGTTTCTCAAGTAAAACGTAAATAAGTGCTTTTCCGAAATGCTGAGCAGCAGAATTGGAAAACTTTTGGCAGGACTGTAGTTTGGGGATGATGGGAATTGATGCATCGGCTGTTAACTATTTCTGCTTTGACTTTGTCGTCAGGTACTGTAGCTACACCTCTCCTGGACTGAATTTTGTAAGAAGTGGAACAACTGTGGGAGACCAACTTTTTTTTTTCCCTTTCATTTTTGTTTTCCTATGTCAGAATAGCAACTTCAAGCAGAGCTTATTCAATCTGCCACTGAACTCAAGTAGTAAGCAACTGTTGGAGAACATGAAAGCACCAGGCTAACACAGACAGGGGAAGTCTGTGTTTTTAGGCTTTCCTTACATCCTCTGTTTATCCATATACTGTATCCACAGTATAGAATCATTGTAGATTATATAAGGAACAACCTTTGGCCATCTTCAGTCTGTGAATGCACCTCTCTGTAAAACCCTTGCTAAAGGGAACATTAGTACTGTCACCTGGAGGATCTATAGGTGTGTATTTCAAGGTGTGTTAGTGTGGGTGTGAGGCAACGCCAGCTGTTAACACTTCACATAATGCAGGTTGACACGTGTCTGTTGCCTTGTCACAAAGCATTACGGCTGACCCCAGGAGTTTTGCAGATAATTTTCAATCACTTCATGTGTCACACAGCCTACACTCATGGCAACTGGCTCCCCTTCCCCTTCTCCCCTCCCATGACTGGGATGAGGAATCCCACATGAGTAAGACATCCAACCCCAATAGGGACTTTGATACGCCACCTGTCATTGTCCTAGTATTATACTCTATTAGTCCCTTAGTGACTTGACTCAGGAGCTGAGGTACCAGTCTGTAATCCCATTCACTGAGGCCTATAGGAGTGATCGCTCTGATACCTTTTTGGTATGCAGGTGTGGCTCTGACCAAGGTTGGACGTGCTTTGTGACCTACTGTCCTCATAGATGTCCTGCTCATTACTATGCTAATAGTTTCCTGTTCCTGGGCTCTGGTTTTGTGACTCGCTCTCCCTTCCCTTCCGTTTCTGTCTCAGTCCCCTTCACTGATTGTCATTCTGGCCGTGGTTTGGCCCGGTTGTAAGGCGAGTGTGTGAATCATCAGAGGAAAAAGGGGGAAAGAGCGAGGTGCCCGGCAACAGCCAGCTGCTCCCCTTCTACGAATGCCATACAAATGGGTAAAAGTTACAGCTGGGCAGACGCCTTATCTTTTAATTAGAAGATTAAACAATTAATCAAAGTGGGAAGTCTATTGTATGTTCTCCATGATTTTAGATGCTGACTTGATCCTACACAGTAAATTCCTCGTCTAAAATTGCACTCTTCTTTTCTGCTAAATCAATACAGGCTGATGTACTGTATTGTCTGTGAATCTGCACTGAATGAGAACCCACCACTTACCAATCACACACACGAGGGAAAAAGAAAAAAAAAGATTGTAGTTAATATTTTGTGGCATAACCTTCAAAATGTTTTTAGATAAAGCTTCAAAAAGATAATCCAAAAATCCCTGAAAGCAGTAACCGTCTGGTCACCTCAACACATTTCCTGGATTTCTAAATTTGGTCCCCAGAGGTCAGTTCTCAGATGAGCAGTTCATTGAGACTCCTGTTAGTGAACAGTCGAGCACTTTATCTCCAGCAGGAAGCCTTAGCAGCACTCCCATTTGCTCTACACGACTCCATTATACTGCAGTGTAGAGATGAAATGATGGCTCAGTGGATCAGTTCGTCAGTCAGCTGGTGACTATTTAATTATCAGTTAATCGTCTGAGCCGAAAACTGAAAACATTTGTAGTTTCAGGCTTCTAAAAATATCCGTTTTGCTGCCATCCTTTGTATTATATGATAATCTACTGTAATGTACTATTTTGCACAGTTGCTCAACAACACAGTTTGAGGATAAAAGTGACATAGTGACATATAATAATAAAAAAAATCTGGTGTTATGGAAAAAAAACAAAGCAGAATTTAATCAAGAAAATAATTTACATATTAATTAATTGATAAAGAAAATATGTTTGTTAAAGCTCAAGTAATTACAAGTTAGACTTAAAGTTTTGAGTTTAATCTTAATGTGCTCTGTCAAAAGTATTAACCTGCATTGTTACAGAAGAGTTGAGCTTCAAACTTTCAAAACTCATAATCACTCACCGCTGACTTCCAGTATTGCTTTTCCTCCTCTAAATGGAGACGATAGTCAGTTAAACTGCTGCTGGTTTCTTTTCTTTTTGGTCTCAAACTCTTTGATAAATGCACCCACATTCCCTGCCAGTAAGATCCATTTGTCAGAGCTTCATTGGCCGAAGGTTTTATCCTGACAATGATTCTTTAGCCGAATATCTGCGAGCCACAGACCAGAGGATGAATTGTTTGAATGAGATGTACTGCTGCACTGCAACTCCCACATCTCTCAACTGTGTGACATGTCCACTCTATGCTGGATTTAAGATGCCCCGCGTCCTCCGGCAGCCCCTTATTTAATGCAAGTAACTGTGCAAACCGAGTACCGTGATGTGAGGGTCTATGACAGCAATCTTGTGGTTTGAACAAGCAGGAAGAAAAAAAAAAGACGACTTGTTTCCTTTTTGATTCACTGTCTTCCGTGGCTCGCCTGTTAGACATGAGCTGCACGTAGCAGACACACCAAAGTGAAGGTATTCTTAGATTCCTCAGCCTCCCTCCATAGTGGGGATGAACTCATGAGATAAAATATGCAAGAGCCTCTAAAATAGGAAACTTTGCTTTACTTTCGCACAGACACGACAGTGTCTGCCTGTGGATTTTGTCAGAGTAAACAACGTGCAATGAAATTACATTTGACATTTTAAAAATTAATGGTGTCCATAATGTTTTGGGGAGGGAACAGCTGAGAAGAAAGCGAGAGGGAGATAGAGAACAGAGCGAGGGAGCATCTTCAGATTTTACACAATATGAGCAGCTACAGTAGCTGCTCTTGTTATTGCTAAGTATATGCAGCGAGAACATGTGGAGGGGGAGAAGACTTCATGCATGTGTGTGTGTGTGTGTGTGTGTGTGTGTGAGAGAGAGGGTAAGAGTGGGGGAGGAACCTCTGTGTGTCCTAAGGGATGCCTGATCCATGCCTTGGCCTACTCCAACAACCAGATGAGAGGTTATGTAACTGCAGAAGCTGACTAATGTCCAACACTGGTTAATGAGAATCTACATCTACAATAACTTAACATCAAACAGCATCAAACGCAAGACCTCAGGCTAGACTCATGTCTCAATATATCATTGTATGAACATACTGTAGGAATGCATGTGTGGCTGAGATCCTGGTGTTCTCTGTTGGCAGCAGAAGCTCTTAATCCATGTTTGCATTTGCATTTTGAAAATGATTAAAAAGCAAATATAAAAAGAATTCATAATTAAATTCAGATTGTTGTATTTTTGGTCTTACCTCCAAAGTAGGAGCCGTCAGTCAGCTTCATCTCCTTATTGAACTTGGTGATGACACTTGCGACGCCGTGTTGAATGAAATACATCTTCTTCCCGACTGTGCCTTCTCTGATGATGTAGTCATTGGGTTGAAAGACCTCAAACTTCAATTTGCTCAACATCCCCGTTACAAAGTTGGGGTCGGCGTTGGCAAACAGAGGCATGGTGGCCACGAGCTTACGGCAATTGAAGTTGACAATTTCCTGGTAGAAGGGACAAACAAAAGGAAACAGGTGAGATTGAGCCATTAATAGCTCCTTTATTTCCTCCTACAGCATGAGAAATGGTAGTCGGACACAAAACGCCACCACAAAATCCTTCATCTCTGCTGCAAGCATAAATGAATTGGATGCATATTGCTGCTTTATCCCTAATACTTCTAAAGCACTGCCCATCACTCCTGAGAAGAAACTTTTTGGCACACGAGTCACATCCTGATGAGTTTGCCCTCTGGTGCCGGCTGCAGGCCATCTCTCCGGTCTCATCCTGTCCCCTCAGACCCAGCGGGAGATTAGGAGCTTGTTGTCTGTTTACCCACACACATCTCTGTTGCTGTGCAGATGGAAAGCCGGGGCGCTTTGGCATCTGCGGCGGTGTGTTGTTGTTGACCCCCCTCCCATGAGGGATAGCTCTCCTCCAGTGACAACAGGACATTAACAGAGAGATAACCAATCTCTGGGACGCTTGCTAGCTAGATGAGGGCAATGCAAAGAGATGTTAGCTCAGCATCGGATGCCGGTGTCAGCTAATGCCACGGGGCTCTGACCTCAATCATGCACCAGAACTAATGAATTAGATTGTAAGCAGTTTTCATGCCCAGCCAGGAGTACTCTTGGGGAAACAATCTTTGGCTATGCCTATTTAAAGATTTGTCATATGGTGGAGAATAAGAGGCAGCGAGACAGTTGGGTGGACAGAGAGCAGCAAAACCGTCTGGCTCTTAGCTGATTAAGCACAGGCTCCATGCAATTTACATTATTATATTGATATGTTTGTATTTTATTTTCCCCTTTATTCATTTTACTTTGAAAATCAACTTTCCTGAAACTCGTGTGGGACAGATAATCCATCACAGTGTGTGTTTTATCTCTTACTTTATTCTTTTCGTCAAAGTCACTTTGTCATTGTGTTGTACGGTTTCAAGCAGGCGCAGTTTGAGAAAGTGCATTAAAGTGCATTAGTGGGAAATCTGAAATCTCAGACATGGCTGCTGAGCAGCAAAACTTTTAATACAACAAAGAATCACATTTTTCTCTTTCATGCTGTTCATGTTTGCTTGTGTGTCTTCATACATCAGACCAGAACTCATCAATGAAATGCGTTTTGGCAGATAACTATAAATTGTTGGATGTCTGAGTGTCCTTGAAAGCAACACCATGAAGACATTTTTAAAGTGGTTTCTGTCCATAGCAAAAGAAACAGTTCAAAAATGCTGGATTACTGGCCCCAAACATGGAGTGAATACAAATAAATAAAGATGTGAAATTATTTATGAAAGTTATCTTCATTACATTTGACCCGCCCAATATGAAGATGTTTTGTAAACTGAAACAGGGTTGTCATGCAAATCTCACGTAGTCATTGCCGCTTGAGCCAACAGCTGCCTAAATCTGGTGATAAATGACATGCCTGAATCAGCCAGCAAGATACTTGGGCTGATTTCACGGTCCTCCTCGGTCCCAAAGCGAGTCTGAGTGCTGCTGAGTGGAGCTGATTCTGATCTCAAAATGACCTATAACTTGGCAACCCCCAAAAATTGTGCCGGAAAGCCACGTGCTGACACTCAGCAGCAGCAGCAGCAGCAGCAATCAGCCCGGCTCAGCTGCAGCGCCTCTGTCTCGCTCCGGCTACCTGGAATGTGTCGGGCTGGAGGTTGCATTAATTGATTTGTGGGGCTGAAGATACAGACTGTGGAAAAGAGACTGAACAAAGAAATCTCAGCACTCCCTGCCTTTCATTCTAAAGACAAAACTTGTGGCCAGTTTACTCCACCAGCCAAATAGGCCATTAAGTGCCATTAGCTGTGTCCCACTGACAAATCAAGATCTATCTGGGCAATGTAATTAATTTCCGTTTGGTCTAACATTATTCAAATAGGAGTTGGCAAAAACAAGCTCATTTAGCAACGTGGCCTTGGCAAAGTCGGTCTGAGTCATCTGCCTTTGTAAAAGGGTAAAAAACAGAAACAGTGTAACGCAGAAAGTGATCAATCTGATCTGTTGCCTTAACAACAGCTGGGTCTTTCGTCAGCAGTTAAACACAGAGGGAAGGTTTTTTCTCATTGTCTTAATTCATAACCCATTCATCACCCATACAATATGATGCATTGCCTTATCTTCCACAATCTGCACTGTACATCTACTTTATCATATTATCAACACTTGTGAGTTTATCTTTAAAGATACTTGGATGTGAGAGCCAGTGATCTAATGATTTCAGTGGAGTAAATAAGTGTTCACACTTTGAATGTATATATTGCTACTTTTCATATATGTTTTAGTTTTTGTAGGAATGGACATTGAAAAGATTTTTTTTTTCAACCACTCTCATCAGATTGGAAAGAAACTAACAATAAAAATGCTGCTGGACGGAGAGTAGCAAAACGACAGGATCTGGTTCCTGTAATGATATTATCCAGAGACCGGCAGGGTGGGCGGGGGGGGGTTAATGAGCTTTTAATAAACACTTGTTCAGTCCTTTGCATGAAAGGTATGAATGCACCTTCTCTGGGAGATAGAGACTGTTAAATAATCCATAACTGACACATCCTGAGAACTGTTGTACAGCAAAATGGCGACGTAAGCTGGCTCATCTGTCCTGTTTTGCTGTGGCGCAACTCAGTTTGTTTTTACCCATCGCTCCCATGGGCATAGCTTTCATTGTGCGACACCGTCTCCATGCAGATTTTTTTTTAACTTTGCTGTCTGTGCACGGTGAACTAAGCCTGTAGGATTTTCCCTGTTGTAAGTCATAGTTTTAAATCCCTGCACCTCCCTGTGAGTGTCTGGGACCGAGCAGCAGCAGCTCCCCACGCCTCCGTGTTCGCCTTGGCGAGGTGACTTAATGGGGTTACATGAGAGATGGTCACGATCTCTCCGCTGGCTTTGCTTTTTATTCCTCTCTTCTCCCTTATCTCTGTGCATAAATACCCATGTAATGTGCTGATATGAGAAGTTTAAAACGGGTGACTTCAATATTCCGTCTTATTACCTCTCTTTGTGAATAATATACAGTAGATCCTGCAGTCGTGTGGCTCTTTATCTGTGCCAACCTGCTCATATCAGACTGTTGCAAATAAAACAGCAATTGTTCAGCAGCTCTGGAGCCGAGGTTTGTTTCTGCACAAAATATTTTTCATATCTTGATACTAGATGCTCAGTCTGGGTTCACCCAGGATGGCTGAGGAGAATCTGTGTTGTTGTTTTTGCACCTTGACCTTGTAAGATTAGATGACAGGTGCTGATTTATTTTTATTTTTTTCAGTTTCACATCCAGCGCATTTAAAGGTGCCAAATGAAAATTCACTCCTCTTCCTCAGGGAATAAACTCATTCATGTTCCGAAACTAAAACCAGTGTGACAGCTTACCTGTCAACTTTTTTTTTGTTGTTTTCAGATTTCCAATATGTGTAACTTTCCATCTGTTCCAAAAATAAAACTAAAGCCATCGAAAAGAGTGAAGAAGCTTCTGAGAGAGTTGATGCTTAGAAATGTGTTTAGGGTCTTTCGAGAGAGTTTTTCTCACCTCTTTGAGCGGGTCGTTGAGTTCACTCAGGATGTTGTCCTCATCAAAGATTTTGCCTTGGTAGCGATGTTCGTAGTAGTCGTGAATTTTCTGTCGCATGTCCGCCGGGAGCTTGTGGAAGGACATGTATTGCTCCACTTGTTTGTACTGAGAAAGGAAAAGAAAAGCAGAAGGAGAGCAGTTCAGTGAAGAGTCGCTGCATCAATATGTAAAACACCAAATCATATTCTAATGATAGGGTTTATAATTAACCGAGACAAGCAGCGGCTCTCGGAGTCCACCTCGGGTAAACAGAAAATCTGCATTAATAACAAATCTTCACAGACTGTGTATTTGTGTCTCTGTATTGAGGACGAGCCGTGTTCTCACATAGTCACAGTGCCATGTCCTGGTTCTGTGTGTGGGGAGGGAGAGGCAGAACGAGGGAGGCAGGTGGTGAAGGAAAGTAGGAACAAGTACAAGCTTGGGGCTATGTCAGACCAAGGTAGCAGTTCTGATTATCTCAGCCATGCAGGAAGCCCAGTTCTAATAGGCAACCCAGCTATGATCTAATGTGAACAAGCAAGGTAAACCTGATATCCTGGAGAGGTTTCAGAGCTGCAGAGACTACGAAGCAGATGGTGGGGGGAAGTCGAAATTATTTGCATGTTTTCTCTTCAATATTTTTGTTGTGGCTTCTTTAATTAAGAGAACATGGATAGTATTGAGGATGGTATTGATTAGTGGGGTCTGCCAAGAATCCAAGGTGACGCCAGAGGGGTTCTCTAACTTCTGTGTCCTTTGTCTTGTGTTTTCATTTACTGTGGTTAAAGTTAAAATGTGCATCACTACTCAGGTGTATGAATTGTTCTGTTTAAATAAACATGATAACAGCTTATTATTATAGCTGATTGATTAGAAATATTCTATCTAACTTCATATTCAGAACACACTATCTAGTGAAAAATAAATAAATAAATAAGTGTAAAAGTAATTTTGATTTTCAAAACTTTTTTTTAGCAATTGTTCTATTTTATGAACCAAAATCATTTTCTTTTTTATTTAGATTTTATATCATTTTTCAAATTTATGTAAAGACACATATTATTTCCTATTTTACAGTAACCATGTCAGAGGGAGAGTAAGAGAGATGGAGGAAAGAGGGAGAAGAGAGAGGAAATGTTTTGTGTCCTCACTGTGGGAAAAGCCAGATGGCCTGTGACTGTGCAGGACTTTCCCACTTGTGCTACACTGCCAGTGACAAAGATGTGAGAAAAACACTGTCCACATTAACCTGAAGTTAAGCTATTGACCCAAAGCAGGAGGAAAGAGTGGTGAAATACTCAGGCTCATCAATGTTGATCAGTCTCTTGTTTCCTCACTGAGTTTGCTCCAGACCCGACGGTAAACTCGATCTTCCCCCGGACGATTCGGGGCCCTGACACCTGAAAATAAACACCGTCTCTCACGCTGCCTGTTGTAATCACAGTGGAGCAGTAGGTGAGAGCCAGCAGCAGCTGTGAGGGCTGGAAACCCGGTCCAGCGGCAGCCTCTATGGCCGCGGTGACGCAAGCACGGTCCACACAAAATGAAATTCGTCAGCGAGCGAGAAGACACTCGAGTAACAATGCCTCCCTCATTGATTCTCCTCCTGGCTGCAGAAAGGTGATAAGAGGCCAGGGTTTTGTTTGCGGGAAATTGATTTATTTTGAGAAGTTGGAGAGCGTCACCGGCGGCTCAGCTAGGTTATTTTTGACCGGGGAGGCGAACGTGGCATCGAGCATGACATGACATCCTTGATACTTCAGGGCAAGACAGGGGTTAAAGTGGGTCAGGAGGAGCTGGAATGGCATCACGGTGCCTGCAAATAATGAGTAAATAAATGTGATCGGCAGTTTGATACTAAATAATGTGAAATGACTTCATTTTTTCCCCATGCTGGAGCCTGGCGCTCCCTCCACCTGATGCCATCCAGATACTCGCTCAACAAATCAGAAAGTAATGTCACCCCGCGGCCCTGCCAACAAACTCGACACTCATCTCTTCAGTGGATGAGTCTGATTTTCCTGCCCCTGCTCCTCAATCTTCTCCTGGAGTTTCAATTCCTGTGATTTTTATGATGAAATTTTCAAACCTCCGATTTTTTTAACATTAGCTACTTATCCCACATCTTAGTTAGTTGTATAAACAGAGAGTAAGACAGAGAAGCAGATCATCACATGGTCGTTTTAGCTTCACAACATCCTTCTAATACAGGAACACGCAGAAAGCTTTGTCCCATATGACGAAGGGAAGAGCAGAGAAGCAGAATCGACTCGTATGTTGACCTTTGACCCATGTGCTAGCACTAATATAATGCTAACCAGCTGTTAGCACAGCTTCACATTTAGGCCGTCATCACAGACCTGAGAGTCGGTCTGTGCCCGGGGACACAGACTGGTGAGAAAACCTGGCTGCCTGTATAATCTGAAAGTCAAAAACACATTTGAGCGCCTCAGCGTGTAGATGATGTGCTACTTTGCAAATTATTTTTTTCAGGGCAAAGAAGCAGTGAAGTAATTTAACGTTAGCCTCTCGGTCATGTATATAACATGAGGCACAGCTTGGACACCTCTTAAATAATAAGTCTTTGGGCTGCTGAGTAACATGCAGCTGGTTTACAGTGATTCAGCTCCAGGGCGTCACAGCAGGGAGAGATCATACATGCTTTACACACTCATTTCCTCCCACTCTTTACTCTTCCTCTGAGTCCTCTCTTCCTCTAGATCTTCCTCTCTGTGCGTTTTCCTTCCATCTTTAAAATCATGTTGAGTCAAGAATCAGTCTTTCTCCACCTTTTCTCATCTTCTGTCCCCTCCTCTGTCCTTGGCTAACTTCTAACCTCACACCCACATCCACCCATGTCTCCAAGCCCCCCAGCTGTGGCAGTGATAGATGTAATGACTAGGGGCTGAGCATCCTCAACCCATCCCTGCTGCTCCTCAGCCTGCTCCGCTGATATGCACAGCCATGCAGCAAATCAGCCCGAGCTGAATCTGGCTCCACACTGGGGCTCTGTTACCATGAACATAGCATTCACAGCCTCAAAGCTGTCAGTTCAATGCCTGGAGGGATGTTGAAAGGATAAAGTGGGATGTAGATTAAGCAGATTTGCTATGAAGCAGATGTACATCACATACCGAGCAAGAGACATGTCACTAATTCAAACAGTGACTTCGAACGGCTGACTTGTTTGCTGTGGGCGACCTGCTGTCATTAATTTTTTGGTGGAATGTGCCGTGGCGTGTGCTCGTAATCGATGATAAAAAAAAATTTAAGAAATGTTTTCAATTACGACAAAAGAAGATATCCCCTCTGTGCCCCGCCACATCTGCATGTATTCGCCCTGCCTCAGTGGTGCATTGACTTTTCTGATCTGTAATGAGTCACTGAGTAAACCCTGCTGATAATCGGTGTGAGGATGAAATGAAGTTTGTCAGGGAGGAAAAAAATTGAATGGTAAGTATCAGTATTCCAGGCATCTCATTGAAAAAAAACTTTACCACGTTTTTTACATGATTCAGCCTTTTTTTTTAAATTATGAGTTGTGGATGACTTTGAACAGTCATATAATGGTTTTCCACTAGTTGTACTTTATCAAACAGCTTGCGTTTAATGACGAGTTTTAGGTGCCAGCACTGCGCCAACGCTGCAGAGGGATGGTTGCTCTGGGTGGCATTGACCACAGTGGGAAACTGGCAAGGTCAGGCCATTCAGTTTCATCGTTTTTTGATAACATCTAACTGCTAACTGCTTTTATATGCAAGGTGTAAATTAATGAACTGGTATTTTAGCATGTGCAGTTATTGTCACAGTCAAGGTGACTCCACTGATGCTCCAGTAAGAGTTATGGCAACAGCCTCCAGCAGGAGAGCTGACGTGTACTTTATGTATCAGTACAGTACTGTACAACCTGCCTCGTGTGTGTGTGTGTGTGTGTGTGTGTGGCTCAGACATAAAGACTGGCTGCTGTTCATTTTATATATATTTTAAAAATATATGTAATTTTGGATCTATGCTCTTGGTCAGACAGAATTTATGGAGACTCTTGTGACATTTTTTGTGTGTTTTCTCATTTTACAAACCAAATGACTGAGAAAACAACCAGCAGGTAAACTGACAAAGAAAATGCAGTTTAATTTGCCTTGACTCATCAAATTTCTTGTTAACTGCGACCAGTAACCTAAAACCCAAATTTATTTGGTGAGAAGCTGCAGCCAGCAATTATTTTCTATTACAGATTAGTCGCTCTGTTTTTATTTTTTGTTGAATGAAATGTCAGACATTATTGAAAAATGTCTAATTCAATTTTCTATAATTGAAGGGAACACATGGTCAAATGACTATGATTATTTGACCAACAGTCTGACAGTGAGAGATATTCAGATATTACAAGGATTTAAAAACAGACACTAACAGTGAACTCTCATTTTTGCACTTTCATTCAAAATTTTACTCAAATGATTAATTGAATATCAAAGTAGTTCCACATCAATTTTCTGCCTGTGCACTAATTGATTAATCAACTAATTGTTGCCGCTCTAATTTGCTTTAATATCACATATCACAGAAAAGTGGAAAATCGAGCTGGAGTTAAAATGTTTCAAAAGTTAATCTATTAAAAGTTGATTAACTTTTTGTAATTTAATGTTCTTTTACTTTTACTCATTATATTATCACAATGTAAATGTGAATTGGATATGACTGGAAAAAAAAACACGATAGACATGCGTGACCAGTTTCTGTTCATCGCTCTGAGGAAAATCTGACATTTATATCTGAATAAAGAAAAAAAAATCATAAATACATGGTGGACCGTGGAGAATCAGCCCATTCAAGCTTACATCATCTTTGTTACTGTATAAGTTAAAGGTCAGCTCTTCATTTTAATCACGGCCATAGTTCTGAAGCGGATGAAGACATGCCACAGAGGATTTTAATCCCCTCCTCTGCCGTGGCGGACGTACACGGAGCTGTGTGGCACACGCAGGAAAAGTTTGGGAGTTAGAGTCAGGTTCTTGCGTGCGAGCACACACAGCGCATCAGTCATGGCCGTGTGTTCTGGGAATTGCCTGGGCCCCTTAGCAGGATCACAGATGGTGGCTCGGCTGAAATGCTGGATAATCACCCTCGACTAAAAAAAAAAAAAAAGGAAATAGGGACTGAAATGAAATGGAAGAATAAAAATGTCCACTGGCAGCCTACAGACAGACTGGCGGTTGCTGGTCCATCTCATCGACCTCCTCACCCCATTGGCCTTGTGTGATCAGCTTGGGGGGAGAAAATCCTCTTTCCCAGTCACCGCCCCGGATATTGTGATCTACGAGAGCTCAACCCATTGGTCCACAGGGCCACTGAGAGAAGTGAGACCTAATTTATTTAAGTCGAGCTGCAATGAGCAGGATTTTACGCCGACGGAAAGAGCAAAACCCACAGATTAGCACTTTAAGACCATCCCAGTGGTAATTAGCATTACTTACCTTGAGACAACAAAACATGAATGAGTTGTACGCCATGCAGTTCTCTTACTACTGTACCATCCTGTGTTATGAAAATCACACAGACCTCATTGTTTTGTTTGTTTTTCAGTCTCATGGATTAGCTACCACAATGTCGCTCCTCCTTGGTTCTTCTTACCTTTTCTTGGTATTGCCTGCGCGAGGAGTCCAGTGATTGGATTAGAGCTGTAGCATGGCCCACAAACATGGCGTAGCACGTGGCGCCTACAATCATACTCAGCATGGTGATCCACAGGTCAGACATGCTGACGGGCGCCCGGGCACCGTACCCGATGCACAGCATGTGGCTCATGGCTTTGAAGAGGGCGTAAGAGTACTGCTTCCCCCAGGAGACGTTCTGTGAAAGACAGAGACAGGAGAGACGGGGGACGGTGGGGTGGGAGAGACAGAGAGGGGGCGGGGGGAGGTTACTGTAAGGCAAGGCAGCAGAGGAGAGGGCTCTCCAGCAGGCAGGATGGAGAGACAGGCTTTCCTTTGATGGATCACTGAACCTCCAGCAGACATTTTGCCAACATGCTCTTCATGCCTCAGAGCCTCTCACCCTCACCGACTGACTGAACTTTTCTCCTCCTCCTCCTCCTCCTCCTCCTCCTCTCTCTCTCTCCTCCTTCGCTCCTCAGTGTTCAACCTCTTCAACACTTCTTGTTACCCCCTCCTCTCTCCTTGCTCTCCCTCTGTCTGGGTGCTACCTTCTCTTATTCGTTTTGTCTGTTTGCCAAAAGGTCAAGAGCAGTTCATGTCTGCAAGTGCTTAAAAAAAACCCAAACACCCAAACTTGCATTATTTAGAGAAGTCTGAGGCTTCGTTTCTCTTAATGCCCAGGGCGTCCGACACACAGAGTGGCACATTGAAAGGAGGGGAGGTCTGGCTCTCTCTCTCTCTCCCTCTTTTCTCTCCGGTTTGATTTTCATAAGTGTTGTAATGGGATTCGGTGTGTTAGAGGCAGAAACAGGAATGCAGAGCTGAAGTCCCCACATGCACGGGCAGAGCATTCAGAGCTGACAGTCGTGGAACAGAGCGGCTCGGACTGCGTGAGAATCCGCCTTTATGAAAATTTAGTGAGTCAGCCACCAGCGACTCGGTGTTTTCAAACGAAAGGGAAGTGATTTGCAGTGGGCTGAGAGTCGCTCTTCTCAGCGTGACTTCTCCTCACAAAGTGATGGGCGCCCTCCACTACATAATGATCATCTCTCAAGCTGGGTTCATGAGGCCCCTGTTATTCAATAATGTGTCCAGCTGGGTTCATGAGCGACCATTTCAGTGCTGACTAAGTTGCCTGAGTATAGAACCCGATTAAGTCGCTGCCTGACTGGGAAACAAAGCAGAGATGCAGCCAATGAGAAATTGAATTCTGCCACTCACAATCAGCCTTGTGTCTATCATTATTACTAAACAGCATGCACTCTTTAAGACTGAGATATTATGAGGCATGGATGGATCACTTGATGCCTTTAAGACGTTTGTTTCCCCCACCGTAGGGTTTTGTTGTTTTCCACCACATTTCGAGGTCAGCGTTCAGTCTTGAACTGGCCATCATGAATAATTGATGAAGGAATGCGCCCTCCTTATGACCTTGTTATGAAGGTTTCTTTCTTGTCACAACCTCAAAGTAAAATCTTTGCTATATACTGGCGATTTTCCTATTCTAACCTCATGGATACCATCCAGTAGGGATTATGATCCTCTGATGCCTCCCTGCTTTTTCAGTTCAGAGAAACTATACGCACGTGGCTACATGTGTCACTCACATTGTATGAGCTAGTCTGTTTTGCGCACATCCTTTCATGTTTTAAAAATGACTTTTCACTGCCTACGGAGATTCACCACATAGTACTTAAAATGTTCAGCCTTTTCAACCATTCCCAGATTTTCTTTTCGCTACGTTTAAATCCTAGCTACGAGTCAGAGTAGGATTTAGGCTCATCATTAATACATTACATGTCACATGTGAAAGTGTAGCTTTTCCCTGAGGATGTGCAAACTCTTTAGTTAGCCAGCGAACAGACCCCGTGAAGACCCCACTATAGGTTCGTCTGTGGAGACAAATGCGACAGTTGAATCGCTGACTCCTCCAATCGCTTCACTTTCTCCTGTGAGCAAGAAGTGCTGAGGAGGCGCTCCATACAGAGTAGCCTACCCACACCTCGTCCAAAACAGAATGGCTAATGAAAGAAATATAAAAGCCGCGAGAAAATATAATTCATCTCTGTCTCCTTCTGTCACACCATTCTTCGTTCCGCTCGGCCCCACGTTGTTCATCATCTACCGAGGTTGAGTAAATACGAGAATTTACAGCTAATCATCTGCCCTGGATGACTCACCACTTCTCATCTCTATGCTGATTAGTTGTTTCTTCCAGAGTCTGATTAGAAAATGTGTGATAATTACACTTGCCAGTTTCAATAACAAATAGAGTCCAGTTTGTTTTCCTTGGCAGTTTTTTTCTCTCTTTCTCTCTCCAAAGAGTTGGGCCGACAAAATACCATCTTCAAATGCCACAGATAAGCACAATTCCTTCCATAACATTGAGTATAATGGAAATATTTGGAGCCTGTTGTATGTGAAAAAATGTGTAATTTTATTTTTCTCATGGCTCACAACTCATAGACTGAATAATGTGTTTACACGCACAGAGAACAAACGCACCCGACCATGTCAGTGGAACAAATGCCATTTGTGAGGTCGTGAACCTTAGGTGTCCTTCCCCATTTGTACATGCAGCATGTGTGGCTGAGATGGTGGGTGAGCAACACAAAACAGTGAGTGTTTGTGTTGACATATTTGTACGCATGGAAAAGCAGAGACAGAGTTTTGCTAGATGATATTAGACAAGCTGGTGTGACTCACCGCACCTTTTACAGTTTGTCCTTGTATGGGCTCGGTGCACAGATAAATACATAAGGGATTGTCTGCACCGTGACATAGGAGAGCAGATGAGACATTTTTAATGCTCTATGAATACATTAAAATATTGACCTAATATTGATGATTCATTAAGTAATGTACTGTTGATCTAATCAAATACAAATTGTTTAAATCCTTTTAAGAGAACATTATGAAACTTGAAAATCTCCTTTCCCGAGTAAACTGTGATGAAAGACAGTGGAATATCATGTTCAAGAGGCCAAAAAACATTTTTTGTAAGGTCACATTAACCTTTTGACCTTTGATCTCCAAAATCTTATCAGTCCATCCTCTGAGTCAACCCTGGTGCCAAACCTGATGCAATGCATTACTGAGAAATTGCTTGCGTGAGAATGGGACCGACGCACGTACAGATGGACAGCCTTAAAACATAATGCTTCCGGCCGCAGCTGTTACAGTACCAGCACGGAGGCATAAAAAAAAAAGTCTTGTGTTTAAGCACAGCTCACATACTTCCAGGTTTTGGGATTACAAACTGTAGCACTTCCTTAAGCTGTGATTAAGATTTCCAGCTGTTTGTAAATGCTACAGTAATAAGTCAGATGTTGGAATGAGGGGGGAGAGAAAAAAAGCAGCTTCAGTAAAACCTTGCATGCTCGAGTTAATTCAACAGGTTACGTAGCCTGTTGAGGAGAAAAGGAGGGAATAGACTGTGATCGAATTGACTGTGTCATCGCCATTTGACCGCTGCAGTAGAAGCAATTGTACGTGTAAAATTTGGGAGCTGCAGGTGCAAAATGTTTGAAATTTTAGAGGAAGGTTTTATAAAACGGGGTGAAAAAGAGAAACTCGTTTCAGAACGTTTCAGCAATAAAGCTTGTGAAATGAATCCACAGCAGTTCTCCAAGGAACAGCACAAACCACCACGCGAAACAAAGCAGCAGCAGCAGCAGCAGCAGCGATGCACTAAGTGTACTGTAATTGTTGTGTTTAAGTGTACATCAACTGTTGTGCCTTAAATGTGTTTTCTTCCTTGTGCCATCAGTGACTGGCAGTAGGTCTGGTGCAGTGCATTATGATTGTAACAGCCAATCATACATTTACGTTTTGGAGTTTTTTTTTTGGGTCTGTTTACAGTTGTAATCAAAGGACAGACATAAACATGTTCAATGTATCAACACCCACCACTGTTACTTGCTGTATAACCTTCTGTGAAGAGTGAGTCATTGCAGTATTAACACTTTCCCCCAGTAAATGCATTTTATTTAATGTTCTTTCTTTTTCTTCGCAGTTCCCTTGACTTTAATATATGTGGCTGACCCAGCAGATGCATTCACTTCCTCCAGAGTTTTTACTAAATATAATTAAGAACTGGATGCAGAAAGACAAAAGTGGCATCAGATAATGCATATTTATCTGTCAGCGGGCTCTGCCTTTGTTTTCCAAGTAGAACAGTGAAGTGAATTCACAGACGTCATTATTATTATTACATGTATTAAAACTAATCTCATCCCACACACTGTGAAAGTATTCCAATCAACATCTCGCAACTTTCTGTAATTAGACCGAGGCAGGCCTTTGACTGTGTGCACTGGTGCGTTTAACAACTTGCCAGTGTTTCAAATCATTAATCACAACGTCACAACATCGTGCCTCCAACCGTCTTCTCACACAAAAACGTAAGCGATTATGTGGCCCCGGGAAGGCAATCGATGATTCACCGGCGTCCCGGCGTCGTGTGTGACCCAGAGGCGTCGCTTGTTGTTGTGATACCGACACATAACAATGAGACTAACAGGATGTAATGCTCGGCTGGACACGATTTGACCCTTCAACAGCAGCAGCGCTCACAGGGCAAGAGGCAAAAATCATAGTGAGTTCACATCTGTACTCCCACAGATGCACAGTGATTCATTAGCTGTCCTAGTTTCACTGCAGCATAACTCAACAGTGAAAGAAAATACATTTGCTTTCCTTATTCGTAACACTTTCAAGAGCCTGTGTCAATTTCCAAAGTATTATGCTTTTGGTAATATTTTGGGTTTATTCTCTCTTCATTTCTGTTTCAAAATAATGCAACTGAATGAGCAAAACATCCGCATTAACTGATGGTTTTAATTACTCAATCATATAACTCTCTAAAACCCAGCAAGCTGTCCCACGCACAGGGAGGGGAAAAAAAAAATTGACGCACAATTTTCATTTTTTTCAATTACATAATCAAACTACAAGCTGTTCTCCCTGGGAGGGCACAGAAGGCACAACAGTCTTTGAACACATGAGCGAGGAAGTGAGGGGATTTGCAGGCGGCGTGCACGAGAACCAAGCGGTAAGTTGGCAAGTGAAGCGCAGTGTATCTCTGTGGGGAGTTTGCGGGTTCCCCCTCATCTTGTACGTTCTCATGCTTAGTGTCGGCTCAGCTCCTTCTGATGACGAGGGATTCTTCTTGGGGACTGGTCTGCTCCAGCTTTGGTGCGCCGCAGGGCCGTGGAATGATTGGTTGAAAAATATCAGAAAACAGAGAAAATGTTCCTGAAAAAAACCCAGAGGGACATCTTTAATTCTCAGTCCAAAAGTTTTGCCAGGAAAAAAAGCAGAAGGTTCCTACTAGATTGAACTTTTGACTGTTTGGCATTTCTGTGCCAACTGACTAATCATTTAATCGACTAATTATTTAAGCTGTTACGTGGTCAGTGCGGGTGAGGCAGCAGTTTCTGTAAGGGCCTTGGTCTCTGTGACGTGTTTACTTGTCAAAATTTTCATTATCAGATAGCGTATTTCTTAACTTTTCAACCTTGGAAGGCCCCCCTCTTTTAACGCTCTCTAAAGGGTTATGAATAAATCAAGAATGACTTTCTGAGAGGAGAGGTGACTTTCTTGTTCTCAATCATGTGCGGCAGCCACTTTCCCTGATTAGCACACCCTCAATCAGAAAGGTTAAACTCAGCACAGAAATCCCATGTTTGGAAATGAGCGACTGCCCCAACTCTCCACATTAACAACAGCCTCCTCATATAGGCCACCAAGAGTGATTTCTTGTCCGTCAGAATTGTTTCGGCAGCAAAACTCATTTTCAAATGTCCTGCCTCAGTCCTTCAGGGCTGAGTTTCACTTTAGCAGCTAGTGCTTGACTTTCCTACTCAACAGTTCTGGACGAAATACTCATACGCATTTCTGAGTAAACCAAGACTCGACAACTCTTATCAAGCCCTTCTGTTATCAGTGAGGACTCTCCAAGGATGGGGGGGTGAATAACAGACCCAACAAAGAACATAAATAAATCTACAGCCTGGATCGGTCTATTACTTGAAAGCTGGGACCTGTACCCATACAGAGCCAAGAAATGCTGGACATAAACCCAGACTGGAAGACACAAACCCAACAACCAGAGAACAAGTTAAGACTAATTTGTAAGTAAAATTAGCAGCCAACTCCTGATCAAGCTAATCCAATGTCCTTATCAAGGAAGTTGGTTTAATACATGTTCGGTGCTGTCTCATCCTAACACATCCTCTGATGTTAATCAGACCTGTCACCTGCAGCAGTGTAACAGGAGCCGACCCAGACCAGGTTGACCACAGGAAATACGGTGAATCTGAATCTGTTGGATCCTGTGGACGCTAAAGTACTGCACATAATGATAAACCACGAGAAAAGACATGAGTCCTTTTCACAACAGGACAAAAGTGGTTTTTGAATTCTACTGACATGGAACCAGTGCATCTCCTTTGTTGAACCAGAGAGGAGATTTTTTTTTTTTTTTTGATCAATTCATAACTCTGCACTGAAGTGACTCATTTAGTGGTTTGGTAAGAAAGATATGGGAGGGTAGTGGGTGGTCCAGGGAATAAAGAGGCTGGGAAGGGTGACTGATGCTGAAGGGCAGTTATGCATGGTTAGCCATGGCTCTTCGCTTTTGTTGCATGTATGTGTGTGTGTGTGTGTGTGTTTCTGCCGCTAACTCTCACTGAGACGTGAATCCTCAGCAGACTACTGCTCAGCTGTCTCTCTCTTAATATGAGCCCCGACAGAAACACTGCGCACACACAAAAACACACATGCCTCAACACACATATCTTCATGCTGTACCTGCAGACACAAGCAACAGCCCATCACCCTCTCACCCGAGCCAACACAGTGACAGCGAGCATTATCTTGTCTGGTGATTAAGTAAATGCAGCCTCTAAAGAGTAAGAAGCTACTCTCAGGCCATTAGTCAAGAAGATAACAGCCCCTACACCCTGTACTGCACCACTCAGCAGTATCTGCAGTCCTCGCTGGCCGCGCTCTTCTCCTCACAGCTGGAGACAGAAAGTACCCGAGCCAACGAGAAAAAAACAAAAAGCAAAAAAACAACAAAAAAAACATGACGCAACCTGAAGTCAAAGTCGTCACTGTCGAGCAAACGCAGCTGAGAGACGTGACCTTTTCCAGGGCAACGTTCACCTGACAGTCGCTCTCCTGACAGCCCAGATAATCACATTATGTATTTATACCTGCAGTAAATAGAAAGTGGGGGGGGGGGGTTATATCTTATCAAGATATTTTTTGCTTATGAACACTAATGCATTGTGATGGTGTGAGAAAAGGGATCCCGCATGTGGGTTGGGCTTTTCACTTTGAATTTAGCAGGCGGCAGTCAGCGCACAGACCTCGACTCCTGCACGGATCCACAGGGAAGCGATTTCCACAAATTGCTCATTCTACCACATCACAGTCAGTAACACTATGTTAGCTACTCAACTTCCACCAGGACTTATCACTTCTGCACAGGTTTAAACTCCCACATGTCTCGTGTATGCCTTCAACAACCCATTATTTTCGTCAGCAGTTTTGTTAAGTTAATTGTGTATCTTAAGAAAGAGCGACGCTCCACGCTTCAATGAGTTTTTACATACATCACGAAAATAGAAGAGAGATCGGGAAATTAAAATACTTCCCTTGTTTATGTGCAGTGCATCTTTCTTTGGATTTGCACACAGAGAATTCGTAGTCATCTGCATTTACTTGCATGAGAGAGCACTGGTTTGCCATGTTTAATTTCATTTTGAGTAATTGCTCTCCCAACTTGATTGTTCTGAGAAATTTGCCTCAATACTGCTGACAAATGTTTCAGTGTTTCATCATCTGCAAGACTGAAATGAAAGTGCTCACTTGTGCAATCCATAGACAAATGCTTTCCAATTTGAAAAACTAATTTTACTCATAAATACAATCAAACTTGTTATATGTGTTGTTTAGATTAGTCGGTACAGTATTTGATTGTGTATTGGTTTCATCAGAGGTGATACAACACATTTATAAGTCTTGTTTCAATGTGTGCATCACAAAACATGCATCTCTCACAGGAACAGCAACTAATTTCATTCCATATCCCTCATGTTGTACCATTATGTGAGAGCAGTGCTCCTCCTCTATCTAAGTATTGATTATTTAACAACCTAGAACTCCAGAGATTAATCAGCTGACCCTTTCAGCAATCATGTCAGTACTGTCAAGATCCGTATTTTCATACCTGAGCACATGACGCAAAAACAGCCTCCCACTCCACTGGCCTGAGATCTGTAAAGTGTTATTATGCCTTTAGGCTCCTGCACAGACAGACTGAGTGAGAGAGGCTCTTTGTGTAGGTTTGTTATCCTGTAAACAAGCAGCTCAAATATCTGCAGAGCTAAGAGGAGTCTTTGTTATGTTGTTTAGTAAGTACTATAGTATACTATAAACTCAAGAGAGAGAGAGCACATGAATCAGTCATCACAGATGTTTCAATTGTCCTAAAATCTTCCATCACATGGCTATCTCATGTTAGCTCAAAGGTTCAATGACACTTCTATCGTCTCTGGCTGTGGCTGTAGCTTTCCATAGTGTAAATGATCCTGCTGCACAGGGGGCAGCAAATGATCCCTTTACTTGATTTTGTATTGATTGGCATACAAGAGGGAAGATATAACTGAGCAAACTGAGCAAGAGGAGTGGTTCATCATTAGAGTGGTGATTTGTGAACCCACAGCATCAAAAAAAAGTTTTTTTTTTTAAATTTTAAAAAATCAGTTTGCCCAGTTTTGCATACATGACATATTAGCATGGATGAACTGTGACAGTTAAGTGGGAAATTATACCAGTGCACATTTACTTTGGAGCAAACCGAGATGGATCATGTCTGTTTGTATGAATAACACATGCTAGTTGGTAGTGGGCTCACTTGGGCAACTCATTGCCTGAAAGTAAAGATAAGAGTGGGATAGAGAGCTGTGATGTTGAGGGAGGCTGACATCTGCACCTCCAGTCTGATGCCTGTGAGCAGTCAGCGTGCATGTGGAGCACAGAGATGTTTGTGGGAGAGAGGGAGATGAGAAGGCAGAAGAGCTCCCCGGGCGAGCATTTACAATCAGCATTACCCATGAGGCCTGCACACACTTTGGCACCATCGCATCGCTCTGAGAGGAGCAACCACAGTCCATTTGACCCCAACTCATGAAGGAGGTGGAGAAGCACAAAGAAACACAGAGAGGGAAAGAACAATCTGCAGACACCTCGAACTAAGACCGTTTCTGTTTGGAGTTTTGTAGAAGCCAAACGTAAAATGAATCACATCTGGCCCTAATCTTTTGCTGTAGCAACTACCAAACAAAAGTGCAGAAAAAGTGTTTTTATGTAGGCTAAGTGTTATCAAACTGAGGAGGCCAAGAAAAACAGGCAGGGTTACTACAGAAGTCAATCAGGGTTTGACACTGATTTAATATATTTGTATGTTTTGCTAATTTCAAGTTAATTATGTTTGGGTTATCTAGTTTAAGTTTCAGAGTTCAGGATTTATAAACTTGAGGATTTTTGGCTTGAAATGAGTTGAATGACTGAATGACAGAATGAACTGCTGAGAGTTCACTCAACTCATTTGAGTCAGTTTTTATTGGCATGTCAATAGAGTTCCCAGCATGCATTGCTTGGGGGTCAAAACACTCCAGAGACTCTCCTTTTTTGTAGTTTGAAGAAAACAGACATGTTTTAAAACAAGTCATGGTATATCACAGTTCTTTTCATACTATTAATCTATGTACAGTATATGACCATAATGAAGGTTCGTGAATTCAGACCTTCTCATAAACACTTTATAGTGAACTTTGTCTGTTGTCTTTGCTACAAAGTGGCTTCAGCATCTGCAGCTGTATATGACTTCAGTTTATTTAACTTTACCCAACTTCAATTAATTTAACTCAGTTTTCTATTTTCTCATGAAACTCATAAAAAGATGTTGAACAAACAATTTACCCCAAGTTGAGTTAACTCACTTTTTCAAAGCGGCAGGGGAACTGTCTGATTAGGCTTTGTCTTTGTAGGTTGGCAGAGCAATAATGTATCTGAAACAACATCCCTGATGAAATGTGCCTGCATCTCTTATTTATAGACAGACTCTCGCTCCAAATTAGATACTATATCAAAACACAACACCAGGAGAATACAGCGCCAGGCCAGTACACACCACTAGCTACCTGTCAACTCACTCAGTGGCTCCTGCTTTTCATCTGGAGATCCCATTTTTCTTTTGAAAGATAGTCATTATAACTTCAGAGGGTTTTTTTTTTTATTATTGTGCGGTATGTTTTTCACACTACAGTCCAGTTAACTGTGTCAAATCGCACCTTTTACCCACAAGACTCACAGTTAAAGCAATACTTACCTTTCTGGAACTTTTGCACATTTCTTTGTCTAAGTTAAAATGCTATTAATAATCTGATGATACATTAAAATGTAAGAGAAACCCAACAGGGTTAAAAACTCATCATTTTTTCATTCTCATATAATTCTGAGAAAAGTCTGACCAATAATATTATTCGGTCCGATTAATAAGATTTGAAGAGCGACCGAACCTACTTAATATGTAATCACTTTGTGCACCCCTCTCCTCCTCTCCCCCCTCCCGACCAGGAAGAACGCTTATTGACAGAGCAGTAGCAGGACACAGAGCAGAGGAGACTAGAGTCACAACACACTAGAAAGAAGGTTTTTGGAAATAAATAGTTTTTTAAAAGACCAATAACTGCAGCCGCAGCTGGTCGCGGAGTTTCATGTCTGATATTGTAACTTTGATAGTGATCAGCCCTGAGTGATACGTAAACACAGGAAGTCACATGTGTCTATAAAGCATCCAGTGCTAACGGCTAGGGGGCTAGGCTACTGTTAGCTCTGTGCTAACGGCTAGGCTACTGTTAGCTCTGTGAGTTCTCAGCGGTCCGGACCCGGTTGAAGTCCGGACCGGCGCGGCTCGACTCGGCTCGGTCTGGATTTATTTTCGGCCTGAACCAGAGCATCAGGTGGCGCTGGTCCGGCCGCCAGCCCGGCTCGTTGAGAACTGTAATCTGTAACAATCACTTCCCCTGCGTCTCCAGTAGCAGTAGGCTAACAACAGTTTATTATAAAACTCATCAGTCATCATCACCGAGTCCGTTTATACGGTGTAAAACTCTGTGTTGTGTTTGTTTGTGTTTTTCCCGTTTCACTCGCGTTCCTGTTCTGTTTACCGTTGCCATGCCAACGCATGCAGCAGGGAGGGAGGGGGCTCGTGGAGATGCGGCAGGAGCGAGAGGTGGGAGGGACTTGTGAGGGAGGTGGAGCTGTTGATTTTCAAATGTTTGTGCTGTGCTGAGTGAAATGCCAGATCGGTAAGTATTGCTTTAAGTGCCTCTTCTGGTGTCTAACAAGGCCAACTGTGCTCTAACCAAAGCAGAAGAGGAGAGAGTAACAGTCTGATCTGGTTGAAGACTGGTTAAACAATCCACACAAGTTTTCAACAACGAAGCTGACACATTGCTCTAAAATTGTCCAGTCCAAGTTTTTGACCATTGTCTTAACAATCACTAACTTATCTGAAACTGTTTTTTTAGGCTGAGGTTGATCCAATGACAACACACATGCACAGAGTAACCTAAGTACCTGACCATTCACTAAGCCCCACCCACACACAGTGACTGTCAAATAGTGTCTCTTGTAACATTCATTAAAAATTAGTGATTGTATATCTTCCTCAGCATACTGTGCTATAATATCAGCACTAACTCCTACACTACAAGAACAAATATAAGAAAGAGAAGGAGGATGCTGACATTTTACTGTCATCATCATAGATTTAACCTCAGTGTTTTGTTTTTTTTGTTTGTTTTTACAAAAACTCATGATGTGCATTTTTAATACCTGCTTTTATTTTAATATATTTAAGAATCAACTGGACTTGGCATTTTCAAACAACCAGGAAAAAGGTGGGTAGCAGCTTAGTGAATGGTCATGTGACAAACGGCTGTGCTCAGTGGCTCTGACACACAGAGACAGTTTCTCTGCTACGAAATGCCAAAAATAACAAACAAAAGAGAAGAGTGTGTAATACTTACAACCATACCGTTTAGCGACACCCAGCAGTCAGGAGGGAAGTCTTGGAGGAGAGGCACCAGGTACTGGAGACAGCCATCCCAGTGACACAGAAGTAGCATCATCCCTATCAAATTAAATATTCTTACCACTGCACTAGCCAGGTCATAGGTCATATGGAAGATCTGCCAAAGAGAAACAGAGAGAGAGAGAGAATACAGTTAGATCAATGAATTTCAGTGTGGAATTATACAAGCTTGAGCAGTCAACACAGATGCAGAGAATTTAAACCTGTTATTGTCTTTCAGATTCCTAACGATCATATACAAAAAATCCAAAGTGCAAAGTCACCTTTGAAGTAGAGACATGGTGCGTATGTTTGGCCACCAGAGAATTTGATTGTTGTCAGTGTTTGTGTGTGTGTGTGTGTGTGTGTGTTGCAGTCGCAGATGTTGAGCTGCTCATAATTCAACATGGCTGCTCTCCAAAACAAACAGACCAGTGCAGGAAATGCATGCAGACAGAATGAGCTGAATGAAATGTTTAGGCACGAAGGCGTGCAGGGGCAGAAATGCCATCAGCCGGGGCAACTGTTAACTGCTGCTGTGGCTATTAAATCAGAGCAGGAAGTTTCAGAATAGAAAGTCATCAGCGGGGTGAGTAACCACATCTGCAATGAGAAGCGGTTTCATTTACTTTGGATCTGGGCGAAGAGAATTGACTCACGGCCGGTTGGCTGGGGCACTAATTCAGACCCTCTCATTAGCATGTGAAACCCATTACTTCTTTCCAGGTTAGTTATTCCACAATCATCCTCACACCGAAGCTCAATTTCTCCTCCTAAAAAGAAAAGTTAAATGTGGTATAAAAAAAAAAAGATTGGTGGGTTTTGCATAATAAACCTGTCCCATTCACCAATTTGTTGAATGACAGATTTCAGGTAATTATCTATTTTTAAGTTGATGACTTTCCATCCCCCATAAACTGCCCATTCTGCTTCTCACATGTGTAATGACTGGAGTTCATCACTACAGTGCATAAGAGAAAATTACCTTTTTGTCTCTTTTGTCTTCTACACTCATGATGACAGTTTACAGAGTTTCCAAGTTGAAAATTATAAATGATTAAAATCTGCAAACAAGTAATAGATTAAAATGATGACAGGGAAGTGATTTAAGTAATTTAACATGTTTGTTTGTGTAGTACATGAAATTGGAACCTATTAAAATCTGTGAAATGTTACGTTGAAAATTTTACTCTATAATTCCCTATCCAGTCTAAAGTTTGACATCATTTGCCCTTTATTCTCCTCTTCCTTCTGGCTCATATACCTGAGAATCTGGAAGAAATCCTGACCCATTTTTACCAGCTTGCAAAAGCCACTCACTTCCTCATCTCATACAGTTCAACCTCTCCAGAAAGGAGACACAGCTCGAGTACCGACGTCATGTATTTTGCCATAATTCTGAACCAGTTTCACCGTGTACTGTGTATATATTAAAAATCTAACATTACAACCAAACCCCAGGTGTTTTAAAAGCTCTTTGAATTCACGTCCCCCCACCGTGGCCCATTGTGGCTGTCCTCTAACCTTTCTGCACAAAGGACAGTGTCCACACACAAAACAGAGAAGAGAACAAGAGGCTGAGCTGATGCTCAGATCCCTCTATGGTTCAACTCATCCACAGGGAGATACAGTGCACTGCCCTGAAAGGCTAAAATTAGCCACTAGCTTACAGGATGGCTGTCTCAATGCACCCAGTATCTCTTCTCCTGCCTACATCTTTATTCTTAATTTAGAAGAACTTTCTCTCCCTCCATGTGTGTGTGCGTGTGTGTGTGTGTATCTCCACATTCATCACAGTCTGGTGACATGATGGGAAAGAACACCAGACACAGGACAAGACGGACAGACAGAGAATGGGAGAGACAAAATACAAAGATAGAAAGAAGAGAGACATGAAGGTAACTAATAAAGGTATATATTCCTGGTGGATTACAATAGCAGTGGAAAACAGGAAGTCGCACTTTAGTCCCCCATTGAATTGCAAATGACTCACACCAGGCAGAAATAGAAAAGGGTCGACTGCTCGTCTGCATTTTCCTCCTTTAACTAATGCATCGGAAAAACAAAACAAAAACAACAACAAAAGAGGCTCAAGGAGAAAAATAAATTGGGGATCAGGTTTTGGGGGACAGCGAGTGTGTGTGTGAAGGTTGCAGGGAGGATTTTGCTAATTCCCAGGGATCATTTCACTTTGCTGGGAGGCCGGCATGAACTTTGGGTCACGCTGAGTCACTGAGGCCGGAGAGGAATGATGCAGAAACTCATTAACACGATGCAGGGTTTGTTTGGGTTTGTATTTCAGTTTGAAAAGTCTGCTAGTGGCAGCAGGTAGCCACAAGGTAGGGCTATTATTAGAGTCCTTAATAATAGAAGCTCCGGGTGTAGATCACTGGGCTGGTCTGGTCAGAGGATTATACAGGATAACCTTCATGGTGATGTAGGAATGTATTAGGATGAATTTTCAGCGAGGGGTTTCAGTTGTTGCCATTGCTCTATTATAACTACAACTATATTTTCATATACTGTAGCAAACTCACTGTATTTGTAATAATATACATATTTTAATATATTAATACAACCTCTCTCCTTCCTATGCAAATAAACAAGTCAATTTTCTCTAGTGGGAAGCAGGCTCTGCTTTGTCATGTTCAGGATGATTGTGACAGTCTTGTTCCACAACTTGCGAACATGCTCATACTGGATCATCACTCAGCAACTTTCTGTGACAGAGTGTTAATGAGTTGCATCGAGGCCACGGAGAGGGAGACAGCTGTGCAGGGAATCAAACCAAGACCGAAAAAAAAAAAAAGCAGCAACGCACCAACAATGTTGGCTGTTCACTGTATAGTACAAGAAACTGGTCAGTGAGAGATTGAAGAGGCATCAGCAACAAAACCCATGAGCAACAACGAGCATAAAGGCTGTTTCATTGATATTTTAATAAGTGAGGAGGTGTTTTTTTTGTTAATCAAGAATGGGAGCTTCTGATTGGCTGCCTGTTGTGCATTCTGACTTTGTTTTTGTTTGCAAAGCTGGTGTGCAAAAGCAGCATTAGTATAAGCTGTGTGTGAAGTGCACTGTGTGCTGCCATGCAAGACCCTGTCTGTGTTTATTGTGTTCTATGGTCTGTTGCGTTATCGTGCTCTTCCTTCGTCAATGTATTGACTTGATTTTGTGACTGTGACCATCTGTTTGTGTTGCTCCAAATGGTGGCCTGTCCACTGAATGCAAAATATCTACTCACTGCAGTGTTTCCTGCATTTGCATGACTGTGCCCGTGTGTGTCGGGTTGAAAGGGGCCACGTAAAAAAAATTGTTGAATCACCTGTTCGCATTACAAGCGCACAAGAGAGCAGGGCAGCGACAGTAGGTGGACATTTCAGAACATTGTCCCCAAATGTTAAACACAAACAAAGCAATCACAAAGGCTCTGTATTCCCAAGATCCTGTAGTCGTGCACAAACTGCACGACTACAGGAAATAGGTGGCACTGACAGAGAGCCAAAAGCACAGCCAATACTCTCAGCTGGCAATGGCAAAATATAGGCTTAGAATTAAGTGCATCAAGCTTAAATTTGACCGGGGGCAAGGGCAGAGGTCAGCATAATCCTCTAATACAGAAGAGACGAATAGCCAAGATGTGATGTGATAGCGACACAAGGTCACACGCTGGTTGTGTCCAGCCAGCACGCCGCTCATTCACATTTGGCCCTTCACCATCCATTCACCACCGCAGTATGGTCGAGCAGAGCAGATGAGGGTATGTGGATGTAAAAACCAAGAAGGTGAATAAGCTTCAAGACATCCAAGAGCAAAAGTGATGAAATGTCAATCAGTGAGTTATTGTATTGTGATAATCACAGGTGCGATTCAACACGTGTTTAATTTCCATTTAAAAGGCGTTCACACCGCGGCAGTCTGTCAGGTTGATGTGTTTACTGTAGGCTGACATTTTGAATCTGATGTGCAGTGAAAAGAGCACGCAGGAGAATTACTCATCGTCAAGCTGTGGGCCTTGGACACGCAATTACAAAGTGTTCTTTATGCATCTTCAAATTGGACATGAGTGACCTCTGTTTGAGGTTAGTGAGGATTAGCGAGGGACTAATTTGAGGGGATTAAATCCACCACTGGCTATTACATTGAAGGATGACAAAACTGCTTCCAGGAAAATCTGGAATTCTCCCGCTTAACATCGTCTTGTAAATCTCCTTTTGGATCTCTCTTGGTTTTGCTTAATCACAAAATTACAGTTGAACTTGGATTTGAAAAATCATATTATCATGTAATGGGAATTCACCGGGATTTAGCAAGTCTCGTGTTCTCTCTTCCCGTGTGTCTCCTCTGGAATAAAGCTGCTGACCATTTAGAATAAAAGCAAACCAAAGCCCTCCTGGAGACAATGTATGTCTGAGCCGAAAGAGGAATTTTCATGTACATTTTTTCCAATGCTGCTCCCCACCCCTCCCAAAAGAAAAGCAGCTTCCTGGAAGTAATTACAAATCACATCACTGTTATGCTCTATGTGTAATCATGTTGATATATGTATAGTTCGGCAATAAATAAACATAAATAGACTTGGCATTATGTCAGAGCTTCAGGCAGCATAGTAGTGTATGCTCTCTGAAGCTAATCAGTCTGTAAATCTGGGTGCAACACAGACAAGAATAGACTAGACTGCACAAGAAGAGCAGTGTCATATATGTAACATGCCAAAGCTGTGCAAAAAGAAAAAAAAGAAAGAAAAACCTGCAGGACAATAGTTTCTCTGCATCAATAGACTGTGACTCTGTGGTGCAGAGGCAGTGCATTTAGGTAATGAGGCCCAGCAGTAATTTGTAGTCAGAGACTTAATTAAAAGGCAGGTGGAGATCGATGGGATCTTTACACGGGCACAAAACAATTAGTGATCAATTAATGTAACAGAAGACACTTTAAAGGGAAGATCATTATTTCTTTGCTACATGAATCTCTGACTCACACACCCGGCAAAGCATGACATCATGGATCAAGTACTAGTGAGTACTTGAAGTAGAACATAAAAGCACATTAGCATTAGTAGTGAAAGAATGGTATATTGTAAAATTGTCCTATTATTATTATTATTATTATTATTATTATTATTATTATTATTATTATTATTATTATTATTATTATTATTATTATTATTATTATTATTATTATTATTATTATTATTATTATTATATGTTGGAGCTCATCATCACTACTTTAAATCTGCATTTTAACATTGCTTTATATTTTAGAAACTGTGTTTTCTATGAAAAAATAGTATAGAAGTATTTGCTACTTTTCACCACTAGGCAAGTAGCCTAACTGACCTTTAAACTATCAGTGAGAGGACAACAGATGATAATAGAAGAACAGCAGGCTCAGTCCATTTCTGTAATGATACATACAAATCATTTTTTAACATACTGCTTCACCTTGTTTGTTCAGCCACCATCAACCTGACCGCATTCTGCAGCTATATAACCTTTATACATCTGACAAACAGGTTACCCACGGTAAATATTTGTATCACTGAGGAGGGTCTTAAATATCATGTTCAGCACTAATGAGCCACAAAGAACACACTGCAGTAGGCTAATACCCACACTTTGCAGGCATTGGCTGCTAGTAATAATTTTCCCTCTTGTTTTTATTTCATACAACCACTTGGATATAAATTTTGCAACACGTTTAATCTTCAAATTTTTTGTATGCAGCCTCTTGGCAGCAGTCGATGCCTCATGAAGCACAACTGCTAACACTTAGGGCTCAAAGATAAGTGTTTGCGTGCAGGATAAAAAAAGACGTTAGGTGTTATAGAATGTGTTGTAATGCTGTTTTTCCTCTGGATTAGCCCATAGCAACCATTAATCAATGCATTCCTTTAATTGGATGAGTCATCCCATGGTAATACGTCAGTCACAAGTTTAGAAGAAAGACTCTTTCTGCCTGGGTAGCTCTTCCCTACGGGAGCACCGCTGTTCAACTGCTCTGTTTTCCATCATTTTTGAGTCCGTCAGCATTATTCTTCTCTTATTCTTCCGCTAAGCACATCACACTATAGCTACCGTGAGCCGAGCTGCCTTGCCCGCTGTCTCACCCGCTCTGCGTCTATTTTGGTCGTGTGAGCGTGATAACCTCGACACTTCTGTTCTGCCTTAATCTGTGCTCTACCATTCAGAGCTGCATTGGCAAGAGGCAGAGGCAGCATCCTCTGGGGCAGAAGCCCGCACAGCCACAGGGGTCACGTTTATGATGTGCTCTGCATGGAAGTCATTTGTGGATTTTGTGGGGAGGCTCCCGTTAAGACTGAAATATAAAAAGCCCTGTACCTCTTCTGTCAGCGCATCAATACATCGTGACCCACACAGTCTGCCAAGCCTCCTCTTTGTCCCTACAGTATGTGGACATTATCATTCACAGAGCCTGTGGGGATTAATGTATGCAGTTAATTTATGCGCGTTCTTCTAGAAATTTTCTGTCGCGCCTTATATGAGGGTCTATATGCAGGGAAAAAGCTCGTAGCATCCGGTGAACAAGTCAATGTATTTATGGATGAGGAGGAGGTTGAATGCTCTATTGATTTGTACCTGTAACCTGACCCATTGTAACAAAATAACAACATGGGCTCAGCTCTAAAGAAAACACGCACACAATGACTGACATCTCCAAACATAGGCAGTATCACACAACAGCACCTGTGCCACTCGTCAACGCTGTAAGAAAAAATCGCAGGGAAAACAAGTGAACACGGACATATTGTTCAAAAACATGCCAGTGGGCTCAACTTTTTTTCCCATGTGACCTATTTTCCCACCAATTGTCTGGTTATGCAAGTTCTGTTTCAGCGCGACAGTTTGACAACATCATTCTGGGAATTAAATCAGCGTCCTCACTCACTCACTCAGTCAGTCAGCCTGTGACGGAGGAGAGAAGGAAAGAGAGAAAGAACAGAGATAACAGGGAGATATCAGAGAGGCATGCGACATCTGTCCAGGAACTAGGATAAATATGACACCTCATGGATTAGTAAGCAGGTCAGTCAGCAAGGATCACACAGTAATATTGTTGAAATATGTTTGATCTCAGTCATAGCAGGTTTTTTCTGCAGGTTGTACGGATATATTTTGATGTGTTTTACATTTGCACTACAGTATTTAACATGCTCTAAATTTGAAATGGCCAACATCACATTTTATTTCTTTAGACTCTCTACAGTCCACAAGTGTAAAATGATGCTGCATTGGGGGAGAAGCATTTCTTTAAAGGCCTAGTTTGTAATTTACCCAATTTGTTTAGCTTAATTTAGCATAGCATAAAGACTGGGGACAGAGGGAAACAGCGGCCCTGTATCAGTCTGAAGTACCAAAATAAGTGCACCAGGACACCTAGAGTTGACCTTTTGTTGCTGAGAAACCACCACTTGCAGTTTTAAGTTTCTGTTTGTGTTAAACAGAGCTAAGCTTGCTGCTTCACCCTGCCTCCAGGCTTTATGTTAAGCTAAGCTAATCAACTCTGAGCGCTGCATTGTAAACACACATTTGTAAGCGTGGTATCAATCTTCTTAGCTCACCCTCAACTATAGGAGATGAATATATTTTCCTAAATGTCAAATGATTTATTTGATGTTAAATCAAAGGAATATCAAGTTTCCTACATACAAACCAAACTGTTTTAAATTGTTCATTTCATGTTCGAGTACAAGAAGTGCAAGTATCAGAATTTAAATGTTTGTAGGCCACATCTTGTTGGCATTTATTATCTCATTTATTTTCCGTGCACACACAAGATATTTGAAGGAGGTAGGCCAGTGTGCTGACAGGTAAAAAGACAAGAAAGGAAAGAGAGAAGCAGAGAGAGGAGAAAAATCAAAAATGAGCAAAAAAAAGTAATTTTTTCCACATGCCATGGAGGAGTGAAGGAGTGAAGGAGAAGAGGACTGTGTGTGTTGCAGTCCGAGTTGTGGTTGTGCTAAGAAGGCAGTCGGGGGAAGATTAGTGCCCATGTGAGAGCAGGAAGGATTTGACTGGATTGCACAGGGTGACCTGCTGTGCTCATGTAAACATCAGCAAGATGGACCCTTCCAACAACAGTTTAGCACAAGGACACGCCCTCCCCAATGTCCCCGGGTGGGTGGAGACGGCCTCGCGCTGTGATTTTAGACTACACTCGAAGCTGCTATCGATCGAGATGCTCAAACACGGTGTACGATATCTCTAATAGTGGCCGTGTCTCCAAGAGAGTAGAAAGAGGATACGCATTAACAGTAAGAGTGCAACAACAGTAAATACACAGCACCGTGAAAGTTATATGGTGTGATCGGTCACATGATCCACAGTGCAGCAAGTGCACATCATCTAATCTCACATACCTCTTACTGTGATGGCTGTAGCATCATGACGACGCCTGATAATGCTTCATAATCTAATCTATACTGTAGTCACACCATAGCAATAATAGTCCAATGCTATAATGATGCTCCTGTGTAAGACAATATTTAAACTGTTGCAGCCCAGCTGTTGCCATGACAGATGGATGAAGGGTGCTTCACTAAATCCATCCACCACGACATTAACTCTTGGGGAAGTGAAAGCAGAAATGCTTCGCTAGTTACTAATTAATTAATTTGCACAAGGCATCATTACAGGATGTCTTCCATGAGTAGCATTGCCCCCCAACCCCACCCTCAATCCCCCTTCTCTAAATAACCAAGGGATCATTATGTGCTTCATGGAGAATCAATCAGCCACGTTTGTGAGGATGGGAGGATTAGTCAAGTGAACAGTCCATTGACAGAAAATCTATCAGCAACTATTTTTGTAATCAATTCATCATTTAAGTATTTTTTTCAAGCAAAAATGCCAAAACATTGAATGGCTCCAGCGTCTAAAATCGTTCTCTATTATAGCAAATTAGCGACATCTTTGGGTTTTAGACCTTAAGCATAAACAAGACACGTGCAGACGTCTCCTTTGACTCTGACAAACTGGAATGTGTCTTTTTTCTACTGCTGTTTTTATTGACTAAATGATTAAACCAGAAATCTAATGCCAGATAAATAAGTAATGAGAATAAGCATTAGTTAGTCTATAAGAGCTTTTCCTAGCTAATGACCACAGATGAATGTTTCCTACGGTGCGACCACCCTCTCCCCAACGACCCCCCGGCAGAACCTCTGCTCGCACACAGCAACCACCAACAACAGCCCCGTGAACAAAAATAACCGAGATTAGCTTAATCTCCACACTTATCACTTTAGTCCCCTCCTAAGACTATATCTGTCATCTGTCTGCTTACTGTACTGTGCACACTATGCAGAGGGAGACTTGTGTTCACGGGGGGAGGGTGGGGGGGGATACCCCATAGCGATGGACAGGAGATCAAAGCCGCCTCCACTGACTCTTGGAAACTCTGGAGGGGGTTAAAACAAATTACCAAGGAAATACTGTTGTTAAGTATCAAAATGTGACATGAGCTGCAAAACAAAATTATGCTTAAAAAAAAAAAAGCAGCAGATGTTGGAAGGAAGAGCAGATGTTTATTTAGTTTGACTGCTGTGGGGCTGCTGAAACAGTTATACCCCAGGCTCAGTAACTGAAGATGACAGTGGTTTCAAGGCGCTGCACGTATCACTTACTGCTCTAATTCAGTAATTCATCAAATCATCATATTATCAAACCTGCTTCCTTTAATCTTTCAGAGAAAAAAAAAACCTACTGTTTTATAATTATATAACAGATTCAGCCTCCTCTGTGGACAAACAGTTCCTGCTCTTTTTCTCAGCCTCCTTCCTCTCGGTGTCACTGCCTCTCTGTCTCACTGTCTTTACTGTGCAGACATGTCTGTTTATATCTTAGATCAAATAAAAGGCCGAGCTGAGGGACGGACTGACAGCGACAGTAAGAGATGAAAAGAAAAAGACAGACAGAGGGACGGAGAGAGAGCGCGAGCAAGCGCGCGCGTGAGAGAGAAGGAGATGAATAGAGGTACTCCCAGTGGAGCAAGTATACAGCATTTGAAATGTCATAGATCAGCTTCTATTGGCAGCATGATACAGACTGACCTGTGAAGTTAGCAGTCAGCAGCAGGGATGAATCCAATCATGATGAACATGATCCATGACCGTTTTTTGCAATAACATAAATCTGCCCAAAAACTGACTGAAGAAATATTCTATAAGAGGTAAAGATGCTGTAATAGACTTTAGCACAGTATAGAAAGCCTATTTTTAACCTATATTTCTTAACAGTTCAGTGCTTTCAAGCCCCTCATCCTTTTCCCCTGTTCTATTTGTGAAAGCATCTCAAAGACACTCTTTTATCTGTGGCACTGTCAATATTTGATATATTAAAAGCAACGCCTGCACATCACCTTCGTTCCACCCTCATATTAATTTAACCACCGTGTTTGAGTAAGACTGTGGATCAGAGTCGTCGTCGTACAGCCGTTTCTGCTGACATGCTAATTTTAACAGACCTGTGTGTAAAACTATGTTCCTCTATTTAAAGTGGAGTTGTGCTACTATAATTAGTGCGCTTAAAGCTACTTTTCCCTCTACTTTAACACCACCGGTTTCACAATTAACTCTGTACGCTAAACCATATGGTCAAGCAATTAACACTCTCTACTGCAGTTAACAAGACCAACTAGCAACAGAAGGAGCACTCAGTGACTTGGCAAGGGAAAATGGGTTCCATCTACAGGGGATGAGCAGAAAAACTCTTTCTTTCAGGCAGTGGATGTCTGGGATTTTCCAGCCCCTGGGCCAAGAGCGAGCTTCCCCCAGTGAGCTGAGCAAGAACACAATTCGAGGCACATTATGTTCATCGTCAGAGAGCCGTGTCTTAAAACAGAGAGGACAAGAACGCAGACAGCATGAGAGGGGGGAAAAAGCATTGTCCTTCATTTTTGTCTGCTTGACAAAATTGGACTGGAGGAGTCCATTAGGCGTGTGTGTGTGTGTGTGTGTGTGTGTGTATGTGTGTGAGAGAGAGGGGGTGAAGCAAGAGAAATGGACCAAGAGGGAGGGAAAGTGAGAGAGATAATGTATGTTTGTGGAGAAGCTGCTGCACCAAAAGAGAGATCTGTACCACCCCGAATAAAGTGCGAGCGCTGTTTCATTAAACTAAATTTAGCACGACTAATATCTGTGGGAGACTGATCATTCAGATTTTTTATGTCTTAATGTAACGAAGCACAATTTTAAGAACCAGAACTGCAACATTTCAGACAAATAATTGTTGAGACAAAATAACACTGTCATCCAGTGGATTTAACATGTTATATAGTGAGCACGACTAGAACAGTGTGGGTGCCTCTTGGGTAAACAGTGAGGTCCCCCTCCTCAGGACATGTCAAATGTGTGACAGTCAGATTGTCGCACATAAAGACATGTGACAGAGCTGTTTAGCCCCCCTGCAGGCTGCAGCTCCCACACACATACACACAACACACACACACACACGCAAGACAACAAAGGTCTGCTTCGCCTCCAACAGCCTGCCAAGCCAAGCCATGCCAAGCACTACTGTAAAGTGGGTGGGGTTCCCAAATGTGATTATGCTGATGACCACCAAACTGCCACCATTGAAACACCCTGTTCACTTCTCCCCACAGCAAAACACACAGCACAAGCAAAGCAGAGCACAATCTGATTTGGATACATTCAAATTCACAGGCCGTCGCTATACCAGAGAGTCAGAGCTGAATAAAAACATGGTCGCTGTAAACATGAAAGTGCTAATTTGTTAGATTTTTTTTTTTTGTTAAAAAACAGCTGACTTGCTGAACCAAGTGCAACAAAGCATTACACACACACACACACATCAGTGTGGAGCTTGAGCACTGATGAAAAATGCAAGAGTGAAGAGGAAGGAACAGTGAATTCACTGTTCCGTAGCCAAGTGCTTAGTAGCACCGGACAGCAAAATTTGCTTCTTCCACATGCTTTATTGACAAATGCACTTATTTTTCCTGAGGTAATAAACTCTAAACTGGTCGTCACAATTCACAAGCAAATCCTGGATTCCTGTATCTAATAAATAATACGAGATTTTTAAAATGCAGAGCAAACACCTTTGGATTTTACAACTGAAAAACACAGGGGGATAAGCTGCATGAATGTGGCACTCGTAAAAGATGTGCATGCAACCGTATCCAAATAATCACAATGTCATGGCGTGAACACCATGATGCGCTTTCCCCTGGAAGTTTCTTCTCAAACCTGCACATTCATCTGGCCCTTTATTCCAGTTTACAATTTCCAGTCGTCTCCTCCTTTAGTGCGTAGAAACAGAAAAAGGAAACTTCTCTAACACATAAGCTGCTGCTCAGATTACAAGCTACACTTCCAGTCCGCTGCCGCCGCCGCCGCCACTGCCGCTTCTGTTTTCATAAATGACATATACATCTCCAGGCACACAGAGAGTAGTGCTTCAGTGTCCTCAACATACCTTTAAGTGAAATCAGACCTTTCTCTTCTTTGAAAAACAATGCCTCATGTCGCCAAGTTCTCGTTGGGACATGAAATGGAAAGAAACCAACTTGTGCAGCAGAAATACAGAGCGAAGGATAACTCAACACCTGCCACAGGGGACTTAGTCGGCAATCAGAGTTAATGTAGAGCCCCTCCGAGTCCGACACTGTAATGATCATCACTTTTCCGCCATTATTTCTCTTATTTGTCTTATCGCTGCTGTGAACCCATGTGTAGTGTTGGCAGATTGACATTTGCAAAGTATTGGCCTCTGAGAATACAATATATTTTAGGAATTAATAAAAAAATAAAAAAAAAATAGTTACCATATGCTACCTCTAGGCTACAGAGTTTGATATATCCAGATGCACACACACACACACAAATACGTAGACATGACATAGTCCTCGCAATAATCCTTAGCCTCACACATCACATCAGTTCACATCAAATCACATCCCATAACAGGAAACAGTTGTATACAGTCATCAGCCCGAGGCTCCGCTCCAACACGGCTCTTTCACGGAGGAGAGTCCTGCAGCCAGTCACATCTCTGCTCCTCACTACTGTATGTGTGTCCTACAACTAAATGCCATTTGAGAGAACATGGTAATGAGGCCAGGCTCCTTTTAATTATCCTCCTATAAATGTAATTTGCTGTTCTGCGTGATAAATGGATTGTATACTTTCTTTATGGATTCAGCTTGTCTTTGTTTAAGTTGATAAATTGCATGTGGGTTGCAGCTTTAAAAGAGCAAAAGGTGGATTGTATGGACACAAACGCAAATCACATTTAAAAAACCTCTGCTCCTGCTTTGTTAAGCGTCATTCTACAAGCTGTAATTACAGAAGGAAACAGGATCAACACAATAGAAAATCAATCAGCAGGACGTAGTGGTGGAATCACAGTTGAAGCTGTGTGACAGGAACTCTAAAACACAATGCATTCAGCCCTTTGTTTCCTCTCTTTCTGTTTTGCTTGCACTCTCTGCGGGCTTCACACATGACACAGCACTTCCTAATTCAACACGCACTGTTGTGTGTGTGTGCGTGCGTGTGTGATTATGCACCTGTGTCCCTGCATGAGACTGGGGCGGTGGCCTCTAGGCACCACGCAGTTGGCATGGCCTATTCAGAGACAGGTGAATCAAGTCCACGGGACTCAATAAACCAAAGCCCACTAATCTCCTGGCATCAAACTATGTGTCGCTGAGGTGGCAAATTACAATACGTCAGTGGCTTCATCGTGATCTCTTTTAACCTCGCAAAGCCTTTGCCGTGTGTTGCAACAGTTTATCGTTCAATCAGGCAACAGGAAACGAGTCATTTATGATTCAGCAATGGTTCTTATCAGTTTGTCAAATGTGCGGATTTGCTGTTTTCGTCATTGCAAGCTATGTTCTTAGCATTTTGGGGTCAAAACAAGGACCTTGAAGACATCATCATATGCTCTGTAAAGTGAAGTGACCTACTGATAAACATCAGTCTTATATACCATGACTTGAAATTCAGTAAGTGTGCAGTTGAATATAATCTAATTCAACATGTTTATTTCTCTAAAATGAACATATGACACCGCGAGAAGGTGCAGTCAAACAGTCACATCTCCTCCATCTGTATGTTGACATACTGGGTCTATAAATGGAAGAATTAAAAAAAAAGGTCTGTGGTGTCAGGCTGTCACACTATAGTATGGGTTATTTCAGTGGGGACCACATTTAGCCAGTGTAATGTAGTTAAAGTCTCCTCTACTGTTCACACGCAGTGAACTAGATACCCGGGTCAGTTGGCTCACAGTTTCCCCCTTTCAGATCAATTTACCAAGCGAGCTACGAATCAACCGTGCACCTTTGCTTCGGTCGACACATCCCAACAGACACACTCTAATTAAACAGATCACTTGCTTCATGCTCTGCTGTCAGCTGGAGCAGACACTAACCCATCCCCTGGAAATATATCCGGCTAAAAAAGCAAAAAAATATAAACAACAATCGGATGTGAAGCCTCAGTCTGTCACATGGCTTAGCTGCCACTTCTTACAAGAAGCTGCTACTGTAATGGCGTTGTGCACTTCCAGTTCATTTCCCCTATAAAATTTGACTATAGATCTTATTGCGTGTCACAGATCAAAAGATAAATCAACTTAATTTATTTGGACAAGAGCCCATGCACCCGACATCAAGAATCAATGTCTTGGCCTATGGTTGGCAGAAGCTCATGGAAAATTGTGCTTCAAGGCGTCTTAATATCACGAATACAAATCTGGTGATGACATGATGGCACGAGATGATGACACAGTTTCATCACCAGGATCATCCGTCCAGAAACATAAAAAGGAAATTGGAAAACTGGGAAGCAAAGAAAGAAAAACACCAACTGTACTGCCTGTTCTGAGAATAAAGGAGGTTAAAGTAAGTCTGCAGCAATTCTGAAGTGAAGTGGTGAAGTATCAACAGGTAGAACTGGTAACATCACCTCATGTCCTGCTGTACTATAGTGTGTTTACACTGAGTATAGGGTTGTTAATCATTGTGTAAGTCAGCAGGTGTGACAACGTATCACCATAGTATCAAAATACAGCAACTGCAACACGACCGAGGACAACGTGTACGGTGATACAGCACAATATCTGTTTAACTACAGAGGAAAACAACCTCTAATATATTGGGAGATTTCCAACACACAAACACAGCTCTACCTCAGTTTCATAACAACAATGCCAGCACTGGTTTATCAATAAAAATACATTGTAATATAGAGTTATATATCAGCTGTAGAGAATATATTAAAGCTTTGTTAACTCTCTAGTCATGCAGTTTGCTAAATTGGCTTTCAAAATGTTATGGCAATGTATTCATTAACATTTTCAACACAGCATCACAGAGAAATAATAATTAGGTCCCAGCAGATGTCTTACAAGGCAATCATTGATAGGTTTTCTGCAGAGAAAAGACATTAAAAATACAACAAATGGTTAAGTAGCTCATTAAAATCGACATTTGTATTTGTATTGGCAGTTAAAAATAGCCACTTATATATACATTTATCCAGAATACATAGCCCATATGTTGTTTTGTCAAAATAATTACAAAGGTTCCTCTTTTTAGTGTCTGTAGATTATTGATCTACCTTAATTCTTAATTACAGTCAGTATATGTTTCACTGAGCATAAGCACGATGGTGCTGAATTGCATGCCATCATAATGGTGAGGCATAAAATACAATGAGTGAGTCAGTATATCAGCAAACACAATGCAACACTTGCATGTACTTGTTTGTCAGCATTAACTTTTAACCCATGGTGGGGGTAAAAGACAGATGCTGCCTGGGGCTTAGGAAAGGGTAGTGCCACCCCTGGGGGGGGGCTGGTATCCTGCCACAAGCTCAACCTGAGCCCTTGTGCTGGATTGGGATCTGGCGGGAGGCCTGGTGGCAGTGATGAGCCAGATGTGGCACTGGGAGCGGTGGGGATTCTCTACTACGGTTTAAAACTGTTATCCCCTTAGTCTGCTTTTGCATTTTTCATTAAACAAAATGAACAAAAATCAACAGCGGATGCGGTCCTATCAATACTATCACTGGTAACATAAATCATTAAGATCTTTCCAACATTAGTGTATATATCCAAAGGTAACTGAGTGGGGAAAAAACAGTCTGTAAGGTCATTGGGATAATTAGTTCTGTATGTGACGGGGCATGAAATAATAAGTGAATCATAAGTGAGGTGGAGTTAGAAATGAATCGGAGCAGGGGGCAAAAATGCCCTTGAAAGATCCAGAAATGCCGGTGAAATTAAAGATGAAAGGGCAAAAAAAAAAAGCCCTCGATGACTATTCTCATTATTTCACTGAATTGTTAAATACTCAGCCATTAAAATGAATCCCAGGGGTGTTGCTATTAGTGAGGGGTAGGAACCTGTGACTGGGGTAATTTTTTTCACCTCTCTAGGTACTGTAGGAAATACTGCTCTGTGGGAACGGTTTAACGTCACATTCAGCTACTGCAGCATTAATTGATTCCCAAGTCAAAACCAAAACATCGAGCTAAAAGGTGCTACAAGGGTCGAGGGGAAATACAGAATTGACTGATGATGATGATGATGATGATGATGAAGTCTCTGTGGATCATCTCCACCGGCCACACTTGTCATTTTACGTCACATTATATTTGACTCATTGACATCCTCTTGCATCCTCTGACGCACAAAGTGCCTCAAACATTTGCATGATGTACACATCTATACATTAAGCCACATGTACAGTGAGAGTCAATTAGAACGACTTCAGTTATATTTACTTTAGGCGTTTACATAGTTTCAAGAATATAACAAGAATCACCGTGCGTCCTCCAGATGTGTCAACAGCACATCAGCCTCCATTTGGTCGGCGCGTGTTTGAACTGTGGTGTTTGAGCACACAGTGTATCTACTGCTCGGCATGACCTTCACGCTGTTGGCTGCAATTTCCCTAAGCACTGCACATTGCAATAATTATGTGTGATCAAACAAATGAATGAATTATTGAACAAACATACACACACAGAAATAGCAGCATCTAGTAGCATGAACACCAAAAGCTAGGGTCCGAGTTTAACACATGATTCCAAAAAAATCTAGAAGTGGAGGTATTATAATGCCTGATTCAAACTATTGCATCAATACATTTTTTTTTATTATTTGTCATAATTATTTTTCTAATTAGCCCAGACAGATGGTGTCATCTACTGCTGCTTTTGTGAGTTGCTTAAATAATATGCATCAGTTCCTCTGTGGATACTAATCCTGTAGCTATTCAGCTGGTTTACTTCAGCTATAAAACCCAGCAGCCACTTCCCAGCAGCACTTGGAAAAGGAAACCTGAGTATTTAATGGGAAAATTGAGACAAACTATAAGGTAATTGTCTCAATTCACATTAATCTTCTCCTGGCTATTGCTCATTAAGGTCTGATAATAGAGAGTATTGACAAAAATCTGAGTGAGCTTAGTTCTGACCGTCCAGCCGGCGCTTTACATCACAGATGGAGGGAAGAAATGGTGACAAAGCGGAGTGGGGAGTGAGGAGTGGGGGGAGTGGGTGGGGGGGGGGGCAGACTGCACATGACAGCTGAGGGAGTGACGGACATCCAGGCTGGAGGATGACTTATTGTAGAAATTGACTGAATAACTAACGGAGTCCGTCCCAGGGCTGATGCTGTAATGATGGTTCACTGCTTGAAGCCCATTATGATGGCTGGAGACCGCATTTGTCCCTCCATTAAAGCGCTAATCCTGCATCCTATACCTAACGTCATACGACAGCTTGGAATTTTTCCACCCAGTGCAGTTTCCTTTCTTCTCACGTCTCCTGTGGACGCATCTTGATTCGCTGTTGTTTTATTATTCAGCGTGGCTGTTAAATCCGGTCACACCTAAGTAATATTTAATTTCTACACTACGTAATCTGTATGTTTCTAAAGCATCTTGAGGTAAGAGACACCACAACATCTAGAGAGGCAGAGAGTGCTAACGGAGGATGACATATCGCGAGTGAGAGGGTGAGAAATACCATGCGGGGGGTGGAGGGGGGTGAGGCCGGAGAGGGAGACAGAGTCAGAGTTTGATAAGCAGAGAGACGAGTAGAGACAAAGAGGAATGAGTGAGCACGGGAGAGATGAACTACGAGTGCAGGGTTGTTGTATCCGAGCATGATGACACATCCATGTATACTGCGCTGCCTCGCAGCATGTTCACTGCAGATTTTTATTAACCTTGCGGCACCGTCTCTTTGTGTTTCTAACCCGGTCCATACGGTCTCATCCTCCCACTGCATACAGCTCTGCAACCTATACAGCAGTGTGATATACCGCCCTGTCTGAATTCTATAATCAACTTCCCACATGGTGTGCGTGCCAAGATAATAACACCACACAACTGCAATCCATATGGTACTCACTTTCAGTATATGGTTGTGTAAATGTGTGTGTGCTTGTGTGTGTGGATCCTTAATTCAAGACTGCATTTGGCAAAGCTTGAATAATGTTTTTCTGAAGCATGAATAATGTTTTTGTTTTTCTAATGCCACATTGTGCAGTAAAGATAATAGAAAGCGGTTTTAAAACATAAAGAGACACATACGCTACCATAAACACTATTAGAGCCTGATGCCCCCATTGGTACTTAGAAAACAAAGATGAGCGTCGTTCCCTGCCCTGTAAATGTTCACTGATCCATAGCACGGCAGCAGGGAATTGGACACGCTGCAGAATTGCACTGTTTACACTAAGTCCTGGCTGGATTCTGCTCATACATATAAACGCTAGTGTGTTTAGAAAAAGCTGCTGGTTACAGGTTCACGACCTTTAGGTTTGTCAGATGCATTTTCATTCAGCGAATTATCTCCGTCTTGCACTGACATTGTTACTGATGTATCACCGAACCATGCAATATGTGCACTCGGGGTTGAGCCCTGACAACACAGCACAGCACAGCACAGCAAAGCACACAAACGGCACGGATAACAGCAGCAGCAACGACACAAGAGAGGGAGACGGACGGGGAGCATTAGGGCAAGGACGATCAGAATGAGGACGAGGCCGCCTCATTAAAAAACCTACTGTGTTATGGTCACCTATTTACATTTTAACTAAGCCACAGTTCACATCAAACGTATCATGTCAGTGCTTCGGGCCGTGACATCTAAAATGCAGCGACGGTTCAGGTGTGATACGGAGGAGCAGAATCTTTACATCAGTCCGGTGTAATGAAATCATTACCAGGAGAGGGAGAACACTAGAGCTTGGTTAAATAGTCTGAGTCAGGGAGTGCAATGACTCGATGGAGGGTAATAATGTATCATTCTCGGTTATGTCCAGTGGGGTTTAACCTTGCGGATGTTCACACAAAATCCACTACAGTCATCTGGAACAACCACACCAGCATAACATAAAGAGAGAAGTTCATTTAACCTCGAATATAAGACTGTTAACTGCATCGTATTATGCCCTAAATCCATGTATACACCCACTGTGTAGAACGAGGGCTGTGAAAAGAAACTGGAGGCAATTCCTTTTGATTTCTGATTTTGCATTAATTTCACCCATCAATGAGCTGAATCTGACATTACCACTTGTCACCCAGAGATAAGACCTTCTGACCAGTGCTGATTGACAGAATCTATTAGCTTTTATACGCGCACAATTATATCTGTGCATTAACCTTTCAAGGTTGTTACCATGCTGCCGGGAAAAGCAGCCAGCCACAGTCAGACCCACCGCACGCAGCACAAATACATCAACAACGTACACACCATAAGTCTCTCTGAGTCACTGCCTCCTTCTCCGCTTTTACGTCAATTTCCGCTTCTATTTTAATTCTTGCTCACTAATGCACACAGACACAAACATATACGCACCTCCTCCCACTGATGTATGTATCTGATGAGTCGGGACAGTCTTAAGAGACGCAGGAGACTGAGGATCTTGGTGAAGCGGACGATTCGCAGGGCCCGGGCCGTTTTATATACCTCTGAGTCAAAGCCTTTCTCCACTATTAAAAAGATATAATCCACTGGAATGGAGGAGAGGAAGTCCACAACGAACCAGCTCTTCAGGTAATTCATCTTGATGACCTTGGGGTCGAGGATGATCTCGGAGCTCTCCTCATTGACGATCCCCGTCCTGAAGTTCATGACCAGGTCCACCAGGAAGATGGTGTCTGAGGCCACGTTGAAGACCAGCCAGGTGGTGGTAGTCTGCTCTGAGAAGAAGGTTATTCCCACAGGAATGATGATTAGATTCCCCATCATCATGATGAGCATTATCAAGTCCCAGTAGAACCTGTGGAGCGAAACACACACACACAAATCAGTGAGAAAACTTATAGATGGTCAATTAGAAAGCGAAACAGGGGAAGAACGTGATAAAAACTATTAGAATAAGCTGGAGCAAAACAGGGTTTAAGAGAATTTATGAAAATGAAACACAACCACGGACCTTGCCACAGTTCCAGAGAATATTTCTCATCAAAATCTCCTGTTTTGTACAAGGCTATAGGTGAGAAAGCAATATAGGGACGATGAATGTCCATTAATTATTTTTCTGTCATATGACCAATAACCAGTCCTGTATTTCCAATTAAACTATCACTGAACAAACAAGAATAATCAGTAGAAAACTCACAGGCTCACAACAGACACAGCTCTGACAAGCACTTGTGACCGTTGCTGCCAACGTCTTTATTATCCTTTAGACAGTCAGAGCCCAAAGTTCACTGTGAGTCAAAGACATCCAACACTTACTGTATGTGTGCAGAGCCCTGTTAGCACGAGGCCCTCTTATCCTTCCTGACTGTGTTAATGCCCCTGCCCTCTGTTTTGTGATGAACAGAGCCAGAAGTGATTCATCAGCAGCCTACTCTTTCCACCAAGTGTCCTGGGCCTCCATAAAGGCCGAGGAACCATGAATGAAAATAGATGCTTTCAGGAATCCTATCTCATGCTAAAAACTCTCCACTGACGCCATCCCTGCCGCTGCATGCCTCTGCTCCGCCTTGCTGCCCAGTCCACTGCCGTTGCTGAAGATGGAAATGGACTGGGAGACTGGTTGGCAGGCTGCCTGTCTGCCTGGCATACTGGCCGCCCAGTAATGGATCTGTTTGAATAAATTAAGCAGAGGCCTTGGCTTTATAAATATCTAGGGATCATGTGTCCGATAATTGTCTTTCACTTCAACTAAACAGCGGTCTTCTAGGTGGTTCATAATATCCACCACAGGTATTTTTACACCGGCAGACATTGAACTGGGGCCCGTGGAGTGGACTCGTCATGAGGAGAGCCTTGAGTGGGACATCAGAGAAGACAACATCATGCAAACATGCACTTTGCAACAATGACAAGGAGCATGAAGACCAGGATTTGTAGTTTGCGTCAGTTTAAAATGCAAGCACTGTAAATCATAGCTATAACTTTGAATATACAGTCCAAATGCTATTATTACATGCCCGTTCAGCCAACACGCTGGCATAATACATATATAAACAGTATGTGCGTGAGGCATGAGATTTTCTTTTTGTTGTTTAGAAATGTTTAATAAGAGGCTGCAGCAAAGACTCTGCTGTAATTCATTTTTTCAACTGCTTCATAACAAGATGCAAAGAAGAGAATTGTTCATATTTAAAGGGAACAAGAACAAAGACAAAGATGAAACGGTGAATGATTATGAGGATACTTCTAGGGATCTTTTAATTTGCAGAAAGCAAATGACTTAAAGTAGCTTAATAGTCTGGGGTAAGAACGAGAAAAGTAAACAGGAAACGTTTCTAAAGATGAAACCTCAAAAAGTCAAAGTGCAATCAAGTAAATTATGGAAGAGAGTGAAAAAGTATTAGTTTGATCAAAACTAGACACTGTGTTTTTATATATAAAATTAAGTGATAACTGACATTTACAAAATCAACAACAAATATGAGTTTCTGTTCATCATAGATATGTTTCAAGTAAAGGAAATGGTGGATGTTTTCCACTCATTAATATAATCAAAAGCCTTGTGGTGAAAATGAGAGCCCACGTCTCTAAGATATTCCTATTTCTCTCTTGACTTATGTAGGCGGTATTTATACTGTACACGACCTCTAATACACCCACTTATCTAATGAATAAAACATCATGTTTCTCCTCCTGCATTAGAAATCATAAGGCAGCAGACCTCAAACTCTTCTGCACGAACTTAAAGAATACGTGGCGTGAACTGAGGACACAGTTCACGCCACGAACTAACTGAAGTGCACTTCAGTTAGTTCAATGTCCACTGACCGTCCTTGTTGTTAGGCAAATCTAAAGCAAGTGCAAGTCAATAGCGTGACACTACAGCCAGCTCCAGCTCCTGTGTCCAGTTCTTGCTACATCATTGTGTCAGACTCTTGCTCCAATGCTCCAATTTGCAGTCCCAGTAAAACCAGTAAGCGGAGAGTGGTGCATCCAACTGTAAGTGCAGCAGCCCCAACACCAGCTCAGCATGCAGTCCCCCAGTTAGACTCCTGCTCCTGCAGTGCAGCCACAGGACTCTACATTCACCTGGTGCTCTGGTGCTCGCAGCCCATTTGTACACCCAGGTCCTGTGCCATGCAGCCATTCTCTCACTTTATGATGACCTCTGCTTTCTGCTTGTCATTTTTAATCCTGAGTCTTGCTCCGATTTGTAAACACAAGCTGCTGTTATTATTGTATAAAATGGGAGATATAACTGCACAGAGAGCACTGGTTTTCCTGACTGATATTTACACCCTGAGAAAAAATGAGCTTATGTTGCCTCAGTATATCACAGACAACCACAAACTCATATAATTCAGCTCTTTACCAAAGTTGACAGATTCTTCAAATCTTCTCAGTGACGGCTGGTCACTGTGTGGGAGCTATAAATGAATACCAGTAAATTTATATTGACACTAAAGCTACCACTCCTGCAGCGGACCAGAGAATGAGCTCCAGTCGAGGCAGAGGAGTTATTATCGCAACAATCCGGCTCCAAATCAAGCCAGCTCATATTCTTTTTCTTGTAGGTTTCCTCCCTTGAACAAGTGCTCCATCATAATCAATGCCAGACCACTTTTGGCCAAGCAACAGAGGGAACTCCACACAGTCTTAGTCAGCATCCAATCTGCAGTGTAATGGGTACACCGTGCCACAAGAGGTCACGTGTTGTATGGACGTAAACAGTGAGAATGATATGGAGTTCGATGAGTGCAGATTTATATATAGTTGATGAAGTTAATGACTCACACCCATGTGGGTACAGAGAGGTGACCAGATCTCACATCAGTCCCTGAAAATCTGGAGAGTGATACATTTGTATGGATGAGCTGAAATAATCAAAATACTAACCATAACCATCCTCAATAGAAGATGTGCTTATAGGGATATAATCATTTTTGCTAGAAAACACCAGTTGTCTCTAAATCTATGGCACCAATAATGTTATTAGTGATTAGATGTGACTTAATGGCTAAAACAGACCCATGGATCCTGTCTTTACCGGCGCCCTCTTTAAAACAGAAAACATTACTGAGAGTCTTTTAGACAACGACAAAGGCCTCTCCTTAGCATAACCAGAGGTGTATGAGGCCTTGCATGAGACCTCTCCAAAACTCCATGAATAATTAATATTACTAACCTGCCATTAATCTTTAAGCAGCCACTGTGTACAAAGAATATGTTGGATATTGAGTTTCAAACACTCCCACAAAGCAATATAAAGCCCGTGTGAATAGTGGTGTCATTCATGGACTGTACTTACGTAAGACTTTTCAGCAGAAGACCATATGCTGTTTTCTTTTTTGTTTACTTGTTTTGGTCAGACATTGTTCTGCCAAAATGGATATGGGATGATGCATGTTTAATATAATTATGTAAGTGTATGTTAGTGATACACTCCTGTAAAAAGAAACCGAATAAACACAAAATAATGAAGTTGTTAAGTCAAGCCCCACAGTGGAGAAACAGATTAGCTTTTAAGCTGCCGTACAAGGAGACCTGCCAAGCAAAGTGTACCCTTGCACCTCCATCATTTATGCACCAGTGTGATGGATAGCTTCAAGCACTGGGATATAACCTCACTTTGAAGCCTGGGTGCTATCTCATTGACATGGAAGGGTTGTGTCTTTACTCTGACTATACAGCACGAGGACCTCTTGTGAAAAACCGTGTGAAAATGTCATTAGAAAGAAAACCTTAAGGTGCCACCTGAGGTAGTTATATACATCAGAAGTAAGTGTCAGTCTCCTTGGGCGGATATTAAAATGCAAAATCCCTATTGATGGGCCAATTCGTCTTTTATTTTACATAATACGCTCGAAGACACAGCATTCCGTGCATACGTGAACGACAGTGACGGAGCCATCGCAGCATTTTTCAGCCCTTCTCCTAAATTTAGCCCAAAAATAACAAAGCACACAGAAACAAACTTGTTCCATTACACAGCACAACAAACTAGAAGGGCACTGAGAAAGCTAAGACAAACACCAAAGCCAACCAACAAAAAAATCAAATCAAATCCCAGGTAAATGATCCAAATCTACCCCAAATTTTAATGGGTTCCTCCACGGTCCGAGTCTCATCCCTTCACCACGTTCGATACAAATCGGTTCATTACTTTTTTGTATAATCCTGCTGACAAATAAACAAACACGGGTGAAAACACAACCTCCTTGGCAGAGGTAATTAATCAAAACAATAATTAACAAATGGAAAAAAGAGAAAAGGTACACATATCACTGGATTGTATGGGTCCTAGCCTTTGGCCATCTTTTAGAGGGGGGTCAATCTCCTTACATAATTGTTTTCAGAGACTGCTAAGCTCATTGACTGTTGTGTTGTGCTACTAATCCTTGCCCACCATCATTGTACATCTGTGTGTGCACATGGGCATGTGAATATGTTTGTGTCTTTGTGTGGGTGAGTTCAGGATATCCTAGTTAGCTTTATTCTAAAGTGCAGGGGAAACACACAACGCAATACCTCCTGGACACACCATTAAGAGGCACTATGCACATTGTGGCGTACCTCATTAGACTCTTTACATTTCAAAGAGTGCAAGCAAGACAGAGCTACAGTCATGACGCCTATAGTGAAAGAGTCATTGCAACTTTTAGTGCTGGATTCTTTTTAGTTTACAGCTCTAAATAAGAGCCCAGACACACAGGAGTGCTGCATATACATATAGCTACACGGGCCTGCTCTTCAGTTCAGGACCACGGACAGCACCATGTTGAAGGCAGGGGAAACAACGTGCCCCGGCATGTTACATGCTACAGCGGAAAGCTGGGATGATTGTCACCATCAAGCTGTGCCAGGGGACACTGGTGCAGAGCCTGGGCCAGATGAGATGCTTAATTGGTGAAGTGGTGAACTGTAAACACGCAGCTTGTGGAGAACCAGTCCTGCCTGAACCTGATCTCATTTGTTTACCATGTGTGTTAAAGATGTTAAAGAGGCGGCTCACACTGACGGGGGCTCATCTGTGACAATACTTGTGACGATATGGGCGGTCGCTACTTCGTCTACTAAGCAGTTTGGAAATGTAGTTTCCACTTTATACAGCTTGTCTCTGTAGGACAGTGCACTATAGCCAATGAAAAAAGATCAGTTGCCTACTGATCATCATGTGAGTGTGGCATTTAGGGGATGCCATGGGGAGGGAAGTGTGGCATGATCCTGCACATCACCTCATACAAACACATTCCTTCACATTTACCCGGCAGGGCAGCGGCACAAAAACACATCACTCACACATCAGCCCTGTCTGCCAGATGTTTGCAACTCCAAATTCCAGGATCAGTTTTGACTAATTAATTCAGAACAACGGCCATTTTCCCTTTAATCGCCCCCCACCATCCCACCCCTCCTCCTGCACGATGTTTTACCGCATTCTGTGCGTTTTTTTCTATCTCTCTCTTCTCACACGCAGGCCCGCCGTCTCACCGCCGCCTACCATGAAATGTTTACAACCTGTGATGGTGCAATGGCATTGTCACGTTGTGTCCAGGTAGCCTACTGTCGCCCCAATACACCAGCGGAATATTGTCGCAATGGGGACCTGGACCAGTGTGTTGTTGCTGTGGAACAATCGGAAGAGGGGGCTGCGTTTGTGCGCGTTTTCAAAAACCATGACATTCACCATCCTTTTTCCAAGGACGTTTCACTGATACACCTTTGTAGCCTTATAATGCGCCCCTCTCTATTATAATAAAAATGCCGCAATGAAACACACACACACAAGCACGCACGCATACGGACACACAGACTCACACAGACACGCACACTCAGTGAGCACATTTTGACAGTGAAGCCCTCAGCCAGCGGAAGCCTGATTGCCTAAATACAGAGGTAGATTAGCGTATGCGCTTCGGGGCAGGCTGGCTGTGCGTGTGCCGATGACAGAGCGTTATGTGTGAAAGTGTAGGCTATATAGCTTGCAGAACCCCGGGGTGACGAGAGGGGTGGATAAAAAAGAAGAGGGAGGAGGGAGGGTGAGCAGGTGTCTTTTTTTTCCAGCCCTTACCTAAAATCGCTATATGGATGAATGATCCAGTATCCGGCCGTTTGAACCCTCTCTTGCTCTTTCTCCACGGCTTTCTGACTGCCGAACATACGCAATGAGAACTTATTGACTCCGGGCTGCATCATGGCCCCAAATTGCCTCTGCATAAAACCATGTTGCCTGGACGCCCCGTCTAAATCGTCAAAACCGACCATGGCCTCTTCCCGCTCCCCCTTGAAGCCCACTGAGTTGCCATGGTCCTTCATATTCTGGCTCCCCGTGTTATTTTTCTGTATCGAGTCTTGCCTCTGAAAAACATTATTCCCATCCGCCTTCTCCTCCTTGTTGCTGGAGAACGAATTAGATTTGTCTTCCATGGTGTTTTTAGTTTTCCCGTTTTTCTTGGAGACAAAGCGTTCCGGCTCCTGCTCGGGAGGGCTGCGCGCAAAACTCGAGAGGACCCGCCGTGAGCTCTCCTGTTTCTTTTGATGTCCTTCAAACTGTTCAGCTCCTCTGCCTTCAATGCGAGTGCTGCAAACTGAGACAGAGTGCCCGAGAGCCCGGTGGATCAGGTTTCTTGGGTTACCGCCATCTACCGACGGCCCCGGCTTCTACCGTCCAAAGCCACAGCCTCAGTCTCACTTCGCACGGCACTGCGGTTTAACTGGCACATGCTCCTGCACCTTATTTACATAATGTGGCTCATGATAGCCCCCCTCCGTCTCCTCTCGCCTCCTCAGCTCCACACATGACAGGAGGGAGCCAAAATCATGGGAGCAGAGCGGATGCAATGAAGTTAATGAAGACATGTTTATTTTATTCTTTCTTCTTTTCTTTTCTTTTTCTTTTTTTTTTATTATTTGAAAGAGCATGTGTGCTTCCTGTGGCTCGGCTGGCAGCAGGTCTGGGTCCAGCCCAGCAGTGGTAATAGAAGACAACAGATTGTGATGTCGCTGTGATCTGGTCATAGGAGAGAACCACATGAACATCTTGTGGATATCACGCCTTTTTAAGGTGTTGCACATATTGATCCAACATCTAGAGTGTGACTGCACTGACTCCACAGCTCTGTCCATAGTTACAAGCTGGAAGCACTTGTTTGCATTGATTTCTATTCAAACATCCTCTCTCATCCTATACATGCACTGCATGTAGATGATACTTAAAAATAAAATTTGCTCGGTGCATTTTAAACCAGAGTTAGTTGGCTTATATCTGCACAATGCACAATGATTTATTCGACAACTGGAATGACCAGCTACTCTAAAACTGCTCCAAATATGTCTGCCCAGACATTTATAATTGAATTACGGGATTCATAGTTATTTTGAGAAACCAACCATGCCTTATTCAAGGCACCAGTTCAAATAAATAAAATGATAAGCTCCTGAAAAAAGACAGATTGATTGGAGAAAGAAACTGAGACAGAACAAGATAAAAGAGAATCTATAATGAGGTGAATTTGGTTACTGGAAAAAAACAGAGGGAATGGGAGAAGACTGTGATGGAGAAGAGCTTTTATTATGGCGATGGTGAAACAGAAATCGTTGTGTGGTGATTTGGCGATTATAACTTAACACCAGTATGAGTGATATTAGTGAGACTTTATAACTTTTCTCAAGAACAGATGCAGTGTCACTGTTCAAACTATACTGCAATGTCCTCATTTTGTCATTCCTGATAGTTCCTGCTTCTTCATGATGAGGATTTGCTGTTTGTATATATATATCAGAAAGTGAAAAAGAATCAGTGAAACTTTAATGATCTCTGCAGGGAAAATGCTTTGTCACAACTGCTCAGCACACAGTTAAGAAAGAGGAAACAAGTAAGGCTATTAATAGTAATAATAATAAGTAGATAGAAAAGAAAGTTAACATGCAAATGTGCAAAAAGTAATGAGCATGGAATCTCAAGGTTTCTTTAACTTTTGTGGAGTGGTCCACAAACTGTGTGGAGGTGAATGGAGCGGTGTTTAGTGGCTCATGAATGAGTTGTTTGTGTACAGTCTTCACGAGTTACAGCTTCAAAGTTACCCACAAGATAATTATAAATGAAGTGATCTGTTTTTATATCTACTCCTATAAATGGCCCAGCACCAGAAGCTGCCTCCATCAGCTCCTCCCCGACTGAACAACCCCCATTCATCCCAAACCCTTTTAGACAAACTGTTTGTAAAAATGGGCTTTACAAATAAACTTGCCTTGTCTAATGTCAAGTCATTGGCTGTTGGATTTTTTGATACTTTCTACAGGGTATTGATTAACATCAGTTGATAATGAATGTAGTTATCAGTAGCTTCCACAGCCTGTAACAGTGGATGGAGAGAAGCTCACTGTCTTGTTTGTCTACAAGAACTCATCTTATGTTTTTTCAATGATGGCATCACTGCAGTGCCACATGCCCTACAAACCCATCTGCTCTGTACTCCATAGTACAGACATCTTATTATGCATGTGTGCATGTATGTATGTATGTATGTACTGTACACATACATACATAATTATGTAATTATACCCAGTGCTTTTTTCAAGCACCATGTTTATTTAAATGTAGATACTAGATTAGTTATCAGATTTCGATTTTATAGAGATAGATATTCAATCACTTAATGAAATCTGACCTGTTGTTACAGATTCAGTCTGTGTGAATAAGTTAAAGTTAATGACAGCCTGAAATAGCAACCTGCTACTTTTTCATGTAATTTACTGGTCCAGCTTACATACAGCAGTCATTCTTCGTAAGGAGTAATATTACTCATAATATTTAAAGTATTTTTCGATACTTTTGCTTGAATACGATTTCAAATGCTTTTAATTGAGGGTGTTGCTCCAATGAGGTGCTGCTACTTGTACCCAGTAGATCGACTGAAAGGCACTTTTTTCATGAAACTTTTTTAGACTTTTGCACGTGTTACATATTTCATTGTGCCACTTGGAAAAAAAAAACTTTTATAAACTTCCCTTTCCAAAAAATAATAATAATAAAAAAAATCTGAGAAATTCTTCCTACACCTATTCTACTGGTTAAGTCAGCGAGCACCAGTCAGTGAGGCTGCAACACTTTCCACAATGTGGCAATACGCCGTACCCATGCGCTCAGTCTTTTCATGGCCACACAAAACTGCAGCTGGCTGTGTACATAACTAGAGAGGACATTAGCTCAGATATTTTGCATGTTTGGTAGTGGATTATTATGTAATGATCCAAATGTTACCGTAATTGAAACAGACATCCCTTTTTTTCTTCTTTTTTTTTTTCCGGTGCGTTTTTTCTCTCAGCTGGGTTTGTGTTGGGTTGGATTAGTTGGCATGCCAACTGTTTCCCCAACACAACGCTTGTGTAACTTCAGTTACACAGTTAATGGGGCAGGGAGGGGTACTGAGAGAGAGAGAGAAAGAGAGAGAGAGAGAGAGAGAGGGAGAGAGAGGGAGCGGGAGGGGGGAAATGTTGCATAAGATTTATGGCTTAAAGTAATGCTGATATTGAACAAAGTGCAAATCCCAGATGGCCCATTCACATGTCAGGGAATAAATAACAACAAGAATAAATTTACCCTGGTAGAGAACGGACGTCACTGAAGGAGATGGACTAGTGTCGGGGTAAACATTTATCTTTGTCCTCCAGCCAATTCTCGTCACTGCTCCAAAGAGTTGTCATCCATCTGATACTGCAGGATAACTCCTCTGATGCAACAGTAGAAAGTTAAGAAAAGAGTGAGTAGTAAAAATGTCAACAACAAGATGGCTGAACTGCTGCAATTTATATTTTCTTTACACATTTTTGCAGAAAATGATAGAGATACCAGAGCTGGGATTTCTGACCCTATACATTCAGTAAATTTAGATTAAATAGTTCAATATACTGAATGTTGCATCATGTTTAAGCTGATTCCACTGGGACTTAATCCTGATTTATAGTATAATACAGAATATCCAGAAAGTATTGGGCCAAATATCCTGAATCCTGCGTGGTAAAATGTGTTCCTGACTCTCCTGGCGGTCTCATTGGCCCTGCTGATATTGCATTGTGTCTCTAAGATTACATCCAGTCATCTCTGCTTACAGTCAATACCTCATCTAGACATGAAACATTACATAGCCCTGCACTGCCAGCCATTGCTTATGCCACAAATAGCATCAGCCAGCTACAGGATGGCAGCATTCTGTTACAATGGCCCCCCCACCCCGCACCCCGGCCCCTTTTTCATTTTCTGCAAGTCATTCAATGTATAGGCAGAGAGGCATTGTTTCTGGTCACAACATACAGAGGCAACATTTAGAAAAAAAATCTCAAAAAGACGAGAAAATGTAATGTTTTTGTTATTCAATATTCATTTTACCATCTGCTCTGTTACAGTATATTGGAAGTGTTACCCAAACCCTCCACAGTGTAGATTTTGGAAGTCAACGTTCCTACATCACCTGTTTTAGTGTCAATGAAACATCTGAGAGAGACCAAGCTCAATAACCAACACAAATTAAAAATACAAATCTTCCACCTCCCGGGCCAGACATGTCTACTAATTCACTTGTCCTCTTTGGACTCTCGTCCCATGACTGACTACTTTAATTAAACCATGATTGGGGCTGGGAAGATGGTAGTGTTGTAATAGGATTGCGAGCTTTGGTCTGTCTCCAGCTGAGACTATCAGGGTATCATGGACCTCAGGGATGAGGCTGAGGCGTTGGACGGGGCCCAGCTGAGGCCAAGGTTGACTTAATCAGCAAACTGACTGGTCTAAACAAATGAGAGCATTAGAGGAAGCTCAGTCGAGAAGATGATTATCATAAAATCATGAGGTACAGGTTTGTAAACATCACAGTGAAGCACCCAATTAATGGAACGTACAGAAACACGTCGCTAGTTGTTGTTCTTCTATGAACTTTTCCTACAAATTCATTGTTAAAGAATAAAAACAGAATGAAATATTTTATCAAGAATTCAAAGTTAGAGTAGAACATGCAGATCATCCCACTTCCGCAACTTCATCTGCTGTTGTGTTGCAACAGGATGGTGTGACAGGGACTTAATGATTCAGTCACGTAAGTGAACCAGTTACATGTTAGTGGAGTTAATGTGACAGTTGGCATTACCATATCATAATTAGATCCTTCACAGCTGAGCTCTTGTTGTACATCCACAGATTATCAACTACTAGGCTGCAGCTGCACTTAACCTTTAAGCTCATATCCATGAATTCTGCTGCTTATCAATGCGACAGAAGAGAGAGAGATTTTGTGTCCCTCAAAGCTAATGAGGTTTTCTAACACAGTCCTGTCAGTGGGTGAAGTTTCACAGGAGAGCGGCTGAGGGGCGGCTGGTGCCTCACCCTGAGATAAAGGCAATCACAAGGTGCATACAGGGCTGCAATTATTATTGATTTGTCTGTGAATCCTTTTCTCAACTAAGTGATTGTTTGTGTGATCTATAAAACAAAGGGGGAAAATATATTATATAATATAATAATATATAATATAATATATATATTATATATTTTCAGGTCAAGGACTGAGGACTCCCAAACTGACAGAGAGATGGAGCAGGGACCCCTACTATTAAAAAATTGTGTATTATATAAAACTATAGCTCCAGTATGAATAAATAGCTTGTGCATTCAATACTAAGCTTTTCAAATAATACACAGGTTCATATATTCATGTTTTTTCTAAATGTGTACAAGGTACAGTGAGTATAGGGTGGCTGTCCGTCAGCCATTTATAAACAGACCCTGTTAACTAATACCAATGTCAATATCAACAATGTCTGTCAATTGCATGATAATCATGCAGACACGCTATTCAAATTGAAGTTTTTATTTTAAATATAAATTGACTTTTTTTTTAAATTGTCTAATCAACCAAAAATTTTGCAACCCCCCTGCAGTACCTCCGCGGACCCCCTGGGGTCACGGACTGACTGTTGAAGATTTCTTCTGTCTTAAATTTCTTCCTGCAACCAGCAACCAATCAGGTCACAATATTAAATATACATGGGGAGTTTTTTCACCAATAACCTAAAAACCAGTTTCCTGGCAAACATGTAGATGTGGTGATACTGGGATCAGCGAATGTAAGTTTCTCAAACAATTAATTTACTATCATAACTAAGTGTTACCAGGCAATTTTTCTCTTGATCATCTAATCGATCAGAAACAAATCCAGAGATTCTGACTTGAAGTTTGTGTTGTTGGGCTCATATTGAAGTAGTGAAGAATAGTGGGAAAACTCAATACAGATACATGATTGCAGAACTGGGTTAGGATTAATGACAATATACACTTCCTGTTTTTTTCTTCCAAAACAGTGTACCATGAAAATCGGTATACAGCACTGTGGTACAGTGAGTAGCGAGTAGTATAGAACTGAGTCACAGCCACCGTCAGTTCCTCATGCTGCACCGGGCTGCCCGCCCGCCCAACCTGGATGCATCCCAGCTCTATTAGACAACAGAGTGACCCAACACCTGATCCTGCTGAGGCCCAAGGTCAGGTTGGATAATTGTCAGCTGTTACGAGAGAATTATTTCAGATGTTTTGTTAAAATACATGTTTTTATTCCTTTGCATTAGCTCATGAAACTGCCTACAGAGTAACCCACACTGCAGTGATCTGGTCCCCACCTCAATATCATCATCAATGATAGTAGAGTAGACCATGCAGTCCAATTAGAAACACTGTAGTATGCTCCCAGAAGAACTAGTACAGTAACTGCTCTCTGTGTTTACTGTATGTACAGTAGTACAATATGAACATTCACAGATCAGCAGCCACTCTCCTCTGAGTATGTGCCCCCAAGTCTTCTGGCAAAAAAAAAACTGCAACCTATTGTTAAATTTCCAATAAAGCGTGTGTATATAATTACATTTATAATGGATTTTCCCTCCATGCATGTCTATTTTGCTGAGCTCTTACACTTGTAGTTCAGCAGCACAAAAGTGGCCAAAGCTTTCATGCTATTTCTATTCATCGTGAAATTAAAACGGATTGTAAGCGACTGTGTTGCCAGTTTCTTCTGAACCATTTTTCATAAAAGTTAACAAAGTTCAATGGAACATACTGTATGGCGCAGGTCATTTTGAAGTGACACAGTTACAGCCACCTTTGCCCTGTGAACACATATGCCTAGACAGTGGATCAGGTGTTGATGCACCATTGACAGCCTTTCACTGCCTAATTCCAGATTTGTGGCATACACAGTGTCCACTTGCTAAGCGTAGTAATCCCAAAGGATTGGCAAGTATTTTTAGTAATGGATTTACTGACGTCCGTTGATCCCTTGATGGGTGGCGTCTTTCAGAACAGTCATGGAGGAGTGTTTTTGTGAGTGTTTATCAGTATGCATGTGTGAATGTGTGTATGTGTGTTTAGGCTTAGCTGCATCTACCTGCGGGTTCAACCACAGTGCTCGCATAATGGAGTAAAACCTCGGGAGAGAGAGAGAGAAGGTTGAAAGAAAGTTGCAGTTGTTTTTCTGTCGGCCATCTTATCTGAAACTCATCGTAATGAAAGACAAACAAGACTCAGAGGGAAGATTCTTGTGCGTGATCAGTGGTGGTGATTTGCCGGACTGCCCTTTCCCCTCTCCCGAGTTTGCTCTCACCATCTTCCCATCCCATCATCATTTCTGCTCCAAATGTTCGCAGCACTACAGGAAACTGGACCGATTTTAGAACAGGGTTTGACAGTTGCCAGGTCGATGCCCAGATACCTGCTGAGCTGAAATAAGATGCTGAGGATGTAACCTTTTGAAAAGAATAGACTCTGTCATTTTGACTTACACATCAAAGATATTACCAAGACAGCGCTGTTCCACCTTTATAATGTTCCACAACACTCTTTAAAGCATTACCGGCTCTGACCCTACTGCATTTCAAAACCAGATCTGTCTTCACTGTGCGTCTGCTAATGCATCAGTAATTGCTCGGGCTGGGACCATCGCACTTTTGTGTTTGTGCCTCAGTCAGCAGGGAACAGAGTGTTTTACACCTCTTTGGAAATAATTTGGTCTTGCAATTAGAGAAAAAGAACAAAAGCCTTTTTTTGTTCTCTCTGTTATATCTGTGCAGTTCAAGGCTAAAGAAGTCTCCTCTCTTACTTTAACCAATGTTGATATAAGAGGAGGATTATGGGTACTGTCACGTCTTAGTGCTGCTTCTCCATCTGAATCATTACTTCTAATATCTGCTGTGTTAGTGTGGGTGTTGGATAGTGTGTCTGTTCTCTCTGAGGCACCTGTCGCATGCGGTGATGTTACCTCACAGTGGACGGGGCTGCTGTCTGCAGGTTTTTTGGGTTTTTTTTACATCACGACAGCTCACCCCATGTTTTTCTATAATCTGTGTCTCCATGTTAAACCTCATCATGTCAGAAATGCTGCGTATACTGTACAAGTCTGGGATGCTGCGAGCGAGATGAAACCCCCAGGGGAAAACAATGGCCACGTCATGTCTGGTCGAGTATGAGAGGAATCTAAATGTTAATTATATCTCCAAAAAGTCAAATCGCCTAAATGTTGAAAGCCAGAGATTTTAGAAGCTGTTGGGGAAAATCCCAGAGTAATCCATGGTGATCTGAAGTACTCTAGCTCCCAGACAGCGCAGACCACAGCCAGCTGCAGACAGACAGAGTGTGTGCGTCTATGTGTGTGCGTGCTCGTATGTGTGTGTGTGTGTGTGTGTGTGTGTGTGTGTGTGTGTGTGTGTGTGTGTGTGTGTGTGTGTGTGTTTCTGTCTGCATTTGGGGCAGGGAACAAGAGGAGGGAATTACTTTAGATGAATTCTGAACGTTTTAGGGTAAGAGGATACGATGTGTTCCTGGTCCAAGGCTTGGGGAAATGAAGTGAAGGGTTGCTCTACAGAAGTCGGCGCAAACCTACGCAACCTGTGACGTCATCCTCTGCCTTATCCCCCCCCTTTTTTCCCCCCTGTCCAAACACTGAGCCTCCCTGTCGACTATTCCTCTCAACCCATATTTTAAAAGTGACACTAACCCTCCCTTATTCCCAAACCTTTTTATCCCCCTGTTACCTCGTACCTCTTCATCTGTCCTCCCTAAACCCCAACCTATCACTCAGCCCTCTATATTTTCCCCCGTTCTGTCATGGCGGTTAGGCTTCCCGGTGTTTTAGTCTGCTGCCTCAGCAGCACAGCAAGGTTAAATCTCCCCAAATAAAAGAGACTCCCTGCAGTTCTGCCCATTACCACATACGGATGCCTCACCTTGGAAGATTGACAGTGTTCGGCTTGATCATATAGTAGTTCACATACAAGAAAAGTGGTAAAAGTGTGGAAAAATACATGTACTGTGTGTGGTTAGAATGTCAATATTCAATCAATGCTTCTGCTCAGGTTGAGGCAAAAACAAATGTCTCAGGAGTGCACAAGCCCCAGATAAATACCACTAAGGTGATGCAGGTGAAGGTGTCAGGCTCAGAGGTGTCAAGGAGCAGTCAGGGTCATTTGACACTGAGCGAGTCTGTTAATCTCTGAACTTTCTTATCTTGAATTCAACCCCCTCAGGCGGTGCTTAATCCCAAGATGCCCCCAACAAGCTCCACCAATCAGATGATTATGTTTAGGGTCTGCAAATCCTCATGAAGACATCAGGATTTGTAAGCAGGCACAGTTTTCTCTGGTACACTCAACTTATGACAAGAAAGTCCAAGCAGAATAAATGAATTCATAGTCTTATTTTTTCATGGAACTTCTTGATAAGGATAAAATGACATATAATGTACTGTCAGCCTCATAGTAAAACATGGTCATATGTTGCAGCATGTTGCATAACAGGCTTATTGTAATCTGGGACTAACATACCTTAATAGATTTTTACCATCATAGTATTCACAGAGTCAATAATATCTCTTTTTTGTTTTTCTGAATAATGTAATTATTCTGCATAGGACTGCATATTACATATTGCGAAAGGATAGAAAAGACATCCTTAACATTTGAGTAACCCTTGTATTGTATCTCCATGCAAACCATCTCAGCACGTTGAGAAATCTGAGTCTGTCATACTGAGTTACAGTCACTACAATAAGCTGCACTGCACAGTCACGGATTGGGCAATGGGTTTAGGAAACAGTTGGCAACTTACACAGAACAGCATCATATTGAATATTTCAAAATACCAGCACTAAATTTAGACTAAATTGATAAAATAAATTGAATACTGTATTTTCTTCTCACTATTTTAATCCAAAGATGAAAATCTCACAAAATGTGTGTTTTATAAAGCTTATTGGATTTAGGCTGAGCTCCTCCAACCACTGAAGGTTTCTATGATGAAATAATTCCTAAATAAAGTTTTTTTTTTTGCTGTAATATCAGGTTATAGACCTCTCTCACAGCTGCTAAACACTGGTGTGACTAATAACATTAGTTCCGGTGTGTGAGCCAGTGCTGGGGTCCTGCTGTTGTGCAGGCTGGCTGATTGGCAGGGTTTACTACAACACCTCAGTCAGTCACACCTGTGCTTTTCCTGCTCCGACATGTCAAAATGTCCACGGTGAGACCGGCCTGTTAACCATGAGTAAGCGTGCCAGCTCCTGACAGACACACAACAGAGACACGCTAACATGGGTAATTGAAAAATTGCTTCAGAAAAGTTGAACTTTTCCTCTGGGTGGACTTTATTATGTACTGGCGTCCAGGTCCATTCATCAGCAGAATGTGTAACACCTAATTACACCTCCACCCTCCCTCGCTGTTTAGCAACGTTAGCGTGTGTGTGTTTTTATGAATCAAACCTGCCTGTTTTTGCTGAAAACCAAATCATAGACATAAATGCATCTGCTTTGACACTTGGCAAAAGGGACTATATAGCCTACGTGTATTGATTTGTATTGATGATGAACTCCATGAGGAGTAGAGTAAACAAGATGTTGTTCCTGGCACACAGCCCGCCCTCTATATTGAAATATGACTTGAATTAATTTAGTTTCATTTCTTTCCTGGCACAGATGGTGCAGAGAGAAGCAGTGTTCATTCAGATGCCAAACACACACACACACACACACAGCGAGTGCAAAGTGCTGCTAAAGTGCACCACAATTCACCTGTGGATTTTCTATCTGTAAAGCAATGATAATAGTGATATTAGATAAGCAGGTGTATAAATGATTCCAGCTCAAACATCTTTAATTTGCTGTTTGACATGACACAGAATCTGTCGCTGACGCATTGCATCGGTTTAGATTGCCATAGCGGCCGAAACCGATGCAATATTCATCATGCTCTCTGTCTACCAGGATCTGAAAGTGAGATAAGAACCTGCTGCTCACAGCCACACTGTCACGATCCCTTAAAGTTTAATCGTCCAACGGGAATCAAGTTTTTCTTTTAAGTGTGTGGTGTCCACTTTAACCGCCACCCCTGATTAAACATGCCATTTCTTGGCAGGTGATTTATCTGATTTGTTAATAACTTGCTGAAGATGATTAGAAGATAAATTCTATGGAGACAGTTTTCTGTAATGAGGCCCAGTGGAAGTTGAAGCTATGGCTGCTGCTTTCATGTGCTGGACTGACAGGAAAAAGATGAACCACTGCCCCTTGCTTGTTAACAAGTGTGCCAAAGTGCCCTTGGGCAAGATGCTTAGTCGCCAATAAGGTGTCGTATAGAGAGAAAAACATTGATGCTTATTACCCACAGTTTGTCTGTATGAATATTCAGATGTTCTGCTCTTTTTATGCTCTTCGAACCCTGACATATAGTGACTGGGGTTTACACATGGTCTCTATCCTTTCAATATTCATTAGCACCAAAAGAGGCCCAGGACAAAGCTTTAAATCCAGGTTTAAGTCTTTTGAGCTCTCCCTTATGAATAATTAAGAAGCCCACAATGGCAAGGTGCCCTAGTTCGATCCTGAGCTAATGAATCTATCACTAATGGCTCACTTAGCTCATCGGGCTTGACATCAGTAGACCCAACATTTAACCAACAACACTTCAGCATGACTCTGTTAGCTTCAAGTGTTGGCTCGAGGTTTCAAAACTCCTCCTGTGTCTCCAGCAACTCTTATTTCCCCAGAGGCCGTGACTGTGACTGTTTTATTATCCTGCTTGTCCTTCTCTTCTAAAATACCGAGGGTTTAACAAGCTGGAGGTTATATTCACTGACCTAATCTTGTTTTTACTGCGTTTTAATGCCTGCCCTCTTCGGGTTGATTGATCTGCTCCATTACATGTCTCTTTATTAGCTGTGTGTAATTTGCTGCTGCCTTGTGCTTTTTGGTCTCTCATGTTGTGCAGCAGATTGAAGGACTGTAACTCTCCACATACCTGTGTCCATCTGGATAATGTCTTTGTGTTACGACTGTAAACTGTACAGAGAATAACCGTGCACTTTTAAATCATTAGCTTTTTGAATATAAGCAGATTCATGAAGGAACAACCTGTGGGCAGCAGGATGTGAGGCTGCTCAGCTGATAGGAAGCAGGAGTGCAGAGACACACACTGAGGGCACCCTGGTGGACAGGTGAGGCATGATTCTTGATGTTGCTGAGAAAATAACTAAAAGAGCTAAATAGCTATGTTCCCAACTTCCCACAATGAGGAGAAGATTATTATCAGTTTAATTTCTACATTGAAATAGAGGGATATAAGTTCAGCCTGAAGCCGAGCAGAAATAGTCTCTATTTATGTAGTACAGTATTTGAATTTCTCTGCTTTTATCCAGACTTGTTTAAGTTTTAGAGTATTCAGTAATACATGTGGACAAGACAGGGAGAAAAAACAACACAACAGCCCATTAAACATGTTGCCGATGACAGCATTTAAAATAATGGGACATCATCAGCATCGATTCATTAAATCTCCTTCAATTATCTGGTAAACCACATTACTTCCCGCATGAGGCCCACTGAGATTGTCTGGTGCTTCCCATAGTGCTGAAGTGGGTAATATTTATCAAACCTGACTGTATTGTCAGTAATTATCTCTTCCTGCATTGCTGATGTAGAATAACATCACCCTCCATCGCTGCAGCGTGCAGCAGAACATCTGCAAACTGCAACAAACACAGATTAGTCATATCTGATCAAATTAATGCAGCAGCTGAAAAACATCAACCCAGGCTAGAGATGTTGCTGCCAGCACCTAACTGAGAGGTCACACTATAAATATTGGTTTCTGGCAAAGCGAACCAGTATTCATAAAAACCGTGGGCAGAAACGCTCTCAAGCCCTCAAGCTTATACAAGCTCATTATACACTACCTGGACAGGACAAGATGGCAGAGAGCCAGGGTAAACAAGTGGCTGGTGAAGATAGCAGAACATCGAACACAGCAAGAGATTATATTGTTTCTCAGGACTTGGCAGATGAAACCAGGGCGAAAATGGCAGAAAATATTTAGTTTGTATTTGACGGATAGTGAAACAGAGGATTCCAGTACAATATCCACTCAGTGCAGTTCATTTTTAGAGGAGTTTAGAGGGATTTTAGTCATTCAGGACATTGAGGAAGGAGGATACAAAACCTCCACTGGCCACTCTAAGGCCACCTGCAGGACCAAAACATGTTAAAAACTACTGGTCTTAAAGGGATAGTTTAACATTTTGGCAAATTGGCCCATTGCCATAATCCCCACAGTTATAGAAGTAGGTTCAGAAGTCGGTGCAAGCTATTTTTAGAACGGCGGAGCAGAGCCGCGAGCTGCTCAGAGCTACACTACTGAGGCTAATGGAATTTCTTAGTTTCCCTCATCAAACTCATAATATACACAATCTAACAACTCCAAAACGCTCTTGTGGACAAGTTGTGACCTACACATTCACCACGCTATGAGATAATAATGGAACTCTACGAGACAGAGTTGTTTTCAAGGTAAATTCATGCAAAACAGCTTACACCGACGATTAAAGGTAACAAACCTACTCCTAAAACTATAGGGATTATGGCAATGGGCCAATTTTGCCAAAATGTTGAACTATCCCTTTAAAGGAACTACTGTTTGTCTGGCTACTGCTACTGCTAGTGTTAGATTAAATTTCATTGCTGTCCTTGTGTTTACTTGTCTCCATAATGTCCATGTCTTTCCTTCTACTGATGTTAGCTGTCTTTCTGACAGTGACTCACTGTAGCGTCCAATCTGCCCTTAAGATGTAGCGCTGCTCAGAGGGCGTATTATAATGAATGTCCTCAACACTTAACACACATTTAATTTTAATTAGCATTTTTATCAGAACTTTTTTAACAGCACCAGAAGAAGAACTACTGGAATTAAGTTCGGCTCAGAAAGTGTCTGACTCCGTAAGTGGATGCAAACTTTTCCCTGGCTTGGCAACAAAGCTGTCATTCCTACGGTTACAGCATTTGATGGATTATGGAAATTGCTCTAATCTTTTCACTGGTATAAAGTAACGGCCATTTTGATAATTAATCTGCCTGGCTACAGGGGGAGTCGAGGCTTGAAGTCACTAATGAGCACCTGATAGTAGAGTATCTGTTCCTCTCTTCAGTGAGTCTGTAGCTCGTGGAAAAGAAACTTCAGTGATCATGATATTATTAACCGCCCTACATTTTCAATGTGTTAAAATTTACATTACTTTTGTTTGCTACTTTTCTGTTTTGTTGTGTTTTCAGTGGGCTGGATCATTCTGGTCACCCGTAAAAGTTGTTAAAGAGAGTGAAAAATTGCATCAAGATCGATATAAATACACCCACACAGACACAGTGCATTTGTTTGTTGAACATAGTGGATTGTATCTGGGATAGTGGATGCTCTTGTTTCTATTATCCATAGCTCTCTCTTTGAAGCTTGCTATAAATCTGCGTCGCTCGATCAGACTTTGGATGATTCAGAGTCGGTCCACCTACTTACATCACACAGTCATGCATCACGTGTGAAAAAACCTTTGGCTCTGCCGCTATAACCTCACTGACAGAAAGCTATCAATTAATGCAGAAAGGCTCCTGCTGAGTGGTTACAAACCGTCGCTGGCAGCATCCAGCCGTTGACTGATGTTATAACCATGAGGAAGCTTTCAAGAAAATTAGGTTTCAGCGCCTGAACATACAGTCACTGATGGATTGCAACACAACTTTTCACCTTTATGGACATCAGGGCACAATGCTCCTTTTTCTTCTTTGTCCCTGCCCTTGGTGCTCAGTGAACGAGATGGTTCAGTTGCAAGTTTGTCTCAAGTCTGCTTATCAAGAGCGCCACGTGTCTGGTTTATTTTTTCTCTCTGCCACAGGAGGTATCATGTGCTTTACAAGTCATGCATTTGGATCTCCAGATAAAAGGCTGTGTTCAAAAAAAACCTCCAGTGCCAACAGTGTGTTCTGGAGAGCCAGCACAGTAGCAACAGCAGGGAAAGTAAACAGCAGCTGTGTGCAGCATGTGACTGAGTGTCCGCCACACAGGGAACGAGCTGTATTGTGATTGATAAGCCCAGACATCGGCGTAATTGAAGACAGTGTGCCAGCCAGGCTTTTCAGCTCGAGACATACAAACACGCACACATTTGTACATACTTCATGCATGGATAAATACTACACACACAGCACATACAGCACACAAGCACTCCCATTGATTTACTCTTGTTCTTCACTTGCTTTCTTTTCATGTGCTGTGGCGTCTCTCTGTCGTTTTGGGACCAACCGAAACCCCCTTTTGTAACGAGACAAAAAGCCTGTCTCGCTTTTTTATCCAACTTCATCATCATACTAATAATGCAGCCAGTGTAACACGTGGTGAACAGCTGGTATGGCTACCAGCTGGTAGAGCTATCAGCCCCCTCCCACCCCACCCCCTTCTCTCTGCCAGCATCCTTACCCCGGGAGGTCAGCTGTGTACTATTCCCCCTCGTTTCATCTCATTATGCAATTCTTTTTGCTTTTAAATTTTCTCGCTAAAAATGTGCTTCATGGTCGTTCAGGGTTTTTCCAAGAAGGATGCCGGTTTGATGCTCGTTTTTCATTCCCGTTACCGCTGCTAACTCTGAGCACATAGTGTCTCTTAAAGGCAGCGTCACTGAAAGAAACAATGCAGTTGTTGTGATTTATTCCCTCTCAAGATAAAAAGCACACTCATATAAAGTACATATAGAAACTGAACCCCCATGACTCCACTCCACTGGCAACCCCATCTCATAATAAAGTTTTAAGGTGAGGTTGTATACTGTATCTGCAGACAAACACACACACACACACACACACACACACACACACACACACACCACCGCTTCATTCTGGGAGGTCAGCTTAAGGCTAATGTGTATATACAGTATACAGTATGCACAATTACAGGCTACGGTTCCTTATCAGAGATTTATGTTTATTAGGGAGGAAGCAGTTCTGCCAAGATAACATAACTCTGTGAATCCATCAAAGTAACATATGGGCATTATGTGGTAGGCTTAATGTACCTATATAGTAAAGTACTGTATGCCCACGATAAATTAAATTGTGGTTTGAAATCATCAATATATATATGATCCTATATGGTTCACTTCCATTAGCCATTATTAAGATGTTTCTATGCATCAATAAATAGTAAATTTATAATTCTGAATTTCCATGTGATTATATAAATACTGTCTGTTTCACATGTGCACATGTTGCCAATTTGTCCATTTTCATTAATAATGTCCTACTGTACCTTATTACCCAGACGTGATAGTTACAGCTCTGTAAATCCACGTCTGAATGATGAATGAGGGAGACTTTGCTGTTGCCAGCGGGCACAAGTGTTTCCTAATTAGGACTCCCTGCATCCGCACAGACAGTGTTGGACCTTTGTTCGGAAGAGAGTACACACACATGCACGAATATGTTTGCAGTTGCACATATTGTTTCTGCGTATCTGCTCTCGTTATCTACTATTCATAGTGTGACATTTAAGCAGGAATACAAGCGCAGAATTGCACATTAACAGGATACTGTTTAAATCTATAGTTGTTGGAAGAGGTAGCTGTGTTTGGCGAGCTCAGCTCTGTGAGTATGAGCTTTTGTTGGCAGTTTTTTTTTTTCTGTAAAGGTGTATAGAAGCTCTCAAGTTTCTCTGTGCCACTTCTCTCTGTCTGCAGCTGGGATGTGTTTACAAGTGCACCCAGGGCACCTGACACTGTGTGGGTAATACTAGAACAGTACCCACAACACTCGCACCGACAGTGCAGCGTAAGACTTGATCACAGACACCTCAAGTGCAAAGAAAGGACAGTACAGTATCTGAGTAAGGCTCTGGGATTATTATCCTTCTCAAATACCTACTAAATAATCATTTATATTCTCACTTATCCAGTTAAATCTGCACATTTGGTCAGTAACTGGGTCAAATAATTGCAGTAAGATGCACTGTACTGTAAAATATCATACTGTAATAAAATCTGCACTCATGCAATGTGAGAATTCCTCACAATATTTTTTCTTTATCTCACTGAATTTTAACAAGCGTGTCTCAGGCTCTGGGAGAGTTTGTTGTATTTGCAGGTTTCATACAGTATTCTACACAGAGCACAGTTCACTGTATGATTAATACTACAGTTAACCAAGAGGCTGAAGATAAATCACAGACCCTGCTTAAAATATAATCTTCACGGCTTTGATGTCAGCACAACTGTACACAAGGACTTTTATGTAGGTCAGGTTAACAGATTGTATTTTCATGGATATCTAACATATAATGTAAGGCCGACCAGATCTGGAGTAATGAAGTGGAATAATTTAGCTGTGATTTTAAATGCAATCAGGAGTTGAACCTCCCTCCATCCCTGACTGAAACTCCCACAAAGTGATGTAATCCAGTATATCAGGTTTGTGTCTGGCCTAATGTATAATATTCTGGCCCTGTACTACCCACACTGCAGCCTGCACTCTGTCTATTTTCTCCATAAGCAGAGTGAACAGGACCTGATCTGAAGAGTGGAGACATTATCAGCATGTTTCCAAGCAGATACCTGCTCTACACACACACACCCATACAATAATGCTGGTGCTGTTTGCTTGATATTGTATTAACAGCACACTCAAGTGAATCTACAGCCCCCTCTCAAGCCCCCTTGACCGTTACTGCTCTTTCCTGCTCTTCAGACTAATGCCCCAATGCAGCAGCCACTTGTACGCTCTGCACCAGTATTCACTGGAGACCCATTCATCTGCCTGAGATGCTTCTGTGCATGAAACCAGACTTTTTCAGTTCTTCATTAAATCATTAGCCTTTTCTTTCTGAACAATGCGGACTGCTGACTAATACCTAAGTGCTGTATAATGGTATAATGATTAAAAACCCCTCATTGAATTCCCTAATATTTGGAATTAACTGCATTTGGTGTAAACAGTTTTTTATTGCATCTATAGAGATGCATGTCTATGTTCTTAGATGTTTGCAGAGATCAGAGGAAGCTGTATTTTATATGCAGTGAGCAATTTGTCTCATATGCTATACAGGTGCTGTACGTCTGCACATACACAGACTGCATTGCAGCACTCTGCTGCCTCCTCCCTGTCACCGTCTACCGTGGTCATTCATATTTTTGTCATGTTTTGTTCTGTGGTAATTCTGCTCTTTGCTGTTTTCTTCAGACGTATTTCTCTTCTTGATTGCCCCTATTTTTCCCATCACACTATCAGTGTCACTGGCATCTTATAACTGCTTGATACACTACCTTTTGCTATGTTTTATGATGATCATAGGTCTCAGCATGTAAAAGTCATGCATCATATTGTCACAGAGGAGAGAAGATGTCTTTAAGGTGATAAACCTGTGGGAGAAGTGAATGGTGTAGAGATACAGCAGTATAAAACATATCAGCATATAAACGGTTGCACCACAGTTGTTTTGCTTATTGTGATAAACCCTGCAGATACAGTTTTGCAGCTAGAGTGGGCTGCCTGACAGTTGATTTTTTAAGTGTGTGTGAATGCATGTATACAAATGTGAGACTGTGCTGCCTGTGCATTATCCCAGGTGCTGCTTGAGTTTATCTTCTGAATGATACAGGCCTACTTTGGTTTGGTATTTTAAGCTCAGGGGGAGCTTAACTAGGTCCAACACATCCTGACCATCCCTTTCACCTGTGTCATCATCTCTCTGTCCTGTCCCTACAGCATGCAAACATAGTGTTGTTTTCAGTGGTGATATATAGAGCTGGTGTAGTCCCAGAAACTATATCTCAGAGGTGTCTCTAAGCCCGGACCAGATATTATACAGAGACACATCAAAGCATTGCCTCATTTATTTCTGCTGCCAAACAAACCAGATTAATTTTTAATATTTTCATGTCCAAACAAACAAACAAAAGTACAAAAGGTATTAATTCATATTACACCTCATCTCCTGTGCTTGGAAATATTTGTACATCACTAATCTTGCAAGAATAGCTCCGCTTAAACCAGCTTGTACATTTATATGTCTCTTTTTTTGACTTATAATCATGGTCAAGCCCATCAGAAAACAACATGGGCAGATGGCATACACCAGATGTTCATGATTACTGAGAATACAAAATGATTCCCAATTTCAACATCATTAGCAAATAAAAAAGAGAGAGAGGGAGAGGCGGTTGAAAAAAAAATCCTGTTTCTGGCTTCGAATCAACGACGCAAATAGGAATGCCCTTCGTGTTTTGATCCCAAAGGGGAAGAGAGGGAGGGGTGAAGCTGGTGTTGATGTAATCACAGCTGATTTATAAAAGAGATGGGCTGGTCTTGCGAGGTCCCTTGCCCAGATGTTGTTGCATAATAGCTCATTGAAAATGAAAGCTCTGTTGTTTCCGTGTTGGCTTCCAACCTCTGGGAGCAGCCGGCCAGCTTTGGCTGCATGAAGCTGCGCTGGTGCCTACTGCCAACCCACAGGAGGCAAAGCCCCGGCCATTGATGATGAACTGTCTGCAGGCCAAAGGATGGACGGACACGCTGCTGTGAAGCGTTTGTAAGCCAGAGATGTTAGACAACTAGCTCCAGCTCCATAAACAGCAGAGATGATGACGCATCATAAGAGCAGGGTTTTTTTTTTTATTAGGATGGGTGTGTGAGCTATATGCAGGATTTCACTTCATTGACTTGTTAGAAAATGGTGAGGAGGACTATCTTACTGATTGGCAGCTCGGTTTTATGACATGGATGAGGATGTCAGAGTGAATCTCAATCACACTGAGAGCAGCAGGTTTTTTTAGGCACCTGGTGGAGACGCTGCCCACAGCTCTGGGTTAGACATTAGACTCTTTTTGGTGTCCTCTCCTCCTCCTTCCAGCACTGTGTCCCTGTTCAGTGGCTAACACTGTTGTCCTCTTTAACCCCAGGAAAACAATTCTGGTTAAAATGATATTTTGTATATATCAAGTTAATAGGCTGAATCCTAAATCTGATTTGACATCTGCTGTTGCGACTGCCTCTGTGTTACAAGAGCCAAAGTGGTAGGGTAGAGGAACATCATTCTTCAGATGAGATTTGTCTGATGACCCACATAGGAAAATTAAATTATAGCAGAAGAAATGATATTGTGCAGGAAAAAAGACAATATAATATAAACACACTGTGCTGTAAATGCTGCAGCCAAGGATGATGTCACATTCAAGTTTATTTCAGAAAACACAGGTGAACAGTGTAATCTCTCTGCATCTCATGTTGGTGATAAACTACACAACAGTTCTAGCAGATTGTGCTGTATACTGTAGGTGACACAGAGGAAACACATGGCAGCCTGTGTTTCACCACCTAGATGACATAGTGTACACCGTGTGCATGACAAAGATCTAATTACGGGCCTCACCTGACAATAGCGACGCTGTCTGACTGTTAATGCTTATAATAGCCTGCACCAGCTGATGTGTGACGTCTCCTACCTGTGCAGCTTGACTAAATGAAAGCAGCAGATAACATGAATAAACTTTACAACAATACAGTATTGGAATAAGTGATTTTTGTTGAGACTCACTGTAGTTGGTTGGTATATATGCTAATTAAAGTAACATGATTAAAAGTTAATAGCTACATGCCTGGATTTGAAACTCTTCTTACTGAAGGCAAAGAGCTGCATGGAACAAATGCTAACAGTATGGTACTATAGCATACTCACACTGACGATGCCAAAATGCTGTAGTAGTATGTTCAATTTTTTGTAGTTTAGTGTAATGCTAACATTTGATCATAATCATGAGTACAGCTGAATCAGGTGTGAATGTCATTAGGTTTGTTGGTATTTGTTCATGAATGTCTGTATAAAGTTTTGTGCCAATCAATTGAATAGTTTCTGAGATATCAGTCAGGATGAAAGTGGTGAACTACTGGTTGCCATCTCCACGGGCAAACTTATACATAGTGAACAGCTTAAACATTAAAAACCTAAGCCAACAGGTCCACCTGATACACGTCTTTTTCGAGTCCTCTTTTGATTCATTCCAGAAAGGCCCAGTAGTATGAGGAGATTGTGTTGCCCCTTCAGACACTGCTGCATTATTAATCAGAGCAGTCTCACCAGGTTCCCACCTAGTGCCACTTAAATCCTCCTTAAGTCCCATGACACACCCAAGCTTTTCTCTCCACAGGCCATTCAAGGGGAAGTACAACTAAAGAGCAAGTTGGTAAAAGCCCAGTGTCATCACAGCAACACCTGCTCTGTCATTTTAAAATACTAAAATGACAACAACAAAAAAACTAGTAAACACAGAACTTCTCTATATCATAAACCACAGAACCATGAGTGTAAAAGGAGGAACTGATAAAACAATAAGCTAAAAACAAAAAAGCAAGAAGGCCTAATACTGCAGATGGAGATTATAGGAAATAGGAAGCTGTAGCAGATAGTTATCTTATTTTAGCATAAAGAATGAAAACAAGGGGAAAGAGCTAGCCTGGGTCTGTCCAATGGTAATTAAATCCACCTACCAGCTCATAATAATACACTTAATGACATTTTACCTTCTGAAGATCAGATGATAATGTCAGCATTTAGCTCAAACCACCAAAATAGAAGCATTGGCATAAAAACAATTACTGTGCGCTTAGGACACAAGGTGAATTTTAACAGATTAATTTTATACGTAAAAAAGATTATTTGCTGCTTTAGATAGAGAAATAATGGGGGGAAAGATTTAAGTTTTTTTTTTTTTTTATGTTTTTTGATTGGCTGTGTGGGGACCAATGTAAAATAAAAATGAGGCACTGTTGTTTACCTCCGTCTACCGTTTGTCCAGAACCAACCTGTGTTGTTGTTCCCCCTTTGTACTAACCTACGCTTAGCTAACTGCCTGCTAATAAATATATTCCCCCAAAACACTATCTGTACATTTGACTCACATTTAGCAAACTGTAAATCAGACCCACGGCCCTCAGCTTCTTCCTGTCGTCCATCTGGCACATATCACAACAACCTGATCGTCAGTTGGCAGGCAGGCAGGCAAGCACCTCCATATCACATCACTGACTGAAACCGTAGCAGAGTCTTAAATGTCTCTGAGGTACATGGGTCACACACAACTGCCTGTCCTGTAATAAGAGAAGAGAAGGTGCCAACCAGGACACTCTAACAAGCACTGAGCAGCCCAGGCACACATCACATCAGCACATTACCTCAGCAATTCATTGACCCGCACCCAAGTGCCCTTGTTTCACCAGCAGCCCTCATCCATTGTCACTGTCTAGATGAAATGAGCTCCTCTGATTTTGGAGGGGAGCAGGAGGGTGGGTGGAGATCAGGTGACCAGTCACATTCCCTGTTTTGCCTCAGTGAGACAATGTAGGTCACACCCTCCTCTCACTCATTAAAAATTCAGGATGGAGAGACCTGCTTCTTTCTCCACAGGTGTGAGAAATATTTCACTGCTAATAAAATAATAACATTTCTGCCAGTTTTTTTTTTGCAAAACTATAAAAATGAAAATAAAATTAAACTGAAGTGTTAACCTTGTGGTTCGGTGCCACAGGAGATATTCACAGTCACATTTGCAAGACTCAGGTTAAAAATCACTGTCATTCTTTAAGTCTCAGTTGACATTTAGTTGCATTTTCTTGATTTTGTTGTTGTTTTAACCCCTAATGATTATATTATTGTATAAGGACTATTAGTATTAATCACCTTTAGCTTCCATATTATTATAGATGTCATTTTCTGTGTTTTATGGGGTTTTATAACAAAGCAGTTTGTTCTCGTTGTGGCTGAAATGACACTTGAGTCTGTGGAAGAGTGAAATGAACGATGTGTTACTTGTTTTTGTCACCTTGAGAGAGCTGAGGAGCAACAGAGGGTGGAACGGGAAAGATGAAAACATATTACTTGAATGACTCTGCACTTCCTTTGGTGATGCTGTAATTTTATTTGGACGTGTAAAAGGTATTGGCAGGCTCAGCGAAGCTAGCTGAAGTCTATCTATTTTTTTTGTTTTCCCCTCATAGCCTGGGGTTATTTTTCAAAGCAAACGCTTAAAGATTTAATGAGATGGAGAAGGAAAACTGTCAACATGGTGATTATCTTCTCGCTTGATGCATGAACGTCATGATGTGACAAAAATAGGGGGAAGTTTTGTTAAATTCGATCAGGCACCTGTATGCAGCACCCAAATGCAGAGAGAACATAGTGAACAGTGACAGTAGTTCAGGTTGAACTGTTGTACAGTTACATTACAGAAATAAAATCTGAGTTCAAACTTCAGTTACATGTACTGCACTCTGAACACCTCAGCTACAGAGGGATCATGGAACATGCCAAGGACTATTGATATTTACTGTTTAAGGGCCTTGGGCGAGCTGCTGTGTAGAGATACCAGAAACTATAGCGGAGCCTTCGCTGTATTTGATGCTGTTTGAATATGTGAAATAAGTGGATACTAACCTGCTTTGTCTGATCAGTGTCCACTTGGTCAGGTAATGTTACTGAGTGACAGCGTCCTTGTAGGGAGAAGATCGAGCTGGATCAATCATCAAAACATCAGACTTTAATGTGAAAGCCTGCACTAAACACCATTAAAGCTTCATTACACTCATTGTTCCACAACCTGAACCAGGTAGTTATTATTAAAACCATGACGAGCAACATCCAACAACCTCAGCAAAGTATTTATTTCAGCCTAAATAATAGTGTTCAACATTTTGGCAAATTGGCCCATTGCCATAATCCCTATAGTTTTAGCAGTAGGTTCGTAACCTTTAATTGTCGGTGCAAGCTATTTTTAGAACGGCCGAGCCGCGAGCTGCTCAGACCTAACGTAACGTTACGAGACAGAGTTGTTTTCGAGGTAAATTCATGCAAAACAGCTGATGCTCGTTCCTGTCAGGGGCAGTTTTTCAGCAAGGAGTCTCTGCATTTGCCTTGAAAACAACTCTGCGTTTTTGAGTTGTTGGATTGTGTATTTGATGAGTTTGATGAGGGAAACCAAAAAATCCCATTAGCCTCCGTAGCGTAGCTCTGAGCAGCTCATGGCTCTGCTCCGGCATTCTAAAAATAGCTTGCACGACAATTAAAGGTAACGAACCCACTGCTATGACTATAGGGATTACATGTATGGCAATGGGCCAATTTGCCAAAATGTTGAACTATCCCTTTAAACCTGACCATGTCATTTTCATGCCTAAAATCCATACATATTTATTTCACCTTTAAACACAGTTACATACAATGCATTTTTTATTTCACCATTGTTTCTCTGCTGTAACTGAACCTCCTGACCACCCACAGCCTCTCTGAAGACACGCCCGGGTAATGCACTCCTCGTCAGGCAGTCACCACCATGCACTTGACCTTTGTGTAGTTTATGTGCAAAAGCCAAGGGCACATGCTGCTCAGTGCTCACACAGCAACAACAACATCATCATGGATAAACCCTGAGCAGCTCAGCCTTAGGAACAATCCCCATTGCCACAGTTAAACAATTACTGAATAGAAAATCAAAGCTGACAGTCCAGATTTTTTATTTTTTTATGTATTTTATGTGTGAACAAGTTTCGGTAGTAGATGTATTTTCTTTCTGGGTAGCTTTAGTTAACCAAAATAGATATCTCCCAAAGCACTGCATGTGCATGTGGCTAAGGGCAGAACAGAGCTAATATCCCCACTCACTGGATGAATGCTTGGTGCACAGCTGCCACAGTAGTTCTGCTGACTTGCTCCCATTGCAGTGTATTACATTATTATGTCTCTCTCCACAGTCCTGCTCTAATTCATGTTGCCTCCTAAATGACAAACATACCATCCTGTGGGAATGCACTCTCTTTGATACGACCGGCCGACTGTCCTGCACTCTGGTCAAATCCTAAAGCCCAGATTCTGTTTTGTAATAGATGAAATAAGTTGCATAAATGAGGAAATACACATGTGCATGTGTCTGTTTAAAACTGAGCAGACATTTTTTTTGTGAATTGCACCTGCGTAGACAGTGACCTAGTTAGAGTGGTGACACACGAGCAGCACTTGGTTTAAAAAATATATTTTCGGGAGGCAAACTAAGACCAGCTGCATTTCTTTGGCACTAACTAGACTCCTTCAGTCTAAATGAGATGCATGCGTCAGTGCCACCCATGAGTGCTGCTGAGATTTGAAGAGGTGTGCTGTAGGTGTAATCTGACCACAAGCTGTTTGTCATCTAGTATGTAGCCATCTATTCAGACAGATCAAACCAGCTTTGATTGGGAGATACAGGGTGACAGAGATCAGCTGCGGTGAAATGCATCATCAGCTTTACAAGATCTCTCTCTTGTGAACATGTGTGTGTGTTCTTGTGTGCGTGAATGTGTGTGTGCGTGTATGTGTGTTAATGATCTCTGCATATTCTCTGTGCTCTCTTGAACTTGCTTTGTGCAGAGGAACAACTACGCGCAACAACCACACTGACCTCCTGTGGGAATAGGAAGTATTACATATTCATAACCAGGCCTATTTACACTTTGATCAAGAAAATTAAAGCTGCTCTTACAGTATTGATCTGCCAGCCTTCATTACAGCAGGCATATCACAGCCCTCTTTATGAGGCACGAGTCTGAACAACTTGACTCGGGTGATTGATTGAGTGTTTACGAGAGGTTTCCTATCTGAGTGAGAGAAAATGATCTGATACCCACGACAGAAAATATCATGAAGATGTGAGATGGATTTGATTTTGAATAAGTTTGGTTTCAAAGTAAGTTGTAATTTACCTATTTAATTAAAACCATATTTACATGTAGTCTTTTTTGCTGTCCTGCTTCAAACTCCCATTTGAATCCTCATAAGCAGGGAGGAAAATGAATGCACTAACTGCTTGTAGATAAATAAGTAAAAGTGAATGTTGTGTGGAGTCAGTGCCTGTAAAACCCAGCACCACGTTTGTTTGTATGTCAGTGGGTGGATATACATTACAGCGTATAGTAGTGTACTGTAGATTCAGGTTGTCCCCTGCATTGCAACGGTAGTACATTTGCAGTAAGGTGTAATGTAATATACGTACCTGAATTCACACCTGAATCCCAATGGGTATAGCAGGTAGAATCCAGCCTGTCTAAATCAGCTGTAACATCGTCTTTTTGTTTTTGTTTTTTTCTTCTTCTTCTTCGTCTTTCCAAATTTGTGCATTTGTTAAGTTGATGGATGGATGTTATATTTATAGCAGGCGAGGTCTCTCATGAAAAAGCCTGCCTCTCTCAGCTGCAGGGCTGCTGACTGCAGGTTGTATTCTGTCTTACTGGCCGGGCGGCGCGCACGAGGAAACAGATGGTTAATAAGGTCACAGCAGACGTGCCTCGCACCAGCTCAGACAAATTGCAGACTCACCAGCAGTGCTGACTCAGGACAACATTAGACTCGGGGGAACTGAATTAAGACCTCTTTTTTGTAATGAGGGAAGTTGTTGCTTTGTGTGTTGCATGGCCTTTCATAGGAGGGGACTATGCACAGATGGAAATATAATAGAAAGGCTTTAATACCCTGAAAAACCTATTTGGTCATCAGATTCTTATGATGAAGGATGAGGCCGCACATAAACACATAATTTTCTGTCAGACTGTTTTTTCCACATGGCAGATCTGAGATTATCTGAGCTCTTATCGCTGCCATGAAGTGGGTGGCTCTGCTGGAAAAATGTTAGCCTATGTCATGTATTTCCTCGCATCAAAATGTTTTGACAATGGTGAGTTAGTTTGCTAATGAAGCACAGTTGAGTTTCTAATTGATAAACCCTCAGTAAATAATGAGTTTTTCACCCTAATATTATGTTTGATTGTTGCTTATTCAACATTGTTGCCATTCAGGAAACATGTAATATGTTTCTCTAAAGACTAATGCGTAATATAAATACAAATACTGATACAACACACAATGTTTCCAAGTATCTCCAGGGTAAAAGAGGATTCTTTACGACAGCCTACAATCAGACAGCAAGCTGTTCAATGTTTCTGTAAGTGACTAAAGCAATAACTGAATAAGTGAAGCAATAATCTACAGTTGCCCTGCTGTTTCTCTCATAAAGAGAAAAAATCACTTATACAGTACGTACTCTTTAGATAACATATTATTTTAAATCTTTCCATTTTTTACAATTCTGAATTGCTCATTTTTCTCCCCATATTCAGAGACCAAAGATGATGTTTCCAATTCAATTTCTGCCCTAAACAACTGAGCTTCTTCTTCAGGGCTGATATCTTTCTGCTGTGAAGCCTGGAGGAAAATGTTCTGCTCTGATTCAGTTTACACGTCACAGTCTTTGTCAGAGCTGATCAGAGCATCCTGACTCAGAATCGGCAAAACACACTGGTCCTAATAGCATTTAGTTTCATTGTAGCTTTGAGGCAGCGAGTTGCCTTAGAAAGTGCAGTTGTTAGGGCTGATTCTAGGAGACTTGGTGGCAAACTACATGAGTTCAATTACTATAAACTTGATGCATTTAATTTACAATACATCTTTACCAAACTGGGAAGAATATTGTTTTTTTTCCTGTACTTTGAGACAACACTTAAAATCCTAGAATCAAATCACATCAATTTTAGCCCAGAGTCAAAATCTCAGTGCAATCTGGCTCACACTGAGAAAAACTGTGAATTTAGCAAATGAAATTAAACTGCAGGCATATGTAAGACTTACAACATAATTAATGAGTCTAATTTTTTTTTTTTAAACTTCCTTAAACTTTTATTCTCACAACCTACAGTAAATCTACCCTCATTGTGACCTCTATAGTTCCAAACAGTGTAGGTTATACAGTATACTGTATGATGCTCACTTTGATCTTAAGAAATGAATATGGATTTGGATGCAGAAATGTGAACTACAGCACACCAAACTCCTTATTTAAACACTCTTTATTTTACAATAATACTGCCTATGTGTGACAGGTCATTAAATTATTACATATTTTCAAACAAACAGGCACATTAACTCTTTTATTGTGGCTTAATCACCTATATTTTTTAAAATCTTATTCTGTATCCCTGTAGTTTTGATTCATCGTACGCACTGCAATAATTACAACACCTTGCACAGTTGGAAAATCAAAACTACACATGTCTTTGAGTCAACAAACATATAAACAGTACACTACCATACAGGTTTGGCGAATAAAAATCTGTGTTCAGTGCATAATGTGCATGGCATCGGAGAAGATACATTCATCACCCTGTCCACCGCAGTCTCTGCTTCAGTCCTCGGTGTCAGAGCTGTCTGCTGGGTCGGTGTTGTGGGTCAGCATGTAGTTGTCCATGTCGATGGAGGGGCAGTTGTGGATGGAGTAACGCAGACGCTCGGCGAGGACAGCCTGGCTTGTGTACGGGGGCAGGCGAAGCAGGAAGAAGCAAGTCTGAGCAGTAGGGAGGCCGTTGATGGGCTGAAGGAGATGACAAGGAGGGCGTTTTTTTATTATAAAGTATTTATCTTTGTAAATAGACAAATTACTTTTTTTTTTTTAGAAATGACCTTACCCTGTCCACCTTGATGATTTGAAACTTCTGTGTGATATCGGCCGGGTTGGAGGGCAACCTGGACCTGCCAGAGACGAAGCGTAGGAACAGCACCCTCTCCTCATTGGTGAACTCCTCCAAGCTCTGCCAAAACCAGCCAATGAGCTGGTGGCTCTCGGTGATGTCACGGTAACGCACCAGCTTCTTCAGCATCTCGACAGAGACCTCTGGCAGGCCGCAGACCAGCTGCTCCAGCTGCTGTGCTGTCAGCAGGGAGAGGAGGGGCACGGGGATGATGGTGGACATGCCCTCTCTGATGGCTGCCACCTGGACACAACAGAGCAACGTCAGCTTTGATACTTCTTAGGGCGAGATAAAGGGAAACAACAACAACGGGAACAACAAACAGGCTGTCGAGTGTGCGCTAATGGAAACTGGGGAGCAGACTGAATGTTTAAAACCAAGCCAGTGTTTCACAAACAGAGAGAAATCCACACCAGAGGTATTTTTTTCCCAGAGCTTAATTTACCATCATTAAGGACTAAGATCTATATTTCATGCTGATCTCAGTCTGTCCATCTTTGAGCAAGTGAATTTTAAATAAAAAATGACTTGATTTTCAACTGACTAGTGCTGACTCTTAACTATTTTAGCCCTGCCTCAATACCAGTATAATGATGATGATAATATTGCTGTCCGTGTTGAAAGAAAACTGCTAAAGGTCACACTGGATGCAGAGGCCACGCTGTCAGCATTTTCCCTTTGGGAACAATTTTCTCTGAGTTGCAAGCTGTGTAAAACTTTTCCTGAAGAATTATTTCCTGTCAAACCTGTGAATCCATCTCATGCAGTCTGTAGTCCAGAGCTCTCTCCACATATTCAGTCTTGTTGCCAAAGTTTAGAGATATGTTTTGGCCTCCAGGAACCACAGGTACCAGCCTTCCATCAGCACTGTGGGCCATGAACGAGTCCAGCGGGATCATCTTCAGACAGCAGATATGACAGGAAGGATAGTATAGAAAAATAAAACAAAAAGGGGTTGAGAGGTGAAGAATAAAAATGTTAAATATCTTTCAGTTTGGACAGTTGTAAATCTGCAATAACATAATTTGCATTTTATCTCACCACGTGGAAATTCTCCTCTGTGATTCCACTGTTTTCTAGATGGAGGATGCCTTGGAGGGTGCGGTAGGTGAGCAGGTCCACCTCCTCAAGGTCAGGCCCTCCCAGTGGCATCGAGCAGAGCTGTTTCCACACCCATGGAGCCAGATGTAAGTCCAGAGGCTTCTTGGTGCGAATGGCCACAGCCATCAGGATGCCCAGGAAGCGAAACTGGACTATGTGATCCTCCGAGAGCGCGGCCGGGTTCAACAGGAACCTGTGAAGGTGCACGCCAGAGGTAAAGATAATTTCTGAAGACTTTAATATTCTCTCATACTTTAAAGGTGTTGTTATGGTTTGTGGTTGTGAAAACAAGACACACACACCTGTCAGTGTTACTGCCCACATCTGCAAAGCTGTTGGGAGTGTGAATCAGAAGATCCACCACGCCAGACTGCAGCTCCTGGTGGAAACACATCATCAGTGTGACGATTTACATAAAGCAGAATATTCATGCAGCATTAAAAAAAGACCATCTCTGCTGCTCGCTTGCGTGCTACCTGGCACATCTCAGTGATGGTGTCATCAAACACTCCTCCGGCATCATCCGCTCCCTCCCCAACAAGCTTGACCTTCCAGGCTCGTGACGGGAGCCGAAGCTCCAGAGGATTCAAGCTCACCACCTGCTTTGCGATCTGCACGAAGATGGGCTTGCTCGATCGCCCTCTGTACAAGTGTAGGAGAGGACAGATCATCAATCAAGTGATGGACACATACTAGCAGATATTAGATAAACACATTTTATTTTAGTCAGGTTTTATTTATTTTTTTACTGTTTTACTTCTGTTTGCTTTTTTAATTTTACAAACATAAATATTCTCTTTCTTATTTTTATATATACGTATGTATATTCTGTGTATATGTATGTTTCTCTCTTTTTTTTCTCCTCTATTTATTTCAGTTGATTATTTATATAAGAAATTTTACCAGATGACTTGCAGGTGTGCTATTTTTTTTTGTTTGTTTTTTTTTTCTCTTCAGTTTCCAAAGGATCAAAGTATCATTGTTTTCTTAAACTGACTGCTCCAAGTTCAGGGTTGGTTGGGTGGAGGGAGGGAAGTTGTTTAAAGACTTGAAAGATCTAACGGATGAATGATGTACCAAGTTCAAAAATCAATTAAAAAATCAATAAAATAAACACAGCTGCAATTAAAGGGGGGAAAATGCAAGCAAAACGCACAAGGCAGCAGATTCAGCACTAAAATTCTTCTACTGACTCTGGTCAGTTGGAAATACACTAAGTTGTTTTGCCCCCCCCCATCTTTTTTTCTAGCAGCTGGACCCCTGAAGACACACAGATGCTTGCCACCAGACTGGAAATCGTGGTCACCCTCACCTTGTGGATATCCGTTTCACAGTGATCTGTGGCCCATATGTTTTGCCCTGGGTCATTGTTCTGCCAATGGAGCGCACCAGAGGCAGAGTGTTGACCTTGGGCGATAGAAGGCCGCGGAGCTCGCCCCGGATGATAGCTGTCGTCCCTGAACTATAGCGTGAGGTGGACACCTGCGCAGAGGGAAGGACAGGACATAAAACAGGAGGAGGTGAGTGAGGCATCACGCTGACAGAATGATAGCGAGGCAGAGAGAAGACTGACACACAGGATGTATGAGAGTACCAGCAATAATTCAGTGTGTAGGTTTTGGTTTTTTGGGTTTTTTTTTTTACATGTTCTTTTAAATGAATTTTAATAAATGGAGAAACAGGTATAAGATGGAACGAACGATTACCGGACTCTTGTTGTCCAGGTTTAGCAGCCTCCAGGATTTGTACATGAGATCAGAGAAGTGGTAGAGCACCCTAAGCCGCATGCTGAGGACATCAGGGCTGCAGTCTTTCAATGTGTTGTACTGGGGAGGGACCGACTGGGGAAGGCCAAGCTGGAAATTTCCAGAGCCACCTGGAGATGAAGGGAACAAATTGTTCCATGTGCAGATGCAGAGAGTATTTTCTGGTGTACAGGTGCAGAAAGACTCTCTGTGGGTGTGTTTGTGTGTACCTGAGTTTTTCATGGAGGTAGAGGGGGTGGTCCACGCTGAACTGTGGCAGCGTCCAGCAGAGATCTGTCTGATGTTTTTACCCTGGAGAGCCGCTATGAGTGTTGGCTCCTTCACTGGGTTCGTGTGTCCAAGACCGAGCTGAGACACAAATATAAAGCACCACAGTACAGTCCATGGAGTGTGTCTGATGTGTGGTGAAAACAAACTTCAAAGTGCATAATTTAATATTTGAACATTTGGTTACCTGTCCCTCGCTGTTGCAGCCCCAGGCATAGACGTCTCCGGTGGAGGACAGGGCGAGGACATGTTCACAGCCCACGGCAATGTCCTCTATGAATAGCCCCTCCAGGGACGGCACCACCTGGGGGCAGGATTTATTCTTCAGCATGGAGTCCGGCAGGCCGATTAGACGCTCTGAAGAATGAAACCAAGAAACACAATGACATCTGTGAGTCAGCTCTAAAAATAAACCCTAAACAGAATTGTTTATTTTTCTGCAATTGGACCAACTAAGCTGGATTGGTTAGTAAGAATTATGAGGAGAACATTCCCTTCATGTCAAGTACTGACACTTTTTAATAACTTTTTTAAATCACTATTTATTTTTTTGTAACAAACAGAAATGTTGCATGTCAGGATAGAAGCAATCTGAAATATCCAGTGGGTCAAATGTGGGTGACTGTAAGTGCATCAAGACACACACACTACAAGCTATTTTACATACTTTTTCATGTATATGCAAATTAAGTGTATCCTAATTAGTTATTTTTCTTTTTTTCAAAGGCTGATATAATGAGATGAGGATTACTGTTGGAGGAAAAAACTTTACATTTTGCCACACAATAAATCAACACCAAGTGTTTACGAGAATTGCAAAAATATTCAAAATCAAGTTTTTATGTGAAAATGTACCTTGTCCAAATGTGTACACATGTCCATCACAGGCCAACGCCACAGAAAACTGAGTTCCACAGCTGACCTTCTTAATTCCCTTGTTGCACAGCTGCTCCACTTTCTGAAAACAGGAACAACCAAAAATAATATTTCATCTACAGTACACTTCAGAAGCACCTGTAAATGCATGAGAGAACCCTAACTCAGTTAATTCAACTCATAAACAGTGTAAATGAGGCACTAATAAGCATGTCTCTGGTCTCTGGTATTCTTCACTGTTAGAAACCAGGCAGGATAAGCAATCTGTGTTTTATCTTTAGTGGATTCCCAAATGTGAGTCTTTGACAGCATTAATGACGTACCTGGGGGTAGTATTTTGCCGTTGAGGAACCAGTTCCTAATTTACCATAATCCCCATCTCCAAAGGCCCACACAACCATCCCATCAAGGGACACCACCAGAGTGTGGTTGAGACCACATGACACCTGAGGAAGGAGACAGCTGACTTAGCTTTGTTTGCTTATAACAACATACTGTATATATGTCACCACTGGAGTTCAATGATTAAAGAGGTGGTTTATTCCTCACCTGCCCCACATGATATCCCTCTAACGCTGCCACCCGTTCAGGCAGCATCTTGTTGGATGTTGACCTTTGACCCAGACGGCCAGATTCACCACTACCGAAGGTGAACAGTTTCCCATCTGCTGTTACCACGGCAGAGTGCCGGAAACCACAGGCAAGCTGGCAGAGGAGAGAAAGCCATATGACACTTATACTGGTTTTCTCAACATGTGGCAGCAACACTAGAGTGAGTTATTTTATCATTATTTTTACTCATATCGTTCTTGACACTTCCAGACTTTATTTCTACCTGAACGACCTCTTCTCCTTGTAAGGCCTCGATCTGTTTAGGTCTCCTCTGCCTTTCACTGTTGCCGTGCCCCAGTTTTCCAAAATCTCCGTCTCCCCAGCTGAACACCTCCCCGGTCTCAGTCAGAGCCATCGAGTGTCCGTCAGAACCACAAGACGTCACCAGCTGAGTCACAACATACCCTGTTCACAAAGCAGAAAGTTAGTAAATCTCAGCTCATAAAGACAAGAATTACGAGAATATTAATTAACAATTCAGCCTAAACAGAAGCTATAAACTCTAACTAAAAGCAGACCAGCTCAGACTTAGGATCTTTGACCCTGTTCTTCACCTTGAAAGGCGAAGATAATAGTGGGGACATAGAGATCATCAGAATTCCCCTGGCCCAGTCGGCCGTACTGTCCTTCTCCGACAGCCAATACAGTCCCATTGGACTGGAGCAGGAAGGTACAGTTCTGACCACACACCACCTGGATGACATGAAAAACATCCACAAGAGGAGAAAGGTAAAAAAACAAAACAACGTAGTAGTAAGGGACAGTCTGTATCCTGAGAGAAAAGGCTGCTACCTGTTGTGTCTGTGATAGAGACGGTGCAATCGTAGGCATCATGAGGTTGGTTCCCATTCCTGCCAGCTGTCCGTAACGTCCGTTCCCCCACAGGTACACCTCACTCTTCCCTCCCTGTTGCCAGTCCTAAACAACACAGCAGGTGAAATGGAAATGACAACTTATGATAACACCAAGAAAAGATTTTACTGACAAGAAAGAGAGTAAGAAAGTAAACTGGAGAACAAATCTGTTTTAGTTTGGCATTTGTCGTGTGCTCTATTTAAAGACAGCCAAGCTGTTACCTCTGGTCGGGTGGTTGCCCAGGACATCAGCTGCTCATCCATCCTGAAGCTCCACTTGCTATTGTCCTGAAAGACAGAGAGGTGTCTCAGTAGATGCCAACATCCAGATTTATGAAACATATCCAGCTATTCCCTAAACAAACAACAGGAGGAGGAGATTTGTCACCACTCACCAGTGCCTTAATGATTTCTGTGTCTTCCATCTCCTGAAACTCTGAGACAATGAAGGATTCTGGGAAAGCAGTACCGCTGGCTATAGCCTCGGCGCTGCGGACGGTGGTGGCGTACGTGGTGAGCCAGCTCCACTCTGACGGACAGGAGTGGGCATCAGGACTGATGTGGTGAGGAGGGCGAGGGAAACGGCACAGATGTTTATCTAAGGACAAACCAACAGTCAAGGAGGCCAGGCTCTGGAGGAAGGCACTGTGGACCAGCTGGTCACCCGCTGCAACGTGGGTCTGCATTAACAGAAGACAGAGACGAGTAAGGAGCTGGAGCTCACAAGGACAAAAACACAAATGACTGATATGATACAAAAACAGAAGAGACACAAAACATTGACTGAATAAATGTAACCAAACAACTTTAAAGCACAGTTTCATTAATGACCCGCTCATGGTTGTACTGCTCCTGCAGCAGTAAGGGCAGCCTCTCCAGGAAGACGGCCAAACAGGGGGCTCGATTTAGACCCAGGATGTTCTGACTTCTGAGAACCATGCGACAGGAAGAGAGCACGTGATTTTGACTGATCCAGTCGGGGTTGCAGCAGATCAACAAAACATCCTGGTAAAGACACAATGACAGAACACAGCTGTAAAGTAATTCAAGCAATCTGAAGATAACTGGATGCTAATTTACATAGTTTCAGCTCTGGAAATAATGAATAAGTAAATGCCTAACTTAGAGAGTCGTACAGTAGTTTCAAGAAATACTTAAAAAACAGTTTTGTGAAGAATTAAGACAAAGGTTTTGTTGTAACTCATGTCTGGCTAACTTAGATTAGCAAGACTGGAAGAAAACATAAGTCTGGATTTATCCAGACAACTCTGCCAGCACCTCTAAAGCTCACTTATTTGTAGATTCATATTAACAAACAGGTTTAGTAGAAATTCAAATTACCTTCGACCTCCCGAAGCAGGCGGCCACACCCAGATTTGGTATCCAGGTGGTGCTGACGACTGAACCCAAGCCTGTAGCAGTCTGTAAGACTGAACCATCCTGCAAGAGGCACAGAGAGGCAGGGGATTCAAATTCTATATTAAACAATAGTTCAAATTTCAGGCAACAGTGTTTGTTTGTTTGGACTTCAGATTAGAAAGTGGCAGCAGCAGTTTAAAGATTGTTTTCTGACCTGTAAGGACCAGATGTTGAGCAGCCCCCCTATCCCTCCAGACACCAGAGTCATTCCACTGGAGCAAAATGAAAGGGACTTCACTGCTGTAATGTGGCCATGAAGCACAAACACACACTTTGCGCTGTCCTGCTGTAAAAAAAAAAAAAGGATAGAAAGCAGGTGATTCCATGAGCTTAAAACAGCTAAAAACCAAACTGAGTAACTGGTGCATGAAATCCTCACAACACTGACCTTGACATCGTTGTTTTTCTCTTGGCTTGGGGAGTTGTTCAGTATGTTGGGCAAAGACACAACGGTGCCCCCCTGTGGCAGTGTCCAGACATACACAGAGCCATTCTGACAACCCCTGTGGAAACATGGAGATAAAATGCAAATTACTGGATGTGAAATATAAATATATGAAATAAATAAATAAATAAATAATACAATAATGCCACTATTATCAGACATTTTCCACTAAATCTTTCTCTATTTTTCTTTCAGAAAAGGTAAATGTTGTCAAGAAGGTGTGAAAATATTCAGAGAAAGACTATAGAACAGGATGTTAGAGTCATTTAAACTCACACAGCCATCATGAGCCTGGGATCAGGAGCTCTGCCAGCGAGTGGGCACCATTCAGCGATGTTAACAGTGCTGGAGTGAAGGAGGGAGTGCAGGGTCACCCAGGTGCCCCCAGAGCGTCCTAATATCTTTGTTACCTCTGACCTGCCCAAGCACAGCAGCAAGTGCCCCGTGGGGTCCCATTTTAGAGCACTCACACCGTCCTGGAGGGTGAGAGGAGAGGAAGGAGAGTGGAGTGGTCAGTAAGAGATAAATCTGTGTCACAGTGTGTTGGCAACAGAGTGGAGCGCAAGCAGCTCTTTGTCTCTTTGCTGCAGTTCAAGTGCGTGTGGAGGAAACTTTGCAGACAAACCTGGAAGACGGACAACACCACAGGCTGCTCGTTCTCATAGGTCTCAGTAGTGGCCAGCAGGATCTTTCCTGTGGGGTAGCCCACTGCAAACGGCTTGTCCTCACTGTGCCAGGCGACACACTGGGGAGCTGGGAGGAATCATGAAAGAGGAACAGCCGTTTAAAACCAATGAGCTGATATTGTTGAGAAATGCATGTTTTGCTTTCCTGCCAGGAGTTATGTGATTGATGCCACTGCTGTGTTTTTGAAGGTGGAGCCAGGAATTCATTAGGTTGGTATTAATACTGGAATGCTGATGCTGTTTTATCTGTTTACCCTTCCACTTATCTAACTCTTGGCAAGAAGGAAAATAGGCACAGTTCTTGAAAAAAATAGTTCTTTAAGTCTACAACATGAACTCAATCTTAAAAATGGTATGAGCTGAGATGTACCCATCCAAACACACCTAAAGCAGGAAACAGGAATTATTGGCAAAAAATAAAAAATAAAATAAAGAGAAATATATAGTAAAATAAACAATCCTTTACTAATGTTGCCTAATGTGATGTACATATACATTAAACGTGCGTGACTTAATTTTCTTGAAAAACATGTCATTCTGTTAGATCTGTAATTAACAGTGTGCACAACAGCCTCCTCACCTTCTTTCCTGTGGCAGTGGATGAGTTCAGTGCTTTTCATGTTCAACTCCATTTCCTGCATTGTGACCTGCAGCCAGCAGAGGGAGCCATCCAGCCGGCCCACCAACAGGCTCTCGGCCGCTCTGTTCTTACAGGACGTCGGCTGGTCCAGAACCCACAAGCTGAAGGTGTGGGCCCAGCAGAGGGCCGTGACCCGGGACACCTGAGCCTCCACGTGACAGTGAGATCCTGTAAAGTGACAGAAGTTTGTAGGTGCGGAGTTTGACAGTTAACATTTCCTAAGTGATGACTTGAAAACTTTCAGGCATATAGCTACAGTATAAAGACCATATCAAAGAAGAGTACATATAATAAAAACTAAGACTAGTGAAAAAGACAAAAGGACTCACCCCTGATGTTCATGATGTTGATGTGTTTGTTTTCAGGGGCAGCCAGGAAGTTTCCCCCTGGACTCCAGTACACAGGAGACATGTGGTGACATCGACCTGGCCTCTCGTTGTTTGACCTGTCCACCTTACTGAAGAGAGTCAAATGAAGGACATTTTTGAGATGGGAGGAGGGCGAAAGAGATATATCTTTTGAAAGTTTAACATCAAAACAATAATGAAATAATCAACACTGAATCAAAAATACATCACCTGGTGATACAGGAGAAGGTCGTCTGTAACTCCACTGAGTTGTGGCTGATGCTCCACAGTTGCACCACCTTGTCCTGAGAACATGTAGCCAGCAAATTCTGCTCACTGCTCCAGCAACAGCTGGCCACCTGAAACAGAACATTAATACTGATTAAAGGTCTTAATATTTCATGTATTTTAGCTAAATACATTTATTCTATTAGACTTGACCATACACTTTGTTTATGGGTCAATGACGTGATGCAACCCAGTGTCAAGCGGTGTAACTGGTATTTTTTCATAAAAATCTGACTTTATACAGGAAAATAAATCTGGACTCAAGTGTGGAATAAATGTAATTCACTTTTGCAATGCAACACCGTGTTTCTTAACAAAATTTTCATAATTTGTCATTTAATTTGGAAAAAAAAGCTGTGTTTTTGTCCTGCTCACTGTTGCCAAAATGCATTAAAATTTAAATATAGAAACACAGCAAAAAATCTATTTCAACTTAATTTTTTCAGAAGAAAGTATATTTTTTTAGATGTACACTTTGTGGTTACACCATTGGACATTTTCAGGGACATCCAGTCTTAGAAAAAGATTTTAACAACAATGATGCATGCTTTTAAAACAATGTTTAAAGAGGTTATTATTCATATATTTATGAATTACTCATCTTTCCAACCCTTATAAAGATAACAGAAGTCCCTGGTTTTAGTTTCTGAACATATACCAGGAGAATACTGCTTGTTCTATGGAAACAGTTATAATGCAGAAAATGCGCTGACTTGACACACTGCTGATCCTACAAATCCCTTACCTTGTTATAGTGTCCTTCCAGCCTCTTGAGAGGACATTTGCGCAAATCACTAGCCAGGTCGCTGTACGTCTGGGGACGATTAGGGATGTCCCTTCCCGTGGCGGCCAGGGCCTGCACCAGCTGCTGTGCTGCCCACTGGCGGTGTTTACTGGTCAACCTGGCAGACAGGACACATGCTGCCAACGCATTAGCCAGCTCCAGAGGGCCCACTCTGGCATTCAAGTGGGGTAAAGGGGAGGGGGGCAAGGACGAAGAAGACATCCCGTGGTTCCCTGCATCTATGTTAAACAGACACGAGCAGAGGAGAGTTACTATGAATAACAAGCTCACAGGATTTCAGACACTGTGATGAATAATTGCACATGATGACGCGACTCGTCTCTCACCATTAGCCTCGTGTTCGGCCCTCTCTGGGCTGGAACAGTGAACACTCTTTTCAGTCAGCAGGGTCACCAGACTTTGCGTGACCAGGAAGGTTGGGGGCGTCTGGTCACTGAAGTCCCTCTGCTGCTGAGCGCCCTGAGCTGCAGCTGTGAGACTGGAGCTCAGACAACCTCTCTGTTGTGGGTCACTGATGGCCCCGATGTTCACCCCCGTAGCTGCCGCCATTAGATCCTACAAGCAGCAGTGTTCACACGACATTCACATTTGGAAAAATTACCTCCATTTGCCAGCATTTATACATGTCCACAATGAAATAATCCTGTAATACATGGATAATTCCTTATTTCAATGGATCCTAATTTCATTCTTTATAATTTTCTATGCTCTATTGTAATTATTACTTTGATTATTACTCTTTTTATTGTGTATTTTAATCATTCTTGAAGCTCATTGATCTTTTACAAGCCTAAATTTGCTTTCATCAGTTTTCGATAAACACTTGAAAGAGCCAATTATATCAAACCAGATGTTCAACCAGCCAATCGGCCCTTAATTCCAGTCCAGAAGTTCAGAGTCCAACTGATCCCACTGTAATTAATTCAGTCAAATATGGAAATAGTACAAGAGAGGAAATGTAATTGAATGATGTATTAAAATGTGTTTATTAGCTGTTATCAAAGGCATATGGGAAACTATGATATAGTGGTATAATGTGATGTGAAATTTAGATATCAACTATTTGCAATAATTAGCATGTATAGTATTAATAAATGGTTGACTGATCAAAGAAAACTGACCTGAGTGCATATCTCCACTAGCTGTCTGTAAGCAGTAGAGCTGTGGGACACCACGTTGCCGATGGCTGAGGTAAGGAAGCTGAGGCAGGTGGAGTTGTTGCGTTCTGTCGCCAGCCCCTTCCCACCTGCCTGTCGGTCCACACAGGTGTGTGCCCTGCCCCCTGCTGCAAGAGTCATCAAACGCACCAAGATGCGGATGTCTGCCAGACCCAAGGACTCCAATCCGTTGGACTGGCTGCACACTGACGCGCTGGGGGAGTGAGATAAAAGAAAGATGAAACCGCAGTGAATGGGTAAGGACAATGTACCAACAACAACATGTTTTGGTTAAATGTACTGTACCACAAATTATTCTAAGAAACTTACAGAAATCCTTTTGAAGCAAGACTTTTTACAAAATATGGCAACCATTTTAAATGTATATGGAAAATCTCCCAGCACATCAGGTTGACTAATTTCCCTGTATTGGAGCTTGACTTGGCATGATCTATGAGTAGTGATGCTACCCTTTGTCTCTCTCTGTATCTCCGATTATTGCATAATGTATTTTATTTATTCATTTATTATTATGATTTTTCCCCCACTTTCTATTGTCCTGTTATTGTACATAGTGTTCATTTTTAATTTTGTGGATATTGTCTTTTTTCTAGATTTGAATTTGTCTTGTCAGTTGGTAAGTGTAACTTTGTTCCTGAAAAAATAAAAAATAAAACATAAAAAAAAAGAAAAAAGAAAAGAACTGTACCTAGAGGCCGTCTGAGACAGAGCTCTCATCACCATGCTGTAGGCTAGCAGAATCTGTGCTGTGCTGGTGACTCTTCGTAAAGCTTTCAGTCTGTCATGAGAGTCCCTCAGCGACACCGCCTGCTGTCCAAGGCTCAGAGAGGTCTTCTGCTCAACCAGGGCATTTCCTGGTAACGACAGAAATCGCATCAAACGGCACTCTGTTAATTATAGGACAAGCCCATGATCATGTTAAACTCACATCAAAGCACAGTACATGGCATGCTTATCCTTCTGATGTGAGCATCCCCACGTCCCCCCCAAAAAAAGAACAACCATACTGGACCACTGGGACAACTGGGAGGATGTGGGCCTCAGATGTGCAGCTATGATAAATGAGTAATGAGTCACTATGCTGCAGCAAGTTTGCCTGTGGATGGAGTGTGGATGCTGCCAACAAGCACAGAGGGAATGTGGGTGTGTGTTATGTGGGCTAAATCTTTCACCAGAGATAAAGTGAAAGAAACATCCACAGGAACAAGAAGACAGTTAACCACTGAGTAAATGTGGCCTACTGTTCTCTTTGTACACGACCAGCTATTTAATATTCAGAGGTGTGTGGATGCCAGCATTTTTATGTTTTATTTATTTGCAGTTCTGCATCTGTTAATATTATACAGTATGTGCAAATGCATCACTGTCATCTTTAACTACTGCTACTACTACTACTTTCCTAAATGTTATATTCTGAGATATTTGACACAGACACTTTTTGAACTCAGTCCAAAAGTCGGTCACATCTAGCTACTATAATTAACAGCCAGTACCTTTGGGAGCTGCGGCTCTTGTTGGGTCTGCAGAGCTGTAAACCCGGGCTCCCAGTGGATCTGGTTCAGTGAAAGTTATGGGGTCTGGTACCAGCTTCTTTTCAGTCAGCCCCAGTGGTCTCAGCAAGAGCCCAAAGTCCTCCAGGCCTGTCAGCTTGTCTGTGTCACACTCGTCCTGGTGGCTCATTTCCCAGTCATCTAAGCAAACACAAGTATCCTTCATGTTTTAAAAACAAAACTGCATTTCATGACAACCAAACGACTCGTCTCACGTAAGAGTGAAAGTTCCTTCTCCTACCATCAGATGTGCTGTCCAGCTGGCCAATCAAATCAGATGTTAGACCTTTAATCCTAAAAACAAAAAGAGGACAGAATAGTGATAAATAGCAGGCTGCATACTGTAACTAGTTATACTTAACAATATCAAAATCTCATGAAGTTCTTATAAATATATGACATCAAGAGACAGGTTGCTTTGAAAATTGTGCTGCATGAATCTCTTCATCGTTTCGTGCAGACATAAATTTGCATACATTTGCTTTACCTTTCATATTTAGAATTTGCGTCGCTCAGGTTTGCAGCCAGATACTTTTCCCTGCAGGAGGTGCAGAGGAGGTAGAAGGGAAAGTTGGAGCCGCACTCTCCTTTGAACCAGACATCCACGTAGGCCCCGGTGCTGTCGTAGCCCTTACGCGCAGCACTCTGCCCGCAACCTGGGTGACGGCGCTTTATGTGATTGTTAAACTGCAGGGTCAGAGTGTTGCACAGCTCACACTTCACCATCTGGCTGTGTTCTTCTCCGGCCTAAAGCAGGGAGAATAAGATGGATGATAATATTTCTCGTACATGGTTTGAAATGAAACAACACACCAGGCCTATAAACAACTCTACAATTGAATTCATGTGCATATTCAGATTCTTCTTTAAACATTATTATTTTTTGCAGCATGTAGTTACTTAATCTGTGACTTCTGTGTTTATAATTTTGCATTTTAACTCATAACATACAGTATATTTATTGAAACGTTCTAAACTACATTTGTGTTTCATCAACGTCTTGCAGCCTTAGTGATGATAATCTGAGTGTCACCTCCACTATCTGGAGTGTGTCTCTCTCCAAACTGAAGAACGAGGGGGTGAGCAGGTCCTCATAACTTTCCTCATGGTACGGATCGTCCATGTAGCCCAACTCTGACTCCTCGTCAGCAGAGAAAGGATGAAACTCCACCTGCTCTGGCCATTCACCGACCGCTGTGTACAGCTGTGGGAGTGGGTTGGGTGATGGCAAGTCTGAAAAGATTATGTTACAGTTGGTATGGTAAGGGGGTGTTTCCACAGAAGATTTCGTGAAACTAACACATAAACACTGCTTCATTTTCATCTTCATCGTCTCATTCAAAGCTGTCACTCTGACCTGCCCTGCGGAACGACGTCCTCTGAGTTGGGCCTGAGCGTCTCCGTCGTGCTGGGGGAGGTCTGTTCCTGGTCAGGTGGACATCCAAGAAGTTCTCCCTCTCTATCCAGTCCAGCCCTGGTAGCAGGCTGTGAACGAGATGACATGCAGTGCATCAGCAAACTAGTTCTGCTCACAGCAATGACGTCAGTGTGCCTCTGAAATCTCTGACCTTTCAGTGGGTTGGCTGGTGGGCCGCTCAGGACACTGCACCGTCTCCGGCCCATCTGGGGACGGCGTCTCAGGAGCGCCCTCCGGTCTGGCTGACTCCACTGCCTGCTGCTCCTCCGTCATGGGGTGCTCTAGCATCCAGCTGGCCAACACCTCGATGGTCTGAGAGTCCAAGTCACCTGCTACATCTGGGAGGGACCACAGGGAAGTTGAACTGTCAGAGTTCAAAAAGAAAGGACGGATCATGGAGTGCTGCATTGCTACTTCATGTCGGACATCACCACCAGATGATCGCGCTTCTGTGCAACGTTTAAGGTCAGACCGCTACATCTGCTTTGATGGTGCAGTGTAGGACGAGGGGTGGTGTGATGTATGTGTTATAGTACGTGAGAAAATGCCTGAGATCAGGATAATGAGGGGAATTTAAGTGAAAGGGTGGAAATGTATGTTGGTGCTATGTGTAAATGTGAAAATGCACGCTTGTTTACATGCTCATAATACACACATGATCTGTGCCAGATATTCTGATTCAGTTTTACCGTGAGGTGACACTGTCACCAAAGAAGCCTCTGTGAGCTACATTTTAGTGAAAAGGAGATTTGCATGTAAATCAAAATGACACTGCAGCGATGCAACAATCTCAATAGAAATATTTAAAGGCTGAGAGATGAGATAGAAAATCAGGAAAACACTTGTGCACCCTGATGACAATAATGATAATAACAACAATAATATGCATCAAATATACAGTAATAGTAATTTGATGCCTGTTATTTTTACATTAAAAATAGTAAACAACCAATAAAATGCATCTTCCTCCACACATAACGCACACTTTTCTCTTACTACAGGAAGGCTACAGCACACAGTGAAGGACATATGTTTAAAATAGAAAAGCACATGAAGCAAAAAAAAGAAAAAAAAAACTCTGGGGTATCAGACACACTCCACAAAGCAGTACCTGCTGCCTCCATGGCCCAGTAGATATGTCTCATAGTGAATCCCATTTCTAGCAATCGACTGGTGACAAACATTTGTGTCCGTTCTGGTGGTTGAGGAGAAAAGGAAAAGTACACAAAAAACAGAAAACAAAAACAAGCCCACAGCGACATCTTGAATTTGTCATGCATGTAGACTGCTGTGGAATTCAGCAGAGTAATTACCTTCACATTTAGTTTTACTCATTCATTGTATAGTGTTTTATTAGTCTACAGAGAAAATGTCTCTCTATTCTATGTAACTTTTCAATCTAGTTTTCATGTCCTGACTGAATAACATATATTAATCAACTGGCCCATTAATCCTAATGTCTAAGATATGAATGTCAGAGCAATACCTTCAAGTTTGATGCATTAACCAGCAATGTTCAAAAATAACACCAACATAACTGACAATGAAACAAATGGTGCCATTCAAGCATGTAAGTGCACAAACTGTGTCATGCATGCAGTTGATAGTTTTAATATCATATCTGTCAAATCACAGAGCAAAACACATGCTGTTTTGAGCAGCAGATAAGATAAGTGACAAATAGCTGAACATGTAAAATCATGCAAGAGACAGAGAGTTTACAATGATTGCTCTCCTGCTATTGCAACAGGAGTCTGGCTGAGCTTAACTACAGTAATTTTGAAATTACACTGATAGCGTTTGAATGTGAAGCCAAAATGGGGAAAAAAGTTTAAAAACGGCACTGACCTGCAATTCTGCAGGAACGAGCAAAGCTATTCTCTATAAAACATTGTGTTGTTTATCAGTAATTTTAAATTAGGAGATACATTTAAATTACACAACTTTTTCCTCTCTGTGCATTGACAGCTTTTCCCCCCATAAAACGTCTCTGCATTTGTTCTTACCCAGGCTGCTTCTGGCCTGCGTGCTGCAGGGACCTGGTTCCATGAAGCTAGTCTGCTGCTCTGTGAAGGCATCACAAGAAGCAGAGCTGGCCAGGCTGAAGCAAGGGTGCAGAACGGAGGGAGCACTAACCAGGCCGGTAAGCGTAGGGAACCGAGTTAGCACCATGTGCCTAGAAAGAGTGAAGATAGTGTATACAGTAACAACACAGAGCAAGTGGTGCTACACTACCAGTCGTCAGTCCCAAACAAACTTTTGAAATCTCACCTACCAAAAAAGCATGAGTTGAGCTTTATTTAACCGGAATTAAGATGCCTAAGAAGTCACAGCAAATTACGTCAACATGTTGCTCAACCCTGGTAACTCAGAAAAGGTGGCACAATATGTGCTTTGTGCTGTGAGAGACTTTTGGCGAAGAGATTGGTACTACTCTTGTCAAATTCTCCTGCCCAGAGGATTAAGATTTTATTTTCTGTTTTATTAGGTAATCCTGAAGCTGTTTGTTTGTTCGCTTCTTAAAAGCAGGAATAACACCGACACTCTGATCAGCTGGCTGGGTTAAGAGAAAGACAAGCAGGCAGAGCTGCAGCCTAGACTAAAGACAGTGCAAGCAGAATCCTCACTCTTTTTTTTCATATAGATCCTAACTCACCCATCCCCTGGACTTCAGAAAAGCTGCTGCTGCCAAAAGATACAGGTCTGTAGCAATCAGTAACAGGAGAATCCACCATAACTCCAGTTTCTGAGAATGTGCTGTACTCAGCTTTTAGCACGACTTACTCAACCAAGAGATAAATCGTATGAATATTTTCTGATATAGTAAACCCATTTTATACTCACTGGAGGAGGCTTATTGGGAGGAAAGGGTTGAAATTATCGAGGCCATCCGCCTGCAGGTGTGTTGGCAGAGATGATGCCAAGTCAGTATTAGAGGACGAGGCAGAGGCTCTGTTTGACTGGCCGAAGATGGCAGTGCCTTCTGACCCTGCACTGTACAAGGACACAGAGCTGGAGGACTTGGATATGGGCTGAGAGGACAAGTGGTGGCCTGATTCTGCAAGGGAAATGTAGCAATGAGGACTAAAGAAAATCCATAAGATATTTTCTATGATATACTGTATATTTGTTTGTTATTTAAGTCATTCAGCTGCAGCTACTGTATGGATTATTGAAAAGCCAGAGCTGCAATGATTAGTTGATTAAAAAAAATAATAATAATAATGATAATAATGCTATTTTAATGGCTGATGACTCCTGCCTCAAGGCCCAATATCAAACAAGTCATAGTCATAGTAATACTAAATATTCATGGGATGTGGCTCTGCAAGATATTCTTGTCAATATCTCATTAATTTCAAGTCTAAAGATTTAACATTATAATGTAAAAGTCATGTTTTTTGTGTCTAAAGTCTGACATAAGTCGTCATTTCTGCAAAACAGCAACAATCTAATTCTTAAATGTAGATACCTTTGCGTTCTTTGTCCTCCTGCAGCTTGTGAAGGGCTCCTTTGTAGATCATGACCTGAGCCCTCTCCAGGTCGGTAAGAGACACGGTCTGTTTGATGGGACAGGGCCTGACCGCCCACTTCACCATGCTCTGCACCACATACTGCAGCACTGATCTCAGCTCAGCGCTCTCATCCCATTGTTTGCTGCTGGTCTTAGCCTGGTCGGAGTTTAGGCTGGAGAGGGGACTCACTGGAGAGTTGGGAGGGTCATGTTTAGACACTAGGAGCAAATCTGACAGCTTCTCACAGCTGAAAATGACAGTGAGGGATTTCAAAGCTCCAACGAGAAGATATGAGACTCTAACTGCTCTCAGTTCAAGTGCAAAGGCATCTGCTTTGGAGGTTTGGGGTGTTTGGTGAGGTAGGGGTAGACAGGTCACCTCATGATGGTCCGTGATCTTCGTGGCGTCTTTGGTTGAGGACGGTGATATGAAGGGGTCCGTCTCGACCTTCTGATCCTTGAACTTCTTCCTCTCTTCTTCCGTCAGCCATCTGACTTCATCAGACGCGTCTTCATCCAAACAGCTCTGTGTCTCACCCTCCTTCATGTTTTCCTCTGAGTGTTTCCTTTTGGGGTTTGGATAAGTCCCCAGCCACCCCTGCTCCTCCAGCAGCCCCATCAAATAAATCAGATCTAACAACACCTTCGGTTTGAGGCCTCCGAGTCGGGTGACATCGCAGCAGGATAAGTCACAGGGCTCCAGTGAGATGATCGGCGTGTCGCTGGGTGACCAAGAATTCATGGAGCTTAGTTATTTGGAAGGATGAGAAGAACCCACAGATAGAGCATGGATTGACACCAGGACGGATTCAACAGGGGTTAATGGATTTAAGAATGAAGAAGAGGAAGCAAGAAGAAAGTAAGATCAGAGGGGTAAATGATGAAAATAAAGTAAAAATAAAGTAACTTACAGAGAAGGAAAAATAAACACTAACAGAAAAGAATATACAGAGTAGTAAAGATGCTGAACGGACCAAGACAAGGAAAATATAGTAACTGTTTAATGGAAGTTAATGAATGTTGTAATTTAAGAAACACATACAGTACGGAGACATTTAATCATAAATAAGTGATCATATGAATATATATTTGTAATACCTGACAGAGAGGTCTGGCTCCTCCCACTGAAGCTTAGTCAGGGAGCTCCCTTCTTTCAGGACGCCAAGCAGAATAGCCCTGCGTCCGCTGGGCTTGTGCCGGCAGAGACCTCCAGCCCGCAGACCACTGTCCACTCCTCCGATCAGGGCCAGCACCGGCCACACTTGGTTGCAAAGAGCTGCCAGCTTGGCCTCCGACAGGGACCGACGATGTGCTGGCAATTCCCCTGCGTCGTCACCAGCCTGGTCTTTTGGCCTTTCATCCTGTTCTTTCTCGGAGTGTGTGGGAATGGAGCCTGAAGGAAACAAAGAGTAATACTGATTCAGACATGTCACATAAAAGTACATTTCAGCTCATTAGTTTCCTTTAATAATGGAATTCAAATACAGGAGACTGTTTAACAGTCAGGGGCAGACGCTCAAGCCACAGATGTAGCAAATCAAATACAGTCTCCAGCTGGATTCCTCCATCTGCTCTTCACACCAGCTGTTCACTCCTGGGTGCACAATAGGTGGACTGTGACTGACAGGGAATTGTTTAAAGTCTCTATTGCCAATTCTTTTTTTTTTCTTCACATATATAACTGAAAAATAATCTCAAAATCTTGAATATTATTTAAGTTTAACAGGTCTGCCCATCTGTGACCATGGAATCAACCACAAACACAATCACATGGGTTCAGAAAACATTCGAAAAAACATTCAGGCAAAACTATGAAGGCTTCATTCACTACTGCTGTTCAATCTCCCTTGAAAGTAAGTTAGAAAGATATTACATTTCCTGCACTGGTTAGGTTTTCGAAACTTGTGTGGCTAACCTTGATTGAAGTTTCCTAAGTCGTCCTCTTTCAGCAAAGGACCAATGAGCTCCAGCTGCATATGGATGTGCTGGTTGATGTGCGAGGCCCACTGGTCACACTGATGGAGCCTGCGGAGGAGGTGCACTGTCGACTCCAGCAGCACCGTCATCCGAGGGCTGCAGAGAGGTTCGCCAGGGAGCAGATTACTGGGCATGCCTCTCATCTGGAGGTCTCGCAGTGCCACCTGTGACAAAAACAGAGGTATGGTTTTGTTTAACTAAAAAAAAATTACTGAAACTTCAAACTAAACTGCCAGAAACCCTGGGATAGCCAAGCTAACCAGTTTCTGTTCAGTTCACAAATAAGTAAATGAAAGGGTGCAATTCAGGTGATTGGGAGGAGTTCGTGCAACCAGCTGTTCTTGCAATTCACATGTATCTGTATTCCCATTGTGGCCAAAAAAACATTATCAATAAGAGTTATTAACTATCAATTACCTTCTCTCCAGGATTGCTGCTGTAGAACAACACACAAGGGTACAGCTCTGAGGCAACCACACCTTCAAATGCCAACTTTGGCTCCTAGAAGAAACATACAAACACACATTCAGAAAATCACAACAGTCAAGTAAAGCAAAATACCTGAATGTTAAGTTTGAATATCTGGTCAGACCTTGTCATTCTTGGCAAATGATATGGTGTGAGCCTCCATGTCCAGGATACAGGTGATGGTGTCGCCCTGGGTAAAAGAGGGAAGCGTGCGGACTAACTCCCCTCCGTGGTACAGGTTGCCACTATAAGCACGATACAGCCACATGTCAGTGGTGGTGTGGTGGTTGTGATCTCTGACTGGCCAACGTGAGACGCCAATGCATGTGCCTTCATTGCCTCGGTTTTCTTTGGTAATGTAGAACTGAGAAGTGAAGTTTGGGTAGGTCAATGTCAAGTTATTTTAGATTTTAGTGATAACATCCAGACAATACACGTAACACATAACACAGAAAGCAGAGGCAAATCCTTACCTTCCATATGAAACAGCCAGAGGTAATGGAAGTGGTTGCCAGGCCGTAACCTTTCCCTCCTGAACCATGGGAGAGGATGTTCCCACTCTCCAAAGAACAGCAGATTATCTTGTGCGGGTCAAAGGAAAAATCTCCAATGGGAATACATTCATCGTAGTTGCCAGAATTCTGCAAAACACATGGTGAATAACACATTAACACTGTATACAGTACCAGCATGTCCAACAGCTGAATAAATAGATTTGTTGCAATGTGCAATAGCAGAAACTAAATGTAAAGATACTGTATAAACAATATGATATGTAACACTTGACATAAATGATTTATTCAACCCAATAATACATATAATTAAATTAAAATCACAAAAAAAGGTTAAATCTGTTCACAATTCTATCTAACCAACTGCATGGAAGAGTTCAATTGTAAATAAATGATCAGTGATAAGCAAATCATATTTTCAAATTCTAATTATCTGTTAACTCAATAGTTATATTTCATATTCATGTAATCCATGTAATATTCTTTGTAATTTGACAGTTATTAAAGTTGTTTTTATTTTCCTGTCCTCGCCCATTTCTCCACCACAGAGTACAGGTCCATCTGCTCTACCAAGAAGCCCTGCTGTTTTCTGTGTCATTGCTGCCAGCAGTGAATTTCCCTCCTTCCTGAACACAGCCATTTTCTGTCAGATTACCGCTTCACTTCATTCACTATTTTCAGGCAGTAATAAACACAAAACACCTTCCTTTATGATATCGCTATTACGGTAATAGGCTTTTTATGAGTGGCCATTTAGATAGTGCTGTGAACAGACTGTGATGTGGTCCAGAGAACTGAACATGAGTAATTTAGAGAATGCATGGCTAGAAAGAAGAAAGTACACTGGTGGCAGAGCAATATGACATCAGCCTTAAAAGTACACAGCATTATTGTGTGATAGTACTTTATTACCCCTGTGTCTTTCTCAGCTGGCTCCTCGTGACTCCTCTCAGCTAGTGGTTCCTCCCACATATAAATAGACAAGAGCTGAAAAAGTTGTTGAACAATCTACAAGGAGACAACAAGGAGAAAAATATCTCAATGTACAATGTCCAATGCACAATCAAAGATGTCAATTATTTCCGTGACAATTGCATGAATGTCTCCATCAGTTACTTAAATTTCCCTTGATTTCTTGCCATGAAATGGGTTTTTTTTTCACTGCATGTTGTATCGTACCTGTTGAGTTTGCGCTGGCTCAGAACAAGCAGGTAACAGTCTCTCTAAAACATGAAAGGCCAAGAGTTTCGTGCGAAGGTTCTGGAAGCAAGGAGATCCTGAAAAGAGGATGGTGAAAGTGGCAGTGAACAGGAAATCAATGTGAACTGTTCTGAACTGTAAAAAAAATATATATCAATGCTGTTTAAAAATGATTATTGTCTCTAAGTCTCTTACCTGAAAGGCACTTGTGTGAAATAATGGCCATGAGTGGATCAATCCATTTGACAAAAGTGGAAAGTTTTTTCATCACTCTTAGTGACAGCACTCGCCTCAGAAACACCAAGAAATCTGCAAGCTGAGATTCCACCACTTTGCTGCTTTCTGCTCCTGAAAAAAACAAAGACCGCAGAAAGACAGCGCTCAGAAACACAAAGGCTATTTCACACACAGATTTGTCCTTTGAAAGAATAAACTGACAGTTAAAACAATTATGGATTTTCAACACAGCTTAATTTGCCACACCAACTAGATTTGCGCTCTTGTTGTTGGAGTCCAGATCTGTCCTCTCGGCTGTGCCTCTCTCTGCTGTCTGCTGTTGGTGGAAAGTCTGCAGGACATTTTGGAGCTGCACGCACATCACGTCCATTAATGCATGGGACACATCGATAGGTAACGAATCCTCACAGGAGCTGTTAACAGAGGACACTTTCTTATAAAACTGCCAACGCTGAAGACTTTACAGTCAGTTAAATAGTAGAACAGGTCATGCACACTTCTTCTGCACAGCTGCTTACAGTCCCCACATTCTCACCTTGCAGCTACGGTCAGTATCTGCAGCAGGCGAGTACAAGCTAGTCTGACAGCCCCGCTCAGGAGCATAGACCCAGATGAAGTGGCTGCAAACAAGCTCTGGTTCATCAGAGCGCAGCTGTTGTTTGTCAGCATGGAAAGGATTTCCAGGATGCCACATTTGATGACCAGCACCAGGTCCACTGGTTGGTAGCAGAAATTCAGTGCAAACATTGTGGCAAGGAGAAGGTGCTGGCAGGAGCCTGAGGAAGATTGAACCATATCTCAATTATGGGCAAATACAAAACCGCCACAGCAGATAGCCGGGGGGGAGTTGTCCAATGTTAAATGAGTGCAAAAGTACATAGTGACCGAACCTGTACGTTCTCTTTCCAACAGAACCCTCTGTCTGAGGACACGCACCACCTGCTGGTAGAAAGTGTGGGCTGCAGACTGAAGCTCTCTCTGTGTATCCATACAAGCTGCATGTGTACCAGACTGGATTGAAAAGAGAGGAATTGGAAGGTAATTAATATAATATCAGTATTTCCCCTCTCTACATCTGGTTGGCTGGATTAAATATTCATTCTCTATTTCTTTTCATTGTTACTAATCATATACATCTGCACAAACAATGTGATAGCATGATTACTAGATGTACCATGTAATGCTGTGTCTCATAATTAGCTCCAGAGTTAGAGCCAATTATTTGTGTTCCCAAACCAAAGCATCCAGAGAGGAACTGGAGCTGCACCGACTGCAGCAACGCAGGAAACTGAGGGGCGACTGTGAAGCTGCTGCTCTTCTCCTCCATCTTGGACAGGAAGGATGACATCTGACACAAGGCCTCCAGACGCATCTGACACCATGACAGAGTGAAGAGTCAGTAAGTACAGGGAATTTTGACATGAAATCAAAGAACAAATCCTTTCCAGAGCTGCGTTTTTCAAACTTTGATGCAGGTTTTAAATCATTTGCACGCTTGGGTGCATTGGGGTTGATTACATCTCATTTAATTAACGTACAAACATAATGAAATCAATGAGTAAAACAAATAGCTGGAGGTGAGACGGAGGCTGAATTTCTCTGGAGTATTCTTTTTTCTTTCTGTTTTGCTTTTAATATAAAAAAGAAAAATCTAATTACCTCAGCCCTCTGTTGCTGCTGCAGTATAGCAAAGGTAATGGCCTTTGGATCTGCGTGACTACACGCCTGTCCACCCGGCAGTGTAGACGTGGAAGATGATAGGTGGATCAGGCTTCCACATACAAAGTGGAACACCTGGTTAAGAATTGGCAATGTGTTGTTGCCATACTGGGACATGGTGGTGGTCGGGCTGATACACTGGCGCAGGCGATCCCAAGCGTCTTTCATGACGCCCAGAGAACACAGAGGTAAGGCTGGAAAAACAAAAGGCAAATATTGTCACACTCTTTTCTGAAATATATTATATTTCAACACCTTTCACAGTGTTAATTATCCAGGCTGAATTTTTGTATGAATCAATACTTGGTGTGATTTCTCTCACTGTTTCACTGAAGTTCTGTTTGAAGCAGAACATTTCTTAGTATGTCTGTCACACACGCACATGCAGCGTATATGCACAAGAGGATGAAACAGCTAAACACAGAAATTCTGCTTTAAAGGAATAGATAAGGGGGGATGTATTTATTTGCCCTCTTGAGGATTAAGATTGATTGACAAGAAGACTGATACCATCCTCATATCTGTTTGCTAAACATAAGGCTGCAGCCAGCAGCAGGTCAGTTTAGATTAGATTAGCTGGATTGGCTCTGGCCTGAAGGCCAACAGATGAGGCACCTCTTTAGCAGTTTTTCACCTCCACTTCTCCTGCAGATGGCTACATGGTTTTACACTTACCCATTTTATTTTTGGAGGATGCCAAGCTTTTGGACTGGTCAGACTAAATGAGACAAATACAGTATATTAGCACAGGTAAGGCGGTGGGGGGCCACATTTGGCTACACCACGCAAGACTAACCTGTTTTCGACCATCAGCATTTGTGGTGAAGGATTCTGTTGATTTTCTGAAAGTAGGTGGAGACTAAGTTCAGGGAAAGTTCATGGAAACCACAGCTGCTCTAAAACAAACCAAATGTACAAACACACTGCCTGACACAAACCCTACCTTGCTCCAGTGTTCGTACTCTGACTACTCTCCCTTTCGCTGGGTTCCACCCAGGCCGGCCTGACTCCCAGCAGGAGGAAGAGACAGCGGGACACCACCAGATGGCAGGCAGCAGGGAAAGACAAGCTTTCCTCAGACTCCCTCTGCTTCTCCCACTGCTGCTTAGGATCTGGCTCCCTGTCTGGGCTGACGGGGCTTTCCATGCTGCTGGGGAGGGTGGAAGTGCCAAAGGACTCGTACACCGTCACGTTCTGCTGTACCTGCATGGCCTCCCGCGTGGCCATGAATGATTCTAGTACCTCTGCGCAGACCAGACAGGGAAAGACACTTGAGAACCAGATGCATTGTAATTACGACTTCTATGTAACATGTAGTCCTGTTTGAATCTGCCTTCACACTTTAAGATACTTTTTTAACATCACTTGTGTGAGTGCAGAAACAGAGATATACATTTCTAACCTGACATGTACATACGGCTAGTGCCAAATGCATCCTCCTCTGCAACCTCCTCCTGGTTGTGGTTGGCTGTGGGTGGTGGGGTCACCTGCACCTCCCGGCTACATTGACCTGCTGGCTGCTGCTGCTCTGTAGCCTTTCCTACTTGCTCCACTGAGGTCCCGGGCTCTTGCCTGTCTGTATCAGGACTTTGGGGAGATTGAGCAGTCTGCAATTAAAGAAAGCAAAAACATAGGCTCTAAATATGTTAAATACACATGTTTTTCTGTCTCAATCAGATCGATGCCTGAGTCCCTCTTAAAGCAGAAGTAAGCGGAATGTTTGTGTTAATATAAGTCTTAAATAGTTATATCTTCCGACGGCTATCACTTATATAGAGTGTTTGGTCTGAAACACGGGTCTGTCAGTCACTCTGCTCTGCTGTAAGCCGAGGACCTCTCTGTGTGTGCAGCCCGGTGCAGCCAAGGGATGCACGTGAATGTGGTGACGTAGGGACGAGGGCAGGGACTGCTAACTCCATCGGCTGACAAGAAGTCAGCCAAAACGACCGGATCGCTTACTTCTGCTTTAATGTAGTGGAGGAATGAATGATGACAGAAAAGATGCCCCTGGAATACAGTATACGTAAGTGTAATTGTAAATATGCAATAGTTGTTATAGTTAAAGGGCTAATCATAATTTCCTGTAATAATCAATATTCAGGACAAATATTAAACTACACGTGGTTTAGACATCACTCAGATTTGCTCTATAAATGTTTAATTATAATAATGGTACCTGTTTAGCAGCAGCTTGCACCTGTGATGTCCTTGTAGAGTTTTTATGTGCCAGCAGAGTGGTTCTGATTTTATAAACAGTTTCATAAACATCTAATAGCTTCTCACAGGGCTCATACCTGTTGAGAAATAAGAGTGGATAAATAGCAAAGTTCCTCACTGCAACACACTGCACATGTTACACAACAACAATTCACTACATCCTTTAAAAATGACAAAGCAGATAAACTTCAATATGTAAGCACTGAGTAGGCATCTCAGCAAATATTATGGTTTATGTCACTAACCTGTCCTGCCAATGGGCCTCATTCTGCAGACCTGTGTGTTTCAGAAGAGCAGCCAGACTGCAGCGACACACTGTCTGCAGCAAACAGTCGCCTGAGGATCCTCCGCTCTCCCATTCTGCCGTCACAGCAAAGAAAACGGCTCAATTACAACAAAGTCACGGACGGGAAAATATAAAACCTGAGGATCTTATTTTATTTAATCTGTGGTATATATTGTAGCAAGCAAGATTTTCAAAATCAGCAGGAATCCAGCAATTATCATCTGGGTATTTATTTTCCAGTTTAAAGTAATTCAAGAAAGAAGTTTCATTCAAAAACTGGCATGTATTCATACCACAACAGTAAAGTAAGTGAAAATACCTTTGCTGTGAGCGTACTCCTCCATCTTCTGCCACATTCCACCTGCAGATCCTCTGGAGGATCCCAGTGCCAGCTCCAGCAAAGTCCTGGTTTCCTCATTCAGACTGAGCTCTGCAAGCCTGGCATCACTGCTGCCCAGGAGCACCACCTCAGTCAGCCACGCCATGCTGCTATCTACAGGCCAAAGCATCGCATGGGACACATGGTGAGTGAAAACTACACATCACATTTAGAAAATCTTTTTTTTTTCCCTTAGTAGCTAAATAAAATGATATCTTTAAGTTTTACAATGGATGCTCATGTTTCTTACGTATCTCTACTGTCATGAAACATTCCTCCCCACTCATTAATATTCTCCGACATGAACAAACAGAACTTAGACACAGTGTTGAAACGTTAATCTTAAGACTGTTTTCAGACGGCTTGCCAAAACACTAAGACACGTGAATGCGTTGAAAGCAAGCAGTTTGTTTTCTTTACCCAGCTCTTCAAAGTCCATCTCAAGGCCGTTCCTGAGGAGGACATTTGATAGCCAGAACTCTGCTGTTTTCTCCTGGTGTGAGGGTGGCGGGCCTTGCAGCATACCACCAAGGCAGCGGCCGACTGCCAACGCCACAGACCGTTCCAAGTCCAACAGCCAAGCCCACTTGCACTCCTCCTCCTGTGGCTGCTGCCCAAGGCATGTGTTTTCTTCACTTTTATCTGTAGAGAAAACACTTTGTCATTGTCGGCATCCTTTCTAAAAAAAAAAAATCTAAATTGCCATACTATGTCTGTGACAACACTGTGTCCAAAGATAATAATAACACGCATTAAAGATAAATCTGTGGGTCAAGCAGCCAGGTCACAGTCCACTGACCTGAACAGGTTTTTTGAGCCTCCAACCCCAGTTCTTGTTCCTCCATGAGGGCTGTCTCTGGCAGCAACCTATTGAAATCATTGAGGTGCTCCAACAAGGCCAGTAAATGGCTCAGGAGAGGTTGGACGGTGCCCAGGGGGAGCAGCAGTAAGGAATACATTACCTGGCACAGCAGGCTGCCAGCCACAGAGTTGTACAACACCACTGGGACAAGGGTTGAGATGAGAGAGGGGGATTAGACTTGCCGATGAAACTACAGCCAGAAAACTATTATAGAAGCAAAGCAGAGGATTAAATTATAGATCCTAAAATCAGTTTATTGAATGTGTTTATGTGCTTGTCATCAGAGCTCAGTGTCAAATGGTTTAACATCTTTTGCCTTGACAGTGCCACATGTTGCTTTGGGTAGACAATACTAGAGCACATACACATATCTGCTGCATAAATGTTTGAACATAACCTTTTATTGGTCATTAAATAATAATAAGGGGAATAAATAATTTCCCGTATGTTTTCTGATTGTGAATTAAAGAGCCATTGAGATCTATGCAATCATCTCTCATAACAGGAACAATAAAAGGTAAGACATCAGATTATCTAGGCTACAGTGACACACACTTGTTAAGATTATCCATTATCATTATCTTACTATTCAGCTTCTTGATGATTTGTTTATCCTGGGAACTCTCCTTCAGCAGTTTGGTGGATCTCCCGAGTGTCTCAGTAGCACAGGGGAGTAGCAGGTAAAGATGCTCCCGGAGCAGCGTAACACTGCTGTCATCCTGCAAAACAAAGGAGTATGGACAGTTATAACACAGCAGAGCTCTGGGTAATATATTATGATTAAATATGAAAAATACATGGACTGATTTCCTGTTAGTTATTTCTGTCGCAGTAATGCAACTGTATATTTTGTTTATTTTACATAGCGTACTTCGGGGCTGGAATGGATGAAGCAATGGGCGAGCAGGTGTTTGTGAAGTCCGGACAGCAGCTGGTGGAAGTGACAGGGAGGATCACTCTGTCCCTGGCTATCACCCGAAAGCTGTTTGTCACTGTTTTTCTCCAGTTCCCCGAAAGCCCGCTCCTGTATGAACACACAAAAAGCATTACACTTGCCCAAAATTCCTATTGTGAATATCAATTGCATTGCAAGACATTAAAGACACAGAGCTATATATAAACACATGAGGTCCTCAGTTTCATACCGTGTAAAAGCCTATGCTGAGGAGCAGAGTTCTGAGGAGCACTTCTGCTAAGTGTAGAGGGTCATAGGCTTCAACAGAGCTGGATGAAGAGGGTGGTCGGGCTGACATAGCGGGTGTCAGAGGGGGTCCCAGGGCTGTCACCTCCCCAAAGTTGCTGTAGCCTAGCAGAGAAGCTACATGGCTCTGGTCCTGAAGGCTACTGAGCACCATGTCTAACTGAAGACGCTTTGGAAGATGGAGATGAAAGAAGAAAAGAGAAGTGATGGGTGATGTTCCCAAAACATTTCTGCGGGGAAGAAATACTGTCATTACAGCAACACATTTTCACAACATTCAAGCAGTCTTCGCATATTGCCTAGCAACACTCCAAGTTGGTGCCTTGATTTTGACAAACACTTTGTTTGCTGGCTCCATCCATTTCCTTGCCAACTCACTCAGTTAAACGAAGGAAGCCAAGCAGCCGCAGCAGAATATGTATCCCTGAATTATGTCCTTGCATTTACACAAAAATCTTCAATATGGACCAGATTTTTTTGAATAAATGTATAATAATGCTACCGTATAATTAATTTACTTCTTTTTTTTAATGGCAGTAAGGAACCCCACATACCTGCCCTTTGGAGAGGACGTTCAAGCTCTGAGGGCCCTGAGGAAGGAGGGAGAGGAGCAGTTCTGTTCTTTCCCTCAGTGGAGGCAGCAGCAGAGATGCACCGATGGACAGCGTGTTCAAGACTGCCTGAGGGTGGACAGGACCATCAGCACAATATGAAAATACACATGGTGATCAAGGGGAAGTGTTAACTGCAAAATTAGCACAAATAGGCTCCAAAAACTGAGATCTCACTGTGATTTAGACACTAGATAGTTGTTACACTGGCAGCAATCCCATAAGTATATTTAATTAAATTATTAAGAAATGGTTAGTCTTCTGGTTTACCTGTTGTATGGACTCTGGCATGTTGGTGTCTATGAGTCTGAAGAGCAGGTTTCTAAGGGGTCTGCTCTGAGCCCCCAACACCATGGCACCAGTGCCCCCAGCATGGGCCAGAGACAAGTGGATGGACAGCAGCTTCATGCACAGCAAAAGAAACTGATGGTGGTCCCTGAGGCAGAGACACAGAGAGCATTAGGAGTGTGAGTGAACAAGTGTCTTCATTGTTGCTGGTGGAGTGCTTTTTTGCGCATGTGATTCTACACTGAATACAGAGAATAGTGTCTGAACTGATTGTAAATTGTAAGATAATTTCATACCTTTTAGATAAGAACGGAGGAGGGGGCGTGTCATTGCCGATGCCATCACAGTAACTTTCTAAAAAGTTGCGTAGGTAAGTAAACGTACTCTCCTCCAGGTCGACACAGAAGGGCCTGTGCCACGCCACCAGTTGCCTGGAAAAAGACCAAGTCACTTTAAAAAATGGCTCTGATTTATTTGATGAGAACACATACTGTATGTTTATGCTGTAAAAAAAAAAATACAGTATATCAGATTGAGGCTTTACCGGTCAGTGGGGACTGCGGTCCAAGCCAGACTGTGAGAAGTGCCAGCAGTGATTTGCTGGATTGACACTCCCTCTAAACCGAGCACTTTCTTAGGTCTGGTAATGGGTGTTGAAGTGTGGCCTTGCCCACACTGACCCATGGTGTTGTTCCCCCAGGCATACACTTCATTCTCTGATGAAACAAGAGCAGCACACCTTACAGTCAGAGCACAATTTTAACATCCTGTTTACAAACATAAAAAATATTCTGAAAAGCAACATTGTTTTTAATAATCATATGAGCAACTGTCTAATAACTGTTGAACTGTTCATCTTACCATGGGACAGAGCCAGACAGTGGCTGTCTCCACATGAGATATCAATGATCTTGGTGATTCCCAGCTCTTCTATAAACCTGGGCCTCAGAGATGTCGTCTCAGAGGAGCCACACCCTAAACACGAGCCACAGCCCCACGCAAACACCTAAAGAAACAACATTGCATTATTGCCATCTAGTCCATGTATTTGGGATGTAATTAAATGTGAATACATTTATTCACTTGGCACTTTTCAGATCTGACATTGAAAAATCTCTCCTGACCTGAAATGCCACATCTCACCTGTCCTGCAGAGGTAAGGGCTAGAGATGACTGGCTGCCAGCACACACTTTCCTGATGATGAAACCATGCAGGGCCTCTATGACCTTGGGGCGATACACACGATTGGTGTCTCCGTGACCTAGTTTACCTGCAAGGATGAGTCATATATGAGCAGCAGTATCACGTCCCACTCACTCAAGATATTTTCTGTTCCACAGATGATACTGTGGTGCTTCTGTGTGTTTTTCATTAAGCGCACAAAAAATACATTTGATCTTCTGCTCAGACTTATTACATTTTGCGCAACAAGGCCTTTGACTTTCAAGCTGCCATGTCATATGTCAACATACCATTGTCCCCTCCTCCAAAGGACCACACAGTGTGTCCATCCTGCGCTACAGCAATGGTATGGGAGCTGCCACAGGCCACCTGACCCACACCACTAATGTCCTTCACCAGAGTGGGCACATTCCTACTCTGACTGTCGCTGTGACCTGGTCAGAGGGGAGAAACATACAGTAGCATATTGCTAACATACCAGAGGACTGATTTCACTTTCAGAAAATGTTGAGCCAGATAAGCAACTTGAGAAATAAGGTGTGCATACCCAGTCTGCCAAAGTCCCCTTCTCCCCACGTGTACAGCTCTCCATCATTAGTCACAGCAGCACTGTGTCTGTAGCCAGCAGACACGCAAATAACAACCTGACAGAAAACAAAGTGTGAAATGACTTCATGCCTTTACAAGAACTTCATTTAAACAAATGTACAAGGCCACTCCCTACAGACTGATGTGCTTCCTGCTTGCTTACTTTTCCTAATAGCGGCCCTTGGATGATTTTGGGGTATTTCTGTGTAGCACTGTTGCCATGGCCCAGCTTCCCATACTCTCCATCACCCCAGCTGAACACCTGGAAGAAACATTTTAAAAATCTTACAATTATATGTGAAGGAATCTGTTAAATTTTGCAAATAGGCACAGAGCAAGTGGAGATGTAATTCTTACGTATACTACATGTTACTGCATGTGTTCTATTTATTGAATGCATTCAGAAAAAAAACATTACTCATTTGTGTTATGCAACTGAGTTATGTGCTGAAACAACAGTCTACAAAGCTTTGAAATATGAATGAGCAATCAGAGGTCATTTCAGTAGCAGCCATCTTTGTAACTTCTTACCTCTCCCTCCACAGTGATGGCCAGAGTGTGACCGTCAGAGCCCTTGGAGGATGACACTTTCTTCATGTTCCTATGTGGCTCCAGCACAAGTTTCTTGGGCATGGATTGGTTGTTGGAGTCCCCGAGACCAAGACGGCCATAGCTGCCTTTCCCACATGCCTTCACTGACCCATCTGCAGATACTGAGAATGTGCAGTACTGACCCGCCTCAATCTACGAGAAGAACCAAGTGGAAAAAGGTAAAAGATTACATGTAATGCAACAGAATTATATAATCTTAATTTTTTTGGCACACTTTATATTTTTCCTACCCACAAATGCACACAGAAATCAATGCTATATACTGCAGTGATTCACATATGATTTATTGTCAAACTTGCACTGGTTATAAAATTATTATGCTTTTTTGATGCTGGCTGAATGGGAATGATACAAACCGGCAAATTGTGTATGTTTGTTTTAGCTGAAAGAACAAAACAGTCAGTCTAAAAAAAATAATAATCAAGAAATATCATAAGTAATATTCAGAACAGTTCTTTTAATATATAGAAAACCCTAAGCTGTAATAACTTCATATGACCAATGATAATAAACAAAGTCTGAAAAATAATTACATTTGTTAAATGGGAATCACGTGAGACCTGTGCTCAGTCCTAAGCTTATGTTGTAGTCATACCATTTGAGCATCACTGAAGCCCTGTGTCAGTTTTGGCAGCAGGATTTTCTCCAGCGTTCCCTCTGCCAGCTGATGGCTGCTGTTGCTGCCCCACACATACACCATGACTGTGTCACTCTCTGTACCAGGAGAAGCTGCATCAGTGCTGCAGGAGCACAGGCAGTAGGACGCTAGGTTACAAATCTGCCGAAGGGGAGGAAAGCGAGGTTCTTAAAATCAGTGACTGTGGAGTATAACAGGATTTAATAGTTTCTGTATGTTACAGCATATGACTGAATTCACTGTTACCTCCTCAAAAAGGCAGAGAGCTGCCTGGGAGAGCCGACAAAGTCCATCTGCATCCTTCTTCAGCACCTGAGTATTAACAGAGTCTCCACGGAAACCCTAGAAAAAAAAAACATGATTAGCATTCAACATAATATTCATAATGTGAAGCTGCTTTGAATCTTTTGCAAATCAGTTTTCACTTTATGTGCTATAGGGGCTCATTATTTTGAACCATATATCAAAACAAGAAAATGCACTTCCCAAAAATAGAGACATGTCACAGCATGATCAGATAGGGAGAGAAGTCAAGAATGAGAAAGTGGCAAAGACACAGCTGTCAGTGGAGATACGAGTGAGCAGAGAGAGAGCAGCAGGCTGCTTCCTCCTATTTTCTCTCACTAGAAGAAACCCAAAACCTAATTGTGTTGAAAGGTGTGTGATCCCTCAGATCTTTATTGTAGCTTATATATGGGATGTAACTGTGCATGCAAACTCTTAAATCTATAATCTGAAGATCTGTTATCGTGAACAGTGCCATGCGGTTGTTGGCAGGACCCGGCCCTGGCTGTCATTTGCACGGCAGAAATATTGCAAAGCTGATTAGCCTGCTAAAGGATGACTCCGTGTGCATATCTAGAGAGGACAGGAAGACTGACTCAATCCTAATCCTTATCTGCAGACTAATACATCACTATGAGCTTCAAATGAGACTGTTCAAATAAAAAGGACAGTCTACAGCAGGGATGAGGGATGAGGCAGTGCAGAGGAGCCATTTGCCTTCTTAAAAAGCAAAGGGCCTTATTTATTGGCATCTACATAAAGGTTTATGTTGGTTACCAATTAGAATATGGACTAACCATTAATCTGGAAATATTAAAATTCTATAAAATAATCGGTCGAAATTCCTCTATCCTGGTGTCAAGGCAAAGGGATTTAAAATTAGCTATGACTAGTCTATGAGTCTACTAAGTCTATGACACAAACACCAGTGGTGTTGATAGCAGTTATGGCTGCATGTGTAATAAAAGGGAAGAAAACATATAGATGATACGCAAAGAAAACCATCTTTTGTTGCTTTTCACACTGAGCTCAGGCAGTACACCATTTCCATTAAATTTTCTTAAAACCAAAAAGCAATTAAAACTGTTTATGAACAATTAAATATACCGCTGTAAGCTCTTTTCCCCCCTGGCATAGAATATATGTGAAATGCATACATATTATAGATCATATATATGTATATATTGATTTGAAAGCTTCTCATGTATGTGAAACAAAGTTCTAATAACAACAACCCCCAAAAAACATATAGATGAACATGTGACATACCGAGTATTGCCTCATTTGGAAAAGGGTTTGATGGATGACCTCGAAGCCCACACCAGCTGACTGCTGTGAGCTCAGCGTGGAGGAGGAGGAGGAAGACAGCGTAGAGGTGCAGGACATGGAAGCAGCCAGAGCCACCTCCACCCACTCCAGCAGGAACTTCAGAGAGCCTCTCTGCATGGCCAGGCCAAGCAGCAGCTCCAGCGCCAGCCTGCGACCGGTGGGGTCCGCCCCGCCGGTCCCACTGCTCACCGACGTCTTCTTGAGGAAGTCGGCCACCTGTGCCAGGCAGTCCAGCCCCACCGACGGGATCTTGTTCTCGTTGGCCAGAGACAGCGGCGGTAGTGAGGTCAGCACCGAGGACGCCGTGGCGAGCACGTCGTTGCAGAGCGCCGACTCGGGGTGAACAGAGGCGGCGTACCTCCAGTTCTGCTGCAGCAACGAGAAGAGCAGACTCAAACCTGTCCTCACTCCCATCTCTATCAGAACATCTGTACCCGATTTGACTTTGGACGGCCCCCCCGGTAGGCAAGGCTCTGAGGCCAGCTCAAGTTGCCCACATTCGGCCCCGCTGTCCGTGGATTGGGAGGGCAGCTGCACGCGGAATTTGTCATGATATTTGCTGTGGAGTGCGTAGTAGATCCTCTGAAGAACTACCAGCCTCTGGTGGAGGCCCAAGGTGTAGGAGGTTTGCGTCAGCATGCGGTGAGCCAGCCATCGCTGACTGTGGAGCAGGGAGGACAGGTACTCTTCCTTCTCCTCGGAGGCACTGGAATCACACTCGAAGTCTGGCAGACGTGGGCCGACGAGTTCTTGAACAGGCTGGGCCAGAGTCACCACCTCCTTGTTGTGAAGGAGCTTACTGTAGAGCGCAGCAGCTCCGTGCCTCCTGGCTGTCTGTATGCTGTCTTCTGCTGCCCAGGAGCTGTTGAAGTGCTCCTGCCACTTTAGCAACACATGGGTCTGACAAGGCACCATGTCTGAGCATTATCTATGATCTGATGTGCACCTGCAAAAAAAAAAAAAGGAAGGGAAATTTGATTAGATGAGGCCTGTGAATTGGCAGATTTAGCCTATATAATTCACACGTGCCACTCCCTCACACTTGATTGATGTAATGAAAAGGCACTTTTATCTTCATCATCAATCCACTGGCAGGATCTGCAACTGAAAGCCAATGTTTCTAATGCGTTATCCTGCCAAGTAAATTCACTGTAAAGGTGTCAGGTTTCTCCTCTAAGTGTTGGCCCTATTCCAGCATACAGTACAACCAGGCTATTGCCACAGACCCAGCGGGTATCACTGAAATAGTTCATCTCACCCTATGATTACATCTAGCACAACCTCACTAATGAGGTCACTTTTGTCTCACAAGCAGTTGTGCTGCACAATGTTTAAGACATGTATTCTGTCTGTCTTCATTTAAGATACTAGCTTCATAATATGGCCTGTCAGAGCACACTGGGTGATTATAGTCTGATCCACCCCCTGTCAATTCATTCATATTTTCCATCTCAGTCAGAACTGTCTCAAAGTTGATCACCTCATGCTCTGACATACAATCCTACAGAAAGATCTCTTGGCCTCCACCTAACCCCCAGTCTGCCTGTCTGCATAGTTTGTCAGCTTTCCAGACAAATAAAACGCAAGCGTGCTGTTGCTGTCGAGAGGAAATTTTAGATCTCCAAAGGAACAGCTTTTCTCAGAATTGAGAAAGACAGATTTGAATGTTCCCCGTTTGCATTGTAATCAGTAATGTGTAACTTTGCGAACAGGTTTGAACTGCCTGAAATCCTTAGACGCAGGTAAAAATGTGCCCATCCCCATGACAGTTACAATATTTAGGTTAACATTCATAGCTTCATGGGAATATCACTCGCATGACATTCTCATGACACGTGTTAATACATTCATCCTACCAAATAGGCTATATTTAAAAGCCTTGGCTAGTGCGAGAAAGATTTATTTCGAATGTATTTCAGGCTTGATGGAAATCTACCTTCAATACAAATGCATTAGTCTTATGAGTTTTCATTCCTGTCAAGCAGCACACAAGCTTGAGGGTGAAGTAACCACTCAAATCAGCTTTTGATGTGTGGGATAGAAATCTCCATATTGTTGGTTCATCATGGCTGGCTCTCCTGTTATTATTAATAAACGTTTCACAAAAACATGAACCGGCATGAGTGAGGCAATGCTAGTTACAGCCTGCTGAACATGTGCGCATGCCACTTTGACTGTAGTCCACAGTCACATAGCCTCATCTCTCTTGCCCTGCCTGAGGCCTGTGGGGCTATATGGTTTCCACTCTGGCCAAAAATAACAGCAAGCATTGATATAGTAATGGGCTCCTCGGTTAGACAACCACCAGTATGCAACCACCAGTAATGTTAGGCATAACTATCACACCGATTACAAACTATCTCAAGTTGTAGGACGCACACATTCAGGATAGCTCTTTTCTCTTTAGCCCTGCTAGCTTCAGACGACATGTAGCCAACCATGTACGCTTCACAAATGCTGATCCATCCAAAACATGCACAAGCAAATAATATTTTATTAATAAGCTAACTCCAAACTGAGCTAAATATCTCACCGATTTTATATTGAGATACAAAAAAACAAAAGAAAGGCTCACCGGTGGGATATTATCTCACCAAAGCACAGTGTCAACATTATCAATGACTGCCACTATCAAGGCTAGTAAAAGTCAGTCATATTAAGAGGGGGGGACTATGAAACTGGGTTATATTTCATACAAAACAATAGCAGTGTCAACAGTCACATATGCTTTCTATTGGACCATGATATAAAAAGAAAAAAACACCCATCACAATTTCCCAGCATCCAAGGTGTTCAGCTAACCATCTAAACCAAAAGAAGAAAAAAACATTTTAAATAATATATAACACTCACCAAGAGTCAGGATGGACTAACAGCATTTTACAGATATGTTTGGTATTGATTGCATTTTTCTGCAGGCCTCAAACCACAAGAGAATAAGCTGCATCTCTGCACGAAACCCATCCTCCTTTACATTGAGACAAGCCAGTCATAATGGTTATTATTATGGCACCTGCTTAACACACACCCGCCTCCATTTAATGACTTTCTGGGGCCTGAGTGGGAGAAGACCCCAGATAAGAACAGCAGCTAAAGATTAAAGACATTTCCCCCTCCTCTGACTTGAACCTGACCTGACTCTGCTGCAGGAAGTTGCTGGTCCGAGGGCTTGTCTCTCCTGTAGCTGCTGCTGTTGCCAGGGCAACCCCAGACAATAAGACAATGGATGCAATGGATGAGTGTTAATCAACATAGCCTACTTGATTAAAAAAATATATATTAAAATAAGCAGTAGCCCAAGTAATATTAGAGGAGGTTAATTCAGCTGACAGTGAGGTGAATTAATGTCTGACAGCAACTTAATTAGTCTATGATAAGCTGCAGGAGGGAGAGGAGAGGACACACACCTAGAGACACACACAGCCACACACACACACCGTTATATTAAATATCAGGTAGCTACACGGACATGTTGACACAAGTTAAGCGATGAGTTGGGGACTCGTGCTCCAGGATAATTTCATTTATGCACAATTAACGACATTGTCCATCCATGCTAGTATGTAGCTCCTTACTTTGAAACGTCTGTCAACAATTTCTGCAGCCTTATCGTTTTACCTACTCGCTTTTCCTCCTCTCAGTTAGCTCGTCGTTACAGCTAAAGCTATTTTTTCCTCCCCACACAGATAAACAACAACATATTATGTCGGGTTTTTGTTGTTGTTGTTGTTTAACGCGGTCTATTAGTCTCCGCCGTCTACACCGGTAACATTATTCTGCATCTGCGGTGACAGCTGAGCTAACGCTGGCTGCTTGGCTGCAGTGCAGTTGCTAGTCTGCTGCTGCTGCTGCTGCTGCTCCATGGCTGTCAAAAACCTGACCAAGCCCCTCCGCTTGTCCGCTGACAGCTCTCGGGTAAAAACGCAAACAGTCCCGCGGCTCGTCCCCATGTTAAGCCCTGGGTGTTGTTGTTGTTGCAATTTTAAAAATAGACCGCACCGCAGACATGTAAGTTACCTTGACAGTAAAAAAAAAGCCTCCGCCGATAAATGGTTTGCGTTACCTGTCCCGTCCCAGTGAGGTCTCCCTTGGACGCGAATATCATATCAACCTTCTCTAGCTGCTTTCCCCAGTTCCCCTTCTTCCTCGTCGGCTCCAATCTCGGGCCACACTCCGCTGGAGGACTGCGGTACCGCCACCCTGCGTCACGGAGTCAGGACGCAGCACCACCACCATCATCATACCCCCCCCCCCCTCATCATCGTCATCCTCCTCATCATCATCATAACCACCACCCAACATCAGCAGCATCATCATAATCATCATAAACATAATCATAATCAGCATCACCATTATGTTTTGAATTGGCAATGTTTTTTTCTTTCTTCCCTTTTTCCATCCAGACTGGAGACCTGTGTTACAAGTTTCAAGAATTAGCCTATTGTGTAAATGTTTCTGGGGCTCAGGCCTCTCCACCCCCCCCCACCCCCCCCACCCCCCCTAAAATCCACCCTAAGATTTATGAATCTACCGGTATGTTAAAATAACAAAACCATCCTTCAGTCCACCTTCCTTTTTTATTATGCAAATATTTATTTATTATCACAGCAACAGCAGCAGCCTATAATAAACAGGATAGGACAAAAATAGGCTTCCTAAAGAAGTATGTCCATGCTGTAACACGTGAAGGTCAAGCATGTGAAAACAGACGCATAATGTCCTCACTGGCTCTGGAAGGAGCTTTGTCATGCCTGAGAAAATAACCTTGATGATGTTGCATCATGGGAAATGTAGGATCCATTGTTCTTGGACCTCGGCCCACAACAGGGATTCAGCCAAAAAACTTGACCATTTTCAATTTTGTGAGTCGTGAAAGTTTATGATGCTGCAGCACTGAATTGCTGCAGTAGTAGCCTGTAGCACACTTCACATTTGTGTGAATTCTGCTGTTTATGTCGTTATTATGCCATAATAAGGTCTAACATTCCTCTTTTATTGAACAATTAGATAATTTGCAACATTTATAAAGCTTAAAAACAAAATCAACTGCTTAAAGTCAGACTTGTTAGAAACTTGACACTCAAATTAAAAAAGTTGCTAAATTGCTGCTGTTTATGGTGTGAATTATTCACATTTTATTAGGCCTATTTGTATTTTTAGTCAGTTCTTCCTCTAAAAGACATAAAGATCAAATACAATAGGCTCTGTTAAATCCAGTTGTGTGTCTATTTGTGATCTATTTCTCTTTCTTTCTTTCTTTTTATTTACACAATTTTGATAAAATTGACCTGTTAATTGTCAGTAGCCTATGTTTTCCTGTCATAGGATGTTGTGACTGAAAACATCTTGTTGCATTGAACTGACTGCTTCAAAGCCGGGTCAGCCGGGCCAGTCTGGGGGTTTAGGGGTTCCGTCACTCACACAAAAACAAACCAAAGATAACTTATGACATCAGGTCACACGGATTTCAATTCCTGGATGGCGGTGCAGAGTTAATCCCACTTCCAAGCCGGATTTCTAAAAAGGGGGCTGACTGGCAAAAGGGACGACAACACCGGAATGAGGAAATTGACGAGGGGCAAGCCATGTGCAAAACAAAGTTGTTCATCCCTGATAACCATGCAACCTGATGAACCAGAGGTCACTCCACTCAAGTCTTCCAGAGGCGACCCTCTTCTCCGGCTCTCCCCCGAACAAACCGCTCATCCTAAAGCCCACAGCAGCAGCAACAGTCTTCCTCGGGCTCTCTCTCTCTCTCTCTCTCCCTGTCTCTCTCTGCATCCAGTGATGTCTCTGCTCCTCATCACAGTGCTGTCCTCACTTCTGCTGCGGGATGCTGAGGCGTGGAGCGCCAGCGTCAAGTACGCGGTGAACTGCCCCGACAGATGCAACCCGGAGCGGTGTGGCGGCACGCAGCGGTGCACACGGACGGTCCTGGATGACTGCGGCTGTTGTCAGGTCTGCGCAGCCGGCAGAGGAGAGCACTGTTACCGCACGGTGTCGGGGATGCACGGGGTGAAGTGCGGACCGGGTTTATTCTGCGAGTTCTACAAAGACGAGGACGATTACGGTGACGAATACGGAATCTGCAAAGGTATAGCCTACATTCACATTTATTATTATTATTTATTTAAAAAAAAAATCTTGCTGCTGTTCCTGCATGATGCGTCCTCATCAGAGTGATGCTCTGCTGCACCAAATCTGTCCCTTTATCTCATTACCATCTTTTAGGCTCTATTTTTTTATTTATTTATCACCATAAACAGCACCATTGTCATATAACCATTGCTTATAGGTAGGTACATGTGCATCCTCTTCTCTAATGTGAATTGGTTATTTAACTTGATGATTTATCCCTAATTTATATTTGCCTTTGAGTTAAAGCACTGAAACATCTGGTGCTCACACATCAGTTTAACACTATATCTAAAAAGTATGATCCCTACAGATCCATTCAAATTATTCTTTGGTCCTAATTTTTTATTTTTTCCTTTCCAGACTGTCTGTTTGGATCCTATGGGGTTGAATGCCGCAACACATGCAACTGCAAAGGAGGCATTTGTGACAGAGAGACTGGAGCTTGTCTCACCCTCAAATTCTTTGCCAAAATTGCCAGCAAGCTCAAGACTGAGCCACAAGCAGGTGAAAATTATTGAAGATTTATAAAAGTGTAAAGATAATGTTTTTTTAAGCATTTGGATCATCTGTAAATTCCCAGTGAGCTCCAGTCAAACAGTCAAATGTCTCACAAAAAGGACTAAGTAACTGCATTAATTGAAAGATTACTGAATTGTGTCCCTTGTATTTCCAGGGGGAGATGGCGGCTCAGGAGAGGTCAGCACTGCTCAGAGCACAGACCAACGCACAGACAGATCCACTGCTCCGAAGCGGCTCAACCCTCGCTGACAAGTGCTGACAAGACTGAATCTATTCAGTGTAAATGTAGCATTAACTTATAAATGATCTGAAAGATATATTTTATTATGTTAAATGATGAGAATTTTTTACAGCAAGTTTTATTTGGTTTGTTCGGCCCTTGTTTGACAACATCATCTTTTTCTAATGAAATATGCAGACTATGTTATTATCGCTCTTTGTCTCACGTTTATTGCTATGTATCTGTTTGTGGAGTAAATTAACTAAATGATCTCCTGTCAGCTCCAGTGTCGACCTGAGTTAGTGTGCCTTCATGCAACAGTGTTTTAAGTAAGAGTAAGAGTTGATGTCACAAGGAAAGGCAGTTCATTAACTTTCAAACTGTATACAGCAATATTCAAGTTCTCCATAATGATATTTTTCTTTGTACTGTATATATGAAAACATGGGAAATATCATGTATATGACACCAGCCAATGTAGAGAATGGTCTTACAATTAAACCAAAGTTATCACTGACTGCTGTCATTTGACTCTTATTGCCTAGTTTTTTTTTGTTTGTTTTGCATTTTTCATAGAAAAACAGTGACAAAGAGACATTCTGTGGTTTTATGATACACCGATCAACAGAGAAATATATACTTTATCCACAAAATGAATTCAATATACAATAGTTATATGATTTAAACATGTCTAGATGAACAAATAGAAGTGCTGCAAAGTAAAGGAACATAACACACCAAGTGAGATGAACAAATAAAGATCAGTAAAATAAAAAGTAAATTAAATACAAAGTGTGGGGAAGACAAAAGCACTGGGAGAATCAACTCTCTCTGAACTCAAAGAAAGTGTATCTTTAGGTAAAGAGTCTCTCTGTACAGATCTTTTGTTTTGTTTTGTTTCATTCATCTGTTTAATGCTCAGATATCAGGGCTTTGTGTGCCTGTCTTTACTTCAGCCACTTTTACTCTGAAGGTCAACAGCATGAACGCTGCAGCCTCTGCAGCTGTCCATCGGATAGATTCTCTCTTTGCAGTAAAATGACATATCTCTGTCACAGTGGCACAGAAGTGATACAATCTGTAAGATTAAAACACCAGAATTGGATAACTGAATTCATATCATGAGTTAACATAGAAAGCAGAGGTTGGAGGTTTGCATCATATTGCAATGAAAGTTCTCACTAGGACATCTGTGGTACTGGTGCTTTTTCCTGGTCCACAATTAAAGTCAAATAAAACGGCGGCTGAAATGCAAAGTTTAGAACTTGTGTCCGCACTTTATATGCTTTATGCTCTCCAGAGGAATTTGACGCCTCTACATGTTGCACAACTATCAAAACAACTATGAAAGACTGTGGGAGATTAATTTCTGAATGGGAATTGAAGAAAAAAAGGAGACAAGTTGTTTATATTCACAAGAAGACATTCGTTTACTGTATCAGAGGTAGAAAAAAATGTTAAAACGTCTGGAGAGAAGAATGTCTTGAGCGAGAGGATTTCTTGTTTCCCATGTTCATATGTGACAGTATATCAAAAAACTGGGGCAAAAAGGAGTTATTATTAATGCTGAGAATGATCCAGGCATCCTTGACTTTTATGCTGTGGAACGCAGTGCTTTTCTCAGCTTCCACAAATGGCAAAATATTCTTTGTTCCCATGCAGAAAACATCTCATGGAAAAATACTTCCACCGCTATTAGTAGAAGAAGTGAAGGGCAAAGACGCAATTTGCAAGTTTCGTAAAAGACATTTTTTCTGGTTGGAGAGAATTTAGAGAAACTCCTCTAACTTTTGCTATTTGAAGAATTTTAGAAAAACTTTGTTCTGAGAACAACGCAGCATTGAAATAGATGACGATCTTGGGATGAGCCAAAATACAGAGTCATGTGTCAACATGGGGGGAAAAAAAGAAAAAAAAAAGTTGTGAATAGAAATGATTTAAATTTTGAGACAATGCTCAAGGTCTTTTCTTGAGAAGAATTTCCTCCCTGGAGAAAGAGAGAAAACCATGACAGTCTTTCAGCTCTTCTCACAATCCTGAGAATTTCAGCTGAACTGATTCATTTTCCTGAGAGAGCAGAAACAAGATATCCTCATTTTGTGAGTGAGCAGCATCCTAATATTCAGCGCCAATTTGCATACGAGTACGAATTTTAGTAAGTTTATAAATAAGTTTATAAAGTATAAATAAAGGAGCCCTGGGACTGTTTCTCTCTAAATCCAGAATATTTTGGTTTCATTTGAATCTGTGTAAATAAGTGTAAGTAGCTTGCAAATCCAATTGCATCAGATTAAACTAATTAATGATGCATTTAGCCATGAGTTGTTACTTTTTCAAATTAAATGTATTCCTGTTTGTGCTAGTTTGTGATAAGGTTAACCTCAATGAGTTGCTCAAATATTCATTATCTCTGTGATTCTGAATTTAAAGGCAAGAATGAAACCTAAAATCATTCATGATCAAACATGGTGAGTGACCCTTTATTAGAGGAAGACGCCTTTTCTCTTTGTTCCTCTATAAAAAAAAAAACACACATCCAGAGTTAAAGTATAAAAACATCCAATGGAAATTAAAAAATATACATATCAAACATCTTAAACCAAATTTCAAAAATAATCCTGTCCAAGTTAAAAATATCTCTTATGAGCCTCACCTCTGACTCTTGCTGGTACAAAAATGTTTTCCAGTATTCAGCTTGTTTATTTCCTGTGCTTCCTGACACCTGTGAAAATGGTCCTTCTTCCTGTTGTTGTTGTGTCTGTCCAGGATAGGAATTTAAAAGCAAGGATTTTTTCAAGTGACACTTCCAAAAACTTGGGATGTAGAAGTGACACACAACACAGCAAAGGCCTTGTCCTCTTGTCAGGAGTCAGAAGAGGACACTTCCTATCCACTTTATTCCATTATTATTTATATGAAAGCTCAACACCTAAAACTCATCAACAAACACAATGTCCTTGAGACACATTACTAAACAGGATAAACATGCATTAGATTAATACCAGTTATTCTAATACTGTGATACACATTGTAGTTTGAAGTCATCCCCTCTGTAAATTAAAAAAAAAAGTATTTAAGGATTCCTGAAATATATATACGTATAAAAAAAGAAGGAAAATACATTTCTACAATTCTGCAGGATCAAACTTATAAATAAATGTAGGTCAGTTTTTTCTTCTTATTTCCCCATTTTCTGACGGTAATTCAGTATTAAAACCAAAGTGTTGATAAATATTAATGAAAAGTTGAATTCATTAACAGGAATTTCACAGTTTTGTATCATTACATAAGAGACAAATTCATGAAGGATAAAGTTCTCTGAAGGCCACAAATCTGTAACATGGATGTATCTACTCAATCCAGGGACGAGGTGACACACATGCACACACAAATATGCACACACGCACACACGCACACACACACACACACACACACACACACACACACACACACACACACACACACACACACACACACACACACACATATAACGATACAGGTATGGGAGCCGTCTTGCGTATGAGGGCAGGAGTGCTCTTCGTGCTCAGACTCCAATGTTCCTCTCATTCCCCTGAGAACCGACAGGCCGAGGCCTCGCAACCAAACAAAGGACCCTGGAAAATAACAGGAAAGCGTTGGTGAGAAATACCCTTTATCTGACTCCCTGAACACGTCACTGCCGCCTCTGCAGAAACAAAGGTGCGTGAACGGAGTAGTAAATAACACTGATTTACTGCAAATAGATGTTCTGGTATTTACAGTTTGGCTCTGCCTCAACAGGTTGTTTATTGTAGCTGCAGAATGACAAGGCGTATTGGAGACAACACATAAACACTGCAAACAAGGAAATTAGTGGTCTGATTGATTACACTGATAGCAGATATCACAAGTGAGGCTTGTGAATTGAAACAGGAGGCTCTTTAGCGCACATACTGTCACGTCACTTGATTCAGCTAATGGAGGCCAGTCTGATTAATGAATTCTGTGGCTCCGTCATCTCAGGGTTTCCCCCTACTTTTTTTTTTTTCTTTGTCTTAATGGTTCTCAGAAACATGTCGCAGTAAACTGGCAGTGGCTACTCCAGCGGCCTTGACCTCAGTGACCTGACAGACCGCTGACCCCCGGGGGGAGGATTGTCTCTTTCTTTCTTGACAATGTGACGTCAGAAGGAACATTTTCCAAATGGTTTACTGTCAATAACGGCTGACCCCAAAAGACTACGCCAAGTTTTTGTAGGTTAGTTTTAGTAGCAGGTCAACATGTTTCATAATTGTCACAATCTCTTGATGTAATTGTGCTACTTTAAGTGTGGTTTCCTGCCATATGACTGGCAGCCTGGTGTTCTGTTCATGATTAGTTGGAGGGCTGTGTTTTGCTTAAAAATTCTTTCTCACTAATTGTGATTATGTCATTTTTCTGCTTTTCTCCTGACTGGATTCAGACCTGGAACCAGTGAAGTCCAATGAACACATAATGAAACCAGCATGAGGTGGACTTCTGCTCCATGGTTTGATGCATTAGCATGCTAGAAGGAGCCATTAGAGAGTGGTAAACAGTGCCATAAAGGGATGCACATGGTCACTCTGTGGCATTCAAACAATCATTGATTGGTAATAAGAAGCCAAGAAAACAGCCCCCACATCATCACACCACCACCGCCACCACCACCACCACCACCAGCAGCAGCAGCAGCAGCAGCAGCCTGGACTGTTGATACAAAGCAGGCTGGGTCCATGCACTCACACTGTTAATACCATATTCTGACCACATCACAAGAAGCAGAAGCTTTTCTGCTTACCACAGTTGTAAAGAGTGGATATCTAAGTGACTTTAGTCTCTCTGTCGGCTCAACCCCAGTGAGTCAATTCTCCTATGGAGCTCCTTACCTGTTAGGATGATTACACATGTTAGGTTAGTGGATGACTGAATATTTGTATGAATATGCTGCTAACGATTATACGTCATATAATGATAAAACAAAAGTACTGAGGCAGTGATAAAGTATCAATAAATAGCACACATTTAGTGCAGGGTTTTGAAATGCATGCACTGTGTGCTGCCTTGTTTTGCTATGACACATGGACCTCTGGTGGCTCCCTGATAGTATTGTATCACACAGTTATTTTGCATTTACTTTCCATTCAATTTATCCTGAAGCTCTGATAAATACTTTGATATTCAAATTTCACCATGGTTATTTTAATTAGTCTTAATTATGTCTATTTGCAACACTGTAAGTCTGACTAGAGTTGTATAACATTAATGATGAGCTACTGCCAAAGTACCATAAATCAACATAAGAATAATTTCTTCAAGTTGGCTAATATATTGATGTGACTTTGGTGACTTTTAAGATGCATGCAAAACTTTGAAGATAAACTGAAATAGCTGTAAACAAGCTTCTTCTTTTATCAAGTCCAAAAGTCGCCACCAGAGAGCAATATTGCATCAAGGGAAACAATCAGGTTTGATCGTTGTTGTGGTGGAAAGCTGCACTGCTGTCTCTCAAGAACACATCAACTTTATCTGATGGAGAATTGGACGGCCGCAGCAGTAAAGAAAAGACTATAGATAAAGGGGAAAATAGAATAACTGAGTATTGGAAATAAAGCATGATATGATCTCTGTACAGTTGTTCATAGATAATTCATGTCCCACAGCATTGGCATAAGCAGAGGTTAAGTGATGTTTCCAGTTAATGGAAACCAGGGTCAACCGGGGTTTTCATATTAAAGTAGGCAGGAGGTAGGAAAATACCCCGAGGACAGATAGATAAATAAAATAAAGATGTGTGAGTGCACATACACACATGCTGCAGTGTGCAAGTCTTTGCATGGGTCTATGTGTTTGTGTTGACGTTTCAAAACAACTGTCAGCAAGTAAAAAGGGAGAGAAGTGACCTCCCTACTGTGTTATTCTGTGTCCATACAGGCCAGGAGACAAATTGAGAAGCACAGTGGCGCCTATACAAGAACGGAGGGAGTGACCCTGACCTTGACGGACAACAACTCCTTCCTAAACTTGATTATAAGTACAATCAACAATCTCCTTTTCTCCATTTTGTGCTGTCATTAAAGTCAGTAATAGAGAGCTGAGAGGAATTGAAGGAGCAGAGAAATGGGATCGTTTGCAAACCACCCAGACACGGTGGTTCATGATGCACGTTAAATCCCTAGGCCACCAAGAAGCCCTCAATTTTATAATTTTATTCATTACTTTTACATTTTTTTGTCATGGTCACTTTTTTTTTTTTAGATATCAGATTAGCGATAACTGAACTTGGCCATATGGGGGCAGCAGAAATGAACTCTGAACACGGACACCTTATCACCATCCCATTGAAGTTAATGAGTCAGTTCCCCATTACTATAATATGTCCAGCAGATTAAAAGCAAGTAGAAGTTGGTGTTTACTTGGTGAATTGAAGTCCAATATTTACCCTCTTTATCTCTGTTTTAGCAGATATTAGACATATATTTGGCTGTTTAGCTGCTTCGTCAGCTCTCTGCTCACTCTTTGCTGCTTGGAGTTGGGCTTTTCAAGCTTTTCCCACTATCATTACTATCAAAGCATTGATTATTTCTGCTTCAAATAAAAGTCTAAAGAGCCTCTTTGGTTATTTGGGACTGCTCTACTTGGCTACAGCCGGTTCACACCCCGTCTATTTGTGAAAGTTCAATATGTTTTAACAAAGTCTTCAATTAAAACACTTAAGTAGAGATCAAGAAGTTAGTGGCCTGTCTCCACTTGTTAATACCTTGATGCAAACAGGAACTGCTGCCATGGTCAGACACCATGCCAACAGAGGTCATACAACACACAAACACACACACCCAACCACTGTTGTTCAGTTACTGCCTCCTTAGCACATGCAATGCTAGAAGCCTGAAAATTATATAATCAAAAAGGAACTGTGTCCTAGTGTCATCTTGGTCCACTGGGAGAGATTTTTTTTTTGTCTACGGGGGCCTCCAAAGATTTTCATTATCTGTCCAGAAGTCACCAACTGTCCAAACCCTCCGAGTCGAAGGCCATGAGAACAGCAGACCCATTGAGGAGAGTTCAATTCCCAGAGGATTCCTCTGCGGAGATTCATCCGTTCTGATCATATAAGTTATCTCCTATCAGATAGAGTATCCCAGGGGAGGAGATGCAGCCCCAGTTTGTTTACAGATGGCCACTTCTTACGTCACAAGGTCACAGAGTTTCGTGTTAAGCATTCCACATCCCGCAAATATAATAAAACATGCTGAAGGATGGCGGAGGACAGATGGCTGAGGGGCTACTGTTGTTTGTTCTCTGCATTTCGTTTAATCTTTGTGTGATCTAATGAGGCTTTTCATGGCGTCTAACACACTCACCTTCTGAGCGGCGATTATGTTTTATTGAAAGAAATGAACTCTACTACATTTAACTGTTGACTGTTGAATATATATGTGTATACAGCTGCAAATGAAAAATTATGACCAGTTATACAGTTACTGTGCAGCAAGCAAGGGATTCAGTGGCTGTACCAAGGTCAGTGTAGCAGACTGATCATTTCTTAGCTGTGCTATAGAAACAAATGAACAATTTAAGTGCAAATAACCAGGGCAATTAAGTATGTTATGAGTGTAAGATCCCAAGATAGAGTCCCAAGATAAAGCTGATGGGTCTCAGGAGGTCTAAACAAATTATATAGAAACATTATATATCTATCTTGTGCAAAATTGTATAGATTTTATTTTTATGGCATACCAGATAACATGGCATAGTCAGGTTTCTATAAAAACAGTTCAAAGACTTGTCTTGGGTTGAATAAATTTCTCACACCCAGGATCTATTTTGGTCTTGTTTTTATTGTAAAACAAAAGTAATAAATTTGATGAGAACAACTGCAAATATAGCTTCAAACTCTGGCCACGGTCATTCAGAAAAGTGTTTTGGACAGATTCATGTTCTGCTCCTGGCTCTATGATCGATCATTTGACAGATGCTAATAGAAAGCCCAACAGTGACAGTGTGACAGTATACATCATCAACCCTGACCGCGCTGCTGCCTCAAACAGATCAATACATGATGTGCTTAGCCTGACCCTACACTTGACCCTGTGACGCCTTACGGTAATAACCCAGCCAGGATCATGTTTGTTGACAAGTCACCTCCTCCATATTCAGCACCAGGGCAGTCAGTCAACCAGCTTCTCTATAGACACCAGTCAGATTTACCCCCGCTCACACGTACGCTACGAGTTTGTAAATAAACTCATTTCCATCCTGATGATTAGATTTTGAGGAAGTAATTATAGTTGACATATCAGCTGCCTCCTGTATAGATTGGAATTGAATTTCTAATTAATAATGAGCCAGCGCAGGCAATGGACACCTGCCAAGGATACAATCAAGTTCTGCTAAGGTTCTGTATCTGTGCTACATTGATCATATAAATTAACATGTTGGCCCAAGTTGTCCAAAAGATTCTTCATGCACTTTCTTTTAGCTGAGTTTGAAACACATTTGAAACATTAAGTTAGATTTATATGCATCTCCATTAGATAAAATTAATTCATCCAACCCCTGCTATCTTCCTTTGACTTCACCCTTTAAGTGACTTCCAACTTTCTCATATGGTATATATTACACTCTATTGTATGTAACTACCTCATAACTACCCATATTTCATTTTTATAGCTTGCATGACAGCCCTGCATTATAGGAATGAACTTTTTTTTTTTCATTTTTGCCTCTGTAATAAATCAATAGCCTGTGTCTGATTATTAAACAGATTGTGAGAAGTAGATAAGGAGCTCAATGATTGCATGATTGAGCTCAGGAATGTAGCGCCCACACACCAAAACATCCATAACTACAAAATAAAGACTTTCAATTTGACATCATCCCCATTAATTATACACATTTAACATGTTCATTCATACTGTATATTACAAACTCTTCTTCAGAGGGTGTTACCGTGAGACTATGGAATAGGCACTCCCAAGTAAACAAGATGCACTCCCCACTAGTGTGTATACAGCTGGACTCGCACCAAAGTGAGGATAGAGTCACTAAATAAATGTTTGTCAAGCTGCATGCACGCAGTCATTTGTATATGTCATCTTGAAGACGCCTTAAAGCCAGAGCCAGTCCTCAGTGTCTGTGCTGGACTACTCACAGAGCATGTATATGGAAAATTCAGAACACAATCCATAGCAAAGTTTGGTCATTCCCTGCCTGTTTGCATTTTCAGCAGAGTGGAACACAAAGTTGTTTGTGTGTAATCTGAAATACAAGGGAAAGTCAGTTGCACTGCTGGAGCACTGCTCAGTTAGAGCTCTCATCTTAAGACTTCCTCAAACATGCTCTCTCTCTAACACACACACACTTTCCCCCTCCCTCTCTCCTCCTCCCACCACCTCCTCCTCCTCTGTAACCAACATACACACACACTCTTCTCAGACTCAGAGTGTGAGCTTCTCACCGGCTACGATGACTGGAAGAGCGAGGGCTGCATAGGCTCCAGTGTTGGGAGAGAGAGAGTGTGTGGTGCTGGTGCATGTGGTGTGCATGTGTCTGGGCGGACTCCCTCTGTAATGCTGCCCCATGTGTGACTGTGCTGACCGCGACAGACCCATCCTGTCCACAACGGAGACTTTCTCAGCAGCATGCAGATGGTGTGAGCAGTCAGGGGAAAAGTTTGTAACAGCTTGTCTGAGCTTCAGCTAACTCAATCCACTCAGCTCACTGAGAGGAGGAGGAGCAGCAGCAGCAGAGCTGGAGTACAACTTCATGTTTGTCTCGGCCCCAGGATTTCTATTGTTGTTGATTGATATCCTGTCCCTGGATTGGGTAAAATAGTTGTGCATCACCACACGTCACGGCTGAGGGGATTCAACAAGGCTGTTTATCTGAAAGGTGAGTCTGCAGTTTGATATCATGCGGTTTTTATTGTGAGGTGTTGTTTTACCTGAATATCGGTGGATTAATGTTCAGTACCTCCACTGATATTGAGCCACACTGACATATAATAGGACTGTGTAATAGGAATATGAAGATGCTGCCGCCAAATAGTCTGGCTGATGGATTCAAACCTGGATAGATAGAGTCATTATTTGCAGATATGTAATTTACATTTTAAGCAGATAGCTCTGGAGCTGAACTTCTCAGAAATTGCACTAGTAATATCACATTTTCGACCATAGATGAATATGGTAATAAGGTTTTTTAGAGGTTTGGACATTTTGCATGTTTTTTTTTTTTCACTTTCGAGACAGACCATAAACAGAGGAGGTCATTAGCTCACTGAACAATGATCAGACACATCAGTGCTTTTGGTGACTGCACTGCACTTCAGACTTCAAACAAACTTCTAGCAATGCTCCTTTTCTAATGGACTTGAGTGCTTAATGCTTCGTTAATGTGATCTATTTCCACTGTGTTAAACTAGTGACAGAACTCATCCAGCTCTGTCACCAGCACTAAGTGTCACAGAGACCCGACCAGAGTGATGCACCAGTGGAAACAAGCACATAACTTTCTATATGTGTGTGTGTGTGTGTGTGTGTGTGTGTGTGTGTGTGTGTGTGTGTGTGTGTGTGTGTGTGTGTGTGTGTGTGTGTGTGTGTGTGTGTGTGTGTGTTGGCGTGCGTGCGTGTGCGTGTAACACCTGGGTGGGCAATGCTGGGAATCTGTGAAATATATTGTGAAAATTACTAAAAGCCACACTCCCAGCATTAGGCACATTAGCAACAATGTTATGCTGGGTAACTATAGCAACAGCTGTTGTTCAGGTGCAGAGCATCGGTCTTCTGTACTTTCAGGTAGGTTTTAGAAGACACATCATTAAAATTCAGTGGCTCTGTTAGACCAGCATATTGCGAGCCACTTCTAATTGTGGCGCAGGACATGCAGATGGCAAGACTGTTGCATGTGCCATCCAGAAACACTGACCACCCCCCCTCTCTGGCTGTTGGCTGAACAAACAGACAAGAGAGCTCAATTATGTCTCGATGGTAAATGTGTGGTAATGTATGGTTGTTGTGCTGCATGTGTGAGGATGACTGCAAACAGGCACAGCATGCCCACAGTGTTAAAAGGAGAACAAAAGATTTCAAACAGGAGTGGGAGGAAAGGACAAGGAGGGGGGAAAAAATGTTGACAAAATGGCAGGGAGGACCGAAAACGATGTATGCAATTTGTTTCCCTCCCCACCTGCTGTGATAATGGAATAGAAAGATACGAAGGCAAACAGGGCATGAGCTGAGGTAGAGGGTAAAACAGGGCATGAGCTGAGGTAGAAGGTGGAGGGGGGTGAGATATGATGACCGCCGTGCGTCAGGAATGTCTGCAGTGCACAAGCGACGGTGCTGGAAAGCCCAGGGATCAGGTTCCCTGTGTCAGCTGCCACACTCGCCTGTTCCCAGGTCTAACTCTGTGATATCTGTTTATTGAGTCAGGATAAAGGATGGAGACAGGGGGCAAAAGCAGAGTGGAGATCAAATGGAAAATTTTTATAAGTAAAAGGATAAGTTTTACATTTCAGAAAATGCACTTATTTGATTTCTTGCAGTTAAAAGCGGAGGATTAATGACCACTGTCGTGTCTTACATAAGGCTGCAGCCAGCAGGTGGTTGGCTTATGCTTAGTGGAGAGAAACAGAAAGACGGACTCTGTTGGAGGGGAACAAAATCTGCCTTTTACAACTTCTACACTTCACTAATTAGCATGATACGTCTCAGCTGTTCAAACGGAGAAAGAAAAGTGGAGTTTAAAAATGATAATTTGCTATTTTTATTGTGTTGCCAGGCACACGAACTTCCAGGAATCTCCGGTGATTGTCTGGCAAGTGCTTGAAGACAAGCAGTAGACCGATGTTGCGTTCAAGTTACCTCAGAAGTCAGATGTCGTAGCTGCGAGTGACGAGATGGGCACATCCTAGTACAGCTGACACCGACATACTCTGCGGTACTCAGCACAGTAGCAGCATGTCAACAGACTGAAGTGGGACAATACTGTTTGTGAGACTGATTTAATGAGATGGAATAAGACAGAAGGGGGCAATAAACAGGATATTAGTACAACTTTCACTCCTGTTGACGGGCATAATAGCCATTTTGGATTTTGAGGTTGAGGTTTCTGCGGTTCTTCCAACTTTCCGAGCCAGAAATCTGACTTTCAGGGGTCTTTCCAGTTGAAGTTTCTGACTGGGAATAGGAAATTGTAACATTTATGGTAAGCAAAGCAAACTGAGGGCATGGAAGCAGTATCAACCTACTCACATAACTATCCCCCAAAAGTCTCCTATATAATTTTATGTTACACAATTTGGAGAATCTAAAATCTGTCGTTTATGATGGTGCTGTTATTTTCAGTTCGCGTCTTCACTTTGTGACCTTGTGTATCTTATTGTGTGAGGAAAACGCCCTGTTGCATTCCCATATCTGTCTTGCAAAAGAAAGCCACATCAAGTGTATCATTCATTCAGTTGTAACAGTCGGTCAAACACATGTACGATGAGTCAGAATTCAGTTGTGAAGTCTTCGCCCTCATCTCATCTCTTCACAGGGCTGTTGCTCAGTTCCCAGACGCTCTGTGACACATGGTATGGGAGGAAAATAGTGAGGGAGGGGCGGCAATGCAAGTGAGGGGGGTATCACAGTGAGTGTATCACACCAAAAGGGCTGTGAAGGGGACCACATATGGCGTCTAATTCAGTATGTAGACCAAATAGCCACTGACTCATCACATTGATTCATACAAAGCCTGCGAGTGTATTAGGCATTCAGCAGCGGCAGCAAAAACAAAATTTATATCCAAGAGCTTATGCCTGTGTGTTTCTGATACACTGCATGACCTGCCCTCGCCTCCATGTCCTTCTTTCTGCCTCCACCTATGTCTTTGTGACTCACAGTAGTTTGCGTGGGCAGCGTCTGATCGTGGACTATGCATGAACCTGCCCCACAATGAAGGATAGCTTCTTAAATCCCAACCTTACTGAACTCTTAAATCTTTGTGCGTTTGTTGGATGGAGCAATGGATCAGTTTTTTTTTTTTTTTTTTCCATTTTCTCTCTCTGTGTGTGTGAGTATGAGTGCTTCCATCTGTGACAGCTCTGAAGCCCTTCCTCTTTCACATCCTCTCCAGCGATTAGCACAGCAACAGCCCAGCAAGAAACATGCCCTCCTCTCACCTCATGAGACTCTCCAGCAGGAATCTCAACAGAAACACACGGCTCTTGAGGTAGCAGCTTTGGTAGCAGAGGGTTATATTTGTCTTTAACACATGTGGGTCATGGAGGCCCTACTGTGCACACTTTAAGAGGGAAGGCTGCTTCGTGGGGGTATTTAAAGGGTTGACAGCACTGACTGGCAATGTGAAGTTCATGTTTCCTCTGTTGCATGTTCTTGTTGATAGTTTTCGCTGTTAACAGGGCACTCGTGCATATACATTGACTTTGATGTAAATCTGCCCAGGAGAGATGGTTGGTAATGAAACACAGACAGCGCTTGTGTCATTGCCGGGTGGATTCAGCAGCGCCACTGTCAAAGATGCTGACCTGCACACATAAGGAAGTCAACACATCTCACCAGTATCGATAGATAGATAGATAGATAGATAGATAGATAGATAGATAGATAGATAGATAGATAGATAGATAGATAGATAGATAGATAGATAGATAGATAGATTAATTCTAGCTGTCAAAATAGATGTAATCATGGCCCATCATCTTGTCTGTCTTCTTTCACGCACTATTGACCTTTTCATCATCCAAGGAAAGTTGGCACACGGATTGCTGGCAAGCACTGAGGCCAATGTGGAGAACAGCAGCTGCAGCTAATGTAAAACTGAGGACTGGAGACAGACAGATGGAAACGTACTGTCTGCCACATGTCAAAGGTCATTAATAATACAATTCGTGTCTAGTATTAATCACTGGGTCATTAAGGCTTCAAGGAAGAGATTATTTGCATAACTCTGATCATGGAGATTCTCAGAAAAGTGCATTGCTACAATTGTAATAAATGCATTTAAGCTATAGGCAGCCAAACAGGGATTTGTTATGACCACTAATGTCTGTCTCTACAATACAAGAAGAAGCTTAGCAGGTTATTATGTTGTATTAATAGCAACAGAGACAGCAATTTCAACAATTTCAGGAGGCTAGCCTAATTACATTTGTTCGCCTCTGCTTGGGGGAATCAAGGGCAAACTGTTTCAAAATAGAGCAGTAAATTTGCCCCTGTCATTACTGTAAACAGTAGGCTACTATGTCTGATGTGTGAGTGTAAAAGGCTTGACAGGCAGTCAGAGGGGAAACCTCTGGGCCTTCAAGGTACTCAAAGGTCCAAGGAAATATAATTGTATACTCCTATTAAAATATTAGGCTATATTTATTTATTTGTCTGCTTGTTTGTTTGTATTTACTCATTGAGATGATCATTTCTAGAGCCTACTTGTTGTAAACCTGTTTTGGCAAACAATGGGTTGAATGTGGGAAATAGACCAATCACATTTTTTTTTTCAGTGACACGTCCTCCTGGCAGCAGTATCTGTAACAAAGATACTCTTTGGCTGTAATGAACGGTAATGAAGGCGTAGTGATGGATTTGATATTGGCAGGTGTCTTAGCCAATCATATGTTGTTAAATTGTGGGCGGAACTATTTCGCTACATCTTCATCGAGGAGCGACGAGAAAACAAGACCAAAAGTTTAAAAAAAAAAAGTAGGAAGAACAAGGAAGAGAAATTTGAAGAATGTGTGGTTGCTGGATTGATTGAAACTCTGTTTTTTCAAGATTATCTTTTCAGAAAAAACTTGACATTATCTTGAAAGGTCCGCCATACCTGTTGTGCTGCGCTCCGGGGGTCTCCTCACCTGGTGGCGGTAGCTGCGGCTGCTCGGATCCCTCCGCTTGTCTTTAATCGGCAACAACCACGTGGATTAATCGGTGAGGTGTTGTATGGAAGATTGTGTTCGCCAGGACTGCCATGTCTTTCATTTTTCATTTCATTTATCCACGGCGGTACTCCAATGTAGACAGCTGCTGAACTAATGCAAATTTTGGCTTCCACCTGCCACCACCATCATCATGCCGGTCGGAAATATAACTATCATGGCGGAGCTTTAACCTCCTCGACGACTCCAAACCAGTAGGAATCCATCTGGTCATCCTTCAAAGAAGTCAGGATGGAAAGTTGAGCCCAGTGTGTTAGCCAGCCTAGCTAGGTCAGCTTCAAACACAATCACAACAACCTGATCTTCAGACTGCTAGCTACACATCCACTCCCTGACGAGTGAGGTTCCTCTCCTGACTGACCGTAAGTTGGATTCTCTGTGTTTGACAGAAACGTGTCAACAACTAAATTGTGACTTTTCATAGGTGAATGAATGTAGCCTACTACTACTCCATCTGGGTTTGTTTACACTTGTCAACTGCATGTCGCTGACGGAGGAGGAGATCTCGCGATATTTTACCGAGGGCAAACTATGATAATCACTGCAATGTATGGTTAAAGATGTTTCTTAATAGCCTACTAATGAATAGAAACTCTGCATCTTTGCTTCACCTGGCTGTCATGATAAAGCAGGATGTCTTTGTTTACTGCTTCATTCATGGGCACAAGTGGCTGGTTGTTGACTGTGCTGGTCTCATTGTGAGCATTGTGATTGATTTTAGGTTGACCTGTGTTTAATTTATTGTCTTCATTTAAACTATGTTTGAGTTACTGCAGTGTTCAAGCACAGGAGTCAGTATGAAACGAATAGATTTCATAATGAAAAACCTTCAATATGCTCAGCTTCCATCTGACATGGGGTCAGGCCATTGTTTTTATTGCTTTGTTTCATGCCGGTCTTATTGAAGGCCCAGTTGGGGCCACAGTATATGCCACTAGTAGCCTACGTAGGTGGAGGGAGCTAGCAAAACTGTACATTCGTGTCAGATGATGTTGGTAAGATGCACTTAGCGCACATTCATGTTCACCACGTTGGTCTGAGATGCTTTATAGTGACCACAGGATGGGAAAGGCAGCAGACCTAAGTTTGCTAAGCGCATTTTTCCCCTGGATGGAGTGGTGCTCCCTCGCCGCTGCTGCTTTGACCGGCCACTTCCTGTGGTCACAGAAGATTTCCTGCCACCGTCCCTGCACGACACCAACATTTTTTTGGCAGTTTAGGCGACAGTCTGTACAGTCTCAACAAAGAGGGGCAAACGCATGCTCTTTACTTTTACGGACCAAATGCATGGTTTAGGTAAAAAAAAAAAATTCCTGCACAACTTTATTTTCCCAAAGGATGAGCCAGACTGTGAAGCAAGGCCTCAATCTCCTCTCCCCCGAACTGGCGCAATTCAGACAGTTCAGGCTTTTGTGTGCTTTTAGCTTCAGTACTTTCCCATATGGGGAGCAAACAGTGTGTGTATGCACAGGGAACCCGCAACACCCTGACGCGGGGAGAGAGATCCTGTATGGACAAGAAGGTCTGCAGTATCACATTTCAGAGATTTTATGGTCTCATCAAGCTCACTTTCTTGTTTAGACCTCTAAGTAACCGTACATCCTCTGTGTTGGTACAATGTTATCCAGGATGTATCCGACATCTGGTGCATCTGACATCAGTTACTCACGCAGAAAGACACTTTGCTGAGTAACGTGAAAAGGTTGCTATCGCTCTTTTATTTGTGAATTATCCTACAGGGCGTATCAGACCATAAAATCCCATGAAACCCAAGGCCCCCTTTTCATTATGCATAGGTTCATCATAATAACAAGTATCAGTTTACATGAAATGGTCTTGTCCCAGGAAACAATAGAAAATGATTTACTGTGCAGTTCAAAGCCTTCTCGGCTGCTCTGAGAACAACTTTCATCCCTTAAAGACACATCCAGGAACATAATATGACTTCACTGACAGATGCTAATTTTAAAACCAACAAAAAAAGGCGTCCCTGAACCCAACACAGCTTGGCTCCGCATCCATTCTTACTGATGGACACACACAGACAAACAAAGAACATGAGTATTTTTGTGCTCGGATGGGTAAAGGCACTAATTTCCGTTTTGAAAGCTGTGTACCCCACATGGAGAGGTTCCTCCCTTCTTTTTTTCTTTTACTTGTGGGGTTTCATTTTTTCTACATCCTGCTAAGAAATTACAGTGCATGCCACAAAACCTTAGGGGGCTGATTTGTGACTATCTTTGTGTCGTTCCTTTCAAGTGAGTGCGTAGTAGACTATGTGTGTGTGTGTGGTTGTCTGTTGCGTATCCTGGGCTGGTGTTGTTGTTTATATAGAAGGTCAGGGTGTCTCTTCCCACAGACTGCTAAGTACGGTCAAAGTTCTCAAACGTGCTGTGAGAAACTTCTGGCGTTGAATATTACATACAGTTGAAACTGATTACAACTGATAATAGATATGAGCAGTTAATCACTGCTTTTAAAATGAAGTCCTCCATCATGCCACCATATTCATTATTCCAGTGATCAGACATGACGTCATGAGAAAACTTAAAGAGGAAAATTGGATTTCTTGTCAAATTCAAATCACTTCATTCCCCAGTAAAGTTTAATCAGAAAATAAGTCCTTGAGCAATTTCTCAATGCAACTTAATTTGAAAGAATGACATTTATTTTATTTCTTTCTATTTAAGTTTCAGCCAGGCTGCCTCGGGTAAAGTAGTTAGATCCTATTTCTTTGTTTCCAGTGTTGCTTTCTAATCTTGTTATTATGGCCGGGGAGAAAAAAAAGAGTCATCACATACGTATCTAATTCTGCTGCTTATTTTTGGAAAAGCTATAAGGCTCAGTGGGCATAGACGATAATACAACTGCACAGAAAGAGACAGATGCATGCACCTGCACACACAGGTGTTTCACAGAGCCACAGGATGCACCTCTGGGAGGCCGTTTCTCTCAATGTGCTGACTGGACGAAACAGTCAGGAAGTGATGTGTTCTTGCCGAGTGTTTGCAGTTGCTTCATCATAAATGTGCTCACAGCCACATCTGGGGCCATCAGAGAAAGGTTCAAAGGAGAAAAAAAAAGTGTCCACAAAAAGAATGGCTCCATGTGGCTGAAAACAGGTCAGCCGGCTCCTGCCTTTAGCCCCTTGGTATGTTACTGCCTCACGAAATCCAAGCAACTATAAACAAATGCATTTGCTTTGTTAGTAAGCTTGTCATCCCCCCTCCTCCACACCCAGTGTTGTTGTTTATGATTTATTATACAGTACGTTCAAGCTTTTTGTGCAAATGTGTTTATAAAAAGCCTGCAGAGTTGGGGTTGTGCTGGCTACCAAACTGTAAGAGTGAGTCAATGAGGAAATAATCAAATCCTGCAGATTTCTCTTTTTTTTCTGAGTCAACAGCTTTTCATGCAGCTGCAGCTGAGAAACCACAAGTGTTAATCCTCTATTTGAAGACTACTGAATCTGCAGTATATGCATGGCCTCTTGGGATCCATATGGTCAAAGGTTAAGAGTAAGATAGAAACGTACTGTGTCTTCTCTGTGTCCATGTGTCATCCTCCAGTCTTCAGATTGAAAGTAGCTGCTTATCCACATTGCATAATCCAGTATTAATCATTCCTTTACGGCTGTTGTTAAGTTAACACATCATTTCCCATGATTCTGTTTGATAGAGTCTACAAACTAGATTTTAGCAGGAGCAGGGAAATGAAGACAAAGAACTTTCTAAAGGTCACAATTCATCATGCTGCTACTGAATGAGCCAAAGAGCCACTATAACTTTTCAAATAATCTTATTCCATTTGTCCGGTAATTTATAGATGTAGTAATGATTATGCCTACTACCCCTCTGCAGCAATTTATTACCTCTGGACTGGACCACAGTATATTGTATTGTAAATTGTAAATAGTCTCTCAGCTCCAAGTTATTCACATTAGAAAAAGAAAAAGAACTGAGTTATTTATTTTTCAGTCAGTCCCTGCAGTGCCGTTAACTAGGCGCTGTGCAGGAGCCATGAAATTGCAAAGGGGGCTGTGGCACCAGACTGGCAGCACAGCAGGTGACTCCAACAACAGATGTGTGTGTATACCAACCCTCAACTGTGGTAAATGCTGTATGTGTGTCTGTCCAAAAGTGTATTTATGGAGCGTTCAAACTAAAAAAAGAAAGTGTGTGTAAGGATTTAAGAAGTTATGAGTGTTTAACAATCCCACACAAAGAATTTGTTCCTGAAAGAGCTGAGCCCAGTTGATAGCTTTTACTGCTGTCGAAGGACGAGCACTGACTGCACACACACACGGAACAGCGATGAAGTTGAGATGGGATAACAGATAATGAGTAGGTTTTGGCTACCACAATGCAAAACAAGTAAAAAACTGCTATTTTTCTGAGAGGAATGCAGAGCAGTGAGCGTGTTTCTGCCTGCACATGCATACAGGACATGTTTACCTCTGTCCACTGTGTGCGTGTGTGTGTGTGTGTGTGTGTGTAACCAGACAGAAGTTTTTTGAAACTTCCACACACAGCGGTCCTGCTGCACTTGCTGCACTGCTGCCTGGAACACTGCTGGCCTGCATCTGGGCCACATCTGGACCTGTGGGCTGATTTGGATGTTCACCAAGCCAAGCTCCACCAGAGCCACTGATAACATGGCACTGCCTAACGCTGACAGCAGCAGTCTCCAAGTAGTAGCATATGTCCCTCAGTGATGCTGAGGTTCATTTTGCTTTCCGAAAACAATGTGTGCAGTGTAGTTGCGAGTGCGCTGGTACTGTATTTGTACTGTATGTGTGTGGGTGTGTGGGTGAAGGTTTAAGGTGCCGTGAAGGACGTTTCCTTCCGTATGACTTGTGCTGAATAGTAAGCTTGGGGAAAGAGGGTGACACAGGGAGAAAAAAAGAAGATAAGAGATTTTGCGGTTTGTTCTGTGGTCTTGTTATCTGGCTTATGAATTCCTCCTCCCACATTTCTCCTTCTGCTGCTGCTGCTGCCTACTTGCACCACTCTGTCTGCTCTGTCTGCCCCTAATCCCACAATGCTCCACAAAAGAGAGACCACAGCGATTAGTCCAGACATTTCTGTTAAAGAGTTGACTCATCCAAACCATAAAAACAAAAACAAACAATAGATTAAAAAAAAAAAATCCTGTTTTGCTGACCAGGAATTTTGATAGCAAAAAATAATATCCCAATCAGGATTATGAAACAAACAAAATAATTAAAAGAACTGAATGAATAATGTAAATGAAAGTTGTTGCTGCAACATTTTTACATGGATGTTATGTGTGTAATTGTTACACTATGAAGCGGCTGTGGCTCAGGAGCTGGGGCAAGTCATCCACTAATCAGGAGGTTGTGGTTCGACCGCAGCTCCTCCAGCACATTGATCAAAGTGCCCTTGGTCAAGACAGTGAACCCACACTGGCCCTGGTGCTTGTGTGTATGTGTGAATGGGAGAATGTGGTACAGTATGTATTGTAAATCAACAGCCAATAATGAGTTTGGAGAATAAAGTAGAATGTATTTTTATTTACCTCATGTTTGGTCCACGTGGAAGCTGCAGCCTGTGTGAATCTAAACCCATTTAACCCGGTTTTTCCCCTGTTTGCAGATCAGAGTCGCTGCAATGGACGAGCAGTGTGTGTCCCACAGCAGCCCGCAGCGCAGCGGAGGTCAGGCCGGCTCAGACGTCCAGAGGCAGGGACGGCCGAGCGTCGTCAGGTGTGGGTGGCTCAGGAAGCAAGGAGGGTTCGTCAAGACCTGGCACAGTCGCTGGTTTGTGCTGCGAGGGGACCAGCTCTACTATTACAAAGACGAGGAGGAGACCAAAGCTCTGGTAAGACTGGGAACACAACACTGAAGGACGACTGTCGGCTAAACTCGAAATCATGGCATCACACACACAACAGACATCTTAGCACATCTGGTTGTTGGCTGAATCAAAAAATCAATTTGATCTCCTCTGAGCTCTAACAAATTGATGGGGTTACAGCAGCAGCCAACTTATTAACTGAAACTTAAGGATTTATAGAAACTGATTTTGTACCTTTACATGGCAGGAGGAGGTACATGAACTTTACTTGAATATTTCCACAGCTACATCAGACTTAAATATTACACAATCTGATTACAGCTCCTGGATACATTAACGATTTATTAATTTAAAATACAACCAAATCATATAAAGTAAATCCAAATTGAAACTGTAGAAGACCCATCTGGGTTGTAAAAAAAAATCTTGTGAAAACCGGTTCTCTTTTCTCTTTTGGTTGATCAGGTGATTTCCTCTCTAAACTTCTCAGATGGTTTCATTTAAAGTCTCTATTTGAAGTCCAAAGTGGAAAAATGATCCACATTTCCCTTAAAAGCAGCTAAGAGCAGAGAATATTCCAAAAAAAATGGAAACAGGTTTGTGTAGCAGAATTTAGTTTTCTTATCTTTCCTCCCTCGTTAATCATCTCGTGACCCCCTCAGATTTATCTTGTGACCCGTTGGAGGGGCCAGGAAGCCACAGGACTGTAGAACGTGATCATCTGCATCACTAAAACAGAGATTTGATTCATGGGTAACAATCTATTTATTCGATAATATTGCGTCACTCTCGTTCACACTCAATTAATAGTTCCCATGCACTGTGGCCAGCTGCTGCACCGGCTGAGTGGAGGTGAACTGATGTTGAAGAAGTGGTTACACTTGGTCCTTTGTACGTACCAGAAGTGCATTAAAACAAATGTTGTTGTTTTTTAAATAAAGCTTTAATGAATTAGTTTGATCCTAGCATTTGAAATTAGCATCATCATCTGTGGGTGGGTGAATCTGTGGTCTCCACATGGCATTAACATTATTTTCAGACATTTGAACCACAACAGAGGGGATGTGGGACTCCCACAACTCCATCTGCAGTGGGACGTGGGAGTCACTTCCACATTATGGACTTCTTCATATGCTTTTACAACAGGTACATAAATCCTCTAGTGGGTCTATACATACTCTATATGTTCAGTATGGAGAAGTCAGACCATTTTCTATATGTGGCCCTTAAAGTTCCCAACAAAAAACTTCTATAACACCAGAGTGAAACAAACAAACACTTATTTGATAGCTGTGGAATTGCTCATTCATTCTCATTATCTTATAATGGGGGTGAAATGTTTATATAATAGTAAACAATATAAAATGTGATGGTTGTGTTTCTGCAGCCCAGAATGCATAGGGGCTGAATATAAAATAGGCTAATAAAAGTATTCTACGACACTTTTCTTTTTTATCTCACTGTGGTGATTTACTTCTATGAATATAAAGTAACTCTGCAGCACTTTTGCAAACTAAAGGATCCGTCTCTCCTGTGATTGTGTTATTTTGTGCAGTTCAAAGAGTCGCGGCTCCGGAACAGCGGACACCTGTGGTCCGACTCTGATTGAAACGAGCTGGGTTGTTGTTTTGACTGTTTCACCATTAGTCAAAGTGACCCGTGGTGAGCTCGTTCTCTCCGAAGCCGACACACAGAGGTAATACTGGCTGAGAGCGGAGGAGACGATGAGTAATGCAGACAATAAGGCCGTCTCTAACGCTACTGTAACCAGGCAGCCTCCGTCACCGGGGCATGTGTGTTAGCTGAACAAAGACGCAGCCAGGCAGAGTATGGATTCTCATTACCCACCAAATATCACAGAGAAATGCGGAGGGCGCTGTGTGTTTCTAACAGAACGTCTGTGGTGAAGTTGAACTGACAAGTGTGATAAATTAGAATCTGTTCCTATTGATTCATGCTACTTCATATCTCAGCTCAGCTGTTCAGGGATCAGTTTGCTTTGGGATTGAGTGTCAGGGAGCCGAGGACAACTGACTGCAGATAACAAGGCATATTAAAGAAGTAGTCAGACGTTTTAGTATGACTTGACTTGCGGAAATACTTCTTATTGCTCAGTGATTTCTTGCTGAGAGGAAGACGAGAAAAACGATAATACTTTCATCTGTCACACAAATATGAAACTCCAGCTGAGGTAGATTAGTTTGACATAAAAACTGGAAGCAACAGCGACCTAATTCATCAATATCTGTTCAGTTTTGGAGAATTTCTACTTCTACTACTCTGCTTTTTAATGATTATCAGTTATTTTATTTTATTAATTGTCCCTTTCTGATTCAGTGGTAACTACTACTATTTATCCAGCTGTGTTTCCCTTTTGCATCTGTAGGAGCTCTGTTCTTTGTCTTTGCACATAACAACTTCTTCTTCTTTTCTAATATCTATTCCACTCAAACAATATCCCCCCCTTTTTTTTCCATGGGAAAATACTGGAGCACAATTGAAATCTTCATTCTGCTCATCTACCCACACTTCTGGCTGATTTCCCAGCAACCCCTAGCTCAGCCAAACCCCCAGCCACATCAGCAGCAGAAGTCTCTGAAGGTTAAAGCACCAGACCTGAAGGTGGGCCGCTGGCCAGATACAGGGGAAAAGGAGATTTTCCTCACTGCTATTTCTGGGTAGCCCTGGTTTCTTAAGCAGCAGTATTTAAAGTTGTGTTTTAGCTCTTGGTGCTGTGAACGTCCCAAGGGAGCGATACAAATGCCGTGCAGCAGTTCTTCATAATAATTTAGAGAAAATGACAAGAAACTGTTTGGTTTGCTTTTGAATTATCTCTCCGTCTATATTTATCTACCCAGAAATAACATTCATTAATGTCCCGACAACCTCGCCTACCTGAGGAGCGCTCTCACTCTCACTCTCGCTCTTCTGTGTTTTGCAACTTTCCCTTCTTACCCTAGTTCTGAGACAAAGCCAACATAAATTTCAGACACCTAAAAGTGCTACTTCTTGCAGAGAATGGGGCAAATTCATTAAAACTAGGTCAGGCACAGAGCAGCGCGTTCAAAGCCTTTAAATCTCCATGACCTCCAAAAGCGGAGCGAGCATGGAGCAACACAAGGAACAACACCCTAACAAGATACGGTACCCAGCAGAGTTTCCATGCAGCATCCTGCAAAGAAGGAACACAAGAAGGGCAAAGAGGAGACAGAGACACAGCCTTGTCTAAAACTGTTCCTCACCTCCAACTCTGATGTAAAAGATCAGGGCAAAACATCCACACACACACGCACACACACTGACACACACAAAGCTCACAAAGATACAGGGGAGTTAAATCTCCCTGTCCTGAGCCATGAAACTAGATAACGTAGGGGCATGGATGGAGCCATATTTAGATCAGCTATTAATTAATTCTCTCACGTGCAGTGAAGTCTCCATTTGTTAGATGTCACATTAGCCTAATTGCCGCCTCCTCTGTGGGAGCGGGAACATCTGCCCATCTCTGTTGCCTATGGAAACACAGACGCCGACAAAGCTCAGACAGCTTCAGTTTGAAGAGTCACATTTTTGAGCACAAAGGCTCTGTCAGAAATATATCCCAATTTGTCATTTAGCCCGTATTATGTGCTGATGTGTTAAGTGCTCAGCTCTAACCTCCACGGTTTACAGCGTAAGCCTTTAATAACTCATTAACTTCTTTATATGGAGTTCTTTTTTTTTCTTGCACGCGGCTGCCCAGAGGAATCTGATGTTTGTAGATAACATTATTGGACGGAGAGTATAATTATTGTCAGTACAGGGGACCCTGTTGTGTCCTATACAGTGGGGGGCCAAACCTCTCTGAGCAACGCGTGGAATCTGAGGAATGGGAGTCAGATGGAGGTGAGGGGTCACGGGGAAGCATGCGTAGTGTATGGCACGTGTGGGCTTAGAGTCAACATGCCATCTGCCTGCCCTTACTCGTCCATGGAGATGTATGCACACACAAAGCACGCATGTACTCACTCAAATTCTCAGATAGACACACACACATGCGCACTCAGATTTCATCTGGCGGAGTTCATAAACAAAGGCCGAATTCATGCAGCGGGTGAACTGGAATGATTATTGTAATTTAAACCACTTAGCATTGTATCTCAATGCCAGGGAAGTAAGTGAGGTGACATCATGAATGAAAGAGAGAATTGTGAATGAATACATTGAAGTAATTTGGTTCTGTTATAATGTATTAAGACATGAAAGGCATATTACAATTTGATTAGTGCATTGCCATTCCAGCCACAACAAGACTTACAAGATAGTAGTGATTTAATATTCATGGCGTGAGGGCGCCCAGGCAGAATGATCTGGAGAAAAGTGCCTCGCTTTAATGAGAAATTGCATGAAATCAATAATGCAACAGGGCAATAATGCATTGAAAATCCTTTGTTTTGCCTGCTTGAGCTGCAAACTGTTTGACCTTGGCATTTAACGGGAGTAAATAAAATGCCACTGCAGTTGTGTAATTCTTCACACTGCAAGACTGTGTGCGCCGGTCGTAATGCTGCTTCCATGAAACATTAACACTGAACCATTCATCTGACCTCCACCGCCGCCTCGCCAGCTCCGCAGACAGTGAGGTCACTTTTGACATTGAGCAAAACAGACCACGGGGGGGGGGGGGGGTACAACTTGTGACTTTTGTGGTGACATGTGATCACAACAGCAAACGCAACTCTTTACATAAGGCGTGAATCCATCCACAAACGATCTGACTCGCATTGTGTCCGAGCGTCGGAGGAATGCGGACGTTATCCGAATGCCTTATGTAATTTTCTGAATACAGATCGGCACTAAATGCATGTTTCACATTAGCGTGCCAGGTTAGGTCTGCATGCATATGTGTCTCACGTCTGTTAATGCATCCTCACAGACATTTTCTTCCTCAGCAGGCCCAATACATTAGAGTAGTAAAGACATTAATCATTAATGCAGGACACTTGTAGCTGTCAGTGTACCTGGTACGCACACTAAATACAGAGACTACACTCTCTTCGATCCCTCTGAGGTGACCGCATGTCTAATAAGCTGCTGTATTGATGGATGGAAAAGCCAATTAACTCTCACCGGACTCGCAACAAGTTCTTGCAAGTTCTACTTTTTCACTGCACTTTCTTACCTCAGGTGGTAACAGGGGCACTGCTATGAATTTCAGGTATGTGCAGGTGTAGCGGTGTTTGTACAACTGGGAGAGAGAGGAGCGAGCAAGCGAGTGTGCAGCTGGGTTGCAGGAGCAGTGTTAAATCACATCAACATTTTTCACACACAACAGCGTTTCCAGCTGGTATCCCAGAGGCAGAGACCTTGTCTGACTTAAAATACCTTCCGCAGGCTACACGCATCAGGGTTTGTATTATCCCAGGCAGCAGCTCTCTATATTCTGAGTGCGTCTCATTCTGTGTGGCAGGTCTCTGCTCCGTCAGTTCCCCAGACAGCGACAGAAGTAACCTGTCAGACAAAAATGTGCATCAGCAGTATCAGTTTATGGCACATAATCCACTGCACTGTGTCCTCCTCTCAGACGCCCCGGGGGCAGGTCTGAGAGCAGAATCGGGTGTCAGAACTACACACACACAAAAAAAAAAAATCTTCTTGATGCCTTGCAGTTGAAAAATTTGTCTTCGATCAGCCCAGAGTCCAGACTGCTGATGTGATGTTGATTCTCAGATATGCAAAATATGATCCATTGCAGCACAAGATCTCATGCCAGATTTGTGATCTTCATCCATTCGTCACCAGTAAATCAAAGTGATGCCTGAGACTTGGTTGAAACCCTTAAAGCATATCTGGGTATGATCATGCACATCATCTTGATTACACATGATAATGCCACACACACACACACACACACACACACACACACACGGACACACTGAAACACACTGTTACGCATCGACAGAATCCAAATATGTTTCTCTGGTGACTCAGGATGTGACCTTGCTGGCCCTGTGCTGACACTGTTACAGATCAGCCAGTGCAACACACTTAAAGGGATAGTTCACCCAAAATTCAAATTTCACTCATTATCTACTCACCCTCATGTCGACTAGGGGCTGGGAGAAGTTTCAGAGTCCTCCGTGCCTTCTCGGAGTTACAGCTCGGCTCCGTGCAGCACTGCATGTCCACATGACGGTTGCGAACGGAGCTCACTTTTCTTCGTCCAAAAAGACACACCAAAAAACATCCAAATACCTCCATACTGCTTGTCTGTAATGTTCCTCTTGTATTGAAGCCCCAACATGAGAAACTGACCACTGACGGACCAGGAAGAGCAACACTGGGAGCTTCCGCTACAAACAAGCTTAAAATATAGACTTATTTAATTTTTTTCGGAACAATTTCTCATGTTGGGACTGTTGGATGTTTTTTGGTGTCTTTTTGGACGAAGAAAAGTGAGCTCCGCTCGCAACCGTCATATGGACATGCAGTGCTGCGCCCGGAGGACTCTGAAACTTCTCCCAGCCCTTAGTCGACATGAGGGTGAGTAAAATTGATGAAATTTGAATTTTGGGTGAATTATCCCTTTAATACACAACTACAGGATCAGACTGCTCCAACCCTTATCTGAATGTTTTTCTGATTCCTCTGTAGCGGAGGGTTTGCATGCACGTCGTCCCATGAACAGTAACTGACGATATTTATTTCTATGGGAGGAAGGTAATGGTACAGTATATAGACACTAGGATTATAGTGCTATACCATGTGTGTTGATACAAACAGGGCACAGTCTGGAAAATGAGATTTTATTAAAGCTATAAATCTCACTACTTTGCAAACTGCTGTAATAAAAAGTGCTCTTCTATCAGCTGTACACAGATATTCCCCTTGACCAAGACAAGGTATCTTGAAAATTAATGGCCACAGTGAATTCTCCGTGGGTGTTAATACTCCCCAGAGGAAGAACTCTGGTTTTCATCATTTCTTCATGAGCTCCTCTCTTTGTATAAAACTACTCTGAACACACTGTTGCAGACTTAAATGAAATTGATTTATATACTATATTTCTGGGTACCATTCCACCCACCGCTGAAAATGTCAGAGATATCAATATTTAATGTTTACGCCTTTAATTTAGCACGATTTACTGCACGTCTTTCATTTTTAGTGAAGGTTATAGTTCAAAACTTGACTTGTATGTGTCATGTGAGGAGCAGTATACACTGGGCAGGCTGCATTCATACGACCTTTGTTGTTTCAGTCAGCGTCATTCGTAATCGTTTGATATGGCTGAAAATGAAATGTCACCATCATTATCAGTTTGGGAGCTTTTACTGTATATCAGTGTTTTATTGCAGGGTACTTTTTGTCTCTGCAGCCAGTTATCTTCCAGCTTCTGGGGTGTTTATCATGTGAGACTCCAGAGTGTCTGCTGAGAGAGGTCTCATTTTACTCATCTGTTCCTGTGGCTCAATAAAACAATGTGGGAACAGTCAGCTTTAATTTGTAGACCACTTTATTCTTTGTGGACTGATTCTTACACTTGTTGCCATTAGCGCACCCTGGGAGACTCACAGTCTTATTTATTATTTAATGTTTGATATTGGTAGCTGGACTCACAACTATACCTCAGTCAGTGTGAGACAGACTATAGTTAATAAACCGGAGCGTGTCTCCTCTCTGTTCTGTGGTCGCTGCAGCTGTGCTCCACTTTTTAAAAGGTGTGACTACAGGCGAGTTTCACTGGAAAATAGTTGATGAGCAGGGATATGCCTCCTGTCGGTTCTGTGGTTATGTATTTGTATACTTTGCAAGCCAAAGTACTAATGCCTCCTGCAGCTGTGCTCTCATTTTAAAAAAAGCTCTAGATACTGAGAGTTTGACTGAACAAGCTACAAACTAACTTCACAGTAAAACATGAGTCAAACTACCTACCTTGAATTTAAAGTGTGCACACACGCTTAGTGTCCATAATATCATACTTATATATGAAAATGTGCATGTTCCAAAAACACTCTAATACTGTTGGTTCAGATTATACAACAACCAGAAAAGTGAGGACAACTTGAAACTAATCATCATCAGTGTTAGGTTTGATATATTTTCTAAAATGATAAAGCCAAGCAATCGACTCTGTCTTTATTTTATTTATTTCTTAACTTATATTTTTCCTACAATAACATGTTGTATAGTATTTTGTGAGTAGCTGAGTGAATAAATTGGAGCAGCAATATCTAGTTGAAAATTATTGTATATTCTTCTTACAGCATTACTTTTTTTTCCCACAATAGACTGCAGAGCCATTAGTCCACATCTTATAACATTTTATACTCTGAAGTTTTCAAGACAATTGCTTCGGCATTTAGAGTTTCTACGAAGGAAAAACAAACCAGTGTAGCAATTTCTTAAGAGGCTTTGCTGATGTGACATTTTTGGCAGATGATCCTGTGTTGAACTTTATATATGTAACTCAAGTGCTTCTTGGACAGAGATAAAAGGTTTTTTTGGGGGGGTTTGCATCAGGCAGCGACAGAAGCAGCAGCAGCAGCAGCAGTGACAGGTATTCCTACAAGAAAGTGACAGGATGTTGAGAGTTTTCCAGCTGCTTGCACAGAAATCACTGTCGGCTTTTCTTTTCTTTTTTTTGCTTTTTTGCTTTTGTTTTTGGTCTTTAGGATCTTGTGGCTTTTGATGGATTCACAGTGTCAAAGAAGCATGCTGGAGACCTTTCTTGTCCATGTTGTCTGCATTTCATACTAAAGCTCTTTGTCCCAGATTTTGTTGCACAATTTGTTGGGTTTGTTCTTGTGTTTAGTTCCAGAGATTGTGTGGTTTTCATTAAGTCTTCCCACAACAAAGCCTCGGCCTTTAATTGATTTTTTTCCCTCATAAACTAAAACAGAAACTCAGAGAAAAACTAAGAAGATGGTTTCGACCAAGTTCAAGGGTTACTGTTTTTAATCAGCCACTCCCTTTATAGGATCATCATGTAACATCTGACTTCTCATTCTTTCGCCCACACTTAACCCACCCCCTGAATAAAAATGAATGGTGAAGCCCTCCACTTTTCCACCCTATTGCCGTTGACTGCCATATTAATATTTTAGTGAGTGTTATGCAGTTGCAGCTGTGGATTTTACAGTGGCTCTCGAACGTAGCTCGGCCCGCCAGAGCTGAGGACCAAGAAGTAGCTGTTTTATAACTGTGGAGTAACGATGACATTTATTGGATTGATGGACTCAGTGGAGCAATCAGAAGCAGAACAACCATGAGTAACTCTTTGGCACATGAACAAGAAGGTCTCAGAACAAAATAGAGACTCGCATAGAGGCAAAAATAAACACATAGACACACCACTGCACTTATACACACTTAATATGGTGCAGATAAGTATAGCTAACATCTCCGGTTGTCCTGCTGAGTTGGACTTCCTGTGTGTGAGAGGTCACTGCAGCTGGAGGGCAGTAATTATTGGATAAAAAGACTGCTGGTCATCAAGCCAAGGCTTAATGAGCGCTTAAATGATCTGCTACACCAATAACTCCAGGTTAATAGACTCGAGTGTGAGCATTTATATGTTTGCAATGTGAAATCAATTTCTGCCCCACAATATATTGCATTGCATTTTATTAACTTGACATGTGCCCTGTTTTCTTCCCCACTTCATCAAACCAGATCGTTATTAAGCAAACTACAGTTAGACTCTTGCCTTGCCTCCCTTGTCTTTAACAACTGTTTTTCCTTTTCTTGAGGAAATAAAATAATGTTCCACCATCATGACCTAGAGTCCAGGGAATATTATGCAAAACAGGCAAATGACGTACTGAAAAGCAATAATGTTTTGTAAAATGCAAATTTTCATTGTGGTTTGCTGATTTCAATTTGTGTTTGATATTATCATCTGCACTGCAGTGTATGTTGATCCTGAACCACCTGTCGTACATTCGCTTCTGGGACTTTATCTTTAACCACAATGAAAAACGTAATGCATAATGGTCCCTCAAAAGGTTCCTGGTTCCCGCAGAAAGTTCCTGTGGGTGAAATTAAATGAGTTCTCCAGGCAGCAATATTTAACATGATTTAATAAAGGGTTGACATTATATACCGAGGCTCAGGAGCAGTTTCTGTGGGAAATGAGATCAGTCCCTCTACTGACATGTTTCCTCTTCAGTACCATAACATGCAGCAATGTGTGACTTACAGTATGACTATTGGGCCCGTTGACATTTTCTCCAGGGCGAAGGGGAACCCAGGACAGTGTAGGTGTGTGCGTCAGTGAAGTGAAGTGTTACAGGCCTTACTGTAAAGCTGTCAAATACGTGCTGGAGCAGAAAGTACAATATTTCCATTTGAAATGTAGCAGAGTGGAAGTATAAAGATGAGTAATGAAAACACATGCAGTTCATGTAGCCACTGCAGAGTCATATTTTTCTAATAGGACTTGGTAGAGACCAAAAGCAGAGGTAAAAGGAGATAAATATTAGATTTGTGTTCATGAAATGGATGCTAACGTTGCTTAGGAACTATTGGATGTCTAAGCAGCCTTTGCCATTAAGTTTGTCATCGACTTTCAACGTCTGTGTTGTTTCTTCTCCCCACAAGAGGCTGTGTCTTATTCATAATGACTGTGGCCATTTTCATGGGTTCTGCTAACCAGATCTAAACTAGACTAAACATTTTGGAAACACTGACTTGGGTCTAACAAAGACAAAAAATGAGCAAGCACAGTGAGCCACATAAAACTGTCCAATTAAATGTAAAAGATTAAAATTTTCCATGAATCAGTTCAAATATGTCATAAAGCAAATATGTAAAGTGGCTTGATGGATTCACTGCAGCTCTTTATCCTGATGCTAATGGTGAAAACGCATTACGACAATAATAACAGATAGTCTATAATGTGCCATGGTGTATGTGAAGGTCCCAAACTCTTTTGTTGGACACTTCCCCAAGAACTAATAGTGCATTCAAATAAACTTGTTTATGGCGTCTTCACAGAGATGAAATATTTGCTTTATGACCAAAATGAACATCACATCAAGTCTAATTGCTGTAGATTGTTCTACTGAATTAACTGAGCTGAAGTCGGAGTCAGTTTTCTGGTGTTTGCCTCCTTGCAGTCTGAGAAAATAACAACAAATCTGATTTCATTTGGAGCATACTGTTGGACACAGCACCAGGAACAAACAGCCCCCCCACCACCACCTCCCCCAGTCCCCCCGATGACAGGCTGAGTCGCTGCTTACAAGCCTGAGCCTCCTGCTGTCACTTTCCTCTGACAGATTTCCCCGAGCCTCTTACATCCATGTGTGTGTGTGTGTGTGTGTGTGTGTGTGACTTTCTATTCAAGAACAAAAGATAATTGGGTTGGTGGCATTACACAGTTTCCAAAAAATGACCTCATCCTTGTTAACAGCAATGTAAAAATGCAGAAAACACCCCAAGACAGTTTGGGTTTCTTTGTGTGTGTGTGTGTCCTGTTGGGTTGGGCCAGGCTGCCGTATAGTCTTTGCTGGGTAAATATTTCTCTGTCTGTGGTCGGGTTTGTCTGCAGCAAACAACAGCCCACCAGGGGATGTCAGTATGGAAAGTGTGGCTGTGGAACAGAGGAGTGGGATATCCACGCTGTTGTGGTTTTACAGTATGGAGGGACAACACAGGCCCTTCTGTTCTTTTTTTGAAAAAGAATATATATATTTACAAGACGCACACACATGTATACGTCTCATAAGTCGTCTCCTGTTTCCCTGGAATCAGTAGGCTACACCGTGCATGACAAAAAGATCTGTGTTCTCTGAAGGAAAATAAAAAAAATCAAGTTCTTTAAGGTGCTTTTTAATCCCAAGATACTGATGCTAAGCAGATTCTCTTTCTGACAAGCACATCAAACAAGCTTGTTCTCCTCCTCCTCCTCCTTCTCTCCCCTCCACTTTGGAGCTTGTCTTCCCCATCTTTATAACCCCCTTTCAAGCACTTCATCTGGGGCCGCAGGTAGGGTTTCCACTTCCTGGTTGTCACAGTTATGGCTCATTAAAGCGCTCTCTCTCTCAGCAGGAAGGAAACCGACTGCCTCTCAGATCCTGCTCATGTGTGTGGGTCCTGAATACCGATGCTGTCACCGGTGAACATCTTGTCTTCGTTAGCATTAAAACCCAGATAGGGGTCAGTCTAATGGCTCTCGCATGCTGCGTTGTGGCGCGAAGGTCCGAGTTGTTAATCAAACGAAAAGCAATTGTTTGATTGTATAAACCTGCATCTGGTTATGTCGTAATCCTCTTTTATACGCACAGCAATTAGGAGAAGGTGAGGTATTTGCTAAGTAAGTGAAGTGTGGTTATATGTGAACATTATTAAACCACACAGTAATTATGCAGCACTTCATTTAACTACTTCTTCTTAACACACTTGGTAGTTTTCTTGGTAACGTTACTATTTGCATAATTGATCAGCCTGATGTTCAACCCACAGAACGTTGGAAGCTGGCCGTCACAGTTTCCCAAAACTGAACTGGGAATATTTAAAAAGCTTATAATCCAAACAGCCCAAATATAATTAATTCTTAATCACAAAAGCAAACCACCAGATCAATTATACACATTTGAGTGGTTTAAATTGGTTTGGCCACTTTGCTCAATAAAATTCTGTGGATTGTTTTAACAAGTACTTAACTAACTGTGCCTCTATAAAGCAGTTTCAACACGAATCAATCATGCAGTCATCATTTTAACTTGGAAAAACTGGAAATGTAGAAGCAAAATGTAAATTAAGTGCAAATAGTTAAATTTGGCAAACTGAATCATTGTTGCATAATTATATGATATATTATTGTTTCTGTATGATTCATGTGGATTTGAATTGAACTTAAGTGGTTCATAACAATGTATAATATTTCTTGAGTTGATCATACTATGTTTTATAGGTAAAAGATGAATCAGCATGGAATAGTGGAATAGAGGACTTGGAAAAATAAAGTACAAACACTTCAGGACTTCAATAAATGCAGGTTCTTTCCACCGCTGCTATCACTAATGAGACCCACCAAGACTCATAATTATCTGCAGCCGCATGCTGTGTGAACCTCCTATGTCCAACAATATAACAGGCGCAGCTTAATCAATGTTATGGTGTCTGTGGTTCCAGTCAAAGGCAGATCGACTGTGTCGGCCTGTTGACGATGTGACACTGGTGCTCGGTGACGACGAGACTCTCAAATCTGCCCTGCAGCGTTTCTGTCAGACAGCGAGTCTGGACAGCGAGGTTGCTGCGAGGTTGACTCTGGTAAAAAAGATGCTGATGCCCCTGCTATTTAAAGCAGAGGATCTCTGGCCTTTGGTGTCACACAGATGATATATCATTGTGGGCAGAGCTCAGCCACTGAGATGGTGATCCTCTATAATGCTGCCACTTCGCCACATTTTTTATAACAGCTCAGCTCCATCGTCCGGGGCGCAACCCTCGGGACCGATACGCCGTCCTCCTCGGCCGGCAGAGGAGCTGATACATATAAGGATGCTAAATAACCAAACATGTCAGTGTTTGAAACATGTTTTCCCGGGGTAACGTCAGAGAGATGGATGCTGCTGAGCTCATGAAGTGCTGCTGTTACAAGAGACCGGCTGATTTAGTCATGCAGGCTCCACAAAGTAAAGTATGTGCAGGGTTTAATAGCCAGAGTGGAGTTTATTGTATATTAATGATGTGCACATTATACACATGGCATGCATAAATCAAATGTAGACTGTCTGTGAGGGTTTAACCTGGCATTGTTTTAACATGAAACAGTGGAAATACAAAATGCTGTGTGGGGTTTTACTATGGTTTCTGATCAGTCTGTTCTTTGTTTTCCACAGGGAACCATTTCGTTACCAGGAAACAAAGTTTCAGAGCATCCAACCGGCAGCGATGAAGGGGGGAAATTTCTGTTCGAGGTCATTCCAGGTAGGAGAGGACGGAGGCAATTTAATCACTTACTGAGGGGCAGAGTGATGGCAGCGATGCTGACTGAGCGGTAGCGGGAACAAAAACATAAGGTTTTGATCATTCGTGTCTGCAGCAAATAAATCAGAGTCTTAAACACTGTGAGAATCGTCAAGGGAAACATTTTGCCATTTACTGGTTTTATTCATGCTGCTCTCTGTGGCAGCTGCAGCTTTAACTGATTGTTTGCTGGGACTGACGCTGTGAGATCTGATCCTGTCTGCTTTTATGTGACATCATGGACGGATGGCTTTCAGAATTTCAATTGATAACCTAGGAAGATAATTGAACATTTCGTATGTATATTTGTGTGGCATTTCCCCTTCAGTGACGAAATCCAACAAAGTGACAGGGATTAGAGAGATGTGATTTGCTAAAAAGGTCATGAGAAGGCATTCAAGTGCAGGCGGCTCTACGATGCAGACACCGATGGAGGGAAAAGTGATGCCGAAAATGGGAAGGAAATGTCACCATAATCTTATATTCTATCTCACTTGTAGCACTCGCAGATGATTTAACAAGAGGAACCAATTGTCTAACAACAGTTTCCAAAGTAGGATTTCTAAAGAGGATGCTTTAAAGTTCACATATTGTACAATTCGTACAAAGTATTGTAGTATCAGAGTGGTGAATCCACAGAGGAATGCAGACGGCCTCTGCTCCTTAAAACGAGCCTGCAGGACTTCTGTAACTTTGTGTTGTCACAACAAAGCAGTTGCCACCCTCAGCCACGCCCCACACCCCTCCCATCATAGCTACTGTCCAACCCCGCAGGATTTGGTTTCTCTTGCTATATTTTTATTCAGAAAAGAGTCTCTCTTCTGATTGGCTGACTGGCCTGAGAGAGAGAAGATGAGAGACTATACTGTGGTTGTTTTTGGGACTTAAACCCACAGATATATCTTCCTATAGATCACATATAATAATGGAAAAGTTTAAAATAAGGGACCTTTATATTACCACCCACACATGTACCCATATACATAAACTAAGAGCTGATCACACACAGACACAGACAGAGACACACATAGCAGACTGTATGGAAACATAAAGAAAGAATTCCCAGGCGGAGCAACGCCCTGAATGTGAGTCTGTGCATCAGATATTTAACGCAGCACATGCACCTGGGAAAAAGACACAGCTGTTAAAAGACACAGTAGCAAACTGAACCAACTGCACCAGCTGATCCATCTGAAACCCTGCGGAAAACACCGGATGTGTGCGACATCCACTCCCTGCTTTATTTGTATTCATTTCTTTCCCTGGTGTGTATTTAATAAGAGTTAAAGTATGAAGACATTTTCTCATACGATTTGTGGCTCCCAGTGGAAACACACAGACACACACGCAGATAATAGTATAGCTACAAGTTCTGTGTAAGATTTGTCAGACCAAAGTCACTTAGAGAGATCTAAACCTGAGCCTGGAGGTATTTGGGCATCTGGCCAGAGGTGAGAGACAAACAGCCCAGATGTGTCGTAGGTTTAGCTTGAGAGACTCTTGATGGTGTTTTTGTTTTTCGGCTGCTTATGACATTGCTGGTTATCTGGTGCGTTCCACATCAGATGAGGATTAGCAATCCCCCGCTGAGATCATTTCATGGACTTTGAATCGCTGCTTTTCAGTGCTGCAGTTTTTATGTTCAGACTGGAAATCAACTTGTCATCTCGTGATTAATCGTTCTTCTCAGCGTTGGAGGTGGTCACGTCATATGAGAAACAATACAACTATTAGTCTAGCTACCATTTCTTCATATGCTTGAGCAGCGTTGTCATGGTAGAAGGCATTTTGAAGTGTCAGCGCAGCACGTAAAGTGGAATGAAAAGAAAATGTTTTATAAGTATATGGCTGTCCAAAAAAAACTAGATATTAGGTGTTTTGATGCTATTTTCAGTGAGGGAGCAGGTGTGGGTTTGGAGGCTCGGCTAAAGACATATTGACAGGATAATAATAATACATCAGCCACTGTGACCGAACATGACTGACATCGCACATATGGACCTCAAAAAGAAGGTACTTTTCACAATTCATCTGTGGCATAAAAACCATCATCAGAGAAACCAAAGGGAATTTTTTTTTTTTACATCAAAAATAAATTCCTGCTTCTCGTTTTTTTTTTTTTTTTTCCGTGCACTTCAGCTGAAAAATACCCACAACCCAAAAAGGATAAGTCATTAAGGAAGTGAAGGTGGTACATAATCCCAGACGTGGCATTATTTAGAGAAATGCATGAGCAACGTTAAACACACATGTTGCAGAGGATCCTGATAAGACATGAGTCACTGGGATAAACATTAGTTAACCTTTCACTAGAAAGAGGAAGATTTAAAATTGCTCTTATGAATGACATGTTGACAAGTTCCTGTGAAATGTGTATTTTGTAGTAAGGCTGTAAATACAGCGCACAAAAATGTAATCACACACTTCACTGACGTATACTTTCACTTTCAGTACACGCTGTTCGTTTTGCTCACCAAAATAAAGTTTATTTTAGGATGTGGCGCATTGTGATGTTTTTGTAAGCATGTGAACACAAACTGGTGCTGGGGTTACAGTTTCCTTCTAGTCTCCATCTGCAGAAATGATGAGGTGTTTTAATTTCTGTCGACTTGAAAGGCTCTTGAGTGTACAGTATGTTGGTGTTTTCCAGTCTCTACCGCTTTCCTCTGCTCTTATTTCCAGTAGGACTTGGCTGTATTAACTTCTGTAAAAGTTGTGAAAGAGCAGAGAGGAAATATGAAATGCCACTGACTCAATTTATTCTACCTGCAACAGCCGTCATAACATAATTACCACAATATACCAGAGGCTGTTCCCTGCTGCCATATTCGCCTGAACTCACCTTTAAATGTGTCGTATCTCGTTCGTCTATACATGAGACCGTGTTTATTTTATCAAATAGTCTTTTGTGGTTGGAAAGTGATGGTGAATATGGTGAACGCACCATGCCACTGATTTAGTTTAGCTTAATTTCTACTGTAAATCAAATGTTGACATGATCTACTTTTTGTTTTGTTTTGTTATTCATCATATCAGAGCAGTGTTTATCCATATTCATTAAAGCAGGGAAAATTAGGTACAAATAACACTGTGCTACTTATTCAAATTAAGTCGTAAAATATAATAAAAATAGGAACTTTGAAGTGTCTGATAACATATTACAGTGTCACTGCACAGTAGAGGCCCATTAAATTATATATAAGAAAAGCAGAGTGTAGTTTGGACCACATTTTTACATTAAGAAAACGAGACACACATAAGTTAATATTAGGATTAAGATGAATGATTTCCTACTATGCCATTTCCCAAAATGTTGCCAGTGTGTTCAAGGTCAAATGTCAGGGGCAGCTACCAGTAGGTTGCCTGAAATAACTAATGACTTCACTTTCAGATCTGTTTTTTTTAAACCAAGGTCGTTGTTTGATTGATGATGCCTTCGTTACTGCACTGTACCTTTACAGTACTGTGTACGCTACATTTTTATAGTTTTATCCCCATGCTAACATATGTGGTGTGGAAATATATATAGGCTATGTTCTTCTTCAGAAAGATATAAACTCTAAGGTAAAAATGGAAATGTGGTTTCTGTTATGTCTCAAGTGTGCTGGTATTTATCTTCAGACTGTGTTTTCAAGTTACTTTCACTGAAGCAAGACTGAAGAACATTGAGGTTACAGGGTGCAATGAGGACTAAAAGCACAAGTACAGCATCAAACCGGCTCAGTAATACAGCATCATCTAGCTGAAGTTTGCTTAACTTTATCCACTGGAGGCTACGTGTAATTTAGGGCCAAGCATGGCTGTAACATCGAGGCCTGGTTTCAAACTTTTGATTTGCAAAGATTTTGTTTTTTCTTCTTCCAAAAGCCTCTCAGTTACAGACCCTTAAGAAATGTCTGGAAATATACAGTTATTCATGTATTCTTACCTGTAGTCAAAAGGAGGATCAATACCACTCTTATGTCTGTGCTCTACAATTTAAACCTCAACCTAGCTCAAATTTAATTATCTTAGCATAACACATGGAAACTTGGGGGAAACAGGAGCCTGGCTGAGTCCAAATAATCAGCCAAAACCTCTAAACCTCACAAATGAACGAATATTACACGTCGCTATTTCCTCTGAACACAAACCAAAGTGTAAAGGCAACATGTTCTGGTTTTATGGGGTTCAACTTGTGTGTTACTCCAGATTAAGGGTTAAGCTAAGACAACCAGCTCCTGGCTGTAACCTCATGTTTGAGGGAGAGAAAGGAAATACGCTTATATCCTCAAATGTCAAACAGTGTTATTCTGCAGTTCCAGTCCATGATGTTTTACTCTCGTCAGGTCTTGTAGTTAACTCCAGTGACCCAACCTCTGTAGTAAACCGTCTTCTTCAAACCGTCAGAAGCTGAGGTTGACTAGTTTGTTATGACTGCGTCTCAGATGACGTAAAATTACTCACACAGGTTGAAAACTGTGGAGTAAAACTGTGACTACTGTACCTGCATGTTCACACAGAACATGAAAACACATCAGGCCTCAACAGAGCTTCAGCCCAGCCTACTGCTAATTTAGAACCACTAAAAGCTGGAAAACAAGCACGTGGCTTGTTAGGAGGCAGCGAATAAAGAGGCCCTAAGAGAAGCACAGAGAGCAAATGAAAGGAAAACACAACACATATATTCCACTGGTCTAAATGTGGCCCTGCAGTTTGAACACAACACATGGACAGTCAGTCTCTGGGGGACAGACAGACGGACAGGATGTGATGAAGGGAGGGGGTTTGGGGACGAGGGGACTGTGGGGTTTGGAAGTCAAGAGTTGTACAGAGATGTCCGTTGTCTTGTCGGGGCGGTGAGGAGATCTGAACACCAGCCTTGTATCTAGTGACCGGCTGGCAGGAGCTTGAATAGCAAACACTGGGACGGGAGACTCTCTGCTCTGTCATCACACACACACACACACACAAACACTGTGTTTTTTTAGCTTTTCTGGAAAGTTTTACTTCGTTACTTGTACTCTGTGCCTCGGGAAAAGCCCCAAAAAAGTTGCAAAGCACTTCAGAAAGCATCTCCGCAACTTCTTCATTCACCTGCGCTGTGCTGTGCAACCCCCTGATGCTTCTCTCTTGTCTTTTGTCTCTTCTTCCTCTCTGAGCACACCCACCACATCTGAATGATTTGTGTTAAACCCGCAGAAGGATTGAGTGAGTGGGGATGATGAGGTGGTAGATGTGGGGGTATTTACGAGGCAGGCCAACAATATTTAGACTATAGGATCCTGGTTATGTCATATCTTGGACCGTTTTGACAGGTACAGACACACTGGGGCTTTTGTTTTGCTCACCCAAAACTGAGATTTGAAGCACCCGTGACGTTGTCTCCCATCACACTGACACGTTACAACATGTGTAAGCACACACACGCACTGGCCTGAGCTGCAGAGAGGAAGAGGAATAACAACAAAACACAGGATCGAAGTTTCTGTAAAAACTTTTTATTTTTAAGATAATCCATGCACAACGTTTACACGACACCATCCCGAGGATTACATTATCACAAAAGACAGATTCTGTGTAGTGATATAGCTATAGATGCACCGGGAAACTAAATTTCTCAATGTTGTTACTTCATACTTCTTCAATCATCGCTCCTTACAGTATCTCTCATGCACAGGCGGCTCTGACAGAATAAAAAAACGCTGTATATCTGGAATACGTATCGTCAGAACATCCGGCCGCTAAAGGATCAGCACGCAGGTTTATCTGATGTCACTGAATCCTCCCAAGAATGTCTAACACCTAACACTAAGGAGGTTGAGGCTGCAGCATGGTGGTGGTGAGACAGCAGAGTCTGTATTGTGGATTAAGACAAAATGGCACAGACTCATTATTTATTTACCTGTCATAAATACCTGTAGCTAAATGTCATTCCCGCAGTCCAACTGTGATTAATCACCTCATTCCTATAAAACAAGAATCAACACAGGAAGAGCTCCCCGCTGTGTTTTTGATGGAGAAAACAGTGTGCTCCTCTTTCCCCGAGCTCTAATAAACACAAGGCTGTGGCTCCAGTATGAGTTCAATATGTCACTCTCTCTCTCTCTCTCTCTCTCTCTCTCTCTCTCTCTCTCTCTCTCTCTCTCTCTCTCTCTCTCTCTCTCTCTCTCTCTCTTTGCCCCAGGCTCAGTCTTTTGCTCTCTCTCTCTCTCTCTCTCTCTCTCTCTCTCTGTTTCTCTCAGTTTCCTTTGGTTGTCTAGTTAGTAGCTGGTCAGGCCACAGCAGGATGCCACTGCTGAATTATGGGAATGTTTCCCTCCCCCCGCACCCCACCACCCCACCACCATCCTTTCATTTATGAGCGGACGGTGGGATCATGTTGCCGTGAGCAGGTGGACAGTCTCGAGCTTAAATGCTGTTTACAAAGCAAAAGCCAGAGTCCGTAATACATACCTGAGGGGTGGAAGAGTTTCCTCAGGCGTTGTTTGGCTCCACATTTTTGTATAAAGTATTGTCTGCTGTGTTTTTTCTCTTTCTTCGTTTAAAGGGACTTGATGCTTTGGTGAAGTTCAGACAAGGAGAAGCTTCAGAGCAGCTGAGGAAACAAAGGCGACAGTGCCATCATGTGGTTTTCTGAGTAATTACACCAAAAAACAAAAAAACAAAAACAAGATGTATTGCCAAACAGAGAGCTGTGTGATGTTTATGTTACAAAAGCTGTTGTATGACTCATCTGCATCTGTGATTGCAACAGTTATTTAGAGTTTATTTTAATGTGATGAGGTGTTTTGTTTATTTCAGATTTATTTTCTGAAACAATGGTGTTGCTGAAGGGGTTAAATCCATTTTGATGACATGATTGAAATATGTAGGAATTCTATTTGCAGCATAGGCATAACTTCAATTTATTTTTGCACTAGTTTATTGAATAAGATGGCCTGCATACACTGTAAAAGGAAAACACTGCAGTGCAATATAGTTTTGTTATTGAATATTTGTAAACATTTATTCCACCCAGACTAAGAAATCTAAGTCTTTGCACTGAGTAAGACTGTGTGCTACTCTCAAGAGCTTCGGAAAAAAATAGTTCAGTGGGTTCTGAGTTATTAGATTTGCTTCATAATTTACTACATTTCTCCCCTCAGTCTGGTCTAATTACCACTTTGCCATCAGCACATATACCTCCCCAGTGATAACATGTAATGAGATTTTGATGTAAATGTGTCTTTTATGATTTCATGTTTTGATTTAGAGCACCCAGGACTAATGCTCCATCACCATCCTGTGACTGCTTGACATGCATGCCTGATGGGTTGCCATAGGTAGCCACCTGGGTGACCTCTGCAGAGAGTTACGGCTCTCGTATATCACCGAGAAGCATGTCTTATTCACACCATGTGACTTGTGTGATTGAGTTATGATAATTACGGTGTAATTATGAGCAGGCAGGCAAGAGTGGGAGTAAATCAGACCCCAGACAGCGGAGGCCAGGTGTATGAAAATGTTCTTTTTTATTGTTTTTTATTCTGTTTAATGATGAATATAAACTACCATACTTATAATTACACAGTAATGACTGAATGTCAGGCTATTAGAAGGTGAAGACAGACATGCAATTTTAAAAAACCACACCACCTGTACTGTTCATTATCAGGAGGCCAGAGGTTACTCATAAGCTGGCAGAGCTGGTATGTAGACGAGAAGCACCTAAAGTTGATGATGGAGTGACGCATAGAGGAATTAAAAAAAAAATTTAAAGCCCAAACATAGCAGTAGTTGCCCTTTAATAACCCCAACAATTATTCCACTTGTTGGTCGATGGCGGTAAACACGGCTAAGTCTGAGAATATGACTCTCCAGGCATCGGTGTTTAAGGTTAATGAAGCCCCAGTGGAGTAATTGAGAAAGCATATGAATCTGTGGTGCTGACATTTCAGTGTCAGGATCTATGGAGGTGGTTTTCAAATAGGCCCCATGTCACATTAGTCATGGAAAACTTGTGGTGCTGGCACTGGTGTGTGTGTGTGTGTGTGTGTATTTATGTGTCTGTCTATGTGTGTGTGTGTGCACCCTCTGACTTCAGCATAAGCATGAGTTCAGTGACCTCTGGTGCAGCTCTGACTATATGATGTTTTAACTTTTATCATGTTTAATTCTTGAGGTCCATTATGTATCATCTAATATTTATAGGTTGTGTGCTGCTCTATCATGCTGCTACTGGGTAATGGTGTTTATGGGATGTCTATTTCTATTTCTATTTCTATTTCATCAAACACAAGAAATAGATGGGAAAAAAACATGAGAAGCACCTATTTCACAGCAGACCCAGCTATTGCACACCATGCACCTTTATTAAATTTATTAAATTAAAAAGCCCCTAGAAATAAGAAAATTACATCAGGGCAACACACACACGCACACTTCACTGTCATGTCTAGAATATATGCTAATTCATACAAGAGTCTGATCAAATTTGATCTCCAACACACACACACACACACAAGATATAAACAAGCAGCTCCCTGTGTCTCAAACTCCATATTTTGATATATTGATTTAATTAGCCGTTGGATGTATAGTGCCTGCACGGCTTCTAATGCATCATAAATCCAGGAGGAATATGGGCAACAACAGTATGAGGTTGTGCCTTAAGAGGAAGCAGTTGAATTGATGGTGTAGACGACGTTGCCGTGGTGAAACGATGAAAAGCCGGAGGAGCATGAGTGACAAGATCCTGTTTTGCATATAAAAGTGTGGTCTATCTTCATTTCTGCACCTCCCACTGCTCGCTCTGCTTGGAGCCCGTGGGATGTTTCAGCGTCCCTTTTTCTCCTCTCAAGAATTCACTTTGTGATATGACATTTCCAGAAAAAGGTCAATAACTGAACTTCTCCCTCTTTTTCTTCCTCTTCTAGCCGTTTATATTGTTTATATACAGTATGTGGTGGGCGTCTGCGTGTGTGTGTGGTGTGGACGTGTTTATGCGCATCCATGTTTTCCCAGTGTGCGTATAAATATGAAGTCAATAACCCGCTGTCTGTGACGCGGTGGTATATGGCTTCCTGGAGGAGTTGTGGCCTGGTTAACCTGCTGCTGTTGACAATTACCATATGGGGCTTTAGAGAGTCACATCTCATATTGTTGCTCCGCTGATGTTTGAATTTATGTTCTCTGAGATTTCAGCATCACAAAGGGGTAGTGGACCGTCCCAGACTGACACATAAATAGTGAATATCAATATTGTGGAAACATGAAGTGAGCTCCAAATGATGCCTGGGGCTATAGCTGAAGGTTGTATCTGATATCATGGAAAATACAGCTCCTGCTTTGATATAAATCTCTGTCACTTTCAGTAAAAAAAAACGACTGCACTTTCTTTTCCACGCTGATGTAACACAGAGGTTTTTCATATTAATTTAGATGACGACATCAGCCTCCTCTAAGCACAACATCCACCATAGACAAGAGGTGTTTTTCAGAGCCACCCACCGGCTTCATTAGTAACATTTTCCTCAGGGAGGATGTTTGTGTTTGAGATTGTGTCAGTTCTTCTGGAGCTCAGCGCTGAGGCACGAAGCCTGAATTATGAAGCAACTGATATGAGAGAGCTCCTTTCAACTAGACTAAACACGATTAGTTTCCTGTAACTTTACAGTAAACACAATAGAATATGTCTCTGTTTCCATCGTGTCATTTGAAGGAATTACGTTGTTTAACTGCGCTTGCCACTGACTGTCATGAAGACTGGTCTGCACATTTAGTTTATCCACTTAGGCATTCATAATCTGCTGCCATCGTCTGGTCAAATTTAACATTTTCCCCAGAGCAAGAGGTGAACTGAGATATTTACTACTACTATCTTTTTACATTATCACTGTCAGCTCTTGAGTTGCACATGTAAAATACAGAAGACTGCGTAGTAATACTGTTGACTGACAAAACTCTTTTTGTTGTTTCTGCTTTTCTGAATCAGTCCAGCCAGTAGACTGACCAATCAGAGCAAAGCAAAGAGGAGTGTCCGTCAATAAATGTGCCCCAATGGCACCAGAATACTTCACTATGTATTTTATTATTTTATTTTTTATTATTTTATATTTTTTGGAGCTTTTCTCTCTTTTTAATGTATATCCTACTTGTAAATATGAGTCTTTTTACAGGAAAGCTCTGACAAATACCGAAAAAAAAGAAGATAGGTTGAGTCATAGTCACACATGCAAACCAAGCACATTTTCAGAAATTTTTCAAATGATGTCTCACAACTGCATTTTGACTTTGTAGTCCTTATTTCATGAACTTATATGAACATATGAGAAACATATGAGACAATGAAAGAACATTTTAGGACCAAACTGTCTATCCCAATCCTTTCTATTCATTACCATGGAGACAACCATCTGGAGTTGTGTTTAAAAGCTGTAGCTTAAAATTGTGTTGCCGTTGATAAGGAGGCTCCTTGGATCCAGTTTACTCTCTTACTTAACCCTGGATGGGGAGCAGATAATGTAGGAAATGGTGGATGATATTAAGCTCTCGATGAAGTTCTGGAAAAAACATTTAGAGACGGAAACGCAGTGACTATAGAGGAATAGTTGGAGGATGTAAGAAGCAGTTTGAGAAACCCAGTGGACCGCCCTCTATTCAGAGTAACAGAGGAGGAACCTGAGAAACGTTCCCTTAGCAGACGTTGCTGAGACAGTTTCAAGGCAGTGTAGCCTATATAGGCATGAATGAAATCTGTCTGTGTAATGATGGAGGCCCGTGACTGAAAAGACACTTGAATGACACGTGGCTTTCAGGAACCAGCTCCACCACCATTACGGCAGCAGAGCATTTTGAGGGGTTTGTGTGCTCGAACAGTCCTCAGACAACTCAAACTCCCGTCTGCTGAAAGACTCTGACAAGGTGCTGGAGAGGAAAGTCGGGTTGACTGTCAAATGGATTTAAAAGTAAGAATGCGGCAGGCTCCTGTTGTTTCTCAAACAGCAGGAGCAACATTTTCAGCAGACAACGTTTTCTCCTCTCTCACGGATTGTTGAGAGAGTTTGCGTTTGCTAGTCCTGAGTCTTATAATATGTGCTTTGTGGATTAGGGAAAAGGTCACTGGCCAGCGCAGGCTCCTCACAGTATCTTCACAGGAGGTGCTTTGCTCCAACATGATGTTTGGTCACTGTACACTCACAGACAGGAGTGTTTACATTCTTATAATGGTTTGTTAAAAGGAAGATTGGATTCTCAAGGGTGTCCCAGCCACTGTGTGAGGCTTTCACAGACTGCTAAAGGCAGGAGGTCTGGAGAGTATTTGGTTCAGTGATGAGTGGAATGTGCAGTTTGCGGTAAACGTCTTCCTTTTACTGTTAATACAGTTATTGTTTCCAGGCTGCAGTGGAAACACGTGAGTGATGGTTAACACCTACATAGGAGTTTGCAGCCGACAAGCTATAGGAAGGCTACTGAAGAATTAGCCTTCAGTCGACTCGACACCTTAGGTGTCCTCTCTGGGTCATTAGAGCCTTACAAGTCCTAGCACACAAAGTTCTTTAAAAACCAGCATCGAATATGTGATTTCTCTCACTTCTGTACACATAGGCCTGTCACAATTATTACAAAATTACTTGATCAGAATTATTTGAAATGACCACAATCATTTAAAAACAATTTCCATTCAGCTGGATGAAACTAACATAGATTGTCATATTTCCATCACATTTCCTTGTCATTTTCCACCGCTTTTGAGGTTTGAATGGTTCTTCCGCTATGGTTTAATGGCCACAAACTGTTCATCTCGAGGCGCTTAATTTGTAATATTCGACGAACACATTTCCATCTGCATCTGTTGACATAAGCATCATGGATTTAGGTGCAAAGCCTAAAGGCAAACAGAAATGTAGTTTTTATGTTCCAGTGTTTAAAGCCAAGTTATGGCTCTTCTTCTTCATAAGGTGCATGTGTATTATTAAACTATGTTTAGGCTTATGCTATAATAGTGGCATAAAATGATTAGAAAAATATATTTGAAATCGTTAATTTCTATTATTTTTATGGCAATTAATCATCACCTAAAATGTCATGATTGTGACAGCCCTATGTACACATACTTGACTGAAATGAAAAGGTTCAATTAATTGATTGGAAAGCACAGTGCACAAGGCAGTTCATAAAACAAGAGTGTTTTGTGAAGAAGGCTTTCTAAATGCACATAAATATTGATTGATGGTGTTTTTTATGTTCATCAGTAGCCTGATCAGTGGGCACAGTTCTTATGTTTTTATCTATAACAACACAATATGTGATGAGCTCAAAGCCCACGGGAGGCCACATAATGACTCAGACTGCACAGTGGATGATGAAGACCATTTTTCATAAAGCCACTGATTGATCAGGCTCTAAATGGAGAGAGACAGCTGCTGCATCAACACAGGGATAACGTGTGGGATGAGAGGACACGCAATGTTGCCTGCTATATGTTTTCTGTTGCACAGGAGAGGTTTCATTTAATGAAGTGTCCTCCATTAGCTCCTAACAACACTGTCATATAATGAAAAAGGGATAAACAGCCTGTGCTGTGTGAAGGAAAATGTTACATGAGCTTAAAGTCCAACATATATTGATAAAACAAACCTTTTATGCACTTTTTGTATGTTTGAAATGATGGACTTGCTGATTCATAAAGGTACGTGACAAAACAGAGGATGACAGGGAATCCAGAGTGTCCAAACAATAAGCTGCATACCTCATCTGTGCGGTAGATGTTGTTTGAAATATCCGCCTCATTGTCATCCGCTCTAGTAAAAGGAATTCCAGGCCGGTCTTCTTCCTTTCCTTGTGTCCATGCGTCATTATTCCTGTGTGTGTATGTGTGTGTCTGTGTGTGTGTGTGTGTGTGTGTGTGTGCGAGGCTCTGCTGCGGCTGTGAGATCCTGTGGAGGAAATGCACTGAGGCCTGCAAACAGGCCAAGTCTCAGGACACAGAGCGGGGCAGGACAGGAAGCCCAGATGCTTACATAACAGCCTTATTGAGGGGATCGGTATTTGACATGTCACATACCAATCTCCGCCATCAGCCCCCCACTGTAACCCCCGTCCACAACCACCCCCCCCCCCACCCCACATGTATCAGGTTGGCCATAGCTCTCAGTGAGGGCACATTTTGGCACCCAGTGAAGTCGCTGCTGGACGACCGCGGTGTGTTTGTCTGATAGGGACACACACTCGACTTGAATGTTCAGGCCAGTGGTATGTAAACTGATTAGTCTCTGGATAAATATTTAGATGTCTCCCAACTACATTTTTTTTCTTTCTTCCCTCTCTCTGAGTTAAATCCAACAGGTAGTGACGGTTTGGTTTTAAATGTAATCACCCTCTGTGGCTAGTATAGGTTCAAAGGGGCGCTTCTTTGCCATTTAATGGAAGTCAATGATGTGTGGTTCGCCTGTGAGTCTGAGTACGACTGAAAAACGATAAGGAGGGTTATTAAAGACCTTCCTCCTCCGAGAGAGAGGGAGAGAGAGGGAGAAACCCCGGTGTCTCAGGGTTTCTTGGCCAGCGGTAGCAGCAGCCTCGTCGACCCTGCACGGCTGTATTTATAGAGCGCTCTGGATGAGTCATTTGGCTGAGTGCCCACTGTGCTTGATTTACGATACCCCCGACCAACCCCTCCACCACCCCGCCCCACCCCACCCCACGCCCCCCACACCCCTCCTGCCCCACCACCACCACCACCAGCTCCCCACCCCACCCCTCACACTGTACTTCCCTCAGAGACAAGCAGACACACCATCTTGCCTTCGGCTTGCCTGCTGTCTCACTCACTTTCTCTCTGCACTGCTTTCGTGTGTGTGTGTCTTCAGAAATATGTTTCCTCTGCTGCTTCAGCTCCTCTGACAGAAGCACATGAAGAGGAAGGGGGCTTCAGAGAGGCAGACAGACTAGCCTTAGCCTGACCTCGCCTAAGTGCCGCTGATTGGTGTGTCACATTGACCTACCATTGACCAAACAAAAAAAAAAAAAAAAGAGGTTTTTGGAAGAAAGAGTTATGAGTGGAAGAGAAACAAAGGAAAGCAGGGGAGAGTTGGAGGGACAGTAGTTAAGAGCAGTGGCGTGTGATTTAACAGAGACAGAAGGAGATCAATCTATCTGTGGCACAGAACAAGAACAGATGAGGAAGTGGCAGTGGGGGGCCGGCGGTCAGCAGCAACAGCGTGGCTTTTGCTCCCTCACCCTTCAGCAGACAAGGGGGCACGTCTTCCTCTGCACCCCATGGATCTTAACTCCAACCCAGGTCTGTGTCTTTACATAACAGAAATGCATACTTACACATTTTGCATGCGGTTTGGACCGTTTCATTACGATGGCAGAGATATTATTAGACTTCGCACTGTTTTAGTTTCAGTTACAACCGGAGGAAGGTGTGGAAGAACTCCTTGACTTGTTTTAAACTTAATGCACAGAGATATTCACAGATCTAATCCAAATGACCCTCCTTTCTCAGTGAGAAAGTGTTTCCTCCGTACGCTGTTCATTCATCATGTCAGCAGACGGGTGTTTTACAAGTTCCAGTTCATAGCTTATGTTTATTACAGCTGTGATATCAGATGAGCAGTTTATGATGACTGCATTCCTGATTTTCCTGTGGGGACATCGCTGCAGCTTCCTCAGCATTTGTCTAATACACCAATATCTGGAATAGTGATTCTAAAAACTTCATCTGGCATACCTCCTTTCAAAACCTTGTTTTTTTTTCGTCATGTCAGCTGCTTTGCTCTCGGGAAAGTTGGTTTGGTTGGTTTGGAGTCCAGCATTTTGGTACAGGATGAAACGTCTCAGCCATGAAATTTTGTACAGACACTGATGATCCCCAGAAGATGAATCCTACCGGCTTTGGTTGTCTTTGACAACAATATCTCATCATGGGATGTTTTTTTCATAAAATCCATCCCCCTCAGGATGAACTGTTTTACATTTGGTGGTTGTTGCACTTTTCCATCGGGCACCATCTGGTTTGAAATTTCAGTTTGTTCAAAGTTTGTTTTTTGACTTCAAACCTTCAACGTTAATGGTATTTTCATCTCATATCAGCCACGTACCCTTTCTGTTAGCCTGTTAGCATGCTCACATAAACATTTGAAGCACCACTGTGCCTATAGGCTACAGCCTCACAGAGCAGGACTAGTTCAACTTACTATGGTAGTAGGCTACAATGCATTTCAGTCCTTGTATCGCTGAAAATGAAATGCAGCAACAAAACCAGACAGTAAGTTAAGCATTAGAGAAGTTATTTTTTCATTCATTCATTCAAGTTTTGCTATTGCTACATAGCCAGTAGCATCTACAGCTGTTTGCTGACCAGTCTTGGGGTTACTTACAAGTTTAGTATCAAACCTGATTCCTTTACTCCCCAAGAGGTGTCTTTATTTGTGGAAAACAACACCAGTGTTGACTCTGGTCTCTATCGTGTCTTTTCCTCTACCAAAGTTAGCATGCTAACTTGCTAGACCCAATCTGTACTTTCCATTAGCAACTCGGGGGAATACAATCTCCAATGGTAAAACTCCTATGTTTATCTTTATTACTCTCCATTATAATCACTAAATAATTAATATTTAGTTTTGCAAAGTAATTTTGTCTTGCTATTACTGTAAATCTATCACCATGGTAATAATATGCTTACGCTTTAATCACCAGAGCCATTAGACTAGAGTAACTTGTATATTAGCATAAGCTTTTAAACCACATATGTATTTAAATGCCACCCAGGTATGGCTGAACTAGATATGTAGCTTTAAAAAAAATCTTGCCAGGGGAAGAAAAATCATGCTTAGCTAAAGAGCATTCTCATAGCTGGATCGAATTTCACTTTGCTTGGCTGCTTGAGGCAGATAACAGAGCAGACTCTTGGATTCATAGCTCCCAGCCTGCCTGTAAATCCATCCTGGTAAAGATGTTCTCGTGCGAAAATCTGAGCCAACAGATGGCAGAGGAAGCAGGCAACATTATACAGACTGTTGGGGGTGTGGAATGAGGTTTCAGGAATTGGTGTTGGAGGTGAGGAGGAAAACCAGAACCACCACAAAACGAATTCTCTGTGATAAAAAAGCACATTGAGAACTAGTGAATGGGTAAAATCCCCCTTTTTTCCTGGACTCTGAAGTCAACACATCTTTCTAATTACTCGCCTGTGGAGAGAGCGAGGGGCTGACTGACCTGCCAAGGAAACCGGATGATAAGCCAATGAGTGGGCACAACCGACAAATGGGGCCAGTTTAACATAATCAGGAACAGAACACTCAAAGATGTCATCGACTCACATCTTCATCAAAACTGGTGTAGGAACAAATTCAAAACATCATTAATTATACTTTGATTAAAGAATAACCAACATTTTCCGGTTCTGGCGTGTCTTTTTGTAGTCTTACATAACAGAAGGCTCCTATTGAACACCTCTTGGTTTTGGACATGGCAAAAGATATGAGAGTTGGGATGGTAATTTTCAAAATATTCAGACCTTTATGAACGAAACAATAAACAGACTGAGGAAATAATCTTCAAATTAGTTTATAATAGCTGTTAGTTCCCATGATACATTAACATGCAATAATCCTTACAATCACTATAGCTCAGTGGTAGTAGCCTATCAGTGATGGGGATGAAAGTTTTATATTAACGTCATTGCACAGGTTTGTACTGAGAGAACTGACCGAACAACCTCAGCAAAAGTTCAACACTGCACGCTCAAACACACAAAGCGGCGACCTCATCGTCAGCATTTGTCTCTCTCTCTCTCTTTCTCTCTCGCTCAGATCACCACCGATCTTTTTCTTTGACCCATGCAGCTTCCCCTGTGCTTCCCCTCTGCGCTGCAGCCCCTCTCAGGCCCAGTGCACTGTGGCCAGATTTGTCAGAGAAAACAACGAGGATGCGGAGCGGCAACGCAGACAGGACTGCTGCGATGGCCAAAATGAAAACACGCTTATCTAGCCGAAGCTGATGGACGCTGTCCGTCGCTTGTCCAAATAATTGGCCATGCAGCGAGTCAAGAGGAGGTTTTAGCCTCCGAGGTTGGCCGTGTGTGCAGAGACACATATCCCCCAGCACCTCGACTTTATTGTATAGTGAGTGACACAGATCTTTCTGCTCTGGGAGGCACAACAAAATATACCGTTCATACTCACTGTTGTACCTCATCAATCACTAAGTAGAAATATGAAGTGGTGGGAATGGCTCATGCAGAGCGGTGATTGATGAATGTCAGATTTATCTCTACTTTCTATCACAATAATGTTCACCTCTGACAGGCCCGTCAATCTCCTTAAGCAATCTAGTAAATGAAAAGGCTGATTAATTCGTCGATGACATATAACAGGAGTGAATTCATTTTATAATGAAACTACTTCAGGTGCGTGAAAATTCTTCTTAAACCAGAGCTGTCAAGATCTTAACTGACAGTTCATCCAGAGTTTACCCGCCCAGATCCAAGCTCAGGCTGCATCTCTGATCATGCATCCTCCTCTGCTGACCTTTCTCTTTGGTTCTCAGACTGAGTGAGCTCCTCTGCCTCCATTAGTCACAATAAACCAGAAGTCAGGTTTCTGTAACCCTGCCTGAAAGGTTCAAAGGGCTTGCCTTTTTCCCAAAGTCCAGGCTGACACTACCCACCAATTTTGGCTGTGGGGAGTGCAGGTGTGCATCTGCCCTCAAGCCGTCATCAGTGCTGAAAGGTGATATTTGAAGGTATTAGGGAAGAAAGCAACAGGCACTTTGTCAAGTCCACTCCTTGTTTCATCCTGTGGTGTAGATAAGGGAGGTTTCCAGGGTGTTTGACTATGTCTGTTCCTTCCAGCGTAATTGCAATTGGATGTTTTATCTTTATCTTTATCTATGTGAAGGGGGTGTTAGCAGGTCGGACATATCTTCGTAAATCTCACTGTTTTACTTTGAAACATTGTCAGTCTGTAAATCCTTTTAGCTTCCTTATTTCTATCTTTCAATGTGTGTGTGTGTGTGTGTGAGAGAGAGAGAGAGAGAGAGAGAGAGGTTTAGCACCGACAACATCCTGTATCTAAATCAAAACTAATATTGAATAAACATCGGTGGGAGATCATTTTTCTTGGGTTGCAGAGTGCAGAGCAAGTATGAATCCCCGGCATGCAGGCCATACAGATTTACAGTGTCACGGCCACGAGTGCATGATACACTTGTCGAATTGGTGATCTGTCATAGTGAGATATGTTTACATAACCGCAAGGATGACTGCATGTTTTACACAGACGCACTGAAACGCACATATGCAACACTCATCCTGTCTGACAAACTGCAGACAGTGTAACATCAGACTAACAAATGTTGTATAGACTTTACGTTTTGCTTCGAAATGGAAATTGGACTGATGGCTAATTTACATTTGAGACCATTAGCAGCCATTGGATTTTCCCTATTCTAATCCAAGATGGAGTTGTTGGAGTAAGTTTCAACATACCTTTAAACCAAATTCAGCTGTTGTCAGTATTCTACTTTAAATTAATGTTTACATCAGACATTTTCCCGACATCAAATTTTAGTACCTGATACTTACCGAAATATTAACTTCAAATGACGTTGGCAGGTCGCTGCGTGCCTGCAGGGCTAACACTCTGGTGATGATGCCCCGGCTAAAAGCGCATTAAAAACCAGTGTCAGGTTGTCTTAAGAGAGCCACCGGGGCTTTTTCTCTTGGATCTGTATATATTGCACCTTTCCAGAAGCTTCTTCTTAAGTATCAGCCTGCCTGTATCGCTGATGTAATGTTTCAGCCTCCCTGCAGCATAGCGTGCAAGTGTTCGAGTGACAGCAGCTGCCAGCCCTCACCAAAACTCAACACTCCCAACTTTTAAACGGGACATTAATCCCCCCCCCCGCTCCGGTAGTCACTGAAGCTGTCAGTGGTTTTTAACGGTTCACTCGTAAAGATTTTGGTATTTTAACAAACCTCAAAGTGTTGTCATGCATAGTTTGAAGATGTTTGGAATTAGTCTAGAATTAATCTCACATTATACTGCAAGTCACCACAGAGATAAATGGCTGGTGGAATATTTGTGGTTTGGCTTGGAGCGTCCATAAACGTCGTTTGTGATTTGTATTTACAGTCGTCAGTTCTGGCTTTAGTCACGGTAAAACAAAGATAAAGGATTCTTTTGTTACTTTTTCTATGTGTTTGCACTTTTACTAGAAAATGTAATCTACGATGCACTTCTTGCTTGCATTTTCCGGTTTATTTCCAGTTTGATACAAATTTCCTACCTTGTAGACAGCCAGTGGTTTCAGTTCCAGTGAGATATAAACACCAACTTATAGAAACTTGAACCCATACCATAAAAACCATAAAAACTAACCTTCATGATAAAGATGAAGTATCGTTTTCATGCAATATAAGAAAAAAAAGATTGCATTTCATTGTTGGATTGGATTGTGGAGATCAAACATCAACAAGGGAACGCTGTACAACTCTGTTACTGTGCCTCATGTGCCTCTATCAGTCTTAATTATCATGTCAGCATATTTTCCAGCACACACTTGGGACTTTAAATCAAGTCTGAGTCCTGTTTCCTTTGCCTAAAGTTGAAATCGATTCCCCTTACATACTGGTATATTTACAGCAGCCTTGGCAGGACACAGAGAAATAGCTCTTTATTTAGTTGGCATCAAATCAGAACAGAGACACTTGGCTCTTCGACAGCACTATGACCTCCGTGAACGGACTGACCCATTGCTTCCCTGACTGTCTTCATGACGACTTATTAAAACTAGTCAGCCAGGGCGGTCCAAGTTTGAAAGCAGAGGAGTGAGTGAGTGAGTGTGTATTGACTGATCCCACTTGTTTTTATCAAGAGGAGTTTCTTAGTAACAGCCTAAAAGTGTATTCCTGTTGCCTCACCACACTGATATCTACAGTTGTTGTGGCTAACCTTGTAGCTGCTGATCCCATGAGGTATCATGTTTGCTCGTCAGCACCAAAGAGGAGCTGATGTGGCCATTATTCCCCATTTTTTGGTGCCATGATTAACTTCTTCCCTATGGGCGCCTGTGGACGGACAATAGAGCCAAGCAAGCCTTGACCCTGTTGACCTCCCCCACTCCTATTCACTTTGTTGCTCAGGCAGCATCAGATGGTAATGGATAGCCATAGGAACTCTATGGAGTCTGTGTTCTCGACCAGACAATGTCTTCGGGGACTCCGGTGGAGGCTAATGTTGTGGTGTCTGCCTTCATATTATGTCTATTGACAGGCAGGGACCACCGTGCCACCAGGAAGGGAGGGAGCCATCGATACCTTTACCAGGAGCGAAACAGGAGTCTCGTATACAGAGGAAGATATAGAAACATAGAGGGAAAGCTGTACTCTGGGGGTTTGTGCAGCGCGATAAAGGCGCATGTTGTGGTGAGAGTTTAGGCTTGTTGGACAAGAAAGACAGAGATGTGTTATCATTATCCAGCAAAATCACAAAGGTAGTAGAAATAGACTGTTATATACCGGTACAAAGATTACATCCCAAAAATATTAGATTTCCAATGATGATGGAAAAAAATCGTAGTTTTCAATGAATTCTCTGATTTTTTGTTGATTGGTCAACTTATCACATCAGCTCAGCGTTTGGGACTTTATTGAGCTGTATTGCTATCAACAACTAGCTTTAGCTTTGGCCCCGTTGTCATCACTTTAACTTTGTGCGATGTTACTTACTGAAATCTATATAAATCCGATACGTTGCAGAAATGAAATGATGATACAAATTAAATTAAGGCAATAAAGTGTGATAATCTTCGTAATAGTGGGATTAACGTCATAATGTACACACTCTTTTGTTGTAGTAAGGCTCATTTGAGTTCACATGTCAAAGGTCAGGAACATTACATTATTCTGCTCTAAACAGTTTGTGGTTGCGGATGTTAAAAAAGCATCACAGTGTGAATGGGAGATTGCATGTTTACTTATGGGGGTCATGCCCAGTGTCAAGCCATCGGAGTGATCTGCCTATTGTTCCCACTACAGTGCTTAAGAGAAGTATGTGTGTGTGTGTGACTGTGTACTCCCCAACCCCCTCTTCAAACCTCACCTCCCTCCCCTCCTTCCCTTTCTCTTTCACACCCTCTCAGCTGTGCTCACTCACTCATTCTGTGAGTCAGGCCAAAAAAACTGGCAGAGCCGCTCCTCCACTTCAGGAACTCCCGTCCTCAAGTTAACCCAGGTATAGCCAGGACTTTGCAACCCACTCAGGAAGCCTCTTTTCTGGACTGCCACACAGAGAGACAGGAGTGTGGAGTGTGGGAGCGTGAGGCATGGAGGTGGTTCATCAGGCGATTCATAGTTTACCACAGTATGGATTATCTGATTTACTATCGCCACATCAAGGTAACAATAATACATTTGTCATTCTACTGCTGCTTTGAGCCTATTGATGGCTTTATATGAACTGTCTCTACTGTATTACAATGGATGTATTTACTACAGACGCCTGTGTTGTTTCAGCTGCACTTTGCAAGAGGATTAGCTCATCTGGAGGTGATATCACCCATGAATCAAAGAGACTCTGTGTTTAAGCGTGCCATAATTCACAAAAGATGAAAGGGGAAATATCAGTAGTTTTCGTTTCCACTTTTAATCCTCAGCATCATCCCATATGGACGAGCAGAACAGTTTGCAGTGTAGTGTTGCTGCTCAGCGAGTGACTTCCTGTTCTGCTGGAGGTATTTATGATGTGTGGACTTCTGAGAAGACTATCATTAGACACAATATTGAATCTCAACGTGTCCCTGCTTGCATGCAAACAAGAGGACTCTTGCAGACAAGACAGAGAGCTGACACTAATGTAGTCAGGTAATACCCCACTGTACTTTACATACACAAATACACTCATACACGCACACACACCGGGAGAGCTATGACACATATTTCTGGCCATTTAAAGCTAAGGTAGTTACAGTGTCTGCATTGTTTTCTGGGCCAGCAGCAGCTGCTTCCTCCACTTGGCAAGCAGGATAATCAGAGTCTGGAAGAACTTAACTTTCTCACAACAAGTCTCCCACAAAAAGTATTCCACTGCTGAGAATAATGAATATTTTGTCATATAGTCGGACTGCTTGACTTCTTTGAAGCTACCAGACACCATATTTTTTGGGAGGGTTTTCCATCCTGTGTTGCACCACATTAAAGGAATGATTTGGAAAATATACTTAGTAACTTTCAGGCCAAGTATCAGAAGGGAAGATCAATATGCCATTTTTCATCTCTATTTGTTTATTATATAAATCTACAGCAAGGAGATAGTTAGCCTAGCGTAGCCTAGTCTTTTGGCAGGAGACATAGCCAGGCTCTGTCTGGTGGAAAAAGCTCCTAGCTCACAAAGTAACATGTAATATTATGTTTGTTTAATACTCACAGACATTAAAGTGTTAAAATGACAAGTTGCTGTTTTAAGCGGGGTGTTGTGTTGGACTTCCTGGAGCGTTTGTTGCTAAGCTAAGATAACTAACTGTAGCTTATATTTAACAGATGTGACATAAGAGTGTTAAATATCCCACAACAATTCTTTTAAGAGTCTGGTGTAAATAAATACTCGTCCAAACTAAATTAAATCACCCCCTTATGATCTGACTATTTATTTAATACTCTACATCTCCTTTTGTCTTTACATGACTCACTCACAGAGGTTTGGGTTAGTGAAGTGTATCAAGGCTCCAGGTATTTGTGAGCAATTACAGCACAGTGGGATCCTTTGTCGTCTCCCACCTGTTTGGAGCCATTAGTTAGAGGCTAGTGTGCAGCTGGGTTCGGCCACTTATTAAGGCCACTGGTCACAACCGGAGTGAACAGTTGCAGCCGTCTGCACTCACACGGTAATTATGACACACACAGAAGGAAACTATGGGATGGCGTCAGTGCAATTAATATTATGGTAATCAATGCAATTAGCAGCTCAGACGTGTGTTATTAATATGATTTGTGTGATTATATAGTGTGGATGTGGTTGATGATGTCCCTTTATTTAGTGCCATGGCTGATATTCAACACTGTTTATAGTTACTGCTGCAATATGATGCAGCTGGAGCACAGTATTTCCGATTTGCAAGTGTCTAAACTAAGTTGTCATGCTCTGCTGCGGAGAATATTCAACAAAATCACATTTGAAGAGTAAAAAATGTGTGTGGAAATCGTCTCATTCTCTAAACTTTTTTTTTTTTTTTAATTGTTTGAAGTCTAAATCTGACTGTGAAGATTAGAAGGAATCCTGAGCTGTGTGGCTTCTTTAGCACGAGCTGTGCTCTGAAGCACCAGCCGGCTCGCCTCTGTGCTGCTGCTGACAATTGTTCACCGCTGAGTTTGTAAAACTTTGGAAAGCAGTTGAACTGAAGCGTGGCGAATCGGGGGAATTGCACCGGCTGCCACGGTTGTCTCCTCAGGTACAGTCGAGCTATAAGTGAAGATCCTCTCGTCTGTCTCCGGCGCTGAACTCCTGCTAGGATTGGTCTCATTTAAAGAGGCGATGATTGAGGCGGTTGCCAGTCACACCATAAGTAGTCTAAGAATTATGTGGTGGAGAATAATACTTCCAAGGCAGCTTTACCACAGCTAGTAAAGAAACTGTCAAGAGGCAGCCTCCAGTCATTTTATTCAGCAGACGGATTGGGAAGAAGTTGCCCACAGGCGACAAGATGGTATTTGAGCTAAATGTTTTTATCTTTTCTTTCTGAATCTAGATGAAAGCTGCAGACAGGGGATTGAAAATCTAATATTTGTTCTTTGCTGGGATGTGGCTTTAGTTTTCTCTGATTATCCATTTATCTGATGGTGGAGTCAAGTCACTGATTGACCTTTTGCGTGTCTGTGGTCAGGAAACAATGCAGCGTTATCTGGAAATGTTTGTGAATGAGCCAAAGAGAGGTATTCCAACAGGTTGCACCTGTGCACTAAAACATTATTATTCACTAACACAAACGACACACAATTCATGAGTGTGTGGAGCAGTCAACAGTGCTTTAAAACTGATAGCATGCAGGCAACTCCTTGAATCTAACTCTTCTTCAACTCCGGGCACAAACTGATGCTTCTGGTGCCAGTAACTCCGTGTTCCAGTGCAAAGCAGTCAACCTCTCACAGACAACAAAACTTACTGTCTACACACAAAGGCACCCAGTATTATTTTGCTGTCAGCCTACATTGTATTGTTAGCTTCTGACGTAGTACGGTCCCACAGCTCTGGATTTGGCTTATTGTTCAAGACTGAGTTTCAAACAGCCTGAGACTGCACCTCTATCCAAGTGCTTCTCATGGCATGTTTTTCTTCCATTAGAGGAAATATGACATGGATATTCTGCAACTATACAGCCATAATATTAATATTTATACTATGAAAATACTCAAAAGGGCTGGAGAGGGCTTTCCAGAAGTGCTCCCTGGTCATTGAGAGAGAAATCTGAGGATTTGGCCTGAACAGCTCTCTCAGAGGTCTTGTAATGTCAATTTTCAAGGTTTTGTCCAGGAAGTTGTCCATGTGCTAAGTGTATTTGACATTTCACCCGTCTTTATAAACTAAATGGGCAGACTCAGCCACTGTGGAAGAAAAGCTGAGCATCAACAGGAAATGGCAGGAGGAACAGGAGTGTGTTGTAATGGCCATGGTATGCTGTATAATCCTGTTGCATGCTTGTTTAACAGCTTCACAACCGTTTGTTTCCAAGAGGAAATGCTGCCTCTCCAACGCAAGTAATGGAAACAGCGGCTGTGCGTTAAAGGCTGATTCATCTTAAATGTGGGCAAAAAAACACTCTCAGGGACAGCAGGGAACCACTGTTCATTAGCATGACAATCAGCAGGAACAATGCTGACAGGGTGGGGATGCCGCTGACTGGAAAACTTCTGCATGCCAAATGGCCCAGTGTGAATAATTAGTGTCACTGTGGAATCCCTCGACTCAGAGGTCAACACAGGGAATCAGATCGATCAGAGCTGAGCAACATTGTGACACAGACCAACAGTGTGAAGCTCTCTAAACAAAAACATCAGACCAGCTGAATGGGAAAAAAAACAACCTTTTCTGAATGCACATGTATGAATGTTTTTGCAGTGCAGATCCACTAACCCATCTCAGAGCCAGAGCAAAAACAGGTCATCTACTTGTTAGATTTTGACAAACACAGGAAAATTTGCACACACAAAAAAAGTATGAAAAGTGTATTTTCTGGTGCACAGCTAATAATTCACAGCAGAAAAAAATAGCCTGCACCTGTTGGGACAGTCATGGTAATCTGAGATGTTACGTAGTTGAAGCAGGTGGCTTTTCTAATTAATATGAACCTGTCATCATTATTTCCCTTTTTACTATTTAAGTATGTGTGATTGGTTTTTAAAGAGAGAGGAGGATATTTAGGAGAAGATACAGATACAGTAAGTATACTGTACTGTTGCTACAGATCAGCTTTGTGATGGAAAAGGCTAAAGAAAAGACCAAAACAAAACAGAAAAAACAGTGTAGGCAAAGGCTAAAATTATTCAAAACAAATCAGTCAATCTCTCTGCTGCACTCTATGACCTGTGATATTATTATAAGGACTGTAGTGTAATGTCCCCCCCCCCCCCCACACACACACACCACCACCACCACACCACCACCATACACCGTCCTGGGAAAGTAGCTGAAAATAGTCCTGAACAAAAATAAAATGTACTCCTGATGTTTACTAAAAACTACAGAGCCATCTGTAGCCATCATCTTAAAATTCAGAGTTGTCAAGTTAAAAGTTGCACATTTCATTATAAACTTGCGAAGTTATGACTGAGTAACAAACACAAGTGTGAAGCACTTTGTGAGTCTTCTCTGTGAGAAGTGCTATATAAATACAATTTTACTTACTTACTTTTACAATTTCGGTTTCAAGATTTATCTGATCTTGGATATTCTGACATAAATTCATTTTGTGTGAATGTGTGACTTTAAACTTGAAATTTCTGAGCTTTGAGTGCTCCAAAATTCAGATATTTTAACCCTACATGCAGAAACTTACTCTAACCCACTTTAGACTGGGTGGGTGGATGTGGGGGCTTTTCTCTCAGGGACGCCAGATGTGCTTGGAGCGGCCCTGGTCGTCACTCGCGGTCGGTCTCAGTGGACACACCGACTGATCGATACTCTCTTCCTCTCTGGATTAAATCGGTTATTGGTTGAGCAGCGGATGTGTGGAGTTTGTCTCGCGGAGGACTAGAGGGGGAGGTCAATCATCTGAACGTGAAGCGTCTGTTCGGAGAGTGTTTTTTTTATTTTTTTTTCGGAGGGAAGCTGTTTTCACACCGGCTGGAGAATCTCTCACATGTGCGAGTAGGAGAGTGAGCTGCACACAGACCGGTGAGTGTTTGGCTTCGCCTCGCCTCCGTTTTGTTGACAAACAACACGAACCTGTCGCGCGCTGCACTGGCAAAGATGACATGACATCATGGATGAGATTTCACGAGCTGCAGCTGTGATGATTGTGTCATTAATGGACAAAAGTAGCGTCTGAATATAACATGGAAATGATGTCACAAGTTTAGTATCGATACGAACGCTGACCCCCCTGCACGTTCACGGCCAAAAGACGTGGGCGTGATTGACAAAGTTGATCGATTGTGTGGACTCCATGCGAGGTGTAATTAACGGCTGTGAGGGGGGAAGTCAATAAGCGGGTGGTGACTAATCACTGGATCAGGGGACACAGGAAAGTGTGGGCTGGGGCACAAATGAAGGAGCTGATTTTCGCGCACAGATCGAGATAGAGATGAAAACTTAATAAGAGTTTAACTGCAGGCGCGAATAAACCACTGCCACTGTTGATCCAGGGATGCTTTAATGAATGGATGGATGGATGGATGGATGGATGGATACTGCATGAATGGAGGGTTGGTGCTGTAATGATGTTTGGAAACCCTTCATCCATCAGACGTCATCACTGTGTAACCTGTGAGTTTTCAAACCTTTACATTATTATCTTTACATTAAACCTGATGCTAACCAGATACTATCATTATATTATTTAATTAATGAGGATAACTATTAAATGTGATGGATAATGGATCAATGATAGATAACGGATCAATTTGTATAAATCACTTGTTAAGGTACAGAATTTCCAGTTATTTTAAGGCTGCACCAACTGATTTGACTGACTGACTTATTTATCATATAATTTTGCTGTTAGTTAACTTCATAAAATGTAAAAAAAAAAAAAAAAAAAAAAAAAAAAAGTAGTGAAAATATGCCTAAAATGGCCAGATTTGCATGTTCAAATGTATTGTTTTGGCCAAACAACAGTCCAAAACTGATAAAAGCAGCAAATGCTCATATAAAATAATGCAAATTAATTTTCTGTCAATCAACTGACAGCTCAAGATTTATTGTTTCCTTGGTGGCATTGCTGCATTTACTGGAGCTGATGATACTGGAAAATGAAAGTACACACCGAGGTTAGCACAGAGTCATGTCAGTGGTTCTGAGGAGCACTTAACAGTGAGGGCTAGTTATCATCCTCAGCCCATAAGACAAACAAACAAGTTGCCTAAACACACACACACATTAAATCACTGCCTGTTGATACTGTATCCAGATCTGGAGCTGTGTTGATGGCTGAAGGAAACTATAAACTCACAGAGTGCGAGACAGTGACAGGACCCTGAATATCTGCACTAATAAGGACTCTTCAGCTGGAACTTATGAAACATATGCCGCTTTATGTGAGATCAAAACATGTGGCCGACCCGTACTCGGGGTTCATTACTGAGTTTGCACCGTCCGTGTTTGTGAAGCTGAGCTCTTAGTGGACAAACACTCACACTGTGGACATGCTGGGTGCCACACAGGGCAAACACTGGCATCTGCTGCCTGCTAATGAGATCTCATCAGGGCTGACACACAGCATCAATCTCACTGTCGGCGTTTGGCTGCTCTCTGACCGCTCCACCTCTCTGGCACTCTGCAGACACACAGCTGTCTCACCTCCAACTTATTCTCAACTGTTGCTGTTGTTGTCACATTTCACTCAATTTAATTGCAAATGAAATATGTAAATCAGTTTGTGACACTGGTGACACAAACTTTAAAGAGACCCCGAGGAGTTTGCTTTTGGTTATAAAAGAGTCTCATATTAATGTGGATGAATCTACGTTACCCACACTTGTTAATGGGTCCATTTTCGATAAATATATATCGTTTTGTCTTTATAGTTATTTCGATATTATTATTTAGTGGTCGGTCACAAGATATTGAATTCATTATTTTAAAAAAACAGTTGGTGCACAGTGAGTTTGTTTGTATGAATGCAGGTATTCATGGCAACATTTGATTGCGGTAGCTCCTGTATCATAAACCTTTTCACTCGACTTCCTGCTGGTGAACCTGAGCCCTTCACCTGACCCTCACTCTGTTGTTGTTGTCTATAAATAGTATTTATATGCAATGCACTGATCTCCTCCAGGACCTCAATCAATGCAGCGGGATCCATTCATGATCAGAGTCATGAATAATTCAACTGTCGTCATGTAACACATTGGTTTGGTCTGTTAATAGCTCATCTCCCTCCTATAATAGAGCAGGTGCGTCCCTGTGAAATGCCATCAGGCGCCGTTTGCTCGTTTCATCTCCCTAAAGCTGAAGCCGAGCTGTGCAAATGGTCCTGTTGTCATAGCGATTGCTGCAGCCAGATTCGTTATGTGACACAGGTTCCGCAATCTCCAATCTGTCCGGTATCACATGACGGCGGCAGCAGCGGCGGCGGCAGAGTAGCTACACTCTTCACTGGCCATTATCCACAAGTGGAGTCGGGATACAGAGCCGACCTCTAATGGAACATACACTCCTGCCCCGAGATATAAACATTTCTTTGATTTATTACCGAGGGCCAGTTAAAAGGCCAATGTGTGTGTGCATGTGAGAGTGTTGCCATATTTTTAGACACTGGAGGTTATGTTATGTTCAAGTAAATTATCATGTCATGTGAGGACTCGGTAATGAGTTTTACTTACTGTAACTTCACTTTGGGTGTATGACTTTCACTTTGCAGAATGATGTGTTTAGTGCATCAAGGAGGTTTTCATTCATTTATCTGCGAAAGGAGCAAAGGTGGTGCTCACCTCAACTCCTGAGGTCATGATGTTAACATATAAGAAGCCTGATTCTGTGCCAAAGCTGATTTTGGTCCAATATTAATGCATTTATTGGTTTATTTGACAGGGACAATGCAACACTTATAAACAGTTTAAGAGAAACTGCAAGTGAGCCAAAGTTGCTAAGGCCCTGGCTACATGTTGTTAAAGGCAACAGAAACGGCAACCGAAAAAGAGGATCAATTGAATAATGTATAAAAGTACAACTTGGATATCAATTTACCTAATAAAAGCTCATAATAACAAATACACATTGAATAAAAAATTGTAGCTCATGATGGCAGATGGTAACACAAAGCAGCACTGGCATTCAGACAAAACAATTTCAACTAAAAGCAGATGTAGATACATACATCTATGACATTAGAACAAACAATAGCAAGCACTGAAACAGGACATTTACATGAGACAATGACAGACGTGACAAAGCCAGTGACATTTACATACATGTAATATGGAAATCTGAAGCCTCCAATGCTCATTAAACACATCCTTTTTCCAGTTTTGACAGTATTGACATTCCCATAATAGAAGAAACAAGTTTTTTGTTTTAACAAGGGGGGAGGAGCAGATGTAATATTAGATATTAAACATTTTTTGCAGAACAACCTATCAGAACCAAATTATTATTCTAGGCATGTCGGGAAATTATGTCTAGAGGGGATCTTTAACTTTTTAAAATGTTTTGAAAGTTGCTCAGTCTCATAAATCTTGTTTTAATTGGATGGAAGTAATCAGATGAGGAGAGCGCTCTCGATTTCTCTCATGTGGGAGACAGATTGGGTCCCAGTGAGATTTGGGCCACCAGTGAGACTTGATTATGCACAGGATGTTTTAATCATCTCAGTTTCTCTCTCTCCGCTTCATGTGAACAGGGGGAGACAGAGAGCGGATGACAGCCAACCATGAGACCTACCTCCTTATGGCCAGCACCCAGAATGACATGGAGGATTGGGTGAAGACAATCCGCCGGGTCATCTGGGCGCCTTTTGGTGGAGGTCAGTATACACACACACACACACACAGTGTTTTTATGAGATGATTATTGATTCGTGAGACTGTTAAGGAGAGTTTGGTGTAGGTTGTGTGATAAACTTTGAGAGTTAACAAATGCTTTATTGGACGAAGGATAAGTGTGTTTTCAGTCAAAAGGAGTTTAAAGGAGCTAAGTGATGCTATTGCTACTCAGCTAAGTAAAACAGTATTTACAGCTGTTTACTTGCCAGTCTAGAAGAGGTGTTGCAAGTTCAGCATCACACTTCACTCCCTTTACTCATCAACAGCTGTGTCCATTTAGTGGAAAGCAACACCATGTCAACTTTTGTCTTTTTCACATATTTTCTCCGGCGCAAATTAGCATGCTAACCAGCTAGCCCCAACCCCTCATCACTGTGCAATAGCAGCTCGCTGTACAGTAGCATCCATGTAGCACTGCAGAGAGGGCGTGTTTTAGGCCGTATTTATCAGTAATGCCGTGAACGTAATCCCATTCAGTGGCAGAGAAAATATAAATGTGCCCTTTAATAGAATAGCTTTAATAGTCTTACTGTGTGAGTTCACACCAAAAGCTTCCAAAGCTTCAAAAACGCAAAAAGTCATTCATTTTCAATGAGAGCCCGGCGACCAAAGCGTCAACTGCCATTAGCCACGCGTCCAAAGCTTCCAAAGCGTCACCAGACAAGAAGTTGAGTCTCGGTTAACTTTATGGTAATTAGCCATGACACGGTTCAGCGGCAACCAGTCAGAATAGAGGTGTCTTTGGCTCCTTTAAATGACCAGCGCGATCGAACTTTGACATCAGTCACATGAAGAGCGACCAAAGCAGCAAAATATTTTTAGCCGCTGTCTTGTCTGAAGTGCATCCTCAGGCAACTTTTCCTCTTTGGAAGCTTTTGGTGTGAATGCACTATTAGTGACAATAGTGTGACCTATTGGTGAGGTGCAATAAAGAATTAGCAGTAATTCCACAATGCTGCATTTGTGTTTAACTTGCTAAGTTTGCATAAGTATTCTGTACTTTTGTGATTACACATCACATATTTGACTTTAAGTCTAATTACTGCAAGTTTGTTTGCAGCTAAAGCAACAGGTTGCCTCTTTATTTGTCTCTAGCTGTTTCATTCGACATCCACAAAACCTGACTTCAACATGCACAAACAGCTTTAGTCATCGTTAGCAGGAGTAGAGGAAGAACAATTGCTTTGTCCTCTTATCCAGTGACCTCAAATCTCCTCTCCTGTGTTGTGTCTTCTATCCTCCACTTTGTTTTTGCTCTGTATCCGGCCTCTCCATGCTAATAAACAAAGGAAATTAATGTGTTAAAATTATTTATGTGTGTCGAATAAGCCAACAAACTGCTCATCATCAAACAAACAGCGCTTCGTGGCTGGAACTACATGATGTAATGTGTTCTGGTGACGTTTGTTCCTGACTTTGGTGGCATCAGTGCGTCGATCAGTGAGCCTCCTGCTGCGCCGCTGTGGCTTGTTTGTTGACCGAGCAGAGTTTGGCAAGAGCTTGGCCTACATTGTGTACGCGCACAAGGGCACAAGCGCGGCATTTGCGAGCGGGTGGACGGACGGGGGAGTTGAGGGCGGCTCTCTGTGACACAGTGAATAGATGAGGCCGAGCTGGCCCCCTCTGTTTACAGTGCAGGGAGTTTGATGTCTATTGCAGTTGACTGCTCTTGAAAAGGACGAGCCATTTGTCAAAGATGCCACAAGAAAGGTGGCTCCACGTTGGAGCGGAGCCTGGCTTTCCCTGCCTCACACACACACACACACACAATCGCTCTCATATTCCAGCCTTTCACATTTTGCAGTAGCAGCAGAGACCATCTGAGCCCTGATTGGCCCTGAAGTGTGATTCTGTTCAGAGAGTGACGGACAGGGAGGGAGCTCCCAAAACTAAGCCCCCCCAGTGTTTGACCCACACAAGAGCCCGGAGCCCCAAACGGTTTGCTGTCATGTTTTGCTGCAACGTGCTGCTGAATGCTATGATGCCGAATGAATGACTGGCCGTCCTGTGCAAACAGTTGGACAGGGGGAGAGTTTGAAGCCAGACCTTTTGAGAAATGTGCAGCTGTGGCCTCTCCATCTGGATCTTTGGAGATTTATTTCATGGTAATTACCAGCTTGTTTATCTGTAACTTGGGGAAAGAGCTGACTTTTTTTTTCTTTTTTTTTTTCAAATTGAAGCGCTGCTGCGACTGTTGTTGCTGTTGGATCGACGCTGTGTAGGAAATTAAAAAGGCAATTTCAATCAAAACTTGAAATTAAAACACTGCAGCGCCCCATTAGAGTTTGTTTTATTACAACGGTTGTGCGTTTTATAGCTTAGATTGAGAATTTCCAGACTGTTTGGTTGATTTCATTCATTTTTGTCTGATGATTGTGGTGCAGTGAAAAATCCACTAATGGCAGAGGTCATGATAGTCATTTCCACACACAAGACAGGTTCAGCACACACTCTTCTGGCCTTGGTAGTGTCTGTTTCAGTCTGCATCTTAAAACGTTTTATATTTCCAACCAACATTTTTGTCCTGATTCAGAGTTAAACCTCAGTTAAAAGGACAAAATGGTCAATGGATTGAATCTGATCTGCTGATGGGATTGGTAGAGTAAGAGTTACCATGATATCAAGGTGAGTTGTTGTGATAGTTCAGGGACTAGATCTAAACTCTAAGCCCAAAACTGAAGCAGTCTGATATGTTTTCAGAGCTTGAATCTCCCGCTGGTTGAGTGAGATATTCCCATTTCTAATGACGTCGCCTCGTATCATGATTTCAAAGTGAACAAAGGCTTTTAGGAAGATGAAAATAAGCCAGATGGACTCTTTTATAAATATGTCATGATAAAAAAGTATCTTCCTGCAAATATTTATACACCCTGAAGCCTCCGAGCTTCGCTTTGGTTGTTTTCTGGTAAATTCAACGTCTGACATATTTACCTTCATATTTTTTTGCCAAATACCTCATGATGCAGAGGTTTTACAAGTTGCATGGTTTAACATGAGTACCGGTAGTTGTTTTGTCTGTTGTCGTCTGCTGGATAAATCATTATTGTTGCATGAGAAAATAGTTAGTTAGTCAGTGTATAGTTTGAAACACTAAAACAGCTCAGGTTGTGTTATATGAGGATTGTTGAAGGAAGGACACCACACAAGAAGAAACATAGACAAGAAAAAGTAGATAGGACTAGTGTGTTGTGTCTGGACCTCTCTCTCTGTGTGTGTGAATGTGATGAATGAACCTGTTGAGTGGCTGCAGCGATGAGGTCTCACACTTGTAGCATGTGCCAAAGCCTCTGTGGTCTGTGGTACGACCGGGTCCAAGCGAGAGAGCCGCAAATACGCGTATAAACACATGCACAGGCAGCCAGCGCATAAGCCGGTTCACACACACAACACTTACATGTGACCCGGGAAAACATTCCTAGACTCATGACCAGAACGTCTGGAGGGATGACCTCGTTTTCATTCAGTCACTTCTCCCTCGTTGTTCTCTGATGCTCTTTCCAACATGTGTGTGTGTGTGTGTATGTGTGTGTGTATGTGTGAGGATATTCAACCTTCTTCACTCTGGGACGGAGCTCGACTCATCTGCGCTTCGCTCTGATCCAACTAAGATCTGGAATATGGAAAACACAGCTTCAAACATTTCTTGGGAATTTGTGACTGTTTACTGTTTTGTCGTATTTGGGTTGTTGCTGTAAAAGATCCGAGTCCCCGACGTGACCGACCCAGAGGAGGACGAGGAGAACACAAGACTCTGCTGTTCTTCTTCTGAGCAGCTCGTGTTCAAATGAAAGACGATTTTTTTCTCAGAGATGGAAATGAAGACAGTTTGGCTGACCTGCTCTCCAACCCATGCATCTCTTTGATTGCTGCTCTGATTTCTTTCAGACAACAGAAAAAAAACAAAGAAACAACTGAGGCTGGCTGGAAAATGCCAGAATGCAGGCGCTTTAAACTCTGCACCTCTGCTATGTTATCTTATCACAAATTTCTTAATAGGCATCTCTTCTGGAAGCTCACAAGGTGTGTCAGTTTCAAGAGGGGTGAGTGTTGCATTTCTCTACTGTAAAGCCCCTCCCCCCCACTTTGAATTGATCAAATATTGATATCAGTGATCAGATCTACTACCGCTTGTTTGTATATATATAAAAAAAAAAAAACCCACACGCTGTGTCCAGTGCTGTCAGGAGCACGAGGGTCCCGCCCGGTAAGCTCAGCCGAATTCAGTCACCGTGCGGTACCTCGCCGTACCACGTGTATGTGTGTGTGTGTGTGTGTGTGTGTGTGTGTGTGTGTGTGTGTGTGTGTGTGAGTAGCCTCTGTCTGTATCTAGAGACCGGAAAAGTATGCAGATCCAAATCTCTCAGGAAGGCTGCCTTAATCCCCTCTTGTGTTGCGTCCACATGAGACAGCTACAAATGGAAATCAGACCCCCCCACCCCACCCCACCCAACTAACCAAACCCCACCACCCATTTTTTTTTTTTTTTACAGCGACTGCCTCAGACAAAAGGCGAGAGCTGCTCAGCAGGAAGTTGGAGATTTGATCATCAGACTAAGGCTTTGTGGGTGTACATACTTTTTGCTTGGACTGTCTGGCCGCCCCTTATCATAAATCTTTTTTCAATTGATTTAACTGCTCTCTTTGATGTGCCTCAAGCTGTAGATAGATGGTATGCTAATGTTTCTTTTTGTGTGTGTGTGTGTGTTCGACTCTTTGAAAAAAAAAAGACCCTTTCACTTTCGGAGAGAAAGTAAAAAAGTTGCAGGATATCAAACAGTATCAATACTTCAAATGATAAACTATCACTTTCTATTCCTATCTGTAAGGACAGAATCACATTATATATATCTTTGAGGTGTTGAAGTCATTCTTCTTAAAGCTCCCATTATAAATGACTGATTTGAGGTTGTTATGAGCCCGCCCCATATGAATAAATGGTCAAATATGAGGTGAATATAAGATCAGCACTGCTATTAATCAATCTTGCGCCATCATTAAGTGTGTCTCCTTGTGTTTCAGGGATCTTTGGTCAGAAGCTGGAGGAGACGGTGCGGTATGAACGCCGCTTTGGGAACAAGCTGGCCCCTATGCTGGTGGAGCAGTGTGTGGATTTCATTCGGCAGTGGGGCCTTCAGGAGGAGGGTCTGTTCCGGCTGCCCGGACAGGCCAACCTGGTCAAAGAGCTGCAGGACGCCTTCGACTGCGGAGAGAAACCCTCCTTCGATTGGTACGGTTGGATTTCCTCAGTGCATTTTGATGTGAAGTCGACAGGTTCAGATAATTGGTTCAACTCTACGTGCATGAATACATATCGTAAACAAAGGGATGACTAAAGTTTTCAATTGGATTTTAATGCTAAATTTGCAACTATATTCTGCTGATGATTGATTGATTGAACATGACGTATGATCTGTCTGTTCTTATTGTATCATGCTGGTGTATATAATCTCCAGTACCTGTGCTGTGGTTAACTGGCAGATCTCAGTGCTATAAAAGCAGCACAATGCACTGATCTAATGTCTCTGTACACCGCAGACACTTTGATATGTCACAGCAGGGGAAAACGTTACGCCTGGTTAATGAGGTTTATTACGACGACGGCATTAGATTTAGTTTTGTTTAGTCGTGCGATGATGAGGATGATGGTGTTTGCTGACTCGGCACCGAGACACATTCATCATTTCCACCTGTGCCTCTCCTGCTGTGACGGCTCAGTGTGTTTTAAAGCCTGTTTGTCACAGGCTCAGGAGAGTAAGAGCATCAACATGGATACAGGATCACACTGTTTAACACAACTGCTGGTTCCCTCACTGGCCCTGAACCTCTTGCTTCATTAGTGTCTCTCAGCCGACAGTGGGAATCCTCATCATTTAAACCTCTCCAGTCTTCCTATTATTCCTCTTTTTTTACCTCTCCACTTCTCCTCTTATAACCTGTTTGCTTGCTTTACTTCACTTCTGGTATTGACATTATCTTTCCTTCTGATTCCATGCACTTCCTGCAGCCCTCTCCCTGCAGGAGGCCTTCATGATGATTTGTGTTTTCCTCCATGATGCCATGCAGCCATAATAAATAATAACCTCGACCCCTCTCCTCCTCTCTATCTCCGCCTTGTCTTCCCTCTGCAGTAACACAGATGTGCACACAGTGGCCTCTCTGCTGAAGCTGTATCTCAGAGAGCTGCCGGAGCCCGTCGTCCCCTTTCTCAAGTATGATGAGTTCCTGGCGTCGGCCAAGCTCCTGGGCAAAGATGATGAAATGGTGAGAAAGACTCGATGAGTTTCTTTTATACCTGTTTTGACCAACAAATTGAGTTTCACACATTGTATTCATCCAAGTGAAGTTTTAGGTTTGATCCAAGGCAGCAGTGAGCGGCTCCGGCTCCTGCATAAATCTTCCCCACTGCTGTTCTGTGGCTTTAAAGCCTCAGTGTGCGGTTATCCACGGTCAGCTCTGCTGTCCTGACAATGACTTTGTTGTGCCTGTCTTCACTTCTAACATCTAAATAGGATTTCTCTCACACCATAAAGCACAGTTAACAGCAGAGGACTATTCCCCTGCCTCCTCCTTCTGCTCACAAAGCATCTTTTCCCTTTGCTTTTCACTCGAGAATCCAAGTTTGTGTCTTTGTGTGTCTGTGTTTGCGCCAGCGTGGGCGTTTTCTTTTAAAGTTCAGAAATGTTTTAACGCCTCAAGTCTTGATTAGAACTGCCCTGTCGTTTAAACCTCCTGGGAGAGGGGACGCAGCGAGAGGAATACTGCTTATTCTAATATTTGTTTTAAACATTGTTTGCCTCTGCAGCTGTGGAGTCTTAGAAGTTGAATGCATGTCTGCGGGTTACTGCTGGGTTTTTGGTTCACAGTCATCCTCTGAGATTCACTAGTTGTGACTGATGATACATAAATAGAGGAATGATATAAATCATCTGACTGTGTCATGTGTTATTTGATTTCAGTTTTCATCTTTTTGATTAGTTTTTTGACTTCATGTTTTTGCATAACAAAAATAGAGGTTTTACATTTGTGGAAAAAAAAGAACACATTTATATTATTATTATAATACTTCTAAAGATAAAAAATCTTATTTCCCCTTTTTATTTTACGCATACCTCCGAGGGTGTTGGGAATAATTTGCCACTGACTGTTTTGATGAATCTTTAAATCTCATTAATTCTCAAATAAAATGAAGGATCGCCTTCATAAAAATCTTTTAATGAGTCTGAAACCATGTTCCAGTGTTAATTAAAGGTCCTTTATCATATTGTCATGGGTTAAGTGAGCAGTCGCTGCCACAGGCTCCTGTTGATAAGACCGATTACAACCTGTATGAGTTGATATGAATTATTGATCTGGGTTGAAATGAGTGTACGTTTTTTTATTTTCAGGGGATGAAGGAGCTGAGGCGGCTCGTGGACAGTCTACCTCCAGTCAACTACAACCTTCTCAAGTACATCTGCAGGTACTGAGTTAGCGTCAAACATCTGGATAACATCTCATTGTGTGTGTGATTAAAGGGATAGTTCAACATTTTGGCAAATTGGCCCATTGCCATAATCCCTATAGTCATAGCAGTAGGTTCGTTACCTTCAAGCTGTTTTTAGAACGGCGGAGCAGAGCCGTGAGCTGCTCAGGATTGTGTATTTGAGGAGTTTGATGAGGGAAACCAAGAAATCCCATTAGCCTCCGTAGCGTAGCTCTGAGCAGCTCGCGGCTCTGCTCCGCCGTTCTAAAAATAGCTTGCACCGACAATTAAAGATAACAAACCTACTGCTAAAACTATAGGGATTATGGCAATGGGCCAATTTGCCAAACTGTTGAACTATCCCTCCTAAACAGTGAAGCATCGATGATATTTTTTTCTTGTCTCTAGATTCCTAGATGAAGTCCAGTCGTATTCGGGAGTGAATAAAATGAGCGTTCAGAACTTGGCCACAGTGTTTGGGCCAAATATCTTGAGGCCAAAGGTTGAAGATCCAGTAGCGATTATGGAAGGTCAGTATTTACGTCAGTTGTGTACACACATCTTGTTTTCTGATATTTATTCTGAGCTATATATTTATTATTACTATTCTGATTCTATTTGACATTATGTGTGTCTCATGTCGTCAGGTACTGTCCTGGTCCAGCAGCTCATGGCCGTTTTGATCGGCCGCCACGATGTGCTATTCCCCTTCAGCGAGGACAGCCCCACAGCCCTGGAGCTGGTCAACAACAACAACATCGAATTACCACGGCGACAACAAGCCACCACAACTACCTCCGCCGCCATCACCACGGTGTCTCAGAACGCAGAGAACAACAACACGCAGGCGGTCCGCCAGTGCGTCTGGGAGGCGCCCGAGTCTCCGTCGCACCGCCAGCACGTGGACAACGGCGGCTCCCCGCGGCCGGCCAGCCCTCGCAACGGGGTCGCGGGGCGCTTCGACATCACCCGCAGCCCCCCGCTGACTGTGAAAAAGAACCCGGCGTTCAGCAAAGGCAGCGGGATCGTTACCAACGGCTCCTTCAGCTCCTCCCCCTCCTCAGATCCCAGTCAGGAAAAGAGCCAGACTCTGAGCGGCGGGGGGAGTTTACCGGTGCGGCGCAGCGGGACGCTCAAAGGCTCAGGCACAAAAATGGGCACCAGCGGCGTGGCGGGCGGAGGCGGCACCGGAGGGAACGGGACTGGAGCGGTGCGCATGGGCATTTCAGGGTGCGATGCCGCCGGCACGGGGAGTCCGAATGGCCGCAACAATGGCCTGTGGGTACCAAACGGTTGCGTCACGTTACGGGTGAACAATAAAACGCGCGACTGCTCCAACGGGGAACAAACAACAACCAATCAGAATCGTCTGTCCACGTACGATAATGTCCAGTTGAACCACCAGAACCTGCAGGTGCAGAACCAGATCGCCAACACGTGTCTGAACAGCAGCTGCGAGGACAAACAGAGCGTGGACAGCGCCACCTGGTCCACCTCCTCCTGTGAAATCTCCCTCCCCGACAACTCCACCTCCTGCCGCTCCTCCACCACCACCTGCCCCGAGCAGGACTTCTACGGAGGTCACTACGAAGACTTGGATGGACCAGCGCAGGATAATGAACCTCCTCACTCGGGAGGAGGTGGAGGAGGAGGAGGAGGAGGAGAGGGGGAGGGCAGGAGCAGCAACAGGGACGGCGGAGGAGACGCAGCAGGGAGGAGCAGCCGGAGCACCAGCAGTAGTGATAACAGTGACGGTTTCACTGTCGGTAACGGACCCGGCAACCACAGCGCTCTGCACAGCTTAGTGGCCAGTCTCAAACAGGAGATGCACAAACAGAAGACGGAGTATGAGGCCAGAATAAAGAGGTAAATGAAGAGGATGAAAAACTTTTTACATGCCAAATGTAAAAAGTGATGATGTCCTATTTGTGAACTGAAATGAGCAGTTGTTTTTATCACAGCCTTGTGATTGGTCCGTTAAATCCTTACAGTGTTTTTGATTATAAAACAAGTCTTTGTTCTATAGTGATATTGTGAAAGCATCAAAATGTTCAGTTCACATAAATATTCACAGCCTGTATTCAGAAACTGAGCTTTAAAACGAGCCACCAGGATTTCTGTAACTTTGTGATGTCAATCCTTCAAGCCCCGCCCACCAGACCAACTGTCCATCCTTGCAGGATTTTGGAGTTGGAGTGTTTAGCTGTAAATCTGCTAAATGTATTATTTGATCAGTCTGCAAACAATTAGCCCAAAGCTCACAGTCTCTCTTCTGATTGGTTCTCCAACATGTTGCCAGAGCTCCAGAGAGAGGAGACAAGAGGAGGATGGTTTTTGGTACTTTAAAATCATAAATACAGTATATCATGGATATTAACACTTCAAATAAAACACTTAAAAGTATCAAATATTCGTCATACCTTTAACATAGTACATGATTGGGTGCATGTGGTGAAAAGTTGCTATATTACAATAAAACAGAACTGGGTATGATGTGATAAAGGCTCTAGAACCTGAATACAGCAGCTTTATTTTACAAAATGATGACTTAAACTGTAGATTGTATTATTGAAGTTTGAAAATCAAAGCTGTTTCCTCCACGTTTTGTCTTTCTGGTCTTTCTGACCTTGGGACCTGTTGCTTGTTCCCTCTCCTTAACCCTTTGTGTTAACCTCCTTTGCAGCTTGGAGCAGCGCAACCTGGAGCTGGAGACGGAGATGCTGAGCCTCCACGAGGAGCTGGACCAGGAGAGGAAGAAGTACACCATGGCCGAGATCAAGCTGCGCAACGCCGAGCGCGCCAAGGACGACGCCGAGCGCCGAAATCAGATGCTGCAGAAAGAGATGGAACAGTTTTTCTCCACGTTCAGTGACCTCACCGCGACTGGCAACACGGCGGCCCCTGACCCCCGCCGACCGGATCGTAACAACACCATCTGGATACAGTGAGGGGGGGGGGGGGGGGGAGTGGGCTGGAAATTGTTAACTATATGATGTGAACTTTAGGCAGGCTCCAAACAGGATTTGGCTGCTGGTTGTAGAAAGCAAAGTTGGAAAGGTTAAAGGCATGTTTTAATTTAAAAGAAACAGGTGGAGGGCGACTAACGTAAGCCACCTGTATAGATGCAGACATCACCTGGAGTGATGTCAGAGTGACACTATCTGTAAATACAGCATTATTTAAACAGTTTTCAGACTCTCCAACCCTCTTAGAAACTGTTGTGGTACGTACGCACTCATCCGACTTGGCAGTGGAGTAAAGAGACACTACGCCACAGTCTATGATGATTTACAGTACTACTATGATTTTATATAAATTAGCTCCTAGAGTCAAAATGGGAAAGCAAAAGATATATAATATGGTTGTTCAGCAAAAAAAGAAAGAATAAAATACCAACTTGGACCTGAAAGCACCAAAACTCCTCCCTACTTTTAATTCACTTTTAAAATCTAACCAAAAAAAAAGAAAAAGAAAAGACAAAAACATATTGTTGTTCCTTGTAATTCTGTCTCTGCTCATGTACATAGAGGGAAACAAAGCAGAACAACACAGCATCATATGTATGTAAAGATAAATGAAAGTTAAAGAAGTACTTTAAATGTTTATCTGATATTTAAGCAAAGTTATCAATGTGTGATATTTTATATTAAGAATTTCTTTTTTCTTTTCTTTTTTTTCCCTTGCACTTACATGTTTTGTTTCGTGTCTCTCAGCAAGGTGGTACTGAACGTCCTGTCGGTCAATGTGTGTATCATTTAAAAATTGAACAATATACTGTATATGATGTGCCTGTGCTTCTGTGCTGTTGCATTGTACCCCATGACCAAAAAAATGAATAAGAGCCTGTACTGTAAATATTTTATAGATGATCGTAGACACTACTTGTTAGTCTGTACTGTGGTTTGAAGCGTATTCAGATGGATATGGCACGTTTTCATGAATGGATACTGATTGAAGAATGTTTTGTAGCTTGTAAAATAAATTTGCACGATGACGACTTGCACGACGGGTCACTGGCGTAAATCCCAGATCGAATAAGGAAAAAAAAACAAAAAAGTTTGTTCATCATTTCAGGTTGATGGAAATGTATTCTCCCCATTAAGAGACGTGTAGCTGGTGTTGTTCTGCGAATGCTCATGGGAAATCCATCTGACAAGTCAGGTCTGTGTCTGAGCATATGAGATGATGCCAGTTTTAAAAATACCCTCCTGTGGTTTGGCGCAGAATAACAAGCTGCAGCTACATCACAGAGTTGTGCTTTGGGGCTGTAAATGTGAATAAAAACAAAACAAAAAACCAAACGGGGGGATTACAGCATCAAGTCTGTCAACACCGACGACCTGGTTGCTGAATTCAGTCGCAATTGGTGAGAGCATGATGATGGTGCATGAGTCCACGAGGGTTGATGTGCAACAAGTGAATGTCTATAAAGTATCTGCATATCGATAAAGTCTTTATAAGTGTATTTATTTAGCTTTAAACCAAATGTCTACACGCTATGTGGATTTCGCTATTGGGTACAAACACGGGACACACCTGAGTACAGACCAGGACTGGACTTGTTGTTCAAAGGGAGTTTATTATGTGTGCACACTAGGGCCGGCTACTGGCTGCTGTTCCTCTGGAGACCAGGTCCCATTTAAAAAACCTGCTGCTGGTCATTGCAGGACATCTGGAATGTGAACGTGGAGAGATGTGGGGTGAAGGAAAAAAGAAAAAAGTGCCTGAACAACCGAAGGAGGGGAGTGGAGAGTGGAGCAGACTGTGTGCTTCTCATTTTGCACCCTTCACCGGGAAATAATAGGCTTAAGCCAAGCTGACAGTGTCACCTCATTCTGTGAATTCCACACAAAAGAGCAGATAATGGACGTGGCAAGTGGGATAGGAGAGGAGGAGTGTGATGGAGGAATATTTTCATGACAAGATACTTGATACACAAAGGAACTTTGAAAAAAAAAAGACTTAATATGAATAAAGATGCATTTTCATGTGAGTCTCCCTTTGTTATTTCCTGTTTGGAGCCTGTTTGCAGCTGTTTTGTTGAATTTGGCTGACAACAATTTTCACTATAGTGGTGGGGGAAAGAATCGATACATCATAGTAACACAATATTTTGCATGGAAATATAGTATTGATTTACAGACACCAAGTTTCACTCAGAACAGACTAAGAAGTTTTATCTTATTAGAAAAAACAGATGTCATCAAAGTTTTCATTTTGAGACATTTATATCGCAATAATTTAGTATCGTGAAAATGTATCTCAGGGCCTGTGGTGATTCTCACCCATCTTCACTGCTGATTATTTGTTACAACATCAACAAGAAAAATGCTCCAACATTTTTTTTCCACATGGTCCGCTTAGCTTAATACCAAAATAAATATTCAGTTCATTATGATACTGTATAAACCATGACACGTGAAGTTGCTGCTAATACTCACCTTTGAAAAACAGGAAGCAGCAAAACATTTTTTACAGTTGCTGATCCAATTCCTTTGGTGAAACCTGTAATCTGTTGGACCAAGATATGGGTTTATGAGTTTCCAAAAGCATTTTCATGAGTAAAACATCCCATGAAAACTAAACAGCAGCAAATAAAGAAACTATGCATCTATTATGCATAGAGAGATGTATCAAAATATCAATATAGCTTACATATTCTGGGAATTGTTAAATAGATATTCAAAAATCTATTCATAATATCTATTTTTGGTTTCTTCACAGTTTGAAATACATCAATACATTCATGCATATAAAATTTGATATTGCCATAAACCTGTTCTGCTCAGTGATACACAACCTTGTCAACAACAGCCTGATATTCAACCAGAAATATGAATAGCTGCGGTATAAACTGTTCCTCTAAGAGCGGATATATTTATATGACCTTATCATATCATGGCATTAAGGTAATACTTTTCTTCATATTGCCATAACTTCAAAATAACATTTAAGAGGCAGGTTTCAATGCACTTCTGACATCCTGCACCACCAGGCCACATTATTTTTACTCTCTCTGCCTGGGAACGTGTTGATGGACGCTAGTGTCTTTAGATTGTAAGTAAGAGTATCTGACAGTGGATTAGAGGCTGTGAAGGTGGGACTCAAACTCAAATTCATTTGGGATTCATAACGTTTATTTTATCTTATAGTCATAAATTATCTATCATGTTTTATCTCTATCTCATCTTATCTAACCTCACAGTATAAATAAAACAGTCCAGGTAAAAGAAAAAGCTACTCCATTATCCAAGATCAAAGGTTTTGTTTATTTTCAATCACATACATATACTATTTTTACATACACAGTTCCTTTAAAATGTTGTGTTTACAGTAACAGCTTTCAGTAATTTTTTTTCTTTTTCTTTTGCATTTGTTTTCACTTTATTTGAAACGCTATAGCCTGAAGCTTTTGAGATCAGCGTGAAACAGATACAATTTATTAGTTTAATCTTTTTTTTTTTCTTTTTTTTTCAACCTGACAAATGTCAAAAAAGAATGATTCATTAAAACAGCACGGAGTAAAAGAAAAACAAGAGAGAAGGAATCATAAAAGAATTGAAGAACAACATCACCTGATTCAGATGAGCTATACAGGGTTTTTCATCATTGTTGAGTTCCACATTTAAGATTCGCCTTCATCACCTGACCCTTGCAGTAGCTTGCCTCCCTGTCTGAGTGCAATAAAGTGTTTATTGCATTGTCGCATTGTTGTTATTTACAGTATGACTCGAAAAAGAAAGAGGTGAGATTCAATAAGCCGGGGATCACAAGTACCGAGCCCAAAGATTTTAAAGTTGGCACAACTGAGTACGAGATGCATCCTTTTTTTTAATATAACTTTCACATTGGCGTTAATATTGTGGACCGAATGACAAGTCAGTCAGAACAGATGTTACAGGTAAATGGCTAACAGACGTTGAATGTGGCTAAATCCTGAATCCACATTGAGTAGTGGTGGGAAAAAAGAAAAAAAAATCAGGAACAGGATTGGTAGTTGACACGTTTCTAAAGTCTAAAGTTAATGTGACCGAACATAAAAATAAAATACACACATGAACTACTTTCAAACACATGACTTGTACTGATCGACATTCTTCAAACTCAATCTCATCAAAGCCATGAGCTCTGTACTGAAATCATGTACCGTGGAATTTTATTTGCCCATATGCCCAGATCACATCTTCTAATTAAACCTTACAGACAGTTTGAGTTGAATGCTGGTTAATTTAAAATCTCACACACACACACACACACACTCACTCATTCACTCTCTATCTTTCTCTCTTACACACACACGCACACACTGATGAGCAGAGCAGCAATGTCGTGTGATATTGTGAAACCATTCATTTCTACATTCAGTGCTGACAACCCAGCTGCTTCTGTGTTAGAGTCACCTCTACTTTCAAACAGGACCAAAAGCACCTTTTTTTTTAATTATTATAATTATCATTATTACAACAGAATTGTCTGGAGGGACGTCTTATAAAAAAGATCCAAAGTTCACATTCAGAAAAAGAAAAAAGAAAAAAAAAAAAAGATATTATATGTTTCATATTTTTTGTACTCAGTGTCCAGAACATGTCAAAATAGACTGAAAAGAAGAGTGTAGTTGTTGGTGGATGGTTAAAAATGCCCTGTAGAAAAACTGCAACAGTACTGTGGTGGTGGGTATATTTGTGGTGTACGGGGGGAGCCGGCTCAAACACTACAGGCTAACCCCCCTTTGTGAGAAATTCATCGTAACATCAAAACACAAAAGGAAAAAAACAAAAAATGTTTTAAAGTTGCACCCTGTTTTGAAAGATTGCCCTGGCCAGACCCTGAACAGAAAGCCAAGCTTTAGCCGTAGCTTATTCTGGAGACGCCGCCCTCAGTTACCCTCTTCGCTCCGTGAAGGTTTACTTGTAAGTCTGTGTGTGAGGTTCACTGTACACAAGCCACAGGCAGAATGAGTGTTAACAAAGTAGCTGTTAATGTCGAAGTTATGTATGTACAAGTTCTTCAGAGGGTTTTTTTTTTGACATGCGAGAAGAGAACCACTGTGTTCCAGCTGCAGCTGATACAGAGATCACAGGAAGTGATGTAAGCACATCTGTTTTTAACAACGTCACCACCACTGCAAACCTTTTTTTTACCCCCGGTGAACATATGAGCCATGCAAATTTCCATATGGAGGAAACACGGTGCTATTCATAGAGATTATTGTATTGTATGTTTCATGGAGAGACAGTGTAAGAATCCTTGGGTGTGCCTTTGAGTAAATCGTATGTTGTCAGTTGACACGACAAAACCGGCAATCCAGGCTTTTGATGCATAAAATACAGAGTGATCCGTTTGTTTGTTTGTTTGTGTTGTTCACAGCTCACAGTTCCCAGAAGGTCCTCCTGTTCACCAGCAGAGATCATTACAGTGTAAAGCTATTTCTCTGCTTGTAAAAAATATGATTTCAAACCCAGCACTGTTAGTCAGTGGTCACTTCAACGGCTTAAACCCACAAAACCTGCATGGAAACATGAAATATGGCAGTGGAAACTAAAACAATGACAACTTCCTCCTTGATTCCATAATGACACACCGAGTATAATGCAAATTTGATCTAAAGCTTATTGTATACTGCAGCTTAAAATTGTTATGAAAAGTGAAAATATATTATGGGATAGATGCATTTCCATGCTGCATGATTCTCTGGTTCTTATCTTCCAACAAACTTCAATGAAAACAACACAATGGGTTCTCACAATCACAGGTTAGATGTGATTTACTAAGCTGTAACTTGACAGCGTGAATGAGACAAAGAGTGCACTACAGCTGCCAAGCCTTTGCAAAGTTCAGTGCAAACAATGCATGTTAAGTGTTTAAGTGTGTTAGTGTCCCAGTCTGAGAAAGATCTAGTCCTATGGAGACGGATTCAGTGAAAACTGAAATCGAAATGGGTGGAAAACCTTTGATCGTGTGAAAGAAAACTATAGCATGAGCAACAGATTTGTCTAAAAGCCTCACAAAACAAGTCACTGGCTGCTGACACCTCAAGTTAAAGCGGCAACATCTGGCCAGAGTGTTTTGCTTCATTTCCCACCAGAGATTGAACAGTTTTGGGGACTCAGGTAGTTTTAAGGCAGAAAAAGAAGAAGCAGAGGGGGAAAAAACAAAAAGAGAAAAAAGATTTCTGCACCTGCAATGCTTCATTCCAAAAGGCACTTGCCATATTCAGGTTCCATCTATCAAAATAAATAGATCAATAAATAAATAAATCTTCCAGCTAAGAAAAAAAAACAGAACTGATAGGTGGCCTCTGTCCGGTTCCCTTTTTATTCATATTATAACAAAAACACAGCACATTTTTCTTTTTTTCTTGGATGCGTGATGTGAAATCATGTACGTGAATTTACTCCAGAAGAAAACAAGCCATCGCTACGAGGTTAACACTCATCAACCGCCCCGTTAAACTACAGACTGGAAACTTGTATCTCCCTCGGAAAGTGTTCGACGTGTCAGAGTCAAATAAATAAGAAGAGTCTCCATGTGTTCACACCACAGTGAAATCAACCAACCTCCTGTGCCTACGAGGGGTTAATGGTACACAATGACATGCAGGAGTGGTGGAGGAGTGGTGGTGGTGGTGGTGGCGGTGGTGGTGGCGGGACCAATCAATCATACACTGCCAGGGGAAATAAAAGGGACGTTACACACAAATCAGACTCCTTACATGTAGTCACACGAAGTCTGAGCACAATCAAAATAATTTAAGTTTGAGTGTAACGACCCTTGAAGTCCCAAACCCAGCCCTGACATTTACTAATGTCTTAATGGCTTGTCTGTGGTTCACAAACACACACATACACACACACACACACACATACACGCACACATTCACATTCACACTCACACGTCCTATCCTGTGACCAGACCCCCTCCATGTCTGGAGTTGAGTTAGTTTACATCATATATAAACAAAAGTCTCTATACAGACTAATTTTAGCATACAGTTGAGATTAGCATTGTTTTAAATCTAACCATGCAGGACTACAGCAATAGGCAGGGGGGCAACTGAGGTGGAAAGCGATGATGTGGCAAGGTGCGCTAGTCAGAAAAAAATTAAATAAAAACAAAAATAAAAATAAACTCCCAGTGTACTGGCCGTCAGTCCCGCTCTGTGTGCCCTTCAGCTGTACAGAATTACAGTATTTACAAAGTGTCGCAGGGAGAGCACCGCTCGGGGTGAGAGAGACTACACATCCCTGCAGAAGAACCACATAAAAACACGCAAATCAGGCAACCTTACATTGGGGGAGGGGGAGGAAGGAGGGAGGAGGGGGGATGATGTGGTGTTTGGGAGGAGGTGGGGGGAGTCTAGGACAAAGCCTTGAGGTTAAAATACAGCAGTGTCGGTGTCAGTACATGAGGGGGGTTGGGCTGGGTAAGGAGAAGGGGGTGGGACGGAGGAGTTCGTATTGTACAGTAGTGATGAGCAACAATGGCAGCCCACCTTGCCACAGTGATTGGAGCATCATAGGTAATTTTTGTAAAAGGAATTGGGAGACCAGCAGCCAGCCAATACGCACTTTTTTGCAGGAGATGCAAGTCTAAGCACTTGGTCATCTTGTTTGGATGCCGTATACAAGATATTTGGGGTAATATAAGCAAAGCAACTAGAGAATCGTTAACATATATCTCAGCTCATTTTTACTTCAGTTTAAATACCACTGCTGTTTTTGAATGACAATGCACAGGCTTCAGATTTCATCATTTCAGATTCTGTATTTCCATATCTCACGTATTTGCTCTTAATATATTAATTTTGATCTGTACTTTTCTATATTTTTCCCTTTTTTCTATTTTTTTGTCCATTTTTTTTTCTTTTTCTTTTGCAGTTGGTCATTTCTGTTGCGTTCTTCACCTTCGGAAGAACATGGGGTTGCGCAGGCAGGCGGCTAGTCACCTGCAACACCCCAGGGGTCCTGCAGAGGTCTCCAGGCTGCTGTCAGTGTCTGAGGCCAGGGTCTGGTCGGTGGACATGGAGGAGATGTCGTTGATAGAGGAGGAGGGAGGGAGGCTCTCGCTGCTGTTCACGGCTGCACCTGTGCTAAGGGAATCAACAGCAGCAGGGGGTTACAACGTAACAAGAGTCCCCGGTCAAGAAACACAGCCACAACAAGAGATTGTTATTCAAGTACAAGCACACAGAGGCTATATAGTGACGACATCAACAACAGCTGTGGGACACAACGATCACAGTGTGTCTATATGAGACAGAGGTAATTAAAGTTTGGCTCCAGTGGGCTCCACAGGAAAAATCATCAAAGGCTGCAGTGCTACAGAAATCCATAAGTGTGAGGTGGTCTGACAGGATTTGAGATTTATGCATCATCAAAGTGTCTCCTGTGGTCGGACGTGGCGGGAAGCAAGCTTCATTTCTGCTCTGGCTTTTACCCTTTTTTTTAAAATAACAATCCAATTTTCCTATATTGATCTTGTTTCAGAGTCAAAGGTGGAAGCAGCCAGCAGTAAACATTTTTGATATTTCATTTAAGAGCTATTAATTCAGACAAGGCAGCTCATCTCATCTCCATCCTTTCATACAGAGGGAGCAGGAGGTGTAAGGAAACCACACAGGTCATCCCTCCCCTTGTTTTTTGGTCAGCACTTTCATTAGATCCTCCTGTTCTGGACAATAACTTCATGATCAAATCAATAGAAAAAAAAACAAACAGGCAGTCTGCTTTTGCCACAGGAGTTGAAAGAGTAGAGCCTGATTAAAAAGGATGGAGGATGTGCAAAATCAGGGCGCTGCCAACAGGAAGACATCACTAAAAAACAACCACGTCCACTTCCAAGCACGCCCGTTGTCCCATAATTTGTGCAGAGGGCATGTACAGTAAAGTGAGTGCAACTCATGAATCTGCTGTTTCTCTGCGTGTCTCCTCTCTGCGGGAGGTAATTGCTTAATGGAAGCTGGTGGTGGCATTTTAGCTGACCCAAAATAAAGCAGAAAACAAATCAGGATTAATGACTGACTGGCATCCATTCCAGCAGCAAGTCACTGCAGTTTCAGGTTTAGTTACAGTAAAAATACATCCCAAACTATATGTTAAAGATCGACTTCAAGGAGGTGAATAATTCTGCATCTTGAAAGTCGACCTCAACATAAACCACAGTGGTAGTTGTAAAAAGATTAACTGAAAAGGAGGATTAATTGCGGCTTTAAATCCTAAATGAATTAAGACTAATCTTAGAGGAAACTCTATGATGTGGGATTATAATTCTTGTAGTTTATAATATTAATAGTCGGGTATTAAATCTCCAACACCCAGCGCATGGATGTGGTAACCCCAGAGAGTTTTTAGGATCTGTCTGAGGCATCATGTGTGTGTGTGTGTGTGTGTGTGTGTGTGTGTGTGTGTGTGTGTGTGTGTGTGTGTGTGTGTGTGTGTGTGTGTGTGTGTGTGTGTGTGTGTGTGTGTGTGTGTGTGTGTGTGTGTGTGCTCTAAGCTCCTGTGTTGTCCTGCTGCAGTAAAACACTGCCGTCTGCAGCTCCTACACTGCACTGCGTCGGCTGCACTCAGCATCAGACAGCAGGACAGACCATCAGCTTAATTATAAAGGGGATGGGAAGTAGACGAAAGATGGCAACCATGGATTTATAAGAGACGGATCAATGACGATACAGTTTAAAAGAGGAAACTTTAAAAAAAATGTGTTGTTATATACATGAAATTCATCTTACAGGTTTGTCTGCAGAGATGCAAAACATTAATCCCCCTTTTTGGGATGTGCTGGGTGTCATGAGGCTGGATACGCTCTATGCAGAGTGGTTTGTCCACACGCACACTAGCACATCTGGCAGTTTCCTCTCCTGGTCAGCAGATGTTGCTGTCTCTGCTGCAGCTCTGTTTGCTTTTCTAATCTACAAAATGGACTCGTTGTTTGTGCTTTAATGGGGAGTGACTGCTTAGCAATAAGCTATTTTCCACACATCTCAGAGAGAACAGTAGGTCCTTGGTTGTGCTCAAGGTGTCACCAGCAGCGTGACTCTACACTGCCTCTCTGTGGCAAACTATGGGAACAACACTTGGCTTGGGTCAGCGAGAATGAAATGTCTGAAATTTCCTGTGATGGATCCCAAAGGACCCAAACCTTAAGTCATGACATGTTTATACAAATACATATACACAAACACAATTATAAAAGTACACACACCATCTAATATTAAATATTCCACACTGAGAGGCGACATTAGCAGTTATTATTACAGTAATTAGCTGTCAAACAACGGCTTTTAACAAATAACACTTTGCACGCCATGACACCACCGGACTGAACGACATTCAACTTGAGATGCAAAGGGACAGAGACGCATGGTCAACAACAGCACAATGGGTTTCTCTAATTACAAAGGGGAAACTCCAGTAAGGTTATAGTAAATTCACTTACAGAGCGATTAGGGTTATGCACTGAGAGTACCTGAAGGTGAAGGCTGTCCCTTCACAACGCCATTCTTCGTTCTCTCCTCAAAGTTCATCACCTCTTTGTAGATGAGTTCTAGCATGGAGCAAAGTTAGAGGACAGTCATCAAAACATATAAGGTAAAAAAAATATATAATATAATATAATAATGTATTTATATACAAGAGGGGAAAAGACATAACTTTCAGCACGAGTTACAATAACATTGTTGTGATGCAGCATTAATAAAACTATACGTAAGATAGGACAGTCAGATAAACACATAAAAGGACAATACCATTAAAAATACACATTAGCTTATAATATAGTTGTTTTTCTTACACAGTCATTGCAGTAAATTTAAAGTATCTCCACATTTTTTGACAGACCACTCCACTTCACTTTGGGAAATTTCTGCATACTTTGCTTGGAGTAATAAATTCTCACCTTTCCATTCATCAATGGAGTGTTCTCTCTCATCCAGCTGCTTGTCGTAGATCTGAGGTGGAGGCTGGAGGAGGGAGAGAAAGAGAGAGAGAGAGGGAGAGAGGGAGTGGGGAAAAGAAATACATACCATTTTAGCAACAGTTTATCAAAAAACATCCAAGGCCATCAGATGTTTGACATCACCTGGAGTTAGAAAATCCACCCAGATAACACCTCAGGTACGACATTTTACATGTTTGCATAATGACGCATCAAATCTAGACACATAACCACGGTGACAACGTAATAAAAAATATGTGGATGGGAAACATATCTTAACATGAGGAACACATCTGATTGTCTTTTAGCGTGTACTTTATGCGAGTAAAAAGAAACATGCATAGACATGAAAATAAATACAAATGACGGAAAATAAACAGTCATTTTCCCTCAATCACGTACAACGGTGATTGGTTTACATGATATTAAATGTTAATACATTGTTTGACCTCAAGACACATAATACATCACAATGTTTTTAGACCTTTACAATTGGGATTAAACAGCTGACAGGGACAGGAAGGAGGTAAGAACAAATCTGGAGAGTAGTCCAGTCCTAACGTAGCCTACATCCTTCCCACAGAGGATTGTCATTTCATCTAACAGGACACGAATATGCTGCCTGGCACCCAGGCCAGGCCCCTCTTATCACTTATTCATGGTGCTCCTGCTCCAAGAAGACCCTGACAATATAATCCTCCTTCCTTTGTCACTGTAGGTGACAGCACCACCCATAGAAAGTCGCTGATGTGACCTTGGAGGGACGGCGGGTTTTCTTCAAGCAAAGGATTTATCAAATGAGTTGAATAGTCCAGGAGTTTTAACACAGCTTGAGGAGAATTCATATGCAGCCTTGGAGATTTGGCAGAAACACATGCATAACAATAGCTGCATCCCTTTGACCTGCAACTACACAAATGAGGCCTCTTTGGTCCTTTGATGACATTTCGATATGGTGACGTATACAGATTGTGCTTTGGCCTGTGATATATAAATATATGATATTATGAATATTTCTTTTGTTGTTGTTGTTGTTGTTCTTTTTTCATGAAGGGCGGTTGTTATTTACCATGGATAACTGGATGAGATCTCTGGCCTTCATCAGCATGAGATGACATTAGAGAAGGGGAAAACAGCAGAAAACGTGTTGAAATGCCATTCACAGCCATATTATACACACCACATCAACTCTAACAACAGAATCATCATTGAAAACCATTAAAAATCACCAATATGAACAACTACACAACTTAGAACAAGTGCACAGTCATAGAAATCTCCCAAAAATGATTCAGAACTACACAATGGAGGTGTATGTGAAGTATTACTGATAACCTGCAGGCTATTTCACAGAACAAGACAGTTAAGCTGAAATTCATCAGTAGGTCATGCACTCATTAGTGTATTGCTGCAAGTAGAAGTGGCATCTGTGGAGTTTTATCGAGCTGCAGATGGCTTTTTCCCAATCTCGCTGTCACCTCATACTAATGAGGCACGGATGAAGAAATTAGACTTCAACCAGAAACACCACCACTCTTACATTACAAAACAGCACAATGCACTAAGTCTCTCTTTTAACAGTGTGGCAGCAAAAAACGCTGGGCTATTTTTGCTCCATCTACAGAACTCAGATGTAAAGAATAAAATCAAAATGTGAGAGAAAAAATGAAAATGAGATGTAAACCAAAAAATTTCAAACACGATCATAAATGCACTGATCCAGCAATTTTCACTGTTACGGGTCATCAAAAGTTGATATTTGACTTGTAAATCATCATAAAGTGCTTCGATGTATGCTTCACTATCGCTATAATAATGAAAATGCAAAGTGAGAATCACTAAACAGTGCTGACCAATCAAAGACAGAGGGAGAGGGAGAGGGCTCGGATCGGGATCAGGATCAATACACGGCTCTGCCAAAGGCCTACTCACCGCCTCCACCTCAGCTGGATCGTACCACACGTTGATGTAGGGGTGCTGTAAGGCCTCGTCCACCGATATCCGCTTAGCAGGGTCGATGATCAACATCTTAGACAGCAGGTCTCTGGCCTGGCTAGCTGTTGGTTTGAAAAGAAAAAAAAAGGAAAAAGAGAAAAAGAAAAACAACATCTGGTTGATTTTATGAGGCAAGAAAATATTCCTGTGTGCCACTAATATGCCAGAGGGGGATTTGAAACATAATAAAGCAGAGAGGGAGGACGAGAGAGAGAGAGATGGAAATGGCAGGGATTAAAGAGAATAATAAACAACAGCAGCTTGTCAAAGAGGAAACCAGGCTCAACTCAATCACATGTGGACTGACGGACACACAGACTGAGAGCTTTGGGAAAGAGTATTATGACTTTATTTTGACTATTTCCTATTACGGATTATATGTTGGTAAAATCCACCTTATGTCTGCACAGATGCAGACAGCTGGAGGGACTAGTGATTAATTGATTAGTCAATCGTCAAGTAAGTAATCAGCAACTACTTTCATTTTTAAGCCCTGAAAAATACCAAATATTACTGAGAAGCTGCTCCTCAGGCTGTGGAGGTTTGATGCTCTCCTTTGTCACATTGGACTTTCCTCAGATTTTTAACTGTTCGTCGAACAAAATAAGAAATCTGACGACGTTATGTTGAGCTTTAGAGGTCTGTGATGGACAACTTTTTACCTCCAACAAGGAAATCATATTTTCATACTTTGCAGCCTTTGCAGAGGTCTGTACTCCTACACTTCCTTTGATTTCAATGTGGTTTGACACCAAATGACATGATTGAGATCAATAAAATAAGGATTTGATGAATCAATTAGTGCTAATAATAGCCAACATATACAGTGGTGGCCAAAATTATTAGAACAGCTGACTGTTTGCCTCCAAAACATCATTTCATTTCATAATGTTCATGAAATATGCATACTGTATGCACTGAGCACAATCAGATAAAGTGAGTCCTACTGTTTCTATCCACTATTTGCTATGTCCACCAATTACAGCAGCACATTCTGGCATAGTGTCAATATATTTCCTGAGAACACTAATGTTATCCCATCAAGCCTTTTGCTACTCAAGCCAATAGTTTTTCTTTGATTGTATAGGCTAATAGATCTGTCCAGTTTATTGACCAACTCGCAATTTGCTCGATGGGGTTGAGGTCCAGAATTTGTAGATAATTTGGCTTCTTCTGTGAAGGAACATGATTGTGTGACATTGCATAATGATGATTAATGGCCAAGTAAACAAAACCAACTGAAACCGCTTGAATATGCCAAATGTTCTAATAATTTTGGCCACCACTGTAGATGATTCTTTGATACTTCACCAATCTCTTTTCTTTCATCATTACTGAAATTCGCAAATTCTGGTTTGACCAATATATCAACTTTTTTTTTTCTGTTTGATGCAAAAGTGAACTCTGAAAAATAACCTGCACCCACTGGTTATACTTCTATATGTAGTGTAGTTTTGAAAGGGCACCCATATCTATAATGCAGTGTGTTTTCAAAAACATTCGGCTTCTGAACGTACAACATTCGGCTCAAAATGCCATCGGCATCACCAGACGTTCAGCTGGTCAGACTCGACGCCCTCAGGCCCTCATGCACTGATCTGAAATCGAGAACCCTTGAACCACACACACCATCCCTCACCCACACACACATTGACCTTCACTATAAATAGCTCTCCAATGGCAAAGGAGTGAAGAAGTTGAATTGAGATCAGAGGAAAGACAGATGAGCCTGGTGCATTTTTTTTTTTTTTTTTTACATTTTTGCCTCAGCATCATCAACACTTCAATAAGAAAAAGACGGTGAATCTGTAAAATGACTCTGCTATCGCCGTCTTTCCCTTCTCGCCTTATTCTTTATGTATTTCACTTTTCCTCCTCTCCATCCTACGGTGCTGTCTGCCTCTCTCTCATACAGTTCAAACTAACCAAAGCCCAAAGGATGTCAGACTCAGCTCCTGCCTGTCACAGAACAAAACATACAAAACAGCCGCACTTCAACCCGGTCTCACACTCCCTCATCCCCCTCTCTCTCCCTCCCTCTCTCTCTCTGGGTGCATTTCCTTTAACACTGTCACTTCGGCAGGGAGCAGCCGGTATACAGAAGTGATTCATGAGAATTTTACCAGACAGGGGCTTTGATGTGAGAGCGGGCCGACATAAAAAGCATATTTTGCTACTTTTCATTGAGGAGAATTTCCACTTTTTAAAATACTAGGAAGGAGAGGCTGCACCTCTCAGCCGAGGCAGAAGAAAGAAATGATGTCTTGGTTAACCTGCTGCGTGAGAAATTCAATTCACCAAGGCCCAGGTTACAGAATATATAAGATGCATTTGAGGGAACATATTTCAGTTTAATGTAGAGACCCTAAGGCACAATGTAAAAACAAAAAAGTTTTGGAGGTAAAAGTTTTATTTTCTATAAGAAATAAACCAAACCTAGAATCTACAGCTCTGAGAGGCGACTCAGCACTAACTCTTTTACTATCAAAGCCAGGACTGGCTGTAGTTTATTGAAACACTCACATAGAAAGATGTCACATTCGATAGCATCAAACATTTTGTATACTGTAGGTAATAAAAAACTTGTTTTAAAGGGCCAAGTTCTTTGTTTTCTCTGCTGTAAATGTGGTTCACGCCAGGGTTGGGTGGTGCTGATTGTTCCTTGATATGTGCTTCAGTCATTGTTAGTATTATAGTAAACCTACAAATAGCTCCTTTAATCTTTATTCTTACAAACTATAACTTTATCGTCTACATGATTATCAATCAGAAATATTAATTATTATTCTTTAAAGTATTCCAAATAATTTTAAGTTTTTATGTATTTAATTTTTTATTGTTGGTGTGAATGGCGGTTCACATTTTGACTGCCCTAAACCAAATGCCTTTGGGATTAATAAAGTTGTATTGTATTGTATCATATTGTAGTTGTCTGATATGGAATTATGTCTTACATGGACAGTAAGCTGTTGAACATGTTATGAGTCGGGGTTTATGTAGTTAACCAAGGTGGTTAGCATTAAAAGAAATCCTGAGTGATAGCACGGTGTGGATTATCATAGTCTTTAGGGATCATCCTGGAAATACTGCAGAGCTCTGCATCACAGACTTGCACACAGGGACAGGAGTGTGTCTTTCAATACTACACAGACCTGCAGAGGCTTTAAATTCAAATAATCAGTCTATAAAATGAAGGACACATTGACAGGGTACGGTTACATGCAGGACAGTGCCTCATAAAGGTGGTTACTGCCAGCTGATAAAACTGCTGAAACACAGTCAGTCCTCTTCCTTCACTGGAGTTCCTCACCTTTGAGTTTGTTGTGCTCAGAGTCAGCAGGGAAAAGGCAGTCAGGGAAGAGCTTGGGGAAGGTGAGGCCCGCGTACTTTGGCCGGTTCTCGACATAGTTCCTCACTGTGGGCTGCAGCTTCTTCATGAACTCTGGCGAGGGCGTGCCCAGCTGCTCGATCACCTTGTTCCACTGGTCGATGTCTGATGTGGTGGGTTAGGATTAAGGAAAAACACACACATGGAATATGCAGCATCCTGTCAACCTGCATATCTGTGACACACATTGCTAACTGTATTTTTTTTTCATCTCCTTGTAGAAAGTAGGACTAGACACAATAAAATAAAAAATAAAGAGACAAGCAAGCCTGTTATCCAGAGTATAATCACTAAATAATGAGACTAAAAAACATTATCACCAAGTTGCCTAAAATATTTCTGAACTCAACACATCTGCGTCCCATTTAAACCCAAAAGAAACAAAAGGTTGAAATGTTCCACATTAAAGTGAGCTTGTCATATTTACAAGCATTCAATCAAAATGGATGAAACCCTGTGTGTTTTTTTAAATAATAAATTTCATTAAAACATGTCTTTTAAAATATTTTCTATTCCCCCATTTTCCATTACTCCTATCTTATCTTATTCTTTCTATTATAATTTCCATTATTCTATTATTATGGGAATTATTCTTTTTTGGCTTTCTGGAAACCCAGTGGATTTAAAGTGATCCCTAGTTATGCATTAATTAATTATCTGCCATAAAATTGGATTGAAATACTTGAAATAACAGCCATGTTTATTCTCTTAACATTGTTGAGCTTCTCCAAAAAGCGAGAACTGGGTCATAAACGCACGGAGCTGTTATTAAAGATCCTCATAAGAATTATATATGAATTTTTTATTTAACAAGCAAGGTGGTTTGTGTTTGTGTGTGCAATATGCTTGTGGGGTGTGTCAGCTTGTATTTCCCCTCCCTGTTGACAACAAATACTTCCTCTCTTCCCCTTCCACACACACACACACACATACAAACACACACACTGCGACTGATGCCCCTCCCCTCGCCATGTTCTCACACCGAGTGCCAGTTGAGGTAGTTAGCTGCCAGGGTCACCAGAGATCCCCATTACTTCATCTTGCTGGAACGCCACACACTTCCACCTCCTTTTTGTCTCCATTGCACATTGGCTGCCATCCACCCAGCGCTCAGCCAGACACTTTTTCTTTTATTTTTTTAAATATCATCCACTGAGGCTCTTATCCGTGGCTCTTCAGCAAGTTGTTGGATTCACTCAGGAAGCTTGAGGTGTTTTTTCCTCAATGTGTCACTTGCCACCCCAAAAAAAAAAAAAAACATGACTCTGCTGTGCTATTCATGTCTTGCAATTGGCACAACACCCACCTGAGCACAAAGACTATCAAGTAAACACTGTGGGTTTTCTACTATATTTAGGTTAACATAATGAAGCAGGGTGAGGAAGGGGGGGTGGGGGTGGGAAGGATACGGTCAGTCCCGGGGAACAGCACCGTCCCTCTTATCACCTCTCCAAAGATGCAGCCGACTGACCACATGTCCACTAGGGCCACACATATGAACACACACACACATGAACACACACAGGCAATATGCACAAGCACATACACACACACTTGCGTTACCAGAATAAATCAAAAATCACCTTCAACCTCTATCTATACCTTATATGACCTATAGTGCATAATGTAAATAACTATATTTCAAGTTCAAGTATTTCTATATCAAGATCCCTATTGTTTATCCATCCGTTTAACCTTCTGTATTGGATGTTCTGCATGTTTATTATTTGTATATTTATTTTGCTACTGTACTGTTCTAATGTTTTCTGTTATCTAGTATGCTGTTGTTTTCTATTATTGTTCTTTTATCTATAAGGCAACCTTGGGTGCTTTGAAAGGCGCCAACAAATAAAAAGTATTATTATTAATATTATTAAGATCCCTGTCTTTTCTTATCCTCAAAATATGTTTGATGACTTATCTCAACTTGTAATAGGCTTCTATTTCTGCACCATGACAATATACAATAAATGCCATCATGCAGATGTGCATTTCATTAGTAATTACGTGCCACATTTTCATCACAAAACAGAACAAACCTCCAGTTGCTTTGCCTTATTTAACAAACTGCTGTACTAAATGGCCATGGAAGACTCAGTAACCCTGAGGCTGTGACCTGTGCAGACAGACTGCTATTCTATATCATCATTTGACAGACAATCAGGAGGGAAGCGCAGGTAACTTCAGCCACGTCAATACCTCTGGTCGAAGAGCCTATGAAGTGAATAAAGATTAGCAACGGGCAGGGTACCGGTCCAGAACTGATCTATAAGCAAGAAGATTAACAAAAGTGTGTGTAGCTACACTTCACTGATCTATAGTGCGAACGGATGGAGTGTTAGATGATAAGAGTTTCAGGTCATTGTGAAAGCAGAGACAGAATGGGAGAGATATTGCAGAGCTCATTGCAGGGGTTTTCTGGTCCTCCAGACCATTAATCATTCGGGGACTGCAAGTTCAGCACCTGCAGACTCACTGGTCTAGTGTGTCTCGCTGCCTACCAAACAACTTACAAATCCCATGTAAAAACTGAAGCTACAGTACTACTGACTACTCAGTTAGTCAATATATTCTGACTTATAAGCCCATTTGTTTCTACTGAACATATAGTGGGTTAGTTGGGACTTTTTTCAGCTGGATATATGGCAGACTATTGCAGCTGGATGGTGTTTGGATGGTGGGATCGACTCAAAACCAACTACAGTGGCCATGTTCATCATAATAAAAGACCATGTCACACAGTGCGATAGTGTGGCTTGCTGTGTTATTAATAGTTTTTGGACAACAATTGAGGTCCATGGCACAGATGAAGTACTTGTAGGAGACTCTGGCTACACATACAACAGGACTTCATTGGTGGTATTGGTCCTGTCAGGATTAGGTTTGTCCCTAACATACTTCCTGTTAATGCCTTTAACATTTGAACTGTCCTCACACCCACAAAGTGAGCTCAACTAGGCTCCTATTAACAGACACTGATGATGAATACATTAATTTACTCATAATTAATTCACTGAAAGCTTAATCATGACGTCCGACTCACACATGTGGGCACCCTCAGATGTCAGGATGCACTTCACGTGTGCACACATGTGCAAATTCAGCATGGGGGGGGGGGGGGGGGGGGGACTATTAATCCAAATCCATCATGCAGAAAGAAGTCATCTTGGGGATGCAATTAAAGCCCCCCGACTCACTGCAGGAGAACCCACCAGGTAGCACTCCAGAAAGCCTCCAAATAGCACACACTTAAATATTCAGAGATGGAGAGAGAGGAATGGGGGTGGGGGGTACTTCCTCTTGCCAAAATGTAAAAATGCACAGCTGAATGAAGCTTAAGATTCAGACAAGAGTAAGTAAGGACTTATGATGCCTATTTAACAGTGTTATTGCAGGTTGTATTAAAAGTGTTAAAAGAAGATCATTTGGAGGTGTTATGAAGCCAGCCAGATGTGAGTGTAGTTTAGTTCACCTCAGTAACATACAGAGAACATCAGGCCAGGTAATTACCTTCAAACTAAGTGTAAATAAGACATTACAGGACAAAACAAAAACTAACACAAATACAATGTGATGGAATCATTATGGTTATTACCATAACTATTATGCCTCCACCTGAACTTATGCTAATAGCCACTATTTCATTCATTTGCACTTAGTATTTTTCAAGCTAAGAAAAAACAGCGTTACCATCAGTTCATGCTGCTATTGTGTTAACAAGGATACAGTCCCGACCAGGGAAAAGGATTTTGTGGCGCACCATTTCTCCCATAATGCACCCCACCGACCATATATCCACTGCACGCACAGAGGTGAGGGTGAGGCGGATGGGGAGCAAAAGAAAAGAGAGGGAGGCAAAGGTTAGTGTTCAGACACATTTAGCTTTCTGGAAGAAGCAACAGTGATTAGAGAGTAACTGTTATTCAGCCAGGGAGAAATAATTAGTGAGAGGTATGTTACATAGAAACAAATTAGCAAGAAATACAAATATAGACAGAGCAAAATAGAAAGCAGAGCCTTAGAGGGACTAACTAGTGGCAAGAAATTCAAAAATCTTGGAGCCTGCAGCTTCCATCTATGAGAGGAAGATGGCTAATGAGTCACAGCTTTTTCTGGCATTCAATCACATGGCTTATGTTCTGCAGGCTTTTATCAGTGACTCATACCTCCAACACTTCAATTCACTTTAGCTGATTTGCAGAGTGAAACTTGACCAGAGGATGTCTGCAAGGTTTTTTTTAATTCAATGATCGTTAATGCCCACTGTTTACTGCCAATACAAGATCTTAACTAGAGAAAAATAGTTCTACTACTCACTGATATAACTATATTAGCAAATACTGTTAAGTATCTATGAGATGTTTTAATTGACTGCAGTGAATACATCAGTGGGCTAAGACTGTGTGTATTAATGATGAGACAGAAACAATAGAGTGACTGCAGCGTTATCCTTTTAAGACGTTTGACTTTGATCCATGTGAGATCACACACACACTCAGACTCATTAATTCTCACCATTCTCTTTGTATCCCATGCCCAGGATAACCTCTGGGGCTCTGTAGTATCTAGTCACCACGTAAGGGGTCATCATGAAGCTTGTGCCTGCAGTCCTGGCCAGACCAAAGTCCAGGATCTTCAGGGTGCAGTCTGACTTCACCACTATATTGCTTGGTTTGAGATCCTGCAGAGAGGGGAAAAGACTGACATGAGAAACTGTATGCATTTAATTTACAAAGCTTCTGCGTTTATGCTATTGTGTATGATGTACATTCATTTCCCTCATGAATAAAAAAAAAAGGATTGACAGATATGTAGCTGCATGTAGGAGCAGACTAAGATACTTACCTGCAGTGAACAGGCAAAACAAGGAGGTGGTGATTATTTTGATACCAAAGGCTAAAGTACTAGATCAATATGACAATGACTTCTGACCATTTAGTACACTACAGCCAGAGGTCGGCTAAGCTGCTAGCTGGGGAAAATGTAAGATCTCATAATCAAGGCAAAAACCTTACAGTAAATCTACAACAATTCTCATTTTATTGGCAGTTATTTGTATATTTCCCAAGATGCTAAGATGCTTGAAATTCTTCTACTTGTGTTAGTTAAATATGAAACTGTAAACTTTGTCTCTCCCAAATGCATCGTGGTGATGTCTCTGCTAAATCCTACTGTTGCCAGCCAGTTTTATTCAATTTGCAGTAACAAGGACTTTGTCAGTTGTGGTGTCTGGAGCAGCATCAGGCGTCCTTGACCTTTGACTCTTTGACACCCACTCACATAGACAGTAAACTGGCATTGGTACAGATATGAGAAGAAGAGAAGAAGAGTTTAACAAGGAAAAAAATACAACGTCTTGCTTCCGTACCCTGTGAATAATCCCTGCTGAGTGCAGATGTTTGATACCACACAGCATCTGGTAGAGCAGGTAGGACATTCTCTCATGGTCAAGCTCCATCTGAATCACCTGGCACAAGTTGGCATCCATCAGCTCCATCACTAGGTACCTGAGAAAAGGTTTTTTTTTTATTGATTTGACAGCGGTTAACAGACGTTATCGGCTCAGACGCTGATGAGGCATTTGGAATTTGATAGCTGTCTATTAAAATCATTTGAAATCTACAGCCAGCCGTTCCACCATCTCTGTCCATAAAAATGGAGAGATATATGAATCCCTCTGCAGTGCTGCTCGCCTAGAGATTGTTCTAAAAGTGAACACGCTCTCATTCATCATTCAGTATGAGAACAGGATATCTCCTGCAGCCTCGGATTACACCTACAGTACTCTCACTGTCTACACTCCAGCAGCTGTCTTGTCACAACTGCAGGTGCGAAGGAGTAATGAGCACATAATGCATAATACAATTAAGTCTCCTTCTTTTCTCTGTCATGTGATATATCCGATTAAATTAAAACAAGCAACACTTCCGTCGCAAGTTACATGACCTAAATTAAACATTTTCATGGAAATATCATTATGCAAAGAAGAAAACACCATACTCACACATCCTGGAATTCCTCTAATGATTTTTGTGGCGTGAAGACATTTAATAAACTGATAATCTGGAAGAGAGAAGAGCATGAAGAGGATCAACACATACACAGTACACACATGAAATGAGAGTTAGAGCAAGGGACTGTGGATGCAAGCCATTAATGACCCTGATGAAGGACACTGGCGATTGAGAGAGGGAGTGAACCGAAGAAGTGAGATGGAACAAAAGAGTGGGGACAAATGTGGAGGATAGGGAATAGAGGGGAGAGACAGAGGGAGAGGGAGAACAGAGCACAAACTGCAGCACTGGAGATTACATTCATGCCTTCAAGTGCTCTCTGTTTCACTCTCCTGCCAGTTCGCTACTTTTCTGGAGGCATGGAATTTAGCACGGTCACAACACTGCACTCGCTCATCTCCTCGTTTTTTTGTAGCGAGGGGATTTATCGGCACCCAAAAATAGACACTGCCTAAAAAGTGGGTTTTTATTCTGACAATGGAAACATTTTCCTTTCTCATGCATGCGTTCCTTCACCCGCTCTTCTTGAACGACTTACATTTTTGTGATTGACACATTTCATGAGCACCAGCTCCCGATATGCCCTCTTGGCATGGGTCTGGTTCTGGAAGGGTCTGCTCAGCTTCTTGATGGCTACATTTCTGTCCAGAACAGCATCATAGCCCGCACTGCAGAGAGACATGGAGACAGAGAGAGAGAGTGAGAGAAAAAAAAAGGTACTGAGTCCAGTGAAGCAATTTTCCTCTCATGTTCATAGCGGGATGATTCACTGTGCGTGTGATTGGATGTCACTGTGGCAATCCATGGTGAATGTCATTGGTTAAAAAAACAAAAGGATGATTTTTCACATCTCCAGCCAAACAAAGCCTCAAACAAACAGGTGGCAGATTACTTGTAAAACATTTTTCCTCAAAGGTACAGGCTTGTCAGTTACAGAGAAACATTAAACTCATATTCAACGTGACTGTCCACGGAGAATGAAAAATAAGCTTTTGTTTCAATCACGCATTTATGGGAATAGTTCATCTTTAAGGAACATGTTTTCTTGCTGAGAGTTGACTGATAGCATTGGGTTTTACACGTAAATCAAACCCAGTATCAACATTAATACATTTTGTGCCAAAGTTGCCAATAGTGTCATGCTCCATATCAAAAGCACAGATAAGACTGGGGTCAATAAGAATCATCATTAAACCACATTAGGTCATTTTACAATAGTATTTGCACAGATGTGTGTGCACAAGCTAGCTAGTTAGTTTAGCTATGTTATTGAGGACTAAACAAGTCAAGCTAGCTTTTAGCCACTCTTTGCTTTTTGCTATGCTAAAATAAGATGTCGGTGATATTCATCACATTTTATTGACATGAGAGTGGTATTGCTAAGAGATTCTTTAACTCTTAGCAAGAAAGCAAACAGCTACAGAACAACATGACTTTATCCAAATATCTATCAATCTAAAATGTTTATTGATGCTGGATATAAACAAAATAGCCTACAATGCAATAGAGAGAGTAAGTTATATGGTGATGGTTTCTCTCTTTCCAGAAAGTGGCTCAACCCATTTTAGAGGTCATTACAGCCGAGTGAATTCTTTGCTGGCTCAACACAATCCAGACCCCTGAGAACCTTTAGGGTTTTGGCTCTTTGTGTAGATTTATGTCGGGTTTCAATGTACAGCAGCCCAGACACAGACGAGGAAAATCTGCTGTAAAAAAGTGCCGTGCATATCGTATTTTCAGCTCTATCTATCTGGCCTCTGCGACAAATTCTCCCGACAAGACGCTGCAAATCGAGTTTCAAGGCATCTGTACGCAGCCTTATTGCAACCCTAATCAAGACGATGGCGTGTGTGGGTTTGTAGATGGCTGGGTGGGATACGCTGTGGTTCGTCATGTCTCTGTGGAGACTGCAGGCCAGGGATGATGTGTGACCATGGAAACAGTGGAGCCTTCATAAAAGCATTGATCCAATAGGGATTTGAGTCAGTCATCACTTTTCTAGCTGAGTGAAAGATGATGTCATGACCAGCTAAACTACTTAAAGCCTTCATCCCTCCTAAGATGCTTCTGGAAGCTCATCCTGACTGAACACACGAGTCATGAGGGCAGAGATGTGCACAGATTGGGGACGTTTGTGTGGGTGACAACACTGGCAGAGTGAGTTTTAGCGACAGCAGTGATACAAGTTTTCCCTCATTACCATGTTCTCAGGCTTTATGCGGGCGTGAGTCTCTCGATTGCATAAGAAAGGCAGAATGCATACTCACTCACTGCTGAGTTTCACAGGCTGAGGCTTTTAGATCAATCCCTGCTTTTGTGCATATGGTCTGGTTTTTGAAGTCTAAGTACTGTACTGTACAAAACCAGACAAATGTTTATGTAAATGTATTGAAACCACATCATTCTACTTGTTCATTTATGGTCTAATGGTCTAGTGGTATGTTTGTGATTCATTCTTAACATCTACATAAACCTACTTTTAATATTAATGTCCCATTTGATCTCTATAATCAGTGGGATATTTATCAATCTTTAGGGGGCTTATGTGGTTTGGTCATGGTAATACCATCACCATATGACACCAGATGACAGCTGTGGGAAGAGCCAAGCGACACACACCAGAGCAGGTTAAATTAGATTTGTACTGTCTCCCCGCCATCCATCGCTACAATATCCTTCAAATGGGCACAGTCCCAGCATTAGCAGTTACAGGCGGCCCAAGCTCCTTTGAAAATGCACAAAATTGCTTTGGAGCGGAAGGAGAGAAGGAGTGAGGGCATGGGAAGCAAAGGAAGGACAATGAAACAGGGTGAGTGAAGGGCAGGGGGTTTATAGTGCTAGTGCTGACAGCCTGTGAATCTTCAAAACACCATATAAGACACATTGAAATAAAACATGTCAGCTTGGGTCATCCCGGGGAGGGGGTCTCTGAGGCAGGTATATTACCACAGTGACACAGCATTAACATAAATATAACTTATAGACCGTGTTTGACAAAGACTGTAAGATGCATTCCTTTAAGTGGAGCCTTGGCAGTCCTTCCACTGCGTTCTGACAGGGCAGGCGTGAGATGAATTACAATGAATACAAACTCTCACTGCAATCCGGATTAAGGATTCACTTAAGTGCCCATCCTGTTAGGCCCCTTATGGCCCAACAGATATGTCATCAGCTCAAAGAGCTGGAGAGGATATGAACCAAAAGCGAATTCAAACATTATGAATGGCCTGATACTGACAGAATTATGACAAACATGCGCATCTCAATTCTGCATGGTAGCTAAATGAAACCCTGTTTGTCTTTTCACAGGTTTTAGTGTTTCACAGCTTCTAGTGAGAATCACCAGTGTATTCTAGATATTTTCACACTTTCTTACAGAAGCTGCGAAAATTGTCTTTCACTTTCAAATTTCATGGGGGGCTGGCATTTTCCTGATTTTATTTTGTGGAAACAAATTACTATTTTTTCATGTTAATTAGTGGTATATATATATATATACAATAATAATTTGTGCCTTTTAACAGACGATCATTCAGATTTTACTGCATTTTACTGCATTTACAAACATTACTGATTAAAAAAAATGACATTTTTACTTGCATCAAAAAAAAGCTGATAATTCATATTCATTTGCTGCTTGAAAAAAAACTTTTAAAGGAAGGTGCACCTGTTTGCCAATACAGGATCAAAGCCCATCATCTGTTCAGATGACAGACCAAAAAGAAATGTTTCTGCATTCACTGTCTCCTTCGTGTTTACTGTCAAACTCATTCTTTTCCACTGAAGCTCGTCACACAGTCTCTGCAAAGATGAGTCACATGGCTGCCTGCTGTGCTTTCAGATGTTCTGATTGGTCAGGTGTAACGAAACCACATCAAGGTGAAATTATGATTTTCATACTGTCAAATTAACAATATCGTCATGGAAACAGCGAATTGAGATAATTATGCATTAACAAAAACAATTCAAATAGCCTGATATGACATGAAAAAGAAACGCACTGCTGAGTACTCACCAGACTATTCCCTGAGCTCCAGAGCCAATGGGCTTTAAATTCTGGAAACGTTTTAAAACTGTGAAGGTAGAGTCTCCCACTTCTACACTGTAGAACTGGTTGTCCACTTTGCTTTTGCTCATGTTGTAATGTTTGGCAATATATGACACATCCACTTGTTTTCCAAAACCCTGCATGATGCAAACACAACAGGAGACATCTGTTATTGACGATGTGGAATATGTGAGTGTTGCCTGGAAAAGTAATAAAACCATTAATTCACAAAAATAAGTGCAACATACATAGAATACATTTCATGCTCTTCAATTATTGTTGTTAAATCTGCTGTCAATATGTATTTACCAACTGCTCATCTGCATTTATTATGCATCTTTACTGGTACTTTGCCAAACAACAACAAAAAGCATAAAAAGCATGCATTATAGGTTAATCTTTACACATAGCATAAACATAACAGGTCACAAAGCAGTTTTCTTTACATAATCTTTAATATCCATAGAATGGCATTAGTGCCACTAAACTTAACTCTTCACTCACTCCACTAACAAATATTATTCATATGTGCACACAATAATCAGGCTGTAATTACTTGTGCAGAGGAGTCACACAAATGGTGCCACAACAAAAATATCGGGTAATTACAGACTGGGTAACGACAACACAGCTCACAAACCAAACAGAGCTGGACCACTCTGTTTTTACTGAGAGGCACGAGTTTCAAACACTTCCCACAAAAACCATGAAAAATTAATATGTGTGATGTAATACACTTATATATAACATAGCTGACAAGCCACCCAAATCTATGATCTAATTATTTCAATACATTGGGCTGTAGCCTCTGTAACCGTGCACTCAGTGGTACATCTACAGTGGCCATTAAACATCCAGCCACACATGCAGACACCCCATGCATAGCGGCTGAATAATCCTGAGCTACAGTGGAATAGCCTGCAGTTTTGCCCTGTAGCAAATCACACAGCCCTGCGGTAACACAGGCGTGCGGTATAGACTGCAGAGTTTAAATGACACCCCCACAGGAGCTTTGTATTTACATTGTCACATCTCTAGAGGAGATGGGCAATTACACTACAGGTAGGTATATTACTATATACAATAGAGCTGCTATAAATCCCAACCTTTAATATTTCACATTAAAAATAACCTACATTAAAATAGGATTAAGTATAAATTCAGCTTGTTTTTATACACAGAAACACAGAAACTGTACATGCCACAACATACAGAACAATGAAGGGGAAATGGAAGTGATTGAATACTGTACCTTTTTTACCTGTAAGGAACACACACCTGACAAAAGGCTATCTTCACATCCAGGATTGGTTGGCTGCAGTTATATAAGAAATGTCTGCTCATAAATACCTGTAAGACACAATAGAGAGGAGAGGAGAAACCAGAGAGTGAGATAAGAGTGTGAGATGCTTGGTTTTTCGTTCATATAATATGATGGGTAATAAACTTATTTCAAATTATAAAAAACTATATCGCCCTGTCTAAACAAACACAAAATATTACACATGCTTGAACCAAAACAGCAGTTTAATTTATCACATCCTCTTTGAGTAAAAAAAAAACAAAAAAAAAACATCACAATGAATCATGGGCAAAAATTCCACCATTGTTCTTCCTCCACTCTGCCCCCATTATTCTCAATAAAAGTGAGAAAAACAACCATTCCTCTATGAACACCAAGTGATCAATATATCGATTCCTCATCTGAGTACAACAGGCTACAGAACGGCATCAATGACCAGTGTCTTGTTGCGTTTTCAAGATGCTGGTGTGGCTTAAGGTGGAGAAGACACACGCACACACACAAAAAAATACATGAATACTGTAGCTGGTGCTCTCGAGGAGTGAAAGACAATATGCTAATGATTGTTGATGACTTCCTGGCAAGCTGAAGCCTAATATTTCTCCTCCTTGTACTCTCTTCTATCTCTCACTCCTGCCAAGACTTAGATAGCTATACTGTTACATATGAGGCCACCTCTGGCAGCTAGTTATCTTAGCATATCTTAGAATAAAGACATAAAACAGTGGACAATTAGTGTGGTCTGCCCAAGGGTAAATCTGTCTACACTCATACTATATCTAATTATTAAATATACCGGTACTAGCAGTGAGCTTTAGAGGTGCTAAAAGGTGAATTTGGGTCCAGACTTTGTGGAGAATTATGATAACTAGTTGCTTGCTGGAGCCATTGAGCTTGTTTCCCATACAAACTGCAAGCTTTAAGTCCATCCAGAGAAACTTAAACTTTGTCCTCCGGCTATTGATTGTTCACAGTAATTAAAGAAAAATGATGAATGTGATGAATTTTGAATCTCCATATATTCATGAATTATTCACTCTTTGCATCATAAATCCATAACTAAATAACACAGTTATAGTCAACAACCAGCGTAAAAGTTTCCTCCGTCATCCTCTTTGACTCTGTGTGCACTTACCCTCACTCACATTTTATCACTTTGACGCTGAGCTCATTAACCTCTTTGACCTTCAGGGGACCTGTGAGCTGATTCAGAGACTAGAGATAATGCATGCAATTTCACCAGGATGTATTTTCATATCACTATCATACATGAAATAAGCTTTCAGAGAGCCAGCGCCATTAGAGATTGCATTTGCATAATAGTAGTGTAGTATTTTTTTGGCAAAGCTCTGAGGCTTTTACTGTGAAGGAGCAGCTAATAGGTCAATTTGGTTTAATGTAGATTTGCCAATTTTCATGAGCTTTTTTTTTTGTTGGCGGCTCAGTTCAAAACATTGCAAGGGAGGAATAAAGAGAGGAAGAAAGCTCTGAACGACAGTGGCTCCCACATTAAGCCACATAAGCGAGACAGGCTGCAGCACTCGCCCACAATGACTCCGGCTTCAAGGGTTTTCAAGTAATGAAGCTCCCAATGTGCTAATGTTCACCTCTTTTGAATAAAATGATATGTTATATTAATGTTGGCATTAAAAATAAAAGAAAAAATGATTTTTGCTGGCCTATTGAGAACGGGGCTGTGGTCATAAATACAATACAAATGCCCCCAAATGGTTTGGCGTGTCCCTCATCTTTCATAAAATCCAGAGCAGCAGTTGAAAGGAAGAGGCTTTGCTATTTGTGTTAAAGCGTTAAATCTCAGACTTTCTGGACACAATCGTATCATGTAGCTCCAGCGGTCCTTTGAAAATGTCACAGTTAAACCTTAGGTGTTGGGAACAGGGCGGCTTTAAAAAAAGAGGGTAGTGTGGGACATAAAGGTGTGAGATTTCTGGTTTGACCTATTTGTGCCCACTTTTTTACTTTTACCTACCTACCTACCTTTCATCACTGAGTGTGTGTGTGTGTGTGTGTGTGTGTGTGTGTGTGTGTGTGTGTGTGTGTGTGTGTGTGTGTGTGTGTGTGTGTGTGTGTGTGTGTGTGTGTGTGTGTGTGTGTGTGTGTGTGTGTGTGCGTGTGAACCATAGCATTATGTACCATTAAGTAAGGTGCAATTTGAAGAGTGGCTGATTCACAATAGTGGCTGTATTCCTGTGCAAACCAGCATAATCACTGACTTGCACAATTTCCATCAGAAAGTGAAACATGAAAGGATGAGTGTGCATGACAAATTGAAAGGAGACTTACAGTATCCTTACAATCCCTCAAGCCACTATAGTAATTTCCCACTTCATGTGTGTTTGACATGACTAACGTCACTGGCGCCACAATAACCAGCACAATATTTGCTATTAATCTAACGGGTCAACACTGAATCGGCCTCACCAGCAGCCAGCTAGCTGTATATCTGTGATGCTCTAATCTTTTGCCGTCTGTGTACATAAGATATTAAACCTCTCAGATGACCAAAATGTTTGTTTTCCAGCAGTATACACTGTAATAATTCAAACAGCGCCTGGATCCTCTTTTGAGTGTGACAGTGAGCATACAGTAGCTTTCCTGTTAGTCATTCAGATACAGTAACACCGGACAAACGTATCTGGTTTAGGATGTTATTTTCTCTTTGTCTCTCAGTATAATCGTCAACAATATTTAACAAAAGTACCACATAAAGTTCATAATGTTGAATTGTAACTGAAGTAATGGCTGGTTTTCTGATGGAATGGGCATTTTAATAGCAGCATCAAGAGATTACCACAAAATAAGATCATAAATATGGTAAATATGGATTCAAAACAGTGAACTCTGCTTGGATTTTCTCCAATATAACAAATAAAATGCTAATAAAAAGAAACAGCATCGTACAACACAGAAAGACACGACTGAAGACGTAAGGAAAAAAAAGAATAACAAGAGTAGTGTCTTTTAATTTCTGCAGTGAAAGGCTTGCTATAAAAATATAAATCTCAGTGTCCCATTTCAAGTGGACTGCGTCTTTCACACTCACTAAAATCTAATGGAGTATTTCAGTTGTGATGAGGTATATGGAGCAGAACCATAAACATCTTAGAGACTGTATAACAAGAGCCATTTATTTTTATTCTTTTTAAATTATTATTATTTTATCTTTATTTTTTATCCTCATTACGATTTCTTACCATTTTGGGCTCTATGTCTTTTATGTAAATCACTCTGCAGCACCTTGGTAAACTTTTATGTTTTCAAAATGTGCTACTTAAATAAAGTGGATTGGATTGGATTGGATTTTTGGGAGATTTTACACAAGCAGTAATGAGTCAGAGAGTGGCTGAGAGTTGTGTGCTAGAAGATAAATCAGTTTGTGCACTTATCAGCAACGGCTAATTGTGAAGATGATGAAGTGAAAATGACAAGACGAAGCACGCAACCGCCATTTCTTCCCTCTATTGAAGCCGAGAGCAAGCAAGACACTTCTGTGCTCGTCTGCTTGTTCAAACCCTCAGACCAGAATCTGCCGATAGCAGCCATGGTTGAAGTGCTTCACTTATTGCGGCTAAGACTACACTCAGCACCATTCCTTAAAATGGCCATATAACACTCTGACTACAGCGCTGTACGTCTCATCATCAGTGCGATCCAGTGCCAGGGCGAGTGAGAGGAGAATAAGAAGCTTGACCACTGACCCTCTTGATAAGAGGGTGGGAGGAGAAAATGAGGGATTTGAAAAACCTGCTGGAAGACATTAAAATGCACTACAGTGAATCATCTTTGGCATTCATCTCTGATAAAGAAAATTGTATAAACGGTACTACTGTAGATAGGGACATGAATGATTGTGCTGTAAACCACATTACAGCTATATGTGTTGTGCGGCCATGCATGTAAAAACTGTGATGGACTTTCACAGACTGAGTTACTGTAAGTGTTCAAGTACTGAGTATGAGGTTGTTGGTGCAAATGCAAACAATATATTCTGGTTCAACAGAAACAGTTTGGCTGGTGCTCAGGTAGTGCTGAGTTTTGATTTCTTGTCATCTGATCCTGGACCTTCTTGTATTGTTCGAGTTATAACAGATCTCCGGTGATAACGAGGGGAGATAATGCGCTACTAAAACTTTTGCAAGATCGTGTTGAAAAAGAAAAGAAAAAAAAGTTTCCCCCCCTGAGGCATGCTCAAGAGTGTTACATTGTGTTGCATCAGAGTTTAAAACTCACCAGCGCCTATGTGGGATGTACAGAAGTTCTGGACTGCATACACTTATGGATTGTGTAAAAAAAAACGTCCTATTTGTCGCACTGAGGAGAATGTGATCTGTCATACACACAAACACACTCACAGACACACAAATCTATTGCACAGTTACAAGAGAGCAGGTCGTTTGGTCTGGTGAAACAAGTGTTTTTTGAGGAGAAAAAAACAAAGAGAAACTCAAGAGGAGGTTTTTTTAATGATCCTGAATGGGCTAATGCGTATTACTAATACAGCAGAGTGAGCAGACCATTAATCTACAATGTTGGCTGTGCTGATGCTGAGTCGTGCTGGTGGTGTGTGTGCATGTGTGTGTGTGTGTGTGTGTGTGTGTGTGTGATCTGCAGTTGTGGCTGGCTGGCCCTTGTTATTTGGATCCTGGGCATTCTGTTACATCCGCCCCCACAGGGACAACAGTGCCTCAGGCAAACCAATGATCTATCTGCATACTGGGGAGGCAGGGTCCCATTGTACTGGCCTGTTAATCTTGGTACTCAGAATAATCAGAATACATCCAAGCTTTCTGTTTTACCTGCAACTTTGCTGCACCCACCTGGCAGCCAAGGTGTAAACCACCCTCTGAGGCTGATGTGAGAGGTTTCTCCACCCAGGTGCTCATTATTTCATGTACATACAATGATAAACACATGGTTGTAGATCAGTCTCCATTGATTAACCTTATAGGCACATAAACTACCTGGTTGGATGTAGGATATGATCATGGTTTGGTTTATACTGAGGTTAAGGCTAAGCTTCCTAAAAGGGTTAAATGTCATTCATTGCCATGGTTACAAACTGCAATGGCCACTAGAGGTCACCCAACAATAAAATGTAACCATGGGTTGCTGGCCTGGAACAGACGGCAACTGGGGTCATTTTTCCTGATAACACACCACCACCACCAATAGTGGTTGTTTTGTAACTGCAGGCTACAGAGACAGAGCACACAACAGACATTTTACCATTCATAGCAGGTAAAACACAGCTGTGATCAATAATGTTTGTGATTGTTCCAGTAAGTCATGCTACTCAAAACACCAGGCAACCTAAAGGGAATGCAGCCATTACCCGTGTTATTTGTTGCACCTGTTGTTTTCCCTCTCTAACTCATCAAAATGTCTGCTGTGGTGCCTGCTGGCTCACCGGCACACCTGAACAGAACGAGGCTGTATTTAATTCTATTGGCTACACCTGTGGTGTTTCTGCACACATTAAAAATGTCATCCATAAACAAACAGGACAGACCACTAGTGAAATAAGTGGTCAAATGGATGAAAATATTAAACAAAGCACAGGTCAGAAAACATGTGTAAATGAATGATAAATATGTATGACAGTGTTTTCCACCATCTCTGTATTCAGACAGGTCTCTGGTACATTTCACACAGAGGAGCCCTACGCCTGATTAACCATGTTACTGTGTGTACATCAACACGCCAACAACAGAAGCAGCAGACCAGACCCCCTCGATAAAACACACACCACCACCCATATAAATATGGTACTATGACAGGCAGGCTATAGCTAAACAAATTGATTCAGTGGATATGAGCAGCAGAAACACGTTGACATCAGATGAAATACATGACCACCATGATGATACATGGACAGGTAATGCAGAAACTGTCACCACCACAGCCATGTTCATTACCAAATCGATTTGTAATATCTGACAGGAAAGGCTTAGGGCAAATGAGAGTGTGTTCTCAGCAGGTGGATATGGGCACATTCATCAAGTTTTTTCTTCACGCTAAGGTTAAAAACCTACACACTATTAATAAAGGGCAGGAGACGAGATATTTCCCATGTGCCATGAAGAGTACATTTCATTAGGAGTTGGAGAAGTGCAGCCAGGGGACATGTCATGCCAACAGCTACTGAAAAGGTCCTTCATTTCATAGAAAACCATAATAGTGAAATGTATTTTTTTTTTTTTTTAACTTTTTCACTTTATATGTGGTGCAACATCTATTTTGTTTCACTCTATATCAGTGGATCACAAATTCCTGGCGACCCCACGATCACGTGATATTTTTATATGCTGCATTTTATTTGAACTAGATTTATATTTGAGAAAGTGAAAGTATAGAATACAGTTTTTTAAGATTGTGTGTGGTGTTTTTAATCAAAATTTTAAAAGAATAATAATTAGTTAAAAAATATATTTAATCAATTACTAGGCATTTCAGGCGACCCCATTTGAATTCCAGACGACCCCACGTGGGGTCCCGACCCCCAAGCTTGAAAAATAACTGCTCTATATAATAAGCAGTACAGTAATATAGGAAAACAGGTCAGAGGCATGTGTTTGTCAGTTTTTGCTCACTGTAATACTTGTTCAGTGCAGTCACATATTAAGTTGAGTTATAGGCAGTGTTACATATCTGCATTAAATAGCCTCACTGGCTGCAATAGTACTAGAGGGGTAGTGATAAAACACAGTCTGTGTGTGTCCAGATGTCCATACACACCAGTGTTATCTCTCCCGGTTGTATCCATCTTTGCCTCCTCTCATCTCTTCACTCCTCCTCCCTTCGTCTTAAGCCTGAGAGCGACACATTTTGTGAATGTCACAGAATTCGCACCACAACACTGTGTGTATCTCTGCTGCTCCCCTCCATCCTCAACAACTGATGAGAGCCTGCATTCTCCCTTTCCTTCCTCCCTTTTGTCCCTCCCCTCGCTCCCACCATTCCTGCTCCCAGGCTCCCAGGCTCGCTGCAACCGTCTCCCCTCCCCCTCCTCTCGGAGCTCCATTGTGAGTGCTTGGTTCAGCAGCCTCAGCCTCTCCTGCAGTATGCAGCCTTGCCTTGCCTCGCCGTCGTTACTGTGCAGCCTGAGCCAAACGCAGAGCAGCCTCCCCGTTCAGGCTCAGGGGAGGGGAAGGGAAGGGAAGCACTTCAAACTGCAGGGCCCAGCCAGGGAAAAAAAAAAAACAGCACCGACTCCTGAGCTCATCTACAGGTTGTGAGAATCTGAATGTTCACCGACATCTATTGATTTGTTTCTTCTGAGCTGAAACACACTTATCCTCTCTGTCTCGGTGCTCTCGTCTGTCGTCTCCCCGGTCATTTCTCACTCGCATCCTCTTGATTCCACTTTAAGTAAACAACAGACATGTTCGCCCAGAAACCTGCTTGCGCTGCAGTTTGCGGATAAGCTGCATGGTAACAACATGTCCAGCTTTGGCAGGTGCTTGAGCACATTCGCCTGATTTACAGCTTTTCTTACACAACCCGAAACACATTTTGGAGGAAGGGGGTAAGACCAGAGAGCACTTTACTGAAATGACTAACCCTGCTGTAAAACAACCTCCTGGATACTCATAACACATAAGATGATACAAATATAAAATCTGACATGATCACAGAGAAACTGTGATGCCATGGTTACAGTAGCTTTCTAAAACAGAACTGCATGGCACAAGCCTGTGGCTATCTTTATAACACCCTCTATTAACATTTTTCCAAAGTCCAACACACTTAAATATGCATCCTAATTAATGTCTTGAATATCTGAAAACATGGTATGTGCCTTTAACTTTAGCAACATTTAATAACACCAGTTTCTAAAGCAGTGCACTGAGAGAATATTTGGTGATACAAAACAGATTTTTAGTATTGTCATCAGTCTGGACTTAATGCCCCCCTCTCTAAAATCCTTTGATGGCCTCGCAGTCGCTACAATGTCTGACCTCTGGTGAGTCTTAATTCTCTTTACAGATGTGCTGCGAGGAGATTGGGGCTGCATCTAACGCAGCTTAAAGTCGTGCACTCGGCTATCTGTAAAAGCAAATAAAAGCTGCATATTTGTCAGATCAAATCCAATTATGTAACTGTGTATCTCTCGCTCTGCAGGCTGCATCTCTCGGTTTGTCTGTAGTGGTGAGCAACGCTGCAGCCTCGGGGGGAGTAAACTTTCACGCAGTGGGAATTTCACTTTATTTACGGGGAAATTGTAAAATTAAAATTGAAAAAAAGAAAGAAAAAAGGAGTGTGGTTGATATCACAGATTCCCCTGCACGCTCTTTGAAGTTTTAAATGAGGTCAGGCAATGCATTAAACATTAATTGTCTCCTACAGTAATAACACTTGCTTGTAACTTAGTTCCACCTTAGTTTCACAGTTTTGATCAATATCACGCTACGTAAATAAACTCAATTGTGTGAAAACACAAAACAATGTCTCGTTTTTAATTATTGATGTTGTCATGATCATGATGTGAACCAGTGCACAGATAATAACAAGGAGGAAAACACACTCCCCTACCTGCAAACACATCAGCCAGCAGTCCCATCTAAGATATTATTATCCTTTCCTTCTGTCACTGCCAATGAACAAACCAGTGGGACATCTTCATCTGAGGTGATGGTGCGTGACCTTTAGTAGCTTCTCCAACCACAGACAACCTTTATTTATCTCAGACAAACTTTCCCTTAACCAAAGTATTTATCTGTCTTCTTTATTCCAGCCTTGTTTGGTTGAATTTAATTCATCTGAGTTCATGTTTGAGCTGCTCTTGAAGATTATCATTAAGATTACTAAAACCACAACAATACAAAGAGTAGTGCTCAGCTGGGGTCACTGGACAATGATAGACTATGCCAGAGCTCCTCACTCATCCATCCATTTCTAATGACAATTTTGACCTTCCTTTAATTATAAAAACCACAGCAGAAAAAAAGAAAAGAAAAGACTGATGAGCATATTTAGATAATTAATGTTCAGCAAGGATAGATTCATCCTGGACAGACCTTCATGCCACCTATCCTGAAGTGGACTGGCATTAATCATTGTTTGTTGGGTTATGCTCCGCTCCAGAAAACACTGGTGGCAATTACAGTATACCATGTTAGTTCAGTGTTTCTAACTTCACCTAATCCCAAGGTTTAAATGAAGCTGCTGAAGAATTCATTAAAATCCTGCAGACCATCCCTTGCTGTTATGTATATTCACTACTTTCAAGTTAACCCATCTACCTCTTTCATATTCAAACACATACTCCCCACTATTTTACCATTAAATCCACATTTCCATGTTCCTTTTTAAGCAGAAACAATGGGCTTGATACATTAAATAGTTTATAATCGAAATATAAATCTTCAAGATATCTAATAATCGATTAAGATGCCCAATAACTCCAGTCTCTTAACTATAAGGATTTGGTGATTTTTACTGTTTCCCACCATTTTAAAGCGAGACACTAGTTTGTTGGACTAAACAAGGCATTTGAAGATACCATCTTGGACTCTGGGAAACTGGGATGTGTGGTTTCCATAATGTAACAATACAATAAATTGATTTGGAAAATAATCAGCAGAGGAATCAATAATGGAAAATCAGTGTTGGTTTCATCCCTTCGCTGGTTAATCATGCCTGTAATTCCACCATTATCTCATCTTAATACATTGCCTTAGTTTATTACATAACATAGGATTAGGATGCTGATGCTCCAAAGTCTGAAACAAAATGGAATTACAGCGCAGGCATCATCTACTGTAACATCACATAATGCTGGTGGCTGTTTCCATTGAGGATTTTCCACTGGATAAACAAGCTAGAAATCAATACCAGTGATTATCAGTTTACGTTAAAAGAAAACCTGCAGTTGCAACTCCCTAAAATGAAACAGACTGTTTTATAAAGCTGAAGCCAGTTTTGTAATTCATCATAAATATTTAAGGGCTGTTCCAGACTCAGCGTTTGCCACAAAGGGGATATTGATGATGAAGAGGATGAAGAGAAGTACCGTGAGGTAAAGAGAGATGTCACTCTCTCCTGCCACTGCAGAAACACCCATAAAGAGCTTTGTTTAATTGTTAAGCGTGTTCCCTGCAGCACTTTCACAGGCATGGAAGCCTGCTACTGAATAATTCAGCACCCAAGGTCACAGCGCTAAAACCTTCTCTCTTTTTTTTTTCCTCTTTTGAGCACGGAGAGTTTGTTGTGACACCTTTAAACCCTCATTGACTCCACAACACGGCACAGCACCGGTAATTAGTCCGTGACTGTGGGCATGTACCGCACAGGTATATGTGAGGAGGGGGAAAAATCACAGACAACTAAAAAAACAACAAAAAAATGAAAGCACAACAAATCCAGCTGGTGGTGCTCATAAATACCTGAAAGCTGAATTGTGATGCACTGCTAACACTTCAGCATCCTCGCCCCTGTGCAATCACTATAATAGACAAGGTGGGTTTACAGCCTAATCTACAGTCTCTCCTATAATCCATGTGCAGAAGAACACCTAAAACAAAGCAGATTTGGTAAAAATTACCTTCCTCTGTAGCTTCATCTCTTTTAATCCAGTGTGTCCTGCACAGACTGTAGCCCACATTAGACTGAATAAGATCCCATCCTGTCTGCATCATCACCCTGAGTTCCATTTTAATGACAAAGCCTCTAAAAAAATCACTTTAACTTTTCCTTATTTATACCATGAACACTTACGACTTCAGTATCAAAACCACCACGGAGACAAACACCCTTATCAATCAATAAATCACCATTAATTCAGTCTGTTCGTCTGAGAACAGCGCTATCTACTTTTTCACAGCACTTATGATGGATCTGAGGCTGGTCCCATATCCCTGGTGAAGTAGTCATGGTCTGCATAATGCACAAGGTGCGCAGCTGACTTCTGAGGGGGAGGAGGGACAAACTCTGCATGTAGGCCTACAGTATGTAGCCTGTGTTAAGGCTTGTGTTTTGAAGAGCATCATTCATCCATCATCCATCATTTTGCACCACTCCTGCACTGCACTTCCCAGTCCGATCTGGTCCATAATAACAGTGCATCACAAGAGTCCAAAGTGCTTATTCGCACTAAGAATAGTCAGAATATGCAGATGTGGATCTCACATAATAAATAAATGCAATGATTACAAGAGTCACAATGTGGGAACAACAAAGAGAAGTAGCCTGGATAACAGCACATTAGCCAGTGTGGTGTTATTCTGATAGTGTCCATTTATAAGGGACAAACTAGTGGTGAGGCGCTGTGGTATTTCAGCCAATCGCAGGATGCATGTATGGATGGAGAGATGGAGATGGGGAGCAGATGGACCAACATTTTGTCAGGTCAAGACTAACGCCATAATGCAATCCTCGCACTGGTGCTGCTAGTTGTGATAAATAAATTTAAAAAAAAAACAACAACATCGGCGACAGTGAATGCATCAAGATGGGGTTGATTTTTTTTCCCCTCCTTTTTTCCCACCGAGGCATCGCTTGCGGACTTCATTAACCTTCCCTTCCAATCAATATTCATCACTCCACCCTCCAGGCAGCTGGCGTCTATAAGCATCTATAAGCAGCAGCAGCATCCACACATTACACAAACAACACACCCGGTCTTACCATTCCGTGCCAGCTGATGACGATCCCAGTCCGGTGACAGTCCTTTTTTCAAAACATCCCGACGGGAAACAGCGCGGTGACCATAGCTGAAGGCTTATTTTAAAAACGTTCATAAAGATGGCGAATGTAGTCAAGTGGTGGTGGTGCTGCTGCTGCTGTTGGTTGGTGGTGGTGGTGGTGGTAGTGGTGGAGGAGGAGGTAGACGGAGGGGGAGAGACACACAAAAAAGGCGATGAGGAACGAAAAAAAGCTAAGGGGTGGTGGACGGAACCGAGGTTTGCTGATGCTGAATCACTCTCCCCCCAGCTCACCACCTTGCAACCATTGTGCTGCAAGATGCTGGCTGTACCATTGTGGACCTACCAGAGCAGAGCAGAGAAGAGAGGGAGGGAAGAGGAAAGGGGGTATAGAGGGAAACATGTTTCCATGGCAACCGAACAGGAGCACGTCTGACGTCAAGGACCCGAGCACAGAGAGAGAGAGAGAGAAAGAGGGAGGAGGAGGAGGTGGTGGGGGGAGAGGGAGAGGGAGAGAGAGGCTGAGATCACATGGAGGCTTTCTCTCCCTCTCTCTCTCTCCGGATGGGAGGGGCCTTGAGGAGCATCACTCTCTCTCTCCCTGATCCCATCCTGTACCGTCCCGCCAGTGCGATCATGAGGCTCAATGAGAATATGGAGGCGGGTGTTGTTAGCTATTGGTTAGGTTTGTCTCCCAAATAACTGAGCCTATTGTATCGATCCTACCCAACAAGATGTCTTTAAAAAAAAATGTAATTAAATAAAATTACATGAGCATAAAAAGTGAAGTAAGGGAGGGGAGTGTAAATTCATTGATAGCACATCATTCATTTCAAATATATTCAGTGTTTACAGAAACGACCCCAATGTTAATGCGTCAGTGATCCAATTGTTCATTTATTTTGAAAAAAAATGTGCTTATTGAATAATTCAAATAGGCCTACATATTTTTGTTGATTTTCTAATGTCATGTACACATTTGACATTTAATTTGTAGCCTATGTCTGTAATTAAAAAAAACAATATAAGCTGATTTTTTTTTTTTTTTTTTTGCTTTTACAGGCCCTTAAAATATGGGCTGCATATTCTTGGCTATGATATAAATGCAGAATCTTCTGATTTCATTTACCTATTTTCAGTTTCCTGACACGTTGCAGTTATTCCTCCTTCTCATTCTGTGTTTTCAAATAACAAGTAAAAATAGATTAACAAACACTGTTCAGTAGAGAAATAATCAAATTGTTTTGGCGTCATTCGTCCCATCTGTAAGTGTCTGGATTAACCCTTAAAGCCTCAGGTCACATCTGTATAAGGCCTGCACATCTGGGCTGCATAGCCTACTCCGAATACAAAATTTGAATAGTTTTCTGTGCAGCAATCACTAATTTAAGGCTTTGCTAAAAAAAATTTGCCACACGAAAAATAAAAAATAACATTGGCTTGTCTTTGCATTTAACAGAGCACTAGTACTTCTTTCATAGCATAACATGAACCAGCCTATTATTTATCAACGTGACAAAGATAAGCATCATATGCAGGACAGTTGCAACCTAAGACACCAGCATGAAGGTCAGAGGGTTGAACAGAGACAAAGTGTTTCTCCACACCATCAAGTGGATGCGATGGCAATACACTGATTAAAAACACTGATGTTAGTCTGAAGAGGGTCCAAAGGAAGGCAAAATTATAATTGTATAAGCCAGGCTATGAGGTTGTCTGAGCGCTGACAATGAGAAATGTCCTGAGTTGTCCTCGGTTTCATTAGAAGATGAATATGACTTGTTTTTGACCTCGTCGGCTATGAGAGGTAATTGAAATAACCACTGTGCATTTCAACCTTACAGTTCCTCTTCAGGCGGCTGCAGGCTGTGTCTGAGTCCATCTCTCTTTTTTTCTTTCACAATAATAAGCAACTGTGTGTTACACAGACCAATATGTTAAAGGGATAGTTCAACATTTTGGCAAATTGGCCCATTGCCATAATCCCTATAGTCATAGCAGTAGGTTTGTTACCTTTAATTGTTGGTGCAAGAGCCGCAAGCTTCTCAGAGCTACGTGACAGAGGCTAATGGGATTTCTTGGTTTCCCTCATCAAACTCATCAAATACACAATCCAACAACTCCAAAATGCTCTAGTGGACAAGTTGTGACCTGCACATTCACCATGCTATGAGATAATAACGGAACGTTACAAGACAGAGTTGTTTTAGAGGTAAATTCATGTAAAATCGCTGATGCACATTTCCTTCGAGAACAGTTTTTCGGCAAGCAGTCTCTGCATTTGCCTTGAAAACAACTCTGTCTTGTAACGTTACATTATTATCTCATAGCGTGGTGAATGTGCAGGTCACAACTTGTCCACCAGAGCGTTTTGGAGTTGTTGGATTGTGTATTTGATTAGTTTGATGAGGGAAACCAAGAAATCCCATTAGCCTCTGTAGCCTCTGAGCAGCCCACGGCACTGCTCCGCCGTTCTAACAATTAAAGACCTACTCCTGAAACTATAGGGATTATGGCAATTAGCCAATTTGCCAAAATGCTGAACTATCCCTTTAACTCATCAATGTGTAATTTTCCTCCATTGAACTCATATAGTATCTGCTGTTACAGTATGTTCTTGGTTTGTGAATTCAGTTATTTCCTCTAGTTTTCCCTTAGTCCTCGTCCCTCGTACCTCTAATGTTGTTTGTTATGGTGAAAGGCTGGTAGGGATGCGATGTACTCCCAGGCTATAGCACAAATGGGTTATAATGCAGCCTGACACAACTCCTGACTGTGTAGAAAAAGTGACAGCCACCAGGGCTTCTCTGCAAATCCACACAAACATGGAGGCTAAAGACGACACATACATATTAATACTCAGCATCTCTATAGAGAAACCTGACAGTGAATCAAAGCCAATGTACAGTATGTTGGGCAGGGCAAAGAGGGTCAGCTCACCAAACATGCCTCTTTAAAGTCAGGGTGGGAGAATTCATCAAGGAAGGAGGAGGTATCAAGCGTCGAGGCATGTTTGAACAAGACATTATAACTACATCCATTCAGCTGTTTATTAGGTTACGCTGAGGCCTGAGAAAGGCTCGGGGGGATTTAAATGTATGGCCACCAGGGTTGCTCACATGAGCTTTCTACGTTCATTTCTGATGGTTTCCTGACACTTAATTAGCAGATGTGGCAGGTTTTCTTTTAACTCTTTCAAAGCAGTGGAAAGGAAAGAGCTCCAGGAAAAAGTTTTAATACTCTCCAGCTGGACCTGAAGGCGAAACTCACCAGTCAGCAAACCGCATGCATCCAACCTACAGTACCAGGTGCCCCACATTTCCAACACGACTGTCAGAGCTGGCAGATCCACTCTTTCAAGTCTCGACTGCAAATTGCCCTTGGGGCTCAGACCAGCCCTGATGAGGAGGTATTAAGGACAGCTCTGACAGAAATAGAAGGAGGGAAAAAAATCCCAAATTCAGAACCCCTTTGTTACACCACTGGTTACCTCTATCAGTCTCCATATGGGGCCTCTGCGCCTCAGGTGATACAGTAGAGATTAAAGGCTACAGTCAAAGGAGACACAGCGCTAACAGGTCATTTTGGCAGCAGTTTATCAGACACAAATAATATTTCCATGCTGCCAGAGGAGAGGTGGGGGAAAAAAAAACCCTCCATGAGACAGTTTCATAACTGTAGATCATAGCTACTGCACTCACTGTGGCCAATGGGGAAAGCTCATACACAAGGCAAGGAGCTACAATCCTCCAATCGCCAAAGTTATTGAAGATCTTTCAATGTGATTCAGTAATTACAGCGCAGCGGGATGCCACTCAAGTCTCTCTGAATTCCCACCATGTATTTCGATTTCTAACTGAGTGTCTCATCTTATGACAAAGCTACACCTCCCTCTAAGTAGCCTGTGATATGATCTTGTTTGTTTGCTGCTTTATCTGTGGTGAATCAATGGAAGAGTTCGTTAAATTATATAATTAATTATTTTCTTATCCATTTTGCATATCCGTTTCTATTTCAGGATTCATGTGTTTCTCACATTCCCTCTGTGTCTTAGAATTTAAAGATTATGTTCAGTCCATGGCAGGAGATAATAGGCTAATCGTGCTTGTTTGGCAGGCAGAGATATCCTAGCCCTTTTACCACAACATTTACTGTAAAGCAGGATGTGCTGATTACTAAAATCCACTAGATGGCACAAGACAGACCATGAATGGGGCAGCTTTGAAGTGCACCATAGGAAGGAAGTAGGTACTCAGCAGTGAATTGCTTCCTGACAGCTTAGATCAGACAACTTTGATGTTTGTGGGAAACAAAGAAATATATCCTAGTTTAAGATTGATTTAGTGAGTATGAAAGGTGTCAGCTCACGTTCACAGTCCCAGAGTGCAGGATAGGCTACATCAATTATGCAGTCTTTTGAATCAGCTTTTGAATGATAGAAAAAGCAGTAGGCCTAGTAATGTATACTTCAGAGGAAAATACTGGAGGTTATCTGCAGAAGTCTAAATTTACACCCCCATACATCTGTGCCTCAGCTCTCTCTGCATTCAGAGCTGTAGGAAAATATAGCAATATAAATCCTATGCATGGAAAACACTCAATAATAAACCAGGCCCATCCTCCATAATAATCCAAGATGTGCATTTTACTCCCAGTTGTGTGTGTTACTATAGAAACGGGGTAAATGACAAGTCAGTCCCCCCGAGCAAAGACAGAGAGCCAATGGACAGCCATAGTAAGGTGTCTGGTTACTCCCAGTCACAGCCCACGCTAGCCGGGCAAAGGCAGGCAGGGAGGGAGGGGTTATTCCGCTCCTCACTCAGCTCAGCAGTAATGGTAACTTGGCCGCTGCGCTTGAGAAAGAGCTCAATGCCGTGTAGTAGTAGCAGCAGCAGCAGAAGCAGCAGAAGCAGCCATCAAACACGACTTCTAAACAGTTTTCCGAAGAGGAGATAACTTTATTTATTAATTAATATATTTTTTTGTTGTAACTGTAACCGGCTTGGAGAACAGGAACAGTCAGTTAGTAACCTGCATTGTGGTGGATTTTTTTTTCTTCCTCCCCCGGTAAACCTGTTGCCTGCCTGCCCGGCTTGCTCGCGGTCGGTGCTAACTCTCCCAAGATGTTGCTTTGTGGATGGGATGGCGTCTGGTCCCGTTTGTGTGTAACGCACCCATAGCCTGGTCGGAGTACGAACATTTCCCCACTCAAGTGATTTTTCTAGCTCCTCTCGCCGCTGGTAAGTAAGTTTTTTTTTCCATAACTACTTTTTTCTCATTAATTAAAATGATTAAAATAAACGTTACCGTGTTGTTGTTGCTAACTTTAGCGTTAACCGTTGCCAACGGCTGAGACTCTCCCCGGGAGTTGAGTCGCTTGTCTCGAGGCTTTATCTGTTCTGTTACTTACTGTTTAGTGTTGTTTTGTTTTTGCACTTTATAGGCTACTGCACTTATTTTTTTCTTCGTAGTATTATTATTATCCTCATTGAGTGTATGCATTCTTCAGTGGCTCAATAAAACAATAAAAAAAGAACTGTTAAAACGCCAGAGCTTATTAGCTATTTCACAAAAAGGGGGAAAAAAACGTAACACAGCTGTTAGCTAGCTACCTTTCATTTATTCTCGACTTGAGAGTCCTGCTGAGTCCTGCTATATGTGGTATTAACGTCACGACAATAGGTAGCTACATCTGACATGGACTCATCTTGGTTTAAAGTTTAGCAGGGAGGAGACAGCACTGCTAAAATTACAGGGGTGTCTAGCCAGTTAACTGCTTTCAACTTCATCCACCTGCACTTATTTGTGTAATTGTTTTGGCCAACATGCACACAGTCCTTTTAGAGTATTAGTCAGTACAGGCTGAATGTTTTATGGGAGGGGGGGGTGGTTGTTAAGAAGTGAGCTTGTACCCCCTCCCCCTTCATTATCATGGAAAAGTAGTAAAGTTAACTCAAAGTCAAAGGTCAGGTGGTTTCTGAATTGATGTCATTCCAGAGTAAATGAGAAGAAGAAGAAAGTAGTGATTCTGTGTGTGATAGAGCAGGATGGAGATTTCATTTTAAGTGGATATGATGGAGATGGTGTAAGCGTCATCATAGGAAAAATAACCAGTGGGTTGGGTTTGTGTGTTGGGAAAGGGGTGGTGGTGGGGGGGTTGGAGTGAGGGATTTTTTTTTTTTTTTTTGCAAAACCATGCTCTGCATGTCACGGTACTCATAGCAACCCTGTGATTAACAGAAATGGAGCGGATGAGGTCGAGACCAAAATGAGAAGTGAGGGCTGTCGGTCCAGAGCTGGGCTGATAATCATGGAATAGTCATGGCTCTCCTTCTCTGGCTGGTCCTGACCCTGGCAGTGCTGAAAAACAAAACACCAGCATCCAGAGTGACTTACTGTTGGTTAGTCAGACAGAGCCAGTCCATAACTGGAAGGTACCAGGTCCAGTGATGTAATGGCCCAATGTTGTGTCCCATCGAAAGCTCTGCGTTTAGTCATTGTAAGATTATCTGGAAAAGCATGTCGGCAAATTGCCTCAGTTGTAAGAAGGGTACAATTAATGAAAACCAGCCACTTGGTTTTCCCTTTTATTTTGCCTTTATTTATTTAATTCTGGGAATAGAGGTTCACTTAGAGTTTGTTGTTGAATTTTCCTGGCACCATAGACTTCAGGAAGATTTTCACCTCAATGTTGGCACTGGGTTTGTCTTCTCACTGGCTTCTGTTCCAAATGTGTTTGCCAGCTGAGACCACAGTTCTGATGTTTGGAGGATATGAACAAATTCCTTCTCATATCTTATGTTATGAGTTATGCTTTTGGAAATAGAAGTGGAATCTGGTGTTTTTACGGATGATTGCTTCGAAAGTGCAGCTATTCAGGTTTTCAAAAGACTTAGGGATGAAAGAAAAGTTTTGGAGAGAAATGGATGGGCATGTTTTTCTGAGCTTTTTGTTCCTGGCAAAAAAAATGTACAGGGGATGAGCTTTTTGTGAGAAAGCAGCAGAAACTGAAAGGTTTTGTTCTTTGGTGTGGGTCACTCAGCTGAAGTGCAATTTTTCAGGTGGTTGTTTTCAAATCCATTTCATGGGTTGTAGCTGTGTCACGGACAGGAAGGTGGGAGGAAAGGAAAAGCTTCTGAGGAGTAAAGGGCGCTATCACGTTTCCAGGATTATTTTCTTTAAAATCCTTGTGACTGTGGCCAAGACTTTCATACACTTAACAGCAGCAGTAGCCTAAGCCTTATTTAAGGTTTTTCTTATTACAGTGTGGGAATACATGGGACTACCTGCGAACAAACATCCCCACTGTTTGAAAAAGGGAAAGAGAATGAGGCGCTGAAGTGGTGAAGGCTGTCTGCTCTCACTGTTTTGGGCCGCTGCCTCCTAAGCCCCCTCAATAATGAGTAGGACCACAGTCCAATGAGAGAGGAGCTGGCCTGTACTGCAGCCTCAGTGCGGATAAAAACATTCCACTGTAGGTCTCTGCTAAAATAACAAGGGCCACAAAACAATCAGTCTTCACAGCACCCGCTCTCCCTCATTCTCATGGGTAATGAGCAAGATGGGTAGTAACCCACTTTGCCTCGCACTTCCCGCCTCCCATTGACCAGAATGGCTAACCTGCATTCCTGCATAAACAATCAGGCCTGTGACATGCTTACTCATTAACTCTGTTCCACAAACAGATTGATAGAAAAGGATGATGTTTCACATGTAAGTTTCTGTCAATTTGCTCTAACACTAATGATGCACCTGGCCCAGTTCATATGAAGAGTTTATAAATAATTGGTGTTTCTCAGATTATCTGCCCAAGACAACTAAACAAAACAGGTTATTTATTAATCGTTGAGTCCAATTTGGTGCTTGTTAGCCTTGTTAGTGGCAGCACAGCTCGAGCGGAGGTCGTGTCAGTCAGTCAGTGTGTTTTTATAGACTGAAATATCTCTGTAACTGCTGGATGATTGTCAAAATATTTTGTGCAATGACATTCATGGTCCTCGGAAGATTCTCATGCTGTGCCACCAACAGGTCAACCACAGTTCACTTCGCCAGTCGAGTGAATTAGATACAGACATTTAGGCTTCCTGGAAGATATTCCTCACCAACTTGGCGACTTCAGTGACTTTTTATTGAAGAGAGCTTGAAAGATTCGTCCTACCCAATTTATGACTTTCTCACCTCCACACACACACACCCATTGATGCATTGATTGTGATTGTATTGTAGTTTTGAACGTCACCCAAAAAGAGTAGGTCCATCCAGCACCTCCTTAATTCCAATGCCCGTGCTTTGTATTTCAAACTTTTGAACTGTTGACAAGTGCTTCTGCTTCATTATGCAGACGCCTTTGGTCTCTGTTACTTCTTGTAATATTGACGATTTAGCCAGATGATGAGGCCTCAGGCTTGGTCCACGCCCATGAACCAAACCCACAGGTGCACCGTGTTAGCAAAAACTCAGTACAGCACACAGGCCACAGCCAAATCTCATCTGACACATCAGGCCAAATTTGTACACCTGCCAAGGTCAATGGAGGCACGCTTTGTGAGTTAGTTTTACAAAAAAAAGAAAACTGGAGTAAATGTGCTTAAAAAACATTATCTAAGGCCTTTTGAGGATAGTTTCTAACTTTCTACAATAAAAAAATGACTGATGATCAAATGTGGTCTCCTGTGCTCATGTAGCCTAATCATCCCATGACGGATGTTTGGTAGATCTTCCATAGAAGTAATGCCTCATTTCCTGTTTGGAAGTGTTTTCATTTTCTTTGTTTTTGTGTCACGGGCCAAAAGTTTTTGATTTATCAAATCCTGACTTAGAGCTGTGATCTGGCTAGTCCAAATATGCTGTGTGCTGTGTTTAATGTGGGTTTGCTCGATTCTGTGGGGGAAAATAAGTGAAAAATAGACTGCAAAAGTTCAAAACATCAGAAAAGCTGTCAGCGTTGAAAAACATAGATTTATTTTCAGTCAGGGAATCAGAGGGGAAACTTGCTTTTCTCTTCAAAAGTACTTTGTATTATTATATTATACCATGACCGCCTGTCACTCTTGTATTTTGTAGAGTTTTGGGAAATATGGTTGCTGCACGCTAATGTTTGAGTTTCTTAGTTTTCACTTAAAAGTGGAGGAACAATAAACAGTGATTCTTATCAGTAGGTTTTCTAGCATTATTTATATGCACTACATTATTTCTGATGTGACTCTGTTTTTTTTATCATGGAGTTAAGATATGCAGCAATATCAGAACTGGTTAGGCAGTACAACCACAAGATAAGATGACTTTGAATAATTTTAAATGACTCTGAATTTTTAGATATAGTCCTCCACTGCTTCTTCTCTAGGGAAGTAATAATCAAACTCTGTGCTGTACTGACCACCCACCTGAAGCCTGCACTTGTTTCATGTTATTGATTTGCTTTTATTTGCTTCTTTACCCTCATCAGTTTGGGCAAAAAGTAAACTTCTGGAGATCTTCAGCTGTGTCAAACACAGTCCTCCTTAAATCTTTTGCGTTTCCCAGTACATTTACATGTGCACAGTAGGAGGTGTGCAGACTGTTATCGTGTAATTATTGTTTTTGTATATAATGTTATCATATGTTTGACTATAACATATGTAGGCTACATTTCATTTTTTTGCCTATTTGTATTGTATAGCCTACTTATTTCATATAACCCTTTTCTTTTTTGTTTGCACATATTCAGGACTATTGTAAAATATGAAATAAATAGAATATACTTAACACTCTGCCATTGAAATCAATGCAAAGCAAAAAAACAAACCCTGAAGCCTTCCTCTGCACCAACAGATGAGTTAAGTATCTTTTTAGAGCCCACCTCCTACCCACACTTCAATCCCTCACTATGTACTTCAGGCACTTGTTACAGTGCCTGTGCTGTTAGAATAGTAATAATAGAAACTGGAGCTTCCTTTTATGCCCATATTTGCATATCATGGCTTGATTGTGATGTGACACCTTTGTCACTGCAGCACAGGAGCTGGCATTATGAGAGAAACACTGTCAGATGAGAGATGAACTGAACACGTGTCATTTCATTCAGGCTCCCGTAAAGCTGACTCTCAGTTGTTATGGGACATTAAAAAACCCACAAATCCTCATTAAATGTGGACTACTTTTTTTTTTACAGCTTAGAAAATATAACAAAACCTAAAAACAGACGTCTCACTTTTGTGACTTCATATTAAAACATGAAAATTATAATCAAATCAAGTCACGTCACGACTGCCCGCCTGTGGTTCACGTGAGTCAGTCCCTGAGGCACAACATGCTGTGGCATGTGCGTACGGTAATCTAAATCCATCTCAAACACTGTAGATCTGTAGATGAACTGTTGTGTGATATTTGTTTTTATATTTTCAGATATGCTACACCAAAATGTGACTGTCAGGAAGGAGATTTAAACTCCTTATCTTGAGCTTGACCCAGTTATAGTTTTATGTCAAGTAATCACTAAAGTGTGATGTTAATACTTTAATAATAAGTAGCAGCAAGCAGCTTTATGATCTCACCCAAAAAAAGAGCTGTTTTGCTGTTTCTAGATAAGCAGCATCCAACACTTGGAAGACTCACTATAATAAACTGTTACTGTGTTGAATGTAACTTAAGGAAAGCAGGCTGTGTGTGTGTTTGTGTGCATCATGTGCTTTCACTCCTCAACTGCAGATGATGATAACACATCTTACATTTAGACAATGTGGCCAAGGGCATGAGACAGCACAAAATGTTGATTAGAGCTAGTGGTAAATACGTCAGTGCGTCGGGTTATCATAGCGCTAATGGCAACATGGGCTTATTTGCTTTTGATTTAGACTGACAGGTCAGCCAGGATTCATACAGGATTACACTAGGCTTATAGTTCTCAGATAAATTATAATGTAACAGGAAAACAATTCATTTTCAGGTGTTCTTTTTAACAGAGAATTTTGATTCCTGGCAGTGTAATTAAAATTTTAGGAGCTGTGTGGTCAGTATAAAGTATATGTAGGTGTATATTACTCTGAATAGCACAGGAGATCAGATAAGATGCTCTCTGTGTGTTGTGCTGGCCTGATCTGACCTTTTAGCCAGAGGCTCTTATCATCATATAACAACGGAAAAAGAAAGCACATGCCATCCTTTCCAAATAATGCTTAAAGCTTCTTTATTTTTGTGTATGTGTGTTCATTTTCCAGTGTAAATCAGTCCTCTGTCCTCTGTGTGCACGCAGGGAAGATGCATGTGTCTCTGGCAGAAGCTCTGGAGGTTCGAGGAGGTCCGCTCCAGGAGGAGGAGGTCTGGGCAGTGCTCAGCCAGAGTGCAGAGAGCCTCCAAGAACTCTTCCACAAAGGTATGAACACGTCTGCACAGATGGTCCTTGGAAGTGAAAACGCAACTCAGGTTAATTTGTCTTTTTTTTTTACATACAGTCCTGCCTCACGTCTCCCCCTGTAGTGTTTTTTTAACAGCCTTCTCCCAGAATGAGAACCAAATGGTGTTCAGATCCCATGAATTGCAGGTGCTATTTTATATAGACAAATTGATGGGATGGATTCAGATTCAGATTCTTTTATTAGTCCCAGAAGGGCAATTCACTTCTACAGTCAACCTGTCCATAGCAACAGAAATACAATATAGCAAAATAAATACACAACAATACAACAGTTAACATCCATAGTCGAGCATCATCACATCAGCAAAAGCCACAACCAGTGACAGCACAGCAGAGGGATGCCTCTCTGTTTTTATCTGCATCTTTATCTTCATACCCAAGTTTGTATCAGTAAGGTCTCCACATTTAATAAGTAACAGTTTGCTCAGTGTCATTAAAGCGGTGGTAGGTAGACAGAGCAGTTTAGTTTCTTGTGTCTCAATCATTCTTGTGAGTCATTTGTGTGTCTATGGTTGTCCTTGGAGAAAGGGAGAGATAAGTCCCTATGACAGCGTCTTTGTAACGGCAGAAAACTTCGACAATTGGATGACTAAGAAAGATTTAACTTTGGAGCCTTGGGAGAGGATGTGAGTCACTGCAGGCGCAAAACACTATACAGGCTAAGGAAAGGCCCAGTCTCTTACGAAACTCCAGTGCACCTGCTCACGGGGACCTTAACTGCATCATCTACCGATTCATCATTGGTCATGCAAATTTCTATTGAATAGTTACCAGGCTGTTACTGTGAGTTTCTGAATAAACCAGCCTGACCTCAACTTCCAGTTCTGCTGCCTGATTCCATTGCATACCTGGCAAGCTGCAGGAATGTCCTCTTATCGGTGGGATGCGTAAATATTCCTTTTGTGCTGAGGCCACATTTATGACTAGAATATTTTTTTTATTATAAATAAATAATAAAAACCACTCAGCCATTATAGCCTCTGAGATAAAGACAAGATCCAAGGCTGGATGCTTGGAGTGTTTCATGTGGCATTGTGCTGCAGTGATTGTTAACACATCCCTGCCTTTCCTTCGGTGTGTAGTTGTGTAGCTATACTGAGCAAATTGTGGCCTCTCATGTGTACAGTTTTAGACTGCTGACTGAGTGAAGCTAAAATTTGAAGAGCAGATGTTGGAACCAGCTATTATATACTCACTGAGCTATGTAAAGAAGTATGTTTACCACAAGAGTGGATTAATAACGGTAACCATTTAAACATTTTTGATTCCTTAGACAATTTTTGTTAGATGTCCCAGTCAGCTATGAACAGTGGGTGTAGCTTTAGCTGGTTTATACTTTCAAAAGCATAAAAACAACATATTAAAATGTTCAGTCAATTTCACTGCTGAAGTCACAGTACATATCTCATGTATCAGAGGTGCTCCAACAATGTAATTGACTTAGCTAAATTTAATATGGCCTTTCAGGGTCTTTTCAAACACGGTGAATGGAGTCATATTGTCAAACACTTAACCACAAGCACGTTTTTTTTCCTCCTCCGGGTAAACAGTAGCGGTTAGTTACTGTGTTTGTTTAAGAATGATTTGTTTGAATAAGTGATGTGTGAATATTTCTGATTGTTAGGGGGGGAGTTCCTTTTCATGTTCCCGACTCCATATCATATAATTTCATAGAAACCAAACCAGCGTCTGCTCCGTTTGTCTGGTTTTCTGTCTACTATTCACCCCCACGTCTGCTCCTGTGTCTGGGTCTCGAGCCGAGGCCTTCTTCTGCTCCACATCTGTTGCTCTGGTGGCATGTTTTCTGGATGCATGGTGCACAGTAAAGTTTATAAACAGAGAGGGCAGCCTCTCACAGATTTGACTGTCAGCTTCTACCCTGTATGGTTTCAGTTTATATCAGTGATTTATTGGAGCTCTTGTTTAATTTGTTATCCACCAAGAAGCGCATTTGCTCAGGCTGAGTCATGCACTTCTGCTCAGCTCTATTATTGCTTATCCAGAGCTGAGGATTTTGCGTGGGATACACCTAGTAACCCAGTCTGAGTTTGAGTGAGACCTCCAAACGCTCACACGAGCTTCAGACAGGAAACTTATATTTACTTTATAAATTCCAGCTTTTTAAAGCAGATATTTGGTGCCTCAAATCCAAGTTCCTCTGTTCGTCTCCTCTCAGACTGAAGTATCAGTCAAAGAAAAGAATTTTGCAGCACTGCTCAAACATTCCTTTGTATATTTTTAAAACGTCCTCTAACCATCGCGCTGGCTGCGGCTTTGTAGGAAAGGAGAATTACGCTGTGTAGCCATTCCTTTCTGCTTCCATGCCTCAACAGTTATTTTCTTGCAGGCTAAGAAAGCAACATGTGTTTTTGTTTACTTCAATCATCTTGAATTTCCATAAACGCTGAAAGCCTGAGCAACTAACATTCACTGTGGTCGGATATCGCTACAGTTGCCGCATTTAATGCTTAGACAAAATTTGATGCAAGTATATGGAGCTTTAAAACACAATACATCACTGTAACACTGCATTACTGCATGTGTGATTGTAGCTAGGAATTTCAATAAAGGAAGTCCAGCAAGTTGTTTTATTTGTTTTCCTGTTTTGGTTCTTGATCTTATCTCTGATAGCTGAATAATCTGTTTCCCCCCCTCCAGACCCTGCAGCCATGGGTTTCATCATCTCTCCCTGGTCCCTCCTGCTCATGCCCTCTGGCAACATCTCATTCACGGACGAGTATGTCACCCAGCAGGACTTAAGAGCTTTCACAGCCCCGGAGGTTTTGGAGGGAGTCTCCTTGACTTCTGTCTCTGACATAGAGAAGGTACAAACTTGACAGAACCTTATACACACACTGTATTATCATCTAATCCCTCATTAGTGTAACCTTTATCACCTCCTTCCTGCGTCTTTTGTTCTCGTACTGTTTCCGTGTGTGCGGTGAGTTTCTGGTTTGAACACATACTGTACATTTCATGCCTGTGAATGTTTCATTTAATGCAATTCCCCTACTGTTGCCACTGAGTAATTAAATCAAGCTGTTCTTTTGCTGTGCTTAAAAAAAAGAGGTGGTTTTGCACAAATGTATTAATTGCTGCATGCTACGGTTACACAATAGGCCCAACACACAGGTGCATGATCTGGCCAATTTTATTTTTGTCTCAATAAATCCCTCCCCTGGTGTTCCAGAGACAGGAAAATAACACTAAACTGCACGTAGTGGAAGAACTAATCATTATTTCTGTTGCATCTGGCGGCTTCCCAATATCAACATTGTATTTCAACAGCTTTTGTATTCGAGTGGTGAACTGCTGTGGTGGTTTTTTATTTATTTGTTTTTACTACATCCAATACATTTGGTCATGACAGGTTTTGTGTATGCGGGTGTAGAAACTCCATGTTGTTGTGATGGAGTGCTGCGAGCACATTCCTACTTGAGACTCTGGTGGTGCATATTAATTGGTTGCAGATCTAAAAGGTAATTGTGCAGTTGCAACATTCAGAACAAGAGCAACCACTGCACGATATGACTTCTCTTACATACACTCAAAACCACGCCCCCCCTCCACTTAACTCTGCCCCTCTGGTAGAGGAGCTAAAAGCTTGCATGACTGGATTCCTGTTTCTGGCACAGCCCCACAGACCTCAACACAGTTTTGTGCTGAGTCAGTTTTCCAGCCCTGGGCCCGTCTCCCCAGCCGAGTTATTTCAGTGTAGAAAGTATAATCTGTTTCTCTCATTATCAGAGACTGTGGGTAAATATACGTCAGCTGCGAATGCCACGATTTTCCTTTCACTTTTTCAACATATGGGCTGGTATTGTTGCTCTTAATGCGCCACTTTTAAGTTTCCACATTTTCTGCGAGTGTGAGTGTGCCTTTAAATTTGTACTCTGAGATCTGTTCCTAAAAGACCTTGACGGCTATGTTGCATTCTTTGGCAATCCCTGAATTATTCTTTCCTCTACCAAGCCCAACATTCAGGGGAAGTGATTTCTCTCCCAAGTAATGAGTACAGAGTAATAAGGAGAGGAAAATGGAAAAATGTTTCTGGATTTAGGCTGAAAGCCCCTGTTTTTTCTTCTTTCCAAAAAAGGATGAATTCTTTTTTATTACACTAAGCATTAGTCCGTCTCTCTTTCTTTAACACAGGGACATGTGACTTATTTTAATAAGGTTCAAGAGCTTTTTATAAGGAACTTTATTCCTCACCTTTATATGTGCTTACTATTGCTTTTTTTTTGTCACAGATGCACATGTACTCTCTGGGGATGACTCTGTTCTGGGGGGCAGACTACGAGATCCCACAAAGTCAGGTAAATCATCGCCATGAGTGCTCTGTCTCAGTGGATGGAAGTTATATGGTTATAAAGACCTTATGGTTCTCATGAAAAAAGTACTTTTATCACTGTCAGTGACTTTGGCATCAGATAAAACTCAGTAACTAAAATGTTGCCAGTCACATTGGCATAGAACATAGTCAGTGCCCTTGCAGGAACTAATGTGTGGCCACATCTAATATTTCTTGGTTATATTTGTATAAAACAGATCAATATTTCAGTCAGGCTTATTTGCAATAACCATTGTGAAAGCAGAGACTCTGCTTGTCAGTGGAACCTGCTTTTTAAAATGAACTTTACATGAATATCTGATCTGGAAGGTGCAATCATCTTGCTCTCTGGAATGTATTTCAATCTGCAAATACCTCTGGAGATGGTCGGGTTTTCGATGCATATCTTGTGTAAGAGGCAGCCAGGTGTAAAACATAATCCGCACAGTGTGTTCTTATTTGTGAGAAAGTAACGCCCATAGGATTAAAAACAACATAACTCACACTCTAGGTTGCATCTCCTTTTCCTCATCCATGAAGTGCTGTAACAAACATAACAAAAACATTGTTTCTGAGACGCACAGTGAAATAAAAGTTGGGCCACCGTCAGCTTTCACAGTGTGCTGTGTTTCCAAGCAACACAAAATATCTGGGATTTGTTTGGCCTGGTCAAAAGTTGTCTCGTAAGAGTGATACTGAGCAGCAGAGAGATCGCTGTGGAGGACTGATATCATCTGCCCACATCTCCCTCCTCTGTTGTCTGATCAAGAGATTGAGGATAGGGAAGAAATGAATCAATTAAACTCATCCAGATTCTTTGGAAGTGAAATCACTGTTGAAAAAAGAGTATCTCGGTGAGACTATTGTGTAACAGCGATACAGATTCAAATCTGCATCCACACCCTGGGTGTCAAATATCAAAGCCAAGTCAAAAGCATGTGAGAAATCAGCACTGACACTGAGATAATAAATTGTTCCATGTTTTTATTTTTGATGGACAGACCAAAGTGTCTACAGTAACATTACTTGGAGAAAAGTAAATAAATAAATGAAAGCTTGGCTGTGGCCTTTTAATCTAAAACACGTGGTAGACGGGCATTTAAAGTAGGTGAGGGGATTGTACGGTGTTGGCAGGGTTTAGCTCTGCCTCATTATCTGAACACAAAGAAAGTCAACATGATATTAGAAGAACAGAGACACCAGTAGAGTGTGTCACCTCAAAGTATGTGTGTGTGTGTGTGTGTGTGTTTTAATTGTTATTTTGTTTTGCAACGCAGCCTATGAAGTTGGGGGAACACCTGAACAGCCTCCTTCTCAACATGTGTGATGATGTTACATTGAGTCGAATGTCGCTGCGCACGGTGCTGGACATCTGCAGCAAACACATCCGAAACTCCAGCTGTGACCCTCCCTTCTCCTATATCAGAAAACTGGTTCGGTTGGTGCTGGGCAGCCTCTCCCAGGTACACGGTTTTACTCAAACGGCCAAATACAACCTCTATATCTGTTTTTTTCCATATTTTTTTTTTTATTTCAGCACCTTCCAGAGAGAATCTGTAACCATATTGGGTTATACCCAAGTTAAAGACTGTAATCTGCTCTGTCAAAGCACAGTGTGTTATTTAAATTACACAACAGATGAGGCTCATGTTGATAGAACATGATTTTGTGATGGATGACTCTCTAACCCCCTTCCTTCCTCCTGCCTTTTCCACCCCTCGCTCTCTGTTATTCTTTCTCTTTTACTCCCACTCTTGTTGTCTTTTTCTCAGCTGGACGGTCTGCTGACTGATAGAGAGTCTCTTCCGGAGAGGAGTAAGGAGATTCGAGAGAGGCTCCGGGGCAAAGGTTTGCCCTCAGGTAAGACGAGCAACACACACATATTGAACATAAAGCAGCCAGAACTGTATTTGCTCTGTGTTTTTCAAAGGAACTTTCCGGTGGTGTAGAAAGTCGTTTACTTAAACAGTGATTTAGATTACATGCCTGACAGCAGTTTGTGATCAAATGTTTTTTTTAAAAAGCGAGGGGGGTTCATGCTTCAAACTTTTGTTTACCTATGTTCTGTGTTATCTTCATTTGAGTGACATAAAGTCCCAGTCTGGAACCAGGACAAATCAGCAGACCCTGGATAAGCAGGTTTTGTAGGGATAATGTTGAGAATACTCTGAATATTTAGGTCAACAGAGAATATTATCTGGTCCTGCTTTCCTAATGACACACAGTTGGCAGCGTGTGGCTGGATATACTATTTTTATAGTTGTTTACATTTGTGTTGCTTTCATTTAGAGAAAGTTGGATGTAAATGCCTCCCCTGGTTGTCAAGCCATTCATCACTTCCATCTCGGCTTTCTGCATTTGTGGGAAAGAATTAAAAGTAGACGAGAAACAACACGCTGCAACCTTGAATCGTATTTAATTCAGGAAAATATGACCAAATCTTCCCAGTGGTTTCTGAGAGAACTCCGGCATTTTTCCAGGCCATGGAAATGAGAGCAGAGCGCAAACATGGCTATCGTCCCGATTATGTAAGCATGGCATGGCATTGATTACAGATGCATATTTTGGAGTCACCAGTGAAGCTGCTGGTCTGCTGTTTGTATCAGTGCTTTGTTTCCGTGGGTTGAGCCCCGGCCAGCCCTAGGGAAAGTACATGCAAAGAGTATTACTCAGTTCTTAAGCGTCTTTCTTCTCAAGGAGCAGCTCATTCCCTCCTGTATTCCACTCCTTCCAAGTTGTAATTGCCACTAAGGGACCTCGGTCATTGTCTCTCTCACTAATTCTTCACCGCTATAATCCATATGACAGAAACACTATACTAGTAGTAGCTGAAAAACTTGTGGCAACAATTGACTTCTTTGAAAAGTGAAAGACATCCTGTTAAGAGTTTTTTTTTTCTTCACTCAATCTAGGCCTTGTGTGCTTCCCTGAGTTCCTGGAAGACAGTCTGTCAGTCTTTGATGTGTTAAGACCCAGCATATGCTTTGTAGATTAAACCACCACATGCAGCGTTTTTACAGGACTTACCATCTCCTTCTGCTCGCTCATTTCTGCGTCTCCCCGGCTTGTTTTTGCCCTCGTTTCGTGCACATGTTTACCTTCTGTTTATCTCTTTGTCTCTCGTACAAGAGCCATCGCTGGCAGAGTTTTGTCTGGAAAGGCAAACTTGAAATTTATGGACAGTTAAAGAAAGCAACGTTCATTATGTAGTTTTAAGAAAGACACAGTGATAGATGGACAGGATACCACCACCACTGCCAAAAATGATTCGTTACTGCGGCACAGCATGTTCTATTGTTTGCTTTTAAGCAGCGGGGGGAAGAAATCAGCTACTGCACAAAACAGAGACATAGATATAATTGGCACCCTTAAGGTCAAGCACAGCATGCCAATTTCTTAATTTGCTTTTCCTTGTGCTTTTGGTGGTTTACTTTGCAAATTAATTACTTTTATTTGCCATTAATGGCTGTCCCCCAGAGCTGCATAACAAAAACTTCCTATTGCTGCTTCTGATTCTAATCAGCGACCATCTAATCTGTTGAATAACCGTGCACTGTTCAGTTGGGGCCTGATTTTAGAAATGAAAATAACACTTTCAAAGTAAGAAACTTTCTGTAACAATGCACTTAAACATGCAGCTGTGGCGCTCCACAGAAACTGAGATGTTATCTCAGCAGCCGGAGGACAGCGTCCCGTTTATCCCTCATTATATATTGTATAATACATCCCCGATTCTGACTGATTGGATAAACTGACGACATACTGAACGCCCCATCTCATTCACTGTAGCGGCATTGAATCTTTCAGTAAAGGGGCTATTCGAGGCCTGCTGCAGGTGCCAGGGTGTTGGAGCGAAGGAGTGCACGTTGACAGTCAACAGAGCCGTGTTTAGTTGCTGTGTCATGCTGATGCTGTTCGAGCTGGATGCCAGCAAGAACAGGCACTTAGGCCTAATGAAGCATATCGCAGTTATTCAAATCAAAAATCCCTCGTCTCATCATAAATACTACCTTCTGTATAGAGACTGAGAGTAGTGTTTACATCGACAAGCGGGAGTGAAAAGCCTGTTTCCACTGACATGCTAAAGAAAGGATATCTGTTTGTAATCAAGTGTGATTTCCTGTTGAATTATTTTGATGTGTGCTGCTCTGTGTTTTGAAGCTTTGAGTTTTAATTGTGTGAGCTTCTGCTTTGTGGTTTACTACAACATCGGTTCTCTCACTGTTAACAGGGAGGAGTGCCGCCCCCAGGGTTCTGGAGCGCTATCGAGCCAGGACTCAGGAGCAGACGTCTCTTAACCGCGGCCTCAGTCGGTCTATGGGTTCCCTGCCAATCCAGGGCCTGTTGAGGGGGGACGAGGGGGCAGCCCTGCAGTACTCCCTGTCTGATTATCACCAGAACTCTGAATCCCCCACAGAACTGTACCCCAAACCCCCCTCACTCCACCACCAGCACTCCTACCCCTACCTGCACCCTCTTCATCCACAACAGAAAGGCCGGCCAGTGGAGCTGGATCGGAGGTCTTTACCCTTCCACGCCGGGGATCCGATCCCCAGTCAAGCCAGGAAGACCTGGGCTTCCTCTGTGGACTTGGCTTGTATTGACCCAGAAGCGCTTCGCTTTGGAGCGCTGGAGGATGCGCGGAGGGGCAGCAGTGCCTTAAGTACCCACTCTATAGGCAGGCTTAAATCTCCTTTGCGGGCATCCAGGGAGAGGGATTCACTCTACACCGAGTTCGGTGGACTGAAGAGCAGGAAACCTCATCACCACTCAGCCCTGTCCGTGGGCTCGGGCCTCCCCGGCGCCTACGACAGAATCAAAGAGAAACAGAGGAAACTTCAGGCGTTAAGGCAAGCAGTAGATGGTGAGCATACTTTCTTTACATAATAGTGCACTATAGAGGATCCGTTGTCTTCAGTCTCAAGACTCATATATATGTGCTCTTAAGTTTTGATATTTGGTCCTCAGGGCTGCCTGTTAAGTGTTATGAGTTTATGTTGGAGAGCGTTCTTGTGAAATTTGCAAAGCCTCTCTCTCATGCGACCACTACAGTACGTCAATCAAACTAGTGTGAATTTTTTCTTGTGTAGGACTTGGCTCTTAAGGCTCCGGTATGTCTTTCCAAAATCAAGAGTATGACATCCACACCCACTGCTTGCTGTGATTGGCCAGGTGTGCAGAGATGAAAACGTAGTCAGTTCAGGTTTTTTTTTTTTTTTTTAATCTGTACATAACTACTGTATCTCTGTTGTTCCTGTAGTTGTTCAGTTATGTCATTGGCTTCTCCTGATAGTTGATGAGGCGTTTTAACATTAAATAGACATAAACAAAATTTGAGGTTAATGTGAGTGAGTGTTTGAATCTCAGATAAACAGCAAAGAGCCATCAACATGGCCTTGGAGAACATGAATTACAATTTCGATATAAATTCTCATATAAAAACACCATGGTTCACTTATTTATTTCCTTTGACTGCGCTGATCTCACACATTCACACCAACAATACCAGGTGCCCAGCTGAAATGATGCACAGCACCAACATGCTCTGTACAAATGTACAAACCACACTCAGCCTGTTGCAGCATCTGCCTGCCTTTCTGCTGTTCATCATTGCAACACACAACAATAACAAGGTCATTAGTTTTAAAGGATAACAGGATTTTCATGACACATCCCAAGCTTGGCCATGTGTCACGATTGTCTGATGTGTGGTGGTGCCGGTGCTCTGTCGGGACACGTAGCGCTTGGGCTGCACTGCATTTGGTGAATTATGCGTGTTATCTGTCGGGTCACCCACAGTTCAAAACTGGGGAAAAACCCCACTGAATTTCCCAGCTGTGACTGATTGACTGAAACAATGAATGAAATCTGCAGTAAAACATTTTGAGGTCCCAGCCGTGTTGTTAAGATATACAGGAAATGTCAAACTGGGTGGTGAAGTGGATTTATCATGCAGTTAAACGTGGGTGAAGAGACTTGAGGGAGCCATCAGCTGGGCTGATCAGAGAGATGAAAGCGTGACAGCGAGCGGGATGACGCGAGCAGACAGACACCCCGGACTAAGTTGCAGGTTGTGTGTCCATCTGTAACTACCATGTGGGATGGGAGCTGGGTGCTGGCTTGAATGGAGTATCATTGGTGGTGGCTGGGCAGCAATGTTTAGACAGAATGTATGAGTCACTGGTGCAGAGGTTTCCAAATGGCTGATTCTAATTACAGGCCAGCTTAATTCTAGCCTGCTGCTAGCTGTCACACATGCTACTATAAAGCAAAGTCCCTCTCACACTTTTTTTTTTTTTAACATGTGGCTGTAAACACACTGATATAAACACTCATGCATGCAAATATAGTTAATGACCATACATACACACACCCAAGGTATTCACATTGGGAAAAAGAAAAAAACACACTTAAAAACAAAAAATTAAAAATCACATGCTCACATCGAGCACACACAAAACAATTGTTTAACACCTCAGCAGTCAGCTCCAAGAGCTTTAAGTTTCCCTTGGGAGCTTATTGAGCTGGTAAAGTCTCCATAGGCAGGCTGGTTTATGCAATGAGTCACATGTGGCTATATGTGTGTCTACTGGCCATTTGGGGACAGCAAAAAGGAGCATGAGGGATGAATGGTTTCATATAATAAACCACTGTCTTCTACCTCTTCTTCCTTTTTCCCTCCTCCCACTGTTCCTCCATGCTCCCCGCTCCCTCGCTCCCTCCAAACTCCAGCCTCCCTGCTTCTCTGGCAGCTATTTTTAATGCTGACCGAGCCACCAACCAAGCATTCTTTTCCGCGACTGTGGCTTTTTTTTTTTTTATCCCCAGCAACTCTTGCCTTCCTTTCCTACCCTCCCCTTTGCCCTTTGCTGATCATAATCAGTGGCATTCGGCTTTTTTTTTTCTTTTTTTTTTTTTTAGTATTTCAAATAATGGTGTGAATTGAGGAGCTGAGCTTTTCCAGCTCCAGTATTGACAAACTAAGAACATTAAAACGGTGGGTAACCTCTGTTTATTGTCCAACCCATCAAGCTGTGTTTGCATATGCTTGTGTAGATGTTTTTATTTTTTATGTCACTAGCGTCTAATTATCATCAAATTAGGATTGATGTGAGAAACCAGGCTGATGTGAAGGAATGTTTACTCCCATCAGGACCGACTGAGAGCGAAGGCTCTGTGAAGGCTGAGCCAAAATATTTCTGTCTTCCATCCCAGCCCTATTTTCTATAGCATGAATGGGGCCTAATTGAGCACAGACCATTTGCGGGGCCTTGTGGATGTGTTACTTGGCAGCGAGCTTCTTTTCTTTCCTTTTCTCTTACTTTTTTCTGTTCTTTTCTACAGGAAAGTGATGGCGCAGCAGTGGTCAGTGCTCTCAGGTTTCACCCGCTTACAAACTGCTCCTCTGTCTTTTGTGTGTGCGCGAGTTTTTTCAAAATTTATTCAACTGAATGAATATGAATTAAATGTTTTGTGTGTGTGTGCATGCCTGTGTGTGCATGGGCATGTTTATACGGTGTCCCCCTATGTCTCGCCCAGTGCCTACGCAGCCCCCACCCTCTCTCTCTCTCTCTCCTTTTCTTGGTACCAAGGTGCTTCAATCAGTAGAAACTTTCCTTGCAGACCTAGAGACTGTAATTGGAGTCATGCGTAGCGGATGAGGGAATTCCTAACGTTATTGGACTTTTCCGGCACTTGGCAGCAGGTCATGTGGCTCTGGGCTGGGGCAGGTCCAGCTTGGACAACAATACAGGACACTGCTGCCCCAGGGGAAGGGGAGGTGTTCACTCACAAGTACAACCCCCTACATTTTCATAATTATATTACATTTTGGTTCACTGACTCCTCAAGCTGCACCAGGAAAGATTACTGAGTGTTTCTAGGATTTTTATATAAAGCCACTGATCCACTTTAATCAACTGCCCGGCTCGTTTCCTCTTCGCATTATGAATAACATCTTAACACAATCATGCAGTGTTTGTTCATTAGTATATATTTTTTAACATCCTGTGCTCTTAAAACTGCTATTTCACAAACTCAGAGCTGCATGTTTTCCTTTTCTTCTGAGTCATGTTAACTTGCGGGAAGCTTGAGGCTTTCTGTGAGCTATTATCCATTTTAGCCTGCACTTTAAAGGGAGTTCCTCCTTTCCCCCTGGGACCACCAGACTTTAAATAACCTCATCGTCTGAGTTTGTGTCTCTTCTCAGCTTGAACAGCCCAAAAGGCCGTATAGCCTGTAGCGGCTGTTTGTGTACTTGCAGGGAGCTGGTGTAGAAGTATTAGTTCCTGTGATGATGCTCCTCCACTGGAAATGTGCACAGCCCGTCTTTGCAGCAAGTGTGTGATTTCCTGAATCACCGAGAAAAAGATATGATGGAGCAGAGCAAGGACTGTGAATGAACTTCACATAATGTATATAATTAGTACAAAAAAACAGATCCCTTTTATTTTCTGCTGCGAGTCTATTGCATTTGTGTGCACACTGATCGTACAGCCTCGGAGCAGAGGAGGAAGAAGCTCGGAGAATCACCTGATTTATTCTAATCCTTTGTCTTTATTTGTTTTATAATACCATATTTCCTGGGACAGTGAACAAGAACAGTGAGAAGCACTGAGAAGAAGCTATGCAGTCCATGTTTACATGAGTCACCCTCTGTCCTCTCTGCCCCCCCGCCCCCCCCCCCTTCTCACTTTGCCAAACATTCACATTATCTGCAAGATCTCACAGTTAATCTCTCTAATTAGCTGGGACCCTCTCTGTTTCTCTGTCCCCATTTCGCTTCGAGGCACCATGGGTATTTTGAGGTCATGATAAAGTGCTGATTTTCTACTCAGATTTCCTTAAATATACTGATTCACTCTCAGGTTAATCGTGACCAACCAAACAACCACATCAGACGCTCACGGCTCGACCAAAAACTCGACAAGCCGCATTCATAACATTTTTTCACAAGAGTTACATTTGTGGTTGTGTTACACTAATTATCCAATTAAATACAGTGGAATATAATACTCCTGTGCTGCTATCGATTACAGTTTAGACTGGGAACTTGGTTTTAGCAGTTTGTAGCAGGACATTTTGTACAAATTTCAGCATTAAAACTTGACCTACATCCAATTACATAGATGGCATTGTGCTCTTTGATATCACACTTTCAGATTTGTTGGGATTATCTCGAATAGAATCTCCCCCCATTTTTTTCCTCCTGGTTTATTCAAATTCATGTGGAGTTCTGAAATTGAGACTAATTAGTAGATGTAAATGCTTCTAAACTCAAGCTCCGGCTTTGAACTCTTGTCTTTTATATCCCAAAAACGAAGAAGCATAATAAAACACTTCAATTCACAAATATTTCTTATTTCTCTTTCCCTTTCCAGATAGACTTTAATCACTTTCATAAACAGTTCTTTATCAGCCCCGGTTGTAAAATCCTGTTGAAAGGAGGCTTCATTCACTATTATGTACCTGTGTGGTGGGCATCTGTGCATCATGCATTTGTCAGTACGAATGTCTCAGTAAATGTGAGTCTTTCTGCTGGTTTGGGTGAAGCTAACACATAAGACATAAGAGAATGTAGCTTGTCACAATTGTCAGAAGAACTCGTGCGTCACTAACTACCAAAGAATGGAAAACTATTTTGTGTAGAAGTTTGACCAGTTCTCCTCGTTCTTAGTATCATTTCAGCTGCTGCTGAGCCACAGTGCTTTTTTTTACTAATGATGTTTGTGGAAGACATACATCATTACAAAAGGAAGTCTGTTGTGCTGTGAAACGTCTCTGACTTAAAGTGCCGGAGCATTGACTGGGGAATGTCATTAATTCAAACTATGCAGCAGATACTAGAGGAGCAGGACTTTCAAGTTTTGTGTACGAGACAGAGAAACACATGGCACATCGGGGACGGGGCTCAGACTGTTTTGGGCATTGCTTATTTTGTTTGCACCGAGTTTCAGTTTGTTATTGAATTTTTATAAAGCATGGCTTTGTGAAGAGTAAATAATTGTGGTGAGCTGGTCTGTACTTGCTGCGGTTCAGTTCAGTCAAGCAAGACAAAAAGATACCGCCCTCAACAATAAGCTCTCTAACCTGACAGGAGGCATGCCTGCATACACTTGTGCCAAAGCTGCTTTTCAGTGTAGTTACATCTGCCTTTCATTAGGAGTGTTTACCAACAGCATGACTAATACCTGCTTTGTGTGTCTCACTCCACTGGTTTGGGGTTACCATCAGTCTAAGTAGGATTTGAAGCGAGTCCTGCAAAAAAAAAAGAAAAAAGAAGTAACTTGTGTTCACGTCGTCCAAGCCTTATGAAAACTGATACAACTTGTAAAAGTTTTGGGTGTCGTGTGATGTTGAAGAATAAACGGCTTCACTTAAACATCCTTCACAAACAAACAGCAGTCCATGTAACCATTTAAAGTTGTCTAATGTGCATGAAGGTTATGTTTTGATACGTTTTCTTCATTTCACAGACATTTCCTCATACTACTGCATGGCTTGTTTTTTTTAATGATTTTCAAAGACGGGGCTGACGGTGCTTCTCTCCCCCTCAGACCCAGTCCACACCCACCAGAGGTACCACAGTGATTACAGTTCATCCAGTGAAAGCCCCTCAGTGACCTCCTCGGATCCCGACTACAGACAAGGTAACAGCTGCCTCCAAATCCTTTGATAACATTATCGTTTTCACTGAGATGTATATGGTATACTACACCACGCGGTTTGTGTGTATACAAATTTGTGGCGAGCGCTGCACACACGGAACTCATCTTGGTTATTATGTGCACGATGCAGAAGTAAACATGGAAAAAAAAAAGAAAAAGAAAGTGAGGCTTCTCTTTCCAGATAGCAACACTGCTCCAGTTCAGTTGTGACATTCCTGTCATAACAGACAAAATAAATCAGTTAATTGGAAAAACGTCAAAGTAGCCACACTACATCGTTCTCATTCCTGTTCCCATTAAACTGGAGCCCTGCTGCTTTCACGTGTACCGTCTCATCAAGGACTGATTGACACCTGGATGCTGAGTGAATTTCACTAGAAAGCCAGCAGCAGCCTGTCCTGAAAACCGTGGACTCAGAAAAAACACTGCCAACGGATATCAATTATTCTTTGTCTTTTTTTGACCACTTCCTGTGGTCTGTCCTACTCAAAGCCAGATTTCCTGCTGTCTTGCGGGCCAAACCATACAGGGTGCACTTTGTATGCTTGAAATTGTGAGGTACACCACTCTGCCATGATTTTTTTTTTTCTTAAGAAGAATTGTGAAGTAAGCTGCTCTTAGTCACTCACCTGGTTCTGCAAGTGGAATTAGATCATGTCCTGAGATACGTGAGATTGCACAAGATGAAGTGCCGTCACTTTTTACATAAAATGAAATTGTGCAATACAACATAGACAAGAGATCAGGAACAGAATAGTGTGAGAAACCTTTGGCTGATCTACACCAAACAACTGTGGCTGCAGTGTTGAGCAAATCGGCAGCTCAGATTTACTGGATCCAGAGCGAGTAACTGCGGGATTCTGATTTGTCCCCTGGTGTGTGAGTTGTTAAATCTCAATCCACTGTGACAAACAGATACAGCACTTTCCAGGATCGACTGAAATAAACTAAACAAAGGCAGAGTTTAAAGACATATGTCTGTCTGTGTTGTGTGAGAAGTTATTATAGTCTGGAAAGACTGAGGAACATTTTGACGGCTATTCCATTTTGATTTGGAATAACTATTGTGTCACTTTTAATTTCTCTTTCATGGTATTCATGTGGCTTTATACTTAACAAACACGAGACCCGATGCTTATGTTAGTCCTCAGTCTTGCAGCAACAACCACAGGATTATCTGTGAGCCCTACATGTCACAGCAGGTTGCTGTTCATAGATTTCCAGTGTAAAAAATGTGTAAGTTTCCACGCTCATTTAGAGCTTAATGTGAGGTCGAACCGGAAGTTGTTACTTCATCATCCCACTATATTCCCACCACTTGTCTAGACGAGTAGAGGTGCTCTCCTCAGCAACATCTACCAGTTCTTCCCCGGAAGCACTTTGGCATCTTGGTCAGATTTCCAGAGGTCCCATCAACACAGTGATTCTGCCTTGATACCTGATCGGACAACAAGAGATAGAAACACATTTCATCTGGTGTAATCTTATCGTTGTGGTCACATGACAAGTACAACTGCAATGTGTAGAGATGTTTCCAATTGACATGACGTAGCATCGAATATCCAGACAGAGCAGCCCCTTAACACACAATGTAAACCGGGCTGGAATAAAGTAGACTTGTAGAGTCTTGGAGAGAGGTTCATGTGTGTTGATACAGTATGTGCTGTTTTTAGTAGTGATTTCAGACCAATGACCAGAAGATTAATATTAAAAATATGCAATAGATAACTAGTGTATTAAGATAAGATACCTTATCTAATCTTAATACACTTGAACTTGTCAGTACAGCAGGAAACAGTTAATAAATGTCAAAAGCAAATTTATTCAAGCTTACCTAACACCCATGCTCCATTTAACACTGTGTCCATGTTTTGCATTGTTGTAAGAAGGGTCGACACAGAGCTCAGACAGCTGTGAAGAGTTTAAACACTCTAATGGAAAAAGTGCCAGTTTTATTTGGAAATAGCTGAAATATATTGAACGCGTTCCAAAGAGAAAAGACTGTTTGAATCTTTTCCATCTGCGACATACAGTGACTCATGACTTCAAAGGGAGGGAAAAGGTTTTTTAATGTACTAGAAAAGGGTTGTGCTTCACTCAGTATATTTTAGTACCATCTGGCACACACTGTTGCCGTAAAGCGCCGGTGTTCTCCTAATTCACAATTTCAACACAAGACAAGAGAGATCCCATCCGTGGCGTGGATTTGACCCAGTTTTACTTTTTTCTGGGAACTTACTCCACCTCCCTCTACACATGTTCGTGCACGTACATTTGCTGCGCCGCACCGCGTGGGTGTCTTCTGTCTGCATACGGGGCGGGTGTGTTTTGATTGTGTACGTGTGAAAACAAAATTAACTCCTTCTGTGTTTGTGTACACGGCTCATGTTTCATCTGCATCTCTTCCAGCTAAGAAACCAGGCGAGGCAAGGCGGTTCGGCTCGCAGCTTGCACTTCCCTCTGAACACGACGCCCTGTCGCTGACGGGTCACAACGCACACAGACACAGGTAACATACGTACACTTATGTATACAACTGGCTTTTAGTGTTGTTCTCTCCCTTAACGGCCTACAGCTGTAATCCGTATCAACATCTGCCCCATGGATGCTACAGGCTAATTCTTCAGCTCCACTAAAATTCATGAGGATATTTTTTCATTTCCAAAACAATTTTTAGAAAATGAAAAAATCCTAAAGTCAAGCATTGGTTCTTTGTGCATCCCCACTCATGGATTATTAAACCTCTGCAGTGGCAGCACCAGGTGTTTGCCCCTGGCTGCTCTGATGTAGCATTTGTAAAAGTCGATTAAGTAATTGGTTTGTTGAATGAGTTTGGGTGGGAAATAGTTTTGCATGATTTTCCTCACCTGCCCCACTGCATGGGGGGGGGGGTGTGTTCGTCTTGAATCAACATGTTTGTTTGCGCCTGCTCGTTTGTTCCCCTTCACTGCAACCCCCCACCGCAGAGCAGGGAAGCCACCAAAGAATCTGACTGGTTTACTCCTCTGGGCCACACACACAGCTGGTGTGGCACAACAGGACAGGGTCAGCCCCATGCTTCACTAGTGAGGTCATCTAATGTGACATCCACATTCAGCAATCTCTGTCCCTCTAATCTCTGGCATTACAGACCTGAACTGCCTGCTGTTGCTACGCCTGCTCACAGAACCACCATGTTTTCAATCAGTCCCCACAGCATACGGCACTTGTTTCCCCTGATGCTGGAGCAAAACAATCTGCTAGTATTGGTTGTCTCTTGTGTGTAAACAGATTTTTTTATGGACATATCCCTCGATCATTGCTAATTTTTAGTCTGTCTGATATCGTACATAATGTCAGTAAAGAAAAGACAAATGCTCCAAGGAACTACACGTTAACCACTTGTTTCACCAACCCTCCTCTGCTCTTTCTCCCTGTAGGCAGTATGAGGTGGGTGATGAAGGTCTGGTTGGAGCTGAGCTGCTCCTCCAGAAGCAGGAGGAGGAGGTTCAGCGGCTCCAGGCCCACCTGGCCAGCAGGCTGTCCAGGGCCAACCTGTATCCCACAGACGAACCCATTCTGGCCCCAACTCGCACCTCCATGCTTGATCTCCGAGACCCCCTCTATACCTCTTCTCTAGCACTCCGCAAACCCAAGGTTTGTATAGTTATATAACTTACCAGACTCCTCATGATAACTTTATAAAAAGTTAGCTTTAAAGGGATAGTTCAATGGTGCAAGCTATTTTTAGAACGGCGGAGCAGAGCCGTGCGCTACGGAGGCTAATGGGATTTCTTGTTTATCCTCATCAAACTCATTAAATACACAATCCAACAACTCCAAAATGCTCTCGTGGACAAGTTGTGACCTGCACATTCACCACGCTATGAAATAATAATGGAATGTTACGAGACAGAGTTATTTTCGAAGTAAATTCATGCAAAACCGCTGATGAGCGTTCCCGCCTGGGGCAGTTTTTCGCCAAGCAGTCTCTGAATTTACCTTGAAAACAACTCTGTCTTGTAACGTTCCATTATTATCTCATAGCGTGGTGAATTTGCAGGTCACAACTTGTCCACCAGAGCGTTTTGGAGTTGTTGGATTGTGTATTTAATGAGTTTGATGAGGGAAACCAAGAAATTCCATTGAGGCCCCGTAGCATAGCGTTCTAAAAATAGCTTGCACCGAAAATTAAAGGTAACGAACCTACTCCTAAGACAGTAGGAGCCATCCAGACTTTCCCCTGTTTCCATGCACGGTCCACGGCAGGACCGCGGCAAGACCACGGCAGGATCTCATTTTATTATGTTAGAATTAGTTTACATGTACATACAAAACTGCTTTTGTCACTATAGAGATGTAGACCATGGTTTAAAAGATACCATTTCAACACACGCTGCAGCAGGAGCTCGCTGTATCCAAAGCCTTGACTATCCATTGCTTGAACCTTGTTTATATTGCAATATTTGATGATGGATGTACAATTTTAACTCCCATGAGCTCATTGGAAACTGGGTTGTTGATGCTGTGCTCACTGGATGTTTGGTAAATACAAACTGCTGACTGGAAAACATAATTCACATCAACCTCCCCTCTGGTAATTACAAATATGTGGGGTTGTGGAACATGTGGGATTTTTTTTGGGTACGGTCTGATTTATCCCACCTACTGTCACAAATTGTGAGAATGTGTTAATACAAGGGGCAAACATGGCAACAAATCTGCTGATGTTAGCAGTGAACCTCAAATACTGTGTATCAGTTCTATTCCAGATGGGACATATTTCCCTGTAGTGTGTTTATACGAGATTTTAAAGTGATATAAATCTAAATGACAGGGTTTCCAGTTGGTAAAACAGAATTCCTCAAACTCGAGCAAAGGAATCCTGCTGTTCCCACTGCTGGTTAGACTTTACAGCAGAAACCCAATAAGGAAGTGTGTGTGTGTGTGTGTGTGTGGGCGTGCATGTGTGCGAAACACACTAAAAAAAAAACATCACATGGGGTGTTGTCATTGAATCTATATGACAAGAGCAGCTATTGAAACTGCTGTAAACCTGCAGAGTGAGGGCCTCTTTGAAGAAAAGAGGCGTTTTATTTACATATTTTTCAGAGTTGGTCATGTGTGTGTTACTAATTTTGTCTGGTGAATCACTAGCAGTTGTCATTATTACAGGAATATATGAAAAGAAAGCCAAGGTTGAAAATGATATCTTAACAAAATGACATTTACTGTTTATCTTTGCCAATGACAGAGCTTCCATGGGCCTGAGTTTGTGAAGATGGCCAGCGAGCCCTGTGTTCCCCTAACTGTTCCCTCTTCAATCATGGTGAGGATCCAGATTTGTGTTGCACTTGAGCCAATGTGTCCATGAGTGTTGTGATTTATATCCCATCATTAATCCATCACCGTCTCCTGTTTCCTCTCCGCCCACAAGAAACGTGGGAAGGTGGAGGAAGTGCAGAGGAAGGTGGGCGTGGTGCTGCTGAACGGCCAAAAGCTGGAGCTGAGCTGTGACATCAAGGCGGTGTGTAAAGACGTTCTTGATATGGTGGTTGCCCACATCGGGCTTGTGGAGCACCACCTCTTCGGCCTCGCTTACCTCAGAGGTACAGTGTGTTATACCTGTGTGTGTATGTCTGCGGTCACTGCTTGTTCAGTCTCAGGTAGTCTTTCTCACAGTGTACAACTCCAGTGTTGCTTTTTAAATAGCACAAAATCTGTTTGAGAGAAAATGTTCCCTTCTTAAATGTCAAGTTTCTACAACCGTGAGATTACAAATCAAACATATTAGATGTGGTTTTCAGTGCAGAGATTCATAGTGTTTTTCCATTTGCTACACCTGATGTCTCACTCTGACACCTTATACCTACCACTAACTCTTTCCTCCTCAAAATCCCACACACAGAAAATGAGTTTTTCTTCGTCGATCCTGATGCCAAACTTTCCAAAGTGGCCCCAGAGGGATGGAAGGAGGATCCTAAGAAGAAGAAATCTGACATGCCCTTTAATCTGTTCTTACGCATCAAATTCTTCCTCGATGATGTCAACCTCATACAGTACGTATCAGTTTTGGTGATTTGTTTGAAACCAAAAATGACACAGAACTATTTTCCCAGGTGTTGGCATATCACTTGTGAAAATAACATACCTCTTCTGTGAATAACAGGCACGCTATGACCAAACATCAGTACTACCTACAGCTGAGGAAGGATATCTTGGAGGAGAGGATGCGTTGCGACACAGACAATGCCATGCTGCTTGCTTCGCTGGCACTGCAGGCTGAATTCAGTGACTACCAACCTGAGGTACAGATTTTCAGTTTACAATACTTACCACACTTTTGTTAAATTAAACTGAATGTAAAAAAAAAAAAAATCCTGTTGACCTGTGTGCCCATAGCTCCATGGAAAGACCTATTACAGACTGGAGCACTACCTGCCGGTGACAGTCCTGGACAAGTTGGATCAGACGACCATCAAGGAAGAGCTGCCGAAACTCCACAGCAACTACTATGGAGCGTCTGATTCAGAGGCAGAGTTTGAGTTCCTCAAGGTCAGCAGAGTCCACATTGTACAGGAGTATTTGCTCCATGCAGCTTAACACCACCGAATCATATTGTATGTGACTGGGTAAAAAAAATCAGTGCCCTCTCATATTGGCTCACTGACCCGATGAAAGGCCTATTTTCTGCATGAAAAGCTTCAGAATTTTATTTAATCTGTCTCAATACACATTCATATCCCGGCTCAGTACCGTGTGTTTTTTGAGAATGTAAGACTCCTTATTTATTGTCCCAAAAGGTGAGCCAGAGGTTGACAGAGTACGGAGTTCACTTCCACCGGGTGCTTCCTGAAAAACGGTCTCAGACAGGCATCATGCTGGGTGTCTACTCCAAGGGGGTGCTCATCTTTGAAGTCCTTAATGGAAATCGTACCCCGGTGCTAAGGTTCCCCTGGAGGGAGACGAAGAAGATTTCCTTCACAGTATGTGCTTGTCTTTTTGACATCAGAAAAAAAAACAAAAAAACAGTGCCATTGTACTGTAAATGCAGTTTATTCGCTAATGCTTCTCATTTAAATGTTACATTTTGTCACTCTGCAGAAAAAGAAGATTTGCCTTCAGAACACATCAGATGGGATCAAGCACCTGTTTCAGACAGACAGCAATAAGACGTGTCAGTATCTGCTACAGCTCTGCTCTGATCAGCACAAGTTCCACCTGCAGATGAAGGCCCGCCAAAACAACCAGGAGCTGCAGGACCTAGGTAGGAGAGAAGTGAGCAGTCACGCATGTCTGTGGGGGGTAGAGTTCATATAATACAACCTCAGGCCCCAGACAGAAAAGTACCATTTCTAATCACTGGCAGAAATCTTAACATGTCCCAAAAACATTTCACTGTCATGTCCAGAAAGCAGCAAAGCTCCTAAAGAGGAGTCAGCTGTATGTGTCAGCCATCCTGCACAATGTCTCCAAAAGCTAACCCCCTCTTTTTCATGGTGCGTCGTGCTCGGATTGACTTGTTTTACTTGGCTAAACCTCAGACCTACTTGGTTCACATCATGGTCCTAACCCCCTATTTTAAGTCAGTGCCAAAAAGACTGACCAGACCATTAGCTGTGATGCTTAAGATTGATATCTACAAAAAAAATAAGGAGATTTACTTCATAGTGCTGAGGACAATATATTTTTTATCATGTTGACAATAATTGCTTCAGACTGCAGAGGGCTTTTAATGACACAGATCAACAGCCTTGTGGAATTTCCCTGCTCTACTGTTTTTTCTCAATGTCATCTCATTTTGCTTTACTGATAAATTCACTTTGAGTTATTAACAAAGCTTTAATGTTTTGTTTTGCATGTCCCTCCGGATAATCAGAGAACTGCCCTCTGAGCATCCTGCAGTATTCTCTTGACTCCCGGGGTGGCGAGGCAGGCAGCCTGGCCCCCAGCTTATCCACACGCTCTAACCCAGACCACCTGAAGAGGATCTCGTACTCCGAGGTGGCCCTCAACAAGGACCCGTCTGGCTCCATATTAGTCCAAGACGAGCTTCACTTTCCAGGTTTCAATCCAGTGCCCTCCACGGTTCTTTCCAAGCCCCGGATAATTAGCCGCTCCCACCACAACCTGGGGCAGACGCCAGAGTCTCCAGAGCACCGAGTGGCAGAGTCGCATCGTGGCCAGTCACACGGTGGACTGAGTCAGCCGCAGCCCGGCCAAGTGGCCTCTCACTTCCAGCAACACCAGCGAGCCAGCTCAGACACAGACTCACTGTCACACCAGCAGGACAAGTGAGTAGAGAAGAAGTGTTAAAAGCACAAACCAGTTTGATTCCCACATACATTAGTAAAACTACAGTGGTTATTTAAAATATCAAATATCAGTTCTTCGATGTGGCATTACATTGCCATCCATCGACCTACACAGGAACATCAGTGTATTTATGCTTTTTTTTCTCCTTTAATTAGTCGTGTAAAATCTTATCTCAAGCTCAGATGAGACACTGGGGTCTTGTGCTTATTAGTTGTCCGTTTGTAAAGTCTTCAGTGTCTCCAAGTTCACTTCACAGGATAGGTTACTAAGTGAGGGCTTGTTACTGGGACTATAGCTCTGCCTTAACTCTACAGAGACATGGACAACTCTGTCTCCAGCTGCTAATTAACCCTCTGGGGTTCTCTGTGTGTGTGTGTGTACTGTATGTGCGCAGAAATGTGCCCCTGTGTTTGTGCTTATGTTTTTGTGAGGTTGTGTGCGCTCCTATTTTAATTAGGAACAAACATGTTTTTATGCCAGTTGCTCCCTCTCGTGTCGGCTTCATAGATGACATGTGAGATTTTAAGTTGGTAAGAACCAGAGTGACAGAATGTGTTTAGTGCAGCAGGGCACATCGTCTTCTTTTACATTCAGGCTCAGTGATCACAGAGGAAGGTTGCCCCCTCAGGCTAAATCGCTCTCTCTCTCTCCTGCTCAGGTCATTTGGCACCGTGTCCCACAGCAGCCCAGCCTGGAGCCTCAGCAGGTCCAAAAAAGAGTCTGACTCTTCCTCCATAGAGGAGACGGGCCATGCATATGTAGTAGGTAAGCATCTTATCCTGTGTCAAATGATACATAAATCTGTTCTACAGTATGTAATGGTAGCTCTCATAGGGAATTCAAAGCACTTAAAGACATAACATCCTTCATCAGCAGACATTCTGTGCAGCTTCAGTTCCCTACCACCAGATAAGAAAAGAATTCAGAAAATTCAAAGTCAAACACTGTTCACCTTATATAGACTATTTTCAAAGGCTAACTGTTGATCACAAGCACCATTTTTTGTAACACAATACCTCATTCATCAAACAAGGTATGATCTGAATCGAGCAAGAATCAGATGTGTAACAAGACGACCTCAGTGGATGATGTTAGTTCTGGTGACACTGTGGCAGGTCAACAGTAAATAAGGAAATCATGTGGTATATTTTACATACAATACTTTGCATATCAGGTACAGTGTTACTGTGGATTGTTTTCACTTGTACTGTTGCTGCTGCAGTGACTGAGTTGTATTATCTAGACTGGAAACTATAGTTAGCCCATAAATAAAAGACTCTGAATACTTGGAATTCAGTTGCACATAAAACAAATGAATACCTGATTTGTTAGTATTCACAGAAAATAGTCTCGTCATTCGTGGAGGTTCTGTATGTGTTAATAATTATCGATGACAGTGCATGTTTCTGTAAAGAGGTCCCTATATTATTTCCTATAAATTGCCAATGCTCTTTATAATGCAAAATTGCTGATCTGTTGTGTTCTGTTCAGGGGTCAGTATGCACAGCTCCTCTGGCCCACCTTCAACTCCAGCCTCTGTTAATGGTAAGTACTGACATCTCTGCCTCCTGACACACCAACTCTGAATGGCATTGGTCTGTTTAAACTATAATGTCAAAATGGAGGAAATATCCTGCCACTCTCCACCATCACTCATTTTATAACCTTCTTAATCCTCCCCGTCAATCTGTTGAACCGTATGTTGATCATGGCACAGCCAAGTACGGATATGCAAACTCAAAAAAAAAAAGAAAAAAAAAAGTCCTAAATCACAGTTATATAATGCAGAATTGAGTCTCTGTCCTCTCACTGCTGCCTGCCTGTGAAGCTGAACTCTGGCTCTGGTCCCAACATTTAATAGCTTCATGCTTGGCACTGAACTCATGACCTTCCCTTTCATCCTAGCTTAGCCCGTCTTTTCAGGCCCATTAGCCAACACAGTGCTAAAGTAGAAGCCTGTCAGCCACACTGTATGCCTGCTTTAGCTGATTAATAATTACAGTGTAGATATACTAATGCTATTAGAGTGGCCCCTCTGTATATTCCCAGTGAAATTAATTCTCCAAAATTTCATTTCAGTGTGCATCAGTCAGAAATGACAGTTTATGCAGTTGATTTATAGGATGTTCCGGTAAATCTAGGATATGCTGTGTGTCTTTTCACTGCACAGATTCACTCAAGAAGAAACTCAACGCGTTGCCATCTCCAGAAAGAGAAATCACAACTGTAAAGCTGAAGAAAGATGTGAAATATGGGCTGGGTAAGAGTGTTTATCCATCTTTAAAACTCAATTTCATACCGCCTCTGCTGCTGGAGTTGACAAATATTATGAAATTGCATTGGAGCCATTTACGCCTCCCCTAAAGTTTTGTGTTGTAGTGTCTTCACCTGGTTGTTTACATCTGCGTGTGCTTGTGTGTGCTCTTCAGGTTTCCAGGTTGTGGGAGGTGAGAACTCTGGTCGTATGGATCTCGGCACCATAATTAGCTCCATCTCTCCTGGGGGTCCTGCTGATGTGAACGGCTGTCTCAAACCTGGTAGGCCCAGCCCGTGTTTTGCTTCACTCTTTCTCCTGAGTTGGTAGATGGTTGTATCTGTTTTTAAATACTATTTCCCGTCTTGCCGCTCATTGCGATGTTGATGCAGGTGATCGGTTGATCTCTGTGAATGATGTAAACCTGGAGGGGCTCTCTCACGCCACCACCATCGATATCCTTCAAAATGCTCCCGATGACGTCATTCTGGTGGTATCGCAGCCCAAGGAGAGGCTCTATAAAGGTAAATAAACATGAGAATACTGTAAAATTCATGTTTTCCTTGCCACCGTTTTCTCTGTGGACTAATATCCCTGTTCCTGTTCTCCATTTTGACAGACTCCTCCTCAGGCTACGTCCCCTACCAGCCCAAGTCGTCACTGAAAGCACTTAATTCTGGTCAGAGGAGAGAACTAGACTTTGATACCTCGTCAGAAGAGCATGTGGGAACAGGAAGCCCCACCCCTCCTCTCCACAGTGCTGGCACACCATCAGTTGCCTCCTCCCCAGTCCAGCAACACACCAACCTCAATTCTCAGGACTCCAAGGCAAGCAGTGTCGCTAAAGGCAGCCAGACCCCAGTTAATGGAGTTCAGCAGATCCTAGAACGAGCTGCAGCTGCCGCCACAGCTGCATCCAGCGCCCAACATCCTAAACCAGAAACTAACATGAGTTTGGATCCTGCGCCACCAGCTCTGCCACCCAAAACCAGAAAAGCTAAAGTGTTATTGGAGGCTCCCAAACTATCCGAGCACTCTGACTGGGGGGATTCAGACATGGACGAGGAGACCTACTCCAGTGGTCAAGAGAAACTCGGTCAAAAGGTCAAAAAGGTGCGGCCCTTGTGTTCTGTTCATGAGTTCACTGGTGCAAATAGATTCTTTGCTTTCACACATCATCCCACACAGTAGTTGTCTGCTCAGGAGATTTACGAGTCAAAACTTGCAAATGTTTTTTTTTTTTTTTTTTTTAATCCCGGTGGACCAAATAAAAATCAACTTCAGTTAATGGAGTAGGACAAGAACAATTCTTCCACAAACAAGCATTGCACATTACGCCGTCAGATGCTTGGCTCAACTAACTGCCTGTTGTATATAATCTTTGCCTGTCATTGCATTTTATAATGTCAATGCAAGGCGGTCTGTTACCTGAACATTGCATGTCGTTGCCTGAATGTACAGCTGCTCATTTCTTCCCAGCATTACCCAGTTCAGCTTCCTCACCCCTCTTTGATCCCTGTTCCTTGCTGCATGTTCCAGCTCGTGATAATTCAACTTAATACCCTGTTCTCTGTTTGCAGGAACACATCACGGAAATTTTAAATGGTAATGCCCCAGGGGTCAATAGTCTCCGTCCAGGAGAACTATTTGACCTTGAGCTGTCCAAAAAAGACAGCAGCCTGGGCATAAGTGTCACGGTACTGTTCGGCAAGGTTTTCACCCTCTCTTTGTTTTGGCCCCTTTCCCCCCTCATTTTTGTCACTGTTGTCTGTGTGTTTTATCTGTTGCTTGGTCTGGTTTGCTTTCATAACGCGTTGTGTAGTGGGATCTAGAAGCTCTCTCAAACTAATTTTGCATCCTGCCTCTATGTTCTTAATCAATAAGGATTAAATGATAAACCCACATAGTATCTTTACGTCAGGACCATGATACTGACTCTAGACAGAATTACTTTGCCACTAACATAATCTCTTTTTGACTTTGATTCGCAACACCTTATTGATTGGCATGGGTTTATTCACTCCTACTCCTACATAATAACACTCAATAACAAAACACTGTGTCAGACAAGGATTGTTGTAAAGTAAATGTCCTCAGAATGATAATGATCTGTGTGTATGTGTGTCGCACTAGCAATACAAACACTGACATTCACCTTTTAATTACATCCATCATCATCAATGGAATGAGCCCTGAATAGAAATTCACATCATCTCTGATCATGTAGAGTTTAACCTCAGTAAACTTGTCAATAACATCACAGTGGAGGATTGTGTTTTTTTTTTTTTTTCATTTACAACTTAATCATAATTGTGAAATGATAAATGCTTTGTTTAACTGTAAGGGATCATTTAGAAATTCATCCAAACCACAACGGAAATTTCCCATATTGGTTTTTAACATTAGTTGTCTTCTCAAAGTCACCCTTAGGAAGAGCTGTTATGATGTAAGTCAGCAGGGCAGTCGGAGAGAGAGGGAGGCGAGGATAGAAAATGAACTTGATTTGTTTCTGTAAGTAGCAGATGACCTTTTGAATCGATTAACGGTGTGTCATCACCTATGCTACCAAAGTCTGACTCACATAATGTGCACTGTTACAGTGTTTAATTTAACTAAACCCTGATCTATAGGAAGGTCCATAAACATATTGCAGGAAACATATGTCACCGGTCTACAATGTTAAAGGCAGTTGGGAAATATGGCTTTCAAATACTTCTCTTGTGAAGTTTGGTTGATATTTTCTTTACAATATTTGTAAATCAGCTGAACCTACAGTAAAAACAAAGTATTTATCATTTGGCAAATGAAAAAAACAAAACAAACCTCCACACATTCCATCATCCCCCATACATCATCAGCTATTTTCTGATTTAGTCAACGAGACTAAGAGTTTTTTTTTTATTTCTTAGGGAGGAATCAACACAACAGTTCGTCATGGAGGCATCTACGTCAAAGCCATCATACCTAAAGGTGCAGCAGAGCTGGATGGAAGGATACAGAAAGGTAACAGCAGCCATGTAGAACAGAAAGACTGAATTAGATTTTAAATTATTGGAGCATTTATCTAGACTGGCTGTGTTTTAACCTCTCTGTGTCCGTCCTGCGCTCAGGTGACCGTGTGGTGGCCGTCAATGGAAGAAGTCTGGAGGGAGCCACTCATCAGCAGGCAGTGGAGACACTCAGAGACACTGGGCAGGTGAGCTTTCACATTTACCACAAGCACCTTGCTGGCAAGCTGTTCAGTTGCCACCAGCTGGCCAGTAACACTTAACGCACATCATTTTCCTCCCTCAGACGGTGCACTTGTTGCTGGAGAAGGGTCATCCATCCGCAGACAGCATCCATGCTCCCCTAACACCTCAGTCCACTCCACTGTCTGCGGTCAACGAGCGAGACCAGACCAAGATCAAAGAGTCGCCACGTGAGGTCAAACCAAAACCAGAGTACAACTTTATAACACAAGGTGAGGCGACACAAGATTCTCAAGTAGGTGTTTGACACGGCACATAAAGGAAACTCCTTTTACTATACTCCAATGTGTGAAATGAGTGTCTTAGTAGGCTGCACACCTGTTTTTAGCTCGGTGTATCTTTATTTTTGCTGATAATCACTTATTTTTTCGTTATCATTTAATTATTCCTAATTTTCTTGTCTTTATTTGTTACAAATTTGGTTTTTGATTATGTTCTTCATGGGTGAGGATTTCATATAAGCCCTTTTGGGTTTCATACCTCCCCTTTGCACATCCCAATCGTAATAGTAGTTCATACTATTTTAAATGATATGTTTGTGCAAAATTTAAAAAAAAATTAAAAAAATTGGTTTGCGAAACTGCTTTCAGCCCATGAGGTCCCATCCAGTCCACAGGGATGGTAATGAAAAGAAAGCAGTAAAACACTGATTATCCAGCTCCATATGCTCTAACAGTCTTACACTGTGACTCTTTATTTCATGTGAACAAAGTAACTTACTGTTGGTAATTTCATTTGAAGGAAAATGAGCATGTGTGTACAACCCATTAGCAGCACACTGTTGCCTATTTAGAGCGCAGTATCTGGTCTGCTTTCCTAGAACTGGTCATTCTCGTTTTGTCATCACTAATTCCTGCCTCCTCGTCACAGTTTTTCCAGCAATATTTAAAAAAAAGAAAAAAAAGAAGTGTATCTGTATTAAATGTGAGGTATGTTTAAGTGTTGTTGTTTTCCGGCTGCTGTAGTTGTCACATGGTTTTGGGATCACATGTCATTCAGCTTTCACAGAATGTCAATGACATTTTGTTTATTTCTTTTTCCTGAAACACAACAAATGATTGATTAGACAAAACAGAAAAGCTGTATTAGCGATTAGCGCTATGGACCTCAGTCTGTTTTCCTGGAGAGAATGCCCCATTCATCCTTGTTGTCTGGTGTCACAGGGTTGTGTTCAAGTTGTATGATCTCAGCCCAGCGTTGTGATATTCTGCAGTTACTAAGTTTGCATCAAGATTGAGAAAAGCATTTAATTTTGATAACTTAGGAAACCTCTGCCAACAAAAACCACCATATACACATACCGTACATCTCGTTTGCATTCGACTCAATACACAGTTGAGAGATTTTAATGTTGTGTCATCGTCCATTGCAGATAATGTGTTTGAGGTGTGTCTGCTGAAGAACACGTCAGGGCTCGGCTTCAGTTTCAGTCGAGAGGAGAACATCCCTGAAGAATCTCCTGGCACCAGCATGGTGCGCGTTAAAAAGCTGTTTCCTGGTCAACCAGCTGCAGAGAGCGGTCGCATTAACGTGGGCGATGTCATCCTGCGTGTCAATCAAACACCTCTCAAAGGACTCTCGCAACACGTATGCAAGACATCTCCTCCTTCCACATTACATTACAGTGTGATATAAACGGAAATAAAGTTGTTTTACATCATAATTCATTCCTGTCGTGTGTGCACACAGGAGGTGATCTCAGCCTTGCGAGGAACAGGACAAGAGGTGACTTTGCTCCTCTGCAGACCTGAACATGGGATTCTTCCTGAGATGGACACCTCAGCGTTGGTGAGTCAGAAAATTATATTCTTATACTCAACAATTTGAAACTAAAAACATCATTTAAATGTAACAAATTTCCTCTCAGACGCCCATGCCGTCACCTCGAAAGGAGTCTTTGATCCAGTCGGAGCCCAGTGCAAACACGAGCAAGCCGACCTCTCCTCCAGCTGTACATCCCAAGAAGAGTCAGTTTCTCGTGGAGGACGTCCTGGACAGGCTGCTGCAGAGAACCCCGGGTCGCCAGAACAGCTACAGCGACAGCACAGACGGCGATGAGGAGGTGGAGGAAGCCTTCAGCCCGGAGAACAGCAGGCAAGCGTGGGATCGGAGCGTCTACCAGACTCCCAGCAGCAACCTGGGACTGGGACACTACGGCAGCACCGGTCATCTGGACGACACCGTCCACTCAACCTTCTACTCCCCAAACCAGTCGATGACAAGATCAGACCTCAGCAAGAGGTACCAGAGCAAAGACAAAAATTTAAAGACCCCCTAAACCAAAAATGTATTTTTTTGAAATTATTAACATGTGTCATGTCAAAGTAGTGTTTGGGTTCTGCTACAAGACATTTCAGCAGCGAAGTCACTAATGCAGCCATAACTGAGCATTTTAGATTTGAAAATGCAGTTTGGAGCAAGTTGGATTCAGTTTTTCAGCACTCAAGTCAGGTTTAATACGTCAGAATCCCTAGCAACCAATCCCGTTGATTTTTTTTGTGATGGTGACACTTCACATCTACTTATATGTTCAACAACTGTATCATTGGTTGACGTGGCCGAGAGGCATTATTGCCGCCTTGAATGCGGGAGACCAGGGTTCAAATCTCAGTACGTGTTACAGGTTTTGACATCGCCCCTCTGTGTCCCCTGCCCCCGCTGACACGCACCGCCGTTACCAAGCAACCCCGTGGTGGTGGGCTGGTGCAAGTCATGATGTATTTGCATACTCATGAATATTCATAGAACCTGAATTTTTCAATGAGGGAGAAATAGTGGACAAGTTTTTAGCCTGTTTGAGAGTTTTTTTAAAACAACTTTTTTTATGGGAAAGATATTTTAAATCAAAAAATAGTCATAGCAGAGCATTTTTACAAATTTTAAAATGCCTCTTTAGGGGGACTTTAATTACATCATATTTCCAGATATCTTCTATAAAATCATCTTTGTGGTTGATTTGACAGGCATCCTTCATCCCCTGTGGCAGCTGATCTAGAGTCATCACCCCTGCCTATGGTGTCCTCCCCCACTGCCCCCAGCCCAGATCCACTGCCCCCTCCACTGCCTCTGCCCTTAAACCTCACCATGGCTGGGAATGGACAGGACATAGAGGAGTTTGTCCCGGTAAGAGCAGCAGAAGGGAAGTTCTTTAAATAAACAGCCAGTGATTTACTGCTGACTAGGATTTGACTAGGATTTTTTTTCTCTGTTGTTAGGAGGTGGAGCTGAAGGTCTCCCTGGTGAAGTCAGAAAAAGGCAGCCTGGGCTTCACCCTGACCAAAGGAAATGATCATGGGTGTTACATCCATGACATCGTCCAGGACCCAGCCAAAGGAGACGGACGGCTCAGGCCCGGGGACAGAATGATTATGGTATGAATGAGTTGATGAAATAAGATTACATTCACTACATTTACTCTACCTGTACAGATAACCATTCATATTCAACAAACAAATATTAATTGTGTTAATGTAACAGGAGAGTGGTTTTATAAAAATGTTGAACTACATGTTTAAATCCTTGTATTTTCTGTTTCCAGGTGAACACCACAGATGTGAGCAATATGGGCCACACTGAAGTGGTCAATCTTGTGCGTGCTGCCCCTCGCGTAGTTGATTTGGTGGTGGGGAGGGTCCTGGAGGCTCCCAAGCCCCCCATTGAAGCCCACCTGCTGCCTGACATTTGTTTCAAGGGCAACCAAGACCCACTGGGTAAGAAACAACCCGTGGACACATGATAAAACCCTGTGACATGCGATTAAGGCACCGTATGTTCGTTCATCCTGCAAACCAGACCTGATGTTGCATTAAGAGTCAGTGCTTTAATTCACACTCGAATTGTTCACCAGGTTTGATACTGGATGGTGGCAGCGACAGCATCTATGGAGTCTTGTACGTGAGAGACATCCTGCCCGGCACTTTGGCCTTCGAGGAAGGCAGCCTGAGACCTCTAGATTTAATTCATTACATCAACGGCGCTCCCACCCAGGACCTGACTCTGAGTGAGAACACGAGGCTGCTGGAGCTCTCCCTCGACAACCTCACGCTCAAGGCCACGAGGTAATCTGCACTAACTAACTAAGAGTGACACATGTAGCCTGAATGGAATTTTTCATGCCGAGTCAGTGTTGATTTTTCATCTTAATGGCATTAGAGATGGTTATTTTTAGCTGGAAATACTGTATAATTTCATCAACTGTTTTTCTTTTTTTTTCTCGTCTGACTGAAAGGGATGGAAAGCCTGTTTTTCCTGGGCAGAAAAGTGTCTCTTTTCTCAACAACAACATTAGCCCTCAGGTTTCATCCAGCATGAATGGTATGTTTCACCCCATACATTTCCCACCTGTGTCATTTTGATTGTTTTTTTTTTTTTTGCAAATAACTGCAATACTGTTTCCTGTACAGGTTTTCTTAAAGGGGAAGATCCACGAGAATCAGAGGATGTCGCAGCACTTTGTCCTTTAGAGGTAAGTTTAACAAAACATATTTTATATGTTCCTTGTGCTCCATATTCTGTTGATGTGTTTTCTTTAAACTACTTCTGTCATATTTATTCTTTTATCTGTATAGCAAAGATAAATACATGTAGATAAACATTCTTATCAATATTGTGATAGTTGTGTTGCCATGAAGCTGCTTGCATGTTTTGATCAGCTCAGTGAATCACAAATTAATGCAGATCCCATGCTTGTTTATTGGATATGCAGGAGGAGATCATGAAGCTGGATCTGCAGAAGCCGCAGTCTGGAGGTCTGGGTTTCTCTGTGATCGGAGGGGAGAGGGGGATCTTTGTGAAATCCATCACACCGGGAGGAGTAGCAGAGTCCTCAGGCAAACTGCAAGTTGGAGACAGGCTGCTGAAAGTGAGTGCTGCTCAGATTTGAAGGCCATATATAGATGTACTTCTATTAGACAAGTTTTAATAGGTTGAATAGATATATCTGTCTCAGCCGATATTATGAACTTAGTAGCTCAGATAGAGAAAACCCTAATGTGAATGCTTTTCCTGCTAGAAATGAGGCCCACATGCTTTATTATTTATTTTACACTGTAATAAACAAAGTGTCTCTTGGTGTTCAGCTTTCTGGTTTTAGTTATAACCGTGTGTCTTTTTTCGTAGGTGAATGATGAACTGATGACAGGCGTGTCCCACACCAAAGCTGTCACCACCATCCGTAAAGCTAAAGGCCTGGTACATCTTATAGTGTCCAGACCACCAGACCAGAACCCAAACACTTACCTCGCCTATCTGCCCATCAACTCTGACAAGTGCAACGGAAACGCAGGTACAGTCGGCGACACAGAATATGAGATGTTTGAACATTTTTGACAGGTAAATGTCATTGATAGATATCTCACTCTACCTTCCCTGTTGCTTACAGATCTGAGTGAGGACAGTGGAGTGAAGACAAAGCTGTGTCCCCCCCATAATGAGCCGAAAGCTGGAGTCCCTCCCATACCACCAATAGGTACACTACACTACACTATACAGTTACAGTCTAGAGAATATACTGGAAATGTAAACAATGTTGAATCTTGTGTATTTTTATTATCAAAACAATCAAGACAATAAACTAGAATACATTTCCTTTGTCAAACAGACTATGAAGATGGTTCACATGAGCAGAAAAGAGAGACGGAGCACAGCGCAGAACTTTCTGAGGACACCGACTGTGATGGCTCTTCTTTACCTGAGGACTCACCTGAGGTACAAACCACCACACCCACCACACTCTGACAGAAAACTACAAACTGATTATATCTCACTTTCTGATTTTTTTTTTTTTTTCACATGTAATAGAGTTCCCGAAAAGTGGAATGGCAAGAGGAGAGTGTTGACGATTTAAGGAGCGAAAAGTAAGATTTTCTTTTTTGGATGTAGTGCACTCATGTTTTAGTGTGGTGAATGTTTTCACATTTAGTGATTGTGTCTTTTTTTTTCAAAATGACAGCTATCTGCAAATGAGTGCTGGACAGCCAGAGGAGGATGAAATCACATGGGGAAGTGATGAACTGCCTATTGAGAACATGAACTCGCAATCAAGAGTTGGTAAGACCAGCTTTGTCTGAACACTAAATGTGACATTTACGAAGGAGTATTAGGGCCAGCCAAAAAAGGGAAAAAAAGCCAGGCGAGGAAAAGAGAAAAAAAAAAGAAAGAACGAAATGTGGCACACACAAAAAATCCAGCAGAAAAAAAAAAACAGGCAAAAAAAAAAAAAAAATCTGGCACAAGAAAAAAAAAAAGACAGACAAAAAAAAAAAGGTTAGGCAAAAAAAGTAGTAGACATTTGACCTCAAAGATGTTGTGTTAAATTTCTTAGATGAGCTCTAGATTTCACAAGTTCAACAGTTATTCCATGTGAAGTAAATATATGTTGTATGTGCCCAATTTCATACTTTTCATGCTGTATTAACAAAACTGATTGGGCTGTTACTTTTCTAAGTCTTTCACTTTTTGGTTCCCCCAGACGGACCAATCATCACAGAGGATGAACTAACCTCTTTGCCCCTCGTCAAAGTGGTCCCCGATGGTCAGTTCACAGGACCAAAGCTCAACACTGTGGTGCGCATGATGAGGGGGCTTCTGGAGCAGAAAGTCCCGCTGCAGGAGTTTGAAGTAAGAATCTGCTTTGAATTTCAACACAGGAGAATTAATTATAACTCATTTGATTTTAATGAACATCTGTTTCTCTTCCTGGACAGAATCTTCAGAATCTCCAGCCGCTGGACGACTGTTTGATAGGTCAGACGAAGGAGAACAAGAAGAAAAATCGCTACAAGAACATCGTTCCCTGTAAGAAAAGGCACAGACGTGTGCATCCATATATTTGTATCATAATAGGAAACTTAAAGGCTGGATAATAAGGTGAATGCTTAAAATGTTGGACTCAGTTTGAAATAAGGATTTATCTCCCCTATCCCCTCTAGTTGACACGACTCGAGTTATGCTGGGTAAAGATGGCGGCTACATCAATGCCAACTTCATCAACATGCCAGTGAAGGATGAGAACTTCATGTACATAGCCTGCCAGGGACCCCTACCCACCACTCTGGGGGACTTCTGGCAAATGGTGTGGGAGCAGAAGTCCAACGTGATCGCCATGATGACCCAGGAAGTGGAAGGCGGCAAAGTGAAATGTCAGCGGTACTGGCCAGACACGCCGAGGACTGCAGAGATGGTGGACGACCGGTTACAGATCATGCTGATCAAAGACCAATATCTGGACAACTTTGTCATTCGCCTTATTGAAGTCAAAGATGTCCAGGTAAGTTGACGTATAGATATAAATCTCTCATTTTCCTATAATAATTTAAACTTTGATACAATTTTAATGGTTACATTTCCTCTTCAGACTAATGAAATCCAGCGCGTAACTCACCTGAACTACACGGGATGGCCCGACCACGGAACACCTTCACAACCGGAGCAGTTGCTCACATTTATTTCCTACATGAGGCACGTTCACCAGTCAGGGCCGATAATCACACACTGCAGTGCAGGGATTGGCCGATCGGGAACCCTCATCTGTATAGACGTGGTCCTGGGTCTCATCAGTAAAGATGCTGATGTAAGTTTTACAGTGTTTCTCTTGTTTGTGTTGAACGTATAAATAAAGAAACTTCTAATTTGTCTAATTGATTTTTTTTGTCGTAGTTTGATATTTCAGATGTCGTAAGGAACATGAGACTTCAGAGACAGGGAATGGTCCAGACAGAGGTGATTTTCTTCTTTATATACAGTATATTGAGTACATTTACTCTCTGCACCTCTGTGGTTCATGTTTTCTCACACATTTTTCTTATCTTCTCTACAGGATCAATATATTTTCTGCTATCAAGTGATCCTCTACGTCCTCAGATGCCTTCAAGCTGAGGAAAACATCTCAGGATAGAGAAGACCACATATTGCCGTAGAGGCCGGGTGACTGTTTCACAAGAGCAAAACAAAAATGCAGAGTTGACACAGGCAGAAATTGCCAAATTACACTATAAGTTTTTAAGATGCCTTAAAATATTCATTCCCTGAGAGTAAATCCTTTAAAGAAGTCTATATTTTTATGTCTGCTTTTTGAGTTCTCTCTCTTTGGCTGCTACTCCCTTTCAATGCATTTATGAGAACTGCTGATTGTATTTCCTATTGTCACCTACAAGAGAACACTAATGTTTTTTTTTTTTCCAGATTCTTGGATACTCTAAAATAATGATGAAAGTGATCAATGAGCTCATATTTTATATGGGACAAAATTTTACCTGTGTATTTTGAATCCTATTATGATGCTGGAACATGCCTTGACAGAATACTATGTCAGTATTTGCTTTGTAAATCTATTATACAGTAATTGCTCACTGCCTGAGGTAAATGATGAAATTAAAAGTGTACATATTCATCTCCTAAAAATTAAACTGGATACATTTTAAATGTTATGTAGAAGAAAGTTTCTTTTTAACAAAAAACAAATATAAGAATCAAATATTTTTCTTGTCTTTTGTCATTTTAGTGCATATCAGTTTTATCGTAAACATTAAAGGTTGAATATGGAGAATGCTTATTAAAAGCTATATTTTTTCAAACATAATTCATCCACAGGGTGTTTAGAGGGGTGCAGAATAAAAGTATTGCTTTTCCATAAAAAAATTATATTTAGTCTGAATTAAATAATTCAAGAAATTTTGACAGGTTCGATAGTGGCTTCCTGTTTACATCGTACCATTGGGGCTCACTTCTCTGTTGTTTTGCTAAGCCTCCTCCTGGTCGTGTGCATTTGTTTTCAACAAAGCCTTTTATAATTAATCGGTGGATCGATGGTTTATCATATATATGTTATGATGTGTGTATTTGTGCAGTCTTTCTGTCATAAACAAGAGATTGCGGTTTACGGGCGTGTTTGTGTCGCAGTGCCACCAAGACTTGAGCTGAGCCTGTGACCAGAGCAACTGCCTGTGACACCGCCCGGGTCAAAGGCTCTGATCATGCAGGTTTGGTTTTCAGCCACGATGTGGAAGCGAGCCTCAACTCTCCCTCTAACACGTTACAAGTCATTATCACAATTAGTCGAAAGCTATTTATTGAAGGTAAAAATGAAACAAAGTAAATAATATCCTGCATAGTTCTTCTCCTCTGTGCTTCTCTCAGAGTGGCGTCTCACAGTGTGTTATACTTTGCAACGATCTGCCACTCGACTACAGGAATTATTATTCCAATCTGATCAATAGATGGTGGTATTCTGCTCACTCTCCATATTCAACCTTTAACCTTATACAGCTTTTCCAAGTCTGTTGACTGACCAAACCACTGAAACCCATAAGGAAGAGAAGCTACAACCTTTGTGTCCGTGTATTATGGGTTGATACTAAATTGGAAAGGGTGCTCAAAGAAAAGTAAGCTACAGCTTTTGATCATGAAAGTCACCATTTATAAACAACATAAACTGCAGCACACAGTGATGCAACAATGATGTTTATTTTGTTGCACCTACTGTACATTGAGGCTGTCAGGGCAGCTTTAACCTGAAGCTGTAGTTTGTGATTTTTAACTGCACTATAAATAGATGACCAAACATGGTGACCAAACATTTAACTGCCTGTCATAGCCTACAGTATATCAAGCACAAACTCTTGCCTCAAAACTGAAAGTAGAATTGAATCAACTCTATGAATGAAGATTTGAGTATCTTTTTTGCATGGTTATTGCATTATTTTGTGCATTCTGCAGGTGGCCATGTTGTGTTTTTTCTCTGTATGTTATTAGAGCAGGAGATGATAAACATTGGAAGGGTTGTGTCTTAGACCACTTCCAACACAAGGTGGTGCCAAAATTCGCTACCCAATTACTTAGTAATTCTGGAAACATTGCCATGTGTCCAAACATCTCTCAGAACCTTTCTGGGTTACTCATACAAAATAAAGCTTTTATTGGTCAATATGTGGGATACTATTTTTTTTTTTTTTATAATTGCTTAAAAGTCTGGTTTATTACACACTGTGATCCTTTGGATGGTCCTTTCTTATCTCCCCCAGCCCCAGCCTCCATCGGAGAGCACTGAGGCTGTGTGGCCTTGGGCTCAGCCACGTGCATATGTTATTACAAAGACATAACACAGTAATTACACAGGAATAAATAAAATATTATTTAACATGATGAATAAACAGATAATACTGGATCATCCTGTATGATGAGGTTGATTCAGTTAGGCACTGTCCCTTACTGAATCAATACAGGCGGCTCACCCCGCTCTATTGCTTTTCACATGTCTGATATGACATTAGAAACAACCCAGCCAGCACACCCATGTGGGGCCTAGATGGGCTCCATCAGGGCTGATATCCCATGCAGCCAACACGTCCAAGTGGGGCCTACATGGGACTTGGGTTACATGGGGCTTCAACTGGGCATGGGCTCAGAATGGGCTTTTAAATGGGCTGGTGTTGGGCCCCACATGGGCATCACAGAAGAATATGCATGGGTAAAAGATGGGCTGTAACACATGGGAACTAGTTTGGGCTCTATGGGCTGTATTCTCTGGGTGAAGGTAATATATAGGCCTATTGTATTGTAGCCTATACATTTTTTTTTTCAAGTGGTATGTGTCCATACAAGTCGGAGAGCTAGTCTTGAGGTACCTTGTAGATCACAGTAATCAGCTATCTCAAAGCACTAATAAGTGTTGCAAGTTGTGTCTTCATCTTTCGTTCTTCTTTTCAAAGGGGATTATTATATGAGGGAATGTCCCTTTAATTCAAGCGGAAGTGACGTTACTCGTTCCTCGTTCTAGCAAGATGGCAGCCTACACTTTGGCCACGCTTGCGTTGTGAAAAATAAGAGTTTTTCCATCATTATTATTATTTTTTATCACAATATTTTCACATAACCATCTGAAAACATGTCGGGGCGACACAACAACAAACTGCCGAACAATTTGCCACAGCTGCAAAATCTGATAAAACGAGACCCGCAGTCGTACGTGGAGGAGGTAAGTGTTGTTAGCCGAAGTAGCTAAAGTTGTTAGCACACAGACTCGCTGACTGCTACACTCACTGTGTCTGTTCCTACAGTTTCAGCAACAGTACCGACACTACCAGTCCAATGTACAGATCTTCAAACTGCAGCCGGATAAGCCCAACAAGGAGCTGGCAGACCTCGTCATGTTCCTTGCTCAGGTGATGTTTACGTTAAAGTTTGTGTATAGCAGTCACATGCTAATCAGTGACATGTCAGTATGTATAAAAACTGAGTCTAATAATTAGGTCCTCTCGTCCCACAGGTTGGTCACTGTTACCTTCAGCACCTGTCCGCCTTCCCTCAAGAGCTGTCTCAGTTATTACTCAATCACCACACAGTCCTAGATTCAGATTTAAGAATGGTAAGAATATGTCAATAAACCAAAGCTTTTTATTCATTTATTTATTTATTCACATTGAGTTTGCTTATGTTTACGCATTGTAATTTGTGTGTGTCTGTGTGTGACTCTGTCCTTGTCAGACCTTCTGTAAATCTCTGATTCTCCTGAGGAATAAAGACCTGATCGACCCTGCTGCTCTCCTGGAGCTCTTCTTCGAGCTGCTGAGATGTCACGACAAACTGCTCAGGAAGGTTAGAGCAAACAGCTCCAGCAGCCACATTCATTCATCTATTCAAATATTTCATAGTTGAGGTTTTTATTTTTAAACATACAGCAGAGCACAGCACAGTATAGTGAATTTGTGCAGCTGGTTAATTACAGTATTTATTATTTGAATGTACGTATACATCTATAATTGTTTCCATTCCTCTGTTGTGTTTTTCTTCTCTCCGTCTGTCTTTGTTCTCACAGACTCTGTACACACACATTGTCGCCGACATCAAAAACATAAATGCCAAGCATAAAAACAACAAGGTCAACACAGTAAGTACACACACGCTTCCTGTCTTGGTATTAAAATCATGCAGGATTTTCAAATGAGCACATCTTCTCACTGTGTTTGTGTCTTATCCCCCGTTTGTTTCAGATGTTACAGAACTTCATGTACACCATGCTGAGAGACAGTAACCCCATCGCAGCAAAGATCTCTCTAGACGTGATGGCCGAGCTGTACAAAAGAAACATATGGTGGGTGTCAAGAGTTAGAATAATAATAAAATAAAATACTGTCGAGCTCAGGAGAATCTTATTCTTATTGTCATTTCTTCTTCAATCGTCTTCAATCTTCAATATTTGTGTTACAGGAACGATGCCAAAACAGTTAATGTCATTACAACAGCGTGCTTCTCCAAGGTGACAAAGGTAGGTCTTTTTACACTTTGACAACAATATTTAGTTTTCTTACGAACAGAATGGAAAACCTGTACATTTTCACCACCTTCCCTCTTTTGTAGATCCTCGTCGCAGGTATGAAGTTCTTCCTGGGCAAAGATGAAGATGAAAAAAATGAGAGCGATTCAGAATCAGAGGTCAGTATAACAGATACAGTGAAGGGCCAGAAATAATTAGGCTATGTGTTTGTATCAGTCTAAAAAAAAAGGTGATTTTAAGCAAAGATATGATCCACAAAACTTTTTTTGTCCTCCAGGCAGAGGGACCGTCAGTCCGAGACGTGAAGGTGAAATACTCCACGGGCAAGAAAACCACCAAAAACAAAAAGAAGATGGAAAAAGCAATGAAAGTGCTGAAGGTACCACTGGTTGGATGGCTTTTTTTTTTGTTGCATTTAGGTTCAGATAAGCTGAGTTCCTCTTTTTAATTCTCTGTGCTTGTGTGTTCTCTGGACAGAAACACAAGAAAAAGAAGAGAGCTGAAGTGTTCAACTTTTCTGCCATTCACCTAATCCACGATCCCCAAGGTCGGCCAAAGCTCTACCATCCTCTCCGCTTCCCCACACAGACAAACAATCTACACTCATTTGTACTATGATATTTACAGAACTGTGAACTGTCAAATATCTTTTTCTTTTTTTTTTTTCTTGTAAAGATTTCTCAGAGAAACTCTTGAAACAGTTGGAGGACTCGAAGGAGCGCTTTGAGGTGAAGATCATGATGATGGAGCTCATATCCAGACTGGTTGGAATCCATGAGGTAAATTAATGACTCACCATGTTTTACGAACACACAATCACTCATTCAAGTTTTATATGTCCAGCGAAATCTATATTAATGATATTTCTACAGTTTGCCACAGAGGCTATTATTATTCATATGTATAGGCAAAAAAAGAATACATAAAAGCATAGAAGACAATTAAAGATTAAATATAAGTGTAATAAGTGTTTTTTTTCCCCCCGCTACAGCTCTTCCTTTTCAATTACTATGCATTCGTCCAGAGGTTTCTTCAGCCACATCAAAGAGGTAACAATACAAACACAGTTTACATTAGTGAAAGTCTTTTTTCTTGTGATTATGACACATTAAAAACAAATCTGTTGTCTTTGTAGAAGTGACAAAGATTCTCCTGTGCGCGGCCCAGGCATCCCACCAGCTCGTCCCCCCTGACGTGAGTTAACTTAGCAACCACACGTTTATTCAGTGAGTCACTTGAACACGGGGGTTTCACTCAGAGAATCTTCACTCTGCTGCTTATTTCCACTCGCACAGATCATCGAACCTTTGATCATGACCATCGCAAACAACTTTGTGACGGACAGAAACTCGGGGGAGGTCATGACTGTGGGGTAAGTAGCACTAGCTGCCATGGTTACAGTTAATATGAAGATGGAGAAAAGTCAGAATCTGTTGAAACTCAAAATATCTTCTTCTTCAGCATCAACGCCATAAAGGAGGTGGCAGCTCGCTGTCCGCTCGCCATCAATGAGGACCTGCTGCAGGATCTGTCGCTGTACAAGACCCACAAGGACAAAAGTGAGTCCGTCACTCTGTTTCTCTTACTATTGTACTTTTTTTTTTTTTTTTTGCCAATTATGTACAGATGTGTGCGTGCATATGTGTTCACTCATTCTCACATAACCTGTTTGTGTCTGTACTTGTCTCAGATGTGATGATGTCCGCCAGGGGACTGATCCAGCTGTTCAGGAATCTTAATCCACAGATGCTGAACAAGAAAGACAGGGTGCGTTCACTGAATTGAATTTTTTATTTTTTTTTCTATACATGTACCTTATGTGTAGCAACATATTGTGCTGTAATGAGTTGAATTTGTGCTATTGAGCTGTCAGAATGAATTGATGTTTGGCTGTTTTAAGTTCGTATTTGGGTCCTGCATCACATTCAGTTTGTTTTCTTACCTGCTTCAGAGGAGGTTGTTAGGACAGTGACAAAGCTTCATGTCTCTTATTGAAAACATGCTTGTTCTCGTCCAGGGGAGACCCACAGAGGCATCAGCTGAGGCCAAGATTAAAGACTACGGAGAGCTGGAAGCAAAGGACTACATCCCTGGAGCTGAAGTCCTGGAGGTGGAGGAGAACAAAGAGGGAGAGGAGGATGAAGGTCAGCAGCAGCTATGTCTTTATATTGGATCCATTTTGGCTGATTTCATCTTTAGAACCTGACTTCTTAGGTGATAGATGATCAATATTGTGTTTTTTTTTCATAGACGGCTGGGAGAGCGCCAGCATAAGTGATGACGATGAAGATGGGGAGTGGGTGGACGTCCATCACTCGTCTGATGAAGACACAGGAGAAGTGGTGAGAATTAAAAATGCCATTGATGAACCACTGGAGGAGAGTTGCGCCTGGTGACTTTGTCGTTTTAATGTGGGATGTTTCTGTGGTTGTGTAAAGTCGGAGAAGCTTCAGAGCATACCCGTCGAGGAGAGGAACGCCAAGGCCGCGGCGGTCAGCAGCAGCCGGCTCCTCACTCAGGACGACTTCAAGAAGATCCGATTGGTCCAGATCGCCAAGGAGGTCAACGCCGCACCGGGCAAGGGCCAGAAGAGGAAAATTGTGGACAGTGACGATGAGGAGAGGTGAGGAAGACACATGAAGGTTTCATATTCCTTGGAAAAAAGTTGTAACCACTAATGTTTAGTCTGTTGATAAATATAAACCACTATAGTGAGATTTTTGTATGTTTTTTTTTCCAGAGGGGAGATACTGACTTTGAGGAATATTGAAAAACTTCATAAGAAACCAAAAGCAGACAAGGAAACACGTCTGGCAACAGCAATGGTAAAAACCTGGTGTTAACTCTGTTGGGTGTTTTAATGTAGCATAACATTTTATTGTCCAGTGAAATCATTGGTTGCTTAAAGGGATAGTTCACCCAAAATCGTTAATTCATCAATTATCTACTCATCGTCATGCCAAGGAAGGGTTTGGAGAACATCATAATGCTTTTGGAGTTCCAGGGGATCCGGCTGGCAACGGATTTTCATACAATGGCGGCGGATAGTGCTCACTTTTGAATCGTCCAAAACACACACTATGAAACATAAATTTTAATTTAAACATTATACATTTTTTCCGAACAACTTTTTCACACGAAAGTTCTCCAAACCCTTCCTTGGCATGACGGTGAGTAGAAAATTGGTGAATTATCGATTTTGGGTGAAGTATCCCTTTAACTAAAACACTGGTGACACTGTGTGGATGACATACTGTGACAAGTCTATAATGAGGTTCATGCTGCTCAGCAGAGACACTTATTTTAAAACGTCAGAAAGCCTGTAAGTCATTCACATTATGTTACAGTCAGAAATCCATAGAAATTGACTACAAAATAATCAAATACTCACATTTTAGAAGCTGAATCCGTCTAATCATCTGTGATATTTTCCAGGCTGGACGAACTGACCGGAAGGAGTATGTCAGGAAGCGAACCAAGCTGAACCCACACGCCAGCACCAGCAACAGGGAGAAGAGGAAGACGAAGAACTTCATGATGATGAGACACAGTCAGAATGTGAGGACCAAGGGCAAACGCTCCTTCAGAGAGAAACAGGTAAAAGTCCCACTCATCAGAAGTGTAGTATGCGACACAATGAGCTGCTGAACTTCACTTGACTTGATTTGCATCTTAGTATTTCAGCTAAAACTGCTGTTTCTTTCTCTTCCAGCTCGCTCTACGAGATGCGCTCCTAAAAAGGAAGAAGCAGCACAAGTAGGACATGTGGAGATGATGCTGGTCATCCGACGGCCATCGCAAACTTTGGACTTTGACTATGTCAAATAATATTATACATCCTTCAAGTGACCTGTAAACATTGTTAGTGTTATTTTCAATGGATGAGCAGCATATATTTACATTGTTCTGAAATAAATCATCTTTGATAATTGTGTGAAATTTTCATGTTGATGTTGTGTTTTGTTGTCTTCATGCTTTAATGCTTTCATGCTTAACGCTCTTTCCAGTTGATAGATGGTCACATGTGAAATTGCAATGAGATTTGAATACTATACTTTATGTAGCCTACCTGGGTGTTTTTATCCACGTAAAATCAAATCTGTTGCACTTGGACACTAAAAGAGATCATCATTGCCATATTTCCTTTCAAACTGACTTTAATGACAGTATTTCAGCTTGGTATTTACGAGGTACAACAGAAATATGCAGACACTGCACTGATGTACAGTAAATTGAACTCAAGTGAAGATTGTGTTAATGTATAATTTTAGCTAAGACTTTATTGGCCAATATAGTTGTATAATAATTTTCATAACAGTCTAACATTTCCTTACTTTGCAGATTACACTCTTGTTTATTGCCCTGCTTTGCACACATCACTGTTATTTGCCTAAATCAGTTCAATGGCTGAAAAAAAAGACAAAATGAGCCGAGTTTGTACTAATTCCCTGTTCAGCTACTGAAGCATGTGACTGTTTGTTAGATCTGTCTGCCATATCTTGGTTCAGTCACAGACTTTGGAACAGTGCCACACGTTGTGATGATGTTTCAAAACATTTAGGAGACGAATGTCTGCTGATCATTTATTTTTGCATTGTGTACTGCTGGGGAAGGTGGAGGAAGTATTTAAATCATATAGGTAATAACACTAAGATGACATTGTAAAAAAGAAAAAAAAAAACACTCCATCACAAGTGTGTTAGCTTATCACAATAAGAACGTATTCAATTTTGTAATTTATGATTATAAGGCATCATAACTTGATTTGTCAGTTTTTGTTGTTTTTTATTCAAGATCTTCTTTTCTTTTCTAAGTTTTCTCAAAATAACAAAAGTGCAGTGCTGAATAGTCACCTACATGAAATGAGCATGCATGGTATCAATCACAGCATGCACCAGTGTACCTAATAAACATGAAGTGAATGGATAGAAATAAAGATGAAGGGTGGTAAAAGATGTACGAGAGAGAGAGAGTAAATCAAACAGTGTACAAAATAATCCCTCCCCTGTCACTGCAAGAGAGATTTAGTTTTAAAAATGATAATAATGGTAATAACTTTTTCAGTTGATCAATTAATTGACTGGTAACTCCTCTAATTTTATACGGGACTACTTCTAGAGTCATTTTATGAATAATAATATGTATCCGATTCCTAGGCAAAATCTTAATGATACTTTGAATGAATGAATACTTGTGCTTCTTCACAAGTATTCAAGCCAGTTTGGCCTCAGCCTGCAGAGAAGCTGTGCCACTACATTACCCATGATGCACCTGGAATCACAACAAACGTGCTAATGCCAAACATTCCACTCAATGAAGCCGGCATCTTAATTCTCGCTGCGACATGAGGTATCAAAATTAAACGTATTTTACTTGACACTGTGGTTTTTTTCGATGCTGTGTAGTCAGTTCTTTTATTGTATGTTGTGTTTTTTTCGTTTAATTTGTGTCTCCATCGAGTCAGTTGTCTACACGTTAACGTTAGCTGGATGGACGGATGCTAGTCTGACTGCTAGCTGACTAGCTAGCACGCCGAAACATTCATCTACTTCCCTGAGATTTCACATGTTTATTGTGACCATAATGTTTGTTTTACTATATGTGGTGCCTAAGAGGCGAAAGGAGCATTGTTAACACTGAATATGATATCGTTAACTAAGTTACAACTCAGTCACTCAAAACGCTTGATAACCCAGCTCGTCTTGTTTCCTCAAACTGTTGACGTGTGGTTGCATGTTTGGTATTTATTATTTCTGCCTTTGTCGGTTGTTTTATGCCTGTTAGTCTGTGCTGCTGCTGCTGCTGCTGCTGCTGCTGCTGCTGCTCCTGTTGTTATAAGTGTCACGGTGTTTTAGAGTAGACTTTTTTTTTAGATGTCATCTGAAGGTGCTAGCTGTTTGCTGTGTGTTTGCATTTGTTGTTCAGGTGGTATCTATTTGCATCCCTCACATCTTCTCCACGTATTCCACTCTCAAGCTATTAAACCGTCTGTGGATACTAAATGTAGCATACTGCACATGTTTGGCAAGTCCAAGAGGAAGTAGCCTGCCCTGCACACTTTCTTACATGTACTATCACATATGTGGTTTATGATGAGGTGATGAGGGCTAGTTTCATAAGTTAAGGCTCAAAATGTTTTCTGCAGCAGTGAAAGTAGCTCAGAATGCATGACCACGCTACTTTTAGATAGGAAACATCAAAGCAGGTCTCCAGACTGCCCCTAAATAGAATTTGAGACGGTGCAAGTAACATTGTCATCTACTTGCACATTGTGCAGCCAGTAAATTGGCTGTTTTATTTGTAACACTGGCAAAACATGGAAGAGCCACTGTGTGTACGGGAATGTGAACATTTGCTTTGCATGTCGATTTACTGTGTGTGCCCCTAAATATTCTGCTTGTGCTCCTAAACTTTCTAGTTAGGAGCCACTGTGCTCCTAGTAAAAAAGTTAGTGTGGAGCCCTTTATCATAGAAAGGTGCAAAACAAACCATTGAGATGCATGGCAGACTAAAACTCATGTAGTTTACGAAAGATCAGAAAGATTCAAATGCATTATTATTCAAAATGCAAAGTAACTGTAAAAGCTGACTGCACAACAAATATATCCTCCTTGACATTTATCACCGTCTTTCACAAGCGGCCTCTCCCTCCGTGGTGTGGGAAAAACAGTAAATCCAATCAGTCTTTGCAGTGCAGGAGCCACACTCATTAATTGGGCAATCACTCTACTGTCCAAAGGACAAAGCATGGGAGGAAGGAAGCACAGTGTTTGGCAGTCATTTGCTGTAGTTGCTGTGTGTCCCCTTCGGAGAAGTGGTTGAAATAATATGACATGACAACAGTGGGTTCATTCTCTGTACCTTTGTGCCTATAATGTGGCGTGCTGGTCGTCCAGCGAGAGTATCCTTTTGTTTGTGGCTGACAGTGACACACAGATGCATAGAAAAATGTTGCATGTTGCATGTTGCATTGAAAAGAGGTCGCTGTTACTGTTTTTCTACTTGTACTCAATGGGGTTGAGCAGTTGTGCGATACATCTCTGTTGATAAATTATTGACCGTCGCTTTTCACTGTACTCCTCATAAATAATATATCATACTCTGAGGATGTTATCGTCCTAAGGCCACAAAAGTCCTCGATCAAGGTGAATGTGACTGAAATCCCTGTATGTGTCGAGATAGCAAACAGTCTGTGAAAGATGAAGCCTATCGACGCGGCTGCAGAGCAGAGCGGAGCAGCAGCAGTGGGAAAGAGCCTTTGATCCCCAGTGCTTATGATGAGACTTGATGTTTTCTGCTCTTCTAGCTGAGAGGACTGGTGATGAGGGGGCGATACACTGAGTCTATTCAGCTTCAGAGGCAAAGCTTAAAAGAGAGACAGTGCAGCATCTGTAAGGTGTGGGTGGAGCTGTGGCCTCTGGCTGTCTGCTCGCTCTCAGTTCATCCGCTCTCTACTAGACACTTATCGTCTGTGGCGCTCGTTCATCAGACTCAGCAATAGGTAGGATTTTTTATGGGATTGATTGCAGTGTTTTCTGACCAGCGTGGTTTGCTAGCTTGGAGGAATCTGCTTCTGTCCTATTTAGTTAGTTTTTTTTAACGTTAAGCTCCAGTCTTTACTTACTGTGAGTAAAGGAGAAGTGACACTGAAAAGGGGGGAGGGATACTGACCAAACTTGCTCAGCTTGCCGGCAAATACCCCCCCTCTACCACCACTTTCCCTTTTGTTTCCTCCATTTAAACCTATAGGGTGCTATTTACACTGAGCAGTGGTTTCTGTTTCAGGCTGCGAGTTATTTTTGTACGATGCATGGCATGCACAGGCAGTGAAACTACAGCCTGCTTATTATTGCAAGGGAAGGGTGATAACTGCTTCGTGTTGTCAAGGACCTCTCCATATAACTATACTGGGTCAAAGAGCGCTGCTACTACAGTGTGCTCTGTTATTGATTAATCTGTTGATTATTATATTTGTATAATAGAAACATCTGGTTCTGTTTGTTTCTGATCTGTTGTGCTCTGTTTGTTTGTTTGTTTGTTTGTTTTTCTTTTTTAATTCTCCTTTCCTTTCCTTTAAGACAACACGTTATACCCATTCTTGAACATATGTATTTAAATGTTTAGTATCTTATAAGCCCATGTGGGCTGGGCACAAAAGAAAATGTGCATGACACTTAAATAAAACAATCTATCTATGTAAAGACTGTAAAATAGTGAGAGATGCCAATCACAAGCTGCTAGATTCAAGGACATCCTCTAATTACTTGTTTCTCGTTTTGTGAAACCTGACAATATTAAATTTACAATGATATAAAACAGAGAAAAGAAAAGCAAATCTTGATTTTGTCATTGATTGGTGTCAAAATATTGGTTCACAGTTCTCATGGCTGCATTGATGAGACCAGATTAAATGTGATGACACATTGAAGCCTCTAAATACTAATGGTCATGTACTGTTTTTCACATTGGTTTAATCCCATTAAATGAAGGTTATACTAAGACAAATCATTAGTTGTGATAAAACTGAAAAACGTTTGACACAGTTGGATCAACGTGAGTCTAGCTGTTTTACACTTTTGTCCATGCTGCTTAACTCTGCTCCCCTACGCCACTGTGTTTATAAGGGGATCAAATTTCTGAATGCTCTCGCCTCTCTTTTAAGGAGTTGTTTCCTGTAGCCAGCTATGGCACCAGGGGATGTGGTGCCAGACCATGTCAAGCAAGTGAAGTCCAAGGAGAAGCGGCCTGGAACCAGAGCACCGAAAGCAGAGTGCGAGCCCGATGGATCCTTCATCTTCGAGGCACACGAGGCTTGGAAGGACTTCCATAACTCCCTCAGGCACTTCTACGAAGTGGGGGAGCTCTGTGATGTCACACTGAAGGTAGGTCACTGGCTGGATGAAGCTTGACTTCATAAAGAATATCTTAGTGATGTGATCTTCTAAATGGCCTCAGAAATCACAGCACTGTGGCAAATGTTCAGTCTAGAAATAAATAAATGCTTAATTTAAGTTGATGTCTATTCACAGGTTGGCAGCAGGTTGATACCATGCCACAAGCTTGTGCTGGCTTGTGTTATCCCTTACTTCAGGTATGTTGCTTTTTACCTTTTTAACTAGACCTATATAAGGGCTATTTTTAGTTAAGCACTGACCTTTAATGTTTGTTTGGATGTCTTTCGAGCATCAAAAAGTACTGCTGGGGAAGTACATCAGCTACATAAAGGAGAGAGAGAAAGTGTGTTTTTCCGTCCCTACGCACACAAACCTTTTAAAATCACAATGGAATGGAAATGCCACTGTAAAGTCATTCTACACTTTTTTTTGTCTTCTTAACTATGTAAACTTTTTTTTTAAGCACGTGTTTATTACTTTTTGTTTGCAAGTTACAGCAAATCATACAAGACATCCTTACATGCAAGAAACAGAGCAAACTTTTTTCTCCCTTTTCTCTCTCCCTTCCCCTCTTCCCCTCGCTAAATAAGTAAAACGTTAAAACTATGAAAATGAAAATAAAGCAAAAAGGAAGAAAAAATAAAGAAATAAAAATAAAGTGATTCTACACTTTTAGTAACGCAAATGCTAGATTAGACGACACATAACAGTAAAAGTTAAGGAGAAAGTGCAACGCCATTTTGCTTTGACATAATTCCAACCGACTCGGGCTGCTTGGATCCTGCCCGTCGCAGTCCCGAGGTCAAGGGCCGTTCCATTGCACTCTTCTGATATGGAGGTTGGATCTTTCCGAGTTCTGAGTGCAAATCGAACGCAGCATATACAGTAACTTGTCTTTATACCTGATGTTACATTCCAGGTGTGTTTGTCTGGTCTCAATGTGGATCTCTTTCTTCCCTCAGGGCCATGTTCCTGTCAGAGATGTCGGAGGCCAAGCAGGAACTGATAGAGATCAAGGACTTTGACGGTGATGCCATCCAGGACCTGGTGCACTTTGCCTACTCCTCCAAGCTCACATTAACTGTGGACAATGTGCAGCCACTGCTTTATGCTGCCTGCATCCTTCAGGTAGAGACACACATGCAGCACAGAGATGCAGTTTTCCCTTTTTCCCCCCATTTCAAAGAACTTCAGTTTGTTATAAACTGAGAAAATGTCTTTTATTGCTTCCTGTCTGTCAGGTGGAGTTGGTGGCGCGAGCCTGCTGCGAGTACATGAAGGCCCACTTTCACCCCACCAACTGCCTGGCGGTTCGCACGTTTGCCGAGAGCCACAATCGCGTGGACCTGATGGACATGGCCGACCGCTACGCCTGCGAGCACTTCACTGAGGTGGTGGAGTGCGAGGACTTCACCTGCGTGTCCCCGCAGCACCTGCGCACATTATTGTCCTCCAGTGAGCTCAACATCCACTCAGAGACGCAGGTGTATAATGCAGCGGTGAAATGGCTGAAGGCAAACCCGCAGCACCACGAGACCTGGCTGGACCAGATCATGTCTCAGGTTAGAGAGCGACTACCTTAGATCAGGATGAAAGGATGATTCTGATCCGTGATCCATGTCTGGAAGCATCTTTATGTGTTTTTCTTCTGTTTTACTCATTAACAGAAGATTTAGATGTATAACTCTGTGTAAAATGAGCCTTATATTAACAGTACGTTGACAGCTTTATATAATCAGTTTTACGACAGCAGTACACTGTAGAGTTTGTCGGTCTCCTCCTCAGGTGCGTCTGCCTCTGCTCCCTGTGGAGTTTCTGACTGGAACCGTGGCCCAAGACGAGATGATCAAAGGTAACCTGAGTTGTCGTGACCTGATGGATGAAGCCAGAAACTACCACCTCCACCTCAGCAACAAGCTGGTGCCTGACTTTGAGTATTCAGTCCGTACCATTCCCCGGAAACACACTGCAGGTAGCACTTTCATGCTGATGTTCAGCTTTGAACTACTGATTTTATATTTCTAGCGATACGTAGCTTTTTTTTTTCCAATATTAAAAATACACCACTTCTCGCATGAAACCAGATGTCTTTCCAGGTGATGTCATGTAGGCAAATAAATGTTTTTTTTTTAAAATGTCATGTTAATTTTTGCGGATCTGCAGGCATGCTGTGTAGTTTCTGTTGTCTCACTGTGTCTGCTTTTTGCTCTCTCTCATCATTTCATCAGGGGTTTTGTTCTGTGTGGGCGGCCGGGGGGGTTCTGGCGACCCATTTCGCAGCATCGAGTGCTACTCCATCACTAAGAACAGCTGGTTTTTCGGTCCTGAAATGAACAGCAGACGGCGTCATGTGGGTGTAATATCTGTAGGAGGTAAGGAGGGTTATGTGTAACACAACAGGAAGTAATAGACAGAGCACTGACGGGTGAAGAGCAGGGTTCAGAAAATGAGAAACACATGGCAATATAATGACAGATAAACCTGAAGAAAAAAATATTTAGATTAATAAAGATAAATTAGTACCAACTAAAAATATAATTTACTATTAAAGGAACTACATATGTAAGAAGTCTTAAGCAAATAGTCGTAAAATCCTCCTAATATGTCACAGAGACTCAGGAATAATGTTATTATGACAGGAAAGATGAAAAAGTTTAAAGAACCATTGATCATATGTGAACTCTGCTGATCTGATGTCTGTTTTCTTTAGGCAAGGTTTATGCCGTCGGCGGCCATGATGGTAACGAGCACTTAGGCAACATGGAGATGTTTGACCCCCTGACCAACAAATGGATGATGAAAGCCTCGATGAACACAAAGAGGTACACCATGCTACGATAATGCCGAATGTGAACGGGGCTTTTTGTCTTTTTGCTTTTCACACCCAACGGTTTTTGATTTTCAAAGAACAGACTCCAGACTGTATGGATCTGAGAGCGCCAGTCTTTGCAAACAATGGCACCCTCTATGAAGGAGCCAGCTTTTTTATCCAGCCTCCAGTCTCTCATTTTCAGCAGCACCGTGTCACGGATCTAACAATAACAGTGAATCCATAATAAACATGTGAGATGAAACTCTCGTTGTTGCAGTTTTACTCATTAGAGCCGGTGCCGTTTGACTGCGAGCTCCGCTGGTGCTGCTGAATATTTGAACACACAGAGTGCAGAGCAGCTGCGGAGCACGCCAGAGCCGGTCGGATTATCTGGCTGCCACATCCGCTAAGCTGGACAAAGTAATTTGTAATGTGGAATGTAATGATTATACTGAAAGCCTAGAAATGTATTCATCCTGGTCTTTACTCTTTGGCAGCTGTTGGTTTTAGAGTTTAAACTCTGCTGTGCTGGGCCTAAATATTGATTTCATTATTTCCTGTTGACTCAAAAGATTTTTCCTCCTTTTCCAGCTCAGAAAGGAAAACGCTCAGAGATAGATTAACACATACAACTCCTCCTGTGTGCCATCTATCACACTGTCTGTCACTAGATTGTTCTGTTTTGGGTGAATTTGAACAAGTATGTATGTGTATTTCTCAGGAGGGGTATAGCCCTGGCGGCTCTTGGTGGTCCCATCTATGCTATCGGAGGACTGGACGACAACTCGTGCTTCAACGACGTGGAGCGTTACGACATCGAGAGCGACGGCTGGAGCGCCGTGGCTCCGATGAACACACCCAGAGGAGGAGTGGGATCTGTAGCATTGGGGGTAAGACTGAAGAGGAAAACCAATAGCTTTTTTAAAATAATAAGTTCTTTTTTATATTTATTTACCAACATTTTCATCCATGACAGTTCATGGCAAACAAGACAACATCCACACACACAAAAAATAGTAATAAAGAGAAAAACCCTCCCACACCGAGGGGTCATCCCTTTAACATATTGGCTGCGTACATCTCTGTCAACTCAGAGCTTAACCCAAAAGAATGATGAGGCAGTTGGATCTTATAATTAAAAAGAAACTAAAAAAGGAAAACGGTCCATTGTCTCAAGGTATTTGCCCCTCTTCAGAAGGTACATGTCCGTTTTGTCCTGCAACCTGTGTGTCGTTCTTTCATACACTGCTACTTTGCCCAATTCGATCATCCATTCCTGGAAAGGGAGGCTCTCCAAACTTTTTTCCAGTTCCTGAGGATGATCTGCCTGCAAGTCATAATTGCAGTCTTTATCCAATGTTCCAGTGGTTGAGGAAAGGCAGACAAGACTATACAGTACCATCTCCTAATATGTATAGTTTAGGGCAACCAAAACCAATAGCTTTTAACTAATATAGCTACAATATCTACACTGCGTTTGACTACTTTATGTCATATTCCTGCCAGAGTTTTGTGTATGCAGTGGGAGGCAACGATGGCGTGGCTTCACTGTCCAGTGTGGAGCGCTTTAACCCTCACCTCAACAAATGGACAGAGGTCTGTGAGATGGGTCAGCGACGGGCTGGAAACGGAGTCAGCAAACTGAACGGCTGCCTCTATGTAGTGGGTGAGAGGAATAAACAAACACCAGTAATGTTCTTCTCCTCAGAATCTGACCATTCTTTGTGAATAGAAAAGTTTGTAAGAGCCACATACAGCAGGTGTAAGATGTGTTTCATCCAGGTTTGCTTTTATTGTGGAGACTGAAATGACACACTGACTTCCTCCTTGTTTTCATGCACCCGTGTCACATGCCTTTAGTGCACACCTTACAACTTAATACACTATTGTGTGAAAGGCAAAACACCCATGTTTTGTGAAGCTGTTAAGTAACTGGTTCATAAACTTTAAGGAAGATTTTTTTTATTGTAACCCTAACTCTCAAATCTGAAGAGTCATTCAAGGTTCATTAAAACTTGTGTTGTGGCATTTTGCCTCGTGAATGACTGTGGTTTAAAATGGATAAATGAAATCCTCTTCTCGTTCGCCTGCTCTCTTACCATAATCCTACTCAGAAACCTGAGCACGTTGTGTTTCTGGTTACATGGATTCTTATTATTTTATGTGAAATAACATTATGCCTTCCATTCTCCTTCAGCTACCTTTACCTTTCAGCTGACTGTTATTACTGCTTGCCTGTTTTTTTTTTAAATAATTGTGTCTTTTTCTGTTTTCTGAAGGTGGTTTCGATGACAACTCGCCCCTGAGCTCTGTGGAGCGGTTTGACCCACGAATGCACCGATGGGAGTACGTGTCGGAGCTGACCACGCCGCGAGGTGGAGTCGGGGTTGCTACTGTAATGGGACGAGTGTATGCAGTCGGGGGCCACAATGGGAACATCTACTTGAACACAGTGGAGGCTTTTGAGCCTCGAATGAACAGGTAAGGAGGAGAGGGAAAAAAACATAAAATATACACAAAATATATCAAAAATATGATAAACACACTTCATACACATGGAATATTTTTGCAACAGTGCATCAGCCTATACACGAGCTAAATGACTCGTCACTGATCACAAGTCTAAGACATTCAATCTGAAGCACTTTACTGATGGTACTACCTTAAACCCCTCATAAAGAACATTTGTGGTCATTGATAACCTTTATTCCTTTTTGCTGATATTGTCAGTGTAATGTTGTGAAAAGCTCTCCTTTAATTTGATTCTTGTCCTGTTAACTTATAAACCAGCAAAATAAATGACTAAACTCAAATACATTCCTTCACAATGCAAAGCTATCTGTCAATCAATACCTTACCAGACAATACCACAAGATTGTAAATGATTATGTTTGGTCATTTTTTCTGCTTCTGCTGTGTTTCTGAGAGAGGAACTTCACCAGATGGCATCACATATGCCACGTTTGGAAACAGAAATAGAAAACCGAGAAATAATAGAAACCATGCATATTACTCATTACACTGGATCGGAGTGAAAGATAATTACAAATACTTCATGTTACGTAAAAAAAAAAAAAGATTTGTGTGGGTTTATTGGAATAAAAGCATGGTTATGTTTTCTGAGTGTTAAAACTGGAGCCCACATTTTAAACTTATTCATCCAGGTGTAAATAGTTTTCTCTGACACTGGCATAGAGCTCTAACTTTTATATAGTTTTTAAATCTGCAGTAACAGATCTAGCTCAACACACAGTGCAGCATCATGTAGGGACTGTCACTGTGTCTTCTTCTCACACTCGTGCCGTGCTGTGTGTGTGTCTGTCTGCGGCGCAGGTGGGAGCTGGTGGGCTCGGTGTCTCACTGCCGCGCCGGAGCCGGAGTCGCCGTCTGTTCGTCTCACGTCAGCCAGATCAGGGACGTCGGCCAGGGCTCCAGCAACGTGGTCAACTGCATGTGACCGCCGCTCTGCTCGTACTACCAGGTGACCGGCTGCCAGGTCGCCATCAGATCTGGTCACTGCACAAAAGCACACAACACGAAGCACACAGACAGTGACGGAGCGACTTGACTTCGCCCAGCAACATTGTTATTACTGTCGACACTCGTCCGATCGCCGGCCTCCGATTGGATCAGGCCGATGTTCGGTTTGCACTCAGTGACTGAGGAATATTAGGGAGATTTTACTGACTTGAAGTGCACATCTGACAAATCTGAAGTCTTCTCTGACACATTCAAGACGTTATTCTTGACTCATGCTGGTGTTATTTGCAATCAGTGATGTAGTATTTTGTACTGTATTTTCTTCTGTTGACTGCCTTGACATAGTTTTGACTTTTTTTCTTCTTCTTTTTTTTAAAGGGAAAATAGCAGCTGAGCCTTGTATCTAATATTAGCCTCTTAAGAATGAGAGGCGAGCTTGGATTCAGAACTACTAGGTTACTTAACTGCACATGATGAATGTGGGTTATGTAGTGGGGCCAGTATCAAAGTATTTCTAATGTCTCTTGTTTAAGATCTCTCTTTGGCTCTGCAGTAGTTTTCCTTATCTGGAGAAATATGACAAATTAGTAATAGAAAAAAACAAAACAATCATCCATACTGGATTTGACACCTTGTTTGCAGTGCAGCGTGTAAAATTGAGACACAAACATTTTCATCACTCAGTGTCAAGTAAGATGTCAGGGAGTTGAACTCTTCTCCAAGTTTCCTGTCGTTTTCCCAGGGTAAGTGAAATCCTCCGTTAGAGTTACGTTTCAGAGCTCAGTTCCAGCTGAGAAGCACCTGTTATTATGTTTGAACAATCATTTTAAAGCTGACTAGAACAAATATAAATCGCTGGTTTAGGAAGCGGCACGTCTGAGGAATTAAACTGACGCAAGTGCCAAACACAAATGAGCGTCAGCCGCCGTTACCTCGACCTCCACAATCGAGAGAAAAACGCTTCGACAACTATTAGAGGTTGGAGGAGCGATCAGAGCAATACGGTGTAAACTCCAGTTCTTTTCTCAGTTTACATTATTGTGTAGAGATCTGTTGACACCGACAGAGGCGGATTTTCAAGTGTAAGCTTTGTGTTTGACGATAGCTGGGCTGTCAGTAATCCTAGTCAGAGTTTTCAGATGTGTATGAGATTCAGCTGAGGTTTGTCTCTGCAGATGGTTCTGTTATATTTTAATATATGGACATTTTTGTATTATAAAATATGTGTATCTTTGGTATTCTCCTTTACTATACTATCTAATCCATTGCTGTGCACTATTTTCCTAGAATAGATATGAAGTCTGAGTATATTTTTGTCCTGAATGGAGAGTTTCATGTTATTTCCTGTTATGAGTTTTCAGATGTTTATTTAACACTGCCTATATCTGCCATATCCAAGACATATGTACAAATTCCTGGCAACCAGTTTTCAGAATGGGCCGATGACTTCAGAACGGAAATGTTATACAGTATATGGTTTATACTAGAAGTATACATATTATTGCACAGTTTCTGTCCTACTTCATGAATGATATCCAACATTTTTACTCCAAAGCAGAAGTCTTTTGTAAACTTTACTGTACTTTGTGTCGTTCTTCCTCCTGACTGCTTCCATCTTGGGCTTTTTATTCACATGGTATTGGTATAAATTGATATAATAAAGTTATGTGTAAAGTTCATTGGTGGGATTCCTTTTTTTTTCTGTAATAATTTATGATTTTATACTCCCCGTATAACTGGTAACAAGGAAAAAAAAACCTTCGGCAATCAAGTTTGTATTAATGCCCCTTTGAAAAATTGAAAAATGAAATGAACTCCCATTTGCAAAAATCTAAATATACAAAACAGGCCCCTCTGAACCCATTATTTCTGAAAATCTGACATTTCATACACAAGTCAGAGTATTTTCATGATTCTATCGTGTCTATTGAGCAATATAATTATAGCGTAAATGAGAATTTGATTTCAAAATGATTATTGTTTTGTAACATACCATTAAACTGAGTTAAAAAGTAACATTTTGAGGCAGAGGCTTGGCAATATAAACTTATATGACGGTTGACATGTGGTTCTTGTAAACTGTATCTTCTGGACTTTGTGGTGTCACTGTGTCAAATGTGACTTGCACTTTTCCTGCCATCACTGATGTTGTTAAAATCCCACACGGTTCCTCATGTTTACATACACTGAGAGTTTCTGATGTTCAAAAAAAAAGAAAAAAGTTTGTGATGTCTGCGTCAAGTGGCGCACAACATTCAAATGCATTCATTAGGTAAGTGCATTTTTATTCATCTAACACTTTAATTCATGACCAAAGTCACAGTGCTTCAACTCCATTAAAATAACTCCCCTAAAGAGTGATAAAGAGAATAAAATAATGATTTTAAAAAGTTTATAATTAACTACATTATTTCCTGAAATGTGAATATAACAAAAGGTTTATCTATATTAGAAAATATGTCATTTTGACATTGATAACTTGGTTTATGCTAAATGTTATTTTTTTTTTATTATCCTTGAATGATGACTGGGTAAAATTATCAAAACTCCCAGTGGCTGTTACATAGAAAATGAGTCAAGATATAAAGTGTTTGTCATCTATGTTTTACTGCTTTCAGTCTTTGGACCCTGGACGGATGCTGAAAAGAGATGAACCTAAAGAGGAGATGCTCAGAGGTCGATCAGTTGGACACTAGAGCACATCACACACACATCACACTGCCAGGCTCAGGGGGAACTAAAGAGATAAACTCCGGACTATTAGGATGTGTAGAAACTCACAGTGAGAGGTGAATACAGAAAAGTAAAAATGGACAGAAGGCAGAGAATTCTTCTGCAGCTGCTCAGCTTCACTGCTCTTCTCGCCTGCGGTAAGTCTCCTCCCTTTTAATCGAAATTTCAGATTTTTAAAATAACTTTTTGGTCTTTGAGGCATTTTTGATAACACCAACCATGAGGTAGTCAAAGCTTGGACCTGCAAGAACTGACCTTGAGTTTAGTTGTGTTTTGGTGGAAAGTCACAAAAACAAAAACAGTAGAAATGAAAAAGGATTTTATTTATTCAGCAGTAGCCAGAGCAATATATTCAAACATGGATGTCAAAAGTTGTTGGTTTTGTTTGTCAGTCCCCCCCCTTCATTTTACATAACGGTATGTTTATGAGAAAAAAATTAATTCAGCATCTTCAACCCATCTATTCAATGACTTGTGATATCTAATGAAATCAACTACTTAAATATCACAAATTAAAATGTGAAAAAAAATGCTTGTTTGAAAATTTAAACGGTTGAACTAGCATTGGAGGATTGCAGAATATTACTTCAGTAAAAGTCCAAGTCTGTTGATTTAAAGTTATTTGTGCAGTTGTTTAATCTTCAAGTTATTTACAGCAGGTTTTCAGTGTTTGAGGTGTCATGATTTAAAAACTCCATACGAGGTGTCGAACTCTGCATTAACACTTCAACTTTGCATCTGGGCAGATTTTCTTTGCACCCAGCGCAATGTGTGCAAAACATGTGATTCTGTAGTGTTTGTAAAGTTGTTAAAGTCAAACATTACCCAAAGATGTGGATGAGGAGCTGAGATTTGACTGACAGCACTGGACTGTGGATCAGTCATGGGACTTTTATGATTGATGAGTATTTTAAATGATTCACCAGTTTGGGACATAACTCATCAACTGAGCAACTTTGTCCACTATAAAAAGGAATCAGATTTCTAATAGTCTGCTCTTCCTCTCTATCTATTTTGATTTTACCCTGGATTTTTAATTGTGGTTATATTACCAGAACTGCAGGGAGGGACTTGGTTTTACAAAAGGGGAAAAGTGCAACAAACATGCAAAATCCAAGAATTACAACGAAAATGTGAACAAAAAGCATTTCTCTTCTTCATGAACAAATGAGATGCACCAGTTAAGCACACACAATCTTTATTATTTTGTCAAAATCCTACACTGAGGTATTTTGCTGTGTGGATTAGAGACTGGTGCTACTACACAACATCTGATCGGGCTTATTAACTCAGTGAGATAAAGGATGTTGCGTGTTCACATCTCAACTAATGCAAAATGTACGTTAAAATGCCAATGTTCTTGTTGTTTTCCGATTCTGTCCCTTGTTGCTCATGATTTGAAATTTGTCTAAAATTGCCTGGCCCCGACCAAACTGTAATGTTTTGTTTGTATTTTCAGCCCAGTGCCAGTGTCAGCAGGGCTGGAGGGAGTACGAGGACAATTGTTACTTCTTTTCAGCCGATGCAAAGACGTGGCTGGAGGCTTTGGCTTTCTGTTCGGAGCAGGACAGCAACCTGATGAGCATCCAGAATGTCCATGAGAGGGTGAGACTGACAAACACAAACACACACACACAGCAGCTTTGATAAAGATTCACTAAATGTACTGTTTCCATGTCACATTCTGGGTTAATGTGTGTTTATGTGTTATTTCCAGCTGTGGGTGAGAACACAAATCAGCACAGAGATCTTCTGGATCGGCCTGAATGACCGAGGCGTTGAAGGAACCTGGGAGTGGAGTGATGGGAAACCATATATACAATATTTAGCGTATGTAAAACTGTTTACGTTAAAGTCATTAAATTCATAGCTGAATAATAAACGTTTAGTAACTATGATAACTAATACACTTAATAACTATAGAGTCAGTGAAGTGTGAGCTATTTTACTGGTTTATTCCAGATTCTGGATGAACAACCAGCCTGATAACTGGGGCGATGAGCCTGGGGAGGACTGTGGACAGGTGGTGGGAAGCAGCTTTGGACAATGGAACGATGAAAACTGCGGTGTAAGGCGGAAATACATTTGCAAACGAGCCAACCGTAAGTCCATCCACTGGAGTTAACCCGTGTTAAGACCTTTACAGAAAGTCGTAGAGCTGAAACTATGTTGTTAAGAGTCCTTTTCTTTTTTTTAAATATTTTTTTTTTTTACCATTTAACCATCTATTTGAGTCCTTGTACAATGGCATTTATTATGTTAAATGTTATTCTATACTTCACACTGCTTGGTTGTGGTGCAAACCTTAAAGGTACCCTTTAATGGTTTTGACCACTAGTGGCGCTATGAAGCCATGTTGGTTTTTATCTTGCATACACGTGATGTTTTACTGTTGCTTTCACCAACTGACGCAATAAAGACAAAGATGACTGTTAGCAGCTTGGATGCAAACAATGCAGCTAGAGCAAACAAGATTCAGATGTAGTAGCTTTTTCTAAATTAACAGGAAAATGGAAAAGAAAAGAAAATACTTTAAAACATTTACTTGTATCTTGTGTAACCAGCATTAAATGTTTGATCCTTGTTAAATGGAGCTTCATCATTAAATATAATTACTCCATAGCATAATTACTGGTCCAAACCTCCTCTAAACCTGGGATATTTAAGTCTTTTTTTGCATTATCGTGATGTCATAAAACATATTAGATTATATTTTGACTGATTCTGACAGGCATAGACCCTGCAAAGTGACAGGTCTAATCAAACATGTTCATTGTCGATCTTCCTCCTCAGCTAATCCTGCCCCACAGTGTGACTTGGCCAACGGGTGGAGACAGCACGGCTCCAACTGCTACAAGCTAAAGGCAGACACAAGGAAGAGCTGGACGGCAGCCAGATATGACTGTGTTTCAGAAGGAGGGGACCTGGTGTCCATTCGTTCTGTAGCAGAAGAGCAATACATCATAGGGACATTGGACCCATCGCACTTTGACATCTGGATCGGATATTCCACGCTGGTGAGAGGAAAAGTAGAACAGAGTAGAGTTTCTTTATCATTTAACATTGGATATAAAAGAAAAACATTGACGTGAACATGATCTCTGTTCCTTCAGAAATGCAACAAGATCTCATGTCAAGTTGAAGTGGGGAACGTTCAGTTCGCCTGGTCTGATGCTTCTGCAAATGGCTACGAAAACTGGGGTGCTGGTCAACCCACAACGTAAGAAAAAACACCACACACCTGCCACAGAAATTCAGACTATTTGTGCAATCAATGGTTTAAATGCTGTGTCCTCTGACAGGGATGCACAGTCTGGCTCATGTTCTGCAATAATCAAAGATGCAACAGATGAATTTGGGAAATGGAGGAGCCATTTGTGCAGACACGAGCGTCCTTTCATGTGCCAACGACCCCTGAACAGTAAGATGGATCGTTATATATAAAATTGCAATCATTTTATGGGAATTCTTAGGTTTTGCCCCTCTGACCTTTTTCTGCCTCACCTGCAGCCATCTGCCCCGCTGGCTGGATGAGCTTCTCCGGCAGCTGTTACTGGTTGGTCAGTAACACCAATCTACTGACCACCTGGCACGAGGCCCTCACCAAGTGCTCTGATATCGGGGCGCACTTACTGGTTATAAACAGGTAGGGAAGAATCGAGTGAAAAAGTTTTGCTTTTAAAGTGAAACTATAGCTTTTACAAACAGAAACATTCAATTCTCTTGTGGGTTTTATAGCTTAAGCCTCAGTTGGTCTGGTTGGAGGAATATTTAGCGGCCATCCTTAGAGAAAATATATTTTTTAGTCAACAATAAGATTTTTTGGTCACAAATCACAACAATCCCGTAGGCTATTTGTAATATTATTAAATGGAGACATGCACACATTGTTTACAAATCGATATATTCACCCCACTTTTAGCTATTTAGTCTCCACCAACTCCTGAGTAAAGTGTCAGAACCTCTTTCTGCCTAATGCTCCTTTAAGTTTAGTAATAGATGTTTATTTCTTCTGTGTGTAGCTGGGTAGGTCACACATGGCAGGTTTGTAAGAGCTAAAACAGCAACCTGCCATGGGCTGGAAAACCAAAACGATAAGCTAAAAGAGGCTAAAGTGCTCAGGATTAGAGTAGGACCATACATGTAGGGTTGGTTGACATTCATCGCAATCAAAATTCATCACACAACACATAGTAACTCAACCTATTGTTAATATCTAATGAGTTACACTCTTTGGAGGCATGTTGCTTTTAAAGGTGTTGCAATGCAAATGAAGCATAGTTCAGTGTGTCATTGTTCTGTTGTTGCTCTACAGTCAAGAAGAGCAGTTCTACATTAATGGGAAACTTCCAGACTTTCACCAGGTGGACATTCCTGACATCTGGATTGGTTTATCAGGTACTGCATGTTTTGATGCTCATCATGAAACAGTACAAAAAGTGTTACATCATATTAATGTGATGTGTTGTTATCAGACATGGGCCAGGATGGAAATTTCCAGTGGGTGGATAAATCCAGCATGGGTTATACTAACTATCGTCCTGGCTGGCCGAGGAACACTGCAGGTTACTGGGACTGTGGACAGATCTTCACAGGTAGGACACATACACACACGCTGTCATCCTTGTCTAAAAGTGACACTCTCACTCATATCTGTTGATCTGAGGCTGTGGTTGCAAATTCCCCTCCAGGAAATTATGATGGCAAGTGGGAAACAACCAACTGCTTCAAGAGCCTGGGGTACATCTGTGAGATGACAGGAGGACAGAACACGAAACCGACTGCAACTCCCGGTCAGTAGGATTGATTGATCATTTATTTTTTACATACTTATATTATTAAAGCTTTGTCGATAACTTTTAAATTATTTTTTTGTTTCAGATTCCCACTGTGATGCTGGATATTTGCTGTACGGGGACTTCTGCTATCACTTTGAGACTGAGACGGTGAAAAACTTTCAAGATGCTGAGGCTCGCTGTGTTGCAGAGCAGGGTCACCTGGCCAGCTTCCACTCACAGGAAGAACTGAGTTTCCTGACCGGTGAGTGACAAAGAAGTCATCCATTATTAAATATAGAGAAGAATTACAGCATGTAGAATGTAGATGTAGAAATATTGTGTGAAATTTAAATCAACTCACTATTCTTGTTCTTTTGTTCTTTTATCTGCAGCTCACATGCCCGCAGGGGCCTGGGTGGGATTGAATGATATAGCTACTGAAAACACCTTTGTGTACACCGATGGAACCCCTGCAGTAAGTGATGCAGCCAGAAATAATATCAATTACGAAATTGATTCCTTTTGTTACACTGTGAAAATGTCTCAAAATGTGTCTTAAAGGGATAGTTCAACATTTTGGCCAATTGGCCCATTGGCCCATTGCCCTAAACCTAACTGGTTGTTTATAACAGCGCTCCTGGGCTGTTAATTACTTGGTGATATCAGCTCATGCATTGCCCTATATAGTTGATAGATAGAGTTGTTTTCGGGGTAAAATCATGCAAAACCGCTGATGAGTGTTCCTGATGGTGGCAGTTTTTCGGCAAGCAGTCTCTGCGTTTGCAAGTTTGATGAGGGAAACCAAGAGATCCCATGAGCCTCCGTAGCGTAGCTCTGAGCAGCTTGCGGCTTTGCTCCGCCGTTCTAAAAACAGCTTGCACCAACAATTAAAGGTAACAAACCTACTCCTAAAACTATAAGGATTATGGCAATGGGCCAATTTGCCAAAATGTTGAACTATCCCTTTAAATATCTCCATTTAAAAAGTTCAAGGAAAGTCCTGCTTTTTCCTTGATGTAAAAACTGGACATGATGAAGCGGAACATGTGGATGTGAGCTGTTTTGTTCGGTTGTGCGTGTGGCTCTCAGGACTTCATGCTGTGGGCGCCCAACCAGCCAGATAACTGGCAGAATGACGAGGACTGTGTTAATCTCAGAGGGATGAATCACCACGAGGCTGGGAAACTCAACGACGACTTCTGCACGGCCACCAAGGAATACATCTGCAAAAAAGGTCTCATCCTCTCATCTGTTACACACTGTAGATTTCATTCACACGCCTCTCGTTGCATTTGAAGTTTACAATTCTCTGTCTTGTCTCTCTACAGCCAAGGGACAAGGACCTCCCCCCCAGCCCCCAACATCTGGACCAGGTTAGCTAGATATTACACTACTCATTACACTTCCTTCATGGTGTTAGTCACATATCATCATAGTGTGTGTGTATCTGGATGTGTGCACATATTGTGTGTTGTGTTTGTCACAGGATGGGATCCGAAATGTGGTTCTTGGACGTCTGACCCTTTTAACGACTACTGCTACTTGTTCAACTACCTGTCCATGAGGTCGTGGGCTGAGGCTCGAGCCGACTGTGTCAACCAGGGAGGAGACCTCCTCAGTATCACCGATCCCTATGAGCAGGCCTTTATACAGGGTATGACTCTCTTACTCTTAATAGAATAGAATAGAATAGAATGCCTTTATTAATTTGTCACTATGTATGCACAATGAGATTAAGAGAAACTCCTTCAGTGCAAACGTATGCATAGAATAAAAAAACAAAATACGAAGGATAGATTCCCATAATAAATAAATAAATCTATGTATCATAAGATAAAATACATTATATTATATATACAGTAACTTCACTTATTTCTGTATTTAACCTGGTTTTGATAGATTTTTTAAGATCTATTTATTGATTCATCATCAAGAAGAATAAATTTGATTTTTAGGTGAATGTAATATATTGAGAAATAAACTTGATTCCCTTTCATTTGCATTTTGTAGCCGTGATCCAGACCAGTCCCACGGGGATCTCTCTGTGGATGGGCGGTCATGACTCCGTCACCGAGGGCGGCTGGGAGTGGACAGATGGTTCTCCTTTCAGATACATCCGCTGGAGTTCAGGTTAATTTAAACCCAAACACACCCCTCCATCATGTCTGTCAGACTGCATACATATTTAGAAATTAAATTATCTTGCAGAAGGACTTGATTCCCTCTCATCTTTCTTCACAGGAAGCCCGGACGACTACTTTGGTGAAGACTGCCTGTCAATATATATCAACGGCGGCTACTGGAATGACGACAACTGTCAGCACAAGAGAGGATACGTCTGCGAGCGCAAAGGTGAGACAATGCTGCAAACTGAAAGTTAAGGCAATATTCAGTGTGTTGATGCAGGTTTTGTAATACTATACTGATGTTTCCTCTTTCAGGAAACAAACCTGAGCCCCCTCCACCTCATGATGGTAATGAAACCTCTTTATTTGACATGTTTTGTTTGTTTAATATGTTGTGAGTTACGATTCCACTATGACTCATTAATGAACGCTTTGTGCTGCAGGTTTCATGACAGCAGTGGTGTGTCAGGATTCCTCCGCCGTTCTCCACTGTCCACATGAAAGTGTCATCAACATCCAGTCTGCTTTCTTCGGGCGAAAGAGTGACGACATCTGTCCACACCTGGATGGATCAGGAGGAGGTGCTGTACCGAAGAAACTGCTGTTATTTTTTAAAAATCAAATACTCCTTTTAACTTCATCTGCGACTGTCTGTCGTGCATCCTCTCCTTGGAACTGCTGCATGTAAATCTTCTATAATTAAAGTAAATATTCTTGTACGCTTAACCAAGATCAACACTTTCCTGCAGGAAGCTGCACAGTGGAAGGCATTCTTCCTGCCTATAGAAAGGCATGTGACAACCGACCCTTTTGCTTTGCGTACGCCCATGTGGACGTGGACCCCTGTCCTACCATCTCCAAATATCTGGAGATCGTCTACAGCTGTGAACAAAAAGGTAGGTTCTCACTCTCCTTCTTCTTCTTCTTCTCCTGGAGCTCTCTTAAGTCGCTCGTCTGATGGTGTTTTGTGACATGGCTGTTCTCAGTGTGTCTGCACGGCCTGGGCGTTGAGGATGGGAACATCACAAGCTCCCAGCTCTCAGCTTCGTCCTCCATCGGTAGCTTCACTCCCAGCAACGCCAGACTGAATGGGAATTCCTGCTGGAAGCCTTCAGGCAGCCGTACGTACCGTCACAGCCGTCACTTGGACAAAATAATATTAACAAAATGATTGTTGAACATAGAGCAGGGGTGTCAAACTCATTTTAGCTCAGGGGCCACATTCAGCGGAGTTTGATCTCACATGGAGACAGGTAAAATAAGAACATAATAACCTATAAATAACAAGAACTCTAAACTTTTCTCTTTGTTTTAGTGCAAAGAAGTACATTATTAAGATGTTTACATCAAATGAATTACAAAACACATTATGAACAATCTGAAATTTCTTGACAAAAACACATGCAATTTCAACATTAATATGCATCTTCTGTCTTTAATGTAATTTTCACACTCTGGCACATTCATCCCGCGGGCCGGATTGGACCCTCTGGCGGGCCGGTTTTGGCCCACGGGCCGTATGTTTGACACCCCTGACATAGAGTGACAGAAAAGTATCCTTCTTCATCCTGTCTTGTCATGAGCTGCTCGTTCACACAAATATATTATCTCTCGCTCCAGCAACCTCAAGCTGGATCCAGGTGAACCTGGGCCAGACCAGGAAAGTGACAGGGATAGTGATCCAGGGCTGTCCCCAAAGCGACAGCTGGGTGACTACGTTTAAGATCCAGCACAGTCTGGATGGAACAACCTGGACTGATTACACAGCTGACGGGGAAGTGAGTAACAAACAGACCTGAATATTGCCAAGAGAGAGAGAGAGAGAGAGAGAAAGAAAACAGGCCGTCATTCTTGATTTCCTCTCATTTCCAGTTTTTCCCAGGTTCAGTAGACAGAGACACTCCTGAGACTCAGCTGCTGGGTACACCTGTGTCAGCCAAGTACGTCCGCATCCTCCCGCTGGAGGTCAGCGGTCAGGCCGGCCTTCGCTTCGATGTCTTAGGATGCACCCCCGACTGTAAGGACACTGAAAGATCTCTCCAGTGTGTTCACATTTAATCTCTGAGGGTCAATAATGAAATAACATTCATTCATTCATTCATTCATTCATTCATTCATTCATTCATTCATTCATTCATTCAACAGATGCAGTTACATGTGCTAATTTTCCGCACTTCTATTTTGCCAATGATCGAATGACGTGAGTAGAACCTGGAATAACGTCTTTACACCATAAATAGATATTAGATATAAGATCTTTTTTGTAATATTTCCATTTATTATTGTCTGATTCTTTCCCAGTGTCCACTGCCCGGCAGGCTGTGCCAAAGCTAACTACAATGTGCATGGCACTTCAGTGTATCGTGGGGTAGGTGCCTTTACTGTCCAATCTGTATCATAACCACTGACTGCACAGTGCTAATTAAAAAAAAAGTCTAACACATAATCCTCTGTAACAGGACTCAAACATCTGTGCAGCAGCTATCCACGCTGGAGTGATACTAAATGAAGTCGGAGGAGATTGTACTTTGTTGAAAGCTCCGGGACAGAACTTTTACGCTGGCTCCACCAGGAACGGCATCACCTCCAGGCAGTGAGTGTCTGAGCTTTCAGACCCATCCATCTGAAATTTCTTACATTTTTGCCAATTCAGTAACAACTGATTGATTTCTACAGATTCGATGGAGACTATGATTTATCATACACTTTTGCAGATGGGGGTGAGTTAACATGCACATATATTATCGTCTAATTTTGCAAATAAAATGTTTTTTTTTTGTCTTATTCTATTCTATTTTGTCATTTTTGTCACATTCTGAAGTGCATTTTTATGTTTTTTTTGTGTTTCCCCGTCTCCTGCAGAGCTGAGGTGTTCAGGGCCTGACTGGTATGAGTTCGGAGAGTTCTGCTACAAACCTTTTGGAGACGAAAAGACGTGGCACGCTGCCCAGGACAGCTGCAGGAGTGTCGGCGCTGAACTTGTGTCCATCCTGTCGATGACGGAGCAGAGCTGGCTGGAGAGCTATCTGTACTTGGGTATGGATCTACAGATGTAAAGATTTAGGAAAGGACTAGGATCTGAAGGTGCGTGAGTTGTGTTTTGATTTCTGTATTTCTGATGGTGTATATTTTTGTGCTTTACAGCCACCACTGATATGTGGACTGGACTGAGCGACCTGATGGTGCCTGGTATGTACACCTGGTCTGACAGGCACTGGACCAGCTTCACCTACTGGGCTCCAGGAGAACCCAACAACCACGACGGGTTCAGTGAAGACTGTGTTGAGATGGCCTACGACGTGAGACTAACACACCACTTATTATGAAACACATTGTACACCACAGGCACATTCACTAAAAACTCTAAAATGATTATTTGCAGTGACCGTCAGTCGTTTATAGATGAATTTCTCCTTTTGTTCCAGACCGGCCGGTGGAACGACGTGTCCTGCACAGAGCTCAATACTTACATGTGCAAAACACGCAAAGCACATTACCCTCTACCCTCTGTGAAGCCCACCGTATACGGATGTCCTCAGGTACCACACACTCTTTTGAGGAAAGTTTCAATGCTTATTTAGAGAGAGCTGCAGCGCCCATTGCTGTGTATGTCTCATGTCTTTACTTTGTGTCAGGGATGGGATGCGTACGGCTACTCCTGCTACTTGTTGGAAGAGACCGCCAGGACCTGGTCTGAAGCCAAGGCCTTCTGCACAGCCCAGGACGGCTTCATGCTGCACATCGGAGACATGTAAGTCAAGTTCTTCAAATAGCAGAGGTGTGTTAGTACTACATGTGCTGCAGGTTTCTCTTGATTACTCTGTATTCTGTGCTGACTTCTATTTTATCTGATTTTTCCCTTCAGATTGGAAATGTTTTGCCATATATCTGAGCTGTAACTTAGTTTAGTTTCATTTATTTGTTTCAATAATTGAAAAAGGAAAATAAAAACTGTTTAATACAAGAAAAAAATGCAACTCCTGAATGAAAGGGAGCAGAAAGAAGCAAACTTATGTAGTGTACCACTTTTTAAAGAAATCCTTTTACAAATTAGATAATGTGTGTATCAGAACAAAGAAAAATAATAAATAAATTAAAATAATCAGCTCATCATCCTGGTAAATTCCTAGGTCCGAAACATATGTCGCCATGCAACATTTTTTTATATCATTCGTGAACTTCTATTTTTACAAATATATACATACTCTACCTATCCACATTTACATATGCAGACATACATTACATTTATACACAACTTGAAAAAACTGTGAGTATAATCAAATGGTTCATTGATTCACTTAATGAGAAATGATGTGTATTTTTGTTCTATACTGTCTCCTCTGTGTGTCTCTGCAGTTATGAACAGTCACATTTTACAGTGGCGCTGACAGGAAAGACCGGGCTGTGGTGGATTGGCCTGCGCGCTCACGGAGGGATCACAGGGGGGGTGGACTACGTCTGGGACAACGGCTCACCTCTCAGCTTCACTCACTGGGACAGAGACCAGCCAGGTACACACACACCCTGCATCAGCTGTACCGGCACAGGACCACACACACACACACACACACACACACATACATACATACAGTCTGAATGAACACTGATGTCCTCTTTGTCTCTAGATAGCGGGGATGGTACTTGCGTGGCCATGACGACGGGGCAGGTCGGTGGCTTCTGGGATGACAAGGAGTGCACGGAGAAACACGCGTTCATCTGCGAGAAATACAGGCCCGACATCACCCCACCCACACAAGCCCCGACCCCCCCTCCTGCACAGGGCTGCGCTGACGGCTGGACGGCCCTGCCTCACTTCAGGAACTGCTACAGGGTACAAAAAGCTGTGAATTCATTATATTATATTATATTATATTATATTACAATGTAATATACAACAATACAACAATGTCATATGGAACTATATTGACTTGTACTGTGCAAATATGACAAGTCGTAAGTTATTGTACTCAATGTTATGTTTTGATCTATTTATTTATTTCTCTCTTTTTTTCCCCCATCACACACACAGCACCTCATCAATCCACAAAACTGAAATTTCTGCTCCTCTGCCTCTCACTTACATGCCAAATACATCAAATACATTATCGTTGTAACATCCGTTGTGTTTCCTATGTCACTTTTTGGTCACACTATATCACCCCCCAAAAAACCTAAACAAAAACATCTAAATCTCTGCAGGGTTCATTTGGTCGGTGCTCATTTACTCATTTACTGTCTGATTCATTGCAGCTCTTCCACCGAGTGGACTGGTCCATGAAGAAGAGCTGGGGCGGAGCCAACGAGGACTGTATTGCCAGAGGAGGGAATCTGGTCAGCATCCACAGCCAGGAGGAGGAGGAGTTCCTGTCTGTGTACACCAAAGCCAGCAGCAAGTGGATCGGCCTCAAGCACAACCCCACAGAGGGAGGTGGGTCTAATGTGTGTTTTACAGTGAACGCAGGTGGATTTGAATTCAAGAGTCCGCCAAACTGGAAAACCTGACGATTGATTACTCCGACACTGTGTACCAAAACACCTCTGAGACTGTGTATCTTTAAATGTCCCCCTTAAACATCCATCCTATTTAAAACAACATTTAGTTCCATACAGATCATCATACTCCCTCAGACACAGTTTTTTTTTTGGTACCCAGAATCTCTAAAGAAATAGGTAGACATGCATTTAAATACAAAGCAACTTATCATCCTCTGTTAGATCAGTCACTTCCATACATCTTTTTAAGACCTCACTAACATCTCTGTTTCAAATAACATGTTTCTGCCATTAATTAATTGTAATATTTACCCATCGTATCTGTAATGTATTATGATTATTTTGAATGTGTATATTCTGTGTTGTGTGTCTAATGGATTGTATTGCATCAAATGTCTGTAAGTGTCTGTGTTCAGGACCCACAGGAAGACGAGATGATTCATCTCAAGGGGCTATCCTTACTAAATACATTTTAAATTTTAAATTTTTCCTGCTGTCCTAGGTTACTCCTGGAGTGACGGCACCCCTCTGTCCCACACCAACTGGGGTCCCGATGAACCCAACAACCACGAAGGCCGCGAGGAGTGTGTGGAGATGGTGAGCAGCCAGAACGGGACCTTCTCCTGGTGGAACGACCTCAACTGCGACGCTCACCAGGACTGGATCTGCATGATCAGGAAGGGAAAGACCCCCATCCTGCCCCCAGTGCCCCCATCTCCTGACCCAGGTAGACCCACAATGCACCTGTCTTCCCCTGCACAGAGAAGACAAATTATGTTTTTGTCTTTTCATGCAAAACCATAAGCACTCTCTGCATTTGCCTCGAAAACAACTCAGTCTCTTAACGTTACATTGTTATCTCATAGCGTGGTGAATGTGCAGGTCACAACTTGTCCACCAGAGCGTTTTGGAGTTGTTGGATTGTGTATTTGATGAGTTTGATGAGGGAAACCAAGAAATCCCATGAGCCTCTGTAGCGTAGCTCTGAGCAGCTCGCGGCTCTGCTCTGCCGTTCTAAAAATAGCTTGCACCAACAATTAAAGGTAACAAACCTACTCCTAAAACTATAGGGATTATGGCAATGGGACAATTTGCCAAATGTTGAACTATCCCTTTAAATTTGGAGCTGAGGATAGCACAGAATATTGCATAAGGACAACTTGCATGATTGTGGACATGCAAGTGTGACAGTCTCATGAATTTTTGGATCGATCGATCAGCCATTAGTCGCAGCTCTACATCCAAATTACCCCCACATACATTCACATACAACACACATACCAGTACCTCACATATTCATTTAGGAACACAGTCTGGTAAGATAAATGAAAACATTGCTGCTATGTTGATCAGGCTCTCTCGCCCCTCTGAGTGTGAGAGGAACAGAAAATTACAAACCAATCTTATCTTCACCATGTCACAATGTGTGTTCACACGTGTCAACACTCAGCTCCCGACTGTGGAACCAACCCCGGCTGGAGGAAGAACAACAACATCTGTTACTACTACAACGACACCGACCCTGTGAACTTCCACGATGCCATGATGCGTTGCTTCGCTGAGAAGGCCAGACTCGTCTCCATCCTCAACAAAGACGAACAGGCTTATGTTAACAGCATGGTGGGTGTTATTTTTATTTCCTGTTTTAAGTCTTTGGAAGAAATAAATTATAAAATATATTATTAAAAAAAATAGTAAAATCTGTTTGCAATGTGCTGCAGGTGGGAACAGGGGAGGTTTCTTCATCCTGGCTTGGAATGGCGGTGTTTGGTATTGCAAGTGGAGAATACTTGTGAGTATATTGCTAAGTGACGTTGAGGAGTTAAAATGAGGTGCAATTAAAGAGAAAATCTTAAATCTGTAAAATTAATTCCCATTCACATTTAAGTGCCACCTGTTCTAAGTAAAGTTAAAATATAGCACACTGTAGCTTCTGCTCCACAGATGATTTTCTTATTTGTGATGTACACAAAAAAGCTGTGTTTTATCTGCACAGGTGGTTGGACCATTCCCCCGTGACGTACACACACTGGGGGGGAGGTGAGCCCAACAACGCCAACGGAGAGGAGCAGTGCGTTCAGATGAACAGACATCAAGGTGAAACTGAAACTCCTCTAACAACACATTTAATTTAAGGCATCATATAGATCTGATTATTGACTGTGCAGGTTTACAGGTTTGCAGTGATATTTACATCTCTGGTCTCTGGTTTGTTAAGGTGGATGGAACGATGCCAACTGTGGCCGGCTTGCAGGCTACGTCTGCAAGAAGTTCCCTGGAGATATCCACACCCCTCCTCCCCCTACACAGCCCTGGGAGGGCAACTGCCCTGAAGGTAAAATGCACATTTTAAATACAAATATAAAACACGCAAAATCCCTAATTTATAAAATATTATATCTTTTTGCACCAGTGTGATTACATAGTTAGATTTGTAAGGTCCCCAATTAACAAAAAAAACATGACATCTATATCTGGTTATTGTATCAAGACATAGATTTTCTGGAAAAATGTACCATATTTACAACATAAAGTGTTTAAGTATTATCTTTGAGCATCTTTAAAATATAATACGGTCTCTTAACCTTCTTTCCTTTCTTCTTTCCTTTCCTTCAGGTTGGTTGCGCTTCAAAGACAAGTGCTTCATGTTCAAGGGGAGGAAGGACGACATTAAAGCCAACTGGTCTTACGCTCGGACTTGGTGCAAAGATCAAGGCGGAGAGTTGGCGGTTATCGATGACCAGTATGAGAATGGTAAGTTCAGAAGTAGATGAGTTACCATGTAGAAAAATCCATCACTGCTGTTGCTTGTGGCTCAGAGAGTTTTTTAATCCTCTTCTCTAGAATTTGTGGCCAGTTACCTGAGGGACCTGCAGCTCCCCACCTGGATCGGTCTGTCAGACCTGTTGGCGGAGAATCAGTACGCCTGGAGCGACGGGGTCAGCCCCGTGATGTACACCAACTGGAACGACAAGGAGCCCAACAACGTCGGAGGGACGGTGAGGATGAGGAGTGTTTGATGATGAGGAGGGTGGGCGGGGATATCGTGAAGCACAGACAGAACTAAAACCTTCACTAACTTCATCCTAAACAGGAACACTGTGTGGCGATGACTCACGGCCCACTGGTGACCGGGAGGTGGAACGATGACGCCTGTCACAATGAGCAAAGCTTCGTCTGCTTCAGGAAGAAATGTCAGTAAACACAGAAATGAATGAAAACATTCCCAAACAAACAGCAGCTGAATCCCTGTCCAGGCTTTACAGTACTTAAAGGAGACATATTATGCCTCTTTTCCACAAACTAAAATAGTTCCCAGGTGTCTTAAAGACATATCTGTGACATGCTGTGGTCAAAATACCCCAAGGATCAAACATCACAGCACTTTTTATCCGCTCAAAATAGCCCTATTCAGAACGGCTGGTTTCAGTGCCTGTCCCTTTAAATGCAAATGAGTCACTGCTCACCCCCCACCTTGCCCCCTCTACCGGTACTCACAGGTAGGGGTGGTATTATGCAAATTCAAAAACTAATGATCAGCTGAGGGAACAGCTCATAAAACCACATGGATTTCAACCTAGGGAGCCTGAAAATTACAGATGTTTTTGTCAATTCTCACATTTTGGCGTCCGGATGGCAAGACAAACACCCAAGTATATGTTAAAGAGCCTTCAAAAAGTGATATATCCATAATATGTTCTCTTTAAAAAGAAATTTCTCCATCTCCCTCCACATCAGCGAGCAGCGTCCCGCCGCCACCTCCAACCAAGAGCCCCTGCCCGGACGGCTACACCTCCTGGTACCAGAACTGCTACAAGCTGGTGGAGGCGGCGGCGACCTGGGACGCGGCTCAGGCGTCCTGCAGGCAGCAGGGAGGCAACCTGGCCAGCATCGACATGAGCTACGACCAGGCCTTCGTCGCCGGAGTGGTGCTGCAGGGCAGAGCAGACGCCTGGATCGGACTCAGGCGACAGGTGCTGTCCTGATGTATATTTATCGTTATAGAAGAACAGTTCAAGTTCAATATTTAAACTCATATCAAACAACCCCACTGTGGGTAAAAGTATGCATAAAATACTCTTTTACAGTTGTACACTGCAAAAACTCAAAATCTTACCAAGAATATTTGTCTTATTTCTAGTCAAAACAAATCTCATTATCTCATTATACTTAAAATAAGACTCATCACATTTAAAAAGTAGCTTGTTTTTAGATACTTTTTACTTCTTTCAAGCATATTTTCACTTGAAATAATCTGATAGTGGGGCACGTTTTTATTTCCTATTACAAGCACAAAAAACTTGCTTTCACTGGCAGATTTTTCTACTTATAAGTGAAAATTATCTAAAAACAAGTAATTTTTAGGTGATGAGTCTTTTTTTAAGTGGAAAGAGATTAGTTCTGACTAGAAATGAGACATTTTGACAAGAAATAAGACAAATATTCTTGGAAAGATTATGAAAGTTTTTGCAGTGTAAAGAATCAATATCAGCAAACTAAACTCAAAGTTTTTAGTTTTTTTCCCCTCTTCTAAAGCAACTTTATTTATAACCACAAAAAAGAAAACAACTACAGAATAATCTCTATGTGCTTCAAATATCACACAATAAAAACGTCATCATCAGTGTAGCTACACATCATAAGGGGAAATTCATAAGTTTGTTTTTTTTTTCAACGCAGGATGACAGCTCCTACACATGGACAGATGGCTGGCCTGTTTTTTTCACTAAGTGGGGACCAGGAGAGCCGAGCAACATCAAGGACGAAGGCTGTGTCAGCATGCACGCTTCACCTTTTTTCCAAGGGACCTGGAACGACACCAAATGTGAAGACACAAAACCCTACATCTGCAAGATCTCCTCAGGTATGACTCGCCTTGGCTTTGCCCCTCCTGACTGGTTTTCTCTAGATCTGTAATGATTGACAAATAAGTTTTATTTACATTATGTAACTTTGATCTTCTCACAGAGACACCTCCGCCGACTCCCTCCCCTGGCGATGGGAAGTGTCTGCCTTTCTTTGTCCCCTACGGCCGCTACTGTTACTCCGTGTACAACGGTCAGCAGGGCTTCTCCTGGCCGGACGCCCGACACTACTGCCAGGCGGTGCGGGCGGAGCTGGCCTCCATCCACAGCAGAGCAGAGGTGGAGTTCATCAGGAACCTCAACTACACCAAATACCACAACATCTGGATCGGGCTCACCAGGGACCGCAACTGTGAGTGTTGAAACGATGATATTGATGCTGCTGCCTCCGTGTGCGATGACGATGACTTACATTCACGCTGGAACGCCTGTGTGTTTCCAGTCGGCTGGGGCTGGACGGATAGCACAGCGGTGGGCTTCCTGAACTGGGGCCCCGGGGAGCCCAACGCAGCCTTTCACCCCGGGCAAGTAGCCGAGGAGAACTGTGTGGAGATGTATCCGGACGGACGCTGGAATGACAACGACTGTCTGCAGAAGAGAGGGTTCGCCTGTCGCCACCGCCAGTGTAAGGGTTAAAAAACATAAAAAGTATTTTGTTTTGTTTTTCAAAGATCAATACAGTCTAAGTTTTTAACAACAACTTCTCTTTGTGAAACTCTCTTTCAGACCATTCAACAGATGATGGTGGAAATCCTATTTTCCCCACAGACCCTCCAGAGGTCAACAGTAAGTGAGATGAAATACCAAAACACTATTTCCTCACAACTGATTTGCTATCTGTCCTATAACCACTCATTTAATCTTGAGCATTTAAATATAAGTTCACACCAGATGGTGGGAAACATCAGAAAAACAGAAGCTATACAGTAGATGATGGATTCAGTGTGAATGTTTCATCAAAGACTTGACTGCATTTCACTGCTCCCCTCATGAGTTTTTACTGTAGCTGTAAAGCTGTATATTATTAGTGACAGGATGTAGGTGATGCTGGAGGTATTAATGGGGCACTCAGTGAATAAATAGTTGCAAAACTAACTTAGTAAAAGCCCACCAACCTCTGCTTTTGATGCAAATATTAGCATCAAACTAAAGCAGCCAAATATCATTAGCTTCAGCTCTCAGCCTCTATAGTGTGTGCAGCTGCTTGTCACATGTACAACTCTCTCTCTCTCTTTGAGCAGATGCAGGGCTGATAGCTGGTGCCATCATCGGTGCCATCGTGTTTTTAACCCTGATAGCTGGACTGCTCTACTACGTCTTCAGCGTCCGCGGATACAAACTGAGCGGCCTGAGCCTGCCAACAAGAACAGCCACTAAAATCGATGTGGTGAGTGATTGATTAGCCTTTCACGGTCGATCATAGAGACGATGATGGTTCAGTTTCTGTGTGAGTGTAAATACTAAAGTTGTGTCATTCCTCTGTTGCAGCCGGCATTCAACAACCCCAACTTTGGAGGAGAATCAGACACATAAACCATAGGGTTCAAGTTTTGTACAGTATTTTTGCTTAAAAACAAATCAGTAATTAATTAAAAGCAGTTGTATATAGTGTAAAACATCACAAATCACAATTGTGCATTCAAGAAGAAAACTTCATTTCCATGTGCTGCACTTACATTAGATGTTTCTTTTTGTAATGTTTGCAGCAATAACTGTGAAACATGTCCAGACTCTAATTCTCTGCAATGCAATTCTTCTTTTCATTGAGGAATAAATGACAAAGTCAAATGAGTAAAAGACAAATGAATTCATTTCCAGTGTTTATTCATCTGTGTACACTGCAACACAAATTCTTTACATAGTTCACAAAAAGGAAAAAAAAGCATCCTTCAAAAACCTTTTCTGAACATTTTTCCTATAAGTAATTAATCGGACAAGATGTGTAAACTTGTTTGAGAGTAATTCATAAACGAAGCACCAACACCCGATGATAATGAAAATAAAGCCACAGGTTGGAAAGACGAGACCCAATAACATCCCCCCAAGAGTAAAAAAAAAAGAAAAGAAAAAACCAACAACAGATGAAAAATCAGAGTTTTATCTAGTGTCAAATGCCGAATTTAGTGTTTTCACTTTGTGTGCAGTGTAGACATCCGTGGATAAGATCAATACAATAGCAGCCTGCTGACGATCTGTACGTAAAAATAATCCCCCAATTTCCATGGCACCGGTTAAACTCCTCACCTAAAAAATATCACTTTTATCATTAATATGAGAAAATAAATCGAGGAACACTTTGTGGTCCTTTTTGTTCAGCCCTTTTAGCGTGAAATAGCATGGACACACCAACTGAATTAACAAGCGAAAAAAATCTCACAATTCAATGGCACTCGTTTCCAAAGAGGCGCTAATATCTAAACCAATGTTTCTTTTCTCCGATCGCTAAGTCATACTGATTAGTTTTGTTTCCCCACAGTGCATCGATAAGAACCTGCGACAACTGTGTCAAGAACTCATTGAAATTTTTAAGCCGACAAAACTCAAGCTTTATTGCTTAGATTCAAAAATAAGGAACACAAGGAAAGACGAGCACAGTCCTGCCGGTCTGATGTACAACAGTGCACTGAAATCAACTACAATACTCTTTTTTTTTTTTGTTAGTAAGCTACAGTTGGCCTTTTCTTCTACTCCCACAGATTTAGGGAAACATTTGCAACTCAACCAAAACGTGAAAATCGTGGAGGAAAAGCAGCTCACTGTTGTGAAAACAAAGAAAGGAAACATCACTGTAGTTTTTAGTTTCATGATTGCGGTCGTCCGCAACAGGACTCAAAGGATAACTCAAACTCATGATTGTGAACCGCTAAATCCTTCACAGTACATACAGAAAGTCAGGATGTAAAATTAGTCGCTCTTATGTTTTTGTTCTTTAAAAAAAGACACATGACACAGATTTGATCTTAAAAACCCAATTTCTGTTTGTACTTCGAGGTTTAGTGGTGTCTGGTCTCACATTGTTCCTTCTGTGTGCAAACAGAAGCCGTCCTAAGGTAATTATAATGTGAACTGTGATGGGGGGGTGAGTCCACAGTCCTATTTATGGGTGAAGATGAATCTTACAATTCAGCTGACACCAATTTAAAAAATTTTGGAAGTCAAAGTGAGGCAGGTCAGGTGTGTATTTCAAAAGATTTGCACAAAGTTTCCTCTAAATGTTGCGTCCCTCGGTCGTATCTCAGCAAGTTGCAGAAACACAAAACAGAATTTTGGTGATAATATTTTTCTAACTTCGCAAGATTCGCTCCTTGGTTTGTTGAACTAAGACAGTTAAAGTTGCATAATATCTTTGGTTGAACATTGGGATTCACTTTTACACCGAGATGACTGCTCTCAGCTTGTTTGCTGTGTGTTCAGCTCTGGAGAGAAACTAGTCAGCGTCCGTCACCACCAGCAACAGAATCACAGCCAGATTAAAGGCTGTGACCCTGAGCTGCAGCCGTCGACCATCTAACCACTACAAAACCTTTTCAAGCAAGAAACCCCGAGTCGCCGTTCTGTCACGCCCCAGAAGTTTCCAACCATCGGTCACTCTGACACAAACGAACAACGGTCAAGAGGCAAACTAACTTCTTCCAGGAGCAGAAAGGTCAAGTCCAAAAACAATGGTTCTTTAAATGCCCTTATTTAAAAAGAAAAAAGGAAAAATCTGTGGAATTTGCTGTGAGAATTACCTGATTTATCTTTATCTGAATGATCTATGAATGATTCCAGCTACATACAATATGTATTTTGTCTTGGAAGAACACAGTAACACATTTTTTTTGTTTTTCATTATTCATAATTGAACACAAAATGAGCTTAAAAAAATAAATAACCTTGATGCTGCTTTGATGTTGCAATCTGATGCTTCATTATTTCATTATTGTTTTTCCGGCTACAATACTTTGTCCATATTTGACTTTCATCTCTTAACTCCCCACACCGTCGAGATCAGACCATGAGACCATTGTTACATTCTTCTCGTGTGTCACCCTGATGCTAAATTTTGTGGGGAAAAGAAATGCTGTCTTTAAAAAAAAGACCCAAAGCATCCCTGAATCCAAAACAAAAAGAAATCTTTTCAGACTGAAACAGGGAAACTTAAATCTCCTTTTAAGAGAAAAACAGATACTTTTGAAGAATGCTTTAAGTGCTTTTTCAGGTCGTATCATTCACGTGCTGTGAACCGATTGCTGCCTGATCAGATGTATGGAAATGTACGGTAACAACGTAGTGATAATAAGAATAATAAATAAGATCTGTGTCGGTGTTCGCACCAACCACCACCACCACCACCCAATGGCACTTTTGGTTGTATCTGATTACGTTACCATCCTATTTCAATTAAGGTCACTATTAAAGCCCTGATTTGCAAATAACTCCATGGCGACCAGAAAATGTTAAACCTTCTAAGAAATGAAACGTGCAGCTTGCAAGTGGAGTCCATGTGTTTTCTTTTTAAAGTGCTAGACAGAGAGAGAAAAGAGAGAGAAGAGGAGGAGGAGGAGGAGGAGGGGGAGAGAGACACCAAAGTGAAGAGGAGGGTATAAATAACAAGTGCAATGATCAATGGATTTTCTTGTTGCGGAAATTCCAACTATAACCTCAGTAAAAACAAACATGAGATGACATCTGTGTGTCGTCTGCTGAAGAAGATGTCCATGTGACATAAAAAAAAAGAAAAAGAAGAAGAATAAGAAGAAGACACAGGCCTGAGGGACAGTTCATGTTGGTTTCACGCTGCGGTGAAGTAGTAAAGGCCGGGAGGAGGAGAAGCAGCAGCACGATTGTTTTGTTTTGCAGGCGTCCGTCCGGTGCCGAGAGCGAGGCGGTCGCTGGTCACTTCACCTTCTGGCCGTCCAGCCGCAGCCAGTGGACGCCCTGTCTCGTGTAACGCACCATGGAGCTCATGGTGGACGTGAGGCTCAGTGGACCCATGAGCGCGTCCAGCTCCGTCAGCATCCCTGAAACACATTAAAAACATTAGTCCGACATAAATATTAGATAGGACTTCTCCCTGTGGCTTAATACGATATTGATCAGTGTGTCTTTAGACCGCTCTCTGGAAGGATCAATGTCAGATATGAAGCTGTAACTATAAAAACTACACAGGAACATGAGCTAGCTTTCATTTGAGCTACTCCAGTCAAATGTCAGTGGATGTATTTTGATTAAATCTGAAAAACATGAAACTGTTGTTTATGCTGAGCTTTTCTTTTATGTATTTATCATTTTATAACTTAAACGGACAACGAAGAGTTTGTATTTGGTTATGAAAGAGTCTCATATTAATGTGGATGAATCTACGTTACCCACACTTGTTAATGGGTCCATTTTCGATAAATATATCGTTTATTCTTTATCGTTATTTTGTTATTATTATTTAGTGGTCGACTTGCCCAGCATTTCCTAGTTTCGGTTTCGTGGGTCATGGGAATAACACCACCAAATCGCCGTTTATGGTCGGAACTACGACGGTATCTGATCGTCTTCAAGCCTCCGACTTTCGTTCTTGATCAATGAAAACATTCTTGGCAAATGTTTTTGCTTTCATCCGTCTTGCGCTAGGTCCAAGAATTTCACCATGCGCGCGGAGGCTCATGGGAAATGTAGTGTGAAAACACCTCGCTTTCCAAAACTCCTCGTTGTCCCTTTAAAAAATTTCTTTTGTTTCTTTTTTTAAAATCCACAAATATTAAATATTTATATATTATAAATTGAGTTATTATATGTGAAATGAGTTGTATACACTGATTAGGTTAACAGATATAACCCAGTCAAGTGTATTTGTGACATTATTAATTGATCTTTAATGGAGCTTCAATACAGTTTACAATCAGATCTATTTAGACAAACTATAATGAATATCACTGGCCTCATTTACATTTCTGGCTTAAATTTAACCACACCTTCGTAATGGTAATTTGAGTCTGTACGTAGGTTTTTGGATCCCCATAATCCTGACTAAACAATTTGATTTGACTTTAAAAAAAACAGTTTGGTCAACACATGTCCGTGTCCTACGTGTCTCCACTCTCACCGCTGCCTTTGTGTGCCAGCGCCTCCGCCTGCTCCCAGATGTCGTGAGCGCTCAGGAATAACGTGGTGATGTTGACGTAGGTGAATGCCACTTGTTCGATGGCCTGAGGAACGGCCACGGTGCCGCCGACGGGGCCCGCGACCGGCCCGCTGCCGCTGCTGTGGTTGGAGCCAGGACCTGAGCTGGTGGACGTGTTGGCTGGAGACGGCATGTCGGGCATCGGGGACGGGGTGTCGGCAACTCTGAAGGAGAGGGAAGAGGAGGAGGACAGAGAAGGGTTTGGTCAGATGTTGACTTTGCATTTAGTAAAAATTAAATCTAAATCTTGGACAGTGAAAGGAACGGGGACAGTGCATGACTCACCTTGATGTGCAGACAGAGGGTGGTGGTTCATGTGTTGCCTGAGCAGAGCTCTGACAGGAAAAACAAAATATTAACCATAGTCGAACAACTTCATCAACAGTTTTTTTGATTGGCAAATACTTATACTTTATACTCACATTGAAGTGATCAGTGAGGGTCTTTGAATACTTGAGAGCAGTTTTGTGTTTGTGGCGAAACATGGCCATCTGCAGGAGGGACTGGCACTTCAAACTGAGAGACACAATTAATTAATGTTATTCAACGATTCACAGTTTGTGTGACTAATTAAAGAAAACAAAGAAGAGACTAATGAAAAGTGTTTTTGTTAGCTGCATTTGTGACTCACCAAGTAATAATAATATTTTGTTAGTAATGTTATTCATTACCCCAAACCATTACACCACTACTTGTGCGGAGAGATTGTGTTCATGTGGAGCGTGAGCCAACAAAACAAATATCCAGCTCTCCAATGATTTAATGCAAATGCATTAGATACACAACCCAGTTATTCAATTAAAGGAGTAATTACAAAGTAAATGTTTATTAAAGGTGATGATTTAATGTGTTGGACTCATCATGAATGGATTGGATCAGCAGGATCAGTAATGGACAATCAAATTAATTCTTTATACTGCCCATCTAAATAACTGCTACACACACACATACAGACAATTACAGCTGCTGTTTATAATGTTTCAGCAACATTTCAAAAAAATCTGTTTACTAAAGAGCCAAAAACTGATGGATAATAACAAAAAAAAATGGTGTGTAGAGAAACACCAGAGAGAGCACCGTCGACATCTTACCATAAAGCTAAAAAGTCCTTTTCTGAGGGTGGAGCAGAGGGGTCCACTGTTTTAAGTTTCAGCACAAACCTGTGTTGAGTGGAAAATTCAACATTAATGCCTGACATTTAACTTGGTTTTAGGAGAAAAATGTTTTTGCTAACTGCTAATTACAGATCATGTATGATGAGAGTGGGTTCTTACTTGAGCAGCTCCACTGTCTCTGCAAACATAGTGTAGGAAGACATTGAAATCTGGGGATCTTTTTCCATAGCTATGCCGCTCTCAACAAAGTACATGGCTGCATCCAGGTAGTTGAAAGCCTTACTGAGTTTATCCGACTGCAGAGAAAGAGCAACAGACAATTGCACTCTGCTCAGTATTTACTCAATGTGCTGTTTAGACGGCACTGTTTGTTAGAATATGAATGCAAGACAAACAAAAAGAGAGAGTTACCTCTGCATCCGCTTTGTGCTTCAGTCTTTTGGCCTCCTTTATGTAATGCTTCACTGGATACTTCCTGCAGGTGGAAGAAGAAACATACAACAAACCATCCATAACTCTATTTAAACTGCTGTAAATAAGCATGCTGCTCTAAATTTAAAATAAATAAATCAGTATAAATCAGTCACTTTCAAATTCCCGATCAGCAGATCCTTCAATAATCTCCAAGAACATGAGCTCATTCAATATCTGGCGTCTCTGGATGTAACTGAGGAATAAACTCAACAAGAACACGTCAACTTTTAAAATGTCACCATCCGACCTCACTGCAGTTTTTATTGCCTTCCCACTCCCCACAAATTACATTTCACTCGCAGGAGTTTAAGTTCAGGACTTTCCCACCAAAAGAAAAACGGCAAAACTGACTCTGTAGTTAAATTTCTGGCAACAAAACAAACAACTGTGTATAATAGCAATGCTGCCTTCAGTCCAAACACTCTCGCAATTTAGTGTTAGTTACTCCCAAAGAGATAAGAGTCGGGGGCTGAAAACTGGAGTACTGGGCTCATATCCACTTCATATAGCACTTCATTATGAAAACATGGTTTCAAATGATAAGTGTGAGGCACATTATGTGGTACTGTGAAAGCTGCTTTATCTTTTACTCTGGCTTTTGTTTTTGCTGCAGAGTTATTAGGAGTTTCTGCTTTTTAAGTGGCACCAAGTATCGCCAAATGTTTTGGTTACGCAGCTAAAACCAACTCTGTTTTTTAAACAAATCTGTGCTCAGGGATCAAGATCTCACAACTGTTTCTGTTTTTGAGGATAAAGCTGGAAAAAGAGGAAGTCTTGCTGTTTGTAGAGAAAACCAAGCTACGTCCAACAGGTTTTAAGGAACATGCATAGAAATAAACAAATTAATTTAGCACAAAAGCTCCATTATAGACGAGTTCAAGCTGGTCTACTCTTACCTGTTGTCAACCCTGAGCAGGGGCCTGGTGATGGAAACCTCCTTGTTGGTCTGTGAGGATGATGGGACGGCGATGCTGCTCTTTGGAGGCTCCTGCTCAGACTGCAGATACAGATGTGAGTACAAGAACTAATTACTAAATGACTCTACGCATTCATTTAATATTCACATTGGAGCTGCTGATAGTTACCTTTTCAGACTGTGGGGCCGCTGTGTGTTTTACACTCCTCTTCTTGTGCTTGCTGGACTCTTTGCTCTTGGCTGCCTCCTTGCTGGACTCCTGGGTCTCCTCATTGCAGCGTTTTTGTACCTTTGACTCTTTGGGCGTCACAGGCGGCTGCAAAGACGATGGAGGATTTTTCTTGGCCTTCTTTCTCTCCCGCTCCTCTGCTGGATTGCTGGAACTTCTGTGGACAAGAACGATAAGATCTGACTGAGACGACTCACACATAGACGCAACAAAAAAGGACATTTCATTTTAATAAGGTTAACCCTGGTTACAAAAAGTTATGGGATTTAGGGAACCTACTCCAGTTTGATCAAAACGTGAGCCGACGAGGTATTCTTGTTTTCCAGCCTCTGTCTCTTCCTCGGGACACTTTTATTCTCTACCTCCTCCTAGAAGACAACAAATCACATATTATAAGTTATAACACATATAGGACTTCTCTATGACAATATAAAGGTGTGCTGGCAGGTTTCTCACATTCGGAGGTATGCTCTTTTTGCTGGTTTTTCTGTGTTTCTGTGGAGTAGATGCGTCGTTGCCTCCTTTGTTTTGCTCGATCACCACCACTGATCTCTTTGCATTGCTGGCCGTCTCCTGGTGGCTGCTGGACGTCTGAGGGACTCGCGTGAGCAGACTCAGATCGATCTTCACCAGGAGGGATGTAGGAGGCCTGGGGAGGTCCCGAGAACCCTTGGCTGAATGCCGAGTCTTCTCCGAGTGCTTGTGGCTTGTTTTGTGAGACTTCTTGGTTGTCTCTGCCTGGGGTTTGCTAAAGCTGATTTTTACTGGTGGGGCGGGAGACGACCGGTCGGGCTGAGCAGGACTCTGGGTGGGGCAGGAGCAGGGGTTGGGACACCTCGCACCACAAGTTGGACACTGACCATACACGACCTGTGCGACCTGTGCGACCTCAGGCTTCGATCCAGCCTTCCTCTTGTCCAGAGATGTGTGTTTAGAAGTCCTTTTAGCATCTTGTTTAGAGTCACTGCCGTCCTTGCTTTTCTTGCAGTGTCTAGTTTTCGTCTTGACCTTGGGTCTGTCTGTGAAACACGGGTCTTTGTCTCGTGTGGCTACAACTTCCTCACACTTAACACTAACAGCTGCCTCAGCGTGATCCGGGCAACTTTTCTTTGCTGGTTTCGATGAGTGCGTGTTGCACGACAGTTTAGCCGGTTTCTGGCTACTCTGCTGGTAACAGTTGTCCTGATGGGTTTCTCTGCGCTGCTGGGGTTTGGCGACGTTGTCTCCGAGCTCTTTTTGGCGAGACAAAAGCTGAGGCTTGGACTCCCTGCCGGGGGCGACCACCTCTACACTGAAGTGCCTGGAGCTCTGAGTGGGGAGGGGCTGTTTGTGAGTGGGGCTCCTGGCGACATGAGTACCGCATTGAGTTTCAGTGCTTGAGTTCTGTTGGTTGGACCTGATCCAGTTCCCCAGCTGCCAGTCATGGCCACCATGGCTGACGGCTGGAGTTTCAGGCTGTGAGAAGACATATAGACATCATCATTCAAACAAAGTTGTGTTCATGACTCCACGTTACTCGGTGTATGAATGCAAAAAGGGGACAAATTACCTCAGTTTTAACTGAGCTGTTCACTGCAGCTTCAGGTGGCTCCTCCGTGGTGCTTTCACTGTCCGACTCCGACCTCGAGCTGCTCTCTGAGTCGCTGGAGCTGGCCGACTCTACCCCGCTGGAATGTACTGCTTCAAATGAACTATAGCATACATACACACACAAACACAGGATGCTATAATGACATGTGAACTAGTTTAATTCAGAGGAACTGCATGATCAGGTGATTGTGAATGGCTGGTTGAAAGCAGCCTCTGTAATCTATAGCAGCACTGTTATAGCCGTGGCCCTGATGAAGCCAGCTTGATTAAACTGCATTACAGCTACAAGGATGCAATAGTCCATCTCAAGCTCAGGAACTCAGGAGTTGATTTATGTCTGTCAATGTGTCATTTGAATCTTGGCCGTTGCACTTTGCTCTGTAAAGCACCTTGTGACTGTTGTCTGTGAAAGGTGCTATATAAATAAACTTTCTTCTTCTTTTTCTAAAGTTGCACATCCTCTGTCGTGTTTTGAAAAACAAAGACGAAAAAAAAAAAACAAGTCTCTCAGAGGAACCAAGTCACTTACGATGAGGAGCTCTGCTGGTTGAGCTGGGATGGATCTGTAGGAGGATGAGGATGGGGATGAGGATGAGGAGGAGAGGAGTTGTAGCTTTCTGGAAAGATAAAAAGAAACAAACAAGATAAGTTCATGTCGCTCTGTAGCTGATCCCATTTTTTTAAAAACTACATAACATTTTAAACTACCTAACTGACTCATATGCAAACTAATGTGACCGTTTCTAAAAGGGTCATGGCGTGCTGTAATTTTACTACTAGTAATCCACCTCAGTCTATTTTAATAGCATAGCTACTGTATCACTGCTGTTAAAGATTATACAACTGCTGCTGTCCAGTCCTAAATTACTAATGTCTTGATGAGGTTTCATCTGTGCTACTCCGTCTGTACAGGTCAGTAAAGTCACAGTAACCTGCTGCTGAAATGGCTTGTTTACATTTCTCAGGACCAAAGGACTAAATTCCTCAACTGTTGCACAAAAACAGGTCGTCTTGTGCAATCTAACAATGTAACACTATTTTTTTTTGTCATGCATTAGATTGGACAGCTACAAACCTTTCTGTTCAAACAGCAGCGCGGACGGTATCTTGATATGTATTGAATGTACTTGTGTAATACTGCACAGACTGACCTGAGTTTGGCTTTTAAAGAAAGTCTCTCGTGCTTTCACATTTGGTGTCCGATTATTCAACAAAACATGACATTTTCCACATTATGCACCATTATTCTGGTTTTTGAGTGTGAACCGTTTGTTTACGTTGCTAAAATACATCATCCACATGTGAACTTATTTTCTGGCGGGTGTTCAAACTACTAACAGAACTTGTAATGCAAGTAGCACTTAAGGAGCCATTTGTAAGTGTTTCTGCCCCTACAGAGCCAACATTAACATTAACAGCTGTTCACTTATCCGTCTGAAAGAGACAACGTGAGGTCAGCATCAAACGTGCCAAGAGCTATCTCCAGAGGTAGAGAGCAACCCTTTTTGTTTTCACTTATTAGTTTGCATGCTAACCAGCCATCCTGTCATCACTTTCAGATACTGACTCACTGCAGCTGCTCAGAGGGCGTTTTATAATCTACCGCCTCGTAAACAACCGTGGTTGAAGCTCTCAACAAGACTAATTAAACTGCCATTAATCATAACATGGCAATAGTGAAACTAACAACTGGTCAGTGGATAAGCGAGATAACATGGGAGGAAAATGCACTTCTCTCTCCTACAGGCCCCAGTCTCTTTTCCCCTTGGCTGAGGTTAATTTGAGATAAAATTGTAGGGTTGCCTCTCTCCTCCGGCATTTTGTGGTCAGTTCGCAGAATAAGAGACATGGGTTGTTGCCATAGAAACGTAGGTTTTGAAGAAGAAAAATACAGTGGGCTAGAGGCGAGGACGAGAGGTGCTGCTTTAATTCCACGTATATTTAAAAGTTGAAGCGAGGGGGAGAAAACAGAAGGTGATATTCAGGTCAAAATGACTTTCAGTGTTGTTGTTGATGAGACCTTTAGAGTTTATCTACAGGTTGTACATTCATATTTCATGATGACAGATCAATCTGCCTGCTACGGCTGACATAACAAGAGTCTATCCCTGCTTTGCATTTACTCACTTTGTCCCGGACATGAAGAGACATGCTCCGCTTCCTGTGAAGACAAAAAATAAATTCCTTTTAGTTACAGTTTTATAACCTTGCAACCTGCTTTGGCAGCAATGAGGTTTAGAAAAAATTATTGTGCGGAAGGCAAGAAAAATTAGAAATTAGTTTAAATATCCACAGCAAATGTAATCAGAGTTCAGCTATAGACTTGTGTCTATTTGTTGTGCAGCTGATAAATTGACCTGAGGGTGACACAGGTGGACAGGGCTCATCTTTGGGAGAGCATGAATGTGCTCAGTATATTATCTGGTAATGGAGAAGGCCACTGCACAGCTGCACCGTGGTTCTGGCACCGACGTCTAACAGTACAGGCAACCATCAGAGAGTTTTCCTCCATCACAGCTCAAAAACATGCTTTGTTGTTGTTGTTTTTTCCAGCTAAAGAGGTTATACTTTTGGAAAATAATGTTTTGCTTTTAAGATTAAGAACGGACATGTTGTTTTCTGTCCTTCAACCAGTAATCTAATGATGCAGAGAGGATTAATGCAACCGCAAGGTCTCCTCATACTTGCATGTGGGTCATGAGCAAAACATTAAGTTATATTTCAACCTCTTCTCTTACCTTGGCTGAGAATGGGGACTTGGAGGGTTCGTCTGTGCAAGGTGTGCGTATAGCTGTCAGAAGAGGGGGCCATGGTTGGGTCATCTCCTGAGAAGAGGAAAAGATAAAAATGAGTGAGATATATGTTGAGCAACGTTGGGAAACCTGATCAAAAATCTCTACCACTGAACCATGTCTTTACCCATCTTTCAAAAAATCAAATTGGACCAACCAAACAGTTTAAATAACAAACACAATGGGTGAATGGGTGAATGCAGGGACATCGGAAGCTGGGAACATTGCATGACACTTGGTACTCGCCAAACTGGTTCTAGCATCTCCAAACAAAATGTCATGTTTCATAAGCAAATATTTGTGCAAAAAGCAAACACCACCTGCGCTGTTAATCCTCTGGATGGAAACGGCACGAGGAAAAGAGGAGAATAGCACAAAGCCTTCAAAGAAAAGAAAATGCCACAACCAGACTGACATCTAACCTTTGGCAATGTGAATCAGATTCAGTGTCATTATGCACTTTGTTGAATCCAGGGTGAACAGTAAGCAGCTGGTAAACTTAACTCTATGTGCATATGTTTAGTAGAATTTTGCATTTATTTTAAACCATCCCATTCATTTAGATCCCACTTTATTGCAAACAAAATCTGATCACTTTGGGATCTGAAGAAACTTGAATTAATATTTGCATTTACCGCCTTCCTTCTTCCTCTTCCATTTGTATCCGTGCAGCTTTATAGTTATTTGTATTTGCATCGCTTTTCATAAAATGTATTAAATGTGCACTATTTTAAATAGTTTTATCTTTCGTTTGGTTCTTTTTAGTGTTTTCTTTTTTTGTGTGCATCCATGATGTGAAGTTTAGAGTTAAATGTTTGAATGAATGTACGACTATGAATATAGATAAGTTATAAAATAAAAAACAGCTGGACTTACCCTCAAGATGTCCTCAACACACTGAGCTTCATTTGTCCTTGTCTGGAGAAAGGAAAGGAATAATTATGAGTTTCTGAAATCACAGTTAAAATCTTTATACAAATTATAAAATGAAGACTAAACATACCCAAACACAAAAACTTAAACAAACTTTCAAATTTTTTGCTTTCACCCTGGTGTTGTGCAATGCCAACTAACACCCCCACTCCCCTTACTGCCTTATCTACCCCGGTAAATGGCACTGCCAGTTGTATTGCAAGAGCTGCCATTTTATCTTAAAACCAACCAACTAAAAATGTGTAAGTACAATGAAATCTCAAATCAATGTAGGATGTTGTGACAACTTATTTATCAAAAAATATCAAAAGAAGCACTTTAATCTTCACGTCAACGACCTAAAAGTGCTGAAACAGTCTCTGTCCAGAGCAGAAGATAGAGAACAGGCCCACATAATAAAATAAAGTGGATAAAACATTATCTGTCAATAATATATTGCAGTCCTATACCAAATCTCTGCTCACTACAGACTCAAACAAACGAGTGACGCAACGCCCCGTATCAGGCAGCAACATAGGCCGACGCCAACATCAGATAAATACTGTGTGTGAATGAGTCAACAGCCTGCATTTCAGTTTGTTTTCAGACCTCTCTTTCAGTTTTTCCTTCTGAATGGACAGTGTTTGAGATAAGGTCAGAGTGAATGGGCCCCCAGAGCAGTTATGTAAGTTGGTGACAAAGCTCATTTATTGTTCTGCTGAGCCCAGGGGTGAAGGTATCAGAGGCAGCTGAGGTCACATATGAAAACATAAACCACATGCTGCTTGCCACATACACCATGCGACGCACCTGAGTACGACATCAGGAATGCATGATGGATTATAATATATTTGCAGGAAATATAAATGTATTTGGTATTAACAGTGAACCTAAAGTGTAAAATCTGCAAATCTTAAAAATTGAATTGCTAATGTACGACCCATTACAGATGTGGCTTGATGAGAAATGGAGGAACGAGGCAGTGCCCAGCTATCGTGCACTGGATTAGTCCCTGCAGTGAAAGCAGCAGCACATTTAGTGCTAGTGCTGCTGCTGCTGCTGCTGCTGGAGGGTGAGGGGGAGGTGTGGAGAGCTGCAGGTGCAAGGGTTGTGTCTGTGTGCGAGTGTGTGTGTGTGTGTGTGTTTGTGTGTGTGTGACAGAGAACAGATGAATAGAGTTGAACTGGAGTTCAGCCAAATTCTCCAAAACAAAGACAGTCCAAGGGCCTTTTGAAACGCCTGAACAGTCAAGCAGAAACATCAAAACTATGAAGAGGTTTTAAAGAGAACATCCTGAGATCAGCAGACACACAATCCTCTTACAGGGAGAGAGAGAGGGACAGAGAGCGAGAGAGAAGAGCGCTGAGAAATTATCAGCGTGTCTTCCCTCGTCCTATCGTCTGCACCACAGACACTGGAAGCGTCACACATGAGGTTCAGTAACACCTGATACATCACAATCAGTATGTTACGATATCTGTGTTAGCCACTGAATAAGTGACTTCTACAATCTAACCACTGATAAATCATTTTCTTCTCTTCTACAAATATGAGGAAAATCTAATTCACAAAAATCACAGTGACTCTTGTAATTATGCAAATGAACAAGAATCTAGTCCTGCAACCACAACCTTACTCGCTCTGCAATTTTGCATTTTACTGGCCTTGGCTTTCTCAGAAGGGAGCTCTTGTTCTCACTACAACCCCCTAACTATTTCATTGACGGAGCATTTCAGTATTTTTGGAAATACATTTATTCACTTTCTTGCTAGACAATCAAACAACTCTTATGTCTGTAAACTGAACAAGAAGCAGTAGCCAGTCAGCAGCTAGCATAGCTTAGCATACAGACAGGAGACAGGTGGAAACGGTTACGGTGGCTCTATCCAGAGTTAATGAAATCCACCAACCAGCACCTCTGAAGCTCAGCATGTAATCTGTTTTGCTGTTTCCAGACTTTCCATGCAGCTAAGCTAACCAACTACATAGATATAAGAGATACTGATCTCTAAGTCCTTTAAAATCCTTTTTCATTACTGCTCAATTACTACTACTGTTATCTTTCACTTTAGATTACATTGTACATAATACGATATACGGCGCCCACCTCCAATTCTGGCAGTATCTTCATTTTGCCCGGGTTAGACTTGCTGATTAACTCTGGTAGTGGTACATATGGCTCTGGTGAAGGCTTCAGCTCAGGTGACTCACTGACCACCTGGTCCTGACCATCCATGGGCCGCACGTAGGCCGTCGGCTTCTGGGTCATGACGACGCTGGGCTGCTTCGACGGCAGGAGGGGAGGGAAGGTCTGGGAGGGGAGCGCGCTCGCCTTGGTGGCCTGAGGCAGAGACGACAGATCTTTGGGCGATTGTTTAATGTTAAGTGCGGGAACGTCCGTGGTGCTGGAAGAAGACTCCGAGGGGCGATCCGAGGACTCCTGAGGCCGATGTCTATCGAAGGCGTCCTTAGTGTCCGTATCAGTGATGTCGTGGTTGCTGGAATGTAGGAAGGGTAGCGGCTTAGCGTCAGGAGACGGAGCAGACATTTCCTGGGAAAGGCTGACGAGCTCCCTGAGATCTGAAAAGGCCTCACTCTTCTTCTGCGGATGTGCTGGGTGTCCCGGTGGCTGGCTACTACTCTGACTGGGGTTCAAGGAAGACTTTGAGAAAGTGGATGATGAATGTCCGTGTTGGGTAGGAGAGGAGGCAGCCGACGTCGTCCGCGTGGGCTGAGGGGGGCATTTCTGGTTTTGGGTTGAACAGTAATGGACCTGGTTGTGGAATGGAGCTTTGGTTGATTTATCGGTGTTTTGCTGATCCTGATCTGACTGTGAGAAGCTGACGTAACTAGGAATGGGTAAAGGCTCGGTGATAAGGGGATAGGGATTATTCACATCTTCGTAACTGCCCAGCATCCTCTGGATTCGATTGGAAAGCTCATCCCCTTTGTTTGTCTACAAAAAGAAGAGGTAAATATTAAAAAATGATAAAACAACAGGGTAGGAAACCTGAACAAAATTAACTCTTGGTCATAAGAAAACAAATAACACTGGCAGTGACGACAGTACATTTGTTTTTAAAAAGCACAAAACACTAGAGCATTGAGCAGTCTCTGTTTCCCGGACTGACTGAACATGATCTATAAGCAACATACAGATCATAATCCAGGCTGTCTTAACAGATGCATATCAAAAGAATCTATTTCATCCACTTCAAAGCAAAGAACTGGGTGTTATCTACAAACAACTGGGCATGGATGAGGACCACCATGTTGATAAATTGTACTGGTTAGATCGTCATAATAAAATAACTGGAATAACTGGAATTGATTAAAAAAAACAACACTGATAAAATCATCTGAATCTTTTTTTCTGTTTTTTTTTAATTTTTTTTTACCACAAGTCTTTTCCTTCCCTTTACGATTCCATTTACGGAGGTTGCTGGATCCATCTGCAGCCTTAGAAGTGTGGACATTACTCAAAGATGGAAAACAGGCCTGCCATCACCTCTGCACTTTTTTATATCATATAATCTGTCTTTTTTATGAACAGTTGATTGTCCTGAAAAAGGTTGCACTTGGCTGATACTAAAAAGAGAAGGCAGCGAAGGGCCGGTGCAATTTCTAGCTAATACATAATGTATTGTGATCTGCATCAAGGAGACTGTAAGGGCGGCACCTTTACCTTGTACGGTTCCCCGAAGAGAGGCACATTCTCGGGGTTGAGTTCTTTGGCTTGACTGGTTTCTTGATTCCTCTGTTCCCAGGCTTGGAGGCGAAGACGGTTCCTTTCTTCACTGTATACACTGTTGTAATCAGGACAGAGAAAGAAAGCTCTTAAATGACATTGCATTTATGAGCGCATCGCTTTCACTGAAACACCAGCTAAATGTCAGATACAGTAAGTTCCCTAAAATGGAAATCCCCAAAACCATGTCAAGACTGACGACTCTGAGATTGTGTTTAAATCTTTTTTACACTTGTTTAACATCCATAAAAATGAATAACAAAATGTGTTTTTTCCAAAGACACCAGAGAATTTAGAGAGTGCACTTTTATGTCTTCTTTATCACAGCGTTGTCTACCCGAGGGGCAGAGCAGCAGTGTCTGATGGGAGAAGGCGGTGCCAATCATATGTACAGACAAGTGTAATTAGACTCACAGATGCCATGAGGATTCATCACAACATTCACATCTGTTCTCTCCAGTCCCTAAAGATGACACGCAACCCATACAGTCACCAAATGGATAATTACAACTACTAGTCCTGATACGGTGCCAGTGGCAAAACTAATTTGTTTGCTCTAGTAAATTATATTGTGGAACAACAGCTGGCCCCACTGGGCTCAGGCCCTGTTTAATACTTAAAATAAACTAAAATAAACTCATTAATCATCTATGTTTGAAATTTTTTTTTTTTATCCTCCCAAAACCCAAAGTGTTGATCATCCTCACTGACAGCAGCCCCAATGGGATGCTGCCATAGCAACAAGTTGAGCAACACAGATTTGGGACCAAAGCCAAACAGATGAGCACTCACTCATTAATGTAGCAGAGAGAGTGGACAGACTGCTAGGACAGCATGTACTGCCACAGCCCATCATACATCAGTATTAACCTGAATGATGTGAAGAGTTGAGTTATTTCAGAGTCTGCAACATGAAGCGAGCGCTCACATTTTCATATGGTAAAAAACTTTGGTGACTTAATGATGAGTGACATCTGCTACCGTCAACTGTTTTTGAGCCATTTGGTGACGATTTCTGCAACATTCAATCAAAATTGAAGATTTCAATAAACAAATGAAATGCAATTGTATTTTTAAACCTTTACATGGCCAGAAAAACCAGTGAAGGTAAAGAAATGGATATGATTATTTTTGAATCGTGAATTTATTGAGCTCCCTCGCTAACTAATCTTAACATTTAAGACACTGAAAGAAATTAAATGTTAAACTTTTTTATATCTTGCAAGACCCATTTTGAGCACAACACCAACAAAAACATAAATGCTTTGTATGATTTTTTAGACGTACAGTAGAGAGAGATACCTTCAACTATGGTCAGAGCTCTGAGCTCGCCAGTTTACTGACTGCAGGAGACAAAACATCAGAAATGGATAAACTGTGGAATAAAAAAGTAAACTGAAGACCTGTCCATATAACAGAACAACCCACAAAGCTACACTGACTGAAAAAGCCAAACCCAAACAGAGGTGAAATAGAAACTCCAAACCTCTGAGATGCAAAGTATTGTCGAATCTTTTGACAAAGGTGTAAATCAAACAGAAGATTTCAGTCAGTGAAAATGTAAAGTGCTTATTCAAGGAAGCTTGACATTTAGAAAAACAAGTTGTTCATTACACAGAGGCATTCAAAGCAGTACGATGGGGCAACCACAGCATCTGAAGAGACAAAGAGGTACCGGCACACCCATATCAGTACAGGATAGGATATATGATTCCAGTCAATTAAGACCATTTGATACCATTTTCTGATTTAAAAGATGATACGCCTTAATTAAGATTTTGATTCTGACATTTGTACTCTTGGTTTTTGATAACATATAACGATTTTTTGTTTTGTTTTTTTAAATAGGATTCAATTACATTATTGAATTGTCGGTAGTTCAAAGTTTTATATGCAACATATGTATCTACAATGGACCAAGAATTACTTTAGATTTTCCAACATCGTGAGGAATATGGCAGGACATATCATGATATTTGACCTTGCCTGCTCCAGACAGATGCACACTGAGACAGCCAGAGTATTTCAGGGTTAAGAAGGTGCTTTCTATTTATAAAATCACAGATGAACTTTTGCCCTCTCCACCAAAGTTGTGGAAATGGACTTGAGGATATTCAGCTTTCTTTTACCATCTTTGCTGGCTTGAAAAGTTAGACATTATACCTTTAATTAGTCCTTTCAACATTTTCCCTCACTACCAAGTGAGTACTTTGTTTTGATGCTCCCCTTGCATGAATTCTGGACAATCTCTGAAAGGAAGTTTCGCTGTCAGAGAAACTGAATCATGATCATTGTTGGACAATGCAGGTCACAAGTCAGTATGACTTTATACAGACAATGCAGGTCACAGAGTGGCTATAAATTAGAACAGGAGAAAATATAATCATGTCTGAATTTCACTTTTCAAATCTATCACAATATGAAGTGAAATGCATGAGCAATTGGGCTGGGAATCACCAGAGGCACAACGGTAAGGTACAATACGATTCTTAAATCACAACCTGATATTATTGTGATTTTAAACATTTTGTGATATCCCAACCAAGTATCGTATTATCTTATTGTGATACATTCTTATGTATAACTTTTTTTACACCTGCAAATTATCTCCTAACTTAAAAGGAAAACCTGATTTGGTTTGGTGAACTGTGTTTTGACCACACTTAGATTGTTATTCTTGTAAAGTCCTAAATTGCAGTCCTATTTGCAATTTACCTCATAAAAGATTGATACTTGCCTTTATAAGCTATTACTATACCCCCCCCCCTACACACACACACACACACACACACACCTAAAGAGCAAAAGAAAAACACAGCAGCCATTTAAAAACGTGCTCTGCCTAGTGTCTACCTGTTCAGCCAGCAATCTAAATCAATGGGTAGATGATTAATCGGTCTGCAGACAACCAATCTGCTATTATTTTTTGCAAATGATTAATCAAGCAAATAAAGATTGTTGATTCAATTTAAATGTGAGGATTTGATGTATCTGATTGCAAACGTACTATTTTTGATGACAAAACACAAGACACATCATGAATGCATCATCATGGGCTGTAGTAAAATTATAACAGGTATTCATCACAAGTTTTATAGATAAAATAATGAACTAATCTGTCAGTCACTAGTTGCAGCCCTAATAATATTCGTAGATAAGACTTTAATGTGCACAATTATGTCGGTAAGCTGACAGGCAAACACAAAGCTGTCCCTGTGAAAACAAACTTCAATTGTTAGGCTATATCTCAAGTGTTAATGTTACGCAGTGGGTCATGTGTGGCTGCATGTCATGTCTTATCATTATAATTATTATATTTAGGGGGTGTGGTTTGACAGTGTGAGAGGGTTAAATGAAACTGATACAGACACTTTTAACCACCGACTGATCGAGTGCCACTGCCCAACTAAATCCAAGTTAGTCAAACACGACAGACGAGGTTTGGCACACAAAAAATATGAATCGTGAATGGATCTGCGTTGTTTGCAACATAACTAAAAGAACATTATACATACATATATATCTTATATTATATTTATATAAACTTAAACTATATGTAATATATATATATATAAACTTAAACTAGCCTGGTGTAAACAACAGAGAGCAGCTGGTTAAAAAAAAAAAAATCACACCAGGCTGCTCTTTTCCAGCTGATTCCACCTCTTCCTCGAAGTGCTTATCGAGCTAAAGCCCTGCTGCCAGTCAGTTTTACATTAACCACAGAAAAACTACCACCACCACCACCACCACACCCTGGCTACATTACGTTACAAACCTTCTCACACTTTACGCATGAGTTTTTAAACTCAAACTTTACGCCGACACGCTGTCAAGCGCACCCCGGTGTGCGGGCTCACCGTATCGGACTAATTACCATCAGTCGGTCGGGGAGTGTTGTTGGAGCAGCTAGCGCCCCAGCTGCTAGCAGGAGCAGCAGCAGCTAGCCTCGGCTAGTGTATGTGTGTGTACGTGTGTGTGCGTGTGTGTATATGTGTGCGTGTGTGTCTGTCGTCTTCCTACCTTGGCTGAGATGCCATGGTGCTGCGCCTCTCACAACAGCCAAAGTTGGCTGTCATGTGTTTGTGACAGTCCCCAGCAAGCTGTGTCCTTCCCTCTTGGTCACATTGTTTCTCGGTGGAGGTTGGTAGTTTTTTTTTTTAGTTCTTTTTTTTAGTCCATTTAAATCACTGTCAGGCCGCCGTGGTTTGATAGTTGTCTGCTGCTGCTAACCGTGCGTGTTTGGGTCGTCCACTCCACTCTCTCTCTGCCTACTGGATTGTTCTACTCTATTCAGCCATCCGGGGACCAAAGGCTCGGTTTTATACACTCAATAGCACAGCAAACTTGTCCGAAAACACCGCTAAAGCAGCTCTGACCAAGTTAAAAGCGTGAATGTTGCATTAATATATCCGATAACTCCATTAAAAGCTACATTATTTACTGTTTTCCCTTAGTCGCTACAGTTTGGACAAACTTTACAGCGCTACCCCTGCGCGACACAGACATGGTACAGTCATCAGTGTTTACATGTGTTTGTAACAGAGTGGTGTTATGAGACCTGAACTTTATATTATATGTATCATAGATAGATAGATAGATAGATAGATAGATAGATAGATAGATAGATAGATAGATAGATAGATAGATAGATTTTAATTAAAATGCATTGAGAAACATCTGCGGTTCTGTTTTAAGCAATAATTTGTCTCATACTATTTTATCTGTATTGCTTTGTATAATGTATAAACTCATCTGTGTGGTGAGTTTCCATTTTATGTGGGTTTAATGGGCAATAAAGTAGTATAGATAGATAGATAGATAGATAGATAGATAGATAGATAAAATGCGATCAGAAACTGATTGAAAAACATTTGCTCTGTTTTAAGCAATATTAACCTATCAATTGGAATTTATCAATACCTTACACTGTGGTCTTTCAAATCAGTGTGTGTTTGCATCATTTGCTTGATGGATAAAATTAAATTTATTTGTTCCATTGAATAATAAATAAAGGTCAGAACACAATGATATAATGCAGATATAATTAGTAATCATTATATATTTCATGCATGGTGCGCTTTGAAAGTTGCCTTTTAATAAACAATAAATAATAAGATACTCCCCGGGATGGGATATTGAAGTAATGAATATGTATGCAATAATAGGGATCTATTATTATGATAATTTCACATGCCAGAATCTAAATTTTGCTAATGGCTGTTGATACAGTACGTTGCTTATTCATGGGTAAGAAAATCTGATGGCGCTGAGCCTCCATGTAGCCTGCTCAGTTCAGAGTTGATGACATGCAGCCAAAAGCCTGCAGCAGACAACACAGAAACCACTGAATACATTTCGGCAAGAACATGAGGATAATAATGCTGCACACAGGGGGGAAAAACTGAAAAATCAAGTGGCCCGTGTCCCTTTTGCGTTGCTGTTCTTGGGGCACCAGCTGTGCAGAAAAGTCTGTTACTGGACACTCACTCTGGGTGGTTATATTACCCTGGTACTGGTTGTCTGCCAACAGAGCACACCAACACCACCTTCCCTCTTTTAGACCCTAAGTGGATGCTAAAGCACAGCTGAATGAAGCATGACACTGTAATATTATAAACATATGCCAACATAAAGATGTAACTGTGCAACCTGGGACCTGATATACATGACCTACAATATGTATACACCATGTAATTATTAAACCTCAAAAGAGTATCAAATAAATCCTGACCTATGTACATGAATATTAGTATCCTATCCTGGTTTGATCAGATTTGGGATATGACATATACATAGAAGAAAATGTTTTTTATATTCCTGTATGGGTATATACATGTTTATAACCCCAGTTTCTGTAGGTAGGCCTATATATGGACAGTTCAGAGAGCATAAGATAAGATGTGTCCATGCCACAACTTCCTGGTTTCTATGGCAGTACTTCATGTATCATATACACAAATGTCAACCGTAAGTTTCATGCATGCAGACATCCTGTTATTCACCTTTGATAATCATGAAGGGTAATAATTTAAGAGCAAGCTTACACATACATTCTCGAAAGCCCAATTAAGAGTTTCATTTTGCTTTATTGTGCACATCGTAAATTGTGATTACACATTGTGAGTACACTTGTCAGTCATAATGTCTGTTAAGGAGACTACACCCAAATAGTGTCTGACACACATATGCACACACATACACACATACACACTCCTCTGAAGTGCCTATGGTATCTCGGATCTATATGAACTGTTTCTAATTTGAACACATCACTCCCACAAACAGGAGTTAGATGTTACATAACACACTCGCACGTGCATGCATGCACATGCCACACGCACCCATACACACACACACACACACACTCATACAGTCCTGTGGCTAGCTTGCCATCCAGTGGTTGAATGTTGTCCAGGACAATTGTTTTCAGATTTTCATTAGTTTCCTTGACAACCAGTAGGTGGCACTATATAGTTTCTTGTGTAACAGAGCAGAGCAGAGACTCATCCAACATAGTTCACCTAGATACATTTGACCGCACAGTAATAGGAAACTTCACATCTTATGAGAACTAGATGAATACATACTGGCACCAGACAAACATAGGTGCACACTGTATATAAAGTGTATATTAGTAGAAATAATGTATCTCTAACAATCCCAGCTCAACGTGTCCAAACCAATTTGTTCACAAGAGAGCTTACAAACAAATATTGTGCTGTTCTGTTTTGAATTAATTATAATGAGAACTTGCTTTGCGTTAGTAATGGTGACAATACCGTTTAACACACACACACACCTCAAATAGTCAAACACTTTAACATGTAAGTGTAAAAGGAAAATAAAATATTTACAACGATAATCTATGTAACATCTATATGGATCATTCAATTTTGGCAACTTTTTTGCAGCAGCATCATGAATTCAACATTAACTGTGTAAGCGTGAATAATCATGAAGTAGTTACCACTATTGTCTCTATTATGATTATAATACAAGCAGGTCTTACACACACTCAAATGCAGCTTATATTGTAGTAACAAGTTATAAAACGGTGTTGACTCGACCTCAGTGCCAACTATTATTCTGATATACCTCATTATGGTTGAATACTATTGAGTACATTTGGACAAATATATTTACCTGTCAGCAATAGTTATTTTACACATTAATATTTTTGCATACAAAACATTATGACGGGCTTTTCTCACTTTTTGTGTCATTCATTTTCTGTTTTGTTTTTTTACCAAACCAAAGAACAAATCAATTAACTGAGAAAATAATGCAAAAATAGCTCAATTTCACTGAATAACAAAGTTCATTCGCAAAAGCAGATAACTCCGTTTTTAAAAAATTCTAGAATCTTCATTTTTTATTTACATAAGGTGATATCAGTCAAACTAAAGTTGAGTGACTTTGAGATGTAAAAAAAAACAGACATATCTCAAAAAAATAAAGTTTTATTGAAAACAACACTATGCAAAGAATACTTTCAAAGCCTCAGCTCATTTTTTTTTTTAAATGGCACTTATCTGCTTTTGCAAATGAACTCTTCAATCGTAAATGGCCCCTGCTACACATTAGTGCCTGAGTAAAAATAATGTGAAGATAAATGTGTTAGTAGTGGCAACAGTCACAGAGGCCATTTTTCTGCAGTTAGTACTCTGACCTCATACATTCCTGATTATACATACGTTTACTGAAGCAACATTTTAATTCAGGATTTTTTTTTACTTGTAATGAAGTATTTTTTGAGTGGTAGTAGTACTTCTTGTTTAGTAAAAGCTCTGAATACTTTTCCACCTCTGGTGTTTTATCCCCCTCCTTGCTGGTTGGACTGGTTTGGATCTCTCTGCCAGAAGGTGGCCAGATAAGGAGGGCATTTGAGAAAACTTTCCCTCCGGATGCCCTCCTGGGTCACAGGCCGAACACAGAGAGACGTCCCCACCGTCGCTGCTGAGCTGAAGTGCTCTGTGACGTCGTAACGGAGGCCGCAGCTCTCTGCGATCGTGGTGGGGCGGTTGTGCACGTGCAGTTTGGTGGCAGTGGGGACAGTGGCTTCAACCTCCAGCTGCTCATGTCCAACAGTTGTAGTCAGAGGCAGCACCACGTAGGCATGCAGAAAGCTCTCTCCAATGGTGCACTGGAGGTCTGTGGACCAACAGTATTCCCCAGTGTCTCCTGAGAAGGAGGATTTGTTTATTAAGGCCTTTACACAACTGATCATTATATCATATACATCTATTATTTTATATACATTAACTTATTGGCTCCTTACCTTCTGTGGAGTCTCTAAAGCGTATAATGTGGCGGTCCTGCAGTCTCAGCTTTTTGAGGAACGTCATCCCACTGCAGTCTACTAAACATTCAGTGAGCTGTGCCACCGTGCTTGCGATCGGTGTCTGTCCCACTAAAGTTTCCTTCTCTGAACACTCAATTGATCCTCCAGCCAGCAGGAGCTGGGGCAGCACGCCAAAAGACATCCACACAGTGAAATAGTTGAACATTTTGCTTAGTATCAATAAAACTGCAAACTGCTGTCAGTGCTGGGCTGTATAGGCCCCAGTGTTGCCGTCCTCCTGTAGAGCGGTTGTTTTAATGTAGTCCTGAATAAGTATCTTTCTTGCACAACCTGAGAATCACCAGTTAAAGCTCCAGTCTACAGCCACAAAGAAAAAAAATTGTTTAAAAAAAAGAAAAGCCCTGTGTGCAGATGCATGCAAGGCAAAAATGATCAAGGCTCGTCAGAACATGTTGCTCTTCCCCTGCCCAGCGCCTGGTTTTCTGGAGTACCCTGCCAACATTTCTTCATTGGCTATTTTCCTCCCTCTAGAGAGAGAGTATCACTGCCTGGCAGGCATGAAATCCTGAAAACTGTCATAAGAACCTGCCCTGACATAAAATCCTTTTAGAAAGCATCCCAAGATTTGTCCAAAAGAAAACCTCAAAAAGTCAGAAAATTGTACATTTCAATCATCTTTATTTAAAGATTGTGTCCATGAGCATTTTATTTTGAAATTGTACAAATGATAAATCAATGTTATAAGCACAATAAAACATTCTAATACTCTACAGCTGCATAAGTGTGATATAGCCTATCTCTGCTGCACCACATTACACTTGTGAAAAAACATTGGATATATATTGATAACAGTGAGGTAAGTTGGTAAAGTAAGTGTGAGCATACAACCAAACAACAGATACAATGACACAAGAAGAAAAAAACCCAACAACTTATAAGTAGTAAGTAAAAAGAACTCTGTTAAAAAGAATCACATATTACATACAGACAATAAAATGCTTTGAAAGTAAAAATCTGACTTTCACATAAAAGTAAAATAGTCAAACTGGTCATTGATCTACCATTTTATTCTGGTTATATTTTATCTGCCAGGCTTGAATTAGACCGTAAACTAAATTAATTTACTAGCTATAAGGCACAAAAATGATATTATGTACTATAATTTTTTTCTGATTATTTTTTTACACCTTACATTCCAGAGTAAAAAAGCCCATCTCTCATACAACCAATAAATGCCACGATAAAGTTTTTTGGGGGGAGTTTTCAGGGCAGCAGAGTCTTGTCTGTCTTTCCTGCTGGTTAAAACATGAAAATGGAGCCTGGCCAGTTGAGGGTTGTGGAAAAACACAGCACAGATGTTGTTGATACGCAGCAAAAGTTCACACTAACTTTTAGATGCAGGGAGGTTTTTACATCTACTTCTTAGAAACCTCCCTAAAAACAAACTGGAATTACTTTACAATTTAAGATTTTTTTTATGTGCCCTCGTTTTCTCTGTCGTGTTTTAAATAAATTCTTTCTCCATAAGAGGAAAGAGTCGTTTCACTGATCAGACATGAGACAACTGGTCTGTGAGAGGTTTTGGCTCTGGGTAGTCTCACATTTTTGGAGGGAACACTTAGTAACAGTTAGTAACTATAAATAGTGCTCTGTCCACATGAGATTCATTTAAAGTTAAACCAGCAGAGCTTAACATTGCTGTTTCCAAGGCTTGTTGCCAAAGAAATAGAGAAATTCATACTTTTTCTTTTTTTTATCCTCTTGCAAAGGTTATGTTAAGTCAACGGGAGATGTCTGCTTTAAAGCAATATTTGCAAAAAAGAAATGATGGTAATAATTGATCAGTTTTAATACTGACTGCTTCAACGAATCTGTGCTGCCACTTGTGTCATTATTTTTTGGTCACAATAGAGAAACAGGAATGTGAAATCGAGCCTTTGCTTAGGTTCCCACACTCAGTGTTGAATACACATTGTAATGTTTTCAGAAATCCAAGAGAAATCATCTACAGAAGCAGCATAAGTGTTTGTGAGAGAAGATAGTAATGATGCCGTCTACTTTTGTCTGAGGTTCATGTTTTTGTTTGTGTGCCAGGTGGCTCACAGATGTCACATACTCAGAGTGATAAAATAGACTTTACTCTGTGCTGGGCTGCTGGGGGTTCGCAGATCCACAGCCACAGCTGCGGGTCAGCTGCACGGAGGAGAGGACGATGCTGCTGGATTCATCCACGTAGGCGATGGGCACCTCTTCCTGGGAGGTGGGCTGACAACATGGCACCTGCACAACAATGAAGAGAGGAGGGGTCAGGGTGTAACATCCTCACACTGCAGGAGCTGTCTCATGATACAAACATGTGTTGCATGGTACACAACAGGTATCACTTACAAAATAAAAAAAAGAATAATGATAGAAAATATTAAAATATGGTCTTTCAAAAACTAAATTTGCATTTGCAAAGTCTGCTTACATACCAGAGATGATCATTGCTAAAATGATAAGACTGCATACATATACATAATATATATGAAATAGTAAAAACTTAATTTTACTTTACACTCACCCCTTTGCTCAGATATGTAAATCTGCATAATATCAAATAGCTGGAGGTTGCAGACATGAATGTCACTATGTAAACATCTCAGAGAGTTATTTATACCTGTGAGTCAGGATCCTGCACGTTGGTGTGGGACGATGGACACTCCACAGGGTTCACATCAGGGTTGCAGAGTGCACACTGGACGATGGTGAGGCTGGCGGGTTGGATCACCCAGTTGCTCCAGCCCAGATCTGTAGCACACATGAGAATGGATATTTACAAAAATGTTCACAAATGAGTGAATGTGAGTGTGGATGCAGATGAATTACACATAATTCTCTGCACAGATTGTTGCGTACCTGTCATGAAGATCTCAGAGGCCATGGAGCAGCACTTCAGGCTTGCGCTGTTTCCACCATCAGGTGACACAGAGACTGCAGTGACTGGAATAATGTGGAAAAAGAAAACAGACTTAGTCTGGAAAAAAATGTGAGACCTGCAATGAATGTGGATTTCCACTAACCTGCAGCGTGCGTGGCTCTGTGAGAAGGGGTGTTGAATCGGCTCTGCCACCGCTCTCTGACGGAGTCCACAGCACCGGCGGGCAGCCTTGGCTCAGTCTGCAAATTGAGAGCTCTGAGGAGACCCTTCCTGATGGACTCCAGTGACTCAGCATGGCACCTGATCATCGCATAGAGAATCAAATTGAAATACAACATTGAAAATGATTCAAGGGAAAAGAGAAGGAATCCTGGAGATTACACAAAAAGCAAGGAAACTTTACAGCACTTGTGTTACAATTTAAAAAAAAAAGATGCATTATAGAAATCTGTTCCACTCAAACTCTCTCACTATCAGTGACCCAGATGACCTGAGGGAACAGTTGATGCAAATAGCCAGCGTGACACACACACATACACACACACAGATACTTGAATTTCCCTCTAACCCACTAAAAAGGCCTGGATCAGCAAACACACATCCACAGGGATCTCATGATGTGTAATCTGATAGGTACGTCCTCTAGAGCAGTGAGGCTATTTATAAATACAGTGACCGCTCTGACTTGACCAGATGAAGAATATTGAGAAAGATGGTTATAAATATGTTGTCTGCATACAAAGAAATGTCACTTCTAAAAAAAAAAAAGAAGTGTTGGTATAACTAACATAGACTTGCATGTGAGCAGGTTTGGCGATACTGACCTGTGCTGGGAAACAGGAGCATTAGCAGAGGCTGCAGGTTCTTCCTTGGATGGCTGCAAGACAAAAGCAACCACCAGTGAAGAGCCCAGAAGTATCGTCGTGACCACGAATGCAAAGGACATGGTGGATGAGCTGGTAAGGTCCGGGTGGACGGATGAATTGGGCCGGAGTCAGGCGAAAAGGCGGCTGTTGGTTCGGTGTGTCTGGTGGGTGGAGGACTGAGGAATGACGAGACGGGGATGCTGTCCTATTGTTTGTCAGGGCCTGGGAACCTGGCTTTTTATCTTCCTGTACCCCAGCTTGGCCTTGAGATACTTAACATTGTTGTCTTCTCTCCTGTTCTGTGTGAAAGAGTAAGAGGAGGATGATCAGGCGGGCGGCAAACAGCCAGGACCAAGAGGTGAGAAAAAAAAAGAAGAAAAAAAACAACCTAGAATGCCATATAGGCCTGTGGTATTACGACATGCTGTATTATACCTAGAGGTGATGAGTGACAACATGGGTGAGAGATTTTTCTTGTAACATTTCATTTTCCCCTCTGATGCTCTTCGTGTACTGAAACTTTAATCTTCCTAAAGTAATTTAGCTCTTTCTCACTTGTGTCATATAGCTACAGTATGTTCTCAGGGGCGTATCTAGACACTCGGGAGGCCCCAGGCAAGAGGCACCGCACCACCACCAAGCACACAAACATTAACCATTAATTAATCTAAAACTTTTGATGATTCAATTTTGGAGTAGCAATGCTTCATGTTAACATTTATACCAGAAGATTCACAGAGACATACTGTATAATATCTTCCTCTTCAACATAGAAATTAGTAACATTTGGGGGAGGACAAGCAGATCTACTGACAGCAGAATTGATGTTGGTGCTAGCATTAGACAACAAATGCATTATTCTACTGCTAATGGGAGAAATTAAAATTGGCATCGGTATAGTAGCACTGATTTATCGTATGCTCTGCATATAATAACATTGTGCGTATCATGTTGTCATTAATATGGGCCACCTTGCAGCTCCCCCGGTTGCCTGTTGCAACGCCTCTGTATGTTCTCATATGTGCATTGTGATATTTAATCTGAACAAATATTCAAAACCAAGATTTGTATGCTTGTGCATCGTTTTATGCACATTTTCCCAATATCTGCCTAAACATATCTGATATGTTTGGAAACTTATGGATCTCATCTATATTTTGAATTGGTAAAAGAGGGCAAAGGCCATAAAAGTTGCATCTGAAGCACCTGGAACTTCACTAGTGGAGCACAAAACTATAAAAACACAGCCTGCCTATTCATTTCTGCATATGGGTAGTTATCAGTTTCTTTTACAAAAAGGTTGGCAGCGAAGACGGATGTCAGAGCCAGGGAGGATCACAGATATGGAAGGAATGGTCTCAGGTCCTGAGTTGCCCTCTCTTCTCCTCTCCTCTTCTCTATGAGGCCTTAAATGAGAGATAGTGACATTTTCTCATCTCCTGAGCTAGATTTTAATCCATTCATTTATAAACAGGGCCACAGGAATGCTTGGTACAAGCTGATACAAGACTTGCAGTGCACTCCTTTGCAGTTAAGACACAAACAAAAGTTCCTAAATGAAGATTGTGTGTCTCTGGACATAGATTCATAGATTGATTGTATTGATTGCTCAGTTAAATGCTGCATGGCAGCTGAAGCATTTAACATCTGTCTCCAACTGTGTAAGATATAAAATCATCTAAATGAAGATCACATAAGAAAATATTATATTTCATAAGTAGAAAAAAAAAAAGGATCCAAATGCTAAACTGCACAGTTGTGGTGGGATTGATCCACTTTACTGTGGTAGAAAAGTCTGGACTCAGGTTATAGAGGTTTCCTTGTTGTAGTGCAGCTGGGAGTCACTCTCCTCCTGGCAGGGATTCACAAAGGGCCTTGATACACGGATGAAGGACTGTGGAGGATGCACCATGCAGATGTTCCACCAGCACACAACAGACGGCATTCTTGAAATAAGTTTCAACACTCAAAAATAAAAGGGGAGTTATACGATTTAATTTTGAAAGCTGGTTTTCATCTATGTTTAGTCTAGTGTAGCGCTGAGAAGATACATGAACAGAAACTCACCTGTGGAAAGTATCACTGTATGACAACTCCCACAGCCCTGCAATGAATACTACCTCTGTAAAATGTATAGTGTTTATTTTTTGTTGAATCTGTGAGGAGGTTTGCAAGGTTTTCTGATTTCTTTTGAAGATGCAGATGGTGGTTTTATTGGATTAGATTAAACAATGTTACAGTTTGTTATCATCTTTAACTTTTAGTGAATATGTTGCTACTAATATCCTTATCAAATATCTGCACGGAAACATCTCATCACTGCCAGTTTCTGAATTGCTAAAACATTTAATTTCATTTTCTTTTCTTTTTTTCTTTTGCCTTTATTCGATAGTACATAGTGAGATAGACAGGAAAGGGGGAGGCAGAGAGGGGGAATGACATGCAGGAAAGGTCTGCCCGACGCGGGATACGAACCGGGGACACCTGCGTTGAGGACTTTAGCCTCTACATGGGGCGGCCATATTTCTAAAATATCCTTCAGGGCCTGAACCAATTTATTGAATCAATAACAAAATCCTAAACATTTTATTAAAGGGATAGTTCACCCAAAATTCAAATTTCACTCATAATCTACTCACCCTCATGTCGACTAAGGGCTGGGAGAATTTTCAGAGTCCTCCGTGCCTTCTCGGAGTTACGCAGCAGTATTTGTCCATATAATGGTTGTGAATGGGGCACTTTTCTTCGTCCAAAAAGACACACCAAAAAACATCCAAATACCTCCATACTGCTCGTCTGTAATGTCCCTCTTGTATTGAAGCCCCGACATGAGAACTTGTTCCGCCGGTCAGTGCAAATCACGCGAGATTTGCACTGACACAGGCAGAGCAGTGAACTGAGACACTGGGAGCTTCCGCTACAAACAAACTTAAAATATAGACTTATTTAATTTTTTCGGAACAGTTTCTCATGTCGGGGCTTCAATACAAGAGGGACATTACAGACGAGCAGTATGGAGGTATTTGGATGTTTTTTGGTGTGTCTTTTTGGGCGAAGAAAAGTGAGCCCCATTCACAACCATTATATGGACAAATACTGCTGCGCGGACCCCCCCGTAACTCAGAGAAGGCACGGAGGACTCTGAAAATTCTCCCAGCCCTTGGTCGACATGAGGGTGAGAAATTTGAATTTTGGGTGAACTATCCCTTTAATAATTTGTTATCATTGGTGTCAAACTGAGTGTCAGAGTCATGCAGAACCAAAATAGCCCAACATCAATCAGCATCTGCTCTTAAAGCTTCTGGAGCTAAAGATATACCAGCTACCTCAGCTCATTGTCTTTAAATAATATTCTCCTTAATTTAGAAACACATGTGCATTTATGGAGAATGGCGTAGTCAGATTAACCAGCGGTGAGTCAGGCTGTTGACAGAGGCAGTGAGCGTGCACTGACGGTGACAGGTGTCATATTAATCACTGCGACGACACAGGACTTGAGCCGAGGCCAGAACCTCCTTTCAAAAACAGTTGCTGCCCTTTATCAGAGCCCTCATCCGTTGATTCAGCGGAGATGCCGGCCGTAGTAAGGGCTTAATCCTAATCCACTTGCATCTTGTTTTGTTTAAGTGATCACGCGGTCTGTTCGAGACACTTGGCTCTGCTGCCCAGTGCGAACACAAGCCTGTACTCAGCGTGTGTGTGTGGCTGCACAGAGGGGAGACATCTAGTTACAACATCACAGACACGGGGACATGTGCTGCAGCGACTGGGACAGAGAGCCATCTCAGAGATAATGTGTGGCTGTAAAACATGGAGGAAACAATGACAGGGAGGAGGTGATGACCAAAAGGTAGCAGGACCAGGTGAGGTTATATTCTTCTCTTTTTTAAAGAAATATTAACTAGAAAACCTATTCTATCTGTGCATAATTATGCAATCATGTTGTATTATGATGTATTATCTATTACTCATAATCAACACTATTTCTAACATCCAAGTGTGTAGTGACATGTGATAAAACATGTGTTATATTGTGCATAGAGATCTATCATTGCATCATTCACAGGTTGCAAAAGACAAGGTCAAATGTCTCTCACTCACACGAAAGTATCTTTGTCTCAGTGAAAACAGCAAAGGGTCATGGGATGTGGCATGGGAAAATCAAGACCACAGAAGCTGAAGAAATCTGACAGAGGTGCGGCCTTGATCAAAAATCATTCCAGTGAATAGTTGGGTTTTTGCTAAAGAGATTTCCCAAATGATCTCAATAATTCAATATCTGTCTTTATCTTTTGTTTTAGGGAGCATCTCAGTTCCAGGTAAATCCACTGTGCCCTTAACACGTGTCTCAATTTATCAGAGTTGAATATCAGTTGCAAGTAGCTCATTAACTTTGACCATCTCTACTGAATTTCTCTGCACACTGTGAAGCTGCCACTGGTGAGTCTGCCAGTCTAGATTCAACACAGTGGTTGTGATGGAGAAAGTTTACTTCTCAGCATCTCAGCAGCGCTTTTCTCTCACCCTGAACTCCTCTCGTCCTCAGCGATCAGAGCTGCTCTGTTGATCCAGCGCTGGTACCGTCAGTATGTGGCTCGGCTGGAGGTGAGGCGCAGGTGCACGTGGAACATCTTCCAATCTATTGAATATGCAGGAGAACAGGACCAGATTAAGGTGAGGTGATATTGCATGTGACCTTTTCCACTGGTACACAACATGTTGGGGATGCTCATGTTTGTCAACGCAGCTCTTTGCAAAGCTTCCCAACAACTTCTGCATGAATTGCTATGGAATTGGGTACAAACATTCATGGTTTTGTTGATTGGTCATCTTGGTGACTTTGGTGAAGCCCCTGACTTTTCATGTAGCGCCACCAGCAGGTCAAGATTTACACCATAGATCAAAATTTTTCAGCATCAGAGTCTCTTATGTTTTTGACTGTTCTTGTTCTTGGATGGATCGCACCGAAATTAGACAAAAAACATTCATGAACCCCAGAGGATGAACCATGACATTGCCGGTGATCCCATGGCCTTTCCTCTAGCTGCAGCTGAAGCAGCATTGATTGGTTGATTGATTGATTACTTGATCAGGAGCAACTTCAAATCTGAATGTAAAACATTGAAATTTGAGTTTTAGGATATTGGGGGAAAAAAAGTTTTTGAAAGAGTTCAAGAGTTCTGACATTTTGATGAGCATTTCTCATTATTTTCATGCATTTTATGAGAAAACAACTGATTCATTGATGATGAAAATGATTGTGGTCTTACAGATACAGTATATATCCTATTAGTGTTTAGGCCAAAGCACCATCAGTAGACCTACAGCCTCACACAGCCTTTTGCATGGCTGGAGACTCACATTCATATTTTCATATTGCCCTTTGTCTTTCTGCAGCTCTACAATTTCTTTGGGTTCCTGATGGACCACTTCACCCCAGCCAGCAGTGAACGTAAGACAGTGACTCTCAACTCTTGTTTTAATTTACTCACATGTAAATTTTATTAGATTACCGACAGTGAGATAATCTGAGCTCACCTGCTCCACTCCCTGCTGAGAATAGTGGATTTCCCTCACCGCACTGATCCACTTCCCTTTCTCTCCCTTTCTGCTGGTTTCAACACAGGAAACCTGATATCTCACATCTTCAGAGAGAATGAAATCTGCCGTGACGTAGAGTGGGAGAGATACTTCTGCTACGAGAGTGTCGAGGTGCCTGACAGCTACGCCGGCCCCCATCTGACGTTCCCCATGACCTTCTGTGGGGTGTCCAAGCTGGTCGAGGCCTTCAAGCACAAACAAGTAGGCACACAAGCTCATAAAGAAAACTCCTGTCACATACCAAAAGCACACAAGGAGACATGTTTCTATTAGCTTATTTACACTTGTTTTTCTCCCAGTAGCAGCTCCATGCTCGATATGTCCTGCAGCTTCTCGGAGAGACTTGGAGGTGCCTAAGGATCCTTAAAAATATCAACCATGTCACCACCTGCCACACAAAGGAGATCACAATATGCGGTACGCTTCCTGCACAGATGTTGCTCTGGATACTTTGTCACACACTCACTTTAACGCATCTTTTATTCCCACCTCAGGAGACTTACACGGGCACCTCGAAGACCTGCTGCTGATATTCTATAAGGTATTCACAATATGGAAATTAACATATGGTCTATATGAGGGATATTTGTGTTACTTAATCATCTACATTTTAAATCTGTCCAGAATGGTTTGCCATCCTCGGAGAAACCGTACGTCTTCAACGGAGACTATGTGGATCGTGGCAAAAATTCCTTAGAGATCCTGCTCATCCTCTTTGGCTTCCTGCTGGTCTATCCCAACGACATCCACCTGAACAGAGGGAACCATGAGGACCACATCGTCAACCTGAGGTGCACTACAGTCTGTTTTCTTTGTTATATAACTGGTTTAGTGTTGTGTTTGTGTCCAACCTGCAGCTGATGTGTAAACTAAACCACTTATTCTTTTTCTCCAGATACGGTTTCACCAAAGAAGTTCTGGGGAAATACAGGGTAGGTTTTGTGTGTTTTGCTTTAAACTTAGTATTCTCTCTCAGTAGTTTACCCTCTGTATCTCACATCTAGCATCAAATAAAGTGGAGTTGAAGTATTAAGTGGATTAAAATGGACACAGTAAACTACAAAGCAAAACACACACTTCTATTTCCATTTCATTCACACCTACGTGTGTAAACGTGGCCTTCAGACTGTAACTTGTTCAGCTTGTGCGATGTGGGTGATTCCGTTCACTCCCTGAGTCCTGGAAAAAAGATTACATGCTCCAAGTTTGTCTGCCTGCAGAGATTTGATACAACATGTCTGACTCCCATCATAGTTGTTATGAGGACAGTACAGCTTAATTAACAGGTGCAAATGATGGAGCGTTGAAGGATTTTCTGTATTTTTCTTATCATAAACCAACGATGAAAAGACCAAAATCAAATGAATGAATGTTGTTTTTGGATTTTGTTTTTATATGATAAGAGGAACATGCATGTGGTCATGAAACAAAGTACTGCCGATGCAAGTCAGAGGAAAAAGTCTGAGGATAATTGTTGACATGGAGTTCATAGTAATAATCCATTTAACTGCACATTAGTCTTCATAAGCTTGACCTGGTTTGCAGTTGCATGGGAAGAAGATCCTAAAGCTTCTGCAGAAGATCTTCAGCTGGCTGCCTCTGGCCACGGTGATCGATCACAAGGTGCTGATTGTGCACGGAGGGATCTCTGACACCACAGACCTGGACACACTGGCCCGAGTGGACAGACACAGAGTAAGAGAGGCTCTCAGTAAACCATTAAAGAACTGGATGCTGTAGCAGCAAATCTAGGATTGCTATTCTGACGGTGGATATGTGTGTGTTTCTGAATGTGTGCAGTACGTGTCGGCCCTCAGGCCTCCCAAACCCATCCATAATGGAGTCAATGGTAACAAGACTCAGGCACTCAACAACTACAACAACTGGGAGGCGGATGGACCGGTGGAAGGCCGGCGTCGAGTGTGTTCTCTGACGTACCACAGCTCGACAGCGTTTCAGGGGCCGCAGCCCCCGCGCCGCTCGCTGCACAACCTTCCCGCCGGCAGTCAGCTCAACTGGTCGGTGGAGGAGGAGCTGAAGAGGAGGCGCAGGCTGGCCGGCTTCGACCAGTCCTACGGAGACATGCAGAAGTCTGACTCGGACTCGGACCCGGAGCCTGGAGAGATGGTGGAGACGGATGAGCTTGAGTGGAAACAAGTGAGTGAAACAAAAAACTGGATCTGTCAATTTTTTGGGGGGCGATTTAACAAAACACAACGAATTTACTTTGACTGCTTCATCCATCCAGATAGTGGACATGTTGTGGAGCGACCCCATGCCCCAGGATGGTTGTATTCCCAACGAGGTGCGAGGTGGAGGATGCTACTGGGGCCCGGACGTCACAGAGGAGGTGCTGGGAAAACACAACCTGCAGCTCCTCATCCGCTCCCACGAGTGCAAACAGGACGGCTACGAGTTCTGTCACAACCGCAAGGTGAACGCAAAGAGTCACATAAAGTGCAGGTTCAGGAAGGAAAGTAGAGTTTAAGGTGGGAGCAAGTGGTTGGAAACACTAAGAAAGAATGGATCTTTTTTAGTTTTTAGAGAATTGATCAACTTTCTTCTACTATATTCAGGTGCTGACAATATTTTCAGCGTCTAATTACTATGAGGTGGGCAGCAACAGAGGAGCCTACATCAGAATGGGCCCTGATCTGGTCCCACACTTCATTCAGTATCAGGCCAGTCAGACGAGCAGAGAGCTCACCCTGAGACAAAGGTAAATAATGTTTTTTTAACATGTACATTTGAGAAAATAGAAACAGAAAACGAGGTAAAAAAAATAAAGTTTCCTCTGCCTGCTCTTTGACAGTGTTGGGTGGACGGAGAGATCAGCTCTACGAGCTCTGAGGGAACAGCTGTTTGTGCATAAGTCAGATCTCATCAGTGCCTTCGAGGAGTTCGATCCTAACAAAACAGGTCAGACTCACACACAACAGAAGACCGGTGCCTCATTGCCTTCTAGTTACAGTTTGGTCAATAACAATAACCAAGCTGAGCACACGCACAGACCCACACACACACACACAAATCTATTCATATTTATACATACATTTACAGAAAAAACAATCCGAATCCCTTGGGTGTCAATTCTTAAAAGAAAAAAAATGTACAGAAACATTGCAGAACTCTTTAGCAAAAGCAAAAGGCAGAGAACATCACAGCTCTTTTCATTCGCTCAAAACAGCCTTGTTCAGAACGGCCGGTTTCAGTGCCTGTCCCTTTAAATGCAAATCAGTCACTGCTCGCCCTGCTACTGATCCCAGGTAGGGGTGGGGTTATGCAAATTCGAAAACTAGTCTGGAAGACATCTGAGGGAACAGCTCATAAAACCACATAGATTTCAATCTAGGAAGCCTGCAAATCACAGTTTTTTTTTGTCAATTCTTGCATTTTGGGGGCCGGAAGGCAAGACAAACACCTAAATATATGTTAAAGAGCCTTCAAAAAGTGATATTTCCATAATATGTCCCCTTTAAGTTTAAATCGTGCTTCCATTTATGATGTAGTCTTTGTCTTTGTCGTTTTGTCCTGTCTAATCCCTGTAATAGTTTTTTTTTTTTACCTGTCTTTTTTGCATCTGACCTGTCTTATATCTGCATCACTTAATTAAAAAAACAAAAAAACAATAACCAAGCTGTTTCTTTCTGTCTGGGTCTCAGGGCTGATCAGTCTCAGGCACTGGGCCAGTGCCACAGAGACGGTCCTGAAGCTGGGTCTGCCCTGGAGGGTGCTGCGCCCTCAGCTCGTCAGCAGCACCCAGCACGGCATGGTCAACTACCACCAGTGGATAAGGGAGCTCTCCATCACTGAGCCCAGACCAGAGGTCAGCTTTTATCTCACTGGCATCACTGTTATATCTCTCTCTCGCATCCACAGTTGTAGTTGTAAAATCATCCTGGGTTTGTTGTTCCTGTTACAGATTTCTGACACCAGCATCCTGGAGACAATGTACAAAAACCACTCCAACCTGGAAACTATCTTCCGAATCATAGACACAGATAACTCTGGTGAGTAAGCAGCTTAGCCCAGTTCAACCTCAACCTCCAGTGTATACCCTCTGCCCTATTTGTTTTATTGGCTGGGGATATAACACCACCACATGTGAAGTGCACAACAGAGGTTTCTCTGGAGGTGGCTGATACATTTCTCAATTAAAAATCCACAGAACTCAACAGGACAGATTTTTCGTTGCCACAAGTTTAAGAAATAAAACAAATCACGGCTTCTTTTTCTGTTGCCGTCCAGGTTTGATCTCTTTTGAGGAGTTTCGTCAGACCTGGAAACTCCTGTGCTCTCACCTTAAGACAGAGATCAGCGACGAGGCCATCGCACACCTGGCCCAGAGCATCGACTTCAACAAGGACGGGAGCATCGACATCAATGAGTTCATGGAGGCGTTTCGGCTGGTGGACCTCTCCGCACACAGCTGAGGGTCCGGACCAGGAACTGTAACTGCTGTAGTTGCTGATCGGCTGAATAGATGCGTCTGGACACTCATCTGTGGAAAGTTGAATGGTCAGTAGTATCATGACCACATGACCTGGACGGACTGGCAGAGTGCATCACTGGTGTAAACTACCGGTAGATCTCTTTTCTACCTCTTAGACTTTTGGCTGTTTATTTGTTTGTTTTTCTACCATATCCATTTTCCATTCAAGTTTACTCCACAAGTGTAACTTTTAATGTAAAGACTGCCTGGTTAGTTATGTAATAAATAAATAAAAAACTTTAACATGTGATGCTGTCTTTGCGCCTTTTAATGCAGAGTGTCTCTGTTGACAAAGTCTGGCCCAAACATGATGGGAAAAATCTTACACATCAAAGTGGTTTTACAAGTCTTGGAGAGCACCACTGCATATTGTAACAAATTAAAAGCTATTTAAAGATCTGTGTGGCTCCAGAGGGAGGGGTACAAAATTAGTTCAGTGGCCTCAACTTAATGTGAGATGAGTCACGACTACAAGTTTGGAAACTGACTCAGAAACAAAGAGATGTTACCTCACCGCTGTGGATGCTACTAGTATACAAGTCTGAACCTGAATCTCCCAGAGAACTGTCTGTAGTCCAGTTGTACGCTGGGTAATGTAGGCACCAGGGCTTTTGCAAGGTAGAAAGAAACAGCTCTGCTGCATTGATTTTAAAAATTCTAAATATTAAAGTGTTTGCAACTGTTTCAAAAGCTATAACTGCAAATGCTACAAGGTTATAAAAAAAAGGAAAAAAGGGCAGATTGTTTAGCTCATTCCCCATATTCAGTTTCTTAAATGTATCAAACTTCAAATTTCCTTTGTCTCATGTGTGATCATTTTTAAATACTTAAACATAAATTAATAATGAAAAAACCGTTGTGTTTGCAGCATTTGACCAATCTATGTGATTTGAGTAATACAGGGATCTTAGTTACTTTTCAATTACTGTATTTGTGGGTGGTCTAGTGTTTTTGTTTGTCTCCTATTCTGCAGAATAGCATCCACTCTCATTAGTCACTATTCCCACAGAGCAGAGCATGTACACGCACGCTTTATTTCTACCTGTGCTCCCAAAACCCATTGTGTAATTCAGACCCTTAGGATATGAGTGAGTCTTCTGCATGAGGGGATATAATCTTTCTGAAAGCTGCTTAATCAGTTCAACTGCCAATCAGTCTTTCATCCCTGTGGGGTTTGTGAATCCAGGACATGAATCCTATCAACTCAAGCCCTACTTTGATGAGATGCTGGAAAAGGCTAGTCTGAGGAGGAGGTAAACAAAGGGACCACGACAACACACCCTGTATGTGACCTCGTTAAACACAAAACAAAACAATAGAGAAACGCTGTGAAAAACTTGTTTTAAATTTAAATGAAATTTTAATCATATTCTAAACAGCATAAAAAAGAAATACAAAGATGTATTTACAAAGTATTCAATCACAACACACTCAATCCCATGACTTGTTTACATGTCAATCACGCACATAGTCGCATATCTATAATCTGCTGTGACATGAGGGAAGCCAGCTATTATTAGATGATGTTGAGTCTTTCCATTAAGCCGTCTATATCAGTCCAGAAAGATTAACCAGCCGCTGCGTTGCTGGTGCAGACAATGAGGCAGAGTCCTTATAAACCTGGTGGCAAAAAGAGTCAATAGACCAAATGGATCTCTCACTTAAATACTCTGAGATGTCGTCCTGTGATCAAACCTATAAAATATTGTTTCAAGACGAATCCAGTGCCATGACAAAAAGGACACGGTGACTGGTCTTTGTGACAGGTAACAGGTGAAAGCCGCCCCCCCAACCTCTCTCCTCCCCTTGTTTCAGGAAACTGATTGTGAAAGTAAGAGTCAAAGTAAGAGTCAGAGCACATGTGTGTATTATCTGTGAGGACTCAGCTCAGGATGCCTCCTCTCATGTGTCCACTGTCGCTCAGGCCGTGCTCTACAAGTTTGATGTCCTCCAGGTCGTCTTTGATGACGCTGATCAAATGACTCAAACCGTCCTGTTGCTGCTTCAAGTGCTGAAAGTGAGAGAAAAGACAACAGTCAGTACGTTTTACATGACAGTTGGAAAAAACTAATTATGGCCTTAATCCGTCTGTAACTGGACAACTAAAGTGCATGTAAAACCGTTATGACCGACTATGACCAGACTTCTCCAGATCGGACTAAAATATCAGGTAATGTGATTGGAAACTGGTTTTCTTCTGCATGTCGACCGGCCCGTACCAGTGCATCCAGTAGGGAACTGTGGGTGAGCTGAACTCCAAGTTATTTAAATCCAGTTATTTACTAGGTGACAGAAAAGTCAACTGGAAAGGGGTCCGTATCAACCCGCTGAAACAACGCATAACACCATCTACTATGTTGAGGAGCCCGACATGTTTCCATCACTATTCAATTTACCCTGTTGCATGTAAACTGGAACAAGGACAGATTTCCAACGAGGCGCCCAACCTAAGACTCTCACCTGTTTGATTTCTCTGAGCAGGTCTGCGTCAACACTGTAGCGCTCCTCTGATCTCACAGCTCCGAAGTGGTTCTGCATACGGATTTGGGACATCAATTCATTCAACCGACCCTGGAGGAAGAAAGACAAAGCAAAACATCCAATGAAGACTTTTTCTCAAGAGGCAGTCTGATTTGTAAGAACAGCTTCATCTACAACCTTTAAATATGAAATTGTCCCATTGTAAAGCCACTTTTGACTGATTACAGGTCTAATCATTTTGCTGCACGAATGGAAAAACACAGGCACTTGAGGCAGCGTGTGCTTGTGACTTGCCTTGAACTGTGTGGGAGCATTGAGTTCAGACTGAATGGTGTCCAGCTGCACCCTGAGATGCTCTTCATCCACTTGGATAGCATAACCACTTTTCCTCTGAATCTCTTGTTTAATCAGCACCTGCCAAGAGAACAGAGGAAGAGGAGGGAGAGGAGGAGAAGGAAGAGTGATAAATATGAAAGAATTACTGAAGCAGGAAAGATAAAGCAGTGAAAGACGTGGTTGGGCATTCATTCAAGCTCCTTGAACGGAGCAGATGGCTGTCATCACAGTTTCCTTCACTGTTCTTGGGTAATGTGAGCTGGAGATCGACTTTCACAGGGTAAATAAAAAAATAAAAAAATAAAAAAAACATTAAAATAATGATTTGGCTACCTGCAGCACTCTGTGAGACAGATCCATCAGTTTCCTCTTGTACTGAGCGATCTTTGCCACCGTGGTCGCCTGGTTCTTCTGCAGTTCACTGATGTCACTGGAGATTATCTGTGGGGTCAAATGTGTGTGAGTGAAAACACGGAGGAGGAGGAGAACTGTTGCCATGTTTAGCATTTCTCACAGATCTCAAGTTTTATTTTAGCCCCATGAATGTGTAAACAAACCCTGCCCTGCTGTCTTACCTTGAAAATATTTCATGTTTTTTGGGGTGTTTTTTTCTTCAAATTTTGCCCAACAACATACTGCAATAGAACTACAGTGTAACTCCACATAGACTCCTTGTTACATTTTATAGTAATATTATCTATGTGATCCCTTTAAAGAGGTTTTACAAGCATTTTTACTCTGTCCACACTTCATGAGTAATTAACTTACTATCTCACATGATGTATCCACACATCAAAACAAAATGTAACGGACAAAATGTATTATAAGATTGACTATATTTTTCCACTTAATGTATTGAGCTATAATTGTCCTAATACATCGATATATAACTTATTGATATACAAATACTATAAATTCCTTTTGAAAGATATCTGGATTCTGACACTTGTAGTTGTAATTTCAGCTGGCAACAACCTGTTGGCAGCAAGAATTGAACATCTGTGTACTCCGTCCTTGACACCACTAAATCTGTTTCAAAATTCCTCTATTGATAATCACAAGGCTCTGTGCCCATGTCCAGTGAGATATTATTATTATTTTTTATATTTAGAGTCCAAAAAGAAAAAAAACAAACAAAAAACCACAGCTGCAGTGTGTTCACTTACATCCACTCTGGTCTGATGCTGTTTGGTCATCTGCTCCTGGATCTGCAGCCTGCAAAGGAGCTCCTTAAAACCCACCATAGGTACTGGGATTAACCTGGAGAAACACATTAAAGGACACTGATGACAACACACAGCTGCAGAGATGTTGTCAGGACAACTTGGCAAGGTGTCATGTTGTCAAATCAGTGCATTAAACCTCATTTTATCTAATTTCAGATTAGCAGTATTGTTAAAGGACCACTTTTATTAGTGTTAAATGAAACTACATTAAAAATAGTATAGTTTTATTTTGAAAAACCTAAAATCGATCCTTTTAAAATGCTCACATCAAAGTAAAAAATGAAGGCAATTATTTTTAGAGGCCCTAATCTTCCCCCACATCTCTATATCAGCTCCTCTCCACATTATTTCTGTACCACCTGCAGAAAAAAGTCTTCAACATATGTTCTTAACCAACTTACTTCTCTGGGTCTGGGTTGTCTACCTTGGCCTGCTCCCAAATGATCGGGTCCACTCCTGGCAAGAAGAGAGATAACATCTTAGTCACAATTCAAGACTAACCACAAGACTCACATCGTCACACACATGCAGGCGGTCGTGTACCTGCGGGGGCGTTCTGCAGCAGCTGTTTGAGCTGTGCCGGACTGAGCTCTGTGCGTGTGACAGACATGACCACTCCAATCTGTGTGAGCTGGATTTTGACGTTGGCCTGCTCCAGGAAACCGAAGAACGTGGTGGCGGGAATCCGCTTGGAGGTGCCGTTAGCGGAGCGCTCCACCACGTAGACAATGACCTCTGTCCTGAGAGACAGAAGACACATACCGAAGACCCGTCACCCGCCGTGATGCGTTTGCCTAGCTTCTACATCAGGAATTAGGAAGCCGTGTGTGTAGACACTTACTGGTCATTTGGTAGGGCTTTGACACCGTCCACATTGACAGAAAGTGTCTGGTTGCTTCCCAGGACCTTATGGAGGGACTCCACCAGCTGCTGCTGCTGCGCTCGCACATCAGCTTCCTTCTTATTGAGAAGTAAGACCACTAAACCATCCTCATCCTTACTGACTGGAACACAGCTGTAGCCCACTGCCTAGGAAACACAAAACACAAACAGCTGCCATGAGATATTCACCTCCACATGAACCAAACAGCGCTTCAAACCTCTCTAATAAAATAAATTCTGCTTTTTTTTTTCTTTTTTTAACCTTGAACCTGCAGAATGGGTTCTCCTGGGTGAAGTCCACAGGTGGGTTGTTGTTGCTGTAGTAGCCCTTCCCTGTGCCCCAGTAAGCCTGCAGCTGGTTCCATTTAGCCAAGATGGAGTCGCGCTCATCTCCCAACAACGTGGGAGCTGACAGAGCGGTGACCTGCTGGTACAGGTGGGTGGGCTGAGCCTGACCCTGCTGCTGGGCCTGCTGGCCGAACAAGCCGCCTAGTTACAGGAGAGAAGAAGTTCATTTACATTGTCTGATGTGTTATTTTATTTATTTATTAATTATTAGTTTATTTGAAATGGGACTCTGCATATTCATGAACATAGAAAACAATTTTTTTTTATGTAAATATGCCAGATTTAGCTACAGAGTTAATTTCCATCCGTAGTCCCACATGTTATGTTTATGTTCTTAGGGACAAACTACTAACTTACATAACTGTGCAATTGTTGTCTTATATCTCAGTCTATGTTGGCTTGATAATGATGATAAAGCATACACAATCATTTTACACTTACTCATAATTTTTTTTACAATAAAGGCAGACTCGTATTGCTTTCTTTTTTGTTGTTGTTGAATTGTTTTTTAATCTTTGCGTATTTTTCGGGGAGGTATTTTGTATAAGCCCATATAGGGTTTTTAAACTCTCCCGCACTTACTATTTGTGATTCATTTCTGTTTTTGTAATTGTCTTTGATTTTTATGGTGCAACTAAATAAAACTTAAAAGCTTAAATGTGTGACTTTCTGCTTGTTGTCGCCCTCTGCAGCAGTTTGAGGTGTATAGCACAATTGGTAAATACGTATATGAGGGATTGTGATAAATTGTTTCCTGTGTTAGACTTTTCTGGAAACATCATCCAGGGCAGGATGATTAACATTTTCTCCAACCACAGTGAATGGGCTCATTTGTGTGTTTTCTGATGGTCTTTGACTAATTAGGTTTTAATGTTCTGCAAGAGCTGCCATGTTCAAGTCGTGGTTTTCTAATCTACAAACAGAAAACAATACAGCTCTTGTGAAAAATGGGCTCTTACCTTGCTGCTGCTGAGTGGACTGGATATTAAACCCTCCAAACCCACCCAGGCCAGTTGTCCCTAATCCAGCCCCAAATCCTGTTGTCCCAGCAGCGGTGCCTGCGCCGAGCCCGGAGGAGAACCCAAACCCTTTGTTCTGTGTGTTACCAAACAGGCCTCCTAAAACACAAGAGTGTGCCAGCACAGAGAGAAAATATGATCTGCAATAATGCTATTGAATGCCAGTTAAGTCCACAGAAATGTGCAGCAGGCTTTGCAGCAGGAATGGGAGGAAGGACTCGTTGTGGTAGAGTGAGTGAGACACCTTGTGGAGGCTTCAGTACTGTAAGTGTTGGTGCTTAAAGGTAAAGGCAGTTTTAGGAGGACAGTCTAAAAGTGTTAATACGTTTTTTGGTAAATACTTTATAATTAACTTGGTAATTTGGTAACAATTGTAAGAACAGTAGGGAGGTAATGTTGTTGAATGTTGCCTTTTTGTGTGTATATGCACATTTTGTGACTTGAATATAAAGATAAAGAATAATGAAAAGAGGGTGAAGGTAATATTTTGTTAAAAGTGAAGACAGCTCTACTGACCTGCGGTGTTGGCAGGGGCAGCAAAGCTAAAAGTGGACCCTGCTGGTGCAGCAGTCGTTGTAGTCGTCCCAAAGCCACCGAACCCACCTGAAAAACAAAGCAAACAATGACAAATAAGACAGAGGACGGGATACAAGACGAGGTGAGAGAATGAAGGAATGAAATCACAGACATTCAGACATATTTTACATATAGTTGATCTAGAAATCACAACTAAACCTTGAAGATTAATAATAGTAAGGAAAAGGGTATTTTTTTCTTTCCATTCCATCAAGAGTTGTTCTTTAATCTGACATGTAAGGTGATCATGTACTGACTTTCAACGGGATTCAAATGAAATGGGTGCAGAATTTCACAAATTTGTCTCCTCATGCAAACGGAAACGACGATGCATCACATTTCAAAAGATAAATCACAAGGTGGGATGAAGGAGCACTGCACCACACAGAAGTGAAAATGGATGAGAATGTGCGTTTACAGACACAGACTGTACTGAGTAATCAATCACAAAGGCCATCTACCTGTGCTAGCCAGGCTATTACCAAAATTGAAAACAGTGCCAGTGGTGGTTGCTGTACCAAAGCACCCCACATTAAAGCTGACTGCTGCTGGGTTGGCATTTAAACCAAACCCCCCAAAACTAAACCCACCAGCCGTGGTGTTTCCAGCTCCCAGCCCCCCAAATCCTGCAGCCAGTGAAGGCAGGCAGCAAGAAAGAGAGAATGACACGGTGGAGTTAAATGACAGGAAATAAGCTTAGTACAGGCTCATTCATTAAAAAAAAAAAAAAAACAGTCCTCAAGTGCCTTTAAGAGGGGGCATGACTTTTAAAGTGATACAATACGCAATGTGCTTTGTAAATAAGTTGTAATAAGTGTATCTCACCAGTGCTGGTGGAGCCAAAACCAAATCCTGTGGCTGGTGCAGCAGCAGCAGCAGCAGCAGCAGTGGTGGTGGCTGCCCCAAAACCAGGGGCTGTAAGAGCTGCAGAGAAATAGAAAAACAACAGACACCACACAGACTGTGAGTTTAACACAACAAGTTCAACTAAAAATAGTTGTGACAAACGCTTTGCATGACATAACAGCTCTCTCCTGATAGTTGACTACATGTAATCCTTCTCAGGCTTATTCTTCTTGTCAACTATAACTAAACATAATCTGTCTAGATGTACGTAACCTTTTCTAATAAATTATTTTTTGACCACAAAAGGTCTCTATCAGTTTGAACGCATTATGTAAACTTTTCAATGAAAAACACAAGGAACTGACCACATTTATCTTAAAGGGATAGTTCACCCTAGAATGATATTTCGCTCATTATCTACTCACCCTCATGTTGACTAAGGGCTGGAAGAATTATCAGAGTCCACCGTCCCTTCTCTGAGTTACAGGGGGTCTCGGCGTAGCAGTGAATTTCAATGCAACGGTTGCAAAGGGACACCGGAGCTCTTCGTAAAAAAACACACACAAAAAAACATCCAAATACCTCCATGATGCTCGTATGTAATGTCCGTCTTGTGCTGAAGCCCCAAATTGCGTAATTGTCCCGAAAAAAATTAAATAAGTCTATATTTTAAGCTTGTTTGTAGCGGAAGCTTCTCGTCTTCTTCTTCTTCTCCTCTTCCTGGTCCGTCCAAATATCGCGTGATTCGCAGTAACCGCACTGACGCCGGCGCAAATCACGCGATATTTGGACGGACCAGGAAGAGGAGAAGAAGAAGAAGACGAGAAGCTTCCGCTACAAACAAGCTTAAAATATAGACTTATTTAATTTTTTTCGGGACAATTACGCAATTTGGGGCTTCAGCACAAGACGGACATTACATACGAGCATCATGGAGGTATTTGGATGTTTTTTTGTGTGTTTTTTTACGAAGAGCTCCGGTGTCCCTTTGCAACCGTTGTATTGAAATTCACTGCTACGCCGAGACCCCCTGTAACTAAGAGAAGGGACGGTGGACTCTGATAATTCTTCCAGCCCTTAGTCAACATGAGGGTGAGTAGATAATGAGCGAAATATCATTCTAGGGTGAACTATCCCTTTAAAAACACATTCACTATCCACTATTTTCATACTAATCAGGATACAACAATATTATGCAATATGCATGCATGCATCCTAGAAGAAAAAGCATCCCCAACAACAGGGGACAAGGCAAAGGAAGACAGTGACTGAAGGGGAAACAGACTTTGACACAACACATGATGTTAGCCATGTTTGTTACTGCTTCATGTGGAGAGACATTGCCAGATGGTTCCCACAGAAAAGCTTTAGGGTAGTGGCTGCATGCTGCTCTTGGCTGGAGATGTGAATACACAGTACATTTGCCAATGAGTTAGCTGTCATCTGTGAAGCCTCTGCTCATGTAAAACCACAACATTATGCTTGAACATATCTGATGAAGCATTAATGTCACCTGTCACATGTCTTAATGGCATCTTTTAGTTTTTTACTAGAGAGATGACACTTACAGTAAAGCACATAACAAGCACACACATGCAGCTTAAAGGGTTGGTTCACATTGTTTTATCAACTCAGACAGCTCAAGTGTCATGGCTACTAACACGGTAGATTTCATCCTCTATCACAAATTGAATTAGGAAGCAAAAATCTCCTAAATGCCAGAAAGAACACGTTTTAGTTTTAGTGTTTACTGTCTTTAGGGGGGCTCCCCCAACTCTTATTTCCATGTAATACTATATGATTCCTTTGTTTATGTTTGATATGGGCCCATCCCCTTTTGTTCTTGTTGTTATGGATGTTTTTGTCTGACAGCACTGCTTATTTGTTGTTTTTGTGCTTGTCTGTGCTGGTTTGTCTCCATGTATATTTGTATATATGTATACTCTTAATGACTTGTTGTAGATGTGAAGGAACAGAAACGGTACTTATCTACACATGCCATAACCTTCCATTCATTACATGTCTCTCTAGCCTCTTGCTTTAAATTTATATTGATTTCTATTTGTTTTTATTATATGAAAAACTCAATAAAGATATTGGAAAAGAAAAAAAATAGGATGAGGGTGAGTCAACCAGATGTTAACCAGTAGTTTTTTATAGACAGTGGACAAGACTGGTGGTGCTGCAGCCTGCATCTCTCCAGCAGTGACCACCACTGGTCCAACATGAAGAGAGCCGAGAAGTTGTTGATTACTACGGGTCATATATATATATATATTACTGTATGTGTGTGAACAGAGGGGCCGGCCCTTGGTCAGGGAGGACCGGTGGGGTGGTGGTGGGGGTCCTCTGGCTGTAACTTACTGCCGAATCCGGACGAGGCGGTGGTGGTGGTGGCTGCGGGGCCGAAGCCAAAAGCTGTGGACGCTGTGGTCTTGGCACCGAAAGACCCAAATGAAAACCCGGTGGTGCCTTCACAGGAACACAGAGAGAGCTGTTGGTTGCTGGGTCTCAGGACAGTGAAAGTGCGATGTATGTGTATGTGTGTGTTTTGTTTTGTTTTAGCGTGTTAGCTCTTGGGGATCCGTTACTAGCCAAACACAGCTAGCCATGAGAGCACATGCTAACCAAACATATAATACTAAAAGCTATCCAGCCAGCTTAAAAAGGGGAGATTCACCCCCCCTTTTCAAAAAAAGTAAACTGCATGTCTTGAGTTTACTTTGAGCTTTTCTCATTGAGATTATCGTTAGCCGGTAGATGTCATGCGTTCATGCTACGGCAGCTTGATGTGATTGAGCTATAAGATGCCAATGTACATGTATTGCAGATACAAAAGACACGGAAATAGCATTGCCGTAACAACATACATGCGATATATGAACAGCTTGACTCAAAACGCTCTAACATAAAATAAAAACACACATACTTGTCGCTGGGTTAGCCGCGGCGCCGCCAAAACTGAACGCCATGTTGCCAGTCACCAGAAACTGCTCCTTCTTCGTTTGCCTCAGATGAGGCAGCTCATCCGGCGTAATGACGTACTAGCGCCACCTGGCGTCAGGACTAGAGGTGACAACTGGTGACTGCAATAATCCGCTTTAAATAATCACCTTTTTTCAGTAGTGTGTTTTTTTCTCTCACTAAAAAGCTCGATTAAGGTTACTTTATAACTTCTTGAAATTACATCAATGCTGCTTCCCTCATGTATGTTCCCTATGAATATGCATGATATTTAAATTTCAAAGGTTTGACTGGCCTCCTGTTATGATCTCTCACACTTGTTTGAACTGTTAGGCTATTATCAGGTAGGCCTACAGGCCTTATAGACAGATTTTAACTTTTATGCCACATCAGATTGACCTGAAGTGGAATGGTTGAGTAATAACGGGTAGTTTTTAAGAAATATGAATCCTAATGTACATAGAATAGGCTACAGTAAAATATGGAAGTTCAAAGGGCTTTTATTCTGAAATTCCACATCAGATTGGCCTGATTTTTTCTGAGTGTCATCCTGAGGTCTAGTACTACCAGTCTGAAGTGGAACGGTCCAGTAATAAGGGGTAGTTTAAAAAAACCAAAAAAAACAACAATTAATCCTACTGTACATAAAATACAGTGAAATATAGAAGTTCAAAGGGCTTTTATTCTGAAATGCCACATCAGATTGGCCTGATTTTTTCTGGGTGTCATCCTGAGGTCCAATACTACCAGTTTGAAGTGGAATGGTTGAGTAATAATGGGTAGTTTTTAATAAATATGAATCTTAATGTACACAATACTGTATAGGAGAACCAAACACCGACAAAAGGTTTAAATGATGACAAGACACATAGGCTATACTGAAACTACTTTTATTCTTGTGTACACAATAAAAACAGTATTAACAGTCAAAACTTCAAAACAAGCGGACGATTAGAAGATGTAGTTTTATGATAATAATCAAATTGTGGCATGAAACAGCCCTGTGAAGAATCCATGTTGTGCTTTCTGTGTTTTGGTTTTTTACCAGTGTAACAAAATAATTTATCCTCTTTAGAAACTACATTAATATCGTTTAATACTGACAAACAAAATGATTGATTTCTCCACCAATCCACTCTCTAGTGAATTTATAACACTACTTTATGCACTCTCCAAATATATTTTCTAGTCTTATTGATTTTTTTTATCATTGTACACAACTTGAATTAAAGTTAACAAACACAAACTGTAAAATCACAAGGATGCAAAAAAAAAAAAAAACAACAAAGAAAAAGTGAAAACACATGAAACATGTTGCTGCTTCTCCACCATTGTCTGACATAATCAGTGCTGATTATTACAGTGCATGTAATAAAGTAGTGTGAAGTAACTCATTCATCCATAAAACATTACAACTATAAACAAGTAGTAATAAAAGCTGGGCTCATCACAGTTCAACATCAGTAATTCTGCAGCAATAAATGGCACCTGAAATCTAAGGTCTTCACCAGCTGAGGAAGCTTTAGCTCTGTACAGCAGTCATTCATCATTCAAAGTGCAGCTTGACCTTCCCAGCTATACATAACACTATAAAACCAGTCCCAAGCTCCATCTTTGTTTGGTAGCTGGAAGAAAAATGATTGGCACTTGAGAGTAGACATGTTGATGTGACATGGGTTTTGTTTTTTTCACAAAATATGTGAAAACTATAAAGGCATTTATTTTTATCCAGTAACATTGATTCTTTTAAAGGCACAGCTTTAGCATCTCTCAATATTGAACAGTCATGAGTTTTGAGTTGTAATGGCTGGACACCTGAAAAGTCCTTCATATAAACACTGTTGGACGTCATATTCAACACCGAGGACGCTAGTAAGGCATTCAACAACAGCATCATAAAAGCATATTTTGAAATGACTATAAGATGAATTACGTTTTGATAAGGCGCTGTCAGTTAGTATAAGCAGTAATATTGGGCAAAAAAAAAACAATACTATCAACGCATAAATTCAGTCCTGCATGTATGGATCACTGTTTGAACCATAACGTCCCGTCACCTTCAGGGGCTTTAGACAGTTCATTAAAGTGTCGTTCATTATGGCACTAGAAGACATTTGCAAAAGCTCTAACTTACAATGATCTTCATTCAAATATTTCTACATTGACATTTACAAAAAAAAAAGTTGGACTTCTTATTTTACAAAATTAAAGTATCCAAAATATACAGCATTTTTTTTTCTCTTTCTTTTTCTTTTTTCCCCTCAATCTGATATTCATTCCCATCACTCACTGAGAGGAATGTTAGCAGATATACACATCTTACACAATATATAGTGCAAGGCCGGTGGAGATATGTGTGTGTAGATATTTATACACATATATGTAATAATACCCCATACTCTAAGTTGTTCAGGTATGGTGACGATGTGTATTCTGTGCGACACTTAGTTTAGGATGAAATGTAAATGACACATAGTAGTAGTGAGCTGATTCACATGCTGTTATGTTTTGCTCCTTTCTCCTGCTTTAATATTAGCCGAGTGAGTGAGGTATGAGATCCAGAAAACTCACATTTTATGGATTTCATAAGCCTGGTCCCAAATCACCCTCTATGCCCTGTTTTAAATCAATCACTCGCTAACAACGAGGTGAACAAGGTGAGACCCTACACACCTTGTGCTCTCCATCAGACGTGTAGCCTGTTGTCAAGTTTTTACGTGATCAGCAAACGGATGAGAAGTAGCCCTTCACAAACACACGCAGTGTTTTCAAATGATGTCAACTTTTTTTTCCTTTTTTTTAGCAGGGAATATTGTGCCCCAGACCTGGACCTAGGTAACGCTCCATGAGTGAAAACTGAGAACATACAGCATAGTATGTTTGGGACTAAAATCCTGTCCCTCCCTCTTCCTGTTCCCCTTCGGCCCCTCCCCCCTTCCCCACATCAATAACAAACTGATTTACAATGATAAAGGATATTCACAAATTTTTCCGCAATGTTTTTTTTTTCTTTTCTTTCTTTCTCCCACCCTCCTTCTCTCTCCAGAGTTGTATTTATAATCTTTCTTTCTTTCTAACCACTCTCTCTTTCTCCCTCCCTCTTTTCAGGCTTGTGGGTCGGCTTTAGCTGTCAAACCAATATAGGTCCCATTCTGGGGATCATCCTTTTCCTTGTCACTGACTGGAGCGTAGGAGGTGTCGTCCTCAGTAGAGGTCTGTAGCAGGAGGTTGAGGATAAAGAAAAAACCATATTAGAAAGACTGATGATGCAAAAAACAACAGATTAAAACACATGTCATTTCTCTTAATACATTAAAAACACAACAGGTTTCCTGTGTGTCGCAGCAGAATTATTTTAGAAAGGGTGAAAACATGTGGTTGCATACTGAAAAACTGGATTAAAGGTGCATATGGACATGTGTGTGTGTGATAGATAAAGTGAAAGAGAAGTAGAAATAATATAGAAAAACATAATAATTAAAGCATAAAAAACTTACATAGGCAGGCTTGGTAAACACAATGCGCTTAACTTCGTTCTGCACAGAGACACACAGTGATAAATACACATGCACAAAGCCATTAGTGTGTGGTTAAGCATAAATTAACACCAATTACGTATCAGCATGAAGCGAGCCAAACTGTGAGTTGTTACGGTCTGAGTGCGGTGAGAAGCGGAGTCGTACCTTCTGCCTGCGGTCCCGCACCAGCAGGATGATGAAGACGACGAGCATGATGACGCCCAGTCCCACGATCATGAGCGGGAAGTTGGACACCACGGCGACGATGGTCAGCAGCTTGTGCACTCTCGCCGCAGAGGCTTCATCTATCACCACGCTCTGTTTATTTGAAGGCATTTTCACAGATACATCAGGGAAAGACCGTTCGTAGCATCTCCTTCATAAAACTTTCTAATAAAGTTATTCCAACAAAGATTCTGCAGAAAAACAACAACTTTACAGTGACGCACTAAGTTATAAATGTGTTCAAGCTGGCTGACTGGAGTTAGAGGGAACAGCTGTGCACCTGTTAGGTTTCTTACCTCATTGAGGAACATTACAGGGAGGACGATATCTCTGTTAGAAAATGCGCTGGTTGCCCTGTGATAAAAACAATAGAGTGTCAAGCAGACATATATTATATAGTACAAACACACACACAGACATTCATTCATTAAGTTATTAAAAAATAGAAAAAGCACACACATCCCCCAAGTCTAAACGCTGGGTGTCTCAGGAAGGGTTTCTGACCCGAAACGTTACTCCCTTGTTTTGGTGATAAATAAATTATTGCTCTGGAGCTGTTGTTGGTGTGCGGACTTTCTTTTTTTCCTATTCATTTAGTTATTCACATGTCTATTTAAAAAACCAAGTGCATTTACATTATGTGAAATGGGACTCCCTATGAAGCCGAAGAGCTTTTTGAATGGGGCACAAAGAATAAGTAACACATGTAACAAATAATACAACACATTTTACAACAAGACAAACCCAAAATACACACACACACACACACACACACACACACACACATCCATCAAGACCATGGAATAACAATACTTGGTTTAGGTTTGGATGGAGGTACTCACGGAAAACCCAAAATTTTGCTGAGCAAGATGTTAACCTGTGCTCTCTTGTTTGCTCGTACGATCACTCCGGTGGTCTGTCAACAAAAGAATAAAATATAGTGTTAAATAAAGTGGCTGTAATAGTAGCCACATAACAGACAATGAAGTCAAATCTGGTGCTAAGTGGTGAAAATATACAGTATCATATATAAAAGCACTGGCATAGAAATAATCCACTATAAACATATCTTTCAAAGTATTGAGAGGGAAAGTGTCAATCTAGAGGAGTTAAATATATTACATAATCCATAATTTCACATTGTGTAAAAAACTTGATCAAAAGAAATAAGACCTTTTTGACACTATTCGTAAAAAAAAAAAAAGTCACATGACTATACTTTTTAATATCAGTGAATAATATTTTATATCTATATTTAGTTACATTCAGTTAAATTTATGGCATTTCAAGATCATCTTACTATATGCTTTGTGCAGAAAAACCTTAGTAACTGTAACTGAGGAGTGAAATCATTATGTTGCTCTGAAAAGTAATACAATATAAGTGGCATGAAACTGAAAATATTCAAGTGAACTGTACTGTAAGAATAATATTGCCATTTGCCAGTACAGTGACGCCAGTGCAGGTGATAAAATCCTGCACTAGCCCCGACTGGCCACTAGGTGGTGCAGCAGCACATCTTAATATAACACGGTGTCTCTCCTCACCACACAGTGCTATGAAGTAACTTGGCTCCTATAGGAGTATATGAGTCACTGCAGCACAAATGAATCACAGTATTTATGTTACTAATCACGGCAGCTGAACTAAAAGTGCATTCAAGGCCGATGAACTCCGGCCTGGTTCCTCACCGGGTTAAGGTCCAGGAAGGTTTGGTGGTGCTCCCTCTGAGGGGACATTCCTTCGATGGCTTCGGGGTATTTGTCCTCCGCCAGGTAGAAGTGAGGGAAGGAGGCGACGACCGGGGCACCTGCGTGAGGAGAGGAGGGGGGGAAAAAAAAGAATGAATAAAATATAAAAAGAGTCACAACAGAAGTGAATGTTGGCCGTGACAAATGGAGTGCTTCGTCCTCTGTGACAATATCGCCCCATTCTGGTTTAATGAGACGTGAAACATAATTATGACAAGAGGGACTTGAGCTGCCACAAGCCTCCGTAACAAGGAATTACTCATTCATTTGGCTAATTCACACATTAATTAGTGATTATTATATTTCCAAGAATATCAGGGTTTTTTTCCCTTCTAATTAATATGCCAATCTGTCAGTGTATAGTGTTTGTACGTGATGCTGCGACATAAATACCTCAACTGTTGATACAATTAAGTAATTAATCATCGCAACATTTCCTGCTGTTTGATGTACGATCTTATCAACACACATGGGAGCCTTCAAGAAAGACCACCAGATATAATCTAACCTCCGACTCAGGACACAGGGCTTGTTATTCATGGTCAACCTCCTAAAAACATAACAAATAAACAATAAGTACATAGATGGACAACAACCTCGGCGGCAGATCTAAATAATGGCCGCTTGTGTTATCCAGATACGGAGGCATGTAACTCTTGCTAAGTTTCCTTCCTTATATTGTCCACGGGAGACATCGCGTTCCTACGATCTCATCTCGGTCACGATAAGGAACATAAAAGCTTCCAGTGGGTTTGGTTCAGGGCCCATCTGCTCCACGAGAAGCACATATGTGTGTGTGTGTGTGTGTGTGTGTGTGTGTGTGTGTGTGTGTGTGTGTGTGTGTGTGTGTGTGTGTCAGTGGCGGCAGCAACAACAAAGTCAGATGGCGGTGCGGTCAGAGCTGCTGCTGCTGCTGATGAAGTGGGGCAGAGGTGATAGTTTTCCTGCTCTTGTGTTTGGCAACAGACACACACACACACACACAAAAACAACACTGGACACCAGCAGTCACCTGAGAGGCTTTTCCCATTACAACCCCACAAGGTCAATGTAGCACAAACACACACACATATTTGTATGGGCATACTTATAAGCACCATTAATCCTTGAGTTTCTTCAACTTATCCCTGAAATCCACCTGATTTCTGTTGTTACTAAACACCACATTCATGCTCCTGTGTGATCCAGTTTGGTTTCCCGGCAAGAAATCATGTCTCATTTTCTTGTGTCAAAGGTCGATTAAATTAAAAAATTAAAAACAGACAGGAGGATAGATAAGAGTTGATTTTTTCCATATTGTGCTGAAATGAATGGAAAGTAAACTAACGAAAACATTCATAAGAGCTTTTATAAGAAAAAAGAAACAATCAAAACACTCAGCTCCTGTGTGATCTCAACTGTTTTGATTGTTTCTTTTTTCTTATAAAAGCTCTTATGAATGTTTTCGTTTCGTTTACTTTCCATTCATTTCAGCACAATATGGAAAAAATCAACTCTTATCTATCCTCCTGTCTGTTTTTAATTTTCGTCAGCATTATCGTTGTGCAAAACTTTTCAAATCGACCTTTGACACAAGAAAATGAGACATGATTTCTTGCCGGGAAACCAAACTGGATCAAGTTACGAGTTGCGCATTGATAGTGAAATAAATACACAGTAAAAGTTCCCACAAGGGTATTAAAACAAAATAGCATTATTCTTTCACTGGGAATGAGACACGAGGGACAATTGGACAGTGAACACAGCCTCTAAGATAATGCTTGGTTATATTCAAGGCCAGAATCAGGTGACAGGGCTTAGTCCACTCAGCTACTGGGTCAGTCATGGTCAGATGGTGCCTGAGGTGTGGAGAGGGTTGGAGAGCTGTGTCACATGGGTCATTTAGGGGGAATTACCAGTACTGGTGATAGCAGGAGAGAAAACAAGAGGGGTACTTGACTGATGTGAGAATTACTCGGGTCATGAAAGCAGAAAGAGCGCGGGCGACAAAAGTCAAGAGATCTTAGCTTGGAAAGTTGTGCGTCAGGGGGGGAGGCACGCGGGGAAAAATGTTGATGTTGTAGCAGAAATCATCATTTGTGTCAGCAGAACTGTGTTGAACAAGAAAGGAGGTCTTGTGACAGTGCAAAATGTGTTAATGTGTCTGTGTGTGTGTGTGTGAGAAAATGTGCACAAAGCTGACATTTACCTTTGCGACAGGGGCTGACCTTGAGGAGGCCCGTTCCCAGGCACTCCTTCTGGGTGACGCAGAAACCCTCGTTGTCCGGGTTCTCTTCCTTGCTGGCCAGGACGGAGCGCGGCGGCGTGAAGCGGTAAGCAGGGATTCCCTTCACCTCCACTTCTTTCTCAAAGTCCATATAGATGGTCCTGGAGCGGAGAGAGGAGGAGGAGGAGGAGGAGGAGGAGGAGGAAGTGAGTCATACGTCAGTGTGAGTTTATGAGTTGAAAAGAAGAACAAAAACTGAAACAACAGTATCATATCTATTCTAAGTGGGATTGTTAGAAAAACTGCATTAAAGAGGAAGGCAAAGGCAATAACAGGACAGTGGTGTCTCAACAGGGTTTGTATACAGGTGCATCTCAATACATGTACATTAGAATATCATGGAAAAGTTTATTTATGTCAGTAATTCAATTCAAAAAGTGAAACTAATACATAAAATAGATCCATTTAATTTGTTTTAATTGAATGATTATGGCTTAGATTTAATGAAGACCTAAAATTCAGTATCTCAAAACATTTGAATATTACAAAAAACATTTTTAATATGGAAATGTTGGCCTTCTGAAAAGTATGTCTGTCTATATGCACTCAATACTCAGTTAGATCTATCTGACTTGAACTACTGGAAATTGACTTTTCGATTATATTCTAGTTTATTGAGATGCACCTGTAGAACCAGTGCCATTATATTTTTGTGTTGAGGAAGTGTTGAAGTGGTTGGCACTGTCGCGTCACAGCAAGGGGGTTTGCTCTCCCTGTGCATGTGTGGGGTCTCTCCTGTGTACTCTGGCTTCCTCTCACTCACCAAAACCATTCACACTTAATTGGCGACTAGGTGTGAATGGTTGTCTGTCTGTCTGTATATGTTAGCCCTGTGACCAACTGGCAACTTGTTCAGGGTGTACCCCGCCTCCCACCCTAAGTCAGCTGAGACTCCCCCATGACCCTTCAAGATTAATAAACCAAAACCCAAAACCAGAACAACAATGGTTTGCTGTGAAGAAATTACAGATAAAAACTACCCAAAACAAAAAAAAAAACATCTTCAGGTTTTCACTGACTCGACCATTCTTCTCAAATCCTATGGAGGAAACCTTTTTTTCAGTGTGATGTTGACCTTTCCTTTGGACTGGGAGTGGAGAAGTTGTAACTGATTACTTCTAAACGTCTGTTGCGTTTTCACAGCTTTGCGAGAGAATTACGTTATTGTGAGCCCCTTCGTCTTCCTTCTGTGTGTCCGCCGCTCTGTCCCGTCTAGGGAATCCCGACGATTCTCAGCGTGAACAAAGGAGCCTGTATAGCCTCTGCCAACTGGCTCGGAGGATGCAGCCTTAAGCTACGCAGCCCACCAATTGTGCAACAATACTGTAAAGACCTTTCCCTTGACCTTCGTGAGAGAAACCAAAGGAAAACTGAAGACTGATGTGTTTCTTCACTAGAATTGGGTAGAAAGCCTCTCGCTTGTACTACAAGTACAAGCCATGAGAGCCTTTAATGTGTATTGATCACATATAAACAAAGAAAAGAAAACCTTGGCTCTTTTGGACTGAACTCCAGCCAGAATGTAAGGGATAAGAATTTATCTTTTAATCTTGATTTGATATTTTTAGGTGTTTACGACAGAAGAAAATCAAATCATCTCTTTTAAAATAAAGCTCACGGCTACTTCAGAGTCCAATGTGCGGACAAACGGGAGTTTGGTATCTGAACAATGACACCTGTCGGCAATTCATCACAATCCGAGGGGTTTTTTGTGGTTCAGCTGTCGTTCACTGGATCAAAGGGGTCGCAGGCCTCGTTTGGGTCACTGATGGGAATTTTCTTCAGTTTCGCAGACCGGTCCCAGATGTCACTAAACTAAACACATGTTTTAACTGAATTCTCTCTGGGGGATAAGACGGCTAAAAAAAAAAAAAAAAAAAAACCAAGCCAAGCCAAGCTGTGCGTGTGAAAGGTGAACATGCATGACTTAATTGAACATTTCCCCTTCGGATTATGTTAAAAAGTACAGGAAACAGGGAGGGTGTCCTCCCTTTAGTCACAATAACACACACAGCCATGGCGGGGCCACCAGGCAATGAATAAGTAGGTGAAAGTGTACAGTAAACATTTGGGACGGGGTTTTGACACGCTTCCAATCAGAGTCAAAGGTACAACCATGCCCCGGCAACAGATTCTTTCCACTCAACGAAAAAGGGGGAAGATGTCTCGTGATTATTTTCCAGGTCAAGGTTATTTTGAAGCCCACGTACGTCGTGAACTGGAGCGAGGACACAGTTTCCTCAGCAAAACCGCATTTCACAAGACTTAGCATTCGCGAAATGAGCCCCCGAGGAACAATTCACCAGTCGGTCGGTCACTGTGTGAGAGGTGGTGCTTTTTTAACATCGAGCACTGGGCTTTTCAAAGAAGAAGAAGTCTCGATGCTGAAACTCTCCAGAGGATCCACTTCAAATCTGAATGTCCTCATGAGCATTCGGCCTGAACATGTCTGGCAGTTGGATGCACACGGGGTATTTTATATGGAAAAACATGATTAAAGTTGTTTTTTCCAGCTGGACAAGAACAGAAACTTCCCACACACATAAATATGTCCTTGATACAAATTAATACTTGTCAACGACCATTTAACTGTTTTCATTCTCACTGCCAAAGTTTTCTTTTTTTGTACACTTCCTCACTTGCTCGCTCTCCATCTCCATTATTGTCCACACCAACACTCTGCTTCATGGAAAAACGCCTCTCCATTTAGTGTTTTTTTAGGAAACTGGCATGTTAGCCCCCATAATATAGGCAGCGAAGCTTTTGTTGAGAAAACAGAGGTCACCTGCAGCGCTGTTTGTAAGTGAGCAGGATGTTATGTTAACAATCCATGGGATCCAAGTCCTGCGAACATACCATAACAGATACGAAAGCCGGTGGCCCTGTGGTGAGCCGCGTCCAGCATGTTCACTTCAAGCCAAGCGCCAGAAATAGAGAACACTTAACTCACTGCATCATCATCACTGCTGGTAAAATACCACACAGCATATGGGACACAAGGTGACAATGGGACAAATGGGAGGCTGCCGATCCTTTTGCTATTGCCATGACAACAAATACAACGCCTTTGATAGTAGTTGATCAACTCCTTGCATGAGCGAGTTGTATTTGAACCTTACCCCACCCTTCGAAACAAGTGTGCTAAATGCTAACGTCAGCGTGCTAACACACTGATGTTAAGCAGGTGTAGCGTTCCCCATTTTCCAATTAACAGAAAACACAGTACAGTTAGGGGAGGCACAGGTTAGCATCCTCGACTCTCAGCAAGAAGGTTCCTGGTTCAATTCCCTGGGGCCTTTCTGCGTGGTTTGCATGTTCTCCCTGTGCCTGCATGGGTTAGGGTTCTCTCCGGGTTCTCCAGCTTCCTCCCACAGTCCAAAAACATGCACACTAGGTGGAATGGTGATTATAAATATGACTCATTTTTCCAGGAATTAAAGCAACACTAGGGATGCACATTTAGATTTTTTTTTCTGACCGTTAACTGATTGCAGGGGTAATCTACGATTCTTTGATGTTGTTGTTTTTTCCCTGTTATAAAGCACAGCTGAGCAGGTGGTTAGATCTTCACATGTTGAACTGTTTTTATTAGGGATGTGCATGGTTACGCGACTACTCGAGTACCCGAGTAGGCAATTTGCTAATCGGTTATGAATTATTACCCGTAGTGTTAAACAGTTTTGGATCAAGCAACATGATTTTTTGCTGTGTAAAAGGATTTTTGGACCGAGCCTCGAACTTTCCAATCTTTTTATAGAATCTGTAGTGGTTCCCTCGGCGTAAGCTGTCGGGAGGGAGATGACAGGTGTCATCAAGTCTGTTAGAAAATAGGCTTTCAGTTTACAAACATTATGAAACATTCCCAGTTATTTCCTGAGACGATACGAGGCAGAGAGGGGCGTAGGTAGGCGCCAAAACTTACTACTAATAAATAGGCACCGCTAATGACTGAGAGAAAAAAAAAAGAAAAGTTTTCTCCTCCAAGGCAGCCGGGGCACAAAGATGCACATATGCACCATATGTGCATTTCAAACTCTACTCTTATTATCCACCTGATATTTTGTCTGACGATGCTGTGTGTCGGGTAAGACCAGGTTAGGTTACTCAGTTAGAAAATTACGAACAGGAGAGGATCCTCTGTGGAGCTGTAGGTGAACCGACTGGAGAGTGCAGCGCCGTTCTTTTTTTTCTTTGCAGCGCCGTTGTGACAGGTGATGCACATCTATGTCCGTGTAGGCTACATTTGTTGTCTGACCTTCCTTCATGGGGACTGTGCTGCATAACTGGCACATACTGTCAGTCCTCTATTGTAACTTTTTGCTGCGAAATATGTCTGAAGGCACCAGTGGAAGTCTGCACGTGTCGACACACACTCCCCCATGAGTTGACGACATAAGGAGCTAATGCTGCGTTCCTACCCGAACAGGAAAGTTACAGAGTGCAGTTGGAGACAGCGCGACCCCGCTCAGGCTGCAGCGGCGGCACGATTCGTCCTATTGACCGTTTTTCTACCACTTCAATGAGTTTAGAAACATTATTTTCAGGTCGAAAAGCTACATAGTGTTGCTTTAACTTTGGTCATGAACAAAGTCTTGGAGAACTTTTGACCTTCTGGTGGTGCTAGAGGAGAAGTTCATTTGAGTTCATGCTCTGCACAACATGAACATTGGCACCTCATTTTGTGACAATCCATCCGAAGGCTGTTGAAATATTCAAGTGTGGACCAAAGTGGTGGAGCAACCAACTGATCAGCCAACCAACCAACATTGAGCCAAGTGTGATGATTTACCCATGCAGAAGTGAAAGCAGAGGTTAATAAGCAGGCTGCAGGAAGGCACTGTGGCGTTACGCTGTACCTGCACAGGTCTGGGGAGAAGATGTGAATGCGTTCCTTCTTTTCCAGCAGGGGATGGAAAGCACTTCCATCCGATCCATTGATGCTGTTGCTGTAATTAGTGCTCCAGTAATTCAGCTGTCTGCAAAACAACACAAAATCAAAAACCATCAGCATTTGATGTCACATACAAAGCAGCTTAAGATCCTTTTTTGTGTCTTATTCAGACGTAAACAGAGTAAAAACAATACCTAGTTTTTTTTCCTGGCTGGATAAATCATCAAAAGCCCCATCATTATCGACTCCATCTTAATAACAGTAAATTACAATGAAATGTTTTGGTGATTTTTTATCTCAAAGTCACACTTGAAAAAGGCAGCTTCCCAAGAGTAAGAAGGGTAATTACTGCAGGGGAACTGAGGGTAAAATGGGCTGTCAAAGGTCACTTAGAAACCATTATTAAGGCATTCCACGTATCAGGATGTCCTGCCCTGTGCTCTGCGCTACCAGCCCAGACCAACCGGCAAACAAACACGCAGCTAGTACATTGCTATTATTGGCCAAAAGCTGTAGATTTGAGAAACATTTTGATCCAAAGGTTACCCCACTGAAGTTTGTTTCATCACAGTGGATAAACACAGATTTATTCTTGTTACACAAAGATTTGTGTGCACTACAGAATAAACCCGAATGACAAACTGGTTAAGGTGGACATGCTTTACCAGGCAAACTTCAGTTCAGTTGCATCTCAGTCCAAGAGAAATGAAGATAATGTAAACTGTCCAGAATGTGATTGAAGTCCACCGAACACTTTGAGCTTCACATTGATGAGTTCTTAAACTCTAAGGGCAACAGGTGAGTCAAACTATTAAATAATTAATTAAGTTGAGGCACTTCAAACCTAATATTAGTCCTTACTTGAGCCCTCATATAAATTCCTAATTACCTGAAAAACCACATATTCTACAGAAAAAGTCAAACATATTGTTTCAAGGGCCATAGCAGATACTCCCACAGACCCTCTTTTCCAATATATTATATAGAGTATATAGCTAAATGACACTATTAAAATTTACCTTGCAAAATCTACCTTTACCTTGCATATATACAAGAGAGTTAGGTTTCTTATAAAACTAAAATATTATGAATCTTGTATGCTTTGTTTTACCTGTATTTTATCCAGATTTGTGTGATATAAATGAAATATATGAATGAATGAATGAATGAATGAATGAATGAATGAATGAATGAATGAATGAATGAATGAACAGAGAAAGCGAGAGAGTGGGGGTTTGTATGAGACTGCATCAGTGCTACCTTTGGCCTTTCCATGTTTTCACCCGTCCATAATCCAGGTAGTTCTCCACTCCAGTGTGGAAGATAAACTCCCCGTCGTTACTTCCATTTTTCTAAATAGCATGAATGAACACATGGTCATGTTATTAAGCACACTCTAATATTTTTTTTTATCATAAAGAATGAATTAATAGAGCTGTACATGCCTTGTGCATGAGACCAAACTCCGGGTGCACAGCAGATGACGCTTTCGAGAGACGTTCCAGCAAGGGATCTGTGTAGCCCCACAGCAATTCATCCACAGTGCGGCTAGTGAAGACCTTGCTTTTTGAAGCGGTGATCGCAAAACCTGCCATCATTTTGGCAAACCCTGTGGCTTTAGTCATTACAGCCTGAACACAGGAAGTAGAGCAGAGTGGAGAGGAGATGTTAAAGAATGCAGGATGACATGACGGCCACAGAGGTCGGACTAAAAAAAACAAAATGGAGAAGGAAATCATGCAAGTTACAGAACACATACTCCACTTTCCCCCACTTGGATGTCGGCTTTCCTGTACGTGTTTCGTGAACATTCGGTTCATGACTCACCCAAAGAGGGATGTTGACAGTGGTGATGATATCCTCAGCTGGGTCTCCCACAGACTGCTCCCTCAGAAACACAAAGCTCTTGGTGTTGTACGCAATCACCAGTGTGTCATTTTCCACCATGCTCACGTTGTCCTTGTACCTGTACTCCCTACACAGACACAAAAAGACATTCAATTATTTCTTTTTTTCTTCATTAGATTGTCTAGAGTAGACTTGTTCCTGTGTTACAAATGAGCATTACACAGCAGTAATAACTCACAAAGTACTAGGGATGCTAATCACGATACGATATTATCATGCTACTGAAGTCACAATATGATATTATTGTAGTTGTAAACACTATGCAATATCCTGTGTATTGCAGTAACATACTGTGACACACATTATGACTTTCTGCAATGGAAATTAGGCCTCGAAAAGAAAACTTAGTAAGCATCAGTTTTTTCTAATATGATGGTTGTCAGTCATGTGAACATACAAGAAGCGATTATAAATCATCTATATTGAAAAAGTTTCTAGTAGGAAGATCACATGACCACATAACCAAAATGAATCATCTGTTCTCAACTACTGCTGACTCTGCAAAGCCTAACTTTGGATGTATGAATTTTCGAAAATGAGCAACTCAGTAAACCGAACAAATCTGAGCAACAACAATAGTCCTCCTTTTCTGGTGGCATTTTCATTTCCTGTGTGCAGTTAGGTCCCACCTGTACGTGTAGGGTCCAACCTGGTTGAGCACCGGCTTCTCCCCTGCAAGGATCTCGTCCCCATTGGTCACATTGAAGAAGAAGAACTGCATGTAGACGGGAGGGGGAGGGGTTTTCCACGATGCAAACACACGGCTGCCCTCCACCAAAACAATCTCCTGTTGACACATAAAATGCATGTTTTCAGTTTAAATGGATGGACATATACATCAATGCATTAAACACCAATTACATTCATATCAACATAAAACACTATGCTTGATACAGACTATTATACAGGTTTTTGCTGGACAAACCAAGTTAAATTAAAACAACCTTTAAGACATGTTTAACACCACACTGAATACAATGGAAGAAAAGTTAAGTAGAAGTAGAGGTGGAAAAGATACCAGTGAAAACCAAAAGGAACAATAAGACTTACAATTATTTAAGTATATAAGCGCAAGCATTGTTTTGAGGAACAACCTTTGAGAAATGATATTATAGCCTACACTTACATTAAAAAAAGACTTCATTTTTTTTGATCAACTGATATCAAAGACCTAAGACTTTCAATTGGTGATGGATTTTCTGCAGAAAGGTGCAGAAAGGTCTTTGCAACAGCGCACACATGTTCAAGACATTTCACTACCTCTTCCCTGTAAAAACAGCCCTGAGAACAAAAAACATCCTCGAGGGGATGGGAGAGGGGGGGCTGCTGTCTGAGTGCAAGGTCTGAGTGCAAGACAAGTGCATTGGCTGCTCATATGAATGGCATTAAGGGAGACCCCGTTGTCAGCGGTTGCCATTGACAATGGGCTATGCTTTCGGGGGAGAGCTGCCGGCGGATCATGTGATGCAGAGAGCTGGATGCCCACTGGTTGCTCGGGACTGTGACCTTAATCATCTGAACCACATTCCTGAGGACCAAACCTTCTGAGGCCCCCGATAGTGCAGCGCAGGCACAAATTTCCCCTACTATCCTGTTTCATTACACATGATGGAGATAGAAAATCCTCACAGCAGATATTGCTGTCTCTGGAGGACAACTGTCCCCAGAAACCTTTACTTTACTGAGAAATGTAGGGAGTGGAAGACGAAGGAAGGGGGGGAAAAGGATTAGTATTTCCTTTAAAGACACATCAAGAGGAAATCTCACTTTGGCCTAATTGTGTCAGATTTGGGCTTAAATTTAAAAGCAAAACTTAAGCAAAAAAAAAAAAGCCCTGAAAAAACAGCAGAGCAAAACCAATGAGTCCCATTATTTCAGAGTACACCCCCCCCCCCCCCCCCCTCTTCTGGGGGTCCCTTCACAAAAGATGAGCTGAGTAGCCAAGGACAATGAAGCTGTCACCCTTGGATTGAATAATATGGCGACCCCCCCCCCCCACATCTCCCCGTAACCCCCCAGCATGCTACATGAAATACCGCATGGAAAACAGGAACAGAGGAGCCCTCTCATCTCAGTGCCTACCCACCGCCATTATTATACCACTCCCTATATGAAAACACATGTAGCAGGTGAATACACAGGCTGCTCCTGCTTTGATGTAGAGACAGACGCGAAAAACACCGGGCACAGCGAGAAGCTATTCGTTCAACCCTTGAACCGTGGTGCACCAGCTTTGCATACTGTAAAAAAAGGGTTTGTCCCAGTAGTAACGAAGCTCTGTCAGCTAAAACGGTTAGTCCGGCCCTGCTGCTACCGAAGCCATCAAAGTCATATTAAGGGTCATTTAGTTGTACATTAACTATAACTCGCAGTGTGGGAGAATTTCAAACGCACTCTAATGAAATGCAGTGTGTGATGTGTTGTTTTGTTTGTTTGTTTTTTAGGCCACAGAGACAAACAAAACAAAAACTGGGTGTTTAGTTCTGGGCCGGCGCCAAGGGAGAGTGTTTTTCATATTGATTTATATCTGAGTGGCTTTATGGACGGCAATGTCACCGCTTTGTTTCAGAATCAAACAACTTTTGAAGAATTAATGAATTAACAACAAAAACAATTTAATGTGCTGCCTTGAAATCTGGGAACATGATTAGATAAATATCCCTTGCTTCAATCAAAAAAACAAGTTTGGTGGTATAGATAATTATCGACCTGACAGATAACTCCGATAATGACATTTTTCGCAGATCACGCCAATTATAGTTTGCCAAGATTGCCTTGATTTGGTCATTTCCAGTCTGTTTGTCCCCTAAGTTGATTTGAAACAATAAAACATGTTGATTTTTGAGTCATAACTGTTCTTGTTTTTGTTGTGATTACAGTAGTGATGTTGGTTAAATTATTTGGTTAAGTCAGAGGCAGCGCTATAATGCTAAATTCATCTTTACACACTACATCTTAGCCCTTTCTTAACTTCAGGTGTGTATATAAACTATTAAAAATGAAGTATTGGTATCGGTGGGAAAAAAAAAGAATTATTGTGCATCCCTAATATAAAAGCATTTAATGACAGTGGCAATATCAGTATTTAGTGTATGTAACCTTACACAGACTTGCTTAATACTTCAATCCAAATCTGTTTAACTGTTTAAAATGTTTGTGTGAAAGTGTAAACTTGGCAAGACAACCAGCACAGAGGTGGTGGGGGCCACTGGCTGCTGTGTCTATGTCTAGTCTAGTGTCTAGTCTATGTTAAATTACCAAATTCCTATTAAGGCACAAGTCATTTTTCACCATCAGCCCATCAGCAGGTCATTGCATACTGACCCTGCTTGCTTGACTCACATGGAAGCTGAGTGGCTGCCAGTGCAGTTTCCCAATAAACCTAGCAGTGTGAAAGAAGCTTAGCACACAAAGAGAATCTGCTGCTGGGAGGCTATCCGTGGAATGAGATCCTTCACGCTGGTGCAACCGGGGTAAAAGGCGTGGGGTAACTTGATACGGCTGAAATAAATCATCCTGCCAGGCTAGCAGATAACTATGTGCATCTGCATGTGAGAGGCTACGCATGTGTGTCACACCCCCACACATGTATTTATCAGGGGTTTTCTTAAGTTTTATAAACAGACTTCATACTATCAACAGTTAGGAAATAGTGCTTGGGGGGCTGTGTCCTGTCAGTGTCAGTCATGCATGCATAAAACGATGTAAAAGAACTAGTCAACAGACCAAGAGGCCTTTCAAGTAGCTTTGGTTTTAAAGATTCAGCATTGTCTGGTTTGCACTGCAGTTGATTCAGAAACTTGAAATGCGATGATCCAAATGGTCTCATCTTTGAATTTCATTCCAGAGTGTTTGTCAATTTGGGCATTAGCCAGCATGTATTGCTGCTGCCTCAACCTTTGCTAAGGATCGTGACCCCGGTGGACTTACAAATTTTAGTGTATTTAGAAATAACTTCTGTTGCAATGGTTTCTCAATTAAACCACTGCATTCAGCCAAAAAAAAAAAAAACCAGACAGCCAGTAACCCTCAAACACAGCATCAGTCAACCCTCCCCCAGGTCCATTGACCTAAGAAGTTTTATGTCCTGGGGGTGTGGTTACACCCTTACCCATTGTTGATCTTTACTTGAGAGGCAACAGATTGCTCTTTCCTGGGGGGATCCATACAATTATCTTCATTAAGCACTATATAAAGAGTTATTTAGTTACCCCACCACCTGTAGAGCCCCAGCAGATCACCCTAAGGCTAAAGACTTTGACTAAACACTCAGCTTTTTTTTTTTTATACTGTAACTGACTATAGCCTGGAGGTACGTGTAAACAAACGTGTAAGTGTGGCTGTTAAACAGGGCTGAACCGCCTGAGATCATTTATCTTACTTTATCAGTTCCTCCCACAGGTAAGTTCACTTTGTCTGTTTATTGTTGGCTCCAAGTAATACAAACACAACTAATTGTAGCCATGAAACTATGTAGTGGTGCAGTGACATGACTCATCTGAAACGTGTGCGAAATTTATTGTGAACCTCTTCCCTGTACAACCTTATCTACTAGCCAATGATTAACTCCATGAATATTTTAATATCGTTTTCATTCTTCTTCACTTCCTGCAGCCATTTATATTACACACCTTTAGAAAAGTCAAGGTTTCTCTATGTTGGACAGTTATAAACATTAGGACCAACTCCCAGCATTTGAAGTCCACTGGCCTCTAAAGGCAATACTCAGCCTCTCTGGTAAGAGCTATTTGACACCTGTTTTGGAGAAACAGGTCTGATATGAAAATAAGGATGAAGGTGTGCCATATGATAATACTGAATATGGACCAGTGCTGCTGCACTGTTATCAAAGTAAGGTGAAGCCTGTGGGAACAGCCCCCCCCCCCCCCCCACCCCCAACAAATGTAAAAAACAAAAGTCTGTGGGTTGAAACTTAGGTTGAAGAACACTGATTAAAGTAGGCTATAGGGAACTATTCCTAGAAATGACACTCTACAAAATGAAACTGGAGCAAATGCAACCAAACTAACCCTAACTTCTGCTGAGCTTGTTTGATTCTTTAGCCGTTGTCTCAGCAACCACACAACCCCAAATACACGTTTTCAAACAAGCTCAGCAGAACGGTGTGTGTGAAAGAGGCAGTGAAGTGCATTAATGTGACTCTCCTCTAAAGCTGAGCATCGCGACTCCTTCACAAAGTTACATGCCATCACATTAGTTGTGTAAGGTTAGGATATGGCGCTTAAGGGGTCTTTCAATCTAAACAATACCAAAGCAGAGAGTTTGGTGACCTCATGGGAGTTAATGACTTCACCACCTTTGCTGTCAGTCATCGGCAGTGAGCTACGACCCGTTTGGATTCCTTCAGTGTCAGTGGTTCAAGGAGGTCTTCACTGGGAGCCAAATTATCCACAGAGATCAAACAGACCAGAGGATAAAACACTGAATAAAAGCCGTTACGCAAACGCAAAGTAGGCTACAGTGTGTTCCTAAAGAAAACGCAAAAAGACAAATTTGAATATTTTATTCCATTTTCCTAAGTTCAGCGAAAACAAATTTGTTCTCAACTGATTCAGCGTTTTCTTTGACACAAAATACTAACCAATACTGAGAGTAAGCAATGCTGACCCAGCCCTTACTTATTCTTAGCTGTGGAATTTGCCTCTTGAACCACCTCCTGTCATAATGACAAGCAATGGAGGCAGTACCATACATCAGCGGGCCATTAGGAATTCCTCTGGAATCAAGCATCTGTGGGAAACAGGCTCTCTGATAAAGATTTTCAACACTGTACAAGCCAGTGAACCACAAATTGTATCTACACTTGCAATCAAAGTAACTGTGGGAAAGAGACGTGGCTGATGCACAGCCGGAGCAGCAAAACTAATTTGGTCTACTGCTGTAATTAAGATTCAATTGTGCCATAGAGTACAGACAAAACAATGGTGTTTAAACAATTAGCAGCTATTTTGGTAATTGATTTTCTTCCAAGGTTTGCCAAAATGTCCAGATTCTCAAGAGGATTTGCGTATTTTCTTTGTATAAACTCAGTGTATTTGGGTTTGAGATAAAACAAAGTAGGCCTAGTCGTCATGTATGCATCCACCATATTCTGATTTACTTGATTAATCCATTGACAGATTGACCCATAATTGGAAAAATAATTCTTAAGTGAAAAGCCTACACCCAAATTTCAGTTGGGATATGATAAATTGTTAATCTATTGATCTGCAATGGTCTGCAATTAACACCCCCGCCCCCCTCAAAAAAAAGAAGAAAAAGTAGGCTAGATAAATAGTTAACAGCTCAATGTACTATCAGTGGCACTTTATGGTTTATGAGCAATAATTGACAGTTGTATTGGCGTTTAAAGAATCATTTACTAATGATTAATGGATCAGTAATGCGCCTGTAGGCGCAAAGTTTGGGTTGGGTTGCCAGGTTGGGGATATCCTCCCCAGGCATTACCACTTGTGTGTCTGGTTCATTAATTCATGAGGGAGACCTGTGCAAGAGACTGTTAGTTGGACCACTCACCTGTAAGAAAACAGCTGCACACTTCAGTGGATAACACATCGTAACAAACAGAGCTGCTTCAGTTCACTATTAAAATCTTAACTTCACCGGCTCTTGCTTCATTCAAAGAGGAAGCCATGAATTGACTCATTCAAACTGCCCTGCCTGCATGCATACGTAGCCTATACACCTGCTTAGTGAAAGCATGAGAATGAACTTTGGGTACTTTCTCTTTCTCTCTTTTTTACCTTTTTGAGGCGGTTGAGCATTATAGTGCGGAAGGTCTGAGTCACGAAGAAGCCAATCCCAAGGACCAGCAGCCCGGCGCAGATGATCCCAGCCGCGTAGACCGCACAGGACCTCCGAGTCATATTGGAGGATGGGTGGATGGATGGATGAATCGGTGAATGAAGAGTTTATGTTAAACTCCCCTCTGATGACTTCCTTAATGCAGACAGGCTGCAAAATGAAGAGCTCCGACCGTGTCGTCCACGCTGTTTCCTCTTAGTTGCGTTGAAAAAGTTGTCACAAAGTTTGTGCAGGGTTGTTGCAAAACTGAAAAACTCTCCCGGGACGAACGTCTCAAGTCAGAAAGTAACGGTACGAAGATGTCTGGCTCGTCCAGCCCGCGCTTCCGAGTTGCACACAGACCCGTCGCTGTGTTTACTCGTAGTTAATAATGAAGCGCTTCGCTTTGACAACCACGAGGTCCTCTGAGTCCCTGTGAAGCCACGACCTTAAAACGCAAACAATAAAAAAAAGAAAAAAGTGCCACGGCGTATTTGTAGCGGTTCGTAGCAGCTCCCTCCCTCCCTGCGGGCGAGGACAGCGCTGATTGGCCGCGGAGTGCTCCCCCGAGAAGCAGCCGAGGGGCAGGGAGGAGGAGGAGGAGGAGGAGGGAGGGAGGGGGTTTGAAACTTCGTGGTGAGTGAGTGCCTATAAGCGATGTTAAAGCGCCTCCGCCTGCAGCAACTTCAAGGACACAACAACTTACTTTGTGTAAACTTGATGCAGCGCTGAGGAGAGTAGCCTACAATGGGCTGCCACAGTGTAGAGATACTCCACTACAAGTAGCCTACAAGTCATGCATTTTAATTTTTTTTATATCAAAATAGCCTACAGGAGGGACCAGAGGCAGCTAGCTACTATGCAGAATGAATGGCTTGTTTGGCGATTTGTGAAGTGAAATGTCACAGGTTAGAAATGTATTTTTGTTAAAGTAGCCTACAAAAGTAGTCTACAAGTAGCCTATCACCCAGAGTAAATAAATGCACTATGCAAAACGGGCCATTTGAGAATAATATAGCTCTACTGAATGTGCAATAGGACTTTCAGAAATTATGCCATATTTTTCATAGGCCTACTCATCAGTTAACTGACGAGAACAAAATCTAATCAAGTCAGCCCTTTGTGTGACCTCCTCATTTTCAATGTAATGGTAGGTTATTCCATTTTCAGGGGAACTGTGGTTAGACAGTCTCAATGTCGCCACTGATAAGACATCATAGGCTATAGGCTATAGGTTTAAGCGACACACCATGGTTTTATTGATGGTTAACTAATGAATTACTGATGCCTCATATTAGGTACAACAACAGTGGACAATCCTCCTGGCTTCTGTCTGTATAGCTAGCTCTCTTCAATAGGGAGGCCCCTTCAGGCACCACTGGACCACCACTCATCTGGAAGAAAGCAGCTGCACAGCTTAGTGGACAACATAACACAGTTACTTGTCCTTTCCGCCCGTTGTAGCTTAATTCAGCAAGGAAATTTGAACTTCTTTGTACACACTAATGCATTGGATGGATGAACTTGGATTTCTTTTTCTTTCTTTCTTTTCTTTTCTTTTTTTTTTACCTTTTTGAGGTGGTTGTGCAGAAGAGTGTGTGGGAGGCTTGACCTGTCAGTGTGGCACAATCACAATGATGGGCAGGTAGCCTAGATAAGCCCGACCACACAGACCACACTGGCTCTTTGTGTCATGTTGGAAGCTGGACAGAGACTGCTATAGAAGACTTCTTTACTCCCCCATCCCAAAAAAACGTTGCGAGTGGGAGTGCAAAATGCAAACCCCGACCTTGGCTTTTGGTGTTTCCGTTTTGTTTCGTTGTAATAAAGTTTGTTAAAGTGTGGAAACTTTGAACAAGGATGGCCCAGTCTTAACACCTTCTCAGAGAGGAGTGGTGGGTATAGGCTACTAATGATTTTACCAGAAGTAGGCTACTTATTATGCAGAATGTGGGGTAGTTTCTTTTAATAAAATAACAGTAGGAGGGCAAACATTTAGACCTACTTTTGTGAAAATATAAAGGTATCAGCATCAAAATATAGCAAAATAGATTATTTGTGAATGATATACAGTTGTGTGCAAGTAGTAGGCCTATGGTAGGTTAGGTGAGTACGCACCACAAGAGAAACAAACAAACGAACCTAATCAAGTCATTACTTCCTATGACCTTTCTTCTTTTCAAGGTTAAGCAACTAGGTCAAGGTCAAGCATACTTGTTCCAAATATGGCTATCTAGGAGAACTTCCTCTGTGGTTTCAGGCTTTCTCAGATCCCTCTCTGTCTCCTCACGTGGTCCCAGACTGAATAGATGATGCCCGCTGAGATCAGGGCTCTGTGGCTTCTTTTATGCCTTTATTTAGCAGTGTGCAGTGGGAAAGTAGAAAGGAAACATAGTGAGACATTGAGGACCATAAAGTACAAGTACCTCGAAACTGTCCTTGATTACTTGATTACTTACTAACAAATGTGTTCAGTTGCATTACATTACATTATTTTGCATTACTTTCCTATTATTTCAATATCATAACTCTTACTTTTATTCCAACTGTCACACTTCACAGTCTGCTAATTATCTACATTTCCTCTGAGAAATGTTTTTCTCACTTATCTCTAAGCCTAGGCAACCAGGATGTCAACAAAAAACAAAAAAAAGTCACGTGCTTCTTCGTACTCAACAGACACTACATCTGTTGCTGTGGTGGCTCTGGTGATGCAAACATAACACCTCTGTCTGTCACTCCACAACCAAAAACCAGCGCAAAAAAAACCCAGAAGAAAAAACGTTTTGATTAAGACATGTGTGTTACAGGTGGTAAGAAGCACTATGCACATTTCCTCACGTAGCCATACTGAAAGTCTTTGAAAGAAGCTTTGCGTTTTCAACTTGACACATCACATGGACTATGATACTCTACATCTCTGTCCAGAGCGACTATGATTCATTTGGGGAACGTAGAATATGACAAATATGACACAGGTTGGGCAGGTTAACACCTACTTGAACCCTATGTGGTGTAACCTGGTTTTTGTCATCAGTAAGAATAGAAAATGTGGTCATCCTGTAGCTGGGGGTGGCTTCTTCTTTTTAACAGGCCGTTATTCGATCAGTTTCAACCATAAGACTATGAGAGTGATTAAAGGGAAGTAGTCTTTAACAGACTCACAGTGGATAAATCATGTCGACACTTTGGGACTTCTGCATTTGTCTGTGTGTACAAAGTGTGTGAAGATGAAAAGTTACAACCCCCGAGGGGATTCTGTGGGACAGCATGACATCATCAGGTTTCATCATCAAAAACCCTGACACACTGGGATTTGTCCTTATCAACGAGCATTAAAGGAGAGGTTCATAATGTGTACACTATATCTTGATCTATTATAACATAATAGTTTGTTGTAATAATTTTTCCTGCCTGTATGGTCTTTGAAGAGATATCTCCCTGACAAATCCACAGTCCTTGCTGCTCTCTTATTTACACTGACAGTTAAGTTCAACGCTAATATGAGACTCAAGCAATCTGAGTTTGACAAATAAACATTTCTTTTTTTAAGGCATAATTTCCTCTTTGTATTACTGTCTTTCAGCCACAATGCATTAGAAAACACAAATGACACTTTGGTACTATAGCATTGGCTCTGTAATTCTGGAAAATAATGTGTTTGACTGACACTTTTCAAATCACACATTATATTAAACTTAAACCTGCGAGAACTTATATTTTTTTAACAAGTGGCAACTACTGTACTGCGTCGCTAAATGTGTGTTCCTGTTTAATGTGTATGGGTGGGTGATGTAATGTATGTATTTATGTATCTTGAGGTTGTGTGTTGCGTACGGGGGTGAAAACAAGTTTCCTTGTAAAGGACAAATAAAGCTGAATCTGAATCTGAATCTGTAGCAGAAACAAGCTGACATATTCTCAACTTGTCAGCTGATATGGCAAACGTATGTTTTTTCCCACACCCAGTGGTTATGGTTCAAAAAACACAATTTATTTCTGCCATGGTGTTTCCAGCCATAAAGCATACAGTCCAAAAGTTCTTAAAAAAAAGAAAAAAAAATCTCTGTTTTGGTTTCTACCAACTAAGGGCAATATCTGGCTTTTTTTTTTTTTACCCGTAAATACTTCACCATTCGTGTATGTGTTATGTTTGGTGCTGCATGAGACGAAAGGTTTGTTTTTACTAAAAACAGCTTCCTACTGCAGATGAAAACAATGAGAACAGGGAATAACCCAACACTGAAAAAGTTGTGGGCCAGGCATCTAAGAAATGATCTGAAAATTGCTATTAAGCCGAGGCTGCTGCATGGTCGATTACTTTCACTTTGACATCTGTTATATTGCCATTATATTAATAATAATAATGAAAAAAGATTATAGCTGCTGCAATTTTAGATGCATTTTAGATTTTTACATAGAGTAATGACCATGGAGTCTAGACTGGAATGCATTTAGGAAGGGATGTTTTCAAGGACAGGAGGAAGGGTCACAGTGACCAAAGCAGAGTTGATTCACTGGGGGATGTTTTGCATCTCTTCAAAGTTTCGTGGCTTTGTCAGCACTTTATAGTTATTACACATTTGTTTTTCTGTCTTCTTGTGGACTTTTATGTCTCTGCAGATATCCTGCATCAAATTTGTAATCAATGAATGCTATTCACTGGAATTGAACTGCTTGAATTTCATTAAAAACTTAAAAAGTCTGGATGCTCTGGATGCTCTGAAACGTTTGCCTGGTACTATAACACTTTTAGGACACTTATTCCTTCATGTTAGCATGTTAATGTTGTTTTGCTTTTTATATGGTTCTTGCAAGAGCTGCTGAGTAAGAGAAATGGGAGAATGGTCCAGTGTGATAAGAGTTGTTTTCCATAAACTGTAAAGATGTGATAGTGAAGGTAAGAGTGGAGCCTTGTATTTTGCTTACACGATTGATGATCTGAGAAAGTTTGGATTTGCTCTTAGCAGATGAAGCTGTACCAGGATATGTAGATGTTGTAAAAATGCCTAAAACTTTACAGAGACATGGCTCTATGATTTCAAAGCCCACATATCTGCAGGCCCTAACCTGCTCCCCCACCATCTACCTTTTTATTTCCAGGGCTTTAAAAAGTGGGCGGATGTTGGTATCGTTGCACAGTGTCGTTCTTTGGCTCAGATCAGCTCAAATCAGCCGAGTTAACAATTATGTCCAAATCCATAAACTGTGCTATTAGGCTTCTGACTGGAATCTAGAAATAGGAGTAAACTTCTTACTGAACTCTCATAGACTCATGGTTGTGGCTGTTTTATGACATTTTTTTTCTTGAATCTGATTTATATATATATTTTTGCCTCTGCATCTCTTTGTAGTTACTCTGTATCTTTTTTTTCTGACATTTCTATCAGTGTTTTATATGGAATTATGTAGGCTCTGTGTTTGTATCTTTTAGTAACTTCTTACTTAATTTTATTAGGATCTGTGGTTGTTTTATGTCTCCTTTATGTTACTTGTGCCTCATTCTGGGATGTTTTGCTGGTGAAGTTCAGGGGCCTCTTGCCCCTTCAGGCCCCTTCAGGGCCAAGATCTGCTCAGTAATTCATACATTACTTGAAATGGCCTCCTTGGTGTATAGAGCACGAACTGGACTGATAAGTAATTTTTAGCCTGCACCAAATTACTAATTTCCTCTTAATTTTGTGCGTCATCGCAAGACATATTTTGTTGCTTTTTGCTTGTCATTTGATGCCATGTCATTGGCTGACTAACCCAAACCCTTGTCCCACCTGCAAACAGTGTTTAACATTATACTTTACCAAATAGCTTCAAATCAAACTTATAATGTGTGGACAGGACAAGCAAAATGCCCTCACAAGTGTCAAACTATTTTTCCACCATCCATGTAGCAATGTCAGTGTGGCTTCTATTGATCTGGGAAAACATTTGCTGACCACCCTTTCACTGCACTGTCCCACATAGAGGAACATAGCTGCCAATACTAGTTTACTTTGGCACTGCACAATTTTAAAGGAACAAGTGTCGGCACATTGAGGGGTTTAATCTTTCACTTTGTGCAGCCTTGAAGGTCAAATGTCTCTGTCACCAACCATTATTAGTCTACAACTTCCTGTATGTTGTTTTGTCTAGTATCCACAGCAGCTTTGAAAATGCAAATAAAAAAGCTGGAAAGCAAGTGCAAATGGAAACAGAGACATGTGATGTGCTGTAACTTCAAAGAGTAACCCTACTGAAGAACAAAATCAAGAGCTCTTTTCATCTCCTGCCCTAATTTTTATATATAGGATATAGGAAATATATCTATTGTGTCATGCTGTCCCCCTGCAGTTTGCATTGTATAGACTACGATAGCCAAAAGTCCAGACAACTCTCTGTAAACATTAGGCTTATGTTACACATACAGTAACAGGAAAAGGCAATCAGTGGTGTACTCAATTTCAAGAGGATGTCTCTCCTTTGAATTGCCACCATTGTGTGAAGAAACAATGACCAATTGCAATAGGACATTGTATATACTGTATGTATACGTATATATATGCAACAAAACCAACATCAATCCACTTTTTAAAGCCCTGGAATTAAAAAGGTAGATGGTGGAGGAGCAGGTTAGGACCATGTGGGCTTTAGGTATTTTAACAACAGTCTACAATACATATTCTGGTAGAGCTTCATCTGCTAAGAGCAAATCCAAACTTTCTGTCTCTCTCTATACATAGCCTACAACTCCAATTCCCGAAAAGTTGTGACAATGTGTAAATGTAAATAAAAATGAAAAAAAAAAAAAAACATATTTTTTTCACAACAGAACATGAACAAAATATCAGATGTTGAGAGAGAGAGAGAGAGAGAGAGAGAGAGAGAGAGAGAGAGAGAGAGAGAGAGAGAGAGAGAGAGAGAGAGAGAGAGAGAGAGAGAGACATGGACAGTTTAACTGCAGGAGAACGTCCGTCTCAAGTTATTAGACCAGTGTTATTTTAACAGGTCTTTGACCTCCGATTACAGTGTGACAGTCTATATTCACTGTTGTATATAGCCTACTCATTGCCACACCAGTCAAGATGATGGTGTGCAAAACCATATGACAAACTGTGTCAAAGTTAACCACTTTAAAATTGGGGTTAACCATAGGCGACCTACAAAAAAACTGTGAAGTAAAAACAAAACTCAAAGCAAAACAAAACAGAAAGTTTTAGAATAATTTTCTAATTTCTACAGAAAAAATAAACAATGACCCCTGAAATATGTTTGTTGAACTAAATTTGATGTAAATTTTAGATTCGATTTAGTAGACTTAGTACCGGTACTCCTACTTCTTGCAGTGCAGCGGTGCCACAATACCACATCTGAGTGTGGTGAGAGTGACTGTTGGAAAGGTTTTAAGTGCAAATATGTGTGTGAGGGAGCTAAGCTGGTTTCTTGTATTGAAAGAAGTTTGTATGAATGTTCAATTAGTTCAATTCTGAACAGTTGGTAGGAAACTAAGATAGCAAAGGAATCTGTAAGGGTATGTTATGGAGGGATGGGTGTGGCCAGTTTTTTCACTTGCATGGTTGATGATATGCAGTATGTCTGCTCATGACAGATACAGTATGTGTAATATCAAAACTCTATCATTTCCTTCTGCAAAAAGAGATGACGGTCACGGACTTCGTGTTCAGTAAAGGACAACATTCTGTCTATTTCAACGCCCCGGCCGTCACCTGTTCCACTATCTGTACTTTTAGAGGCAGAGATTCAAGAGTCAACAATAATCCACAACTTACGCTATCAGACTTCTGACTGACATCCAGAAACAAGTGTCCACCTCTCTCTGACCTCTGACCTCAGGTCGTTGGTCGTTCTCAAGTTTTGGAACTACTTTGAACTGATTTATGGTTGAGGGCTCTGAGTGGGTTGGCATCCTCTCATATCCCTGAACTCTCCTGCCCCTCGGTCACCGAGGTCCTTTCAGCAGATGCTTTCAGTTGTTGCATGTGCTCAGACTGTGGCCTTGCTGCACCAGAAGTGTTTATTACTTTCATATGAGGTTCTGCAGAGAGGTGGTGGGCTATGAGTACTTACCAGATTTTTAAGAGTCATTTCAAACAGATTATCTTGTAAATTTAATAATTTTCCCCCCAAAAAAGTTTAATCTACTGATGGAACTGACTGTTTGATTCACCGCCTCTTTTCGACATCATCATAGCCTCATAAATTAAGTGGCAGCAAAACCATTAAGCAAATCATATGCTGAAAATGAAATGAAAAATGTTAATTCTCTATGTTGTGAGGCTGTTTTTCTCAAAGGGATCCAGAGAGAAAGATTACATTGAAAGCTGTTGCCAGTCTGAAAGATCTTCAGCCTGAGGGTTGAGTGACTGCTCACTCAAAGACACACACATGATGCCCACAGATGTTTTTATTTATATATTTATCGCTCTGTTTCGCTTTAATCTTGAAACACATGCAAAGATAACATTCCGACATAATCACCATGAAATATGTGGTTTCCATACGAGTGAGGAGCTCTGGCCTCTGTGATGGGACTGGCCTGTTTTTTGTTTTTTGTTTAACATTGGCATTCTTGGAAAACAAAGTCCTGATAGCATCCCCAGACTTAGAAGTACACAACCACAGGAGATCTGAAAGACTAGGGCTTTAAAAGTCTTAATTAATCTAATTAAGACAACAACAACAACAAAATAGATGGATTTGGGACAGTATTTGATAACAAAGTGCACACGTACGTGCACCTACAGCAGGTTTTTTTCTGCTTTGTGTTTACTTTAACTGTGTCTCACTTCAGGATGAGCTTTGCACGCACACACACACACATTTTGGGGTTTGGTTGTCACTTAGGCTGAACTCTGAGTATTAAGCAAGTGTCAGGGCATGATGCCACGGTAAGAATAGCTTACTCGTGGGGGAGGGTTTAAGGAAAAGCTGTTTATATCACAGGCTTTATTCGTGTACACATTAGCTGCTGCTGCTATTAACAGTCTCATATACAGAAAACATGTTCCCAGAAACTAGAATCCGGACTTCTCCTTCCCTCATGTCTCCAATCAATATAGGTCAACTTCATTCTTCTCTAGCTGTAACTTAACTTGTTATCAAATCATCTTCATTTCCAGTGTTTAAAGAGGAACTGTGCAAGATTTTTACCTTAACTATGCTACATCTTTAACCTTAATTAAACAGCTTCAGAGTAATTGTGGTTAAATAAATGACTTAACTTGTTACGGGGAGAATGTATAGGCTAGGTTCTCTTGGCCAAAAAACCAACCTTGTAGATCAGCGTCTCAGCGACACCGCAACACAAGCGCGCCCTGTAATCCATAACCTCTTATGACGGATGAGACTACACAAATATACACATCGTAACATGTATATGATATTTAACGTTATCCACCTCTCCATGGATTGCTTTCTCGCCGGCTTTGTGGAAAACAAATGCACATAGCCAGGAGGAGGGTTAGCAAAACAGTGGAAAAGCGACTGGACTTACATAGTATCCCTTTAAGTGTGGGAGTTGTTGAGATATTTCATGGGAAAAGTGTGTGAATATCTGTCCTAAATTTTGTGGCAAACTGATAAATATTTGTTGAGATATTTAGAGACCAAACTAGTTGACAGACTGAGATTGCAATGTAAACTGTAGGTGTGGCAAGTACAAAACAGAAAGGATCATAATGTCGTCAACATCAAGAAGGCAATCTATTGGTCCGGAGATTACAAAAAAAAAAAAAAACCTTCACTACATTGGATTCAGTTCAGTTCACAAATAGGACGTGTTTACCTGGGGGAGTGTGCATGGGGATGGTTTCCAGGTAGGTGCCGTTGTGAGAAGTTGAGACAGGGAGTAGAGGGAGGGAAAGCATCATAGGGGTTAAACCACCTTCATAGGTGTTTCGATGACAACACCTCCAGAGGGCTCATCCCCCAGAATTATTGCTGTGTTTATTTGTTTTTACCGTCACAAGATCTAAAATGAGATCTGAATGCATGCACGTGTGAAACGATGAATGAATACTAACTGATACTTGTGAATCCTAATTCTTCTCTGTCTCTTTCTCTGTCGTACATCTGGTGTTTAGACTGTGGGAGAGCATCTGTAGTGTGACAGTCAAAATATCTGAGATCGTTTTTTTTTTTTTATCAGCCTTTGAAAAGGATCCCTCTATTTATTTCGTGACAGCTCCTCTCTTTATCAGCCTAGAACAGTCAGGGAAGTACTTTTCTCAAGGAAGCCAACTATCAAACAGTTTATTTAAGATGCTTCTTACATGAAATGCTCATGTGTAATTTCCGCTGTCTTGTCCAACTATCTGCCAAGCAAGCTGATATATACAGCACTTCTGTGAAACCATCAATCAGGTTCACACAGTCGTCTAAATAAAAAGCAGCACTGAGCGTATGGGCAAAGTAATCTCAGCGATGTATCCTGTAGCAGCCATGTGCATATTGAAGCATTAGGGTGTAAGAAGTGAAAGAGTTACATCAACACAATCACGTGTTTTGACTGTTACATGTAGTACATCACCTCCGTCCAACTGTGGGACCCTGATGGACGTCTGTACAGGATGTATCATGTCCTTGGCCACCACGTGTATGTTTATCGCACTTCCCAATGTTTTTCCACGCTGTGTAAGGATATAGAGTAGGAAACAAGAGGGCTATAGACCACCGCACCCACCACAAACAAAGGCGATGGCTGTTGAACAGGTTTGACGCTGACACTTAAGACTATTCTGTGAAATTGGGTAAAAAATTATAAATAATTATTTTGAATGACATGACTGATTTATATTCATATTGGCAATTCAATTTTATCTATATGAATATTTGGTTATTTATTACATCCAATTAGTTATTATAACCAGGCAGTGATTGACTGGTATTTTCTCGGGGCGACCTTTGTCCAAACTTGGCAGAGGTGATGTCGGAACGCCTCTGTGACCATCTGTATTTCCAGTTAAACATGTTCCTGGCTTGTGTTTTCTTTGCGGCACGTGTGACGAATTGTCTTCTAATGGCTCAAAACAATAACTTATCAAAGCTGTGATCAACTGATGTAATGGTGTTACTATAATGTAGTGTTACTAAATATAGCAACGACTGCACAGAGGCAACTATGGGTCATACTATACTACATTAGTAGTTTCTCCAATGTAAACCTATTCTGTTGTCTGACTTTCTGTACATAAAATCAAACAGCTAATACGAATTCACAATATCTAGTGGATATCACATTTTTCTGGAATTGTTGGTCTATTTACTGTTCTGTGACTTAATAATAAAAAATGTCACTTTAATATTCTGTTATATTAATAGATAAAAATACAGGAAAATACAGATATTAGCCTATATAATGCCTTTTATATCCCAATGAGCTCATTTGATATGATCCAGTTTTATACCAGTGTACATTCTTGTATTGGGCTGGAAGGCTGCTCTACTACTTGATCTAAAAAAAAAAATAATAATAACAACCCCAACAGAAATACCAGGATGGAAATTTTTTGATTTAAGGGTTTTCCTCAGTGGTATGGGGAGAGATTTATGTGGGTCACCATATGACAATAGACTTTTTGGGAGCACATCCTGAGCTGGAGCCAAGGTCTCCGCAGTGGATTATCTTTAAGCACGACAAAACACATGAAAACAATAGATACTGGAGCAAATTTACCATCAGTGCCCCCCCTAAAACGTTTTAAAGTCTACCCAAGCCAGTATGTGACTTGTTGGTATTACTTTCATGCCATTTATCTTCTAAATGAATGTCTGGTTTTCTCTACATTTAAATAACTAAATCAAAATTCACATTATTGTTCAAGCTGAAAATTATAATGGAAGTAAGTCTTAGAATATGGAAAGAGATTATTACCGCAGCCCGGGTTGCAGATACCTCACAGCGGTGAATATTAATTATAAAACACCAATATATGGCTCACATCCATTTTAATAGCATGCACCTAACTGAGAGGTGTGTGAACCTTATTTCCTGTGACAGTTGTAGGTGATCTTTCTTCCGGCGTGGGTGCTAACTAAACTTTATGACAAACTTTATAACTAACTAAAGATTTATGTCGGCTTTTATGGCAGGATATGACATTGGATGCCAGAGGTGCCTCTGCACTGCTGATGTAAATCATTGCAGGCAAAGTAAATCTGACCTTTGTTTTGCCTCGGTTCACTCGCCTACACAGTGATTTTCTGACTGTACATTTTAAACAAATATTTATTTCTAGTACTATACTAGTACATTTAGAGCAAGGGTAAGAAAAACACATGATGAGTTTAAAGATATTTTGAGAAGAAGAAGTAAAACTATCCAATATTTCGCAAAAACGATTACACAAGTTGTTGATCATCACTTTATGATCACAGGAAATCACAAAACCACGGCTGCTGCATATGAACAGTAAAAACAGCTCTATACCTCACCCGTTGACCAGAGTGCAGTACAACTGACATTATTGCACCAGGATTAATAATCTCACCCTGTCATATACATTATATATCACAGGGGGCAATGTATACTTTTGATCCATTTCTTTTTTTAAACTTTTGTAAAGTAGTTGGTGTTTGTCCACCTGTAGATTGGTATTACCTTGATATAATGTTCTAATGCGCGACACTGCGGGAAAAGTCTGAAGGTCACCAAAAACATCTACAGTATCCACAGAAAGCTGAATCAAAGTCTGTATTTTGTGAGGTGTCCTGCTGTGGATTACATTGTTTGTTACGTGGGGATATATTGTACCTCGCAGCAGCAACACTGCAGAGGTCTGCAGAGGTCACCAAAGTGATTGTAATTCATCCTTGGGGAGCCGTACCAAATTTCCTGGGAATTTAGCTTCCTGGTATTTGTTAAGGGCATCGTCGTTCTCTTGACCAAAGTTGAGGAGAAACAGACAGAAAGACCAACCAGCTGACATCCCGCCATTGTCTGCGCTACAGCTGTTGCATTCCAGCAGCAGCCCAAAAACTAATTCAGTGTTAAGTGAAGAGCCACAAGTGCTGCTCTTCCTCCTCAACCTATTTATTCCTGGTGACCAATAAATTGTGTCTGCTGCTGCTTCTGTTTTATGTTGAATGACAGTCACTGAATGCTTGCTCTTTTGAAGTATAAACTTTATATTTATATATGTATATATTCAGAACCTTTAGACATAACTTTAAACAAGGAAATGGTCTCTCTTATCTATGTTGTTCCTATTTCACAGGCATTTTATGAGGAAAAGCTTCATAAAACAGGGAGAAAGCAGGAACACATCATCGATCTACTGGTTTAAAATAAGTAATTAAACACATTTCTGGAAATTCAGTTTATGTAGGCCTACTTCTTAGTAAGACATTCAAGATATTTAGGTATATAATTCCACTAGGCCAACACTGGCTCGAGTGTGTGTAGGATTTCCTTTGTTTCTCTGTCCGGTATTGATGTTGACAGATGCCACGGTGCAGTGATTTGATCTGTGTGTTGTTTACACACCGATATGAGATCTGTACCTGAAGCAGCCATTGTCCTCTGCCTGTCTCTTATTACACTGTCTTACAGATATTCACTGATAAGATGATTAAATCAGCGTATACTGTATCTCTGTTGTGGTTTTAATACAATGAGGTCTTCACTCACCTCAGTTGTCTGACAGTAAAATGCAGGTGGATTTAAGTGCCTCTATAATAAAGTTCTGTATTTAAATGCTTGACACAGACACATGGATACAAAAAGCCTGTAAAATATTATTTATAGAGCGTACTTATCAAGTGTGTGAGCATGTGTGCAGGGCAGGAAATAGCTCTTACCATGATGCTGAACTCGGGAATGCAGCAGCTAAATGCCGCCGTTGGAAATCCATCAGCTGAGTTAGTTGCCCACTGTGCCTTTTGGACGCTGCAGGAGATGATAATTTAATCACTTAATAATTCATCAGTTGATAAAAGTCAAAATGTTATGTTAGTCTGACTTTTTAATATTTATTTTAACATCTGTGTCAAGGCTATAGCTTGCAACATCACATAAGACAAAAACTAAACCAGATAGTAAGGAGTTTAAAATGTGTATACAGTAACTAACAGCATCTGTGAGTGTGTAACAGTGCTCTTACCTGTTCTTATGTTACGTACAGTAGGTTTATCATTTATCATCAATGCAAATAATAATCTATATTCAGCACTAACTAAAACAATATTTAAAAAAGAGCAGCAATGGCCTCCTACAACCAAACCTACATGTTAAATGGACCGAGTGAATGACAAAAAATACCCTAACCCTATGAGCTATAAGAATGTGGACATTTCAGCATTATGCTGCATATCATTCAAAAACCACAGGCTTTAAACAGCTTCTCCTCTGGTGAGGTACAGTTCATCCCACAGGGGCTGGACAGGGCTGAAGTCAACTATTTCTTTATTGACCTGGCTTTTGTTGTGTGTTGGCATTGTCTTACCGAAATGGGGAAGGATATTATTTAACCAACCATTTTAATGACAAGGGACCTACTGTCTGTTATACAAATTAGATTCCAGGTAACCAAAGCTATCACCTCTGCCTTCCTGGTTTATCACCTGTGCTCGCACATTCATGTAACACAGATTATTTTCATACACCACATCAGGTGAGCCCTACCTGGTGTAGACTGAGAGCTGACCGTTCCTATCCTGAGGACTCAGCTGAGCCGCAGTGCAGGACTGTATTTCTTCATGCTCCACCTGGGTGGACAAAATATATTAAACACAATGACGTACAGTAGAGCCTTTTGATGATTATAATGTCAGGTGTTCTCTGTGCCAATTCATTCTTTCCTTATTCTCAAGGTTAGTGACCTGATATATATTCGAGCAAAGACAGCCTCACATTTTACTGGGAACATTTCGTCCAAGCTCAGTCCAAGGCAAGCATTAAAAATCTACTTAGTGTTGCATCACAGATAGATTTCACATTGAGCTTTGATGTCCACACCTGCACACCTTGAAGTATTGCTATATATCTATTTTCCCCAGGGAATACACACACACACACACAGTGGTAACCATAGCACAGCAAAGCAACGCAGGCAGATATGACCTGGACAGGGACAATCATCCGTTTGCAGTAAAGTTTAAGGGCCTAAATACTGTTTGTTTTATGTGCACAGCCAACAGAGGGCAGCAGAGCTCTGAAGCGGCCTCTCCTCTTCTTGTGTCAGCAAAGAACATGCAGTTTTTTTTACAAATCATGACACTTTCCATGAGATGTTAAAACATAAAACACAAAACTCAGTTATTATTAACACCATCGACCCAACCTCGGGCTGTTTTTGCAAAATCCATGAATTCCCTTTAGAGCGGTTTGATGTGTTCAATCTCATACACTCTTTTCAGATCAAGTCAACCAGCCAATGTACATTTACTATTACACACTGCATAGAAAAATGGAAAACAGAGTGTGTAGAGTGTGAGAACATGTAGCTCTTTATATTACAGAAAAGGCATTGTTTCCAAATAAATATTCATATCTCTCACTTTCACAGTTACAGTCTGTGAGTGCTGTAAGAAATGAAGTATTGAAAGTCTCGATGCAGAGTGGCAAACTGTAACATTACAGAAAGGGACAGTGCTGATTGCAGCTGCGGCTGCCTTCTAAGTTTCCTATATCTCTCCACTGTCCTAAAATTACCCAGAAAAATAACTTCAGAATGACGATAAGGCAGAAACTACAAAGACACGACTCTCCAAAAAGGGAACAGGCACGCAGTTAGAAAAGTAAGCATGCTGTTAAAATTAATGATAGACTTTCGACAAAGAGATTCTGTTGAGAATGGCTTGTACTCTTTGTCCTGCTTCCTTTTCTGTCATTCTGTGAACAAGAAGATGGTCTTTGCTCAAATTTCATCTGAAATTACTGTTCTTGGTCGATCTCTTCCTTGCCTAAGTTCGTCCTGCTTTTTCCATGCACTTTTCTTCCTCTACATCCCCTGTTATTTTTCTCCATTAAAAAACAAGAAAAATGTGAAACCCACCCCCCCGAAGATTCAAAAGAGGCACTTTCCATTGGTAATTTTAACCATTCAGCCAAAAAGGCTCAAATTACCAATAAAGCCTGTTTGTGCAACTGCAAATGTTTGTTTGGATAGAGAATACACAGTGGCAAGGAGAAAACTGACTATTCATTTGCTCTCCAATACTTAACACCCCACATTAAATGAAGAAAAACAACCAGCTTTCTTTCGAGACCTCTAGCAGCAACTAATACTGTCTGAGATACTGCTTATACTAAGACATTATTTATGTCTGGACAAAGGGGCTAAATGTAACCATTTGTAAGAGTAGTAGATGAACAGTTGGTAATCGAGTGTTACTGTAGTAGCAGTAGCAGCATAGCATCTTCTCTTTGCCTGTAAAACTCAAAGGCAGGTTAAAGGTATACTTCTGGCTCGTTTCACCACATTTGTTTTGAGTTAATGTCCCTGAAAATGTTTCATTAATCTTTATCACAGTTATTTTCAACATTTTGCAGCATTTCTTTCACCATAATCCTAAATCAAAGTCGTGGTTAGTGACTGGGCTAATCCCCTGTTTCATCCACTCTCAGTTGAATATTTTCATACACCTGGCTCTAGATGTAATGCGTGCTGAGTGATTAAATACTCTCATTTGTTGGATGTCCAATGTTGGATAATAGGATCCATTGTCAGTCTCTATTGTGATTCAGAAAGTATAGTCAAACACAATGTCAGTTTGACAAGAAAAACACATACAATGAATGAACCCCAGGACACCCTCAGCTCTATGGCCCAAGGACAGTGCTGCCTAGCTGATACTCTGGTTTTGTTCGTTCTTAGGGGACATTCTTATAGTAGCTATCAGCAGTGGAGAAATCAATAAGACTTCCTCTCCCACCATCAATCACTTGCTAATACTCTGGAGTTCGGCTGCACATGCTTTTTCATAGCAAAGTTTTATGAAACAGTGGCTGCATTTTGCAGCAAATTTGGAGGAGTAGAGAAAGAAATGATTATAGAAAAACTTTCAAATGTGATGAAAACTTCATTTATTACCCCACAAATAATTCATGCAGCACGCTGACCAGATGGCTGAGGTGCAGGAACATAACATACACCAGATACAGCAAGTAACTCCTTATGGTCCGTCTGCCCACATTGGAGTGTAATTTGTTAACCAGGTTTTGCACATTAAGCTCTTGATGTCTAATCATCGCTTAAGAAGGCCCTGATCCTCAAAGAAAAGTAATGAATATAAAATGAGCCTGAACTGCCTGCGAATGAATCCCCCCTGTAAAATTGGACCGGATCATATTATCTCACCTGTAGATAAGTGGTAGAATTATTCATTAAGTGCACTGGTATCTACCTCTGTTTTTTAAATGAGATACTATCAGTGTAGGGATGTCCCGATCACAAAGACAAGTCTAATGTTTTATATCAGGGCTGAAGTCTAACAAAAATCCCTCCATCTTGTGATATGACATTTTCTTAATCATGGTTTTTTGCAGCCAACTAAATGCCACTCCACATGATAGTTGCACTAGAAGAAGATAACTACTGTAGGATAACACTTTGCAGCCATATTAGGCATTAGGTAGCCTATCTTACCAGCTTTTCATATGCAATTTCCTAGCCTAATGGAGCTTGTTCAGAGGATTCAAAAAGGAGCAAAAGCAACACTTTTACAAAGCAAGGATAATAATAATAGTGGCATTTATATACCCAATATATTAACCTTGTGTATGTATACATTTACCAACTCAGATTTGAACAAATTTGAATTGTGACTATGGAGGATGATATTTATTATCTATTAATTATATTTTTCATCCAAATATGGTCTTGATTTGCTCATTGGAAACTAAGTTTTCATGTCTCAGATGGCATTGATAGAGTGAGATGTTTTGTTCGCTATGAATATAGTGACTAATTAACTACAATACTGAAGCTGCATCTGACTGTCACATTATCAATACTCATTCGATGTGGTGTTATTCTTTGGACTTATTAGCATGTTTTGGAGCTTGTGATTCCAGATGTAATGTGTAATATATTGCTACATTTTTGGGATTTATTATTGGCACAGCTTGCTGTCAACACAGGGTGTTTGATTTCTTATTTTTAACTGTTTAAAAATATGTTGGCCTTGAGGATTTCAACCTCATGAGTATTTTATGACTTTCTTTTTTTTTTTTTTTTGCAGCCTGAAAACATTGCCATAATTTAAACACCTCACCTTGAATCACAATCGAAAACTCTTCTGTGCCTGCATCAATGCCCACAAAGGATTTGCAGAGGTCATAGGTCATTTGGCACATAGTATACAGTATATATATTGTGTCTGTTTTCTTGCAGCCTTCCTCTCTGTTTATGGAGGATGACATTTTTTATCCAAATATGGTCGCGATTTGCTTATTCGAAGCTTCATTTTCATGTCACAGATGGCATCAATTGAGCGAGATGTTTTGCGCGTTATAAATACAGTGACTCATGAACTACAATTTAGCTGCATCTGTTATGCATTAGCTGAATGTGTATTAAGTGATTTTCCCCATTAGGAATCATGATTATCAACAGAGACGCCTTTGTTTCCACCCCATCCCTTTCTCTCCTCCCTTCGTAATTTCTTTGTACAACGCTGCAGAAAAGAAAAACACCCAGCAGGCACACCTAGTTTATATCCAAAGCGCTTTTCAATATCAGTTGACATTTATGAAATGATCCACATAAATCTTGTATAAACCTGGTGCCCATCAAGACCGGCATCCATCTGGGTTACATAAAAGTTGACATTTCAGTTAGGTGTTTGCACCACAACTGAATAGGCACAGGTGTTGTCAGTCACAGGGACTCACTCACAGCGATAATGAACACTATTTAACAATGTACTGTATAGCTTAAAGCACACAGAGACACACTCACACAAACACGCACAAACACTCACTAATGTAAACTCCATGGCATAAAGACCTTACTGACAGCTGATTCGGATGTGATGACAGTCACAAGGATAGGATGCAAGTGAAGGAAACAGGTAGAAATTTCATAGTTTTGAGAAGCACCTCATTTTATAATGGAAGATAGTGAATAATAGCTGAAAATATGTCTTTATATAGGCTATATATAATTCAGTTAAAAGTTGGAACATTGCTATTTGAGTTAGAATAAATATTGTATAGGGTCCTTGCAATAATAGTCTATTTCATAGCCGGATAAATTATGTCTCCCTCTCCTCTTATCTGATATTTAATATAATTTTATATATTTTTATCAGTGCTGTTTAAGCTTTATATTAGTATTGCATCTACGGCAGACCATTCATGTTATCTATCTTTATTTTTGTAATAGAGGGTGTCTCGGTAAAGGAAGAAGAAAGAAATGAAATGAATGAGTCAGACATAAAAGTGAGACTACATTAGAGACAGCAGCAGGAAGATTAATGCCCTTCTTTGGAAAAAGGTTATTTAGCAAAAATACTTTGTGCTATGTCTTCAATAGGTGATATACATAGGCTACACATATCATCACAGAATGATAATGAATATGGAACATAACGAACCAAAACTTTGTTGAAATAAATCTTCATCTATCAAAGAAGGGTTTGAAGGTCAAGTTTAATACCAACTTTTAATAAAAGTTTTGAATTACTTTATATTCCATCAACAATGTACTAACAAATTGTTGGCCACACTTGTGCAGAAACTGGAGGAATGTGCTTATTTAAAATGCCCTTTTACACTTCATTTGGTTTATATGCGAATGTGCTCTTAACTTTTAAACAGTTTAAGAAAAGTAAGACCTTTCCTCATTCATTTGATGTGACTTGCAGCTTTATTTGACATTCATAAATGCAAATGTGTCTATTTAAAACAACTTGTTGCTTTGATCAGTGAATTAAAACCACAAAAGCCTTTTCACCACATACTCATATTAAAAGTAGTTTCCTTTAAAAAGCCTTTGATAGTTGTTGATTCCTTTTCTTTTCTGTAATGATTTTCTCATTTGTAATGCAGCTGGGGATGTTTTGTATGCTTTGAATAGATTTTAAATTACCCCAACAATAGCAAAAGCTTTAGCACACATTCTTTTTTCTTCCTTTGAGCGTGAGTGTGTGCTATCTGCCTAATATTTTATTATAAAGGCGGCTGTGGGGAATAGGAGTTGCCGTGATCTTGCAAGAAATGTCACCATGGATTATGTCTTTATTTTGCATAAAGGGTTTTTTATGATAATGACAACTATGTTCTAAACACCAAAGCACCACTGCTGTAATTTGGAAGGTTTTTTTTGTGTGTGTATTAAAACTCTAAATTTAGTGAAGTTGAGACCAAGCAGCAGACAATGGAATCTGTGTTTAACCTTGACCTCTGGCAACTGTCTTAAATTGTAATCATATCTTATGAAACATGCTACACCAGGTCAAGAAATCATTTTCAGCACTTTGTCCTGCATCCTGTTTGTGGTCTGGGTGGAAATTATATCAGAGTTCAGCCTCTCCTGCCAGTGTGGAAACATTGTGTTGTGTTGATTTGTGTAGCTGAGGGTCATCACCTTATGAGGTTGTGGTATTCCCCTGGCAAGAGGTGTCTTGTCTAATCCAGGTGACAGGGTAACACAAACATGGTCCAAGTGGAGAAGGTGTGGTGGTGAATAACAATTGAAGGCTCAGCTGCATCTGCTGCTACAAAAATGTATTTGTTGTCATGAGCTGCAGCGGTGAGGGAAGAGCTTGCAAAACACAGCTTTTAATTAGCCAGCCCCCAGTAATGATATGTTATGTGAAAATGCAATTATGAGGGGATTGTAGGGCTGATTACCTACTCTCTCAATCACAATAGACTGAGTGTGGCTTTTTTAAGAAACACAGAAAAGGAACTAGACGGCTTTGTAATTAGACTTAGAAAACTTTTGTTGAAGAATGGCACCAAAGGTGATAATCATATGGTGGGATGGAATTTAGGAATGTGATAGATTGAACAACAGTGTTTCACTGCCTCTGAATTAAACTTAATTAAAACAAATCTGACAGATCCCCATGATTTATATGGCACAGGCCAGAACTTTGGTCTGTAGCCTATACTTCATCATTTGTGTTTTTTATTTTCTCATATTTGGGTCCCAACTTTTAAAAGTTTATTCTGACACCTTGTTATTGTTGGTTATGTAGCCAATACACCCTGCTTTGTTTACATCCCTTTATCATCATTATTGTGCTACTCACCTACTGTCGCTCCCTAATCGCGTTTTATTACCCCCGATTTTGAGTGATGAAAGCCACGTCACGTGAATAACGAATCACAAGCGCCACTTGCTGTAGCTACCTCGTTGTTTGAGTTAGACCATAAAAAGACTTCATTACCCAGAATTCGTGTCGCGGTGGCGCCCGGGGTTCACCAGGAAGTCGTTTGTAAACACTGCTCGGTTTCAGATCCATGGGCTTTATTTACCACCGAGCTGAGCTGAATGTGGCTTGCTTGGTGTCGTTAATTGTTAGCACCTTATATTAAGTTGACCTGCTTAACGACTGACCGTTTTTAAATAAAACTAGCTACCCGGTGTAAGAGGAGTCCCACAGGTTCAACACACCAGTTTTATATAGGCCTACAGTCTATGGTTTAAATGCAAAACATTTATCATTTAGTAATGTTTGCTGACAAAAGTAAGAGATAAAAGTAAGTTTGTAGCTACCACGTGACCCACTCCGGGTGTCTCTGGGAGTTTTAACTTCCGTCCGGACTTTGGCAGCGGTGTCCTGTCCCCTCGACGCACAAGCACCAAAGGTAAGCAGAGCTACACTAATGCGCAGTAAGATGTTGCTCTGTTATTTTGTCGTCCTTAACACTACACAACTACATGACATGCTCGTTGTTGTTTGTCCAAACTCTCTGCCTGTAGGCTAACTCGTGTTGATATAGGCTATAGGTATCGCAATAATTAATTGATATTATTAAAGTATTGTCAGATAAAGTAACAACAAAGTGAGTGCATGCCCTTGGATTAGCTACACTGTGTATCACAGCTTGCACAAAGTAGGACCTTGTGCAAAAAACATGTAGCCTACCATAGGCTAGGCTATATCTTGTAAAACTAATTGAACAAGCAGGGGTGGAAACACTTGTTGATAAAGTATGCCACTTTGGACTTTGAAAAAAACATATAACCTGCAAGTTACCGAGTTTCAAAGTCTAAAAGTCACTGTTGCAATTATAAAAAGTTACTTACCCACTAGTTCTGTGCACTAGCCTATGTTTTTTTTTTTTTTTGTGTGTGCACTAAAAGTAAAGTGAACATGCTTTAAAAAAGTAATGCAATAATACGTTCATACTGGTGCATTAAAACATATTCAGTGTAGGCCTAATTAAGTTGATCGAAACATGTCAGGGAACTGGAATTAGTTCTTTGGATTTTAGGATGTCTCACTGATGTTTAGATCAGGTCTCAGATAAAAATCCAGAAACATTTAAAGTAGGATAAAACAGTTGTATATTTAGATGTAGATGAAAATATATGGTACTGAACAACTGCAGCAAAAGTTTGCAGTAGTTCATTTCTGTTCATACTTTTGACTCATCAGGAATGATTGACTAATGGCCATTGTCTTCACACCTCCCCAAGACATTTAGTCTAAAATGATCATGACAAGAGACAAAAAGCAGCAAGTCTCATTTTTAAGGCTGTAATATTAAAAGGTAACACATCTTTATTCAGAATGTCTGTGCTTGAAAAAAAAATTAGTCAATTTATAATTGAAGATTAATGCTGTTTTTGTTTATATGGACTGTGATAAACTTAAAATGTCATAATGCGACACAGAAAAAGTGGATATGAGTTTTTACTTCAAAATGTGGCTGCTTTGCAAGCGAAATGGAGCAGGTGGCCATTATCATAATTACATAGAAACAACGTGGTGCTTGGTGACTCGCTGCTTTCTGTGTGGCTTCAAGATCATGGAAACTGACCAGTGAGTGGAATAATTACAGATAGTTGCTGGTATCTGTTTTAGCACCTGTTAACTCGAATAATCGGCTCTAAATCAGGTGTCAGTTAATGGCTTCATCAATCAACAGAGAGTTTGTCAGAGTGACTTAAGCAACACTGACCATTTACAATTTGTTGAGTGCTAAACTGAATAAATTATGGATTGGACTGTTTATTGGTCTTTTAAAGAACACACCTTGGGAGTCTGGGAAGTGTGATAGGTATTGAAATAACAAACAAAGATAAATTTCTGTTGGATAAAGCAAAACCTAGAGTAAGCAGTGTAAAAGAAAATGAAAAGAACGTTTTTCTATTCACATGTTCCAACATATTGACAACCGAGAATAACAACTGTCTGTAACACACAAAGAAAGTATGCAAGATTTGGAGACTGCAGATGTGCTTCTCCTGCTGCTGCTGCTGCTGCTGCCAAACATCCATTCAAATTCTCTCATTCACACCTGCAGGCTATTTACAGATGCCATTTAAACTACGCTTCATGTCTTTGGGTTGTGGGATGTTTGGTGGAAATGCATGTTGGCACATCTGAGTTCACACTTGGCAGGTTTGAACCTATTTTAAGGTCACATTAATGCCCCTACTACATTTTCTACCTTACAGTCCTTTCATCATGGCACTGGCTGGAGTGAGAGTTATTGAGCTGGCGGGCCTGGCTCCAGCTCCGTTCTGTGGGATGATCCTTGCAGACTTCGGAGCCAAGGTGATCCGCGTGGACCGGACCAAGGTTGCCATGGCTTTGGATACACAAGCGCGGGGAAAACAATCGGTGTCCATCAACCTGAAGACCACTGAGGGTGTTGCCGTGCTGAGGAAGCTCTGTGTCCAGTCTGATGTCGTCCTTGAGCCCTATCGTAAAGGTCAGACAATCTTAGAAGCATTACAGTACAAGTAAAAAGTCCTGCATCCAAAATCCCTTATCTGTCAAACTCCTCAAGTGTTACACACAGTTAAGTTCACAATCAAGAGGATGATTCCCCTTCAGAGGAGCACAAAACAAAGTTCAAGGGTTATTAGGAAGCGGGGAAACAAGAAAAAGTTCTATATTCAATATTGAAATATTGGATAATTTTAACTATTTGGGTCTCAAATGATAATTTGAGACATGTTTAGTGGTGAAATCTGTCTTTGGATGAACAGCTTGTAGACAAATAACAGGGTTTAGTAAAAGATTTCTTGCTATAAATATTGGGAACCACTGGTTTAATGTTTAACAACATAGCCAGTTGTCACTAGAGCTCTAAAGTAAATGTACGTAGTAAAGGTGAACGTTGAATATTTTCCTCTAAATCATAGGGAAGAATATATAAAGTAGCATCATATCAAAGTATTGGCAGATAAAGTGCATGAATCTTTTAAATATTTGTGTTTGTCAAGAAAACCTTATGGTAATAATCCCCAAAAATCTTTGTATACAAATGTCTTTAAGTGTACTGATGTGTTAGTAAGTAAAGTGAGGTTGTCACCACCTGGTTGGTTCACTGTGAAAACTCACCTGAGCAGATAGTAATGAAAAGTGTTTTTGACATCGTACATCCACTTCCCTCTAACTGCTTAGGTGTGATGGAGAAGCTGGGACTCGGTCCTCAGGAGCTGTTGAAGGAAAATCCTCGTCTGATCTATGCTCGGTTGACCGGCTATGGACAGTCCGGATCGTACGCCGCTGCAGCTGGGCATGACATCAACTACCTCGCCATGTCAGGTAATAACACACGGTTAGTGGTTTTGTGAGACTAGAGTGATGGAATAGCATCAAGTGTCTGTAGAGTGCTACACACACTGTCAACAGCACTTTTAATTTGAATGGCACTCAGCAGAGTGCAAACCCCTGCCAAGGACAAAGAATTTTAAAAGGGTCTATGTGGCGCTTTTTATGGAAAAATAAAAGCAAAAGTAGTTGTATATTTTTCAACATTGGGATGCATTCATCATTTTGAGAAAAAGGTCTGGGGCTGTATATGTTTAGCTAGAAACAAAATTGAATGGTTCACTCTCAGTTTTAGTGCAAATTGTTTTTTACATTACTCCATATATAAACACACTCCAGGTGTGGGTCTCTTGTTCTCTTGTTTGCTACAGAAGGATGTGTGTGTTCACCTGAACATAAACACCAGCTTTTAGAGAGCACAAGCCTTTCTTTGCAGGTGTAAGGATATTGATTAGCTGCAGCTGATCCAGTCTGCTGCTGGCGACATCTGTCTGCACCTACAGTAGGAAACCATCAGGAAACCAGATACTGAAGCTGATACTGAAACACCCATTTTCGTTACCCATACCAGCTTGTATACCGGTATGCACCACCCATTGATACTGCAGCAGAGTGATGCAGGTGTCCAAACTATATGGTGGGATACCTGCTTGGAATATAAATTATGAAGAATTATGCATTCCTGAATTCCTCATTATGGTAGTTCCTGTGATACTCTGTTTTAAGACTGTTTTTTTTAATTTAATTTATTTACACACTGGCCATGATAATGAGCCCATCATAAATCTAACCAGACATATTTTTCAACTAATTTCTCCTACACCTCTAGGTCTCGTTATTTAGGAGGATGAAATAGTGTGTAACCATACAGTATTTTCACTTTAATGGTCTTAACAGCACACGGATGACTGACACTCTTCTGCTCATTAGGCCCACACATCTGTATTTTAAAGGATACAGAGAACTGGGAAAGAAGGAAAAGTAGTGATTTGGCTGAAGCAAAAACGCAACCTCACTTTGACATACAGTAGGCATCAGCCATTAAGACATGCGGCTTGCAGTTTGTGGTTAGTCATGAAGCTTAGCCCAACTAAAACTTTGATATTACACTCTGGTAATAAAACAAAACAGTGGCTTAGTATGTGTATGTAGCGCCCTTTAGACACCACTGGAGGGTGATAAAGGTATCCCAACCATCTACTAATTCCACCTAAAGCTGCAACTCTCGCTAATTTAAGCTGTTATGTTAACCTGTCAGCTTCTTTTTCTTCTGCAGCCCGTATAACTACACAATTACAGGTTTTACAGAGAGTAACATAGGTGACACACTTTGCTTTAAACATTTACTTTTGTCCTGTGTGTATCGATCATGTGCCCTTCTTTTAACCATATCATTTTTTTTATTTTCCACTGTTGGGTGTCTAGTAACATCACTGTAATTGAAATCAATTACTGTTAATGGCTCCAACAAAACAGCGGTTATTGTAGTTTGCTTCCATTGTTCAGTCGGTGTATTTCAGAATAAAGCTCAAGGGGGCATTCAGCATGGGACCCAAAATATTAAGACTCACTGTCAGTGAGTGACCCTTGCACTCCTAATGCGCAAACTGAAAACTTGTGACATTCTTAGAGTGGTTGGTTATTTGAGTAAACAAAATGAATATTCACAGCAGGTATCCACTCTGTAACAATATGAGAAATGAAAAATGTCACAGTGGATACAGCACTCACAAACCGCAGAGGACAGGATCCCTGGAGAAATCTGCCACTGTGGGCCCTAAAGTAGAGAAGAGACAAATTGGGTAGTGTAACTTTTGGGAGAGTTAAAATAAACTTGACTGTACTGTTCTGCTTTAGAGGTTTTTGTGAGATCCATATGATAACACAGTAGCAAAAAGGACAATGACGCCTTGAACAAAGGCTGTTCGATTTGATCAAATAAGATATTTCTCCATCAGAAAAGAAAAAAATGAATCATTGAAGGGCGAATGTCCACTCAGAGGTTGTGTAAAGTTAATAGCAATCCTGCTTGACTGATAACCTTTATTTTTTTGGTGCTCTATCGGGTGCCATCGCTCCCTGATTCTTTCTATAACCAACAGAACTAGAACTAATTAATTTTCCATCACATGCTGGGCTCAGAACTGGATATAACTCCATTATTCTCCCACCAGAGAGGCTTTAATTACATTTTCTGTGGCACTTTTGCCTCTTCATTTCTGTCACAGGGCTTTTATCCCGGCTGGGTCGGAGCGGAGAGAAGCCCTACGCTCCACTGAATCTGTTAGCGGACTTTGCAGGAGGTGGTCTTACTTGTGCCCTGGGGATAGTCCTGGCTCTGCTGGAGAGGACAAAGTCAGGGAAAGGACAGATCATCGATGCGAGCATGGTGAGTAGATTGTGCATTGTTGCAGCGAGTCAGCCGCAGCAGTCAGTATGACATGCACCACCAGCTGCTCCACAGAATGTGTTGTTTTGAAAGAAGCACAAACAGACAATTCCCCCCCCCCCCATTCTCATAATGGGGGGGGGGGGAATTGTCAACAAAATCCAAGTCCAAGCAAGTCACAATGGAGATGCTTTGCACAAATTACAGCCAGTCAACAAAATCCAAGTCCAAGCAAGTCACAATGGAGATGCTTTGCACAAATTACAGCCAGACACTCACACACTATAGGCTGCTGTCAGAATGACAATAGACTTTCAGCAAACAGGGGTGAGCGTATGGCTGTGTTTGCTACAGGTACCAGTAAGTGGATGTCCATGTCGAAGGCTTATCACAACACCATAAAGCAGCTAATGCGTCACAGGGGCAAAGATTTCAACAAGTCTAAACCTCACAGTTTAGTCCGTATTACAGAGCGGTACCTCTCCAGGTAATGGAGCGCCGTACTGTGACAAACCGTGAGTCACGATCCATTTAAGTGGGATAAATGATCACTTGGCGACGGCCCCTGGCAAAGTTATTTGAACCGCACATCAAAGTCTCTGAATCCTGCTGAGCCTGACATCCACTGAATGTAAAGGGGTGGGGAGGTTAGGAAGCAGAGCAGATCTAATGAGCTCCTTAACCTCCTGAGACCCTGCGTCCTCATACGAGGACATTACATTTTTGCCTCTTAGCACCATGATACTCCATTTTTAAAAACTTTGACCTATTAGCCACATTTAGGGACACTGCCTGCACCAACTTGTGGTGATATCACAAATTACACCAATTTCTTTGGGGGGAAAAAATGGCGGGAATTTCAGCCGGAGCCTTCTATGGCAGTTTCCGGAAGATAAAAGACCAAGGTAAGAATTAAATCCAAATTTTATGAATGAAACCAGTGTATTTATGTACAACAATGCCTCTGTCTTCATATGGCATTACAATTTGACACATTTTAGTAATAGTAGCAGACTAGGACATCAATAAATGTCACGTCCTCGTTTGAGGACATTGGGACTATGTTATGTTATTAAAGTACCATGTTGTTGTCTTTTTTTTGTGATATCACCACAAGATGGAGCAGGCAGTGTCCCTAAATGTGGCTAATAGGTCAGGTAAGATAAGTTTTTAAAATTGAGTATCATGGTGCAAAGAGGCAAAAATAATGTCCTCGTATGAGGACGCAGGGTCTCAGGAGGATTCACATTTCTTAAAAACTACTCGTTATTACTTGACCGTTCCACTTCAGACTGATAGTACTTGACCTCAGGATGACACTCAGAAAAAATCAGGCCAATCTGAAGTGGCATTTTAGAATAAAACCCCTTTGAACTTCCATATGTCACTGTATTCTTTATACAGTAGGAGTCATTGTTTTTCGACCCAATGTCCTCATATTTTTTTTTTTTTTTTGATCAAAATTTTATTTAATTCCTCAAAACATTAGGAAAGAGAAAAAACAAAAAAACATAGTGAATAATACAGGGCACAAGGGAGTGTGGTAGATAAACGATAGACAGTACTAACAAACAAGACCACAATAAAAAAAAATAATAAAAAAGGGGAACAGAACCAGAGCAGATGCACACAGAACAAGATGACCTCATATGAGGACACTGATTTTTGAGAGAACTACTTATTGTAGAAAGCTGAAATTTTGAATTTACACAAATTGGGCCCTTCTGGTCCCAAACAGCAAATACAGTTTTTTTATGTTGAGATAGTCCCAGTGTCCTCATATGAGGACATCATTTTTTGCAAAAACTACTTCCTGTACAAAGACAAACTTTAGGTATTGTACTTATTAGGTCCTACTTATCCCAGATAGCAAGGAGAAATAAAACATGCACACCAGAAAAAAGCTGGGGTCTCAGGAGGTTAAGGAGGTGGAGTTACGGTGTTAGAACTTTTTTTTTTTTAACGTGACAACTGTCAAATCTTCATGAAAAGTATACATTTTAAACATGCATATAGATGTTCTGTACGTAAGACAGTCAGCTGTGCATACTTACTTTACTGTGAGGAAAAATTCCGATTTTGGCAAATTTTTTATGCCATTTTCACAAAGTTAAAGCAGAAGTAAGTGGTCCGGTCGTTTTCGCTAATGCTGCGTTCCAGGCAGGCTTTTGAAATCGTAAATTACAGCTTCAAGTCACAACTTACGACTTTGTAGCGTTTCAGGCAACCCACTCGTGTTTTTCCGACCTGTTTTACCGGTGAAAGTCACTATAACGGCCACTCGTAACTTCCGACCGGTGAACTCGTACCAGATCGAACTGGTACCACTTCACGGTCGGAAAAATACGAGTTTCCTTGAACGCACCATAACAGTCCTCGTCCCTACGTCACCGCATTCACGGCGTTCCTTGGCTGCACACACAGCCCTGCATGCCGTTCTCTCTCCTCATTGGATAAAAACTGTAGGATACGATAAATGTTTTCTCTTCGGCTCAGAGCAGAGCAGAGTGACTGACAGACCCGTGTTTCAGTCCAAACACTCTATGTAAGTGATTGCTGTCGGAAGATATAACTATTTAAGACTTATATTAACACAAATATATCACTTACTTCTGCTTTAAATCTACACTGGACTTGACTTAACGAATATGAGCAGAGCAGGAGAAGCAGTCAGCAGCTTCCAATTTAAAGTGTTTTTTATCTTCTTTTACTCAGGTATCACAGACAGCAGCTGACTGATTTAAACAGATCAACACTCACTTAAGACCAGCCACTAACCAATCAGGAGCAAAGGACAGACTGTAGAGGGAGATCGGATCAATTGAAGGGCAAACATTGAGGTCCTCAGGGCGCAAAGTGACGAATACTCATGGCATCAGCAGTACTGTACGTCCAATTAGCACACCAGCGCTCCAGCAGATCTCAGCAGACTGGTTATTTTTTCCATCTTTTATTTCTCTTCAGTTTCCAGCTGTGTAGACCTTCATCTGGTTGTTACAGTTAGTGTGCTCATCCTCATCTCCGTCTCATAGATTTCCCGTACTTTTTGAATCCCAGTGCTGTATAATTGCGAGTAGTTGGAACTTTTTTACACTTCTGGAATTACACAAAGTAGGATAATGTGTGAGTCTTTGGGAATATCATATTAGGGGAGAGACACATTTTAAAAAGAAAGATATACATTAAAGAAGAAGAGGTTGAGATATCCTGACTGTATTTAGCTTAACAATTCACACAATGTAGCTGCTGCCTTTTAAATTCCCCCATCTTTTAAGCTCTGTGACCCCAAATCACGTTGCAGTATTAAGCCTAACTTTAGTATTTTTATTCATCATATGCTTGTGGTTCTTGCTGTCTGACATTTATTAAAATTTTTAATTTCTTAAATAAATCAATACGTTATTTTTTTTACCTTGGTTACAGAGAAGCTCCACGCTTAACTACTATTATCACCACCACCAGTCTCATGTTTTTCTTTTTGTCGTACTGACATCAGATTTCCACAGAAAACTTCAAACTGTCCATAGTTCAGTGATTAAACCCCCACAGATCTGACAGCACTGTCAGTTTGAGACTCTCTGGAACAAAGCGCAGTGTTTTGACAGGTAAAATGAGATTCAACTCGGTGGCTTCTTCACTGACTATTTGAATTGTCAACGTCGGTTATTGTCTCTGACTTTAGAAAGTCCCTCCAGCTGCCACAGAACCCAAAATTGATTTGTATTCACAGGTTACTTTGTACTGACCTAACCTGTATGTTTAAAGTGCTCGTGTCCCCCGGGAGAGCACACTGTCCTGACCAATTGTCTCCTTCTAGTTCATTACTTTTCAATAGCTGGGTTGAAAGCTGCTAAATTTTGCTTGGCAGGGCGACAGTACTTTGTAAAAAAAAAATAAAAGGTTGTCTCAAGGCTACGTGGGTGATGTTTACAGTGGTCGAACAAAAGCCAAATCCATCAAAAAGCAGGTATTCTCTTCACTTTTGTTCCGTTAGTATTTTCCTGTGTAGTTCATACAGTATGGTGCTGCTGGCTCTCCATGTTACACCACACAGAGCAGCTTGTAAGTCCTGGGGAAGGAGTTAGACTTCAATTCACTTCAATTCTGCCCTGTCTAGTCTGTGTATGTGTGCCCAGATGCCCGGATGCAGTTTGTGTGTATTTGGCTTTCTATATCTATGTAAATCAGGGTTTTCTAAACTTGTCCACAAATTTGCATGTTCTCCCTGTGCCAGCATGGGTCCCCTTCTGGGTACTCTGTCTCCCTCCCACAGTCCAAACACACACAGTCCACAACAGGATAATTAGCCCATAGATATGAATATGAGCAAACCACTGCAGCCCTACAAGAAACAGCTGTGTGGCGAATGGCTGAATGAACTTGTTCGCAGGCTGTCACTGAAACAGTAGGTGGTCATCTTTTTGGAGTCACTTCATTAGGTACAAACTATTCTACACAATTCAACACAACAGCACAGCGGTAGTGGTGTTTTTTCCTATTGTTGTTCAGCGATGGGTTTTGGGTTCGTCAAACACCAAAGAATAGAGAAAAATGAGTCAACTGAGTCTAAGATGATGTACACAAACAGCTATTGTAGAAGTTACACAAGTGAAATAATTTCAATACAAATAAATTGCCAAAATCAATATGTCTGTGCAAAACATAGTCACTGTCTGGATTCACTGAGGTACTCTGATCGTGTTTTGGGATGAATGAATGTAGCTCTTCATTTATTGACATCAGCGAAACTGTCAGGAGGCAGTCTGGTAGATGAAGCCTGGTTCATGTTCCTAGACTTGTCTGTGATTAGACAAAAACACTCTGATCAAGGTCAGAGAAGGATCGTGGTTTTGTTAGATACAAATGAACATGTCTCTAAAGTCACTCAACTTTTTCTTTCTTTAAAGAGACCCCGAGGAGTTTGCTTTTGGTTATAAAAGAGTCTCATATTAATGTTGATGAATCTGCGTTACCCACACTTGTTAATGGGTCCATTTTCGATAAATATATTGTTTTGTCTTTATGGTTATTTTGATATTATTATTATTTAGTGGTTGAATCGCCCAGCATTTCCTAGTTTTGGTTTCCTGGACGCTGTCCGGCGGGTCATGGGAATAACGCCGCTGAATCGCCGTTTATGGTCGGAACTACGACGGTATCTGATCGTCTTCGAACCTCTGACTTTCATTCTTGATTAATGAAAACATTCTTGGCAATTTTTTTCCTTTTGTCCGTCTTGCGCCGGTCTAAGAATTTCATCGTGCATGTGGAGGCTCATGGGAAATGTAGTGTGAAAACGCTTTGCTTTCCGAAACTCCTCGTAGTCCCTTTAATAGGAACTATGCAAGATTTGCACCTCAATTAAACAGTTTAGGAGTAATTGTGATGGTTAACTCTGTCTGGTAACGTTCTGTTATTATCTCATAGCGTGGTGAATGTGCAGGTCACAACTTGTCCACCAGAGCATTTTGGAGTTGTTGGATTGTGTATTTGATGAGTTTGATAAGGGAAACCAAATAATCCCATGAGCCTCCGTATAGCTCTGAGCAGCTTGCGGCTCTGTTCTGCCGTTCTAAAAATAGCTTGCACCGAAAATTGAGGGTAACGAACCTACTGCTATGACTATAGTATAGGGATTATGGCAAAATGTTCAACTATCTCTTTAATGTTCTTACTCAGTGAAGTGTTAGAAAGCCCAGTTAGAGAGTTTCCATAAGTTTCCCTGTGTTCATGAAAGTCAAGAAAAACAAATCAGCCTCAATCATAAGCTTCTGTCTGTCTGCACAGAGATGCTGGCAGGCTGATTTGCCAGTCTAGTTATCCACACATACAAACATGAGGCCCTCCTTAGCTGGGCACTTCTGACAATAAGCCAGTTCCAAGTCAATCTGCAGCCCTTTAGCAGCTCATAAAGCCAGAGCTGTATTGTCTCCAACTGGGAAAGACATTTATCCTTGGACTTCGGGCCAGTCCTGGCAATGTCAGGACTGGACCTGCCAGTGTTGGCGCCCTATGTGAGATTTCTGATTGGTGCTTCCTGCCTCGTGCACCTGGATTGTGCACCACATTCTCACTCTGTAGCAACAAAGTTCAACCAGGTGTTTCAAGGTTTTGCTTGAGAATTAACTGAAATGATTATTTGATTATCAAGACACTTGCCAAATTAATTTTCTATTCATAGTTAATGTTCTAATTGTCTGAATGCTTCACAACCTCTGTAGTCTACATTAATGATTCCAACTCATCTTCAATATGCATGGCAAGTTAAGACATCTGGTCCATTTTTCTTAATGTCATGATATTACCGTAATTTCAGCCAGATCACTCAACTACACTGGCAAGTGTATGAAGACTAAAGATGTGATAATTTACCATAAATGGAGCCTTAAAACTCAAGTCTGTACTTATTTGAGAGTAAAATCTTCATTGGGATGTTACAGAAACACCAGGTTTATAGCCAACACTGTTTGTCAGTGGAAAAACCATGTAATTATGAAGAGAGACCTCAGTGCCAACGTAGGAGCCACATGCAATCACAGTTAGTGCACCCCTCTGCCTCTAAACTATCAGCTGTGACGCATCAGGACCAAGTAAACACCATTTTGACATGACATTTAATTTTCCCTCAAATGTGTTTTGGAGGACTGTCTATACCAGTTAAGCCCACTCAGTTAAAAACGTGTTATCAATCTCGCCAATACTCTCCTTTCCTCCATCCATTTTCCAAGTATTTATCCTTTTGATAAATACTTGGCTGCATCATCTTCTGAACCAAAATACATTTATAAACCAGAAATAAAAAATCAATACATTCACTATGAATTAAAAATAATAGCTGCACCAATAATGCATGTATTTATATATATATATATTACATGTACAACACACGAATGTCCAGATATCAGATGCCGGCCTAACTCAAGGCTGGCACTCGTGCACAATTCAGAGGCAATGTATAATCAATGTATGTATAATTAATCAAATTCTACAGAACCTGCAGCTCCTCTTGGACTTGCAGAGTTTCAGTTCATTCACGCTTGACAACTTTATTTTTCTGGCTCCTTGTCATTGGTCACATACGTTGGTTTTGGCTGCAGCAGGCAGCCGATCGAAAGTTGGACAAATCCCACAGCACACGGTCTGTTCAGTAGCAAACAGCAGAGAGAGACCCAGGTACAAACTGAGGTGAGGTGAATACTGAAACGTCATTCATCATGTGGTCAGAAACACAGCTTCAGATGAGTGGTTTAGTTTTCAGCTTCCACCTTCACATGATTCTGACTTCTCTGGTCTCTTCTCTGTCTGTGTGTGGTCCTGTCTTAAACCTTGTCCTGCTTGCAGAGATTTCAAATTGGAAACACGGAGACTGTAATTTCAAGTAATATTTTGCAGCAGTGGTCAGTGTGGCATGTCCAGTCCTCCAGCTTCTAGCTTTAATTTACGCTCCCAAGACCAGAAGCCTGCTCCCTATCTCTCTCTTTCATCATATTGACTATTTTCCCTTTTTCTCCAGTTTTAAATCATTGCGTGCCCTGCTGCTGAATGACCGCATTAATTAGTGAGAGCCACACTGATAAAGACGGATGGCAAGCTCCTCGAAATATTCCTTTTTAATGCCACAGCATGAGGCCTGCTCGCTGGTCACTGACGACAAAATATAAAGCACAGTGTTTTTCTTATCTCTACTCATGGTTTTTGATTTCTTGATACCGTAATTCAAACTACATACAATAGATTCAAAGAATCATTACCAGCCTCTATTTACTGTTTGTTCAAAGTATTTTCCCCATTCAGCTGCAACTGTATTAGCTTGTGCACATGTAGATGCATGTGGAGACAGGCAGCATGTGGTTTATACAGCAAATGTCAATATTCACAGCCACATCTTAATGTTATTCAAATAGAATGCAATTTCATTTAGATTGGCTGCTGATATCTACTCAAGCATATGGGTTTCTACTATGCTATGAAAAACCTATATACTTGGACTGACATACAATATATAGCAGCATACACAAGTGGCTGTTTGCAATTTTAATGATGTTAATCTACTCTGAATGTATGATGGAATAAATGAATTGCTTATATGATGGCTCTGCTTTCCCTTCTCCTTTCTTTCCCATTTAGTGAATTTGAGTATTTATGCATAGAAAAATAGAACATGACATAAAACATACATCAAATAATGAAAAAAGCCTCTGACCTTGTGTTCTCCGCTTTAGGTGGAGGGAGCTGCATACGTAGGTTCATTTGTATGGAAATCTCGTAGCATCGGCATGTGGGACAGTCCGCGGGGAGAGAACATGTTGGACAGCGGAGCGCCCTTCTACGATACCTACCAGACTAAAGATGGAGAGTACATGGCAGTGGGTGCCATGGAGGCACAGTTCTACAGTCAGCTGCTGAAGGGTTCGTATTACACAAATATGCATAGATATAGATGAAATAAACAGCCGAGCCCTTGGGGGAAACTAATGCACAATGAGTTTGATTAAAAAATAAATGTGTATAATTTAATACAGTACACACATAGGACAGCTCCAGGTACAGATGTTCTTTACAACTTTACATTTTCTGTTCTTTCTTCCTTTGTCTTGCCCCTTCCCCAACCTGATCATCTTTCATCTATCACATTTTTTATTTCTATTGTGATTATTATTATTGTGTTGTTTGATTGTTCAATAAAGATAGGATGCTGGAAATTACTGCCTGTGTTCAAGTAACTGAAGAGTTATAAAAAGTTAAATCCTTGTGCTGATGGCACCTTTCGGTTTAAATATTTTTCTGACAGACTTGGGGCTCCAAAGTGAAAAAAACAACAACAAATCAATATGATTAAACCACTGCTTCACCATTAGGTCACATCTAAGTCTCTTTTTTCTCCCCATAGGGTTAGAGTTGGACGCTGAGGACTTGCCTTCTCAGATGAGCTTCAGTGATTGGCCAGAGCTGAGACGGATCTTCACAGAGCGTTTCGCTACCAAGACCCAGGCAGACTGGTCAAAGGTTTTCGATGGGACTGATGCCTGCGTTACACCTGTGTTGTCTTTCGACCAGGTGAGCTCACACCCACATAACCGCGCCAGATCCTCTTTCATGAAGGACTCCAGTGGGGATGAAAGCCCCCGGCCGGCCCCGGTTCTCTCTCGTACTCCTGCAGAGCCGAGCCTAGCCGCTGGCCCCGTTATCGGAGAACACACAGTCAAGGTCCTGGAGGAGTACGGCTTTACATCATCGGAAATAAACCAGATGCTCGCAGCGGGGGTCTTAGAGTGCAATGCTGCAAAGGCAAAACTGTAGAAGAGCGCAATTCAAAGGTTTTAAAATCACACACAGCTGCACCATCGTTTTGTGTTGCGACAGACTGTATGGAGGAGATGTGCCACGGAGTTAATTGATATCATTATAATAATTAATTGGGGCAACAATCAAAATAAGGATCTGACTGAACTTTGGGTGATTTCAAACCTGCTATCTAAACTATATTGAACACAACAGTTGAAGAATTAAATGAAAAGTTTTCTTGACCTGGACATTCGGTGGCTAGAAAGCCAGAAAAAAATCTCCATCTTACCGACTTTTATTCTTTCTCTCAGGCTCCAGGAACCTGATGTATGCATGTTTGCAGCAAAAGTGGATACATATTCCACATACTTCGAGTGTATGATCAGATAAGGTGAAAGGTCATCCTGTGGGCTGTTTGAGACTCAGAAAGAGTTTGTGTCACCTTTGTGTCACCTTTCACCTTGTAAAGCAGCTCTCTTTTCTCTGGTGCTGCTCAGTACTGATGAAAATCACTCTTTGCTGATGTGTGCTGTATTTTCCCATCTAGTGTAAGTGTGTTGATGGATCAGCAATATGAAAATAATCAAGTGTTATAAAAAAAGAGCAGGACTTGGTAGTTTGGGATCCTAATACCTTAAGTCCACTTTTTGCACGTACAGCAAACTCTGAAAATATTTTCAGAGGCAGGAGACGTTACACATCAACAAACTTAGAGTGGGATTGTGGGATGTACGGTTCATGTGCACCATCAGATCTGGTGCAAAACCAATTACTACTCTTTGCTAGGCAGCCAGGAAGGTATCGATTTTTGTAAAAATGAAAAGTAATAACTTGTGATTGCCTAATTAATTTATCCAATTTTTGCAGCTTTATCTGTGCCTAGGTCCTGTTATTATAATGAATCAGCTGGAGTTATTTTTGTACACAGCCAGGAAGCTACTGAAAAGAAATAATAGGATTAAAACATAATTGTCTCTCTCAACTGGTTTGCCATCATACTTATAACAATATGAATGTGAAACAGACATTATAAATTTGATTCATTGTTGTAATAAAAAGGTCTTTATCAGCAGAAACATGTACATGGCTGTATTTTAACAATTTAACTTTTTATTCCTGTACTTTTTTCTGTTAATGCCAAGACAATAAAAAAAAAAAAACAATTTCATTCAAGGCACAGCACCTTGGTGATGGGATTGACACAGGTATTAGTATCTACTGGCTCCAAACACATTTCATACTTGTTTGTTTGTTCTGTCAGAACAATACTGGAAGATAAGAAATGTAAGAGATAACTCAATCACAAATCTAGCTGCATTAAAACACAGTGAAGGTGATCAAAGAGAGCAAGAGACAGAAATAGTCTCTCTCTTCTTTTTCCTCCTTTACACCAACATCTACAAACAGAAATGATGCTTCTGTATGTGTCGGGATAAAGAGAGAAGTGCGTCAAATCAATTAATGTCAGTTGTCAACAAAAGAGTGGATTATGTAATTATATTGAAGTTCAAAGTGGTTCAAATACCCATAATAACGATAAAAATAAATCATAATTCACTTTATTTCTAAAGTGTCCTACTTATCATCAGCAAAGTTAACATTAAATCAAATGAGGCAACTTAGAGACCGAAACTGAATAAAATACTCTGCAATCAATAAGATGAAATAAGATAAAAGGATGAAAACAACTAAAACAGAGTAGTGTAACAGGTCAATAAGTAAAACAAACACTTGATGTTAAAAAAAGGCTTTTTAATCAACTCAACTCTGGTTTAAGGCGGCTGTTAATAACTAAAGGGATTTATTTATATTTATAAGTAAAAACTCCAAGCTACAGAGATATGAGTTACGCTGGCAGATCAAAGATCCATGTTCCCATGTGTATGTCTCCACAGACTGTCAAATAAAGTTATAGAGCCTAAAACAAATAAAGATGATGGAGCTGGAGGATGTATGTTAAAATTACATTAGACTGTGTCCACATTCAGGACACGATGCAGCCGGATCCAATTTGGCAGTTTGGTTTTGTGGCACATGTTGAATATTAATGATTTCCAATTATTTTCTAATCATTAAAAACAGGGAAACTGCTCAGATGGAATACTAGACTGTTGAATTTGTTTACCCATGTAACTTCCATTCAGTCTGTGCCACCTGTGAGCACAGCAGCTGTTCCATCAGTTTGCTGCTGCAAAATGTAGTTTATTGTTTGTTTTTTAATGACTCTGTAAATAATGGACCTCATTCATAAAAAACCCCAGAACATCTGTGCTTAAACTGGACAGAAGTGCTACAACTATTGAAACACTAAATTAACCAGCAACACAGGAGCTGTATGTCAATTCAAACCTCTATTTATTCATAAAGTATTGTTGTCCAGGCTTTATTTGTTCCTGCAGGGGCCAAGACATAATACACAACTATTTAAAATACAAATGCAAGAAAATGCTTCATTGGCTGCTTTTGGCTTATATTTTTGGGATTTCCATTTTGAAACAGCAGACAGCTGGAGAATTTTTTAAAGATTAGTTCTGTCTCTGAGATGGAGTTAGTTCAGTTGGTCTTGTTCAAATCAAAAGGAAAAAGAATATTTGAAAACTGAGCATCAATATGTCTTTTCAAGGACAAGATGGCAACTCTGGATACTCTACTGTATATACTTCATTAGTACAACTTAGAATCTTCCAGATGGAAACTGTTGACAGCATGTATGGATTCATTAATTCATTTAAAAGAGTAGCTGGAGGCAAATTAATAAGTAGCCTTCTGGGCCTTGATCAACACGATCTTTAGACTGGAGCTCAGTCTGAACATGTGGAGTTTTTTTTCGTGATTTTCTTGCACCAACCTTTTGCTTTCTCTCCGAGAGCTGGGTTAGAAGATCGATATCTAAAGGTGAGATGATGAAATAAAAAAATAACACATCACACCTCTGATGGAAAGGTGAAAATATCAAATTGTGGTTTTATAGGGAGAAACATTTTCCCTCATTAGCAATGACATAAAACCTGTACAAACTTTCTCTTTAAATAATAAAAGGCGCCACCTAGTGGTACATCCAGGTACCACAAGAAACCATAAAAAACACTTTCTCATCTCCTGCATTGTTTTCAATCTATCATATTTTCAATCAGTTAAATTATCAGTGAACCACCTCTAATGGGGAGTAACATGCTAAAATTATGCTGCGTTAAAGAAAATTTGGAAGTAACCAATTTATGCTTATTTTTGAAGCAGATGAAGATGTGTGGAAACATCGACAAATAACTTAGAATTCCTTTCTTACCATTAACGATGAGGACCGCCATGTTTCATTGCTGTCACTGATGTCAAGTCGGAAATTCAGAGGTCTGAGATGATACCCGAATTTCCAACTTGTAATTTCTACGCCGTTCAAATAATTTTTCACAACTTGAAGCTTGTTTTTTTTCTGTTAGCTGTTTCACCATACTCCCATAGACTGTATAAAAGATGGACGTAGACTTCCAGTCTGAAGAGTGAAGCCAACACGGAAGTGACTTGAACGCTGGGGGCTGGCTCCAAGAAGCCCTGGCTCCAAATGCCACTCCCAATCATTTTCAATCATGAAATACTCGATCAATAATTTTTTTTCAAAACTGATAACGGTCTAAACAGCTAAAGTTCCCCATCCTTTAATATGACTTTGTGGTCGATCTGAAAAAAAAAATCCATAATTAATTTAATATTAGTCCTTAAAGATTGGCATAATTGACCAATCACCTTCCTGTACAACCAATGATTGACAACCTGATGACACAGACCCATAGGCTGCTCCTAGTATAGTCTTAATGTGCTGCTAAACTAAGCTAAGCTAAAAGTCTCTTGTTGATATTTATCCCTGTTATTTGATGCGTGAACAGTTTCAATATTTAAAAAGAAGTGTTAGCAAGAAAGCTGACATGTCCTTTGAGTATTACTGTGGGAATAAAAAGCTAAAGTTAGAACGTTACATAAGCTATCTCATCCCTTTGTTGTGCTGTTTGACATACACATGTTTTCTGAGAGGCCACACACTGTTTTTGCATTTCTGACTTACTGAGTTAAGCAGATTTGATCCGGCTCAGTTTGTAATATCAGACTTTATTATTAGTTTTCAATGTACCTACGTGGCTGTAAATGCATGAGGCATATTATCATGTTTTTTTGTGAGGATGGGATATTTGTTATTCCCAGCATGATCACAGGTTGCTCGTCACTAAGTAACCTACAGAGGTGTTACAGTAGGTGGCCTTTCTCTTGGTGCGAGGCCATGCATCATGTCACAGCTCGCTGCAGATTACTGTAGCCTATGTACATAATTATTTGTGACCTTTCAATGCCAGGTCCTCTGTTGTCAGTGTCACATCAGTACAGTTGACGGCTGCTTTAGCTTTTATTATAGGACTTTAAAACGCGCAAGTATGTAAGGAATGTCTGCAGTGTGATTCAAACATCTGACTCTCACCTTTGCAGGCCAAACAAAGGGCACACGACATGAGATTAGATTTGGCTTCAAACACAGTTGAACGTATAAGATGACTTGTGCAGATTGGTTTTGATCTCCATCGTGCAATTGGTGTTCAGTGAGCATATAGAGGAGCTCTGAAAAGTATTTGAAGACCTTAATCTCCAACGTGTCACCACACATTTTATCATAAATAGCTCGATTAAAGACTTAATGTGACATGTGCAGGGATGTTTTTGAATGTGATTATGGAAATACATTTAACTCGGAAACAATTTTGACTAAGAGGTGCTTATTAGCATGGATAGTGTTTTAACAACAGACCGTTTGTCATTTGAATTGCTGCTTTTAGGTGCCAGACTAAGTGTTCACACAATTACTGCTCTGAGAATAATTTTGAACAACATTATCTCTTTATTTGACAAGGTTTTGTGGTTATTGTAACGTTTATTTTTTTTTCTCTGAGGATAACAATGATGATTTTTTTTTGTTATCTGCTGTTTTCATTAGTCAGTGAATTGTTTGGTCTGTACAAATGGCAACAGATGTCTATTATAATTTCCCAGAACCCCTTAATACCTTGTCAAAATAGATCATCAGCCCTCCCTCCCCCTGGAGCAGGGGTGTCAAACTCATTTTAGCTCAGAGGCCACATTCAGCTGAGTTTGATCTCACATGGAGACAGGTAAAATAGAACTCTAAACTTTTTTCTTTGTTTTAGTGCAAAGAAGTAGGCTACATTATTAAGATGTTTACATCAAATTAATTACAAAACACATTATGAACAATCTGAAATTTCTTGACAAAAACACATGCAATTTGAACAATGTAATTAATTAATGTATTAATTTAATTTTCACATTCATCTCGTGGGCCGGATTGGACCTTCTGGCGGGCCGGTTTTGGCCCACGGGCCGCATGTTTGACACCCCTGGCCTGTAGTCTTCCGGATGATGACACACATGGATGTGCATGTGTGCTGTATGTCAGAATGCATTCACATGTGTGCAACATGTGTCTATCAGTGCACTGACTCAGAAGTGATGAGTCATGCCTATATTTTCTTCATCCATATCAATGTGCAGCATTCAGGAAACCAAAAATGACCTTTTTCCCTTGCGTTTCCCCCCTCCCACCTTTCTGGTCCTGATCAGCCCCTCCCCGTGGGATCACATGCATCATCACTTGATTCGCTGAAAGTGCTGCTGCTGTAATACACCACAAAAAGGCCCTTGTGATTTCATTGTCTTGTGAAGCACTCGTAGATCAGGACCAGTGATTTAGGAGGTGGGAATATCCGTGTGTGATTCCCGAGGGCAGCACACATGTTGCCTGGAGGCACACAGATCTTGATCAGTTGTATTGTGCAACTTATACAGAATAACTAACTCATTTTATGTGGGTTAGGGTTAAGTTAAACTAATAGTGAAATCCTCTGAAACAAAAGGTAAAGGATCTCCTCCAAGGGACACCAGACAGAGAGTACTATAGGAACACTATACCACATAACGCACAGATTATTGCATGATATTAAATCTTATCTTGAGAATGTAATTTCTGTTTTACATAATGTTTTATAAAACAAAACAAAAAAATGTATATGAATCCAGCCAAAGAAACTGGTTCAAACCGGACCCTGCAAGGACCAACCCTCTCAGGTGTTTGTCCTCCTTGGGGGATTAATTAGGGGATGAGGATCTTGTCTATGAACCATGTTGCTGTTTAAAGATGTAATAACTTGCAAAAGAAAATTTTGAGTAACTTCCGGCAACTATTTTTTCAATGTCGTATTTGATGCCTTTCCAATAAAACGACAGTGTTGGAAAAAGATAAGTGCCTGTGGGGGAAAGAACTGCATCACATTTTCACTGCAATCTATCCAGCAGCTCTCAAGGCATTTCACTTAAACTGCAAATATCAGCCTCATTGTTGCACAGTAGTCACAATTAAAATAAATTCTGTGAATCATGACTATATTGAGGGGAAATAAGGACAGGATTAAGTTGATGTTACGAATTCAGCCTATAGCTTGTTCAGGCTGGAGGTCTTGTAGCGCATGTAGTGCACGGCTATAAAAAGAGACATGGCACAGATGTTAATATTAGAAATGTGAACGTTGGTGGCATTACTATTTGAATTTCAATATTGGAATATCACATTTATAGTTCATAAAAATGAGAGCTTCAGTTTATCCTGTTCACACTGAAACCCCCCTATGGTTACTTTAAGATCTTTATAGCTCATCAAACACAATGTTCTCAGCATCTTAAGGAATTGAAACTTTCCTTTTATTGAAACTATGCCTTATGTCCTTCACAAAGAATGTTACTGCTTTCTCTCAGGTTAAATGTATCTTAATCAAGTGTGAATGTCTGTCTGGCCTATTATATTAAACTCATATTAACCTCCCAACTTCAGCTGAGAAATCAAATCTGCCTGAATGTCATCCTTTGTGCTCTGTGTTATTATTTCTATGCACATTGCATTGATTTATTTTTACCTCGTCTTTCATTTCTCTTTTCATCTGCCGGATGCTTTTCTCAAGTGAGGGACAGCAAAGCTTCAGTGCAGTATAAGCTTTATTTCAGACAAAGGTCCATATCACACATCAATATTTAAAAAAGAAAGGAAAATACAAAAAAAATACAAATGTCCATTTTATAAAACCTGTATGAAACCTTGGTATTATAACTAATTATTGCATTTACCACGTAGTTCAAAAAGAGTAAAGAGGTGCTCCAAATGTGGAGTTGGTAAGTGCTAATTAGACATGTTAGCCACCAAAAGAGAATCACAGTAATCAGGGCAAGAGACAGCCTTGATTTCGACCAGGAGCTGGATTGAATACTGAAGTAAAGTGTGTTTTTTTCTGATGGTGTATGACAGAAAATGACTCTCTGGGTTGGGGTAAAGGATGAAGAGGCAATTTTGATATTGATATCATGGATTGGCCGGGATGACCAGGAGTAGAGTCTTGAAGAGGTGTATTTGAAGGTGGTTTTCCTCCATCCATCATCAGAGAGAGACAGGCCATCTGGTGGGAATGTATTGTAGTAGGTAGGTACTGGAAGCCATGGAAGTGGATAATTGGACCTAAGGAGGTGGTGCACATTGCTAAGAGAAGGGGTCCCAGTGGCGATCTTTGAAGCACTAATGGGGGGAGGATAAAGTGATGGTGTCTGTCCTTGTCATTAGATGCTGAACGAGCACCCAGTGATTGGATGCAAGCTAAGAAAGATGCCCTAGAAGAGAGTAGAGATAGCAGGATGCTGTGTAGTGGGGCTCTCAGGCATCTTAAAGCCCATCTACTGTCAATCAAGGAGACTGTTTTATGACAGGAAGTCAGAAAACATCACATGTGAAGTGGCCATGGTGTGTTTGTGTGTGTATCAACTGGCAAAATGATCCCTCTTTACATTTCACCGATGTGAGTCAAGAGCATTCTTACTTTTACAAAAGAGGGCAGCTTCACAGCCACAGTTAACGAGGATAATAATCCATGTGTGCAATCAAATGCTGCAGAAGTTCAGCATAAAGTTCAAAAATTGTGTCATTTCTAAGGGTGTAATTAGATTTTCAAGTGTGACTGAACTATTTTTTTTTTCACAGGCGACTAGATATCAGAGTTTCAAGTGGAGGGAAGGATAAATGGACAGATGCCTTGAATGGCTATTTTTATTGAACAGAGAGTGAGTGTGTCAAAATGTCCCTCTGGTTAAGATTTCCTGCAGCGCTGGTGTGAAGTTGACCTTTAACTGTTTCTCAATCAGCAGCTGCTGCTGCTTCGGGAGCTGATATGGAGCTGGAAAATGAGATTGTCTTCTTTCTAACACCACAAACCTTCAGACAAAGCAGAACAAAACTTCACTACATTTCCATAGCAAATGAATTAGTCACCCAAAGCGGTTCAGTAGCAGCAGCATGTATTAAACTCTGATAGCTGTAGCTGCTAAGAAAGCAAATAACCCAATTTCTTGTGAAGGTTTTGTTATAAAATATGTCTCAAATGTAATCTGCTCAATCTAAATTCCCACAAAAGAGCAAATAGCTCTATTCTCCCAAAATACAGTATCTCATCATTGGTTTATCCTTTCTTCTTTTCATCATCTGCATTATCTGCTGATCATATAATTAAATTTTGTGCCCTCAGAGAATCCACACTTCATTTTGGGAGGATGCTTCAGCTAATCCAACTCAATGGAGGAAGAGAATTGTACCAAAATGTGCACAGTTTGCTGTTGCATCATGCAGCTTCACGGACAGGTCTGAGAGTGAAACCTTGTCTAATCACAGGCTCATCCGTTGCCTGTGATTGCATATCACAAGCTTCTGTGTTGGCAGGCGGGGAAGCTTTCCTCAGCCGTTTGTGTTTGTGGTGCACAACATAACAAACATGTGTGGAGGAGATTTGTGCCACAGCATTGTGATGGAGAGCCTGGACATTCATCATAACCTGTCAGAGCAGTTACTGGATTTTGTTTGGGGTGCTGAAAGTTTCAGCCTGAAACCATTACCAGATTGCTTGATTGTGTAAGAGTGGATGTACTGCATGGATTTCTGGCCTCATTGTTGTGAGCTGAAATATTGTATTTTGCAGCATTGATGCGGCAACACAGCCCTGTTTCTGTTCATGTTTATGTTCGACACCGGCTGAGTCCTGTGTTCCTCACTCAAGGGCTACGAGCCTCCGGCCATGTAAAAACATGGCTGCACAATACAGGCAACACAACTTCAGTCATTAATTACTGTAATGCAACTTCAGCAAACACACAGAAGGATTTCCAGTTCTTTTACACCAAATCATCACCTTACACCAATCAATTTTTCAGTTGTATGCTGTGAAATCAGATCTTCTGGAAACCTGAACAAATTTAAAATAAACTTTTCAATGGCATGAAATCCATGACTAAGTATGTTGTCATGGATTAAGTAAGGTTAGCTCTAGGCTCTAACATAGTTTACATTTTGGAAAATAAATAATTGTAGGCTACCTTTGACAAATATCACAGAACTACTGACAAGTTTCTTTTCCTCGAAAATCTGAATTTAGATATTAGAGTTAGATATTTGATGATTAGTTAAACCAACATATTCATCTGATTTGTTTTGTGTGAATAAGTGTAACCAGTAATATAAGACATGATGAGATTTCTGCTGTAAAGCACAGAGACAGTGCAGCACTGGTGAAAGAGGTATTCAGGTTTTTAGAAGGTGCATTAGGACAAAGTAAAAATAGTCCATATCCAAACAAAAGAAATCCTTCATACAAAGTAATAATGTTGAGCTTATATAACGAGTGTGTTTGTCTCTCTGTACTTTCAGATTCTCCTTGCCTGTCTGTAGTTCTGAACAAAAAAAGCTATTTGCTGTTACAAAAGATGTAAAATGGTCAAATATATTGTTTCATAGAAGAAAATACAAAATAATTTCCTAAAACAGCTAGGTACTGCAGGGTTTGATTATTAGTTGTGGGGAAAACACTTTAAGATGTATGTTTCACCAAGAGCAGCAGTATGACTCACTGATGTGTTTGTAATAGCTTTTGGACAACAATATGTAGAATAAGCAAGAATGAAATTACAGCCTGTGTAATGAAACATTGTAAAGAAGGTTTTGGAAATTACACTTTTATTTTTGCAGGAACAGTGATCATTATTTTCTTCGCAGTAAGCGTGCTGATCTACAACGACCCTGCTGTTCTGCACCTGAGGTGAAGCCGTAAAGATAACTGCTTTGACCTTAAACCAGCATTTAAAAAATACATTTCTCTCCTCACTGTGATTATCATCATAGACACAATTGAATGTCATCAAAGATAGTTTGCTCAGAAAGGTCAGTTGTCCGTCGTTCTCAGGATCAGCAGACCGGCCTTGTACACAATACACACACAACATATTGTATTAGTTCAGAGCTGAGACACAGCAGATATTCAAAAGTTCAACCAGCAGTTCCTGACTTTTTCCGACACTTGCAATCTCTTTCCTGACCCCTGGATCACACCTACTAAACCTAAATTACACTAAACTACACCTAGAACAGCAAAGTATGGCTGCCACAGTGAAACTGTAGTTACATGTTGTTTTTTTTAACAGGAAGTAATGTCATACAACAACTAATAAGACAGTGCATTAACTTTGAGTGCTTTTATTAATACCTCTATGTTGCTACTTTGGTTGAAATGCGTTGATTTAATGCTGTAAGCCTGCATGCTGGAGCCCAACAGAGAGTGAGTGTGTGTGTGTCTCCTCAGAGGGATGGCTCCTAAGAGGGATGCGTCACTGCAAATCAGGACCATGGTGCTCTCAGCGAGCACATTTATCCATTAATGAAACATTTCCATCCAGACAGAAGCATCGTCTCCTCCAGGATGACGATAACCCCGTCCACACGGCGACCGGGGGTCACTGAGAATCATGTGAATCATATGGGACAAATGTTGCAGCCACCAGATCTCAAGTTCTTCACCACCATCATCACAACGCCAAGTAAGAGAATATTCTTTTCTACTGATGTGCCACCCTGTTGTTAGTTAAAGAAATGTGAAGTTTGGAGAGGGAGTCAGGTACAGCAACACTTGCTTGAACATGTTTTAGCCACTTAACGAACATCATATTGAAAAGAAACAATAACAGTTGATGTGTTTGCTGTATTAAAATGTTTTCACTGCTTTAACTTGCAGTCAAACAGCTACTCCCTCTGGCTCGTCAAGCACATTTAAAGGGATAGTTCAACATTTTGGCAAATTGGCCCATTGCCATAATCGCTATAGTCATAATAGCAGTAGGTTTGTTACCTTTAATTGTCGGTGCAAGCTATTTTTACAATGGCGGGGCAGAGCCGTGAGCTGCTCAGAGCTACGCTACGGAGGCTGATGGAATTTCTTGGTTTCCCTCATCAAACTCATCAAATACACAATCCAACAACTCCAAAACGCTCTGGTGGACAAGTTGTGACCTGCACATTCACCACGCTATGAGATAATAACAGAACGTTACGAAACGGAGCCGTTTTCGAGGTAAATACAGAGACTGCTTGCTGAAAAACTGTCCCTGAAAGCAACGCGCATCAGTAGTTTTGCATGAATTCGCCTCTAAAACAACTCTGTCTCTTAACGTTGTGTTATTATCTCATAGCGTGGTGAATGTGCAGGTCACAACTTGTCCACCAGAGCGTTTTGGAGTTGTTGGATTGTGTATTTGATGAGTTTGATGAGGGAAACCAAGAAATTCCATCAGCCTCCGTAGCGTAGCTCTGAGCAGCTCGCCGCTCTGCTCTGCCGTTCTAACAAAACCTTGCACCGACAAATAAAGGTAACGAACCTACTGCTATGACTATAGCGATTATGGCAATGGGCCAATTTGCCAAAATGTTGAACTATCCCTTTAAGACCAATAATTCAGTATTCATGCAGCATGGTTGATAACACAGGCTGGCAGAAAGATCCTGATGTCATATCGTAACCAACCCCCTGCTTGCGTCTGCCTTTGCTCTGCAGGTCTGTGGGTGTGGACTTGGAGTTCACACATCTGCATCAGACTCTTGATCTACACAGCTTCCACAGAAGTTTCCCTCCTGTCTGTTCGTTCTCCATTTCTCTATATGCATGGTTCATAAAGGTAGCTATCCTCTTATCTTAAAGTTTTTGCCATTCCTGTCAAAATAACTTTTTTATTTTCTTTTATTTGTAATTTCTTCTGCTGCAAAGTGCTTTAAATTCAACATCCCCATGGCTTCTCTCTCTCTGACTATAAAAACAAAAAGTTCAGGCTGCAGCACATGATGATCTGATGACACATGCAATAAATAACGAGAGGCAGTGAGCAACAAACTCACCAGCTCAGCCAATCTTTTAACTTTATCAATGAGGGCTGTCTCTCCTCCCTGGAGCCCTGAAGACTCAGATCTACACAAGAAGCTGTTTCCTGTTACAAAACCACATGAGAGTAGGGGATCACAGTCAGTCACACACACAAACACTACCTCTCTCTCTCTGACACACACACACACACACACACACACACAAAAGTTTTACTGATCGCTCTATATTCTTGTCGAGTTTAATTTTATTTGTAAGAATTTCCATGTACTGTACTAAACAGTCAATTAATTGGCTTTAACCAGTCACAAGGCAGCTGTGGAGACTGGACAGGGACATCTGGATCATAATTATTATTAGTGACAAATCAAGACTAAAAGTCTAGAGGTTTAATAGCTGCTCTGTAACACTGTATTTAAGACATAGCGGTGCCGTGAGCCAAATGCTAACAAGCTAATGAGCTGTTGAATGTATTAAGTTTTGAAGATACTGAGTCATAAACTAAAGATGTGGATTGATTAAAGAACTGATCAGAAGCCCCCCTGTGAAAACTAATGAATATCACTGGTTAATCATTAGCGGCTGTGGAAACAGAGCAGTAAATAACCCTCTTCATGACACACATGCACTCTCACATGCATGTAATTCCTCACACGCACACACTCACTCCCATGAGCTGCCCCGGGCCTTTACTACTGTAGAATGAAGACAGTAATCTCTTGAGTACACCCACTTCTCTCTCTCCTCCCCTCTCCTCCTCCTCTTCTTCTTCATTGAACCCAACTCTACTCTGCTCAGACCAGGAGGCAGATCTTCTCATGTGAGGTAAAGCTGCGTGGCTCGATCGTGGACTCATTGCTCAGCTATGCAGTAGAGAGGAGGATTAGCCCAAGCTGAGCGCACCGGTGCAAGGACTGGGCACCCGGCCATTTATCCATCACCTGGCCGACTGACTGAGGGAGACACTGCCAACCTCTCTGCCTTTTGTCTCTGTTTATCTACCTCTTCACTCCCTTTCCATTCTCCCTCTTTCCTTCTCCCTCTCTCCCCTTCATCCCCTCTTTCCTCCCCCTTTCTCTCTCTCTCTCAACCATGACCCTTTTATCAGAGGACCAATCAGTCAGGCCCCAAGCCTGCCGGCTCCCAGAGCCTGGCAAGCACATTAGCACCTCCTTGCACCAACACCCAACAGATTACAGCGGGTCCAAAGAGGACTACATGGACAGTGTGGACAGCGCTGTGTTCGGGGCAGTGGAGCCCCCCAGGCGCTCTCGGGGCCGCCTCATCCTCCACGGGCTGGTCATGTTTGGAAGGGAATTTTGCTACGCCGTGGAGGCAGCGTTCGTCACACCGGTGCTCCTGAGCGTGGGCCTTCCTCGCAGCATGTACAGCTTGGTGTGGCTGCTCAGCCCCATCCTGGGCTTCCTGCTGCAGCCGGTCATCGGCTCGGCCAGCGACTACTGCCGGTCGACGTGGGGCCGGCGAAGACCTTACATCCTGGCCTTGGGCATCCTCATGATGGTGGGCCTCACTCTGTTCCTCAATGGAGATGCTGTGATTTCAGGTGAGCAGTATTAAGTGGAGGGGGATTGGAGGTAATAGAAGAGAGACATCAAGAGCAAGACAGCGAGAAAAGTGGGAGGTGCTGTTACAGTTTTAATCTTGTCATGTTGGAGAGTGAGTTCTTGTTATGGTGGCGCCTGTGCCTTTGATTTAGACGGAATAAGAGGGAATGAATAATCAGTGTTTTACATCTCAAAGAAACAGAAATGTTGTAGAACATTCTGTGGAAATTTGACAGTACTTTGATCTCAGTTTTATGTGTGCTCATTTCTGGGAATACAGAAGAACAATTGTGAGTTTTCTTGCAAACCTCAAGGTGAACATACAGCGGTTTTATATTGATCTTCCTATCACTACCTCTCCGTACCGTCTATTGCAGAACATCAGCGTACACCTGCTTTTTCAGCTCATCTGATCGGACCCTCTGAACTGCATCAGTATCTGCAGAAAGAAAAATTAATCTTACACGTGTAATCTCCTGAGAAAGCTCACTACCTTAAACTTGTGACTGAAGTTGAACGTGTGACTCGCCGGTGCTGCTCTGCGTCGATGCCCACTGGCACAGACTGATGACGAGGCCTCAACTGAGAAAATCTCATTGGACGTTTAGTTTGAAGTCGGAAACTGCTGATGACATTTAGTCAATTCACCACTATGCACCGAGCTCCAGGCAGGAAGCATCACGAGAAGATCTCTGCACAAAGGAATTTGTGACCTTTAGGACATAAAATAGAGAGATAAAGTTGAGTAAAGAGCACTACTCTCTGCACATGAGCTGCTGTAATTTTACCCACCAACTGAGCAGCTCCAAGAGTTCAGTGAGATGTGTTGACCCTGCAGACTTTGAGTCATAATCATCCTCAATCACGACTGGACGATAATCAGGGAAATAACTGGACATGATAAGAAATGCTGCAAAAATGTAGTTTTAACAGACAGTTACAGATTTTAGTGACCATACAAAGTTTGAGTGAATGTCTTATGTGCTAGACTGAGGTCATTTATAATGAATCCCATAATTATACAAGGAAAAAAGCAGTACGGGTCCTCGTTTCAGATCTGGTCCAAAGAAAATCAGCAATCAGCTTGTTTAAAAGCTATGTTTTCTTTCTTGAAAACTCTGATTGTTACTTGAGTTTCTATCAGGACGGCTCTGGGCTTTGCTATAATCAATAAATGGACTGTAAAGTGTTTCTTTCTTTTGACGTACGCTGGATAAGCTGATTACAACCCAGTCTTTCTCAGGGTTGTAGTAAATGCCACATAACTCAACACCTTGTCAAAAAAAAGCCTGGGCAAAGAAGAACAAGAACAACCTCTCAGTGTTCATGAGTTGCCCTTGAGTTTCTAAATTGTCTTTTTCTTTTTGTCGAATGGCCAGAAATAGGTCACTTCACCCATTACCCATAACTTGTTGATGCGCTTTTCTACCTATTTTTAAGCTTTGAATAGATTTGTACATTGCCCTTCTTCTTCTCTTTTTTTTTTGCTTGATATACTCCCTAGCTTAAAATAATTAAATCCATTTTATTATGTTGTAATTACATCCTCCAATTCTGTCTGAAGAGACCACAAAGCACTTGACACAATATTCAAGTCACAAGTCCGTTTTTATATGATAATTATTACCTGTCAGACAGAATGTGTGATTTTCCTCCGGGCTTCATGGATCTGTATTCAGATTATATTAACGAATGTGACTCTTAAGTTCAACACAATTAATGAAGTGATGAGGAGGTACCAACATCATGTTATAATTTAAATTGTTTGCCGCTGTGCTTGATAAGAGATGGGGTGTTGTGTTGTGTTTTCCGCAGCCTTGGTCAGTGACAGGTCACTGAAGAGTATATGGGCCATAGTGGTGGTGATGGTCGGAGTCGTGCTGTTCGACTTCGCTGCTGACTTCATCGACGGGCCCATCAAGGCCTATCTGTTTGATGTGTGTTCATATCAAGACAAGGAACGAGGTCTGCACTACCATGCACTACTCACAGGTTTGTAACACACACACACACACACACACATTGCTGTTTCTGTCGCTGTTAAATATTCATGTTGTGCCTTTTTCTGTCCTAAATCTGTCCTTGGTGGATGTTTTCTAATGTGTATCCTGATGGATGTGCTTTGAATTAAGGAGCATCACTTTTTTTTGTTTGCTGAGACATACGGTGTGCCTTGTGGGTATTATCTAGCTGAGCTTCTCTCATAAAACATGCTAATGTGCTGAAGTGGATTTTCCTGTGGTGTGAGTACACTGGTGGGTAGAGACGGCACAGGCTGAGGAACGTGTTTAGATTTCCATGACTGGTGCTGAAGTCTGTGTGTTGCCCACATGTCCACAGAGACCGTGGACAGATGCACGTCTGTGATGAGAGGCACTTGAAGGAATAGTTGGAGATTGTGCGATGATTCATTTGTTTCAGCAGTTAAATACAATATTAATGTCGTTCTCACATTTGCATGCTGAACATATTTGCTTAGCTCAGCGTGAAGACTGGAAACAGCCTTTCTGCACTTTTACAGTTCACAATGTGAAATCTCATGTTAAATCTCATTTGTTTAACTGGAGTAAAAAAGGGTAAAAAAAAAATAAAAAATCAGATGGAGATAGAATATTAGTCCTGCTACTGAATACTGTGGTCAGCAGGCTCTTTCTTAAACCTACTTTAATAAATATTAATGTATCATTGACGAGATGATGAAATGATGCGTGTATGGGAATAAAGTTTCCCTCAACTGCCAAGCTTTTTACATGCTCCATTTCTTTAGTTTTGCAGCCAATACATGTAAGATGAAAGAACTGAACTGTTTCATGGATTCTCACCAATACAGTGGCCCAATGTGAAAAATATCCTTCCCCTTGGTTTTATAAGCTTATGGATAACAAAGTGCAACCAAATACTTTCTTTTATAATGAGCGTCTGAGGGAATTACACACTGTAAATTTAGCTCACGCTTTCATATACGGAACTTTTCTGAACATGAGCCACTTGTGTCAGGGCCAAGTGCAACATCTCGGAGGCGCGTTTGGTCGCCTCTCCAAGCTTGTGTTCTCCTTGTTAAAATGTTTTGGCTGGTTTGTGTCAATGCATTGGCCGCATCCGGATGATGTGTCTCCACTTATACTGTGAATCATTAAAGTTTAGATGCAGAGAGGGTTCTCCTCGGGTGGAACTTATGAATAGAAACCTGTTTGAAGGGTACATCAAGAGCACCAAATGTCGCCTGGATGAGCTGAACAATCTGCAGATGTATTTGTGACATCCTGTGTAATTACAGACCTTGTTGTTGAAGAGATTTTGAGATGGCTACTTATGGATACATTTAAAAGCTTCTTGAACCCCACCCGCACCCTGCTTCATCATGCGACGACAAGATGCCAAATCAGCCTCCTTTATACCTATATATATATACAAGTAAAACTAACTATGTATTTGCTTTGGCATTTATGCTATGCAAAGCTGAGGATTGCATAATTAGTAGGAAACCTCATATTTTGATATTATCCTTTTAAACTCCGCCTCTGAGCCACCGTAACATCATCAAATAAGTTCCAAGTGAGTCTCTTGAGAAAGTCCTAAAAATATACGAAACCAAGAAAATATTTCTTCATGTGCTGCTCGTGGGCAGGATGATGTTTACAATAGCGGGTGCACTCATCTGTCAGCAGGCACCGGGTGGTGTGAGCATGCTAGTCAGACAGTAATCCAGCCCTGAGCTAGTCATGTGCTGCAGTCATGGGTCTGGGCTGAGAGAGACAGAGGCCAGGCACATGACTCTTTAGACGCCGCTGCCACCGCTGGTATGTGAGGGAAGCTTTCTGAAGAGGAGGGAGAGAGGAGAATTGTTGTGTTTTTCTCCTGTGATTCGTGTACTCGAGCGTTTCCACTTGCATAATCTGGCAGTTTGCTGCCAGTGTACCACTTTGGCACAGATGGAAATATTTCAAATGGATTTCCACAAAATATAGCACAGGCACAGATGATGAATGCTTAAGGCATTTCATCTACTCCCACTACTAGGCACAGATTGAGATGTCTTAACAGCTTCTGGACAGATTGTCGTGACATTTGTCTCATCGTCTCCTCAGGATAAAGTCTAATGGCCTTAGTGATCTCGTTTTCCAGTGGCGCTATCAGTCCAGTACTTTGGTTTATGAATAAATCCCTGCAAGACGATTCTGTGAAATTCAGTTGAAAAGTGTGCATTCAAGCTGAGAGCCACTCTTCACTAGGCTAAGACTAAGACAGTGGCCAGTGTTAACATTGCACCTGCTAAACATCCACTTGTGGTTGTGATCATGTGATTAATATTAGCATTTAGCTCATGTATCTTAATCCCAGACCTGCTAGCTCGGCTGTGAACTCATATCCATAGTAAAGATGTCAATTAAACTCTTAAACCCATAAGAGCGTCCCCCACTGATACTTGATTGTTTGGACATTTTCACATTATTCATTAACAGTGCAATATGTGTGTCCCTATTCTTGATTATTTATTTTCTCATTTTTATTCATTATTCATTATTTATTATCTAGTTTTAAGTGCACTGAGGGGTGGGGAGGGCGTGCCTCACCAATTTAGATGTCCAATTTGTGTACAATGGCAAGAAATACTATTCTATTCTATTCTATTCTGTTCTATTCTGTTTCATTCTTGAAATATGTTGTTAAGTTATTTCCATAAATATGTAAATAACTCTGACCGTGGCTGTGCAGAAAATAATTTTTCCTGCTGCAATTTGAGACCACATCAGTTGAACTGATAACCTTGTTTATCCAAACTGCCACTTGCTGAAAACAAATCTCCCTTCAGTCCCTCTGTGTGGGAGTGTTTTGCTCTGATGTGTTGGCACGGCAATAATAAAGAGTTCAGAGTTACTGCACGGCCTCAGAGGTAGCTACACACTTCGTCCGACATAAACATCACACAAGGAAAAGTGTAGACGGATCTTGAATCAAGAGATGGTGAGTGTTTGATGCAGCTCACAAACAGCAATGTTCTGAGTGGAGCGTGACTCCTGAAGTGGTTATTACTTCGCCTGCCACTGGATGAAATGTAGAAAAATAGCCTCCATTTGTGACGACCCAACAGAACAGGGCTGCTTGTCTTCCATCGGGAGTCGGCCGTTCTATACATCCATTAGCGAGACTGTTTCTCCACGACAGGTCACAGAGGAGCTGGAGCCGATCTCAGCTGACACAGGGCGCGAGGGCGGTTACACCCCAGTCGGGTCGTCGGTCTATCACAGGGCTGACATATAGAGACAAACAACCTCAGACACTCACATTCACACCCACAGGCAATTTAGAGTTGCCAGTCAACCTAGCCCACGTCATCAGACTGTGGGTGGAAGCTGGAGAACATGCAAACTCCACACAGGAAGTCCTCAGACTCTGAGATTGAACCCAGAAACTTTCTGCTGTGAGGTGACAGTGCTAACCACTGTACAGTACCACCGTGTATATTGTTATGTGCGTGTGTTGTCATGCATCGCTTTTATTACATGCATTTCTCCCTCAAGAGACGTTATTGCTGTCAGACTCATTGTGTTGCAGACTCACAAAGAGTCTTGTTCTTGTACTGTATGTGCTCAGCAGCAGGCAGCAGCAGGATGTGAAGCTGTGAAGACTGAATGAGGGTTTTGTGTCCATCTGTCCATGTTGTGACACATATGAAATTGGTTCCTCACCTTACTTGGAGCTGTCAGGCGTTTGCATTCAACTCTTCTTTTATAGTTCGGGAGATGAGGCTGTGTTGGTAATGAAAACCACTGAGATCAGAGAGAGACACACACACAGAGAGGGAGACAGACTTGTTTTCTCTCTGAGAGAAATCAGAGAGCTTGTGACAAACCAGCCCGGTCCAAATTCCTGATGGGACACATCCTCTGGCTGGATATTGAATTTACTTAGTGTAAATTTGTTGACAGAGATCATTGAATCAATTTTAACAACACAAATAAAACCGTCCCAAAATAGTAGGGTATTGGGATAATTGGAAAAACAACAGGTTAGATCGACCTCAGTGATTACATCATGTGATTTCCTATTGAGACTAACTGCGTGAACAGACTTAGAAAAGAACCTGTGATCACAGCAGCTTTCCCAGCTTTGGCCAGAGTTGTGTCTAATGCACCATGGTGCCACGTGATCAGGAGCTACAGCAGGCGCCATACTGCTGCTGCTAACAAAAGCTGCAGCAGTTGTCCTTGGAAAAAACAATGCCACGCACAGTTCACCATTTACACAACTTTGCCCTAAAAAAAAAGTGCTTTTGATTTGGCATAAGGATAATCTAATTTTATTTTTTCCCCCTTTGACTGATCAGACAGTGTGACAGTACAACACTGTCAATCCTCCATGATGTCCAAAAGTCAGTATCAGATCAGGGTTGGCAGCATGTCATCTAGGGATGTCACGATTACTTGTTTTCACAATTAATCGTGGTATTAAACGCCACAATTAATTGATCGTAAAGATTCCTAAATTACGTCAGAACCATATCGGCAGATGTGCGCCAAAGTAAAGGTAAATGCACAGATACTGGTCCATTTATCTAACGTAACGCTGAATTAGTAGGAATTGTAAATGTTAGCGTGTCATTTGTAATTTAAAAAAAATATTAAAATTAACTTAAACATTTGGTATAGATGACAATTAATGACATAAATATTTCAAACACTTCCCCCGGGGGATTAATAGCTGATCCTATATTAAGAGATTACTAATGTAATTATATTTTGACTATATTTGATTTTACACATTCATAGTGTTGTGAAATGTATTGATGCATAATAATCGTGATAATCGTAATACCGTGATTATTTCTCTGACAATAATCATACCAAGAAAATCTATAATCGTGACATCCCTAATGTCATCTGGTCGGATGAAGCCAAGATGCATTAGTGTGGATCAGATGGAGTCTAGCATGTTTGGTGGTGGGGCCTGCAGCGTTGTTTTCCTTTATTCTCAAAGAGTTTCCCCTTGTTTTTCTCCTACTGAGAGAGAGAGAGGAGGGGTTGTTATTCTTTAAAACCATATACGGTAACATTTCTATCTGTGCAGTGGTTTGATGTTCACCTCTGGGATGTGCAGGTCTGGGTGGAGCCTTCGGTTACCTGGTGGGAGCGATGGACTGGGGTCATTCGTTCATGGGCCAGCTGCTGGGCTCCGAGTACCAGGTCATCTTCTTCTTCTCGGCGCTGACCTGGGGCGTCTTCCTCACCGTGCATCTCTTCAGTATTCCAGAGCAGCCTCTGGGCAAGGAGGACCCCTACGCCGCTGACCTTTCCCCTTCCAGCGCCCTTCGCCTTCTGGGATCCAACAGCAACGGTTACGGATCTCTGGCTAAAGAGTCCGCCCCTATTGTAGTCCGAGGGTCCGTCACGGACCTCAGGCCCAGGTCGTTCTCTGCCCTAGGTGAGGCCAACTCAGTGACCTCCAGTGCCAAGCAGCCAAACAAAGAGGTTTGTGATTTGGACATTTTTCAATGAGCTTTTAAACCCACATGGTCACAGAGAGTAGCACAGAAGAGGCAAATGGACATGTATTGTATTGTAGTCGTGTAATGGAGTTACGATTCTGTAGAAAACGTCCTTGGTAAGTGGAGATGGAAGGTATAATCAGTGAACAGAATGTCCAAAGCTTTGTGTGGTGATATTGATTATATACTGTGTTTCAAAGTATATGGAAGCTGTAGTACTTTAAAATCTGGCCTTCAGAGAGATGATGACCACGATAATAACAACGATGATGATGTTGCTGAAGATGATCTTTGATATTTTCCTCCTGACTTCAAGGGGATTTTTTTATTTATTTTATTTTTAATGATCTAGATTTCCATTTGATAGTGCAGCTTTCGGAGCAGGGTGGATTTCGATACCCTAATTGGATGAATCAGAGTCTGTGTGTTCATTCAGTGGCAGCACCTTGAAGTTATCCTGCATCTCTATGTAACAAAATGATGATGAAAATTACAACACTACAAATGGGACCTGTTACAACAACTGAAAGTTTTTATGGCACAAAATATTGTTATAATACAATAGTTGCAGTGCTGAAAATTAAAAATTGAAAGTTGAATTTAACATTTTTTATGAGGTTTGTTCAAAAACCTGTCATAGAGATACATTTTCAAACAGTATCATCAGGATGACAGTCAAGTCCCACAGATAGTTGTGTAATAATTGACAAAAGAGAGCTGAGTGACAAGTTCATTTCAATTGACTCAACAAAAAAAATCCCAAAGAGTCATTGGGATTCATCTTCTGGGAACGATTTCTGGAAGCGATTTCACTGAAGATCAACTAAAAGTTGTTGAGCTATTTCAGTCCAGACCAAAGTGATGGACTGACCGACATTAACCACCATCCCTCGAGCTGTGCTGCCGGCTCGTCCCAAAATAAGAAGCTCCATCTTTGAAGCATGTGTTGAGAGATGTGGTGTTCAGGTTCAAATGGTTAATCCAGCTTCACTTTTCACAGGGAACTCTTCATACAACCTTCTGCATCTGTTTTTTTTTCTTTTAAAAGAATAAGATTTAAATTGGACACACAATTTCTTGCAACACGCACCGAGGCGGAGAGAGTGAGCGCTGATGAATTAATTTTCTATTCAATAAACAACAATTAATCATCATCAATCAACACTCTGTTCCTGCTGAGTGAATTTCTTACGACGTGTTGTTTAATATGTTTTGATGAGGACAAGAACAATCTGTCAGAATAACTTGTATCATCAGAGACAGCCCATGCTCTTCATTTAACGCTCTTGTGATGATCTGTGAATCTGAATAGTCATACGGATGTGAATGTGATTGATTATTTTGAAGAGGTCTGTTGTTTCCTTTCTCCTTTTCAAGTTTGCCCTTTTAATCTTTTTTCATCTTGGGTCTTCCACCCCTGAGTGAAGTCATTAATGCAAGTCCTCTGATATCTTTATGTGTTGGACCCCTTCAATCCCATTTTTTTTATTGTTGGATCTTTTGAACTGTCATCAGTCGAGGGCTTAAGTGCCACCAGCAATGAGATACCAAGAGAGTAATGAGTATTATCAGAGGAAAAGCTGTTTTATGTTTTTTTTTTTTTACATCCTGTCAGTGCGGATGCTTTAGCATTGATGTCTGTGAATTTTGTGTGTGTCTGCAGGCCCAGAAGAGGATGACATTCAGGTCGATGATGAAAGCTATCATCAACATGCCAGGCCACTACCGCTGCCTGTGTGTCAGTCATCTGCTGGGATGGACGGCTTTCCTCTGCAATATGCTCTTCTTCACCGATTTCATGGGACAGGTATATTGATATGTTGGTGTTCGTTGATGTGGACACTGTGCATGTGGAGCTGGACTCCATGTACATTTAAAAAAAAAGTCCCCTAAAGAAAAAAATATGACCCCTATTTGTTTTAAGGTTTTAATTCTGCTCTGTGCTCGTTCCAGAGCTGCACACAGCTCCTAATCAATGCTTGTTTTTCAGGCACTGTTACACATTTGAAGTGAATTACAGTCATTAGTGCCACTGAACTGCACTGCTCTGTGTTGCTGACGTAATTTGCCAGGGCTAATGAGATACGTCTTGTTAGATACCAAGCTTTAGATCTGCTTGGCAGCATAAATAAAAATCGAACAGCCTAAAATATCAAAGGATTCCTTTGTGTTTAGAAATTGGACATTTTGCAACATGTCACATATATATGGGATTAAAAAAATTCTTCTCTTCTCAACAGTAATTTTAAGGGTGTGATTCCTGGGCTCTGAGCCTTTGGAGTGGAGTTAGCATGTTCTCCCTGTGCCTGCGTCGGCTCTCCTGCTTCCTCCCACAGTCCAAAGACATGCATAATAGGTTGATTGGTCACTCTAATTGCCCGTATGTGAATGTGAGTGTGTGTGTTGTTCCTCTCTATAAGTGGGTTAGCCCTGTGATTGACAATGCATTACAGACAATGGATGGAAGTTAACCATAGCCTTCTATTATTGTAAATGGAATATCTTCAGGGTTATTTCTCAATATTTGCTCCAAATTGGCAATTAGTAATTCATCTTGGAAAATATTTTCCCATATTTCACACAAGAAATCATTTATCAGTGAGCCAACTATCGGATAATGACATTAACCATTATATTTAGCTCTACGCATGACTCAATGTCAAATGAGGCAAAGTGACAAAATGACCAGAAACAAGCACAACAAGCTCCATTAATCCTTGTTTGTGTGGGGGCAGATGGAGGGTGAGGGTGCGAGAAGAGTCTGTTGTGTGTAATCTTCTGTTGGCATATGTAATAATGATGAATGGCTTTCAGTTTCACAGTGGTGCATGCTGATCAAAGGATGCACTTCCCACCGTGACACACTACCCACTGCCACGGTTCAATAAGAGCCTGTGCGCCAACGTGTAATATAAAAGTGCAGACATTGTTATTATCAGGGATAAGAAATGTATAGGCAGTGGCTCCCTGCTGGGTTAAAGGGGAATTTGTATCTTTTTATAGGACGGGAAAGATGAAAGCATGTACTAAAGAGGTTGGCCAACATTTGATATCTGCATTAAGGAGACTGTGTGCTTGGATCTGCTCAGCTTTCATGGTTTTTCTGTGTTTTGGTAACATTTAACAATATAGCCTGTGGTTCACTGTTTAATTTCCTGTACCAATGAATATCAGTTCCTCCTGATGTAGAAGATTTTGGGAAACAAGATTTTTGAGAAGATCATAGATCTTTGTTATATATTATATGATATTTATTATCATATTACACATGATAACATAAAGTATTTTTCTAAAGACTAGGGCACAGTGCTGGGAAACAGAACTTTACACACAAACTACAGTGTGTGCTTAATCATTAAAGATTGGCCACGTTTGATCCACATCTGCCGGTTTATCCATGTGTGAAACAACAGCATGCATTTTACATTACAAAGAAATGTTAATTTCCAGGACTGTTATCCCGCTAAGTACCCAGTAATTACAAAAAATACTGAAGAGTTTAATTAATTTCCCCCTCCTCCACTTGTTACTCCTTTGTTCCCCTCATCAAAGTACCAGTGGGAACCAAATTACATTGTGAATCACATCGGTATTAAAAATCCTTACCACTGTTTCTCCCCTGTGTAAAGTTCTGTGTATTTTACAAATAATTTTTCTTTCTTTTGCAGATTGTATACAGGGGGAATCCATATGCAGATCACAACTCTACAGCTTACGCCACATATGAGCGAGGGGTAGAAGTGGGCTGCTGGGGTCTGTGCATCAACGCTGTGTCCTCTGCTCTTTACTCCTGTAAGTAAAAACGCATTTGAAACTAAATAATAATGATAATTTGCCTGGGAATGTGTGAAATGTGGTCAAAATTATACAAAAAGCTTGAAAAATTGAATGTAAACTCCTTGGTTGTCAACATCAGAAAAAGCTAATTAGAGTCAGGGCTTATCAAAACTGGAGTCCAATCAATGAAGCAAGATGGGAGGCGCGGGTTCACAGTAACTTTGATTCATAAGAAGAAGAAAAAAACTCAAACATTTTGAGTTCACAAGAAATCTCTGCTGATGTAAACCATGACTTGCAAAAAAAAGAGGTCTTTTTAACTTTGTAATCCTTCTCGGCCAAATTGGTTGCAGAGTCATGTCTGGGAGATTAGATATTCATCGGTCCACAGTTTGACAAACTGCCTGTGTTTTGTGGCTACTCCCCCTTGTTTGTGTAAAATGCAGCACAAATGCTTAATAAGGGAGAAATGAGCTCCAGAGTAACAACATAAGGCTTTAGAGAATAATCTATAGGGGAGACCGGGGATGGTTGTAACATGGGTCAATTGATTCACTCTGTCTATGCTCAGTTTAATCCTTCCATATGTGAAAAACTGGCACCCTGTGGCTGACAGCCAATTTTAGAAGGAAAAAACTCATTTTAAAGTAAGAAAGTATTTTTTCCCCATTTATTTTTGTGATAGCATTGCCTGCTCTAACTTTACTGTAAACTCTTAAAACTTTGTGTCTATGTAGGTATCTTTCATGCAAATTGTTACTGTAGTGCTAATGTTTTAGTTGTTAGCTGTAAGGTAAGCTACTGTAGTTCATGGCTACAAGGGTCGGGGTCAGTTGTAACAGCAATTTAGTATGTTAACCTACTCCAACCCAAGTTTTAATTGCATTTATGTTTTCTTTGAACTTCAGTTTGCATAGGTCTTGAAAGGCAAAGATGAAAGGGTTGAGGTTAAGGTTAGGATCAAACTATGGCTTGAAATTTCAATATTAAGTTTATGTCACAATACTTATTCAATAATGTTACAACTAACCCAGACTATGGGGTGAATTGTAACACTTCACTCCTTGTGTTTCAGACTAAACCATGCATTTTCTGTTTGTGTTGCGGAGAAAACAGCTAACAGCCATTTAACAGCAGACACATGTAACTAGTTTGTCTCACATTGTGAATGCTCTGGCTTAAAAGAGATACAAGATACAGAGAGAAGTGTTAAAAATGTTATAACCATCCCGGGTGGTCTCCCCTATCAAAGTAGCTGGTTGCACAGAAACCATGGACACACAAGAAACTGCTGCTGTGGCTAATTGCTTGTGTTTTTCTTGTAAGCGCCTTGTGTTTGTACTGTACCTGCTACACCGTAGCTAGAGATGTGTGTCCTTGTGAATGACAGCAACAAAGAGAGTTTGTGTGTGTATATGTGTGTTCATTTGTACATTCATTATAGCAGGTACTATCCATTAACATCAGCACGTCCTGCGGTTGTATCATTAGCTCCTCTGTGAATAACAGTCTTGACAGGTCGCAGCGGGCAATTAGCACTCCTTTCTCTTTTGCAATGGGATTACAAACATCAGCCATTCATTAGCAAACATAGGCACGCTAATTCAAACAGAAGGTTCTGTCAGAACATCGTGGTGACATTACAATTTTAAAAAAGGGGGAGAAGTAATGTTCTACATGAAAAGCAAAGTTCAGCCAAGTAATAATGGCTTGGCATGGTAACTGTGGAGGAGTACTGTATGAGAGTGGCTCTATTTATAGTCTGGCTGCTCAGCTTTTCATTCAGGGAGCGCGACTTTGCAGTCAAATGTCCAGTCAGCTGGAGCAAATCTGATGTGTACTGCAGAGACTTTTCAGATGCTTATGTCAACATCTCTGTAGCTGTGAAACGATGCTCAACCCTGAATCAACACGGATCGTGTTTGCTGTGATTTGCACATTAAACTCATCTCCTCTGTGACTTGTTATCACTTGTGTGTGTGTGTGTGTGTACTTTCAGATGTGCAGCGTTTCCTTCTCCCATACATCGGCTTGAAGGGATTATACTTCGTGGGCTACTTTGTGTTCGGTATGGGCACCAGCCTGATAGGCCTCTTCCCCAACATCATCGCCACTCTCATCCTCTGCAGTGTGTTCGGCGTCATGTCCAGCACACTCTACACCATCCCATTCAACCTGATAGCGGAGTATCAACGGGAAGAGGAGGTACTGGACTCACTCACAGTAGTTTTCAAGGTTGAGATCAGAGAAAAAAAAAGAGAGAGAAAGAGATGGGATGTTTGCAACCAAAAAGTAAAAAAGGATCAGGATGTAGCTTTTATTTCATTTTCAAAGCCAAATGTTTGCATATAATTGAAAGGTGCTACATGGAGTTTCATTGATGACAAACAAAAGTTACATTTGCATCATTAGTACTTTACCCACACTCAGTTTATCCATCCTTGAGATCTAACAAATGTATTGAATATGATTCAGTTCAGTTCAACTCAATGCAAAATACTTTATCCCCAAGGGGGGATTTGCACAGGCACAGTTTTTTCAGGCATCAGCAGCATAATACAGGAAATTAAAGTTTATATAGAAAAGAGAAGAAAAAAACAACTGTCCACGTTATGTTTTTCTGTCCTCATGAAACATTTCAAAGTAAATTAGTATTTATAATCCCTGTAGATCACTGGAATAGTCTGAATCCATTTGCAAGACTGTGCGTTGTGCTGCTCACATGCAAGTGCACGTGTTCCTGTGTGTGTGTGTGTGTGTGTGTGTGTGTGTGTGTGTGTGTGTGTGTGTGTGTGTGTGTGTGTGTGTGTGTGTGTGTGTGTGTGTGTGTGTGTGTGTGTGTGTGTGTGTGTGTGTGTGTGTGTGTGTGTGTGTGTGTGTGCACGAGACAAACAGAACAGAGATGCTGCTCCAAGGCATCAAGCCTCCACAGGGAACCTTCAACTTTGCACCAACAAAGAGCGACACTGGGTTTATAACCATGGGTTCACCCAGTGACTCTTTGTTATTTTTTAATACAGGCATTCAAATGTAAATGTCAGTCATTGAACAGTTTTAAATCAATCTGTATACGGTTGCCTTGAGAGCTCAATGCAGTGTGACTTAAGAAAAGACATTCAGAAAAGGTCTTCAGTCAATTTGTCAACATATGCACTGTAAAAAAAAAAAAAAATCTCAACACATGCATATAAACAAAGAAACGCTGTAGCCCTTGACCTTAGATGTCCAAAGACTACTTATCTATTTCTGTTACCACATGTGTTTCTTCAGTGTGAGCACCAGAACCATTTCTTTGTTGTAGCTCACCTGAACAAGACAAATGAAGATACTAGCTCGGCCCGGTGGGAAAATTATGAAACAAGAAAAAGTAAATAATCATCTTTGAAAACAATTTAAAACTGGTTCCCATGATGAAACAAAACAATAAAATAACAAAGACGAAATAATCATCAGCAGACTGAAAAACCATTTAAAACAACAGGACGTTTTCTGTCATGAGACGCTGAGGTAGCTCTGAGAAACCCCCCAACTCCAGAGCCACAGCAGACGATTGTAATTGTTCTTTTAAAACTTGGAAGTAATTCTTGTGACAAGTAAATGAAACTTAATGTCTTAAATTGGTTTAGTTTTGTTTTCAATCAATTTGCTTTATTGTACCTGGTACCAGTGCTGCTTTCCTGGAACTCCTGGGGGCTTGTTGTGCAGCTAAATGTTACAGCCGTCACATTACAGCACTAAGTGTGCACTGCTTTGTGCTGCAGGCTAGCAATAAGAAACTTTACTACACTTATCACTATATGTACTATGTATGTACTGTACAGTGGGCAAGATCAATACATCACAGAATAATAGGCTCATTATTGTGCCTTTATTGAATTGAATTGAATTGAAAACTTTATTGAACAACGTTAAACAAGTGTTCAAAAGGATTAAAACACAATAAAGCCCAAAGGCTTATTTCCATTGTGGTCCTTTGATGGTAGACAACATGGATTTAAAAACAAGGAAGACAACACACAACACATGGAAAGACACTAGGGCACATAGACTACCACATTGAAGAAAAAGAACAAGACGAAATAGATAAGACAAGGGAATTAGGTCCCAAACAAAAACAACAAAACATTTGACAGACATACAAACAAACAATACAATAATCTAGTGCTACACTGCTCTTTTGATTTAATTTATCAAAGAGTCATTTTAAAAATGACAATAAATTCCTGTGCATAAAGGAAACTTACACCACCAAAATATATAGTATATATATTTGTGTGTGTGCGTGTGTGCATGTGTGTATCAGGTTGTCAAATTGTTTGTTTTCTGTTGTGACATTGAACTTTTCATGGACAGATTTCCAATAATCAAACTTGAAACAGCACTCACTCCATACTCTTATTATGCCTGTCTGGTCCATCAGAACAGTGCAAACTGGTCTAAAGTGCTTTGTTTTTGGTGCCATTTTATTTAATTGATGGTTCCATCAGGGTAATCTTCAGTAAAATATTATATTTAAAAAGCTATGGTCCTCTTGGCTCCCTTTAGACCTGCATAGTCGACCCCAGACATTGGCAGCACAGCACTAACAGGCTGCTCTTGATAACACAACATTTTCTGGCAGCATAGATTTGTCATTGATGTCCACTCCACTTGTTTGGAGATCATAATTCTGTCCCTGGCTTTTGAGAAAGTGTGTGAAGTGCAAAAATGATGAGAAGGAAGATGGTTAAATGTCTCTTGATGGCCTCTTGATACAAGGTAACTTTTCTTTTTTGCTGAATGAACAAAAAACATACAGTCAAAAATGACTCCCACTCATTTGAAAGCTGGTGTAATAATATTTCTGCAGACTTGATCATCTATTTTTCTCTTCATATATTGTAGATGTAATGAATAATAGAATGCAATATAGTTAGGGGGTGGTTGAAAAATCAATAATTTAGCAGAAAACACTTTTCCTTGAGTCGCTGTTGTGATGTCTACTGGCATCTTCTGTCAATACCATAATAAGGTGAATCAGGTGAGCTGCTGATGAAATGGCTGAGATGCCTGAGGAGACAATGAAAAAAAAAAAAACCCAACAGATATATGAGGTTGCCCCTTAATATTTTCCCAGAGCTGAACCTGTTTACTCAAGTGATGATTGCTTTCTGTCATAGACATTTCCAGGTAATGAAGTAAATTGATGACATCAGATTTCCTTCTCCTTTTGTTTTCCTGCTCCCGTACACCACCACCACGGTTGTGCTTCCAGGAACTCATTAAGCTGGGAGGAGGCAATCAAAGTCCGCGAGGCACCGGGGTGGACTGCGCGGCACTCACCTGCATGGTCCAGCTGGCTCAGATCATCGTGGGTGCGGGGCTCGGCGCTCTGGTCAACGTGGTAGGAAGTGTAATCGTGGTGGTCCTCTCGGCCTCCACCATGTCTCTGTTCGGCTGCATCTTCATCGCTCTCTTCATCAGACACGTGGAATGATTCTGCTCATATAAAAGTATTTTAAATGGTGTTGTTGTTTTAATAAATAAAGATTCTTTATTATAAGCTTAAAACCTCTGATTCTCATGTTTCCTATGATGTTACTTCAGTGTCTGATTTGATTGGCAGCTCGGTGCTGTGCAGCAGTGGTGGAGCCAAAACATTTTGACTGGGACCTAGAAATTAGCATCTTTTATAACCCACTACATCGACCTTGTGGCAAATATGACGAACATTATTGAGTTAGAGTGTCTCACCATCACCCCCACGCACATGCACAAGGATGATTGATTCTGTGACTTAACAACAAATGTGAGGGACCCACAAAGCAGATTGTGCAGGCCTGTGAGTGTCGAGTGGACACTTGAGTCTAATGTGTCACAATAAGCAATTATTCATTAATTCAAAATTTGATTGACTAGGATAAACCACTTGAGAGGAATCCTCTTGTTTTCAAGGGGTCTTAACATACTGTATATTACGGACAAAAAACAGAACAGAACAACAATCAACGATCTACATACATATTATAACAAAGACAACACAAACATAAAAATAATGAATACAGAAATGAGCACAAGCTCTCGGTGGCCACAAATAGGCCATAAGCAATAAGCAAATATAATATAATATAAATATAATAACATACAAAACAAAAGCAGTGATATAGTGACGATAACACCTTTAATTTTGAAGGATATGTTAAATAAATAAAATGCAAACAGGCTGATGATTATATTAGACGCAATAAAAAAAATGCAGAACAACAAAACAAAAATCCATAGTAAAGAATGAGTGATTAGTAAAATATATTAAACAGAAGGGAAAATATCCATAGACTTTATGTTGTATAACATATTTTTAACGAGTTAGTAAAACTTTTCTGTGTGTAAAAAAGAATTATTCAAAGCAGCATAATGTCCCCCCCCCCCCCCCCCCCTCCATGTCTTTAGACATATCTGAAGGGAATCTAGAAACTTATCAAACTAGTCAAAATCCTGCCACTGCTCAGTAAACCAGCCTGGCTGATTTAGCTATTGGCGGGGAGCGGAAAGAGTAGAAGAGTGACTAATGTGTGGTAACCCATGGGTGCTGCCATCCATTGTCAGCCATGTCTGACTTTTTTTCACTGAGTCATGAGGAGGAGCAGAAGTTGTCCTCCTCTGGCCCTGATTATGTCTCTGTTCCTGCCTCCAGGGTATTGTCATGCAGAGAAAGATCAGTGACTCACTCACTTTTCAAAAGCTTATACTTCCTCTCCTGCACTGACATCTACAGAAGACGGCTGCTGTCTCTGAAGCTATACTGTAGTGTTTCACAGATTTCACGTGTTCATCGCTGTGATTGTGAACATTCATACATGTTTTCAAATGTAAGCTAAAGTGCTGTATAGGTTCACAAAACAACTAAATAACTTTGAAAATCTGTTTACTAGACATTTGAAACACTTCAAAGACTTTGCTCCAGTGCCTGAGGAGATCATTGGAGATTATCTCTTGAGGAGCACATTTGAATTTCTAATCATGATTGTGATTGATGTCATTTTCCCTCCACTACCACAGGAAATGCTCTTTTGTGTGTGTTAAACTGATTCATGTTGTGTGTACCACCAGATTATATATTCACACAACAGATTGCTCTGGTGCACCACTTTGATACCCAAGTCTTCTGGGCCAATGGCTATTTATTTCTAATTATTTACATTAGCCTGTTGCTGTGCATGTAAAATGATTCCCGTTGCTCTCAGCTGTTTGAAATAAAAAAACAAATCTATACAGTGTTTATCTCAAGCTGCTGATTGCAGACTCCTATGGGCTCGTCTGGCAGATATGCATGTACTGTTTCTGTTATTGTTTTGTCTAACCCACAAACACACACAGAGACCTTTGAGGCAGCAGCTGGAAGTATATGAACAAAAAGAGTTTCTTTAGACTATTAAAATCATTATTTCAAAAGGCACTTTTGAATTCGGCACATGAATCGAATCCTGCACTTTCTGTGAAATCTGTTTGCTGCTTACTTCAGAGTTCCCTTGAGCAAAATAAAGCACCCTAAGCCCCAAAAAAGCTGTCCAACTATCTGCACTGGTCAGCCATCTTTCACACTGAACTGCTGTTCTGTTACAAGCTCATATTTGGAGGGAAGTAGTGAGTGTGGAGTGTGGTGATTTAAAAAGCAAGTCACTGATGATATTCTTGCACATGGTCTCAAATAAATGAAGCAAGTGGTTTACCCATGTGACTTACTCCTCTGACTCCCTGCACATGGAACTGGTTCCTGCAGCTTAAGTGCTTAATTTTACTTCTTGCCAGCACAAATAATACAAAACACACAGCCTTATTCTTTAATTGTGCCAAATTTTGCCATTTAGTAAGTCTTCTTAAGAGTTATTTGAATGAATCATTGAAGCCTGGGCTCATGTTGTTTCTGGTAATTAGGAGTTATTCAAATTTCTACCAATTAAATTTGTCCAAAAACAAAGTCCACTAAGTGATGAGTCGTGCTCGCTCTGACATTTAAAAGTATAAACTTGTACTCTTTTTTTCTTTTTTTAGTTTTAATGGAAAATATCACAAAAATTTAAATATGTTGAGATTAAGGTTGTTTTAATGACAAGTTCCCCTCATTAATTTTTTTAATAGGTGGCGAAAGTATATAAACAAATTAAAAATTAATAGCCTTTTGAAATTGGTCTAAAATAATCGCAGGGTGAATTAGTTCATCTAGCTCTGCATAAATTATGACAAAGTAAATTAATAGAAGTTTATTTTATGTATGTCAGGTTTGATATACTTATGTCAGTGTCTGTTGTGTTTACACATCAAAATGCACTCTCAGATGCTCCAGAAAGAAAGAAAAAACAATACACTCTGTTTAAATGCTTCCAAAAAGACAATTTATTGAACACAGATGTGATGTTTCATCAGCTGATGTTCAGCATGTGACCAGGACGGCCCACATGTCAGTTTCACCCAGTTCAGCCCAGGTGCATGTGGGTCCCTGGTTGAGCTGATCAATAACAGCAATATTGGCCACTGATCAGATTATTTACAATATTTATGACACAGAACTCATGAATTTCTTATGCACCCCTCCACACAAAGTCCCTGAGACAAGAATCATCCAAACATAGTGAATCTCATTGAGTCATTAACAGTGAGACATATCGTCTTCTTCTTCCAGTCTGTCTTTTCCTTCACAGCTGGATGTGTAAAACATTTTTGCTCCCTTTCAATGTGATGTCAGTGAAAGTTACACAACATTTAAAAGCTGTAACTGTTTAGAGATTTAAAAAACAACATCTTTGTCACATCTTTCTTACTTTATTCAAAACCAAAAAAAAAAAAAGTTTTTTTGAATGCACAACAGAAAGTTTCTATAATAATAATGATAATCTGATGTAAACAAATATTTTTAACACCAAACATAGGCTATTTGAAGCATCAATCCAACTATTTCTTTTTCTTTCATAATTTCGATGTTTAAAATTGGTCCACCGCCCGGCTACCAATTTCTGTGGCTTAAAACCTGAATGAATGACATGTTCATGAAATGAAAAGCACTGTCCACCTGAGTGTAGATAACACATTCTCAGCCTGAAAACAGAGAAAGACATTGGCACATTGACGCTGGCACATTCAGTGTCTTCTTCTTTCTAAATCACAGGAGTTAAAAGTCCTGTTCCTGCCCTGAAATGTATCGTGAAGTGGTCGATGGTCATTTCCCGTTTGAGCTTCTTCTCTCGCCCTGTTTGTTCTCCTGACAACTGCGCGATAAGAAACAGTCCACTTAACACAAATGCATAGAAATAACAACTAACAAAGGATTTAAAAACTGTCCCTCAGTGCTTCAAGTGCTGTTTTGTGGCAGTTCTCTCCTGTCAGTGTACATAACCGCCCCGGGAGGATAAAACACCATCGCGGGCTCCACGGGCGCGCTGGGCACCGGAACTCCCCCCTGATCGTACATCTCCGGCTTGGTGGAGGCTGTGATCGGCCTGATGGTGGTCATGGTCGGAGAAGTCATCCGCCAGAAGAGTTTTTTCAGCGCTTTTCTGAACTCCCGCCTCATCAGGCAGTAGAGGATGGGGTTCAGGCAGCTGTTGGAGTGCGCCAGGCACACGGACACGGGGAAGACGTACACCTGCGTGGTGTAGTACTCGTAACTGAAGTGAACCACGTTGAGTTTGATGAGGATGCCCCAGGCTGTCAGCGCCTGGTTGGGCAGCCAGCAGAGGAAAAAGGACAAGACCACGATGGTGACAGACTTGGTGACCTTGGCGCGTCGCTTGGCGCTGGAGGTGTTGATGTTTTTGGAGGTGATGAAGCGCAGAAGGAGCAGGTAGCAGGCGGAGATGATGCCCAGAGGCACCACGAAGCCCAGCAGCACTTTCTGAGAGTGATACAGTCCCAGCCAAAACTGCGCGGTGCCGTTCGTCTCGGGAAACTTCACGAGGCACAGGTCCTCGTTGGAGACCGTGACGGTCGTGGAGAAAACTGCGTGCGGCAGCGCGGCGGAGACAGCGGCGAACCAGATGAAGACGGTGATGCAGCGCGCGGAGCAGCAGTGCGTGCGCCGCCGTCTGCCCTTGAGCGCAGAGGCGAGGGACCAGTACCTCGCCACGCTCATGGCCGTGAGGAAAAACACGCTGGCGTACATGTTCATAGCCGTCACATAAGACACTATCTTACACATGGCTTTGCCGAACAGCCAAGTGAAGTCCAGCGCGTTTTCCACCGCCCAGAAGGGCAGAGTCAGCACGAACTGGAAGTCAGTCACCGCCAAACTAGTGACAAAAAGGTTGATGGAGGATTTTTTCCACACTTGTTTCGACTTCATTAGATACAGGACCAGTAAGTTCCCAACCAAACCCAGCGCGCAAACCAGAGAGTAAATGATGGAGATGGTGATCCTCACAACAGCGGCTCCGTCTCCCACGACATCAGTTTTGTCCAAGTCTGACTGGTGGAAGTAGTCGCCCGAGGAGCGGTTGGTCGTGTTGAAAACACAGCTGAAGTTGAAGGAGGCAGCGTAGACTACTTCTTCTGCTGAGCCCTCGTAACCAGTGTCGACCAATTCCTCAGACATTTTTTAACTTAATTCCCCGAGGATGTCCCGTAAAGTCATCTCCAGATCCAAAATGCTCCGAGTGCACTCCCACTTTAGCTTCTACATAAACACACAAAACATTTACAGTGAATCGAAATGAGCAGAAAATGATAGAAAGGCAGACTGTATAGCTGTGCAGGCACCAGAGCTCCTCCTCAGGTTGCTGTGCTGCTCTGAGGTTTATGAGCGTCTCAGCTCTCCAGCCGAGAAGACGCGTCCTGACGCAGCGCTCAGGCGCAATCTGGAGCTGTCCTTGGTTCTGAATAGATGCCAACTGAAATTCACGTGAGGGGGGAAATCCAAAACCCACCATGTTTTTGTGTTGGGTATAAAATTTAAACAGATGGGGATGATATTTGTTTCCATATTGTTTGTTTTACTTGTTCTGACCATAATGTTTTACGGTACTGTAGGTAATTACCCCCTCCCCTCTCCTCTCCTCTCATCCCCTCTCTCTTTCTTTCTCTCTCCATTTCTCTCTCTCTCTCTCGCTATGGGTTCAGCTGTCCATTCATTTTAATTTATTCTTTAAGGTATTGATTCCACTTCGCCTTGGCTGAGGGAGTAGCCCACAGATCTCAACACCAATATTTCCTCACTGGATGCCATCGGTGGAGAGGGTGCATGAAGGTTAAGATGAGGGGAAATAATTCAAAGTGAGGATGAAGGGTGAGTTGAATAGTAGTAGAGAAAAGGGGACATGACTGGAGATAAAGAGCTGGAGAGGAGGAGAGAGAAGAGGGGGGGTACATTAGATTGTGATCAAATTAAAGGACAGCAGTGGTTATGTATTTGATATTGCACATGCAATTTCTTTAAGGTTGCAAGGTGATCCATGGTAGATGATTGCTGATAGGCCTATCTTCTACTTTGCCAAAGAGCATTAAACCTTCACATTTGTAGTCTACACTGGGCCAGTTGCTGTCAAAGCAGGCTACATGGTCTGAATGGCAAAGGGTTTGAAACACTTCTGATATCCACCCATTCAATAAGCTACAACCAACAGCCAATTAGACTTGCTACAGCTTATCTTTTCATGAAGACTATAACAGGTAGAAACAGCTATGGGACCAGTTTCATCTCGAGATAAATCCAAAAATGTTTTCTTTATTTTTTACGACATATGATTCAACCAAGTGAAGAAAATATAGAAAAACACAAGACACAAAATAATCTTGAAGCTAACCATGAATAAGACTTAAAGCTATAACCAAACTTACAACTTAAACAAACCAAATGCTTGCATAACTAAAGATGATAAAGTTAGCCAAATTTGTGATTTAAATCTGGCCAGCCTCCCTAAACTACATGTATCTCAAAATCCACGGATTTAGAATTTACCATTCAAACTCATGAAAATGAACTAAAACAAAAAGGAAAACAACATAGACATTGCATGCATTCATATGCTATTGCAGCAGCTATTATAGCTTCAAGTCCATATTTTGAAGCCACAAAGGGATTATAACTTCTCCACATGTGTTACCAGGCTACTGCTTCATTAGCAGGCTACAGTACAAACTTGTGAAACAACAGTGTTAACTCCACTGGTAGTTCTTATATCTCAGTTGCTAAGGGATGTGTGAGACTGTGTATCATTAGGGGCTCCATGAGGTTTCTAGAAATGCATGAATCCTCGTTAGACAAAGCTAAGCTAACGAGCTAAGGCCTCAAGCTTTATATTACACTCCAGATATCAGGTGTTTTTTCATCTGCTTTGGTCTTTTTTTTTTATAGCAGAGGAAAATAATGAGTTTCCAGGGTAGCCTATACCCTTTGTTATGCAACGGCAAAACGTTCATTCTTTAGAAAATTACATATCTATCTATGTAATCATGGATATGTAATTAACCACTTTCGCTTCAGAAATAACGTCTATTGCCTGTTAGGCTGAAATTAGAAGTTTTAGAGAATAGTCTAGCACCTCCCCATCTCACTGGCATCTAATCCTTTTAATAATAAAGGAATGATCATGCATACAGGTGGATATACTGTAAAGACTACATTTTTACTTTTAAGAGTTGATTCTTCATCCATATTTAGCAGCAATAAGCTTTAGAGAAGCACAGTGAAGCTTTTTCCAGTTACCTGCATGTTGTGGTTTTGTTTTTCCTTTTGCTTTCCATTTACAATTTTTAATTCTCACTAAGCTAGAGGCTATTACATTGAGCCCGGAAATATACTCACGGTTCACAGTTCTTCAAGATATTCCAGTCAAATCTACTTTTGTAATTACTTTTAAATCTCAGAGGACTTGCCTGTGGTGTTGAAGAATGGAAGAAATGTGCATACTGTAGCTATAGGTCCTCAACTGAGGAAAAGACCAAACTCACGAGGGAGTTGAGTGGAAGAATGTACAGTATTATATAACATATCACAAAAAGTTAGATATACTTTGAAACTTTTTCTAAGACTTGTTTAACATGGTATCTATTTCTGCCTAACAGGCTGCCTGCATGCTGGGAATACCTCCACACAATCTGTTGCCCATGCTTCAATCACACAGTCAGTGAGTTCCTCATACTAGTGTAAGGTAAGAAACACACAGTTAAATAATCAATAATACATTTGAATGGGTTTGACGGTTTATAGTTTGTCATTTCTGCAGCCTATATTATGGCTTTATACTGTAAGTCACTCGGGTTTTATTGCATATCAACCATTTCTCTTAAAGCAATCAAGCTATACAGTCTTTCTCGTTAAATACAGTAGCCTATAAATGCGTTTGACCTACGTAACATTTACTGGAAAATAGCTGGCCTTTTAAGAGCAAAAGCTCCACTATAATCACCATCTAATGTTGCTGTTACCAACTAGTTGCTATGGCTGCAAATAGTGAGAATAGACTCCCAGCTGAACAGACTGATTGGCTGAAAAATGAAAAAGTGTGTGCTAGCTGTGAGGCAAAGTGATGCTTTAATGCAAGAATGAATATGTTTATAATTACAGTGGAAACATGTTGCTATTTTCAATATGTTAGCTCTATATTGTTTTCTACTTATGGACACATTATACATTGTTGCACCACCAGGAGGCAGAAACACACCATCAAGCCTTCACAGTATGAGCTCATAAAGTTGTTGCTGCTCCCACTCTAACACATCCAGCAGCAAACGAAAAGTCTTTGTGTTCCCATCTAAAGTGTGAGATATCGTTGATTGGTTTGGGTTTTACCCCTGGGTTGCTTCACCAGCTCATGCAAGTAAATCAGTTTTGCTTCAGAAATCACTCAATAATCACTTTTGTACTTTGGTCTTCCACAACAGTGTCTCGATTTCTACTTGTAATTTTCCAGTATTCATCATCCTGTATATTTGATTTGAATAGAGTGACAGGATCACAAGGGTGAAGTAATGCATCATCAGCTGCTGATCATAACCAGTTGAAAAGAAAAACAAACCTTTATTCATAATCAAGATAATCATATTGATGTGTTTGCTCCCTGATCTATTTTCTATCTGTGGGTATCGAAGTGCGAGACAAAAGAAAACCTTAATCATCTGTGTAATATTCCTTCACCAACTCTTTGTCTTGAGCACATACACAACATATCAACACCACAGATCCCTTCTAAAAGGAGAAAAACAAAAGAAATCTCTGCTATATCAGGAACCTGCTCCACTCACACAGCTACTTGTCATCCTTGTAATGGCTTTTTGATCCCCCTGGTTTTGGAGGATATCTTCACTTGGCAGCTCACGTCATGATGTGGATGGATTTACTGAGGCATGATAATAGTTGCAGCCTTCATACTGTTTCAGTCCACCAGGCATCTAAAACCTCCATGATTAAAATGTCCTCTTTACCAAAATGGATTTATTTTTCATTTACAAGAAACAGATTATAACCCCCCCTACCCCTACCCTTACCCCCCTGGCACAATAAGAACTAAAGTTGCATTGGAAGAAATAATAGCTGACTTTACTGTAGCTTTTAAGGCTCACATCCTTTATGAAATATAAAATGAAGTGGTCAAAGACATATGAAAGTCTGTCCTCAAAGCAAACTACAGCCCCTGCATTCAATCTAAGCATAATGAGCATTTTTTTTAAATAAAGTTGTAAAAGTAGAAGAAAAAAAACCTCATAAACTCAAGTGGTTACTGATTTTGACGTATATATTAAACCACAAAATCTACTTTCTATTAAACTGCAAAATTACATCAAATAAATGTGGGTGAATAAAAACCACAGTATTTCCAGCTGAAATGCAGGAGAGAAGAAGTATGAGTGAGCATAAATGAAGAAAGTGCCTTGAAATTTACTTTAGCAGATGGACTTTTCACTCTGCCTGTGTTCAATAGTGTTTTGAAAGGCTGTTGTGTTCTGCTGACCTCCAGTGGTATTCATGAAAACTACAAAAACTGTCAACAAACTGACACAATGGTGAGGACATGAAACATTACTTACATATAACACAACCCCCCCCCCCCCCCCCCCCCCCACACCCCTCCATGCTCCCCTCCAGTACTGATCTGCATGTGTGTGATGTTGTATCTTCCAGTCAAACTGTGTGGTGGTCAGAGCAGCTGTTAGAGCCACCAGCTTGCAGACATACCAGAGAACAGATGGAGGTATTAGAAGTCAGTGTGGAAACTGTATAGAACGAGCCCTGCAGTCATATCATCTACACTTCACGCCAAGGCCTAATGTAAATGACCTTTAATATGAGCATAGTATTTTTATAAATGTGTTTTTATGTTTACTTAGTAACATTCTTTAAAGCCAGGCTTTTATTTTTTATATATTAAGCAGACGGATATTCAGTGCTTTTATTTTGAAAGCGTCTCGCTGAGACCTCGTACACATCCGGTGCTTCGGAGTTTACCGGCAGAAGGAAAAGTCTGTCTGCAAGGCTAAAAGAGTGTCTTCAATGCTAAAAGCAAGCAAAGTGTGCCTAACCCACATGGAACGCCCTAGCACCTGGCTAATAAGGGGCACAAGGTTTGTGTTGTTACCATTTAATGCTGTATTTATGTCCGGCTCGAGTTTGGTTGCCGTGGATATTTTCATGCATAAAACGTATTGTGGTTAGCGGTAGCTACTATTAGCATCGGCGAGCTGCCGTGTCGGTCTGTATTGAAGTGAGATGAAACTATAAGCTAACTCGTAGGTTGTTTTGGTAATGCAACAGGACGTATTTTGTCTGTTTTATATGAGGTCTGCTAAGGTTAAAAACTGTTTATTGGGTTAAAAACGAACGGTTAAAAATGCTAATTTCATGTCAAATATTGTTTTATATTGCACTCTATGTGAGGTTGTCTTTAAGTTAAAATGTGCATTTTCCCTCATGACTGTAACATCAATCGTAGCAGTTAAAATATATATTTAAATTCATGGAGTAAAACCTGTGAGTCTACAATAAGTTTATCAGATAAAAAGAGAGTCAACTTACATGATTGTTTGTGATAAAGGCAGTTAAAGGTAATTTCAAGTAAGAGTAAAGGTAACTGTATTTTGTTTTCTTCTTTTCATAGCTCTTACGGTGTGTTTGCATTGAATACGGTCCAAGGAATAAAACATTGTGAACCATCAGTTTGAGAGTCCGACCATCATTTAGCCGGGGATGCTACAGTAAGAGCTTCACCTCATCCGTCACATCACGCCGCTGACCAAGGACAACTGTAGAGGGACCTGATGTGATGGTCAAGGATTGTGGTACCTGCTCACAACATGGAAGCATCAGTAAAGACGCCTCCAGACGACAGAGACTCCGAACAGATGAAGGATAAGGATACTGAAGAGGAGGATCTCCGTCGCTCTGGTCGCCTACGGAATCCCACGGAAAAGATGCTTGCATTTCATGAGGAGGAGGCCCACAAAAAGGAGAAAAGGTTGACTCACATTTATGAACAATGGAAGATCCAGGCACGTAAGGCTAGAAAACAGTTAAAGTTAAACATTCCTGAAAGTGACATTGCAACTCTTATAGACACACTAGAAGAAGGAAAAAACTGTGTTATAAACCTGTACATAGACATCAGAGCTCACCTCACTCCATCTAATGAGACAAGACGTCGTATTGATGCCTGTGAGGCAGTTACAAGGGACATTGTTAAAATTGCTCTTGAAAGGATATCAGGCATAGATGAAGAATTTGATAGTGAAGCAGTAAAGCAGCGTCTTCATGAGCTTCTTAACAGAGACTATGCTCACTCCATCTACGGATCCACAGCTTCACCTCCAAGTCAACACTCAAGTAAAGGTTCAAGTCAACACTCTGTTATAGCAGCAAAAAGAGCAGACGCTGCAGCAGAATTAGCAGCAAAGGAAGCAGAGTATGAAGTGTTATTGAAGGAGGAGAAACAAAAAGAAAAGATTCAAGTCTTAGAGGAGAAACAAAAAGAAAAGATTCAACTCCTAGAGGGACAACAAAGGAAAGAACTTGAAGCTCAAAAACGTGAGTTGGAAAGATTAAAGGCAGAGAAGGACATTAAAGCTGCACGAGCTAGGTTCACAACTTATGATCAGGAAGTAATGCAGGAAGCAAGGGTTCATTCTGTAGATCAGATGAGAACGAGAGAACATCAGTTTGTGTATCCTCCTCCTTCAGCTCTCATCCAGCAGCCCACTGATATCACAGTGACAGCATCACCTGCAAGGACAGATGTAAGTTATCTGGCTCAGGCAGTCCAAGATAGCATAGCTCTGAACAGGCTCCCAATGCCAGAACCGTCTGTATTTACTGGTGACCCTATCCAGTTCATTGAGTGGAAGGCTTCCTTCACATCCCTCATAGACAAAAAGAACATTGCTTCAGCTGACAAATTACATTATTTGAAAAAATATGTAGGAGGTCCAGCTCGAAAGACACTTGATGGCATATTTTATAGAAATGATGATGAAGCCTACAAAGATGGATGGAACCGTCTCAACCACAGGTATGGTCAGCCGTTTGTTATACAAAAAGCATTCAGGGAAAAACTAACAAACTGGCCAAAGGTCCATCCAAGAGATGCTGAGGGACTTAGAGCATTCGCTGATTTCTTACACTCATGTCTGGAAGCCATGCCTTATGTTAAAGGTCTGAACATTTTGAACGATTGTGAAGAAAACCAGAAATTGGTCCAAAAGCTACCTGATTGGGCAGCATCACAGTGGAACCGCAAGGTCACTCAAGTCATGAGAGTTGACCAGGAGTTTCCCAGCTTCCAGGAGTTTGTCTTCTTCATTGTAACGGAGGCAGAAATTGCATGTAATCCTATTACTTCATTCCACGCTCTCCACTCATCAGAGGCTAACTCATCACGTCATCTGAAAGAAAAGAAATGTAAATCCAGTGTTTATCACACACAGACAGTTACAGAGAATGAAACACAAGGACAGTTAAGAACAGGTTTAAAGCCACCATGTGTGTTTTGTCAAGACAGTAAACATCAACTTCATCGCTGTCCTGAGTTTAAAGGGAAAGCTCTGGAGGAACGACGGAAATATGTGAAAGAAAAGAAGCTTTGCTATGGCTGCTTGAGGACGGGCCATAACGCCAAGGACTGCCGCAATAGACATTCATGCGACAAATGTAAAGCAAGACATCCTACGCTTCTCCATGATGACACCTACACCAAGGCCAAGCCCACGTCAGTCTCAAATCAAAGTAACACAGAGGAAACAGCAACCACATTGGCTCTCAGTGTGGCAACTAAGGAGCCATCTACCAACACTTCAATGATAGTGCCAGTGTGGGTTTCTTCTGTCAGCAATCCAGGTACGGAAAGACTTGTTTATGCGCTGCTTGATACCCAAAGCGATACAGTCTTCATTGACCAAGAAGTCAGCAATAGTTTACAGACTGAAACTCATCCTGTAAGACTGAAACTAACAACCATGACAGGAAAGGATGCATTAATGCATATTCAAAGAGTGTCAGGTTTGAGAGTGAGAGGTTACTGCTCTGCTATCCACATTGATCTCCCCCCTGCTTACACCAAGGACTGTATACCAGTGAATCGAACACACATTCCTACCTGTGACACGGCACGGAACTGGAATCATCTCATCAAAATAGCAGATGAAATCCCACCACAGCTGGAATGTGAAGTCGGTCTGCTGATCGGCTACAATTGCTCAAGGGCACTGGCACCACGGCAGGTAATCCTTGGAGGAGATAGCGAACCATATGCAGTTCAGACGGATTTGGGGTGGAGTATCGTAGGCTGTTCACCTCACCACAACTCACCAAGCATCACCAACATGTGTCACAGAGTTTCAGTCAGAGAGCTTCCTCCAGTGACCCCAGCTGAGGCACTCAGGGTTCTCGAGTCTGACTTTAAAGATGCCAATAAGGACGGAAAGACTGTGTCTCAGGATGACATCCGCTTCCTGGATGTGTTAAAGGAAGGGATCAAGAGGAACATTCATGGACATTACGAGATGCCACTCCCCTTTAAAGAGAGACCCTATCTCCCTGACAACAAACAACTGGCGATGGTACGGCTCAGTCACCTTAAAAGAAAGCTGGCGAAGGATGACAAGTACAAAGAACATTATGTGAAGTTTATGAATGAAATCATTGAAAAGGGTGAGGCAGAGGAAGTTCAGGATCAAGGGAAGGAAGGAGAGAAGTGGTACATTCCTCACCACGGAGTGTATCACTCGAAAAAAACTGATAACCCTGCAGACATCGCATCTAGGGGATCAAGCGCAAGTGAGATTCTCACATCAAGCTGGTTCAAAGGACCTCAGTTTCTATGGGAGAAAGAGATACCTCTAGCTACAGATGTTAGCGCAGAAATACAGATTGGAGATCCTGAAGTCAAGAGGATTCAGACTCTAAACACACAGACACGGGAACAGCTGAGTCTCTCAGACCGCCTGTCAAAGTTTTCTTCGTGGTCAAAAGCAACTCAGGCTGTCGCTCGTCTCATTCGTCGTGTCAGACATGATAAGTCAACAGACCACAGCACCGTCCAAGAACGAGAAGACGCACGCTGCATCATCATAAGAGACTTACAGAGACACGCATATCCAGAAGAGTTAAAGTTGCTCAGTAAGGTAACTCAACTTCCCTCTCAGAGTAAACTGTTTCAGATGGATGCTTTTCTTGATCAGGATGGACTCCTCAAGGTGGGAGGAAGACTGAAAAATGCATCACTCCCTACCTCACTGAAGCATCCAGTGATCATACCAAAGAGTCATCCCATCACCAAGGCAATAATTGCTCACTGTCACGAGAAAGTCCAACATCAAGGAAAAGGCTTGACTATTAATGAGATCAGATCAAATGGATTCTGGATTCCAGGAATCAACAGAGCTGTGGCAACGCATCTGCATCAATGTGTTACATGTCGAAAACTCAGAAGATTCACAGAGGAGCAGCGAATGGCAGATTTGCCGTCTGAGCGTGTGGATCCATCACCACCTTTCACCTATTGTGGAATGGACTGTTTCGGTCCGTTTTTCACCAAACAAGGACGCAAGGTACAAAAGAGATACGGACTGCTTTTCACCTGCCTTTGCTGTCGAGCTATCCACATTGAAATGTTAGACGACATGTCGACAGATGCCTTCATAAATGGACTTCGTTGTTTCATTGCAATAAGAGGAGCAGTATGTGACATAAAATGTGACCAAGGAACGAACTTCGTTGGAGCTAAAAATGAACTGAATGAAGCTCTCAAGCAATTGGATGCTGATCGTCTGACTACGTTTTTGGCTGAGAAACAGTGTGACTTCAGCATGAACGCTCCGCATGCAAGCCATGCTGGAGGCGTATGGGAGAGACAGATCCGAACGGTGAGGAATGTTCTTCGTTTAACTCTTTCACCCTCATCAGGCAGGCTGGACGATGCCTCTCTACGGACATTCTTTTATGAGGCAGCAGCTATTGTGAACAGTCGTCCACTCACCGTTGACAACTTAAATGATCCAGATAGTCCAGAGCCGCTAACGCCCAATCACCTACTCACCATGAAACCCACTGCAGCTTTACCACCTCCTGGCAGATTCATCAGAGAGGACATGTATGCTCGGAAGAGGTGGCGCCGTGTTCAGTACCTTGCAGAGCAGTTCTGGGGCCGGTGGAGAAGAGAGTATGTGTACAACATCGCCACCAGACAACGCTGGCATACCCCAAGGAGAAACCTCAAAATCGGTGACATTGTGATGGAAAAGACAGAAGATCAACCTCGCAACGAGTGGAAATTGGCTAAAGTTGTAGAGACAGTGACTGATAAAGATGGACTAGTGAGGAGAGTGAAGATTCGTGTAGGAGATCAGAAGATGGGAAAGGAGGGACAGCGTTCTGGCAAGCCATCCATCGTTGAACGTCCAGTGCAGAAGCTGATCCTGCTCCTAGAGACTGTTTAATCACCCCCTTCACTCCACAACCTATCCTTTACAGTATGAAGAGTTTATGGACATTTTTGACTCAAGCACTAAAGGTTAAAGGTCACATGGTTTAGAAATCATTCATGCTTTACATCTAATAAGGGGATGAAAAACCAGTAATGATTTGGTGGGAGTGTAAATGACCTTTAATATGAGCATAGTATTTTTATAAATGTGTTTTTATGTTTACTTAGTAACATTCTTTAAAGCCAGGCTTTTATTTTTTATATATTAAGCAGACGGATATTCAGTGCTTTTATTTTGAAAGCGTCTCGCTGAGACCTCGTACACATCCGGTGCTTCGGAGTTTACCGGCAGAAGGAAAAGTCTGTCTGCAAGGCTAAAAGAGTGTCTTCAATGCTAAAAGCAAGCAAAGTGTGCCTAACCCACATGGAACGCCCTAGCACCTGGCTAATAAGGGGCACAAGGTTTGTGTTGTTACCATTTAATGCTGTATTTATGTCCGGCTCGAGTTTGGTTGCCGTGGATATTTTCATGCATAAAACGTATTGTGGTTAGCGGTAGCTACTATTAGCATCGGCGAGCTGCCGTGTCGGTCTGTATTGAAGTGAGATGAAACTATAAGCTAACTCGTAGGTTGTTTTGGTAATGCAACAGGACGTATTTTGTCTGTTTTATATGAGGTCTGCTAAGGTTAAAAACTGTTTATTGGGTTAAAAACGAACGGTTAAAAATGCTAATTTCATGTCAAATATTGTTTTATATTGCACTCTATGTGAGGTTGTCTTTAAGTTAAAATGTGCATTTTCCCTCATGACTGTAACATCAATCGTAGCAGTTAAAATATATATTTAAATTCATGGAGTAAAACCTGTGAGTCTACAATAAGTTTATCAGATAAAAAGAGAGTCAACTTACATGATTGTTTGTGATAAAGGCAGTTAAAGGTAATTTCAAGTAAGAGTAAAGGTAACTGTATTTTGTTTTCTTCTTTTCATAGCTCTTACGGTGTGTTTGCATTGAATACGGTCCAAGGAATAAAACATTGTGAACCATCAGTTTGAGAGTCCGACCATCATTTAGCCGGGGATGCTACACCTAACATCTACTAAAGGTCCACTGAAGCATTTCAAAACTACACTGCAGGTTTCTGAAAGAGATTTTTTTTTATTATTATTATTGCGTGTCTGTTCCAAATCAAACATCTACAACAGTTTGGCTGGTATCTATTGTTCTTATCAGCCTCATTTCTAAGTCTCGCAGACACACCCCTCATATAGAAACTCCTGCATTCCTCAGCTGTCACTCGTTTGAAGACAGCCGGGCGCTCAGGCCACCTGAAATTAGGTCAAAGATCCTAACACCTTCATTGTAAACAGAGCAGAGAATAGATGTCCTTGCTGACTACAAAACTATAGGGCAGAAAAACGTGCAGCCTTACGTTTTGTTTGGTTCCAATAAAAACAAATATTCACACCACACAATTTATCATTTATTGGCAGTTTGTTTTAGTTGCATTTGAGGACAATGGAATAAATCCATTCTCCATACTTAACTTAATATTCCTGGAAATTGTTTTGTAATTGAATTATTTGGCATTTAGATCAAAGCACTTCATGGTAACGGAGGCCAAGGGTGAATCAGTCCGGTCTCTGCCTCTGTAAAATGAATTAAGGTATGTATAAGCAAACACATGCAGTCGTCCTTCTCTAATGATTCAATTATAGCAGACTGAGACCAAAACAATTAGAGATGAGGTTTTAAAAAGTGATTAAAAAACATGAACTGATACATTCATCAGTGAAACCATGATAAATAAAGCAACAGCTACCAGATACTCTAATAAGAAGAAGTGAACAGGAATATCCAAAGAAAAGCTTTAAGGTAAAAACACATGTTCGCTTGCTAAGAGTAAAATAACAAGTGTAACACTCAATATGAAGTGGCAGCCGTTAGCTTAGCTTAGCATGAAGCTCACTAATTAATACAATTGGGCTCTACTTTGGTAGACTAGGTGCAGGCGAGGCGCATCTGCCCTGCGCCTCGCCTTCGCTTCGCCAACGGGGAGTGGCCAGGAGCAGATTGCGATTTTGCTTCGAGACGCAGCGGAGCGCATCCCGCCTACTTCCCTCCCACCGGCGCAAATGGCATAGAGGGAGGAGAGAAGGCGTGGAGTGGGTTTGACACAGCCGAGTCAGATCTTCACCAATCAAATGAGCTCCTCTCCTCACCTTTAAATCCGCCGCGCGCGCAAGGCGGACGTTTGATTTCACCGTGGAAGAGAAGATTTGAATCAGCACATACAGATTACAGCATACACATTCAGCACATCTACAGTATATCGATTGTCCCGTCACACTGATGACAGATCAAAGGCTGCACAGATGAAAGATGAGGATGGATTACTGCTGTGTTGACACTACACGATTATCTGCTATATTTATGTATTTACTTATTGATTTATTGAGCCGCATCGTCACGCGACCATAACAAATAAAACTGAAAACAAATAAACTATCATTTCTCACAGCAAACCACAATCAGCCTGGCATAGTGCTCATAGTGAGCAGATATTAACATCTCCCCTCTCAGGTAAATTCTAAAGAAAAAAGAAAAAGAGAGACGCTCCGCGATGCATCCATTACGCACAGCTGTTTGTGCACACGTGTTTAAATATAGGTTACTAAATATGAGTGTCTTTATTAATGGAAAAGGGGTGTGTGTGTTTTGTTTTTTTTGTTTTTTTACTGGGCAACAGCTCTCAATCTGTCAGAGCAAGTGAGACGGGAGGAAACTGATGTTCTGGTCCGGTCCAAGCTGGCAGTGTCAGGTCACGCGAACAGACCTCACGGGCTGATGGTGCAAAAGTAGTCTGGGAGGGAGGAGGTTATGATGTTTGCTCTGACAGATTGCTGTTGCCCAGTAAAAAAAAAAAAAAAAAAAAACACACACAGCCCTTTTCCATTAATAAAGACACTCATATTTAGTAACCTATATTTAAACAAGTGTGCACAGATCACAACATAACAAACAGCTGGGCGTAACGAGGCATCGCGGAGCGTCTCTCTTTTTCTTTTTTCTTTAGAATTTACCTGAGATGGAGATGTTAATATCTGCTCACTATGGTGCCGAGGCTGATTGTGGTTTGCTGTGAGAGATGATAGTTTATTTGTTTTCAGTTGTATTTGTTATGGTCGCGTGACGATGCGGCGCTGGCCCCTAATAAATCAATAAGTAAATAAATAAATAAATAAATAGCTGATCATCTGCAACGGCACAGTGTGTAGTGTCAACACCTGCTCTTGGGACATCCACGGCTGTCTCAGTCCCTCCCTGGTTTCATCTGTGTTAATTCAGTCAGGCTGAGTTTCCATTACGCAAGCCTTTGATGGTCATCAGTGTGACGGGACAATCTATATAGATATAGGTGTATGTGCTGATTCAGATACAATAAATAGGGGTTATTGTGATGATTATTATTATTATTATTATTATTAATTGCATTTAAATGTGCCTGGAAGTGTGGAAATCTGCCTGTGAGGTCTTGGTGACGTGTCTGCACTGCACGCTGGGCAGTCAAATTGCCACTGCGCTGGCTGCGCTTCGCCTTGCGCTGACATTAGACCAGGTTGGAGCTGGCGAGCTTTCGGCGCACTCTCCGCGCGGTCTATCGGCAACAAATTGTCACTGCGCCACGGCGAATCTGTCGACACCTCCCCCTGCTGCGCGACCACTCCCATCTCAGCGCACAGCAGTCCACCAATTTACCGAATCCGCTGCGCACCTTGTTGCACTGGAGGAAAATGCCACTGCGCCAGCTGCGTCAGGGCTCGCTTCGCTGCGCCCCCGTGAGTTGCGCCAAGAAATTAGGGCCCGATCATGTCTTGTGTCTAAAATGTGTGAATATTCATGCATCCATTTTCCAATTGAAATTATAGTTTGTGTAACTGGACAGAAACTGACAAACTAGGAAAATTCCTGTTAACTGTAAAGCTAAATTAAATAAATAACAACATTTAGAGTAGCCTACATATGCAGCCTATGAATGTAGCTTTGCCACCTGTTCAGCCACTTTCTAGTGATCTTGGATATTTGAATTTTGATACAATTAGCGAACGCGCATTATTGAATTTTGACCAGCACATTCTTCGAGAATTACATTAGAAACAGTGTTAGCTTCAAGGACAAAGGCAGATACAAGGTGGCCCTTCATGCGCCTGTGGGATAAAATCACATCATGTCAGACTGAGGAGGACACTGTATTATGTCCACACTCTCACACTGGAATTTGTTGGCTCACACCGCTGGCTCCAGCTGGTAACACAGCAGCACCATGGCAACATCAACACAACACAATAAAACTATAACCAAAGTGCAATCACCTGAACGTCACTTTACATAATCATTACTTAATGTTAACACTTCAGGCTCACTTGGTTGTGAGGTAATGCTCTAAATAGGGCATGTGTTGGTTTTCTAACCATGTAGCTGGCGCTGGTCATCTGGAGGATGGGTTACAGCGGAGGAGTGAACAGTCAGCAGTCAGTGGTCTTGTGAACTGGCGCTCACTGGATCGTGATGTGATCAAAACAGACTGAGGTCATGTTGAGTAACATTTCTTAGGCAGCATGGAGTCAGCCTGAGCAACTGTTGTTGTGGCACATTTGCGATTGTAACAGATTTTTAGCAGCGACATTTTTCTGTTGGATTGTGTGAAAAATAAACTTCACTGGACAGCACATGTACAGTTAGACGCATTTATTAGTATAAACAGCAGGAGCAGACTTCACTGACTTTCTCCTCACTCTCTCTCTCTAACTTCTACATTTAGATACAGACGTAACACACATACAGATACACTTTACCAGTGAAAGGCTGGCAGTTTGGAAAGTGTCTCATACAGTGGAGCACTTTCACCTCAGTCGGGCCTCCACACACAGGCTCGGCTGTTCTGCCTCTGTAGCTCCGAGGCTGCCCGGCTCCAAATATACAGATCAAAAGAGCCTCCAAGCACAAGTTCTCCTTGTCCTCAACCAAACCCAAGAGTCCAGAACTGCACCCTTTAATAATATAGGAGACTCTTCTTGGCTCTTCTTGCATTGCTAATGTTTATGAGTAACAATATTCTGTGTGAGCTTACATGGAGACATCGCAGTGCATAGAGGAGTAGGTGCACATAGCTGTGGATTTTGTGATTAAGATGTTCAAATATCAATACTGTGCATTTATGACAAAACACTATTGTGAAAGTAGCAGTAAACAAAGTAGGAATAATATGACACGAGACTATAGTATACTGTGTTTCTGGTACTGTTTTGTCTTTTTTCTGTGTATTTCTATACATTCATTGATTCGTTAATGAGAACTTGGAGCATCGTATCACCACACAGTCCCTCTCTCCTCTCGTTTTCAGCATCGAAGTGTCTCCCACACGGACGCAGCAGACCAATAACTTGATCGACTGTTATCTCTGGCAGCCAGCTGGTGTCACAGATTTTTCCAACATAGCAACAATTTATTCGGGGCTGTGCAGTCAGCAGCACTTAGTGAAAAGGCTACATGTCCCTGTTGCTCTGCAGTGTCGGAAAAAAAAGCATCATCGCCAGCCAAACACTCATCTCCAATTCGTGTTTATCATAAATCCAGGCTGGCATCTTTCTTTGCTGTGAAGTTTCCGACAAACCTCCCCCTCCTCCCGGCCCTTTGGAGGAGGCCTCATAAGTCCCTGTCCGGCACAGAGGCACCTCCTATAGCCCGCTGTCCCGTCACTGTGAGACAAAAGGCAGCAGCTGTCACATGACGGGCGAAATCCCTCACATCTAAACAAATCCCAGACCTCTGGACGCACACGTATTCATACACACACTCCTCATACTGTATTTGTGTGAGGTGGCTCTGTTGAGTCTGGGGTTAACGTTGTGTGTGTTGCTCCGGTGTCCATCATGCTGAGCTTCTCGGTCCCGTTCCTCGGCTCTTCCCTCCGCCTGCCCCTCCGCCGCCACAGTCTGAACCTACGACTGACAGAGAGTCAGACTCATCATCAACACTGCAGTTCAACAAACCTCTCGTTTTCATGTGGTAGCAGACATAGCAACAGCACAGTTTTCCAATCATCATTCATCGTCCATTTTTTAAGAAAATAGTTCCACAGTTTGGGGGAAAACACCTGTTCGCTGTCTGGTGGGAAGTTAGATACCTTTACAGCTGTGTTGTAAATATGAAGGTAGAGCCAGCAGCATTAGTTTGGCTTAAATTATCTTTGCATAAAGACTGGAGACAGACAAAGAGCAGCTACTAATATAACATTACTCTGGCTTGGCTTGACATGAGAGTCTCCTACCTGAATTATCATAAAAGACTGTTTAGTCTTCAAGATAATTGTGAATTCTTGGCAGAAGCATTAATAAATATTATTCCCAAGATGTCAAACTGTTCCTATTCTAGAAATACACATATGCACAAAACCTTACTGTGAGCAGATGCAGATAAAAACAACGAGCAGAATGAGTAAGACGAGCCCCGCGATGACACAGACGATGATGATTTGTCGTTTCTCTCCTATCCGCCAGTCCAAGTCCACATATTCACACCTGGAGCCAACGAAACCATGCAGACACCTGAGACAACAAAGTAAAGAGAGAGAAAAAAGACTTTAATGGCTTTTCATTTTCAGAAAAATGACTGAATTCACACCATTTTTCCTCGTGATCATCTGTTTTGTCTGCTCGTCCGATTATGTATTGTATTATGAGTGTACTGTACCAGTCCAAACCCATGATACTGCAGGAACATAACAAACAATGAGACAGTCTTTCTGTTTCTCTTTCATCTGTCCTGTCTCTGATGGGATCATCTGACTCCGTCTTTGATGCCAAGTTTCTCCTTCCTGCCCTTTTTATCAACAAGTACATCTAACTCCGTGTCAGTTCTAGGCCATTCATCTCCCAGTGTGCGATTCTCACCTGCAGGACGGTGCCTTCTGCTCTTCAATGTAACGGCACTCTCCATGGACGCAGTAGTTCATCAGCTCCTCAGGACATTTTGAGAAGTGGCCGCTCCACTGTCCTGTATCATTTATGTCTGGTGGAGAAATTAAACAAGACATTTTATTTATTTATTTTCCTTTTTCTTTGTCAGATAAGTGCAACATTTTGACAACAACAGTTTTGGCAGCCCTCCTTTGTAAATACATGATGATTTTTTTCAAAGAAGTGCCAGAAATTAAAATTAAAATTTCCTTAACTGTTAATATTATGTTACTTTCCAAACAGTGGTAATTAGTTGCACTGAACATCTTCAAGCACCTCTGCTGCTCACAGATTAACACACCTCTGCTCCTGGCCAAGAAATAGTCTTAAACCCTTTTGAAACTGTACCTTTTGCAGCTGGGTGGATTTTCTAACGTTTGCACAGAGCTAGGCTAGTTGTATTTCCAGTCTTTAGGCTAGGCTAAAAATATCTAAGATATTCAATGCCATGGGCTCTTGTGTTTTCAGATATTAAACCGTTTTTGGATCTGGAACTGGTTTGGTTTGTATTACAGATGCTGATTGGCTTTTCCAGTTAAACATAGATAGGGTATGTCGTTCTTGGTCATCTACTCAAACAAGTGACAACGTTTTCCTTTTCTGCCTCTGATTAATGTGCAGATAGGACTGGGATCCGTCTCCTCAGCTAAGTGATCTACAGTACTTCTTGAACTGTGTCACGTTTTATCAGCGTGCCTTTTTAACTTGCACCCTCACCTCTTGGCATGGCCTAATAGTATAAATAGACTCTTTGCAATGCGATCCCTTGAGGAAGCCTGATCATTTCAGTGCCAGGAAAAGTCTGGTGACATCAAGTTCTCATAATCACGTGTCTTATAATACTTCATTAAATGAAGTAAATAGTCCTTTTGGGACGCAATTTAAATTTCCATTCTCTTTACCTTGTCAATCTTCTTTACTCACAAACACACACACAGCTGCTAGTGGGCCATAACACTGAACTTCTGACCACCACTTATATTACCTCTCATACCACAGGCTGCCGCTATCTTTACAACTCATTCTCAGGAGATTATCTTTGAAAACGAGCTCGTAAAGCAATACTGCTGTTCAGGTGACATCAATGAGAGCGCTTCAGTTGTTAGCTGAAACATGATATTCAACTTGCTGCCGCGGCCCCATTGCTGAAAAGAATAATATCCAGTTTCAAAGTTTAGAGGGATAGCTTGACAAACACGCGTTTACATGCGTTATTGATGAGGAAGCTGAAATGAGTACAGCAGTCCATCAAAAATGTTAATTTATTCATTTTAAGTAGATTTTGGTAAAGATGGAGAAAGTATTTTCATAGCTTTTGTTCAGTTTACACTCGGCCTATACTGCTTAGCAATTAACAGTGATTTTTTTTTCTGAAAACAGTTAGCCTGCTAGGTATTTTGTGTTCTTTTAAGAAATCTAGTTTACATTAGTTTTTAATGAGTTGTCTAATGATGCCAATGCCTGGAAGTCATAAAACTTGTGAATCTGATAACAAATACCCAGAGTCAGTTGAAGCTGCCTCCTTACAAGAGTTTATACAAAGACATTGCACGAGTTCCCAAGATCAATCTATATCCCATGATGACAAAAGGAAAACAGGAAGAACCTAAAACTAAAAACCTAAAGCTGAAACACCTGAATTTGGAGGTCTCATCTCTGCAGATCTTTTCGGGCTTTGTCTTATTTGATGTTGACCATCAGTTTTCAGGTCGTTCCAAAAAAAATTCAGTTGGGTCTAAGTCATTGTGTAGGCCATGTGCTTCGGGTCTTTGTCCTGTTGGAAAGTTAACCTTTGGTCCATGATCATGTCTTGAGCACTCTGATGATGTCACTCTGGACCAGGTTTTCATTTCCAGGATTTCTCTGAACTTTGTCCTGTTCAATTTTATCCAAACCCAGACCCGTCTCCTTGTCCATGCCATCCCTGCTTCTCCATTGGGATGCCATTGGGCAGGAGATGAGCAGAACCTGGCTCGGTTTCAGAGAGTCGTGTTTTTTCGTAGTCTGATTTTGACAACCTCACTGGATGAAGTGTTGCAATGATAATTGTCCTTCTCCCATCTCCACAGAGGATCTCAGACGCTTAAGCCTGAGTGACCATCCGGTTCTTGTTCACCGCCAAGGCCCTTATCCCCCAATTACTCGGTTCTGAAAGGCAGCCAGTTCTGGGAAGAGTCCTGGTTGTTTTCAGACTTCTTCCATATAAGATTTATGGAGGTCACTGTGCTCTTGGAGACATGTTTTTGTTGCCTTCCTTGGATCTGTGCTTCGACACAATCGTCTCTCTGAGCTCCTTGAGCATTTGAAACATCTCAAAGATGATCAAGATAAATGGCAGGCACCTGACACTGAATACTTGCTGCTGAAAACTCTGTTTTCACTTTGTCATTATGGGGTTTTGAGTGTAGATTGATGAGGGGAAAATTAATTTAGCATTAGGCTGATACAATACAAAATGTAAGGGGTTGAAATGAAATACTTCCTGAAGGCACTGCGTAATAATATCTTGTGATGTGTCCTGACTTCTTGTTTACATAGTTCATTGGTCTTGGTCAGCCAGTGCTGCAAGTATTCCCAAGCCACTGATTTACTATTTAGCTACTTTTTAGGTCTTTGGCAGCTGATTTACAACTCAGTGATTTGAAACTATAGTTGTTCTAAGGAAGTCCTGTTCTCCTTTTCCTTCCTGTGAGGTGTGTCTGTGCACAGGTGTGTTCGCGTGTTTATACCCACAACCGTGGTGCTTTGCCCATTCTTCTACTAAACCACCACCTTAAACCCTCGTCCAAGCAGCCAACCATTTATGACACCACGAAGGAACCGCCCCTCACCTCCGTGTCCATATCTACCTGTGCAATTGTCTCTGTTGCCATGGAGATGACAGTGGGACACAGTTCGATTGGCAGACTCCTCGGTGGCATTCCCCTGTGCCAGGCAGTGTTTGCATAAGGCCAGAGCTGCAGCCACAAACACAAATGCACAAAAGCCCATCACGCACACACAGTGACAACAAACAGATATATGCAGGTTCACTAAGCTCAAACATTTCTACCAATTTGTAAACCACATACCACTTACCTAACAAAAACACAATCACAATATGTGTTATTGGCAAAAAATCTGGTGAGTCATGATGGCAGTGAGCCTGTATTCCCCACGGTCACGCCCACTTGTGTCACAGTCAACCAATTTCAATATAATACACACCTTTACAATTCAAAACACAACCCACACTGCCTGCCCTAATCCCTAGCAAAACACTTTAATTACAGAGAGTTTAACCTTTGATTGTATAAACCCATATGAGAGGATATTTCCAAGATACCATATTTCATTCCATATTAGGGAAGCCTGTTTTGACAATGATTAGTAATCACAAGGGATATATTGCCAGTGTGTGGACTCTTCATTCAATCATTAACCAACGCTTAAGTTGTAGTTGGAGCACTGTCTAAAAACCTGATGTAACTGCATAGCAAATCAGGTATAAAGTGTGTCAGCTATGAAAACGGTGTAACAGTGGCTCTATACTGTATTATGTCCTCAGGGAGGAAAGCTGCCAGTAGGAACATGTGTTAAAAACTATCACTGAGGCTGCTAAACTCTACTATGATCATAATAATTACACTATCATACTATAAACCAGCCCACTGTTTACAAATGAAGATAAAGACTGATTCAAGTTCAAGGATAAAAACAATAATACACCTTACCTGTTAGTATTCCCACATAGAGTCTGTACACCTTGGACATCTCCTCACTTGATGTAAGTGCTCATCCGAAAAATGAAAGTTCAGTGTCATTGGTGAGTAGAAGTCAAACCGGATCAGTCCTTTCTCAGAGGTCAACGACCTTTGGAGAAGGTGTGGACAAGCTGTGAAAGTTCCCCAGTGGCGGGTTGTATTGTGGTCCGTCATTGATGGAAGCTGAGCTCATGGTCAGGCAGCAGAGCTTCAGGCTATAATGAAAGCGCACATACAGCCCAAAGTGTCTCCCTGGACTGTGACTGGACTGCAGCTACACTGTGTGTGAGAATAGAAAAAGGGGGTGGCACCGAAACCCAACTCTTCTCTCTGCTCCCCGCCCACACCTTTAAAGGAGAATACCACTCCATTCAAGCTGCTCAGGTTGTTTCCTCGTCAAAGAAGAACTGCACCTTTGTAGCTGGCTTTTCTTTTTCTTAATGGAGTGACAGGTGGAGCCGTGGTTGACAACAAACAACCTGTTGAACGGCACTAAAGCTCTTAAGAATACATACTTTCCATAGCTCTGTTGTTTAGAAGAAGACACTGATATTTGACCCTAAGTTTTGCAGGTTCTCTGGGCCAACAGGAAGAACATGAATGCAGGAATCACTCAGTAACATCTGCTGCAACATCTGTTGGTTTGGATTCCTGCAGAATAGGGTTCAGCTGCTGGAGGGTTCAATGTGAGGTTGAGGGTTAGGGTTATTCATTTCATAACACATTATACTTCAATTGCCTGCTTTTGTTGTTCAGCTGACAAAACATATGATATTTTATACATTTAATATCATAATACATAACAGTCACATGGGCATTTTTAAACTGAATGCTCTAACTTTAAAACACATTTTGCTGATAACAAGTGCAGAGCCTCAACTTTCATCCCATAATTGAGTGTTTCGACACTGAGGTATTGTCACTTGTCCTGAGGTAAAATATGAATATATCTTCCACCACTGGCTACACTGTGTGCTGCCCTGGAAAAACTGAATGCAGATATTTATAAACTCTACTCATGACCAGCAGGTGGCAGAAGTTGACATTTTCCCCTCATGAATTTTAACATGTCTTCTAACATCTTGGTTAGATTGGTAATATTTCTGAATTCAGAACACTTCAGTTAATAATTGAACCTTTCTATGCCTCTCTTATACTCATGATTAAGTCTGCAACCCATGAAAAGAAAATATAATATATAAGAACATAATATAAGAACATGACAAGAGAAACAGTGAGATTAAAACATCAAGAGTCTGTTTATAGCACAAAAGCAAAAACTCCTTAGAGAACAAGTGTTAAAATCTGTATCTATTTATACAGCTTATTACACAAATTAAATTAACCCTTTGTGAACTGTCCAGGTCATGTCATTCATAATCTCTAACCCACTTCTTAAACCAAAGTCCAAGAACCGCTTCTATAGAAATAACATACATTACAATACATTTTCGGATGTTTCCCAATGTTTAAGACGTGTTTGGATGACTAACCAAACAAAATTATCTGAATCAACTTCTGCAAAAAGTTTTGTTACGTTGTTGTGTTGCCTTCCTGTTTGTTCAGATGTGACTGGTCTGTTTTTTGTTACCTGGAGCCTGCACCATACTAATAACCTGAAAACTGTGTGAACAGTGAGTCTGTTTCTGATGTGAACAGCATCTCTCTTCAATATTTTAGAGAAAACTGTTTTATATTTCCCAAACTAAATCTCAAAACAAATAAGTGTTCATCGAAGACTATCTAAGCTGATAACCTGATAACACTGTTTGACTAACATGTCAAATACTGCCAATTTTCTCAAACCATGTCATTTTAAGTCACAACAAGAATGTGTTCACCATCTCCTCTGACTTGTTCAAACAAAGGTTGTTGTGCAAGGAGGCATACGACTATTGAAACTCGTCCTGCAGTGTTGTGGAGGGAAAAGGAAGTGACAAACTAGAGAGCCATCCCCAGACTGGCCAGACCTCTTGTATGCTGATTTAGACTATTTCTTGGGCAATATACAGCTATAAACAACTATAAAATAAGATCCATGTTAAACACTAGTAATAAATAAAATGAACATATACTGATTTAAATGACTAAACATACTGAAATAAACCAGGCAACATGATTCATATAATCCACTTTCTATACCATGATGATTCACGTCCTCTTTCTAATCCAATTTGGCGTTGATTGAAAGTCTAAGATTATAAAATAAAGTCTAACAAAGCTTTAAAAAGCTCAAAGGCTGATTGAAGTGTAACTCTGTGAGGAGTGTCTTTGCAGTTTTGGACAGGAAGAGCCCGTTTCCTCTCTCTGGCTGAGCTCCTAACTTAGACTGAACATCAGGAAGCTCTGACGACGTGAGATTCCAGGGTGTAATTTAGAGCCTGGCTATAAACATCCGCTTTGTTTAACCCATAGATAATCACTATATGGCTCTGCAACCATCCACTGTGTAACGTTGTATCACACTTTTAACACTGCACTAGTTTTCATAAAGCATTTGAATAAAGACTAAGATGAAGAACATAAATCATTTTAATTTGTTATATAAAAAAAAGAATGGATACATAGTAAAACAAGACATTTATTCAAAAAGAAGACATTAAAATACAAAAACCGCATATAAACACACAAAACAGTAGAAAAAAGTACAAAAAAAACTGTATTCTCCATTATTCCTTCTATGGGTGAGATGCCACATGTGTCCACTTCTTCCTCTCCTTCTGCAAAGAGTGGAAGACCTTTTAAACGTAATTTGCTACTCAACAACAATAGGTGATACTGTATGTGTTTTACTTTACTTACAAATGAAGGCTGTGAAGAAGACGTTAGTGGACTCTGACCTTCACACCACAGCACAGGAGCGTGGTTCTCTGAAGGGGTTGCTGCCTGTGGGGACTCCGACCAGCAGGGCGTCTTTGCCTGCGTTCTGCAGACAGTACTGCTGGAGCTCTGCAGCCGCCTGGGACACCTGGAAACACAAACACAGATATGTCAGATATGTTTGTTTATATAGTATCAATGTGTGATAAGTTACCCTTTGTAGAGAGTTTATATGCAGTAACTGATGGATTTATTAATAGATAATTTACTGTTGCTTTATAGATCTGGAAAAAAGTCTCTATACTGTATTGCTAACTTGATGGATTACTATACGATTCTTTTATTATTATTTGTTAACATTGATTACAGTAGATATGATGTTATTACAAAGCAAGAAACTTGTGAGATTGTATTAATAACTTATTCAAAAAATTATATTTTGAGTAAAATAGAAGCAAAACAACATATGTTACAACCAATATAGTCGGGCAATGCTGTTGTTTAATAATGTAACAAAATTAAATCAAAGAAAACCAATAAAAGAACAGATTAAACGCCAAGCTCTTTAAATGAATCGTCTTCTTTTGATTATCTTTCGCTTTACCTTGATTCGTTCCACGCTGGCCTCCAGCTTCAGTTGTTCTACCAGCCGCCGCATGTTGGATAAATTGGAATTAGAGGTCATGTTGTTGGAAATTGTTTTGTGAGAGAAGAATTTGCTTGTTTGGGGGGGAAAAAAGTCCCTTCAGTCTTTCAACACAGACGCTGACTCCACTAATAGGCAGCTTAAGCTCAACAAGAAGGGAGTGGCCGGGTTTCTTTCCAAACGAACTGAGTCCTGCTACTACTCTGAAGAGACAAGGAAGCACACTGACCTCCACATGTACCATACACACTTTGTAGCTGTTTCACAGTAGGTTTGTTCACTAGATGTAAAATGAAACTGTTAACTGAAGTTATCTATATTAGACCCCCAACAATAATAGAGAGATGTTTATTTTCTATATTTGTTTGTCATTTTATTAAAGAGTTTGTTGATCCTACAAGCTCTGGGTAAGTTGTCTAGTGAGCCCTAATGACTGGATGGATGGACTTAGCCTATAACATGCCCCAAATTCATGAAAAGTATAACTCACTTTCTGTTGCCCCGCAGCGGTGTTATTTGTATTCATAATTGTTTTTGTTTTTTTTGCCTTTGTTTACTTTCTCTTTAAATTATTTCACTATTTAAATTCTGAGTTTATTTTATTGATTTTTTGATTTATTTGTATTCCCTTTGTTAATTTATATATATTCTGTGATTAATCCATTTTCTTTTCCTTTTTTTAAAGGGGACATATTATGCTCATTTCTGCTTCTTGACATGGTACCTTGATGTCTAAAAGTAATGTTAGTAACAGGCTTTGGTCAGAAAAAACAAAAGATTGAGCACAGCTGGTTCTCTACACACCAGTTTCACAGCCCTGCTCTAAACAATCTGTTTAGAAGCTTCGCTCTGGTAGCCGAGGTAACCATGGTAGCGAGGGCTTGAATATTCACATCACCCGGCTTGTGATGTAATAAGCCGGGTGAAAATTAAAACGGCTTGTTAAGAGACACATTTTCTGACTATGGCAGTTTACAAAATGTTGACCTAGTTGTCAAAACTGACGTTTAAGGGGTGAAGAGGCACTCTGGATAAGCAAATACACATACTAAAGCAATGAAAAAGTGAGTTTTGCATAATATGTCCCCTTTAATGCTTTTTGCTTTTTTATGTTATTCTTGCGACTATTTTAATGAATGAGTTAACTTATTTTATTGAGTTTGCCTATTCATTTTTCTTATGTAGGCTATTTATTTGTTTGTTTAGTTATTTCTTTATTACATAATTGTTTGTATATATATATATATATATATTTATTTATTTATTTATTTATTTATTTTTTTTAATAAATTGTATATGTAGGCTATAGTTTGTATATTTTATTTTTGGTTACAATTTTAAGTTGACTGATTTTCACAGAATTTTACATAGGCCTACCTTATCCAAAAGAAGAAAACGCTCAGGACAAACAGATCTGCGCATGCGCGAAGGTGTACTGCCTGAAAGTGTTATGAAGTGTCGTGATGCTGCTGCTGCTCCGTCCCTGATGATTAGAAACAGCCGCTGCTCTCTCTCTCTCCCTCTCTCGCCCCTGCTGAAACCCACGTGGTTAACGAGCCACAACACCGGCCCCTCGTGTCCTCCTCATTGGTCCACAGGTGATTACCCGGGATTGGCTGTAAGTAGCTTTGACTCAAACGTAAACATTGAAGGAAAGTAAAGCGAAGTGTCACAGAAGAACCAGCGTCGAGCTGTTTAAAACTTAACCGGAAGAAGAATGAGATAAAACACTAGACTTGTCAAACCTCCGGGACTGTTTTTATTTTTATTTTATTTATTTTTTTACCGTGAAGTGTGAGTGGTGCACCGCCGACATGGTGGAGGTGTTCACCGGGCGGAATCTCCTCAACAAAGACGGGGATATCGTGGATCCGGAGGAGGCGCTGAGGAATAAAGTGGTGGGGATCTACTTCTCTGCAGGATGGTGTCCGCCGTGTCGGGACTTCACCCCGATCCTGTGTGATTTCTACACGGAGCTGGTGGAGGAGGGTGAACCTCCGGCTCAGTTTGAAATAGTTTTTGTCTCCTCAGACAAGACGAGCGATGACATGGTTGAATATTACCATGACATGCACGGAGACTGGCTCGCTCTGCCCTGGACGGATGACTACAAACAGTTAGTATTGGAAAGTCTAAGTTGTTAGGCGTCTATTTTAACTTTATTTAACTCGATGTGTCAAATTAGTTGCGCTTTATTTGCCGTCTATCTCATTAGGATTTAACACCACTGTGTCTCTCCAGCTTATTAGACTGCAGTGCTCCAGCTTATGTAAAATGCTTATGAGGGTCACCCTCTCAGGGATTAGAGAGGTTTTAGTGAAGAACAGACAAAACTTCCTCCCACAGCTGAGTCTCCCAGGTGACTGACAATGATCTGTTCAATCTTAATCTTCTACTTCTTGAAAAGTTTATCTCTCTCTTTTTTTTTTCCTCTGAGTGTCCTGAGTCCTAAATTGGACTGAATCTTTCCTTTTCTTCTCATACCACAATATAGGCTAATACCACAATGAAAGTCCTGCACATCAGGTGTTTGCCAGGTAAAGGTGCAGGTTTTAAGTGTTAGAGACATTATGAAGCCAACACTGACCCCTTTAGTGTCTGTGAGTATTATTAACTCAAATATTTTAATTATAAATTAATCTGCTGATAATTGCTTTATTAATTAATTATCTCAATGGAAATGGAAATCTCAATAGATAGAGTAGGCTATAAGTTAGTGTCTTTTGGGACATATGCTTAAGAAATAAGTGAATCTATTGACAGTGAACAAAATAATTATTTATTTACAGTTGAATAACTAATTGTTAATAGTTTCAGCTTGGATTGATACTAATGACCTATAACAGCCATTTAGACATTTTGACTTAAAATACAGAGTAGTCAATAATGAAAACAGTTGTTACTTGATACCGATACCGTGATCAGTAATAGTGAATATATAGTTTTGTGTTGCACTACTGTCAACTTTACTTGCACTATGAAAGTAAGAGATCTCACTGTGTTGGAGAAGTGGCCCAGTTATTTTAATATAAAACACATAATTATTACCACTGCATTAATGCATAGTCAGCATTTAAATATTGTAGCTGGCCGCGGTCGGGCTTATCTTGAGTCATTCACCATATATGTTCATTGCAGCATTTTACACAAGACTTTTCATCCGTTACATACTGTAGATTCGATGTATTAAAATTTACACAATAATCCTCCTTAAACTGGAAATTAAGTACAAAAGTTGCAGAAAATGTAAATGCTGAAGTCCCTCAGATTTGCATAAGTACTGTGCATGAGTAAATGGACTTCACTGTCATGCATATAGTTATTTTTATAGTAAATGTGTCATCCTTGTCTCTCTCTCTTCCATGTTTCTCTCAGTGAGTTGAAGCAGCGCTACAAGATCACAGCGGTGCCCAAACTGGTGATCGTGAAGGAGAACGGTGACGTGATCACGGACAAGGGCAGGAAGCAGATCAGAGACCGAGGCCTGGCCTGCTTCAGGACCTGGTTGGACGCTGCAGAGATCTTTCAGAACTTTAAGGGTTAAAACAAGGTCAGCCCATTATTTGCAGGTGGGCTGAAGGAACCACAGAGAGCGCTGAGCAAAACCAAAGTCAAGTCTTTATGGTAAAATCCTTAAATTAAACAAAATGAGAGAGAAACACAAGACTTTGCTTCAGCTGCTCAACAGTTATGCTTTGATGAGGTTTTTTTTTTTTTTCAAAACCAACCATCCTATGCATTTAAGACAAACCTCAGGCGTGTCTGTTGTGGTTCACATGTGGAAGAGGCTCTGCTCTATAGACACTGTAGTTTCCTATCTGCTTATGTTCTCTATAAGCTAGTGCACTAATTAAAACCTACAGGTAAATCTCAATACGTAACATAGCTTCTTTACGGAGAGCTTGCCTTTCTATATATTTGACTTGTAGTTCTACTTTGAGCTGCCTGTTTATTTTTATATTTTGTTTTTTATGAGTTGCTGAGACTGGTTATTATTAAAATATATATATTCTGTGACTTTTTTCATGCTGATTTATTTATTTATTTTTACTCTGTCACCTAACATTTCTGTCATGGCGCCAAGGAGCGTAAACATATAAACAGAATAACTCCCTTTTGTCTCATTAAGGTGCTGAAAGCCCGCAGGACATTGTTTCCAGCGTGCTAGCACTTTCACATCCTTGGGCCTTTAATTGCCTTCTTCCCCGGTGTACGCTGACGCTGCTGTTATCACTTTGTACATACAAACATCCAACACGCGTTATGATATTGTGATGAGTCTGCATAGGCCTGTCTGCTCGGTCGGTGTGCCGTTAAATACTGCACGTCTTCAAAGAACACCGTGTCAGACCAGGTAACGGCCCGAGGCTTCACTCAGGGTACGTTCAGCCGAGGATGATGGTTCTCCTCAGGTAGAGTCAGGTGTGTTTATGTCGTCCTTCATCACCGGCGGGTCTCACAGGGATGTACAGAGAGACTGAGCTTTTTCTCTCTCTCTCAGATCTCACGGCTTATTGCAGAATAAAATGATGCAACTCCTCAAGGTGAAAGAGAAAGACGGAAAATGAAGCACAAAATTCAAATTGGCATTTTAAGAGACACAACAAAAGCCGCAGGAGTCTGCTGCACCTCTGAGTGAATGTGTTTGACCCAGTAGACGCTGAGATTTATTGATCGAGTTTGCATCATTATCCCAGGGTTCCTACGCAAGTATGGAAAGTATGGAAAAGTATGGAATTTGATTTTATACATTTCCAGGTCTGGAAAAGTATGGAAAATGGAAATTATTGTATGGAAATATATTTATCTGCGTTTGGTCTTATCTGAAGTTATCTGGATTAATTATTTTGTATGCACTATTATACCTAGCTACAATCTCCTGGAAATTACTTGGTTACATAATGGCATACACATTCAGAATGATGAAAACAAATGATTAATTGCATGATTTTTTTATATAATGCACAACTATTTACTCAAATATCACAAATTATTTAAATTTTTTTACCCAGAAGTCTGGAAAAAGTATGGAATTTGGAAATTTCAAATGTGTAGGAACCCTGTTATCCTTCTGCTGTGTCTCTGCACAGAGCTGCAGTTTCATAATCCACCATCTGGGGTCACTATATTGTCATGTATGAAAATATGTTCAATTATCTCAAGTCTACCCCACCAATCATGTGCTACACTTGACACAGAATGGATATTGTGTACACAAATATCGCCAGCAGTGCGATCAATAAAATTTACAATGTAATTTTCACTCACAATTGAATCTAGGGGGTTGAATCATTTTGATGCACCATTCAAAGTCCAGTTCGCGTAAAGATTATTATTGTTACAACACTTGGATGTTTCATTGTGCAGAATTATAATGCACAGTGTGACACTAGCAGACTGTTCACATTCAGTCGTGTCTTTTTATTCACCTTCCTTTAAATCCATGGATGGATTACTGAACAGGCTTACGGGGCACAGGCCCAGAGGCCCAAGGGATCAGAGCCTCAGTGAAGTGACTCTTATCATCTCTTGTTGGAAAGTCAACCCAACAACCACAAATAGATGTAAAACAAGAACAACAAGGGAAAAATGCTGACGAGGGGACTAAAAATAACAACAAGAAAAAAAAAAACAGCCTCAAAGAAACACAAGATGTTTGTAGTTGGCTGCCTCGCTTCCACGAGTCGAAGAGCAACAGCTACAAAAGAGATGAAAACTATACACAGACAATTAGAGACACAAAACAACGACACAGAGACATTAAATACCCACAAAGTGACACCAAAGATGACACACACAACATCTGAAACCCAACAACGCACACAAATTGACCTAAATTGACCTCTCTGAGGTGTAGTTTCAGGGGATCTCTAATAGGCTATATCTGGGTCCAGGGGCCTGATGCCAGTATGAAAAGGTAAATCTGACTTTAACATGTGCACATAAGATGATGTTGATGCAACACTAGCTACTAGTTGGGAAGCCATGTGATTAAACCTTGCTACACAATCACTGAATGGCCACTTCAAGGTCACAGATTAACTGCAGTTCTATTTTTGAATGTACAGTGCCACCATTATGTTTTGATGCTAAAAGCTTCTAATTAGGTTAAATTGTAATGGTAAAAGGAGTCACGCTACTTTAACGTGACTGATATAAAATATACAGTATGGGCTACGTGACATGGGATGGAGTAGGCTAAATCTCACTTCAGCTCCTCTTAATTGTTTGTATTTGCTTCCCGCCTGCTGCCTGATTGAGAGGCCGCAGAGCGCAACCCCTCGGGTCACTGAAGATTAAGACGGATCTGTATGTCGACTTCACATTTTGGAGTCAGTCGGACTTCTTGTCGGCTTCACAAATGAAAGGCAGTAGTGTTTCCTGCTGCTGTAACGGTGTCTTGAAGCAACTAACAAGGCTGTCTTTATGTGAGGGCAGGGAGGAGGGGGAGGCGGGGCGCTGGGTGGACCGGCGGACCTGCACGGAGGGAGCGCCAGCGTCAAGCTCAACGCGTTGACGAACAGGAAACTGCAGGAAAACCTTCAAAATAAGATACCGATTCATCTATAAATGGATACAGCATGTCGCGCAATATCTTTAAATTTGACATCAATAATAACACATTTTACACATTTCTGACAATGTCAACAAAAATGTGCTTGGAAAAATCATTTTCTTATGATACAATATTATTTAAAATTTGATTTAGGGTAAATCAGACATGTTTTAGGTCTTCCATTGCTTGATTTTAACATATCAAGTTTTGTTCTGAGAAGCCAGCATTATTATTATTATTATTATTATATAGGCTAAATGAATATTTCAGACAACATCTATCTTAATTTTATGTCCTGCAACCTTCAGTGCGTACAGTAATGGATCTACACCATGAGAGGTGATACCAGTGTGAATTACACAAGAAGGTTAGGATAAGACTAGATAGAAACGCATTCATCTAAACATTATTGAAATGGCAAACTAACAGGTACGGTGTGTCCACTATAACTGATATTATCCTATTATCCTGATCATATTCTTTTGTTAAACCTACAATCTTCAAACTGGGGAAATAGCTACTGCACACAGACGATATGATCCATTTCCCATTTATAATCTATCCCAGTGTGGATCTGGATCATGTTATAATATTTCAGAGAGAACACATAGTCAACCTGGTTACTCACATGTGATTCAGACATGGCAGTGTGAGCAAGTGATCTGTCTGCAGAAAAACTGAGAAAGTGCAGAGTCAGCTCCCAGCGGAGTGTCCTCCTACAGCCTGTAGTCTCCTCTCAGTGTCAGGTGCTTAATGCAGTGTGAACAGCTTTTTTTTTGACAGTGAAAGCTGGACATCAGTGGCCCAGGATGTGGCGAAGGTAAGAGCCACTTTAAAAAAAAAATCTATACATGGAGCTTTAATAAGTTCAGATTTGAAGACAGACAGCGGTGGGGTCTGTGCAAAACCCCAGGCAATGAAGCAGTAGCACTAAAGTCAGCACAAGGGTAACATTCAGCTTATTGCCTGTAACTCTTTATTGTCTCTAATAAAAACTAATTGTATGTTAACACAATGACATGAGACACTTGAACCTTACATTGTGCTGTGCTGTAGACAGAGCCATCCCTCCCGGGTTCTGACTTCATTATTGTGTCCATGTTTTATATGTTGCCTTATTGCAAAGAACATTTTCTCTTGCAAGGCAATAGATCTGAATAAAATGGCGCAATAGGACTATATTACATATCCCTCCCACTGCAAATCACATATTCTCATTTTCAAAGTGCAATATGCTTTGTTCATAGCGAAGACATTTTCTTTTACTGAAAAGCTGCGTTTAAGGGGCCAGAAATTCCCGTATAGCCTGTTTAGACATTTTAATTTCTTTATTATAACAGTCAAAATTGTGAAATGTACCTTTAAGACAGGTTGCCTTACCTCCTGGTATAAGGAGTTGCGTCATCAGCCCGCGCACCTTGATGGAAGTGGATAGGCCTACCTGTGTTTTTGTGCTCCTTAATTCTGCTGGCTCCTCAACTTTGGAGAAACTTTTAGAAAACGTCTGGCTTCTGTTTTGTTAATGTAGCCTATGAGAAGACAGAGCCGTCCAATCAGGCACGGGAAGGTTGAAGCTAGATAATAATCAACTACCTGTGGGGGTGGAAACTTGCCTTTTTCTCCTCGTGCTCCAAACTGCTTTAACTACACAAATGTTTTACTCCTCTCAAATGATAATGGTATTTGCTTCTTGCATCTCTGGTTATTGAGTCATAATCAGTGTCATAAAAGCCATTGGCTGATTAACCACCAGGGGGGTCTCCTCCCCAGGGCAAAATTTGTTGTTGTTGGACTCATTGATCGTCACAAGTAGGGTAGTTTGTTTGTAGTTCCTTCTACACTCGGTAGGCCCCTATCTTTGCATTTTTGTTTGAAATAGGCTAGCTAAATATTTTTTCTACTGTCTGGCATTTTCACATTCACAAACATTCATTAAATAAAATCACCTAGCAGTGTAGGCTATTGGTAATGAAATTAAGTGGTAAAAGAGTTTGCGTAAATTAGCCTAAGCCCAAGCTATTTTCGGATTTTCATCGAGCGTCATCGAGGATGTTCTTTTATTTTGAAAGTAGAAAGCCTCTGTTTCCGGTGTTGCTGTGCCTCTCTCCGGTGGACTTCACGTTGCTCCGCGGTACAAACGCTCACACCCGCTCCTGCGCTCCGCAAGTGTAGTCTGTAGACCGGTGGAGGTCTGCAGGACGGGACCGGGACCGGGTCCGCAGCACCGGGACAAAAAAAAAAATCACAGCTCTTCTGGAGGAACGGACTGAACTGACGACCGGGAGAACAGGGGGTAAGTAGTCCGGGTGAGAGGGCATGTTAACGGGGTACAGTACAGATGTAAGCCGCCAATACAACCATGCACTGTTAAAGAATTAGTGATATTTTAATAGTGCGTCTACTGTTTGTTTTGCAGTCAACCTGCTCATTGAAAACTTTATGCTTATTACTCCCACTTTTTTTTTAGGAACTACTATAAACAATAATTAAATCAAGTTGCATTCTTCAGATAGGCTACAGTAACACACTTTGCAGACAGATGTTGACAGTGGGAACAAACATTGGCACAAAAAACAATGTGGGTGCAATTTGTGTTTTCTGTGTGTTTTTAATTCATCCACTGTGAGTGAACACACACATTTTTTGGCACATTTCATAGAAATGAAAACAGCAAATATTGTTCCAGCCCAGTCAGGATGACAGTGTGTGAGTCATGCTTTGGGTCAGATGAAAGTAAAACATGGTGGAGTAGTGAGTAAAAAAAAAATGCACCCACAATAATTTGTAGTGGGTAGACCCAGATAATAAAATTATATGCACTCAGTGAAAGTGCAGGTTTTTGCAACAGTGTTCCTCTGCATCTCACTCACATATAGTCCACAACACAAGCACAGTGGAGCAGGCTGGAGATTTTATCAGGGAAAACTGCTGTAATCCTGCTTAGTGCATTTCACTAACAGGAACCTAGCACCCTGAAATATTTGGTTTGCGAGCTGGCAGACTTGTTTTTCCTCATATTGGAAGAATGAATCTGGAGATTATGTAGGATTTGAGCTTGTTTAGCAAGCATAGAGGAGAGGGACTTGAAAGGAGCAAATATACACACACACATGCACACACACACACACACACACACACACACACACACATGCACATGCACACACACAGTCACTGTCTACATTACTTTACCTTATGTGAGTGAGAAAATGATGTGATACACGATGACATATATGTGCTGACTGTGCCTGGAAGATAAAGTTGCCCCCCTTAAGGATGCTCAATGCCTGTGTCCTAGATGTGGTAGTGTGTGTGTGCCTTTGAGTCTGGGAGTGTAATTGTGTGTTTGTGTGTGTGTGTTTGTGTGTGTGTGCCTTCTCGCTTTGTGTACATGTGTTCTCATGTTTCACAGATCAGATAACAGAATCTTTTAGGACATTTACCCAGTGACATTTTAACGGCGCTGATGTAACGTCCCTGCAGTGCATTGATAAATTACCCCTGATGATATTACATTTGCCTTTTTGCGCATCTAGATGATGTCGCTTTACAAAAAAAAGAAAAAAAAAAATCTATTAGATTAAATGGGCACTGAAGGGTGTATTGCCTCAAGGGAAGACTGTCAATTCCACTTAAGTAAAATCAGTATAAATTGTCAACAACAGAGTGTGGAGCTGGTTCAGTTGCAGCTTTTGCTCTAAAAAAAAACATTACAAAGAGACGTTTTTTTTTGTTTTTATGTTGTTGTTTTTAATGCTTGGAGCTTTTACCTTTGCATGTAGGACAGGCTGCAGTTGTGAAATGCAACCGCCGCTGCATGGTGGTGGTTCACTGTCCGGTGAGAAGAGGGAAGTAAATGAGCTCTGGCTCTGAGTCTGAACTTGGCTCGCTCTCATTAACGTCTTTCTGGACTGGCGGCGCTTTGCCAAACGTTGCTGTAGGATAAAGCCTAGGAACCTCTGTTGCTACACAAGTGATGATGAGAGCTGCAAAAGGTGGAGAGGAGACGTGCAGCCGTGACGCTGCGTGGAGGAGGCTGAGTGGCTCCGGCTGGCGAGATGAAGCAGATGTTACTCATGGACACTGTGGATTTGGTCGTTTTTAGTGTCCAGCTCAGCTGTTTGCTCTCTTTGCCATCTCTTCTCATCTCGGCTATTTATAAGTGTTGGCTCGTGGAGGCATGTGACAAAGGGAGTGTCTTTATACAAACTATGATTTATGATACTGCATCATAACCATGCAGTGATGATGAGCTGTGTCCAATCAGGACTGTGTTGAGGCTTTTCATTGTGTTTTACTGAATGAGGGAGTGCCCACTAATTTCTCCTTCTCTCTGCACAGACACACAGTTGGAGCTGGGTGGCGGTTGTTATGGCATCATTGCTTTATCTCTCTGTGTGGATCACAGATTGTTTTTGACTCTGCTGAGAGCATCAAAATCAATGCTTTAGATCCCCACTGTTCATTCTGAATTGAAATTAGCGAAAGTTGCCTTTGATGGCTGACAGATGCTGTGTCTTCAAACACTAACGAACCACAGGCGCTCCTTCTTTAGCCTGACTGATGCTGGCTTTTTTGAGGTCAATAGCACTGTATCAGCTGATAAACACAACAAGAAACCCCTTAATTGTCATTTACTGTGACCTGGATTGTGTGCTAATGTGTCACTGTGCAGCATTGTGCAGTTGGGAAACTTGCTCTGGTGTGAACAAAGTGACTTTCTGACATGATGCAACATTAGCACTTAGGGTGCTTGAAGTGGAGTTTCTTGTCACCTGACAGAAGCCAGTCTTCACAGATAGAGATTCAACACTGCAAGTTCCTCCTTACACATTACACAAAGTCATTAGATCTGATGTAAGAGTAAATGGTGATGTAATCAGAGGACATATCTATCTATCTATCTATCTATCTATCTATCTATCTATCTATCTATCTATCTATCTATCTATCTATCTATCTATCTATCTATCTATCCTTCTCTCTCTGCTGTAGAGATGAGCCGTTTTCCGCAGGGGGGCCATTAAAGTTTCATCTGATACAATCAAAACTACTGGGAAGAAATGAGACGCTTTGAGGACCAACGTGGAGAAAGGGAGAGGGGAGGAGGAGGAGGACGGAGGAGGAGGAGGAGGAGGTGGGTGGAGGGAGAGCGAGCTGGTGGGTGGTTGGGAGGCGAATGTTAACACGGGGCACTTGTAGTGAAGTAGAGGAGCGCAGTGTTTTTTTTTAAGGGCCTTCCAGATGGCATGTCGACAGGAAGGTTCCGGAGAAACGGGCCCCTAATGAATGGGAGGGAGAATCACCTGAGGGGACAAGAGACATCAAAGAAACCTTTCTCCGCCGCGTGCTCGCTCGTTCTTCCCCTCCCACATGCCCACTTTACGCTGACTCCTCTCCTCCGCTCTTCATTTTCTCCTCACACCATATATCTAATCTAGCTGCTTAGTAGCTCCCCTCAAGTAATCTGTGGGCACAGCAGCTGACACTCTCGGCAGATTTTCTTTTCTTTTTTTTTTCCCACTCATTTTTAAAATTTTATCTTAATTAATCTCCTCCTCTCCTCTCCTCTCCTCTCCTCTCCTCTCCTCTCCTCTCCTCTCCTCTCCTCTCCTCTCCTCTCCTCTCCTTCTCCTCTCCTTCTCTGCTTCTACATCTCCTCTCCTCCTCTTCCCTTAAAGGACATTCCTCATTTTTACAGTGAGACGGCCGAAGGGCAGGTTGAGACAGAGCTGTCTTTAGAAGAAGCCCTGACATTCGCTCCGACCGACGTGCACGTAAACGCATTAACGTCTTTGACCTATAACAAATACTGGAGGGTGCGGTGAGACGGACGGTATATGGAGACCAGTTTAAACGTCAACAGTTCAGTGGTTTATCAGGTTGTTTGCAGTGATCACAGAGGCCACTTACTCAGAGCGAGTGGATGTGTTTGGGAGGGGCAGGTTACGGAGGAGGGGTGCTGTTTAAAAGAGTAATGCATCCATGCTCTCTTGTATAAACATACATGGACGTGTGTGTACTCTATGGATATGTACCAGCTGAGAGATGAGGAGTTGGAAGAAAAGGCAGAATTGACATTTTTCTAAAGGGCCAAAGCCTGTGGTTTTAGCTTTAGAAATGTTTCAACTGTTCCAGGTTTGTGTTTGTGTTTGTGTATCTGGTGTTACTTGTGTAATCCGTCTTTGCTCAACATCAAGTCTGTGTTCATTTTGGTCGAAGTTACATTATTGTGGTGGGATAATGTCATTCAATCTGTTCCACTGACTCAACACCTAAAAGGGGAACTCGCAACATTTTACACATCAGCATCGGTTTACTTAACACTGCTTCTCTGTCTGTGACATATCTTTCATGGGTATGGAGGAGTGTGAGAAAAAGCCTGTGTCATATCTGCTCAATTATCAGGTAAAGATAGTCTGACAAAGAGTCACTGTAATGCTTTTTCAGACTAGTCATTTTTGAAAGGAAAAATACAGACGTTTTTGAAAACTTTACCTCAGTTTCCTTTTACATACACTTATCAAACTGACGTGTGCTTTTTCCTTCTGTGAGGCGTCAAAATGTATGTTGTCAAGAAACTGTGTTACATATGTCAAATTTAGGATTCAGTGTTTCTGGAGATAAATGGGACCAATCTGAATATTTAATGCCGGATTTATACCTGACACTAGCAGTTACCAGTAGAGCTGTCATAAATACAGCACCTACAGCATAGACTATGGTTCAGTGTCACATTCCTTGCATGTGTTGCACATGAACTGGCCACATGATACTTCAGTTATATTCACAGTAATGGTGTTTGCATTGTTTATTTTACTTCCAGGTATATCATAAGCAACAATGGTGGAACAGATGCAGTAGAAAACAGAGCTTCCTCACACTGACTAGTCACAGTAATTGCTGGTATCACTTATAGCTGCTGTGGCTTCACAGAGGCTACGTACGTACTGCAGCTTCTTTATTACCATAACACACTTGACATTAGGGGTTGGCGTTCTCACTGTAATATAAATGGACTGGACAGAATCATACCAACACCTGGACACTGCAGCCTCATACTGTAGCTGTGGTTTTATCTTCCCACATTGGTTCCAAATATGAGTTATCAGTCTGCCTTTTTTTATTTTAGTATCGTTAAACCATATCAGCCGCTTCCTGCTTGATATACGGCTATAATAAAATATATTCTTATCTAATTTTTTCACTTTTAAAGTCAGCCGACATCATGGAAGTGCAGCACTAAATCAGGGGGGAGGTGCACTCCTTTAAAATGAATAACCTCACAATTATCAGTCTGAAACACTGACAAAACTTAATACAGACTTGGTGTTCACTGTGATGGGTTATAAAGGAACTAAAGTAAGTTTCATTTGTCTGCTAATACATTTTCATGAATGGAAAACAGTGGTTCCGGGAACAGGGGGGGCCAGTATATTAAAAAATAAATAAATGAATCCTTAAACATGCATTTGAACATCATTAGTAAAAATATATATATAATAAGTGTAGAATTTGCAGTTTGAGAGCTGAAATGTGCAAAATCACTGATAAGATCCTTTAAAGCAGAGATACAGACTATTTCCTCTATGGTTTGCGGTCTGTTTTCTCTCCTTCCTGCAGACTCTCTCATACATACTCAATTAATGCATCTGCAAATGGCTTTTGCATTTGAGAAGACTATATACTGTATGTCGTTACTGCATACATTATTCTTTAAGACTCAGCCTGAATATATTTAACACCAGCGGAGAGCAAAGAGAAACCTGACAGCAGGACTCAGATGCTACATTTTTCATGATGAGAGGGGTCACAAGGTTTTTTTTTTTTTTTCTCAGATGCTTCAGACATTCAAAGGTACATGTAAAGGTTGACCTGTGTGGGCTGGAGTGCAGCGATAACCTGTCACCTGTGTGTGATTTCTGCTGCACCAGTGTGACTGTCAACCAACCAGACATGGAGCGTAGGACTGAGAAGAAATTCATTCTTTCTTGTTTTCCCACAGCAGACGTCTGCAGCTCCCACTCCTCACTCAGTACTAGTACTACTGATACAAACATACACATATTCCCACATCAACACACACACACACACACATATACACACAAATGCCCTGTGGGCAGAAGCTGCAGCAGGAGGGGAGGAAGTGATTTTGGAGGCTGAACCAGACACTGCAGAGTTATGCTTTGGAAACATCTCTGGCCGCCAAATACTAAATCATTCTCTTTCTCCTCTCTCTTCTTCTCTTCTTTATGACAGCCTGATTATTTATTTCATCTCTCTGTCTCTCTGACCCTCTCCCACTCTCATCTCGGCATAGCTGTGTGTCTATTTCTAGCTAAGAGAATGAAATATGTGATAAGCAGGAAAACACATTTATCAGCTATGTCATCTCAGGAAGTGGAGGAAATGTATTCTCTGCCTTGGTTCTTGCTGTTGGTAAACAAAGCGTGACACTGTTTCTATAGCACGAAGATGTATTATATAAGTTGCATAATGCAAAGCAGTCTGCAGGAGTTACATGGGACCTTTGATTATAGGCTGTGTGCACGTACACGAACGAGTTAAGGTCGAAGCAGGAACGGCAGGAAACTGTTATCAGGTGCCAGGCGCACAGTTCGAGAGGGAAGTCGCAGTCCTGCACACAGAGAAAACAGGAACTGTTAAATTTTATGTGTGTGAGTTTTGTCTCTGTTGCAACTGTGAATGTACTGTAAAATGATTATTATATAAAAAAAAAAGAAATAAAAAAAAAGTGAGGGTGAAGTCAGGACAGGGTGTTGTGGGAAGTGCCAAACGAAAAGTCACAGTTGAATGGTGTAATTTCCTCTCAGTGTCAGTTTGGGTTTACTGGAAATCTTTACTTCTGTGGTTCATGGATGCAGCTTAAGTCTGACACGGTTCTCTGCACAATAATCAGATATCATATAGTGGAGATAAAGTGGAACTCAAGTGACCCTTCAGATACAGAATAGCAATAGCATTTATTTGGAGTCAGATTTCTGTCCACCTGATGATTGAGAGTCTATATTTACGGCCTTTTTGCTCCATTTTTGGTCTCCACCATCTCCTGAAGGAAGGAAACATCTGGTCATTTGGCAGCTCAAGGCTCCACTTTGTTCGCCAGTTTAACTGTGTGTTTTCACCATAGACTGTAAAAAACATGGACGTAGCATCCGTGACGTCACCCATTGGTTTTGGGGAGTTGTTTTTGTGACTGAAATATGGCAGCCTGAACAGCGCCATGTTGGATTTTGGTGGTCGTGTACTTTCCATATTTGGAGGAGAGGCGGTAACTCAACGGGTCAACCAGCCGAGAACCCGCCCACTGGCCTCGAAGCAGCTGTCTCCGGACCTGTCGCTCAACGTTTCTGCGACAATTTTAAACCTAATAATAGTAAAACGGTAGAGTTAAAAAAAATTCACCCCCCTCAGAGTATGTGCGGGGGTAGAAACTATCGGTTGAGACCAAAAAACGTGATGACACCAGGCTTTGATCATGTTTATTGAGGATGTAAAATCGGCGATTTTAACATGGGGGTCTATGGAGAGTTGCTGCCTTCTGGTACCAGCCCCCAGTGGCAGCCGAGAGGATTGCAGTTTTTTTAACCCGGAAGTGAGCTTCACTTCTCAGACCATGGATGTACAGTATCAGACCGACAACTCCCCCCTTGGTTTTCACTGAAAGAAAATAGTTAGAGTAGGCAGACTGAACCAGAGTAATAAAGTTGCAGGTGGTCAGATGAGCTAATATCGATGCTAGCGGATCTCTGAAGCAACAATGCTTTGAGCTGTTGATGTGTTAACATCAACATGTGTTAACATCAACAAGCTAAGATTAGCTACCAATCAAAGTTTAGTATGTTAGTATAATGTTGTTTGCTAATTATTACTCAAAACAAAGTGGAGCTGAGGCTGATGTTAGTGGTAGTTTTATCTGGTGAAATACTGTACAGGACAAACTGTTTGACTAGCCTATAGGGCTAAATTAAGTTTATCCAAGTTCATTGCAGTTCATTCTCTGCCAGTGTGACATGTTTGTGTTGTCACTGTGGATTCTTCATCATTTCTAAAATAATAACTGCCTCATGCAGTGTCTGTACAAGAAATATAAATATCACATCATTCTTTCGGTAAATGTCACAGATAAGCTTTACAAGGGCACGACTGCAGTGGCACAAAGCAGGAAATTAGAGACAACTGTTCAGACATCACCAGCGGCAATAAAATCAAACATGATTATTTAGCTGCCTGCCAGTGTTCCCGTGTTGCAGCGGTACCTATCCCCACGGGGAGTCAAATAACCAGGGCTGAATCAACTCATTCATTCCCGGTGAGACTCAGTGGTTTGACTGTGAGTCTCTGCTCGTAAATCTCAGTCACACCAGTTTCCTCTCCGGTGATGAATCTCTCTCTCATAACTTTACAGCAGCAGAGACGGACTGCCTCGCCGGGGCCGGGATCAGCTCCTATTGTGTTTGTGATATATTTGGCAGGAGCTTCTAAAAGCAGTGCGCCCGAGCGGTGTCAGGAGATGAAATACAGCGCTGTCGAGTGTAGATATGCATCATTATTGGTTCGGTGCCATGTATAAAATCAGTATTTGTATTGATTCTGAAATGGTTAGTTGAACAGAGAATGAATCACCTTCAATAGTCAATTAATTGTTTGAAGGATTCACACCCTCACACCCATTAAATATGAATCCAGGAGAGGGTGAAAGCAGATTGAAATAGCAAAAGCAGCTCAGTGTGAAGGTAACAAAAATCCTCAAATGAAAGGTGTTAGACTTATTTTTTATGATTCAGATATAATATTTTTTAATTGGTTCTTTTAAAAGAGACCGGTTGGCTGATTCACTGAGTCGGAAAAATAATTAACAGACTAACCGATAATGAAAACAAGCTATTATTAAGATAATAAGCTCATTAAATGTTGTGTTCCAGTCCAGTGTATATTTAGAGAGCAATGTCCCAGCATTAAAGTCCAACATTGTCATATAAAAATTGACATTTTGATGTTATTGTTAATGTTTTTTTGTGGCGTGTTGATGAGGGTCACTGTGTGCTCCGTATGTAAGTGCAAACATCAGAGGCCGGGTGTAGTTAAAAATGTAATGTGGTGCATTTGCTCCCCAATGAAAAGGGAAATTGACCTTCACAATGTCAGAGCTTAAGTGCATGCTCTCATTTGTGTGAATAGCTTGTGGTCACTTTCCCTGGCACCAGAGCGAGCGTGTCTCTCTGTGTGTGTGTGTGTTACAGGAAATCATGAAACCGGGAAAGTCAAAGTCATCAGGGAGAGGTGATGTAATTATTTTAAAGGAGGTTCCCAGGCTGCGATCACATGGCTGCGAAACTAATGAGAGCCGCTTGTGAAAGAAAGAAAGTGATTAAACCTCCACCACACCATTAATGTCATTAATGTCATATATCTGAGGATTTATGGCTTCATATAATGACATCATGAGGATTTTTCCTGTAATTGAAAGGATGATACTCCCATCACTTCAACTCACTCACCCACTTTTCCCCGAGCACCCTCTCTACCTCAAACATTCTCTGAGTCGGCAGCGGAGGTCCTGCTGGAGAGACGCCCTGTCTTTCCTGATTCAGCCGTCTGTTGGAGCACAGTCCAGTATTCACTCCTGCCATATACTAATCCTTTCAGTCGGCTCGGCTTCTGGCAGCCCCGTAAAAGAGCCGACTGTGTGGGGAGTCGAGAGAGACCGGGACTGATACACAGAGATACATTTACAGATATGTACTGTAAGTCAAACACTCCACCACTTACCCAGAAAAAAAACATGAAAATATGCTCACTCACATCCACATCGAGGTGCACATCAGCGTCACTCACCTTCTCTACGCTGGTGCAGGTTATAACTCAGTATCTACTCTCTAACTCTTACAATTTTAGCTTTTTGGTCATCATTATCTACTTTTTGGCTTCAGATCCCATAAAAATGAAGCTGTAGCACGTTGGGAACGATGCGCTTCGTTCCACATTTTGTTTAAAAGGTATGAACATCTGTGTAAAAGCACAGGCGGCCACTCTGTCGCATTACTCGTCACGCCACTTTGTTTGGTTCAGTGTAAACAAGCAAATGTAAACTTGTGGCCACTCATTGCAGATTATGGCCTTAGTGTGGTCGTGAACCATGAGGGTGATTTTTCTATTTCAGATAAGATCATTTTTCACATTTTTAGAGGCCTGAAGAAATAAACTCATCCAGTGTTTCTCAAGAAAGAATCTGAGAAAGATCAGAGAAGAACACATGCAGTGTTATTCTGTTCATTGGATTTTTTTTTTTTTTACCAGGGTTATGTGATATAACTTTAATCATTTGGCCATGGCCTCATTTTAATGCCCATGCTGAATTCAGTCCATCCATTATCAATACTGGCACATCCTCTGCAAGGTCGTCTACTATCCTGTTGCACAACTCTCTACCGAGACAGTTACAGAGAGACAGACGTTCATAATCACACCTATGGGTTATTTTTTATTAATCTACTCCACATGTCTTTGGATTGTGGGAAGAAACTGGAGCAAAACAGAAACAGTTTTGCACCCAAAGGGTTTAAAATAAACTTTGAGAGAGACTTCATTTGGGAATTGCTATGTTTGTATGAGTTACTCAAACAGCACATAAAAAAAAGCCTCCAGATGAACGTAATGGTTTTAAATTGGCAAGGACACCGATAGTGAGCTGTCTGTCAGTATGATACGACATTCACCCACTGTGTGTATAGTATACTCCAGTTACAGGTATATGTCCTAGTTTCTTTGCTGTTTATTGACTGAACACAAACGCTACAGTGTCAAACACACACACCCTTGCACACACAGCCTTGTATTCACACACACACACACACATCAGTGACAACATTGTTTTCCAGGAGCTGTAGTCCTGGAGGAATGCTTAGTTTGGCGTAGGCAGTCAAACCCTTTGCCATCCTAAACTAACATGTCAAAGCAGTCTGGCATGTTTCTGATTTGTTACGAGCAACACGACTAACGGTAATGAGACCGAGTCAGACAGTGGAGGTCAGGATGGGAAGAATGAATATCTCTCTAATGACAAAAACATCTCTGTCTGTCTCTCTCTTTCTCTCTCTGTTGTCAGGAAAACAACATGAAGAAACCCCCGCTGACCAACAAGGATTCGTCTTCACATGGAGCAGAACATTTTTTCTCAGTGCATCAGGCAGCCTCGTATCCAGTCGTTTGAAATCGCAGACAGGAAGAGGACACGATGGACTGACTGAGACGCATTCGAACAGATGAGTCACATATGAGTGATAGATGATGTAACAGCGTCTGGGACGGTCGTCTTGCTGACCATGGAGCTAATTGCACCAGCGGAAAAAGGGAAAACGGTGCTTTTTAACAGCTTGTGAGCGTCGTGCATTTATTTTGCCAATGACAAAACAAGTTAAAATGAAACAAGGCGGCGGAGAGGCAATGACCTAATTCAGATTATATGACCTCACACTGATAAGTGGCCTGCCTCCTCACTGGGTGATGGAACATAATCACAAATGGGCTCTTATCATAGAGGCTGGAGTGTGTGAGGTTACATGATATTTCTGTGTGTGTGTGAGTGAGTGTGTGAGTGTGAGTGTGTGTGGGTGGATGGCTCTTTAACTCAGAGGAGTGGGTTTGGATGCTACTTGCAGCGATGTTGCGGCGTGGACTGCTAGCCTGGGTGTCCCGTGTTGGGGGCGTGCTGGTGCTGCTCTGCTGCTCCCTCTCGCTGCTCTACGTGATGACCTGCAGCCCTCCGCACTCCGACGACCCCCCGCTGAGTCACGCTCTGCCCCGTGCTGGACCCAATCACCCCAGCCTGGGGGGCACAGGGCCCGGGGTCGGAGCCGGGGCCGGCGGGGCAGGAGGAGGAGGAGGAGGAGGAGCAGGAGGAGCCGGAGCCGGGCCAGCTCAGAGCGGTGGATCGCCGGGCGTCCAGTCGTACCAGGTGCTCCTTCAGGAGCGCGAGGAGCAGCACCGCCTCCACATCTCCTCCCTGAAGAGGGAGATCGCTCAGCTGAAGGAGGCTTTGCAGGAGCGCAGCCAGCAGCTGAAAGGCGTGCAGGAGAGTCTGAAGAGAGCCGCCGGGGGCACGGCGGAGGGACAGGAGGCCGGGGCTCAGGGAGGCGGCGGCGGCGGCCTCGGGGACGCTCCGGGAGCCAAGAGCCAGCAGGCCGATCTCCAGGAGTTCCTGAAGAGCCAGCTGTCTAAGGCCGAAGTGACCGCCGGCATCAGGCTCCCCAGTGAGTACGCGGTGGTGCCATTTGAGAGTTTCACCCTTCAGAGGGTGTACCAGCTGGAGATGGGGCTGACGCGTCACCCCGAGGAGAAGCCGGTGAGGAAGGACAAGCGGGAGGAGCTGGGCGAGGTGCTGGAGATGGCGCTGCACAGCCTCAACACGCCGTCATCGCAGCAGGACGGCCGAGCGGCAGCGGAGAAGAGTCAAACCAGCAAAGTGTACGCGCCGTCTGACTTCATAGAAGGTGAGGACACACGACACACACAACTTGTTTATTAAAATTCAACAGAAACCACCACAGTCTTTCCCTGACCTCCCCAAACACAATGAACTCCACTCTGCAACACTTGTGCTTTGTAAATCATTGATTGCCTCAGCCCAGGGGTTCCCAAAATGTCCATGCCAAGACCTCTTGAATACTATCAGCCTGTGGCTGGGGGACTTTCTTTTGCAAGCTCCCCTGCAGCAAAAAGAAAAGGCCAATTTCGTAATATGTTTTTATATTTTTTATCAAAGCAATATTACTGTATTGTGTGTCCATTTTGCAACACTAGTTGATTTGTTAGCAAGGGAGCTATTTCAGAACCAGAGCATCTTGATGGCGGCTGCAGGAACCGGGCCAACACTAGTTTATGACCTGCTCAATGACATTTTGACTGGTAGGAAATGGAAATATGAGCCTGACAAATAAGTTTTCAATATGATATGAAATGTATTTTATTATAATGCACTTAGAACAATTTGCTGAGGCCGCCATAGTGTTCCCTGGTGGCCTCCACATTAAAAAACCATAGCCTACTGCCTCAGCCAGTCAGAGCTCGGTCTCTTATTCTCTGTTTTATCATTACAAGATAGTTGGGAAAACAAACCGGTTCTATATCTAAATGTCATTTCCTGGAAACAGGTGCAGTACTTTTTGTTTACTACACTTCTTTTCAGTTTTTTTTTTTTTTACTCCAGTGTCTTCTGCTACCTTCAGTTACTTTGATCTTGTCTTGGTACACGAATCCCTAGAAGGTCAAAACCTGTGAGCGTTTCCATGTACTAGTAGAAGCAGGATATCCTCCTAGATTGTTCTACTCAGCTCCACACCCCCAGGAAATGAACACAGCTGCTCCTCATTCACAGTGGAGCATCTCTTCAAACGTGGTATTTTAGCGTGTGTGTGTGTGTGCATGTATATATCTGCTGCGTCTCTGTGTGTGTGTGTGATCTGCTCTTTGAAGGTCACCATCTTCACTGTGTGAGTGGGTGGAGGTTTAAAAGTGAGTAATAGGGGCACCTGGCCCGGAGGAAATGAGCCATAGGTCACTATAAGGAGCCTCTTCCATGTGCACGAGCCTGTGTGTGTGGTCTTATGTAATGTAAGTGTGTGTTTATGTGATGCATATACATTTGTCTGCATCTGTGTATATTCACATTAAGAGCCTCCATGGTGAGGCAGCAGGAGAGTGCATTGTGCTTTTAAATGAAATTGCGACTCCCTCCTGTTCATATTTAGCTCTTAGTGCTCCTTAATGGATTCAACCATCGATTTTGAGCAAATCTTTGAAAAAGCAGCTTTTTATCCAAACTGCCAGACAAGAGAAAAGAGGCAATCCAGACGGCCAGACTGACAAAAAGCATCTTCAGGGAGCTGTCAGGGCTGCATTCACAAGTCTAGTGAGCTGAAACTGCACACAAACACTGGAGGTATGCAAAATCAACTGACCAACCACAGAGTTGAGTCCTTAGAAGGGGACAGGGAGCTTCACTTCAGACACAAAGAGTGAGACAGGAAGTGGAGGCATTTTAGTCTAAACCGTTCTACATATTTACTAAATGAAAGATTATCGTGTTGCCCCTGGGAACCGAAGGCTCCCATCAGAGGGAGCTGGCCAACTTAACAGGAAAAGGTTTAATTCAAGCCGCTATCAGATGTAACTCTTAGCCCACAGTCATCGCTCTGTTCTCTGGCGTCTTCATTTTCTCTGTCGTTTTTTTTTTTTTTTTTTTTTGGCTTTCTCTCTGGGTGTCTGTCTGTTCTTTTTCTGTCATCCAAACTCTCCCTAAAGACCACACTTCCTCCCAATGGTGTGTTTTCTTCCCCTTTCTCCATGCCCACCTCTTTTGTCTCTGGACTCTTTTCTGACTTAATAATTCCCCATTTCCCTTTTTTTTTCTCCTTCTACCACCACTGACCTCAATGGGCAAGTAATAATAATCCGAGGAATAGCGCAGTAATTGCAAAACAACTGTCTTTCTGGATAAAGCTGACTCAAAGCCTGTGACAGCAACAAAAAAAAATGGTGTTGATGACCGCAATAGTCTCCCTTGCAGTGTGTGTGTGTGTGTGTGTGTGTGTGTTATAGTATGTGTATGTACGGTTATGGCTCTTCGCCCAGCAGCAGCAGCAGTGTGCATGGACAATGTCTCATTTGGCCTCATATGCCCTCGTTTTCCTTTCTGTTTTTCTCCCACATATACACACAGTATCAGGCTGTCACAGAGAATTGATGACATACACACACACACACACATAGAGAGAGAGAGAAATAATGGTGCAGCTGATGCTAAAAATGATATTCCCTTGAAAGATGTTTATTTTTTTGTGCATTTCTTCTTAAAATTAGACATTAACTAACTGGGAAAAGAAAAACATCATCCTTGGCACTCGAAACTCAGAAATCTCTAAGGGTTATAAACAAAACCGCACCCTGGTGAAAAGTAAAGTAAACTAAATCATTGTGAGGAGTTTTAAAAAAGCGCAGAGGAACAACAGGCAGAGAAACGTGTCATGTGACATTAAAACTCACTAAATTATATATAAAAATATATATTCAGCCCTCTTTGTTACCTAAGTTGGAGCCAGAAGACCATTAGCTTAGCATAAAAAAAACGATAGCAAAGGCCACTTACAACTTATACAACTTATCTTATAAAAACACAAATGATAACTAACTAATTTATAGGCTAAATGAAATATAACATGTTTTCATTGTGTACATAATGTTAGTGAATTAGGTAGCCTTTATATTCTAGCAGCATGTTGGTGCAGTCATTGATGCCTCCCTCAGGATGATTGGTGATCTCCAGCATGATTTATGCTTAGCTAGAAAGTACAACTCCTGCCAGTGGCTTCATATTTAATAGACAGATAGGAGACTGACACTGATCTCACTGTTCTTTTAAACATACTTTTATAATATTTATATACTTTATAATACTCGTTTATACCAGCACAATCTCTAATTATCATAAAAACTATGTACTTTGTTAAGTTTGTCTGATCAGGAGTTCATGTCACCCGTCAGGTATCACTCGTACAGAGAGGGACAAGGGGACGCTGTACGAGCTGACCTTCAGGGGGGAGTCCACCAACGAATTCAGGCGCCTGGTCCTCTTCCGACCCTTCGGACCGCTGATGAAGGTGAAGAACGAGAGGGTGGACACGGCCAACGTCCCCATCAACATCATCGTCCCACTGTCCAGGCGAACAGACAAGTTCAAACAGTTTATGCAGAACTTCAGGTGAGAGTCAATTGATTGGAGCTGTTTATTGATTGTAGGTTTATTTACTGAGCTTCTGTGACGGTTGTGACTGAGACAGACACGCCACAATAAATTATTCAAAGCGGATCTCTGTATCACACATAACTAATGCCGGAAATGTGACACTCTGTTCTTCAAACCCAGTTTTGATTCCTGTCTTACATTTTAATTGGGGATCAGGCAGATGGGGACAAGGAGGGGGGCGATTAGAGGAAGGAAAATTAAAATGAGAGGGGATATTTTTCTTTTCTGAAGGTAGGCTACATGTAATTAACATTTTCAAATCATCACTTTCATCATTTATTTTGGTTGCTGGTAGGCATCATCAGCATGTAAACAATCTGAGAGATTATAATGAGTCAGACCAGACTATGAATAAAGATAACCTCACATAGCCTTACAGGCCGGAGCTCAGTTTATATCACTCACTATGTGGCTGCAGGAAATGCAATTTCATCCAATTTTTGATGCATCACAAACAGATCCAGGCTACCACGTGTACGTATGTGATGAATGATCAAATGGAAATCTTGATAAATGAAAACTATAAAGGGTTTATTATAGCGAGGTGAAATTAAAATGAAATGCTGTCATTTAAGAAGAAAACAAGCCGTCAGAATTCATCAGCTAAAAGGAAAATGTGCTTGTTTCAGCTCCCCAGTCCGTCACCATCAGCTGAGGAAACATCCTCCTTAATGTCTGTGATTTATTGTGCTGCCGCTGCTGCTTATCACAGCTCTTTTTACATGGTAAATCCTGCTTAGTAGCAGTGTTGAAGCCCATTAAAATGCCCCCCTGGGCAGACCGGCAGAAGTTGATATAAAGCATGGCAAGAAGTGTACTTACTTGAAAGAGCCGGCGAGTCGCTGAGCAAACACTTTACTCTCATCCATATTAAAGGTGTGCTGCGTCTGTGTGTGTGTGTGTGGCTGGGTGGGTGGGCTTGTTTTATTATATTCATAGGGTCAGGAAACTGGGAGTCCAGGATACTTGTGTGAATAAAATAATGGCCCACACTGGTTTAAAAAAATGTTTGAGGGGTGAAACTTAATTTAAGGGTCAGAATTAATTTGGCTTGCAGTCAGAGTGAGAGTTAGGGTCAGAAACTAGGAAATGCATTATGCCACTGGTGGGTGCTCACAGATATAGTCAAACAAGGTTGTGTGTGTGTGTGTGTGTGTCTGTGTCTGAGTGAGTAACTGTGTATTCAACAAATGTTCTTTATTTACATTTAGACCCCCCAAAATAACAGCATTTCTGAGCCTCTGTGGTCCGTTTCCCCGGTGTAGCATCCAGAGATAAAATGTGAATTCACACAAACAGCAAACATTTGCAGTCTGGTTCTCTCTCGAGTTTCAAAAGAAATCCTCGCTCTTACCACATGATCAAATCATTATAACAGTTTTATCTCCCTATATTGTGGTCTGAATGATATGATTAAGAACATCATGTGAGATCCCAGTAAAAAAAAATCTATTTACGTCTAATAATACCATCTTTTATGGAGTCTCTTACACAACAGCATCTAAAATGACAGTAAGTATTGTTTTATTCATGACTTCTCATTACCCTCTGCATATCCTCAGTCATTTTTTAAGCATCCTGTGTTCATCTGGTTGAGTTTTATGAGACATCTTTCCCCTCCCTGTGCTCCGGGGGGAAATTCAGACAAATGTTTGTGCGCCTTGTGGGAGAAGACGGTGAATTATCTTCAGCATGTGTGTGATGCATTTGACACGTTTGCATCAAAGTGCTCGCAGGCATCTCCCACCTGGTCTCTCTTTAACTCGCACACGTTTCCCTCTGTGTGTGTGTGTCAGTGAAGTGTCGCAACGAGAAGAGTCCGGGTTGGATTACATGTTGTTTTTAATTAACAAACAATCAATCCTTTAGTCTATAAATATCAGGAAATGACACATTACAGTGTCTTAACCTTTTATCTGTATGTTTCATCCAACTAACAAAACCAAAATCTCAAAAGTACAACTCTGGAAAAAATTAAGAGACCACTTCAAAATGATCAGTTCCTCTGGTTTTACTATTCATAGGTATGTGTTTGAGTAAAATGAACACTTTTGTTTCATTCTATAACCTACTGACAACATTTCTCCCAAATTGGAAATAAAAATATTGTCATTTAGAGCATTTATTTGCAGAAAATGGCGTTTTCAGACCTTGTATAATGCAAAGAAAACAAGTTCATATTCATTTTAAAACAACACAACACTACTTTTTTAAACTTAGGAAGAGTTTAGAAATCAAAATTGGTGGAATAATCCCAATTTTTTATTGCAGCAGTGTTTTTTTTATTTTTTTTAATAATCTTTCTTCTTCATTAAATATGATTTGGTTCAGATGATCAGCTAAGTAAAGTGAGGTGTGCTTGTGTTAGAGTTCAATAGACACTGGAATCGATGGCTGCCATACATGTAGAGAAGCCGATTTATTAAGAACATTTTGGAGTGGTCTCTTTATTTTTTCCAGAGCTGGTATACGTATGATGATGTAAAACGGAGATGAGAAGCTGAAACCAGTAAGTGCCATCATCCGTAATGTCCCCTCCTTTGTGTGTTTTGTGTGTCTGTCTAGGGAAGTGTGTGTGCGTCAGGACGGCCGGGTCCATCTGACGGTGGTGTATTTTGGGAAGGAGCAGATGAGCGAAGTCCGCAGCACTCTGGAGAACACATCCAGGTGGGTGGGGGAACCGCAGCCAAGATCAGATCTTTGAATTAGAGGCCAAAACACAGAATATGAAATGCAATTTATGTAATGTAATGAAATGAAGACCGACGCAGTCATGCACTCGCCGGCGGTGGAGTGCTGCGAAAACATTTTTTTGCTATTTCCACACATGCACCAGAAACCTCTTCTCTTCCTCTTGTTTTGTAATCTGTCCCTCTCTCTCTCTCACGACACACACTCTCTCACACACACCACACACACACACACACACACACACACACACACCTCCTGGATCGGCGTCCTGCCATAGCCAGTCATCTGCCTGATGAATAATGGAGCAGTGTGCCACCCATGCTGAGGAGCGGAGAGCTACACCAGCCAACACAGATAAATTACAAACGGGCCTGTGATCGTCCCTGATTCACGCTGCCCCCTCGACAGGGACCTCGACACCCACACCTCTGGAGATGATCGTTGTGTGTGTGTGTGTGTGTGTGTGTGTGGCTGATCAGGAGTCAGATCCACTGTGGATTGAGCCACAGATTCCCTGAGGGAGTTGCTATGGTGATGCTTGTCGATTTCCCAGCCCCGAAGGTTTTTTGTGCGGCCTTGAATCAGTCGGACTATCTCCAGTATCACACAGCGTCTCTTTGTCTCTCCGTGTCTCCTCCTGTTGCTGTCGCTAAGGGGGGAAACTGTGGAGATAAAAAAGAAAAAAAAACAAAAAGGAGGCAGCATTAAATACTCCTGAAGTGAAGCGTCACATGAGTCACAAAGAAGGTGAAAAAAATCTAAACCTCAGAGTGTAGAAAGAACACAAACATCCAGAAAACCCGTGATATTGTAGTATTGATTTTACTGTGGGAGGATTCTTAAAGGAGTGAGGAGGTTGTAAGAGAAACACACTGAATGGGAAACATTTGAAGCAAAGGTAAGTGAAGGTGCAGTCGGAGGGAGAGAGGGTGTTAAATAAAGCACACTGACATGTAATTTCTACTCCTGAGCTGCGGCTCCGCTTTGAACCCTTTTTTTCCCTTTTTTTTAAGGCTTTTTGTATTGTTCTCTCAGTCTAACAATGTGTTCATCAGTTATGTAGCAGCTTATCTGAGTCTGAATCAGTTCCTGTAATCAACCCCCGGACCACGATTTCCTTTTATCTGGCTTTTAGACGGGGGAAATGAATGGGAGTCATCATTGAAGATAACTACCTATAGTTCCATTATGTGGGACCCCCGGATAGACACACACATACACACACATATATAATACACACATGCTTTATCCACACAGATACAATCCCATAATGCATTCAGGATGTGGGCACAGTGGAAAGTATAGTATATGTGCATTTGCAATTTGGCAGAAAGCTAAAGGATGATTACCCTTAAAAAGACAATTAGCAACATTGATTTTTTTTTTTTAGCTTGATTACTTCATCGATAAGTTGCCAAGAATAATAAAAGTAGTTACTACATCCCAAAGCAATGTTTAAAACTTATTTTTTTAAAGGGACTACGAGGAGTTTTGGAAAGCGAAGTGTATTCACACTACATTTCCCATGAGCCTCCATGCGCACTGTGAATTCTTGGACCGGCGCAAGACGGACGAAAGTGAAAACATTTTCCAAGATTGTTTTCATTGATCAAGAATGAAAGTCGGAGGTTTGAAGACGATCAGATACCGTCGTAGTTCTGACCATAAATGGCGATCCGGCGGCGCAGTGTCCGGAAAACCAAAACTAGGACCAAAGACAAAAAGATATATTTATCGAAAATGGACCCATTAACAAGTGTTGGTAATGTTATGTAGATTCATCCACATTAATATGAGACTATTTTATAACCAAAAGCAAACTCCTCAGGGTCTCTTTAAACTAACAATGAAAACATCTAGTTTGCCATGTTCACCGTCTTAGTTTAGCGTGTGCGGATGCTAATATTAGCTATTTAGCAGTAAACACAAAGTACAACTAAGGCTAGACAAATTAAAACGTTGGCGCTGGAGGAAAATTCATGGGTTCAACAAGTTATTACAGTCGATCTTTAGAAAGGGAATCATTGTTTGCACCAAATTACATGGTAATCATTCTGTCAGTCTGCAAGAAATGTCATTTTAAAACCACTAATGTGAACCTCATGGTGGTGCCAGTGGAGGAGAGTCATCAAAGTATCCTCTAGAGAACATGGATGAATGGACTAAATGCCATAGTAATCTGTTTAATAATTACTGAGACATGTCACATAAAAGAAAAAATGTCAACGCCACGGTGGTGTTAGAGGACAGAAGTCAGGGGAACTCCAAAGTTAGATTCGTCTTTAAGGGACCATGACAGTCATTCATAACATTTCCTGTGCTTTTTGACGTATTTCAGTCTATGTATATATACCATAGCATTAGACTGACCAAACAACACGGCCCTCCCTTGTGCCACGTGGCTACCATGGCTAATACATCAAGCACAAACCAGTCTCCACATGTGATTAATTGTATTGAGACAGTTTTGGGTAATTATCCTTGATGAATGGCCAGTATAATTAATCAGTTACTATCACAGTTGCTTTTTTATCGGCTGATCTGTTTAACTAATTGACTGAAATCCTAAACAACATACGCTCATTTAATCATCTAAAAAAAAAAAATCCAAATACCACTGTTGCAATGGCACCAGGAGCCTAAAACGCTCTGCACAGAAAGAATCATGAGGCTTGAAAGTTTCAAACATTGTTTACACTTGTCAAGGTTGTGTGAAAACCAACCGAGTCCAGTAGAGACCAAAACACAGCTGATGTATCCTCTCCACAAGGCCAAGGTGCTCCAGGGTTTGGACGCTGTAGTTCAAAAGCTTAACCCCAAGAGCCAGCTGCTAACTCACTAACAGAAGAGCCGAGGGTCAACTATGATGTCCTCGCTGTGAAAAACTCACACAGGTTCACACACAAACACACACACACACACACATAGACATCTTCACTCACAAACAAGTCAATATCTGTTCCCAGCAGTGATGGCATCATTAGTGGCTGATCTGATTCCACGCTGCCCTTCCTACAAATTAAATTCACCTCCACAAACTGGTTTCGTTTGAATCTGCTCCCAAATCACCTCCAGCTATTTGTCCTTTTTTTTTTCCTGTGAGATCACATGCAGTCACACTCCAGGCGCTTTAGTACCACAGCGTTTCTGCTCAAATTCTTCCAAAGAAGCATTTGCTAGAGTATCAACAGCCAATACAAACTACTCGAGGCAAATTTCCCATGAGTCTAAAAAAGATCTTAAATTGTCTTGGAACTACACCAAGTTTTCTAACCCTATCAACGTCTACTGGGTTTATAAAGGTTAAAAAGGGTTGGTTTTTATTGCCGTTTGCCGTTTCAACAGCTATACCAGTTTGACAGTAACAAAAGCCAAAACAAGTAGACTATAGGCGAAGGAATACGTTGCTCCAGAAAGAGCAAGAGAGTCTGCATCAGAGTCTCAGCGTTCAAGCAGTCTGGCAGACACCAGGGATATCGTTTAAAATAGATAGGATCAGCTGCCGAACTTTCAAGTATATCGCTTACACATCCTCACTTCAAAAGCCTGAACTCGGGCTCCAACCATCGGGGGGCTTGTACGTTTCTGAGGCTTGAATATTCAAGAATAAAGATTCCCAACAACGTGAGATAAAACGAAGGAGATACAGAAAAAATAAATAAGGAGAGGGAGATTGTGTGTAACGGAGGGGGAAGAATGAGATACCCATTGATAGGTATGAATAATTACAGTGCTTCACAAGAACAGGGGGGAGGATGACGGCAGAGGGGAAAAGAAGTGAGAAAGGAAGAGGAGGAGACGTTAAAAGATAAGATGGGAGAGCTAAGCAAAGTTGGAAAAACAGACGGATCTTCTGAGGATGGAAGAAGAGCGTCAGCAGCCACATCTCAGAGGAAACTGGACACACAGATGAAAGAGAAGGACCAAAAATGTTGGGGCAGACAAAGAAACGGAAGATGAGATCACGCTCATCTCGCCCATCGACTGCAACCCTTTCTCTCATCTTCCCCTTGTACCAACTTGCGACACCCTCTCCGACGAGCCTTTGATGCTGTTGTGCTATTTCGTTCGGTTCACAGATGGGTCAACAACCCTCTGAAGAGCCACTGACAGCTCGGAGGAAGCAAGAGGATAATGCTGAGCAGAAGGTGACTGAGGGAAGATTATGAGCAGATGAAACGATAAATCTGAGCAGTTAGAAAGCTGTTGAAATATTCGTATCCAAGAGAGCGTGTGTTTTAGATCGCCCGTGCAAACCCATTCTGGAAATTGCTCAATGTTAACAACTTGTGTGGCTGTTTGGTTTGTTTTTTTCAGCCCTTAGTGTGATCACAAGACCATATTTTTATGGCTTGCTCTTACCTCTCTATTACATGCACAGACTGCTGATCCTCCAACTCGCTGTTGAGCTTCGCCCAGAGACGATACACCAGCCTCCCTGCTCTGTAAACAGCAGGAAGGTGACAGTCACATGGTGTGAAAACAACTTGTTAAATATTGCAAGCACAAAAAAAAAATGCCTATAGGTAGAAGAAAGCTACCGAGAGCGTGCAGGGATGATGAGGAAATATATATGAGGCAACAAGACTGCAAGAAACTCTGTGAGGATCCAATTAGGCACAGTGGTGTCTTGAGCTAAACGCTAACATCGGCATTAATCGTGCTCATAACGGTAATGTTAACATTGTGATTCTGTTGGTAATGTTGACTATGTTCACCATTGTTTGTTAATTCAACCCTTGTTTTAACTCAGGAATACACTTAGTTGGAGAGCACATTTATAAAATAGCAGTAAATTAAAAGTTCCTCGACAAGAAACAGCAGTGTTGTTCTGACATCAAAGCGGCTGGAAACAAAAATGCCATCAAATTAAAAGGGGTTTTCAAGAAATAGAACAACAATAAAAGCCACAAAAAAAAATTCAAGAATTAATAAAAACTGAACAAGAATCAAAACATTAAAACAATGGTGTACTGATCAGCCAAAACAGAAACATCTGAAAGTGAAGTGTGATGTAATGAAAGATTCAAACTGCCCTACGGATAAAAGTGAAAGGAAGTTTTAAATTATTCTGCAAAAACTAGATCCTCCGAGTTCACAGAAACAGCCGGCACCTGCACAAGACGCACGCTATATTTGTAAATTATCCATCACGGCATCACCACAGTCTATAGCAGTGTTTTTCAACCTTGGGGTCGGGGCCCCATGTGGGGTCGCGTGGAATTCAAATGGGGTCGCCTGAAATGTCTAATAATTGATTTAAAAAAAAGAAATTACTGATAAAAATATCATGATTAAAAACACCACACACAATCTTAAACATCTGTATTCTATACTTTTACTTTTCACTTTCACTTACACTATAAATTGAGTTCAATTAAAATGCAGAATAATAAAAATATCTGAGCTGGTGCATCTTGATTGACGGCCACAATCACGTCAGCGGGGTCACCAGAAATTTGTGATGTCAAATGGGGTCACGAGCCAATAAAGGTTGGGAACCACTGGTCTATAGGATTCATCCTCTGGGGGAACACAAACAATAGTTAAGTGGATGAATGATGAGAACGTTGACCTGTTGGTGGAGCTGGAGCAAAGGTCAGAAGGTCATTGATGTCAGTAGGATTTATCCTCTGAGGAACATGCATGCTTGTGCAAAATTTCATGGTCATGTGTATAATTGTTGAAGTAATTCAATGTGTAACAAAGTGATTAACAGACTGACTTGCTATGGGCTACTTGTCACCATGCAGCATGGCTAAAAAGCAGGCATGCGTCTTCTTTGGTATCTTTTAAATTGCTGAGACTGAAAAGCAGCCTGGTTTTGGATGCATATATAGGGTTTACAGTTGAGACATCCAGTAAGCACCATGTCTGCAGTCAGGCCTCTAGCAACAGTATCACCACACACAAGCAAATACATAAAATGATTATACAGAGGCACAGATTCACAGAGGAAGAAAGAGGGAATCTGGTCTCCCCTCCCTGTCCTGAGCAGAACTAACAGGATCATGCCTGCTGCTGAGACACAACACGACGACAGCTCTTTACAGGCGTCTCACTCTGACACAATTTCAATAATTTGGCCGCTACTAGATACCAGCCATCACGCCTACAGTAAACAAATTGACTATTTTAGGTCCTAAGAAGGGTGTTGCTGCCTGTGGGAAAGAGGGAAGCACAAAAAAAGAAGCAGGATATAGAAGTCATTTAGAAAACAAGGATATCGCAGCATTAAAGTGGACTTTTACACTTGGCACACAATAGTAATGCACGTCTGACTGTGGGGATTAGTTAAACAGTTAATAAGCTCAGGCCAATGCACACAAACCACGCACTTAGCAGGAAGAACAATACAGCGTCACTATAGCTCGCTTGAAACAAACACATTTTCACCTATAGCTAATAAGAAATGTATGAATTATTTATAACTACATCTGTGTACTTCAGCACAATTTGTGCACAAGTGTATAGCAACAGAAATGCTCTGGATAGAATATGTTGGCAGTATAAAAATATGAATATCATGATTTATGTTTTAATAATATTAAATTCAGGGAAATACTTTCTTTTTGTTGTAATGTGTAACGTTAGCTGAGTTTACCAGAACTGGGAGCAGAGGGAAACAGACAGTTAACCTCTGTTCAAAGGTATTTGCTACCAATTAGCAATTAGCTATACATAGACAATATTGTTTGTTTTTGTAGGAAATCACAACTCCCCCTTTTTTTAATTAATGGACTTCAGGCGCTGTTTTCTTTTTTCTTTTCTTTTTTTATCACTTGAAAAGAACCAGGCCAGGTGTTCATTGTTGTTTCTAGTCTTAATACTATGCTAAGCGTTACACTAACTACCCGCTGGCCATAACTCCATATCTACAGTAGACACAAGAGTGGTATTGATCTTTTCAAATAACATCTAATAAACATAAATACAAAATGCTCATATGCACAAAAAATCTTGTCTCAACTCAACATATCATTCAGTTTTGCTTAATTTGCAAAATAAAAGTAGCAAGGTATTAGCTTCTCTCGTGAGACACAATTGTTCTGAGGTTTTGGCTCTGTCTGTGACAAATGAGCCTCTTGCCCCATTAAAGTCGAGACTGAATCAACAAGTGAGTGTTGCTGGTGTTGCATTAAAACGTTGTTTGAGACAACCAGAGCTATTGTGCTCTGTCTCTGCCATCTGTGGACAGTTTAGTGCCAGTGGGTGGGACCAGCTCCCCTGGGACTCCGTGTAGATTTGAGAAACAGATCGAGTCTGTTTGGATTCACAAACTGTGGACAGACGCAGGGAGACTGGCTTTTGTCTGCTGACAGTGTGGACTCGCTGACAGTAGACAGACAGATGTGTGAGCACATCCTCAGAAGTTCATTTCTGAGGAGTTAAACACAATTTGAGACGTTTTTTTTTAGCCGTGCAGACGATTAAGACGTTTATTAATCGGACAAGACAGGCAAGATGCTCACAAGTGGCGTCATGTTTCTGTTTCTCTGGGATTAAGAGCCACTCAGGTTGAAAAGGGTTTATTATGTCTTATTAATGGCAGAGGCTGAAAGGATGGCAGCTAGACAAAGGCTTTTTTACACACAGGAGGCTAATAGACGTGAATAAATGTGTTGATACACAGACACAAACACACGGCAGTGAGTTGGAAATGTGGGGAGTGTGATTCAAGCTGCCTGAAGGGGAAAAAACAAAACTGACCGCGTTTCCTCTGGTCATCCTGGTTTCCTTAAACAAAGCTGTGTATGTCTGCCTCTGTCTACTCGCAGCCTCTGCCTGCTGTTTCCCATGTGTTATGTCACAGAGCATCACATGAATGAAGGAGGAGGTTTGATCCTGTTTGTTCTGCCTTGCATTCAAACGTGTGAACCAGTTTTTCCTCAGTATCCTTTATCTGAAGTTGATACAAGTGTATGTGTGTGTGTGTGTGTGTGTGCGTGCGTGGATGTGTGTGAATAAAGGATTAGTCACTAACAGTGTGAATTGTTATGGCTGAGGCAAATGCCACAGCTGTGCACATCTGAATCCAGCTGTTTCTCTTTACTCTCACCACATCCCGCTAGACAAACGTCAGTCCAGCGATGGAGGGGGCTTTGTTATGGGCCACGCAATTAATTTTTTGTTCACAGTCGGAGCTTACGTTTCATATCATGAGCAGGATCAGAGTGAGAGCAGCAGGAGCTGACTCATGAACATGTCGGGGGAGTGAAATGAAGTCAGTCTCCGAGAAAGTTTGTGCTGATGTGAAGTTCTTGGGAGAGGATTTGTGAGGTCATTATGTTTTAATCTTGGGGTGGAAAATACTAAAGGCCCGAAAACTGAGGATTACCAGGGGCAGAATTAAGCCACTTCAGAAGCCCGCGGCAAAATTGCATTGTGGGACCCCATTGACTTTTAGCTTCTCCACTGTGTTGCATTTACATACACACCAGCCACAGTGCATGTGGCAGCTTCATTGTATATATATTTTTTTTTTACTTTGAGTCATGCAATCCAACCAGCGCTGCTGCTGCTCTGAAACACCAACCCCGTGCTGTAGTGGTTTTGTGGTAATTTGATTGAACGCAAATTTATTTAGGGAAGAGCATTCATCACGTCGGCACAAAATTAACTGGAATAATGAACGTATTTAAACTGGAATTTGCCACAGGCTACCTCTGCGAAAAAACAAGGTCAAATACGAGCCTTTTGATCAAGTAAAAACGCTGGATGTTCGCTTAAGGGCCGTCATTGTTTCTGTTAGCAGTGCGCTGTGCTTTAGCGTTGCATATTCTCAAACAAATTAAGTGACAAATTAAATAATTACCACAGAGAGAATCAGAGAGCTTGGAGCAGTTTTACTTTGTTGTTAATCCTCCCCCCTCTAAACCGATACATCATGACGCCGGTTTGGCTGCAGAGCTATAATGGACTTTGTGACCTTTCATACACCTGAAATGTTACAGTATGTTACTGCTACTGTGGAATATATAAATAGGTCGTAACAGACGAGTACATTAATGCCCTACAGCAAACAATCATGGTAATGCGTGTTAGTGGAACCTGGAGTTTACAGGGGGAAATTAGCTGCAGGCGAAACGTTTAGTTTCGGCGGAAGGTGACCTGTAGCGCCTCCCTGAGGGAAGGAGCTGCAAGAGCTGATAAGCAGGTTGTGGTTTTCCTGTTTGCTTTACAGTTCTGTGAGTTTGCATGGATTCAACAGATTGGAGTGGAGCACAGATGATTTTAGATGTAGGATTTTTCCTTAGCTGTAGCCTACCACACTGTTAAAAACCAAAACGGAAGAATATCTTTCAAGCTGTCTAAAGGAAGTGTTGTTGAGCTGCTCCACTGATTTGTTCAGTGTTAGTTTTCTACTTTTCACTAATGTGGATTTAAAGTTGTTGTTTTTTTAATCTCAGGGTGTGAAGTTTTTCAGCCAACACATCAATCTCTTTTTGTCTTTCAGTTCACCTCACCTCAGTTGAGCTGTGCCAAAGCATGTCGGCAAAGCAAGTTTATTTTTTGTTTAAAATCCAAGTTTTTGCTATAAGAAAATTGATTTTTCTTGCTCCTCTCTCTTCTCTCTCCTCTCTCTGTGTCCGCAGGGAAGCGAATTTTAAGAACTACACTCTGCTGCAGCTGGACGAGGAGTTTTCTCGGGGCCGAGGTCTGGACGTCGGGGCCCGAGCCTGGAAAGGCGGCAACGTGCTGCTGTTCTTCTGTGATGTAGACATCTACTTCACCGCCGACTTCCTCAACAGCTGCCGACTCAACACACAGCCCGGTGAGACATACATACGCAACCTACAGATATACACACCTTCCTGTAAAATCGTATCATACACTGGTCTGACAACACTGTCTCTCTATGTCTCAGGTAAAAAGGTTTTCTACCCGGTGTTATTCAGCCAGTACAACCCCACTCTGATCTATGGAAGCCCTGAACATGTCCCACCTGTGGAGCAACAGCTGGTAACACACAGCAATCAAATCTACCTTCTCCCTGTCCATTTTCCTGCTTGCCACTTGTGGAAACTATCGTACTCTGTGTGATGCCTTATAGCTGGGAGGTTGGGGAAATAGTTCCTCTCTCCAGCTGCTAAGTGGAGGAATCCAAAGAAGTATTGATGGACCTCCCATGTGAAGTGAGCTGATATATATTTCTGTTCACAGTCTAAGCACTGCACTTCTTTTTCCAGGTGATCAAGAAAGACACAGGGTTCTGGAGGGATTTCGGCTTCGGTATGACCTGCCAGTACAGGTCAGACTTCATCAACATAGGTAAATATTAAAGAAGAAAAACTGCATTTAAAGCACAGTATGCACTCTAGTCCTATCCATCACATCATCTTTGCAATGCTGGAATTTATAAACAGTTGCTCCTGGGGGTTGATTATCTGTGCAGAGGCGTTGCATAACTCAGAGTAAAAATGCGCCTCCTTGAATGGCTCCAGCAACATGCACTGCTACGTTAATGGTGCCATCGCTTAATGGATATGAAAAACATGATCAGAACACAAATGGTTCAATATTACATTACGTTTCTTAACTTGGATGGGATTTTATTACATTACTCTGCAGGAAACAGCTCTGAGGAGCAGTAGCAGCATATATTAGCATATCTCATAGCCCCATGTCCTCTCCATCTGTATATTAGGTGAGGAATATTGGCTCTCAAAGCAGATTTACATCAATTTAGTTTCTCTCCAAAGTGAAATCAATTACAGGCTTCAGTGAAATACAGCAGGTTTTATTGTTTTGAACCCAAACAAACACACGCAGGCATGCAAATGAAATTTCTTAACTGTGCCAAAGGTGTAACACACAAAGGCCAGAATTCTGTAGGAAATTAATGGTTTGATATTTTGGGGAAAATATTCTCATTCACCATCCAGCTGAGTGTTATATACAAAAACATAGACCGAGTTGTTTTCGAGGCAAATGCAGAGACTGCTTGCCGGAAAACTGCCCCTGACGGGAACGCGCATCAGCTGTTTTGCATGAATTTACCTAGAAAACAACGCCGTCTCGTAACGTTCTGTTATTATCTCATAGTGTGGTGAATGTGCAGGTCACAACTTGTCCACGAGAGCGTTTTGGAGTTGTTGGATTGTGTATTTGATGAGTTTGATGAGGGAAACCAAGAAATCCTGTTAGCCTCCGTAGAGTAGCTCTGAGCAGCTCGCGGCTCTGCTCCGTCGATCTAAAAATAGCTTGCACCAACAATTAAAGGTAACAAACCTACTGCTAAGACTATAGGGATTATGGCAATGGGCCAATTTGCCAAAATGTTGAAGTATCCCTTTAATGATTTTTTTTATATGGAGCCAAAACTATAGCTGTTGCATAGGCAACATCTAATGGGGATCCAAATATTATGTCTGTCCAGTTAATATGTAGCCCCAGCCACCAGATGGTTATATTAGCTTCACTTTGTTTATATTGTATATATTGAGTTGGACTGACTCTGACGGTAAGCCTACTAGCGTCTCTAAGTTCATTAAGTAACACAATTAAGTAGTAGTTATTATTGTGACCAGGGTGGTTATTTAAGGCGACCAACTTTCATGAAGAGGTAACTTTAACCAAAACTGATCCCTACCAAGATGTTTTTGTGCAGTGACCCAGTAGCGGAGATGAGCTCATACTTGCGTGACATTTCAGACGGCATAGAAAATTCATTTGGACGACTTGTCGTGTGCTAAATCTGCATAAAAATGAAAAAAATGTAGTTTTATGGGGGGCTATGTGCAGACAGAGTTCCCATAAAATGACAATTTCTCATTTTTAAATCGATTATACGGGCAAAAGTGGTGCCAGGTGGATTTGTTTTGTAAGAACAGGACCAGGCTTGCTGTTTTCCCCTTTTTTTTAATGTTAAATGAAGCTGACCAGCTTCTGTAGCTTTATATTTACCACACAGACATCAGAGAGCTACCATTCTTCTCATCTATCAACAAGTTAATGAGCAATTCATCTGCTGGGTTCAAACGTTTAACCCTAGAAAAAGGAGACGGAGAAAAACTGAGAATAAAATAAGTAAATGAAAAAATAAAAAAGAGTGAGTGTGAGCAAAAGCAGACATGTGTGATTTAGATGATACAGAAACATATCTGATCAGTAAAATGTTTTGGTGAGCACGCCATCCGTCCTGAATTTCTTCACTGCCCCCTCACGAAACAACAAACCAGGCAGTGTGGAGACAACTGATTATCATCGCACACACTGTTGAGTCTAATCAGGGTTCATAATCAGCATTCCTTTAAGAGGTAGGGAACACTGCGAAGAAAACAAACAGTGCTCAGAAAAGTGTCTGCATGCAAAGAGCTTTGAATTTTTCCACTTTACATATCTGCATGTTTAATGATGATATAATAACAGGCTTTACGTTATATTCTGTTCCCGTAGGGGGATTTGATATTGACATCAAAGGCTGGGGTGGTGAAGATGTCCACCTCTACAGAAAGTACCTTCACAGCAACCTCCTAGTGGTGCGAGCTCCGTCACGCGGCTTGTTCCACCTGTGGCACGAGAAGCACTGCGCCGACGAACTCCCCCCGGACCAGTACCGCATGTGCATGCAGTCCAAGGCCATGAACGAGGCCTCGCACGGCCAGCTGGGGATGCTGTTCTTCAGGCACGAGATCGAGTCTCACCTCCGCAAGCAGAAACAACAGCAAAATTCAAATTCCAAAAAGACATGAAATCTCCGCGTTGGTTGAATTATTAATCCCTCGCAAAGACTGCAATCATTTAGAGTTGTGGAGAAGAGGAGATTAATTCAACTAGTAGTTAAAGAGATTTTGGAAAATGTGCACTTATTATTCCTTTTTCTTTTCTGAGCGCATGAATCGAGACAATAGATACCACTCTCATCTTTGTATGCAAAGTATGGTGCTGTTGATTGGCTTAGCTTTGCATAAAGACTGGAGACGGGATGAAACAACAAGCCTGCCTCTGTCTCAGGTCTCTAATCAACATGTTCTGTCTCGTCTATTGGGTTTTACGGTGGTTGAGATGGAACTAATTTGGCAATTTCATTAAAGGCTGCAGCTCATTTTTTTTCCATGGGAATTTTCACAGTCACTTTCAATTGATTTTTGATGACTGATGTTAGTCCAGACCTCAAAATTATTCAAATTATTCCAACAATTTTTCCCACAGATTCATTTTTTTTCTATTTTGCCCCATTTATTTATTGAGTAATCATCTCAGCTTTACTTGTGTACATTTCATATATTGTCAATATGCAGTGTATACAAAAATCTGACTATGTTAAATAAGACATTAGCATAACATAATAAGAGCAATATTTTCCTTCCCCATCTACTGTAGTGAAGTTGAAGTTGGTATGAGAGGGAAATGCTCAAGTAAAATAAAAAGTGATTTAAATGAGTATTGAAGTGCAACAGTTGAGTAAAGTCTACCATTGCCATTGTCTACAAAGCAAACCACCAGCTGCTGGACTGTGTTTTCATATTTTGCATACAGACGTGAGAGAGGTGCCAATCTGCTCCCGTAGCTCTCAGAAGGAAATCAAACACACATATTTCCCAAAATGTCAAACAACTACTCCCTTAATGAAAAATGTGAAGACTCTTTTACCAACTTTTCAAGGATCCAGAGCTTATTGTTGCTCTAATGTCGCTGAAGAAAGGACGATATGTAACGTTTCACTTACATGAACCAACTGCAGTGGACTTTGAATCTGTCTGATACATCCATGTGTCATGTAGTGTGTCAGTGTGTGTGTTCGTCTATTAGCAGATAGAAGACATGAGGCCTAATGTTGAGCTGCACCATGTGCCTTGTGTGGATTAAACCTGAACACTTTTCATTTCATGATGGCCAGTGAAAATTCAGCCAACCTACAGATTTTTTATATGTAGGGAAACAGAGCCACCTAGTGGACAGACATTTAAATATGTAGATGAATAAACAATGAAGGACTCTCTCAAAGCCTGAAATGGCCTTGTAAAACATTTTATAAATTATTGATTAGTGTCTGTATTTTTTTTTCTTTTTTAATTTATGTGAAATTTTGTAAATGCCACCATTTATACGTTTTATTTTTCTTATTTCAAAGTGCAGTATTGTGTGTCTGTGTGGGCCGTTCACCTCGTTAATGAAGTGAGAATTAGTGTTGAGTTAAAGAAAACCATGCCAGGAGTTGCTCTCTATGTATTTGTAAGATAAATGACTCTTTCTCAAATGCCTTCTTTGCTTAATATGTATGTACTGTATGTATGAGCACATTCTAGTTACTAAATATAGGAGTATTTTTCTAAATATTTAAACAAAAGACAAAACACAATGTAGAAAATTAGTTTTTTTGTTGGTCACATGATTAATATGTGGACACATAATGGATAGATAAAGGATAAATTATTGATTGACGATGACTTAACAAGTCAGAATGACCTTTTATGATTTTAATATTTTGTTTTCCCATCAATTAAATGTGACAGTGGATTCATAAATAAATAAATAAAAGTCCAGAGAGCAATAATGTAAAGAAGATGTGACAGTGCATGTACAACTGAGCAGTGACAGAAACTGATACAGAGATACATAAACGTGTCTTTATCAGCTGCCTCCATTGGCAATGGTTTTGATAGAGTCACTCAATAATCCTTCTCCAGCACTTCTTCAGTCCTCAGAGGCAACAATCAGACAGTCTGTATTTGTGGTGGTTCGACCAAAGATGTAAAAATAGGCACTTTTTAAATGTTTTTGTTGTATTCATCAAAACATCCCTTGTAATTATACATCAAATAACTTTTGTTGTGTTTCAAGTTATCTTTTTGTGTCATGTAAATACATTGAATAAAACATATTTGTGCATTGAAAGTCTTTATTGTTTAATGACCATAAAGTTATAAATTATATTAGAGATTATTAATGTATTACTTTTCTTATTGTAAAAAGTACATTATATCCATGTGTCCTCTTTTTTTCTATTAACCTTTATTTTGCACCCAGTAACAAAACTATACATAGCCAAAGTGATCAGTAATAAACAGATTACTTAAGCATGAAATTAACATTAACAATGAATAATGTGATATATCAATGTATACATCATTTACTGGTTTTCATCACCAGATTCAAAATAGTATCTTAGTGTTATTGTTTGTAATTTTACCTCCATTGCACTAGATGGAGCCAGTGAACTAATTCCGTGTGATTGTGATCTTTGCTGAGCTGATGCTGTTTTGACCATTAAATTAAATTATATATAACATAGCAGCACAAACAAAGATGTGTGATTTATAGGGTCAAACAAATGGCAAAAAATACACCCCTGTATTTATGACATTATCAAACCAATGAAAAAAGATAAAAAGGGAATCAGATGTTCATATAAGCTAAAGGTATGGAGCACAATTGGAGCCTGTAATATTTAGGCCACTCCCCTGTCATCTGAGGTCTAATGTCCTTTTTGCTGACATCATGCCAAAAATATAAAGGTTGTTGAAATAAGGGATTTAAAAGATCTCCAAATCCTTAGAAATAGTAAATGGTTCCAAGGTAAAATTATCTACCAATAGCAGAGATTTCAAAATGACTGCACCTCAGCAAATTCAGTCAAAGAAAAGAACCCTATAACATTTCATCAAAGGATCTACACTTATTTCTTGGACCTGTGTCAAAGTACAAGCGTATATCCATCAGAAAGGGATTTGACCTGTGTGGGAGTCGTGCCAGGAAAAAGCCTTTGCTGTCCAAAAAGAACATTAGAGCAAGACTGCATTTTGAGAATGACCATATAGGAAATCTAGTGCTCTCGACAGATGAATCAAAGGTAGAGTTGTCTGGCCACAGAGGACATGTTTGAAGGAGACCAAGGGGACAAGTTTTCAGCAGCTTTTGGGTTACTTTGCTGTTTCAGGGACTGGGGCAGCTTACAGGCACTGATTCAACAATGAATTCAAAGACCTTTCAACAGGATAATGATCCTGGAAAAATTGGGCTCAAGCTTATTAGCCACTTAATGTAGCTTAGATTAAAGACTGGACTCATTAGGAAACAGTTGTACATTCAAAAATGTTTCTTTTTCTTTCAGGATACAACCTCCTGTGCAACGCCTCTGCTGTTACACCAGTAAAAGCAAACAATAAGTGTGAAAGGGCATTAAGGCCTAGCCTATATGTTTAATGTTGTTTCTGACACCTTAGTGAAATCACAGAGGAAAAGGTCCAAACAGACAACAAAACTTCTTTAATTTACCATTTATATTCAATATTAGCACACCTTGATTAATAATGTTTCAGATTTGTGAAAACCTTTCATGTTAAAAACTTTACACCCCTTCAGACCAGGTGACGTGTAGGCTACTAGACTAGGTTAGGATGTACGGACTTGTCTGGATCACATTCACACAGAGATAGCCTACTGGAAACTGTTCCCAGTCCAACAGGAGTGTCGAACATGCAGCCCGTGGGCCAAAACCGGCCCGGCCGTGGGTGCAATCTGGCCCTCAGCATGAATTTGCCAAGTGTGAAAATTTGAAATTGCACATATTTTTATCAAGAAATTTCAGGTGGTTCATAATGTTTTGTAAAAGGATAGTTCATTAACTGTAAACATCTTAATAATGTACTAAAACAGAGAAAAAATTAATTAAAAAAAAAAATATGTATAGGTTATCATGCTATTGTTTTACTGGTTAGGCCCACTTGAGATCAAATTGTGCTGTTTGTCGCCCCTGAACAAAATTGAGTTTGACACCCCTGAGATAGGTGAAAAACCACAGTAGCCTAACTAGACTTTTCAAATGTTGACTGAATGTTTAAAACACAAATACAATTTGTGAAACCTTTTATTCTATATAGCCTATGAACAAACGAAATTGGCTATTTCACTTCGTTTTCACTTGAGGTGAGCAATGAGAGAAAGTTTTTAACGTTTTGGTCCATTTCTCATGCTCTAGTTAGGGGGCGAATCAACATTGAGGTCACGAACTAGGTTAAGCTTCTTATTTCCGATATTTCCGGTAGTCCTTGAAGGCAGCATCGGGCCTGGCGCTTCGGTCCCGCTCGGAGCTGCTCTCCCTGGATCCGCCAAACCGGTTGCAGACCTCGGAAGGTGGCAGGTGTCGTCCCCGCCGATGAGAGAAGTTGCGGCGGCTCGGTTGAACAGCTCCGGGCGGCTCTGGGACCACCATGGCTGCAGCCGTGTGGCGGTATCGGTATCGAGCTGCGGTTCCTCACCACCACCACCACCACCACCACCACCACCAGCAGCAGCCACTGACAGCAGCGACACTTAAAGACGCGTTTCTCTCTCCCCCACGCACGCACAAACACAACCAGCTGTAGTGGGCCTCTGCTCTGTGCTGCCTGCAGCCTCGGGGCCGGTTTGTTGCGTTTCTAGACGAGGGCGTCGACGTTTGATTGTGCTTTTGCGGTTTCGCACGCTCGGAAGCGGACACAGGGCGACGCACCGAGGAGGAGCATCCACAACCACATCCATCCCCCTGGTGTTTATTACAGCACAGGACGCAGTGAGCCGGGGACTCGACTCTGAGACAGACAAGAGCAAACATGTTCGAGACCAGAGGGATCCCCTTTGTCCTGTTGGACATAGCCTGCCTGATCCTGGGTATGTTCTTAAACCTCTTTTTTTTGCTGACTGTTTTCTTGCTGCTGCTATTATTGATTTATAATCCGATTTGTGTATTGATATAATCCTACTGTTCGGATATTTAACAGCTTGCCGTCACGTGAAGGGAGTGGTGAATGTTGAGTAGCTCGCGAGTGTGTTTACACTGAGACGTTACTGTGTTTGACTTAATATTTATTTTAACCTCTAATGGATTCACTAATCTATCAGTATTTTTATTTTATTTTATTTAAATCACATGTGATCGATTTAGTGCCTTTCCCATTGGTATCGATGGTTGCTGTTGATTTATTTCCTCATTACAATGAAGAATGAGCTGCTCTTTGTTTCCATTGTGTGCAAATGACAACCTCTCCAAAGTCTTTTCCATGGTTTAAGACGCTCACGGAAATCAAAGGGTTAATAATGATGCTGACTTGCAGAGTGCAACAGTTTGTGATTACACATTGAACACAGCACACTCCTGCAATAATTCTTATCATCAGGATGACTATATCAGTCATATTGTACTTGCCCTGTTATGCAATGTTTAATTATGTAATAATTCACTGACTAATGTTTAGTTCATTCATATAGTGAAAGCTGAAGCCCATAAACCTGACTGTAAATAAGCTATTTTCTACCCAAATTGATTTTAGTTGCAACTAGTTATACTTTTTTTTTTTTTTTTTTTTTACTATTGTATCTGCTGATTGTTTTCTTCAGTGATTGATTAGTTGATTTTGGCCAATAATATGTCACAACAACACTGAGAGATACATCCGACTCCAAGCTCCGAAAGCCTAAGGTGCTGTCTTCAGATCAGTTGTTCTGTCTGAGCACGAGCCTAAAATCCAAAAGGTGACTCATGCATGACAATGTAAAAGCATCATATCCCCATATTTGAGAGGGTATATGGCATTTATGCTTAACAATATAATTATATCTTCCATGGGTTGAGCAGGTTGCTGTGCCCCTCTCATAAATGCCACTACTTCCTGTGGGTCTCGTGACTGTCACAGCTGTCTGTGGTCTGAAACCAGTAAATGGCGGGCTCCTCCACTGTTCCCACATCGGGCTGAGAGTATTTTGTAATCTCTCTCTCAGCCAGCCAAAGTCTTTATGTATTAGATTATAGGAATCATTGTGAAAGTGCTCACAGGGCTGCTCTGTTTTTCTTCTGCTGCGTAGGCACAGACACTGTCTCTGTGGCTTTAAATCTAATTATGAATTATTGATTCGTATCGTGACTTCTACAGCTTTCCCTCAGCTGACACATAAAGAACCCATGCACATACTGTATACATAGTTACGCCTTTAAGCCCTATAGAAATACTGATCTGATACGTCTGAGGTGGTTTTCACACGAAAGGTTCAGTGAAACAATTTTTGAATCTAATTGAAAAAACTACTTGCCACTGTAAAGTCCATTCTCTGTGACATTAGGTTTACACGTTATGTTGCATATTTGGCCTCCAGACTAGTTGTAAACTTCAAGCTTTAACATGAGTCCTTCTCTTACTGAGCATCATTCTGCACAGTCAAAGTCAAAATTCACAATAAGTAAAAAAACAAAACAAAAAAACAAAACACTTTGGGCCTTTGACATATTGAACTCTCGAGGCTAGAGCTCTATTTTACATTACATAATTTAGTAAGCGCCTTACAGCAGCACGTGTGCGTTGTGATGCAGCATGACTGGGCAGACTGTGTGTGCTAGGCTGATGCAGTTAAGCAAACTTGGTTATTCTGCATCAGTCATGCACAGGTTGCATATTAGCAAACATGCACATACATGAATCAAGAGCATAACTTGATTTGAATAGAAGGGACTTTTCTATCACTTTCTGAAGGGTATAATTAGAGAGTAGACTGCAGGCTGCCAATGAGTCTTGTTAAATTTTCAATGGAAATGTTACTGTATGTTAAAATACCCACATTTTTCTTTTTCTTTTTTTTATGTCTGTTCTTGTGTTTGTGTTGTTGAGTTTATAGTTTCAGAGTTCAGCAGATGAAGAAGCAAAATCAAAGAGCAACGCTGCTGTTTACTGCATTTAGAAAATGACTCTGGGGGGTGGGGTCCTCCTGTTGGCCTCGGCGCGTTTCTGTCCCGACACTTGGTCATTTCCAGCTGTTGTAGCCAGTCAACCCAAGATGGCACAGCTGAAGGTGTCAACAGCTGCTGCATGGGTCAATGACAGGCGGGGCAAAAATACCAGGAAGAGTTAATAAGTCGTTCATGTAGGCAGTTCATGGGTGAAGGTGCATCTTCGCGTGATGTCATTTGAGCGTTATCTGCCGCCGTCCGTGGCCGTTGCGTGTTAATGTGCAAAGACAGACCTTCGTGTTCTGCTCGAGTGGATAAAGGACTGTGTTTTTTTCCCACTGTACAATGGGCTAAATGGGCCAAACAGCCAGAGAAATGACAGCTGCATTAAACTCAGACTTTGAACTGTCAAAACTATTTAGCATAATCTGTTATCTTTATCTGTAGGGAGTGTTAAGCTATGTCCACAGCTCCTCTCACACCAGTTTGAGTTAAGGCACCATCGAAAAACACTTCTCAACAACAAGCCTCCCTGTTGAAAAACCAGCCAAAGATAACGTCATATTTTGTTGGAGTGATGAAGTCATTGCTGCTGAGTGTTTTTACTGTGTAATACATCTCACTTAGCCTAGAAATACACATTTTCTGACTCAAGGATAAGGCGGGCAATAGTTTCTACTTTGAAAAAATGTTATGAAAAGGCCAAAAGAAACAAGGAATTGATGCTATGAACAAGTTTTGTCCATGTATCCAAATCCTGTTAGAGCAGTGGGTGATATGTTTCTATACATCACGGCACCTTGCTGTCATAAATTATCATTAATGGATCAAATGTGAATACATCCACAGCTGAAAAAAGCCCCCAACAAATACAGAATTTGGTCCAATTTGAAACATTTGGTGAAAATCTTCATCGTCTAACTGTTTAAGAAAATTATTTCTACTTTTTCAGTTTTGAACGTTTTCTGTATTCAGTTGGAATTAGGTATTTTCATTGGGTTCATTGGCGGACACACAGAATGACACCAGTCTAATCTTTTAAATCAACTTCTAGCAAAGTTGTGGTCCCTCATTTCTGTCAAAAATTTCTGTGAAAAAATACATATCTATATCTTTCTCCCATTTGTCACGATGCTAAATCACCAGAGTCACTTCCTCCAGAAAGATGACAGACTTGAAGACCTCAACGCTTTTCTTTCAGCACCCTCACTTTTCTCTGCTGTGTCTCTCTTGACCTCTGACCTCCCTGATCTCCGTCCACAGGAGGTCTGCCTCTGGCAGCCTTTAACCTGGGTAAGATCCGCCCCTACCAGAGGGGCTTTTTCTGTAACGACGACAGCATCCAGTACCCTTTCCACCACAGCACAATCACCTCCACAGTGCTCTACACTGTGGGCTTCGCCCTGCCCATTAGCTGCGTAAGTAGGAAACAAAACAAAGTAGAAAATGACAAAGATACATGATCTGTCTTGTAGAAAATATGTAGACTTGACACACATAGGTGTTAATAGTAGCGTTAAACCATCCCAGGGTGTGCCAGGCCCTCTTATATCATGTGCGAGGGTTTAACAGCACACCTGCATTGGAAAACAGAAATGATTGTCGTTAGTTAAACGTGTGTTTACTGATGTAAGAAATATCTGACAGAGCCAGCAAGACCAGTAAGTTCAGAACTGACACACTTCCAGAGCCTCATTCAGAGTTCACAATAAGTAGCTCCCTCCATTTGTACAAAGGCACATCTGCCTCCATTCAAACCAAAATATGCACAGTGGGTTTGGTTTCGTTCTGCTACTGCTTCCTGCCCAGCGTGAGGTTTGTGGCCTTGTTGGTGCTCACCCACAGGGGGAAGGAGGATGTCCACTTAAAGACCCAGAAAAACTAAGAAAAAACAGCCATAGAGTAAATACAAAGTCACTACAGACACATTAAAGAGTAACAGAGTACATTTGTTTCACCAACATCTTGCCAAAAATAACACATTTTAATCAGCTGTTGGATAATCAGTAGTCCAGCACTGAACGTTTGGTCCGACTAAACACTCCGACTCGACCTCGTACGAAAGATCCAAACCGCAAATTCATCAAAATACGGATGATATGAAATTATGCCAAGCTTTTATTTCTTCTTCTGCTTCTTTTGTTTTTTATGTCGATCACTTGGGAGAACTTTCTGTCACTGTTGTTAATTAGTGCAACAGACACGCAGGCTGCGTGCTTTGTCCCTCTCTGCTCCTTAAAATAGCAGGAATGCTCCTCTGGACCAGAGCGATTGTTTTCAGAGAATGACAGAGGCAGAAAGTTGCTGCTGGTGTGCGGGTTTTGCTTTCTTTTTCTTTTTGCTTGTGTGTGCGTCAGTGATTTTATCTCTTCCACAGAGTCTTTAATGCATCACAAGTAATCATGATCTCGATCTGTGATGGATTTATTTTGAATCTCATATGAAATGGTGTCATTTTAGATTTGAACCATTCGCTGTCTTGTCAGATGAAGGTGTGGGAATTCAGTTGACTGCGGTTAGAGCTTGAGAAGAAGCGGCAAGAGGAAATGAGTAAAAACATGAGAAAATGTGGGAGTTTCAGTCACGTATTGTAAAGTATTGTGTGTGAGACCACTGCTCCTTCACACACATTGACAGCTGCAGCCGCCCCACACGACCCATGCTGCTGCACCACATCACATCACAGCCTGGGAGAAAATAACAGGACTCACTCCTCAATAACCTGCTCAGAAATGTCTTTTTTTGTTGTTTTCTCTAAAGTTTAACTCTTCTATATTAACATCCTCTAATGAACTCAACCTAATCTGTGCCAGCACTTAACCATTCATTAATATCTGCAGGGGATGCAGCGTTTTGGTGTGACCCACTCACATGGCTGCCGTCTCCTGCTTCGCATCATGTGTCGGGGTCTGAGACCCGGTGACATCTTTTTTTGTAACCTGTATTTTCTCTCATTGCTTCTCTGCTAGCTGGACTCCCATTTGCAATACTCACTTCGCGGCACAGTCCTTTCCGCCGGGGCTTTTTCTGTAATGACGATACAATCAAGTACCCCCTTAAAGACGACACCATTTCCTATCAGTTGTTAGGAGGTGTCATGATTCCCGTCACAGTACTCACTGTAAGTGTATATGTTTTGTTCTCTGCTAACGGTTGAATGCTACTTCACGTTTTCTCACCTTCCCTCCCTTTTTTGTGTTTGCTGCTTATCTCTCGATCCACTTATACACTCTTCACTTCCCTCTTTTCTCTTAATGCATGGTTGCTGCTGTATACATTATTTCGTGATAATGTATGTGTTGTCAGTTACTTGCATAAGCCATCACCATCATTAACTGTGGCGTCATCTCCTAATTGCATGTGGTACAAACTGCTTTCTAAACTCTTTGGCTTCCAGAACGTGAAACATAAACTCTAACTTATCTCCATTAGATTGGTCTGCAGCTGCAGCGACAACTTGCAGACAAAAAACAGACTACACTAGAGTAGAGAACAGTGAAACTTTCCACACCACCATAGATGAATCAAATAAAGCCGACAGTCAACCTCCATTGTAAACACATAAAATACAGACTTAGAGTAAACAGCTACCTTCAACCTTTACCCAGATGTTGTTACCTCTATGACTTAATACTATAAAGCTACATAAGACCACGCAGGCCCGTTTTATGTCATGTGTCTGAGTCCTAAGGGCTGTTATCTGATGGCAGCGTTGCTCAACGAACACATTCAGAACGACAACCACAACCGACGTGGGGAATTCATGAGTCACTCCTCTGACGTATCGCACATCGCTATGAACACTGTACAAGGTCAAATATGAGATCTGACAGGAGGCATGACTCACTTTAAACTATAGGATCAAACTAAATTACACATAATTAGCTTTTTAAGTGGACATCATCCTGTGGTCATGAGCTTTTGAAACCTGCAAGCAGAAGCATGGACAGTTGTAAAGTTATACTAGTGTTTTAGGAGAAAGTTTTTAAAGGGATAGTAAGACAGTTTAGTTTATGAGCTTGTTTGTGCCCAGAATTAGGTGAGAAGACTGATACCAGGCTCCATATTCGCCCATATGAAATGTGACATCCGTCTCAAATTAGCCTGGGCAAGGGTGTTTCCCAAAAACTGTTCCATTATAATCTGAATACTTTAACATCAAACCCATTATTTTAGATGAAAATAGTGCTGATGAGATTAGGGAATATTGCTGGCTCTGATGTGGTATAGATTTCACTCACTTGCATTTTTCAGCTGTTATTTGGCATCTTGTATTTCTGTGCAGACCTCTAACTCTCTATCCCCTCCCCCTTTCACAGATGATCATTGGCGAGTGCCTCTTAGTTTATCTCAATCGCATCAAATCCAAGTCGACTTTCGGCAGCTACCTTGCCTGTGTTTACAAAGCCGTCGGTACCTTCCTCTTCGGTGCCGCCATGAGCCAGTCTCTGACCGACATAGCCAAGTACTCCATTGGTCGGCTCAGGCCGCACTTCCTGGATGTTTGCAATCCTAACTGGAAGCTCATCAACTGTACACCAGGGGCTTACATCGAAGATTTCAAGTGCCAGGGAGACTCGACGATGGTCAACGAGGGCAGGTAGGTGCTGTTGTATGTCAGAACTCCTCATGTTATTGTTTGAGGTTGACTTTCTCCCTGACGTATCCCTGAGCATTGTTTGACTGCTATCACTCAGTGAGAGAAGGTCAGAGGCTGATAAAGGTGTTCAAACACGTCACGCAGTTGATTCTGAGGAGAAAGTGCTGAAAGGCTTTTTATCGACTTGGCTGCTGAAGTTTTTCCCAAGAAGCCCTCAAATTAAAATTGAAACTTGTGCCACTCCAGGTTCTTATTTTGTTGCTCAATAGATTAATGAGTGCATTGTTTTGCAACATGCTCATGCTGCGAGTACAAAGGGCGATAGTTGAATGTGTCAGTATGTATAATTATATAATGGTTTTCTCCTTTGATGTGGTAGGCGTTTGTTTCAATCTACTATAATAAAGTGCTCAAGATAACAATCTGCTTTCTAAGCATGATAACATGAGAGAAAAACACAAAAATAGAAAGATCTGAGAGAAAACATGATCACATCTGACAAAATCATAAACACATGAAATACTCTAAAATGTAGAGTGACACCATGTATAGAGTTAAAAGTAATTTATAACCTGAGACTACCTTCTTTCTTTTTTTTTAAAAGAGGAAAAATCGCTTTGATTTGAGAGGAAAAAAATCCTGGCATTTCGGTTGGAGGGAGAATTTATGGAACAGCTGTTATGAGGAATTGAAAACAGGTAGCAGCCACGTGTGTGTTGCTGTGATAAGCTAAAGGTTACTGGAGGTTAAGTGAGAGGCTTGTAGCTTTGTTTTTAAATCATTATTGTGCTGTTTCAACTGTTTTGAGTTATTGACTTCTTTTTTTAAAATACGTTCTTTCCTTATTGTCTCAGTCATTGATTTACAAGTGTGTAAAAAAAGAAAAGAAAAAAAAATTGTTTGGATTGCACTAGACTGCCCCTGTGAAGTTATGCCACGCTGAGTTTCTAGTTAATATGTACACACAGAGGATGTTTTTAGTAGGATCAAGAGTGGGGTTTGTGGCTCATTAAACTGGACGTCATGGAACGGAGCGATATTGCAGGAATGTAAAGCTTGTTTTGGTTATGATTTCCGTTCCTTATCAGCTCAGAGCAGGAGGAAGCATGGAGGGAGGAGAGGATATCCACTTCTCGTCCTGATGTAGTAACGACCACCGAGAGCAGCAGTAATTATAGAAGCAGAGGCCTGAATAATAGTGACTCAGCTGTGCCAGTTGTTTAAGGTGTTATAAGGATTATTATGGGACACAAGGAGCTTTCTACTTTACTCTTCTGTTTCTTTAAAGGTTAGGCAGTTCTACTTAGCTATAGGTTAGTGTGCTTGTATGTTGCCCAGTCTCTTCTGTGAGTCTGCTGTGCTGTGGGTTATCTGCTGAACATTTACCAGGGTGTGGTGCAACACTTCCTGGAGCCCCAATGCTACTTTGTGGTCTCTGTGTTTTAAAATAAATTTTTTTTAATGAAGCTTAAGGGACAAACATCTACAGTATCAGCAGGGCCAAGATAAAGATCCGGTTAGTCGAGGAAAAATATCCACGGCTTTCAAGTCAGGAAATAGTTCATTTCCAGCTCCTCTCTCTCTCTCTCCCCTTGTGTGTGTGTGTGTGTGTTTGGGGATGGTCTGCTTGTCACTAATAGAGCTGGTGAATGCAGCAGGACAGGAGACAGCAGGTTGTGTGGGGTGGCCTGCTTTGGATCATCTTACAGCAATATGATTCCTCTCTCCGCTTAGTTTAACTTTCATTGGAGAGAGGAAGCCTAGCCTCCGAGCTGTCTGGTTGTTTTCATATAAAAGAGAAAAATGCTGTCGGTGCTCAAAGGTTTAGTGCATCCTGAAATTTATTAGCTTTCTTGTTAGGCAGGACATCATGAGACATTAGATATTTCATCCTAATAGAAATAAACAGACTCTCAGTGGGTCTCAGCAAGCTGCAGTTTTAACCTGATAGCACAGAGGATGTGGGTATGGTTACCAATGGAGAAGGCAATTTCATCAGCCAGCTGGGGCCTGTTCTCCATCAAGAAATTATCAGCTGATGAGTTTTAATCACAAACCGATCTTTAAAATTTCATGGTGATCTGCTAAACTGTTCTCATGTTTTAAATAACAAACACCACAGTATCTATGGGTACTTTTAGACTGAAACCATTGTTTTGTGATGAGCATTGTTAACCACTGTCTGGAAGTCATGTTAGTATCTCCTGTATTTTTGTAATTACACTCAGTGTTAGCTGATTGTGACAGTTTTGTCTGTTTATAGTTGATATTTCGACTAGGTGAAAATTTGTCAACCTGTTCATTGCATTAGATGGGAAGTTATTCCATTGAAATCTAATTAATTTGTTAAAATTCATGTTATATTTGAAACAAAGTGACCAACAGTGCTACTGTTGACTGCCAGTATGACTAGCATGGCTGCTAACAGTGAGCTTAATAACACCGATTTATGTAGGTGTACTTTTCAGCAGGCTTATTATAAGACCCCAGAACAAATATAATCTTTAGTTTTAGGGTTTTACTTTGAAAACATATCTGGATTAGTCAGTAAACCCCCTTCTTGGAACAGGCAGCAGGTGTTTGGGTCAACAACAGCGCTGTCCAGACTCTGAAAATACACACCTTATTTCATTCCAGCCTTCAAATCCTCATCAAGAGCCAGAGTGGAATATCGCACCAAATAAGCCTGTGTACAGTAACATAACACTGGTGGTGCACACATGTCTGTTGCTGCAGACAACAGTAATAAAAACACAGCGCTGTTGTTATAAACAGGAAGCAGCTTAGGCAGGGGAGGACTTGGGTGACTTAAATCCACCTCATCATATACGCACAACTACATCACACTGCAAACATCAACACAATTTGTTACCGGTGTAACTGACTAATTGTGACTGACCAGTATATTAATACAAGATGTGTCACTGTGTCTTCTATTGAATCAAGTACGTGCATAGCAAAAGTGTTGAGCTGTTTTTTTTGTGTCTTTCCGTTGCAGGCTGTCCTTCTACTCGGGACACTCCTCTTTCTCCATGTACTGCATGCTGTTCCTGGCAGTAAGTACCTGCACCAGATACTTATTGATCTGCAATTAAATCAGTCCATACATTTACTGGAACACTATTAAATAACAGATCCCATTTCTTTCTTTGTTTGATTTTGTTATATCATGCAACTGGGCAAAATGCTAAGAGATAATTAAAAGATAATCTATTAAAATCTTATTTAATAATCTTACTAAAGATAATCTAAAAGAAAATTAATACCACTTTCATACTTGTCCGATTGATGTAGCCACAGCCTGGCTGCAGTAGGTTAGCATAAAGACTCAAAACAGTGGGAAACAGTGGTAACGACTGTCTAAAACGAATCTAATTGGATTAAACCAAGATATAACGTAATTAGAGATGTAATGATCTGTGTCTCTACCTGTAGTTTACTGTCACTAATCTAAGATAACAGGCTACTGGCTTTAGCTTCATATTTAGCATACAAACAATAATTTCCCAGAATGCCACAGTTCCTTTGAACTTTTGGATCGAAACCATTGTTTTGTGATTGGTACTGTTTACCATTGTCAGGAAGTTGTATTAGTGTATACAGTAGTTTTATAATTTAACAAGACTAAACGAGTCTATAACCATGCCAGCTTTTAATTTTGGCTGATTGTGAGAGTTTTCTGTGTTTACTGTATCTAGATGATATTTCAACTGACTAAAAACATGTTGACCTGTTATTTGCATTAGATGGAAAATTAATCTGTTATAGTTCAGGTAATTTGAAAACGTATTTACCAAAATGCCATACAATTCCTTTGAATGCAGCGCTTCAAGATTATGTCACGATCAGAATAGATGACAGTTCAGATCTGCTCTGACGGTTGCAGCATCGTTGTGTTTGTTCAGAGCCCGGCCCTGATAAACTTTACGGGCTGCTGATTCATTCAGCACCAGCAGATATAAATAGACACAGGGACAAAGTCCTGGCACCGGCATAGAGCTCGCTCTCCCTCTGTGTGTGGGGTGGAAGTCCAAGAATGAGAAACAGCAGCTTGACATTTAAACATTTACCTAAATACTCTGGAGTGCCCTTCTTTCCTGCAACTGCCAATGAAAATGACGTCAGAGAAGAACTAATAACAGGAAAAGATTCATGCATCTGGATGAAGTGGCTGAACTTGTTTGTCCTTGGTTCAAACAAAAAGAAGAGACACGCCCTGTTTTTAATTCAAACAAAGTGATGTAGTCTGGTTTTATGGCACAATGGAACATGATGTTTAACTGACCAAAGATTGTTTCCATGATACGTCATCCAGCTCCAGAGGTGGTGCGATTATTAATTATCAGGTTTATACAGATTTCAAGGTCAGTTTAATGAACTGAAATGTGGCCTGGAGGAAATGTCCTCACCTTTAAAAGAAAGAGAAGGAAGCCTATAGTAGTGCTGATAACTTCATATTAAAAAAGGAGGATGTTTGTTTAGTTCAGGGACATTTGTATGACATTTTCCTGCATTGTGCTTTGTGTGGAAGAGGAATTGAGTTAAGTTGAGTTAGTTCCTGCAACTCTTGCATGATTGCCGCCAGCTACAATAATTATTCACTTAGCTGAATCTACATAAATGCTCCCTGGCCTGTTTGCAACCATTGCCAGTGTCACTGTTGTGCATCACAGCTTTAAAATGTATCTGTATTCACAACACATGTCCTGTGTGTGTGTGTCTCTCTCTCAGCTCTATCTGCAGGCGCGACTCCAGGTTGAATGGGCACGACTGCTGAGACCCACACTCCAGTTTTTCCTGATTGCTGCCTCAGTGTTCACCGGATTGTCCAGAGTGTCTGACTATAAACATCACTGGAGCGACGTGCTGACTGGACTCCTGCAGGGCGCCCTCATGGCCATCCTGGTGGTGAGTCAGTGCTCTACCTGTGATGTTGCTTTGAATTTAAAATGGGGAAAAGGTGAACAGACAGGTTTGGGCTTTTATTAGATGGTAAATAGGGAACAAACAGTTGAACTAGAAATTCTGCTTCCTGGAAGAAGTAGAGGACAAGTTTAGAAGCTGGTGAGTAGGACTGAACATGCAAAACAAGAGAGAAATGTATATTGTTGATTTTGGCATTGCACTTGGCTGTATCCCAGTTTCTAAATATTGTGATTAATTGTGGTTAGCTTACCGTCTGGAACTAGCCTATGGCAATACTAGCTGCTGTTTGTGGTTGCAGAACAGCAGAACAACATGTAACATCTGAGGAAGGTGCTCGAAACATCAAATAAGTTATTGCATTGGCGCTCCTTTGGTGTTGCAGACTTTTCTTTACCTTTATGTGGTTGCAGAATAGCGACATATTTCACTAAAAATTAAACATAACAGTGTCCTGATGGTGAAATATAAAAACTTGGTCATTTGAATCCAACCTCTGGAGAAAATATAGTAGTATAGTAGTTGTCATAGTAGTCAAGATATTAAAGTCTGCTTTTTAATTCACACCTCTAAAGTATCTGTGGTTTTAAAGGTGATTAGGTGTAGAGCTAAAGGTTAAATAGATTTGACTACCTCTAACTTGTAATCTCTTAAAATGGGAATTACTTCACTACAAGGAGTACAGATGCAATTATTTATTCCTATCTATGTCCCATCTTGCAGGTCTTCTTCGTGTCCGACTTCTTCAAGCCCCGTAAGGATGCTCATAAAGAGGCGGACATCCCCCACACGACTCTGCAGGAGACCCCAACGAATGGAAACCACTTTGAGAGTCCAAACTAAGCTAATCGAGAGGTGGTGGAGGAGGAGGAGGAGGAGGATGACGATACCTCTACTCTGTCCAAACGCACACCGAGGATCAAATGCTCTCTAGCCTTTCATCTTGCGCAAAATTCTCATCAGATACCCTGCATGGATTTACACTGGGGAGTACTTGATTAGCTAGTGGATGACTGTGCGTCCCAGAAGGAACTTTTTGGAAGCTACACCTCAGGCCTGTTTAACATTTCAAGACTTTATAATTTTAGGCAATTTGCCGTCTTACCCAGAGATTCCCCATTAAAGGGAAGTGGAGAGAGACAACCTGTCCAACCCCTTGTAGATATGCTAAAGTGATGGAAACAGATGTAGGTTAGAGAGGCTAGAGATTCTGGAAGGACGGGAACCATCTATCTACTGAGCCGGTGGGAGGACTTGCCTGCATGCACTCACTAAAGGGTCTGACCACTGCTGTGAGAGAGAGGGAGGGAGGAGGGAGGGAGGGAGAGGGGAAGGTTGGAAACCTGTGAATGTAACCCCGCTTTGTGCTTTTCCTGACCTGGAGTCAGTCTGCTCAACAATCTGATTTAGGGTCAGTTTTAGGACAACCCCAGCCTCAAGAGAGACGCCGAGTCTCACCACTTTCGTTGCCTTAAGTCCAGTGTTAAACAAAGGGCTAATTATAAGAGGAAAGCTCGCTTCTTAAGGCGAGAGCGCGCTGGAGTCTAAAGCTGATCCTAGACCAGAGGGCGACACTGCTTCGTAAGTAGAGCTGCTGACTCCAGGCCACTACCGCCGCCGTCCGATCCTTCAACCGTCCAACCTCACGCAGTCGAGGAGGAAGCTTCGACTTGAATCATGTTCGGTTGGACGGTTGAAGAGTCGACGGTCGGTTTGAAGTCCTGTGTTGCCTTTGCTGGACTGCTGCTGCTGCTGCTCTCACAGCTTCCTGTGTATCTAAGAACTAATATAAACATCAATGAATAGACAACAATGTACTTTTGTATAATCTGTATGTAAAAAAAAACAAATCACCATACAGACTTTTATTGAAAAAAAATATGTACAGATGTCTAAAATAAAAGTAAAAATAAAAGACATTTTACTTATTAACATGAACACCAATGAAAGATAAGTGTTGGATGTATTATGTCATGAGCCATCACTGATGATATTAAAAGCATGACTTGTTTACTTTCGCAGCCAGATATTCAATTTAGTTTGTTATTGTGCACCACTTTGCTCATGTAAGGAAAAAAAAAAAACACAACATACAAAAAAAACAATAAAAGTGTGACTGTTTCTGGCCATATAGATGCAAGAGAAACACTTCTGTTTACATCCTCAGACAAATGTAGACTCCCTCTTATTCATTAAATACAACTGAATCACTGTGGACACACAACTCAACAGGACAAAACTCAGGTAAGTTGGTGGGGGAAAGAAAATCAGAAAAGTATCTTTAAAAAACAAATTGTTTTTCCAACTGAAGTCGATCGTTAACGAACCAAATATTTGACCCCGAGAAGAAAATGGAGGTCGAGGTCAGGAGATCCCATCTGTGTTCATCATAATTACCAGTCCCAACACAGCGTGTGTCCTCCAGCAGCCACAATGTGCTGGGAAGCTGTAAGGCCACTATAGGTAGAGACTGGCAGCAAAAACAATGTCTCTCTTGATCTTTGTTATCCCTGCAAAAAAAAAAAAAAAACACAAATGAAGAAACTTTGTGTAAAACAGAGACAGATGTGTCAGTGAAGACCAATTTACCGAAATATATTTTGCAACTCTGGGGACAAACAAGCCAGGCTGTACAGTCAGTGGCCGCTTTATTAGGTGTGGTGGGGGTGTAGCGCACAGAAACACCTCTTGATGCAACACAGCAGCGCTGAGCGACGACGTCATTAACGATGACCTCGTCACTAAAGCATTATTTCATTAACACATCTGCAACCGTGTCAACAACAACTGAGCGTTATGGGCGCCATAAAAAGTCGACTTCATGGCAGAACAGCTGTGACGGAGTGGATTAGACTGAACAGGTGAACCTAATAAAGTGGACATTGAGTGACGTGTGAATTGCATTTAAGAAACCGAGTTGCACTGCGCTGCTTTAGGTGTGTTTAGGTCTGGACTATATTATCACGCTACACTGACTAATTGAACATGGCTAACAGCTCCAAGTCTCCTGGTTCAACTTGTGTTTAGTATTTAGGATCCACATGTTGATACAGAGCTGGTTCAGATTTGTGGCCGAAAAAAACACCACCGCAGGCTAATTCTATAGAAGAGGAAAAGCAAAATATATATAATCTTATAATCAGTCTGGCCTTTTGATCTTACAATTTAAAATGTTTCCTAGATTAGATTAAGGTTGGAACAGAGATCAAAAAGACTGTTACCTTATAGGTTTGAATGGCGGTGTCTGGTAACAGGATAGAAAACAACTGAAAATGTCCTTCACAACAGTGAATCTTTGGCATTTGGTAGCTCAATATCTAAAATGTCAGTTAACAACCTCCTGTGAAACCACACCGAGCTCTCTTACCTTCGGCGAACTTGTTTTCCAGCTCAGTGTTGCCGATGGCCTTGGCTGCAGAGCACATCTGTCTCAGCACCTCCTCCAGACGCCGCATGCAGCGGATGATGCTCCCTACGCCAGACAAGACACACACACACACATCACATGGTGTTTAGTGTGCGAGTGTGAAGAGGACACGCATTTATAAAAATCTAACCATGAAGCAGATCAGCTGACTCAGTCCAGAATCGATTCTCAGTGAATATTTCATGGGATAAAAGGAGATCAGGGAGGAATGTGTTTGGGACTACAGATGCAAATTATCTTAAGGCTATAATCTGGTATAGTGCATCAAATGGCAACATTTATGTTTTAACTGTACATTGTCCCTTTTTAAATAAATTAAAATTGAAAAAATTGAATTTTAAGGTTAACATTGTTGGTGCTGTGAGGGACCACAGCTCACTTCCTAAACATCTGAATCCTCTTTGATAGTCTTGCCTTATAATGTGTTTTATAGGTCTGTAATGAATCACTTTGTACGTCATTTCCAACACGTTTCCTGGAGATAACTTCAAATTACTACTAATTATAAGGAAAACGGAGAGAGTACGTTTGAATGGCAACCTCCCAGTTTCTCCTAATTAAGTGTGATTATAGTATAGAGAGACCTTAGTCGGAGCACAGCAGGTCAGCTGAACATGAACCCAACATGAGATTAGTCAAGAGGAAAGAACGCAATATGGAGAATGAAGTTTCCAGCAGTAAATGAATAATCGATGATGAATCACTGTTTTCTTGCAAAAGTGCCAATTGTTCTGCTACATAGTGACAGAATAAATAAACCCCTCCAACGAAACTCCCACTGGGATTATAATCAACCTGTTTTTTTAATTTGCAGCCTGAAATTTAAACAGAAAGACGAGACAAGAGGGTAGATATTGAAATACACTGAAAATAATGATTTTGGAAATGTCACAGCTCTCCGGCTCCGTTGTCAACACACACAAACACGAATGTGAGCGAGAGCACGAGGACATCTAAAACTCCCCGCAGTTTCCCAACTCTGCATTACTTACCTTATTGCAATGACACCCAATATTTCACAGCTGAGGTCATTGCTGGGAGTCAGAGATAGAAAACTATGGGGAGAACCATGGACTCTGAACTGGGTTCAACTCAAACCACACATCATAAATCAATTAGTGAAACTCTTCCAGCCTCCGAGGGGCTGCGTGAGTGACCGTGGAGAAATCTAGGGTGAAGTGGTTTTGTAAAGTTCACGTTGTAGCTCGGCAGCAGTGCAAGAATGATTCAGATCCTTAAACCCAAGTAAAACAACGTTAGTATTTAAAGTGGTAGTAGAAGAAAGTACTCATTCTGAGGTTACACTACCAAACCCTGATGTTTTTATTTCTATGAGACACTGAACAGTTTAACTTCTTTGAATTTCAAACAATTATTAAAACCCCATCTGAAAAGTTTAGAGGGGAAAAGTCTCTATGGTGGAGCTGTTCACAACTCGTACACGTCTGAAACATGATCAGGGTCTAAAAATAGAGTTTAATCCTCAACAACGTAGTTCAAGTTCTTTGTTTTTATGTTATTTTGGAAATGTATGTAGAGAGGTACAAACCAAACTTTGTATAAAGAAAAAGAAGGGTTATAAACAAGGCTATAAAGAAGCATGCATTTTAAATTATTTCTTAAAATACATACAACTCATGCACTTGACAAAATGCCAACAGTCTATAACATGTATTTCAACTTCCTGTCCTGTCAGTAGTAACCAACCTTCAAAGACGTCTGTCATCTTGCAGATCTGAGCGAACGTGGCGCCGTTGGTCCAGGCGTAGACCACGTCCATCAGGTGGGGCTTGAACTGGTTCAGATACGTCTCCTCGTCCACCTCCAGCTTGGCGTCCGCAGACACCTTGGCTATCCGCTTGGCGCACTCCTGGACACAGCAACAACAACAATCGCAATCAGTTCTCATTTTCCCACCAAATCTCAACTTTTTGAAACGTTTTGGATGATTGATCTCACCTGCATCTGTCTCAGGGGTGCGGCCAGCTGTTCGGTCAGTTTCGGCATCTCGCTGGCCTGGAGGGCGAAACGACATTAACGTTGTGACAGCGAATTGCAAACATTTGTTTTGGTCTCTTTATTGCGAGCTCCAGGCCAAAAACACTGTATGCTGCTACTTAAACCCGTTGAAGGCGTGTTTGAGAAGGCGGCAGCTTTCTGTTTTGCTCATGGTGGTTTAGATTAGTTTTTTTCTCAGAGGTCAGACATGTGGGAAATAGTAAACAACAGGAGAAGAGCGAGGCTGCTGACATTCAAACAGTCAACAACCGGAAAGCAACTTTCAAGAGGCTCTGAACTGTGAATGACTTTTTAAAGCCCCTGTATGGAGCTTTTAACTGGATATGCAAAAGTCTCTGGTTTCTGCTGATGTGTCTCTGTTACCTACAACAGCAAATGAGCCCATCAGTGTGAAGATACGCTATTTCTAAATAGTCTAATTCTATACCTCTGGAAGGCATGGTCGGGTCGGACCACTGACGAAACGATACGAATAGATACATTAGGCTGCTAAAAAAAAAAAAGTGCCATCTTCTTTCTGACGTTTCCAAAACAAATCTACATGCGCCGGCCAGACAAACGTCTTCATGACAGTGGGAAATGCAGTCTTCATTCTGCCGCTTTCGTCCACAGGGGCCGCCAAAATCAACACTAAATGAAAAGTCTGTACAGGGGCTTTAATTTTAAAAAGAACTAAATCAATCGATTAAGTTAAGTTAATGATTGTTGCAAATCCATTCATCTTCTAACTGTGAGCATTTTTTTCATGTCATAAATGAAAGATGTTTGTGTTGCATAATACGTAAGTAAATATATGTATAAAGTGTAAGTATCTGATTAAATGACATGAGTGAATGACTCCACTGGTTATTACTGTTCAATAATCCATCACAAAACTCTTACTGGAGCATTTTAACATCAGAGTATGTTACTGGTTTAGAGTCACACACAGTTTGCCGTCACCCGGAGCTGAAGAGCAGCAGGTGCTCTTTGATGACAGGCGACAGCTGAGCACACAGGAACACACACAGTAGTAAAGTGCTGCAAACATGACAGCTGCTTGTCATCATCCGCTCTCTCTTCATCCGAGACAGAAACGGAGGAGTGAGACGAGGACAGTCGGGGGCGCTGATTGAGTTCAGACAGGAATGTGTTGGGTTCAGGGGACGGAGCCGATGCGGAGCCAAAGAAAAGGTTTGTTAAACCATCTGATGCTGGATTGCCTCATTGAGAGAACAGGCATCATTAGGCAAGACAAACACACACATCAAACTCAGGTTTCTGTTTTGCTTGCAGAGCATGGGAAGACGCCAAGAATGCGACTGAAGCTCGAAAGTGTGGGAATGGGAATCAACTGTTTATCTTGGTGTTTGGGGAAAAGCTTCATATCTGTTTGTATGGAGAATTAGAGGAATTATATGTGTGTGTGTGTGTATGCATATGTGTTTATTCGTACGTTCTCCTGGAAGACGAAGCAGGACAGCAGGGCGGTGGCTTGTTCCACCGTCAGGTCGTTGAAGAGACCGTTGAAAATCATCTCTGTGAGCAGGAGCTCGTCGGCGCTGGAGAGATTAACACAGAGTTCATTATTAGTGACATCTCCCCTCATACTTCAGCCATCAGAAGACTTCCCTAAACCTAAACCAGGATAATAAACACAGCACTAACATTTAGACCATTGGTTCCCAACCTTTTTTGGCTCGTGACCCCATTTTGACATCACAAATTTCTGTCATTCAGATTATCATCATCAATCAAGATGCACCAGTTCAGATATTTTTATATGCTGCATCATATTTGAACTCGATTTATATTCGAGAAAGTGAAAGTATAGAATACAGTTGTTTAAGATAGTGTGTGGTGTTATTAATCAGAATTTAAAAAATAATAATAATTAGTTCAGTAATTTTTTTTTTATCAATTACTAGACATTTCAGGCAACCCCATTTGAATTCCAGGCGAACCCACATGGGGTCCTGATGCCAAGGTTGAAAAACACTGATTTAGACTGAGACTAAACACTCAATATTTTACTGAATCAGTCATTTCATCACCAACAGACAAATCTGTGATCTGCTTCTGCTCAGGATGAGACTGAAACAAAGCCTGAGACGACATCTATTTGCGGGCGGTGGCGACAGCTGGCTAATCCAAACATCATGCTTTCACTGTCAGTGTCAATCGGTGGTTTAATACACATCGGTGTCCCGGTTTTGAGCCTCATACTGGTTTCATTCATATCTGGTTTGGATGTTTATGTTTGTGTGGAACATGAGAAACCAGCGGCCCGATCACTTGGTAACAACAGATCTTAGGAATTAGGAGGATTTTCTGAGAATATTTCCACGAGCCCTCAAGTTCCTGGAAAAACAAATTCTTAAAAGTTATGAACTTAAGATGCTGTGGGGAAACAAGGCTCTAGATAACCCCCCCCCTCTCTCATGAATGTCCCCAGGTTTCTGCGTCGTCCTGTCCTACCTGCTGATTTCACAGGCGACTCGTCCTTTCATCTCGATCACGTCGGAGGGGCTGGCGAAGCCGAGGCGTCGCAGGACTCTCTTCCTGCACTTCAGCTTGTCCATCTGCAGGACAGTCTGAGCTTTCTTCAGCTCTCGCTTTGCCGTTCGAACATCTGCTGCGATCTGAAACACACACACACACACACACACATACACGTACTGTAAGACTATGCAGAATTGAATAAAATGTAACCTGGGGACACTCTTCCAGGGTTTCCAGAGAAGCACTAAAACCTCTTTGATAAGTACCAGCTGTTCTGTGCATGAGCTATTTTCAAACATTACACAGAGATGGAGAAGAATATGTGAGTTATTTGCCAACAGATGTTCATCTTCCTCCTTATCTGTCCATTATCCACTGCAACCTTTACCCCCTTATTATTACAACACACCTCTGGGCCAGAGAGGCAAACACAATGACAAAGATAGATTTTACCAGCATGGTTCATTACTCATGGGAAGTGTAACTTCTCAGAACTAGTGACTGCACGTGAGATGAAGAAATCACTGACATATGCACATGAGAGCAGAAAAAGATTTTGGAGCTTGTGCTGAGCAAGCACGCATCCAAATACACAGAAACCAAGTGTTTCAGTTTGAGTGATCACAGGAGGAACAACTATTATCTGCCATGGTGTGTGTGTGTGTGTATGGTTAAGGTGTGATCAACTGCTGCTTTGCTAATCAAATAAGGCAGGAGTGCTATCAGTGCTGGGCAAGCACAAGAGATGCTAAATGAAAAGCAGCTTCCAGCCTCACGCTGCCACTAAAACATAAAGTGAAGTTATCTAGTTTACTCTGTGCTGAATACTCTATCATTTTACAACACAAGCTCACAGAAGACCACAGAGAGATGTAAATGTTTATGCAAAGTGTCAAACACAGTCTGGTCCTGTGGTCCCCCGCCCAAACTGCTTGTTTAGCATATATGACACCGTGCCTTTGCAACAACCAAACTATCAACTAAGAGAGGTTACACTGGCTAAATGATAAACACTAAACAGGACATAATGGACAGACTTGGACGTTTATTTTGAAGGGACTCATATGGTGCTTCCTAAATTATAGGATCTAATTATGATCTAATGTTAAAATTGTTCACTTTTCCAGAAACAGGCAATATTTGCACAGCACATTTTGCATCATCAGTAGCTTTAATACTTTTATTCTGGACCTTTCCCTACATTTGCAAATTTACTTTGTTTATTTTTAGTGGGTTTTCCCTTTTCTTTTTTTCACTGCAGCCATTCAGTGGATGGCAATGTCACCCCATCAGTCTGTCCATCACCAGTGGATGTTATTTTGTAAACACATTCATGATCCTCAGAGGATGTACCCATCGTGCACTTTTCTAGTCTGGATTGATCGTCATAGACGTTATTTCAGGTTATGCTGGAGGAAAGGTGAACGATATAAACATCCAAGTCTTAATTTGCTATTTCTTTGGTTTATGATCAAAACTGACGAATCTCTGATTAGTTAACATGTTAAAACACTAAACTAAAAAGGTCAACATAGTTCCTTCTGCTGCTGCTGAGCATCATCATGTTAGTGCTGTATTTGTTAACACAGGAAGTTCTCTGAGCTACCTCTAGATAGATTTGCAGTTTAAAAAAATCTTAACCTTTTTTATATGTAAGAACAAAAAAAACCACATGGAACAAGGAAGTATGAGTGAGGTTGAGGCCCTGTGGTCAAGGTACAACTGCTTTCTTCCTGTGTTTGTCTGTATAAGTTTATATATGGCCAAAGCCAACCGGTCTGACAGGAAAAGACAAAGAAAGGTCACAGATTGACATCTAACAAAAAGGTATAGCCCATGTAGATGAATAGGAAAGATAAAAATATTAATAATTCAACAGTAACAAACGCCGTTAGTCACCTCAGCTTTCAATAGGCTTTGACATTTAGCACGAACAAAACACACACGGTTCCTCACCACAGCTTTCTTCTCGCACAGAGAATACACAGATTCCAGGTTGGGGTCGCTGTGCAGCGGGTGCGAGTACATGCGGTGCTCGAAAGCCTCCACTTTCTGGATGACTTTCTTCAGCGCAGGGTCTTTGATGCCCATGTCGTCTATGGGGTCGAGTAGAGGAACGCCATCTGGGAAACGCTTCTGCACCTCCTGAAGATGAAATGTTTGGAGGTAAAGAAAAGAGAGGGTCAGAATTCAGACACTGCTGTCAGTTTCAGTATCTTCCGTTTCAACATGGCTGCGTTTTGTACCATTATAGATTTGAGCATGAGCTGTCGGTTGTCGAACGGCCTGAGGTCTTTGGGGATGTAAAGACGAACGGAGCTGATGGAGGTGAGGAGGTGCAGCATCACTGGGACCACCTGGACAAAGACACTGATTATAATCACAGTGACAAAGCTTCTGGACAAATTTTAAACAATTTTCCATGGAAAAAAAAAAAAAACAGTTATGTGAATCTGTTAAGCATGTTTCCACTATACTTGCATCAAGTGTAGACATTTAGGGGGATTTGTTTGTGCAATGTTTGTTTCCATGTGTTTGTTTCACCCACCTGCATCTCTCCAGTCTCTCCGGCAGCAGCAGGTTTAGCGGCCTCGGTCGCGGCGTCTTTCACGCTGTCCTTACTACAATGGACCAAAACCTCCACCACATACAGCGGCTCCGAGTCGGTAGCGGTCTAAACAGTGGAAAATGTGCAAATTAGTCACATTCATGGTTTCACAAACACTTTTTCCATCCAACACCACGAGATCTTACCTTCACATTAGACTTCTTGCAAAAGTTCACAACAACCCCCCAGCCAAAGTCATCCTCTTCATTTTTCACCTGCGGGATATCAATAAAAATCGTGTAAAAATATGCAGAAGTAAGTAAGTAACGTCCCATCGTCAGAGTGTAAATGTGTCAGGTCCTACCTTGACAAGGCGCCCAGGCTGCAGGAAGGGTAGGCAGTACTTGGGTTTGTGGATGAACTCTTGTATCTCTTTAGCCAGCTTTGCCAGCTGTTGTCTGATTTTAAAGTACGTGGCAACACCCTCCTCATTGGGGATCTCAATGCCGTGGTACTGCTCCTCCAGCTTCTTTATTTCTACACAAGAAATAAATGGTAGGTTCAGATGGTGCCAATATGCTGTTGAAACTTTCTCCACTTGATTTAATTTATTTTATTGGATCTCCATTAGCAAGAGCACATTAACACAGCTATTCTTCCTGGAGTCCAAACATTAAGTCAAAATTGTCTCTTCTTCCGAGTCCATCAAGGAAAAAACAAACAAAAACAGCTAACAGCTAATACAGTCACAACACATAGATGCAGACATACATATAACACAAGACATGATACACTTGTACAATACCAATAAGAATCCGTAAATACAGTATATGCAAGGGGAAAACAATATAGCAAAACATACAAACAGATACCAAAATAGTAATCTCACAGGGCCGGGAAGAGAACAGCGACTACACCATATAGCATATATACCAACACCCTCAGGTGCACCTGCACAATTTAACTACTGCAGCTGCAACATTAGAAGAAACTGTTTGAGCAAGAATTTATACCTCTCTTTGGAATCTATTAACACAATATAAAATATTGATTTTCATAGGTCTAAGGAAAATAAAAAAGCCCATTTATTGGCAATGAGAAAAACTGAGTTGCAACCTTACATGAAACACATCATATACTTGATCATGTCATCTTAGGAGTGACATAAATGTTCATGTAAGTGCTTGTTAACATCTGAAACTGAATTTTGCCAACATGCAAGTACTGTACTGTGTTTTATCTAGCTTCCCTGGAGGAAGTTCACATGATTAACAATAGCAATAATGATTCATCCTAATCAGGGAAGTAACCACTAAAGAAGACCCATGTTGCAACAGAATCCAATAAAAAGGTCAAAACTAAAGAATCAGTTCAGTTCATTTTTCTCTCCATAAACCATATTCCTTCAACCTCTATTACCTCCTGTGACCTGCAGTGTGACGCGCTACATGTGGAGAAGTACTTACTCTCCACTACACCAGGCAGAGCCCTGTAGTGCTGGAACTGGTAGAAAGACTTCTCCAGCATGTACTCTGGGTTGATCTCCTCCACACGCAGCAGGTTGAGCACCATGTTGTAGGTGAGGTGGAAGGCACTGTTCAGTGGGTCTGCAGATCCCTGCACAGCACAGGAAGAAACACACACACATCAGAAACTACTAACCAGGATCTGATAGCATTGTTCGCATTTGACCTTAAAGTGCCAAGAGTGTATGAACTTTGGATAAACGCAGGCCGACGTCACCGCCCCCCAAAGTTTAACTCTGAGGAGCATTTTGCAAATACGACTTCTGAATCTCCAGAGATATGTGTTCAACATCTTTCTCCAAGAGATCCTGGAAGTTACGCACCGTGTCAGCGCCAACAAACAGTTTTACATTAACACGACGTCTTTCGAGAGCTGCGCAGATACATATTTATAGCAGCGCGGCTGTAAATGTGTCAAATCAAAGACAAAAGAGCGAGACTCCCTGGCTTCTCTGTGACAGTGAACTCAAGTGTTGAGCTCAAAACGACCTGATGATCCACAGAGAGAACAACTTAAGAGTCAATTCTTCAGACAACTGAACTCTCAACGAGACATAAGGGAAATGTGTTGAATAGTGGGACGATTGTAGCGCTTGAGGCACTGAAGCTGTTTGAAAACATATAATGGATGACTAGTAGCTGGGTTCTGAAGAAATAACTTGAGCTTAAAAAGTTAAAAGAAAAAACGCTTCAGAGCAGCCAGACTCACTGTACCTTGAGCAGCTGTTTGCCCACAGCTGGACTCATCTTCTCATCCACCATGAAAATAACAATCCCCCTGTCGTCCATTCCTCTCCTTCCAGCGCGCCCAGACATCTGGATGTACTCACCTGATGTAATCTAAACCACCAGAAAACACACAACACATGAAGAAGAGAAGGAGGTTTGTTAGTAAAATACTTTCTCTCCCACCTGCAATATGATAAATAATTGTTGTTCTGACAAAAACTGAAAAAGGGAAATGGCCCCAGAGAGAGAGGAAGTTAAAAACATTTAAATATGGAGCGGAAAAGTAATGCGATGATGTATGATAGGAGTGAATTGTTTTTACAGTGATACTACAGTTAGAGCCGAGCCAAGTGTCTGCATTATTAACATCGAGATCTAGGTGATGAAACGGTCTCGTGAGGAAGAGACTGGTGCTCGGATGATTGCGGAAAACTGGTCCACTCTGCCTCACACGTGGCTCTGATTAATCTCCACGTATCTATTGGTCTCTGAGCAATGAAAACGCAGCGAAAGCCAGGTCCGATTCTTTCTTTCTTCTCCTTTTTTTTTTGTTTTTTTTGTGCCGACTAAACGATCCGATCGTCATTTCAGGCATGCTGCGGGGATCAGCTCTTGATTTGAAACACAGTGCCGGTTCAGGAATGAAAGATTTGTGTGTACTGAAGTGTGCGAGTGCCTGCGTGGAGCTTTGGCATCCGTCAGAGGCACCAGATGTTCCTGATGAACTTCTTGGAGGGCAATTTCCTTCTCTCTCGCATTCTCTTCAACCCCTTTGTGTATGTGTGTGTGTGTGTGTGTGTGTGTTTGTGTGTACGACGTGTGTGTGCGTGTGTGTGTGACAAAGCTGGAGACCCACGCGCAAGAAGTGACGATAAAGGCTGCTGCTGCTTAGTGACGGCAGCTTGGCGCTCACAGCCCCCCATCTCTTATACACAATACGTGGCTGTTTATGTGGCTGCAGGACTTGAAGACCTTATAAAGGCCTCAGAGCAGCACGCCGTGTGTGTGTCTGTGTGTGTGTGACACGGCTACACACTGCAGACAGGCCACAGCAGCTTTAAAGAGATAGCACTGTTTATAGGGAGTACTACTACGGAGAGACACAAACATTTTCTTGCTTCTCACAGGTAGAGTCATGAGGAGGAACTACAGTTACGGGTTAAGCAGAGGCTGTGTGCAAAAAGCATTTTTTACACTCCTCCAAGAATGGATGAGTGGTCTGGATTACATTTTGGCTCGGTCCATGTTCAGCTTTTATGTGGCCATAGGATTTCGAATGCGTGATAAATGTTTTATTTGTTTAAGAAATAAATCCTAATTCTAAATAAGTGCCACTATGAAACTCTCGGTATTGCAAATGAGCATCTAGAGGACATCCAATAATAGACTCCAGCTCAGTTAACACCATTTAGAATACATTGAAACTACATGTAAAGACTTCATAAGACATCAGGATGTTCTCACGCTGATCGAGAAGGATAAAGATTCATTATAGAACAAAAAAATATCTCTTTTAGGGTTAGGGTTTTAGGGTTTGCAGAAACTAATCAGATAAAACAGAAATACAAACATGTGAAAGCAACTGTGTGTGTGTGTGTGTTCTTACAAAGCGATGATTCTTGCCATCAAACTTGCGTGCACTCGTGAAGAGCACGGTGCGAGCTGGCATGTTGATGCCCATGGCGAACGTCTCTGTGGCGAAGAGAGCCTGGGATGGAGAGGAGGAAGCGTCAAGTCAGATCTTATCTTAATACTGCGTTGGTCTCGTTCTCAATGCAGCGGAGAAAAACGTTTCCCTGAGGAGATTTTTCTTGTAAAGTTATGTTTGCGTTCTGCCGCTCTCACCAGAAAGCTTTGTGTGCGTCCTTGAGGTCTAATAAACTCTCTGAATGTGTTTCATTCCACATAAAACATCTGCAAAGCCAATTTGTCCGACATGATAAGTGGTGAGCTCAGACGGTAAATCTCAACACCCGCAACAAAGAAGCGTTGGCGCTTTCATAGAATTTATTAAAAGGGTTGATATCTTCAAAATGTGCAAAATGTGCCTTCACACGGGGGAGCAGGAGAGTGGGCCGGGAAGCTTTAATAAAAAGACTTTATTATCAAAACTCTGCATGTGATTGCTCCTCAATACCCAAGTGACCGCAGTTTCTATTCTGAAGTATTTTGAAAGCTGCATTGTATCCAGAATAAACCTGTCTCACACTATGCTGCAACATTTTTTACATTTATATTTCTTGACTACTTTGCTATTTTAACTTGTACACTTTGAGTTGGAGATGTTATTGTAACAAAAAGAAATTTCCCCTTGGGGATCAATAAAGTATTCCAATTCTGATTTTGCTTGTAAGTGAGCCTTTTAACTCTTCTAGTTTCATTCCAACTGGATTATTTCACTGTTACCTGAAGCTACAAGACCAGATCACACCAGCCCCCTGTACTGATTTAAGGTCTGAATGACTGTAGATGAGTGGGATAACCTGAAAGTGGCAGTGCAAGAGTGAACCAAAACTCCACAGGGTTGCCTTTGGGTGCTTGTGGGAATGTGTTTGTGTATATGAGCATCTTGATGCAGGGACAGTGGCACCTTGATCAGGCCTTCAGAGAACAGGATCTCTATGGTCTCTTTCAGGATGGGCAGCAGGCCTCCGTGATGGATCCCTATTCCCCTCTTCAACAGCGGCAGCACGTGTTCCACCTGAGAAACACAAACAGGAGGGAGGAGGTGAGTGTTTGTTGTTTATTTGTTGTCACAGCGCAAAGTTCAGCAGTTCATAGAAATCGCAGCGATCGTCACCAGAGAGCAGGAAAAAAAAAAGCTTCCAAAATCTCATAGTGGAAAAAAGAGCGACACATTGTTGTCGCTGCTCCTACCGTAGCGGTCTAACCACTAACAACTATTACCTCAACGCGGCTGCTTCTCATAATGCGCCTGCACACAGCAGGGTCGGGTAACAGAAGCGCAGTGTTGGGAGCCTGTGTTGACGTTATCAGGGTATATACACAAATCTTTGAGTCAATTTACTACCATTTAATACCTTTTTTCACTACCTTCAGATTTTTTTTAATACCACCACGACATCGAGTTGCACCAAGTATCAATCAGAAAGATTTTATGACATGTACATAGATTTTATCATCCAACACTTACTTACATCATTACCATTACCCAGGAGACTCGGTTGCACAACAGGGCATCATCCATAAGTCATCAGGAACATTTGATCAAAAATAAAATATCTTATCATGCCTTTCTCAATCACCAGCCTCTCTCCCCTGATCCCCCCCTCACCTGCCCCCCCCCCCCCCTCACTCACTCACCTCACTCCACCTCCCTCCCTCCCTCCCTCACCCAACTCACCTCACTAACTCTTTAAATAAATACCTGGTTCTGTCTCTACCGTCACAGAACACAGTGGTAGGCCATATATATGTTTTTTTTACATCAGTGTGAAAAGTTTCAACAATGTCCGCACATCTGCACCGTCGGTCTGTGTCTCACGTGCGTTCCATCTGACCTCAGCTCTCAGTAGAAGCTGCAGCTGCTGCAGGTGTCTGTATCTGTAGCGCTTCGGGGCTTCCTGCCCTTTCAAACGGAGCAGACCCGGACCCGGTCCGACTAAACACCGGGCTGGCGGTAGAAGGTTCATGGAGCTGTGAGCCGCGAATGCATGAAAAAAGAGCACATCGGATGTGCGGCGCGTGACGTGCATCTACATTGACACACACATAGGCTACATCAAGGCGCCTGTCATCTCAATTTAAGTCTTCTGCAAACTTGCATTTTCCCATATTCGAAACGTTTTGCCACACGCTAAAATCCGAAGAGATTCACTAGCACTTCTATCCGCCTGACAACTATGCGCGCGAAGACGATTTTAGATTTCTAGCGGCCAATGAATACAATGAATTGATATGACGTCAATATCATTCCTTTTTTTTTTGAAGTAGCGGCGCAAGCAAGTAATGCTTTATTTATTTTATTACGCCTATTTCATCAAAATAAAACCAGTCATTGTCCAAAAGAAAAAAAATAATACCTATTCTTTAAAATTAATACCTTTGGACCAAATTTATCACTTTTTAAGGCCATTAAATTTTGCTTTTTTGATTTATCACTTTTTAATACTTTTTAAAACCCCGCGGACACCCTGGTTATGTGTGCGGCTATTTACGTTCAGACTTGTCTAAACTGTCTCCATCTTGGAAGAGAAAAAGACGACAGGGCTTTTTCTTTCTGTGGCTTTATAATAAGGTGACAGTGCTGCGTTGGAAAAAAAAAAAACAGGAGGCACAGTGTGGATGTTTACACAAAACATGACGACGGGAGCTGTGAGAGAGTCCAGCCCTCCTCACCTGAGGGAGTTTCTTGTCTTCGTCAGAGAGACAGTCCACCGCGTTGTTGAACACTTCCTCCACGAGACGTTTCTCATCATCTGGAACAAAGAGAGGAAACAAAAAAAACAAAAAAAACTTTTTATTAACGTCTTCTGATGGCCGAGCGCAAATCTATTTCTTCTACCCTGGATATATGCGTTTCGATGACTCAACATTCGCTCGCACACAAACACAGACTCTTGGGTGATTTCAGAACGTTTCACATATAATTTCTGTTGACACGAGAAGCTCATGAGGGACGTCGGGTGGGGGGAAGAGGAGGAGGGGGGGGGGGGGGGGGGGGGGGGGTCTTATGTTTTTTAAAGAATAGCTTGCAGGAAAACTTCAACCACCCAGAGACTGAGCAAACAAACGATGCTGCTATCGTCACTACGAATCTGTGCTGACTCTAGATTTTATCTCAGTTCGCTGTTTGTAAGAAAATCTAGCGTAATTACACAAATCAGACAAATATTCATATTGTTCCACTGATTGCTGGTTTTTGAGGCCTCTGGTTTTTCTAACTAAAACAAACACTACCTGGAAAACGGCTGCCTGCTGCTGCCGCATTTAAACCCACTAATCTATTAATAAAATCTGCTAAATATGAAATGTTCCAACTGTGCCACTGCCACCACCAGTGTCTTGTTGTTGTTATAACGTTACATTGTTTGTTGCTGGCCGTCTCTTTCCGTGTGGAAACTTAGTCACAGTCATTTATGAAACATTCTGGGAAATCTTCCTCCTCATGTGCCCGTGTTAGTCAGAAACTTGGACTTGCATGAAGTCTGTGTGCCTCTCTGTTTATTGTTAATGCCAAATGACTTCACTGTCAATAGGAGTTTTTTTTTTTTAATGGTTCAATAACAAAGCAATGCCACGGACAAACACACACTGAGAGCCGGCGTAACAAAGCAAGTTGGCTCCACGGCTCCATGAAAGAAATGTCACAGCCAGGACGCAGAGTTTATATGAAGATCACAGGGAAATGTTCATCTCATCAGTTAGTTAACTCCTTGATCATCCAAACTACAAGCTGTGTGTGCACAAGTCATGCAACCACTATTAGTCTAAATATTTGGCTCTGGACCAAAGTGATGGATGCACTCTATCAACCTCATGCTCTGCCGTTAGGGGAATAAACAAGTACAAGAGGAGAACATGGGAACAGATCTGCAGTCGGTCAGTCGTTGTGCGTCTCGGCACCAGTCGGTCCCCTGACTCCAATGTGGCTCTGCCACTGCACATACACTGCCCAGAAACTATGTGTCACAGCACACAGGGGGGAGGGAACGAGAGAGGAAGAGAAGGAGAGAGACAGAGAGAGAGAAGAGGGGGGGTATTTTGTCTTTTTAGTATCAAAAAAGTGAGATGAAGATGGAAGGAAGAAAGCACAAGAAGAAAAGGTAGAAGAGAGGGAAACTACGTGGCTCCCTGTCGTCATTATAACCCACCTACACACACAGACACACAAACAGAGGGACTCTGTAACACCAACAACCTGCCTACACGCAGCTCAGCCTGCTTCTAAACAATCTGGCTTCTCAATTGTTGGGTTCAGAGAGCTGGTTGGTGCCTGCCGGGGTTTTAAATGACAAAAAAAGAGAGAAAAACTTTCCCGGTGGAAATTTCAGAGCAGCAAATGGTTATTTCAGACGTATCTTGACATGTACTTTCTCCAGAGCAATCAAAAAGCACATCAATCATATTTCACGAAGGCTACTCTGTGGTTTATATAATTCTATAAAACTGAATATTTGACTACTTTTACAAATGAGATTTATCACCGATTTTATTTCAACATTTTTCCTCATTCTAGAGAAATTTTCTGCAATCATATGAAATTATCCGGCTGTTATTACTGGACACAATCTGCCTCATTTCCTAAGAAAGGCAGTTCAGTTTGTTCAAGAAGATTCTCACAACACACGAGAACTGCTGGAAATTAGGAGTTATTTTTGGCAGCAGTTTTTCTGTTAGTTTTTTTTTTTTTTTTTTTGTGCAATTTTGATGAAAAAGTTGGCAGCGTTGACAAGAAGAAAAGGTTTTCAGTGTTGGACGAGCTCTGCATTAAAACAAACCTCCTCATTTATAAGAATGTCATGATGCAGGGAAAACAAACCGACGAGGGAGGAAAATGTTTCTGTGAGTAAGACTTCAGTTCATAAGCATGTTTTATTTCACGAAAAAAAAGCCCAGAGCAGGTGGAGAGGAGCCAAGACCCATCTACTGCTGGATCATCTCCCATAGTGCAGAGATTTGTCCTCATGAAGCAACTTCACTTATCCACTGGACCAAACAGCAGGACTGGCTGTGCTCGCACAATAAGCCATATTCATGGCTCTCGCTCAGTGGGGAGGATTCATTCAGCCCCTGCTCGCCAACTATTTCGCATTTTGGTGACTGGTTTTCTCTTGCCTAATTTCAACTCCCTCCCAAAAAATGTCTCAGCAATTTGTCACAAAAAATGTATCTGCTTTGACATTTCGGTGAGCAAAGACAGACTGCAAAAAGACTCCACACTTAAGTGGAAATGTTCTCACACTGTCTAATCGTTTTGTTCCTTAGAAGAAGTGACAAAAATAGTGGAAATACAGCTCAAAATAAATAAAGCTGTACAGTTAAAAACAGGTTCATTATGCCAGGTTGACATTTGAGCGTTTTGCTGCTGGCTGAATAAGCAGTAACCGCTGGAATAACAGATGCCCGAGTAGAAAATATCATTAGATCATGAGGCGTAAAATAAGTGAGCTATGAATCATTGTAACCAGCACAACTGCGGAGAGTCAAATCTGAAAAGAGTCTTTTCTCTCCATCGCATGTCGATCTGCAGTATTTACCCTCAGTAAACACACCAGGCCCAATCTGCTCAACACACAGTTTGACCTCATTCAGAAACGCCAAGAACACATCACCTGCCATTAATTTCCTGGTTGGAGGGTGTGACGTGATCCTTTCACTATGCGTGTACAACCTCCGGGTCCTTTGACATACAACACAACACACCCACTCACACTCAACAAGTGCAGCAGCAGGAGCATAATTTAGTATGTTCATGTCAGTTTGGGCTCGAGCAGCTGATTTACTGCTCGTGTTGTAAATCTTTCCAAAGTGACAGGCCAAGTCCACGTTTGCAAAGGAAATAAAACACACACACACACACACACACACACACACACACACACACACACGCGCGCGTTCAAGTCGTAATCAAAGCACGGTTTTCTGCTGCATCGCATCTTGAGCTCACGTACCTCTGTTGAAGTCCAGTTTGGCCACCTGCAGAGCGTAGGCCTCGCACTCTTTCTTGCTGAAGCTGAAGATGATGACAGGCTGGAAGTTCCTCTCCATGATCATCTTCACGATCTTAAACACACTGGATGGACCTGAGGAAGGATCACAAACAGGAAGAGGGCATTTTAAGGATTTTAACTTGTCAAACAGCCTTGTGCACACTGAAGCGCTCTTTAACAGGCGCGTAGATGGAGCAGACTGCATCAGAAAAAGGAGGACAAACACCAACGCACTGTCTCTATACTAAAGAATGTTACTACAGTTTCTGTCTTGGACCTTCCTCAGGATTTTAACTTTGAAAGTGGACAGACACACACAGACACACACCTTTAGTGCCTCCTTTGCGTCCTCTCGGGTCCCACTTGCCGCCTCCGCTGCTGCCCCCAGAATCCCCTGCGTCTCTCAGCACCTGCATAGCTGTGTTGAAATTGTCCTCTCTGAAGTCTCCCTGAAGGAAACAATGGACATAAAGGTATTAGAGGAGACTTGTCACAGACACTGGTCCAGAAGATGCATCAAGAATAAGGAGATAGACCAATAATCATCTTGGTCTAATGTCACACCACCACACACATCAAATCTAAATTCAACTCATTTATCACTAATCTCTATAAGTCCAGTCTGTGGATGTACTTACGTTCTCGTCAACCACCAGGTGGAGACCGTCGCCCCCTGCTGGAAAGATGTAGTGCTGCAGCGGAGTGGGACGGTAGTCTGTGTACACCACATGGCACGGCTGCAGGAGACAAAACAGAAACACTTCATTATGTAAAACAGCACAGAAAGACACAGTGAAGTAGTACCTTGGTCTCTTTGTATAGACACACAGACACATGATGCCTCTAACTGTTTATGCAGGAATACGCAAACTCTACTTTACTAGATTGCATTAGATCAACAAAAACTTTTCTCCCGACCTTTGTTTACACTTGGCAGAGTGGCATCGCCATTAAAACGACATTATGCCAAATGAGCTATTCTGTGTCTCTGCATCTGGATGTACCGACAACAATCAGTGGATTATTTAAAAACATGCCAATTCAGAGGAGTTCTGTTGTTTGCAGGTTATCAAAATCTATTTATGGACATTTATTCTTATCATCATGAAGTCCAAGTCACACTGAAACTAAAAATATGTTTATTATACCTTTGTGTTCAGAATTAAACCAGTTATGACTCAGATGATAATAATTACTATGGTGATAAAAAGAGACAAATTAAAGCAGAAGTGAGTGATCCGGTCGTTTTCACTAATGCTGCGTTCCAGGCAGGCTTTTGAAATCATAAATTACAGCTTCAAGTCACAACTTACGACTTTGTAGCGTTCCAGGCAACCCACTCGTGTTTTTCCGACCTGTTTTACCGGTGAAAGTCACTATAACGGCCACTCGTAACTTCCGACCCGTGAAATCCTAACAGTACGTCTTTTTGTACAGTCTATGTACCAGATCGAACTGGTACGACGTCACAGGTCGGAAAAAAACGAGTTTCCTTGAACGCACCATAACAGTCCTCGTCCCTACGTCGCCACATTCACGGCGTTCCTTGGCTGCACACACAGCCCTGCATGCCGTTCTCTCTCCTCATTGGATAAAAACTGTAGGATACGATAAATGTTTTCTCCTCGACTCAGAGCAGAGCAGAGGGACTGACAGACCCGTGTTTCAGACCAAACACTCTATGTAAGTGATTGCTGTCGGAAGATATAACTATTTAAGACTTATGTTAACACAAATATATCACTCACTTCTGCTTTAATGGTCAAAACTTCAAATCCAACTTCCAGCTGTTAATTAACATCTGCTTGAACCCGTCTCTTTCACATCTCTCCTTCGGTGTCTACACTTTGAATACCCTATGCAGGAGTAGACTGTTCACTATGTGCAACATCTCACCTGCTTGTGCAGGTGACAAATCCACTCTGCAAACTGTCTGGCATTGGGGATGGTGGCCGACAGGAAGACGTAATGTACGTTGTCGGGCAGAAGAATGATGGTCTCCTCCCACACCACGCCACGCTCTGAAAAGGAAACGAACGACAAATTAGGTTGCATTGGGTCTCTACGCTCAGAAACCAAAATCATATTAGCTTTCCTGTGAACAGGGAGTTTGTCATTAGTTTGTCTGTGCTGTTTGAGTCACACACCTGAGTCTCTCATGTAATGGATCTCATCAAAAACGACCCACGCCACCTCCCTCATGATCTCGGAGCCTCGGTACAGCATGCTCCTCAGGATCTGGGGGGAAATAAGTTTATTGTGTCAAGACAGCGCCGACAAATAAAAGGGGATATCCGACACATCTAATAAAACCTCCACTGGTTTTAGGACCGACTGTGTCTCACCTCTGTTGTCATGACGAGGCAGGAGGCCGTGGGGTTTATGGTGACATCTCCAGTCATCAGGCCCACGTCCTGAAACTCCTCGTACATCTCTCTGTATTTCTGATTGGAAAGAGCTTTGATGGGGCTGGTGAAGATCACTCTCTGCTTCTCTCTGAGGGCCAGAGCAATGGCATATCTACAGGGAGGAGAGTACATAGAAAACCAGGTTAGATCACATGTCCGTTGTTTGGCTTCACCTGAAGGATGCTGTTGCAGTAAAACTGGATGGAGATGATTGGGAACACTCACTCAGCACAGACAGTCTTGCCGGCAGAGGTGTGAGCAGACACAAGCACGGACTCATTGTTGTCGATACATAAGATGGCCTCACGCTGGAAAGGGTCAAGAACGAAAGGGTACTCCTGCAAGAAAAGCAATAGCAAAAACAAGGGAGTAAGTGCCAGCAAATATTGGGATTGGAAATTTATGAAGCATTTTTTTGTTTTCCGTTTTCCTTTTTGTGTGTGTGTGTGTGTGTGTGTGTATTTTTTGTTGTTGTGTGATGTGCTTTCTGTGTTTGTGTACTGCAGTGGAAGGATAATTGTGTTGGGTATGTACTCCAGGAAGAATAGCAATGGCCTTGCCAAAGCTAATGGAGATCCCCAAAAAATTACATGAAAAATTAAATGAAATAAACTTTTTTTGTCCTGCATACTGAATAAAAAGCAAATTTAATTTTTGTATTCGGACATTTTGAACAAATTAAGTCATACAAATAGAAAGCCATAGTTAAACGCTCATCATACCTTGGCTGCTTTCCCCACTCTCGGTTTCAATGGTTTATATTCATCGCTGGCGGGCAGAGCGACCTATTGGGGAAAGACAAAAGCTTTAGCAAATTCAGGTTTGAGGAATTACAACAGAAGAAACACAACAGCTCTGATTTGCTTCCTTTACCTCATGTGAGCATCCTTCCACCGTTTCAACTTGCTCCACCTTCACCTGGGGCATAAATTCTGCAAGACTGAAGCAAACAAAGGTTGTGTTACTTACACAGCAGTAACTCTGAAAGCATATTCTGTAGCATCTAAAATTCATTTTACAACCAGTGTCACTCAAAATCATTACTTCATGTTGTAATCTGCACATGGGTACAATTGCATCTTGTGTTTTAGTAAATACTTTGTATCTGGTAACCTGAATGTACATCGACATAGATATGTAATAGCAGCATCTATGCAACATGTACAGGCCTACAGTATTTAGCTGTAACTCATCTCACTTGAGGTCATTAGCAGAGGCCGCCTCCTGCCGGGGTTTCTTTGTAAACACCATCTCCTCTCCACCGTCACTGTCTGCCTCCCTCTTGACCCGAGCAGCCGGAGCAGCATCCTTTTCCGTGACATCTTTACCTAAAGGTTTCCTGGGAAAAAGAGGACAAACAACAAATGTTGTCAGACAAAAATAAAAGTCCAGAGTGCTCAGAAGGTTCATCTAATCATGTGACGAAGATGCTCTTTGGTGGGAATATAGACTATAGATAGATTTCCCTTTTTTTTGACGTTGAAACCCACTTTCATTATGTTTTTATCTTTTCTAGTATATGAAATATACTTTTAAATAAAGGCTTTTACACATTTAAAGAAGAGTGCCTTGGATTTCCCTTTTTTTAAACAACAAAATGTTGTTAGCTGAAACTGTGGGTGTCATAACAACAACAACCATGACACTTGTTACTTTGATATTCCCAGTCTCACAAATGGAGATATCTTGCTAAACTTTGAGACAGTGCAAGTACATTTTTCATCTTGCACATGTGCAACCAGTAAATTTGCTGTGTTTTGTTTTGTTTGTTTGTTTTTAACGCACAAATAATCTGAAATCTGTCATTACGGGTGTAAGATGTATGAAGATCATGAATGAAAAGAAAATGTGAATAATATTTGCTGTCGACTATTTGCAAGTCGATTTGTGGCCCTAAATTATCTGTTTACGCCCCTAAAATTTTAGGTTTAGGGGTCACTGTGCTCCTGGCACTGACATTTACTCAAGAACTGCACTTACGTCAAATTTATTTCCATTTCTGTTACTTTGTTCTTATACTTAACTACACATCTGATCAAAAAATATTGCACGTTTTACTGCAGTTACAATCATTTATAATGGTCAAAGCTCCTAGCTACCTGGGGTATTCATAGGTTTCTATTCGAGTATTTTTACTTGAGTAGCGGCTCTACCACTTCCACCACTGCATAGAAACAATCTAAACATGACAAAATCAAATAATAATAATACTGTCAGTCGCCGTTTATCAGGAACATAGGTTATATAGCGTTTTTATAACAAATTAACGAAGCTAACTAACTAGTCGTCTTACGTTGGGACCGTTTCACTATCACGGGCGCACATGATGCTGCGTTCATGTTCCCTGTACGACCGAACCTTTGACTTCAAACACTAAATATTGACATGCTAAAAGCCCCAAAACTTTACCCTGTTGCCGGCGGTACGGGGGCAGGTATCTTTTTGGTCGTGGTTGATTGTTGTTCATCATCAAACACGCTGAACAAGCCGTCTCCAAAAGCGTCAGCCATGATTGCTGGGGGCACCGCTTCCCACAATTCAACACGAGGTTGTGTCGCGTTCAGGACATCGCGTCAAATACGTTACCTTTCGCCAGCAGTTATGATGGAAATATAATTTGAACACTATTATGAAGCCCATCTTATATGAGATATACAATATTTGCCTATGTCTAGATTTATTTGGCAACAATATGGTTCAAAAACCAAAGGTAAATAATCGTTAGCTGTTTTTGTTTAGCTGTCGGTTGTTTTTTTTATCCTGTGCTTCCCATTCTCCTTGAACGCAGCATCATACGTCCACTACGGCAGCCGGGTGGTCAGCGGTTCAACCGCGTCAGGAATACGCAAGAGATGGGAAACGCACACTAGCGTAATTTTTGTTCTCTAAAAACACATTCACCGGTCTTTTATCACCTCGCCGATGACTCGGCCTTCCTTAGCCGAGATAAAGGAGCCACATCCGGGTTGTGTTTCGGTGAATTAATAATGGGCGGAAAGAAGAAGAAATCGGCTGCTCCGGTGGCCCCGGCGGCGGCGGCGGTGGCAGCGGCAGCAGCGGCGGCCAGGAGCGGTACCGCTGCAGCGGGGAACAGCGTGGCGGAGGAGGCGAAGAAACAGCCAGCCAACAACAAACCGGCTAAACCGACCAAAGAGAGCAAACCAAAAGGTGATAGTAACCGCTAGCGGTGCAGATCCTGTCCAGACTTTATTTGGCTTCACGCCATAGCTGTTACATTACTCGGGCACCTACACTGCGATGTTACCTGCACTATTTACAAGCTCAAATGAAATCGTGTTCATATGGTCAGTTCTCAGCCTGATAATATAACATCTGTAAGTGATTTCTACTATTGTGCATCTCCCTGCATACAGTGGCCTAACCATGTTTGTATTTAAGCTGTGTTTGTCGATACATTTGCTGTCTGAACGCCAGGCTGTGCACACTCACTGCCATAACTTTTGGCACATGGGGCCTTCTTGCTGTCAGTGCTTTGACACGCAAAGATCATGAACCTCTCCAGACCACACCTTCATGAAATCCCTTTAGCTTCAGCGTGCTGCTTGTTCATCAGACTGGTAATCATGTCAACACAACAACAACAGTCTGGTAACTTGTGAATCCATCAATACTGTACATCCTTACTAACTATTCACTATTCAGAAGAATAGCCATAATGCATGACAATATGTGTCAGTATCACAAATTTGTGATTGTGCGATCTAAAAATATTTGATTATGTGTTATGTATAACTGAGCACATAATAAATACTTCCCTGCTCTGCTGTGTCCTTACTCCAGCTCCAAAGACCTACAGTCTTGCCAACACTGCCCAGGTCGACACAGGAGGCGTCTCAGACAAGTCCATTCTTAAAGTAAGTCTTGCCATGCAACATATTAGATGACTGACTATGTCAACTGCAAATCTCAACCATTTTGTCACAACATACATATTAGAAGTGCTGTTATTAATGTGATTTGATGCATTTACACAGGTTGGTATCCAAGCGGACCTGGAGAAGAAGATCATCAAGCTGATCAATGACTTCAGACAGGAGAATGGAGACAAAGGGCCCATATCAGGCCGACTTACAAACAAGAAGCTGCTGGTGACGACAAAACCCCCCTCTGCTTCTTTTTTTCAAATCTTAATGCACATATAGATTTGTTCTTGTGACAGATTTTTGTGTTTATTTTGTCTGTTTGCAGGACCTGTACACAGCTCTGCAGAAGTTCAACTTCAAGAGAGAGCACATTGAGGAGGCGATGAAGAGCAGCGTGCTCTACGGAGGAGATCTGCACTCTGCCCTCGACTGGCTCTGCCTGAACCTTAGAGACGGTAACAGAGCATCAGCAGCAGTCATTTAGATATAATGTACACACACTGTACACAGTTCGTTGTAATGATCTTAATTTCTTGTTGTCTGTTTTGCCAGATGAGCTACCAGAAGGTTTTACCCAGCAGATGCAGGAGGAGAGTCAGAGGAGCCGGCCCAGGTACCAGCCTCCTGCTCAGCAGAAACCGGCCACCCCGAGCCCCAAAGCAGCCAACAACACCCGCAAAGAGCCCACTAAGGTTTGTATGCACATGTGACTGTAGCACGCCGGCCACATAGATGTGATGATACCATAGCTTACAGGTGTATGTGTGTGGTTTCTGCCAGGCGACAGAGAAGGATGAAGCTGCGAGCATGAAGGACTGGATCCTGAGATATGCAGAGCAGAGCAGTGATGAAGAGGAGGAGGAGGAAGAAGAGGAAGGAGGGAAGAAAGCGCGCAATCCCGAACTGGATGAAAAGTTTGACCCAGTAATGGAAATAATAATAAGATTTATTATAAAAGTTCAAATGGTAAGTACACTATATGTGTTGATGATGTAGTTGTTGTAATGTTGTGTCGTATTTGTTGTTTGTATAGAACGACCGGTATTTGGCCCTCACTGCTCAGCTGTATGACGCTAAAGAAATGGCCGCTGCTGCCAAGACCAAAGGAGACAAGGCGGGTCAGAGGATGGCACAGGACAGGATACGCATCATACAGCAAGGTGTGTGTGCATGTGTGTGTGTGTGTGTGTGTGTGTGTGTGTGTATGCTTTTACTTTTTCTTGCTGAAATAAACAAAACTCCTTTAAGACTTACTGCACTTGGAACAAATCTGTTTCTTTTTTTGTTTCTAGAAATGAAGCAGCTGGAGTCTCACCCCGTGTTCAACCCGGCTATCAAAGTGGCGGATGAGCCTAAGAAGGAGAAGAAAGTCGTTTCTGTCAGTGAGGACAAAGACGGCATCACCTTCAGCTTATTCGAGCAGGCTGAAAAGGAACCTCCTCCAGAGAAAGGTTCACAAAACACTAAGTTAAACTTTAAAACACACAACTCACAACAAATGTATTCTGTATTCGGTCACCTCTGATTTGGTCGCTGATAGTTTTGTTTTACTTTTCCTCACAGTTGTGAAGAAGAATGAGCCGAAGGACGTTCGTAATTTTGACTACACAGCTCGGAGCTGGACGGGAAAGTCACCCAAACAGTTCCTCATCGACTGGGTCAGAAAGAACCTGCCCAAGAGCCCGGCGCCGGCTTTTCACAAGGTTGCTGCCGGTAGATACTGGAGATGCAAGTAAGTCTGAGTTTGTGCTCAGAATGTCATAAGGCAGTATGTTACGCGGTTAGAGATTCTTCAACCATGTTGTTTTTAATAGTTCAGAAATATATTGTATTAAGATCATATTTTTTGTTGTTGTTTTAGACATATATTTATTGTTTTTTGCATTTATACATTAACATCCATCACTTTGAACATAATGGCAGTAATGAAAATAATAATGATGATATTAATAATACTGAAAACGACTTAAAATAAATAAAAATAAATAAATTAAACCCCACTAGTTAGTTAATAAATTACTTTGCAAATAATATTAAATAAAAACTAATAAAGTATTAAAAAAAACAAAGAAAAAAACAATGGTACTCTTAGTGTACATTCCCCACAGTGAATTTAATACAGTATATTCCCATTACCTCACTCTCCCAATGCCTCAGAGTCCTCGATATCTCTATTTCTAATCAGTTCCAGAAACATCTTCCAAATGTTATTAAATTCAGAAGTCCTCTTTCTAACAATATATTATGTCAGTTTCTCTAATATGATGTTTTTTTTTACATCAGGGTGCGCGTTCAGAGGCCAGATGATGTCCTGGAGGTTTGTCCCACCATCGTGACGGAGGACAGCATGCAGGCTCAACATCTGGCAGCCACGCTGGCTCTCTACACGCTGGTTAAAGGACAGGTGCTGCTGCATGTATTGTTAAACATAGCACAGTCCCACTCTTCTTTAATCCTACTAGTGCTTACAGTGAATTCTCTCCCTCTCTGTCTCTGTCTCAGTCAGTGCACCAGCTCCTTCCTCCGACCTACAGAGACGTGTGGCTGGAGTGGAGGGACAGCGACCAGCAGCGGCAGGAGGAGAGCCGCACCGCTGCCAACAAACCTCGAGACCAGTTCATCTCCCGCCTCCTGACCAGACTCAAACAGCAGCAGAACCAGAGCCAAGAGCAAGGGTCCGGACCTCAGAGCCAGGACGGGCTGGGCCAGGGCGGGGACGAGGAGCCCGAGGAGTCCTGGGAGAACCTGGCTGGTCTTGATATCGGAGACGGAGGAGAGGAAGTGGAGGACAAGAATGATAAAAGAGGAGGGAGGAAGGAAGGAGCCGGAGCGCTGCAGGCTTCCAGAGAACTCCTACTGAAGCTGAGGAAATCCTCACTCGCCCACAAACTGCAGGTAAAATACGCTCTGACATTCCCACATATTACAGTTTTCTTTAAATAAAACCCGATCATTCAACATGTCTCCTCACTAGGGATGTCACGATTACTTGTTTTCACAATTAATCATGATAAAGATTCCTAAATACCGTTACTTTCACAAAAATTTTATGTTGGAACCTTATTGGCAGATGTCACGTGCGCAAAAATAAAGGTAAATGCACAGATACTGGTCGATTTAACTAACTTAACATTGAATTGGTAGGAATTTAAATGTTAGCATGTCATTTTTAATTTAAACAAAAAAGCAAAACAAAACACAAAACGATTACAATAAACGCAAACATGTGGTATAGATAACAATTCATGACCTGAACATTTCCCCCTGGGGATTAATAAGAATTGGTCATATATTAATAGATACTTGAAATATGAGTAATGTAGTTATAGTTTGACTATATTTGATTTTACACATTCATAGTGTTTGTCATAGTGTGTTGAAATTAATTAGTAATGCATAATAATCGTGATAATCGTAGTACCGTGATTATTTCTCTGACAATAATTGTACCAAGAAAATGTATAATCGTGACATCCCTACTCCTCACCTTTAAGGCAGAGCGAGAGCAGCTTCCTGTCTTCCAACACCGGCACCGTGTCCTGGAGGCTCTGAAGCGCCACCCTGTGGTGGTGGTGGCCGGCGAGACGGGGAGCGGGAAGAGCACCCAGATCCCACAGTTCCTGCTGGAGGAGCTGCTGACCAGCGGCAAGGCGGCGCAGCCCTGCAACATCGTGGTGACGCAGCCGCGCAGGATATCTGCCATGAGCCTGGCCAGCAGAGTCAGTCAGGAGCTGGGATGTGAGGACGGACCAGGGTCAAAGGTGAAAATGTGTTATTGTAATTTATTTATTTACTTATTTTTCCTCTCTTTTGTTTTCTGTTCAGTAATTATGTTACTTTTCTTTTTTTCTGCAAATATATTCAATATATTTATGGCTGTAAATTAGAATATGTAACAGTATTTTCTTCTTCCCACCTGTGCATCTTTCTTTAATAAATAAACTAAACTTAAAGGGATAGTTCAACATTTTAGCGAATTCGCCTATTGCCATAATACCCATAGCCATAGGTGTAGGTTCATTACCTTTAATTGTCGGTGCATGTTGTTTTGAGATCTGCGGGGCAGAGACGTGAGCTGCTCAGTGAACACAATTGAGGCGAACGGTGCAGGTCCCTTGTACCTCATCAAACTCATCAAATACACAATCCAACAACTCCAAAACACTCCAGTGGAGAAGTTGTGACCTGTACATTCACCATGCTATGAAATAATCATGTAATATTATGAGACAGAGTTGTTTTCGAGGCAAATGCGTAGCCGGAACTACATTTCAAACTTGGCTGCTTGATTTCAAAAGCGCAAGTAGCGCCGAATGTTGAACTTTCCCTTTAACTAAACTTATCTAATGATCTCTTTGAAATTATGTTTTAGTCGTCGCTGTGCGGATACCAGATCAGGATGGAGAATCAGTCGGGGGAGTGGACCCGTCTGCTGTACTGCACCACCGGGGTTCTGCTCAGGAAACTCCAGCACGACCGACACCTCGGCTCCCTGACGCACATCATCGTAGACGAGGTACCGACACTTTCTCTGTACGCGTGTGTGGTGTTGCCATTTTAAAAAGAATCCTGTTCACTCTTTGGGTTAATTTTTATTTCCCACCTCCTCCATCCTGTCAGGTCCACGAGCGCAGCGTCCAGTCCGACTTCCTGCTCACCATCCTAAAAGACGTGGTCATGAGGAGATCGGACCTGCAGCTGGTCCTCATGAGCGCCACCGTGGACTGTGACAAGTTCTCCAACTACTTCAACCGCTGCCCGGTGATCTCCATCCCTGGCAGGACTTTCCCAGTGGAGGTGAGAGGAGAGGATCTGTTTTACTGAATCTCACTGTCTTTCTGTTGTATTTGCTTTGGAAGTTGGAGCTGCATCTGTTTTTAGCATTTAGTCGTATGATAGATGCATTTTTGACATTTAACCAAAAACCTGAACAGAAAGCAGGACGTACTTCGCTGAGCCCCTGTGGTTCTGTGTGCAGGTGTATCACTTAGAAGACATAGTGGAGCAGACGGGCTACGTCCTGGAGAAGGACTCGGAGTACAGCCAGAAAATCCTTGAAGAAGAGGAAGAAGTCAGCATCACCGTCACCCAAAAAGGCGGCAAGATGTTACAACACCAGGTGATGACGCTGGCCCTGTGTGAGAGTGGCATTTTATTTTGTGTGTGTGTGTGTGTTGTTTATTGATTTTCCTGCTCACATCTCCAGCAGTGAACCCACAGTCTGAGCAGCACTAGAGGAACTATGAAAACATGGCCTCAGATCTTGATAAATAGTTATAATTAAATAATCAACAATTAAAACGTAAGTTTGGAGAAGAAGAAAAATATTGTTTTGACTTCAGCAGATTATTTTGCATCCATGTAAGAGCACATGATTCATGGTGCGAAATTAATGAGGTTAATGAGGTTACAGGATATGTTGCTTAGCAGCGATTGTTAAAGGGATTTATCCTGATTGGTGGATGGTGTCTCAAACCAATGAATTAATGTCAGAGATAGAGTGGATTATTATTCTGTTGTGATCTGTGAGATACTGCAATATACAGAGCCATTATAGGATGGAACACATAACCTAAAAACATCAAAAATATTAACTCAAAACAAATGTTTAAAAAGGTAGTAATAGACTATTTAAATAAATTGCAAATCCAATGAATAAGAAATCTAAGAATAATTAATTGTAGGAATTATTTTTGGGTTGAACTGTTCTAATGTACAGTAATGTGATGTTTGATGTATTCTTTGTACCTAATAATGTAGTTTAGACTAAACCGTTAATTGCATTGGGGACCCCAGGAAGAATAGCTACAGTAACGTCATGACATCAGCTAATGGGAATCCTAGAAATAAACAAAACAAAAAAAAAATCTATAATAAGTGAACATGTCTCTGTTTGTCCCAGGAGGTGATAGTGAGGGACTCGTCCTCGGGCTGGGACCTGGGTCCGGACCTCGACCACTTCAGCAGCCGGACCCGGCAGGTGCTGCAGTACATGAACCCCAATAAGATCAACATGGACCTGCTGGTCGACCTGGTGGATTATCTAGGTAGTAGACAAACATAATCTTGCTCATTTGAGACCATATTCATACATGTTCTGGTCTTTTCATGGGTGTTCAATCTGCATCTTTTTCTCTCTGCTCAGATAAATCGCCACAGTTTGCATGTTTGGACGGAGCTGTACTCGTGTTCCTGCCTGGTCTGGCTCACATCCAGCAGCTGTACGACCTGCTCTCCTCTGACAAGAGGTTCAGGGAAAAAAATAGGTGTGACACACATACACACACACAAACACGCTAATCTAACCCAGTACACACTCACCACAGAAGCAGCAGCACATGAAAGCGTCACACTGTGAGTTTTGTCTCTTACTTTTAGGTACAGGATCGTTGCCCTGCACTCAACTCTGTCATCGAAAGACCAGGCTGCTGCCTTCACAGTGCCCCCTGCTGGAGTGAGGAAGGTACTGTGCAATGTGTTACACTAAAATAAAGCACTGAGAAATGAGAATACACAATCAATTCTGTGTAATAAACAGTAATGTAATAGCACATTTTTTTCACACCACCACCTGATATTCAACTCATGTTTTAAATATTCCTCTTACATTAATGATTTAAAAGAGCAACTGAACTAATCCCCTCTGCTCTGCCTCTTCTTCAGATCGTGTTGTCAACCAACATCGCTGAGACAGGTGTGACTATTCCTGACGTCGTGTTTGTCATTGACACTGGAAAGACTAAAGAAAACAAGTATGTACTTATTAACAAGGTCAGAGAAGCCTTTAATGTGATACATCTGTTAATATACGTATATTGTGTGTATCCTGTTCCAACATGTCGCTGAACCCAAACACTAAATTATTTAAGGTTTCGTGGCTTCAAAAAATATCTTATTATTTAATATATATATTAATTGTGTCTGTGAATTGAGACTGTAAACAACACAGCCATGTAAACACATTAATAAGAACATGCTCACAATGACAGTGCAGCTTTGCAGGTAATTTGTCATTAACTAAAGTAGTATACACATTAACACGTGTGAACACAGATTAAGTAGCTGGATAAATCAAAAAAAAAAATTAGTTTATTTCATGCAAAACCATCTTATAGTTGTTTACACATCTTAGTTGAAACTACAGATGTCAGCCTCATGGTGGCACCAGAGGAAAACCAGAGCATCACCAAGATCAGTAGGATTCATTATCTGGCAGCCACGACTGTCTCAACAAAACAAAACAAAACAAAACAAAACAACACATCACACTTGACTCTGTTGTGTTGTGTCGATCAGGTACCACGAGAGCAGCCAGATGAGTTCTCTGGTGGAAACGTTCGTCTCCAAAGCCAGCGCCTTCCAGAGGCAGGGCAGAGCAGGACGAGTCCGAAACGGCTTCTGCTTCAGACTTTACCCCAAATTCAGGTAAGGAGCTCATCACTGACTTTATACAGAAGTAGTAGGACATAATTATTCTTGTTTGTTTGGTCATGTGCTGATCTGTTTTGTTGTTCTTTAACTGTCTGACCTCAGGTTTGATGCCTTCATGGATTACTCCATACCGGAGATACTACGTGTCCCGCTAGAGGAGCTCTGCCTTCACATCATGGTAAATAAAATAAACCATAGTCAAAAAAAAATCACTTCTACCTCACATGGGAACATTATTGAAGCCTCTGTTTAAAGGGATAGTTCAACATTTTGGCAAATTGGCCTATTGCCATAATCCCTATGGTCATAGCAGTAGGTTTGTCACCTTTAATTGTCGGTGCAAGCTATTTTTACAACGGCGCGATGAGATAATAACGTTATAATAACGCTATGAGATAATAACAAACTGTTACGAGAGAATTGTTTTTCAAAGTAAATTCATGCAAAACTGCTGATGCGCGTTCCTGTCAGGGGGAAGTTTTTCAGCAAGCAGTCTCTGCATTTGCCTCTAAAACAACTCCGTCTTGTAACGTTACATTATTATCTCATAGCGTGGTGAATGTGCAGGTCACAACTTGTCCATGAGAGCGTTTTGGAGTTGTTGGATTGTGTATTTGATGAGTTTGTTGAGGGAAACCAAGAAATCCCATTAGCTTCTGTAGCGTAGCTCTGAGCAGCTCGCGGCTCTGCTCCGCCGTTCTAAAAATATCTTGCACCGACAATTAAAGGTAATGAACCTACTCCTAAAGTTATAGGGATTATGGCAATGGGCCAATTTGACAAAATGTTGAACTATCCCTTTAAGTGTCCTAACCGCTTCCCTCCCCTCTGGTAGAAATGTCAGTACGGCTCCCCGGAGGACTTCCTGAGCCGCGCCCTGGACCCCCCTCAGCCCCAGTCGGTCAGTAACGCCGTCAACCTGCTGAGGAAGATCGGCGCGTGTCAACCCACCGATCACACCCTCACCCCTCTGGGACACCACCTGGCCAGTCTGCCGGTCAACGTGAAGATCGGCAAGATGCTGATCTACGGCGCCATCCTCGGCTGCCTGGAGCCCATAGTATGTTTGTTTTATAATTATATATATCAATCAATCAATCAATTTGTTTATTTCGGGCATGTCTATTTAAATAATCATCATCACACTTCATCTTAGTTCAAATAATACAATACACATGGCCGAAAGGGAAAACGGGAGAAGCAAAAGCTTATCTAGTCCCGCCCCCATTACCCACAGAATAAAATCTTTTTCATAATCAGATCATATCATAATCTTTTTCTTTTGTTTTTGCTTTTTTACGTTTTGATATAACATTCTTTTACTTATGACATTTGACATAACATGTTACAGCAATAGGTAGTATGCAGATCATATCATAATATTTTCGTTTGTTTTTTCTTTTTTACATTTTGATATAGCATTCTTTTACTTATGACATTTTGACATAACATGTTACAGCAGTAGGTAGCACACAGAGCTGCTGTATATATCGCTACTGTTAACTTACCACCACATTATGTCATAGTTTCACATTTTAAAATCCTGACTGCTTTCATTTTTGTTTCAGGCAACGATCGCAGCAGCCATCACTGAGAAGTCTCCGTTCTCCACACCAATGAATAGAAAGGACGAAGCTAATTTGGCCAAAGCTGCACTGGCATTGGCCAACTCTGATCACATCACCATATACAATGCATATCTGGGGTATGGACTCATTGAAGGCTGTGTATCATCCTAAAAGGGGATGTTTGGCAGCCTCTCCCATTGATCACACACTGATATGGATTTTATGTCACAGAGATGCTTTTAAGAAACATCTGAGCTGTGGTTCTGGTCGGACTGCAGGGAGAAGAAAAATGACAAGTCATTTTTTTGAAGGGTTTAGAAAACAAACCATTAGACAAACCTTCTTAGACAGTAACATAAGTTACAACAAATGTTTCTACGGGGTTACCATCTGTCAGGTGGCATTATATATCAACCAAAAGAGACTGATGTAACGATATTTTAGTGGATTTTGAGTCTGCATCATCAGACAAAGTGGATCATCTCCTCTATATCATCTACATCCATCTGTTTTCTTCATTATATTAGCAGAAATTAATGTGATGTAAAGTTTGGAGCATGATTTTGTGGCCATAAAGATCCTAAACACTGCAATCCCTAAATCTTTGATGATGTGTCTGAACTGTTTTCTCTAGGTGGAAGAACTCACAGACAGAGGGACAGAGATCAGAGATGTCCTACTGTCGGAAACACTTCCTCAATCGAACTGCTCTCATTACTATAGAGGTATACACACACACAAACACACTGTTCAATTATTTTAACACAAATAATTTCTCCTCCTTCACCTGTCCAACGGTATCTTTTTCCACATCTTCCACCCAGGACGTGAAGTACGAGCTGATGAGGATGATGGAGCAGGCGGGTTTCTGGTCGTCTCGCTCCTCCTCTCACTCCAAGCTGCAGACGTCCTCGGTGTCCAAGCAGCAGATCTCCATCCTGAACGCGGTGCTGGTCGCAGGGCTCTACGACAGCGTGGCCCGGGTCCTGTGCACCCCGTCTGTGGATGTGTTGGAGCGGATCGCCTGCACCGTGGAGACGCCTCAGGGCAGAGCGCAGGTCCACCCCTCATCGGTTAACCGCAACCTGCAGACACACGGCTGGCTGCTCTACCAGGAGAAGGTATGGATGAAGAGTGTGTGTTTGTGGGTGTATATATATATATATATATATATATATATATATATATATATATATATATATACAGTACAGGCCAAAAGTTTGGACACACTCAATGCATTTCCTTTATTTTCATCACTATTTACATTGTAGATTCTCACTGAAATTCCACTAATGAACCCTGACAAGGCACACAGGTGTGAAGTGAAAACCATGTTCAGGTCAGGTTCACCTCTTGAAGCTCATCAAGAGAATGCCAAGAGCAAAAAGCAGTAATCAGAGCAAAGGGTGGCTACTTTGAAGAAACTAGAATTGGAGGGGTCAGAGATAGAGGAGGAGGAGGAAGAAGGAGAGGAAGAAGAAAAGAAGAAAGATAAGACAAAGAAGACAAGACATGTTTTTAGTTATTTCACACTTTTTTTGTTAATTCCACATGTGTTCATTCATAGTTTTGGTGCCTTCAGTGAGAATAAAGGAAACACATTGAATGAGAAGGTGTGTCCAAACTTTTGGCCTGTACTGTATATATATATATATATATATACACAGCTCCGGAAAAAATTTAAGAGACCACTCCCAAAATGATCAATGTCTCTGGTTTTACTATTTATAGGTATGTATTTGAGTAAAATTAAATAAAACATTTTTTGTTTTATTCTGTCAACTACCGACAACATTTCTCCCAAAATTGAAATAAAAATGTTGTCATTTAGAGCTTTTATTGGCTGAAAATGACTAAATTAGTCTAAATAACAAAAAATATCAAGTTCTTTCAGACCTTGAATAATAATAATAATGTAAAGAAAACATGTTCATATTTATTTCTAAAGAACACAGCAAGAATATTTTAACTCAGGAAGAGTTTATAAATCAGTTTTTGTGGGATAATGTCAATGTTTAATCCCAGCAGTGGTTTTTATAATCTTCCTATAAAACCAGATGTGGTTCAGGTGACGACCTCATCAGTGTCTCTTTAAGTAGAATGAGTTGTGTTTGTGTTGGTATTTAAAAAAGAAAAGAAAAGAATGACTGTCATACATGTAGAGGTGCTTTTAAGAAACATTTGTGAAAGTGGTCTCTTATTTTTTTCCAGAGCTGTATATTTTTGTGTGTGTGTGTGTTTTCTGTTTATCTTAAGTCTCATTTGTGCCAATATGTGTGCTCATTCACAGGTGAAATACACTAAGATCTACCTGCGAGACACCACTCTGATATCTCCTTTCCCCATGCTGCTGTTTGGAGGCGACATTGACATTCAGCACAGAGAGAGACTCATCACACTCGACGGATGGATACACTTTCAGGTCAGATGTCCGTCCCTTCCTGAAGCAGCTGCAGCACCTGGGTCTTTGCGAACTTGTCTTTGTCTGCCCAAAAATAAGACACTCAAAGCCACGGTGTCTGCAACACTTAATGTGTCAGAGTGCTGCTGTATTTATTTAATTTAATCTCTGTTCCCCTTTAAAGGCTCCTGTGAGGATTGGAGTGATCTTCAAACACCTGAGGAAGCTGATGGACTCTTTGCTCGAAAAGAAATTGGAGAATCCTAGGATGAGTCTGGAAGGTAAACCCACGCATCAATTTTTAAAAATCTTTCTTGGATAAAGTTGAAAGCATTTCCATAGTGTTACATGGTTGCACTGAAAAATGTCATGTTCAGACTTTATTGACATTAATTTATAGATAGATAGGAGCTCCCTAAAGCAGGCTAAGCAGTGACTTATAGCATCAGTGGTGATATTACACTTTTTCTCATTGTCAACAAATGATACAACCAAATCTAATACAGATTTGATGCCTACAGTAATAACAAATTGTGTAGATTTAGGTTTATTTTTAGGCCTCTGTGCTGTAAAGTTCAGTCTTTGTTGAAAACATCTCAGTGATTCATCATCCATTCATCATAAACACAGGCACTGTAATCTATCTTGAGTCAGTCCCACACAAACTATTTGCTGCTGTAAATAGATACCGCTGAAAACAGGAACCTCCAAGTCAGTGAGCTGAAAGCCTGAAAGAGAGACTAATGCATTGTGGGTGAAGTTGTGTCACAGATTTGTTGCAGGTTGCTAAAATCTTTCAGAAAGTTGTTGTAGAAGATGATCTTTTTTTAGGAGGAATTACTGAAATGAAAAATCAGTCATCCATTTCTATTTTTAAAACAAACACTTTGGTTCAATATGGAACATTTTTGTATTATAATGTACAAACATACAGATGATACGTACAACGCTGAAAGCGAAACGCGTTGTTCATAATAAAAGTATATCAGCAGAGTCTTATCGGTGTGCGGTGGTCGTCCTTTTCTATTGAATTTACGCACTCTTGCTACCCACCTGCACCTGAGGAACTGTGGCTGTGCAGGGAGATTCGCTTTTCTTCTCTTTATACAGATGATACACTTAATATATAGATAGATCTGATCCAGTTTCTCTCTGTCTGTTGCAGGTGAGAAGACGATCCAGATGATTCTGGATCTGATTCGATCGGAGCACGCTGCCTGATCTCAGACCAGCACGGGTGATATTTGCTACAGAAGAACCTGTAAACCAGAACCTTTTCATACACGATCGAACAGGCTCTTTTGATGTCCAGTCGTCCTGCTGGCAAAGTGCTTCCCACTTCAGCTCTGTGATTCAGGATTAACGCAGCACCCACTGGACAGATGTGGGGTGAACTCTTACTCACATTGAGGAGGACTGTATAATATGAAATGCAAAAGGACATCCTGAAATTATGAGTCAATAATAAATCAATAATGAGATAAGAATAATAATGTTGCCAAATGTGGTGGAAATAAAGCTGTATTGGTTTTCATTTGAGCAATTCATTGCATCAGGGTTGGTCATGTGAATGTTTAAAGGTGAGCAGGTATCATGGGGGCAGAATTAAAAGATCAAAACACCACGTGAGCTTCACAGTCAATGCAATTTAATCCCTCTTTACTGATGCAGTTTCTGTTACAACAACAATCGCACTACAAATGTTGCGTTATTTACATATTTTAAGCTAAAAGTGCAAAAAATTCCAAAGATCTCCAGAATCGAGAACATATTTCACATCCTCATCACACTGTATGTGGATTTAATTTGCTTGAATGTCAAAGCAGAACATTTAACAGTAACTTTCTTACATTGGAAATAAACCTACTGTTCAGGACTGAATAGGTTGCAGTTAGGATGCAGGGTAAGTGACAAAGTGCTAGATCTTAAACTGTGAAACGGATGCAAAACAGGATCTGCAGGCAGTGGCGTGCACAGACCTTTTGAAGGGCAGGGGCGAAAAAAAAAAAAAGGCACATACAGCGCGTCCTCACCACTGAAAAGGGCCCTTTAGTGCGTGTTTTGGCTCCTAAGAGGGCACTTCAGCATGTATTTTTCAACAATTGGGCCACGAGGGGGTGCGACCACCACCCCTCCTCCCCTCTGTGCACACCATTGTCTGCAGGAATCCATGTAGGCTACTGCAAACTAGATACAGTTATTTTAGGTGGTTCATAAAATCGCCGTCAGCTGACACTGTCTTCTCACATAAGAGGAAATGAAAATCAGTGAGCAGATGACACGCTGCCTTATTATTTCCGTTTTTAGAATCTGAAAAGTACAAAAATAAATTGAGGATAAAGTAAATTGCAACTGCTGCTACCTGGACAATAAAGAGATAAGTTAGCCATCACTGGATTATGTGGCTTTTTTTAATCAGCTCCTTACCCGATAGTAAAGGCACACAGATAAGATAAAATAATAAATTTTATGTTGATGCACTGTTTATAACACAGTGGTATGCTGTATGCTCAAAATACCATGTAAAAATACCCGCTCTACACTTTGCAAATACACAGTTATGACACTCATTTTATATATAATATGACCACATCTTTACAGAAGAACACAAAGAAACAAGTCATGGGATGTAAGTAAATCTCATGTCCATTACAAAGCTCCAGCACTGCTCCAGCCGATGTGTGTTAGTACTGGATAACACTGTAGCCTGCGTCCTGCACTGTAGAGTACACTACGTCACCTATAATCAAAGTAGAGATCAAAAACACTGTGGTTAGATATGAAAGGAGGAAGCAAACAGCAATCACGCAGTAGATAATAAAGCCACAACCTCCACTCCCTCTACTAAGAATGCCTTTTACATACACTACACCACTAGTGGACTGAAGGGAAAATGTGACGATTATAGGTCCTTTAAAAAATAAAATTTTTCCTGTGTTTTATTTAATGTGTTGATATGATATCCATATGGTTTCAGGAGCCAAAAACCATCTGAATGTAGTTTTACGTCTTCTCATGTTTTTCTCTGGCACTCTCATAATGACAGATTAGTGAGCCAATCAGAAGTGAGGAGCCTCTGATCCTCTGCTCTGATTGGCTTCAAAAAGAAGTGAAGTGGATTTGAGGTTAACACGCAAAGAAACCAAAACTTGCAAGACTAATAGGCAGAGTTTTGCTTTCTAACCCCTAACCTTAACCCTAACCCTTTTGATACTTTCATAGTATAAATATAGAACCTGGGCCTCTTTATATAGTATTTATAACACTCACTTTATATAACATGGGACCTTTTAACATATATTAAAAAAAATGAAAACATACTTTGACTGTTGTGTGCTGGATCAGGTAATGCCCCCCTCCTGTGAATACACAAAACAAGGTACACAATAAGCACTGATAGTTAGTGAATAACTGCAAATAAATGACTAAACAGACAGGAGTCTCTTCTCTACCGGATGATTGGTGGAGGCTGGCGAGGGGGCGGACCAGTGGTTGGAGACTTCTGACCATTGTAGAAGTTTTCATACAAAACTGGAGCTGTTGGGAGAAAGAGAGAGAGAGCATCACTGTTACTGGGAACTGATGTGTTGTGTGACAAGAACTACCATTGTTCACTAGTTAAAAGTCAATGACTCATATTTCATTCATACAGTACCTGGTGGTTTATCACCGGTTCGCCTGAGGTTTACAAAGTGCTCGATATCTTCCTGGACGTCACACTGTTCCAGTGATTTTCTCACTTCCTCATACAGCTATGCATCCGCCCACAAGCAGACAAACAATGAAAACAAGGTCAGAGTCCAGTTAAAACACACCTTTATAGACACACAAACACTTGCAATATGTTTGTCTAGCAAACTAATGAAAAAAATAATGATAGTAATGATAGATTTATATGACAGTGTTGCTGGTACTGATTTCGTGTGTGAGTTTGTGTGACAATATGTAGTCGTGGAGATGCCAACAGAAGCAGGAACCACCACGGAGGCGGTTCTGTGAACTGTGGCAGGTGTTTTTTTGTTTATCTCAGATTTCAATAGCACAAATTCAGTGTACACAAAACTTTATGGGCGTTCAAAGTTTGCAGATGGGTGTGTTCATGAATCACAAGGAGTCATGTTGATGGGCAATATATACGGTAGCTTGTGCAGTGGGTGGCAAAATAAAGCTTTACCCACAATGCTAATACATTGTTACTCTAGTTTTCTATTCAAAGATGCATCAGCATTAATTTGATTGTCTACATCCAATATTTACTCTCAGTTTAGTCTCCACCCATCCACTCTTTACTATGTACACTGGTTAGTGTTTTGGGGGCTGGATTGTGGATTTATCAGGTGAATCAAGTTAAAGTATTCTCTGTATAGCTGAGACAATGAGTGTGACCTTTTCACGTTATGCACACTTGTTTGATCCATCGCTGATAAGAAATCATTGACTGCAGCAACTTTAACTGTCGATGTAAGTGTGGGTTTAGTTTTACCTCATCGCTGGTCACACACTGCTGGGAAAGCTGGTTTAAGTGGGTCCAGACTGTGTTTCTCAGAACGTTGATCCGCTCCACTGACTGTTTTTCAAACATCTATAACAGAAAACAATTCAGATTATTCACATGACGGTCGCCTTATTTAAACGTAAAGACTCTTAATGACGGGTTGGTATAGTCTTACCTCACAGGCCTTGACATGCTCCTTCAGCCACTCGTCTCTGATTTTTCCCATTGTGGTCACATTCTGGTGATATAACCTGTCTGCCAATCAAACACATACAGTGCATCAGTATAAATATCAAATAAATACCCAAACAGATCATTACAAATATACTATTTTCTTTTAAAAATCAGCCAGGTTTTGTCTGTCAGAATCAGAGAGAGACCATTACACCTGATGGTGCCATTAAAGGAAAGATCAGAAGGATTCATCCTCTGGGGAATATGAATTTTATTTACATGTGAAAGTTATTTCACCCTGGACCACCCGATAAATGCTCTGTGTCTTTGTGCAAGAATTCAAAACCCCATTTTAGCAGAGTAGGTTGGAAATGTACCTGCTTCCTCTGCGTTCTGTTTTGCTTGCTGTGCTTTCGAGTAGAGCTGAAAGATGGGCAAAACAAAAATAACCCATGAGTTATAAGTCTTCATTAGTGGGTCAAAGGCAAACTGGTGTTAAAAACTGGTGTTGTTATCAACGTTGTCGATCTGGCACCTCCTCCCACATATAGCTCAGCCAGTCCGCCACACAGTAGACAAAGGAAGAGATAACACTCATATATTTACTGACACCAATGTTCTCACAGGAGCGTCACACGACAAGACACTACCGTTACGGGACAGACACAATTTTACACCAGTGGCTCAAATGTTACATGGAAAATAAGCAAATCCTCAACCAGTGAATATATAATATAATTTTGCTGCTTATTTGTTGTTCGATCAGCAAATAGAACTGTACTTAAATGTTTGCTGATTAAAAACACGCTCCTCTGTACCTTCTCCATGTGCTTGGTGTTGTTGGTGTTGGCGTTTCGGTTCACGTTCTGATCCGCCTCCTCTTTATCTCTGCACTTCTGGTCATAAGTCTTCTTTGACTGGGAACAGCACCACATGAGAGCTTTTTAATGCAACATCATCATCATCATCATCCTCATTATCAGGTTTGATGTCCTGTAGTTGCCTCAGCCAGACTCTGTATCTATTTGAACACTTCTTCTTTTGAGTCAGGGTTTTCGTTGTGCTACATGATACATGCCTGTGGTTTACTTCCCAGACCGGTCGACACAACTTCCCCCCCGCCAAAGAGGAAGAACAGGGGGTTGCTATCAGACTGGTATTTCACTATGGTCAAAACACAACTGAAACTCATCTGACACAAAATCTCAAGTGTCCTGTGCCACTGTGTTTCAAACACTTCTGGTTTTCTCTTAACGTCGAGGTGGCACAACACCAGGAAAAGCGCAAGCTTGGCTCTACCATATCTACAGAGTCATTTCACTCTGGTTTTCAGGTCAATCACTATGTATCATTAACTCTGAATGTGAGTGTGTCAGCTCAGCTTATCAGGACACATAACCATTAAAAAAATAGAAAAGCCCTTGAGTGATGGTTTAAAAGCACTATTGTAAACATTTATTTCACACTGACTTTTAATAATTAACTTTCTTTTACTTACATCCATCGTCTTTTTGAAGTGCGTGGACCTCTGTTTGTGGAGAGCATCCATCTGCTGTTCGAGCTGAAATTGCAAAGTTAGCCTACATTTAGTCACCAAACTTTTTCCGTGCAACCCCAAAAATGCATCGGTCACCTCAGTGCACCACAGTACCGACCTTCTTCCTCACTTCCTTTTGCTTTTCTCTGAATTCTTCCAGTTTCTTGGCCTCTTCTCTCATGCTCTGAGCCAGATGTAAGTGTGACAGACTCACATGTTCCATCTCTGCAGAGAGATCAGTTGAATCACGATCAACACAGATTAAATGAGCCAACAACGTACAAGTAAATAATGCTGGTGACAGATATTCAACAAGCACTTACGTAATTTGAACACATCCAGGGATCTTTTTAATGTGCTTAAAGAGCAAAGGGAAATATATATTATATAGAGATTCCATACATTACATAATAATCATAAAATGGGCATCTTCAGTACATTTTAATCCTCACTAAACCACATTCATATAGAAGATATTAAAGATACCCTGTGTAGTTTTTGACAAGCAATTATGCGACTTACAAGATAGAATGAAGACTTTTACTTAAGAGTATATAAAAAAGGCATACAGGTATGAGGAAAAAACAGTGGGAGCTACAAGGTCTATACGTGTAAACAATTGTATAGTTTTCTTCCTATTTTAGTTTTAATACCTCTGAAATATCATGAATTCCAGTGCAGCAAAAACTATTCAAGACTTTTCAGACCTGCAGATACTTTTCCCAAGAATTCACACAATGTCTCTTGTAGCTTTTGTTTCTTTAAAAACACAACAAAAACTCCACTAGGCACCTTTAACATAAGTTTTGATTAATGGTTCACTATGATTCATGATCAGTGCAGCCTGCCCCACCCTCCTGCAACAAATCTTATGTCTCTCTGACAGAAACAAAGTCACAGTGACCACATGACCATGAAAAGAATGGGAACTAGACAGAAGACCATGTCAACACTCACACATAAAAACTGGAACAACATTATATAGAAATGGTAAACTGCAAATTAATGCTGGCACATCAGTTTGCAGTTCCACATTTTAACAGTCAGGATTATCCCATGCATGGCTCTCTCTCCCTCTCTCTCACTTTCTCTGCATTGTTCTTGAATCCAAACTTAAAGGCATTATGTCAGCTCTAAGGGAGACGGATTCATTCATTCATTTCACTGGTCAGACACATACAAACTCAGAGGTTTCTTCCTTACTTCATCTCGTTGTGTCCACACACCTTCTTGGACAAACCGAGGAGATCTTTTGCATACTTCTCTTCAATTGAGGCCCTAAAAAAAACAGGGGAAAAAAAAAACAAAAGTGCATTCAGCATGTCAGCACAAAGAACACAAGGGAACAAACAACACAACCCTTTGGCTGATAAACTGAAAGGGATTTGAATGGAAAACTGCACTGATGTTGGTGATATGTAACTACTTTCCATATGCACCCAACTTGGTCTTCACTATCAGCCAGTGGACAAGATGAACATCATACATTTGTGTCGATTAGCATGTTAACTGATTATAAAAAGATATTTGGTCATGACATAGTACATGATGCTATTAATGGAGTGTGCGTGGCTCTCTCCAGACACACTGGCTATGTTAAGTTCCACGATAGTCTCTCCCACAACACCATCAATATCTGTTTTACACCAAACTCCTGTTGAAATGGTGTAAGTAAAGTGGACTAAATGTCATAATCTTTAAGCAATGCATGCATTTGTTAATAACTGTAACTCTTTTCATGTGTACCACCAAGTGAAAGCTGGTGAATCAACATATCATTCATGCCAGTGTTGTAAAACACAGCTGAACTGAAAGGTTCCCAAAGGAAAAATTACATCTGTTTATAAAACTGTAGGTTAAGAAACACTTCATCTGTCATATGTTTATTTATAGGTCTTAAATGTTATTATATAGGCTTGCATTGAGCAGTTCTCACAGAGTGGAGGTCCTAATCTAGATGTACACACCATGACCCTTCTCATTGTGATCTACAATGCAGCATGTTGAACACCATGCATGCATGTATAGGAGAGTTTGAGGGCAACGAACCAGGAAGTAACTACTTGGACTAATTTTAATCTTAATGGCCTGACTTCCTCATCACTTTATTGAGTCTCCACAGAGGGAACAAGCTGGAATTCACTCAACACAGATGAAGTTTATATCCCTGGCAACTGGACTTGTGTGTTTGTGTGTTGGATAATGTGGCGGCGGCAAAGGGCTTAATAATTATCATATGAGGAAGGAGGAATGAAAATGTCAGACACTATGTGAATGAAGGTTGATTAGTTATTTGATACAGTAGGACAGGCTCAGAGCTGCAGCACTGTGGGCTAAACACTCGTTTTCTGTTCCTTTTCTGAGGAGAAGTCATTTCTGCTGGTCTAACATGATGCAGCAGCCTGCAAGGTACAGTAAACACTAATTTACCTGCACATTAAAGGCACAAGTTACATTTGTTTTTTAACACAAATCACATTTGCGGTGTGCATGTTGGAATTTTTTCTGTCATTTAATTGCAGCAGTATTGGTGGACTGCAGGCCAATGCTAGCAAAGCATTTCACCTTTATGCTTCTAATGTTTTAAGATTGCTTTTGGTAAATATGATGAAATAATTATTGACCCATCAAACACAACAGATACATCAGACATGTCACATCAACATATCTGAGAAGTTTCCAGTTGAAATGAACTCAGGACGTCAGGTTCAACCTCATCTGTTATCCAGCCGTCAACATGACACACGCTGCTTCTTGTTATGTTATATGTAAACATCATTTCTCTGTGTGTGCACAAACCTCAGTGTTGCAAGGAGGATTTTACTTGTACTTCTTACATCTTAATTCATCTGCTCCACTTATCTCACAGTCAGACCTTGACTGCAACTTCCCACAAACATGAGAGTCTACAATTCAAGTTCCTCCTGCTTCTCATCTTTCATTTTCACCTTCCTCTCTTCACAATGACTCTTTTGCCTCAATGATTGTCCACTCACACTGCCAGAATATTCAAATAATATGAAAAGTTTCTGAGATAAAACGCAAATGATAATTTTTTACTGTCTGTTTTAAAGTCATCAAGCTACAACCAGACCTATCTCGTTGTCTCAGTATGTTTCTGTATGCAGACTCATGTTATACTGTCATATCCATCATCCACAGCCGGTTATGCCGGTAACCACAGTGGTTGAGCAGTTTAGAGCCAGTCAATAAAAAGGGAATATCATCCATCACTCACTCCACATGTAGATCATGGTGTTACCTTGCTTTCATGAAATCCTCCACCTCCTTGCACGTCCTCTTTCCATCATTGAGGTACTGGATGATGGCGTCATAACCGCCAGTGCAGGTCAGGTCAGAGTTCTGTCAACAAGAAGCCGAAAAGTTTTTATTCTCTTCATCCTCTTTGGTTATAGAAACCAAATTACAGCTGAGGCTATAACTAGTTCATACGTTCACACACACACACACACACACACACACACACACACACACACACACACACACACACACACACACACACACACACACACACACACACACACACACAGAGACGTTACATTATTATTTCAAAACAGGTTCCTTTTCCATACAACTACCTCTAATATCACTTCACCTTTACAGTAAGACAGGCAGACAACACTACATACACACAGACACAAGTCAAACACTTTAGCACTAGGAGCTTTCATAGAGAGTGTCAATTGATGTTTTGAACTGCACGTCTCCGTAATTTAGGTCTTAAGCTCAGCCTAACAGAACTATAATCATCTCTTTCTACTCTACAAGCCATTTGCAGACCATGTGTAACTGTGTTGCCAATTTAATCACACAAAAGTCTATAAGGAAATTTACTTTTTCAATGTAGCCTAACAATGTCAATTTAATCAATGTCTGTGCTGAAGTACAACTTTACTTGGGTATTTCCATTTTTATTCTGCACAGTGAGAGGATGATGTACTTTTTACTCTATTATATTTGTCTAGCAGCTGTTATTATTTTTTAAAAAGACAAATTATAAGCAGTTTACAAATTTAAGATGTTACATAAAAAACATCATGCATTTTCTCAAATTATTGAAAGTTGGCTCCACTTCAACTACCAGTGGGCTGCTTCTTACATATGAATTCATAAGGAACAATAATGCACATAATGCAATAATGACATTTAACAATCACGTTAGACTGTGCTTGTGCTTTTGCTTTTACTTTTTATAATTTAAACAAGCATTATTTTATCAAACATGGACACAATGTGAATAATATTAACTTAGTTTTGTTACAGTGGTCCTATGGTTTGTAACATGACGAAGAGATCTGGATACATTTTCCACCACTGGATAAATTATGTATCCATTGCGGGAAAGTGGAACCGGCTTATTGTCTGATTCCCATCACACATATCGACTACAATAGAAACAGAAACTACAGTGGGGGAACAGAGAAATTATCAAACACATTTAGTGAGTTTATGATGAAAAGTGTTAGTAAAAGTAAAAAAAAAATAAAAAAAATAAAATAAAAAGGTAATAAATGATCTAAAAGCACAGAAAGAAGAACTCACCCAGAAGAAGTCCTTGAAATGTAGGTTCTTCATTATTGTGAGGTGTAGCGGACTCTCTGTGACGGAGCAGCGTCTCAGCAGCTCTGACTCAAAGACCCTGATGTTTTGTCTATTGAGCCCGAGCGCCGCCGGTCAAACTCACGCATGCGCACTGGTGATGACGAAGATGATGACGAAGATGACCAACCCGGAACATTCACACCTGTACCAAAGCTAGTCCATCACCATCATGTTGGTATGGAAGATTCAACATGCCACATTAAACAAAGAAATAAAGTAACATAGTCAAACTCATAGTAGTAGTAGTAGTAGTAGTGGTAGGAGTAGTTAATCAAAAGTGCTCCTTTTTTTTTCTGGTGTCAGTTTCTCAAATGTGTATATTTGTTGGTTTCTTATAATATTATAATTTCATAATATAGCAATTTTGACCTTTGGGCTCCACTGCTGTCAAAATAAAAGCCAATATTAACATTATCCTTTAAGTTCATATAGGAGCTCCCCTCTGCACTGTTTGTTGAAATATGTTTATGTGTTATTTAAGGTGATTGTTCTCAGTGAAATAAATAAATACATAAAAAACAGTGTGCCAACACTGAATATGAATGTGCTGCCATCTAGTGGCAGATTGGGGTATGTACAGGGTTTACAGGTGGCTGCTCAGGTATTAAAAGGAGAAATGTGAACAGTAGTAATGAATATAGTTAGTGGTATGTAAAAATGGAATACCACATATATATATATATATATATATATATATATATATATATATATATATATATATATATATATATATATATATATATATATATATATATATATATATATATATAAATGTAAAATGGTTAAAAGAAGTCCTTTTTTGTGGTAGCAGTTGTATTCACCTAATTCCCACAGTTATGAGTACACAAGGGAGGAAGGAAAGTATGAGTTTACGTAAGGGCCTTCCCTTTTTTCTATCAATAAAGAAGAACTAGTCCAAAGATATATGTATCAAAAGCAAAAGTAGTAGAGAAGTAAAAGAATGATTCACGCCAGTGTTACTGTATTTTGTGTTATCATCACTCATGTAAACAGTAAACACATATACTCGTCGTATGCTTTTAGATAAATATGTATTAAAGTTGATTGTTATGTGAAATCCTGATACTGTATTGAATTCTGAGTGAATTCATATAGGCCTAATGTAGTAAATAATATGTACAGTATAATACAATATTGTATCTGTACATAAATTAATATTTTCAGTTTTTCTCTGTGCTGTTCTAGCTTTGTGCTTTATTATACATCATCTATTCACTCAGGACTATGTAAACATGCCAGAGAAGAACAGTTCAGACTGATTGGTTTAAACCAAGTGTAACTAGTTAATGTTTTATCAATGATCTATTCTTTCTCCAAAAGTCATACAAAACACACCTTCGTGTGGCCTGCTCCACTTCCAGAGCTTGAGAGTGTCACGGGGTCAATAAATCTCAGAGGCGCCTTGCATAAGATATTTTCATGATAACAACAACATGTGAAACGTCTGCTGACGTACAGAGCGCTACCTACCTGTCTAAAACATTGTGTAGGAACAGTGATAGTGATAAGCATGTTCAAAGTATATTTACGTCAACAGACCAGCTCCCCCCTCTGTAGCCTACCACTGGACCTTCAGGATGTGGCAATAAAAGACGACACTTTACAACACTGTTATCAGCAGCGACGCATCATGTGTCCACTGTGCATCACAGATCAACAAGACAGCGATGGAAAAATAATTTACAAACAGAGATGGACAGAGTAGGTCAACCCCAGTAGGCTACTTGAGTAAGAGTACAAATAGGTACTACTGGTCAAAATTTACTCCGTTACAAGTAAAAGTAGCTCAGTTGACATGTTACTTGAGTAAGAGTAAAAAAGTACTTGCTTCTAAAGGTACTTAAGTATCCAAAAGTACATGCTTTTAAATTAAGTAAAAGTAAGAGTAAGAGTAAATTTCTTATTTTTCACATCAATGAATTACTATAATTTTTTCTAAATTAATTTAAGGACCTTTTAACTCTTGTTTCTGAGAATTAACTATTTGAAACCACCTGCACTGATGTGCTGCTTTTAGGGGTTAGGGTTTCCTTCTTTGACAAACACAGCTTGTGTCCAATAGTATTTTAGAAAAAAAAAAGAGCAGACCTGAAAGCATTTCAGCCTTTCTAGAAATTAACTCGAGTAAAAGTAAAAATATTTGTCTTGGAAATGTATTCAAGTAAGAGTAATAAGTACCAAATAAATCTAATACTCAAGTAAAGTACAAATCCTCTGGATATGTACAGTACAGTATTTACTCCATTACTGTCCACTACTGTTTACAAAGTACATACATTTCCTTTTATTTGATTAAATAACATTTCATAAGGAGATAAAGTGCGTTTTATCACATGGGTCATTAGTTCCTTGACAGATGGAGATATCAGCTGTATCATGTGAAGAAATCTCAAAACATTGGTCAAGTCTACACCAAATGTTCACAAACTTTTTGCTGCGACACGTTGTCAAGTCACATGTTGGCCGTTGCATCAAAGTGTGATTTCCTCTCTGAGCCTCTCAGTTGGTTTCAGTTTAGGACTGTCATTTTCACTGTCACTTGTATTGAAATGTCATCAGTTAAGCAAATCTAGAGACCTGTCACTTTCGAGAAACCTGAACCAGACTTGTTCAGAATTTCAGCATTTACAGCAGTGGTTGGTTCCCAATCTTTTTTGGCTCGTGACCCCATTTTGACATCACAAATTTCTGGCGACCCCCGATCATGTGCAGTCATGTGATCGCGGCCGTCAATCATGTGTCAGCTCAGATATTTTTATATGTTGCATTTTATTTGAACTCGATATACATATATTCAAGAAGGTAAAAGTATAGAATACAATTGTTGAAGATTGTGTGTGGTGTTTTTAATCATAATTTCAAAAAGAATATCAATTAGTTAAAAGAATATTTTTACCTGTAATTTTTTTTTAATCAATTACTTGACATTTCAGGCAACCCCATTTGAATTCCAGGCGACCCCACGTGGGGTCCCGACCCCAAGGTTTAAAAAACACTGATTTACAGTAAAACAAGTAATAGATTAAAGCAGATATCAGTGGAATGTTTTTGTTAATATAAGTCCTAAATAGTCCTATTTTCCGTCAGCAATCACTTACATGAAGTATTTCAGCCTAAACACGAGTCTCTCCGTCACTCTGCTCTGCTGTAACCCGAGGAGAAAATTTTCCTTGTGGGATACAAGTGTTATCCAATGAGGAGAGAGAACGGCATGAAGGGCTGTGTGTGCAGCCAAGGGATGCGCGTGAATGTGGTGACGTAGCACGAGGACCAATTGATGCCTGACAAGGGCGGGGGCTGCTAACTCATGGTGCGTTCAAAGAAACTCGTACTTTGTGTTTTTCCTTCCTGTGAAGTCATACCAGTTCGATCTGGTACGAGTTCACGGGTCGGAAGTTACGAGTGGCCGTTATAGGGAACTTTCACAGACAACAGGCTGGTAAAAACACGAGCTACGGGTTACCTGGAACGCTACCAAGTCGTAGTTGTGACTTGAAGCTGTAACTTACGGTTTCAAAAGCCTGCCTTGAACGCAGCATTAGCCGAAACGGCCGTGAAGCTGATATCTGCTTTAACAAAATGGATATCAATATATTTTCTTTCTATTTAAATGACTAATACAAATCCGGAGCCCAGTAAGTTAAAAGCATCTTGACTAGTGAGGACATTATATTGCATTCATGTATTAGCTCTTTCACTTAAAGCAGAAGTAAGCGATCCAGTCGTTTTGGCTAACTTCCTGTCAGCAGATGGAGTTAGCAGTCCCCGCCCTCGTCCCTACGTCACCACATTCACGCGCATCCCTTGGCTGCACACACAGAGAGGACCGCCCCTTTATGCCGTTCTCTCTCCTCATTGGATAAAGGTTGTAGGATACAAGGAAAGTTTTCTCCTCGGCTTACAGCAGAGCAGAGAGACTGATAGACCCGTGTTTCAGACCAAACACTCTATAGAAGTGATTGCTGTCGGAAGATATAACTATTTAAGACTTATATTAACACAAACATTCCGCCTACTTCTGCTTTAAGTAAAGGAGGTGAATCTGCTTGGCTCCTTTCTTCCCATGTTTGCTTCAAAAAGTTACAATTGTCAAAACTTTAATCAATTTTCTTGCTAATACCAAGAAATGTATGTAAATACAGTGTGAGTGCAGGTCAAACAGTTGTGTTTGGATCATCACCTGACTTGCGGTAGTGGAACAGTATAACAACAAATCAACCCGCAGCGTTCAGATCACCTGACTGCAAACCACTGTGATTACAAGGGGGATTTCCCTTTCCTCAGCTGCAACTAAGGCAAGCCTTAACATGTCCACAGTGCCTTTTACTGTACAGGGAACCCAGACTATATGAGACTGCTTTGAACCACTCATTTTTTAAAAAGAGTGTACACATACATGCAAACACAAAGCTTTCACTCAGTTCATGATGTACTTTGGTCACTCCTCTTGGTGTGTGTGTACTCAAGTCAAAGTCGATGCCACTTATGGCATGTGTGATTGTTGTCATTGAGGGCCGCCCTCTAATGTTGCTCATTCTCTGAAACCAGATAACATGGTTGTCTGTGAAATCCTCTATCCATGTCACAGTGTTTATTTTGACTTCTCAGAGTTTCACAACCTGTACTGTATATCAGTGCCATGGTGGCGCTGAACGTTCAGCAAAACAACCCATGTCTTATCACCATCAGCACCTGACGTTGTGAGCTGTTGTTCTGTTGAACTGTAAGCCTTACTCAACTACTAGAAATAATGACAATTATAGCTACTATGAATAATACATAAGCGCGTTCTTCTTATTCATCCTCTGACACTCAGACAACGTCATTTGGGATGATGAAATTTTCATGTGACACGCTGGAGCTGCGTACGTTTAGGTTTCACTTTCTATATGTAAAGTTTAAGTTAACATTTCCTGCTTTGATCAAAACTTTGTAAGTGTCTGATTTGTCTATTATTATATTACCGCTACATATATTTATGTAATTAACTTGCTTCAGTGCTTTTACTGTATATGAAAATACATGATCATGTTTATGATCAAAATTAAAAGTACAAAACAGTCCCAAGCAGAAAACAAACAATACAGGTACATGATGTGTTCTTTAAGGAGTACAAAAAGATACACATTTTATGTAATGTTGCTGATTAAAGGTGGCCATAACAATATTGTAAACTTGGTCGTCCACCTTCAAAATAGGAGGAACTTGGCTGCGAGCGCAGGGGATTCCTGTCGTAAAACTTACGTCAGCGCCCGTATATAAGCGGAGCTGCTATCAATAGTTCAAACCTGTTCCTTCTTGTCAAGACTCAACTACACAGCTTTATAAGCGTGGAGAGAAAAGAAAAACTGAGCCTTTAAAACTTTCTACTCTCTCTTGGACAGACAGAAGAAATACGAACAATGGCTACGGCTACCTATGGTGAGTTGTCATCTAAGATTTGACTGAACTTTAACTAGTTTTATTTAAGTTTCATCTATGAATTAGATCATGAATCCTCAGCCTAACGAACCGGTGTGTTTTTTTTTTCCCCCCACAGAAAAAACTGTTGTTGATCTCTGCGCACACGAGCTGCGTCAGATTGGAGACAAACTCTACTGGAGATACAAACTGTTGGGGATACTGATAAAGAACTACAAGACTGTCACCAGAATCAGATGAGACTTGACATCCAAGTTCATCACTATGGATGGATATCAACTGGAAAAAGTTTCCCCCTCAAAAAAGAAGAGCTTTGGATTTGCCCTCCTCTTCGAGAAAAAAAATGGTGGCTTTCCTCTGGGATGTACATATCTGTAAATCTGGTGGGGACACCTTCATGGAGTTTTCTGGGCCACGGGACTGTCGGCCGACTCCTGTCATATGCACGAGTCAGGCCCAGATGAGTGGGATGCTGATGCTGCTGCCCCTTCAACTCAGTCCTGTCGGTGACCAGAACAAAGAGGAACTAAAGGACATTAGCTGCTGTCGATGCTGATTGTCACATGTCCTCTGTGCATAATTATGTATGTGGATGTCCCTGCATAATATGCTAAAGCTGTCACATTTGTGCTTGGTGAAAAGCTGTAAGAATTCTGACTGTGTATTTACTCGAAGAAATCTGAAGAAGAAAAAAAATGTATCTCTAATCTGAAGTACTTCCTGATTTGCCAATAAATGATGTACGTATATAATTCACTCAGTCTAGTGTGTGATCATGTGTTTTACAGTAAAGTGAATGTGAAAGTTAACAGCTTCATTCCAGCAAAAGGAATGCTAGTATAGTATATAATTAGCACTACCAGGCAACATGTAACAGGAACAGGTTATCTTAGCTTAGCATAGAGACGTATCTGTTTACACCGCAGAAAAACTGAAGTGAAAAACAACAATGTTCAGTTTTACGTTGGATCATGTGGCAGATTATTTTGTGGTCATTACCACTAACTATCATAGCTACATACAGCTTTGTCAACATGACACACTGTCATAATAAATAAGCTTTTCCAGTACTTATGAACTTATAAACTAACCCGCTACTGGCTCACAGCAGGTTTGATGGCAAAAAAGTGAATAATTTACCAAAATTATAGCCTACTTTTTTTAGTCCTTGATTATTTCTCCAAATCATCATTTACTTAAGAAATGTAGGAAAATGAACATATGATCACAAGTTGCAAATCTATAAATCCAATTATCCAGATATAAAAAGTACTATAATCAATTACTAAGCAAATTATGTTCTCAATTATTCGACTCATCTTTTGGTTTCTAAAACATCTCGACTGTTTTGCCCAATCAATAATCCAAAATGTAATCTTTATTTTTACAATAATGTTAACAAATTTGAAAACATTTAAATGTGTAACCATCAAATAGTTGTTGGAATTATGATGATGATATGATCAATTATGGGATCAATTGCAAATTCATATTCTTTCAATTTATCTATTAATCAACAAAGTGCTGCAGCAAATCAGATCCTCACATTTCATCAGTAAAAAAAAAAAAAAAAAAAAGAGGCCCTTTTTTGCGTAACAAATCAATTACATAGTTTAACATTGTGTTAAATTTCTGTCAACTTACTAATTATCTTATTGTTTAAACAATTCAACAATCATTAATGAGAGTATTTAACAAGCTGAATGGGAGAAGACGTATATATAATATACAAAAAAGACAACAGCAAAACAGTGCTAAATTCAGGCACTTAAAGGATCCTTACTTTATTTTGTGTGGTAATACAAAAGCATACAGAACTATAGAGGATAGGAGAGAAGATCCCTTTCATTAAATTCCATTAGATCATACACATAAAATGACTAATAATTACATACAAGCCTTTTTCTCTGTAGCTACATCCACAAGTACCCAAGCCCTCCACCAATAGCATGCACGGTCTCTGCTGTAAACGGATCTCAACTGTTCTTCAAACCTACAGGTATTTTGCAGTTAGAAAAAAAAAAAAAAGACAAAACTATAAGTATGGCATGAAGTGACAAATGATGTAACTTCATACATAAATCACACCGATCAGAACAGAATGATGTTTACAATCATGAGTTCATATTGAATGTTTCTGAGACCGCTGCACTAAAGCATGATGGGAAAACCGCCTGTTCAGTCTTAATCAAGGATTCATCTGAGGCCCATCGTCTGCCTGTGTTAAACAATACAACACGCTCCGGTGAGCCTGTTAGATTGAAACATCTCATCATAATGTGACGTATATAAACTGAAAAAGGAAACATGAAGACTTGGCTCGCCCAAATTACACAATAGGTTCTCTCATTTACAGACACTGGTGTTATCTAGTGGTAAAATCCATTGAATTTACTGTTGATGAGTTTTCATAAGGGTGATTCCTTCACCAGAAAGTAGTTAGAAGGAAAACTGTTTCCAGTAAATCCTCTGGATAAGTCACTGGATATTCTCCACAAGATGTTGCATCATCCTGCTGATGAGCATCTTGGAAGGAAATACTCAGGGGCAGGTGACTCAAAATATATTCAAACTACCTGCAGGAGTTGTGACCACTTGTGTTAGCCTGGAAAATATATTTTTTTATATATATGTAATTTGGGTGAGTTGATGCGTTTTAATATTTCTAAACTGATAATAGTCCTTTTGGCTAAAAATTCCCAGCTCTCCTAATCATCATATAGTATCTTGTGAGGGACATTTGGAGAGCCAAATCAGTTTTTACCACATTTTTCAGCTCAAGTCATACTTAAAAATAAAATGTTTTTTTTTTAAATATATATATTTATATGTATATATATGTCCAGGAATGATTTTAAAAGTATTCAGCATCAATAGCTGTAGACTAAGTAAGTGAGACCTTTTTTTTTTATTTTACCATGGATGCTAAGGTTCATAATTTTCAATCCCATCTTCACAAGTGGGTTATTCAACCCAAGAAAAATCCCTATAAATACTATCCTACCTACAGGGCTATTGACTGTGCAAAATACTTGATAGATGGCAGGCTAGTCCAAGCATCGATAAGCAACATAAATAGTAATGGAAGACTAATCTTGTTTTATGAACACAGAATGGACCCTTGCAAAAACAGCAAACTAATAAGATAAAAGTTGTGTTGTTGACTCAAGGTTTAATTCTTCATTTAGGTACGGTAAGTCTGTGAGGGCCAAATTACCCAGCTCATTGTGGATGACGCAGCAAATAAACTCGAGTGTTTCTTTGGGTCCTCTCTTTCCTCCTCAAAACGCAATGAGGAGGAAAGGAGAAAGGTGAATTTAATGAGAAGACAAAGGGAACCAGAAGAAAAAACATTCAGGTAGAGTTTTCTAACAGTAACCCTAAGCAGGAGCGCCCAGCACAAGTGGGAATGAGGAGGTGGAGGCAGGATGGACCTGCGTTGAGTGCAAAGAGCATCAATAGCTGTGTGACTCGCTATCCGTTATCCTTGCATAAAGCATGGGGAAGAGTGTGGAGACCAGATTTTGATTCTGGCCGGGTCTTGAAGTAATGGAGAGATGATGTTTCCATAGTATAGGAGGGGAAACTTGGCCCCAGTCAGAATCTTCATATGCACCATGACTACCTGCTTTGTTCTTTGATGCCACCTAAGATTAACAGAAGCCCATCTGTTCGTAGTGTCGATGTTAGAAGTATATCCAGCCTCGTAGTGGCAGGTCACTTACCTCACACTGTGAAAAGCAGCCAGTCATTTTTCATTTAGAGACCTTTCCAGCCAATCAACTGTTACTTGGTGAAGCCCACCACCAATCAGATTGCACTGGGTTAAGATGGACTACCACCATAAAATGTCATCCGGAATAGATGTACAAACAGGCTCCCCAACCAGAATAGATTGTCTCATTAAAGTGAAGTCTGTCTCATTAACTTGAAGTCCTTCAACCAATTAAATAACACAGACCATTGCCAGATCTTCCAGTCCAGACCAATCAGCTGTTTTCATTTTGTGAACGCTGCCACCACCGCCCACATGAGTTCATTGGCGTTGGGCTTTGCGCTCTCTTTCTCCGGCTCCAGCTCTAGCAGAGTGTGGACTCTCTTCATGCCCAGGTCGTACTGGTCGTCTTGGAGTGGGGCGAAGGCATTCTCGAGAACGTCGGACGAGTGGGCCAGGAGGATTAGGGCCAGGACCCGCTTGTCCATGCGGTGAGGATCGTTGACCCACTTCTCCAGAACGGACTCCTGGACCTTCTTGACGAGGCGCTGTGGGGCAACAGCAGGAAAAGAAGCGTTAATAGCCGACGTATGCATCAAACTTAAGCATTTAGGTCTTCACTGGCTCACACTTCGCCACTTACAACGTTCAAGTTCCCCTCTCTGAGCTGCTCTCAGCACTGACAGGAAGTGTTGTGACAAATTTACTCACACACATTGAGAACATGCAACATTTTTTTCATGACCACATTTTTTTTTTTTTTAAACATATGAACTGTAAAAACTATTTTTTTAGGTGACTCACAATTCTGCTAATAATCATCATCATCAATAAATACTGGTCCTCACCCCAAAGTCAGCTGGAAATAGCTCCGGCCCACTCATGACTCCATAATAATCTTCATAATTGATGTATGGACATATAAATACTACTACTGTGATATTTAATTTGCTCCATATTCCTTTAACGCTGTCTTTCAGGACTGCAGCCAATGATTATTTTCATTATCAATGAATGTCCTGGTGAATCTATGTCATAAACCAGTTGAACGAAGAAGTCGATGACTCACAGGAATTTAAGACTGTGCCCCTTACTGTCATAAAAGTTGAATGTCTCTGTTTGCAGACTGGAAATAATAAACTCCTTGTATCGTAACTAAGGTTTCCATTTCCCATTCACACAGCACTCATCTGCTATCACTTGAAAGAGATAAATACACTACTAGATCGCACAAGAAAATTATTTGCATTTTGCACCTCACCTGTTTAATGGTGTTGTTGGTGAGCGGATGTGTGGTCATGTCAAAAAGCAGGAAGTTCTGTTTCTCTGTGGTGAGGACTCCTTTCTCTACCAGGTTTTTCGCCAGGCGTTCTCGGACATTTCTGAGCTGGTAGTGCAGCTTCAGGGGATTCCAGGTCTCTCCTTAATAAGGCAACAGAAAGATGGTGCACTTTAGGATAATAAACACTTGGTAAATGTAATTTTACCATTATTGAGTTGACCCGACGTGGATAAGTAGTGAGAAACAGATCTGCTCCCTCTGAGGTATCATTAAATGTGAGAGAGTGTTATTGATAACAAGCCAATAAAGTAATGAATGAGTAGTTCTTTGATGCAATACACAACATTCAGCTACAGGATTAAACCCAGTCACTTGTTTTAATGCTATGACTGTGATCAGTGTAGGTTATTATTATGTTAACTGTTAGTAAAGATGTTTAGTTTTCTGTGATGAAACACAAAGAAAAAAGAAGATAAATAGGAACCAGAAAATAGTTGAAATATTTGGCTATTGGTTTTCTGTCTATCAGCTCAACCATACAACATCAAGCGTTATATAAGAACTACAAACAGCACGAGCTATGAATATGAAAACAGGTCACACGCACACACTCTACAAGAGAAGCGAGTAGATGATTGCAAGCTTTGGTTTGCAAACTTGGTGGGGTTTATCTCACCGCTCAGCAGCTCTATCCAGCTCTGGACAGTCTCCGGAGGCTGGGTTTCTTTAACGTGCTTCAAGGCCTCGTCCAGTAGCACGTCTCCAGTCGGGGCATCTGACTTGCATATTATCTGAGCAAACAAAAGGACACATATTTGAACTAGCGTGACTACCAAGGTCTGTCTTACTTAACACCGTAATTCACATCCTGAATAAACAGGGATCTGGAAACTTGTAGTACGTTGACAATACAGGCTTTTCAGTCAAAGCTTTGCTACACGGGTGAATGTCCTGCATCCCTGTGCTCACAAGATCAAAACCACAGGGTATCGAGTGTCTTGCGCCGTACAAGAACATTTTAGCAGGGTTCACTGAACACCTGCAGACGTGAAACAAGCACTCACATCTGAAACTTAAGAATTTAAGCAGCAATACCACAGAACAGAAGCACTGTGATTTAAATATCTCATTATCGCATTATTACCAAAAGTAGAATTACAACTTTTAGAATAATACCGCATTATATTATTCGATTATCATTCCTGATCCATTAAGTTTTATCACTTTACTGTTGCAACTATTAACGTATGTAACATTAGGGGTGGGTAGAAAAAAATCAATACAGCATAGCGTTGTTATATTTTGTGTGGCAAAATTGTATCAACACACAGGTGTCATGTCAATTGCAAATTTGAATTGAACTTGTGAGTAGCAGAATACTTAATGCGTGTGAATGTGTATGAATGTTTGGTGGTGGTCAGAGGGGCTGGCAGCCACGCTTCTGTCAGTCTGCCCCAGGGCAGCTGTGGCCACAGTCGTAGTTTACCACCACTGAAGTGAATATGGTAGAATTGAGTAATGGTTTCTGTAAAGAGCTTTGAGTGTCTAGAAAAGCACTATATGAATCCAAGCAATTATTATTATTATTATTATTATTATTATTAAGTACTTTTTGTGACTGTCAGTCTACCTGCTTTTACAATCCCATGCATAAATAATAAAACAGATTTAATGAGATGAACAGACTGAGGACTGTATCTTATTAGATAAAACATACGGTAACTTGGAGTCACACAAAAAAGGTCATTAATCACAGTGTCACAATACTCAATGATATTATTGGTATTTTTTAAACATTTTCAATAATATCTTGAGTCAGGATATTATTGAAAATGTTTTTAAAAAATACCAATAATATCATATCATGACTGAGGTATTATGATACAATCATATTGTGGACCTCTGCTGATTCCCACCCCTATACAGGTGGGTAAATTTGGCTTTATCTGTAATAAGTTAATACTTTAGTTTAGAATATATTACTTGTTATATTTGTGTTACTGAGTGCTACAAGATACTACAACTGTAGCTGTGTAGTAAAGTGGAAAGTACTCAATGGAAACACTCATAACTGTTCACAAGTGGAAACTGCCAGGTGAAATGTAGTGGTTGTTAACTTCCCACCACCACATCAGCAGCAGCAGCAGCAGCAGCAGCAGCAGGCTGGTGGTGCTCACCTTCCTGGAGAGCAGGCTTTTCCTCCTCACCCCGCAGGCCTCCAGCTGTAGCCTGCCTCGGAGGGCCAGCTCGACGAGCATACACCCACGAAGCCCGGAAGAAATACAGTCGTTCCAGAAAGACGTGTAGCCCTAAGGTGGGGAGGAGAAGGGAGGAGAAGGAGAAGGAGGGAGGGAGGGTGAAGGACAACAATGAGCCGAGGCGAGGTGCAGTACTACAGCGTATTAACTTAGCTGACGTGTAGTTGATAGTCAGGAATCTGCTGTCAAGAGTTGTTGAACAGGGGTCACGTCTACTGTCAATATAGCTAACAATACAACACCGGAGCCACGTAGCGTAAGTTAGCGGGAGATATAATTGGACAACTGCCTCGTATTTACACATAAACAACCACAAATATGCAGCGATTTTAATATTAACTTAGATATAAGCGAGACGTGTTTTGTGACAGGCAGCAGCTTGGCTGGCAAACAGTTGCTAACTAGCTTAAAACCAATAAAGTTGCTCTTCAACTGCAAACAAAATGCAAGAAATCGATAAAATAAACTAAGTTAGCGTAGCGTAAACACGAATAAGTGGGGGGAAAAATAAAAAATAAAATAAAACAAAAGGAAAAGATAACGAGATCATAATCAGCAGCAGCCCACACCTCTCGGTCCTTGAGGCCCAGCAGCAACACTTCCTCCATCAGTGTGAGCCTGGTTTCCTTCGAGTCCGCCTTGTCCTCGTCCTCCCCCTCCTCCCCGCGGCGCGCCTCGTCCTCCTCGCCGCCCGACTCCCTCTCCTTGTCGGCGGCGGCGGCGCTGCGAATGGCCTCGGTCCTCCGCTGGACGAGGCCCGAGGTCCTCTGCGTGATACTGCTACTCATAGCTGCTGCTGCTGCTGCTGCTGCTGCTGCAAAACGGGGCTTTGATGCGGGGAGGGAAAGCGCCTAGCTCGACCGGCAGCGGGGAAAGCCAGGCAGCATGAAACCTGGACGTGGAAGAAGCTGGGTGAACGGTGAAACGGTGGTGGTGGTGGTGGTGGACCACGACCGATCGGATAAAAAAAAAAAAAACAACCAACGGCCGTCAACGTTTAAGCCCTGCTCGGGATTCCTGCTCCGACTCTGCCCACTTCCTGATCCAACATGGTGGCAGCGAGCGTGACGTCACGGTCGGATGTGCGCTGAGCTGAACCGTGAACGCACCTCTCGCGTTGCCTTCACGGATTATCGGAGACACCGTAAAAACTGACAGTTGAACATTTAGCAATTATATTAGGTATAATTTTCCATATATTATATATATGTATGTGTCTTTTTTTTTTTTTTACTGAATGTAAATACAAACATAAAGACATAAAACATTAGCAAAGTGTTTGGTCAAATGGACTAATAATAGGAAAGATAATAAAAGAATAAAAACTGGCTTGACGGGTAGGTAATAACCAACCCATGATAACCATGAAAATATTCTTCATTGAGATTGTGTGGCAGCCAGTGGCATATATGAAATGCAAAAACAATTTGGAGGATAAAACGACTGAGAGCTGGATTATACAATATACAACTGAAGAGACAAAAAAAAAAAAAAAATGAAAACAGGATTGATAAACCCATAGTGGTCATGAAATTTGATTTGCTCTTCTGCGAAGTTTCAAAATAGAAAAACACAGCGTACTTAAACTATTATGACACAGACAATAATTGTGTCCTGATAATATTCTTATTTCATGTTGCTGCTCTGCCGGTAAAACCTGATCGGTGACCAGTGACCTCTGATGAACTCAAGTTGTAGCTGCTGATCATTCTTGCACATTGTTCAAGAGAAATTTTTGACACTCCCAGATGGTGTAAACACACCCTCCTATAGGTTTCAGCTGATCACTCCACATTATCCCTATTGGATTAAGTTCTTGGCTTTGACTGGGCCTCTCCAACAAGTGGATTTTCTTTCTCTGTTGTCGTTCTGCATTACATTTACATCAATCTTTACAGTCACTGCCCTGTTGCATCACCCTGCCTCTACTGGAAATTAGCTAGTGATAATCACGCACACACAGAGAGAGAGAGGGAGAGAGAGACAAGGCGGGATAGTACTCTGTAATTTGAATATAGACAAGTTTGGGAATTGGTAAAGATGCCCATCAATGTCTTTTTCTTGTATTCTCTCATCCCAGAGAAAACAGAGGTTTGAGATAAGGGCCTTCATGGGGCAAAACTGTCTAATTGTGCAAAAAATTCTCTAAAGACAAAACAGCAGAATCTAATCTGTGTGTGTTTTTGTTTAATAAATAGAGCTACTGTACTAATAATTATTTGAGGATTTAGGGTTTCAGGATTTAAACGGTGTTTACATGTATCTGAAGTACTCATTGTACATGTACTGGCACCATCATATTTTCATGGTACATAGTTGCAAGCTTTTTTGATCACACTATTCACCTTGTTTTTTGCCAGAACTAGGGTGCTGCCATATTACATCATTTTATAACTTCTGTGTCAGAGCGGCCTATGGTGTCCTGATGCCACGTGCACCCTTATGCTTGAACATGGTGTTTGTTATGGACAAACTGTCGTTCCTCCCAATCACACCCCTCCAGGTAACACTGTCGCTGCCCTGACCCTGAGAAATGGCTCGGCTATGATGCTCCGGTGAAGAAGTCACGTCAGGTGTTGAAGAGGTTGTTATCAGATTCAGGTAAACTATAGTTTTTAATGCATCTGTCTTACACATTTTTAATGGTTGCCATGCATTATAATTTATTCTCATGATGACTAACCTTCAAAACAGTCGCTTGACTTGTGGGACCACTTGGTTGAAGTTCTTAGTCCCAGTGTAACATTATGTTTATCGTTAAGTTTTTTCAATGCAATGCAGCGGAGGACTGTGAGGATGAGGATGACCACAATCATGTGCCTACACACTGCGACGAGGAAACCCAATGGGAGGATGAGGATTTGTCTGTCTCTGACCACAGCTACTCCTAAAAAGTAAAGTTACTTCACCCGAAGCCCTGTACATCTGGACAAAGGACCACAATGCATTGAGCCGGCTGCATTGTATAACTTAACTGAGGAACAACAACCTCCGTCAGGTTTGAACAGGGTTATCTTTGGAAGTCTGTTGCTGAGCACCTCACAAAAGTATACAATGACAGCTTTCACTTAGACCCGTTGGATCAGCTTCTGATGACCCTGATGAAGCTGCTTCTGAATTTATTGCAGGGAGAACTTGAGGTGTTACATACCATGGCTTCCCAGGGAGACAATCCAACAACAATGCCTCAGTCCTTCAAAGAACATTATCCAAAAACAACGTGTGATCGACTGTTCAGAGACACCCCTTCAAAAACCAAGTAATCTTGACTCAAAAGGTGAGTCCTATAGCCACTACTATGGCCAGAGCACCATAAAATACTTTGTTGCAGTGGCACCATATGGACAGTCATCATGTTCATCTCACCAGCAAATTCTGGGTTCCTGGAATACCTCCATCCAGGCGATGAAGTCTGACAGAGCCTTTACCGTAAATTATCTTCTCTATTAAAGGAAGGTTAAACTTGTCATTCCAGCATTCACAAAGAAAGAAGATGACACCACCAACACAAGACGCATCTCCAGCGTACATATCCATGTCCACGAGTGGGTCATTTGAAGATTGAAAAACTTCAAAATACTTTCTCACACAGTTCCTATTAAAGCAGAAGTGAGTGATCCGGTCGTTTTCGCTAATGCTGCGTTCCAGGCAGGCTTTTGAAACCGTAAATTACAGCTTCAAGTCACAACTTACGACTTTGTAGCGTTCCAGGCAACCCACTCGTGTTTTTCAGACCTGTTTTACCGGTGAAAGTCACTATAACGGCCACTCGTAACTTCCGACCGGTGAACTCGTACCAGATCGAACTGGTACCACTTCACGGTCGGAAAAATACGAGTTTCCTTGAACGCACCATAACAGTCCTCGTCGCTACGTCACCACATTCACGGCGTTCCTTGGCTGCACACACAGCCCTGCATGCCGTTCTCTCTCCTCATTGGATAAAAACTGTAGGATACGATAAAGTTTTCTCTTCGGCTCAGAGCAGAGCAGAGGGACTGAGAGACCCGTGTTTCAGACCAAACACTCTATGTAAGTGATTGCTGTCGGAAGATATAACTATTTAAGACTTATATTAACACAAATATATCACTCACTTCTGCTTTAATCTCACCCCTAAAATTGACAATATTTTGATTTGTGCAGCCCTGTGCAACCTTTGAAGCAATATAATTTCTGATGTAAAAGATGAGTCTATAAGACTGTGCAGAGTTGCTTGCTTCTAAGGTGTGTTGCACATCTGTCCACATATTTTAGTGTAAATATTTGTCCATGTGTTGGGTTCATGTACTTGTATGATTTTTTTTTTTTTTAATACAAGCTCTGTGCACAATGGTTTTGAAATATAGAAACTGACTGCCCTAGGCCAGACTTTGGACGTCTGTATTACCTGTTTGTAAATGTTCCATATTTTTTATAAACATAACACTATGATATGGATTAACTTTTAAACTTTGAGGAATCAACTTTGGATCTGATGAAATTTGATCTGAATGATGAAACTCGTGATTTTAATAAGGCATAACAAGTTTGCAAGGATTTCATCTTGGTTTATTTCATATAATTGTAGGGCTCTCTAAAAATTTAATAAAAATCATCATTTTTATTTTACAGTGTTTCTGTATGGTAAAAAAAAACATTTAGTCTCCCCTACTATGCTGCTTCTATAACGTGCTTTCAGGTCCGAGTCTCCATACCAGAAACATTTATAACAACACCGGAAAAGTCACAAGATTTGTCGCTAGTCGCTTTTGACAAAAAAAAGTTGCCAAACTGGCAACACTGGATAGAAAAAGTCAATGTGCCCCACATAGTCAGGCGTAGCCTACTGTGAGCTGCGCAGACTCCGTGCACACTTCCCGCATACGAGCGTGCGGTGTCACATTTAAAACAGGTCGATGTGAAGATTTCCCGCCAAGCAGTCTATTGTGTGACACCCATAGTCATAGTGACATCGAGTACGCGTATGCGGAGTCCGCGCGGTCGTATTAGGCTTTGCTCGAGTATGTGCGGAAGTTCGCAGACTCAAGTACAAGGGAGTATGTGTCACAGAGTCGGGTACTGTGCGGATACTGAGCCATGCGGACTCCACATGCACTGTCCGCGGACGTTTGAGGTTTCATAGTTGAGTGTACGGTGTCACATTTAAAATAAGTCGATGTGAAGATTTCCTGCCGAGCAGTCTATTGTGTGGCACTGAATACGCATACGCATGCTTTGGGTCCGCATTGAATCCACGCAGTCAAGTAAGCCCGAGTACGTGGGGGCCTTTAAACTTAATGTTGGCCCAGATACTGTATGGCCGAGAGGGACTTCAGACAACTTTTTCCATGTATCTCAGTCCACCCTGTTTGGTTTACATAACGGTGAAGTTATTTTCTCCTCGGGCCACGACAGCGTGGTCTCCGCAACTAGCTCCGACATTAGCTGTGTTATGAGTTAGCTCAGCAGCGGAGAACTGGCCTGCTTCACGCCAGGGACACAAGCTGGTCATTCATGTGGGTCGTGAGGACAGAGAAGACGATGGATGAGAAACCAGCAGATGACGAGAGTGTGCCGCAGGTAGCCTGGGCTACGGGAATCGTTGCAAGGGCTGTCTGGACATCACTCTACTGACTGGTTGGCTACGCCATATTGCAACGGGAGGTTGTGTGAGTACTTGACATTGAACGGGGAATGAGTGCAGGATAGCGGCAAGGTACTGTGTTAAAGCAGACTGTGTGCACTGTTCTGGTTTCAGAATAAAATGTATTATTACTATTAAGAAACCACTTCCACCACCATGTAAAAAGGTTGGCATTGATCCAGCCGTTATCTGACATCATCAAAAGGGTATTTTGGGGAACCTTGAAGAACCACTCTGGCTTCACCTGCTTTCCTTTGAAAATGATCATTGTGGGTCCATACCACCAGCAGCATTTAGGCTGGCCAGGCAGGTTGTTGTCCCACCCTTTTCTCCACTAGTGAGCTCGAAACAAGGTGTTCCGACTTCGGCAACCACAGCGGTGGAGAGAAAGTGGTCTTGGAGTCCTGTTTCGTCGCAGAACCAGATATGATCTGGAACGTTTTCTAAACCGGGTGCCTCAACTAGCCTACTAAATGATATTTTTATATCAAACCAAGCACTCCACACGAGTGGGGTTGAATTCAGTTGCCCTTGCGGCTGAGAGCCCCTCTGTTTTGCGGATACTGAGGTTGGGATTTCACTTCAGACATCCCCGAAACCATTTGTAACCTGCCTTTTTTTTTTCAATTCACTGAAACCTTTAATTCCTTTTTTCTCAGCAAACCGGTATGCCAAAGCTTGCACATCATTCATCCTCGGGGGGAACCCGCGTTTCCCTAGGCTGAAGATCATGTGTCACACACTGAAGAAGACTGGCCGTCGAAACCGATGTGTTTAGCATGTAAGGTATCCAAGTGATTAGAAGGACACTGAGTGTTGCTGGCTTCTTTGTCTTCTCAAAAAGGCCCACCAGCTTTCGATCCGCTGATTGTAATTATTGGAACCAGATATAACAGTTGCTGACGAGGTGGTGATCCGTACTCCATCGTAAGAACCTCTGCATTTCTGCAATTGTGACATTTTCTGTTCCAAAGTCTGCATGAATTCTCTCAACTTCCTTACCAGCGATGATCTTGGGATTACTGTACAAAAGGTCGTCCCTCTGAGCATTATTCCTTTAAGTTTGTTGATAATTGTTGTGCATGTGAATTCCTACACTGCTGAGGTCCTTGAACGCACCACATACGTACTGCTCAGCTCGGAGCATATCGGCTGAACTGTCCCTCCATGTGTCTACAGTGTGTGCGTCCATTGAGCCGTGAGTTATGTTGTTGTATTCATATGTTACACTATGTTGATATTTCTGTTCTATTTATGAGTCAACTGATGACTGCAGTAGTTTTGGCCATCAGATTTCATTATGTGATAAACACTTAGTTGTTAATGAGTGTCAAACAATTAGCCGCTAACTAGCAATAGCCTGTGTGCCTTATGCTAGGTTACTGTACTGCTAATCTTTTGCATATCAATGCTCATTCTCTGTTTATTGATTAATAATGATTTAAGTTCATAAATCATTTGGAGCTGTAGTTGTTATCTGATTAGAGATATATTTAGCTCAGTGTATTTTATATTTAAGTTGTACCTTATTTCTAATCAATCTGTATTGTTGTGTTTAACATTGCAGAAACCACACACACACACACGCCCACTGGAATTCATAAAGGGTTGAACTTTATTGCTGGCTCTGTCCTTCATTCTGCACCTACCTGTGTCCTGACCCGACACCCTGAAGTGGTTGCTGCCACCTAAGATCCTATATAGTCAATCTGTCATACAATTTTGGTCCTTCGAGCCGGATCGGAGCAACTACTTCAGCCTTACCTGTTCAGCATGGAAGAGAGAGACCTATACAGAGAGTCTGATCGCCCGCGCCGACGCAGCCAACTGCCACCATATCTTGAGGACTATGAGGTGGGTTACCCAGCTAAGCACCGCAGCCTCCCATATGATGAGCAGGCCAGACAGACTACTCCTCCTGATGTCCTTCAGTACATTCATAATATGAAAGAGGAACATGACCAACTGAGACGAGATGTGCAACGCCTTACAGAGGTAATCTCTAGCTCTCCTGTACTAGCCCCACAGCACGCCATGTCACAGTCCAGACTGCGTGAGGACGAGACGACATCCACACCTGCGCACGCTAGTGAGCTGGTGCCATCCAGAGGTCACGAGGACTCACATCAGCCTCAGAGTGCCATAAAGGTGTCATTCACCGATAAGTCTTCACACCAACACGACAGTCAGCATGACGAGATAGAGGAGCTCACTAGCAGTCTAAAGGGAGCAGGGTTACAAAGCAAGGACGCAGCACAGTCATCATCATCTTCCGGTGAGTCATCTCCTCGATCTCAAGACTTCCCCCCAACCACAACAAAGGGTGAGAAGCTTCCTCCACCTCAACATTCAACCGCTGAGGGACAGTCGCAACAACTCTATCAAGAGCAACGCACTTCGGGCTCTACACCTGGTGCTGTTTACAGTCAGATTATGGACAGTCACCGCCCTCATCATAGTGCCAGCAGGTATCATCCCCAGGTTGATGATACTTATGATCAGCACGTCAGCAGCTACAGTCAGCCTGCCAGATCCCATAGACTGCCTAGTCCGAGAGCCCGCTATGATGATGACTATTACAGACAAGATCACACATATCCTTCTTCTGATCGCCGTGACAGTCGTTACCGTCCTGCTCATGGACATGGCTATTATAGTCATACAGATCAGTACAGGCACGGGGATAACCGCTACCCCGGTGATCCACGTAGGTACTCACCTGATCGCCTGCCACCAGCTGAGTGGCCTCAGACTCCTGCCCCCTTCAGCAGACGCCCACCAGCAGAGACCTATCGTGGACCTCAACCAACGATCCCCGATCTTGTGCATGAGGACCCACGTGAGTTTGCAAGATTGAAGTTAGCTTTGGACAACATACTCCCACTTGAGGCTCCAGAGCACTTCAAGTTTCAGATATTGACCGATCACCTCAAGTGTGAAGAAGCGCTGCTCATCGCTGATTCATACAGCAACAGTCCATATCCATTTAGTGACAACATGAGAGCACTTACCGAGATGTACGGTCAACCTCAACACCTGGCCTTGAAGAGGATCACCAAACTCATGGATGGACCTAACATCAGGAGTGGTGACATCAGATCCTTCAAGTCATTCGCTCTTCAGGTCCGTGCGCTCGTTGGTATGTTGCATCAGTTGGGAGAACAGGGTCGGACGGAGTTGAGGTGTGGCTCACACGTATCTCGCCTCTTAGCCAAGTTGCCATACGACCTAAGAGCCAACTTCCAGAGATTTGTGAACCCCATCCACACTCCTATACCAACACTGCTAGACCTAGCTGAGTGGCTTGAGTATGAGGTGCGTGTCCAGGTGATTGGAGACCAGTACTGTGACCACTCCGACAGAGAGAAACCAGCTCCACGGAAGGAGAGGCGTCCTGAGTACAAGCCTCATAGGACTACGACTATTCTCCACGGTAGTGAACAGAAGGGAAAGTCAGCAGAGAAAGACACGACTACCATACAGGAGAAACCGAAGAAGTACTGCCCATTCTGCGACACTGTGCAGCACTATATGAATCAGTGCAGTAACTTCAAACTCTTGTCGAGGGAACAGAAAACAGAGTGGATCAAGTCAAACAAGAGGTGCTGGAAATGCGGCCGTGAGCACCAAGCGGTCAAGTGTAACCTCAAAGCGAAGTGCAAACAGTGCGAACGACGGCACCTTGAGGTTCTTCACGAAGTCAACACCAGCCAAACTGCACCTGCATCTGCTAAGCCCAGCTCCACTGAAGAAAGCGCCTGCTTGGTAAGTTCCATCTCCGAGACGCTTTATGTAGATCGACCAACCAGCAGCAGCCAGGTTCTACTCAAGTTGAGTCGTGTCATTCTCAAGAGTGGTGCCAAGGTGATTGAGACCTACGCTATATTGGACGATGGTTCGGAGCGTACCATCCTCTTATGTGAGGCAGCTGATCGCTTGGGGCTTCATGGGGAACCTGAGGACCTAGCACTCCGCACCGTCCGGCAAGAAGTCTGCACCATCCATGGTGCCACTGTGTCATTCTCTGTAGCTCCTGCATCACAGCCTGGCAAGTCCTTTCAAATCCACAGAGCCTTCACTGCAAAGGAACTCGGCCTCGCTCGCCATACTTATCCAGTGAAAGCTCTACAGGAGAGGTACCGTCATCTTAAGGACCTGCCACTGCCGGACATAAGGGAGGCCCAGCCACTGCTGCTCATTGGGTCAGATAATCCACACCTTATCACTCCAGTGGAGCCAGTACGCCTGGGTCCCCCTGGTGGACCTGCTGCTGTGCGCACCAGACTCGGATGGGCCCTACAAGGTCCCTCAAGATTCCTGCGTCACCGGTTAACACCACAGCAGTGTCTTTTCACTTCCTGCTCCTCACCAGAAGCCGAGCTCTTCAGCCATGTCGAGAGACTGTGGCAAATTGATACCTTACCGTATAGGAGTGAGCGGCTCATTACCAGGTCCAGACAAGATGCTGAGGCCGTCCGAAGGCTTGAGGAGAAGACAATCAGGGTTACCGTGGATGGAGTGAGTCGCTACGCCACTCCGTTGCTATGGAAGGAGAATCTTCCTCCGCTCTGTGCTACACAGGAGGCTGTCTTGGCTCAGCTACGTGGGACGGAGAAGCGGCTAGCCAGAGAACCAGAAAGGGCGGCGACCTACTCCAAGGAGATCCACAAACTTCGTGACGCTGGCTACGTCACACCTGTGTCACCTGCAGAGGCTGCAAAGAGCAACCATTCGTGGTTCATCCCGCACCACATGGTGCGCCACAATGGTAAAGACAGGATAGTCTTCAATTGCTCCTTCACATTCGAGGGTCAGAGCCTTAATGACCACCTCTTGCCAGGGCCCACACTCGGAGCCACCCTGTTGGGAGTCCTCCTCAGGTTCAGGGAACACCCAGTCGCCATTACTAGCGATGTGAAGGGGATGTTCCACCAGGTCCGTCTGCTGGAAGAGGACAAACCCTTCCTCTGCTTCCTGTGGCGAGACATGAAGGTAGACGAGAAACCTACTGTCTACAAATGGCAAGTACTCCCCTTCGGGACTACATGCAGCCCGTGCTGCGCTGTCTTTGCACTTCAGTCCCATGTCCAGAAGCACACCGAGCCGGAAGAGGATGCGCGTCTGTCCGTGGAACGTAATTTCTACGTTGACAACTGTTTGCAGAGTCTCCCCTCGGAAGTGCAGGCTAAGAAGTTGGTGGACCGCCTGCAGTCTCTTCTCATGGAAGGTGGATTCGAACTGCGACAATGGGCTAGTAATGTCCCTACAGTCATCGGCCACTTACCTGTGGAGTCTCAGTCAGAGAGCAGTGTACTCTGGTTCTCCCAAGAGTCAGCCGATCCTCAAGAGCGCACTCTAGGACTCGTATGGCAGTGCAAGTCCGACACACTGCGGTACAAGCGTCACCAGAGCGAAAGTCCAGAGCCGACTATGCGCAACATCTATCGGCTGCTTGCCCAGCAGTACGACCCGCTTGGGTTCCTTATCCCATACACAACCAGAGCCAAGGTCATCGTGCAACACCTCTGGAACAAGAAACGGGGATGGGACGATCCCCACCTACCAGAAGACCTGCTTCAAGCCTGGCGTCTGTGGGAAAGTGAACTGTCCCAGCTGTCGCAAATAACCCTGCCAAGATGCTACACCGACCCAAGTTTGGACTGCAGCAGCAGCATTCTGAGCATTCATGTGTTCTGCGATGCTTCCGAGCGCGCGTATGGTTCCGTAGCTTATCTGCGCACCGACAGAGGTGAAGGCCAAGTCTGTGTGGCCTTCTTGGCTGCGAGGTCAAGAGTGGCGCCCAAGAAGCAACTCTCAATCCCCAGGCTGGAACTGTGCGGAGCTCTAACAGGAGCACAGTTGGCTTCGGTCTTGAAGAAGGAGCTCACTCTCGACATCCAGGAGGTGGTGTATTGGACAGACTCGACTACAGTGCTCAACTGGCTCCATTCAGACTCATGCCGGTATAAAGTGTTCGTGGGAACCAGAGTCACAGAAATACAAGAGCTCTCCGACCCAGCATCCTGGCGCTATGTTGACTCTGGAACAAATCCCGCCGACGACATCACGAGAGGGAAGACATTGGCTCAGCTGGCTGGAGAGAATCGCTGGAACCAAGGGCCACAGTTTCTTCAACTGCAGGCCAACCACTGGCCAAAGGCACCGGCGGGAGAACCTGCAGAGGAAGTAGAGGAGTTGAGGAAGACAGTGTTCTGCGGCCTGTTGACAGGGTCAACCAGTCCAGCAATACCCGACATACACCAGTTCAACACTTACCAGGAACTCCTGAAAGCCACCACGCAGTCACTGCACGGGGCGGCCGCTACCACCGGCCATCCTGCTGCTGATGACTTTCAGAAGGCAGAGCTGGCCCTGCTGAGCCATGCTCAGATGGAGAGCTTCCAAGGAGAGTTTGCACTACTAAAAGCCGGGAAGGCCATCCCATCCAGCAGCCGACTACTTACCCTCGCTCCTGAGTACGACGAGTCTTCCGACCTGATCAGAGTGGGAGGTAGACTCCGTAGGTGTGATAGCCTAAGCTCTGAAGTTCTGCATCCGGTTCTTCTGGACCCCTCTCACCCAGTCACGAAGCTCCTAATCCAGCACTGTGATGCGCAGCTGCATCATCCTGGAGCTGAACGTGTCTTCACAGAGCTCCGCAGGAAGTACTGGATTCTGAGAGGTAGAGAAGCAGTGAGGAAATATCAACACCACTGTCCTGAATGTAAGAAGTGGAGAGGGCAACCAGCAGTCCCAAGAATGGCAGATCTGCCCCCCTCAAGTCTGAGGCTCTTCCGACCTGCCTTCTACTCAACCGGGATGGACTGCTTCGGCCCTATGCTCATCAAAGTAGGACGACGCAATGAGAAAAGGTGGGGCATCGTATTCAAGTGTCTCACCACTCGGGCAGTCCACCTAGATCTGGTGGCGAACATGGACACCGATTCATTCCTGATGTCGCTCCGACGGTTTATAGCTCGTCGAGGGAAGCCTTTTGAGCTCCTATCGGATCAAGGCACCAACTTTAAGGGTGGAAATAAGGAACTGCATGAAGCTTTCAAAGCCATGGAACCAGCTCTCCGAGAACAGCTTGCAACAGAACAGATCCGATTCCGTTTCAACCCCCCCAACGCTCCCCACTTTGGCGGGTCATGGGAACGAGAGGTGCGATCCGTGAAGGCAGCCCTGCGCACCACATTGGGAGCTCAGACTGTGTCGGAGGAGGTGCTGAGGACCGTCTTGTTGGAGGTAGAGAGTATCCTCAACTCCAGGCCTTTGGGTTACGTCTCCACAGACATCGCAGACCCGGATCCTGTCACACCCAACTCCTTGTTGATGGGGCGGCCAGACAGTTCTCTGCCACAGGTGGTCTACCCAGAATCGGAACTGCTCAGTCGCAAGAGATGGAGACACACCCAAGTCCTGTCTGACCATTTCTGGAAGCACTTCATAAGACACTTCCTACCCACCTTACAAGCACGGCAGAAATGGCAGACCGAGAAGGACGACATTACTGTCGGAACTGTGGTTCTCATCGTCGACCAGCAAACTCCAAGAGCTCTCTGGCAAGTAGGAACAGTGAAAACCGTCATACCTGGAGCTGATGGTCGGGTGAGAACCGCGGTCGTCCAAGTCAAAGACCGGACCTATACCCGCCCAGTGGTACGACTCATCAAGCTACCTGCTCTGCCCCAGGATGTTACCAAGATCTAGCGAAGTGCTCTAGCAGTGTCAAATTTGCACACCAAATTTGGGGGCGGCTGTACAAAAGGTCGTCCCTCTGAGCATTATTCCTTTAAGTTTGTTGATAATTGTTGTGCATGTGAATTCCTACACTGCTGAGGTCCTTGAACGCACCACATACGTACTGCTCAGCTCGGAGCATATCGGCTGAACTGTCCCTCCATGTGTCTACAGTGTGTGCGTCCATTGAGCCGTGAGTTATGTTGTTGTATTCATATGTTACACTATGTTGATATTTCTGTTCTATTTATGAGTCAACTGATGACTGCAGTAGTTTTGGCCATCAGATTTCATTATGTGATAAACACTTAGTTGTTAATGAGTGTCAAACAATTAGCCGCTAACTAGCAATAGCCTGTGTGCCTTATGCTAGGTTACTGTACTGCTAATCTTTTGCATATCAATGCTCATTCTCTGTTTATTGATTAATAATGATTTAAGTTCATAAATCATTTGGAGCTGTAGTTGTTATCTGATTAGAGATATATTTAGCTCAGTGTATTTTATATTTAAGTTGTACCTTATTTCTAATCAATCTGTATTGTTGTGTTTAACATTGCAGAAACCACACACACACACACGCCCACTGGAATTCATAAAGGGTTGAACTTTATTGCTGGCTCTGTCCTTCATTCTGCACCTACCTGTGTCCTGACCCGACACCCTGAAGTGGTTGCTGCCACCTAAGATCCTATATAGTCAATCTGTCATACAATTACTGTTTGTTGAATAGGCATGTAGCCATATCATGAGAAAAGTCACCCATTTCTCCATTTACACACACCAAATGGCTTCAGTTTGTCGTAAGAGTCAACATGCCACATAAAATTAGGCCCAGGGTTAAAGTACATGCACTGCATCAGGCAATTCCTCAGTGTCTGTTCAACACCATGGGTGTCGAGAAACTTTAACAAATGCCTCACCGTACTTTGGGTGACAACATATCCAGCTTGAGATGGTGGAGCTTGTATCCATGGAGCCTTCCGTACCTCTCCAGTTGATCAATGAGGAATGACGCTACCTCAAGAAGGTCGGATTCGTTCTTCCTTTGAAATAACCCCATGCATTTCAAAATCCTTCTTATGCCCTATTCACATGGGATTAGTATTACCTGGGGGACGTCTGGTAATTTGTAAATTACCCACGTCTGTGTTTCTTGCGGTGCATTCGCGCGGGTTAAGTGAAGTCTGCATTTTACTTTAATTTACTGACATTAATTATGAATGAATGAATTATGACGTCAAAACTGTGCACGTCGAATACAGTTGTATAACTGTAAATAAAATGTCAAAGCAGCAACGTGACTCTGGAACAGTGTGCCGTTGTTGTCGGGATAACGGGCCGTCATGGCGTTTGTAGTAAGTCTGTTGAAAGAGAAAAATGTTCCTTATCGCATGCTGCTACGCATGGCATTAATAATGTGATAATAACGTGACATGAAAAGGATATTGTTATAACAATAAACTTTTAACATAATTATTTTTTCCTTGGTGTGGCAGCGATACGCTTACGTATTTACGTAATAATTCAAAATGTACAGAATATTAAAGGAATAGTTAACCAAAAAATGAAATTCAGTCATGACTCACCCTCATGCTGATGAATACTGCGGAGTAGTTTTTTATTCCTCAAAGTGCATCTGGAGACCTGGGAGGCCAGTTCGTATTCCAACGAAAGCTTTATATGGGATAATAGAGGGTATGCGTTTACGTCACGTTGCCCTCGGCAACGCCCCGTTCGATCGGACTGAGTGGCAAAACAAGCGTCCCTCAACATGCTGGCGGATAGCGGTGGACTCATAAATTGGATAAAATATCGTATATCAAAACAAATTGATGTCAAAAGGAATCGACAACCAGCTCCCCAAAAGCCTCTGCTCCACTGACACTTCCTGTAACACACAGTGTGACCGCGGTACCTGCAGAGTGACTGACAGGCTGCTGTTACTGTGCAGAGGGACGAGATTACAGCTGTTACTGTCGCCCTGACAGTGACTCCCGACACTAAAACACGAGCTGCTTTTATTCTGAAAAACTCTGACCAGTCAAACTGTAGGATATGTTAGAGGATTAATTTATCTGTCTAAACATCATAACTACGACACCTGAAACTGTAAACACAGCTGATCGATCGAAAAAAATGACCGCTCCAGTGAATTTACTTTCCGTCATTGAGAACAGGTTCTTGAATGTAACTCGGTCAAAGTGAGACGTGTCCTCAAGATTTTTAGCAGCTCTGTTAGGTCATGCATGCTTTACATGCTGGCAAAGCTAGACGTGTCAGACTTGTGTGGGCTCGGAGGAAATCGCTCCGTTACTTGCTCGTTTTTAAACTTTGGCGGCTCTGCCACTCGTCTTTTTGCCACTCAGTGGACGTTCCACAGCGACTTCCGAGTACCGTGACGTCATGTGCATACCCTCTATAGGGGCCGACACAAAAACGCCCATAAAACTACACAAAAACCTTGAGATATTCCTCCACGCCACCTGTCCGCGGCAAATCAAGTGTCCTGAAGGGAATTTACTCGAAACAATGTAATTTACGACATTTTTACAGCCTAAACAGGTCTGTATTGAATTTGCCTGGAGCGCGCTCTCACGTTCACGCGATGCACGCGGACGTGACCAGACTTGCCTCAATTACGTCGTTTCGGGTAAACTCTGGACTATATCCCTTCAGGACACTTGGATTGCCGCGGACGAGCAGCGTGGAGGAATATTTCAAGGTTTTTGTGTAGTTTTATGGACCTGTTTGTGTCGGGCACGATGCATGTGTGCGTCGCATGAACACAAGAGCGCGCCCCAGGGAAATTCAATACAGGACTAAAATTTCCTAAATGACGTTGTTTCAAGTAAACTCTGGAAAAAAATTACAATATATAAATATATATACATACAGTAAATAATATCATTTATAATGGGTGTGTAAGCGTCTAACGAGCAGATCTTAGAGTGGGTGACATCATCGTTAGAGTTGGAGAGACCCAAAAAACATTCTGGAATTTTTCTGGCTAAACTGTCACCACATCCACAAATTAAACTCTAGACACATGATTTTCTCCATGTTTGTAGCGATACTTGTCCTGTCTCATGTGATGTGCTCAAAACAGCAGACAGACTTACAGAATTTTATTACTGTTACTCTTGTTGTTACTCTATCCGCTCCAGTGGCTCATTGACTGCAATACAAAAAAGTAGGAGCTGATATTTTGAGCAGAAATTTTTATTGTTCACGAAACACCTGGCCTCAGTCCCCAGTAATTTTCTACCATCTACCGCAAATACCGCGTATACCGCGCAGCCCTAGTTTGGAGGTGAACTGATCATTATTTTACCTGTAATGACCAAAGTTAAATTTATTCTCTCCAGGAAATCTATGAGGAGGTTATATGGAAAGGACCCATACAAACTAATTCATCATCACACAATACCATTGAATTGACTTTGTGTTACTTCAGGGGGATGTAAAGGATGTGACTTGATAGTTTTAGTCTCTGCGTCATTGACATGTGAATGATTCAGTAGATCCATTTTCACATTTTATCAATTAACTGTCATGATTACATTACAGCTGTTCATGTACTGAGGTAATTCTTCCCATTGAACACAGGATGGCAGCAAAGACCAGCCCAGAGATTAGATGGTGCCGTTGTGATTGTATTACAGAAGAACCCTACATAAATAAGTTTAAGGCTGATGTCATCCCACATTTTTTGTAACTGACTAAAACCAATATCTTGATTCATGTAATACAGAAAGTCTCAGTCATTTCCTGAAACAATTGGACACTAGTTTGTTTGTTTTTTTAGCCAAGTTTCCCAGACAATGGAGACAGTAAAGCTACATGAAGATGCAGGTAAAGTTCATACCAGGACTATGGACCCAATATAATTTTCTATTGGGGGTCTTTTCTGTAAACACTAGAGCTGAGCCTCCGTCTTCTTTATCAGAGAAGCGTCATTCAAAGAGCCACTTCTGGATTTGGTCTTTCATCCTCCATACTGTAGTTAATTTGCAGCAGCTTGTACCAGCTGCTTGTCCTCATCTTCTAGCTCCTGTGTACAGGGCAGGCTTCATTGCTTCATGATTCATCCTGTGTGCGGTCAATTTACATCATCTGAATGTAGACAACTACCAACTCACTGTTAGCCACAGTCCTGTCTGTCACTCTTATTTCTCACCTTTTTTAAATCCATTTTTTCTGTGTTTCTTTGTTCATTAAGGAGTTTATCCCACGTCTGTTCAAAGTAACACATTGACCGATGATGACCCTAAAGTTTCCGGTCGTGCACTTGTACCTTTTCAAATGTCCATTTGACGAAGCCAGTGCATATTCTATGTGTTTGTTGTATGTGTTTGATTGTAGTTGTGCGTCGACTCGGCCTGGCTGTAACTTCGACAACATCTGAGGAGCTGCCACGCGCACGTAACGCATTTAGTTTGTTCCCTGTGAAGTCCAACATGAAAACATTCGTTAGCTGCAGCCCGACTTGAGTTTGAGATGTTCTCCCAGAGGTTCACCCACACCACCCGCACAAAGTCTGCCCTAAGCTGTAGCTGTCACTCCCCCCCCCCACCGACTGACGACTGCCTCCTCAGCTTATTAACCCCCTCCTCTTCGTCCTCCTCCCCCTCCTTTCCCTCTTTCATTAACAACACATGCTCCCTCCTCGTCTGCCTCCACACAGACCGACAGACACACAGATACTGACACTACCCCTCGCTATACCCATCAGTCCGTCCAGTCCCCAAGGTGTCGGCCATCACCATCTCTCGTTTCCACAGCAACCACTGCCTCCCCTGTCAAGACTTCAGAGAGTGCTGCTCTGTTTGCTTTGATTTCTAAAGGATTAATGGACATGCATCATAGTTGTGGTGTTGTGGACATCACACTGAAGCATGTTAGACAATGAAAACACACCACACCGTATCAGAGCAGCAATGATCTATAAACTTAAAGTCAAATATCTAATATTTATTGATAAAGAAGATGACATGGTTTATCAAAATAGTTACAATTTAATCGGTCGATCATATAATCGTTTGGATACCTGATAAATGATCAGAGTTACTTTTAAAGCAAAAGAAAGACCCAAATTCTCAGGTTTAATCTTCTTTTCCCAAATTATATAGACAAAACGATGAGAAAGATAGATATATATATGTATGTGTGTGTGTCTCTAAAAGGAGGCAAACTCTGGAAACATGTTCCTTAACTAATTCATCGGGTGCAAAATATCATCTGAACCCAGACTGACTATTGATGCATATTTCTGGGGACCATTCGCATTATTTTACATACCAATATTACATGTGGTGCAGCTACTGCAAAGGATCTATTTTGCAGTCATGGATAATTCATGATCTGCACAGACGCTGCATATGAAAATCCTTTTGAAGGTGGTTCGGGACCGGGGAAATTCCCTTTTCATTCACTTGCCTTCGCTTTGTAAAGGCCTTGATTCTTGTGTTTCAGTGGCTGTAAATTCTCACAGTGAAGTAATGATCATTTCATTCAGATGATACGACTCACCTGTGGTGAAGAAGTTAATATCATCCGTCTGTTAAAGCTGGAGTTTCATTTGAGCTTCACATGAACCATGTTGACAGCTTTACCAGACAGAATGAGAGGGGCTGGTGGGTGATATGGAGAAAAGTGTGTGGGTGTAATGGTCAGGAGTTTACTGGTTATGTCCAGTATTGGATGAAGTACTAATAATCACTTACTTAAAGTAAAGCTTTATCCACACAACTACATTTTCAGTTTTAAAACAGCGTTTGTTTTCAGCACTGGTGGTCGATGCTGATACGACCCAATCAGGGAGCGACTGGTCTCCATCGCTCCACCTATTAAGATTTCAATTAGGAAGTCCGTGATCTCTTTTCATTATTTGCTCAATTTCTAAGAGTTTTTAACCCTTTAATAATATCAAGTGCAGCAGGAATGAGTCGTAGAAATAGTATTTTAGCACGTCTCTTTTCCTTATCTCAAAGGTGACTCGTTCTTCAAATGGGCTTTTAGTTAGATGGCTGAAATAAGGTCTGTGGTTACATTTTCACATTTTATTCTAGAACAAAATACACATGGAAATACCCTAATCCTGACTTCTTTATGCTTTTGATCTCTGATATTGGCCTTTGCTAAGAAATGGCTGAATGTGACTTACAGGAGCAGCTTTTGCAGAAGAGGTAAGCCTGTGTTGACCATGTCAGCGGTCAGCACGTTGTTGACTCCAGGATGACCCAATGCAGACACATGTCATCTACTGAATGCACCGTAATGGCACCAATTCCACTGCTAATTAATAATCACTGTCAAACCTGAAGATCCACGCTGAAGAATCAGGACTGAAAGGTCTGAGGACAAAGGAGACAATCGAATTACCGTCCATTTTACTGATTTCATTTCCATGGTGGAGGCCATGGCTCGCGGAGCGGCTTCAGCGCTTAATGGTTTCTGGCAACGATGGGGCCCTTAGTCCTGTTCACTGGAGCTGCAACATCCCCCCGGGGTTTCATTGGCAGTTAGAGCTATCATTTCTCTTCTTTCTGTCATTTAATGGAAAAAAAAAATAAAAAAAAGTTATGCTTGTCATTAACCCACCGGTCTGCTCTTTTATGCATATAAGAAAAAAACAAAACAAGCTATTGTCCCAGCTAAACAACGACCTTGTGTAACTGTGTAGGTCAGTTGAACGTGCAATGAGATCATTTAGGGACATATATGAGAGCTGCAAATAAACTGAAAAGCTGCACCGTATTACAGAGCTTGTCAGGGAAGAGGCCAGAGACCTTTAATTGGAGGAAGAGGAGGAAGAGAACGAGGAGGAAGAAGGGGCAGGATGCTGTGGCAGTATTTAAAGGCTGAGATGGGGAAAGAGAAAGACTTCTTCAAGGATGGGGTGCTTTACTTTGAAGTGTGTGGTGGGACTGTGTGCAGCGCAGAATCCCCCAATCCTTCGTCTATCAGGCTTTTCTTTACTGCCATGTTTGCTCATTATGTTTTCATGGGCTGATTCTAGACGCCTGAGTCGAATCTTCAGGCCCAGGAGAGAGAACTCCAGGGGAATAGGAATGAGGGAGAGACGCTCATGTATTTTCAGGTTGGCTGTCAACACCGATTGATGCCACTGACATCAGAAATACTCCTTTGAATCCAGTTGATACCTCGACATGTAAAGAATATGTTATTGTGATTCGGAGATTGACAAGTCATAGTGAGTTGTCTCAGACGAACAAAGCTGCTTCTGGATGTTTCCTTTTAAGACCAGATAATGACCTTGAACCATTAACATCACACAATATTTCCTAGTGCTCGCTCGTTTCCCCACATTAAATCTTTTCCTCTTTGGTCTTGACAGAGAGCTTCTGCTTTCTTATCCAGCCCTGTTTTTTTTTGTTTTTTTTATGTTTTTTGGTTTGTTCAAATTATGTCACACAAATATGTATAAATAATGATGCTTTGTGGAAATATGACGTTCTCTAACAATGTTTGTTAAGGTCCTGAGTTCGCTTTGATGTCCATCACAGGCATTTTTAAGAAGACACATTATAGATGATGTAATGAGACACAAAAATGTCAAAGATACATGAGTCATCACGAAAAAGACAATAATTACCAAAACTAATTCTGGGCGCACGTTGCATGACGGCTGCATCTCTGCTACTGCTACTACTTACTGTCTCTCTACATGCAGTTAAATTTATTTATTTTTAATTTTTGACTAAAGTGCCACCATTTACACATTTTTTCATGGCTGTGACATATGCAGCTTCAGACTAGACATAGACAACTATAGTCGAAGGTGTCAGTTTGATGTAATGTCACTGCACTGGTATGATGAATATGACATCAACAAGTCTTTTCTCAGTCTATTTTTGATGGGAGATGTGACATCTGTAAACGTAGCAGGACGCTGAATATCGCAGGAAAGAGAACCAAGACAGCCATCATGCACACACCAGGCATCCTGTGTTCGTGGTCTAATAAATATAAACCTGTCATGAATTTTAACTTTCAGACAAACCAATTAGACAGAAACAAATATCACACATCCACTCTGAGACCAATAAACCCAATTCGATATTACGTAAACAGCAAGTTTCATTTAAGTTACGGAATTAAAAAGTAGTTTTACTTGACCTATTGTGATAATTGTGCTGATACAAGCATACTAAATAAGCAAAACCCTGTAGTATATGGATTTAGCAGAAATACAAATATAACCTGGAGATGAAAGAAGTATTTCAACTATGAAATGTAAACCAGTTACACAAACTAACATTAAGTGGCGCTAATCGTTTTGTAACTCAACTAGACTGCAGGAATCAGGAGTTGTTTGTATTCAACTTTAATTGATTGAAAAAAAATGTCATGTTTGCTTTGGGAAACCATACTTAGCTGGATTTGGACTTAACATAAAGGCAGAAATACTGAATATAATGCACATTGAGAGAGACTTTGTATTGCAATATGTAAATGAATTTACTATTTTGTTGAGTATTCAATGCAGAATTTACAAAACGAGTCTATTTGAATTTAGATCCAGTTGTTGCAAGAGGCTGTTGTCGTCGATGGGGGAGTTTATTTTGAAAGCAGACACTCAGGCAGCTGATGGAGTCCATCTAATGCATTTCTTTCTGACCTGATATTCACTCTGAACCAAATCTGTGTGGACTAGCTCTGTAATGAGATGCATTAGAGTCGTGTGGCACAGAAATCTAATACCCCCAGCAATCCTCTCTCCACCAGCCAACCCACCATCAAGCAGCCCATAAACCGAGCTAAATTTAGTAGAGTCTTTTGTCTCTGGCAGCTATGAAATCTTATCTTTTTTACTTCTGAGACTTGTCAACATGCTGAAAATTGATGCCTCGTCAGATGATGTTCGCGCTGTTTTAAACCTGATTTCATCGATCCCCTCCCTGCCAGCCCCTCTGTTATCCACGGCTCTCGTGCCCTTCCTGTTGCACTGCTGCTTGTCACTTATTTCACTATGACTGTTTCATGGCAAGATGATAAAGCCATTATCCAGCCCATTCAAAACCTGTCACACCCCGTCGCTGAGCGGGTAACAATTAATTTTCTCCAGTGACAATGCCTCAGCCGCTCCCCGAGTTGAGATTAAATTTCTTTGTCAATTTTTATTTGAAAATGTATGTTTCACAACCGGGTGTGTGCCGTTCAATTTGGCACACATCGCTGTGCTCACAATCCATTTGATGCCTCTCAGTGGGGCCCCAGAGCTGTCAGCCGGTGAGTCAGTGGGATGCTATGGATTGTGACAAACTGCAGCAGATGACAGTTGAAAGATGATGGGGAGTGATTGTGCCGCACTGCTGGCAGAAGGGAATGTACCGTTATATAAGGACTGCATCGCATTTCACATACATGTAAATGTGTGCATGTAATCAGGCCGCCCTTCAACATCAAAGCACAGTTAGCCTAGGCCATATGCTACTAGCTATATTTAGGTAAAACTGGGTTCAATTTAATTTTTCATAGTAATTTGTCAACATTAGTACTATGCAATGTTTACAACACACTCTAATGTTGCATAGATACATTAATAAACACTCGTTCACATACAGCATTAAAGGGATACTTTACCCAAATTTGATAGGAAATTACTATCTATCTACTCACCGTCATGACAGGGAAGGGTTCGGAGAACTTTTGGAGTTATCAAAACGCTTTTGGAGTTCCAGGGGGGGTCCGACTAGCAACATATTTTCATATAATGGCGGCAGATTGTGCTCACTTTTGAACCATCCAAAACACACACTATGAAACATCCAAATACCTCCATAGCCTACTGCTCGTCCGGACTGACAAGTGTGCTGAAGCCGCAACATCAAAAAGTTGTTCGGAAAAAATTAATTTGATCTGTTTTTAGCCTTGTTGTTGTAGTAGTAGCTCCCAGTGGCTGCGCGAGATGCGCGAGATTTGCTGCGAGATGTTCTTCCGTGTTTACATCATACATGTAATGGTTTACAACGACGAACTAACATCTCACAGCAAATTTCGCACAGCCTATAAAAATGATAAACATTTTATGCTAATGTAGCCGATGTCGATCTGGCCCTCTGCGTTGTGTTTCTCACGGCCTGCCCTAGGTGGGGTTCGATCCCACGACCTCCCGCACCGGAGGCGACGATGCTAACCTCTTCGCCAAGAGGTTGACAACCACTTGGCGGGTTGGTTAGCACGTGTTTTATGGGTGGAGTGAGTGCACATCCGTTACACTAAGATGAAAAAATGTATAGCCATACGTACTTCAGAGCTGAGACAATGCTAGCTTGTAGCAATATGTTGTTTTAGACCTAGTAGTGTTATTTGTAAAATTACTAAATATGCAAACTCAGCAACATTATCACAAAAAAAGAGCAAAGTTCCCCTATTTTCCATTAGTTAAAGATAATAAAAATATCAATAATCAAAAACACCATGTTAATGTTATGCAGTATCTAAAATGATGCAGCAGCTTGACTGAATCATGAAAGAGCAAGAACTAATCTAAGCTAAAGAGGTAGTAATGCTAAAGCTAACTTTGTGTCAGAATAGCTTAAGCTGCTGCATCTCTGTCTCTGAGTGACATTCATCAGATTTAGGTTTGAAAATATATTGTAGGCTATATTAATCAGATATTTATCATTTAACTATACAGTGCATGTTTGACTTTGTTTAAAAAAGAAATTGATCATTGATTTTTGATAGGCTAATCAGCTTTACAAGTCATTACATTTAGGTCTATAGGCTACTTCTTTATAGGTGCTGCTCTGGCATTATAGTGATTTTGCTAAATTAAATTCAATGGAAATGTTTTAAACAACACATGTAAAATAAGCTACAGTGGAAAAATACTGCAGTTTTGTTTCTGGCCAAGTGATATAAGATGTCTAAGATTCAAAGTTATGATTTATGTACAAAAACAAATGCTTAACAATCGGGTCTCAGATGAGTACCTCCACTTTCTCACATTTCTTGGTGGATGAACAACACTCGATCCCTCTCGAGTCTGTGCATTGACAAAGCTGGTGGAGAGAAAACATTTTTCTGCCATGAAATATGCATGGTGTGTTCAGCACAAAAAATATGTCACCGCTATCCCGCTCCGAAACTGCTTTCCATGATCTGTCGTTTATGAAAAATGCATGTGTTATTGTGCCTGAGAAATTTTTGTGAATCCAAACTTCAGTTCGATTAGGGAGAAATCAAAGCTCGGTTCCTGGGTGACTTATAATTCATCCTCATTGAGATGCGTTTTGGTTTCCCCCTCCAAAAAAAAACAAACAAACAAAAAAACGTACATGACATTGAATAAAATGGAGACTGGAGGATTCCTCTCTAAGTGTGAGCGGCAAGAGGAAACACAAAACAGAGCCACAAGCTACAATAAATCTCCCTCTGTGTGGATGGCAGTGGCACTGATCCTGAAAATACACTAATAAATCAATAATTACAGCACGTCTGAGGGATAAAAAAGTTTGAAAAGGGCCTCATGAAATAAAAACACATACTTTGGAGTGTGATTGATCGATATAGGTTTAGACAGAGATGCATCTGAATGCTGTGTTTGTCCGTCTCTCCTTGAGAAGTCTAGATTTATAACAGTGTTAGACTCTCTGAAGGCCTCGTCCTCTGCCTCCCAGACTACTATTAATCACCTACACCTGGATCAGAGCTGCCTCAGTCGCTTTAATTAATAACCATAAAGCTGTGTGAGTTTTTAGCAGCCTGTGTTTTGGACGCTGATTCACAACCACACCTGTGTGAGAAACCCCCCCCTGAGCCAGTCGCTTGGTTCCTATAATAAACAATGAAATACTGATGCTTTCCCTTTTCCTCGTCTCTTTCTTAGTTGTGGCTGCATTTACAGTTTTGAACCTGTGAGTGGCGCTGTCAGCCACTGAACTTGCATGAACTGTGCGTGTTTGTGTGTTTTATGTGTAGCTTCTTCCTTCAGCGATCACAGGACACACGATGCTGTGACAATTAAGACAATGGACCAGACAGGAAGAAGCCATATATGACCTCCTCTCACAGCTTCACCACAATCCATCAGTCTTATTCATTAACTTCTACTGTTGCACTGTGTTTTGTTACAGCTCCATGCAAACTGGTTTAAAATGTGTGGTTACGGTTGTAAAGCTATGACTGATTGCTGCTTGAGGAGGGTCTTATTTAAAAAGATATGCACAGAAAAGTAGTTTTGGTGCTCGGAGATTCCAGTTGGAGTCATGTGGTTGCAGCTTTGTGTTGTTTTGCCCACTGTGAACACTGTATCTGCATGTGGTGGCACCCTGTCTCCTACTTCACACTCATTTTCGTCTGCTGGCAGCTTTGGTAGCAATCACAGGGATGACCTGGCCTAATGTAGCGAGGAGATCAGCAGACCACGGATGAAAACCATCCAGCGTACTCACTCCCCTCCCCTCCACACACACACACACACACACACATGCGCACAGTGGCAGAAAACATCTGCGACAGTCTAAACAAAGGACCAGAGAGCCGAGAGTCAAAACTGGATCATCAGCGCACTGAGCCAACACCTGCATGTTTGCTTTCAGCTGAGCAGCAGCTACTGTATTTCCAAATATTAGCTGTACGCTCCTTCTGTTGCTCTGATATATCTGGCCTTTTCATACGTACAAACCCCCCCGCCCCCTTCAGAAGCAGCTTTGATTTGATGGTAGTTGAGTAATGCTGCAAAAAGAGCCCGGGGCAGTGCTCTTGTAAGCATTAAAATGCGTGTTTCATCATGACAGCACTCTCACAGATGAATATTGCAGGCAGAAGGTGGGAAGGCGGCGGGATCGGGTGTTAGAAACAGGAGGCATGGCGTGAATAGGAAAGGCAAGAAACAAAAACATACAGACGAAAGTGGCTCGAGGAGTTATTTACTTCATGATTTAGCTAAGATTGGCTGTTAAATGTGATTTTCAAAGCTGTCCAGCAAATATATGCAGTTATAGTTGAATCTTTTGAAAGACATTGTTAGATATAAGACTAGAAATCGCCAAGAACACACATGCTTGCATCATTAGTTAGCCATGCTAATGCAGCACAACATCAACGAAACGTAGCTAATGATCTGTTAATGTTGAGCATTATAAGCTGTGTCTGCAGATTCACCGACAGGCCTTCAGATACGGTTGAACGTTCATGGCCTAACATGCTTTGGGCAGACGCGGTTGGTGAGGCAAAGAGAAAAATCTCCATAGACCAGATTGTCTCATTTCAGTTTGGCCTCAGCAGTCTACAGGAGCAACACCTCCTCCACAGGATGCAGCGTCTGACTTGGCTTTATAGCCATTCTGAATACGACATACTTTCTTTCTTTTTTTTCAGGATTTTTTTTTACAAGCATGCAAATTTCTCACCTTGCAGCAAAATTTAAAGCTAAAGTGGTTTGTGTTTCGTGCAGATTTGATAAAACATGTGTTTCCTTGTTGACAGATATCTGGTGACCTGCTGTGGCCGCAGCTGATGGAGGTAACGGTTTTCCAACAAGCAGTTTGTCTTTTGGGCGCGTTCACATGCCAACCTCATTTGGTTGGGACTTTCAGATTTTTCCGGACCAAAGACCCAAAATTTGGTCCAACCAAAAGAGATGGTCTCAGCCTGGACTTTCGTACATTTAACAGGAAGTACTTGACTCCGCGGACGTCCGCGCGCACTCGAGGCAGACTCAATGCGGACCCAAAGCGGTCATCCGCCAGACCCATCCGTGCAAAGCTCAATTTTTACGACCGCACAACAGACTGCTCGGCGGGAAATTCTCACAGTACGCGCACAGTCCGCCCGACTATGTGGGAGCCTTAAGTAAGCCACATTACGCGGGACTGCGGATGGAAATTACCTTTAGAGCTAAATCTGGCGTATTTACATTTTGTATGTTCGTGAATATGCAGAGTGGGGAGCATACGTCAGTCCGACTGCCCACAAGTCCGACGGCTCATTTCTCCGACTACCCATTCTACAGTGTTGAGGTTAGGTTTAGGGTAAGGTTAAGGGTTAGGGCTACTTAAGTCGGAGAAGTGGGAGGTCGGACTGATGGACCCAAAAATAAAGAAATGTATGGTCGGAGTCGGAGAAATGGGTGGTCGGAGAAATGGGTAGTCGGACAGACGTCATGCGCCCATGCAGAGTCCCGTTACAAATAAACAAATAAATGAAATAAGAAAGAAATAAAAGTTCATCTTGTGTAATTCTGTAGATGGTGGGCATTCAAAAAGTCATTAGAAATTACATTTTCTTATTTTCAGTTTTTCTCAGGCATGCAAATTGGTGAGGGATGAAAAAGGTTCAATAGTTTTTGTGTGGCTTGGCTAACAAGTGATCCTACTCTGTTAATGATTCCACACTAAACATGTTTTGGTTGTTCCGTCACACTTTGTGGTGATATCAGAGGACAGTGGCGGTTTTGATCTGTTTGTTTACCGTATCATGTTATAATGTCCTTCAGATCGAAACCTGGAATAAAAAGGTGTAAAAAGAGGGAATATTAACAAAGTAAAATGACCGTGCGAGGTGTTGTTATTTCACGGTACAGAGCGACCTTTCTGAGAAGCTTTACAATATTGAATTAGGGGATCAAGAGTTCTTTACACAATTCATATCCACTGACATTTTGTGGGCTCACGGGTTGCACATTGTGCCCCTGTGGAGAAAGCAATCGATGGCCTCAGCATTTCTCTGTGGACCGGCCGCTGTTCCGCAGCACAGGGAGTGTGTTTGCCGCACGTCCACTTCCTGTAGCGGCCCATGGGAGATCTGTGCACACACACTCACACACACACACACACAACTCTGTGGATTCACACAAGGTGAAAAAGGTGGTGGGGATGCTGCGTGCTCCTCTATTCTGCTCACGTTTTGGACCAAGAAGTGCAGACAAGTCGACGAAGAGGAGGAGGAGGAGGAGGGGAAGTGGTGGTGGTGGTGGTGGTGGTGGTGGTGGTGGGCATCTTCCCCTCACAGCTGAACCCCCAAATGTCACGGAGGGGGCAGCATGTTATCGCCATGGAAACCCAGCCTCAGTAATATTTGATTTTGATCAGAAGCAATGCCCTGATGAGATCCCTCTCGCCCGCTCCCCCCGCGCTCCAGGTGACTGGATTGAGAGGGAAACCTGGAACAGATTGTAGTCGCCGAGCTCTCGCGGCCGCTGGGATTAGTTTTAACTCTGGTGATAATTGGACTGGGGAAAAGCCGACTCCATCTTCATGATTTCTTCTTCCCTTTCCATACTGCGTTCTTCACAGTCCATAGGTTTGTCCCAACCATCTCCCCCTCTCCCTCTCCCTCTCTCTCTCTCTCTCTCTCTCTCTGTCTCTCTCTGCTGACTGAGGCACCACAGCTCACCGGAGGCTCCAACTCCCAGCTCATAAGTGCGTACCGGTATACTAGTATATGCTGCTAAATTACATCATTTTCAAAACTGACCCGAAATACACAAAACGCACACACCCGAATCACGAACGACATGAAGATTACAGTATCTAATGCTGCACCGGCCGCACTGCCTGCAATATGAACCCCTCTGTCTAGACGCCCATTACCCGCCTGCACCTAAAACAGTGGAATCAATACCATCGCTGGGAGTTATAATGGCCCAATTACTGTTTGTAGGTTTGTCAATGCCACGTCTCTGAGGACGCCTGCGAAAGGCCACACGAACATACTGTGTGCAGGAGTAATGCCATACATTTGTAATAGTGTGACCATGTGTATGTGTGTGTGTGTGTGTGTGTGTTGGATTGTTTTTCCTATAGCCTGCACTGCACTACTGTGACATTTAAGAGAAAAAGGTGAGCGGGCTCCTGTGTGTTCATATTGTGGCACAAAACAACAGCTCGGTTCACACACTGCACTTTAGTGTAATGTAATGAGATGTATAGACGTCCAGAGTTTAGCATTTAGTCGATAACGTCTGTTGTTACAGTTATTTAATGTTCTGCTCAGCACTTTATCGTGTGTTTTATGTATTTATTAATGACAGGAGCTCAACTTGTACACGCTTTTATATCCTTAATGTCCTTGTTCTTTAATGTGTTTTTTTATTTATTCTTGATTTGTTTTTCCTGTATTGACGTGTGAGGGAAGGATATGGGTCTAGCAATAGGACCCAGGTGAGGAGAGTTTATAAGAAAAAAGGGGGAGGGGCTTACCTGGGCCTTCCCCCCTGTTCTGAAGCACACCTGTGCTAGCAGCTGAGGCTACTGTCTTTAACTTGGTGGTTTGCAAGATTTGTCAAGTTCGCTACGGGATAAAAACTTGCAGTAACTCCTGAGGCTCGTCAGCAAGAAAACCAGGTATGCACAAACATAAATGTTTATGAATCAGTTTTCGATTCTTTATGCAATATACGATTGTTTTTTTATCAATTCAGATTCCAATTAACTGTATGTCTCTAACTGGGGGAAGAATTTGTGCCCCAGTAAACCATGGTGTAGTATTTACTTTGCATATGGTTTTCTTTTGTGTGTGTTTGTATTTGTGGATAGTTGTATGTATAGTTTTAGCCTTTTTTATGTATTTGAGCTTTACTTCTGTCTCAACATATTATTGCTGTTTGTATTTATTGACTTGATTGAAGTTTACTTTTCCACTGTCTTGTTTGGTAAATCTGTTACTACTATTACCAAGACTTTAAGGGTTTCTTATAAAAAAAAAATGTGGTTATGTTGTTTGCTATTGTGAAAAATAATATTGGCCAACACATTTTAGATTTACTGTCTGTTTTGATTTTTTATTTATAAAACTCTGGATCTCGGCATCAAAGTTCCCACATCAGTCAGGCTCTGCTACGATAGATAAAACTCACTTGACTTCAATTGACTTGACATATTGATTGTAAGACACACACACACACACACACACACACACACTGCTGCACACTTCAAGTAAAAACACATGCTGTTGAGCTGCAGTCACAGTTTTCATACCTTCTTATCACAGTTCGGTAACGTGGCATCGTCTCTGGAGGTCAGTGTGAATGTCGTTGTTCTAATGTATGAATGGGAGTCATTTCATTTTATACAATGTCATTAATTAACATGTGTGCGTATGTGTGTGTGTGTGTGTCCCTGTGTGTGTGTGTGTTTGCTTTCTTTGTATTAGCAGTTTTCTCTGCCCTCGTCAGAGCCTCCACCTCCTCCTGTCTGTGAAAAATGGCTTCATATCAAACACATAAATCAACAGCCACAGAACAGGAACCCGCCTCCAAACAAAGGACGTCGCTTTGGATTCACAAGCAGGAGGTTCCTTTAAATATTTCCTGCATTGGTATATTTCCAGCAATCTGACAAATAACATAATGGAAAGTGGTAAATCACTGAATTCCCCCCCTTTCTTTTTTCTTTTTTCTGTTGTTAAATTTTTAGTTGCTAAATCAAACTTAAACTTGAGACAAATATTTAATTTGGAAAAATAAACCAAGAGTCTTTACGCATTATTTGCATTATGCTCTATTCTACTTTAAATCCACTAAATTCAGAGAGAAAAATTGCACTTTTTTGCAACAATACATTGATTTTGTAGCCATAGTTGCTGCCCAGATTAATAAAAACATATACAATTGTAAGTATTTAAAGATTAAATCTTGCATTGTTGCCATGTTTCAGATGAAAATACAGGCTTCTGTGGTATCTCACCTACCTGTCTTTGAGGGGCTGATGTAAAAGGTTCGACCTGAGCCGCCCTTGTTGACCTCTCTCCGGTGGTCTGCATGCGACACAATTGAAGAGGCGATCTGTAAGAGGCTTCCTTTTTGGGAGGGCCATTAGTCAGAGATGGGGACACTATCACGGCTTTGATTACAGTGGTGTGGAGGACTATCCCCTCAGGGTCCTCTCCTCTTCATTCATATTCTGCTCTTTAAACATCCCATTCATCAATTACCACCAGCACCGCTGCAGCCACATGGTCGCTATTGTTCCTGTGGACGTAGACTCACACACACACACACACACACACACACACACACACACACACACACACACACACACACACACACACACACACACACACACACACACACACACAGTATGCAAGAATACACATTACCATCACCAAACATATAGTCCATTATCATCCACATGCAAACAAATGTTGAACGCAACGATTCACAGCAGGATTTAATGTGTTTGTGCTCATTTTGTTGATATTTTTCTGGTCTCAGTTGGACAATGCGAACATGTTTAACCCTTTGTAGGTTAGCTAACAACATGGCTCTATAGGATTGTTGGTTTTCTTCACTACTTCAACTGTAATATCCCAACAGCAAAAGGTGCAATCCTTTTTTTTCTGCACAAACTTTTACATTTGGTTCCTAAAAGTACATTTATGCAATTTTTTAAAAGCATAATAACAAAATGCATCTGTTGAGCTGTAATTAGATGTATTTGCAAGTCGACATTTGATTTGTTCTCCTGGTGTTTTCTTGATCAGTTGCACAAGATGTTACAAACAAGGAACATTTAAGATGTCTGCAGTGTTAAGATTCAGGATTTAACTCCACAGCATCTCCCAGCGAAAAAAACAAACAAAAAACACATGATCAGTAAAGTCTCATACTGCGTGTCAAAGGCATTAGTCACCAGCTCAGACACATAACGGAGCATTTGGGAAACACTGCTGACTCCGGTTTTTGTTTCAAAAACTCTGGAGGTACTGAAAGTCTGGATGGGCAAAAACTGAGACAAAACAATGACATAGATACGCACAGTCACAGCTTGATTGGATTTTACCTGATCTATTAGTGAAATTAAAGAGGAGCTATGCAGGATTTTTAGCTTAACTATGCTACATTATTTTTTTTACCTTACGTAATTACCTCCCAGCTCTTGTCTCTGTGGCATTGCGACACAAATGCGCCTCGTAACCCATAAATCTCTTGTTTATGACGGGTAAGACTACACAAATATACAAATCCTTACATGTGTATGATATATAACGTTATCCTCCACTCTTTTAAGTGTTACTGTCCTTGTCATCTTTGCTTGTAGCTGTTGTCCAGTCTAACAGATCTGCATTGAAACACTGCAGATCTTTTTATTGTTCCTTGTTTGTAACGTTATCTGCAGCTATAGGCTACAAATGCAAAAGAGTAGATGATCTACTTCCTGTTTACAGCAGCTGGCACATGCTCAGTGTAGGTGATTGCTTAGGTATGTACCGTATGCATTTGAGGTGTGGTAGTCTGGGTGCAGGTCTTTTGTGTTTAAAATGAAAATGGAGTCATGTGGACGTGGCCTCAGTTTTGAAAGCTTGAAAACGTAGAAGTGTGGAAACACAGCCACAGGATACTTCTTCTGGTGTCATGTGTGTGAGTTTCATGTAGGCCGGTTAAAGCAAGCAATATCACAACAACAAAATGAGAGGAGCTAACACCAGCGCGCTGTTTCATTTTCATGCAACTATACAGCAACTTCACAGCTTTGTAAAAACCTTTATTGACACAAACAAAGACAACATCCACAGTGTCTTCACCATCATCCTCTTTTTCTTCCTTCCTTTGCATCTCACTCTCCTCTAATGTGTGTCTACGGCAGGTTGCAGCAGCTGGCTAATGCTTTTCATTTGGACGTGTTTAATTCGCAGCAGAGAGGATATACACATGACGCCTCGTCGTGTTCATTACAGTCACCAGCCGCCGAACACAACACAACTCACCTGCTACATTAATGAGTGGATGTAAACAGAGCGGAGAGCGGCACAGTCAGTGTGATGCCGAGCTGGAGTCTGCTGCCCCCTCTGAGGCGGACGGCTTCACAGCCCATTTGTCACTTTACAGATCACTAGCTCGTCTAAAAGACACAGAGGCCCTGAAAACCAAATACACAGCACAGTGAGACGTCAGACTGGGACTGTGTGTGTGTGTGTGGTGGAGGAGAGGAGGTAGAAGAGGGAGGAAGTATGGATGTGTGCACTGGAAGACGAGCCAAAATTATTATGTAAAGTGTGGAAGCAGATAGATAGACAGATAGATAGATAGATAGATAGATAGATAGATAGATAGATAGATAGATAGATAGATAGATAGATAGATAGATAGATAGATAGATAGATGTGTGTCAGTATCTGTATTCACATTTTATCCAAAAACGGGAGGGGCCTATATCAGAAGTGGGCGTGGCTTCTATCTTAAATTGTTTGTTTTTTCGCAACAATTATTGTTTGTAGATGAGCATGGATGTAATCAGATTACAAAGGAACATTAGATTAAAGGACGTTGGCAATGCAGAAGTATTCAAAGCATCAATGTTATAGCCTACATTACATTTCAAACTGTTTTTTTCTTCAGTTTTGTCTCTATTTCTCGATTTAACTCAATTAATTTCAATTATGTGTTTTAAATGAAACCACTTTTGTTTTTTTCTAAATGAACACATCAGCTAAAGTGAGAGGTTTGACGCCATCGTTTGATTTATGTGTTGCAGATCCACACCTCTACCTGCACCATTAGAGTATATTAATGTAATAAATAATCCTGAAACAGCACATTAAGGTGATCAGGTGATCGTTCTCTGTAGCTTCGTCGCTGCAACACACACACACACACCTTTGGCCACCTGCTCTGTTTCAGCTCTACGTCGTCCACCCTGTCGGTTGTGGCCTCCTCCTCCTCCCGCTGCTGCTCCTCGGCCTTTCATCCTCTCTCTCTCCTTCATCCTTCTTTTTTTGGTCCCCTGGTGCCTCATTTGCCCTCTGCTCTGTTTGTTTGCTCTCTGAGACGTTCAGGTGGGCTGGACCTCAGCGAGTCTCCTCCTGCTCTCTGGAGGGTCTGCCTGTGGAGCAGAGATAAGTTTAGGGTCAGAACTAATTTAGAGTAATAACACAGAGGCTACCTTTACCTTCAAATAGAGTGAGTGAGGGAGAACGTCAGTGTGTGTGTGTGCTCAAACCTATAGCACGCACGTGCAAATATATATCTATTATTACTACAGGGCCACACAGTTCAGCCGCGGCTCATTCGGCTCTTCTTTGTTTGGCTCCAGTCTTTGTGGAGCTCCTATAGGATGCAGAAAAACAGCTAAACAAGTGAGAAAAATAAATAATATAGACACAGAATTCACATTATAGTTAGAAAACACCGTCAGGAAATCCTCCTAATTTATTCTAGTTATGTAGTTTGTTTTTCCACAGCAATCTGTGTATTTACATCCAGTAATTATCATTAAAAAATGATATATAATAAGCTATTCCAAGGCTGGATTAAAAATGCATGCATCTCTCCCATTGCTACTTGATTTGACCTCATTGACATCAGTAGATCAATCTCCCTTTCCTCCTACTACTCCTTCACATTAAAAGCCTTCCAGCAAAACACAGGATGACTTTTACTGTGAAGCCATCGCAGGAAACAATGTATTTGTTGCCATGGTCATTGTCGACCATCATGATTATTCATCAGTGATTCATCTGCAGGTGACAGGCTGCACACCTGAGTCCAATCAACCCTGAACCTGAGGGATTATAACTCTGCTCAACATCATTATAAATGCATCACTGCTGTGGTCACACTGTGAATTAAACATTAAAAATCAATGCCGTAAAAGATTCAAAATCAATGTAAATATGCAGGCGAGACATAAAAATGATTGAATAAGCAATTTGAATGTAAAAAAAAAAAAATCATAACTAAATAAAATTGCATGGTTAATTATAAATAAGTATATTTATACATGGGCTAATCAATTCCTAAATCCAATTCCATTTCATTCTCGTTCCTGCATTACAGAGCAAACACCTTCATACTAATGCACTATAATAAATATACAGAGAGTACATTATAATGAACCAAACACAGCTGTCTACAATGTGATGTGCTCCACTGAGCGTCTAATTAATCAGGTTGGGATAAAACTATAAACTATTATTTCTTACAATTTCTGGTTTGTGTCTATAAATAGAAAGGGTGGTGGTTTTATATTTTGTTAAAATGGCAAAAATGATGAAACTTGTAGTAGATTTATACTTAAAAGAGCCAGAGCCAGGTTTGTGCTGAATAATGGATATCAAGCATGTACAGGTTTAGATGAATGTCTGTGAAAATGAACCAAAATAAACCTGGATCTGGAGCGTTTTTTAAAGAATGTATCACACGTGTGACACATCCGTGCTCCAGTCCACCATATTTCTCTTTCATGTCACAGCTCCAGCCCCCGGGTTCACGTGGAGTGTCCGACTCTGAGACGCTCTGAGGGGGTTTGAATCACTCGGGAGGCAGAGTTTCATCTTTTGTCTTCTCTCCCTGTCACCTTTGTCTCTGCCTCAGTCCTCCGCCGCTGACAGGCTGACACCAAAGCCTCGTTTCATCCCTGCTCCTCGAGCCGAGATATGACACGTCATTCAGGTAGAGAAACACGCAGCGAGTGACACTTAACTCCTGATGAACAGAGGGGAGCGCTGCTACATACATGAAATCACATCCTCAGGCAGAGACGATCGAGGCTTTAGTTGGGAGATGGAAAAAGATCAGGATGGGGCGTCATGCAAGATCCTCCAGCGATGGAGATTATTGTCACGGTATCTTGTCTCATCTTCCTACACTTACAGGCGATTACGGTGCTAGGCCTCAAACAGTCGTTTTGAGATTCTGCCCCATCAACATCCATTTCTGCACATCTGTCAGCTGCACATTCAAGCTGCCAATCTCCTGCTCCACCACGTCCCAGAGGTTCAGATCTTAGGAGACTGAGGACGAGGCCTCTGAAGCTCACTGTCATCTTCACTAAACCAGACTTTTCCACATGATGCCGGAATTAGTCTTTAAAGCGTGGTAAACTGGGATGGCACATGGAAACATTCCTACACCATGACACCACCACCTTCAGTCTGAACTGTTGGGTCAACTATACTACCATCTGGTTCTTCAGCAGAAGTCCGGATCCATCAGATCAGGCTAATGGTCCAGTCCAGCTTCAGAGTTCTGTGGAGGGGAAGCTGACGTTGTCTTCAGCTGTTGTAGTTCATCCACCTCTGCTAAAGTCTCTGTCAGCCAAGTCTGCTCTATACTCTCCACCAAGGAAGCTGTAGTAGGCTATAAGGGGTCGTGAACCCTGTTAAGTTAGATCTTGCAGACTACACGCAGACTTTCTGGCCCAACATTTTCTATGCAACCATAATGGACATTCATCCTTAACTGCATTGAGAATTTTGGTTTTGTCTGCAGCATTATAGTTGCACATAGGATAAAAATTGTAAATGTAATCACGAGTTTGACTTTACAAGTGTCAGTAGTTGTATGAAGAAGCATAGAGGACCTTCTTGTCATCAAGAGTGTTTGAAAGTGTAATTTATTGTGCAATTCTTTGTTGCATCCAATTCAAAGCTGTACTTCATGTGATTCAAATAGAAATAGTTATAGCCCACATGAAGAGTTTGGAAAAACAATCTGGGTCGTCTTTTTCTCTTGATATTACAATAAGTCAGTCAGGCTGAGCTCAGGGATCTTTGGCTGAAAAAGCTTGACGATGACCAGATCGTATGTGAAACATCTCCATGGACTTCGGTGGCTTCTCCACTGGTTTATTTCACAGCCAAGCACTCAGACTGTTTGTGGGTTTTTTCAGACTGTAAATGAACAGGACGGATAAAAAACTTGCAAGTGAAATTTTCTTTGCAGATGAACGGGGGGAGGGGAGGAAAGGCGTGGTCTGGTCACACCAGAGCGCGCTGCTGCGCACTTAGCAGATAATTACACGGTCAAACATTAACACCAATCTTTGAAACAGCCCACTAAGCTTGAGATAGCAGATATAGTCTGGTAAAGCACATTAATTAACTGCCCCTCACACTTTAATACAGTACAAAGGTAATAGATACCCTCAGGTGAAATTCCTCAGCTTTAACAAAGGCACATAAATTAACTGTAATGCATTAATTCCTTTTTATTTTTTTCTTTATCGTAAATCTGGCAGGGGAAGTTGGGGGGATTACATTACACATTTACATCGGAAGGCAAAGAATTATTGCGGGGAGGTCGGACATTATCAAGAGGGGCAATTTTGATGTTAAACGCAGGCTGCTTCTTTTCAGGTGGTAATGGCTGTAAGTGAAATGATCTCTTAATTCTATTAAAAGCTGAGTTCACGGGCTTGTTAGGTGAGTGAATAAATGGCAACTATTAATCACCTGATATAGGGACGATGAGGAAGACACCACCAGGGCATATTAATTAATATTTAATTATAAACAGTGGTCATAAATATCAATTTAAAAATAAACTGTCACGATTGGGGACAGAGACCTCTAGGGGAAACTCTGTGGTAGTTCAGGAAAGGACAGAAGCTGTAAAATCAAACCAAGATGATGCAACGAAGGTGAAAAGCTTTTCCAACCAAACTAAACGTCTCCGCCTTTGTCACATCGTCACATTTGCATAAAATATATTTTTAGCAGTACAATGTCTGCAGGACAGATTGTGGAGGCTGCAATGTGGAGGTTAGCAGCCTAGTTAGGTTAGCATGCTAACTTAAGTAGAAGAAAACACATCATTTCCATAATTTCTGCTGCTTCTACACAGCTCTTGGTGAGTAAATGAATCAAATTCGATGCTTAAAGCAACTATAAAGAACTTTCATTTTGTGTTGATTTTGGCGACCCCTGTGGTCAAAAGCGGTAATGTTTTGCCGGAATGAAGACTGCATTTCCCATGAGCTCTAGCGCGTATTGTTGTAAAGATACTGAATCTAGCTTACCATAAATAATTTTGTCCAGTGGACCAACCCGACCACTGCTTCCCAAAGGTTCCCAAAAATAGCTTATCTTCCCACCGATGGTCTCATTTGCTCTTGTAGGTTATAATACATTTGCATATCCAGTTAAAAGTTCTTTGTAGTTGCTTTAAAGGGACAACGAGGAGTTTCTATTCGGTTATAAAAAAGTCTCACGTTAATGTGGATGAATCTCCGCTACCCACACTTGTTAATGGGCCCATTTTCGATAAATATATCGTTCTGTCTCTATCGTTATTTTGTTATTATTAGTGGTGGCGGAGATGCTGGTCGAGCCGACCAGCGTTTTTTACTTTCGGTTTCGCAACGAGTCATGAGAATAACGCAGCTGAATCGCCGTTTATGGTCGGAACTACGCCGGTATGTGAACCTCTTTGAACCTCTGACTTTAATTATTGATGAATGAAAACATGAGTCCGTCTTGCGCCGGTCAAAGAATTTTACGGTGCGCGCGGAGGCTCATAAATGTAGTGTGAAAACGCTTCGCTTTTCCAAAACTCCTCGTTGTCCCTTTAACTTGCAATTTGAGGTATAACAACTGACTCAATGCATGGACTTTCTTTTAATTAGCTGATTTTATAGTAGTTTTGCAACATTAAGCATCTGTTTCTAGTTAGTTGCATCTTTTTAAGACTGTCTTTTTGCAGTTTTCTGCCTCTTTTTTGCATCTTTTCCTGCTATTTTGTTGTTTCTCTTTGTTCCTCTCATGGCTCTTTGGAACCATATTGCATCTGTTTGCGCTCATTTTGCGAGTATTTGTGGTGACTTTGCGTCTTCTTCTGAGGTGTCTGTCTCATTTTTGTTTCTTTGAGGATGTTTTTTTGATAAAGACATTCAGTATTACAGTAATTATATCTGTTACCTGTATCTATAAGATGATGTGTTTCAAAGCCTGTCCTGTGTTTACAGTATACTGCATGTAAAGCTGAGCTAAAGTAAAGTGTTTGCCAGGCGCCCTCTCTGCAAAAAATAGATTTGATTACAATAATTGACCGCACTTGGGTGTCAATGAGGTATTTCTTCTTCTTCTACCATGTCATTGTTCAGATGTTTTTCTTTTCCCCAGCACCTTTCAGATTTGAAAAGGCTCCCAGTGAAGAGATGATACTTAATACAGGGTCCAGAGAGCCGCGCTATCAGCAGCACTTGTTACTGCCAATCAACAGGCGGAAAGGACCTCTCTGTTGCTAAGAGACTGGAGAGGATATTTTCATTGGTCCGGCGAGACTCTGAATGAGCAGCCATTACTGGCTCCTGATGTAACTGACCAGCAGTGTAATTACTCAAGTTTTGTCTTGAGATTAATCTTTTTTTTTTAATCAAGCAACATAAATTGAGCCAAAATACCTGTTGCACTTTTCTCATCAGATCAAACGTGTAGGCTAACCACTGTTTTGAGAGCAATTCATAAAGCACAGAGAGGCATAAACAACAGCTCCTTTGTCCTCCATAAAACATCAAACAAATGAAGAAACTGAATCAATTAATAGCTGCACATCAGGAAAAAAAGATCTTGACATAATTACGCTGCTTATTGAAATGGAAATCGCCAAAAAATAATTAGACAAATTGTGCCGGCTGTTTTCACCATACTCTCCTTCTCTCTCTCTCTCGCTGTGCTTCAGTAAGAAGGATTTTGTTGTGAAGAGGTGGCCTTTCAGGAAATATCTAATTGCTATTGGCTCTTTCATTCGCCGTGACATTTATGAAAACTTAATGGACAGCAATCGCTTCTGCTTGTGACATTTTGGATTCCCTTTAAAGCTGTGAATATGAAGCTTTTCTACTTTACGGGCCACAGGACTCAAAATGAAAAAAAAAAAAAAAAACACAACAGCTTCCACGCTGCAGAGTCTCCTCGTTGGCGCAGATGAAAGAGGAAGCAGAGTCACGTTGTTTTCATCCTTTTTTTTCCAGAAAAGGTCATAAATATGATGCATCCTGATGGAGACAAAAGGTCTCGTACGGTTTTAACGCAGAAATCTTTTCACAGGTTGCCGAACTCTGCCGGTAATAGAAATGATGAAATAATAAGCTGAGTCGTGTGACACACCTCAGCATCAGCTTGTACATGAAAACACGTCAGCTCCTCTGAACAGGCTCCAATTTACTGGGACGGCTTCAACACAAAAAGATAATCACTCTGCACCAAACACCAGATTATAACTGTAGTGGTAAATGCTGTAAATGTGGATTTGTGCTTCTCTGGGATGCATGTAAGCAAAAAGTACACAAGGTGTTTGGAAATAATGTTGTTTTCGTTAAAGCAAACTCAATTCTCACTCTGATGACAGTTCAAACAAACCACCAGATCTCATCCGAACAGTGTTTCCAGAACGATTCCTCAGTGTCTCTGTCTCTAAACTCAAACAGAAGTCACATTTAAACTTTATCTAATATTTATCACAAACTGTCACGGGCAGATTAATGTTTGCTGTTGTGATGGGAGGAAAAGGGAATCAAGACAAAATGGCTTCTAAACATCTCCTCTCCCCCACCCCGACGGCATCAACAACATCTCTGCTGCACGCGTGTGTTCACATGGTCTTAGCAGCGCCAGACAGCGCGTATAATTACCTAAGTTGGTGTGACAGTCATGGTGCATTAGCGGTTGTGCATGCACCAACTGTGATGTGGATCAGAAACAGAGCAGCTGGAATCTGTGTGCTGTCAGGAAGGCTGATGTTAACACATGTTGGAATCACCTTTAAGCTCATAAAGAGACTGAATCGCATCCCAGGCCATACCTACCTGCAAGCAGCACTGTTGGTAAACTAATTTGTTTAAAAAAAAGAAAAAAATCAGAGTGGAAGAGCCTTTTGAAGTGAATTGCTCTAGTTTGCATCCTCCTCTGCCTTGAAGCCAGTGCAGGCTGTAATCTGACAGCAGATCAGTACTTAGGGGCCACTTGTGTTGCGGCGGGGCAGGTGGACTGTTCTCCCTGCAGTCACCCCACCGTGCCTTCATTTGCATAGCGGATCAGATTATCATTACATTATATATTCCAAGGACAGGCCTGAGCGTGATGGATGATTGGTGCAGTGTAGTAATCTTCACCAAGGTGCTTTGTCCAACCTCATATTTCTGCCTCTAAACCGAGCAGCAGTGATCTACTGCTACGCTGATCCAGGGTCAGACTCTCCGGTTTACAGCTCCATCCAGGGACACCTTTAATTAATCTAAGACATCATGCACTGTTTTACATTTCTGTATATGTTTGTTGCTGTTGTTGTGGTTGAAGCAGCAGCAGCAGCAGCAGAGAGGTGCTTGAGTCTGGGCTTAAACTTTTCCTATCAATGAATGTGCTCTCATCTAATTATGTCATCTTGTCGCACCCTGTTCTGCAGTGGTTTAGTGGCATTCAAGTGGAGCACTGGTGCTGACAGCTATGTTTTCTTGATCTCTTAATATTCACACAGCAGTGGCGAATGGAAAGGTGCATTAATTTGCATTTTCTTTTCGCTGACCCTCTGAAATTTTGCTTCAAATTACTGTTAAATTTGGATGCTTGAAGATGCACTGCAAAAACATTTGGTAACTTAAAGTAGGCCTACAGTTCTGTACATATATTTTAGTCATTAAAAGAAAAAGTTGGCTGTCGTTTTTTGTAGTTTTTAGCAAAGCATCTGTTGAACATTACTTTTTTAAATTTAATTTTTTAACTGAGCAGAGATTTTTAAAATGAAGTCAACACAGAAGAACTGCAGTTCCTCAAATGGCCACTAGAGTGTGGCTCCAAAAGTGAATCGGTTTCCATAGATGTTAAAATGTTGTTATGATGTTAAAATATTCAATTTTACAACAGGAAAAAACATGTTTACAAGTACTCATCTGTTTGTTCTACAGCTAATTTCCTCCTTCATGATGTTTTTTTTAATAAAAGTCACTTATTCAAATTTTACTAAGGTTTAAAGTTCTGCTTTATTGAGGATGTGGCCACTTTGAGTTACAGGATGCTTGCGAATGTGAGTCACGGCTCTGAACATGCTTCCTCTTCTTTGACAACTTTCTGACTCGTATAGGTTGTGAAGAGGATGGCGACAGCATGGAGCTTCAAATCTGCTCTTCAGACAATGTTACAGAAGCTATATCCATCTTTGATTACAATCTATGCACAGTGTGTAGAGGCTGGGTCAAAATAAACTACATGGTGTTTTGGTTGGATGAATTCATTGTTGGTTTTGGTCTTTAATTTGTTGACAGAAGGAAAATATAGCACATTTTCGGGTTTTTTGGTTCAGTATTAGTGAGATATGTAGGCTAATAGCCTATAAATACAGCCAAAGGAGTGAAAGAGGGAAGTGTCACACCAAGTTTCTGTTTGGTTAAGTGGTTAGTGAAGCAAAAAGATCTCTTAAAACTGTTAAATTAGAAAATGTCACCTTATCTCGCTGCTCCAATCTCCTGGGACAAACCCTTTTTTTAGTTCCCATCACGGATAGATAATACGCAGTGGATGGCTTCACTGTGATGGCAGCAGGAGTGGAATAACAGGCTGGTCCACACAGGATATGTGTGATTAAGGGTGATAAGATTTATCTGTGGTGCCAGTTACACAGATGGGGTTACAGAAATAAGCTGCTGCTTGGTTTACAGGATGTGCTCTGATTGACGTTTGGGTGTGCAAGCTCCAAAAAAAAAAAAAATAGCCTGAAGTGGCAATAATGGCATCAGGTGCAACATGATGTGAACATATATGTGCATGTGTGTGGGTGTGAGAATGACAGAGAGATGATGGTGACATTTTGGAGATGATCCATTTGTTGGAGGCCATTTTTAAAACATGAACACAAGTGGTTATTTCTATTCATGAACATCGCTGATGTTTGGAGAAAAGGACATTCTGGATTAAAGACTAAATGGTGCTGACATAAACATAGATTTTAAAAAAAAAGTGTGTGAGTCCAGGTAAAACTTTAAGCTGGTAAAATTGATTGATGGTTAGTTGTTTGTTTTTTGTTCTTTTAGTTAAAGCAGAAGTGAGTGATCCGGTCGTTTTCGCTAATGCTGCGTTCCAGGCAGGCTTTTGAAATCATAAATTACAGCTTCAAGTCACAACTTACGACTTTGTAGCGTTCCAGGCAACCCACTCGTGTTTTTCCGACCTGTTGTACCGGTGAAAGTCACTAACGGCCACTCGTAACTTCCGACCCGTGAAATCGTACCAGTACGTCTTTTTGTACAGTCTATGTACCAGATCGAACTGGTACGACGTCACAGGTCGGAAAAAAACGAGTTTCCTTGAACGCACCATAACAGTCCTCGTCCATAGACTGTAAAAAGAATGGACGTAGCATCCGTGACGTCACCCATTGGTTTTGTGGAGTCGTTTTTGTGACTCAAATATGGCGGCCTGGACAGCGCCATGTTGGATTGGCCGGCCGAGAACCCGCCCACTGGCCTCGAAGCAGCTGTCCACGGAGCTGCTCGGACCTGTCACTCAACGTTTCCGCGCCCTAATTGGCCAGAATTTTAACCTAATAACAGTAAAACGGTAGAGTTAAAAAAAAAATTCACCCCCCTCAGAGTGTGTGCGGGGGTAGAAACTATCGATTGAGAAAAAAAAACGTTCTGACACCAGGCTTTTAACATGTTTACTGAGGATGTAAAATCGGCGATTTTAACATGGGGGTCTATGAGGAATGCTCCCTTCTGACACCAGCCCCCAGAGGAAGCCGGGGGGATTGCAGTTTTTTGAACGCGGAAGTGAGCTTCACTTCTCAGACCGACAACTGCCCCCTTGTCCTCGTCCCTACGTCGCCACATTCACGGCGTTCCTTGGCTGCACACACAGCCCTGCATGCCGTTCTCTCTCCTCATTGGATAAAAACTGTAGGATACGATAAATGTTTTCTCCTCGACTCAGAGCAGAGCAGAGTGACTGACAGACCCGTGATTCAGACCAAACACTCTATGTAAGTGATTGCTGTCGGAAGATATAACTATTTAAGACTTATATTAACACAAATATATCACTCACTTCTGCTTTAAGATTGTTTTATTACTAGCCTACTCTTAACTTGAGTTCAGTTGCCTAGTTTTAATTCAGACAGTTCACATGTAAGACACTTGAGCAAAAGTGAAAAAAGCCTACAGTATACCTATATTTCAGAGGTTTTGTGGCTGTAGGCCTAAAGTTTGGCACATAATAGTAACATGAAACACAATTAAAGGAATCCCACTTTGTATTAACTCTGAATTTCAAAGTCTGAACCCAATAATACGTTTAATTGTGGTTTGCTGCTTTGAAATTGTATTGTTATTGTGTTAAATAATGACAGTTACTGTTATCAGTGCAGAAATCATGAGTTTTTAGCATCCAGTTAGCTTATCGTAGTAAGATGTGCTAAGATAAGCTCAAAGCCAGCCAGCTAGTGACAATGTTATAGCCTACTGTTATGCTAACTCTAGAGTTTTTCAGGTTTTTATGTGTTTGCTGAAGGTTTAAAAATATTTCTAAACATAAATGAACTCATTGTTTACTTAGTAGTCTAAATAGTGGTTTCCTCAATGTTAACAGGCTGAAATATCTGTAGCCTACAGTTTTTATATTGACCTAGAGTAGCCTAAGTAGGTGTGTTGAGCACTCTTCTCATCAATACTTAAGTTTTGGTTATGAGAAAATATAGTGCAGGTTTCAAAATGACTGTAATTAATCTGCAGTTTACTGATTGAATTTTTAAATGTTAGTGAAAGTTAAATATTGAACAGCAGCCAGAAGGAAGAGTGATATTTAGGAGCAGTGTATAAACAATGGACTAGGCTACTAGAACTACATTAACTCATTGATATGGAGTAGCCTATATACTTGTCCTCGGTTTAGACCACGTATGTCCATCTTTTAATGGTCTTTTGTTTCCGTAACAAAACTTCCTTTTTTTTAAGAGCTTCCTGTCCATACGGGGCCCCTGTTCGCTGTTGACAAGAGACGGGAAGTAGATAAGGAAAGCTTAAAATTCCCAAATTATCTTTGCAGGAAGTGAAATGAGCACTAAGAGAAATTATGACTTCCTCTCTGTGGCCATTATTCAAGTGCAACTGTTCACACAAAATCCAACACTAAAACTTTTTGAAAAGCCTACTTTAAAAAACGAAAACACCTTTTAAATTTTTTTTTTTTTCTTATGAATTAATTTTGGGAGAAAGAAATCTCAGACTTGTAACGTTTTCATTTTATAGAAATGGACCAGATCAATGTCCAGGAGCAGAATAATGTAACGACAAATGAAAACTTTGCTCATTTAATTAGTCGACAAGAGAAACGAGCAGAAACAAACAAACTGACCAAATAATCCATTCACTTCAGCAGAGTCTCTGTCTTCACACATGAATAAATAAAAACTCCTGCAGTCGTCCTCTCACAGTCATCAATGTATTTCCTTGTTTTTTTGAATTTGAGTCAATAGATATTTATGATTTACATTATGAGACACAAACCAACTCTACTGACAACAGTTATGCGACTGTGTTGTAATGTTCCTGAACGTTTGTTATTTAGAAAACAAAGTTACTGTGCCTTCCACAGTAAAATTTGATTTGTTCGGGACATTCAGTTGTAGTCAATACCTCCATAGCCTAATTAACTTTTATAATGGAGTATGATAAGCTTTAATATACTTAACTAAACCATTTTCTTACACTTCAGTTTTTAAATTTGCAATTATACTTCATTTCATTGCTTTCCAGATGATATAAACTTTATAAAATGACTTTTTAGACTTTAAAGTAAGAGTTGTTTTGGCACCTATTTCATCTTTGATTCATTATTCCAAATTTATTATTGAAACTTGGCAAATTCTCACACAGATTAAAGAGAAATGTCAGAATGAGCTCTGATAATAAAGAAGACGGACGTCGCGCTGCTGTCAAAAAACTAATTTAATCAAAACAAAATGTTGATTCATCAACAAGTTTATAAAACAGTGATTTAGTTACATAAATAAATCAGTGTATCAAATCTTAGTTTCAACTTCATGAGCATGTTGACATGGTTGTACAATCATTTACCTAACGCAATAAATAAAAAGGGGAGTAAAATCTGGTTTCCTAAACAAAAAAGAAGCTACTGACAGACCTTTTTTAAAGAGACGACACTGAAGAACAGATGAAATGAGCTTTTAAAGCACAGAAACACAGAGCCAAGTTCAAAAAAACTAAAACAAAACAAAAGACACAAACAGGTTTTAACCAAAGTCGGCTGGCGTATGAAAAAGGTTTGGTAGTTCGAACTCCCATTTGGTTATTTTAAAGCATTAAGACAAGGCAAGAAAGAAGGCTGTTCTCGTGTGAGGAATTCTAGAGAAATAACAACAATAAACACAGAAAAACAAGTGTAAAGAAAAGTGGAACAGTCAAAACCTTCAGTATAGACCAACTTCCTGTAACGTGTTTTTTTATTTTTATTATTGAGCTCTTCATTTTCCATCTTTAATCTCCTGGGAACTTTCCTCTATTATTTCCCAAAAATAAGTCGGATATTTCCAGGAAAGGTTGAAACAATTCAGAACGACTTTGTAAAGGAAATGGTGAAAGAGTCAGATTCAACAGTTATTTAGTATTCGCTCGAAATATTCAACTTTTAGCAAAATGAAAAACTGACATTTCAGATCCGAGCTGAAACCAGTAAACACTCAAGTAACTGAAAAAGTTTTAAACTGGTCAACAAGAAACTCCATCCTGCACTTATGTAAAATAAAACTAATTTGTACTACTAATATTACATCATTTCTCTTTTTCCCCCAGTTATAATCTCAAAATTCAAGAGCAGGTACTTAATAACTGCGGAAACCAACAATAACACTTATTTTTCAGATTCACCACTTCCTCACATCCTTAAAGTTTCCTGAAAAATAGTCATATTTTTGTTTCAGCTTTTTTTTTTCCAACTTTGTTCATTATTAACTTGAGATACATTTTCATGAAAGAAAGTGCTCATTTAAACGTTTGTGAATACTTATTATTGTAAATAACTGTTTGTTTGCCGGCACATTTCACATGGCACGTTGCACGTTAAGCTCACCTGCTGAACAAAAGGTGTTAGCTTAGCATTTAGAAATAACTTTAAAACTCCATATTTCACCAAGAATTACTTCATATTATTTGCTTTTCCCCCCAGGAAACTTCAAAGAAGATCATTTTGAAATGGTACCGAACTGTGTAAACCTTTCCATTTTAATTTACAGCTTCGGAAAACACAAAATTTGTGAGGAAAATTTCCAGGAAATTAGCTGAAAAATGAAAGAGCTCCTAAAAACAAAACCATAGCCAACTGTCTCGTGCGGAGGAGGCGTGGACACTGAGCGTCAGACAGCTTCGTTTTGTGAACGAGTCACTGCAGGAGGAGACGTGAGGGCAGGTTTGTGTCGTCGCTCTCTGACCTCCACCGTCCTCAACACTCTCCTGAGCTCAGGAGAACTCACTGAGTGTCCTCTTGTCCCCGTCCCGTCTTCTGAGCAGACACCTTCTGCAGTTCATTACATGTCTGCAGAGCCAAACCTTGCCAGCGTTGTACTCCGTGTGTACTTACAGCTTGAACTGGCCCCTGATGCAAGGCGAACGTGTTGAAGTCCTTCTGATATGTTTTTTTTTTTCTTGTTTCAAAAACCAAAAGTACTGCAGCTTCAAGTATTGTGCCTTACATAGAATATTCTGTCATAAATTAGTTAACATATACATTTTTTTTTCAATATTCAGACATATACTTTCATATATACAAGACAATAAAATGCTTTTCTCTTTTTTTGTCTCTTTTTTCTTTTCTTTTTTTTAGTTTTTTTAGAGAAATCCCTGAGAATGTATGTTGACAGTTGCAAAGTTTCCACAAGAGCGAGCACTGTGACCGTTTGCCGTCGCGTTTCAGTGACAAATGTGTCTGTAAAATAAGCATATTGAACGTCTGAGACAACACTGCAAAGCCAAAAACAATCAGCCTGAAGATGGCAGGACCAGTAAAAGAATTCTGATCATGGATTTGTTGTTTGGAGTTGTTTCTGTTTCTTGATTTGTTTTGTTTTTGTTAACTTTCACTCCGTTGAGCAGGCGGGGAGGTGAGGACTGGGTGAGGCGGGGTGGAGGGGGTTGAGGGTTTGAGTAAAGCTGGATCCTTTAAAAAGAGGTACTCGTCGCTTCAGATGGAGTTGCTCCGTTTGGTTTAAAGCCGTTTTGTTTTTTCTCTTTGAGGCTGTGAACGTTAGCTGAGGGACGTAGGAGGAGTGCAAGGTGGACATTTTGCCACTGGACAAAACAGGATATACTCAGTGTAAAAACTCTTACTCTCCTGCTTTCATACATATAAAGGGAGAAAACACACAAACTTCCATGAATTGACAGTTCTCTGCTTTCACAAATGTAATGGTTTTATACACATCAAGACCAGGTGTCTATTTTTTTCTTCTTTTTTTTTTGTTGTTTTTTTTGCTTTCTCCAATTACAAACTTGTCAATTTCAGGAGAAAATTTGACCCAGAAGCAGGTTTTATATCTCATTACTATAAACTTGGGCTGTCTAATTAGTTTTTCCAACCCAGGATCTGTTTGTGACACTGGTGCAGCTCCAATTCAGACGGAAAAAAGTCTAATTATCTTGTTTATTATCGCGTTAGCTGAATAAACGCCTGCACACTGACTCCCAAGTAAATTTGTCTTCAAACTTTAGACTTCATAATTAGGAAGTTATTGAGGTATGAAAACATAGAAGCCAACCAAGTCTAATATTCACTTTAAGCTTATGGATTTTGTATATTTATTGATTATTCATATTTTATTTTTTTGATGTATTGTTGACATTTTGATGCATTTTCTCTTTGAGATTTAACCTCTTGCATTTTTAATTGTTTTGAGATGATTCATCATATGTGATATTATCGTATATACGTTATCACATACTGTAGGTGTCATATTGTGACCTGCTGCAGATCCGACTGGAATCCAAAACTTTTGTAGTTTGGACGTGTGCAGGCAGAACTTTTTTTTTTTTCTCCCATTGATGCTGCTTTTTGAAAATGGTCTCACACCTATACATGATGTGCATATAATTACATCCCTTCAGTTCATCATCAGATTAGACCCAGCAGTCCCAAATCATAGCAATAAGATTTGTGTGATCGTTGTTTTAAGTGGATTTTCACTTCAAGTTAGAAAGGATAAAAAAAGGAGACTCAAGTAAAAAAAAAAGAAAGAAAAGGGCAGTTTGGTCTTTTGATCCTTTTTCAACCAAATCGTTCTCTAACGAGCATCATGAGTTTCTTCTTGCCCTTGTATATCTGTTTCAGGTTGTCTATGAACTGTGTGAACTGGATGTGTCCGTCGTGCGCCATGAGAAACGTCTCTCTGGCTTTGCTGAGGAACTCGATGAACTCGCTGTAGTGGCGTGGGCTGATGTGCGTCAGCCGAGAGTGCGTGGTGTTGATGTAGGCCCCGATCGTGGCGTCCAGTAGCTGCCTGAGTGGGGCCTTGTCCAGAGACATCAGCTTCCCAGAGTTCCTGCGACTGTGCAGCGCCACCATGCCCGGCGTCGTGAGCGTGCACCGCCGCAAAATGTCCGACAAGACGGTGGCGCACTTCACGCTCTTCACCACCAGGGGGATGACGGCTGCCAGTTCGTTTTTCCCCAGCGAGTGGCTGAGCGCGCACGCCCAGAGCACGTCGTTGATGGCCGGGTGCGTGTCTTGGTTGTAGCTGAGGTTCAGGTGAGTCATGGCTAACGTCGCTAGTTTGTACGCCCTCATCGGGTAACCGCGGTGCTCCATGTAGCGCGCTATTGTAAACAGCTGTGTGTAGTTCATTCCCGTGGCGGCTGCGTCCAGTACAATCTGATAAGCTGTCTCGAAGGCAATGTGGTCCTTCTCGCAGAGCGTCAGGGCTGACAGGGCACAGTTTTGGGGGTCCTTCATGGCACACTGCAGGGCCAGGGTGCGGGCAGAGTTGGCCAGGTTCTCCTGCTGGTGGCAGTCCAGATGCAGCCGGACGATGGTGCTGTTGGACATGACTGTGCTCGCCACCACGCTGGTGGCCTCGGTGGGGGTGAAGAGTGTGAACCAGCTCTGCATGATGCTGTCCAGTGCAAACACACCTAGAGAGACGGAGAGAAAATAAATCTTAGTAAAGATTTTTTTTAAAAGTCTGGATGAAAAGTCTTCTCTTCTCTTTCTGTCCGTTTATCGTGGTGTTCCCCAGGGCTCAATCTTAGGTCCTCTACTTTTTATTTTATTTTATTTTAATTTATATGCTTTGTGCTACTTTCCCAAATCTTTTAAGTCTGTTTATTACATGGCCTAAAAAAAAAGGAAACAAATAGTCCAGTGATGTTCTTTTCTTTGTTAACAAATCCCATGAAAAGACCAAAACCAACAATCGGCTGGTGTTTCCAGCATCACTGTCATGCTGCCCCTGATACTTACCACCAAAAATGTATTAATCTGCCCCTAAAAATAGTCCCCAGCAAATACATACTTTCCGGTCCACTTGAAAATTGAATTATATATCAGTGAGCTGTATTTTTTAAAGGTTGGGAGCTTGTAGCTGAGTGCCACTTTTGGAAAGAAATTATTAAAAGTTGGACTAACACGTCATTGTCTTTGGCATTTTCATGAAACTTGTTGACAAGAAAGGAAATATAAAATGTCACCAGCCTTGTCCTTTAAAGAATTTTGAGGGGTTTATATTATCTAGATGACAGGACTTATGTCTTTAAAAGATTAAAACCCAGCCACTATGAACATACAGGTCATATTACTGTGAATCCCTACTTTCAACCTTAACCTCTATTTTATATATCCAGGATCTATCTTCTCTGACTTTATCCTTCTGCAAGTTTTTATTCAAAAATCATTTTATTCCCACAAACAAAATGCGCCACTACTTTCACAAAGACCTTTTACCTTTAATTCAATATTCTATTTCTAATGCTGTGACATTATATGGCCTGGCCCCACTCTACATCACCAACTGGCAAGTTCTCAATGAATCCATTCAAACCCTGCTCACAGAAACAGGGAGTCCTTTTCACTCCCCTTACATTCACAAGAAATCATCAGGGAGGAGGGTTTTCCCCTCCGGACCAGGCTTCCTGTCCACTTCAGGGAAATCAGCCGCTGGGTTTCAGTATTCAGGTCCAAACATAAGGCCCACTTAATCAGCCCCAAACCTACAATCTTCCATAATTACTGCTCTGCCAGTCATTCCCCTCAGTCCTGCTGAGTGGCCTCCCGAATCCACTTCCAAGGCCTTGTGAAGACTGACCTGGTATTTCTCAAAAATCTCCCACATCTCAATGCGTCCGCGGGGACACGTCACATCGCGGACAAGTACGTTTCTCCAAAGTTATTTGTAGCTATAATACGCTAACATTTGCTAATCCCCTCCCTCCCTCGACCGCAGCTGCTACACACACACACACACAGCAGCCTATGAAGCTTTGGATTTCCCCGCATGTTGAAGCCGAATACATGGAGCTGCTGAAAGACAAGTATTCAGAAACTCAGGAGCGTGGAAGGCAAATGTGTAAACTAATGCGAGCTGTAAGCATCAACAATACCAGCTAACTTTCGCTGTATGAAGCCATCACTTGCACATCTTGGACTCTGTTGCTTGAAAACATTCAAAGTTCAGCTTTTTATTCCAGATACATGACAATCATTGATTATGGAGGAAATTCAAGCAGTAAAATCTGCCTCTGTATCTTTTTTAAAGGGAAAAAACAAACTCACCAACTTCAGTAGCACAGGTGACGAGCCACCGCACCATCTCCCTCCTCCGCCAGTTCAAGGTCGACAGGGTCATTCTCATCACCTGTAGGGAACACCGGGTTAGCTCCGAGTCTGCTTGATACCAAGTGTGTGTGTTTGTGTGTTTGTGTGTGTGTGTGTGTGTGTGTGTGTGTGTGTGTGTGTGTGTGTGTGTGTGTGTGTGTGTGTGTGTGTGTGTGTGTGTGTGTGTGTGTGTGTGTGTGTGTGTGTGTGTGTGTGTGTGTGTGTGTGTGTGTGTGTGTGTGTGTGTGTGTGGCTCACCTGGAGGCCCAGCTCCAGGGAGACTTTGAGCAGTGTGATGTCCGGCAGGCTGTCCATGAGAGTGGCGATCTTGAAGGCATCCTGGGCCAGTTTGAAGATGTGGGATGAGGAGTGGATGTTCTTCTGGATGGACTCTAACACTGTTTGTAGTTTACGGGCATCACCTGAAAACACAGCAAACAAACAAACAATATTACATCAATACAAATATTATACAAAGTGTAGGGATTTCATTCCCTGAGCATCATTTTTACATAACAGGATTGTTTTACTTTAATATAAGAGCTTACTTTCATGCAATGTTATGAAACTGCTCTCATTTTCAACGGATCTTTGACACATTACAATAAAAGATATATTTGTTTTAATAAAGAAGGGACATTTTTTTCTTTTGTCACATGTTTCTGCATCTGATAAGAGTTTTCCTTTCAGACGTTTATGAAACCCATGACTAAAATAGTCACACTTACAGTCATTGCGTGACTTAGAGATAGAAATAATATTGTGGGAAATAAATTATTCTCTTTGCGCTATAGGGCCCCCAGGAACCTTCTCAAGGACCCCACTTTGAGTCACTGGTCCAACACAACAGTAGCAGGAAATCCTCCGCCCGATTTCTGGTAAATAATAATTACGTGTGTGTGTGTGTGTGTGTGTGTGTACCTTTAGCAGCAGTGAGCATGGTGGAGGCCAGTTCACACTGTTGGGTCTCTATGTGGCTGAGCGTGAACCAGCGAGGGTAACGGTTGGGCACCACCGACACTATGTGGTGAGGCCGGGACAAGTCGCCGGAGGGGGCCGTGGACTCCAGGACCGGCAACCTGAGAGACCACAGAGAGGAGGAGGAGGAGGAGAGGGGGGAAAAAAAAAAAAAAACTTTATTAGATGTGGAGAGATAAGACGAAAACACACAGGAGCTGATCCGTCGACTCAGAGGAAGATCTCATGGAGGTGAAGTTAAGTTATTAGAGAGCGATGCTCCTGTTATAGAATCGATCAATACTTTTCCTTTGCGCGTCTGCCCACATAAACTCAGGTGGAGCTTCGCCTCAGGCCACAATAAAGACAGGTTTAAAAATAACAGCTCAGCTCCTTTTTTTCCCTCCACATATATCCAGTAAAAGCTGCCGTGATACCAACAGTTTCCTATTCCTCTTTTGTAATTCAAGTTGGGAATTAAAAAAAAAGAAGTAAAGATTTACATATTATGAAAAAAAAAATATCAAAGGGGTCTAATTTGGGCAGGAGGAAATAAATTTTCCTGTGGCGGTCAGAGAGGAAAGCAACAGCATGTATTTATTATTCACACATATTTTAAAACTCGTTTTCAGCAGCGTTGAATTATTTAGTGAATATTCCAGCAAAAGGAGGTTTTGTCATTAAACAGTGGCCCAGATAGCTCCCACACTGACTGCCTCCTGCTCCGAGGCAGGAGAGCACAGAGAGGAGGAGGAGGAGGAGGAGGAGGAGGCGGAGAACAACTTTCTACCGTCTCCAAATTTCTCACTGATCAATCAATTTAAACATCAATACAGCTGATCCCAGAGAAAGAACATGAATCTCATCTTAGCAGATTTGGGACAAAGGATAAAATAAGATCTGTCTGCGGTGCTGCAGAGCTGCACAGCATTACGACTGCACTGAGCAGCGATTCACTGTATATCAGTGTGTGGGAGTGTGTGTGTGTGTGTGTGTGTGTATGTGTGAGACTATTTGGTCACACTGGAGACTCGGTTCAGACACTGAGGTTGGCAAAATGCATGTGTTTGCAAAGCTACGATGCTAATTATCATTAGGAAAGAGGAGCATGTAAAACATTCTGGTAGCAGCTGCGTCTTCTCTCAGTAACTTGATCACAGGCCAAAATAAAACTTGTCTGTGTCGCCGTCTCCACTCTGTGACAACACTTACAGCCAAATTCAGTCAAATGAAATCATTTTCAGCTGTTTTTAAGCACAGCAACATCTTATTTAAATATTAATACCTGAGGAGTAAAAATCAATACTTTTGAACCAGGAGCTCAAATATTTGGATCAAGTGGCTGATGCTGCAGCTGCTGTTTCAACATCAACTGTCACCTCCAGTCAGGTTCATATTTAGGTAAATGTAAACATGAGATCAGGTTTGGATTTTGGCAGATCCCCAATATTAAAGAGGACATCTGTTGGCAGACGTCCATGCTAAATAAACAACATGGAAACTACGGTGGCCCTGAGGGCTCGATGTAGTGCAACGTACTAAAACACATGCAAAGAGACAAACTAGAGACAAATTCTGGAAAAAACAAACAAAACAGAAGTGTTTCTAGGGACGGAAAGAAATGGTGGGCGCAAATATTGCACGATTCAGATATTATTGCAGGTGTATATGGTTAGCTTAGCTTTGGCCTTTAGCCAGGTCTGCGACTTTTTTATGTCTCTGAAAAACACTTCTATTGGGTAGACCGAAGAAGATGTATTTGTGTTTGCATGTGTTTTCTTAGGTTGCAGTGTTTTGAGCTGTCAGGGCCACCGTAGAAAACATAACTGTGGACACTCATAGAGAGCCTAAGTGGAAGCGGAAGAGAAGCTCGCCATGGGACCTCAATTCAGAAAAAATCTCCATGTAAGTGAATGGGAGTCTAAATTTTATTTCGTGATCTGATTGAATTGTGTCATGAGAAAAATATATGCTGATTTATTGGCATGAAATGCGATGTTTTAAACAGGTAGAGGTCATATATTTCTCTCATGACACAATTCAATCGGATCACGAAATAAAATTTTGACTCCCCGTTCACTTACATGGAGTTTTTTTCCAAAATGAGGTCCAATAGCGACCGTTACTTCCTGCTTCCGCTCTCTATTGAGAATTAACAGGTGAAATATTGACATTATGTATTTTTCATGGACAGACAACAGATTTAAGTGATGGCAGTGTGTTGGGGTTGTGTTGGGGTTGTGTTTTACTCACCTCATGGCCCTCAGTGCAATTTTGTACGCCAGCTCGGCGTCGTGAGGTAGCAGTGAGGTGAAGAGATACTTGGCAAATGTGTGCATGGGGACGCTCTCTCTGTAGAGTAACTCTCCCAGACCACTGTAAGGACCAGCTGCAGGACACAGGGACACAACACACACACACACACACACACAAATCAGTTATGACACATGTGAGCGGCCCCGTTGGCCTTGTGCTGCAGATATTTCGCCGACTGGTACGTCAACAGGTTGTGATAGCGCTGATCAAACACACAGAGCGACCCCAGCTGAATGACTCGTATGCTGCGTATCAGAATGAGGACGACTTCTGTTCGTCAAACACCAAAGGACTTCTGTCTCTCTCACACACACACACACTCACACAAGAGCTCATGAAATAACATGAACTCAAACAGTGCAGTGGGAGATTACAAGAAGCGAAGGTCGACAGATTCTAAGAAAACGCATCACGATGGATCCACCCTTTATTTCTGTGTGCAGTTTATTTTACTTTGTGGGTGGAGGAACTCAGAGAAGAATGAAAAGATACAATAACTTATATTAGTTTCTAATTGCTTTTCTTTTTTTATGTGAAGAGTTCATCTCTCTCTTTCTCTTTCTCTCTGGCTGCAGCTTTAATATAGGATTAGTTTTGTCTGTCAGTTCGCAAACCAGCCAATAATAATAACTGCGAGCCAGAATTATCATATAACAAAGAACGACGATGTGAAATGTAAAAAAAAAAAAAAAGGGTGTGTTTCTGTATGTGTAACTGTTGTCTTAGTCTGGTTTCACTTTGTGTAACAGCTGGTTACACCACTGGTTACTACTTTCAGATGTATTTTATACATGATATTGTATATACAGTATGTGAATATGTCTAAATATATATAATATATATACAATGATGTGTTTGTTGAAAGTTAGCAGACGCCACATGTGAGAGGCCGACCAGCTCTGTCATTGGCAGCACTATGATGAACCACATCACACACACACACACACACACACAATCACACAAGGGTTCATTGTACCCTTCAGTCTACACACACACGCGCGCATTCATTCACACAACGTCAGCAAACAGACCGACACTGCAAACAAAACAATCAGACAATTGCGAGTATAGAAGTACAAACAGTCAGAGTGTAAACACAGAACACACACTCGAGTACACTGAGTTCAAACAGCGCACACACACACACACACACACAGGCATACAGTAAAGAGCCTGTTGTGGTTCGGGGTGTGAAAATTTGTCGTGCTACTGTGTTCGCTGAGGGTGGAGTGATGGACGACACGTTGATTTATTATCTCATGTATTTACAGTAAATATGAAGCAAGAGCCAGACGCCTGTTAGCTTAGCTTAGCATAAAGACTGGAAACAGAGGGAAACAGCTAGCCTGGTTTTGTGAAAGTAGAAAATTTGTATTTTGATAATCATTTTAGTTACTGAAATAATTTTCTAAGCAAAAACTAACACATTTTCGATGATTTCAAGTGTCAGAATCTTTCATTTTTGTTGCTGTTTGTGAGAAAAATGCTTTTCTACACTCAAGGGAAGAGTCAAGGGGTGATGTCTTCAAATTTGTTAATTGTAAAAAAAAAAAAAAAATATTCAGTTTAATATTATGTACCAGGAAAAAAAGGAGCAGCGAACCATGTCTGAGTCTGACTCACCCTCTAGCAGGAAAAGCGCTTGCTTCCGGAAGATCTTCACCAGCAAGTCGTTCAGATCGACCTCTTGGAGCTTGGCCAGCAGCTGCTCTTCGTTGCGACACACTTTCTCCTGGGCGTAGAGGCCGTCGGGCATCATCCTCTGCTGGCCCAGGCCGATCAGCGCCGTCTCCACCGCCATCGACACGAACGACTCTCCGTCCTCCAGGAAACGGTGACAGGCGGGCGACACGGGATGCTCCGCCTTCCTACCTGCAGCCAGCGAGCCTGGAGGGGGGGGGTAGACAGGGTGAGATGACTGTTAAAGGGATACTTCAACATTTTGGCAAATTGCCCCATTTACTTTACTTATTTTTTACATTGCCAAATTCATGCATTCTTCAGGGACATTTTTTCATCAAGCAGCCTCTGCATTTACCTCTAAAACAACTCTGTCTCGTAACGTTCTGTTATTATCTCATAGCGTGGTGAATGTGCAGGTCACAACTTGTCCACCAGAGCGTTTTAGAGTTGTTGGATTGTGTATTTGTGAGTTTGACGAGGGAAACCAAGAAATCCCATTAGCCTCCGTAGCGTAGCTCTGAGCAGCTCACGGCTCTGCTCCGCCGTTCTAAAAATAGCTTGCACCGACAATTAAAGGTAACGAACCTACTGCTAAGACTATAGGGATTATGGCAATGGGGCAATTTGCCAAAATGTTGAACTATCCCTTTAAGTGTCGTTCTTCTACAAACCGTTTTTTGTAGTTTAATTTTATATACGTAAGTGGATACAATTTTTTTTTTCTATTTCTTTTGGGGGGTTGGGGGGGGGGTATTGTGAATCTATATTTGTTTTGCTGCCCTTCTTATAATTGAAGTTTTTTTGTGTGTTTTTTGTTGTTTTTGCTGTTGTTGTTTGTGTGTTGTTTTTTTGGCATTTGCTTTGCTTGTTTTTTGTTTTGTTCTTTCTGCGTTATACCATGTCAGGTGTACTTTTGTTACATTTCTGTTTTGTTTTTGTTTGTCTCTTTTTGTTTTGCTAAAAAATAAATGGAAATTTCAATAAAAAAAATTGATCACAAAAAAAAAAAAAGTGACGTTCTTCTGACTCCACAGGCGTCAGCTAAGAAACCAAGAAGACTGATGACCAAGGCTGAAGCTCGATGACATTTTATTGAATGTGAATCCTTCAATAAATCTTTTGAAATAGTTTCTTTGAGGTGGAAAAAAAACAAGCGTCCCCAAACAAACTACCTTAAAAAGGCTCTGATCGAAGACTCCAAGTGATTTAGATTTGATAAATCGATTCAGAATCGGTTCGAGATTTGATAAAATGATGTTGAACCCCGGCTCCAGCGTAAGCGATGACTCTAGAGGAGAACGCTCCCTATGGGATGTTGACTGAGCCCGGTATTGATAGATCTATTGATCTATTTGTTCATTCTGCTGTTCCTTTTTTTTAGAGTATGTGTTCTCCTGAGGATGGTAATCATGTGTTTTAATGGCTTAATGATGTCTTGGCAGACCTCACAGTTCATCCCAGGGGGGTTACCAGTCCCTAATGAACACACACACACACACACACACAGATATAAATAGCAGTAGTCTTAAGTGAAAACTTTGACTTTTTTCCCGTCCAGTGGCTTCAAGGTGTCGCCGCTCGCTCCGCCTCCTCTCCAGCAGAAACAAACAGTGAGTGAGAGCTGACGCGTCCTCTCAGGCTGCACTGGGCTCAGATTCGTCTTGCTGAGCTCCCTGCATAATTAATACATTTTAATTGGAGTGTTTTTCCTGCCGCATTTCTTATTCATGAGCTGTTATTGGAGGATGACTGCAGGCCAACCACCACGCTCGTGTCATCACTGCTGATTGCGAGCCGAAGGCCCCGCAGCTCCGACAGGAAGACGCAATCACTGCAGTGTAAATGTGTGAGGCAGGAGGAGGACGTGTGATTGTGTTTGTGTTTGTGTGCTGCGGCACTGCACCGTGTCTTTGTGCGTTTGTTTGTTTCAATCGCTCGCTGCTTCTTTATAACTTTCTCCTGCACCACATTAAACCCCGACGGCTTTATTTACTTTTCAATACATTCAGATTTGTGTACCTGAGAAGTCGAGCAGGACGGCCGCTCCGTCCTCGGTGCAGTGACCCGTCTCCATCAGGGTGCTGAACAACGTGCCGATGGGGTCCAGGGGGTGGCCCACCCAGCCCTCCAGGTTCGTCACTGATGTCATACCTTTATGGAGCAGCTCTGCAATAACACACACACACACACAGAGACTGTTAATGAGCCGAAGATTTAAATCCCCTAAAAGTTCAGTTGGAGACATGTTTGCACAGTTTGTTTTCTGTTTTCTCATCTCTAAAGTTGAAGTCGTGGACGCAGCAGCAACATTTTGTGAGATCACAAATAATTTGGAAGCCAAATCGAGGTCCAACGTTCAACTTCTAAAGGAGAAACATGAAACCTGAAGTTTTCATGCTTCATGCTGAGAACAGACTTTTCATCCTGTGTCCAGCTGTAAAACTTTTCAGAGAAAGTAGATTCTTGATTTTGAGGGAGAGGAGGAAGATTTCATTTTAGGATATTTTTAAGAGCACAGATTATTCTTCTGAGCAGAGGTCTTAAAAGTCAGAGCTACTGAAACACATAAAAATGCAGAAATGGTGAATGAAGGTTTTATGAATCAAACAATATAGTTGTGGTATTGTATAATAAAACACTTTTAGTAGTACAGTAGTGTTGATTGCTCTGCAGCTTTTATCACTTTATAAACTATTGTTGTTTTTCCCCATTTATGAGCCTAAATACCAGCCTTCATCAAAGAACACAGTCAGTTTAAGCTGAAGGTGTAAATTATAACTTTACTTTTTCATTTCTTGGACGGTTTGATTGTATCATGATTGACAGCGCTCCGGCAGAACTCTGATAGAGCGCATATTAAATATGAAATCATGAATATATGAGCGTTTATAGGCCAATATTAAATGTTCTGACACATCTGTGATGGCTGGCTTCTCTCTGATGGATCACTGGAGTTGTTTCTGAGCAGATTTGAATAAGGTGTGAGAAGAAAACAGTGAGAAATGACTGGTATTATACACAGGGTGCATCCTTTATATTCTCCATCATTAAAATGTTTCAGATACATAGTAACTATAGCAACCAAATTGCATCAATTCAGTCAAGTTAAGTCCTTCAAAAGAAAAATGAAAATGTTTTTAAAAGAATAAAAGCTTAATGGAGGATGAACCAACCTTTTTTATGAGTGCGGAAGAACTCCAGCTGTTTCTGCTGTTGCCTCCTCAGTGTGTTGACTATGGCGATGGCCAGCCGCAGCGCTTCTTTGGGGTAGCCGTGCGATCTCAGGGCGTCCACGCGGGCGCAGGCCGTGGGGACGTGCTCTGTGGGACGGAGCGAAGATAAAGAACCAAACGTTTCATTTTGTTTCCTGCCTCGGTGTGATCTCTCTGTTAATCTGACCCGTCAAACCCTCTCCTCTTACCGTGCCACATGGGCCACCCTCGGGCGTCGAAGAGGGAGCTGTCCAGGTTGTCATGGTAACAGTAGTTGGCGTAGTGGTCCACGGCGATGATGTGCTGCAGGTGGGGGTCCTGCCAGTGCAGGTCGCAGGCCTCGATCGCCCGCGTGAACACGGTCCGGTGAGGCCGAGTCAGGGAGTCTGAGAGAGTCGGATAAAGCTTTTTTTAATACAGGTGTTTTCAAAGTGTGTGTGTGTGTGTCTGTGTGTGTGTGTGTGTGTGTGTGTGTGCGCTGTGGAGGCTGATTTGCCCGCTCTATCAGCACATCAGCGGTCGGAGCTGCAGTTGCTGTGACAAACAGCTCATGGAGGCAATTAAGCTACTTAAAAAACCTCCTCAGTGCCCCATTTCTGCAATTAGCGTCAAAAACCATTCTCAGTCTCTGAGTCATAACCCTGTCAAACACGACACGCCGGCGTTATACGTGTATTTTTAAATTCTGTGTGACATGCGCTTCCTGAGGAGATCATTATCCTCCTTGTCCAATTAGAATAAAACAGCCTTAAAGATGCTTCGAATGAGAATCATTGTGTTTTTTTGCTTCTCTTCAGTAACACAGTTGTGCCAATGTCTATATCCATATCTATGGGCACACTGCAAACAGGAGCAGCTAAGAGCTAATGCAGCTATTCATTTGCAAAACAATCAAAACACATATAGATACATTTCCCTATACATGTACTATATATATATATATATAAAAACATATAAAAAACAGCTTAAATCAGCACCATTATGCTTCCTGTTTACATTTAAGGAAACCTTTAAGGCTCAGAATGACTTGAAAACCACCAGCCTACCAGAACAAATGTAGGCCAGTTAGATCAAACAGGAGCAGTGGTGGCGGTGGTAACAGAGCTCGTCCTCTCATTGAAAACATCTTTATTATCATCATCTAATAGAAACGTTGCTGTGTGTCTGTATTTCTCTCTGCTTCAGTGGAAGCTCGCAGGAAACAGAGGCCACAGAAATCTCTGGGACCTCAACTGTGTTATGAGGCTCATTCTATTAGCTGCACTAAAGAGGTAATAAGGCTCGAAGGCACGAGATTGAAAGAGGGAGACTTGATTAAAAGAGAAGGGGGAGGGTGAGAAGAGAAGGACGACATAAGTGTTAATACAGCAGCAGAAACAGGAGGAGGAGGAGGAGGAGGAGGAAGAAATGTTCAGACACGATGTGTGAGGGAGGATTTGGGAATAAAGCGGTGTGATGTCTGTGTTTCGGCCAGGTGTCATCTCACCTGGGTTGCCGGGAGGGCCCTGGGGCAGAGCGTTGGTCAGATTGGTCAGCTCGCTGCCATGGTTACCGTCCTCCAAGGGGCAGACGTCCACGCTGTTCCACCTGCGAAGCTGTCGAAGCCAGAAGCCTTTCTGCTCGGGTTTACAGTGGGGGTTCAGCACGATGCACATCCACAGGGCCCCTGCAACACAAACACACCCCATATTACACACCGTTAAGACACAACAACACACACTCACACACATTACTTTCTATTGTGTTCCAGTTTTAGTGGCATTTATCAGTCTGTATATGAGGTGAACTCTCTTCTCTTTGTTCCACAACCTGCTATTTTTAGTTCAGTTTCCAGCTTCACCACAGCTCTTTGTGTTTGAACAGTAATTTCAGAATTAAGGTGAACGCAGGAAACTAAAATAGCCCCCCCCCCCAAAAAAAAAAAAATAAAAGGGAAAAACATCACAATTTTCTGATACTGGATCGCTAAATTTCAATCAAACAGAACAATTGATGGGACTGATTAGTTCATGATTGCAGGAAATGTTTAAATCAGAGAAACCGGAGGCAGAAAATAAGGTTTTCTTTTTTTCCTAGTGAACAAAGACAGGACACAGATTGGAGGACAAAGGCACGGTGAGTATGTTGATGGATAAATAAAAGGACGACAGGTGACAAAATGAAACGGGAGAAGCAAAGAAAAGGGGGTGAAGTGAGGGGAAAGGGAAAAGGGGGGAGGACACGGAAGAGAGGTGAGGAGGAAGTGAATGAAGCAGGGGAGGGAAGGCTGAGGGTGGGGGGAGGGGACGGGAGGAGGGAGAGAGGCTTTATCCTCTGTCTCTTTGTTAAGGGCTGCGCCAAGGACAACAACGGGCGGAGTGACGAAACGCAGAGCAACAACCTCCAGCAGCGGAGGAATAAAACCAGACCAAATAAAGGGGAAAAAAGAGCGAAAAGGGGCAGAATTTGAACCTGGGGGCTAATTTATGATTTATTAAGAAGAAGGTTTGTGATTAAACATTAAAACACAACAGTTTTTTTGTATGGATTTAAATGCAGCATGTGACCGCCTCCTCCAGCGCTGCATCTAAGTACAATTTTTTAAAGTACCACCATGTTACGCTACATTACCGGGTCACAGGTTTGAGATCGTCACATGGTTCAAATTAAATCATCACCTGAGGCCTGTGGTGGAAACGGTGTGAATATCATTAATAATAATAAACACACAGACAGAACGCAAAGGTGGAGGAGTATGGGAATGTATACTGTACGACATAGAGGAATGTTTAACTTACACAAGCAGAGATTCTCCCTCAATTACCAGGAAACTCCCCTTTTACGCCATGAAAAAAAGGGAACAAAGAATCCCTGTTGTCCTGCTGCCACTCTATCTGATGATAACCCATGACAGATTTATAGCCAATATCTGGATGGACTCACATACCGGTATATATGTCAGAGCTGTGGAGCAACACCAGTACTGGAGAAAACAAACCAGCACATATGTTGCAAAATACTGGAAATGAGTAAGTCCTTATTGACGTCTGTTGTGCGCAAAATCCCAAAATACCCATGCAAATAAACGGACACTGAATGCATCATTGCAAAAAAAGTGCACCAGCAGACAAATGTTGTTCTGGGTTTGATGTTGTGTCAGACTTTGTGTGTGTTTTGACGGTTACCTAGTTCGTCCCACAGCTGCCTGTACTTGTCAGTCATGGTGGTTCCCTGTTGCCTCCACAGCACCAGTCTGGGGTCGCCCATGAACTGCTCTGTGATCAGCGTTAACATGCGAGCTCCGTTGGAGTCCCTCATCCTCAGCATCTCTCTCACCTGCGGAGACGAGAAGGAGGGGGGGGGGGTTGGTTGTGGGTTAAGGTAAACGCTGACGAACGGCCGCCTCGTTTGCAGCGCGTGATGTTTTGTTGACTGAGGATCTTTTTTTTTTACCTTGCTGAACAGGAGGTTGAGCTGCTTTCCCGAGCCATGGTACCCGCCCTGGGAGAGAAAGAGCTTCACCTGCTCCTGGACCTGCTCCTCGTCCAGATGCCAACAGTTCTCGTCGTCCACGCTGGCCCCCGCCGTCGGATCTGGGGCTCCTGGGGCGAACGATGAGGAATCATCAGCAAAATCATACACAGCTTTTATTTATTAGTACACTACATCCAAGAGTGTGTGCAGAGATAAATGTGTGTGTGTGTCTTCTTCCCCCAGGACGGCTGCCTGCAGCTGGACAGAGGAAATCTAACTCTTGTACCTGCATTTGCTTGTGTGTGTTTTCCAGCGATGAGAACGGCGCTATTTTTTCAGTAATGAATAATCAAGAAGTTACTGTTTCCCCCGTTATAATGCTATTACCGTTACTGACAATGAAATGTGCAGTTACTCGCTGTTACTTGACTCAGGAGGTCACAAAATAATACGCTTGCACTTTATATACACATTTTTTTCAATCCATCAACTGGTCAGAAAAAAAAGCCATTCATCTGGAAGTAACCAACTCACTCAGTATTTTTTCTGCAACGCGCTGTATCACTCCGCCTATCAGCGGTGTGTGGAAGAGGCGGAGTGATACTGTGCGTTGCAGAGCCTGTCTGTGCAGATTAGAAGAATACTGATTGAGTTAGTTTCAGATAAATGGGGAGGTTAGGGGGCCGAGTCCACGTATATTTATCCAAGAGATATTTGAGCAATTCGGTAATTAGTTATTTTGGTAACATTTTATTTTATGCCTATCTCTATAACGCATTATAACCGTACTTACAATGAGTTACAATGCAGTAATAGCACTGTATGACTATAGTTATAAACACTCATAAATGTCACAAGGCTTTATAACAATAAGCATAACACATCATAGAGCATTTTATAATGGTTTATAAGGTCAAGTATTATAATAGAGTTATAATAACGCTTTATAATGTGTTATGCTTATTGTTATAAAGCCTTATGATAATTTACAAGTGTTTATAATGATAGTTACACGTTTATAAGCCAATAATAACACCTTATAACTATATTTATAATGCATTATTGATGTGGGCATTGTCAGTGAATTACTAACAATTATAACGTATTATAATACCTGACCTTATAAGTCATGATAAAATGCTTTATAGTGTGTTATGATTATTGTTATAAAGCGTTATGAGTGTTTATAACTATAGTTATACAGCGCTATAACTGCACTATAAATCATTATAAGTATGGTTATAATGCGTTATAGAGATAGGCGTCAAATAAAGTGTTGTTATTTTTATAATGTAGTAACTCAGTAACATTTGGGGATCAGCCCACACGTCCTTCACGCCACACTCACCATGAACCTGGTTGATCTCTGAGTTCTGCGACAGTATCTCGTCCGCCAGCTTCTGCGCCGTGGGCAGCACCTCGGTGTGATGCACCGTGATCAGGTACTGCACGAACTTCTGCAGCTGATCTCTGTTCATTTGGAAAAGTGTCTCTGAGATGGGCAGGCGCAGTTTGACCTGCTCGGGCTTCCGTACCCGGTACAGCGAGAGCGCCACCACGTGGGCGCAGTAGAAGATGTCCTTGTTGCCGCAGCTGCACGTCACCGCGGTGATTTTGCAGCGGTCGAAGCTGACGCTCACGTTGCAGACCAGCTCGGGCTCCGAGGACGTGGCCGGTTCCCTGACGGTGCCGCTGAGGTGAAACCCTGAGGAGACACAAAAGGACACGGTCAGCGTTCACACTCTGGCCCTGGTAACACAACTGGGAGTGTGTTTGGCCCCGTACTGGACTCTGTCTTCACACAACCTTCACAAATCATACACTGTTTGAAAGCTCAAACTCCTCATATCACTGAAAGAGCTCAATTCAAGTACAGTTAAGTGTCTCTATTGACAAAGCAGCTAATTATAAAGAGATATAAATAGTGAACAGATAAAATGAGTAATGACCCTGAGCTGGTTCAGATGTGTGGCTGAGTTTCAGTGTTTTTTAACACAAACCCCCCAAAAAACATAACATTTTCTACCGTGTTTGTGTTTCTATCAAGTTTTTTTACTCATTCTCATATTATTTTGGGGACATCACAACACCACACCACACATTATCAATCTTTCCTGCAGATACAGAGTAATACGGCTGTTTATTTATGTCTTTGTCTGATAAATCTGGTCTTTTAGCTCTGATTTTGGTCTCCACCGCCTCCTGAAGGGAAACATCTGACCCTTGTTTCTGCTCCTGAACAGTGGGGCCCTCTGCCTCTGTATGTGAGGATGGCAACATCAGCCCGAGGCCTTTAAGCAACGACTTTAAAACTCTCTTTTGAAGAGGGCCGGGAGGCGAAGAGCCAAATATCCTCATTTCCTTTTCATTTCCCTTCCACAACACCTCCGGTGCTTACCTTCCCCTGAACACTCCCTCCTGCTCTCTGGACCGACACGGTCGTCTCACCACAGCCAGAGGCCTGCTATTGTACCATGAACCTAAAACCTATATAGGTCTGTGTGTGTGTTTGTGAGGGTCAGAGGAGCTGAACGTAACCTTACACCTACTTACTCAAAGCCTCTGTATTTGTGTTTCTGATATGAAAACAAAACGTTATACTAAACACGACCAGGTGAGTGTGGTCAAGAGAAATAAATTGATATACTGCAGAAAAATGGCCCATTTGAGTGTTGTATACATTATTATTACTCATATTTCAATGTTAACGCCAGTTTTTGCTGTTGCAAAAGTTCATTTTTATTTTTATTCTCATGACACATTAATCTCAAGATTTGTTTTCTTGTTTATAAAAGTTTGGACAAAACTGAGAAAATCCTATAGCCTTTGTTTTGTCCAACTAATAGTCCGTTATTACAACTATTAGAAGAAAAGCTGATAATTCCCACATGTCGTGTCGGTAAAAGATGAGTGTGCTGCGACCTCCTTGTGACCAGAAGTGTTGTGTGATTACCAGAATCTGAGTGTGTGAAAAAAGTATCTGAGAGAGTTAGTGGGTTACGAGTTATAACAGATGGTGTAACGGGCTTAGTCAGAACAACACTGACGCAGTGAGTCACCGTTTATCACGTCTGTGTACATTTAACAGTTTAAATGTCTGTGCTTTTCTCGGTCTCACTGTGGCGAACACAGAGTTCTTGATGTAATATAAAAAAAATAATGTTAAAGGAGATATCAGCTTCACGGCCGTTTCGGCTAATGCTGCGTTCAAGGCAGGCTTTTGAAACCGTAAGTTACAGCTTCAAGTCACAACTACGACTTGGTAGCGTTCCAGGTAACCCGTAGCTCGTGTTTTTACCATCCTGTTGTCTGTGAAAGTTCCCTATAACGGCCACTCGTAACTTCCGACCCGTGAACTCGTACCAGATCGAACTGGTATGACTTCACAGGAAGGAAAAACACAAAGTACGAGTTTCTTTGAACGCACCATGAGTTAGCAGCCCCCGCCCTTGTCAGGCATCAATTGGTCCTCGTGCTACGTCACCACATTCACGCGCATCCCTTGGCTGCACACACAGCCCTTCATGCCGTTCTCTCTCCTCATTGGATAACACTTGTATCCCAGAAGAAATGTTTTCTCCTCGGGTTACAGCAGAGCAGAGTGACGGAGAGACTCGTGTTCCGGTCGAAACACTCTATGTAAGTGATTGCTGACGGAAAATATGACTAATTAGGACTTATATTAACAAAAACATTTCACTGATATCTCCTTTAATTATTTCAGAGAAACTTGTTCTGACTGAAAAACCTCAAAGATCTCAAACAAACGCATTTCTACGTTCACAGCTCATCATACACAGAGGACGTTATGATAGAGAACTGATTATGGGCTGTGTGGGAGTCTAAATCAAGTCCAGTAATTTCTTTTTTAAAGGTCAAATAGGGGAACTCAGAGTAAAGTGTCAACATCGGGGCGTTGTGTTTCCTGTCTTTATTTAAAAGTCATTAAACCCAACACTGTAGATGACATTCCCTTCATCTAATGACTCTGCGTGAGTTACACTGAATCAGCGACAGAGGTTAAAATGGAAAGAAAAAGACAGACTTGCATGGGGCCACATATTTTTTTCCCTCTTGCAGCTGTTGCACGACAACAGCTGGATGACTACAGTGTGAAGTTTTGGATTTAACTTTGTGATGGTTGGCAGGACATCGGCTGTGGCGCTGGCGACCCGCGAGGCCGTTGTTGTTTCATCTAGTCGTCCCTGACCACGATGATGGACGCCACATTTTGATTATGTTGTATAGCCTAAATCTGACATGTGGGAAACAAACAAACACACACACATACATATGTGTCCACAACACATAAACAGCGGTATTCACCCTTGGAACATCAGCTGGGAGATTTAATTTCCACTTTGCCCAAATGTTTTCACACATGTGACACACACCGCACAGCTGACACATATCACCCCTGCCGGGTGGAAGAAAAACAGAGTGGGTGTTTGTCTGCATATGTGGTGGAGCCGAGCGCCGAGCGATACAGAACTGAGCAAAAAAAAAAAAAACACAACAGAGGCGGAAGGACTGGGAGTCAATATCCGAGAGTGAAACCCGTGTAGGAATAGACAAAAACCGGCGTTTCACTTCTTACTGCCGCCTTTCCTGCTGAGCAGACACACACACACACACACACATATACTGAATCACACTTCACACAACAAAAACGCACAACCGCTGGTCCACATCCTGTCTTTTAAATACAAAAACAAACACAGTACAGAAGTGCACGGTGCTCTCCGTTACGCAGCCCTGCCCCAGTCACGCCTGGCCCACAGCTGAACTACTGACGTAACAGAAAGAGAGAGGGTGAATCGAGGAGGAGGAGGAGGAGGAGGAGGCTGGAAAAATCGGTATGCCCTCAGCTGAGTGTGAGTGCGTGTGCACATGCAGCAGTGTATACTTGGCGGCGAGCCAAAGCCCTGAGCTCAGCATTCTGTAATGTACTTCCTCTCCGTGTGTGTCTGCGCTTCACAGCTTGCATAATACAGCTCCGCGCACTGCATAGCAACCAAACTTAACTCCTTCACCCCCAGAGCGCCGTCGTTTCCACCGGGTCGCCACCGCTGGAGGAAAAGTAACGGTAACCCTTTATAATAAGTAGCCTACACACTATTAAGCATTAATAAATACTGAATTCTTCATTTATAAAGCATAAATTCATACTCATTAGTATATAGTTTATAAATACAGTGAATGCGTAACCCTATGAGTAACATTAACTGTGTTTATAAACTACATACCAACAAGTATTCATGTGTTACAAATGATGAATTTAGTATTTATTAATGTTTAACTAATGCTTATTAGTGTCTACTTAAGTACAATTAAGTTAAGTACATTTGCTTACAAATGTACTTAAATACAAAAGGGAGTCCAATAAATTCAGTGTTTACTGCTCTGCAGGTTTTAAAACTCTTGGTTGGTTTTATTTATACACACTAGTGCATCAATAATTGTGATATAACATAATGAAAAAGGCCAGTGCGGATACTTTTGCACCGGTGATATAAGCTCACGCACATGCACGCTCTCATGCGCACACCGAATGACAGGCACAACAGTCCAACTATTAATGGTTTTTGCTGTATCTGGGTGTTGCGTGCGTGAGCGTAATACGCCGGCAGCTGCAGTGAATATCAATAGATAATAAAAATCTATAATAATGAGAGCTACTAAAAATCCGCCTCTCTCTCTCTCCACGTGCTCCACATTTCAAATTAAAAGCCCCTGACAGAGTCGTGCAAATTGTGACTTCACGAGACTGCAGCGGCTGTAAATGTTTATAAGGGAAACACTGAGGTATATATACAGTAAGGCCTCGTGACAACCTGCCATCAGACACAAAAACATTTTAATAACTGACATTACTGCGCTGCCCAGCAGGCAGAGGGGAAAATGTTGAGGACTCTCTTGAATTAAATCCAACACCTCCCTCCATTCGGTGCTTCTTTTTTTTTGTTTTTTTCCCCAGACTTTTTCGAGGACCTGCAGATACTGATTACACGCTCGCCTGGAAACCGAGGGTTTAACACTTCACTCCAATTAAAGCCCGAGGTAGTCGACTTAACACGTCTCTATAGGATTCAGCAAAGATGGTGACTCTGTGAGGAGGAGGAGGAGGAGGAGGAGGAGGGGCCAACAACAACAGGGGTGTTTTTGTGGCTGAAAACAAGGCCCAGGACGTTAGCCTGTGAAAGAGCAGTGGCTCGGGTCCCTGCGGGGTTCAGACCTTCTCGCCAGAGGCCGTGACGCAACATCGCCCACAGAAACGGCGGCTACAGGGGGTCTTTTCTCAGCTATGTGGCCACGGCCTTCATTTAACAGGACTACCGGCACACAAAAGCCAGAAAGAGCTTCTTCCCCACAACCAAACCCAAACCACCCCTCACCCCAACTCCTCCTCCTCCTCCTCCTCCTCTACCTCCACTACATGACTCACAAGCAGCCACACCGGTCTGCCATTCAGTCAGCTCGGCCACTCAGGCGTAAGTGAGAGCCTCTCAGCCAAGGTGTGCTTTGTGTATGCGAGTGTTGTGTTGTGGTGTGTGTGCTTTTGATGACAATGGAGAACCTAATCTCTCACCCGTGGAGATGCAGCAGAGGCACCTCTGGGGCTGTAGGGAGGAGAAGTAAACAACCAATCAATAGTCGCTGCTCGCTGATTACCATCTGTCCTTAATGACTGGTTCCAGATCAGCACTAAAAGTAGAACTAGTTGAACTGATTTGCTTGATCCCAGGCACAGCAACCATCAAGATCAAAAGAGAGAAAAAGTGTACCAAACCGAAACATATTTGTGTCCCGACTGCTCGGATCATCCATCACCATGGAAACTAATAGCAATTATATCAAACAGGGTTTCTACAGTCTTCGTCAAAATTGAATTAAAAGACTTTTTAAGACCTTTTCAGTATCACACTGAATACAGTTCAATACCTTTAAGGGGGTCCGTGACTGTGGCTGTTAATGCAGCTTGTGTCAAAGTCAAACACCTTAAAGAGAGAGAGAGGACGCAAAAAGACGAAGACAACTGTGTCAAAGAAACACAAAGTGAGGCAAAGCGGCTCCACACAGCTGTCCACCGGGGGTTCAGCGGCGTGAGCCGGAGGATTCACCTCCACGGGAGCTCAGAGCAACGAGGTCAACGAGGATTTGAGTTAACTGGGTCAATCTGTGTCTCTTAAGCTCCTCACACTACGACCACACCAATCAATGCTCTCTATTTGTTCTGTGTTCTTTCTTATTTGATAATTCATTTCATTGTGTTTGTTCACCCTTTAATATTTTGGTGCCGTATAAATAAAGTTTGATTCGTTGATGTGTAGGCTCAGTAGATTCTAGTTAGTCACGGATTTTATGTGTAATTAGCAAAAGTAAAACCAGACTACAATATTTTTCCACACCAGTCAGTTGTTCATTTGCTTCTTCCTCCGATTTCGTCCTCTGCTTTTGAGACCAAACTCTAGAAATAGCAAACTGTGCTGAAATACTACAGGGAGGAAGGACTCCTCTCCGACCGAGTGGACAGAAATTCCTCAGCTCTGTCAGAAAAACAAGAGCGCTGCCTTTACAACGCATGAGAAATTGCAAACGGTCTTGTCACTCAGACAAGAAAACAGAAGGAGGAGGAGGAGTCCTGCAACGAACTGCAACCACTGAAGCCGCTGTTTTATGGCGTCCATCCCACCGTCCAATAAAGACGACGGGGATATAAAAGAAAAAACTTCTAATTGCTGCCATTCAGGCTCCATGATCGCGGCCCGTCTGGCCTGGCTTGGCTTGGCCTGCAGCGAGCACTGGGAGGAAACTGGTCCCGGCTCTCAGAGAATGACTCAATCTGCACAGTGAGTGGAGAGTGAGATGGGCCTCTTAACAGAAAGTACACCAGTAGAAACCTCAGCGGTGGAATCGATTACTAAAACAGCTATCAAAGCACTCAGAGAAGCTGCACTCGTTGCTACTTGTGAGTTATATAATTGGAGCATTACGGAGGCAGGTGAAGTGAGAGTCAGAGGTAAATTATAACTATAATAGAAGTCCTGAACTCAGAAAGTTTTTCCAATTTTGAGTTTTTCCATTGGCAAAACAACGAAAGGATTTTCAGTTCAATTATGGAACAGAAGCACAAAAACTAAAATAATTTCAACACAGGAAGTGACATAAAAAACCTTCATCGTGTCTGTCTGTTGTAACGGACACGACTGTGGGTTTTGGGGCCCACCGGGAGTTTGTGGGGGCCAAGGGGAAGTTGGTCTTGGTGAATCAGCCTTGGCTTTAATGGACAAACAGACACAGAACATACGTGTGACCACATTGTGTTGACATGTGGATTAACAGACAGACGTCACACACACACACAGGGGCCCCGGTCTAACTGACAACTCACACAGCAGCACTAGGGCTGGATTTTAAAAATTGATTTTCCGATTTATATTATATTCCGATCTTCATTTGAAAGATCTGATATCGATTCATAAAATCCTAAGATCGATCCTTTAATGTACGCCGGCCGTTGCACTATTGCACTGTTTACTTCTGGAGTGGGTCATTATAAATAAATGTGCATTAATGTAACTGCTTTAGGTTAGAGAGGTCCATCTTTGTACAATTTGCAACATAAGTTTTGTGAAAATCTCTTTCATAACCAAGCAAATTGGTATTAAAACTGAAATATCTCCAAATGAATCAACATCGAATCAAATCAAAACCTTGTGAATTGGAATCAAATCAATTCAGTAGTAGCGACATCCAGCCGTAAGCAGAACTGATGGAAAGTAACTGGCCTACTTTGGCATTTTATGTTACTTTGAGAAATACTTTAATTACTGATACAGATATGGATTGTGTAGGCCTAGTGTTTTTTGAAGAAGACTACACAGACTTCAAGTTCAAGCTAAAAGACAATCTCACAACATTTCTACGAATGTTTGTATCTTTCCTCGGAGTAACGACGGCCTTCAGAGGTTTGACAACAAGCTTCTAAAGGGACTGAAGAGGATTTTTTTCTCCCCTCCTCGTCTTTCCTCCCATTTAAAAGCATTTGTTTGAGTGCCGTCTGTTCCCGATGAGCTCAGAGAAAGTCATTTGTTTAGACTCTGAGGACCATCAGCAGGCCAGACAGTGCCTCTCCTCTCCAAATGCATTTGTTCCCACTCCTGAGATCCACCGCAGAGAGTCTCCACAGAGAGCCTGAGCTGCAGCGCTGCTGCTAATGAACCCAGGAATCCCATGAAGACATAATTAAAATCAAATAAAAGCTTTTAGTGTTTGCTTACATGTTGATCTGATTGGGCTTTATTAAATCTCTTTCAAGGTAAAAGCACTGTTTGTGATTTTTTTTTTCCTTTTCTCACCCATGTAAGGAATAGAGGGTTAAACGTGAAGCTGAAACCTAAGCGCTGTTAGCTTAGCTTAAAAATACAAGACTGGAGGTAGCTGAACAGCCTGGTTATGTCGAAATAACAAAACCCACACACACCAGCACATCTGAAGCTCATTATTCAACATAAAACATCTGATTTATTTCATTCAAGCAATAACTGAAGTGTAAAAATAACTAGCACAGCTAGCATTTCCAGATTCCATGCTAACCTAAGATAAGCTACTTGCTAGCTGTAATTCATAGGAGTATGGAGTGTCATACAGGTAGTTGAAATTAAAAAATAGGAAATGAAAACCTAAAACAGAGATTGGCTAAAATTCATATTTTGGAGCTGCATCCAACTGCTGGTTAGCTTAGCTTAGCATAAAGCCTGTAAACAACTGTGCAATGGTTTTTATGCTACAGCTATGCTAACTATCCCACAGTTTCAGCCTCAAATTGAACCTCAGACATGAAGGGGCATCAATCACACTCCCAAAGAGAAAGCAAGAGAGTGTATTTCTGTGGGATCGTGATGAACTGAAGATCACACCAGCAGCTAAAGTCAGAAACAACAGGATCAGAATAAAAAAGGAAACAAAGATGAAGGTAAGCTCGGTCCTCTAAATTATTTACATCTCGTCTTTGATCACATCAGCTAAGATACTGACCAAAATAACCAGAAAGGGAAAAAGCTAAAAAAAAAAAAAAAAAAACTCTTTGTGGGAACAGGCAGCACGTCAGTGAAGGAGGCCGAGGGGAGAAGCTCTCTGTGGGAACACATGCGTTGGGAAGCGTCGGGTCTGTGAGTGGATGAAGTTAACCTGAATGTTTCTTCAGCTCCTTTGGGAGTGTGGTGGTGCAACTCCAGCTGTTTTCTGCATTTTCTTTTAATGTCACCATTTTTCCTCCGCTGAATCATCATCATCTCCTGAGATTACAGCGTGTACTCTGCCACAGTCTCACTGCGCCAGTTTAATACCCTTAGTCCTACAGATTATACATTTGTATCGACAGGTTTGGGTCAACGCGCTTTCATCTACTCCCAGTAATGGAGGAAGCGCTCCGGCCTGTAATATTTCTTAGAATAACATGACCTATAGTGACATTTATTTTTTTAATCATCAAAGTCAAAAATGAACTTTCACACACAGCTGCTTTATATTTTCACCCATCATCAGGCACTGATTATTTGACGGTGCATTTAAGGACACTCCGACACCTGGATGTCATCGGTAGAGCTTTTCCATTAGCACAGCAATAAATGATCACTGTCAGTATCGGTTAAAACTGATGGTTATCTAATCAATTAAAGCAGATATCAGCTTCACGGCCGTTTCGGCTAATGCTGCGTTCAAGGCAGGCTTTTGAAACCGTAAGTTACAGCTTCAAGTCACAACTACGACTTGGTAGCGTTCCAGGTAACCCGTAGCTCGTGTTTTTACCATCCTGTTGTCTGTGAAAGTTCCCTATAACGGCCACTCGTAACTTCCGACCCGTGAACTCGTACCAGATCGAACTGGTATGACTTCACAGGAAGGAAAAACACAAAGTACGAGTTTCTTTGAACGCACCATGAGTTAGCAGCCCCCGCCCTTGTCAGGCATCAATTGGTCCTCGTGCTACGTCACCACATTCACGCGCATCCCTTGGCTGCACACACAGCCCTTCATGCCGTTCTCTCTCCTCATTGGATAACACTTGTATCCCACAAAGAAAATTTTCTCCTCGGGTTACAGCAGAGCAGAGTGACGGAGAGACTCGTGTTTAGGCTGAAATACTTCATGTAAGTGATTGCTGACGGAAAATAGGACTATTTAGGACTTATATTAACAAAAACATTCCACTGATATCTGCTTTAATGGTTCGGATAACAACATGTCTGAAATGTATGGATGCATGGTTGGTGTTCAGCTATTTAGTCTATACACACACACACACACACACACACACACACAAACACATACATATACACACACCTGCTACTGCCTGCAGCGCAATCCAACAAGAGCTACTCCTGATGAGCACCATAGTGTGTGACCTTTCACCTCCAGCCAACTATTCTTCGTTGAGGTCACAAACAGCCTGAAGAAAACACCAGTGTGTGTGTGTGTGTGTGTGTGTGTGTGTGTGTGTGTGTGTGTGTGTGTGTGTGTGTGTGTGTGTGTGTGTGTGTGTGTGTGTGTGTTACATGAGAGTGCGGGCATGTGGTAAAACCGCTGCTGCCTGTGGCTACCATGGCAGATAGCAGAAAACCCAAATTATATTTACATGTTGTTAAACTTGGAATAAAAACTAGTGAATTAATCAATTTTTTCACAATTTCTTAGAAACATTTGTCACCTCACAACACAAAGAAAGCGAAAAATAAAAAAAACCAAATGCCTCTACAGCAGTTACGATATTAAAACCTAATCGATCTCACAGGGACAACCCTTTCCAGTAAGTGTATTTTCATATCTCACCATTCACACGCCATGTTTGCATAAGTATAAATACAAGCGTGACACCAGATATATGATAAGGAGAACGGTACACTTCCTTAATATTGTTGTGTTAATGTAAATGACCCAGAATTCAAATAGTTTTTTTTACAATTTATTGTTGAGTTTGGATACAATGTCAGAAAAAAACGACAATCACATTTGTTTTTAAAAGCAGCAAATGGGAGGCTGGAAAATTCTCATGCTCTTATTTTGAAATAAAGTTCGACTTCCTCTTTTTATTCACTGCAGTTATTAATACATCTACTTAGCTGCCTTCCAGGACTGAGATATATCATTTTTATTTACTGTACCTAAGCTGTGAGCGAGGAGTCTGATGATGATCTGAACTCTGTGTTTAGTGTGTGTGTGTGTGTGTGTGTGTGTGTGTGTATCTGTGTGTGTGTGAAACGCTCAGTCACGGCAAGGACGGACAGATACTGCAGGATGACATGACGAGTCACATCACAGCTGCACAGGAAAACACCTCCAGCTGGTGAAGGAGATGCAGAGCGGGGCCGAGTCGGTTGTTTCAACAGGAACGGACGGAAAAGAAAAAAAAAAATGTGAGGAGGCAGAAAGTGAAATAACTGTGTTGCCCCAATAGACACTGAGCGGATCGATCAGGAGGAGGAGGAAAAGGAGGAGGAGGAGGAGGAGGAGGATTTAACGCCACCGTACAACTGTTTATCTTCCTCTCCAGTCAGACCTGCTGTTTAAGCACAGCCATTCCTTCCCCCAAAACCCCAGAAATGTTGAGCAAGCTGTGTTGTCTGTTTAGCCTAAATAGAAAAAAGGAGGTTCAGGGAGTGTAAATCTGGTTTGATGCACTGCCATGATAAGGTGTGACCTGCATCCTGTTTTAACAGTGAGGGGCCCCTCCTCCTCCTCCTCCTCCTCCTCTGTGACGGCGTAGGAAAGTATTCTTCTTCTTCCCTCTCCAGGCACAATGTTATGACGTTACACCGACAGTTAAACGGCCGCTCTCGACAAGCCCTGGGTATGTTGTTGGATTAGTTGTCCCAACATGCACATACACACACACACACACACATACACAAACACATAGATAAAAAAACATAGAAGCAGAACATACAGTTCACACAGACAGGCTCAACTTGACTCAGCTTGACTCGGATTGTTGATGAGCTGCATAACTGCAACAAGTCCTCACATCACATCCACCTAAACCTCCCAGAGCTGCACCTCGCTCACATGAAGCCGATGTGGCTGCATGGAGCTGCCAAGATCAATTAATTTATCGATCGGTCGACTGGAAGAATAGACAATTGATCATTTCAGATGAGATAATCTGGAGCTTTTTCTTTCTCCACCTTCCTTTTTTAGAGCAAATTAATGAAGTGACATCATCCTCAACTTCTTTAAGGATGACGTGATGGACTATTTTTCCTCATAATCTGGCAGATTAATCAATAAAGAAAATAAACAGCCACCGCCCTGATATTGAGGTTAATATTTCAACACATAATCAGCTCGTTAAACACACTCAAGATGTTAAACATTAAACCCTCTCACCCTCTCAGATGCTGATAGATGATGACCTAGATGTAGGCCCTACTTACATTACATTACATTACATCAGTAGTTACCATCCAATAATGTCATGTATAATAAAATATCTGATTATGCAGAAGAGTACTTTTACTTTGAAACAGGGCTTGAAACTCGCTCCTCAGCATTTTCTATTCCTCAGCTGCACTTGTTCACTTTTGTCTGATCCTCCTCCCTCCCTCCTTCTCTCTCTATCTTTGCCCCTCCCTGCTTTAAACTGCATTAAAGTCCAGTCGATACAGTTCTCAAGTGCACCGCATACCCGTGCATTACTCATCGTTAACAGATGACAACAATGACTCAACCTGTAGGCGCATGCCAGGCATAACCCCACGTGTGCGGAAACAGACCGCATGAGTTTGCAGGGCTTGTGAGAGCTTGTGGCATCTTTCAGGTGTGTGTGTGTAAGTGTGTTTGTTTGCTGCTGCTTGTCCTTTGAGAGAAACTGACAGTTGAGCAGAATAATACTTGGCTATTATTATCCCCATTATCTGATCACCGGCTGATTATGATCTTAATTTTATTTTATTTTTTTAAAGAGGCACTCCATTGATTTCACTGGTAATAAAATAAGTCACGTTCGCTCTGCGTGGAGAGTTTGAGTCGCAGAGTCAGACATAATGGTTTGTGGAGACTCTGTTCAATTTGACCATAGGACAGTGTTCACAGCTGAAGCTCCTCTGTGCATCCAGACAGTGCGAAACTCTCGGGACATTAAAAATGTCAGGTAAACAACCGACCACGTATCTGCTTCTCTAAAAGTCTGAGAACATAAGCTCAGACAGGAAATTCTGGTCTATCGGATTATAAAATGTAGAATAACAAAATAAATCGCCTAAAATCCAAACATATTCAATTAGTTATGGCAGAAGACAAGGAAAAACAAGAGATTTGCATAATTGGGGGGGATGGGAAATGTAAAAAATTTGTCATTTTGCTTGAAAGCGAACCTCAATGGTTATTTGATCGTTAAAGACGTGACAGATTTATCGTGTGGTTTGGCTCCGGGGGACAATTAGTAATGAGATTGCGCCGTCACAGAAAAGTAAGAGGAATTTTTCACACGACGAAAACAAAGTTGTGCAACAGTTTGCCTGGAAGACTTTGTGCAGTGGAAACATAATCAAATAGTTTGAGGATGTGTGTAAGACGACCTGGTTTTACTTGTCTAAATTTCACCTTCGTGCTGCACCTTTCGAAAGCTTTCGAGAAGCGGCGACGAAAACTATCTATGAGTCAGGGAGCGAGAGCTGGAGGGCTGTGGAAAGGCCTGCAGCGACAGTTGGACCAGGAGAACGAGATCATTTGCTTGTTGTTACAGATACAGATGTCAGCGCGGGAGGTGGAGCGATGCAAAGAGGCAGAATAATAAACCGAAACCAGACGGGAGATCCCTGAGTATAAAGCGCCGAGGCGGCAGGCAGGCAGGAAGTGAGTGGTTGTGGGTCTCGTGACAACAACAAGGAGGACGTGGAGGGGGGAGGGAGAGAAGGGGGGTGGGGGTGGGGGGGGTGGATCTGCATGTGTTGGCTCGCAGTCGTTGTGTTTATGTTACGTGCCACACAAGTCTGGGTACTTTGTGAATTTGGCTAGGCAAACACAGAGGCTGAAGAAGAAGAAGAGGAGAGGCCAGGCGTGTAGAGATGCTGAGGGCAGATGGCTGCAGCCTCATCCTGCTCAACAGGTTCACATGCAGCAGGGAAACGAGCGTGAACTCCTCAGACCTCTGCGGGGCGGTTCCCATAGCACAGGTTCACTGACATTTGAGGATAACGCCGTGAACACTGACTGCTAGTTTTTCCCCTTTAGAACAAAGCTATAACGTTAGCAGCATCTCCAGATCTTGTCGTTGTTTACGTCATAATTTACTTGAAAAGTCCAGGACTGGGTTCTTATTCAATGGGGAAACTGGACTTCCAGGTCCTGTACTCTGTAAATATACATGCAGATCTCTCTAACCGCTGTAATGAATGTGTTTCTGTTGTCCGAGGAGGACGGGGGTGAGCCATCCGTCTTCATTAAACACACTCAGGCTGTGAGCTTTGAGGAAACAGCCGCTGATGGATGACACCTTTAAGTTCCCATTAAAAGGAAAAGCATTGCGCTCATAAGCAGCATCTGATTAACCGTCTGAGTGGCTGCAGCTTCTTTTTCATGAGAATCAAAAATTAAAAAAAAAAAGAAGTACCAAATCAAAGAACGGGAGATTTTAGAGGCGACGACCTCAGAGAATGGTGAGCAGTGCTAATAACGCTGCGTTTATGCAACGCTTGCAGCAGCTCACCTGTTAACTGAAGCGCTCTGTTTGCGGAGCAGCGGAGGTCCGCGGGGCGCTGCTCTTCAGAGACCACCCCATGAGGCCTCAGGGGGTCCCATGAGGTGAGGACAGCGGCAGGCTTTGACTTGCTCAGACAGTGCAGGCTTTAATAAAAAATAAAAAAACCTCCCACGCCACACACACACACACACACGCGTCGGAGAAGAGAGACTGTTTCTACGAGCTCCGAGAGGCGAAGGCCTATCTGGAACCGAGACGATTAGCCGATTATTAAATTCAAGTCCTTCAACAGGCAAATAATGAGCAACTTTTGATTAATAATTTAATAAATCTTTCAAGGAAAAGAAAACACTGAACTTTCCCCAACTCCAGCTTTTCTTTATCTTTTGTGATAATGAACCTGAGTACAGCTCAATCAATTTATCTGCCAATTATATTCTTGCTTTGGCTCCAATAATTAATCATCTGGAGAAAAATTCACATTATAATGCCCCTCACCTCTCTTGTTTTTATTTGCCCAACCACCCTGAACCCACGGAGATTCAGATTAATTTGATTCAATGTAGCAAAATGCTATCTGGTAGTAACTTTCTATTGATCATCTAATCAAATAAACAACTTATCGCTGCTGCTCTAAACCTAATTTGTGTGGAATTTGAGGTTTTTTTGATCACATTTCATGGATCACATTAAAATACTGATTAATTTAACATACTACGAACTGAAGCCAGTAAGTAATTAGCAGATTAATCGATAATGAGGGGCTCAGGTGTCTCCACGGTAGCTGTTCAGACTATCAGCGGCGTTAACGTGGACAGGTGGATGTGTCGGACAAGCTGCGTGCCACTGAGAACAAAACGGGATTTATCGAGTCGATTAAGGGCAGGCGGAGGTAAACTAGTTCCTCCCCCTCCTCCACCCGCCTCTCTGCTCCGCCGCCTCTCTCCTTTCCCTTTCAGTTGAAGGTTAATGATGAAGGGACACGGCAGAGGAATACAGATCAGGGAGACGTGGATGGATGTGGAAAGTGTGCTAAAGCATTCGGGAGCAGCTGTGGCGGGAGACCGTGAGCAAATTTTAACTACGACCCAACCGAGACCTTTAAAGAATAAGGTCGGAGATATTCAAGGTTGTTTATTGAACCACAGAACCCATGAAAAACCAACAATAAATGGATCTGACTAACAAGACTACTGTGTCTCGTGTGTCTTATTCCTCTGTGCCACAGAGCTCCAGTGTTACTAACATTACTAACAATCATTTTGATTATCAATTAATCTGCAGGCTGTTTCTCTTAAATTATCGATTTATTATCTGCCCACGAAACACACTGAGAAAAAATGAAAATATCAATTTTAACTTCTCAGAGCCCAACAACAACTCATTCAAATTGTTTAGGCCAATAAACAGTCCAAAATCCAGCGTTAGTCACTATATTATCATATATAATGGAGGAGATTCATACAATCCTCATATTTTAGGACCTGGAAACAATATATTTGGGTGTTTCCTATAAAAATGAAGAATCTGCTACTCAAAAGGAGCTAAATGTGGATTAATCCACCACTGAAAATGGTCTTTACTCGTGTTTGAGTAATGTTTGTTAAAGGGATAGTTCAACATTTTGGCAAATTTACCTCGAAAACAACTACATCTCGTAATGTTCTGTTATTATCTCATAGCGTGGTGAATGTGCAGGTCACAACTTGTCCACCAGAGCGTTTTGGAGTTGTTGGATTGTGTATTTGATGAGTTTGAAACCAAGAAATCCCATTAGCCTCCGTAGCGTAGCTTTGAGCAGCTTGTGGCTCTGCTCCGCCGTTCTAAAAATAGCTTGCACCGACAAATAAAGGTAACGAACCTCCTGCTATGACTATAGCGATTATGGCAATGGGCCAGTTTGCCAAAAATGTTGAACTATCCCTTTAAGCTACAAATGAGCCTCTTTTAAAAAGTCTATTTTTCCACAAACTTGACCCATTTGTACATTTTTTAGAGAAGGGAAAAAATGTGGTTGTGTTATAAAGAGCTGGAGCCAAAAATGTGTGCGTCCATCTATGTGTCTCTTTTTCGATGTGGAAGCAGAATTGAAAAATTCTGGCCACACTCTGGTGGTGTCTGACACTGACCTGGAAAATACCTGGGCACAACTCCAAGACTTTAACCAGCAACAACAACAGGAAAACGGAGGCTGGCGTTACCATGTACTCCCTCTGCTACAGTCAGCGTGGCTCTCTCTTTCCAAGTGTGGTCATATATTAAAAAAGAAAAAAACATGTCTAAAGCATCAGGGTTGACCAGGAGCTGGGCGTTCGTTTGAAAAGTGTGTGTGTGTGCGCCTGATGTTGCTCCAGCAGAAATCGATCTTCTGGAGCAGAAGCATATTGAGGTGCGATTGCATGCACCGTTAATGCTGATCAACAAACCTAGAAGCCCGAGCACACTGTGTGTGTGTGTGTGTGTGTGTGTGTGTGTGTGTGTGTATGTATGTGTGTCTGTGTGTGTGTGTGTGTGTGTGTATGTGCACACGCTCCCTCAGCATATTTACATGCAGCGACTCATCGATTCTTCATAAAATTGCAGATGAGAGAGCGAGCCGCGAGTGATCAGTGTACACAAGATGCCTGAGGCTGCATGTGCATCAGTGTGTGTGTGTCTGTGTGTGTGTGTGTGTGAAAGAAACATTAGCGCTTTGATATGCTGAGCTCCAGTTTGATTCAGTGGAGTTTGCTGACTTCAGCCGTTAGAAGCATAAATATTTACAGAATCACACCATCGGAGATTTAATACAAATCACCCAGACGGACGTTTGGAGGAGGAGGACGGAGGATGCTGCTGATGTTTGTTTCTCACTGAACTGGGATCAGTCCTCTCATCAGCACCATCTCCATTAATCTGCTAATTAGGCTCTTAATCATTTGGTTTGTAAAATGTTAGAAAACAGAGACAAATGCCTGGTTAAATGCCAGATTTCCAAGACATGTTCAGAGTGGAGTAGCTTCCATGACAAACAGGAAGTCCTGACACCCACATCTGCAGTCATACCGTGATCCGACGTGGCGCTAACGAAGATGCTAGCTAAGTAAAGTGAGCCCTAGCCCTCCAACTCTCAGGCGGCGACGAGCCGACACACGTTTGAAATCTTTGCTTTTACAGACTTGCATCAAACAAACCTTAAAGTTTTAGCTCACGGCAAAACAAGCTACAACTGAAGCAAACATGATGCGAACACGTTCTCCAACAAGAAGGGAAGAATACGTTCATCTGTAAACCTGATTAAAGGTCGCACCGTTGGCAGCCCTCAGCGACACGTGTGACGTGACTTCAGGGTGCGTTCACAGCAAACAAACAAAAACTAGACAACTATTTGAACACCAATATGATCCTTTTTTCTCTCATTTTCTAATTCCGGGTTTTCCCCGAGATCGCTGATATCAGGGTATTATTAGATGGTCGGTGCTTTAAGAGAAATATCTGAGCGCTTCTTCCACCGCTGCAAATCAGGAGGACGTAATAATGAGCGCAGGGGGAGTGAACGTTTGTCTCGGGACGCCGCACCTCATCAGACGATCGCCGAGCCAAAACGTCCTTTACAGGGCAGAACAGGTAAAGTTTTCGCCCCAGACTCCGGTTGGTCTCATTCCACTCATGACAAAAGTGCACCACAGAGACCCGGCTAGATTTCACTGTGTGTGGTGACGCTATGCGAAGCTCCCCGACCCTTTAAAATCAACATTCAATACAGAGAGAGAGAGAAAGAGAAAGACAGAGACAGAGACAGAGCGAATGGCAGCGCTTCTTAAGATATCACACCATGAAATGTGAGGAAAACTACAGATACATAAGATCCTGGCGGAGGACGCGCTGCCAGACTCCACAGACTGCAGCGACAGCAGGCGACCACTCCCTCGCAGCCCTCCGTCGACCAAGCAACAGGCCCGTGACAGACTTGAGGACCGAGCTTCAAATTCTGCACTAAAGTGAACAGAATTACAGAAAGGCTGACGCAAACTACAGCCTAGACCGTGACAAGAGGCGAGCAGAGGTTTAGATTGGAAGAGCAAACACATCAGATCGCAGATAGAAAAAGACAAAAAGCACCTGAAAGAACAGGATTTTGTGTTTTTACCTTTCCAAAAAATGAAAAGTCTGAAGTCTGACAGGTTTATTATGACATTTACTGGTTGATAATATCCTCCACTGCAAATCTACAGATGTATACATCACGTGTGCATTCAGATATAAGTGAGTTACGACTCCATGAACTATGATACTGTTTGATAATGTGGATAATTATTCAGAGCTGAAACTCTTAGTTGACTAATGAGCAACTGATTTGATATGAATGAATCATTTCTGTTATTTCTCATGTAAAAAAGGGAAGATATTCTCTAGTTTCACAACAGGATTGACTGTTTTTCTCTTTTTAATCACTGCTGTTTGACTTTGTCCTGAAGATGCCACCTTTAGCTCGGGGAAATTATAATGGACATTTTTCAAAAATAATCACCTGATTAATCTATAATGAAACTAACTGGTGCGTTGCAGCCAATTAATGGATTTACTGTGTGATAAAATCACGAGTGAAAATAAAAACGTTATCATAAACTGCTGTGTTGTGACACTGTCCCTTTAAATTACAGCTGAGATGATAAGTCAATTACTCAATTAGCGGATCAAAATGAAATTATTTGGTAACTTTTTTTTTTCTTTAATTAACTGATAATAAAAAATAATCCCGGACGTCCTTCATCATCTGTGGAGTTGATTTCAGAGAAGAACGAGCCGTGTTCCTGATTTCCCTTCAACAGCAAACGCTTCATACTGACGTCTCAATGATCTCTGACCTCATACAGCAGACGGAGGACCTCTGAGCTGTGAACTTGACCTCATGTAAAGTGCGCACTGATTGAATGCGACCTAATAACCAGGTAGCACAGGTAACAAACACATTACAGCATGTGTTTTCCCACCGACGTATATAGAAACCATGACTTTCTTTGCTCTTGGTTCACGTGATGCCCGTACGTACGTTATAGTTTACATCTTTGATTATTTTCCCATGCCAACTGTTCTGGAGTTGTTTTGACTGAGCGAACGCAGCTTCTCCGACTGAAATAACCACATAAACACCGCAGCCTATACTTCAACACAGTCACTGAAGCCTATATTCAGCTCCAGCCTCAACATGTGCCTGCGCCGTCCACGTCATGTTTCAAGCTGAAACCCTCAGTCTCTTCTTCGGCCTCTTGCTAAATATTCTGACATTCTCATGAATAGACAGTAAAGCCTCTGACCATGAAACTAAAATCTTGTCTTCCATCCAGGAAATCTTATTATGAAAGGCCATTTTTAGCCGTTTGCTGGAAAGATGGCTCTAAGTCTGGATCAGCTGCTCCACTCCAACGCATTAGATCCAGACTGAAATATTTCTAATCATTTGTACTCAACTCAATATATTCATGTTCCCCACAGGATGAACCCAGACGACTCTGGTAAGTCCCTGACTTTTTCCTGCAGCGCCACTATGAGGTTCGGCATGAGTGGTCATGACTCAGGAATATCAACAACAGCTGGATGAAATGCAATGTGGTACAGATGTTCATGATGACCAGAGGGGCTGACTGTAAATGCTCTGACTAACACAACAGCATCATCATCATCATCATCATCATTATTAATACAATCATCTCTTTTTTACAGGAGAGACCCGGTCCAAATGTTATGAAGACATTACTGAGGAAACATCATTCATTTAAAGAAAGAACAACAAAAGACAAACTGAGATAGATTTGAAAGCAACGACCGATTTGTGCTGATTAGCTGATGTTACTGTTGAATGCACATTTACGTCACCTCTAAAGCAAAACTATCAAACCATCCTGAACGCCTGCTTCTTCATTGTGAGGATTTGTTGTAGAATATGTGCTGGTAAATCAATAATTTTGGAGCGCTCTGGACAAAACAAGTTATTATCACTTATTATAACCTGAAGCTAAAACTGTCATTATCAAATGACAGTTTTAGCTTCAGGCTCAACTGTCTTTTCAGAATATAATAGTGGGTTTATCTACATCTGCAGGGAGTTGCACTTTTTTCTTTTTTTTTTAGCTGGACATTTACCTACATCTACATAGATAGTGTCTATAAGAACTTAGTGTTGTGCTAAGAGACTCTGTTTTGGCGCCCTGTAGATAATTTCCCTCGAAGCGTCATTGTAGTTTTATTTGTCTCGGCATCAGAGTTGTGCACACAGGATGTATTTGTGTTTTCTGACCCGAGTGCAGTACGATGAAAGCTGCTGCTTCTCTGCATGAAAGTCACTTCACACCAGAAGAGCTGGTCTTCCTCTGTGGGTTTAAAAAGCTCATGGAGGATGTTGAATCGGTTTCAATAAGGTGCCTTCTCTCTCTCTCTCACTCTCTCTCTGTGCTGTGTTTTGCGTATACAGCGAAGCTCAAGTTTTACTTGGACAGTGTAGAAACACTTCCTTTGCACTGATGCACTCTCGTTTTGACCTCAGAGTTCACACATCTGTCTTCAGCTTGGTGTTTTATCGGCCGCATCGGCCTCTAAACAGCTCATTTTCCTTTCACTTTATGCATTAATCTGGGTAAGTCTTTAATTTTTATGACTCGGGGCCTTGACTGTGACTTTCCCACTTTCAATTTAGAAGCTCGGTAGAATTTTAAAGCCAATTAGACCTCTGATGGAAACCATAGCAACAATTAATGACCAGTTATAAAGGAATAATTACTGTTTAAGCCTCTAGGCTGGATTGCACCAACAAGGTTTAACTTTAAAACCAGATTAAATCATGGTTTAAGTTTAAATTCGGTTGCACTAAACTTTAAACCTAGTTCAAAATTAAGACAGATTAGATTTAAACCTCCCTTTAAACCTCAGTTTAATTTTTACTCTAAACTAAGTTTAATTTTAATCCTGTTGCACCAGAACTTTAAACTCCAGTTTAAACTGTGATCTAGGGTTAATTTTAAACTGACAGTGGAGGAGGTTTAATTTTTTCAATGGCTGCATTTTTGAGCTGGAGTGAGCAAAATTATGAAGTTCCTTGAGGAAAATTGAGAGACAGGCAGCTCTGTCTCTCAATTTTCTCTCTTTTGCTTTGTTTTGTTGCGCACAGAGACGTTTCTGGGCGGCAGTGTTGCCAACTTGGCGACTTTGTCGCTAAATCTGGCGACTTTCCAACCCCTCTTGGTGACTTTTTTTGTCAAAAGCGACTAGCGACAAATCTAGCGACTTTTTCCCGTGATATTACAAACGTTTCTGGACCTGAAATCACGTTATCACAGCTGTTTTCAACGAGCAGCGGCGCTGCCGCGGGCACTCATAGGTATTCAGCCTACACACAGTAGTGTCACGGAGCTGCCTCCGCTGCATTCAGAGACGCTCTGCTCCACGCCACAGACATAAAGAGCGCCGCTGGCCGCTGCCGCCGACACCCCCCCCCCCCCCCCCCCCCCCGCTGAGAAAATTACGTCATTTAGCGACTTTTAGCGACTTTTACGACAGCCAATAGCGACTTTGCTTACTGAGGAGTTGGCAACACTGCTGGGCGGAGAGAGACGGTGTTTTCTCTGACAAAGCTCAGGTGAAGCTACTGCAGCAGAGTAGGAGGCTCAGGGCTGCTAGCTGCACTAGCTGTCTCTGATGCTAACGAGTGCTAGCACGTCTCTCTCTCTCAGCAGCAGCAGCAGTCAGGAGGACAAAAGAAAGAAATACAGTCTGAGTGAAGCGCTGGAGCTGCAGACCGATTCCCCACCGTCACTGACAACTAAAGCCTCGACTGGTAACAAGTATGAGGACCTGGGGAGCTAGCTCGATGCTAAGTCCGGTTAGCATCCACTGCTAACACCGTCTTCCCAGCTCGGCTCTCCTGTTTACTAAACAAAACAAAACAAAAACATGTGACACCAGACCCTCTTGGAGGCTCCTGGTGTTGGTGACGGCGGGTATCTGCCCAGACTGTATTTCGTTTCCTCTGCGGTCTTGACTGCTGCTGTCAGGGGCAGGAGGCTAGTCTACACAGTTGAGCCGCCCAGCTTGAATGTTTTGTTTACAAACTGCAACGAACAAAACTCCATTTTGCATATTTAATTCGTTTCCTTTATACACACTTGTCCCTACTGATTTAAATCAGTTTAAATTCAGTTTAAATTCAGTTAAACTGAGTTTTACTAAACTGAGATTAATTTTAAATGGTGCAACAGAGCTCTGCTTAATTTTAAACATGGATTAACTCATTTTAAACTGAGTTTTACTAATCTCTGATTAGAGCTAATCTTAGATTAAATTAAACCTTGTTGGTGCAATCCAGCCCTACTGTGGCTGTTAAAACTGCAAAACAAATTAAATGTTAAATGTTGGTGCACTTTAACAAAGGCTTTTAGACCGCTGTTTGGGCTGCAACTAATCACTGTATTCATTAACAATAAAGATGATGATTATTTTCATGATTTACTAATTATAGGTGGGGCTATAAAACAGAAAATAGTGTAAAATATTCATCCTCCAATAGTATAAGTTGAAAAAAGTTGGTTTGTTCTCACATTTGAGACACCGCAAACAACAAATTATCTGGATTTTTGGTGTAAAAGTCACTTAAAAGCCAACTAATCAACTGATTTCTGCAGCTCTGGATACTTCTGCTATTGTCTGGTGTTAAATCGCCTGCAGCCAACATCAGTGTCTTTGGAGCAGCAGCAGCACACTTTAGTTATTTCTTCGGTGCCGGTGGAGGAGCTCGGTCCGGCTCGCAGCTCAATAACATCACTACAAACTACGATATTGGCTTCAACCTGGGGAATAAAGAAGCCCTCAAGTCTAAACTCGAGAAGCTGCGGTATTTTTCTCTTGTAAGTTAAAAAAATGGCTTCCTTTATCTGTGCACTGATTAACAGTGAGGGTTTGTTGTGGTGGAGGGTCCGACTCTGCACACAGCAAATGTGTGCCAATTCATTTCCTCCAGGTCTGCAGTGAAAAACCTCCCTGCTCTGGTACGGCCCACACGTGGGGAGATTACATCTTTTATTTATCACTTCTTGGCTCTATTTTTCCAGCAAATTCCAGGCTGGGGTGCAATCAGCCAAGAAACCCTCCCTATGTGTGTGTATATATGTGTGAGTGTGTGTGTGCACTACTGTTATTCTTCTTTGTGAGCATGCATATCAAAAGCCACCGCCCCCCCTCCCTCCCTCACTGTGTGGAATAACAACCCAGATTCAGTTTCTTCCCTATAGAAACATTTCCAAATATGTGGGAATATGTAGGCCTCTCGCTTTGGCAGGACAGAGGCTGGTGTGTGTGTGTGTGTGATGTGAGTGTGTATTCCCTTCAGTTGAGGACACAAAGCCCACATGAACCTCTTGCATTTAAAAGTGAGAGGGGACGGTTCACGCAGAAAGAAACTCAAGTGTTCAGATTGCATTACAATTCAAATTAACCATGCAGAGTAATGGGATTACAGTCCTCTCTCTCTCCGGGAAGAAGAAGGTGTCCCGGCTCGAGGCTGCTGGACCCTGTAGGTGACAGACTGCAACACTATCAAAGAGACTCCCAGCTGACCACTGCAATGATAAAGGCTGTAAAAAATAAAAATAAAAAAATAAACAACCCAAAGACTGGCTTCATTAAAGTGAGCTATCTCTCCAATCTGCTTCTCTCTCACGAGCCAATCGTGCTCTTCGTCTTCTGTTTTCTTTCCCAATTATTGATACACAAACACACATAGAGGAAAAAAAAACCCTGAACCAATTGGCTGTGGACTGGTGTGAATCGTGGCCCATTTAAAACAGAATCGTTGTGGCTCAATACGCTTCCTCCTTCCAAATCTCCTCTACTTAACAAGGGAGTGAAAAGCTGCTTTTGTTTGCCTTTCCTTTCGGAGGCAACAGGAAGCTTGAAAGACACAAATGAACATGAAAATAGGAACAAAGTGCCAAGCTCACAATAGGAATGCTGGGGTATTTGATATGTGTGCTGCTGGGTGATTAAATCTCAAAGAAGGGGCCTGTGCTGCTCTGCTGTTTTTTTTTTTTTTGCATGTAAAATATACAAAATAAAAAGAAATAAGAAGGAAAAGCTGAACTGAATGACATTAAATCTAAAATGTTGCAGAGTCACCGATGCACGCTGCTGCTGCTGCTGCTGCTGCTGCTGGTGGGGAAAAGTTTGTCATGCACAAGCGACTTGTCAAGTTAGTGCGCATGCAGGTGTCTGTTCCTGTTTCACTCACTCAAACACACACACACATACACACGGTGGGTTAGAAACAAGCAAGATACGGTAACCCTGATGCTCTGGTCTCATCTTTGCCCACATTCACTTCTCTGAGGGTTTTTTTCTGCTCTAAAAACACACCGTGGCTCCACTAGATCTAAATATACAATGACTATAATGTGAGGCTTGCACGTTAACCCCCCCCCCTTCCACACACACATACTTCTCGCTGCAGAACAGTGAGGCACAATGCGTCTGCTGATCTCACACACACACACACACACACACACAGACACAATTATTACTCATCAGCATCTCAACTGTGCCACACTGAACAACTCATTCAGATGTAATGTGTGTCAGTTGAGACCCAACCCAACACCGAGTACTTCCCTTATTACTCAACAGTTCTGTGCGAGCATTTAAAAAAAAGAAAAAAACTGGTTTTAAAAGCTCTTGCTGTGGATTATGAGTATTGAACGTGACAAATCCAGCGAGAAGTTGCAAGATTTAGTACAAAAACACAGCTTTATGCCCCTAAATGCTCATTTTATGTCACAGGAGATCAATCAGCGAAGTAGGTTTGGGTGATTTCTGATGATACAGCATGTCTGATCTGACCCTAAAACCTGCTTCAGAAAATCTTTGGGGCTTTTGTGTCACAAATCCCCATAGCAAAGGTTTTACATTATTTCCCCTGAACCAGCAGAAGTAGAAATGTGGGTATATACCCTACTTATGTTTTATTCTGTTAACGTTTCTCACTGGTGGGGATGAGATGTGGGGATTCCTGTTTTTTTTTTTTGTTTTTTTTGTTAAAGCCACAGCTTGATTTTCACCGCAATTAGTGGATTTTGAGGCTTTGTCGTTACCCTGCATTTCACATTCAAACTGCCCCCGAGCAAAACAGGATTTAAATGCCCCAGTCACACATTCCCATTCATGCAGCCAACAGATTTAAAGCCCCATTGTAGCCCCTCTGTGTGTGTGAGTGTGTATCTGTGTGTGTGTTTGTGAGTGTGTGTGTGTCGTCTGACCGCTTCACCCTTTGTTGTCAAAGCCTGTCACGTTATCTCCCTTCGTTTTTCAGCGAGATCATATTAAATACAGGCTGAGTTGTTGCTTTTGTTGTTTGCTGGCTGATCATTATTATTATTCTGCTTGTGTTTGTGCTCGGTGTGTCCGGTCCGGTCCCATCATCATCATCACATCACCACCACTCACCGACTTGCAGTACGTTGTCCACGCAGCCGCTCTCCAGCAGACCGATGCCCCGTCGGAATGGCAGCCGCGTGTCGTCGCTGCTCTCCGCGCTGCTACTCCCGATCTCCTCCCCGCTGCCGCCGCCGCCGGTGGTGGTGGTGGTGGTGGCGGTGTTGAACGACGAGTACATACAGATCTCCCGTTCGCTCCTCGGGAAAGACCAGTACACGATCCGTCTCTGAACGGGCTCCGGGATCCGCTCGAAACGCTCCTCGACCCGCTGAAACGGCCACTTCTCCGCGACTTTCCTCGCCGCGATGTCCAGGAGAGTCTCCGGGCTCTGGGTTTTGCCCGACTCGCCCTGGGAGGCTGCCGAGCCGCTGCCGCCGCCGCCGCCACACGTCGCCCACACGGCCCGCTGGCCTTGCCTACATGTTGCATTGTATCCCGGTCTACAGCAGAGCCGCTTGGCCGGGGGCTGCTGCATGCGCTCCGCCATGATAGCTCCGCTTTAACGGCGACGGAGGAAGTCAACGCACCATATGAACGGGATGGGGAAGGGAAAACGGTTACTCACGGCTTGATTGTTGGCCGTGTATGACCAAATCATCCTTTTAAGGGAACATGGGGGCGGGGCTTCGTCGAGCTTGTCAAACCCCTTTGTTGACAAATTAAGCGGGGGGCGGAGCTTGTCCGGGCGGAATTCCCGCACGGCCGTTGGTCCTTTGTGAGTCGCTTAGAAACCGAATAAAAAAAATCCGTTCTAAAACATGGCGTCGCCGTGATAACCGCCCTACTTCCACACGGTGCCCTTTTCCTCCAGCGGCTGTTAACGGGTATTATTACAGCCGAAGAGACGAGCCCTTTTGTCCGCTGCTGTGAGTTGTGAAGCCGGGCAGAACGCTGGCTGCCTGCTGGCTGCCTGTGGGGGCGGTGATTGGCCTGTCAACACCGGAGCCTCGTGGTTTTGGGGGAGGGGGCAAGTGAACGCAGCGCCGCCCCGTGTGTGTGTATGTGTGTGTGACGTTTAAAGTCCGCTGGAATGTGGGGCCGTTTAAAGGAAACACAACTCATTGTCGAGAATGACAGAGAACCACTGTGTATATGAAAATGAGCAAATTTACAGGAAAGATACGGTGGAAAGATTGAAAATGTCGAGTGTCTCATTTACTTAACATGAGAAAAACAAGATTACAAAAGTTCAGCTGAGTAAAACAGTAAATATGTACTTTTCCCCCCTATATTTATCATACATTGGCATCAGATCAACCTCCAAAAACTACTTGAAATAGTTTCCTTGACCCTGACCATTACTCCCCTGAGGCCAACTGGACAAAACCAAAACCCTCCATGGACAATAGTCGTGTTGTGCTTTCCCCAGTTGCCCCCAGGGGCACAACTGCTCAGCTTCTGTGTTATCAGCTGCTTAATGGTGTTCACCTGCACTTCCAGGTATTAACCTATGTGACCAAATAGATGGGTGCAGTCGAAACAATAGAGTCAGTATGATTTTTTTTGCGGTTGAACTGTTGTGAAAACAGTTTGCTAATGTTTGCGGTGTAATATTGTCACAGTGACACAGAGACGTCTCTTCATGTTGCCAGTTTCTGTTTTAACTTTATTCACTCGGGTAGGCCACAGTTTCAGGTGGTTGTGTTCCACATGTTTTTTCTATTTCTGTAGCCTAGCCTACTACTTTACAATGCATGCAATTGGCAGATTTAAATCATCAATATTAAATAGCAACATAAATTCTGTCATAATAGTGTTTATCAAACTAATAGCAGTTGAAATTCACCCCACCATCATCAGCTGCAACATTTAATCCTCACAGCCGTATATAATGTATATTTTTTGGAAAGGGAACATATTTCATTATTAGTCTTTTTACTTTAGGTACCCAAGGAGCTGGATGTTGATTACATGGGGCTGGTTCAATCAGAGCCAATCTAAGAAATTATTGATTTCTGGGGGCTTTAAAAAAAAAGTGGTGCTAATCTGGTCTCACCTGTGCTCAGTAACCTGAAAGTGAAGTGCTGTGTGTGTGTTGTTTGGGCAGTGAATCAGTTTGGTCTTGGGGGCATTATGCAGGGGCCCTTGAATGATTCAGGAGGCCCCTGAAGACCTGAGACTTGCCTACATATTTATTATGTCAAAGTTGTTGTTGAGCTAGAGGTCTGGAATCTTCTTGCCATATAGCTGCAGGGTTTGAGAAACTTGAGAGACTGCAGCATTAGATGTTTCAGAAAAGCCCCCTTAAAAACAACATTGACGTTCAAGTGACCATAAGCTGTGGGAAATATGATTCTCATCTATTCAGAGTGAAGGAGTCAGCAGTGCCCCAAAACCTATAGCAAAGTTGGATTCAAACTCTTAACACAAAAGTTTTACTGGATAAACCATAACACCTTAAAATGACCCAACACAACCAGCCTGTCGTTATGTTGAATGAAGACTCATCTTCTTGTCTCATTTATTAAAAGTGGCTGGATCCAACCAGACGTCAGCAACGGCTGTGTCAGATCAGAAAACACTTTTATATTTGCCAGATTAATTTGGAAGCCACAGACAAATGTCACTTACATGCATTTTGCGAGATGTGCAGACAGATTATTACAGCTAGAAACACAAACTATGAGCATGATCACTTTTTCCCATACAGAGCCAAAGAATGTGGTCTGATATCAGCTTTTGATCAGCACCGGGGGAACATTTCAGACCTGATTTTAAACAGTCTTATTCGTGCATAAACACGCTGTTTGTCAATGTAATGAGCTTATCTGTCTCTTTTTCTTCCCATTATTTTCCAGTTACAGTACCACCTGCTGCTCCTGCAGGCCAGCGTTATCAGCAGCCTCATTTCAGCACACTCGCTCCATGCTGTGTAAATGATTTAAGCCCCCGGTTGAAAATCTTTACTATTGTCTCATTTTACCCTGCAGACAGCGCAGCAGAAGCAAAGTAATGACTGAGCCTATTCTCTCAGTATGGTGGTAACAGTAGGTGGGCTGGGAGAGGAAGACATTGACACACTCGACACACACATACACACGGCACACACTCGCAACAACATACTGTCTTCTATAAGATAGAGCCATCTTCCAACAACAGAGCTTGTGTTCATTGTTTAGGCATTTCACCTTCACTTTTCACTGTATTGAATTTAAATCTAAAACGCTTATTATGGTAATAAGGTTCTCATCCTCTTTTCCACTGGGAGCATGAAGAGTACATTTCGTTAAAACTGCCCATTTACAGTAATACACCAGGATGCCGTCTTTAGGCCGGCTTCATGATGGCAACATCAGTCTTTGACACAAACATCTGCAGCAACTATTTGATGGATTGTTACCAGATTTTGTGCTGATATTCGTGATGCCCAGAGGATGAACCACATCCACAGTTACTCTAAAGATGCTCTGAGCTCATATGATTTTATATAAAGGTCCTTTGAAAGGATTGCTATGATGTGCAGACATGCACTTTGGTCATCTACTGACTTTTCATAGAGCTCCATCATCAAGTGAAAATCCCTAACCCCTATTGACCAAATACCTGCAAAATTAATGATTAGCCTACCGGTATGTCCCTGTCTGTTATGCTCTAGCATTTTTAAAACACTGTGAATAGTATAAACAGTGCAATACTTGGACACTGAAGCTACATCCAAACTGAAGTTTTCATTTTAAAACAAAATGAAAATGTCTGATCTGGCGACCATTGGCTTTGCATAAGAAACAACCTCCACCAATCAGTACAACACACCTGAAAATGCATAAAGACATACATAGATGACCATTCATCTGCGCTGGGTATGTGCGAAACTGTGAAAATGGAAAGCATTGTCTAGTCCGCATAAATGATTAGTTGCAGTTCCTACAAACGACGGAGAGCAAAAGCAGTTTTAGGACAACATGGTCACTTGGAAAGCTTCATCCATGTTTCTTTTCGAGCAGTGAGTGTTGGCACCAGGTAAAGGGCACTATGTTATTGAAAAATTCATAATGTGATGTTTATGTACAAGCTGCAGTTTCACAGCAGGCCACAGTCGACCTTTAGACCTATTGGCAACAAACATGGATAAACTGGATTTTCTCTTCGCACATCAAACAGCTAAAGAATGCAAATTGACCTGCGGAGAGTGATTCATTTACATTTGATATCAATTGATATTACAATGAATTTTAAAGCCGTTTTACACTGTTCTTTGCATTAAGCTTCAAATATTTTAGTTGGTGATGAAATCCCTGCACAGCTAATTACATTTCCATCTGCTTCTGATATTTAATGCTAATTCGATCATGTTAGCATGCTAACAAATCTTCATGCACACACGGAGCTCAAACAGGAATTAATATTGTGCTAACTGCATATTCAGCTTATCGCTGAATATTTAAAGCTCATTAACATACTATTTCTGTCTTTTGTCCACAACACACGGTGTGACTGCAAATCTCACAGCACTCACGCTAAAGCGAGCTAATTTCAACTTTTGCAGTTTGTATTTATTGTTTTTTGTTGTGCTGAATAAAGCCCATGTAGCATCCCTTGCAGCACAGTGCATCATATGTTATATACAATTCAGTTATCAGGGCATAAAGAATGCTTTAGGACTCCCATTAACATGATTTCTATGGATGGACTCTCTCCGCTCTGCTAAGATGGCTACTGCTGCTGATAATGACACTCGAGGCTCACTCCTGGGGATAATCAGACGCACACATGCACACACACACACACACACACACACACATGCACAACACAAACCATAGTATCCTTTCACACTGGGCTCATTTACATTCTCATCAGTATGCATGAAATTTGTCACTGAACTTTAATACCCTAACTGCTGCATAATACACTTTAATGAGCATAAAAGTGAGCATGACAATTAAAACTCGCATTAATCACTAAACGCTGAGGGGTGGGGACGTTGGGATGAGATGAGAGAAGGAGGGAGGGAGAGAAGGAGGGAGGGAGGGAGGATACTGAGGACTGGGGGATAAAGAGCACTCCAGAGAGGAGGGCGGAGGGGGGAAGAGAAAAGAAATTGAAGTGAAGAGCGAAGAAAGGATGGTGCAAGTGGATGGCAAAGAAAGAAAGAAAGAAAGAAACAAGCCCACTTTTTCCTTTATTTCTCACTTTCTCCCTTTGTTCCACTTTGAAAACTGACACGATGGATTGTTCACCAGAGATTCACTACATTTTCTTTTACACCTTCCTTCCCCCCTTCACACTCTTCCTGACACACATGATGATTTTGTGAGGTTATGAATATTCAGATGAAAGAAACAGAACTCCTTTGGATTTCTCATTTCTCTGAGAAAAGGCAAACAAACAAAAAAACAACAGTGACAGGCTCAGCTGTAAATTTTATTCCCCCTCTTTTTTTTTTTCAAAATTTTGGGTTGTGTTGCATGTGATTCCAGATTTTCGGTGCCAAGATAAGCAGTGCCGGCGGGCGTGCATGAAATCTTACTATCACAACCGAGTCGTGCAGATGTCTGCTTGTGCAAACACAAATATGGAAGATCACAAACAAGTGCTCACACACAGAAACCAGGGTTGAAAAACCTACATTTACTTTAGCATTTCAGTTTCTATTTGATTGATTGAATAAACTTTATTAAAGCTGGTCGCAGCACATAAGAGGGAGGAAGAGGTTCACACAGAGGACATTCACCCCAGAACGAGTGCTTTTACTTTGACACAGTAAGAAGAGATCTGAACACCACTGCAGGAAACACATGAATACAAACACTGGTATTACACAACACAAAATAACCAACCACATTCAGACGACACACTGACCTGAGCATGAATTATATGCTGCCTACTAAAATGTTGTATAATTCATTGTGTCCTTAAAACATGTTAATTACACCAACTAGATACCAAGCTGTCCTAGAATTATGCCAGGACCTGACACATTCACATTCACACGCACACAAACTGTATCTCGGCTTCACACACGCACACACATTTACACTACTGGATTATGTTAAAGGAAGGACAAAGAGGGTCAAACACTGTAAGAAATGTGTCAACGCTGCACCAGAAATGATGATTAGATTAGTGCGCGTGTGTGTGTGTGTGTGTGTGTGAGGAGGAGGAGGAGGCATAATAAAATCTCCATCTGCATTTACATAAATCAGAGAGGCAGGTTTGTTGTCACCCAACTGAGGGGCCTGAGAGCAAGGCCCCGGGGCCCGTAGGGATTAGAAGACATGCAATTCAGGCATGTGTGTGTGTGTGTGTGTGTTTTTGCATGTGTGTATGTGTGTACACAAAAAACACATTTTTTGGTCACGGTACCCACAACTCATCATCTGTGCTGCAGACAGTCAATGTTTAAAACATATATTTTCTGGTCTCTGTTTATGTCTGTGTCTCCGTCCACCTGCTGTTATGCAGATTCCTCTCTCTCTCTCCCTCTCTCTCTTCCTCTTCTTCTTCGTCTTCTTTCTTCTCTGAAAAGAGGTTGAGAAAACATGCAAATCCAAGCCATAGCCTATGTGAAAACTAAATAAAGTATTTCAGGTTCATATCTCAGTTTATCCAACTCTATTCAACAAAGAAATACAAAAAATCATCTGGTGTTTTGAGAGTATCACACATGTCAAGTTTTCACTGGTTTATTCTGCCTGACACTGTCAAACACTGACAAAAGCTTTCCCCTTTTCCTTCTTATTTCACTTTAATATGCTGCCAAACTGATAATCGCACACACAAATTAAGTAATTACAATGTTTCACGGTGTTAAATCCTCACCTGAGTGCTGTTTGACAAAGTTTAGCTTGAAGCAGCGCAGGTGGTGATTGAAGCAGGTTTACCCTGCAGTGCAATAAACCTGTACAAACTTGTACGCTCGACTCAACTCGACTCGACACGATGCGGATACAGACACAGATACAGATACCAGCTTCTCCTACACAGTCTCGCTGCCATCAGACCCGACGTTTCAGGATTTGCTGCATTCATTCATGTGAAGTCACAGCAGCTTGTTAGCCTGTGGACACTGTGATGTTATTCTTGCCGGCTGCCAAGTTATACCTCCTGCTGGACAAACCTTCAGGAGATCCAGATGTTTGAAGAGGACCCCAGCACCTGTCCACATGTGTGATGATTGGATGCAAAAAAAAACACACAAAATAAACCACATTCATCTAAATCATGCTGCTGTAGTTCATGCAGCGAGTGCTCTTAACATCTGCTGCTCCACATGCTTTATTATAAGCACGAGGTTAACCTTATTTAACTCAAATTCTCCCCCAGTTGGTTACATTGAGATAAGGATCTGAATATTTCCTCCACATCTGGGTAAAACAGGGGCAGATGAGGAGATGGAGGTGGGGGAAGAAAAACTGACCCAGAACCTCTGGGCATGTCACAGAGCAATTTAAATTAATTTGAGACTCAAATGTGTCTCTGAGCCCATCATTTAACTCTCATCATCATTTATGTTCTTTTCAATTACACAGAAGAGTTTAAACTGTTATTAAACCGCAACCTCCTCTCTAGAAAAGTTCATTGGAAAGTTTCAAAAAGAGTTTTTCCTGATAATTTTTTTTTCTTTTAGAAAATCGTCTCGTCTCAGTGTGAAGAAAGCCCCTCCTCCCCCTGAAGATTTCACCCCGGTCCTCAGAGGCCCCTCTACACCCACCACAGCCAAAGAACAGCGTGGGCGTTTAAATGCCCCGTCTGATCTGATCCAGTGGGTTTGCAGTTGGTGAAATTGATCCCTGTGGTGGATACACTGACAGGCCTGAGGAGCCGGTGTTCAAATGAATTAGGAAGAGGAGAAGAAGACGGCGGCGAGGGCTTTCTGTTTGTTCTGCCTCTAAATAATACAGCACAATGACAGCCAGCAAACAAAAGCATTTGTGTAGTGAAGAGAGATACCAGGGATAGGATATAACACAGAGGAATGCTTAAATTACAGATGAGAATAGACGCATCCTTTTTTTTTTTTCTTGTTATGTTGTGCGTTAGACGTTGATGGGTGGGGGAAACCAGCAGGGGCGGAGACAGCGACGACTGTGACCAGTTAAAGCACTTGAAACCTGGAGCACGGGGCTGAACGTGCTCCCACATGGACACAACTTATTTTATTATTAACTTTTTTTTCTTTTTTTTGTGTTGCACTTGATTGCATTGCTTCAGGGTGAAACAAAGAAACAAAAAAACAAATGGCACGCCACGTGACTGTATCTAAATTCCCTGAATGTGATTAAACATAAATGTGTAAAGTGTCGGCGGGGAGATTTGGCCCTGAATAATTGACAACGCTGTATTATATTGCTGTAGGAATTATTCTGCCTTAAAATGCTCATTTCATGATGCATGTGTTTTTTAACATTCATGCATCTGAGGAGTAATTGAAGGGCCTGCGCGCTGCTGAATATTTCATCTCCCTCCACCTCCTTTTCCCAAATTTTCACAGGCTGAACGATGGCTTTTGCACCCAAAAAAAGAAGGGTATGAATTTTTCAGGCATTTTAAATAATTAAGACCAAAGTGTTTGGGGCGGCAAAGCCCTGATAAACTAATCTGAGACGGAGGAGAGAGGCAGAAAAGGTCTGAGAGGGACATTAGAAATTTATTATTTTATCAGCAGCTATTTATTATTAACATAGAGAGATCCCATTAGCATTCATAGACAAAGGGACTCCAGGGAGGATGCCCTGTGGATTTCAAGGTGATACATTAAAACAGAGAAGTTAAAGGAGGGGTAGGTATCCGCTCCGGCCCCTGATCCGCACGTTGGTTAGCCAACATCTTTCAGTCGGCGCCGTCACAGGGATTTCTCGGGGTGGATTTTGTGAGCGGGTTTGGCAGATTTAGGACGTGAAAATTAATCATTCTGACTTCACAAAGTCACGTACCGAATGAATGCTTGATGTAAGAGTCTCACAAGAAATGCCGTTTCAGGGACATGGATAACAACTGAGGACGCTGAGGTCAATGTTCTTTAAGGGGGTTTAGGTTTGGCAGCACCCTGCAAGAGGTTCACATTTGAATTCCAGTATGAACTGTAATTTAAAGCTGCTTTGATCCATATTTTTAAACATCATATAGCATCACGGCTCTGCGTCTGTCAGTCCACCACTTTGGTCCAGACTGAAATATCTCAGCAACTGCTGGATGATGGATTAGGGTGAAAATTTGCGCAGACGTTCGTGCTCCTCGGAGGATAACTCCAACTCCAACCAGACGTTTTCTTTAGGCTGACTTCTGTGGTTTTGGATGGATTCATGTACAATTTAGTCAACATTTATATGCCTTTTAATCATTATTGCACTATAGGAATTCTGGGCCCATTAATACTCAGGAAACTTTTGGTTTTCTATAATGTCATATGTGAAAATATAGTGTAACAGTATTGATTGAGTAAGGGACAGTGCATTTTATTCTTCAGTATAGGACAATCTTGTATATATACGGGATGATCCAGTGTAATTATCACTTTATTCATCATGTTTTTGGCAATTTCTTTGTAATGACTGTGTTATGTCTATCGGCCACACGGCCTCAGTGCTCTCTGAGGGAGACTGGGGCCAGTGTGAGGCCCATGCGTGTGGCCGAGCCCAAGGCTATGTATTGTTTTGATGTTTTGTGGCTCTGTTTTGATGCTGATATGAGTATTAGTTGGTTATATGGAGAATCATTTAGTTACAGAAAGATTCTGGGGGCTGGGGTTTTTTGGGGGGCCCTACTGGGCTGTGGACCCCTTTCTCCCCTGTGCAACGGCCCTGTCTTCAGGACCATCAACAAACAGACTGTTTATTACTACAACAATGATCACACAGCCCCACCTGATCCTCACAAACTAATATTTTGAACCCAAACCCACTTTCCAAAACTCTTGCAACGTCATTTATGCCAAACCCTAACCAGAGTTTGAGCATAGAGCTTTCAAATCATTAATTTTGTTAATTTTTCCAGCAGGGATTTTTAGTGATTCTGGTGTTCACATACACATAGCCTATGTCACATGACTCCAAATAAATGACTTGTGGATGTGTACGCATCCAACTATGGACACAAATTCACCTTGATAATCTAATAAGGTGATTAAAAACATATTACATAGTTGGATATTTGGTTAATTCCAGTTATAAACTCAAGATATAGCAATCATTTGAGCACTATTACATGACTGTTTCCCAATCAAACTTTCTAGGTTTTATATCAAGCTGAATCTAAACGCTGAAAAATGGCTAAATAACTTGTGAATCATAAACTTTTCTTGTCACATTTTGCTGCAGTGGTGAAGGTGGTGGGCTGTGTAGTATTGGATGATGTTTCAGGGCGGGGGGTGGGGGTTGTACTCATGACCTCAGTAGTTTAAAGCTGCAGCCCTGAACACTAAATGAAGCACATTCACACACCTGAAGAAGACACCTGTCAAAATGTACAAAGACAGAGTAAAGTCAAGCGTGACCAGACAGAGAGATGTGTAAGACAAAAAAAAAAATCCAATATCTGTCTGTCTGCTTGATGTAAGAGAGCACCTGCATTGATGGGTGAAGGAGCCGACCCCCCCTCCTTTGTCAAATCGCACACGAGATGAAGAGAACGGCTGAGAGAAAAAGAAAGAGAGGAAGGAAGAGTGAAACCCCCGCCCCCCCACCACCTCAACCCCCGCATGGCCTTTATGAAAATCTCCTAAATTCAATCAGGATCTGCAAGTTTCATGAGCCGGCCGTCCTCCTCCTGAATTTCTTAACATGGTGTCAAAACAATCTCGGCGGTGACATGTGACACTCTGAGCGCTGAATCAGAAAATCAGCTATTCCAGACTGAAACCGTCTTCACTCTGTTATTAATCTGTTCTTATCTCACACCCTCACAGCCTCATGCGGTAACCTCTCCCTCTCACTCCCGTGTCCAGCTCCAAAATCTCATTATACTTCATATTTGAGGGGGAAAATGTGACACCGTAGGATTGACTACTGCCGTGTGAGACTTGGAGAGAAATCCAGCAGAGAGAAAAAAAAAAAACAAGTCTAGGATGATGCCAGCAGCAGCTCTCAGAGTATGACTAACGCAGCGTGTTGCTTTGAGGTGAAAGCTAACAGTAGCATGATATAGGTGCTCACAAAGACAAATGGTGATTTCCATTATAACTCCCAAGTTGGATTTTCAGAGTTTGCAGTTGGCTACGTCATTGTAAAAAGTCACAAAACAACTTGAATGAACTTCAGTTTGCAATCCAAGATGGCTGCTTTCACACGTAAACTATCACGTAGAATGTTATTAGGTTTAGGTAAAGGTCCAGTGTGTGATGTGGCAAGGTTTATTGGCAATCTCATGAATAGGCTATATTTGTGCAAACGTATAATCATTATGAAATAAAATTTGTAGCCTTATAATTATTCTTAGCAAGGGTCTTGTTTTAGAGAGTGTCGCCATCTTGCGCCGCCATGTTTGTACGGCAGCCCGAATGGAAAATCCAAGAGGGGGGAAGGAAAGAAGAAGGAGGAGGAAAAAGCAAAGAGAGTGAGTTAGTAGTTAGTCGGTAGTGAGAGGTTTTTGAGTTATAAACCTGAAAGTTTCCAAATGTATTGTCCTTGGAGGCCACCGTCACTTTGCCGACAGGAAGGGTGAGCCTGAGCGAGCGACTGAGCATTGCAATCTAGAATCTGAATGCTCGATGTGGGGTCATCCCTATGTTCCCACAGCCCTATGTTCCCTCATTTCTAACTTTTGTCGTCACTGAAAATTAGGCCCTATGTTCCCTCAGCCCTATGTTCCCTCATTTCTAACTTTTGTTGTCACTGAAAATTAGGCCCTATTCCCACAGCCCTTTGGTCCCACCATTGGTTGGGTTTAGGCAATGAAGAAAGGAGTTGGTTAAGTTTAGTAAAAAAACCAGGTAGAGGCTAGACAGGCCAGATAGACAGAGTCCAGATAGGTAGAGAGAGTCCAGAGGGAACATAGGGCTGAGGGAACATAGGGCTGAGGGAACATAGGCACGCTCCCCTAGATGTCACGGTTTTCCCCTCCATTTTACACACTGGACCTTTAACAACGCTTTCAACAACAATATCTAGCAAAAGGGCTGCTTTTCTGACTCGTTACCAACGTGTAATGGTAACTTGGACGTGATCAACATTCTGTCAAACACACTATAGCTAACATGCTAATGAACAGAGGAATTGGCAAACTGTTAAAATCCATCCAGATCGGGATGTTAATTTTAACGGTGGTGCTAGAGAATAAGTCAAGCTTGATCACAAAAAGCTTTAAAAGGGTTCATCCTCTGGGAACCTTGAATATTTTTACATTATTTTGTTAAACCAGAGGTAAGCGATCCGGTCGTTTTTCTGACTTGTTGTCAGCCGATGGAGTTAGCAGCCCCCGCCCTCGTCATGGATCTATTGGTCCTCGTCCCTACGTCACCACATTCACGCGCATCCCTTGGCTGCACACACAGCCCTTCATGCCGTTCTCTCTCCTCATTGGATAAAGGTTGTAGGATACAAGGAAATAAAATAAAAGTTTTCTCCTTGGCTTGCAGCAGAGCAGAGTGACTGACAGACCCGTGTTTAGGACCAAACACTCTAGATAAGTGATTGCCGTCGGAAGATATAACTATATTTTTATATTAACACAAATATTCTGCTTACTTCTGCTTTAACATCCATCATACAAATACTGTAAGTGAAAATATTGACCTGCATGTTGTGTGAGCTAGAGTTAAAGAAATGGGATCAATTAAATCTTTAAATCTCTGGTGTGGTGTGAATCCTCTGGAAACCATGAGTGTTGAACTAAAAGGTCCGGTCCATCCAACAGATGCTAAAGTAGGCTATTTCAGTCTTTGTACAATTTGAATCTGAAAACACACGAGCCAGTCGAGCCGAAAACAGGATGAGGAATACTAAATCTGAATTTGGACAAAAGTAGAAGAAACTCAATTTGATAGGCAAATGTTCCTGTTACCGTGACAACGTATATATGTTCTTCACTGGATGGGATATGGACAAGATTAACTGAGGACATTGGATTTCATGAAAATCACGATTTGCAATTATAATTTTGAGGAAACACGTTCACGACACATTAAAGGATTTACTTAAGCTCTTCTCTGCATGTTCAAAGAATCCATTTTCTTGTCTTTCAAAAAAAAAAAAAAAAAAAGGTCTGAAGACTCCTTCCTTTGACCTGTGCAGAGGATGCTGGGATATACGCCTGGAGTGGTGGAGCTCCTCTGTGACCAAATGCTCATCTCCTCTCTCATCCAAAAGAACCCATTAATATTTCAAATTAATGCAAATAACCTTAAATGATGAATAATTGCCCCATATCAAAATTCAATTACTGTTAAACACTGACGAATCACTGATTGAAAATTATGAATAATTTCTTTGACAGAATAAGTCCCACAAAAAAAAAAAATGTGGCTCTTATCAAGAAGGGCTGAGCAGTAAAATGTGAGAACAAAAGGAGGATTTCACAATAAAAGCACACTGTCCTACAGACCCGTACCTTTGCATGTTAAATGTGTTTCATAGGAAGTATATTGTAGCTGGAATATTATTTGATTAAAGTTGGGAAATCTCAGTGTTGTATGTGTGTGCACCAGATATGTGACTGTATAAAAGAAACCACATGTGTTCACAAATCTGCAGATGCCAATAAGATTTGTACACGTGTAAAAATCTAAAGTATGGACCCAATAATCTGAATGTAAATGCACTTTTATGATGAGTGAAAACTGTAATAATATTGCTGCAATAATACCCCTCCAGTATGAACATTTCATCGTGGTAAATCTAATGTCTCTCGTAAGACAGAAGATCTTTTCATCGTTTTAATAGACAATTAAAACTTTTTAATGTTTTTCTCAGAAAAAAAGGGATGACTTTAAATCTAACTCAATGAAAAAAACTGTGGAACAGGTCTGTGTTGTACGGCACATTTATACATAAAGTGAGATTAATAAAATAGTCTTTCATTGTACAGACAATAGAATTAAAGAAGAATTACTTTTCCAATTTTCACAGAAAATCTGACAAAAAATATTCATTAACTAATTTTACCGTTTCCAAGTTATTCCATCTTTATCTTCCAGGATTTTTTGATTCAGAATAATATGCCTTTATGTTTGGCTCTCAAACTTCAATCATGTTATTTTTTCCTCTTCATTTTCTTATCTCATCTCGTCCATATCGTCTTGTTTGCATTCTGCATTTATGGACCAATATCAATATTTCATATTCATGGCACATTTCTTTTTCCTTATTTTTTGTACGTTTCCACATACATATTTATTTTTCATTCAAATGTGTTGCATGAATTTTTTATATTTTTTCCACGAGTGTGCATATAGAGAATGTGTGTGGGTGTGTATGAGTGTGTGTGTGGGTGGGTCAACACACCACCGGGCCACTGGAGCATATTGAATTATATTGATCCAACTCAGAAACTTTATATAAGGAAATTTGAGGAGGATATTCACAACATTGAGTTTTATATCTTCCCACTCTTTTTTTTTTTTTTTTTTTTTTTTACCATAATGTCTTCAGTCGTCTCTCTGTCACTGTGACCACAGTCAGTCGTGCAAAGAGTTGGTTACACAATGCAACTCTGTTCTCCGGTAACATAATGAACTTCCCAGCACCAGTCTGTTCTTTCCATTTGACACATGCTTGATAAATAATGCTGCACTGTGGATTACTGTGGCTTATATACAGTGTGTTGTGTGTGTTGGTAGTGTGCCTGTTGGGTTCCTGTTGATGTGCAAACTTGAAACCACGTGTGCTTTCACACCTCAGCTCACCTGGCCTCTTCATCTTCTTCTTCCTCTACTCAGAGAATAAACAGCTATAAACGATGAAAAAGGAAACAGGAAGTTCATTTACCGTCTTGATTTTATTGGACCAAACCTAAAACTGCTTAATGTTAGAAACTAGCTGCATGGTAGAATATCAAAATTGCTGTGGGGTTTTTTGAATTGTATTCAAGGCCAGGGTCCACACAGAGTTTCATCAGATTGCCCCCTCTGGATCGAAACATGAGGACATGCTGATATTATTCATCGTCCTCCACGCTGCAGTTTCTTGGAAACAGCTGATGTAACTGCTCAGTCAGTAGGTGCGTGTCATGTTTTTTTTGCCCTGTCTGTGAAAAAAGAATTCCCTCTCGGGGATATTACTCACTCAGCACAGTTAACCACAAGGCTGGACCTGCGGTGCAGGAGCACACGTGATGCGACAGCGCCATCTTCAGGTGGAGTCTGTGCAAAAGAAAAAAGGTTCATGATTTGGGTTTTTATCACAATGATAGGAGCTGCTCAGCAAGAATCAGAAGTTATTGTTATGTGGTGATGACAAAGAAAGTGAAGATTTTGTTATTGTTTAAGATTTATATACTGAATTAAAGGGAGACAGAAATAGAGAGGTATATGAAAAAATATGTTTATTTTTCATATTTGGGCTGATAAACAGAGCGATATCACATAGTTTGATTTCACTTTTATACCAAGAAACACCTGGGCAAAAGGTACCAATGCTATATTGATAATTTTCATAGTTTAAAGCAGCAGGTCATTATTTATGAGGGGAATACAATTAATACATTCACATACAAGATGACATTTAATGATAGTTAAATGTCTGTTGTGTGGATTGTCTGAATTGATCTATAATGTGATGGACCTACCTTAGTCCTCACTCTTATGTCACACTGGCTGCAGGTGAGAATTAATATTTTGACTTTATTACCTGCAGGACTGTTTATGACCACATGGTGGCGTCAAAGTGGCAATGTGGTGTTGAGTTGCATAGTGGTCACACTTTTTTTTGGCAGCGCCAGGTCACGTAATGTGGTGGAAGTTGTATTTAAAACTTTACTCAAGTAAAAGCACAGTAAATAGTAAAGTTAAAGTAGCAGCAGAACAATGTATTGGCTGCCCATGTACTTGGTTGCAAGTAAACGTTGCTGCACATAAGTTAGGGTGCAGATGTTTTATGAATGAAATGCACTCAATTCTATTCTATGAGACTATTTGAATGTTAATACAGATGTTACTGCATATCATGAGTGGCATCCTATCAATATGTCTGCTTTTACTCAATATACAGTTTGTTTGATTGGTTTTCAACCCAGGGGTCGGGACCCCAGCAAAGGGTCGCATGACAAAGGTCATGAGATGATAGATGGAGAAAGGAAACAAGAAAATCTGCTAAAAAGTTTTAATTTAAATTTAACCTATTCATCTGAAACACAGGCGACTTCTGGTAAATATTAACATAGTAATTACAGGAAGTTCAAAGGTTCGTTTAAGTCGCTGCCATTTCTATCCCCCTCTGATTTTTTACCTTCAGTCGTGTCCAATCTCTGTTGTTGGCTGAAGCTGAACTCTTCTGTCTGTAGCTTTTATGAACCAACTCCCAGAGCAGTCATTTGTTTTTAGAGCCGCTTCCTCCCTCCCCCCTCCATCTCTCCTTTTCTCACAAGCCGTCTTCCTCTCTTTCTCTTTCTTAATGCAGCATCAGATTCCTCGCGTGAGAACGTCGTATTGGGTCCGGTTGATTGTGATATTGGGTTACTTTATTTTTCCTGGTGTTTAATCCCTCATTCAGACGGACCAGTCAGCCTTTTCTTCAGGGACAGATAGGATTTCAGAGCTGGACTGAAGCGCTCTGTTTAAGAAAACAGCCAAAAAAATACAGGTCTTAAGAATTATTTTCCAAAAGCAAAATAATAGTTTAGCATTGCATTAGGTGATTGCTCACTTGGACAGGATGGTTTTGTTGAGGGAAAAACCTGCTAAGCGCAACACAATCTGAGGACTCAAACAGGATGCATTAACCTCTGTGTTGACAAGGACCGGGTTTGTTGAGGCTTCAGGCCACAAGAGAACAAGGGAGGGAAGGAAATTCCCTCTATTATTAATCAACTTTGATTTGGAAAGTAATCAATAGTCAACATCCTCAATAAGCACGGTGCTGTCATATAAAAGAAATGCTAAAGAATCAGCCATCAGGGCCACCAAAGAAGTTAGGAGCAACACTGATGAATAGCAGTGGTACCGGACTCAGGCCCCTAGGAGCCCAATGCGTCGTCAGGGGCCCCACATGCAAAATGACCACAAAGGGACACAAAATAATTATGATAAGGTGCAAAATTATCTAAAAAAGATGACAAAAAAAGAGAGCACTGTTGCAAAATGACCACAGAGAGATGCAAAATAATCACAAGCAGACCCGACATGCACAAAGAGAGCCACAAAATGATCATGAAGAGATGCAAAATAATCAGAGACACAAAACACGACCACATGCATCGCGACCACGGAGCCGTGGAGCGATCGCAGATGACACAAAATGTCCTGGGAGACTCAGAACAACCACAGAGAGACATAAGATGTCCTTAAAAAAGAGAGACACACACAAAATGAGCAAGGAGGAGACACAAAACAACCACAGACACACAAAACAATACAAACCACAACAAAGACGCACTCATTCTCATCATAATCCTCATTTCTCATAACTCCTAGTATCAAAATATTAAACTATTGCGATATTTTTTTTGAATAACTCAAACTTAGAAAAAGTATAGCAGAACATCCATCACAATTACTTGCGCTGAAAACTCCCAGAGTATAAAAGTAGCTCTTGTTAAAGTTGCACTCCATCAAGTTTAGACACAAAAATCATGTAGAGGCGAGCCAGAGAAAACAGCTGTGTAAGCACTGCTCTCCTATGACACTGTTGGACTCAAAACGGACAGTTGTTAGTGTTACTTTAAAAAGGGCCCCTGAGCCCCTTGGGACCCCGGGCCTGTGCAGAACAAGAACAACAGGAAAAACACCTGTTAATCCAAAACCCTGGGAGTGTTTGTTCATTATTCCAATGAGGTTAGGTTAGCCCGAGCGCTAACACACGTAAACACTTTCCATTCTAATTCAAAAGCCTCTGTTTTTCTTTTTGTTTTTTCTTGGATAGACTTTACGTCCAATTAAAGACTCGAGTCCTGCACAGACTCAGAGACTCTGAGGAGGGCCGAGGGGGAATATGCTGTGTAAGGCCAGACAGAGGAGGAGGGAGGAGGAGGAGGAGGGGGAGGAGGAGGAGGTTACGTAACGGCTTGTGGGAACACATATCTCAGAGGAGCGTTGATGTGGGAGCAGGAAGGCTGGAACAAAAACATTAAATGTGCCATCATGCCCGCAGATAACAATACAAGTCGGCACCGGAGCCGCTCGGTCCTTATTGGCTTTAACCTGATACCTGTTCACGTCTGAGGTCGGCAGATGACCCAGTTTGAAAACAAGCACACACTGTCCTCACACAAACCCCTCCAGGGGCAACAACAACTCATGTGGGAAATAATGCATAAGACCAACTGACGGGGATACAACTCTTTAATGGCAAAAAAAAAAAAAAAAAAAAATTAAATAAATTAGACTTGTCCCCAGTGGTTATATTTTTGCACAGGGGGGGGGATACAAAGCAGCTACAGAGGCAGAATAACATGGCAGTAAGTAAGTAATGTCCTACAGGTACAAATGCATAAATGTGCATGTTCTTACTTAATCAATGTGATGAACAAGAAACAAACAAAGCTCTTCTTTGATACAGCTGAGATGTATATGTGACAGTATACAGTAGGTTTTACAGGTCTCTCCCACATTAGGAATATAATGCTGCCATTACTCTTTCCAACATTATCATGCCACGAGTCCAACATATTGTGCAAAATCTAAGAGCTTTGCAAGGATAATAGTTTGCTCTTATATTTAACTATGATTTAGCATTTGGAAGCAGTGAACTAACAATTAATAAATGGTTTATAGGACACTATGATGTAGTTGTGAGCAGATATTAGGACACAGAAATAATAGCTCTACTGTGAAGCATCTGTAACAGTTTGTGTTACATTCAAACACAGATGTAATTATTTATTTTTTAACATTAAATAAGTTATTTTTTGTTTAGCATGCCTTTTCAAGGTCAATAATGAACAGTAAAACTTAACATGTACAAAATATATATAGATATATAACTATTATATTATTATATTTATCATATAGGTACATATATAACATATTGCTTTATCAATCATTCAGTAAAACACAGAAACAACACGTACAAATGATTCACTGGAAACATTATTGTTGCTGACAAATGCATTGAAAATTAATGCTTACATCTGTATACCTGCCTCCAACTAAGTCCCAATTACTTAAAAGAATGTTTAAGTAATAAATTGTTATTGGCTGATATACCCTGATGAGATTTTTTCAAACTCTCCAATATTGATTTTTGAGCAGCCCCAAGAATCTGGTATCAGTTTGCCAATGAAATACACGTTGTAGTTTTGTTCATGTGCATATTGTAATATTGTTAAAGGTCCCATTATTGTCTTTTTTTCAATATAAATCAGGGCTAGGTTTTATAGTAATACTGTGAAAATATCAAAGCTTCAGTCCACAGAGAAATGCACATAGGAAACTGGGCCTTAAAACAAGCCGTCAGGACTTCCTGTAACTTTGTGATGTCACAAAGCAGTCCCTCATCCAAAAATATATCTTCATATATATCAAAACGCAGGCTAAGAGCCAAATGTGGGACCTTTAAATACAATTACAGCCATTTTATACTGTATAAAAGTATACAACAAAACCTTCATGGCAAGACTTACAGTTGGAGATCCGCTTACAACCACATCATAGTGTGTTAAAAACCTTTTATTTAATATTTATATACTTCTAGCAAACGCCAAATGGGTGGAAAAAGTTAAGTGTTACCGTTGGGATTTAAGTGTTTTGAAGTGAAATGTATTTTACAGTATTTTAACACTGCATTGTGTGCGTTTATATAATACAAAAAAAAGGAAAAAATAATTGTAGTTCATTTAAAGTAATTGGACACCTGCCAGATAATTGGCAGGTGTGAATGGTAACTGTGACTTTAAAAATGGTCACAATATGTCTCCAACAAAGCTGCGTCAGTGTCGGGAAACGATGTCATCGTTTGAGTAAAATCTAAATAAGCTGCTTTTACTATATAATCAAACGTTAGAGGGATCTTTGATTTTAAAGCCAAAGAAGCAACGAGTGATTTTTACACAAATACATAGAGAGACATCTTAAGTCGTTGGCTCGCTTCATAATGTTTTCATAAAGATGGTAGCTTTTGAAAAGTTATCTAATATATACCATTCAGTATAAAAGCTCCTTAGCTGCCTTTAATGAACACCATTTCCCATAAGCCCTGGACCTTTGTGAGCTAAACATCACGAGACGTTTAGAAGAGTCAGTTCAGACACATCTGTAACACGGCGCTCCTGCCCCCCGGAGATTACGATCATATAAAACTTATCAGCGAACAACAGCACTGATGTTTGGAAACAAACACAAAGCTGAAAAGGTGATTCACAGTGACTTTAAGTGTTTTTGTTGACTGGACCTCAGAATGGGGCTTCACAGTTAGAGCGAGAAAATACAACGTGACTGGGGAAATAATTTAGTATAGCCTACGTCTGGAACCTCAAGGAAACGGGGCTGATTTAAGTAAAGGCAACGGCTGTAGTATTCTTTGTTTAAAGTTTGTTTCAGTCTCTTGAAACCAACTGTTTTGTGGAGCTGATTCATCTTGAAACTCCAGGAACATGATTCATTTCCTCGGGAAGGACAAATGAAAGAAACTCTGAATGATGGGCACGATGATACGACTTCAACTCTTCAACCACACTCATAAAAAAAAGACTGCATATAAACTGGATATACATGGATATTCACAGGAAGCAGATGTTAAGATATGATCTGCGATGTTACAGTAGGCTCCGGTCCAGATTTCTTCTGTTCTCTACAGAAACATCCACTTTGTGTTAAACCCCGTTGTTTCCTGCTTCCTCTCCGCTGACAGGACACTTCAGCTGTCGGTTACTTTCCATATACTGAATATATGTAAAAAGATCATTAAATAAAGTCGTTTGATAAATATTTCATGAGTCAAAACCTCAATAAAAAAGAAAAGAAGTTTGAAATGTGAAGGTCCAAGGTTTCACTACATTGGTGAAATAATAATCACCTCTTATTTTGTCTGTAGGAATGAGCTCACAAGTGCTTTCTGAGTCACGGATGACCTCACACACACACACACACACACACACACACTGATCAGTCCAGTCAATGTGTGTGTGCGGTGCTGAAGCAATTATGGTGCCGTGTTCCGGGAAAGGTTGATGCTCCCAGTAGGACGGGCCGGGAAGGCGAACGGGTCGATGGCGCCGTTCAGGGGAATTTTAGGAATCTGTGGAATAAGAAGTCGGAGGAGAGGCTGTGATTAGTTAATTAAAACCTTGAGCTGCTCCAGACCAGCCCCGTTTATCACTGTGGTCAAGTTAAAGCCACAACCACACAGACATTAAATAAAAATGATGAATCAGCTTTATTTTTTCCTATCATCTAGTGTTTCAATCAATCAGACACAGTAAATTGGTGTCTGAAAATGTGCTGAGTTATTGAAATTTTGCAGAAACTCCCAATAAAAATATGCAAAGAACATCATATTGCAATTGTGACTTCAGTCATGTGCTCATGTTAGTTTGTTATTCAAAAAATGCTAAAAATGCTAAAAAAAAAAAACCTTTATCAAAAGAAAAAAATTGCAGCCCCTATTTCACTTTTTACCCTCTAACAGACCGATTTAAAATGCTTCAGGTGCTATTTGAAAGTTTTTGCTATGCTATAGCTAACATTAGCATTAGCAGCTGTTCTAGAGAAGATGTTGCAAGTTCATCATCAAACTTCATTCCTTCATTCCAAGGACAAAGAAGAAAGTAGAAAGCGCCAATGTTTACTTTTGGTTCACTTCTACTTCTATCACTTCTAATTTTAGCGCTAACTAGCTCGCCACAAGTCCAGCTAGAATCATTCAGTGCATTTGACTTGAGTATCCCGGTTATGATCATATTTGGGATACTGCAGTGCGTTTACATGAACAAAGAGAAACCTGGTTATTCATATCCCTGTTTACACGATAAATGCCACTCTCCCGGTTTCTGACACTTGCTGCGCCTGTGCAGATAGTTGCAGCTGTCAGAGACTGGGATAAGGCGTTTACATGCCACAGTATCCCGTTTTCTTTAAGAGTTCTCCTGGTAGCAAAACCGGGTTTCTCAAAACTGGAATACTGTCATATCCTGGTTTCTGAAATCGGGATATGATGTTCACATGCACAAACACAAAAACGGGATACTCAAAAATCCGCTGACTGTCTCCATACTGATCTTTTGTCTCGTAAATGCAACATGTCTGATCTTCTCCTCCTTGGGAGTTAAACTAATTAATCTCTCTTCGTCATTTTCCTTGTACAGTCTTTCTTTCGATCAAAGGACCAGATGTTTTCTAACAGCTGCTCATCTTTTGCACTCATGATTACATCCAGGGAGTTTCGTTCTCATCCCAACTATCAGTCCTTCAACAGTGTCGCCGCTGAAAATGAAGGAGTTGTGAAGTTAAGACAAGTCATTTTAGGACTGTTGAAGTAAAAAGTGTCTGTGTGTGTTTGCTGGATATACTGAGGTGGAGGAGAAGCTCTTCAAAACACGACAGGAACCACCCGGGGCCTTCACGATGTGTTTTCCAAGAGGAATCATAACCATCTGGACAAATAGCTGGGAAACACTCAGACCAGTGATCTTGAAATCTGAGCCAGACCCCCAGTTAATGAATACATTTTCAATTGTTTTTCTTCCCTCCCCCCCTCTCTCTTTTCCTTCCCTCACAATAAACCTGATTGTTTCTCACAGCAAAGCTCGATCATCTCACCTGAGCGTTGCCGTTCCAGCAGAAGAACGAAGACTGCAACGACGTCGAGTTTTCTGCGGGAAACTCCGACGGTCGAAACGTTCCCACGTCGGCGCCTGCATCTGTGCACGCGGCCATGTGTGTGTTGGAGCTGGACATCGGCCCCTGGTTGATGACGCCCGGATGGGACAGGGTGAAGGTCGGAGCGTTTCTGGAGGCCCCGGCGCCATGTGCGCTGGGTCCCGTGGAGCACGCGGGCCCCAGGAGAGGCCCGTTGTGTCTGGTCGGAACGGGAGGAACGGCGTTCGGCATGTGACCTTCTCTGTTTTCATACATGCAGCTGCCAGATAATCGCTGTGTTTGCGGGTGGAACGGCTGAGCTGCTGAGTTCACGCTGCCTGGCGTGTGTGAGGAATGTGAAAGTGTGTGATGGTGAAAACTTTGTGGCAGCTGCTGTTGCTGTCGTTGTCGTCGTTGTTGTTGTTGTTGCCGTTGCCACACTGGAGGGCCTCGAGGCTGTGGCCCCACGAAAGTCTGCTGTGAACCAGCGTGGTTTTGAGAATATTGCGCACTTTGGTTCATTAGCTCCAACCCAGATTGATGGCGGGTGTGAATATTGTCGCCGTTGTGTGTCGATGGAAGCCAAGGCTGATGTGTCACGCAGGATTGTGTTGAAAGCTCGTTACCACAGTGGTGACTGCCCTGGAGAGTCTTACGACACTGCGTGGGTGTTAGCGTGCTCGTCAACCTGTGAGAAACAACTTCAGCGGCACCTTTCAGCCCGGTCGGATTACCAACATCAACAAGAATATTTCCCAACTGAGCCTCGTCTCCAAATCCACTCTGGCTTGTTGTCGTTTCTGCTACTGGCTGCCACCGTGGCTCGCTAGTATTTGAAAACCCTGGATGCCCGCCTTGAGCGGATAAACTCCCAGAAACATGTCGTCCAGTCTGATCTGAAGTCTGGACCACAAACGCCCCGGTCTCTCTCCTCAGAGCCTCCTCCACATACGAGAACACATCATTAGCCAGGCTGCTATTCAGCTCCCTCTCTACATCCTCCCTCTCTTTATTCATCCTGACCAGGGTGTGTTCCCAGTCCCTCAGCTCCGTCTCCTCCACCTCCAGACCCTCTATCCCTCCGTCACTGAAATCCCCCAAAATCTGCTCCAAGGACTCGATCATGGCGTCTGATGTGAAGTCCGTTGTGACCGGGCTCTTCTGTGAAGTCTGCATCTGACCCGGCACACTGAGCAGAGCGTGGCTGTCCAGAAAAGCTTGCTCCAAGGCCGGCTGGAGTTGTTCACAATCGCCGGCGTCCTCCGTCTCGGAGAAGATGGGGAGCTGCGGGCTGGGCTTCTCCGACTGGGTGTAAATGGAGTGGTCCAGCCGGCTAAGGCATCCCAGGAGCGAGGCGGGGTCCAGGGGTTTCTCCGTTGTGGGCTCGGCGGGGCCCGGTGGGCCGGCGCCAGGGGGCCCAGGGAAGGAGAGAGAGACGTCGTACAGGACGCCTTCACCGGTGGCGAGGTTGAAGGGCAGCTGCTGCCTCCTCTGCCGCAAGTGTTCCCCGCCTTCTTCATTTCTACCAAACAACAGCAGAAATGTTTACAATTAAAAACAATTACTCCAAAAGTAACTCTTAAAAAAATCAGCACAATGTCTTGTAATAGAAAAAAACTTGGCAAATTTAAGAAATCAAAGTTCATGGCTGCATTTTCTCAGCAACAGTAAGATTTGCACTGCTTTAGCTAACAAGCTAATTAAGCTAACATTGGGTTGCTCACCTAGCATTGATTAAAAACATTTTGTCTGCCTAAAATGAGTCTTTAATGATGACTACATACATGCTGATGTGTCAAAACACACTGAGGCTAAAGCTACAAAAATTAGCTGACACAGATCCACTGTAAATATCCCAAAGAGATGCTAAAACTCCGATAGCATCCAGGAAGGTTTTCACTAGATAATGGATGTGCTGGTTATAAACTACAACACATTATGCCTGTTCACACACAAAGGTGGTTTTATGTGACTTATTTTTTACTGAATTGTTGTTTTTTTACAGCTGGGCAGAGCGTACTGTTAATGCTAACACTGGGTTAGTTTATTTATGTTTTTACCTCTACTGTCTGCTTCACAATAAAAGTGTTCGCCTGGCAAAATATGGGCTGGCTTTTATTGTGAAGCAGCTCTCTAGGGGCATACAGTTTGTCTGGCTATACTGTAAACACACACACACACACACAACGGTTGCTCATCATCTGCTGTGTCTCTGACAAAGCAGTGTGTTTGCTGTTGCTGCTGTGAATATGGCATTGCCGTGGTAACCCCAGGGTGTTGACAAAACAACCCGGCCTGAGATGTTAAATGAAGATAAAGACGGCCCGTCGGACGCTTACGTGAGGGCTTTCTGGCGGGCGATGATGAAGTCCGGCCTCCCTCCCTTGAAGACGATCCTGGCCGAGGCCTGGACCCACAGCCAGTGTCCGGTCTTAGTCAACAGCCTGAAGAAGGAGAAGCCGCTGTCTCCGGTTTTAATCACTGAGGAGCGAGAGAGAGAGCAGGAGAAGATGAGACTGATGATAATAATACACCAGAGGCAAAAAAAAAAAAAAAAAACTGAAGAAGATGCTGAGAGAGTAACTCACTCCTCAGGTGGTTGTCGGCGCAGTACATCATGTCGGCAGCGTGGATGAACTGATAACCAGACCCTGTTGTGACCAGCTCCACCTCGGTATAACCCAAAACCAGCTTCCCTCTGAAAAGACAAAAATACACAAAGGACAGATTGTTAGAGGAAGAAAAAGTGGACTGGAGGGGGATAATATCAGTTTTTGAGGGAAACTTTGAAGAAAAAATTATGACATTACAAAAATACATTTCTGTTATATTAGGACTTTTCCCCCCACATAATTTTATTATCTATTCATATTACTTTTTTCCTTAAAATATTATATATATTTTTTTTGAAATACTACACTTTTCTTGAAATAATATGACTTTATTCTCATAATATTAAAAAAATCTTTTCTTGAAATATTATGACTTTATTCCTATAATATGACTATTCTTGTAATATTCTTTTTTTTTCCTCTTGGAATATTATGACTTTATTCTCATTTTTTTCCCCATAATTTGGTTCCATCATACATTTGATCTAATAAAATATAAATATTAAAACCAAAATGTTGGAAGTTGCATTTTTCCTTTTTTTATATTGGAAATAAAAGTCCTACCTGGTGTCTATGCCCACAGGAGCAAAGTCCAATCTGTGTTTGGTCTGGAAGATGAGGGTCTTGGTGCGGATCTCCATGACCGAAGGAGCCTGCACGGGCGTGGCGATGGCGAACAGAGCGAGCTGAGGAGGAGCCGCAGCCCCATCAGCCCCGGTGTTTCCCTGTAAATGCAGGTACTTCAGACGCCCATTGAAGTTCAGAGCCTGGAGTGGAGCAGAGACAGTAAAGTTACAGGTTAGGTTTTTGGTTTTTTTGGTATGTATAATTACCACAAATACTAAAAAGTCTGCCTAAAGTGCAGTCGTCTCTCAGTCGCTGCTAACACTGCTGTGGACATAAGTGCATCAAACATGTTACCAGGAATCCAGATGTGTTGTCCTGGAGGCAGCGCAGGCGACAGCAGAAGCTTCTTTCCAGGAAGGACGAGTTTTCTGGAGGGATGTACTGAGGCAGGAGGCTCTGAGAGCTGCTCAGAGATTTACCGCCAGACTGCCCATCTGCAGACAGACAGCGTCCAATTTAAACCAAATCTAACACTGTCTGCAAGATTTCCTACACAGACACACGACTACATCATATAAAAAGGTCTAATCAAAGAGTAAAACCACCAGCTACTGACATTTTTAACTGATTTCTGATTATTTTCTCAATAATAAAAATCATAATAATCAATCATTTATTTATATAGCATCTTTAATAGCACCAACCAGTTGCAAATATACTGTATGCTACTAAACAATATACACAGAACACCAGTATAAATAAAAACAATTGAAAAAAGAAGAAACATACAATAAAATAATACAATAACAGCTAAAAAAACTCATAACAGTCACTACGCATTTTATTTTCTACACACAGTTACACATATCGCACATTCTTTACTTTGCACTAAAATCAACACTGCCAATTAGTTGTATATACTTTTGTACATTACATTTTATTTTATTTGCTATTGTTATTTTGCTATTTTATTATGTATAGTTTGTTCTTTATAGTCTTATACTATATGTTATCGCCACCGTGTGTAATGCTGCTGCTGCACTGTAATTTCCCAGCTTGGAATCATTATAGTCTATCTATCTATCTATCATCTATCTATCTATCTATCTATCTATCTATCTATCTATCTATCTATCTATCTATCTATCTATCTATCTATCTATCTATCTATCTATCTATCTATCTATCTATCTATCTATCTAAAAGGACGATTAAAAAACAACATTTGAAGGTAGAGATTGATCAGTTTTATTGATGAGTGTTTACCCTCTGCTCTGACGTGTGTGTTGGTCTCACTGTGGTCGAAGGCGAAGTGGAGCTGACACTTGAACATCTCTCTGTCGTCCATGTGAACCAGATCAAACACGCTCTGGTGGACGACGTCCGACTGGAGACACAGAGAGAGGAGGAAGAAGAAGAGGAGAAGGAGGAGGAGTTTGTTGAACTTTTTCTAATAAACACAGTGAACACAGAAACGTCTTAACGCTGTGTTTAGTGTCAGAGTTTCACCTGATGGAAGCCCAGGAAGTCCTGGATGGTCGGGGACGTGTAGAAGACGGTGCCGTCTGTTGTAACGACCAGCACGAAGCCATTAAGAGCCTGCAGACACACAGGAGGGCATAGGGAACACATGCACATGATGACTCCTACCAACACTGCTGCACACACACACACACACACACTAACACACACTCCTCCTGTTTGTCCAGTTACTGCACCTGTAGCAGGAGATCTCCCTCTGAGAAGCTGACTCCGTCCAGAGACGCCGACTGTCCGTTTCTGCCGTTTGCAGGGACGACGGGAGCGGTCCTCGCATTTTTCTGGAGCGCCGCTGCAGCAAACAAGAAGAAGAAGAAGAAGCAAACAATTCAATCAAGAGCCACTCATACACACAACACTGAGGTTCTGCACGGATTAACTAAGCATCAGTTCATCCAAATGACTAATAACATGTTTTTCTTTTTGCAAAAACCGAGCTAAAAAACAAAAAAACACTGGATTTTTCCAGTCAACACGTTACAAAAAGTGCCAATTTAAAGCCTACCAACATCATACCAGCCATAAAAAAACCTACCCTGTGGCTACGTCTGGCATGTTAACAGTCATGTTTATTAATGTGGATCGTGCCTGAGAAATAAACAGATATAAAATGAGAGACCTGTCTGTACACGCTGCTGCGCTCCGGGAAACAAGAAACTCTTCTATTCATAGTGAACAAAGGCTCCGTCAGGTATCCAACACATGCATGTGCCCTTGCTCCGTCGCCGCTAATGTTTCACTGGTTTATTTGTGGAACAGACTAAACACTGTGAGCGACGTCCTAATCGCACACAGAACATGAGAGCATGTGTTTCTTTACGCACAAACATCTGCACGGTGGAAAAAGCATTTGTGCAGGAGAAAAAAAACGTCCAGATTCAGAATCAGGTGCAAAGTGAAGCGTTTAATGTTGTATCTGCAGAAACACCGCAACTGGGAGCTGTGCAGACAATCTCAGTTTGTTCTAAAAAAGAAGTGATTTTTTTTTTAAGCTTTAGCAAAATGTGGTGTAATCTAATCTGTGATCGTTGGCGTTCAGTCAGCAAAGCAATACCTCCTTTCCTTTCCCCTACAGTAATGACTCTGTGGCACGCCAACAAACTTCCCTCACCTCCCACCTCCTCCCTCACCCTTTTTTAAAACAAACCCACTGGATCTGCCTCTCGTCTCCACCCCACAAACCCGAGGAATTTGCCCTGACGTCTCAGTCAAGAGCAGCTTTCGACAAACTCCGGCGACCGACTGAAATCCCAGAGTTTGTTATTATTTCATGCAACTGTGGCCAAACTCCGGGGGGGATCAGCGTGCTCTGATCGGTGTAAATACATCAGTGTGTCGTCGAGCGTTCAGCTCAGCACACACACACAAACCGGACACGATGTGCAACATGCGAAGAAGACATGACAGACTAAACAGATGAGACATTTCTACCGAGGTCGACTTGTCTGTTTGATGAATGGTTGAACCTGAAGACGACCTCAGTCACAGTGAACGACACTCAAACAGCTAAATTTACTTTTACAGCTGACTGTTAACTGTATGCTGATGCTGTGTAGGTACAATGTTAACAATGTCCAATATCTTCCTGAGGCTGCATCAATTCATTATTTTCATCATTAATTTACTGTTTGTTTTTCTATATCATGTCAGAAAATTTAAAGATAACATCCTCAAACAAGAATTTAATCTTTATATTTGATAGGCTGGAAGCTGATTATCTTTCTATTAGTAGATCAATTGAGTAACTCTAATAATGTTTAGTTTTCTTGTGGTTAAAGAACATTTGTCTCTCTTGTTGAGAGGAAGCATCAGTTCCCTAAAAACCCGTTACACAAAGATAAGATCGCATGACACTCAATCCATCTTCAGCACGCCGACACTAATTTGCAGAAAGCTCCAGAGAGGAGAAGATGGATGTTTTTTTTTCTGCTTGTTTGAGATGGATGTTGAGTGTAAGAGGCGACGTGGCATCGACCATCTGTTGTTGGCTCCGAGGTGTGTGGTCTCTGCGAGGGGCCCCACGGGGTAGTCACAGTGCAAATACACTCAGAGTGCACTACAACACACATATACACATTCTGTACATATACACATTATTATATACACTTTAAGCTGACCTCAGTACAGTGCTGCAAAAAGAGTGATGCATACTAGTTTAAGTGCGCAAATATAATCTGGAAATAGTACATTAAGTGTGTCCAATCAACATCTAAATTATTAAAAGATGCATTTTCATTATTATTTCTTGTACGATTAAGTGGAGGCTGCTGGATTTACAATCATCTACTTTCTTCCAGACTGATGTAAACAGCTGTTAATTGTAACATTTATGACCTGAGGACATGGACACTATCAAATTTGAAAGTCAGGAACTAAAATATAAAATCAAGACAAACTCCGTTCATGTGTCTGCTTTTGATTTTCAGCCTCTTAAAGAGACTTAAATGTGCGGAGATGAAGCAGCAGACGATGTGCTGCTGCTTCCAGGCCTCGGTATCTCTGCTGTGTTTATGACTCAGCGGCGCGCGCACAGATTTATCTCGCAGGAAAATGCAGCTGGAGGCCGGGAGTTAATGACGGCCCTGACCTCGCCGCGACCTCCCTCACCCCTCGATGCAAACACAGGAAGCAGACGTGAACAATCAGCTCCACTGCCAAAACAAGACAAACCTGCCTCTGCCTCTGCCCCCGCCACCTGCCCCTCCCCTCCCTTACTCTACCCCTCGGTGGCAGGCCAGGCGTCCTGAGATGCACAGACTCAGTTGCCGTGGTGACAAAAGTTCACCATGGTAACCCCCCACACCTGGTGATGGCGACAGCAGCAGCAGCATCACCTGGGACTCATTCAGAGCAGGAAGCAACACACAGGTTGTGCTGCTGGGTGCTGACGGGTTTGTTGACACTGCTGCAGTTTGTGTGTGCACACATAAAGCCATTATTTAGAATAAACTATGTGAAGTGATTGATGCATTCATATAAACATCACTTTAATGTTGTGGTTGGTGAACACAGGGGTCATTTCAATCACTTTGTGTAAATGAATGACATTTTTTATGCCATGAGCTCATAGCACAACATTAAGTCATACAGGTGTTGCCTGTGGATTTGCAGGCAGCAGATGAGAGGAAGTCCGTGTGGCACATCTTCATTTTACAGAGTGCTTTATGCTTCTTTCTTTTTTTATGTCTTTTTATTTATTTAGTTCACTGATTGTGTCACCTTTTTTATGAGGGGTATGAGATTAAGTTTTGAGGGTTTTTTTTTAAATGAATGAATTCTGAGTTGAATAAGATATTCCCTGCCTTCAACTTTTTTTTGTCATTTTTTTTCTTCGAAACTAAATGTATATCCCTCATCGGCAAAACCTTCAATAAAAAGAGTTTAAAAAACAAAACAATTTTATGCTTTATGCTATTTTATTATTTCACTTCTTCAGCTAGTTGTTGGAAAATGGGTGTCATAAGAGGTTTGGCCCAGTTGGGTGTTAGGGTTCTCATGCAGGTAGACAACCATCACTGATGACTTTGAAACTAAAGAAAACGTATAGATAATTGGCATGTTTTTGAAGCTAAGTTGTTGTTTTTTTTAATTTAGGTATTTACTTTGTCACGGACATCAGTGATTGTGTGTTTACTAGAAAGTGTGAGTTCAACTGAGTCTGTGTGTTCAGATTCATCCAGTCCTCTGAATACATCCTTGTACCCAGATGTTCACCAGTTTAAAGGGATAGTTCAACATTTTGGCAAATTGGTCCATTGCCATAATCCCTATAGTCATAGCAGTAGGTTCGTTACTTTTATTTGTTGGTGCAAGCTATTTTTAGAACGGCAGAGCAGAGCCGCGAGCTGCAGAGCTATGCTACGGACACAAGACAGAGTTGTTTTCGAGGCAAATGCAGAGACTGGGAATGGGCCAATTTGCCAAAATGTTGAACTATCCCTTTAACTACTCAGCACATTCATGCTCCACAGAGGATGAACTGGACGACGTCTCCCTGAACTTTTCTCCCCATGTCTGTTACAGGAATTAAAAACAGTGTTTGCAAAAGCCTTGTGGAAAAAGGAAGTAAAAGGAAGCGTCACATTTCAAAGCTATGATATCATTTGTCTGAATAAGAAATAAAGTCTTTGATATTCTTTTGTTTATCGCTCTCTCCAGGTGACACATACTGGCCGCCGCTGAAACTGTGTCATGTTTCGGAGTCAAACAAGAGATTTGTTTTCATCCCACACAACTTGAACCCAAACAAGGAACATCCCACAGCGCCAGCTCTTCCCTGTTTTTTGTTCCTGCTTCGTCACGTAAAATCTGAAATCAAAGCATCTGAACACGCTTCAATGATCAATAAGAAAAGAAAAGAAAAAAAGACATCAATGATCGCGTGAGGACCGTATCAAAGTCTGGTGTTATTCTTAAGGCTTTTGTCGGACATAAGGCCTCAACATCACTTCCACGATTCGGCCCTGAACAAACATCCTCCACAATCAGAGGAAGCTGCTGTGGGAGATTAGATGGAGAAGTCGCAGAGATTCAGGAGGCCACAGAGAGGTCTGTTCTCTAGAAACCACTCTCATCCTCTTATTGGTTTGTCCGTTAATGACTTCTATAATGGTCAAAGATCAATAAATACAAGAAAACATGGATAAAGTCAATTGTAGGTCATTGTAAGATGAGTGACGACGCAGGAATTTCAGAGCATTTCTCATTTTTAAAGTTTTGTGCTGATACAAGAGCTTGTTGCTCCACTGAGGACGGACTGGAGGAGCTCAAAGACAACAAGTGAAGATGCTTCGTTCGGTTCACGGCTGCAGGCTCGGGTTATGTAACATTAAATAAGACAACGGCGGTGTCGGTCTGGACGCACATCAAAGTGGAGAGGAGATAACGTGTTTGCGGCACGATGTGCGACAGCAGGTCTTCATCTGATTGGCCCTCAACCAGCTCGACTTCAACATTTTCACTCTCCTCGTTATCACGGACTCATCCTCCCCTCATCACCTCAGAGATCAGCTCGCTCTCTCGTTTTACGTTTCTTACACGTCTATTTTTTTATTTTTTATTGTTGGACAGTCTCGGCTCAGTCGTTGCCCGGTGAACCGAGCTGTGTGGGAAAATAAACAGCGGCAGAGTGTGAAGCTGCAGCGAGACGCTGTTCAAACGTCTCCATTCACAAACGCTCCTATCTCTCTGCACGGCCTCGTCAGGAGCCCTCATGTCGTGCGACTGTGCTTCAGAGCCTCTCTCCCTCCGCCCTCTGCAGCCCCCTTCTTCTCCATCAGCAGCAGCGATCGCAGAGATAGCAGAGCCACAAAGAGAGAGGGAAAGGGAGAGAGAGAGAAAGGAAAGGCTTCGAGAAGTCTGGTGTAAAATCTGTAACCACAGCAGCAGCAGCAGCATCAGTTTGTTAAAAATGAACCAATATGTTGGTTTATTTCAGTAAAAGTGATTTGACTTAAGTCGACATATCTTTGTGAGTGATGTCACAGCGATGGCTTATCTCAGTTTGGGCTGCTGCCATGTTCACATCATATGGGATGGATGGTAGAGATGGGACAGACGCCCAGGTCAACGACCTGCAGTAACTTTTCTTTTTTTTTAGGTGGAAAAAAAAATAGTGCAGCAGCAGAAGAAAGAGGAGTAGCTGTGTTTGCTCTGCAGATCCCAGGTCTGCGTTCTGCTTTTAAATGTTACATGTCTGATAATCGACATGTCTGCAGAAAGAAATCATGAAGGAAGCTCCTTGGTAACTTAGGTCACCCCCATGTAGAGGCCTGATAATCAATCAATTAATTAATTTCCTAGTGTATTTCCACAGTGTATAAATGCAGAGTTTGTCACATGAGGATTAAAACTGTGGTTGGTCAATAGAACAGGCTCCAGGTTTCAGGGTCACAAAGACATTGGACTTTTAACGACTCTCTTGGATTTAGATGTCAATATAAATTTCAATTAACATCTGTCCCAGCATAGCTCGATTAAGCTCTGCATGTAAACGTACTGAGTGTTGCTGACTGACATTGAGATGTTTAACCGCCGTTATAATTAGAAAATCTGTATCTAATGCGTCACGACGCAGCTGGAAGGAGACGTTCAGAAGATGTTGGATACTCAACTTATTGCAAAAACAAATGTGAGTGACTGAGCCTTTTGCGGTGGCGTCTCCCAGGCTCTGGAACAATCTTCCCTTATTTATAAAGGCCGCTGAAAACATCCAGTAATTGAAGTCATTGCGAAAGAAAGACACACCTCTTCTCCTTGGCCTTTAACTCTTCAGTTGTGTGTTTGTGTATGGAACTGGAGCATGAATGTGTATTTGTGTATATCTGAACTGTTTTAATTTGTTTGTTCAACAGAACTATGGTGTTTTTAAATATACAAATAAATTTGACTTACCGACCTAAAATTGATCAAATGTCAACATCAGCCGTCGCTGGTGGTTGGTTAATTTCAGTCTCCTGACATCACAAACTAGTTTCAGTATCAATATTAATGGCAAGGCAACACAACTTCATAACATCATCCTCTGCTCTTAGACCCTCAGGGTGAGCAACAGAGGAGGGATGATGTCATTGACCAGCTGTACACCTACAGGAGACATTTAGGTTTATTTACATTGACTGTCAAGACTTTCTGATCTTTGCTTATCTAACAAAGTAAAGAGAGAAAGTTTCCCTTGTGGGCGTTCAGGGGACAAATTGTTCATATGTTCCACTGGTTGTTGTCTGAGGCTCAGTGTGTGTTTTTCCTCCTTCATCGACTGTGTTAAACGTCTACAAACATCACTACTGATATGGATCAACAGCCACAATGACAACAAACAATACATCCTCAGTCATACCATCACCGACAATTACATAACAGTATTGCACATACGTACAGTATCCCATAACATAACACATACATATACACTTTTCATAACACATGCTAAAAGATCACCATAATAAAAGCACTATAAAAATGATTGCACAAACTTTGGCTTCAAGCAGCATTGTTAAAGGGATACTTCAACATTTTGGCAAATTGGCCCATTGCCATAATCCCTAAAGTTTTAGGAGTAGGTTCGTTACCTTTAATTGTCGGTGCAAGCTATTTTTAGAACGGCGGAGCAGAGCGGCAAGCTGCTCAGAGCTACGCTATGGAGGCTCATGGGATTTCTTGGTTTCCCTCATCAATCTCATCAAATACACAATCCAACAACTCCAAAACGCTTTCGTGGACAAGTTGTGACCTGCACATTCACCACGCTATGAGATAATAACGGAACGTTACGAGACAGAGTTGTTTTCAAGATAAATTCATGCAAAACCGCTGATGCACATTCCCATCGGAAACAGTTTTTCAGCAAGCAGTCTCTGAAGTTGCCTCTAAAACAACTCTGTTTCGTAACGTTCCGTTATTATCTCATAGCGTGGTGAATGTGCAGGTCACAACTTGTCCACCAGAGCGTTTTGGAGTTGTTGGACTATTCAATGAGTTTGATAAGGGAAACCAAGAAATCCCATTAGCCTCCGTAACGTAGCTCTGAGCAGCTCGCGGCTCTGCTCCACTGTTCTAAAAATAGCTTGCACCGACAATTACAGGTAGGAGGTCATATGCTAAATGAAGAGTATGGGAAGGGTCATTCTCTATCCTCTGGGCTTGCCTAAGAACACTTTGTTCATAAATAAACTTCAAGGTCTGACAGTAACTTTTTCCCATCACCTTCATGGCCGTGTGCACCAGACGAACAAGTTTAGTTTTTAGTGTGTTTGCTTCTTTCCTCTCAAAGAAAATCAACACAACTGTTTTCCCAGAGGTGCTCGGACTTTCAGCAAACAACGGCGGCTGCTCAGAGGAAGCGAGCGGCCCGAGCTCCACCGATCAACTGTGTGTGTGTGTGTGTGTGTGTTTGATCAGCGTCAGAATAAGGACCTACTGTTCTCCAGGCTGCCTTGTCTCATGTTGCTCTGCCCTCAGCCTCCATCTGCCCCGGGGGCTCAGCTCTCCTGTTTCCCTCCCAGCAGGGACACGATTCATTACTCACAGTGTCGAGTTCCCGCTCCGACACTCAGAGCCACAGAAATGTCTGGAGCAGAGCTGCATGTTTGCACACTTGACTCACACTGTCCCACACACACACACACATGCTGCATATACACTATCGCACACTTTCAAATTTTCCCACACATGTGACCTTTTAGTTACCACAGCTACGAGTGTGTAGGTGTGTAGGTGTGTGTGTGTTTTCATGAGACGTCACTGACCGTGGAAGTAACTCTGAACCTTGAGGTATCCCACACTGAGCCGCAGCACCGACAGCTTGTCCAGGCGACCTCGGACGTCCTCGGAGAACGGCAGCAGGCCGGTCAGGCGGTCCAGCTCCATGTTGAGACGGTCCCGGTGCCGTTTGGACGGGTTGGTCTTCGGCGGTGGAGGCTTCGCACTAAAAAAAAACACACACACAAACAAGACATGGGAGTCAGGAAGAGGATTTATTAAAAAAACACAACACACTCACTGTGCTTGACATCCTACAGAACACAGTGGAATTTCCATCTACAAGTTCAAGTGGGTGTTTTGGGTTCAAGGTGCATTTTTCACATCCTGTAAAGAGCTCGTGTGGCAGATCTGAACATCAGCGTGTGTGTGTGTGTGTGTGTGTGTGTGTGTGTGTGTGTGTGTGTGTGTGTGTGTGTGTGTGTGTGTGTGTGTGTTTGTTTGTTTGTTTGTTTGTTTGTTTGTGTGTGTGTGTGTGTGTGTGTGTGTGTGTGTGTGTGTGTGTGTGTGTGTGTGTGTGTGTGTATGTGTATTGTGTATTGTGTGTGTGTGTGTGTGTGGGGGGGGGGGGGGGGGGGGGGGTTGGCTCAGGAGACACGGGTGTCTTACTGACACACTGACTGTTACTGTTCCTGCATACGTAAGAGAAAGAAGAAAACAATCCTGTGTTGAATTTCTAAGACACAATGTCCCCAATAAACCACATCAAACGAGGAGCTGAGACTCTGGCTCATACTTTTGTTATTACACGACTGGAAGAGTCAGTGGCGTAGCAGCACAAACACACAGGATGCAGCCTCGGCCGGGCCCCCTTCCTCTTTCTGATACATCCATCCTCACACTGCTCATGGTGGTGAACTTCAGAGGAAACACACAACCAACCTGGAAATGTCATGGTGAAGCCATCATGGGAAGCTTTCACTACTTAATAAGGATTTCACAGCATCATATTTCTGGGCGGCCACTCCTATGGATGGATGTTCACGTCAAAACCTTTTTCATGATGACCACACTAGAAATGACAACTTTCCAAGAACACATTGGATGTACAGTACCAGCAATCGACAAACATTTTTTGTCACATTCAGTCTTGTGTCTTTATATCACAACCCTGTTCTTCACGGAAAAGTTTTTCAAAATAAAATGACTTCTAGTACAATAGTCCTGCTGGATTTTTATATATTTCCATTTCCGATGCAGCATATGATCTGAGATTTAACTGAAGCCCATCAGTAGCTGCAAATTGGTTTCACTTTTTTACTGCTGATCTGATATTGATGCATTTTGTTGCAGATGATAACAGTAAAGTAGTCATGTCTTATTGCATATGGGAAATGGAAATGGAAAAGTTTTCAAAATAAAACAATGACTAGTATAATAGTCTTGCTGTATTCTCATATATATTAATTTCTGATGCAGCAGATGATCTGAAATGTAACTTAAGTCCTTTCTACTGCTTGTCTGAAATCAATGCATTTTACAGCAAAGTAGCCATGCCTTATTTCATAGGGGAATATTTCTACCTCTAACCTTTGCCACTCTATTCTAAGCAGTAGGAGTATGAATGTCAAATGTAATCAGGCCTCCATGCTAACAGCAGCGACCCCTGACCCGTTGCCCTTTGCTGTGTGTCATCCTCCCTCAGCTAACCTTCATCTTTCACTGTCTCTCCACAATAAAAGTCCTAAAAAGTAAAAGAAAATAGGTGCATAGGTGTCATCTTCTTATGCTCAAACGGTTTTCCACACGCGCTGGTCCAGTCTGTAGCAACAACAATGAAAAAACTTTCAGCCTGAAGTTTAAAACACAAATCACAAGATTAGAAACGACAATAACTATTGAACATATTATAACATAACTGTGAGGACTGTGTGTCATGGCTTTCCATCAAACAATTGTGAAATCTCTCTCAAAACCACTGCTGTCAACATCATTGTGTTACTGAAGGAAACTTCAGAGGATCAGCAGAGTTATTAGGATTCATCCTCTGGGGGATTATAAACGTCTGTGTGTCATTTCATGTCAAAACCATCTGAGCGGCTGTTGAGATGTTGATGTTTCAGTCTGGACCAACGAGGAGATAGAAGATATCCGAAGTGGAACAAAACAAATCAGTCCAAATAAAGACCGAGTTACATCATTACGCTTGAGACGGCATGTGTGTCTGTTGATCTTCCACTGGTACTACAAATTACCACAACAGTAATTCCTCTCCCCAACGTGTCGGGACTTGTAAAGAAGGAGCCGAGAGCCGGCCCTCGCTGACAAAACACACAGATCCAAGACAAGAGAGGCATGGAGGGAGCGACACAGGCAGGAATGAAGGAGATTAAAGACGAGCAGAGAAGAAACAAAAGGATAAAAACTCGCAGCACCGGACCCACAAAAGTCAGCGGTTTCATTTTCAAAATGTAAAAAGTCGACTCTGGTTGGAACAAACACAGTTAAAGCAGTGTGTTTGGGAAACAGTGACAGCAAAGATGCCTGAAGGTAGTAAACAGTTAAAGTCGGCGTATCCATGACAAATCCTGGAGATAAACTGTGTTTTACAAAGCTGCAGGAAACTGATCTGCAAAGTGCAAACTATGTTGCTTACTGATCAATCAGTTTTAGCTTTTCAAGTGTGAATATCGTCTGCTTTTCTCCTTCAATCAGGAAATAATGGATGAATAGAGCAAAAGAGAGAATCAATTAAAGATTTTAGAAGTCGTTTAAAGCTGAAAAGTCCCTAAAACATCATAATTTGATGCTATTCTTCACCTTACATGACATTATACAACTGAATATTTTTGGACTGTTGTGTGGGGATGCCACTGTGGGAAAATTTTAGGCAAAATAATTCAGATTTATTCATATACTGGGGCAGCTGTGGGCCAGGATGTACTGTAGTGTGGGTGGGTGCACTAATCTGAAGGTTGGTGGTTCCTTCAGCTTTCACTCATCAAACATTTGGACAAAGTCATGCTGGGAAACCTTTGCCACATCTCTGGAGCTGAGTCAAACCTCCCCCTTATTGATCGTCACCTTCACTGTGGTATACAAGCAAAGTTTGACTTGGCTCTGGAGCCAGAAGTGTCTCAGCTGAGTCAGGTTACCTGTGCAGATTCATTGTGTGAAGTGGAAACGTGGCAACGCTGCTCTTTCACACAGTGCCAAGAGGGTGACATGTGGTGGTGGGAGACACGAAGAGCGAGACTTGATGAGTTTATGTGTGAAAGTGTGGCCTAAAGCAGCTTATTGTTGTGGTGCTGAACACTAACTGATGCAGTCAGGGGCCCAGCCTCCTCAGCACAGTGGATCTGCAGCATCAGTCACATTCACTGACTAAACTAGACAACATGGGGAGGCTGCAGAGGCTGCTGCACCATCCTCGTGACTCCCTTCAGCCATTTGATCTATGGACCAGGTGATGAGTCTGGAAAAGTGCATGTGAAAAAGTTTAATCTGCAGCTAATTTGTTTAAAATGCAAAAACTAACCCTAAAGTAAAAGGCTAATAATTGCATCTTAGTCTAACATTGAATTCCTGAACTGTTTTATCTGGTTGAGCTAAAATGATTTTCCTTTTCGGACCATTTTCTCACTATATTCAACAACACTTTTAAAATAGATATTTCATTAATAATCTGAATCTGTAAAATAAACCTTACAATTAAAGTAATGTGACGCACTTTATTAAATGCATTTAAACTGACTCTCCACAGCCACCAGTCGCCTTAACCCCGCCCCCGCAGCTCCGGCCTGTTGTTGGGCTACAATGTACACCATGTCTTTGTCCTGCAGAAGGAAAAATATTAATTACAATAATAAAAACAAAACAAACTCTTTAAAACATTTCCACTCACTTTTTCTGAACGGGCTTCCTCCTCCTCCTCACCGCGTACACTCCACCGTTTCCCTGCATGATGGCGCTGAGGTTTTAGGACAAACTTTCCTCTCACTTCTCAACAAAAACAAAAAACTTTAAAAACCAAAGAGTTTGGGATTTCTTTCTTTAAAAAACCTCCAGACAAGACACGCCCCGAGTTTTCTCCCTCTTCTTCTCCCTGTCTCTTCCAGGTTTCCTTCAGAGTTGTACTAGTTGTTTCAGCAGTTCCCTGTGGATCCAGGCGACAGGTAATAATCCAGGTGTGTGAGCTGCAGGTGAAGGTGAAGCAGCATTTTGCAGCTCGTGAGTCGCGTTGTCCTGAAGTGAAGGAAACTTTTTTCCGCGAGGGAAGTCGTGCAGCTCTCACACACACACACCGCAGCCAGTCAGTCCCCTCCCTCTGTCCGCTCCTTCAGCCAATCAGTGCCTCCGTGACATCACCGCTTCTGTCTCACGCTCTGTGATTGGTCCAGAAACCTTTGCCTTTGTTTATCTTCCTCGTTCTCTTCTATAAAACTAGTGACACGCGCACTGCAGGTGAGGATCTCTCGCATGGTTTTAATTTAGAGGAAAAACGGCATGTTAGTGTTGCGTCTTTTTTTTTTTTTTTTCTCTCGTTGTGTCTGTAAACTTTGACATGAAGCAGCCATGTCTTCAACCTTCACCCACCGGGAAAAAAAAGAAAAGAAAAATGTTACACAACCCCGCACCGCCATCTAGTGGCGGCAGTAGTTATCGCAGGTTGTTCCTCCATCACGAATAAACAGTGATGGAGGAAGCAAGTATGGATTTCACAGAATAATTGTTAAATAGCCTACGTAAACTACTAGTCAAAAGGTTTAACCCTTTTCTTTATCCTTATGCATTTATACATTGTAAATTCAAACACATCAAAACTATGAAGGAACATGTAGAAAACACGTGAAATATATGATATGTTTTAGATTTTAGATTTTTCTAAGTAGCGACCTTTTGATTTGATGACAGCTTTGCACACTCTTAATTCTGTCCTCGGCTTCATGAGGTCGTCAGATAGATAGATAGATAGATAGATAGATAGATAGATAGATAGATAGATAGATAGATATTGATTGATTGTCTTTTGTTGTCATTCAATTCAAAATAACCAGAATAAATAGGCCTAGATAAATCTAAAAGTAGAGATACTGAAAGGAAAGTGCTAAGTGCAGAATAAAAACATAGGTTGAAATAATTGGTACAAATAAAATAGAAAATATTGCACAGGAGACAAAACCAGGACAGGATCAAAGGCCGGGAATAAAGGAGGGACCAGGAGTTCAGCAGTCCGATCTTGTTGGAAAAGTATTGCAGAATCTGGTGGTTGTACACCTTGATGCTGCGGTAGCTACTTCCTGCCGGAGCTGTTGGCTTTTTTGCCTTCAATCTGCGATCCAACTCATCCCAAACCATAATTCCATGTGTTCCTTCATAGTTTTGATGTCTTCAGTATGAATCTACAATGTAGAAAGTTATTAAAACCATTGAATGGGAAGGTGTGTCCAAACTCTTGACTGGTAGCCTATGTGTGTGTGTGTGTTTTTTTTTTTTTTGTAATACTAGTGTGTTAAAAGAGAAGTCCTGCAACTTGGCGTGCCATAAATTTTAAATGTAAAGTTGACACAAAACAAACTTTAAGACAAATTTGTACATTACCTAACACACATGACAGATAGGCAGAAATAATGCATCGTCATCACTGGACCAAAAATGGACAGAGGGATGTCAACCGAGATGTTGCAAACAGGCTCCTACAACATTCCTGCACATATTGTGAAAATATTGCACAACATTCTGAAAATATGTGTGCTGTGGCTAGTTTTGCTTAGAATTTGTTCAAGACAAAACACCAAAGGTGAGTTTAAGACAATTTTTACACAATAAAAAATAGCCTCAAGTGTTTACCCAAAATAGACAAGCCCACATGTGACTGACCAATAGATGTTGCTCATGTGAAGCATTAAGAACATTTTCTTGAACATCTTTGGTTGGAAGGTAAGGAGAGGAAATAAATCCCATTGACACAGACTGGTTTTGTTCAACTGGAACTTTATTGCCACACATTATTTTCTAAGACAAGCACTATTGGAGTGTTAAAGGCATCAGGCGTGTTCACAGCTGCTCTTTTTTGAGCTTTGTAGTCACAGTAATTTCACAGGGCTCAATGGTACTGAAAGGCAATCATTGCTAGCTAAGGCTGGAAAAGCTTATTTGAAATGTGAGTAAAAATGGTCCTTAAAGAGACAGAGATAACTTCAGCATTTCGATTTTATTTTGGTATGTAAAACTGAAGGGAATGTGTGAGTTGGCCTCTCACGCCACCCCCCTCGGCTTCTTCCTTCCAGGCAGATGCATCGGAGGAGGAGGAGGAGCTCAGTTGCCTTTGTTGGCCTTGTCAAAGAGAGCCTTCAGCTGCTCCTGGGAGGTGGCCTCCTTCTGCTGCATCAGGTCAGCGTGGCCTTTGGTGATGCCCCAGGCGTCAGGTGTGGCCATGGAGGGGCAGAGAGGACGACCGGACGCTGGCTTCAGTGTCTCCCAGTAGTCACGACGGGCCCTGTGGAGGGGAAGAAGTGACATTTAGATCCAAACTGGAGACACCATGAGAGAAGTAGGTGCAGAAAAGAAAATCAATCTACCTTGCTCTGACCCAAGGCTTTGTGTGCATCTCCAGGCCACTGCCCCAGGTGCCATGCTTCTCCGAACCAGTTGGCAAGGTGCCCCTCTCGGGTGCCAGCTCCTCAGCCAGGGCACGGACGTGATAGGGTTCAAATCCACAGCAGCCTCCGATGTAACGGATCCCGACGTTGTACGCTTCACGGGCATATTTCTGCATGTCCCATCTGGTCAGGATCCTCGGCTCCAGACCTGTTGGAAGAATTTATAGATTATGACGACAACCAATTAGAGACTAAATGGTGAGAAACATTAGTTTTTCAGTGTGGGGTTGATTTCGTACCGAAGGGGAACTCTGGCAGGTCGATGAAACCCTGGCGGTTGCAGTCCGGGGTGTGGTAGGCCAAAGGCTGGCACATGTAGTGAGCCTTAAGCCCGGCCTTGTCCACTCCCTCCTTCATCATCTTGACAGTCTTCACACAGGTCTCTGGGTCAAAATGGCAGTTAATGCCCACAATATGAGCTCCTACAGGGAGAAAGGACACACAAAAAAAAGTGATTAGTTCATATTAGACCAGTAGTGCATTTCTTCACACAACCACTAGATGGCACCAAATACAAAAAAGGTACATGAAGCGCTAGGAGAAAACTATAGCACATACTTTTGATCAAATATGCAACCAGAGACGGTTTAATGAAATTGCATTATGTGAAGCGTAGGAACCAGCTTTTCCTTTGACCTCCACCTCTGAGCCTTTTTTGGGTGATGTATATGATGTTTAAACAGGGTCAGAGGTTCATGGGAACTCTGAGGAGGCCGTTTGACACATACTGACAGGCCTGGATATTATCTTTGTCTTCGATCCCTCTCATTGACATGTATACACACACACGACATCCAGATCTGCCATACCAGCTTTGACCAGTCTGACAGCACAGTCTCCAGGGCTGACGCCGTTCAGGTCTCCGTCAGGTCCAATGCACATAGTCGCAGCCACTGGCTTGCCGGTGGCCTTCAAAGCCTGGACTGCCCACTCAGCCTCTTCCACGTGCTCGAAGTACTGCAAACAAGCAGAAAAGCCCAGGTTAGAGGCAAACAGATCAACTCATTTCAACTACTTAATACTGATTTTCATTCATTGTTTTCTGGTAAAAAGGATCAGAACATTAAGACTGATGCCACCTTTTCCTGAAGCTGTTCGAAAGAATCATAACAAAAGGGTAAAATGACACATTCGAGAGCCATTATGGTACAAAGACGTTTCCAACATCTTCAGTTCGTATTGTCATTTTGCATCATCTCACTGTTTCAAAGAAATAGCCGCAGGTGCTGCCCAAATGCTGCCACGGTTGCCATGTGTGGAAACACCCTGTTCTTGCATGTTGGTTGTAATCACCTTCTGGTAGTAACCAGGAACATGCATTTGATTCTGGCAGGAGCCACTACACAGATTGTGTGCCAGATACCTGTGGTGCACTGAACAAGACAAGATGGCATCTGGCCAATGAATTTGCACCATACTAAAAAGAAACAGTGGCATCTTGCTGGGTGTGTATACTTAATGTTAATGTGCGTTACAGGAGATTTACTTTAAGACTTTGCCAATGGGTTTTAATGAAGGTACACATGTTGCCTTGGGAGGAGGCTAAAGCCAGGGAACTACTGAAATGCAGTCAACACCACGGATTAAAAGGAAAAGTAACCTGATTGCATGCAGCCACTCAGGAAGACATGGACTGATATGCATCAACAGCTATTTTTAGGTGGGTATAAAGTGACTCCACCAGCCCAGAGGTGCAGTTCCACACTGCTACAGTCAGGACCTGGTTCACGTTTGGACTTCTCAGAACATCTCGGGTGTCGATTACATACCTCTGCGATCAAGAAGTCTACGTTTTTCTGGACGAAGACCTCAAGCTGCTTCTTGAAGATGGCCTTAACGTCATCCTCACTCTTGCAGCTGAGGTAAGAGGGGGTCTGAGAGACTCCTCCGGCCACCAGAGCATCACCCTCGTTGGCCACCTCGCGGGCCAGGTCACAAGCCGCTTCGTTTATCTGCTGCCCCTGCAAGTTCACAGGAAAAACAAAAGAATTAACACACATTTTAAATGCAACAAACTCCACAAGGTGTAAGGTTGCCATGTTGAGGGCACTTGGGTTCTGTGCCAACCCTGCAACTACTACTACTAGGCTACTGCCAAGCTGCCATCCCCTCTCCATGACTGGAGCTGAGAGCTGCCAGCAGCTGCAGTCACTCAGCCTGAACTCACGGTGAAGCGCTGAGTGTTGCCTCGGTTCACCAGTTTGTCGTCACTGGCGTAGAAAGTGAACGTTTGCATGACATTGGAGCCTGCTCTCAGGAACTCCCTGTGCAGCTGCCGCACTGAAAGAAGAAAGGAGATACAAAAACCAGTCCGTTAGTTCACTTCACAGAGCTGGATTCACAGGTTCGGAGGTCATTTAAGGAGAAGAGTTGCATAACGACCTGCTTCAGGGTGCTCGGCAGCAGCTTCAGGTGTCCACGGCCCAGCCTTCACGTAGCCTCTCTTCTCCAGGGCGAAGACAAAGCCTCCGTCCCCGATCACGACCTCTCCTGCATCCAGACGCTCCAAAATCCCCTGCGTTAAGAGTTAAAGCGCGCATCAAGCAGGACAAAGACATCATGCACATAAGTCTGTTACATATATATTTCTCAGTGCTGGTAGTTGGCAGTATGCAAAACCACTTCCTTCTGCGAAAAGACAAAAAAAAAAAAAAAAGTGCGCACACGCAGCTGAAGTGTAAAAAGCTGCAGCTTCTTCTACTTGCAGCTTCTTCTTACCTTCTTTGCTCCAGCTGGTGCCATGATTGTTGCAGCAGTGACCGGCCCACTCTTCTTAGCTACAGAGTTCTTCTGAGGTCGGAAAGGGGTTTGTTCAGGCATCCATGCCGAATTTATAATCCAGGAGGGTGCGGTGGTCCTGATGTCACTCGGAGGAACCGCCTGCCTCTCACACAGCAAGTTTTTTTTTTTTTTTTTACCCCTCCTCTTCTATCACTGCACACTGCACAAGTTTGCACAAGGCTGCCTATTGTTCTTGTTAACAGCAGCAATGAAACACTCCCAGCTCCAATAATAGCTTGGACATTGGGACATTTTATTTTGGTGTTTACTTTGGATGAAACATGATGAATTTTAAATAGGTGAGAACAGAATATAATTTATCAGTGATTCATGCAGATAGGAATGTGGTTCATCAGCCATTTTGTGATATGAGCACAGGCTGCAGAGGAGAAGTTACAGATACGATAACATGGAGATTATTTTATATAAAGCTTAGAGAACCACTGTGCAGAAAATCTATCATAGAGAAGCCATTATGTTGATGGTAAAAAATAAAAGTTTCTGGGGTGAACCAGAGACACACAGACCATATAGGCAGGTTTACTCTGCAGCAGTGATGTGATATTTGTGTGTTTCATGTGATGTTCATCCAGAAACATAAAGTCACACATGCTTATTCACTTGGGAGCTTGACATTTACGGGCTGTTTATCACCAAGCATCTGCTAAAGGAGGGAAGTGGGTGTAATACTTCAACTTAGAGCCAGTTTGGAAACAAACCTGATCCAACGTGCAATTAACAGAAGTGTAAAGTTGCAACTTGTAGCCTCCTGTGAGAAAGGCCTTCATAATATTCACACATTCAGAGGTGTAGTTGAATCAATTTGAGTAATTTTAATGAGTTCAATTAATGTTTTGTTATCAGACAAACACAAACATGCTGAGTTTGCTGAGTCTTCAAACATGTTCGTTGTTCATTTAAAATACCAAAAATCAATGAAATTTACCATCACATCACAAAATGACAATAATTCATAATAATGACAGGTACTGTATCTCCTACTGCCCAGAAGACATGGCAAACAGGCTACGGGAGGAGCATTTTAATCAGATTAGTTTATGTTTGCATGGAGCTAAACTACACTAAATAGTCTTCTTGACCTCTTGACCTCCAGATTGGGAACCGATGCAGGAGAGATACTTTTTGCCATGACCACACATACGTATCACTGATTAACCTGTCCTCTCCTCACACCTTGTCATTCCAGGCCTGTCCAGCAGCTGTCCTCATAGAGTCTCCTCTCTGCCTCTACTCACCTGAACCTGCTCCTCCCTGCACACCTGACTCTCGTTGGCCCTCGTCAGCACGGTCGAACACAAATGTCCAAATGTCTTGTTGGAGAGAAAATGATGCTTGGGAAAAAGTGTTTGAGGTCATTTAGTCCTCTAAAAGTCTTGTAGATACATAACGTAATATTTTATCCCTCATCCTTTTTTCATACAAGATACTAAATGAATCATTAGAGGTCAAATCTTAAAGTTTACGCCACAGAACCGCCTGTTTTCTCTCAGTCTGGTTACCATGGTAACCCCCACCCCACCCCCAGGGTAATCAAGCCAAGATTAACACAGCACACATAGTCCAGGCAACCAGTGGTATGTTGGACTGAGACGGGACAAGAGATGGATGTTGTCCATGAAATGAAGATAACACAGTTTCTTTTTTTTTTTTTTTTTTTTTTTTTATAAATTCCTCCTTTTTTTAATTAATTTTTTTATAAATTATAGATTCCTCACGCTGTTCGGTACAAATGAAAAAGCAGAAGATGAAACACACTGATGTCTTGGATCTTTTCTCCACAGCTCTATACGTTGTGCCACTGTGACAGGACATAACGCATAGATGCCACATTTGTTGCGGATATCTCACATCAAGAGGGCTCAAATAATAATATTAACTTAGTTTATTCTCATCCAGCTCACTTGTACGGTGGTCCCAGAGTGAATAACACGCTGCACATGGAAAAAATACATCAACAAATAGATAAAACACAAACATATGAAGAAAACATCTTTATTAACTTAAAAACATATGCAAAACATTCACAAAAAAGAGAAAATAAAGCCAAATACAGAGAAGAGTTTGACTTGGTTCTCACAGAAGCTGCAGATTTTACCTTAAGTATTAGTTCCAGATAAATATTTCCAAACTGAAGAAATCCAGTCTAGAAAAATAAAACAATCAGTCACATATGTACAAAGACCATGGACCCAAATCTGTCAGTAATTCTTTGTAATTTAATAGTGATGTCACTTATCATCATATATATCGGCCATAGGGTTTCCCCTTTTTATTGATGCTATGATATATTTCATAAACCAAACTCTGTGTGGAGGAATCAGTCCTCATCTCTTTGGGCTGAACAAAACTCTTTGCAGAATGCAGTCCTCATAATAAACACATATGTAACACCTTCTCACCTTTAACCTTTGGCTCTAAAGTCTTTGCTGCAGTCGTCTGATGCAGTTCTGCACCGTCACAGTACAAACACTGCTACATAACTCACTATCAACTACGACACTGATTGGCATTGACATATGGGATATTTCATATTTGACACAAAATGACCACAGAGATGCAAAAAATGATCACAATGCACAATGTTACATGTCTACATTACCTTATTTTGATGTGAAGATGGTGCTGGGAGAGGTTTAAAGGTTAATGTGCCCCATCCTCTGGAGAATATATGTTTAGCTTAATTTCAATCAAAAACATCCAGTAATTTTTATTTAAAAAAAAAGTAAAAACATGAACCTTATGAATGGATACAGTCAGTCTCTGGGATTCATCCTCTGGGGAACATGAATATCTGTACAAAAATTCATGATCAAACATCCAATAGTGAAATTTCAAAAGAACAAACAACTATTATTGGTCTGTTACGTTGTATAGTTACTGAACTCATGTGGGCTATTTTTAAGGCACTGCATCTCTGGTCATCTGATCATCCCAAAAATCATGTGATTAATTCTGCAGATCAAATAGAAATCATATGGTCTCAGTTTCAACACAGATCTCTGTTTCCCTGCATTTCTCTGTGTTTATATAAACGTCCTATCAGGATAAATGTCCGGTTCAAACCTGTTGCAGCTGTTCCAGGTGGTCAGAGGCTCAAGGACCAATCAGAGATAAATGTTTCTGTATGGATTGGTCAAACTTCCAGGTCAATTCTCTTGATGTTTTTTTTCTTTCCTCACCTAACATGAAGCAGACACAGAAAAGAAAATTGAAATCACTCATTAGTTTATGTGTTAACTTATCAAAACTGTAAATACTACATTGAATTACATGTTATGTGTATTTTGGGTGGTATTTATTTTCATAGCCATGCAGCCATGGTTCAGTTAGGATGACAAATCAAACACTGTATGGACTGAAATTTGCAAATTTATATGTATGTTCCCCAGAAACACCTTCATTTCGACCTCTGCCATTTACAGTGAAACATTTCAACGTATTGAATGAATTACTATCAGATTTGGCTCTAATGTTCATGGTCCCTTGAGGATAAACTATAGTAACTTAGTGATCCTGTAACTTTTCATCTCAGGTCAAAATCTCAATCTCAGTTGATTTGGTTTGTAAAAAAATACCTGAAAACCTAAACACAATGCAATGCAAAATATTGCAAAGCAGAAAGCAAAATTATGCTGTGAATAATAATGTTAGTATTCAGCTCAATGTATACTGTAATGTTATGTTCAGGATGGTTTCGAATAAAAATAAAGAAAAATATACTGAAATCAATCACTGATATTTGTATTGAGGTTATGTAACCTACATTTAAAGACACTAAAATACTCAGAATAAATGTAAATAAATGTAAATGTACTTTATTTATACAGCCCTTTAAAACAAACCTTTCGGTGTACCAAAGTGCTTTACAGTGGGTCATAAAAGAGAAGAACAAAATAAAAAAACAATTAAAAAAAAACAGTGAAGGCAATAAAATGCAGCAAAAATAATAAACATCAGTCTAATCGATAAATTAATGCAACTTGATGTTCAGGGGCTGTGTGACCTACATTTGGAGCCTCTGGCACACAAAGCGTTAACTTGGCGGAGGTGGCTCTGGGTAAAGTTTCGAAGTGAGTCTGACTTGGTTGTCGACCTGTGGGCATGCCAATACGGCTGTCAGTGCAAAAGCAGGATATTTGTAACTTACACACGGCAGTGTAGGGGTCCACTGTGAGGGGGGCCGGTTATGCTTTGAGCTGCAGAATATAGTTGTTGTTATTTTAATTTTTTTGTATTTAGATATTTCCTCGACCATGTCTCGGATATTAAACCTAATCAAGGTCCAGTTGCGGAGAGATGTAGCCGCGTGTGGAGGAGCTGCGCGGCTGCCACTGAGGACCATCTGCTGCACTGCAAGAAAACAGGCTGAGGAGAGGTTGGAGAGTTCACATTTATGCAGAAAACCATTCACGTGTGACATGCAATTTTCCATTAAACACGTATTAGTGAACGTATTAATCACATACAAGGGTATAAAATAGCCACAAAAGCCCTTCAGTGCTGTATTTGTGCGCGTGAAGTTGCGCAACTGGTCGATTCATGCAGCCAAGCTCTGACAACTGTTGCACTGTTAACAGTCGGTGTGCACCACAGTTAAAATATCATGGTGACTTCTCTGGTTGCACATCAAGTTTTGACCCAATGTTAAGTGACCACTTGTTCCTTGGTTCAGACTGCAGCTGTAATTATCCACCTGCAGAGCTGCAGCCATTAGTCGATTAATTGATAAGTCACTTAACAGAAAGTGAAGTGGAAACTATTTTTTAGAGTCAAATTAACTTTACTGGTAATTTTTTATTAATAAAAATGAAAAACTATTTGCTGGTGTTACGTTTTTAAATGTTTTTCTTGCCTTTTTATTTTTGAAACATGGTGGAAAATTGAGCATAAAGTTAAAATATTCCAGTAAACTCTTTCTGTATTTCCTTTCTTCAGTGATGCATCCACAGTTTTGGGGAAGCGGTGGAAGGACACAGCCGAAACCGTCATCATCGGCGGTGGGTGTGTGGGGACCAGCTTGACCTACCACCTGGCCAAAGCTGGCATGAAGGATGTGGTGCTGCTGGAGAAGTCTGAGCTGACGGCTGGATCCACCTGGCACGCTGTACGTCCTCTAACGTCTGCATGATTCCTCAGGTTCATGAACATGGTGAACGTGAAGTTTGTAAAACAGCGAAATTAGCTTTTTCATGGAAAATCTGGTTGTCTGTGTATATTCACGTCACTGACTCAACATATCACTGCAACTAATGATAATTTCACCATCAGTTAAACTCCTGATTATTTTCTTGATCAATTGTTTGGATGCAAAATTGTCAGAACATTGTGAAAAATGTCCATCACACCCAAATTTATGGCATTAAATAGCCTTTTTGTCAGAGCAGCAATTGATTAGTCTATTGGTTATTCCCTTTATTGAATAGTTTGTTGATAAAATGTCTAAAAGAAGTTTCCAAAACAATGGACCGAATGGATGAGAATAGGATATTCATTCATACTGTATTAATTAATTATTGCCTCTTGTGTTTTTGTCGTTCAGTAGTAGCGTCATATCGATAACCAGCAGCTGTCATCTTCTAGGTTTTCAAAGCTTGCGAGGTCGTGACCCACTTTTCACTGTCCCTCATTCATTTACAGACACTTCACTGTAATTCTATAAATACATGTTTGACGTGTCAGAGGGGGAACTCACTCTTATTCAGTTACTCTCTTCTTAAGGAGAGTCTATCCCAGCATGCATTGGACGGAGGAGCAGAGTAAACACTGGGCATGTTGCCAGGTTGTCCCTATGGACATAAAATGCAAGAAGGGGTGGAAAAGAAGATAAAGTGACGAATCCATTAGAAATAATTGTACCTTTAGGTTTAATTAATGTTGTTTATAGCAGTGGATCACAACATTTTTGGAAAATCTCAAAAATACTAGACCCCATTGCACCAACAACTCAAACGTAACTGTTTTAGCTCAATGTTTTGGTTTGTGGTTCGCAATCTAAATGTTTGTTTTTTTCACTCTTGCTGTTTTTGGCTGCAGCAGCAGCTTGACCACCATTAAACTACAGACAGACACAGTTTGAGGTTACTTGGTGAACTTAGTGGAACATTTAGCTAAAAAACAATTGGGGTTTCCTTCAGGAGTTGGTAGAGACCAAAAATGGAGCTAAAAAAGAACGTTGATATTGGACTTAAATTCATCCACTGGACACAAACGTTGTCATAATATTGCACTAGATTTGCTTAAATAAGTAATTTTCTAACATGTTCAATGTATGAAAAAGGTAAATAATATGTTAGTATGTCTGCTGCCCCCAAGTGGCCAGAAATCTGTTAATGCAGCTTTAAGTTGGAGAACACCTAATTTCTCATCATCCATCATGGTTAATCGTGTGTTTTCTATTTCAGGCTGGTTTGACAACATATTACCATCCAGGCATCAACGTCAAGAAAGTCCACTATGACAGTATTAAATTATACGAGCAGCTGGAGGCTGAGACGGGACAGGTGAGGGAAGCTCGCTCGTCTTCTATCGTGCTGATGTGAAGCAGCCAGGTGTGTTTGTCGTACAGTAGGTCGCTCATGTCATGTCTTCTTCCTCTGCAGGCCGTGGGCTTTCACCAGCCGGGCAGTGTCCGTATCGCTTCGACGGCGGCTCGAGTGGACGAGATGAGGTACCAGATGACCCGCACGCACTGGCACGTGACCGAACAGTACTTCATCGGACCGGAGAAAGTCCACGAACTTTTCCCTTTGCTCAACATCGACAAGGTCTGTAAGAGCCACAGATGGGACGCTGATCAGTTGATGATGGATTATCGTGATGAGGAAGGTCATGTGCTGTTATCTGAAGGTGTTTGCATATTCTCTAGGTGTTGGCAGGTCTGTATACGCCAGGCGACGGCCACATCGACCCCTACTCCCTGACGATGGCCCTGGCCGCCGGGGCTCGTATGTACGGCGCCCAGATCTACAACCCTGCCCCGGTCACCGCCCTCACCCCAACCGCCGACGGCAAGTGGGACGTCCAGACTCCTCACGGAACGATCCGTGCCAATCGCATCGTCAACGCTTCAGGTTTGTGTTTTGTACTCGTATCCGGGCTCAAACCAGAGACAACATTCATGTTTTTTTTTTTTTGAGAAACATGGAGATGGATCATCTGAGTGTCCGCCACACTTTGGTTTTTATCTCAACAGCTGCTCAGATATCAGGAACCTCACTTCCTGCTGTTTGAAATCAGCAAACAGATTAAGCAGTGTCACAATAATGAAAAAATGAGCAGATGTTGATCATGTTGTTAATAATGATGATAAGTTACAATAGATCTGCCACAATATTTAAATACTTTCTGCCACAGAAATACTCAACAATAAGACACCACATCAAAACAGAGATGGAACTTACTAACCTAATACAGAAATTGGGGAAGGGAGAGAAAATAATAATAGTAGGCCTACTGGGATATACAGTAGCCTATATACTTTTTTTTTTCTTTCTTTTTTAGAAAAGTTAACATGGGAAATCCAATACTTTCACCAAGGCCATTGTCAAACAAAATACACCAGACTTCAGAGGTAAATAACTCAAATTCACAGTAAATCAATAGATCGACCCTTGATCTAACTGAAAATAAATGTATGAGGAAATTGGTTAATGCCAAAAAAACACCACTTTGCACACATGCATCCCATAGTCACTGCTCTCTAAACTGTGTTATCTGCGGCCGCCAGGCCATGTGCAGCAGGAGACCTTTGCCCACGCAGCCCCACCGTTTGCAGGGTTCAGGGGGAAAAAGGAGCTTTTGGCTCGAACTGGGTCATACCAGTTCTGGGGGGATTTTGTCGGCAGTGACTCCCCCTCATCCCTGCTGCTGCTGTTGCTGCTGCTGTTGCTTGTTTATCTGGTGAAGGTCAGGAATTCACTTCAGTCTCTTTGCCCAGTTTGTCCTGCTTTGTGTTGTGTAACATGTAGCAATATATAGGTCATATTTCTCCTCATTTGTTGCCCCTCTTTTTTTGCAGCAGCAGCGCATTCATTTAGAAATGAACTGGAGGGTAAAGAGAGACAAAGTTGGATTTTAATTTCTTTTTTCAGCATGCTTTTCTGTGTGTGATTTTACCTAAAACAAGCTGGAAAGTCCCAAGTTTGAGGCGTTTAAAGTTGTTTCAGTTGCTTATTCAGTTGAGTTATTGTTGGGGAAATACTGATATAAATATCAGTTTAATCAGTTTAATTATGTGTTTTAATAAAAAGTCTTGCAGAAATCCAGATGCACAGTTAAAATAGTGCACAAACAGTCTCTACACCGCAAAAACTTCATCCCTGAGTGTGTCCTAGTTCACATAGAAACATCGTCCTGCAGGTCACATCAGGTTTGCAGAACAAATCGTCTGCAGCTCTTTCACATCCGCCAACTCTGTATTTTCTCCCTAAATTTGCACATACTGTTCTCTGGTTGGAGCCAGTTACTGTATCTCGTAGGACTCGACTGGCCCTTTGCCCTCACACTGTCTGTCTGTCTGACAGCCAATCCAAGTAGGCCAGCAGTTCACATTTCATCCAATCTTGAGGCAGCAGCTCCTGCACAACTCCTCCTGACAGACGGTCTTTCAGCTTTCTCTCCTTTTTTTAAACATCAAACTAACGTTCATGAGTTTGCAGATTAGCTGGACCTGGTGGAGTTGTAATTTCAGTATAATCACACCCGTGTGTCTGCTTGTTTGCATGCATTCTTGTCCCACAGTGAGCTAAATTCACACATAAGTGGTCAAATATACCAATTTCCAGTCTTGGCATTATGTGTTTTTAAATGTAGAAGTAACTCGGAGTCACTGCGATTCTCCTTTCTGATATGCAACAACAGATGCTTTATGGGCTGCACACGTAACCCCAAGGGTGAAGCAGCTAGTTTAAGATTTCATTCTTAAACGCACCACATAGCGACGCGACACAGACAACTCCCAATAAACAACGGCAACCTCAGTCTTTTTTCAATGCATTGTGCTCCCATATCGCTGCAAACCCAGAACCACAGGCAGCTGTTTTCTCCAGCTTACATAACACCATCAATCTTTTTTCTTTCTGTCTTACGTTCGTTGCATATTTTTTCTTCTGCTGCAGCCGCCCCCATGGAGCCTCGTCCAGAACCACCTCTTTTCCTTTTTCTTTTTTGATAGCCAACAAGTTTCCCTCCCCCACATCTTATTTACACGACTTCTGCTTCACAGTTTCAACTCAAACTCTGGGGTCATCTGGATGCGCCCCCGTCCTCCCGACCAGAGAGCCTAGATAAAGGTCAAAGGTCACGTTCCTTAGAATGTGACCTCCCCTCCAAAGGATCAGTTTCAATGTCTCATCTGTGTAATTCAAGGAGGAAGGTCGTAATTTAACCATTGTATAAACAGTAGCCCGCCCTTTATTCTGCAAAAAACAGATCTATTTTATTGATAATATACCTCAGCCCAGTGGTTCCCACTGTTTCTGTCTGATGCACCCGACAGTTTTAGGTCACAAAACATTGTAACACCACAAGAAAGAGCAGAAACTTTATCTTTCAACCATTTTATCCATCATTTATCCATTCATTTTGACTGTTTAATCAATTAATTCTGATAGTTTACCCATCACTTATTGCTTTTTAAATCCTTATCCAGTTTAGTTACCTATTTGAGCTCTTTATTTATTACTATCAGTGATTTTAAGTTAAGTTTTGGACCTTTACTTTTAACTATTTTAATTGTCAATTCATTACTTTTTAACAATTCAGACTATTTGCGCATCATATTCAGCTGACTATTTCAACTTCTGCTTTCTTTCTAACAAGTTTTAACTATATCTGTAACTATATATTTTTTAAATGGAGCTTTTTTAACATCTCTCCATGCACCCTGATGACCTGCAGAACTACCCTCCCCCCTCTTCCCCCCAGGGTACAGTTATAATAAATGCTGGGAATCTGCTGTTTCAGCCTGTGAGCATCTGAACACATTTTGAACTGATTATTCTAAGTTTAGATCCGTAAACATCGGGGCGGCTGACATGGACATGGCAGAGCTTCACAGGTTGTTTTTATTTTGTCGGGGCATGTTGACTCCATCCATCACTGCACTATTCCTGTGTGACCCCGTGAATCGGCCCAGTGTGCAGCCACCTGGTAAACAGGCTCCTGCCTAAACTGCCTGGGACCTTTATCAAGATGTTGCTTTAATGCAAACCCCCCCACCCTTCACCATGGGATAAGGCTCATGTGCAGAACATGAATAGATGCTGCGTTTTAATGAGCAGCAGACCTGGCAAGCAATTACAAAGTGACATAATTTAATTATAATTAAACTCTGAAAATGAAGATGAATTTGTAGAGAGTTTGTTAATGAGACTAAGTGTTGCGACACAGAGCTGAAGATAGCAGCAGAGGTGAACAGGTCTCAGAGCTCCAGCTGGCTCTGGTCTCAGCAGTTGAGTCTGCACAAGGTCCACATTGATTTTTTTTTTTTTTTTTTTTTTTGTTAAGTTCACATGTCCCGCTTAGACACTCAAAACACAGGATATTTGTTTTGTGGCTGTTACTTTATGAACCAGGTCGTGTTTTAAGTCAGGGGACAAACTTTTCTAAACGCTTCTCTTAAGACTCCAAAATAAATTGAATCTAAATAAAACAGACTAAAGATAAAAACATAAATTACATTACTCCGACCAGGACGTTCAGTCTGAGGATTCATTTAAAACAAACAAACAAAATATTGGTGCATATTTCAGTCAGCTGACTTTTATTCCAGCCTGATATAAGATAGTCTGATCTTTGATGTATTTCACTAAAGCTCTATGCTGCAACAACATGAGGGAAATTCCAGTAAGTGCACAATTGTCGTCGTTGCATAATGATGGCTACACAACTGAACAATCCTGAGGGCAACAACTGTGAAACTGTATGACACACACACGGACAGCTGTGCATCTTTTTGGACACAACTTTGGCACAATGTTTTGAAACTGCCGAAGATGCTGTGACGGTAAAATCCAGATCCACTTGTTCATCTAGTTAAATAACTGAACATTTACCCGCACTTATTCTCTTGTGCTGTCTAAAAACGAAGGTGTTGTTGGTACTGGTTGGCACCCTGAAGGTATTTGTTCTTTTTCTGACATGATGCTGCATGTGCCCCGCCCTGCACGATTGTTGGTGATCCAATAAAACCCTGCACATTTAATTGTTTTCAAGAACCTCCTCAATAACCCCTGATCGCATCAGGCCTCGCACATAATTTTAATTCAGTTTGCTCTTGTTTTGAATCTCAGAGATTTCATGCCTCCATCCCAGGGCAATGGAGGGGAATTAAATCTTGATTCCTTGATGAAATTAACAACACACTCTTCAGCTAAGTGTCTTTCCATAAACAGACTTCCTATTACTCTGGATAATCCCCAAACCTTTTTTTCCCTCTGTAATTTAGGTGAAATTGCCTTTTTAATCACTTTAAAGTAGATAATTCAGGCTTATTTGGACCCAGTTGAAAGTGTAGCTAATAAACTAAAAGCTATTGCTGGACATTAAAGTCTTACATTCAAATGAATGCATAAATCAGCAGCACTAGTACTACAAAGTACTTGCACACTTGAAAATCTTATTTACAGGTGCATCAGAGTTCAAGTGCAGGATTTTTCTGGGCGGTGTCACACGTCTAGTTACCTGTGTTTCAGTCCTTGTGTGTTTGCAATGATAGGCTATGTCTATTGTCTATGAGTGTAGTCGAGGTTGAGAGAGTGTGTGATCATGGCCTGTGAAGGAAGCAGCTGTAGCTCAAGCCTTGCAGCTGGTTGTCCATTAATCATCCACATGCGATGTGAGGACACTGACTGAAGTCCAGACCTTTCCAGATGAGTGTGGGTGTGTGTTTGTTTGTATGTGAACGATTGAGGCACTGTAAAGCTTTTTGTCCCTTTTCTATATTAAGTGGAAACAGTGGATTCACTTTACCTAACAAATGGTAGAAGAGGGGCGTAGCAGGAGGTGACTCCTCACTCAACAATCGATTTCATTCATCGAACATTCATGTGTCCACAAGGAGAAATAAACAGTGTGTTTTTCACCCAATAAAACACAGAGATCGTGATGTAACAGTCCTGCAACGTTTCCAAAAAGCTGTGACCAATGGAGGCAAAGCAGCTGTAAAGGATTGACACTTTGTGAACCCTGCTTAAGTGTACTTTCTTGATGAAAAAATCAATACCACTAGAGCCACAGCTGGAGGTTACTATCTTAGCTTAGCTTGACTGGAAACAGTGGAAAACAGCTAGCTTGGCTTTGTCTAAAGATAAAGGTCTACCTATATCTTGTTTATTTAATTTTGCATTTTGGTTTTTGATGGAAAAATAAAGCAATAGAGCTGTCGAGGTGTCTGTTCCCTTTGCAGCAGGGCCAGGCTAGCTGTTTCCCTCTGGTTCCAGTATTTATGCTAAGCGAAGCTAAATAATTGCCTCCTATAGCTCCAGCTGGAACCACATTTTTAACGCCATCTGTGTTCGTTTCCAGGTTTCTGGGCCAGGGAAGTGGGCCAGATGATCGGGTTCGATCACCCGACCATCCCGGTGCATCACCAGTACGTTGTCACAGCGACAGTCCCAGAGGTGAAGGCCCTGAAGAAGGAGCTGGCCGTCATCAGGGACCTGGAGGGCTCTTACTACCTGCGTCAGGAGAGAGACGGTCTGCTGTTTGGCCCGTACGAAAAGATGGAGAAGATGGTGCTGCAGGACTCCTGGGTCAGAGACGGAGTCCCTCCAGGTCTGTCCGCCGCAGCCGGTGAAGCTTTGTTGACACGTTAAAAACATCTCCTGTTTGGTGACACTTTGTGGTTTTTTTTGCTGCAGGTTTCGGGAAGGAGCTGTTTGAGTCGGACCTGGACAGGATAATGGAGCACGTTGAGATGGCCATGGAGATGGTGCCGGTGCTGAAGAAGGCCGACATCATCAACATCGTGTCAGGACCAATCACATACACCCCCGACCTGCTGCCCATGGTGGGACCACACCACGGAGTTCGCAACTACTGGGCTGCCATCGGCTTTGGGTATGTGTGGAGGAGGAACAGTGGTTGGATAGTTCAGTCCTCTAACCAAGAAGGTTTAATATAATTTCTAGTCATTTGATTTGAGACATTTAAGACTTTTATCCGTTTAAACACACTTTTCCCCCGTCACTCTCTTCATCCCGCTCCACAGCTGCAACTAATTATCCGGGAGCTAATTCAGCATCTTGTTCACTAAAACACTGTTCACAGTCTGGGTTATGTTTGAGGAGAGAGAGAGAGTAAAACTTCACATTGTGCAGGACAATTTAATTAGCCATCATCAACCCTGTAATAACGGCGCTGCATTAGCTGACCTTTTTATAAAGGAGTGCATGTCTTTGAAGTTTCACTCGTGCCTCTTGTCAAATTTCTACTTGAGATGTTTGGGCAAAGGTTTAAACTGTTTTGTCAGGAGATGCAGTGTGTGTGTGTTTCTGCAGATGCATGGTAAGATATATCATTTAAAGGGATAGTTTAACATTTTTGCACCATTGCCATAATCCTTATAGTTTTAGGAGTAGGTTTATTACCTTTAATTGTCAGTGCAAGCTATTTTTAGAACGGCGGAGCAGAGCCGCAAGCTGCTCAGAGCTACACTACGGGGGCTCATGGGATTTCTTGGTTTCCCTCATCAAACTCAATGAGGGAAACCAACTGCCTTGAAAACAACTCTGTCTCGTAACGTTCTGTTATTATCTCATAGTGTGGTGAATGTGCAGGTCACAACTTGTCCACCAGAGCGTTTTGGAGTTGTTGGATTGTGTATTTGATAAGTTTGATGAGGGAAACCAAGAAATCCCATTAGCCTCCGTAACGTAGCTCTGAGCAGCTCGTGGCTCTGCTCTGCCGTTCTAAAAATAGCTTGCACCGACAATTAAAGGTAAAACCTATTCCTAAAACTAGGGATTATGGCAATGGGCCAATTTGCCAAAATTGTGAACTATCCCTTTAAACAATGCAAAAATGTTGCATTTTAGTTTTTGTCTCACTTTGATCAATAAAACTTGACATTAGCAATAGTTATTTGATTGTCTAATATTCACAGCCTGGACTTTCTGTGTTCAGGTACGGAGTGATCCACGCCGGTGGTATCGGTAAGTTCCTGAGTGACTGGATTGTGAACGGGGAACCTCCTTACGACCTGATCGAATGTGACCCCAACCGCTACAGCAAGTGGACAGACGTGCCTTTCATGTGCGCCAAAGCCAGAGAGTCCTATGGCTTCAACAATGTGGGTAAGAAAAACATTAAGGCGATCATTCAAACATTCATCAGGCAAACACTCCTCTTTTTTTTTACTGCAATTAAACTTTGCTGTCTCTCCGTTACTTGGTCGGTCTCGGCAGTCGGTTACCCCAAGGAGGAGCGATTCGCCGGCCGCCCAACCATCCGAACCAGCGGTGTGTACGAGCTCCTGAAGGACAAGGCATCCATGGGCTTTCACGCCGGCTGGGAACAACCTCACTGGTTCTACAAACCTGGAGATGACACTGAATACAAGTAAGACTTCCTCATGATCAGTGGTGATTGATAGAGAGGGTTATTCTCAATAGCATTTAAAAGAAGTGCTGAGCAGACCATAATGAGCCGTTTATTATGTCACTGTCACTGGCAAGATGCCGACTATAACTACAGTATCCTTGACCATAACAATAGTCATTATTTCCATAAGTCATCACTTCAACAAAATATTCCCTGCTTTAAATTTTACAGCCAAATGTCGTCGCCGTCCTCTAATTAGCCACATCGTAGCTACATTCCTGCACTAGATCCTCCACACAGCACCACATCCGCCATCCCATTTTAAAACACCCTGTCATCACTGTGGTAAAGGGAGGGAGCAGCTATGATGCTCTCTGTGCAGGTCAACAGTTAAACTCTTTGTAATGCAATGCAAAAGCATACATTCAAATATACTAAACCCTGGTTTTCTGCGTGAGAGGAACCTGCATGTGTGTGAATAGGATAAATATTGGAGGACACAGTGTTCCCGGTGGAGATGGGAGGAACAGACTCCTCTCCAGCTTCTTTCAGCTCCACATCATCATCATCGTCGTCGTCATCCAATGGTCTGAAAGGCCACTCTGAAAGAACAGGACAGCTGCTAATGTTCAGCCACACATGTACACAAGTGAATAACTCCACAAGACTCTGGCTTCACCACAGTCTCTTAAGTATGCACCATGACCTAAGAAAAAACAACAAATGCACAGTCACAGATGCTTGGGAGAATGTGTCGAGTGTTTGGACTCGCTCCAAACCTTCATAAAGTGTAGAAACCAGCTGACGCTCCCAGTAGCTGCATAGTTGGCTCATATCTGCGACACAGAGACATTTTTGCCTCACAGTCACAATCTGGTTATGCTGCAAACTTCCCCCAATTTCCACTAGAGTGTATTTATAGGCACGCTTGCGGTGCAACTGGAGGGACGGCAGGGTCAGTCGGTTCACAGAGTTTCTACAGATTTAAATATCTCAACAACTTTGAGATGGACTGACACAACACTGGATATTAAAATTCAGGATCCACAGAGGATGAATCCTAATTAAACCCAGCAGGGTGACGTTTTTGTTGTTCCATCAAGTATCTCAACAACTATTTGACGGATTGGCATTAAATTTGATTGACAAATATTCATGATCCCCTGAGGATGAATTGTCATAATACTGGTGATTCTTTAGTTTTTCATCTGGCACCATGCACCTGTAAAACTGATGACATTAATCAGCACTAATTAGCAACAACTTAAACAAAACGTGGTGAACATTACAGCTGCTACAGTAAACATCTGTATTTTACAGAACATCTGCAGATTTTGAAAAGTCTTGAAACATTAGACTTGGAAAAATTAAGAATTTGTACATATTTATGATATTTGTATCTGATAACTGATCACTGTTACACAGTTATGCAATTGTGCATTGAACTGAAATGATTGATTCATGTCTAATTGGTGAATCCATTCATCCATTTTCTGCAGCTCATCCAAGTCGGGATTGTGTTAATTATATTAATTGTACCTTCAATAATTACTGTTAAATCCCATTCAGTAGTAAATAATGTCATTACATTATCTTCCCGTATTAACATGAACTGACTGAAAGGTTTTAATGTTTTAATAATCAACTTGTTGAAGTCTGCAGAAACTCATCTGTGAGGAGATTAACCTGCTGCTGACGTTAGCAAACCTTCGCTCAAAGCACCTCTCAGTCTTCTACGCCCTCACAGAGCCAGCAGCACCTTGTTTGGTCTTAACAATACTTTTATTATTCTGTCCCTCTGATAGAACAATGTTCATCCATTATACTCATGCATCAGTTTTGCATTATACAAACCAATGAAAAAGGCTTATTAAAAAAAAAAAAGTGGCTCCTCGTTTAGATAATGGATTCGTTTTGTGGTTGAACCCAGGCCCAGTTTCCGTCGCACCAACTGGTTCGGACCGGTCGGCAGAGAGTGCAGGCTGGTGATGGAGAAAGTGGGAGTGATCGACCTGACGCCTTTTGGCAAGTTCATAGTGAAGGGGAAGGACTCGCAGAAGCTGCTGGACCGGCTCTTTGCCAACACCATGCCCAAGGTAGTAGAGCACATGTGTAGGCTACTTCCTGTTTGTAGCTGTGAATGCTGGGTAGATTTGGGATTGGTACATCATCTAACTGTTTCAGTCAGCGGGGTGAGACTATGGAACAAGTTCACTATGGAGTTGAAGCAGTGTCCAAACATGAAACAGTTTAAAATGAGGTACAAAGAGTCTATTTTTCAGAGGTACTGTACAGGGATGAGGAAGATGTTGGGCAGCACCAAGTATTATGAAGTTACTGTGCTTATTTATTTTTATCTTTTTATACTGGTCATTATCTTGTGTTGTTGTTTCGTTTCCTTTTGTATGCATGTGCGAGTGTGTTTGTGTATGTATCTGTATGTGGGCATGTGTATGTATGTATGTTTGTATGTATGTATGTATATAACTAAATTATATTCATGATTTCGTAACATAAGATATGTTTAGACAAGGATCTTAGTTAGTCATATATAAGGAGAGGGAGTGGGAGTTTATAAGTTTTACTACTTCTCACTCCTTTTCGAATATGTATTCTATATCTCATGTTTAAATGTTTTGTCTTATTCTCTTTTTTTATTATTCTATTTTCATATTCGAAATAAACACTTCAATCAATCAATCAATCAATCAATCAATCAATCAATCAATCAATCAATCAATCAATCAATCAATCAATCAATCAATCAATCAATCAACTGTGTTTCCAGGTGGGCCTCACTAATATCAGCCACATGTTGACGCCCGCTGGGAGAGTCTTCGCTGAGGTCACCATCACCCAGCTGTCACCGGGAGAGTTCCTGCTCATCACTGGCTCGGGTTCGGAGCTGCACGACCTCAGGTGACCTGCATAATCACACTCAGGTTGATCGGTCTTCACGCCGCTACATGATCCCAGCACCAAAAACAAAAGACAAGACAACATGGCTCATAATAAGTGAAGTGGTTTGAGAGAGGTAGAGTTTTTAGAGACCAAAGGCTTTTATTTTTATTGTAACAACGAGGATGTTTTACATAAAGAAACTGTTCAGCTCTTCTAGAAGACAAAACACTTCCTTCCTGCTGGGGTGAACTGAGCTGAGCGGTTTGACACAGTCCCTCAGCAACTACAAAACTGCATCCGTCTGATCTTTCTAAAGTTCGAGTATTTGTTAAATCTAAGCCACAGTCAAGGTCTGTCTTTGGTCGGACTTCTTCCCGTTATGTAAAATAAGCCTGGCAGCTACAATAAAGCCTGTTGCTCAGCTTCAGTAAACCCTGCTGTGATGACAGATTTGCCCCTGAACAGACACAGCTGTTGGATTCGGGCTGCTTGAGCCACTTCTCCTGTGTTTTTTACTGCCTCTTTCCAAAAAGATAATATCATGAGAAAGTCCAGCAGAGCTTGTAGAGATATATCCACTTACTTATTGCATTTCCAACATTTATTTACCAAATTTTAAAACATTTTAAGGTGTGCAAATCGATGATTTGAGATCACAATGTCGATATTTCAGTTTCCCTGCACATGATGCTGACGGAGAAGCTCTCGGTCGCAGTCCCACGCTGTGCTGAATAAAAACTCTCAGCCTGTTTTATATGTCAGAAATCCAAAACCCCTCAGCAGCTGTTAACACAACGCCTCTCCGTTTGCTCCAATCAGAAGGCAGCGTATTAAACCATTCATTCCCTGCTCCCTCGCTGTAACTAACGCTCCGCTGCAGCCTGACGGAGCGAGGACAGTTTTGTGCTCTGTAGTGACCTCTAGTGGCGACACAGCGGGACTACAAACGAGGAGTTCATGGAGTTCTGTGAAATCAAAAACATGAGATGTGAAATATTTCCAGACAACAAGCTGACACATGCATGTGGTTAAATGTGCAAAGATGCTGGAATGACGACGCTGAAGTAAAATATTTAAAAAAAAATGCTCTCAGGTGGATCGAGGCGGAGGTTGCAAACGGAGGATATGATGTCGACATCAGCAACGTGACAGAAGACATCGGCGTGCTGGGTATCGCCGGACCAAACTCACGCAAGGTTCTCCAGAAACTGACAGACGAGGACATGAGCGACGCCGGGTTCAAGTTTCTCCACTGCAAGTCCATCAAACTGTCCGGCATCCCTCTCCGGGCCATCAGGATCTCCTACACCGGTATCTATCCAGTTAATCAGCTCCTTAGATCAGTTAATCCATGTCAGAGAAATAGGAAACATCAGAAATGCAACAGAAGACTGCAGTCACATATGGTCCACACTGAATTACTAAATTACTCGTTCTGTGCAGCGATGTAGGTAAAAAATTAGATTAGTCACAGCTGTGTGGATGCAAAAAGTATAATTTGCTTGTAAAACCTCTGACGACTTGGTTTCTGTGATTATTTATTTCTCTAAATCATTTAATATTCATGTCTTAAGGGGTAAATTTAGAAAATAAAATCCTTTTTGGTGGAGGCAGCTCCTAAAACCTGCCTTAAAATATTATTCCTATATTCAGTTGCAAACCAAATACACAAATAATCATATGCACACAAGAGTCTGTGTAAGATATCATAGACTGATGCTGTTTATTTATGTGTGTGTGTGTGTGTGTGTAGGTGAGCTCGGTTGGGAGATGTACATCGACCAGAAGAACATGGCCGCCGTGTACCAGGCCATTATGGAGGCCGGGAAAGACGAAGGCATCGACAATTTCGGCACCTACGCCATGTCCTCCCTCAGACTGGAGAAAGGCTTTAGGGGCTGGGGAGCTGAGGTACGTACACATGCACACAAACACACATACTTGCACACACATACACACATTTACAGCATTGTGTATTGAAGACATGAACCTGTTGATCTTTACAGATGAACTGTGACACCAATCCTCTGGAGGCCGGGCTGGAGTATTTCATCAAACTGAACAAGGTAACCGTCTCATTTCAGCTGTGTCGTCACAAACTATGAAACATAATCAAAACATGGAAAACCACATCAATAGATGAGAATTTTGTCTACATTTAAAAGTTTAAAGGAGGTCTGTAGGTGAAAGTATGCTGAAGCAATAGATGTTTGAAAACATCCAATAGTTTTTCACCTCCTCCCATTCATTTTCTATGGGAAATATTTCGCAGTGTTTACTTGCATCATAGAAAATGTGCATTTTGTCAAGAAAAGTATTAGTCGAAGGTATTAGTCGAAAGTTTTTATATAATTTGCTTCGGCCCCCTTAAAGCTGAAGGAGAAGTCGTGAACAGGAGACTCCTTTTTATCAATTGTTGTTACAAACAAAATGTTAAACCTGAGATATGAGGATGCTGGTCGAGTTCTAATTACAAACAATCTGAATGTGCACTCTTTGTGTGTGTGTGCAGCCTGCAGACTTCATTGGCAAAGCAGCTCTTCAGGAGATCAAAGCCAAAGGCCTGAAGAGGAAGCTGTCCTACCTCACGCTGGACACGGACGACATCGACCCCGAGGGCAACGAGACCGTGTGGTACAACGGAAAGGTCAGCAGCAGCAGTCTCTCTGAAGCCCTCAGCTTTGACTCACCCTGTTGTGTTTGGTTATTTGAAAGGGATAGTTCAACATTTTGGCAAATTGGCCCATTGCCATAATCCCTATAGTCATAGCAGTAGGTTCGTTACCTTTAATTGTTGGTGCAAACTATCTTTTAGAATGGCAGAGCAGAGCCGTGAGCTGCTCAGAGCTATGCTACGGAGGCTAATGGGATTTCCTGGTTTCCCTCATCAAATACACAATCCAACAACTCCAAAATGCTCTGATGGACAAGTTGTGACCTGCACATTCACCACGCTATGAGATAATAATGGAACGTTACGAGACAGAGTTGTTTTAGAGGTAAATTCATGCAAAACCACTGATGGCGTTCCTGTCAGGGGCAGTTTTTTGGCAAGTAGTCTCTGAATTTACCTCTAAAACAACTCTGTCTGGTTACGTTCTGTTATTATCTCATAGCGTGGTGAATGTGCAGGTCACAACTTGTCCACCAGAGCGTTTCAGAGTTGTTGGATTGTGTATTTGATGAGTTTGATGAGGGAAACCAAGAAATTGCATTAGCCTCCGTAGCGTAGCTCTGAGCAGCTCGCCACTGTGCTCCACCGTTCTAAAAATAGCTTGCACCGACAATTAAAGGTAACGAACCTACTGCTAAAACTATAGGGATTATGTCAGTGGCCCAAAATGTTAAACTATCCCTTTAAACATCTGGCGTCTTTCATCAGGTGGTCGGCAACACCACGTCCGGAGCCTACAGCTACAGCAGCCAGCAGAGCCTGGCGTTCGCCTACCTGCCTGTGGACCTGTGCTCTGTGGGCCAGAAGGTGGAGGTGGAGCTGCTGGGGAGGAAATACCCGGCCATGGTCATCCAGGAGCCGCTAGTCCTCACCGAGCCCACGCGGACCAGGCTGCAGAAGAAGGCAAAGGGAAAAGCATAAATGTGAACTGTAACACCTCTCATCAGTTTAGTTTATCATCAGCAGCTAATGAAGAACAACCCCACTGTGAATTATAAATGAAAGGTGAAGCTGTAGCAGAAAAGAAATCATGTGCCAGGCCCCATGAACCGATGTTTGTGTTTGTGGCCACTTCAGGGGAAAAAAAAGAGGTGCGTTCTCATCACTCACGACTTCCTCCTCTTCCCGTCCTGTCCTGTCGAGGTTGAAAACAGATCCAGCCTGTGAGGATGCTCAGTGCAGCCTTAACAATGTATCTGCACCACAATGTCTTAAAGTGTTGGAACAGAGTAATTTACTTTTTTTTGTAATTCCGTGAATGGATGTTAATGGTTTGTGGGTCAATACTTGAGAATACCGGTTTGTTGTGAAGAATTAACACATTTCAGACATGAAGGGCTCAAATGAAATCAGCTTCTTAGTGTTTATTTGAAGGTCTGAGATGATATCGCTGCTTTTTCCATAACGCTCAACAGCTGTTACCAATAACCAAAAGAAACAGAATGTTTGCAAACTTGTACAAAGATTGTTTTATAAATCTGTTTTTTTTTTTACTAATGTGTAATGAAATTGGTGTACATTAATACCTTGATAATTAAAACAATGCACTCACTGCCCTGTATTGGTCGTTTGACTGTGTTCCTGCTCTTTTTCTTTGCCATACAATCTCAGACTCTAATAGAGTTTCCTTTCCTTGATATGTTTGACTCATTTTAGCTGAATCCTCACTGTAAGGGAACATTTTGGTTTTAGTCTGTTTAATCATTTTGGAAACAAAGGAATGATCATTTATCAATAAGGGTCAGCTGCTACTCTGAGTGGTAGCTGATGTCGGCAGTCACTTTGGACTGTCCTTTTAGAGACAGTGGTATGTACCTTGTTTATTTGTCATGTATTTAAGGCTCAGTCATTCTGACAGTAGGTGTTCAGCCTCTTGATACCTTTGTGGTTGGGAGATGCTGCACCCTATTCGGCCAAATAGTATGACTCTGTCTTTATTTTGATGATCATTGTTTATTATTTACTGGTTGTTCCCTTTGGTTAGACAAAGGGTTCTAATAAACTTCTAACTAGCTTGTTTGGAATAACTTTAGCTCGTTAACGCTAACGGAGTGATGGTAGGTTTGTGCATGTGTGTTAGCAGCAGCTTTTGTTTTATCAGTTGTGAAATTTCATACCAACTTCCACATAGGCTATCTGGTGTATTGGCATCCCTTTAGAAGAAGCTTTTACTGCTATGCTAATGCTAGCTTGTTTAGAGTAAAACTAGCTTGTCTGGAATAACTTAAGCTCGTTAATGCTAACAACGTGATGGTAGCAAGCTAAAGTCACCCCAGCTCAGTCTAATGTTGGCTTGTTTAAGCTAAAGCTAGCTTACTCTGCTAACATCAGCTTGTTCAGAATAACATTAGCTTGTGTAGGCTAACTCTAGCCAGTTTAGGCTAACACAAGTTGGCTTGTTGATGCTAATGCTAGCTTGTTTAGAGTAAAACTAGCTTGTTTGGAATCACTTTAGCTCGTTAACGCTAACAAAGTGATGGTAGGTTTGTTCATGTGTATTAGCTTACTGTGTTAGCAGCAGCTTTTGTTTTATCAATTGTGAAATTTCATACCAACTTCCACATCTGCTATCTGTTGTATTGACATCCCTTTAGAAGAAGCTTTTACTGCTATGCTAATGATAGCTTGTTTAGAGTAAAACTAGCTTGTTTGGAATCACTTTAGCTCATTAGCGCTAACAAAGTGATGGTAGCAAGCTTAAGTCACCCCAGCTCAGTCTAATGTTGGCTTGTTTAAGCTAAAGCTATCTTACTTGGCTAACATCAGCTTGTTCAGAATAACATTAGCTTGTGTAGGCTAACTCTAGCCAGTTTAGGCTAACACGAGTTGGCTTGTTGATGCTAATGCTAGCTTGTTTGGAGTAAAACTAGCTTGTTTGGAATAACTTTAGCTCGTTAACGCTAACGGAGTGATGGTAGGTTTGTGCATGTGTGTTAGCAGCAGCTTTTGTTTTATCAGTTGTGAAATTTCATACCAACTTCCACATAGGCTGTCTGGTGTATTGACATCCCTTTAGAAGAAGCTTTTACTGCTATGCTAATGCTAGCTTGTTTAGAGTAAAACTAGCTTGTCTGGAATAACTTAAGCTCGTTAATGCTAACAACGTGATGGTAGCAAGCTAAAGTCACCCCAGCTCAGTCTAATGTTGGCTTGTTTAAGCTAAAGCTAGCTTACTCTGCTAACATCAGCTTGTTCAGAATAACATTAGCTTGTGTAGGCTAACTCTAGCCAGTTTAGGCTAACACAAGTTGGCTTGTTGATGCTAATGCTAGCTTGTTTAGAGTAAAACTAGCTTGTTTGGAATAACTTTAGCTCGTTAACGCTAACGGAGTGATGGTAGGTTTGTGCATGTGTGTTAGCAGCAGCTTTTGTTTTATCAGTTGTGAAATTTCATACCAACTTCCACATAGGCTATCTGGTGTATTGACATCCCTTTAGAAGAAGCTTTTACTGCTATGCTAATGCTAGCTTGTTTAGAGTAAAACTAGCTTGTCTGGAATAACTTAAGCTCGTTAATGCTAACAACGTGATGGTAGCAAGCTAAAGTCACCCCAGCTCAGTCTAATGTTGGCTTGTTTAAGCTAAAGCTAGCTTACTCTGCTAACATCAGCTTGTTCAGAATAACATTAGCTTGTGTAGGCTAACTCTAGCCAGTTTAGGCTAACACAAGTTGGCTTGTTGATGCTAATGCTAGCTTGTTTAGAGTTAAACTAGCTTGTTTGGAATAACTTTAGCTCGTTAACGCTAACGGAGTGATGGTAGGTTTGTGCATGTGTGTTAGCAGCAGCTTTTGTTTTATCAGTTGTGAAATTTCATACCAACTTCCACATAGGCTATCTGGTGTATTGACATCCCTTTAGAAGAAGCTTTTACTGCTATGCTAATGCTAGCTTGTTTAGAGTAAAACTAGCTTGTCTGGAATAACTTAAGCTCGTTAATGCTAACAACGTGATGGTAGCAAGCTAAAGTCACCCCAGCTCAGTCTAATGTTGGCTTGTTTAAGCTAAAGCTAGCTTACTCTGCTAACATCAGCTTGTTCAGAATAACATTAGCTTGTGTAGGCTAACTCTAGCCAGTTTAGGCTAACACAAGTTGGCTTGTTGATGCTAATGCTAGCTTGTTTAGAGTAAAACTAGCTTGTTTGGAATCACTTTAGCTCGTTAACGCTAACAAAGTGATGGTAGGTTTGTTCATGTGTATTAGCTTACTGTGTTAGCAGCAGCTTTTGTTTTATTAGGGTCCGGGCAGCTAAGCTGCCGGGACACTATTGTATTCCGAGGAATTCTTCTTTCTTTCTTTCTTTCTTTAGGGTCCGGGCAGCTAAGCTGCCGGGACACTATTGTATTCCTAGGAATTCTTCTTCTTTAGGGTCCGGGCAGCTAAGCTGCCGGGACACTATTGTATTCCTAGGAATTCTTTCTTTCTTTCTTTCTTTCTTTCTTTCTTTCTTTCTTCCAAGGAAGTCATACTTCCCATGGGCGAAAACTCACCAAACTTTGCACAAAGGTTCAGTCCCATGCCAGATTCACTCAACTCCAAGGACATGTGCCCCCCCCTCCTAGGGGGGGCACAATAAGCGTTTAAATTTAAAAACTTTAAAAATTCCTACCAAACCAACGGTAGATGCTACAGTGTTGAAACTTCACCACAATGTAGCCTTAATACTGCTGAAACTTTTGTCCACTTAAACTTATTACAAATTATTAAGTCCATCACTCTGTTTTTTTCAATAACTGTAAAACTTTTAAAATGTATCTCCTCCCACAATTTTTGCTCAATTGACACCAAACTTGCTACAGAGCATCTCCAGACTGTCCTCCACAAAACTTGTTTCTCGGATTTTTGATTAAGCAAAAATTGAGCCTACAGTGCATGAAAACGTTTGACTGTAAACAGTACTGTAAACATATACCATCAAATTCTTGATAAATACATTTTCAATCTTCCTGAAAAAAATGAGAATATTCTGGAGTCATGGTTGATGAAGTTTGGCAAATATCAGAATTTTATCTCAAAAACCGAATTTTTGAGAACATTTTGAATTCTGCTCTCATGGAAACAACTGCAGTCAATGTGAGAGTGGAATTTTTAAACATCATATTTTCTCTTATGAAGCAAAACACTTATCATTAAAAAAAAATCACCAACATTTCCATGCTGTCAAGATGCAATTTATGTATTATCAGATTTTTGTTTAGATGACTGAATTTCTGAAATTTTGACCATTTCATCACAACAGCTGCCCGGCACTGACTCACCTGAGTGGATAAATGAAGCTACACAGCAGGTCTCACTACCAGCCAATTAGCTCAGCGAGTTAGGAGCTGGTTCTTGGTGTCAGAGATTGTGAGTTCGAGACCCAGCAAGGGAGATGATGATGATGACATATCAAAATGTGAGATGTCCTCAGCATGAAACACAAGACAATTGTCCTAATGGTGGCATCACAGCAAGCCTCTAAATTTAAAAATTCAAATAGCTTGGACTGGACCATGTGCGAAGGCTCCTAACATCTTAGACTCATAGTTGATGTTTGACAAATACATATCATTATTTTACCTCAAAAAATGATTTTTCTTTTTACTCTTATATTTTTGTCTAAATAACTGGATTTTTTATTACTTTGTGTTTGTTTTGTGGTGATGTAATTCCAGACCGAACATAGGTGGCGGTATGTTGTCCTTTAATGCTGACTGACACCCTCCATTTAAACTCAAGAAGGAGAACTGAAATCACTTCAAGCTGATCCAGCTGAGAGTATCCAGAGAGAGAACGAGAGAGAAAAATCACAGCAGAATAAAAAGAAAGATTAAACCAAGAGAGCAGTAATTTAAACTGGTAAGGATCAAATTTGTCTGTTGGCTTGTAAGAATAACCTCATACTTAGGGAGAACTGTTATTTATATTTCAACATGTATGAAGTCCAGGTAATGAAATATTAAAAATAACTTGAATACCACAAATGCAAACACTTAATGAAACAGTGCAAATTCCTTTCAAGTCTCTTTGATTTATTCAGAACAGAGTTTGTGTTTTTTCTAATTCAAACTAAGGTAGAGCAGAGAGTAGCCTACCTAATTAGAGTGATAACACCTGTGCAACAAGCAGTGTTGTGTTGTGAATGAGACCCAGTGCCTGTATCATTTTCCCTCCTCTGACATTATGTTCTGAGTCTTGAAATATTAACAAACTAAATAGATTTACTGTCTCTTGAAATTGGTTTATGTGCCTTGCCTTCTGTGTATTTTGTTTTCTAAACAGTAATTTTAAAGATGGTTATGTTATGTGCTCATCTAGTTTTTTTTTAAGTGTAGCTACGATAAATTTATACCTGACAATCAGAGGAATTGAATCCGGTTACACCTCATAAATCAGCCCACGTTGGGAAAGTGAAAAAAGGGTACACTCTAAAATGTGGGCTGACTTAATGAGTGTTACCATTAATCCTTACAATTTCAAAACACTGCTTTTCTGACTTGACTTTAACATCTTTAAATTGTGATTGTGAAGAATTCTAATGAATCAGTTGATTTCCAGTAGGCTACAGTCTGGCACATCAGGGCCAGACCACCACAGCCACCACCCACAGGGCACACATGTCATAGTGGCCCCGGACTGTTCAATAGCTACATAAAAGGTAAATGTTTTCGAAACATTGTAATGATTAAGTGATCCTTCATTTTTTGGCTGCTGTCTACATTATGTAATAGTTATGCTTATGTCAAAGTATCTCAGGAGGTTGTTAGTACTCTAATCTACTGGAACATTTTGAACAGATCTTCCTCAGGCAGTTTGTGAAGAGAGAAAGCACAGTGCTTTTAACAGAGGTGGCAGTCAAAATCAACAACACCTGTTGACTAAGAGAAACACAGCAACGCCACAAGAGAGCATCCTCACAGACATAAGTAAACAGGAAAAAAAAAACATTAGAATTGTTACATGATTTCACATCAATATTTAAAATGGTTAAATGTGAAAATATCAAATGTTTCTAATTTTTTTCCCTTGTTGGTCTTTCATTAAAGTCCCCCTCCCGCGACCCTTTTTGGTCATTCTTTCTTTCTTCTTCCAAGGAAGTCATACTTCCCATGGGCGAAAACTCACCAAACTTTGCACAAAGGTTCAGTGCCATGCCAGATTCACTCAACTCCAAGGACATGTGCCCCCCCCCTCCTAGGGGGGGCACAATAAGCGTTTAAATTTAAAAACTTTAAAAATTCCTACCAAACCAACGGTAGATGCTACAGTGTTGAAACTTCACCACAATGTAGCCTCAATACTGCTGAAACTTTTGTCCACTTAAACTCATTACAAATTATGAAGTCCATCACTCTGTTTTTTTCAATAACTGTAAAACTTTTAAAATGTATCTCCTCCCACAATTTTTGCTCAATTGACACCAAACTTGCTACAGAGCATCTCCAGACCGTCCTCCACAAAACTTGTTTCTCGGATTTTTGATTAAGCAAAAATTGAGCCTACAGTGCATGAAAACGTTTGACTGTAAACAGTACTATAAACATATACCATCAAATTCTTGATAAATACATTTTCAATCTTCCTGAAAAAAAATGAGAATATTCTGGATTCATGGTTGATGAAGTTTGGCAAATATCAGAATTTTATCTCAAAAATTGAATTTTTGAGAACATTTTGAATTCTGCTCTCATGGGAACAACTGCAGTCAATGTGAGAGTGGAATTTATAAACATCATATTTTCTCTTATGAAGCAAAACACGTATCATTAAAAACAAATCACCAATATTTCCATGCTGTCAAGATGCAATTTATGTATTATCAGATTTTTGTTTAGATGACTGAATTTCTGAAATTTTGACCATTTCATCACAACAGCTGCCCAGGCACTGACTCACCTGAGTGGATAAATGAAGCTACACAGCAGGCCTCACTACCAGCCAATTAGCTCAGTGAGTTAGGAGCTGGTTCTTGGTGTCAGAGATTGTGAGTTCGAGACCCAGCAAGGGTGATGATGACGATGACAGATTAAAATGTCACATGTCCTCAAGCTGTTTTGCTGTCTAAATGCAATTTATGTATTAACAGATTTTTGTTTAGATAATAGAATTTCTGACTTTTCGAAATCTGCCTTGACAACAGCTGCCCGGGCACTGACTCACCTGAGTGGATAAATGAAGCTACACAGCAGGTCTCACTACCAGCCAATTAGCTCAGCGAGTTAGGAGCTGGTTCTTGGTGTCAGAGGTTGTGAGTTCGAGACCCAGCAAGGGTGATGATGATGATGATGATGATGATGATGATGATGACAGATCAAAATGTCAGTTGTCCTCAACATGTAACACAAGACAATTGTCCTAATGGTGGCATCACAGCAAGCCTCTAAGTTTAAAAATCCAAATAGCTTGGACTGGACCATGTGCGAAGGCTCCTAACATCTTAGACTCATAGTAGATGTTTGACAAATACATATCATTATTTTACCTCAAAAACTGATTTTTCTTTTTACTGAGGTTTCAAATCTGCCTACACGACAGTGAATGGCTTACTCAATTTGTGAAGCCACTGTTGCACTGCCACTTATCAATTAGCTCAGTGCGATAGACATCGGTCTTTGGTTCTAGAGGTTGTGGGTTCAATCCTCAAATGATGCAAATTGGATATTATAAGGTCAACTGTCTTGTCTTCCTATTCTCCTGTTTGTTGCTCAGAACTGCCTAAATATGCCCAAAAGTAGCCCGGATCCGACCCATCGCTGCGCAGCAGCTATAATCAATTGTGAAATTTCATACCAATTTCCACATCTGCTATCTGTTGTATTGACATCCCTTTAGAAGAAGCTTTTACTGCTATGCTAATGATAGCTTGTTTAGAGTAAAACTAGCTTGTTTGGAATCACTTTAGCTCATTAGCGCTAACAAAGTGATGGTAGCAAGCTAAAGTCACCCCAGCTCAGTCTAATGTTGGCTTGTTTAAGCTAAAGCTATCTTACTTGGCTAACATCAGCTTGTTCAGAATAACATTAGCTTGTGTAGGCTAACTCTAGCCAGTTTAGGCTAACACGAGTTGGCTTGTTGATGCTAATGCTAGCTTGTTTAGAGTAAAACTAGCTTGTTTGGAATAACTTTAGCTCGTTAACGCTAACGGAGTGATGGTAGGTTTGTGCATGTGTGTTAGCAGCAGCTTTTGTTTTATCAGTTGTGAAATTTCATACCAACTTCCACATAGGCTATCTGGTGTATTGACATCCCTTTAGAAGAAGCTTTTACTGCTATGCTAATGCTAGCTTGTTTAGAGTAAAACTAGCTTGTCTGGAATAACTTTAGCTTGCTACCATCACGTTGTTAGCATTAACGAGCTTAAGTCACCCCAGCTCAGTCTAATGTTGGCTTGTTTAAGCTAAAGCTAGCTTACTCTGCTAACATCAGCTTGTTCAGAATGACATTAGCTTGTGTAGGCTAACTCTAGCCAGTTTAGGCTAACACAAGTTGGCTTGTTGATGCTAATGCTAGCTTGTTTAGAGTAAAACTAGCTTGTTTGGAATCACTTTAGCTCGTTAACGCTAACAAAGTGATGGTAGGTTTGTTCATGTGTATTAGCTTACTGTGTTAGCAGCAGCTTTTGTTTTATCAATTGTGAAATTTCATACCAACTTCCACATCTGCTATAGGCTATCTGTTGTATTGACATCCCTTTAGAAGAAGCTTTTACTGCTATGCTAATGATAGCTTGTTTAGAGTAAAACTAGCTTGTTTGGAATCACTTTAGCTCATTAGCGCTAACAAAGTGATGGTAGCTAGCTAAAGTCACCCCAGCTCAGTCTAATGTTGGCTTGTTTAAGCTAAAGCTATCTTACTTGGCTAACATCAGCTTGTTCAGAATAACATTAGCTTGTGTAGGCTAACTCTAGCCAGTTTAGGCTAACACGAGTTGGCTTGTTGATGCTAATGCTAGCTTGTTTAGAGTAAAACTAGCTTGTTTGGAATAACTTTAGCTCGTTAACGCTAACGGAGTGATGGTAGGTTTGTGCATGTGTGTTAGCAGCAGCTTTTGTTTTATCAGTTGTGAAATTTCATACCAACTTCCACATAGGCTATCTGGTGTATTGACATCCCTTTAGAAGAAGCTTTTACTGCTATGCTAATGCTAGCTTGTTTAGAGTAAAACTAGCTTGTCTGGAATAACTTTAGCTTGCTACCATCACGTTGTTAGCATTAACGAGCTTAAGTCACCCCAGCTCAGTCTAATGTTGGCTTGTTTAAGCTAAAGCTAGCTTACTCTGCTAACATCAGCTTGTTCAGAATGACATTAGCTTGTGTAGGCTAACTCTAGCCAGTTTAGGCTAACACAAGTTGGCTTGTTGATGCTAATGCTAGCTTGTTTAGAGTAAAACTAGCTTGTTTGGAATCACTTTAGCTCGTTAACGCTAACAAAGTGATGGTAGGTTTGTTCATGTGTATTAGCTTACTGTGTTAGCAGCAGCTTTTGTTTTATCAATTGTGAAATTTCATACCAACTTCCACATCTGCTATAGGCTATCTGTTGTATTGACATCCCTTTAGAAGAAGCTTTTACTGCTATGCTAATGATAGCTTGTTTAGAGTAAAACTAGCTTGTTTGGAATCACTTTAGCTTATTAGCGCTAACAAAGTGATGGTAGCTAGCTATAGTCACCCCAGCTCAGTCTAATGTTGGCTTGTTTAAGCTAAAGCTATCTTACTTGGCTAACATCAGCTTGTTCAGAATAACATTAGCTTGTGTAGGCTAACTCTAGCCAGTTTAGGCTAACACGAGTTGGCTTGTTGATGCTAATGCTAGCTTGTTTAGAGTAAAACTAGCTTGTTTGGAATAACTTTAGCTCGTTAACGCTAACGGAGTGATGGTAGGTTTGTGCATGTGTGTTAGCAGCAGCTTTTGTTTTATCAGTTGTGAAATTTCATACCAACTTCCACATAGGCTATCTGGTGTATTGACATCCCTTTAGAAGAAGCTTTTACTGCTATGCTAATGCTAGCTTGTTTAGAGTAAAACTAGCTTGTCAGGAATAACTTAAGCTCGTTAATGCTAACAACGTGATGGTAGCAAGCTAAAGTCACCCCAGCTCAGTCTAATGTTGGCTTGTTTAAGCTAAAGCTAGCTTACTCTGCTAACATCAGCTTGTTCAGAATGACATTAGCTTGTGTAGGCTAACTCTAGCCAGTTTAGGCTAACACAAGTTGGCTTGTTGATGCTAATGCTAGCTTGTTTAGAGTAAAACTAGCTTGTTTGGAATCACTTTAGCTCGTTAACGCTAACAAAGTGATGGTAGGTTTGTTCATGTGTATTAGCTTACTGTGTTAGCAGCAGCTTTTGTTTTATCAATTGTGAAATTTCATACCGACTTCCACATCTGCTATCTGTTGTATTGACATCCCTTTAGAAGAAGCTTTTACTGCTATGCTAATGATAGCTTGTTTAGAGTAAAACTAGCTTGTTTGGAATCACTTTAGCTCATTAGCGCTAACAAAGTGATGGTAGCAAGCTAAAGTCACCCCAGCTCAGTCTAATGTTGGCTTGTTTAAGCTAAAGCTATCTTACTTGGCTAACATCAGCTTGTTCAGAATAACATTAGCTTGTGTAGGCTAACTCTAGCCAGTTTAGGCTAACACAAGTTGGCTTGTTGATGCTAATGCTAGCTTGTTTAGAGTAAAACTAGCTTGTTTGGAATCACTTTAGCTCGTTAACGCTAACAAAGTGATGGTAGGTTTGTTCATGTGTATTAGCTTACTGTGTTAGCAGCAGCTTTTGTTTTATCAATTGTGAAATTTCATACCAACTTCCACATCTGCTATAGGCTATCTGTTGTATTGACATCCCTTTAGAAGAAGCTTTTACTGCTATGCTAATGATAGCTTGTTTAGAGTAAAACTAGCTTGTTTGGAATCACTTTAGCTCATTAGCGCTAACAAAGTGATGGTAGCTAGCTAAAGTCACCCCAGCTCAGTCTAATGTTGGCTTGTTTAAGCTAAAGCTATCTTACTTGGCTAACATCAGCTTGTTCAGAATAACATTAGCTTGTGTAGGCTAACTCTAGCCAGTTTAGGCTAACACGAGTTGGCTTGTTGATGCTAATGCTAGCTTGTTTAGAGTAAAACTAGCTTGTTTGGAATAACTTTAGCTCGTTAACGCTAACGGAGTGATGGTAGGTTTGTGCATGTGTGTTAGCAGCAGCTTTTGTTTTATCAGTTGTGAAATTTCATACCAACTTCCACATAGGCTATCTGGTGTATTGACATCCCTTTAGAAGAAGCTTTTACTGCTATGCTAATGCTAGCTTGTTTAGAGTAAAACTAGCTTGTCTGGAATAACTTTAGCTTGCTACCATCACGTTGTTAGCATTAACGAGCTTAAGTCACCCCAGCTCAGTCTAATGTTGGCTTGTTTAAGCTAAAGCTAGCTTACTCTGCTAACATCAGCTTGTTCAGAATGACATTAGCTTGTGTAGGCTAACTCTAGCCAGTTTAGGCTAACACAAGTTGGCTTGTTGATGCTAATGCTAGCTTGTTTAGAGTAAAACTAGCTTGTTTGGAATCACTTTAGCTCGTTAACGCTAACAAAGTGATGGTAGGTTTGTTCATGTGTATTAGCTTACTGTGTTAGCAGCAGCTTTTGTTTTATCAATTGTGAAATTTCATACCAACTTCCACATCTGCTATAGGCTATCTGTTGTATTGACATCCCTTTAGAAGAAGCTTTTACTGCTATGCTAATGATAGCTTGTTTAGAGTAAAACTAGCTTGTTTGGAATCACTTTAGCTTATTAGCGCTAACAAAGTGATGGTAGCTAGCTATAGTCACCCCAGCTCAGTCTAATGTTGGCTTGTTTAAGCTAAAGCTATCTTACTTGGCTAACATCAGCTTGTTCAGAATAACATTAGCTTGTGTAGGCTAACTCTAGCCAGTTTAGGCTAACACGAGTTGGCTTGTTGATGCTAATGCTAGCTTGTTTAGAGTAAAACTAGCTTGTTTGGAATAACTTTAGCTCGTTAACGCTAACGGAGTGATGGTAGGTTTGTGCATGTGTGTTAGCAGCAGCTTTTGTTTTATCAGTTGTGAAATTTCATACCAACTTCCACATAGGCTATCTGGTGTATTGACATCCCTTTAGAAGAAGCTTTTACTGCTATGCTAATGCTAGCTTGTTTAGAGTAAAACTAGCTTGTCAGGAATAACTTAAGCTCGTTAATGCTAACAACGTGATGGTAGCAAGCTAAAGTCACCCCAGCTCAGTCTAATGTTGGCTTGTTTAAGCTAAAGCTAGCTTACTCTGCTAACATCAGCTTGTTCAGAATGACATTAGCTTGTGTAGGCTAACTCTAGCCAGTTTAGGCTAACACAAGTTGGCTTGTTGATGCTAATGCTAGCTTGTTTAGAGTAAAACTAGCTTGTTTGGAATCACTTTAGCTCGTTAACGCTAACAAAGTGATGGTAGGTTTGTTCATGTGTATTAGCTTACTGTGTTAGCAGCAGCTTTTGTTTTATCAATTGTGAAATTTCATACCGACTTCCACATCTGCTATCTGTTGTATTGACATCCCTTTAGAAGAAGCTTTTACTGCTATGCTAATGATAGCTTGTTTAGAGTAAAACTAGCTTGTTTGGAATCACTTTAGCTCATTAGCGCTAACAAAGTGATGGTAGCAAGCTAAAGTCACCCCAGCTCAGTCTAATGTTGGCTTGTTTAAGCTAAAGCTATCTTACTTGGCTAACATCAGCTTGTTCAGAATAACATTAGCTTGTGTAGGCTAACTCTAGCCAGTTTAGGCTAACACGAGTTGGCTTGTTGATGCTAATGCTAGCTTGTTTAGAGTAAAACTAGCTTGTTTGGAATAACTTTAGCTCGTTAACGCTAACGGAGTGATGGTAGGTTTGTGCATGTGTGTTAGCAGCAGCTTTTGTTTTATCAGTTGTGAAATTTCATACCAACTTCCACATCCCTCATTATTTATTACCTTGGAATAAATAACCCACAGCTAATTATTGGCTGTTCATTTCTAACCAACGTTTAGAGAGGATATAGATCATATTACACAATAAAAACGAGCTCATAAAAAACTGACTTTATGTAGCTACTTTATGTATAGTATACACAGTGATTTGTTGTGTCTGTCTCACTCTTGGGTTTGATTGTAGACCTGGTAACTTAGCTTTTTGTTCAGTCAGCTAGCTGCCTCTAACTTATCTCAATCTGTGTTTGTCCAAAAACCAAAGAAAATTCTTGCTCAATTTAAAGCTGTGTTTTTCAAAGACATAAAAAACATCAGCAACAACAACAAAAATACAAACAAGATAATACAATTTACAACAAATCCCCCAATCCATAGAAGAAAGACAAACTAAAGCCACAAAACAAACAAATAAACGACAAACTATATGCAAAACACAACAAACAAGTAAATAGGTCTACTCCGTCCAAATCAATAAATAAATGATTAAATCAATCAAACAAATGAACAAATACCTACACTAACCTGATAACTTTGACCAGACTGGGCTTCCGTACACTCACGTGATTGGTGGTTTTTCCAGTCCTCTGATTGGCTGCTGCAGCTGAGGCAGTGTTTTCAATTTGCGGAACAGGGAAGTGGCTGATGGTGCAACATATGACTTCAGTTTCGACTTTTATTTGAATTACTGATAAAAACAACACCACCAACAACAATACAAACACCGACCTCCTCCAGCCGAGACGCCCGGTGACCTGCAGCGCTGCCCGGCTTCCTCTCAGCCATGGCCCGCTCTCTGTGACTGGAGCCTGTCGGTCGGACTGAAGCGGATGTTTACATGAGGAACTAACGATGGCAGCGGACGGACTCTTGCTGCTGCAGGTTGTTGTTGTCGTTAATGTTGTGTTGTTTCCCGGCGGCGGTGTGTCAGCCGCTCGGCAGCCACACATCGTCTTCATCCTGGCCGATGACTTCGGCTGGGACGATGTGGGATACCACGGCTCCGAGATCAGGACCCCGAACCTGGACAAGATGTCAGCCGGAGGAGTCCGCCTGGAGAACTACTACGTGCAGCCGCTGTGCACCCCGTCCAGGAACCAGCTCCTGACCGGCAGGTACCAGGTGAGCAGCCTGCAGCCTAGTTCAGTTATTACAAGTCCCACAATTGATTCAAAAGTGACTTATTCCCAAACAAAAGCACATAATAAAGACTAACAAAACTATCCTAAAGCATTGCAATCTGCATTAGATGATAATAACATCACCCTACAACTATGACTTACTGCAAATGTAACTTAAATGTTTTATATTTTTGCACAATTAATGTATAATGCATTTGCAGAAATAAAACTTCCAGGAAGTGAACAGGATATTTGTTTTCCACCAAAGCATGATGATGTCAGAGTTTCGTATTTACCTTTGAGGTGACTATACAAAGGAATCACAAACATAGCCAGACACAAAACAAACTGTATGTATAAGAAGTTTTCTATAATCAGACTGTTAGAGAAAAAGTGTAGCACATTATAATAATCAGCAGCATCATGAGGTGAGGAGAAGCTTTTGTAAATTATGCATGAAAGGTGTAAAAATTAGCTGTTTTGAGGATTTATTATTTCAATTTGATAACTGCAGTTGAAAGATAAAGCTCATAATGAGGAAGTTATCCTGTTGTAGACTTTCGGGAAGAACTTGAACTTTCCAGGGTGGAAATAAAATCAAATATGGACTCTAACGGAGGACAGAGTCGCACCACATCAGGAAGTTTTATTTTGAAACTTCTCCCTCTGTCGTCACTGTTGCCACAGAGCCTGTTAGTTTCCTCTTTGTATACATTGTTTATCCTTTAACCCTTTCCCCCACAGATTCACACGGGCATGCAGCACCAGATCATCTGGCCCTGTCAGCCGTACTGCGTGCCCCTGGACGAGAAGCTGCTGCCCCAGCTGATGAAGGAGGCTGGCTACGCCACGCACATGGTGGGCAAGTGGCACCTGGGCATGTACAAGAAGGACTGTCTGCCCACACGCCGCGGCTTTGACACATACTTTGGTTTGTATTTGGTTGAATAATAAACATCCACTTTAGTTTTTACTGTATTTAATTATACATGGAATATTTCTTCATTTATGTAAAATTGTATCTTCTAACAAATGACAAACAGGGATCAGATTTGTTATAAAGCTTTACACAAAGTTAGTATACAGAAGAAATAACACTTATAGTATACAATTCTGCATTATAATAACTAACCCAGTCATTTATGTTTTCCTCTATAGAGGCCTGAGACCTTTTGATCAATATTGTTACAGTCATATAGAAATTCAAGCCATCTACATTATTAACAGCGAGTCTCTTATCTCACTTATTATTTATTTATTTATTTTACTTTAGTACCTGTTTTTAACAATTTTATCTTAAACTGATAATCAGAATAGATAAATAAAAACAAATTATTTTTATCCCAACAATGCAGTTGCAGGGGAACTTTTTGGTAATTTATATTATTTCTTTTATAGGTGCCATATTTTTCTGGATAATTTTCATGAATTTCCTCATAATATCTCAAAAATGTGCTTGTATTTAAGAGACATGGAAAAGTTGTTTGCTTTGTCAATTTCTAGTATTTTGCAAAAAAAGTAGGACATTCTGTGATTGGTAAGTGTATTTTCTGTCTGTGTTCAGGCTACCTGATGGGCAGCGAGGATTATTACACTCACGTGCGCTGCAGCCCCATCACCGCCCTGAACGCGACTCGCTGTGCGTTGGACCTGAGGGAGGGAGAGGAGGTCGCCACCGCCTACACAGGAGCCTATTCAACAGAGCTGTTCAGCCAGAGGGCCGTCAGTGTCATCGAGAAACACAACCCAGACAAGGTCTCTCACACACACACACACACACACACACACATACACATACGCATGCATTCACTATGCACAGCTCTAATAAATCTAATAAAGATCCAGCAAACCGTAGTGAAGACCTAGAAATGGAAGACAACAAGTTACTTGTGCACCACTTGAAAGCAACACACTAGTACTACACAGTATGTACATACTTTTTTTCATGGGATACTGTTTATACTGTTAGTAAACAAGAAACATGTTGTACAAGCAGGAAATGACAGAATGTGAATGGCAGAGTGAATACTAAGCAAAAGGGAAATTATATGATTGACAAGAAAGAAAACTGTTGATTGACAGCAGAACTCTAGCTGCTCCTGCACCTTTGAGTTTATCTGCATGTGTCAATCTCGCAATAATCCGTCCAGCAGTCTGATGTTAATTTAAACAGACAAATAAATGGCCAAATATGGAAATTCATAATTTGTTTTATAAAATAAAAAGCTCTCTGTCATCGGAATAATTAAAGGCTTTTGGCTTTGTTGACTCTATAAACACAAGATGTTTTATTATTAAACCTTTATTTAAAAAAAAACAAGAGGCAATCGAGCCTTTGCGGTCGCCGCTCCTAAACTTTGGAACAACTTACCATTCCCCATTAGAACAGCTCCAAATTTAGAACATTTTAAATCCCTACTGAAAACCCACCTCTTCTCCCTGGCTTTTAACCCCTGACTGATTGTTTTATCATTACAGTTTTTATTGTTTCCTATATTTTACGCTTGTATGTTTATTTTATTGTGCTTTTATCTGATGTTTAAACTGTAATTGTAATTGTTTTAATTGTAAAACACCTTGGTTCAAGGTGCTATATAAATAAACCTGACCTTGACCTTGACCTTGACCTTTATTTAACCAGATAAGACCCATTGAGATTGAGATCTCATTTGCAAGGGCGACCTGGCCGAGAGTTCAGCAACACACATCACCATCATTTATTACAGTACAAAAGACAAATTATAAGCAGAAAATTAGAATAAACAATGAATTACAAAAGACAATGGATTCTCCTTGTCCATTATTTAATAAGGAATGGGATCATTTGTTTGTTTAAGTGTATAATAATAACTCACACATGTCGTCCTCTTCGTCTTTCAGCCGCTCTTCCTCTACGTGGCGCTGCAGGCCGTCCACGCGCCGCTGCAGGTGCCAGAGCGCTACACGGCCCCTTACAGCTTCATCAAAGACCACCACCGCAGGCTCTACGCCGGCATGGTGTCGGCCATGGACGAGGCGGTGGGAAACATCAGCCTGGCCTTGCAGCAGCGGGGGCTCTGGGACAACACGGTGCTCGTGTTTTCAACAGGTTTGAAACACACTGCATGTCATTAAGCAAATAAACATCTACAGTATCATATTTTTCTGATTCGTTATAAACACCTTGTTTGTCAAAGGAAGAATCTGTGCTGTAATGTAGTGGATAACACTCAGCTGAGGTTAAAGGTCAAAAGGTCAGACCAGGCCAATGGGTGGTTTACACAGCCTTTGTTTCACTGGAAGCCGACAAAGAGAGATCAGGTTTTACACACAGATAGGATAATCAGGTGAACAGCTCAGGGAATGCTAATATGTTTTCCACAGCTTTTATTTTTCCAGTGGATTCTTTCATAGTCTGCCAGAGTGGAAACCAAATCAGTGGATGCTAAGTAAAGAGCAATTACATTTTATGTTTGCAGACAGAAAAACACATGTTGTGTGAGCAGAGCATCAAAGCCAGTTGTTTTTTTGTGTTGTTTTTTTAGAGGGTTAAGGGGAGTTCAGGTGACAGCTTAGTGGCAGCTTTATTGGATTAATGCAGCAGAGGGTTAGATAACACATTTTACTGCACAATATAATCAAGAACGATAAAGAGATATAACAGATGTTCTGGCATCAGAGGGAGCAGGAATCTGATTGATCACTCGTGGTTCCCCTTGAAGATCCAGAGTCAGAAGGTGAGAGAGGTCGTCTTAGTATCACGGACAGGCCAGCTGAGTGTAAACCAAGGGAACCTGGACCAAAACCAAGTGACACATAGTGCAACATAGTCAGGGGACAGAAGCACAAAGAGAAACAAAATGACCTCAGAAAAACACAAGATGACCTCAAAGAGACTCAAAATGACGTCCAGAGACACAAAATGACGTTACAGAGGAACAAAATGATCTTAAAGAAGAATGAAATGACCACAAGGAGACTCAAAATGACCTAAAAAACATTAAAAATTATCTCAAAGAACTGCCAATGACGCTAAGGAGACAAACAGTATTCATAAAAAGACACAAAAGGTATCAAAAAACTAGAGCTGCAAAAATTAATCGAACAATAATCGACGACATTTTGATAATCGAACAACCGGTTTGAGTAGTTTTTTTAATGGAAAAAAGTCCAAATTCTCTGATTTCACCTTCCTAAATGTGAATATTTCTGGTTTCTTTGTTCCTTTATGACAATAAACTGAGTATCTCTTTGGTTTGTGGACAAAACAAGAGATTTAAGGACGTCATCTTGTGGTTTGGGAAACGCTGATTGACATTTTTCAACATTTTTTAACATTTTATTGACAATAATTGTCAACAATTGACAACAACTATTCGATTAATCGTTTACATAATCGACAGATTAATCGATAATGAAAATAATCGTTAGTTGCAGCCTTAAAAAAACAGGCCACAGTCACGACACAGCGAGTGGCCATACATTGACATTGTTGTTCTTTTAGATCAGTTAAAGTTGCCTATTCCATATGTGTTTATTACAGTGAATAAACAGTGTAACTTAATCTAACGGTATATAGGCTAGTGTCATCACCAAGAACCAGAGAGCTTTACTGAAATGATGATTCTCCACATACAGTATTCAGTGCAGACGGCCACTGTAATACTCCATCTCTCCACTAGGTGGCAGTGTTTTCTTGTATTTGCTGCAGCAGAGGATTTTGTTTAGTCTCAGGATGTGGAGGTTTACAGAGAGAAGGTAGACTGGAGTTGGCTCACATCTTCACCTAGACCACTGGAGTCTCGGTTCTGTTGAATGTTGAAAAAAAAAAACTCATCTTATAAACCTTCGGTGGAGAACATAATAAGGCCGGGACGAGGCTTTAAAACCGCCATCTAAACAACATGTGCCTACTTGCTGGTTTCCACATGTGGAACCTCTAATGAATTGCATCTGAAGTAGGTAACTCCTTTGAGGGTTATTTTTAGTGGGGGTTTTTTTTGGGGGGAGGGGGTTTTAAAAGGGGTAATTAGAAGACAGGAACAATGCTGTGAAAGTAAAGTGAGAGGTTTTTTATGCCTGTGGTGGGCTGCGGTAGGTTGCCTGTTTCATTGTTCTTGCACACATTTTGGTTGGAGGATCGAGCCAGCCATGTGCTGCGCAGACACCGACTCTGCTGATTCGACGACGCTGAAGCAGAAAGACTCACCGTGCTGCTTCTGTGTGGATGTTATGTAATCTGTGGTGGTGTGAGAGGAATATATAGTTGATAAATGAATATTCAATATGAGGCCAATCAGTGGGGTTATTATTAGCTATTATTCCTGCTTTTTATAACTAGGATATTAATGTTGACCCATATGTGTCAGGATTAACAGGAAGGAAATGAGCCCTGAAGTTGTTCCTATATGACGACACTTTCTGCAAACTGGCTGCCTCACTGGGGCTTTACTGTAAAATAGATAGACAGGGGGAGAGTGTGCAGGGGTTGGTGTGGGGGTGGGAGGGGTGGGAGAGGTGGGGGCCAGAGAGGAGAGTATACTGGCCTACATAGAGCCAAGGAAGGCAGCTTGAAAAGGCATTAAGGAGCAGACGGGTCTTTTCCAGAACAGTTCGGGAATCGGCACAGACTACTTCCTGGACTTGCATGACACTCCGGTGCTGAAAGGGGAGACCTGGCTGGATGTGATTGGTCAAGTGTGTTTGTACTGGACCGACCGGCTGACTGACTGGGATGATGACAGTCGACCTAACTGCCTGTGTGTGTGTGTGTGTGTGTGTGTGTGAGCACTTGTGTAATGGTTGGACGTTGTGCAGGAGTATTTGTCCATCGGGGGAACAAATGGATGAACATTAGCTGGATTTGAGTCTGGCTACACTCTAGACGATATGTAAGTCTTAACTCATTTTAAAAACGTGGGAGAAGATACAACTGTAATCCTCCAAACACACACACACACACACACACACATACAGTATTAGACGATTCAGACCACACTTGCCATTTGTAGAAACAGGAGATCTCACAGAGACTTGTGGGATCATAATGATGTCAGAAGAAAAACAAATATGACGCTGCAATGTTCTTCCGTCCCTGCTGTTTTCCATGTCGACACCATTACGATGTGTTTTTGCTTTAAACTTTATTACATCAGTTGTGTTGTTGCCATAATTTCAACCAGCTACCCTTATTTTTGTGTGTTCAACTTGGCTTCAATGAGCCGCCATGTTTGTTGAGGTGAAGAAGTTCACCACATCCAATTGGTGACACCTCCTGGAGAGGCTCGCTCTCATTGGCTGTTGGGGATATATATACATAAATGATCATGTTTGATATTAAAGCAGAAGTGAGTGATCCGGTCGTTTTCGCTAATGCTGCGTTCCAGGCAGGCTTTTGAAATCGTAAATTACAGCTTCAAGTCACAACTTACGACTTTGTAGCGTTCCAGGCAACCCACTCGTGTTTTTCCGACCTGTTTTACCGGTGAAAGTCACTATAACGGCCACTCGTAACTTCCGACCGGTGAACTCGTACCAGATCGAACTGGTACCACTTCACGGTCGGAAAAATACGAGTTTCCTTGAACGCACCATAACAGTCCTCGTCGCTACGTCACCACATTCACGGCGTTCCTTGGCTGCACACACAGCCCTGCATGCCGTTCTCTCTCCTCATTGGATAAAAACTGTAGGATACGATAAATGTTTTCTCTTCGGCTCAGAGCAGAGCAGAGGGACTGAGAGACCCGTGTTTCAGTCCAAACACTCTATGTAAGTGATTGCTGTCGGAAGATATAACTATTTAAGACTTATATTAACACAAATATATCACTCACTTCTGCTTTAATGATTGAAAATCAGGGAGGCTTCGACTTCTATCGACACACTTGAGGATTATTTAGACTAATAATCAATTGGCACGAACCTTGATCGTTGTCACAACATCTTCTTAACAACTGTTTGGTTGGTTGCCATCATGACCTTTAATACAAGTGTTCATGGTCCCCAAAGGATCAATTGTAATGACTTTTGCTGATCCTCCACTTTTTTAAGTGTAGTTACATAAATATTAGCCTAAGTATGTGAATTGGACCAAATTTAGTGCAGACGTTCATTGTTCCCAGAGGAAAAGCCCTAATGACTGCGGTCAGCCGTTGACTTTTATTAATAAAAGCTACCAAGAGGATCTTTCCAGCTTTTGGATAGTTAGTTTGCCAACGGTTTTTCATGATCTCAGAGTTTTGCTGTGGTGGGTAGCTACTTCAGATTCTTCCATTAATTGAGTTACTTGAGTGTTTTTACAGTTTATTCTCTTAAGTGCTTTGTTCTGTGTGGAGCGACTGTGGTTGTTGACTCCTCCGACCTCTCAATCTTAACATTTACTTTAATCTAAAACCCCCTGATCCGTCTCTGTCCCCCTCTGCTTGTCGGACTAGATAACGGAGGTCAGACGCTGGCCGGCGGCAGCAACTGGCCGCTGCGAGGGAGGAAGTGGTCGCTGTGGGAGGGTGGGGTCCGCGGGGTCGGATTCGTCGCCAGCCCGCTCCTCAAACGGCCCGGAATCGTGAACCGCGAACTGATCCACATCTCCGATTGGCTGCCGACGCTGGTTGGCCTGGCAGCGGCAGGAGGGAGCACCAACACCACAAAGCCCCTGGACGGATTCAACGTCTGGAACACAATCAGGTGAGGTTTTTTTTTTTTTTTCTTCACAGATCTGAGGCTTTTGAACTTCCAGCTGAGAGCGGCGGTTCTTGGGTGGCGGGTCGGCCTGTGGCCTGCGTTTACTGCGTGAGCGATACCAGCCCTCGAGTTTGACAGCCTGCCCTCTCTTTGTGCCTCTTTCCGATCCTCTTCCTCCTCCCCACACACACACACACACACACACACACACACACGCTCCTCGCTCCAGCTCCCTCTGCCTTGTCTCCCTCACCCGGCGTCTTTTTCTTGTAGGAGCTCCTGCTCCTTCAATAAGCCCTTTGTTACTGTGGCAATGAGAGCTCAAAGAGAAGGAAATTCCATCAGTCATTCTCACACAAATCAGTGGTCCCTCCATCCCTCTTGCTCCCCCACCACCCACCCCACCCCTCCACCCCCCTCTCATCTCTTCTTCATCCTCCACCTCTTTGCCTCTCACAGTTATCAAAGCCTGCTTTTGGATCGGCTAATTAGTTTTGCTGCAAATCCTTTTATGTTGCAAACATTCCCGGGATGTTGTAATTATCCTATTTGTGATTTATTGAACCACGTGCGGCTGAATTTCTTGTGTTTTGGTTCGATCCAGTCAGTTTTCCAGGTCGTCGCTGCAGCTGTCAGTGAGTCCGGTTTGACTGACACATTATATTTGTAAACTAAATGTGGACACAATGAAGGAGGTGAAATTGAGGGCTACAGCAGAGCCCCAGCAGAAAATCAAGGCTTAGCCCTGGACCACAAACTACTACTCACAGCCTCCACTTGACTCCATTGGCTGACGCAAATCAGCTGACCGCCGGCTGCTGGCGTTGCCGTGTGAGCGACGCAACAACACTGGGCACAAACTGCTGTTTGTTTGCACTTATACGGTTTCATTTTGTGTTTAATTGGGCCCTCCCGTTGCAGAAAAGCAGCGGCCTGACAGCTCGGGCTTGGTTGGAAATAAAAATGAAACCAGAACAGTAGGCAGCGAGAGAGAGTGAGAGTTATTTTAGTTGTGTTATCAGACACTGTGGTCGCAGAGAGCAGTGCGTTTTCTCTGTGGTGGAGTGTGGTCAGAGCACATGACCGCCTGGTGAACACCGGCCAGCTGGTTCACATTTACAGATCCCAGTGGATTTTACAGTGCATGAGTCACACACATCGTGGTGGTGTGCATGCACGGCGTGTGTGTGTGTGTATGTTGGTTGTGTATCCATGTATTTAAGGGTAACATTGCTTTTATGTTACAGCAAAGGGTTCGCCTCACCCAGAGTGGAGCTGCTGCACAACATCGACCCTCTGTACTATGACATCGCCCCATGTAAGTTCACGTTTACACCACACACAATGAATCATCTAACGATTATTGCATCTCATTTCTCTTAATTAGTCAGATAATTGTTCAGGCTCACCACAAAAACCAGAATGAGCTAGGTTTTCCAACCGATAATCAGGTTAAAGTGATATTAAACTGTTAAAAAAAAACAAAAAAACAACTCCAGAAGCTGCAGCGAGAGAATATTTGGCATTTTTGCTTGAAAAAAGACGACACGTCTCGGCTCTGCTCATAAGATCAAGAGCTAAGAACCTCCTCTTTGCACAAAGATGAAACCCCCTTCGACTGCCCTGTGTTGTTTTGAGTGTGTATTTATGTAGAGTGTATACGCTCTCATCCAGAACCCGGTGAGGAGAGGATTTTGACGTGGATTTTGAAATACGAGCTTGTGAAATACAAACATTGGCTGACCCGAGCTGCAGAGATCCCATCGCTTCACTGTTAAACATATTCCGAGCTGTGAACCCTGCCAATAAGTCTGAGATCATTTCACTTCTTTTATGTAAATCAACTTGCTCTTGGAAAACCTAGTTTGCGGTTTTGATACGCGTCTTGTGTTTCTTGTGTTTCAAAACTGCAAACGAAACTGCAAACTCATCCCCAGATCCCACCAAAAGTGTCACTTGTTCAGAGAAACTGTAAATTCGAAGTCCAGATATGAGGTTAGGGAGCTTCTCTCTCGGTCCAGACCAAAATATCATAACAACTGACGGGATGGATTGCCATGAAATTTTCATGATCTCTAATGGATGAATCCCAGTGACTGTGCTGATGCTCAGACTTTTCCTGCAGCCACAATCATATCACATTTATCATCATTTTCATAACCTTAAACATTTACTCAACGGCAGGATTTAATTAGTGAAATGTCATAACTGTTATTCGATGAAGAGGCATCCAAAAGTCATTGACTCTGCAAGGGGGATCTAGTCTTTAACTGGTTGTACAGACAATCTTGGTCTCCAGAGAATGAATCCCAATAACTTTTGTTATTCTCAGAAGTTTCCTGTGGCCAAAAACAGGTTACAATTTCCATCATATCTTGAGAAATATCTCAAAATGTGCTCGAAACATTCTCACCACATCTTATGAGGGATAATCATGTTCCCCAGAGGATGAATTCCAATAATTTTGGCAATCCCCAAAACTGAACTATAGGCACATCCGAAAGCCATTGACTCTGCAAGAGTGGACTGGAGGGGATGAATCAGTTCAATTCAGTAACATCATATATTGAGAAATATCTCAACATGCATGGTGCATTCCCATCACATGTTATAGGGGATATTCATGTTCCCCAGAGGATGAATCCTAATAATTTTGGCAATCCCCAAAAGTGAATTGTCTCTGCTGGTATTGGATGTAGCGGCATCCAAAAGTCTTTGACTCTGCAAGAGTGATCTATATTTTGACTGGTTGTACAGACATTCTTGGTCTCCAGAGGATGAATCTCAGTAACATTTGTTCTTCTCAGACATTTCTTGTGACCACAAACAGGTTGCAATTTTCATAATTTCTTGAGAAATATCTCAAAATGTACTTGATGCATTCCCAGCACATGTTATGAGGGACATTCACGTTCCCCAGAGGATGAATCCTAATAATTTTGGCAATCCTCAAAAGTGAACTATTGGATTATAGACACATCCAAAAGTCATTGACTCTGCAAGAGTGATGTTATATTTACTCTAAATGCGTTGGCGTGAAATGTTGTACTGACATTCATGGTTCCCAGAGGATGAGACTCAGTGTCTATATGTCCTCTTGACCGTAGACTATACGTTCTTTTTAATTATGTGTTGACCTCTCCCCGGGTTGCGACCCACTAGTTTAAATCCCATCCATCTACCCATTATCTATGTATAGATGGACGCTGGGCGCTGCAGCCTCCCAGCTCACACTGGGGGCAAGAGGAGGCGTACACACACTGGGAAGGTCAGCAATCTGTCACACAGGGTTGGAAAAAAATATAGTCAGACATAAAAGCAATTTAAAGTCACCAGTTAACCTAAGCTGCATGTGTCTGGAGACCGTGGGAGGAAACCTGCGCAGCCACGTGCAATCTCCTGGACGGTTTTAAAACCCTCTGAGCCATAATTTCATCTGCAAAGTGAAGGCAACAATTTGATAAAGGATGTTGAGGCGATGGAAACCTTGTGTTACCTCTCCTCCTCCTCCTTCTCGGTGCTTTATGGGATGTGTGTTCCCTCTCTCTCTCTTTCTCTCTTTTCCCAACGAGGGCCAACAAGTATGAAGGCTTCATTGTTTGAGCCGGTATTCACAAACACCAGACATCGTGAATCCAATTGACGCAAGTTAAAACAGACTGGGGCCTAAGAATAGCATGTTATGTAACATTTGACTAAACTCACATTAGCTTATTAGAAATCCTCATTATGTTTATTATGTGTGCTTGAAATTTGTGAGTGTAGTGATTGTGTTAGTGGCTGATCTCACATGGTGTCTAGACTCTCACCAGTGGAAGTCCAATTAAAACCACATTTCATCAATATTAACTGCCTCAAATTAAAATGACACTTCTTCCACTTATTGATCAATGAAAGTTTTTTTTGTTTGTTTGTGCATTTTAGTTTTGCCCTTGTGGCCTCTGAATCTCCTAATGTGTTGTTCTGTTTTCTTCTGAGGAGCGCCGATAGCACAAGGTTGATAATGTAATCAGTCACTGTTGAAACTGTAATCAGTCGACAGTGTTGAAATCGGAGATCGTTGACGTTCGAGGGCAGTGTGTGTGTGTGTGTGTGTCCAGTTTAAACGCTGTGATTGCAGGGAGGTTTCCAGGAAATGGGTCTTGTGACTGCCTTTTCTTTTTTTTTTTTGCTTTAAGACACAGTGAGGTCTCATTCTTGTCTAAACCACTTCATATTAGGTGAACCAAACCACCATCTGCCACCATCTCTGAGGAGGTGCCTGGGATTCTGGTCTTAAAAACAAAACAAAAAAACCCCCACTATTTCTGACCCTGTGGAGGATGCTGCACCTTGTGCGTTCAAAAATAGCGGAGGTATAGGAGGAGTACATTTTTCTACTTGAAATGTTTCACAGATGTACCGCAATCGGCACGTGATGGGTCCTCGAGAGAGCAGATGTTGTAGCTTTTGATCCGCCATAAAGGTCCTGTCAAGGCCTCTCACACACACACATACTGTACATACACCCTTTTACATTTATCTAAAGGCAAGTTGCAAAGTTGTCACATAGGGACAATGAGTGAGACGGAAATGATAGGAAAGAGCACAGATGAGATCCAGCAAAGGGCCTAAGTGAGTCAGATTGGGGGGTAATCACAGAGCTTTAACCGTTTACACTCTACAATAGATTTCAGTTCTTACCCGTCCAGGCTATAAGTTACTCTGGAGTTTAAAACGAAGCTGGCAGTTTGAGGCGTTATATGCATGGATGCAAACAGCGCGCCGAAAAGCGAAACTCGCTTTTTTCATGACCAATTAGGTGACTTGTGTGAATCGTTCAGATCCGAAGAGTTTTTGTTTTTGGGAGGGGGGGGGGGTCTCAGCGTCTCAGCTCGGGTCAGTAAAATGTTTTTCTAACAGGCTGACAGTGACAATCACGTGAAACTGAGGCGAACTCATTCATGGTTGTCTCTGATTATACTGATAACAGCCGACCTCCAATGTAGACGCGCGACATGCGCGCTCATTAAAGCGGCGCGTATCTGCGTACATCGGTGCGACAGCGACGCCGCTTTTCCCCCCGTGCATGTGGAGCTGTGCGCCGCGGACATGCACGGTTCCCTACGTTGCTGTGTCAGGCAGGTGTCTCCCACGGAGCTCTGCCCCGTTTCAGAGGTGAAGGAAGCCCTAAGTGGAAAGACGTCACCTCCGCGATGTAGAATGTGTTCAATTAAAGTGAAACTAACACATTATATAGGCCTAGCTATATGTCCATTACACACTGAATGAAACATCACATGTCTTTATTTATTCAGTTTATTTTAATAGTAATAATTATGACTAACATTCAGTGAAGACCTAAAAATCAGTAGGCTATCTCCAAAATGGAAATATTGCAAAGGTTTTTTTTTTTTTTAAGCATTTTTAATATAGAAATGTTGACCTTCTGAAAACTATGTCTATCTACAGTATATGCACTCAATACTTGGTTGGGGTTCAACTACTGGAAATTGCCTTTCCGTGATATTGTAATGTACTTATTTGTTAATGGTGAGCACCCCCCCCCCCGGGAAATTCCTCTCTTTTTTGGTCCTGACCCGTTTGCATCCCTGTATATGAACCATCACAGCTGTTTATGTTTCATTTTAACTTTGAGTTTATCATTCAGGCTGTTGGTTGAGAGTTGTGTGTAAAACAACACGGTAAAGAAATCGATACAGTCATTACTGCTGTGATGTTTGATATAATTGTAGGGCTCAAGTTCAATACATACATATGAACGTGAACTTGACCATTTATGTATATTGACATGAAACTATCAGACAGTGATTTTGTCCGACAGCCAAACAAGAGGCTTGGTCAGGGAAGTCCATGTCTGATTGGTCTGATCAGATTGTAAAACCGAAATGATGAGCTGAAAGACGCTAAAACAAACAGAGGAACTTCTGAGTCAGGTCTCCTATGGGTTCATCTTTACTAGAAATGTTTTTTATCTTAAAATGAACTAAAAATGAAAATGAAATTAGATGAATGCAAGGTTACTTTCTCTTTCTTTTAACGTCTTAACAAGTAACCAAGACCCACTGGGGGAAAAAATCCACACATTTTTGATGAATAAGTCTGTGGAAAGTCCAGTCACCGATTTATCGTATCTCTGAGACCCGTCTGTTTATCCAGCTCCGACCGGCGGTCCTCAGGCTCCTGCTCGGCGTTCGCTGCTGCCGGTCATTACCATGTAAATCACTGGGACGGTAAGACGACCCGGCGAGGAACAACACGGCCGCTTTACAAGCCTTCACCCCTCTCACCGTGTTTTATGTTTGAATCCCAATTGTCGGCCGCTGCAGTGACAACCGGCCTCCTTTAGTGCATTCCTCTCCTCTTCCTTTCTTCCCCTCTTTCACTATTAACCCGGCCGCTCTTTGGAAACTCGCTCTCCATGTTCCTTCTCTGGGTTTCTCTCTTATTTAGCTCATCAAAAGACAACCCCCCGTCCCCCCTCTCTCTCTTTTTCTTTTTTTAAATACATAGCCTAGTCTTTCCTTTCAAGTTGCTTTTCAAAACCCCTCCTCTTTGCTGAGAAGAGGGATCCGAACTGAAATGGGTCACAGAGGGGGCCCTGAAGTTCTCACTTGTTGAGTAAGAAAGAGAGAGAAAGAGAAAGAGAAAGATACCCTGGACTTGGCCCAAACCTTAAATCACCCCCAAATTTCCCCTCCGCACTCCCCTGCTCTCCTTCTAGCAATTTCTCTGCTCTCTCTCTCTCTCAGGGTCTCTTCCCACTGTTCCCCCCTCGTCCTCCTCCTCCTCCTCCTCCCTCCTGTTTGAGGATCCTCCTGCTGTGGTGTCCAGATGAGCAGGGCAGGAGGAGGAGGAGGAGGAAGAGGAGAAGAGGACGTAAAGAAATGGACGGCGCTTCTCTCGGGGATTGAAGCCCCCTTCGCCTTAAAGAACCGAATAAATCAAACCCTGATGTTTCCAAAACCCGACTCATTTGTTATCCCACCTGCTTACATAACAGTGTGAACACCTGAATCTGGCGCCATGTCAGCAGCAGCAGCGACCCCCCACCCCACCCCACTCCACCACGGCTGCATCATCTTATGTAAGGATTTTGGGTTCTGCAGCCTGATGCATGTGAGAGCGATTAAGATACCCACATGTCATTTGTGCAATCATCAGCGACGAATTCAATGTCGCAGCTTTTGTCATGTGGTTGGCAAAAAAAAGGGGAGAAAAAAAAGAAAACCCTGGGATGGGAAATGTTTTAATTCTTTCGTCATGTCGCGTCGCTGCGGAGGAATCAACTCTATAAAACCAGCTCCGATGGGGAACGTCTATATGCGAAGAATGTGTTAAGGGGAAATACTTTTTGTTTTTGACAGCGTCAGGAGGCCGAAATCACTTCTCAAATCTGTCTAATCAGGACCATATTGTCGGGGTCAACCGCGGCGTGAACCCCTCTCAATACTCTCAAGGCCAAACGTAGACATGTGTGCTGCTGCTCAACTTCTGGGAGACATTTTCCTTTCCGTAAGAGCAGAAATAGCTCATGGCAGGAGGCTGCAGAGATTTCTGGACACCATCAGAACAAGGATGAATTATTTACTCTCGCCTTGTGCAACTGGTAGAATCAGGCCAATTGGTAACTGTGACCCTTGTTCCTCCTTTTTTTTTTTTTGCTTTACTGTCTTCAAGTCTGCCCCAAGTGCTGCAATGGGCAAATTATTCATTGTGCTTGGCAGACACCGAAGACTGGTGCTGAGTCGACCACATTACCGCTGTATTTGTCACATTCTTCCCAAACCCCCAAAGTACCATGTGTTTTAGGAAATTCATATGTAAAACAATTTCTGATCTTAAAAAAGGAGGAGGATTGTTTTTGGATGTGTTTTGTTTTCAGCAATTTTTCAAACCACTTAATTCCAGCTGTTTCTCTGCTGATTTGGCAGCGCAAAAATGAAGTCTTTCTTTACTGATGTATTTATTTTCACTTGACACCGACTGTAATTTCCAGGTATGTGCCGAGATGCGGTGCCAGTCTACCAACTGGTATCATTTACACAGGGGCGGCGGCGTTCTGTACCCAGCGGTAGTCTAATATCATCTTGATCAGCTATTTCTCCTTTTTTTTGTGTGTGTTTTTTTTTTTTTTTTTTAAACATGGATGACCTCCACCGTCCGTCCACCGGCTCCGTCCCGTGCTCTCCTCCGCAGGCCCTGGCAGGGAGCGCCAGTTAACTTTGGCTCAGGTGGTCAACGGAGACTCCTGGGCCAAGTCCGGCTTCAATGTGTCCATTCACGCCGCCATCCGATCCTCCAACTGGAAGCTGCTGACTGGCTACCCAGGTCAGTATCTTCTGTCGCCCCATAATGACATGTTTAGTCTGAAGGGGGGGGAAGTGGAGAATGAAGCACATGTATGCACAGACAGACACACCGACTTCTTATCTCTGCTAATCAGCCGTGGAAGGAGGTTAAGTAGGAGAAGTAAAGCACCTTTTATCCGCTGAAGTGAAAGGACTTAAAGTATCAAAGGAGACGAGGTGAATCTCAGAGGTTGCGAGATGATTAATGAGAGAAGAAAGAAGGAAAATAAAGCTCTGATGCCCGATCTGTAGTTGACTTTTTTTTTTTTTTTCTTTTTGGTGAAATATTTTTAGTTTTGAAACTTCAGGCCTCAATCATTTTTTTGTTTTAACTAAACCATCTGAGAAGTTTAGAGGAGGAAATGTCTCCGAGCTGCAGCTGCAACAATTCATCGATCAATCAGCAGCTATTTTCATAATCAAAGCCAAAATACCAAACGTTTGTTCGTCCCAGTTTCTCAGATGTGAAGATTTGCTGCTTTTCTTTATGTTACTGGAGAAATAATAAAATATATTTTGGGGTTTTGGACTGTTGGTCGGTCCAAACCGGTATTTTCAAGACGTCACTACACTACTATGACTAAAACTCATTAAAAGCTTGTTTTTAAAGTTATTTTAGGGGGATTTTTTTTTTTGCCTTAATTACACAGGAAAGCTGGAAAGAGGAATGATATCATGCCAAGGGTCACAGGTTAGACTAAGCTCAAATGGTGCATGCTGCACCACATGAAAAGTGTTTTTCAGAGTAAAAGTATAAAAAAAAAAGCATAAAGTAACATAAAATGCAAATACTCACTGTCCACTGTCCTTCATCTCCTCTCCTCCAGGATGTGACGTCTGGTTCCCGCGGCCCGGCCACAACGGCTCCGAGTCGAGTCCCTCCGGTCGGGATCCACTAAAGTCTGTGATGCTGTTTAATATAGCGAAGGATCCGGAGGAGAGGGTGGAGTTGTCTGCTCAGTTCCCCAAGATGGTGGATTATCTCCTCAGCCGGCTCCGTCACCACCAGAAAAACGCCTTGCCCATAAACTTTCCGGACGAGGACCCCAAATGTGACCCGAGCCCCACGGGAGCCTGGGGACCCTGGGCTTAGACGGACGTTACAGCACTTTGTTTACTGCAGGAATATCCTCTGCAGAGGAAAATCAGATTTTCGAAACATTTTTGTTTTAGTCTTTGATGATTTAATTTAATGCCGCTCAATCTAAAAGACATCTTATTCCATCAACCAATAACGTCAAGCCTCTAAATCAAATCACGCAGGTTTTTAAAGGAACATATTTCAGTCGCTCTTTTTTATCAGCAGCCAAAGCCGAGACTCAGCGGGACTTGTCATTCACAGACCGACTGACGGGCTGATCTGATCTCTGTGTCCCAGGACTATGGCGATTGCGTAAAACGGTGTTTAGCTACACATGCTGCTGATTTGTAAAGACCACGTCCCTGCTGCTTCAGGTATTTGCACTTCGCTTATCTGCTGTTGAGAAGCTGCAGGCGTCAAAAAGCTGGACAGAGATATCGGGCTGTTTGACCAGAGCAACACACTTCACCCACCGAACTGAAGTGGAGATGTTTTTATAGAGGAGACAGGAAAACTTGCACATTTTTAAATTCAAAGCTGCACTCATCAATATTTTTTATTTTGACAATCGCATAAGTATTAGTGCCATTGTAAGTAAGGGTTTAGTTTGAGGTAAAAACAGATATTCTCAGACAAATTTGGAAGAAAAAACCTTGAAAATTTGTGAGTTTTTAATGTCTGAGAACATCTGAACTTTTTAGTGACCAGCTTATTAAAAACACAACTTGAAATGAAAACTAACATCAGAAGTGGCCAAAAATGCATATCATATCTAAAATGTTAATATATGCTTTTAATGAACTGTGCTCTATTGTTTGCAAACCACTGTTTGTATGTGCAGAAACGTTGATGCTTATTGTTTTGTTCCAGAAAACAAAAGCTACTGAATAAAGAGCTTAAGATGCTCTAGATACATTTTAACAGCTAGTGCTCGTTTCTCTCATTGTTGCCTTAAAGTTAATAATGATGACTTGGTGCTAAATTAGTTGAGAGTGTATTTCTGAGGCTGAAAATGCGAGGAATTTCTTGCGGACTTGAGGCATCTCTTATGTCATGGCTTCAGAAATAACTCCCACATGCCACTCATTCATGGATGTACTGTTCTCATGGATTTGATGAAGTTATTTAAGGTCACGTTTCCTCTGTGCTGCTGACTTTGTTTCATGCATCGAGGTCAAACCAGGACAGAGAAACGAGTATATTAGGCGGTAAAACCCCCCAAAAATCAGTTACCTTCAAATGGATCATTTACATATTTGGAGTCTGAGTGGGAAAAACTAATTTCCTTAATACATACACCCTGTTTGACATCTGACCCCTTGGTGTTTGACCTCCCACTGGCAGCAGCATGCGGACTACCACAGGAAATGCTCCCTGCAGAGAGTGGGCGGCCCCGGCCTAATGTGGGCTCTGACCCTTAACCCGCCTCTGTGAATTGATTGGCAGCTGAGCAACACAAACACAACGGCTGGTTACAGAGGAGAGGTGGAGCTGCAGAGTTTAACATCAGCAGGTCAGTTATGTCACTGTGGGTTTGACTCCTGTATGGATGATTTTGTGTTAAAAGACATTATGTTATTGGGCCCTTTGTACCTTTATTACAGCAGCAGTTGCTACTTTTAGATGTACAGTTATAGCTCAGCCAGGCCATTCAATTGTCTGTCCGTGTCCCAGTGCATAAGCAGTATGTTTTATTGGCCAAATTGTGCTGGACTCCATTTGGCTTGTTAGCATTGTGCAGAGCACCTCGGCTATTTTGTGTCCAATCAAAGTAAACACTGCAGGCGTAACACATTATATAGGTGTGTTAGTTTGACCTTGAGAAATTCAATTAAGCACAATTTCAGTCGGACAAACATGTTCAGATGTATCTCAAAAGTTCAACACAACATCAGCTGTTGAGGGATGGAGAGACATGACGAATAATTTGGCACAAAAAAAACACAAATTGTACTTTTTATTCATGTCACGCATTTAATCATGAGCTTTAGAGGTTTTATTCTTAGCTAACAGCCAAATTCTAACACTTGTTTCCTAAATTGTTGAACTTAACCTTTAGAAATGTTTGAAAACTATCAATCAAACAATCAACTGAAGAGAAAGTGCTAATGAGCACTGTGACAAATTAATCCATTTCCTTCATCAGTGGAGGATTTTTGCTCAGTAGCAGCTAATATTTGGGGGGAAAAATGAAGTAAATGGACCTTTAGTGAGGATTATTTTGTGTCCAAGGCCCAGATTGAACTCTGATGCTTAATTGATGAGATGGAGATTTTTAGGCTGTGTTCACCTGAATTATTTATTCAGTCCCTGTTGTAACCATATGGTCGGCCCAAGGCGACTGCACGGTGCCAGTTATTTGCTTAAATTTTAAAAACCTAATCTTGGCCTTTTGTAACTTATTCTGTTGTTTTAAGGATATTTGGTTTCTAATTTCACCCAGAGTGACTGTATGAACTCATACAAGTGTATATGTGCTTTATATAAAACAAAAAAGACTATTTTCTACCAGAGTGGCTGTTAAATGGAATTTAAACTGGGATTTTGGTAATGGATGATGACCAGTGCACCGCATGATTACTTTATGTTTCTGAGAAAACACTTCCAACTCTGCTGAGGCTATAAATTTGTCGCTCGCTTGTACTGTTAGTTTACTCTGCAATCAAAACTCTGCACTTCGGGATGATGGGATTGCACATTTAATTAGACGCTGCCAACGCTTGGCATTCACCTAAAACCGAGGCCTGCGAGTTTCTCAGCTGCAGAGCTGCAGACCGCGTTTACACTTCTCATACTCGGGGTTGTGGTGAAGTGAACTAGCCTCCCCCTCCTCCTCCTCCTCCTCCTCCTCCTCCTCCCTGACAAATTATTCCATCTCCTCCTCCTCCTCCTCCTCCTCTACTCTCTCTGTCATTATGAGCCGTGGTGTCACGACTCCTCTTCTCCTTGTACTTTTTCAAAGGTGGTTTTTGGTGTGTTTTTCACACTTAATCCCGACCGCCCTGTGAAGTCTGCCTCACAGTGACAAACACACTCTTCTTCTCTCTGCTGAATCAACACAGCGGCTTCACCGTCGCTCTGACGTCGCCCCGACCCTCTCGCTCTGTTTTCTCAGCTGTGGAGAAGCAGCAGCGTGAGCCTCCAGAGAGATATGACAGTGTGAAGATATGACAACATGTCACCAGGCTGCAGGGCTCGTCTGCTACAAGTTAAAAACTCTGGGCTTCAGTTTAAGATTAAAAATAGAAAAGCTGTCATTTAAGAACTTAAGTATAAAAGCTATTTGTCAAACTTCTTTTGACATTAAGAGTCTCTTAAAAGTCGGAGAGCTGCAGAGGTCTGTGAAGATGGTTAAGAATAGATCCTTGATGGCTGCGATCTGCTTCTGTTCTCATCTGATGATGATAAAAATACCACAACATTAGCTCCAGCTGTATAATTCAGTTATTTCAATCTTATGATTTGCATTTGACAGGACGTAACACAAACTATATTTTCTTTCTCACACATTTCATCTTTACTGGTACGTTATAAATACACAAGATCGCACATGCTCAATAGTCTGGATCTGTGTCAGGAACTAAAGATGATTTAATCCAGACTTCAACATAACCTGACCCAGTATCCAACTCATGCAATTACCTCATCACCCCACTGTCAGGCCAGTAGCCTCACTTTGCCAGCTATTTTCTACAAATGTGAAATGGCATGTTATTCACCATGCACATTGTGAAAAGAGGTCAAATGTAAACAGATGTGCCCATTTTTAATTATTGTTGCATGACATGATTTGAGGTAAGAATAGGCTTCCTTAACTTCAGCATTTTAAGGGCTGGAGGATTGGAGGCTACGCCGGGGCTAGCTTGTTAGCAACTTAACTTTAATAGAAGGTAATAAGAAAACATTTATATTGCTTCATATCTATGGAGACTGGTGAGTTAAAGAGTGATATGGTTTAATAAATGCCTTAACTTGTTACATGGGAATGGAGGCTCTTTGCTTTCCATTTATGTGTCACTTAATTGCATCTCTTAGCTGAAAAACAACTTGCAAGATCCGGGTGTCCGAGCTCTCTTCTCTGCATACTGCAACACAAACGCGCCCCGTAACCCATCTCTTGTTTATGACAGATTAAACTACACAAATAGGCTATACACGTTGTAACATTGTATATGATATGTACTGTATCTACCACTCTATTGATTGATTTCTCGCCAGCTTCGTTGTAAACAAATGCACATGGCCAGGATGAGGGTTAGCAAAACAGCGGAAAAGCGTTCCTCTTTAAGAAATTAAGTTTGATGATGTAGGATGTCATCATCATCAAACTTCATTAGCATTGTTAGCATTAATAGCGGATGAACAGCTGCTAATGCTAACGATGGCTGTGTTGCAAAAACGTGCATATACGTATCACCTTTAATTTCCTTTTTTAAATTATTCCTGGAGATATTAAGCTTTAAAATGAAATTTGATACAGATATTTTATAGAGATAGGAGGTAGAGGAGAGGAGAAGGTTCTTCTGTCTAACAGTATTTTTTATGTTTGATAAATTCGGCCCACATGTTTTGACGGTGAGCACATGTGGGACACAGAGGCCGATGCCACCCTTGATTTTCCTCTCGGCTACGTCCACAAGGAGAGACTGAAGGTCTCTGCCGGTGAAGTGGGACAGGAATTCCAAACACGATTGTGTCTGAGCGTCTGCGTCTGCGCTGCTTGTGAAAACAGATTAAAATCATACTGACCAGTGCAGCCAGGAATGTGTTGAACCTTGAGCCTGAAGGGGGGGAAATCCGACAGCTCATCACACCTAACAAAAAAAAAAAGAAAAGTCCCTCATGGTGCAGGGAGAGACCACCACAGAGCATGACGTGATTAAAAAAGAAAAAAAAGAAAAGAAAAGTGGTGCAGATGACTTGAACAAAGCTGAGGAAGCTGTCTGAATAACAAAACAATGACGCTATAACAGAGGTGGAAGGAGTAAAAGTTCACGAGAATTAACAGTAAAATGTTATTAAATGATCAAAAGTACAAAAATACTCATAAGTAGAACGAATTTTCACCTGTACATGCAAGCAGCCTTTTCATGATAGCTCATCAATGTGGAGCTTGAACTGTTTTATTGGGTTAAGAGAATTACATAGGCCTGCAACAAATCCTCCTTTATTGAGGTTTTAATGTTCAATTTGTGTTGAAACAGTTTCAGAGAGATGTTGATTCAACTATAATATAATTTAAAACACCTGTGACTGTTTTATACCTAGTTGTCTCTCTAAAGATGAATTAATTATTGAGTATCTGTATTGATAGCCTATCCCACTTGATACTTGGTGGACGGTCGGTGGCACCAAATCATCTTTATTGATCGCTATTGGTTTCCTTCAGTGCAGAATCTAAAGGAAAATGTGTCCTGCAGGGTTTGCACAGATTTTTGGTGAATTTGTGTTTGTGTGTTTCTTTTAAATGTGTCCTAACACTGCATGCGTGGTAACCTTGTATCTCTGAATTTTCATTTTTCAAAAGGAAATGAAAACAAAGACATGAACACTGATGAATTCAATCACTCTAGATCTAGTGAGTCATTTTTATTTATATACGTAACTTCAACACCAACTCAACAGAAATTCAAAAAGAACTTACGGCACTTCTCAAATCAACCAGAGGAGGTTGAGACTTTCTCTTTCTAATGAGCCCCATCAACACTTTCATCCTGTCTCTACAATATCAATGTATAAATAAAGTTGTGTTTCTGTAAATAAAACATGCTCGCTTAAGTACACGACCACCAGAGATTTAAAGTCAGATCTCAAATGCATCATCTATGACCTCTGTAGCTCAAACTCGGTTTATTAGAGTAATCAGCCACGTATTAGAGGTAACTGGAGAATTTCTTCTGCACACTATTGTTCTTTCAGTCTGACCATCAACCCAAAGGTCACCGGGAGTAACAATGATCCCAGGAACTGGGTGGATAACATCAGGGCTGTTATTATTGTCAATAACTGCGGAGTTGTTTAGCCAGAAACTCCCCGACCAAGTCATGAGACTCCCCTTGTGTTTTCACTCCATTCAAGTCTCATTTGACTGACCAAGGAGCACAAATAAGAGGGCACCGAGGTCCTGGCACCAGTTGTTCGCCTCCCAGTCACAACACTCTCAAAATAGTCCATTCACGCTCGCTCAACTGTCGTGCAAACCGTACACGAACATACAAAAAGTTGTTGTTCGGCACTTGTTTCTGCACCTCCGCCTCACGCTGTCCTCTGCAAACCAGGCGCCATGTATTTCAATGGAGTTTAGGTTACAATAGAAGACTTCAGTTCAGACTGGGAATTGGGGAGATGGTGCATGCACAGACCCATGGACACATGTCTGGAAATAATGCTAAGTATGGCTTAGTTTCTGCTGTGCATAGCATATAGACAAACGTGTTGGACCTGAATAGACTGAGTCTTCAGTATGTGAGCAATCTGCAGCGGGTCTGTGGCTCAGCTGTTAACCCCCCCAAGGAAAAGGTTAAGACTCAGATCCAGAGAGAATTAGACGTGTAGGGAGCTCAAATGATCATGTAACACTCGACTTTTAACACTCGAGTGTGGTAGCCATACATACTGCTTGGCACCAGCTGCAGAATTTGCAGTGGTTGTGTTTTTTTTGTTTTTGTTATTACATAGTGATATATGAGTGAGGAACATGACCAAAGCTTCAGTGCAGTACGAGACCTTTATAGACAAAGCTTAAGGAGATCAGGTGAATTTGCAGGAGGAGCTTTAAGAAGAGATGATATGAGTTGATGAAGATAGAGAGGGTAACATCTGGTGGCTGGTTGCACCATCGAGGAACCAGAGTCTAGACTGAGTGACGGTCTGTGATTGGCAGCGATGCTAATGCCAGACGGTGCTGCACAAACAAATACAGCAGCTGAGAAGGGTCAAACTTCATCAACATTTTTCAGTTCTTGTGTGCATCAGGCTTGAATTACTTGACTGTTTATCTTTGGACAGTCTTAGAACCTCATCCCATTTCTGCCCTTTAGCCCCCCCCTCTCCTGTAGCCCCACCCCTCAGTGTCATGGCTGCACAAGCAACAGGAGAGTCACATTATCTGAAATTGAACTTAAATCCAGCAGCAGCAATTTGTTTTTCACTGTTTGTTTCTGATATTAGTGCAGATAATGATGTATTACGGCGTCATAGTGGTAATTGCCACCCTGTTGCAGGGTCATTTAAAGCTCTTTGTTTACCCTAATCCATATTAAAGGTGCTATTCAAACAAAGTGAAACCCCCGGTTGTCTTGTGTGAAATGCCACTGTGGAGGTCCAGAAGTTTCTCAAATGTGTGACACGATGTATTCATTCTTGAATTTATGCTTTTTCTTTTTCTTTTGTCTTTAATCTTTCTCAATTTTTTTTCTGCTTGACGATGAGATCTCTGAATGAATCTCTAATTAGAAAAGTCCCAGCTCTCCACTTCAGCTACACCCAATTAAACGCTTCTGAAATCAAACAAATTCCCATGATGTTCACATGGGAACCGTTCAGTTTGAGAAATACAGCCTTTCAAAGGCTTTTAATTTTTTTTTACGCCAACTCAAAATGGGCATTGCATTTCCAATACTCAGCTCTTTTGGTGAAGTTAGAGTGTTAAAATACTGAAGGTTTGAGGATAAACAAACATATTATTGAGCATGAGGTTTTAATTTGGATGCATGTGCCAAAGTGGAGCAGCTTAATCCATCCTATCATAATGCCTTATGTCTGAGAAGTTATGTCAGAGTAACTACTGCCTCCAGATGTTGGGTAACTGACTGTGTTATTGATTATGCAGATGTGTGACGCAGCAGCACAAACTGTATTGAACTTTATTTTTAATTCACCTTCTGCTCACCCACGTGCTATCTGAGCACACATAAAAGTGTCATTAAATAAATAATTTAGTCTCGTGCGTGCAGCAGGGGCAGCCCAGTGATTGGTGGGTGGGGGAGGGAGCTACCGGAGCGCAGTCACTCCCATCCCAACAGTAGTTAGGCTACGTCTGGGCGGAGGAGGAGGAGGAGGAGGAGGAGGAGGGGACGGAGCCAGCAGCCTGCAGCCGGAGCCGAAGCCGGAGTCAAAGCCAGAGCCAGCCATTCATTCTTCTGCGGTCCCGGGGAAAACGTGGAGGATGAAGAAGAGACAGTGAGGAGGGAGGAAGAAAAACCAAAGTCCGGATCGAGTCCGACAGCTTCAGCCTCAACCGCACAGAGCTCCGAGAGAAGACGCAGGAAGATCCGGCTGAAAAAAGAAGAACAAGAAGAAGGAGGAAAAAGAAAACTTTGTGGATTTCAGAGGCGTCGCTTCTAAATCGCACAGCCAGCATTTACACGTAAGTAGCTGCGGCTCCACAACGACACTGAAAGAAATCACCTCCTCTCTCTGTCTAAAGCTGTTACTGTACAGATTTCCCGACTGTGTGCTGATCTGCGCTGCAGAAACTTTCACTCGGAGTTTGAGACTGACTTTCATCCACTTTTCTCTTGAGTTGTGGGGTTTTTCTCCCGGTGCTCTGAGGGGGGAAAACTCGTGGCAGGGAAGCCGAGTAGACTGATGCTCTGCCTGGGCAAAGCAGCACACTGTGACCCCTTATGTGTTAGCAGCACTCATAAGTGCAGCGTTTTAAACCTAATTCCTCCTTAAAAGCAAGTTAAATTCATATGCATGGTGACTTAAATTCAATGCACGTGGTGTAAGTTGGACTCATGTAACCATCAGTCAATACAACATGATAGGAGGAAAAAAGCTGCAGATTTTCACATGTTTAAAGGCTTATAAATGAGTAATTAATACTAGAAACAGTTTAATCTTCACTAAGCATCAGTTGTAGTCTTTATTTCTGTACAAAATCCAACCCACCTTCTTTCTTTTATATATCTATTTTCTTACACCATGTGTAATAAGTCATTTTAAAGTGGAAAAGTTACTCGTATCAAACATTAAATCTCTTATATTGTCTCTTAATTGGCAGATAAAGGTGAAAAATGTGCAACCAAGTTTCCCACAGCTCAGTTTAGTGTTTTCACATGTGTTCTTATGCACAGCTAAAGCTCCAACACCTTGTTTGCTATCACATAAAGTGGCAGTAATTCTCACAGTTGACGAGGTGTTGTTTTGTATTTTTTCCCTCATGACTCATTTAACATTTTCTCCCAAGTTAAATTTTCCATAAAGACGCCTCATTAACCCCCGAACACCTGCTGATTTCTTTGCACAGGTCAGTCGACACGTTGAAGTTTCTGAGGTCTCTGTGGTCGTGACAAAAAAAAAGAAGGGGCGACACGACACAGATTCTTGTCTTTGTTTTTTCGTGTTGTGGTTCAGCAGTAAACCTGAGAACTGGTCTCACCTGTAAACCACTGTTTGTGTGTATGTGTGTGTGTGAAAGAGAAAGGTCTCCTGAGGGCAAACACCTTTTTCTATGTGAAGCCTTTGGACCACTGTGTAACCAGAGTCAGGGTCAGTGTGGTGTATTTTTGCATGAGGAAAGCCCTACTTTGCTTCCCCCCCCCCCCCCCCCCCCCCCCCACTCCCCTCCTCCTAACAATCAGTGATTTATTATTTTTTCCACGCGTGATTCTCTTTATTGCTGCAGATTTCATAGAAAGTGTTCGCGAGAAAGAGAGAGAGATGCTCAACGTTGTTCCAAACCTCAGTCACTGATTCATTGTGGTAGGAAACATCAGAGCCATACGATCTGTCTTTTTCCACGTGGATTCAGCTCCCGTTTTTCTGGTGCATTAACACTATACATGTCGCTATAGCTTCAGTCTGAATGTGCTAAAGTGTTGTCGACCAGCGTATTGTTGTCACTTAATTACCAGCTGTGGAGCAGCAGCAGCAGCAGCAGCAGCCACTGTGTGGTCTCGGTTATGAGTCTATATTCTGTAATTAGCTTGAGCCAATTTTGTAATTTCTCTGTTTTCCTTTTTTTTTTTTAAAGGGCACGCAACTGAGCTTCAGATGTTTAATGATGCTTATGTCATCACCGGGTGAGTGGCTGGGGATTAAAGATGGCGGTCGGGCTCGGTTCTTGGTGGAGTCCACTGTCAAAGGGTTTGCCAGTGGTTTGAGCTAATGTGCCAGTGCACGTGGTCCCTCAGGGCTCCGTGTTTGGCCCATTTAAGAAAAAAAAAAAGGGTTCATTCATTACGACCCTGCAGAGCGCTCCTCTTCCTCCGTTCAGGCCACAAGAAACGCAAAAGACTCTCTCTCCCTTGGCAGCCGGGCAGCGCAGATGCTTTGGAAAACTGCTTTAATGTCTCCCTAAACAGAATGGTAAACTTTCAAAGCATGGAAAAAATATTACCAGCCTCCCCCAACTTTTTTGCAGCCCGGTGGAAGCTGATGCAGCTGGCGATAGCTTTTAAAAAATAAAATAAAACAAAAGTTTCTTAGCTGCTGCTGCTGCTGCTGCTAACCCGTTCATGCTGACCACATCATCTGCCTTTTCGTGCTTTCTCCGGGCTTTGATGGGGCTGCGCTTTTGTCATTAATCCAGGATCCAGTTTATGGGATCGGTCAGTGTATTTCTCCTGGAGTGAGCGCTGTTTTCAGTGGACGATTTGATCTACATCTTCTCTCCGTGCGTTCGGATCCTAAATAAACACTCGCTTTTTATGAGTCTGTGAGCGTAAATATCGCTGAGTGGTCGTCTGCTGATGGAAATCAGACCTGGGCACTATCAGTGTGCGTCTGAAACCGGAGCCGGGTCCGTAGTGTCACCATGACCGGAGTGTGAAATCCACTAATTGAACTGCTGCTCCCGTGTCAGAGGTTAAACCCGACGACTCCGGCCGGCTGCGACCAACATCTGGAATACAGTTTGTTACAGCGAAAGCCCCCACTGTGGATTTCCTCTGTTGTAGATGGCCCTGATAACAAGACTGGTTTATTTGCACCATATTTCTTCAGACTACTGTAACTGTTGCACTTGTACACGAAGCAGCAACATCTGTTTTTGACCATCAGTGTTTTTTTTTTTCCTCCTCTACCTTCTTCCTCTTCTCTGGCATTATTCCGGCCCCACAGTGTTTCTTTTGTCTCTCTGTGAGTGTGGTCAATAAAAACCTTCAACAGGAGCATCCAGGAAGTTCTCTAATGAAACCAACACATCAATTTTTTTTGTTTTTTTTGAAGGAATACGCGTCTAGTTGCACTAAAGATTGTTTATTTGGCCATAAAATTGACGTAATGCGAGGAAGGACAGTCTTAAAATTCAGACAAATCTTAACTGGGTCACATTACGTTATAAGGTTTTTCCGTTCCAAGCTTCTAAAAGCAGAGTTTCTGAGTGAATTAAAAGCAGCCGTGTGTCCGAGCTGGTTCTCGTTTATGAAGCTGCTGATCTGGAGAGGGCTTATTGTTCATGAACGCTTTCCTTTTTGTTTGTATGAATCAGGGATGTCACTTTAAAGAAAGAACAAAAAAATGATGTTCAAATAACTCGAAGCTAACCCGTAATTAGGTCAGATGAATTCAAACCCAGCCCCACGTAGCCAGCTGCGTCCTCTGAAACGACATTGTTGAATTCATGTTGTTTCGTTTATTTGCGGTGCCTCCGCTGCCTCTACATCAGAGTCGGAGTCAGCAAACAGTCTTAAAACTCTTTATCCGCAATTATTCATCCGCAAAGCTTCCACACTAGTTTTCTTAATGTTCCATCAGCAAAGAAAACAGCAGTAGCCTAGCGCAGCAGTCAGCTGACGGTGCACGAAGCATTTAACCCTCGTCACTGCTGCTAATCTGAACAGATCATTACAGACTTTACAACTCTTTCAATCAAAAGATAAAAGTTTCAATGGAAAGTGACAACATCTGGGGAGCTTTGTGGAGCATATATTGTGATTAATTGAAGGATTTCTGTTGCAGAGAGACAGGAAGTTGAGACTGAAGAGAAAAAGTTACATAACATGGGGTAGGACTCAGAACCTGGACCACTGCTGTAAAGATGGTTCATTAGGTCAGCCAGTCCTTTGTATTTACCAATAAATAACGGATTACGACTGATTTAATGTTTAACAAAGCTTTAAATGTCTGTTTGTTAAAGATTAATCCGGCTGTAATGAGGCTGTTTCTCTTCTGCTGCTTCACTCTGACATCTGCTCTCAACCACAGCTGCAGATCTTCATCATGTTAGTGTCTGAGACTGAGGCCTAACCCAACGGTTAGGGACGGACATTCAAGTACGAAATGAGACACAACTAGTAAACCATTATACGACATCATCTGAATCATAATTCATTGATATCGGGCACCAGTTAAATATGTAAAAACATGACACCCGCGCAAATCAGCAACAATGATGTGATGTTGCTGGAGATCTTTTATGAAAACTTTATTATGAAGGACAGGGTCGTGATATACGGGAACAAGATTGAATTTAGCATAAATGGTATGTATTCTGGTGTATTCTGGGAAAACTGTCACAACCCTGTGTTTGTAGTGTGGTAATGGAAAAACGTTGTTTAAAGGGCTGTTACAACAGAATCAGGATGCTCCTACCCCTGATGTGAAGGTGTAGAAATGAGATCAGACCTTCAGCTCCGGTTGTTACTGAACCACCTCCACCTCAGCTCTTCACGTGTTGCATCAGCTTCTGGGACCAACTTCAGATGTTTCATGTTGCGTCTCGAAGTTAAAGGGATAGTTCAACATTTTGGCAAATTGGCCCATTGCCATAATCCCTATAGTCATAGCAGTAGGTTCGTTACCTTTAATTGTCGGTGCAAGCTATTTTTAGAACGGAGGCTAATAGGATTTCTTGGTTTCCCTCATCAAACTCATCAAATACACAATCCAACAACTCCAAAACACTCTTGTGGACAAAATGTGACCTGCACATTCACCACGCTATGAGATAATAACAGAACGTTACGAGACAGAGTTGTTTTTGAGGCAAATGCAGAGACTGCTTGCCCAAAAACTGCCCCTGACGGGAACGTGCATCAGCGGTTTTGTATGAATTTACTTAGAAAACAAGCTATTTTTAGATCAGCGGAGCAGAGCGGCAAGCTTCTCAGAGCTACGCTACGGAGGCTAAAGGGATTTCTTGGTTTCCCTCATCAAACTCATCAAATACACAATCCAACAACTCCAAAACGCTCTGGTGGACAAGTTGTGACCTAAAGTTGATCGAGGCCTGAGCTGCGTCACCTCCATGTGAAATGTGACAACGTCCAGCAGCCTTTACACACACCCTCACCCTGACCTTTCCCATGTGACCTCCTGGTTCTGGTCTCCTCTGCAAGTCTCCGATTCGATTGATACACTATACACAGCTAAAACCTTCTTGGTCTCTCTCTGCCCCCCCCCCCCCCCCCCTCCCTCCCACCCTGCCCCTCCATGCCACAGTGTGGGGTAGTCATGCACGCTGATTAGATTAGGCAGCGCTGGAGCTAATCACCCCTCACTCCTCTCTCCTGCTATTCTTCACTTGCCTGCTGCATTTTAACTGCAGCTTTCTCCGTCCTGGGGGCCAACTCCCCCCACCCCCCCACCCCCCTCCACTCCATTCCACTCCCACCCTGTGCCTCCCAGGGATGAGCCCTCTCCTGGGGAGGGGAGGGGGGGGGTTACATCTCTCTCCAGCAGCTCTCCATCCTGCTCTGTACTCAGAAACCCCAGCAGGGTGGGGTCCTGGGGCAGTAACAAAGCCCTCGGCCCACACTTGCCCCCTCTGTCAATAGAGGCCTGACTGTCGGCCTGTGTGGAACGTAACCCCCCCCTCCCCAGCCCCCCTCCCCGAGGAAGAAAGAGATGTCCAGAGGGAGTGAATGACTTGTGGAGGGCCAGGAGAGGAGAGGAGAGGAGAGGAGAGGAGTGGGGGGTCAGGACCCTCCTGTCGGGTGAAATGAGGAGAAAGAATCTGCAGCGGGTTTTGTTCCTTTGTGGCGAGCTTTAGTTTTTTTTGGTGGGGTGGAGGGGGTGAAGGGGGGGGGGGTCAGTCTCGGGGGAATGCGCGGCAGACAGACGGACGGAGGGCTCTGCAGCTGCATGGCCTCCAGCGCTTCATCTCGTCCCTCAGCAACTACAGGCTCATTAAACTCTGACGGTCGTGTCCAACTCTGGAGTCCAGGTCTCGGGGACATCTCCTGTTTACCTCCCTGCCCATCCGCCCCCCCCCCCTTCCCCTTCTCCCCCCTCCCCTCTTTTACTCTTTTACTGGCAAACATTACATCAGACATGTTTGAATATTGATTGAGTTGGAAGTGGAGTCGCTCAGGGACTTAGACCCCCCCTCACACACACACACAGCTGTATGTTAATGATGAAAGGTTACGACCCGCCACAATAGGCCGTCTGTGTGTGTAACGTGCGATAAGGCGGTATCATATGCTCAGTTTTGGCTGAGGTCATGGAACAGGCTTTAAGCTATATGAGTGAGATTGCATTGTGTTTGTGTCGCAGCTGAAACTCATAATTCGCTTTTGCATTCCACTTCATATCAGAGAGAGAGAAAACAATGACTACAAAGAGACGGAGACCGGGGATTTATCACCAGGGGCTGCAACTAATTATTATATCCTCCATTAATCAGTATGTTTATTTATATATTCACCACTCAGGAGAATGCTCACTAATTGGCGTGTCATATCTTGTTTGTTGAAGCTGTGCACACTCGTAAATGTGGAAATTAGACGCTCAGAGAGACACCAAGTGTGGGTTGATACACGGTGACATAAAACTGAGTAAAACAGTGACTTCTCATGTTAAATAAAGGGATAGTTCAACATTTTGGCAAATTGGCCCATTGCCATAAACCCTATAGTCTTAGCTAGTAGGTTCATTATCTTTAATTGTTGGTGCAAGCTATTTTTAGAACGGTGGAGCAGAGCTGTGAGCTGCTCAGAGCTATGCTACGGAGGCTCATGGGAGTTTCCAACAACTCCAAAACGCTCTGGTGGACAAGTTGTGACCTGCACATTCACCACGCTATGAGATAATAACAGAACGTTACGAGACGGAGTTGTTTTAGAGGTAAATGCAGAGACTGCTTGCTGAAAAACTGTCCCTGAAGGCAACACGCATCAACAGTTTTGCATGTATTTACCTCGAAAACAACTCGGTCTCGTAACGTTCTGTTATTATCTCATAGCGTGGGGAATGTGCAGGTCACAACTTGTCCACCAGAGAGTTTTGGAGTTGTTGGATTTGGTGAGTTTGATGAGGGAAACCAAGAAATCCCAGCAGCAGCTTACGGCTCTGCTCCGCTGATCTAAAAATAGCTTGCACCGACAATTAAAGGTAACACACCTACTCCTAAAACTATAGGGATTATGGCAATGGGCCAATTTGCCAAAATGTTGAACTATCCCTTCAAAGAAAGTGGAAGCAGTATTTTATATTGCAACTTGGGAAAACTGGATTTGTAGTTAGATAACATAAGGTTAATGTAATTTATGTTCCTCTATATATCTGTTACATATTGTAGCAGCTGATTCCCCATCTAGTGCCACCTGATCTAAAATCAATCAACCCACCAAGTCCCGTCTATTCCGTGGGAACGTTCGATCATCTTGTTCCATTCAGTCAGAAAAATCCCAGTCTGGCTCCGGTCACACTGGTCAAACTGAACCATTTCAGTTTCCCTTTCCCTTTCCCTCTGTTCTCGTGCAGCAGAGAAACCCTCCAGCTGCTCCAGAGTCCAGAGTCCCAGATTACTCACCACCAGAGATGTGATTCCCCATGTTTGGGTTTTGGTTTCACCAGCACCATGGAAACCCTATTTTGGTTTGGACTGGCAGAGCGTCACCGGTCATTATCACCGCTGCAGCGCAGTAACCCGGAGCTGCCGCGGGACCGGCAGCCATAAGGCTCTCTCTGTCTTTGTCCACTTCCTGCATGGGCAGATCTAGTCTTAATAAAGGTGACTCACTCTAAATATAAGGCAGCAGGTCACTTTGCTTTGACTTTGTCCCGACTGTACTCGCACTAAATGACCGTTTGCCTTCCTGTCGCTTTTCCGCTCGCACATGTTACATCTGCAGCTTGTGCTGACAGCCGGCGGTCAAAGAGGTTTTCAGATCCTTTTATTTAAAGAAAACGACCAACACCACACCCTAAAAATAAACCGCTGCAGTGAAAGTGAAAGGTTTGAATTGGAAATTTTACTGAAGTTAAATTATTATAATCTGGAAAATTGACTTTTAGTATTAATGCAGAACAAATGTCCCCTGTGACAGTTTAAGTTTATGATGTTATGTGTGTTGTAACTTTAGATTATTAGTCATTCAAGTTCAACAGTGTGATTATTGATGATGTCATTGTAGATCAATGTCCTTGATCAATGTTTTTTCATGATCTAGCTGCACTGTTAAAGATAAAGTTGAGTCAAATAGATTCACTTGAAAGTAACATATAATAATGGGAATAGAGGTGAAAGCTGAGAGTTAGATCTGGATAAAATCTAAGTTTAGGCTTTTGTTAACACAACCCAGTTTGGCTCCTGAGCTTATAGACCAGGGGTGTCAAACGTGCAGCCCGAGGGCCAAAACTGGCCCGGCAGGGGGTCCAATCTGGCCCTCAGAATGAATTTGCCATGTGAAGAGGCAGAAGAGGCATAATATTGTTGAAATTGCACATGTATTTTTATCAAGAAATTTCAGATTGTTCATAATATGTTTTGTAAAAGAATAGTTCTTTAACTGTAAACGTCTTATAATACAATATTATTTTTATTTATAGCTTATCATGCTATTATTTTTACTGGTCCAGCCCACTTGAGATCCAATTGTGCTGTTTGTGGCCCCTGAACTAAAATGAGTTTGACACCCCTGTTGTAGATGATCAAGCAAATTAGTGGCTGATATATCTATACATACCGGTATATTTTAGGGGCCATATTGCCATTTTAGGGGCGGAGTTTATTGTTGACTGAACATCTCCATTAATCTTCAGTGTGAAAGTCCGGGGTCACTGAGGTGGATTGACCAGGTGAGGGTGACTGCTCAGCTAAGACATACTGGGATAATGTTTCACCACCTGTGGGACCACACGGGGTCCGGCTACTACGACCCAGCCCCCCACCCCCTTTCAAAAAGAAAAAAAGCTCCAGACGAGCTGATTCTAACGCGGGTTAATTGAATTTATCCGGCGTTTACCAGGTTGGTTTTCCTTAAAACCCACAGCCTTGTCAACAGATGCATCCTGTTTGGAGCTGATCTCAGGTCTGATCAGCACTGATGTGGCTCCGCTAAAAGTAAACACAGACACAGTTTCAGGTTCAGCTCAAAGACATCCAGCTCTCTCTTTCTCTCTCTCTCTCTTCTAACTCGCTGTCTGAAGTGAGTTTGTTTGTTCTGAGGAAGCATCTTTGCAGCAACAGTTCACTGCGGTCGTGAAGCTTCTCCTCCCGCAATCAGACTGTTTATATTTTCATGCAAAACTGAGAGCTACTGTTTCATATATTTTTTTCCCCTGCTCCATCTCCTCCCCCTCTTCTTATTGACCTTTGCTTTGACTCGTCCCAAATCCTTTTGTTGAACGTGCATACTTGCTTTGGAGAAGAGAAGGAGTAAAAAAAAAAAAAAAAGAATGCAGGGAATGAGGCATTTCTTTGTTTGCTGTTGTCATTTGGGGGCGGCCCTCCACAGCTAAGTGGTATTTGCCATCTGAAAACAGCAGGGATTACGCCGTCACTCACCGCGTGGAGAGAGGGAGAGGGAGAGGGAGAGTAAACACAGGCACGAGAAAAGTGAATCATGGAGAGCGGTAATAATAGTGGAGGGAGACAGGAAACAGACATGAAGGAAAACAAGTTTCAGAGAGAAAGAAAGAGGGAGAGAGAGATGAAAAGAGGGAAGGAGAGCAAAGAGCAGACAACTTCAGACAGAGAGGAAGAAAAGAAAAGAGAAAAGGTGAAGCTTTTTGTTTCACAATTAAGTGAAGCCGCCCTGGGTCAGACATCTGTGATCCATCTCCCAGGGGCAGAAGTCTGGAGATGACTTCGCTCTCCCCCTCCCCCTGGTTTCTCCCCTACCATCTCCACCAGCTCACGTCTCCATGGCGGCTCCTCCTCCTCCTCCTCCCCCTCCTCTGACCTTCATCTGTCACTTTACCCAGGAGAGCTGCAGTCAACACAGATAACTGAAGAAATATAAGAAGATAATCTCCGTACTGAAGTGGATTTGGAAACAGTTTTGTTTTTCTCTTTGCACTTTTGCGAAGTTGAAGTTTCCCCACATTGAGATTTCCCCACCACTGATACAAAACAAAAATCCAGTGTGAATCGCACACTTGGTCATTTGATGTGTTTAGATTTGAATGGTAGCGTCATTAAAAACAATCTAATGAGGTTTTTAGCTGCCCTTAAAACTCAGATATACCTTCCTAGTTGATTAAAACACTTAATTTAGAAGTTGAACATGATGAAGTAAGCCGACTGCTGACTGCATGGAGCTACTGAGGCTAATGAGACAAATCTGGACATGACGTCCTGTCTTTATTAGGGAGTATGAAGCTTTTCCTAAACCATTAATAGACATGGGAAAACCTTTTCAAGCATGTCTGATGTCATTTTATAACTTTAAATGTGTGACTGTGTCTTTTAGTCTGGTCCCTTGTCTCTCCTCCCTCTTCCCAAAGTAAAACTCACAGCTTTGACTTTGTAGAGTTGTAGCCTATACAAGGTTAATACGTCCACCACGACCGAGTTATTGTTACTTATAGAAGAAACATTTAGCTGTAACGTTCTGGTTGAATTACAATGCACTTGAATCAATATTGGCACTGACGCAAATCCATCGGTTCATCAGACTGTTAAACATTAACCATTTTCTAGTTGCTTAAACAGTCATAAAAGTAAGAGCATGAAGAGTAAAACTTAACATTTATGCTCTGTTCTGCTCTGAAGGGGCACAAAACACACTTTCTCATAGTAAGTGGTCAGCTTGTAAGTGTGTAACGCTGAAAACACCTGACTCTGACTGTTGACATTGCTCAGTTCAGACAGTTTAATAGCAGGCGCACACTTAAACCAGATTATGTAAACACTTAGACGATCTTATCGGCTCCTCACCGGTGGTTGTGCGCCCATTTAAAGAAGCCGTTATGCGCCCGTTAACTTGCACAACCATTATCAGATTCCTGCGAGCCAACGGCCTGTGACGCTGAATGGGAATCTCCCATCACGACAGGTTCAGAGAGGAGAGAGACGACGCCTCCCTGTTCTCTACTACGACACGACGATGCCATTTGAATTTGAACATGAGCGCCTAATACAGGGAGGATAATGTGTGTGTGGCCCGTTAACGTCTGTCATCACGTCTGGAGGAGACTTGGCCTGCGTCCAGTCCAGAGAAATAACCCTCCTGTCCACATCAGAGAGCTTTTAATACACCTGTCTTTTATCATAGAGAGAGAGCGCAGTGATGACATCACCACCTCCCATTAAACAGAGCAGCACACACACCAGCTAAAAGTCAGTTAAAGGTCGTTATTATTTTAATCCCGTTTTCCTTTTTTGACTCTGTATGTGTTTTTTTTTCTCCTTTTTCTTCTTAAAGGGATAGTTCACTCAAAATTGAAATTTCACTCATTATCTACTCACCCTCATGTCGACTAAGGGCTGGGAGAAATTTCAGAGTCCTCCGTGCCTTCTTGGAGTTACAGCGGGGCTCAGCGCAGCACTGCATGTCCATATGACGTTAGCAAACGGGGCTACAAACAAGCTTAAAACATATACTTATTTAATTTTTTTCGGAACAATTTCTCATGTTGGGGCTTCAATATAAGAAGGACATTACAGACGAGCACTATGGAGGTATTTGGATGTTTTTTGGTGTGCCTTTTTGGACGAAGAAAAGTGAACTCAGTTCGCTACCGTCATATGGACATGCAGTGCTGCGCTGACCCCCCCTGTAACTCAGAGAAGGCACGGAGGACTCTGAAACTTCTCCCAACCCTTAGTCGACATGAGGGTGAGTAGATAAATTTCAATTTTGAGTGAACTATTCCTTTAATAAGGATCATGAAGAGCGACCCTCTGCAGCCATCTGTTGTGTTTCACATTGAGCTAACAGACTAATCACTGCAAGGTGATGTCATCCTGTGTGCGGTCTGTGGTTTACAGGCACAGACACACACATACATGTACACATGCATGCACATTGCAGGCACACATACACAAAAGAGGAAATTGGATAGAGTGTGGATAATCTTTGCATTAGTGCAGAGTGTGTAATCAGCGTCAGCCTGAGGGAGTAAAACACACCTTGTGTTTTTACTTTACAGCCCCAGTTCCTTTTTAATGGTCCTGCTTGTGCTGCGGTGTTAAGTGTTTTTATGTGGGAGGAGAAACAGGGTGTGTGTGTGTCTGTGTCGGAGGAATTAGGAGCAAACTGAGGAGATGGAGTGTGACATCATCCAAAAAAGCAGGATAAAGTCACACGGGATCAATTTTCATGTGCCAGGGTAAAAAACCGTTATAGGCTATTTCTCTGTGTCTGTGTTTGAATCATCTGCCGTAACGGACGGACGTTAATGGAGTTCAACACCTACAGTTGTAACCGCATGTGACTTCCTCAGCCAAGCAGCGCATCATTAACCAATCAAATCAGATTGTGTGGTTTTTTTAAAAGGAAAAACGACCAGCACATTCATTCTTTATTGTGTGTAGGCTTTAACGTCCAGCCTGGAAAGTTTACACACTCCAGTAACCCCCTCCCGGCCCGGCCAACGTTCCCATTAGGTTTGCCAAAAACATCAGTTAGTCTTCATCATCAAAGCCTTTTCTCTTCTAACGTTAAAACTGGAAACTGTTTAAAGTGTGTGAGCCAAACAGCCAAACAGGATTACGTAGGAATCATCTGTCGTTTTGATTTACAGTACTCAGACAGAGCAATACTTATTTATTTATGTCTCCTGCTGCATGGATCATCAGCTGGTGAGGGTGCCAGGATCACTTCGCTTTAGCTTCAACCTTATGTTCGGTATGAATCCATCAAGTTAATATTTATCTCAAGCTGTCTGATTCCAGGTCTGTCATCTGGGCTTGGGCCTCCACGATGCTCATGTTTTGGCTCTAAAACCCTCAGCAAGCTCTTCTTTCATAGTTTTCTTGACATCATTTTTTAAAAAGTCGCTCAGATTTCGTCTCACATCCTGTTTAAAGTTTCTTGATTAGCCACATCAACTTCTCCTGCTGCTTCGTCGTTGGCACCGTTTCCTGGATTGTGTTCATTTTCTCATCCACCTCATGACTCCTTATGACTAATTTCCTTCCTTTCATACATAAGTTGAACTGACTTTTAATGTTGTTTAACTTTACCAGTAGGTACCATCAGGTCCATCTTGCTGTAGAGCCACAGAAAACCCCATCATAGTGATATTTAGGACATATTTTCACAAATAAGTGCTGGGTGACAGCATTTGTAAACATCTCATATCATCTACATTTGCATAATTAGCTTGTTGTCGTCTTTGCAGGTGTCAGAAATTGAACGTTTGCAGCCAGAGATGAGAAATCTGCTTTGGTTTACTTCTATTTAAAGTTATTGCTGCATTGTTTATAAAGGTTTCAGTGGTAAATCTGACATCTGGCAGCAAAAGGATGTTGGGCTCAGTGAACAGTCTGCCGGACACACACTGTCTTGGTCGGTCGATGCATTGTTTCAGTCGGCAGGCCGAAGCGGAAGCTGCACAGGCTACAGAAACCCGACGGTTTTTCCTCTTCTCTTTGAAGAGCTCCTGGCAGGGCTTTCAAAGCCCCTCTGTCTCAACGCTGGCTCCTAAATATAATGTGTGGTGAATGTAATCCAGCTGCCCAGCTGAGCGGGAACAGACAGCGCTTATTATTCTCAACAACAATAATTGCTTTTATTTATCCTTTTCATGTTTTGCTCTCTTTTGTTGTTGTTGTGCATTCCTGACATTTCACGTGACAAAGTGGAGATCTCGTCGTAGCGTACTGTACGAGCCGCCGAGCTGAACAGTAGTGAAAAAATATTAGCTCTGTTGTATGATACTGAATCCACTGTGCTGCCACTGAGCGGTTTCTGTGGTGCTGATGCAGCAACAGTTTGCTAGTCCTGTAAAAATGTTCCAGTGACACAGACTAAACACACACACACACACACACACACACACACACACACACACACACACACACACACACACACACACACACACACACACACACACACACACACACACACACACACACACACACACAGGCTGCTGAGTGCAATGATGAAGTCATTGTTGGTCAAGTCTGTTTTGTATTGTAGAATAGACAGCAGCTGTAATGGCCATTCAGTCCCAGCCTTAAGATTAGAGAGTGTGGGGGGGGGGGGGGGGGGGGGGGGGGGGGGGGGGGGGGGGGGGGGGCTTTTATATAACCCAGTTTACACTGACAAAGTGTATTGTGTTTCTGTGCGCTCCAGAAACAGATGTTCCCACATGGTTAACAACTGTAAATCCAGTTTTTACTGCTCACCGTACTTTAGATAAACATGTTGTATTTGACCTTTTACATCAGACAGGTGAGGTGCACTTTCCACCGTCTCTCTTTCTTTGCAGCAGCTCCAGCGCTCTTTAAATATTTGGTCTATGAACAACACGGCGCAGCAGTGCAGCGATGATGATGAGCCGCGTGAGGAAACCGCCAGCGCCTGCCTCCGTCGGTTAGCACCTGTGCTGTGGATGTTCGCCTGAGGGCCGTGCGCGGCTCCTGAGCTGGTTGTTTTAACGAGAGTGCTTTTTGTTCAGTCTCACATGCCTCTCATTACTGCTCACAAGAGTAAGGAGGAGGATGGAGAGAGCATTGGAGAAATGAACACAAAACACATGGAGATGCTTCTGATTCATCTTCTTCTTCTATTTCTTTGCTGCCAGATACAATATCACCGCTTGATGTTTCACAGCCTTTGATAGATGCAACCTTTGATTTGGGTTAAGCAGCGTTGCCAGCCTTGGCCTCTGCATGTGCAGCCACAAAACACTTAAAAGTAGTTTCAAGTAGCCTCTCGTTTTTTTTTTTTTTTGCTTCTCCTCATAATGTCTCTGTTAAACATGAAGCTGCAGCCAGGAGCTGGTTATGAAGGCCAGAGGTAGAGGAAACAGCTCAATATGTAAGTTTATATGATTTGAACTTTATTGTTTCTCCAGATTCATTTACTTTTGATTGACTGTCTATTAATTGATTTTTTTTTTTTTTCACGTCTGGACCATAGACTGTAAAAAGAAGGTCTGGACCCATCAGCCCATTGTAGCTAATACAATTAGTATTAGGCTTGAAGTGTTGTGAGTTCAGCACATCAAACTTTTTTTTTTTTTTTACTCATCAATAGCTGCTTCCAGAGGTGGAAATAATTAACCTGTTGTTTTTTCCCCTGTTCTTATCACCTCTTATCTTATTTTCTTCCACTTATAGGCCTATTAGCAAGCTGACAGGCTAGCACAGAGCAAAGACGTAGGCCTATCTCTCCTTTAGGATGTATATTATGTTATATTATATTATATTATATATTTTTAACCTTTTGTAGGCTAACTCATGTGTTTAACACCACCACAGCTCAAGCTCTTGCTGGTAAGTATGCTGTTAAAGCTAATGAGGGGGCTAGCTAATAGCAACAGAGACGTAGCCTACAAACTGCTACTTTAAGTATTACAACTTGTTGCCTATAATAAAAAAAAAGTTAAACATGTTACATATAGCCTCATGTGAAATCACAATTTAATATTTTGACATTTGTTATATATGAAACAAAAAAAGCTACAACATGTCAATGAGGTTTAACAGTATGCTAGGCTAACTGCGTTCCCCTGTTTGTTTCTGGTCTTCATACTAAGCTAAGCTAAGCTAACTGCGTTTTTGGCTGTAGCGTCGGATATACAGTAAGTGTTTATTGATCTTCTTCGTCTTGACTCTGGGCAGGAAAGCACATAAGCGTAGTTCCTACTCCTTTCAATGTTAACAACCCCAACCCACACACTTCCCCTCCATCCAGCGCCCCTGTTCTCAAAGCCCTTAAATACTATAAGAAAGACCCTTTTGTGGTGGGGCCTGGCAGCAGTGAATGTACCAACAGGCATCTCCCCCCTCCTCAATATCCCCTCATAATAGCCTGCCCCCAGCTGTGGAAAGGTTCAACAGCTGAGCTTCAAACACCAGCATCCAACACTGGCCCTAACTAAGAGGTATTCCCAACTTTAATGCATGTTAGGGGCTTTTTTCCCCCCCTCATTGGCATCGCTTTAAGGTGCCAGAATAGTAGCTGGATTGTGATGCTTGAGGGAAATCCCCCTCAGCTGTGGCAAGTTGTGGACCCACTTCTGTAATTGGAAATTGCTCAAACAGAATTTACACTGCCGAAGGGTTTAAGTGAGGACAAAACATGTTTTTTCGTTCTTAAAACCACAAATATCTTCTTATGGATCAATATTTTAAATAAAGCAGTAGATAATTTACAACAAGGGACCTTTTAAAACAAACTCCTGTCCTTATCTAATGGGAAAAAAGGCAGGTGAGATGCCTACAAGTCTGTATACTTAATTAGACTGTCAAAATATGAGGGTTTAGTATTAATAAGCAGCAATCTTGGTTTATTTTTTAGTGTGAAAATGTAATTCAGTGAAGGTGCCTTGATTCAGAGGCCTGCTGCTGTATGGGTGGTATGTTGTTTATTAGCATATGGAAGCAGTAAAGCTGCTCTGGGAATTGTATTAGTTCAAGATTATACTCGAGTTTTTGTGGCAAAATGCTGCTTGTTTTCCCACTGTTCATAAACTCGATGCCAGTGTTGATTGTACCTTATTTGATTATGTTCAATTTCCTTATCAGACTTTCGCGTCACGTAAAAACAAACACAGACCTCCAGGCTCCCCCTTTTTGTCCACACCTGCTGCCGTAGGCCGGATCAGGTTCAGAGTGATGTAAGAGTTTGGACTGAGCGGGTTTCAGTTGTTTGGTCGTTTATTGTTTGTGAGGAAGGATGGATAGATGGATGTTTTTTGTGTTTTGCTTCAGGAGGAGGTGGAGGTTTTACTGTGCTGAAGTAGAGTCCACATGTTCAACCCTCCTCATTTATTAACTCTGTCCTGACTCATTTTTTCTTCTTCCTGTGAGACTAAATGACAATTACTGCAGTTGGAGAAAGTGTAGAAGCCAAAATACAAACAATGCAGTTCACAAAATATCAGCCATAATTTATCATTCAACCTTCAACTTTCAGATAACTTTATGTAGCTATAGGAACTTGTGTAAATGTTTGTTATTAACAATAATCGTGCTCACCCACCCAGGATAATGGTCAGTGAAGCTGTAAAAGAAAGACGTAATAGATAAAAAGCTGATAAAATGTCCAGTAAAATAAAATAAAAAAGTAGTTTTAAAATGAGAAGATCAACTGTTTAAAAGTCTGACAGATTTGGGCGTGTGTATTGTATAGTGGCGTTAATCAATATGCAAATATCAGCTTAACAAACAGCTGATTCTTCTTCATGCAGGACGTGCAGTCATTGTTGCACTGCTGCAGGTCATAAAGTGAGATTCTCAAGGTATCAAAAACACCACAAAACAATGACTTTAACGGAAAATATTTGGATTTGATAGGATTTATGTTGTCAGTAGTCCTGCAGGCATCTCACAGTTGTGTTTTTGACTTTGATGAAGTGTAATAGTGTGAAAAAAAAACCCATCGTGAAACCAGAAAATAGAGAATTTAAATGTCTTCCTTATGGTTTCTGATTTGCTTAAAATAAACTGCAGGATAAGTGATTTATAAAGCAGATGTTGAAAGTGCTGTGCTGCGTTCACGTCATGTAGATTAAAACCGTAACGTGTGAGAAGCCGCGTGGGAAAAAAAAACCTTACACATCATGTTGGAATAACGGCTTCACACACATGCACCATCGTCATCAAAATGAATCCAGCATTGAATCCACCTTTTTTTTTCTTTCTTTTTTTTTTCTTTTTTTACAGTTGCCTTTAGAGTCACAAAGAGGAGCAATAACAACAGACCATGTAAGACAGGGTTGTGAATGAAAGATTTGATAAGGGATTTGTCGACCTCGCAGCTCAACTAATCTGTTTATTTTAGCAAAGTTGGAGCCGGAACTGAAATGGAAACGGCTTGTGAAGTTCATCCTTACGTGTGTGTGTGTGTGTGTGTGTGTGTGTGTGTGTGTGTGTGTGTGTGTGTGTGTGTGTGTGTGTGTGTGTGTGTGTGTGTGTGTGTGTGTGTGTGTGTGTGTGTGTGTGTGTGTGTGTGTGTGTGTGTCCCTGAGGCCACTGTAGTGATCACCCAATGATAGATTTAGTGCATCGTCCGTCACATGTCAGTCATATATCTAACACCGAGCTCCGCCTTCAGCTTCCTGTGGAGATAAACTCCAAACCTCCATCTACTCTGCTCCATTAATCCCACTGTGCTGCTGCTGCTGCTGCTGCGTTGTGTCGTCTTTACTGTTTCCTCCAAAACTTCTCCAATCCTGTTAATGTGGCGCCTATTGATTGTCAGGTTATTGATCTGACAGTTAACTAATCTAAGAGTCAGCCATTAGTTAATTATCACATCCTGACGTATAGCATGAGGACGGCAGAGCGCTGACAGCAGGAGGAGGTTTGATCAGTGTCAATGCTCCTATTGAGTTTAACTATTGATCAGTTCTTGTTGTCTTGCCTCATACTATATTGATACTGTGGTGATTTAGTATTAGTTATAGTAATCTTTTCTCCTGTGTTTATTCTTTATTATCACTTGTTCAATTTGGATAAAGTTGGGATCCCAAAGTCAGTCCTCATACAGCCATAGCCTATGTATTTTCTATATAAAGTATGAGTATATTGTTCATTTTAGTACAATTTTATAATCCCTTTCTATTATGAAAACAATAAAACCCATTTGAAACGGTAAATGTATTTAGTGTTAGCCTATGTTTTATATTTTATTTATTTATTTGTTCTGTGAACATCTGGAATCGGTTAACAACATTTACTCGACTTAAATCTAAATTTCATTTTCAAACTCCATAAGTATCTCATTAAATATGCATAAAACATGCACAGTTTAAGCTTAGACAAGCCAACATTATATTAATTAGTCTTAAATCTCAGAGCTGAGTCACAAGATTCAAGGCGTCAAAAAGAGCTGTTGAGGAGACGACGATGACTCATGTTGCACTTTCACTTCATTGTTGTGTCAATATGAGACTTTGAAATTGAGCGTGTGTTGTGTTTTGTATAAATCACCGAGCTAACAGTCAGACTTTTATTTTGACATCAGCAGCTCAGCTCTGTGTCCTCGGAGTTAAATGAAGACGTGGGAAACTTGCACTTTTCACACCGAGCTTATGACTTATCCCACTTAGCAGCTCGGTTTGGATTACATAACACGCATACAATGTGTTTTGTTGTGCGCTAAAACATTATGCAACCTTGCCACAGGGACCCACATCATGTCAAATGAGGGATGCAGACATCAGCGTCTGTCTTTTTCCCCCCACTCTCTCTCTCTCCCTTTTTTTTTTCTTTTTTATGGCCATGTGAAACAGTTTAAAAGTTTCTCCAGGTGCACGTCGCTGCTCCGTCTCAGGTTTAGACGGAAAATACCAACGAGAACGATGCTCATTTTTGTCGGGGAGCCAAACGCTGCTGACTTGAACTCCTGACTGAACTGCTGCTCCTCCTCTGGAGACATGGTATGGTTTTGTGATTTGGACTCATCATCATCTCCGCGTTGTTTCTGCTACTGTCGCTGCAGGTTTGTGGAGGAGGAGCGAGGAGGAGACACTCTTCTTTCTCTCCATCTGGATACAACCGGAGATAATTCGCCGCTGCGTTCGCCAAGAGATTCCACTGCACAAGAGGTTGGTGGTGCTGTCACTTCGGCATAACATTTTGTGTATTTGTCCTCTGATGTTATCTCTTCTGGTCCAGCACAAAGCTTTTTCCCCAGGAGATGTGTGTGTGTGTCTCTCTCTTTGGAGTTGTGCAGACACAAAACAAAACAAAACAAAACAGAGCAGAAACAAACACAAAACACGGTTTCCTGCTTTTCTTGCTATGATATTATTGGGGTTCCTGGCACCTGCCTGTTACTAATGGAAACACAAGCTGTTCCCACGGCGCCCATTGTTCCAGGCAGGTGGTGTCTGACTGTTATCAATCAGCTTCTTGTTATGAGCAATTTCTTCCTACATCTAGTTGCGGAGCTGGAAACAGCTTTTGGTTTATATGGTTGTCAGGTGTCTGTGTTTTGTGTTTTGACTTTGTGCTCATTTCACAAGTTCACACATGTAGCTACAGTTGTGGGGTTTGTACTTGGACCTCAGGCCCCGATCCGGCCCAGATCCGTACACATATCAGAGAGGAACGTGTTGCCCAAGTATTCGTCAGTTCTGGGTTGGATAGTTTAATTTACAGGTCGCTAATTATGTGATAATGTCAAGAAATAGGCAAGAAATTACAATTAATTGCATAGTAATGGCAAGAAATAGCCTAGAAATAACGACCAATTTCATAGTAATGTCATGTTTTTCATGAAGGCAAAAGATTACACATACTTTTCATGCTTTGAATATTTTGGGAAAGGCCAGAATTTTTCTCCACCAAGTCCTTGCAATTGACCTTTATTTCTATTTCTAGACATTATGACGCAATTAATTGTCATTTCTTGGCCATTTCTTGACATTATCAAGTGATTAGCGGCCTGTAAATTGAAGGGTTACCTTTTATTCGCCTCCTCATCATCGTGTTGTATTTTCATTATCTGTCACGCCGACTCTTTAAAATCAGTTCTGTATATTTATCTGGGTGAAGTAGGAAGTTGGGGGGGTGGGAGAGAGAGGGGCATGTTTTTCCAATATGGAGGAAAACAATGGAGAGGGAGACACTGAGCGGAGACCACCTGTGAAGGTCATTTCAAAGTGGAAAACCCCCCCTAAGATAATAAACAGAGTCATCGTTTGTCATTTTGCTCCTGAAATAGGGAGACTTCATGTCAACTTCCTGTTATCTCATACTTTTGTTTTCGCCTGGACCTCCGTTGTCCTCCATTGTGAGTGGGTTTCTTTTTCTTTCTTTTTTTTTAAAACGCTTTTATTTTTTAATGAGGAAGTTGGATAAAGAGCTGATTAATGTTCCTTTGTGTGTGTCTGTTATCTGAGGACGTCTCTGCTCATATGAGACGTGACAGCTCCCACACACCCCGCTGTGTCGCCTCTAATTCGGACAGATTTGTCCCATTGTGTCCGCTCTGGTGTCCATATCTGCAGTGTTGTGGTTTTTTGTGAGACTCTCCAACACTCGTCTCTTTGTCCGCAAGTGAAAGCACTTACACGTCTCACTTTACCCCCCCCTCACCCTCCACCCCCCCCAGAAACCGGCCTGACAATAGCAACACGCTTCTTCTTCTTCTTCTTCATTTCTCAGCTTCCCACCTCTCCTCCTCTCTCTCTCTCTTTCTCCCCTCGTTTGTCTCCGTCCCTCGTCTCCTCGCCCTCCTACACATGCCGTTAACGTGTTTTGCCAAGAGCCCGAGGAGCGAGGAGCGAGGATGGAATCACTTGATACTTTTATTATCCGAAACTCAAGAGAAAGAGGGAGAGAGAGAGTGGTGTGTGGTGCCAACGTTCCTCGGTCGGTGCTTACTTTTGATTTTGAGCAGAGTATCAGGTTAAGCTCCGAGTGCCCACAACAGCCCTGCATGGCTCTGCACCCCCCACCCAAAAAAAAAAAACTCCCCCCCCCCCAGGGGCGATTGGATAAAGCAGCTAGAGAGGTCTCAGCTTGCAGGAATAGGAGGAGAGGATGAAGAGGGAGGAGGGGGGTTTGTTTTGTGTTATAGTGGGAAACTCGGTTGGGAGCAGCAGGTCAGCGCCACAGGGAAGTTGGGATTAAACTGCACTCATCCACAAGCACAAAACACGGTGAGAACAATGGCTGCAGACCCCGAAGAAGGAGAGGAAGAGGAAGAAGAAGAAGGAGAAAGAGAAGAGGAAGAAGAAGGAGAAGAAGGAGAAGGATATGTCCCTATTTATGTCCCTATGTATTTGTGGTGTGTGAGATGGGGGAATGTATGTAAATGAATGTAATTTGCACTTCTCGAGGCTGCCTGTACTCTATCTATCTATCTATCTATCTATCTATCTATCTATCTATCTATCTATCTATCTATCTATCTATCTATCTATCTATCTATCTATCTATCTATCTATCTATCTATCTATCTATCTATCTATCTATCTATCTATCTATCTGGGATAAGGCCGAATACCATCCACTGAGCTCGGCTCAGATCCGATCATTGGAGCGACTGGTTTCCTGAGTCTGGTCTAGGAAACAGAAGCATTGAGATTTTTGAGGTGGAAGGACTTTTTCTCCTGCGATCTCCCACCCCACACCCCCCACCGCCCCACTTTGCCTTTATGGACCCCCGGGGCAGTTTGCAGGGCTAAGGTGGGGCTGGAAATAGTTAGGCATAATGGAGACAGTGTTAGGCCTCAGGGCCCCCAAAACTCTGCAGCGCTGGGAAATGGAGCAGAAGTGCTGGGGGGCTCCTCAGGGCTCCTGAGCCCCCACTGCTCCATCAGCGGTCAGAGGAAATAGGTGTGAAGAATGTAGCCCCTAATTTCTTAAAGTGATATTTCATCTTTTTTTTTTTTTTTTTTTTTTTTTTTAGCACTTAACGTTGATTAATTGAAGAAAAACCACTTCTCTGACAGCGGACTGACCAGAACCTGAACTCTTTAAATGTACTTAATCAATCAATGAACCAATCAAAAGACCCTTTTTTATGATCAGGTGCAATTAATCAATGTTTTTCAAGTATTTTTAAAATAATGAATGCATAAACTGAATATTTTGAGGTTGACATTTTTCATTGCTGCATGTTTTATGGAGCAAACAACGAGGGAGTCTGGGTCATAAATCTCTTCGACACTGAAGCAGCTACTGGTCCAGATCAGGAGGATCCTCTTTGTGCCGCCTCTGTCTGCAGCTATCAGACGATTAACTCGATATTCGTCCTAGTTTTTTTTTACTTTCTCTGCGTCAGGTTACCTGATTACAGGGCAGCAACACGTGTTGGCTGATATCGATTTCAGCTCCACCCACACATCGTCCTGTTTCCTGATCCACATTCTTCAGTCCAGCATGGCTGTTGTGTGTCTAGTTGGATTTTTTTCCCCCCCAGTCTGGAGCTTAAAGGAATAGTTCAACATTTTGGCAAATTGGCCCATTACCATAATCTCTATAGTTTTAGGAATAGGTTTGTTACCTTTAATTGTCGGTGCAAGCTATGGAGGCTAATAAGATTTCTTGGTTTCCCTCATCAAACTCATCAAATACACAATCCAACAACTCCAAAACGCTCTCATGGACAAGTTGTGACCTGCACATTTACCATGCTATGAGATAATAACAGAACGTTACGAGACAGAGTTGTTTTAGAGGCAAATGCAGAGACTGCTTGCCAAAAAACTGCCCCTGACGGGAACGTGCATCAGCGGTATGAATTTACTTAGAAAACAACTCGGTCTCGTGACGTTCTGTTATTATCTCATAGTGTGGTGAATGTGCAGGTCACAACTTGTCCACGAAAGTGTTTTGGAGTTGCTGGATTGTGTATTTGGTGAGTTTGATGAGAGAAACCAAGAAATCCCATTAGCCTCCGTAGCGTAGCTCTGAGCAGCTCACGGCTCTGTTCCGCCGTTCTAAAAATAGCTTGCACCGACAAATAAAGGTAACGAACCTACTGCTATGACTATAGGGATTATGGCAATGGGCCAATTTGCCAAAATGTTGAACTGTCCCTTTAACGTCACATACACATCGTTTTGTTTTCCATCTATCTCTAATATACAGCATGCACTGTTTTGAAAACTGTCCTGCCGATGCGTTCAGGGACGCTCAGACCTCACAGAGTGAGTTCCCAAACAACTTGTTTCTGTGATGAAAGACATGAACTGTTTTGGCCGCTGGTGTTGTGTTTGCAAATTCGTGCAACAGCAGGTTTTTTTTGTTTTTTTTTGTTTTTTTCCGTGTCCACACAACAAACAAACAGTGGAGACTGTTGCTCTGTTGTTATCCTCGTATTGTGATGGATCTTATCTCTGCTGCTGTGTTGCTGCTCTTTAATCCTCGGCCCAAACAACAGCACAGCGCTGATATCTAACAGCTCCGAGATGCCATACAGATGGAGTCACACACACACACACAGCACACACAGCGGATTTTCACAAGATGGCTATCCGGTGAACCCCGCCACCCCGCCACCCCCCACCTCTGTCTGTGTCGGTCCAGTTGGCCACCCACTTTGAAGCCGAGGCTGTGATATGTCAGATGGTCTTTGTTTTCCATCACCCTCTTAACCCCGGTGGTGTGATCCCGCCGTGCGAGGAGTGTTATGGTCAACAGCAGAAAGACGAGGGATTGTTGACCTCCGCAGCTGAAGAACTAGGCCGTCTGTCCCCGCTGGCAGCAGCTAGCAGCAGCGACTCGGCCTCCACCACCTCACCACTCAAACCAGACTGACACGCAGATTGTATAAACAGATGTTTCCAGTGGTGGTGGTGGTGGGGGGGAAACGGTTGACCGCTCACACTGAGATCAAATAGAGGTGTGCATGTTTGGTGCGCCCAGGTCCACATGTGTGCATGTGTACACTGCTATGCTGTGTTTTTATTATGTATTTAGACTAAAAAAAAAAAGACCCCGGGGATCGGTGGGACTGTTTTCTTTCTTTTTCTCCACAGTTCAGTTCAGTCAGAGGTGTTGTAAGTCCTCGTTGCGTTGCATTTCGCGGCTGATATGTTAGCTCCCGCACCTCTTGCAGGTGTGCTCCCCGCTGACCACCAGCTCTGGGATCCGTTCCACGCCGAGGCCTCTACAACATTTATCCCTTCCTCCCCTCCGTCTCCCTTTCCCACGCTCCCGTCTCGCTTCCACCCGGAGCTCAGTGTTGGGATTTCCTCACCTTCCAACACATCCGTGTGTTTACGCTCCAGCAGCGCTACCCCCCCCGCAAAGTTCATAAATTAGCCAATATGCAAGAGAGAGAGATAACACTCCCTCCCTCCCTCGCTCCCAAAGACGTGGTGAACTGCAGCTCCTCTGTCGACAGGAGCGTAATGGATAAAAATGATGTGGCGTGACCTCACCGGGAGAAATTTATCCGTCTCTTGACCTCAGCTGTCGTATTTAATGAATGGATCGGTGTCAGATATATATGAATACGATTTTTTGGAGCTTGTCAGCAGTTTGTATAGGGAAACTCAGGTTTTGTTATCGCCGCAGGAATAGAAACATTTCAAGCAACACGCACGCTGAACCCAGAAAATATATGGTGCTCCCTTACTCGGTCGGTGCAGGGCCCTTTCCCCCTGAGCGCAGCGCACCATGTTAAACATCTGTCTCCATGTGCCGTTGATGTGCCGTGCACACATCAAACCCGTGGCCTTGAAGTGGCCAGATGGTCGGAGCTGCTCCCTCTGTGGCATTCAGGCTTCTCTGATTGCACGAAGAGAGAGGCAAATGTACAGCAGTGGAGTGAAGTGAAGTCCCACCCCCCACCCCCCCTCCCTCAGCATCCCATTTGTCACTGCAGATCTGCTTTTAGACTTGCTCGGATTATGTGCTTCTCTGAGATGCCTGACATATTTGAAGAGATAAAAATGGGAAAGGGCCGATGGCACTGCGTCCATGTGCTTCCATCAGGTATCAGATCTTCTCCTCTTCTGGACACCGACAGTGTTTATCTAGTAATCTGCATCTGATCGCACCACATGGCGAGCTGCTGTCATCGTCATTTTCCCCCCCAACTGGAAAACTCTATCGCATCTCTGTCCATATGTCGCCCTCTCCTCCCCGGCGTCTCCTCCTCGAAGTGGATGGACGCTTGGAGGGATACAGCACGCGCAGGCCTACGCAGCTCGGATTGAAAACACGTGGAGATAAAAAACCTCATTGAGATATCTGAGGCACGTCCGGGAATCATGTGTCGACACGAGCCAAAATAAACCGTCCCCTAAAATCAGTTCCTTCCTGATTCCCTAATAATCAAAGTAGGACTTTGGCACACCTGAGCCCTGGATCCAGGTCACAGGTGCACGGATAGAAAAACCTTTACAAGATAAAGAGCATTAACTCGAACAGGGCTCTGTTCTCTTTTATAGATGCTGATTGTGTGCTTCCTCTTCCTCACTGTGTGTCATCGCTTCGGTTTTATCTGAATCCTGTAAACGATGAGACACGCATTCTTTATTTGTTTAAGACGTATCCTAAAGGGATGTTTTTTAAATGTTTAATGACGGACAAATGCTTCTTGTTGCAGCAGTCGTAGTTAATGAACCTCAGTCCTGATTTCTTAAAGCTTTACATCTCTTAAAAAGGCTGGGTGCCAACAAGTGTATAAATGAAACTAAGGAGGTTGTTGTGGATGGAGACGAACATAAAAAAAAACAACCTGTCTTCACAGCCTTGTTGTCTTTATGCTTGTGCTTTTGCAAACTGTTAGAGGATAAACTTTTGCAGAAGAGGTCGAGCTAATTCAAAAGTACAAGTTGAAGTTTAGTGGTGATGACACTGAAGTCATGTGACTGTGTTGTAGTTGGTTTAAAGTCTAACATTAGCTTTTTACATCTGGGAATTAAAGGAATAGTTCACCAAAAAATGAAATTCAGTCATTATTGACTCACCCTCATGCTGATGAATACTCCAGAGTAGTTTTTTATTCCTCAAAGTGCATCTGGAGACCCGGGAGTAGGGTTCGTAGTCCAACGAAAACTTTGTATGAGAAAAATAGGGCACGACACAAAAATGTCCATAAAACTACCATTTAATATTCCTCCACACTGCTCGTCCACTGCAATCCAAGTGTCCTGAAGGGATATAGTCCAGAGTTTTCTAAAAAACTAGGAATAAGGAATAAAAAACTACTCATAGTATTCATCATCATGAGGGTGAGTCACTAATGACTGAATTTCATTTTTTGGTGAACTATTCCTTTAATTTGCCTTAAAAAATCACAAATATCGTGTTGCTTAGTGAAGATTATCCTGTTGAACAAGATATTTTCCTATTTGCTTTTTCTTGAGATAATGAGGCTGATGTCAACATCTGGACTGGCCTATACAACAACACATCATCCCTGTAGTGTGAGTCTCCATGTGGTGGAAACAGGATCAGACTTCACTCAGGGTTCAGGGCCTTTAGGTGAAAATATCTTTGAGTGTTTGTTATTATTGAAAACAGGCTCCTCTTCCTCCTTTGTTTGAGCTGTTTGTTATCTGACTGTTATCAGCTGTCGACCTGCTCTGCTTCACACTCATCCTCTGTCTTCAGATCTACAAGATCCTATTGATCAGAGTGTGACAGGAAGAGATGAACGAGCAGCGGCGGCGGCTTCCACCTACAATCTATATGACTGATGATGACACTGCCTGCCGTGGCGTGCGTCTGGTTGCGTACACACATGTGTGTGCGGATGTGCTGCGGAGGATCTTCTCTCTCCTCCTCTGTCGTCTCTGATCCTCCCTTTGATGTGGGGGTCTGGGCTGTGTCGGGGGCTCCTGAGGCTGCCAGGAGAGAGAGAGAGAGAGAAAAAAAAATCTCCTCGCAGCATCTTCGGCCTCGGCCTCGGCTCGGCAGCTCCGGCCAACTTTCCATTAGTCTGTAAGAGGATATGTAGCCGGTCTGTGTCGGACCTGGATCTGCATCTGTCCAGAATCGGAAACATGATACGTGAGAACGAGAGGTCGGCTTCTGATAGAGCCGAGAACATGAAGGATAGTTTCTGGTTGTTATCTCCTCAGACTGTCCACCGTCACACACACGTTGGGCTTCATGGTTCTCTGAACTGGCTCTGATGGGTTTTATATCCATTTAAGATACTTTATGGTTTATTTTATGGCTCTTTTGTGATAAAAACACCTTGATTTTTTTATAATGTGGAATATTATTGTCTTGTTTGTCATGCATATCGTTTTATCCTTGCAGACTCTGATCAGTCTGTTCACCTGAACTGTGGCAGGCGTGGCAGGATTTTGTCAAGTTGTGTACATGTGGTTTTCGGAGGGTGGTGTCTTTTCTTTTAGGCTTTGATAAACCTAAAACCACTGGATCAGGAGGACGAGGAATGTGTGTGTTTGTCTGCTGCAAATATTAACATGTCGATTTCAACTCGTCAGCTAAAATGTGGACTTATTCTCATCTTTTCTTCTCTCATATTTAACGGCTGTAAACTGCTGAGAGAGAAAGGTTTGATAGGAATAACAACTTTTTGCTGAGCGTTTAAGGAAAATTTGGTTATTTTGTCTTAAAAACAGCATTTCTGTCGTATTCCAGACGTTTAAATGAGCCTTTAAACTTGTCTATTAACATGTTCCCATCCAATTCACTGCAACGGGAAGACGATGAGTCACCAGCGTTTGTAAGAAAATGGGTCAAAGGAGAAGTTTTATTAGGTCTGGAATATGTTTCTCTGTGTCTGAAAGGATCTATTTTTGAACCGTTATGGCCTCATACTTCCATTCAAACTGATAAGGAAGGCCTCTTCCTCTGGCTCTCCACGCTGCGTTCAAGTGCCTGGCTGGCTGGCTGGCTGGCTGACCTATCGGCTGCTCCGCCTGTTTTGAGTCGGCCCCTTTTTCCGTCTTCATATGGAAGTCATTTGTGAGCGAACGCGAGTGAGACAAACGCTGTAGCTGACTGCAGTGTTGGCTGAACGCACCCAGTGCTGCTGTAAGCAATCTGCCGGGACACTTGGCTTCCCATCAGCCACAAAGGTTATCCATTAGTCAGACAGTCAGTGAACCATCTGCTCCATCAGCCAGTTAACTAGGCAGCTATCTGGTGTTGTTGTTGACTGAGCTATGGGCTGTAACAGGATCTGTGTGTGTTGTGATTCATGTGTTGGGCAGCGACCAGATGAGCTCTCTGTGTGTTAACATTAAATAAACTTAACGTACAGACTAAATAATAACATAAGTGTAGGGAATGTGAGGTTAATCTGTGTTTCCTCTACGTTCACTTTAAAGTGTCCATGTGTGTTTATTTAAAATAAAACAGAGTACAAGCAGATGCACAATAGGAGTGCATGTGTACAGTAACTTCATTTTAAATGCACAAAATGACTTCAGCAGGACATGGTATTGTCAGTTTTGTTAATTTGAAAAGATGTTTGGATATAAACTTGTGCTTATCCTGCAGAAGAAATATGTGAAACAACAGTAAAGTTCAGGGGTGTGGTCAACAGATGCTGCAAGTGGCTTTTTATTTGCAGCAGATGACGAAACCTTGGTCTGGCTATTCATTTTTCTATAAACATTTTTTTTCTGTTTGTCTTTCTACACTAATATTTAATATTTTTACATGCTCCATTGCACATTTGCCCAAAGGTTAGAAATAGAGCATCTTTTTTTTTATCCATGTAGCCTATATAAATCACAATTTGATAAGAAATTAGCCTTTCCATGTTGTGATTTCTAAACTATTTATTAATTTGATTTATGCAAATGTCGTGATTTGGGTCATTTTGTCCCTTGACTTTGTTGTAGTGAAGTTCTTCTTTTTCTACTCTTTTTGGAAGTTACCAAACACCTTCATTATCTCCACCTAGTGGACTGGAGGAGGTGTCAACGCTGACTTAAATGCATTCAGATTTGAGAAGTGGCTGACAGACACATAAACAGTATCAATCAATAGTTTGGACAAGTTCTTTATGTGGCAAAGTGTAGATAAGGCCTTAGGTATGTTTTAACAGATTGTCCTGTGTGAACTTCAGGTTCTTTTGTTTTTTCTTTTGCTCATTTTTAGGCTGATAGTAAGATGTTGGCGTTGGCTGATTGAAAGAGTGCAGAGAGCAACAAAAACAGAGCGAGAAGGTGCGAGAAACTGAGACTGAGAGAGAGAGAGAGAGAGAGGAACCCTCTGCAGCTCCAGCTCTTGTTATTTTAACCCAGATTCAGCACTGAAATATGGCCACCATGTGGACCCTCTCAAGAAGTGTGGCTCCAGTTGTCGGGGGGGAGCGGAGGGGGAGGGAGCCCCGGCCAATCGGAGGAGGCCGTGGCCGTCCGGGAGGAGGGACGTGGGGAGGGTCCGGGAGTCAGAGTCTGAAACAGAGGCATTAAAGTGTGTGAGCAGAGGAGGAGAGGCAGGGCAGAGCAGCCACATCTCCAGGAGAGCTGGACTATCCACAGGCCAATGGAGACAGGTTGGACTATTGTCTTATATCGCCGCTTAATTGTCATGCTTTTACTTCCTGTTTGACCTTCCGAGGTGACACCTTTCTTTTCGCGCTTAAGTCGTTTGAGCTGTTCCCCGGCGGCTGCTGTAATGTGGGATCTAAATATTATGCTTAAGGTCTGAATCACAGCCGCTCTGTCGCGTCAGGATGCTGAGCAGATGTGCAGAGGTGTTAGGAAAGACTGGCTGCTTTTACTGTGGAAAACCTGACTATACACACTCCTTTGTCATTATTGACGGCTATTATTACAACTCAAGTCTGCAATTTTTCCTTAAATAATCCCTAAATTGTCCTCTGAAGCCGACAGAGGAGCTTTGAAAAAAGACAACACTTTGAAAGAGACGGATGCTGTGCCCTTTTTGTTGCAGGCGATTGACTTACATGGTCGTCACTGACCCGGTGGTTGTAGCTCTAGTTGTAGGTTTTCTTCCATGTGGTTTATCTTAATCTCAGAGCTGTTATTAGACAAGGAAGTGTGCCTGGACTGGTATTTGAGGTCCTCCGTGACCAATCATCTCCTGCATTCCCTCTCTGTAGCTGCAGGGGATTCTCATTCAAACGGATCCTCTCAGATTATAAAGACTCCTTTTGTTTTAAAATTGCTTTGGCTGTTGGGTCATTTAAGGGTAAAAAAAAAAAAAAAGGAGGAGGGCATCTATAAGGAAGTTTTGATGTGTCATTTGTTAATATTAAACAGAGGGTTAATGGTTGTAGTGAAGTTTTTATCTGATGTCTTGATGTCCTCTCTCTCAGGATGCAGACTTTCCATAAACTTCCTAATCCAGCTCTAAACAAAATACTCTCCATGGCGACGCGTGACCACTCATGGCATGTCCATAGATATGTAGATTGTTTCCTGTCGGCGGCAGCGTGCAAAGGCGTTTCCTGCTGTTTTGTTGTTCTGATAAGAGAAAGGCTGACTTGTCACTTTGAACAGGAGTCGTGCACTTAAAGCTTTTTAAACTACAATAGCTGCACGGTTACTGGCTATGGGGATGACAGCACCTGACTGTTGACTGCCCCCCCCCTCCTCTAGTTTTGGCTGAGGCTGAAATATATGTGATTATTTGGTAACACTTTATTTTAAGGGGTCCTTGTTCCTGTGTATCTACCTAATTAATTACAGTGTAATTACCTATGTAACCGTATGTAATAACATGTACTTACATTGTAAATACATAGTGTATTTTAGTGTACTTACAGGTCCTTGTTACACTTGTAATAGAATGCTTGTGCAAAGAGAGAGGCCACTTTGGCATTTCTTATTACAAGTGTAACAAGGACCTGTAAGTACACTAAAATACACTATGTATTTACAATGTAAGTACATGTTATTACAAACGGTTACATAGGTAATTACACTGTAATTAATTAGGTAGATACACAGGAACAAGGACCCCTTAAAATAAAGTGTTACCGATTATTTGATGGTTGTCATGTTCTCCAGAGGGTAAATCTGGATTTCCTGTATTGCTCTATGAGGTTGACCTTTTTCAGTTTTGATTTACAGGTCAACTCTTTACAGAACTGGATGCCATGTGGTCACTTTCATGTACATTCATGGTGCCCAGAGGATGAATCCTACAGATGTTGGTGATTCCCTGGGTTTTCCTATAGTGAATAATGAGGCAGATGTTTGTGGTGGTTTTGATTGACATGCCATGTGATAACTGTTGGATGTGTTTTAGTGTATATAGCACGGACAGATTCATGGTACCCAGAGGATAAATCTTCAAGATGTTGTTGATGATTCCTCAGCTTTCCGTGTCATGCATTATGAAGTTGAGCTTTTCTGTTTTAAGTGACATATTATAGGACATATTGCCATGAAATTTAGTACAGACATTCATGGTGTCCAGAGGATACAATACAATAAAACTTCATTGTCCACCATCATGGAAAATTGCCCTCAGCTCACCGTAAGAGAAATACATATTAGCTACATTAAGAACACAGTTAAATACTCTGTTAAAAACAGTTAGAACACAATTGAACATAAAATAAATAAATAGGGAGAAGAAAAAAAAAGTTGAGAGCAGTTCATTGCCAGTGCTGAATTGAGAAGGTGGGTAGCGTTCGAAATGAACTATTTTCTGAAAGCTCCCTTAGCCAGTGGGACTATAACCAGATGGATTATAATCAGTTTGGCGATCCGCTAACCTTTCCTTTGGTGTTCATCCATTGAAATATCTCAACATCTATTGGCACAGACACTCATGGCACCAGGAGGATGGAGCCCAAACAATGTTCACAATCTCTTTCTTGTGTAAAATCTCTCTTATTGCAAAAGGCTGTGCTCCCCTCAGGATGAATCCTAACGACTGGGTGGTGGTGGTGGTGATGATGCCTTCACTGTCCGTCCTGCACCAGGTTGTTTCAGAGTTTGTTTTCCACCCTGTTGTGTGGACAATGTGTCAGCTGGCAGGAGGGAGTGTGGTAAAAGTGTGTGCGCTCACAGGGATTAGTGTTTGGGGGTCAATGGGGATGGGTGGGTGCAATCTGAAGGCCGTAAACTTTTTTCTGTGTATGTAAACCGAGACTCAAATAATCCGCACCCCTCACCCCCCACCCTCTGGTTACTCAGGGAGCATAAACGACATCATAAATCCAACCTGGGGCCTTATGGACGACCATGCTTCTCTCTATCTTGGGAAACTTGTGTTTTTCGTGATGATAACCGCTCAGATGTGTTCGTCCGGGAGCGGCACAGCGAGCAGACATCTGGACATGGATATGTTGTGACAAATACCAGGTGCATTAATAGAAGCAGACTTGTCCAGGCATGTTTTTTTTTTAAGACCTAATAACCTACATCCAAGGTTCAGCTTCAGACAAACTCAAGAGCCACTGGGGTCGTTGCTGTTCAAACCAACAAGGGGCAACTGACTGTGATGATGCAAACCTAACCTTAGTTACTGCAAAAGCAAAAACGAGGTCCAAAGGTTAAGTGTCCAGGTCCTTCAAAGCTTCGATCCTCCTCACCAGGTGGTTCGAATCGTTTCGGCTACAACAATATTCCTGTCAGGGAGGAATTAGTCCCTCTCGCAACTGGCCGGCAAATGTTTGACCTTAAAAACTTCAGACTGCCCGTGTGCCTCGTGCCTGAAAAGCCGTTTGTCTTAACTCCTAACGTCAGACATCAGTCATGTCATAGGACCTCTGGGACTCACCCCCTCCTCCCCTCCTCCTCCCTCCTTAAACGTCAACACAACAGTCACACAAGTGTGTGTGTGTGTGTGTGTGTGTGTGTGTGTGTGTGTGTGTGTGTGTGTGTGTGTGTGTGTGTGTGTGTGTGTGTGTGTGTGTGTGTGTGTGTGTGTGTGTGTGTGTGTGTGTGAGGGGGTGGGAAGAGTTTTTCAAAAAGCTGCATTAAAAGAAAGTTGGTCTGCATCTGTTGAGGGTGAGGCAATGAGCTTGTGATTCATAAAATTAATTTTGGGCCAAATCCACAGAGGCGGCTGTCTGTGCCTGGTCTTATGATCTCATCTGTTTTACACAGTCCAAACATACTGTACGTTAGCTTACGCACACACACACACATATACACACATTTACACACATACACACACACCACCCTGTGAGAGAGACCACAGATCTGGGTCATTTTCTCCGCTGGAAGAGAAGAAGGAGGGAAAAAAAGAAAGAGAACTGTTGTTGATTTCTCAACAGGATGACAAAGATCAAAGTTTGTGTAACGCTCTTACTCACACACTGAGTCTTAACTCTCCGGGATCCGACCACAGAGGGGACGACTGTGCCCCCCTCCCCTTCTCCTCCTCTTCTTCTCCTCTCTGGAAGGGCGCACCGGGGGCCGAGTGATGGAAACCTCGCGGTGCGGGCGGCACACGTGTCAACAGCGGCCCCCGGCTCCCTCTGCTCCTCTGCCAAACGCTGCCAAACGCTGGCGCGGAGCAACGACTCGCAGACTCCCGAGAGACGGCGGCGAAACCGGAGCAGAACAAAAAGACTCAAAGAAAAGAAACAACTGTCAGCGTTGGCACACGGCTGAATTTATAACATGAGCACAAAGGAGCTTGTTTGCATCTTTTAATCTCCCCCAGCTTCTGTGTCTTTAACACTCGCTCTGCTCAGGTTTAATGTTAACGGCCCTCAGAGATAAAATCTGTTTAATCTCTAAAGGGTTGAATACAGGAGTCTCCATTCATAATCACACTGTTACTTATTAAGATTTTCTGCTTCCAGCTTCTCCATTTTGATGTTTTTTAGAGTTTTCTCTGTTCTTTTGTTGGGAACTGAACACATTTGTGTGTTTTGGACTCTTAGTTGGATGAAAAATCCTATTTGAAGACGTCTGGGGAGTTAAAAAGATAATTTTTTTTATTATCTTCTGACATTTCATTGTCATAAACTGGACTTTTTTATGAGCGGATACCGTCTACAGCTTCCTGGTTGTGGTGTCACTGTGTGCGGCGTGAGGCGGCCGGGGCAGCGGGGCAGCGGGGGTTTGTTGTCACTGAGGTTATCAGTGGTCATGTGACAGCCGGACAGCCGTTGTGTTATCAACTGTCGACTGACCTCAGGTCAGCTGTGTGGGCTGCTTGATGAGAGGCCTCAGGCTTGTTTTTCTCTCTGTCTACATCCGTTTCTCATTCTGCTGTTTCCACATCTAAGTTAACCCTCCCATCTCTACACACACACACACACACACACACACACACACACACACACACACACACACACACACACACACACACACTCACACACACACACACACACACACACACACACACACACCCAACGGCTGACGTGCACGTAAACTTTCTGTTTCGCTCTTTTGTATTTTTACAACCTCAGTCATGACGTCCCCTCGGGACCAGAGAGTTCAGCGAGCATCCTGATCACAAATCTTTAAACATAAACACAGTGAAAACAGAGGAGGCCCACTTCAAACGAACACAACCCATCACAACTCATTAGACCCCCCCCCCCCCCATCCCCCTAACCCCCCTCCTCTCTCTTAATCCCACACCCCCACTAAAAATCCACACCAGGAGCCTCCCTTCCTCAGCTGTCTGCTCCTCCTCCTCCACACGTCTGCCTCTGAAAAAACAAAAAAACAAAAAGAAAATCTTCTTCTTGTACGAGCAATTACATTCTACACATGTAATTAAAAACAAAAAAACCCTGACCCTGTTCTTCTTCTTCTTTTCTCCCTCTGTGTTTTATCTCGTAGGTGTGTCTGATGTGACGCCAGCGGGCTGGCTCAGGGAACGCAACTTCAATACAATGTAGACACCAAAACACCGGTGGAGAACCAGAGTCAGAGCACCGAGCCGACAGAAGGAGGGTGAGCTCAAAGGAGCTGGAAGAAGAAGAGGAGGAAGAAGAAGAAGAACAGCTGTGGCCGAGCAACGAGCAGCTGGAGATAAGAAGCACAAGGAGCCGACTGTGAATCATTGACCTGAACCCTGTGTGTGTACAGCAGCACCAGCGTCACCTTCTCCTTCTCCACTCGCTCTCACACCTCCGCTGGAGAAGGATCGCCTCAGCCTCAGCCTCAGCCTCAGCCCAAAGATCCATAACCACCGTTTGACCTCTCAGCCAATCAGCACAGAGGATCGCCTCCAGCCGCCCGTCAGCATGTGCCATGTGATCGTCACCTGCCGCTCCATGCTGTGGACTCTGCTGAGCATCGTGGCCGCGTTCGGGGAGCTCATCGCCTTCATGAGCACTGACTGGCTGGTGGGGTTCCCGCGCACGCCGGACGCCGTCTTCGGCCCCCATGGGGCCACCGCGGCCGGAGAGGCCTACAGGCCCACGTTGGGCATCTACGGCCGCTGTATAAAACTGCCCCACCTGCAGCGCGGGGTGCTGTGCGGGCCGTACGCGATACACTTTGGGGAGATTGCCAGCGGGTTCTGGCAGGCGACCTCTATCTTCCTGGCGGCGGGGATCCTGCTGCTGTGCGCCGTGGCGTTCATCTCCGTCTTCACCATGTGCTTCCAGAGCATCATGAAGAAGAGCATCTTCAATGTGTGTGGACTGCTGCAAGGGATCGCAGGTGAGACTCAGAACAGATTTGAAGTGTTTTTGCAGCGTTGTTTATTATCTCATGACCCGGGTGAATCAGTCAAAGAATGTAATTAAGTTGTCAAAGCACTGGCACAGTTTCCTATCAAGAGGTTTTATAGGGTGTAATACACTTTAATTTGTCTGAGAACAACATGACGTACAATACTGGACACAGGACAGGACGTTCAGGTTCAGGTCTTGGCAGCTTCGGCCTCTAATCTGGAGGAATTTTATTTAAATATAATCTACATTCTTCTTTAATTGCACATCAGCGTATATGTTTGGATGCACTATGTCGTTTCTGTCAGTGAACACTTCAGTCTAATCTTAAAATCTAAAAAAAAATTGATTTGCTGTTTTCAACTTTGGGAAACTGACAGCCTGCTATTGAAGCCCAGATCTCAATCTCAGTTAAATCACCATAAGTAGTTAGTTAGTTAATTTTATTGATACAAATAATTCAAATCATAACATTTGCGTTCAAACAATATACAACAAAAACCCATAAACACACACACAAAAGAAGAAAACTACCCTCCTATCTCCCATCTGGTTTTATCAGTGTTGACGCAGAGAGAGCCGAGCTGTGTGGAGTCATGTCCGTGTTTTGCACCGGTGTCCTTTGTGCGAGGGCACAAGAGCAAATGTTCCTCATTTTGTGTTAATGTGAAACCACCAGCTGCTTTATTCCTTGATATTTTATTCCCACTAGTGTTGCATGTGAACCGTCTCCTCCAGTTTGGGCTTCAGATATGAATTTGCTCCAAGTCTGTGAGGACAGACAGAGGAGCCTTAACCCCAACCAGGTCATAACAGCCTCAGTGTTTCTGTTTACTCCTGTGGCATCGCATCATTTCTCAAGGTAAATGAAAAGTTTTGCTCTGAGCTCAACACATTCATTACGAGCGCCACAACTCCCACTGGCCTGAATTATGTGTTTGATTCTCGTGGAGCCTCGATTGAACTTTTTACCCGAGCGGTTTAGCAGTCAGCAGTTTAGCAGACATGGCACCATCGGGCGGCTGCCACCCAAATATTTACCGTCTGCTGCGCAGTATGGTGAAGTTTTTTTTTTTCCTGACGCCCGATTGGTCCGTCGAGTCGCCGCGCGCCGTGCGCCGTATCTGGGTCTATGTGTGAAGGGTGTGTGTGTCCTCCCGCGTCGATGTGTGTCTGTCTGAGGCCAGATCTCGAGCCGCCTTGACTCACTGTGGTGAACTATGGAAGGGAGGAGGCCATGAGATCATGCCGCTCTTTTTTTTCTTCTTCTTCTTCTTCTTCTGGCAGACTGGAGCTCATACTCTGCAGCTCTCTGGGGTTATATGACTGTTCCTCCCCCACGGTTGTTTATTTGGTGCAGGCCCAAACAGAGAAAGGTGGGCGTGCAGTGGTGACGGACGAGTCAAACTGTACAACCCAGGCCTGCTGACCTGAGACCAGTCCACTCGACAAGCTCCAAACAGCTTCAGAGGAAGTTTTTCTTCATATTTTGTTACTTTTTCTTCATCTGCCCTGAATGTAGCTGCATTAGTGATACAAAGGATGGAGCAATATGACGATTTCTACTATTAAATGATATAAAATACAGTAGTTTTGACTGCACCGCTCACACAGAGGGAAGTGTTGCTGTAAAACTGTGTCAATCAACCGGACTCCTTGAAGGTTATAATGGATTTGTGTGATTTTTGCATCAATATGGTGAAGATTTATTGGTTATATGAACTCAACTCATTGTCTGGATTTGTCAAATTCAGATGTTTCTTGTTAGTTCACATGTTTACAGTTTTCAAAACAACTTTCAAGATACAGTTTTTACTGTTTGTGACAGTTCACACAGGGGTCAGACTACCACATGACCCTGAACGCATCACTATATTACAGTCCCTTCACTTATCAGTAGAACAATTTACCTTAATGCTCCTGTTAAACCAGGATCGGCGGATTTTATTGGTTTGGATTGAGTTCAAAGGTCAGTCGCTGCTTTGTTATTAGCTAATGTGTTACAGTTTTAAGTTTCTATTTACATAATCTGTTATATGTCTTTATCGCCAACAGCCACAAATGTTTAGATATCGATTAAGTTCAAAGGTCGAGATCACGCGACCCATAATCATCTGTCCACTTCCTGTCCACTGGAGCTTTATTATGCTACATGAAGTTGGATAAAAATGGCGAGGAAATGTTTTTTCTCTGTCGCAGTAGCTCCTGTATATATCCGTCAGAGGCTCTGTTGCTGTGTTACATCACATTAAAACCCTGCTGTTTACCACCTTTATGAGGAACTGGGAGCCTGGAGACATGAGTAACGCGACGCTCCGCTGAGTCTTCTCATTGTGGAGAGGATGAGGATGTAGGAAGGGGAAGAGGAAAGGGGGCGAGGGAAAGAGAGAGGGAGAGGAGCGGGGGATCTTCAAACATCCAAGGAGGCAGGAGGTTGATAACCTTTTACTCATTTCAACCACGGGAAGAGATAAGACCCAGAATCCAGCTGTGTCGCTTATAGTCGCCCACTCGGTTTGAGTACGAGGGGGCTTCAACTTTTTTTTTTTTTCCGTGAGGCCTCTGTGAATGATATCACTTCTCGCTGATATCCACCACCACCAGAAACTACCACACCGACTCTCTCTCTCTCTCTCTCTCTCTCTCGTACTCCTCCTAATCATTATTTCCACAGCGCCTGCCGACCGGCCGACCCCTCCGGTAATGAGAAAACTGGAGCCAGACGGCAGATGTTTGGGGAAGTGATTGACCTCAGATGGGAAGATTGTGATGCCGTTGCCAGCGATGGTCACGTCATTGCACTGGAGTACCTCCAAACCCCGTTAACCTAATCTTCACTTACACTGATGTCACTTTTTTTTTTACTTCAGACTCCCTCGTCCCCTATGACACACTTTCTGACAACGCCGGTCAGTCCAGTCGAAGCTCAGGTGTTTTTCTCTTTTAAAATGGCTTAAACAGAACAGACCCTTCTGCTAAAGGGCCAGTCCGGTTTTAGGGCCCCGTAACACTTGGTATTCACGAGTTCAACTACCTAGTCTGCACACTTTTTTGACTTTGTCGCTCATTCGACAAAGAGAGGATTAGAGACAAGACGGCAAACAAGAGTCGGCCCGTAAAGCTGTCTCTAATTCTTGTGCGTTTATTAGCTGCTGTAAACTTTCCCCTTCGGTGAGTCATGGGTTTAACTGTTCGACTGTGACTCAGCTCCACGCAGGAACAGAAGGGAAAAACAAAACAATACCTTACAGGAATTTACGCAGCTCCGTCACTGTCCGCTGATGATGACTCAGGCCGCGCACGAGATATCACAATGTACGTATGTGTTATTATGTAAGAAAAGGGAAACTGATAAGAGATTGGATTCCTGTGGATTTATTAACTTGTTCTGGAAATCTGAGTTTGCAGTAGAGGTGTGGCTGGTTCAGAAGGACAAATATTTATAGTAGGAAGGAAGGAAGCCTGTGTTATTTATTATACATTTATAGATCTGTTCACTTACAATTGTAACAATTTATAACCAATAGATCACAAAAAAGGTCGTCATCATGACGATAAACGACCTGTCAACGGCCTACAGTCACATTTACACCACATGTGTCTGACCACTTTAGATTTTATAGATTGTATGTAGTGTTTTGTTGTTTTATTGAGATATTTAGTGAGATATGATGTCACTGAATTTGTGAAAATTTGGTACCGTCGAATGAAAAGTCCAAATTCAGTATGATCATCATCATCATCATCATCCTCAGGGAACCAGGGCAACCAATCAAAAATCAGTCACAACGAAAGAAGCTTAAAAAGAAGTAGGTGCACGTGTGTTCATATGGATTTTATATGTTAGACAATTGAATTTATTAATTTTTTTATTTCTACCTTTATTTTACCAGGCAGATTGCTTGAGATAAAAACAAAATCTCTTTTCCAAGCAAGGCCTGGCCAAGAAGGCAGCAAACAAGATACACATACACACAAAGAAGAAGGGACAGACATGAGAGAGAGAGAAAAGAGAGAAAAAATAAATGAATAAATAAATGTCCTACAGTCCGGCAGGAGTATGAAGGATTAGACTCATTAATTAATGTCATGAACCATTTGTTTTTATCAGAGTAAGTGTCGACTGCGTTGTTGTGACATCACAAAGTTACAGGAAGTCCTGTTGGCTCATTTTAAGGCTCACTTTCTGGACACAGTCTGTGTGCATTTCCCTGCAGACCGAGGCTTTGATACTTTTACCAGTGTTTAATACAGAGCCGAGACCGGTTTTATAATCAAATATAACACATGGACTACGTCTAGTCTACCTTTGTTCAGAACAGGGACACTTTAAAAACGCTTTCAAACAGAGAGAAAAGCTTCGTCTTCATGTGGTTTTCTGGGGGAGGATGAACGACGTGGTTGTGTTTTTTCCTGGAAAGGAGAGAGGAGGCCAGATTTCTAAGAGCTGAGAGCAGACCTGCTGTGTTGTCTTACAAGGTGGAGCAGAGGTTAGAAAGGAGGGGGAGGAGGTGGGGGAGGGAAAGGGAAAGGGGGGGAGGAGGGGGTTGATTGGTGGCAGGGAGGCGGCCATCAGAAATAGATTGATGGCGGGGAATTGACAGTTTGGAAGTTAACAGAGACAAGAGCCAGTGCAGAGGGAATAGTGAGGCTGGAAGGGTGGAGTGCAGCGGGATATTAGGTTAGGAGGTCCGAGGTCTCAGGGAAGGATTGCGTATGTATGTGTGTGTGTGTGTGTGTGTGTGGAGGGGTAGGAGGCGGTGGGGTGGTGGGGTGGAAAGGGGGGTCTTAGGAGGGGTGGGGTTGGGAATTAAAACCATACCTTCAATCCATCACTGAAGCCGGTCTGGACGTCAGGGCAATGCAGCAACATGTGGAAAGAATTTATGACCTAGTTTTCATTTCCTTGTTTAATACGATATTGGGCGCTTTAAGAGCAAGAGAATGGGAGGAGGAAGAAAGGAAGCAGAGAGAGGGAAAGAGAGAGAGATTAGAAGAGAATGAAAGGAGGGAAAGAGAAAGAGAAAGAGGGAGAGAGAGTTTCACCTCCACACTTGTTTTTGTGAAGGAAAGCAGCGAGAGAGCCGCCGGTCGAAGCAGAAGCAGCAGCAGCAGAGTCAGACTGAAGTTCTCATTCCTGGCCTGGTTCATTTATTATCTGTAATTTTATTATTGTAAATGTTTCCTGCTGAGCTGTGATTGGTGGCAGGCCCCTCGTCTGGCCAGCTGACTGATCCACTACCACGGGAGGAAGTGCAGAGCAGAAGAAACAATGCAAACAGGCCATCATTTCACTTCTCCCGCCAAAAAAAAAAAGAAATATTTCACAAAGTCTTTTTTCAAATGTGATTTTACAAAAGTATTTTTCCTGCTGTGATCAGATCATTAGTTGATACTTTTGGCTAAGACGCCGACTGACTCACAATGAGATGACTTTAGCATGCTTTAGGTTTTAATTGGTCGATCCATCCATCAGTTTGCTCCCTCTCACACATGGAGGCCCCCCGTCCCCCGCCAGTCCTCCCATATGACCACAAATGACTACAAATGAGGTGACTGACTGTTGCATGACTTTGTGCTTCATTTGCTTCGCTTCATATTTTTTGTATGTCTCTTGTTGTTATTTTGAATCTCTGTGTTTTTTTTTTTGTATCAGTTTGTTAGGGCTGCCCCCAAATAGTCGACCTACAGTTTGTAGTTGTTTTGAGTCTGTGTGGTTCTTTTGCAGCGGTTTTTGGTTGTTTTTTGTCTCTTTGTGGTTGTTTTGAGTCTCTGTGGTTGTTTTATGTCTCTTTGTGGGTTTTTGTTGCATCAGTTTGTGGTTGTTTTGAGTCTCTGTGGTTGTTTTGCATTGGTTTTCGGTTGTTTCGAGTCTCCTTGTGGTTGTTTTGCATCGGTTTGTGGTTGTTTTGTGTTCCTGTGGTCTTTTTGCATCGGGTTATGGTTGTTTTTTGTCTCTTTGTGGTTGTTTTGCAACAGTTTGTGGTGGTTTTGTGTCCCTGTGGTCTTTTTGCATCGGATTTTGGTAGTTTTTTTGTCTCTTTGTGGTTGTTTTGCATCGGTTTGTGGTTGTTTTGAGTCTCTTTGTCGTTGTTTTTTGTCTCTTTGTGGTTGTTCTGCATTAGTTTGTGGTTGTTTTGAGTCTCTTTGTGGTTGTTTTTTGTCTCTTTGTGGTTGTTCTGCATCAGTTTGTGGTTGTTCTGCATTAGTTTGTGGTTGTTTTGAGTCTCTTTGTGGTTCTTTTTTGTCTCTTTGTGGTTGTTCTGCATCAGTTTGTGGTTGTTTTGAGTCTCTTTGTGGTTATTTTGCCACATTTTTTGCTTGTTTCGAGCCTCAGGGATAATCCTGTGTGTCTATATAAACTTGTGCACACAAAAAATATTAAGAAATTGGTCTGTACTCTGTGGACTTGTTCGGTAATTCATCCATGAATCCTGCTCACGTCAATTGATTTATTAGATTACTAATAATTCTTGTCATGGGAGCTACAAAAATGTCATATAAATATCAATTGAAAAAATACATATCTCCAATAAATGTAGCTCTTATTGTCATTGAATTACATTTAACATGTTCTTAATGTGGCAGCAGAAACCTCATGAAATAAAGAGGGTTGTTTTTAGACCTGTGAGAGCATTGTGTGTCAGAAATAGTATTGAAGTGTTGAAGTGAAGTCAGCGCGGCAGCAGAAGTGGGTCACAGTAACACAGGAAGTGACCCCGTCCTTCCACCAAGACACAGGACGCCGGAGGGTCGGCCGGGGACTGGGGTAAGGCGGGAAAGACCTTCGGCTACCTTTTCCTGTTGTTCTCCTCGCTCCGTTGCTGACCTGACAGTGTGTGCCAAGACTCAGGCTTGCTGACCGGGGGGCAACTCACCGAGGGGGGGGCGGGGTGGTGGTGGAGGTCTCGCTGCGGTTATCATTTCAGACGGTCATCAGGAAATCGTTTCTGTGTGGCTGCAGCGTTTTTGGTTCATCCTGATGGGGATGCATGCTTTGAATGCCAGGATGGCACTCGGGCAGGAAATGTTTTGTGCGGTGGTCACACAGCGGATTTGCTGCAGTCATCATTAACAGAGTCCATATGAACATGAAGCAGGTTTTTCTGCTGAAGGACGGTGACAGTTCATTCTTTCAAAACAATCAGTTCTGCCTCAAACTACGGGAAAAGACTGCGTGTGGTCAAAAAAATCCCACATGGTGCTTTTATACTTTTTAAAATTTCCAATATGTTTGACCAACAACAAAAAAAAAAAACTCTGAACGCCAGCTGTTGAACGCTCCAGGAAAAGACTTTAAAGTGTGTGTTTAATAAAAAACTTTCTCCTGTGAGACTTTTTCCAATGTGAAGAAGAAACGTCCAGCCTCGTTAGTTTGTTATGTAACCTCTCATATTTTGAGGTTTAATGAACTCTCTTCTATTCTGATAAATTCTCCATGTTTCCTCTCTCTCTCTCTCTGGCAGGTCTGTTTCTGATCCTGGGTCTGATGCTGTATCCCGCTGGCTGGGGTTCAGACAAGGTCCAGCTGTACTGCGGCCCGGACGCGGCTCCGTACCGGGCCGGGCTCTGCTCCATGGGCTGGGCCTTCTACACGGCCATGGGCGGCACCGTGCTCACCTTCATCTGCGCCGTCTTCTCCGCGCAGGCCGAGATCGCCACCTCCAGCGACAAGGTCCAGGAGGAGATCGAGGAGGGGAAGAGCCTGATCTGCCTCCTCTGAGGGGCTCAGATACTTTAGCACCGCGGGGTAAAGGAGGAAGGAGAGGAAGACAAGAGACAACTGCTCTTCTGCCTTTTTTCCCCCCTCACAAGTCCGGCTTGTGAAACGGAGACCCCCTGCATTGTTTACCACTAAAACTGACTCTTATTTTGTATGTTTGTGTGTTCACGTGGGAGAAATCTACAAGTGCCATGTCTTTTTTTTCCTCAGTGTGTGTCTTTTTGTCTTTCTGCCACTAGAGGTGCTGTTGTCTTGTTATTGTATTCGTGTGTAGCCCGTGCGGCGCGGCCTCGTCTGCCGCCGCCGCATGAACCTGTAAATACGTGTGATTATATATATTTTGTACATAGTTACGATCAGAGAATGATGGTCAGCTTTGATCCAGGCTGAGCTGATGAACTCACTCTTGCCTTAAAGTTTAAAAAAAAGAAAAAAAAGAACAAAAACAAAACAAAAAATGTTTAAAAAACACTGGTGTTTCTGTAGCGCCAGATCACGACCAGTAGAACCTGGATCTGTTTGCCACGTTTGAGTTTTTCGCTCAACAAGGGAACCACTACACAGTCAGAATAAACTACTCACAGAATAATAAAAAGAAAAAGGCCTTCGGCTCAGAGCGGATTGGATGTCCTATAAAGCTTTACAGAATGTACTGTCATATGAATGAATCGTGTGTTTTTTGCAGACCCTTGAAATGTATCGATGAAACACAGACTGCAAGAGGAACGAGCGGAAATGCTGTTCGTGCTTTTATTTTGCAAAAGGAAGCTGAAGTGAAGTGAGCTCAATCCTGTAGCAGCCTAAACTGAGAGATGACCTGTGAGGAAGAGGAGGAGGAGGAGGAGGAGGAGGAGGAGGAGGAGGAGGAGGAGGAGGAGGAGGAGGAGGAGGAGGAGGAGGAGGAGGAGGCGGCGGCTCACGGACATCCAGGAATCTGTGCACAAAGAACCTGGACTGAGGGTTGAGGACACATAATAAAAATGAAGAAGTATTGCTGTTACTAGTGACGTCTGGTTTCAGGGAGTGTGTGGAGTCATAGATAGTGTCCTATCTGTTCTCATTTGTTTCTGCCAAACGAATAAAGAGAAGGGAAAAAATGAGCAGGTTTGGTTTCAGTTTGTTGTAACCATGAAAATTTTCACTGTGGGGAGAGAGAAGGAGGAGGAGGAGGAGGAGGAGGAGGAGGAGGAGGAGATGCAGCAAGTGGAGCAGCCGCTGCTCAGTTTGGTGCTGAGACCTCGGTTTGGCCCTCGAGGTGGGGGTGGCTGTGTTTTCCAGCCAGCGGGTGATCAGTTTTTCCACTGATGCAGAACTGAACTCTGCGTGTGCGTCTCTGTGTGTGTGTGTTTGTGCCTCATATTCAGAGAGTATTTCCATTTTTAATACCACTTCATACTCCCACCACTCCGCTGCAGCTGTCAGCGTGGACGGATTAGGGACTCGACAGGAGCCGGAGATCAGACGTGAAAAGAAGAAGGGGGCTCACGCCACCCAAACCCAGAGCCCACAGAGGGAGAGAGATGCCAAACAGGTCCTGGTGGTGAACAACTGTGTTCTTGCTACGCACAATCTTAAATTAACCCAGTCTGTGCTGTGCGTAGGAATATGGTAGTGCAGCGGTTCACAAAATATAGTTCCACAAGAGCATACTTTTCAAAAATAAAGCGGCACACTTGAACTGATTTTAGCTGTTTTTTCTGTGGGCTGTACCTCACACAACCTCATGTCACTATCACCATAAATAAATAACACTTTGACTCTTAGGTTAGGAGCAACTAGACCAGTGTTTTTCAACCTTGGGGTTGAGACCCCATGTGGGGTCGCCTGAAATGTCTAGTAATTGATGAAAAAAATTATTGATGAAAATATATATTTTAAACTAATTATTATTCTTTTTTAAATTATGATTATAAACACCACACACAATCTTAAACAGCTGTATTCTATACTTTCACTTTCTCAAATATAAATCGATTTCAAATTAAATGCAGCTTATCTGAGCTGGGGCATGTTGATTGAGGGCCACAATGGCTTGTGATGTCAAAATGGGGTCACAAGCCAAAAAAAGTTAGGAACCACTGAACTAGACTGAATGTTGAAGTATTTGAACATGTTAATGCAAACTACTACTTTTGCCAATTCACATTTCATTTTAATTACCTGTGAATGTGATTAAATATCTTAAATCAGTTGACAGCCCTAAGTTAAAACTGTCCACTTGAAGCAGTGACAGTAAAACCACAGGGACTAATTTCCTGCAGAATAAGAACTTATATTTTACTGATAAAACTTGCATAATATGTCAGACTTTTAATGCAGTAGTTTTACTTGTAATGAAGTATTTTTACATTGTTGTATATTAGTACTATTATAGAAGTAAAGGATTGGACAGAAAACGTTCAGATAAACAACCAGACATTTCTCCCATGTCGTCTTCTGTTTGTTCTCTTTCTCCCCAGAAACAAAAAGCCAGTATTGTGCACTACCTGTGTGTATCTGTGTGTTAGTGTGAGTGTGTGTGTCTGTGTGTGTGCAATTACAAAATGACAACTCCCTCCCTCCCCAGATGTTCCTCCCTCCATGTGGACTACAGAGAAGCCTCTGGCACAACCCTGTGGCCTCCTTCCACCACCAGTGCACTCAAACTAAACACAGAGACTTGATGACTTCCAGATTAGGCACATGATGACAAATCGTGCAAATCTGAAATTCAGGCCTGTTTCACCGCCTCGGGCTTTTATAGAGGGTTTTTTTTTGTGCCTTCTCATTTTCAGAGAAGTCGGAGTCCAGAGAGGACGAAGAAACCTCTGAGTTTTTGTTTCCTGTCACACCTGGAAGAACAAAGTGTGTGTGTTGTGGTTCTAATTCTAATTTAGTTTATTTGATAGGGACAATGCAGGTTAACATAGTTTCACCTCCACTCGTTACAAACAAGTCAATGTGACTGATGTTCTGCATACAGAGATTATAGCTAATGCTAGTTTCCAACTCCCGTCCCTAGTTGGGCTTTTAGTAGAAAAAAGAAGGTAAGAAGAAAGACATCAAAATTACATAACAACACTATAAAATGTACAATACATCTAAAATCATACCAAGTCATGACACATTAAACATGCATACAGTTCTGATTTTGTTTCTGCCAGACTTTAACCTTTGTATTAAAAATCCTAATGTCTCGGGTTAGTTGTATTTCAAACATTGTACTGTAGATTCATCATATATATAAGAATCTTAAATCTTGCAGTGTGGTGTTTGTTTGCATGTTTCAAACGCGTCGTAGTGCCTCAGCTGATGGGACATGATCATGTGACAGCTGTTAGCAGACAGGAGGGGGGACCATGTCACCGAGGCCGAGGACGGCTGCTGTTCTCACACACTCCTGAAATGCATGAGTGGTGTTAAAAGAGGAGAAGCCCTCAAGTGTGTGAGGGGTTGTTATTTCTCCTCTGTGCCCCTTCCTGTTGGCAGCGAGCTGCCTCTGCCGCGAGCTTCCTCCTCTGTGAGAGAGCTGCTCTGCTTTATTTCACACACGATTGTTTGAACAGAGACCAAAGGACTCGGCACCTGGTCCCTTAACAGTCTCAGTGTGTGTGTGTGTGTGTGTGTGTGTGTGTGTGTGTGTGTGTGTGTGTGTGTGTGTGTGTTTTACACAGCGTTTTTAACAGGCCTATTATTGCCACTGCTGCTATGAATAGTGTTAAAACAAGTGGGTCCAGGCCTGGAGCTGACAGCAGCTTTACCTCCTCACTTCATCAGGAACACCTGCTCATTTAATCACAATTATATAATCAGCCAATCGCGTGCAGGTACAGGTCAGAAATTATCTCTGTCATACGGTGGCTCAGAGAGGTCAATTCACCAGTTCAACTCATTGTAATTCACGACAGCACGTGCAGGTAGACAAAACAATATCAGGAAACATCTTTATCAAATTGACGACAGACCTTTTGCCTGAGGAAACTACCCACAGTTCATAGTGTTGCAACATTAAAGGAGACATATTATGCCCCTTTTCCACAAATTAAAATAGTTCCCAGGTGTCTTAAAGACATATCTGTGACATGCTGTGGTCAAAATACCCCAAGGATCAAACATCACAGCCCTTTTCATCCGCTCAAAACAACCCCGTTCAGAACGGCTGGTTTCAGTGCCTGTCCCTTTAAATGCAAATGAGCCACTGCTTGCCCCGCCCCTTCTACTGGTCCCAGGTAGGGGTGGTATTAGGTCAATCTGGGGAGCCTGAAAATTACAGATATTTTTGTCAATTCTCACATTTTGGGGGCTGGAAGGCAAGACAAACACCCTATACTGTATGTTAAAGAGCCTTCAAAAAGTGATATTTCCATAATATGTCCCCTTTAAACATGGGGTTATACCATGGTGAGAAGTGGTAAGTAAAGAAAAAACAGTGAACAAATGAGCATCAAGGGAGCAAAAACCAAACATTAATGTTATGAAAAACAGGAGTTTCCATAACAACATGGACTCACAACAGCAGGTCAGTGGTGTCAGTCTGAGCTGTGTCTGGTTGTTTGTCCTGGGAAGATAAAAAAAAAAAAAAAAATCAAAATCTGAAAAGCTTTAATCAAATCGGACACAAACAGGAGGCGAATGAAAAATATCAAATGAAGCTCTGGCATCTTCATGGTCCCACGATGTGACACAGTTTTGGGTCTTTGCAGCTTCTCACACTCACACACTCATCAGGTGATGTCAGTTAAAGCCTGAGAGAGAGGACTCAGGGTTCAGACCAGGGCTGGACTGGCCATCGGGCATACCGGGCAATGCCCGGTGGGCCGTTGACCCAATGTGGGCCGGCCTGGCCGGTCCGCTGTGTTTTTTTTTTTTTTTTTTCTAAATTCTTTCCAATTGGGCCAGGCTACAGAGGGCTAGCCGTGTGTGCCAGCATCGACACATATTATTGGTCTATTGTTTGTCATTGTCAATCAATCATGGGCTGACAGGCTCAGAGAGCCCTGACAGTGCTGTCAATCACTACACGAACCAGGGTGGGGCGGGACCTCAATGGGCCGGTGGACGGGCTGCTGCTGCTGCTGCTGAGCCAGTGTAGTGAACGTCTTCAAAGCTGTTCCCTAACTATGTATTTAGTGTAAGAAACGCCCGGGTGGCGCTGAGAAACAGCGATTAAAAAGCCGGAGTCTCTGGAGGTGGAGGCTGCTAAATTGACGGATCTTTAGTGCTGGGGATCACCACCGCCACCCCCCCCCCCCCCCCCCCACCCCCCAGCAGCCACAGGTGCTGCTGCGCCGGGAGACGAGCGAGGAGGACCCGACGATGATGAGCGAGTGGAGGCAGACATGGTAAGTAACATTAGCCTGGGGCTGGCTACACTTCTGAGACATGTCCAAAACAAAGTAAAAAACGTTTTTACATTGAATGTGATAACTGCATAGGCTGCTGGTGAATGCAGCTGCAGCTGCAGCTGCAGCTAACGTAGCTCCTCAGGGATTAAAGCCGTTATTTTTCTAACTTTGATAAATGAACATGTGATAACATATTAGCCCAGAGTGGAAGGGCTGTGACTGTTGGTAGTTGTGGTTGGTTTTGTTTAAATATGCCGAATTGTGATATTATGGGTTATTATTGTTCAGATGATTTAGCTAAGCTAGCTAACAGCTGCTAACGTCAGCAGTCTCTTGTTGCCGTAGCAACAGTAAACATTCACGTGAAAGCTGGGATAACTAATTTTAGCACAAAATACAAGTAAACCTATAGGAAATAATAGTTTAACAATATTTACCATTAAGTTTATCGTAATCTTTCAATTCATTTATAGTTTACTGAGTAATAGGTATAATTTGTGTGTAAATGTGTTACTTTTACTGTAGGCTACTTCTCTAATGGCTGTGCTGTCTTGAGCATGTTCAGGTTACAAAGATCTGACTTTTTTGCATTGGAAAGCACTAAAGTGTCCTAATGAAAACACGACAAAGCCATTTGACCATCTTGTTCATAAATGATGGTGACAGGACTTTTTGTTTATGATACACACACTTTCATTGATACGAATACTTGGTTTTGAGCATGTGACATGCTTTTGCAGGTTAAAAGGTTTTGCAGTTTGCACAAAAAGTATACTTGGCTACATATACTTGTCAGTACACAAATGCTGAAGTTCTGTTTGCTGTTTCTTGCAGGTCACAAATTTGGTGAGGAGTGGAGCTGGCTGGCTGCGGACGAGGAAGTAGGGCAATACATACTTGTGCACATACACATAAGAGAATGCATATATTCAGACCTGTAATTCTTAGACTTTTTTTTCAATTCTCTATGGTTTCATAATGACTGAGTCACCTTTAATACAAATGAGTTCCAGCTCTAATGCTGCTACTGTCTGTAATATGTTTCTATTTAGATTATTTGTCAGGATATTTTGTTATTATTGTCCCTGTTTGTCCTTATCTCCCCGTCTCTCTTTGCCCCCCCCCCCCCCTCCCCTTCACCCAATTGAGGTAGCGCCCACCTCTAGTCATGACATAATTTCTGTTGTGATTTGACACTTATGAATAAAGATTTATTGATTGATCAATTTTAGTCCTTGAGTTCATATGTTTTATTTGTTAACTGCTATCAAGGAATATGACTCTCCTTTGTCTTGTGTCTGTTATGCTTGCTGCAAATCCAATTTCCCTCGGGATATGAATAAAACTGAACTCCTTTGTAGTATACGTTAGAGAAGACGCCGCAAGATTTGTGGACTTCTACGCTGTGTCCGCTGATCAGTAGCCTAATGGGCCGGTCTGGGCAGAAAATGCCCGGGCTGAATTTTTGTCCCAGTCCAGCCCTGGTTCAGACCCAGTGACTCAGACTGTGACGTGATTGTTTGAATGTTTGTGAAGCTGCTGCTGCTCTCCTCTGAGTTTTAACACACTGTGGAGCAGCTTGAAACTGACCCACAATCATGTACGTATGTCGTAAGATAATTCAATTTGTACAGTAAATGTTCTACACATCTGTGCAGATGTTTCTTCCTCAACAAAAATGACACAATTCAAAACAGTTTGTAATGTTTTATAGCTTTTGCGTATAGTGCTTTCGTGTGTGTCAACAATGTCCAATATAGATTTATCACATCTCTATCATCATCATCATCATATAATCCTCGAGTCATTACACTTAACGACTTTCTCATTTCCAGTTTTCCAAAAGCTCATTTCAATGTTTTCAGTGTTTTCATTCTGTTGTTGATCTGTAGTTTTCCAAATATAATAACCGACTACATAAATGGATTAAATGTGTGACACAGCTGCAGCAGGTGAACCTCGTGTTGTTGGACAGACACTGACCTCGTGTGGTTTTCAGCTGCTGCTACAGTTAGTAAAGCGTGCTAGTTATTATTATTATAGGCCTAAATATTCACTGTATTTGTGGTGAAATATTTGTCTACTAACTTTTAACATTAAAACCAAAGAAAAATGAAGGCTAGATAATAAAATAATAATAATTTAAAAAAATCTAACAAAATATATCATACAAAAAGAATTCATTAAAGTCAGCAGAACTCAGAACAGATGAATGTGCAGCTGAATTTTTCTGGTTAATGACATGAACACATCAACTCACACACACATGCTGCTCATCTGGCTTAAACACAAACACATTGGTAAAATGTATTTGATGTTTTGTTGAGTTTTTATTGCACGATAATTAAAGCTTTGTGGATCTCACCCCAATTTATTCTCCCATATATAACAACACATTCTCAAACTAATGAAAAAATTAGGAGCTTCAAAAACTAAATTATAAAATGAAAACAAAAAGTCAAAATGAAATAAAACTATTGAAAAATCCCCAAACTATTACGACCTCACTGCTGGGGATGTTCAGACGTGAGACAAATGAATGAGTAACACTGAAAACACGTACAGAAGAAGAATTTTATTCAGTGTTAATACAATAAATATACAAAACTCAAACTACTCAACATGCGACTGGAGGTGAAACCAGAGTGCATCATCAAATTATACTGAAATTCAGAGCGAACCGCCGACCACCTGTAAATCATACAAAAAAAAAAACATACAATCACCCCTCCCCGTCAGTATAGTTCATTAAAATGCAGTCGTTAAGAAGTTTAATTTCATTCTCATTGTTTCTACCACATGCCATGTTAATTAGAAAGCACAGCTTAAAGCCACGGTCCATCCACAGGACGTCACATACACTTCACGTTGCGCTGCAGTTTTACGCCTTTCTCACATTTATCATGGATTTTTCAGTTTTTTCCAAGCAAGTCAAAAAAAAAAAAAAAAAAAAAGAAAGAAAACATAACAGCAGAAATCTGTCTAAGGAATAATCTCATGTAGCTCTGTACATACAGAATAAAACGTACTCGTCCTAATGAAGCCAGTGTGAAATAAAGAAAAGAGCATGTTGCAGGAAGCTTCAACTGATTTAAAAGTAGAAAAAAAAGTCTCCTCCATGACTCTGCCCTGCACAGATTTAAGACTTAAAGGCCCCAGTTCCCCTCTGTTCACACTCCTACATGTCACACACACGCACACTCACAAAAGGCTTAACTGGCTTCAACATGACACACAAACAACAAACAGACACATTCAAAAAATCAGCTTTGCAGCAACACAAACAGTGTACAGTGTTTAGAAAAAAGAGACATTCACTTCAAAACATGTGGGACATAAATGAGACAGAGAATGACCCCCCCTTCCCTCCCCCCAAAAATCTTCATCATCATCTTCATCATCATTATCCTCTGATCTGATTGTTCAGTGATCGTCAACCCACTTTTTTCATATAATGAACAAACAAGCAGTCATCAGAACATCACGTCCACATTACTGGCCTTTTTTTAAATTTTTTATTGTCTTTTTAAAATATTTTCTTATTGCAATATATTCATTTACATCACATATAGTATTTAAATCCAGGGGCCAGTCTTGTCTGTGTCTTAAGTTTTATTTTTATTTTTGTACAATCTGATATAATTTGTCTTTAACCTCGTCATGCAAGTGAAGAGTACATCCTGAGTACAACTGAGGTAAATCTCCAGGACAGGAGACGAGTTTCGACTTTCCTCTTCAGAGCTGTATATAAACATGCAGCTGTGAGTATGGATGGATGTATGTATGTATGTACAGAGTGGTGGATCAGATGGATGCAGAGACTACGCTGAGTTCAGCTGGTGCACGTCACACACGTCTGGGTTGTTATTATGATTATTATAACACTAATGAGCTGGGGACTAGAGGCGTCGTTATCAACATCCGCAGTCAAGAGTCTAATGACTGGAGTTAAAGTGCAACTTGGTGAGATTTCTGAACAATGGATATGTAAATCATCGTAGGCAAAAAGGATTTCAAGCCAAAAAAAAAAAAAAGATTCTTGAGAAGTGATTTCCACCCAAAATAAAAAATAAAGATTTAAATATCAAACACTCCTCCTAAAAGCTTGTTGTTGTTGTTTTGAATTTTGCATCTTAAATAAGTTCCACCATTGATTATTTATTTTTCATAGTGGAAAAAAAGAATTGAAAGAAACTTTTAACTCCACCTGTGCTGCAGTATAAATGTTCAAACTGATTCTTCAGTGGCTACTGTTTTCTCAGTCTCAACGACTGGATCTAAATATACACCGCCTTGCATTCTGGGAAAATTGTGAAGTGCATTTCTCACCATCATCTGACGCAGTAATAGAGATTTACTGCCTCGTGGTTGTGTATCTCTGTCATTCAGCCGAGTGGCAGGAAAGATGATGACAGATGAATAATGGCTGGTGAAGTTGACCTTTCACCTTTTGGATATAAAATGTCATCATTTAATTTTCTTCTTTTGACATGTGAGTGAAATTTTTTGAATTTGTGAGGAAAAAAATCAGTTTAACCACAAATCCATATGAACATTTGTGCCAAATTTGAAAAAATCTCCTCAAGGCATTATAAAAATATGGCTTTTACAAGAATGGAATGGACGGACATTATAAATAACTGATTAATCATCATCTGATATCAATTATTATCCCTACAGATTACAGAAAGGAGTGTCTGATATTTAGCAGATTAGATTATGGGTGAAGCGTCACTTCAAGGATCAAGACTACACATTCTCTAAAACCCAATTTCTGAGGAAAGCAAACACTAGAAGGCAAAGCAGTGAACTGGAATGCACAGCATTCATCTTCAACAATACGACGTCCCTCCACTGGGGGGCAGCAGTGTTTAGTTACGCACTCATGGAAAAACAAGCAAAACGAAGCTCAGGTTTCTGCTGCATGTGCATTCAGGACAGGTCAACTAGAGCGCATGAAATGACTTCCACTTGTCCAGCAAATAAATTAATCTTAAAAACAGGAAGTAGTTTGATTAGGTCGATAAATTAAAAGAAAGGCTCAAACACACAGGAACGTCTCAGGACGGCTGGAGGTGGGAAAACGCCCCTCGTACTTGGTTCAGCTACGTTACACGGGGACCTCGAGACGGCGCCGACGTTTAAGACAGGCACACAAATATTAATTTAGTTGGCTACACACACACACACACACACACAAACATATACACACAAAAATAAAGTAGATCAACGCTGGTCGAGTGGTGGGAGTGCAGCGTTAGATGAGGGGTTCCCAGAGTCAGAGATGACAGTTGTACAGTAAATGTTGCCGGGGCAGGAAGGAGCGGGACAGCAGGACGGAGCCGTGACCCTGTTTGAGGATCTCAGATCGGAGGTGCAATGTAATGTAATGACCGTTACATAAACCATGTCCACATTGTCAGAGGGCTGGGTGGAGGTGGGTGAAGGGGAGGGGGAGGGGGAGAGGGAGGGCTGTGTGTGTTCAAACAGGGCACTTGGCTCAGTGGAGGCTGGGTGCTGCACTTGTGAGTAGTGATGGAGGAAGAGGAGGAGGAGGAGGAGGAGGAGGAGGGGTGGACGGAGAGATGGACGAGCTCTCTGGGCCGATCAGATCTGCTCCTTGAAGGATCCTTGCGCGGCCCTGGTGGCGGCGCCAGCGGCGGCCGTCTGGACCGTCTTGTTGGACATGACGCCCGTGGCGAACTCCTGCTGGGCCTTCTCGAAGCTGGCGTCGGTGGTGCGGTACATCGCGTGGACCTGAGGAGGAGGAGGAGAAGGAGAGATGGTTTAAAGGGATAGTTCAACATTCATGAAATAATAACGGTTCAAGAGTTGTTTTCGAGGTAAATTGATGCAAAACTGCTGATGCGCGTTCCCGTCGGGGGCAGTTTCTCGGCAAGCAGTCTCTGCGTTTGCCTCTAAAACAACTCAGTCTCGTAACGTTCTGTTATTATCTCATAGCGTGGTGAATGTGCAGGTCACAACTTGTCCACCAGAGCGTTTTAGAGTTGTTGGATTGTGTATTTGATGAGTTTGATGAGGCAAACCAAGAAATCCCATTAGCCTCCGTAGCGTAGCTCTGAGCAGCTTGCAGCTCTGCTCTGCTGTTCTAAAAATAGCTTGCACCGACAATTAAAGGTTCATGAGGCAAGAAATGCACATGCGTTTTAAGTTTTTTACTGCTAATGGGCGATGAAGCGTTCAAAACCAAAAAGAATGAGCCCACTCGCGTATCTCTCCGTTGCCTTGAACAGGCTGTGTGCTGCATAATGCGCTGCAATTCTGGGTCCGAATTTCCCGCGCTGTCCGCGGATGTGACGTCAAATGACGCTGCATGCGCGTCCTCGACAGCTTCGGCTTTCCTCCGCTTGCGCCCAGCGGTCGGCGGATGTCTTGCAGCCTGAACAGTCATGTGAGCAGCGAGTAGAGAAATAACGTCACTTTTTAAAATTTTAATATTTTTTCATGCGAGAAAGTGACAATTTAGAGTCCCAATCTGTTGTCAGTTTATCCAAATAACGTCTGTAAGTACTAGATTTGCTCCGACATTTTTCGGAGGAGTGCAGAGCCACACACACGCAGCAGCAGCAGCGGCTCGTCACAGAGGCTGCAGCCGGGGAGCTGAGCTCATCGGCCGGGCAAACTTTGTCCTCCTTACAGGGAAGAAAACGAGCCGAGTAACTTCCCCACAGGTTTTTAGACGTTTTCTGCCGGCTGGTTGAATTGTTTTTAGGAGATAAATGCATTAGTGCATTAGTTCATTTGAATGAAAAGTGGAGCTTCAGGTGTGTGTGTGAGCAGCGCAGCCTTGGGGCTCGATCTGTACCTACAAAAATCACCATATTTAGGCTACTTCAATAAATAAATAAATAGTTTTACAATGAGCCGATTGATTCATCCGTGGTCAGTTTATCCAAACAACGCCTGTAAGGAAATTCTCCGACGTGTTGGGAGGAGCAGAGCCATTAGAGCAGCCGAGCGGCAGCAGCGGCTCACAGAGGCGGCGGCGGCGGCCGGTGCTGACCTGATGCCTGGGCGGTCAACCTCCCAGTGTTGCGGTAAATTGAGTACTGTACAATGAGCGCGGCATGGCGCATTTACTGTTTATTAACAGCCAGGCGGTGTGTGTGTGTGTGTGTGTGTGTGTGTGTGTGTGTGTGCGTGTGTGCATGCGTGCGTGCGTCGTGAGACAGCAGGTAGAGGGGCTGACTGGCAGAGATGAGAGATAGTGAAAGCTGCGGCGGACCCAAACGAAACGGTGGCGGCTGATTAATGGAAAACACTGGTATAGTAACGTTGTGCCGTTTCCAATTCAGCCACAGTGTCACTGTCACAGCATCAGCTGCACTGCTGTGGAGAGTTGATGCGCGCTCCCGCACCAGCTTGGCTGACGGCTGCAGTAACCCTGACGGCCGCTAGGGCCGTTGTATCGCTAGTGAGTTTTATTCCTCGATCTTGCCTCAAGCTCCTTTAAAGGTAACAAACCTACTCCTAAAACTATAGGGATTATGGCAATTGGCCAATTTGTTAAAATGTCGAACTATCCGTTTAAGGCTGAACAACGGTCTAGGCTCAGCTTGTACCTTCTTGAACATGATGAGGGACATGACAGCCAGTGAGGTGAAGAGAGCAGCGATGAGGATCATGATGATGCCCACTGGGATGCTGGTGTTGAGGCCTGTCAGAGCTGAGATCCACCCGCTACGGACAAGAAAGACAAGCATTAAAGCCAAATTTACAAATTCTGTATTATTTATGGTCGACAAATCTGAATTAAAAATATTAAAAAATGAATACAAAATGTATGAAAACTGACCAAATATGCCTAAAACGTTTATTTTCTCACCTGGCGCCCCACCCAGTGATGCCAATAGACTGCATGACGTAGATGCCAAACTGACTGATGTACACGAAGAAGAATATGAAAAATCTGAATGAGCTGTCACTCCTGCAGGGAGATTAAAAACGAGATATGAGCAACACGGTGATGGGAGCGTACAAGCATTTGTATTTACAGCCGATGGATTATAAATTTAATGCCGTCTTTTGCACCTTCATTAATGATAATGCGTTTGCGTCATTTACCTAAACGCTCCGTAAAGTGGTCTGTACCAACAGACGAACGAGCAGGGGGTGAAGAGCAGGAGCCAGAGGATGGAAAGGCCGAAGTCCACCCCGCGCTGGGCATCCACACAGAACCAGGCCATGCAGCCGATCATGTTGGCCAGCAGCGTCCCAGCGTGAACTGAAGGAGAAATAACAGTAGAAATATCTGGATGGAGGCCGGAGGAGGAAACACACTGATGCTTAATATTTCAACATGCAACACTGGTGCTGGACTGAGAACATAACGCACACACTTAATTATTAATCTCTACCATTTGTTCATGGGGTCCTAATGGCGACTGTGTGGTGGAAGAAAAGTCTGTGAAACTATGAAAGCGTATTAAAAAAAGAAAAAAAAGAGCAGGAACACACTGCTGAGGAAAAAACTGGATATACTCTGACATTATGAAGTTAACAAAAGGAAATCAAGGAAGGAAACACGTCTCTCTTGTGGAACGGCACCATTTACAGTAATGTTTCCTCAAAGTCTGGATGCTTACAGTGATCTGATCGTTCCATGATAAAATATCAAGAATTCCCTTGTTGCTAAACCCACTTGAAAAGTAGAATTTGATAAGATCTCCCACTGCAGACATAATGCAAAACAAGCAGAGTGTAGAGGGTTACTTCCTTCCAAGTGTTTTCTTTGCAAATTTCTGATTATTTTTCATAAATTTGTGACTTTATGGAGTCAGAGACAATGTGAATATGAGTTTAATTTTCTCAAATGTGCTGTGAGCCACAATACAATGCTGTCATAGTGAAACTGAGTGGATTTTACATGACAGTGTGAAATATGACAGTAGCCTGCTGGTTGACACAGCAAGCAGCAGCTGAGCGGGGGTGGTAAGAGAGACACTTGACTGCAGCTCAGGATCTGTCTCTACTTGAGCTTGGAAAATATCCAGCTTGACTGAAACTCTTCACTTGTATCAGAGTCGATCTGTGAACAAAAACGAGCGGACTGAAACAAAGGAGGAAGGATCAGCGGCCGCTCTCTGTGAGTCTGAACCAGCCTTTAACAATCACCTGACCGTGCCACTTCATCGGGCCACATGACTGCAGCACGTGTCCGCGTCATGTGGCTCCTGAATTCCACTGGAGCCCTTTCACTCTCTGAATCACACACACACAAGTTATCATTTCTGAATTGATTTCCTCTGCTGAGAAATCACAGTCAGATAGCATCCGCCCTTTACTGGATATGAAAGGATGCTCCCATGTGCTTGAGTTTTTTATTTCTGATTTGTATTATCAGAACAGACACGTCCTGTACATTTCAGCCTTATATGATTATATTTACCCAGTAGAGCAGAGGGGGGGTGGGGACATCCTTATAGCTGTACTGTCTATACTGACATACTGTCCTGTGATTTAGATAGGCAGGGAAAACCATGCATCACTGTGGACGAGCTTTGAAGCTGCAGAGGAAGGAAGAGCAGCAGCAGTAGATCCCCTCACATCTCAATTTATCAAAAATAAATAATGATTCTGTGTTTTATAAGGACAAATGTGGCAAATTAGATTTAATTAGTGGACTAATTTTGTTTAAGAGTTTTGTCATGAGGCTACAAACATCAGTACCTGCAGGTTTACACAGGTTTTCACAGGCAGTGACACATAATATTGACTAAAATCAGGACTTTTATTGAATTTAATAAAAAATTAAGAGTTTTAAAAAAAGACTGTGTCTCTTAATTTTCCCATCTTCCTTAAGCAGAAAGAGTTTAAATTTGGCAGAAAGGTGTGAAGCGCGACTGTAAATATGAACGTGTTGACAGCTGAGTATGAGAATCCAAGACAAATACTCACTATTACCACATTATGTAACTACCGCTCGTTAAAAGTCAAGCTTCTCTAAGTTACGAGGCCACGTTCAAGTCTGGAAAAATAAAAGCTCGACCTGGCAGCTGCCACCGTGACAACAACAGTTGTAAAAACTTGACCCGTGAATATTAAAAACCACCGTGAAGTATTTTTCTGTCTGTTGAGCCTCTCTTCTGACTGATCCTGCAGAGTGGGATGGTGTTTTTCAATACAGGCCTGTGCAGTTCTTTTCTATATTATATTTTAAAGGAATAAACCCTAGGACTCACACATCCAGAGGTAGTACATGATCTTGACCGTCTTCTGAAACTCTACAGGAATATCCACAGTGATGTCGTGGTAGAAACATGGACCCACGGGCAACTTCTCTGGGAGGGGAGGCCAGTTGTTTTTCCTGCCTGAAACGGGAAAAATAGGAAAAATTAGTGAATGTGAAGCATTAAAAGCAATTATGAGTTCATGTTTTATACGTGAGTCTGTCCACTAATCGCCCATCACCAGAATAAGTCAGCCAGAGTTCAGCTATATCATGACGGACGGAGGGAGGAATCAGTTTATACCGACCAGCTGCACGTGAAGATGTGTTTTACAGCCATACATGTACAGTACAATGAATGCATTCTCTGATTTCCTGCACACCGCATCATTTAATGTGACAGAAGAGACGCTGTTCAATGCAGTCGATGTGTTTGAAAATAGAAACCTTAAGCTGCCTCTGTGGAGGATCGACACGGATTTGAAGGAATCGTTCCCAATTTGAGAAATCGGCTTATTTTGCTTTCATGCTTGAGAATTAGGCGACAAGATGGATTTTCATGTTTGTTGAATAAAGTCGGATGTAATGAGCTCGGTTTGGCGCAAATCCCTGAGACCTTTAAATCGGACTAATTAATTCAACATCATTACAACCAATGGCATTACTTGGCCTGGTTCAGTGACTCCATGGCAGTGTCGCTGTTTGCAAGGTTGGCAAGTGGCAGCCGTGTCAGAACAGTAGGTGTAGTTAGCGACTTTTGTTTGTTTATGTTGTTTGTTAGCTTGTAACTGTCAGTGGCTCACACAGTGTTAGTGGTTGTACTACTGTAATGCAAACACGGATCACTGCAGCTCGAAGATAAACATACCCAATCATTGTGTGTGTACTGATTATTTATCCTATAATGTGTCCTGTATTATTTAAAAAATATGAATGTTATATGAATGTTAACAAGGTCTAGCACCTGAATTTCAATGGATGGAGTCTCTAAACTAAACTAAATCAATCATCTCCAGCTATATTTTTAGCCTGGTACCGGTATTTATTATCTATCTCCTCATCTCAACTCCTTTACATTCAGATCACGTGTCATCAAGTGTGTGCGTCATCAAAAACGTGACAGAAGAAAACGTTCTGATCCCAACAGAAGACAACTTGGTTATGTTTCCAGTGGATTGAGACGGAGTATAAATCTGTGTTGTGACAGTCGTGCTCTGCAGCTGAACGCTGGCGCCTGACCTCCTGAAGCACTGAGCGACTGCATCTCTCTCTCCCGGCGGTCCAGCTCCGCTGCCTTCCTCTCCAGCTCATCCTGTCGCTTCAGGAGCTCGGCAGCTGCTCGTGTCTGCTCCTACACACACACACACACACGGAAAGAAATTATGTCAAAACACAAGTGTGTGTGTGTGCGTGTTGCGTGTCAAACTGTTTGGCTGACTATTTTTTTCCAGCTTGTTGGGAAATCTCTCGTTTCTACTTTCGGCGTGAATCCAAATCTCAACAGGAGGAGAGACATCACAACATGTTCTCAGGAGTGCGTCTGCGAATGAGATGCAGCATCACAAGTTGTTTCCTCTGCGGCCCAGTCACAGACACACACAGCTTCCTGCTGGGCCGCTTCTCGGGCCGCACACTCAGCGTGAAACCAGCTGTGCGCGTGCATCTTCTGCCTTCAGTGCACCGTCAAAATCTCTCACTTAAAACATTAGAGCCACATGCACACAAGACAATAGCACAGCATGGTTTTACAATGTAAACAATGCATTCCCCAGTAGTGTGTGTGGTGTGAGTGTGAGGAGAATCCAGCTGTGGTCAGCTGTACCTGAGCCTGAGGCTGTGAGTAGGCTGGAGGCTCCTCTGTGGGTTTCATGATGGCGGGTTGTGTGTTGATATGAGGTCCAGCAGCCTTGGGGGCCATCCCTGCAGGTGTCTGTGGAGAAAACACATGTACAATACAGTCAAGTCCTGTTATCTTACAGCTGACAGAGTGTGATGCTGAAAAAACAAACAAACACTGCGTACAGTTCATTAATAGCCCGATAAAATGTATGAAACACAAAAAAAGAGGAAGTTAGTTTTCTCAAAATGGCCAGCGTCTCTTACAAAGATAGATTGTTTGAGGGGATAAATAACTCTGCTTCTCTAAACAATGTTGTGAGATTTGAACAATTAGAAGATAATATATTCTTCAACCAGTGAATAAGAATTTAAAGGGAGCGTTTTTGTGTTGTTGTGTTGAACTGTCCCTTTAATTAAAGCTCAGTTTGTGAATATTTGTAATTCAGATCTTGAACCTGCTCCTTTCATAGAGAAAAAGGAGAGACTAAACCAAAGTTGCAGAGGCACAAACATGTAGGCTATTTCTTTGGTATAAAAAAGGAAATGTAAAGGAGGCATCTGTGGCAGAGCGGGTCGTCTACTAATCAGTGGTCCGATCCCTGCTTTCTCCTATCCGTGTGTCAAAGAGTCCTTGGGCCACTGAGTCGGCATCGGTGTGAAAATAAGGCCAGAAAAGTGTCATATGAGTGCAGAGACCAGAGCAACTGTGTGTCAGCAGCTGCTGCACCGATATGATCTTAAAATACTTTGCACAGAGCGAATCCAGAGACCTGGAGCTTTCAGACAAGGTACAACTCAAGTCTGGGTCTGGTGCTGAAGAAAAGAGCTGAACAAGGTCTCCTGGGGCCAAAGTGGATGGAGGTTAATTTTCTATTTCCAGCGTAGTTAATAAATAATTTGACGATAATGTAAACAGGAGCTTGGCTGTTTGAATTATAACCAGTTCCTCTGTCTGAGAGAATATGTAGGAATGAAAGGGTATAAACACCGCCCTTAGGGATTTGTCTCATTTCCCATTTAACACAATGTTTAATTAAATAGCTATCCCACTGATACTACATCATGTGGAGGTCAGATTGGTTTGGAAACTGAGTAAATCCTCTGAATCCTGTAAACTATTTGACATATGAGCTCACTGGTTAATGAGTAAAGCACTCACTGGTTTGGCATCTGTGAAGGGATTGTACTCCTCCAGCCCGGGAGGAGCCGCCTGTCTTACTTGGGTCACTGATGGATCCTGAGAAAACAGAATTAAAAAAATTTAAAAAAAGATGTCACATGAGAACATGAAGGAGAAAAAGCAGCAAACGATTTGACAATGAGAACACCACGATCTCTCCACGTTTCTATATCTCTATCTATCTGTTTCACCGAAGACACCAGTGAAAATTTCTTACGGTAAAAGAAAAATAGCTCATGAGAGTGCAACAACCCTCCATTATTCTGCCAGATCAAGGCCACACAGCCCCCTTTATTCAAAAACGCAACAGGCCTATAATTCAATAGTGGCAAAGACGGGATGATTCCAATAATTTTCACGGGAAGACGTCTATAAATACCCACGGAGGGGAAGGTGGTGGTGGAGGAGAAGGAGGAGGAGGAGGAGGAGGAGGAGGAGGAAAGAGGGGGAGCTGAGATGCTTCTGGCTGCTAATGAAAGACATAAAAAAGGGAAACTTTGTATTTTTCTAGAGTGCTGGGTTTTAACCACATTCTTGATTTGCGAGACGAGCACATTAACACGACCTCGTCCAAAAAGAACCAGAGTTCACACATGGGGTTTTTCTGCGTGAACAGAGTGAAATTAAATTACACAGAACGTCGAGGTGGGATTAAACCACAGTAAAGACCACTACTTCAGTACTGTACTTATATATTTTTAACTATTTGACTACTGCACTTCTACTTCACTACATTACAGAGGGAAATATTACAATTTTGCTGCATATTTAATCCATAAATACAACAACTAGTTCATTTGTAGATTAAAATCTTGCATAAAAAACATAAAGAATATAGAATATAAAAATACATCGCTGTCCAAGACTAGTTAAAGCTTCACAACACTTCTTCCATGTTAATGTCTCACATCTTATTCAAATACAGCACTCCACACCACAATAGTGCATTTCTACAGGTGGAATTAAACCACAGTAAAGACCTTTACTTCAGCACTACACTTAGGCTATATATTTTCACATATTTGACTACTGTACTTCTACTTCACTACGTTACTTAGGGAACTATTACAATTTTGCTGCATATTTATTCCAAAAAACCAATAATTAGTTAGTTTTTAAATTAAAATCTTGCACAAAAGGAATATAGAATCTAAAACTGCACTACTGCCCAAGACTAGTTAAAGCTTCACAACACTTCTTCCATGTTAATGTTTCACATCTTATTCAAACACAACACTCCACACCACAATAGTACATTTCTACACTTTGTACTTGAAATCTATTTAGCTGCTTAATATTTAGTACTCACTTTAATGCAGAACTCGCTGTGCTGTACTGAAATTACAGATAAGAGAAACAGCACTGCACTATCTGTACACACTGCTGAGTGTCTGTAACACTAGAGTACACCTACAGTAATGTTTACTTATTCAACGGCTGTGTAACAGATCAAACTTTAAAAGTACAGAGTTTAGTATCTTCTGCTCCTATTTGCACGTTAAATGCCTTGTTGTTCCCGTCGGCAGCAGTTAACCTACATTTTAATAACTGTCTCTTTTAATAATAATCTTCTTACCATCAGCTGATGTCAGTCAGGAACTAGTTTCATTCAAATAGCGGCTCAGCATTAACATCCAGTCTGTGTTTTCCTTGTGCAGTCTCCAGTACGATCCTCTCACTGACTCTCTGACTCTTAAATTTCTAGGAGAATCTCCTCCTCTGCCACACACACATGCACACGCACACTTGCACATATACATATGCACGCAGGCTGCAACTTGTCACCAGACCGGGGTCATAAATATTTCAGGCTTTGTCGTGTTTAAAGTTTAATGTCGGCCTCTTGCACGGCCAAACAAACACATGCATATTCACCGAGTGCACAGAGTTTTTCCTCTTGAAATCTGTAGTCTCTCATCGCCGTGCACCTGTTGCACGTCTGCCCGTGTGAAAACAATGTCATGCTTATGGATTTCTGTCACCTAACAAGGCACACACTAGTGAACTTACAACAATAAAACAATAAATAAAAACAGGCTCTGTTATGCACAAATCTCACAATCTGATCACACTGACTGGATCCTTCAGCACTTAAAAGTTAAAGGTGCAACATGCAAACACATAATCATACAAAGATGAATCAAATGTGACATCAAAGCTGTTTTTCATGAACTGAAACAGGAGCCTAAATTCTAATCTCTGTAATTAGCTCACATCCGAAAGAAATAGGCCAAAAACAGAGCGAACACTTTGATGCATCATGACTGGGAGTGATGAAATTCAGCAGGAGAGGCGCCTGCCTGCGAGGATCATCGCTCCACATATGTCACCAGGACGGCACCATATGATTTCATGAACTATTGACGATAGCTCAGAGAAGGGAAGAAAGCTCCATCTCTCCTCGGGCAAAACAAAAGTGTGGGCCAACGATGGGGAGAAAAATGTCAGAACAGCAGGGGGTTCACTCGTCGTGTCAGTATGTTAATGGGGACCCCATGAATTATTGAGACTCTGAGCATCTGTACAGTCGCACTCTGCCGTCAGCATCTTTCACCATCACACATTCTGACGGGAAGACGCCGGTGAGAGTTTATGGAAAAAATGTAAACTTCTTAAATGAGAGATATTGATCAATACGGCCATGTTCTCTGTGGCATTTTTACAAGTAACCAATTGGTTGTTTACCTGACTATTCATCTAAAATGTCAGATGTGTCTTATTTGTATAATATCTGATGACATAATTATCATTTCTGACTAGTCTGCCAATTATGTTATTGATTTATTAACTGGTTAGTCCATACAATATCAGAAAGGTGCTTCAGGAAAAACTTTAAATGAGAAATTGACAATTAAAATGGTTGTCCATTCATTTTTATTTCTGATGACTAATCGATAGATCAGCTCACTAATCAGTTTTGACGGCACAAACCAAGTTACTTATCTGAGACATGGTTGCAGCTCACAGTTCATTTCAATATTTATTCAATGTACTTTTTTTTTCTATTCATCTTTAACCTGTTATAAAAACACATCTCAAATCCCAAATATATCAATATCATTTGTCCTGTTCGTCCTGAGGTAGAGAGGGAGAGAGTGATGCAGGTGTAGTGAAGGAGGCTGAGGGCGGAGGACACCGAGGGGTTGAAAGAGCACATGATCAAATAGAGGCTTTCATCATGACAACACACTGTGAAGACAAGACAGTCCACAGCTGGACGCCTAAAAGCCAACCGCTCAATACAAGCATGACAGCAACAAAATGGACAACCACAACATCTTCTGCCCTCATCTACTTCTCTTTTCTGAATCACACGATGACAGTTTAGATGTTTTGATAGAAATTTATAGGATTAACTCCCTCCATATCATTATTTCTCATTTATTATATTAAAAAAAAAGTTAATTATGAGGGTTTCATCTAATTCCAAGGTTGTGCTAAATTATCTGTTATAATTATCCAGTATATTACAGTACAGAACTCAAATGAGCATGAAAACAGGAACAACAGTGGGGCAGCACTTTATCTACTTTAACACAAACTGTACATGTTCCCCTTAGAGACCTATTAAGGGGAAGGATGTTCAGATAGAACCAGTCATAGAAGATATGTTCACAGTATTTTCTCTGTGTTTCAGCCCTAGTTAAGCAAAATAATTTCTGATAAATAATATTAGTAAAACAAACAAAAAAAGGTGTTGAAACAGTTAAAAAAATAAAAAAAAGTCCCCTATCTGACTGATTTATCATTATGTATAACATCATTATAATGTGATATTAGTTTTGGTAGATTGGGGATTAGTTGGGGGGTTATAAATGAATAATCACTTAATCTATAATTGAATCATCTTGGCAGTAAAATGTCAGTAAGTGGTTGTAAAAGGTGCTTGTTACCTTTTACCGTTTTAGTAACCAAACACTCCTTCAAAAAGGGTCACAAGATGAATTTGAAGTTCTGCCAAGGTTTAATTTAATGTGAGGGATGAATCAGCCCAGTTTGTTCTGGGTGTTTACATTAAACTCACCCTCTGAATATGGGTGACGACGACATAGTTTCATTAAAGCACAGAGCAACAACAGCCAGGTTTACCTGCAGTCTGTATCAGAGACACACCTGAGAGGCTGTAGCACAACACTGCCTCTGTTATGTCACTCCAAAGTGCTCCGATATTAAGTGACAGTCTATTTAAAGCCTGGCAGCACGTGATTTAACGTGTCTTATCTTCAAGTTACATTATCATATAAGTCTAATACAGATTATTCAGACTTTCTTGGCTGGGTAACGTGTTGTTATTAATATGAAATAACGCAGCAGCTAACGCTAACGTGGCTACCTCCTTAGCTAGCTGTCCTTACCTGAAACGGGTTGCTGAAGTCCGGGTCCGCGAACGGGTTGCTGTCGAAATCCGACATTGTGTTTTATTTTGAGTCTCTTGCCTCAATGTGTCACAGAGCTGGTGTTTTAAAGGTAAAGTTTAAGCTGGTCGCTTCAGGAAAAACACCGTGTCACTGACACGGTCGGAGGTGAAGTCAAGTGTGGACTGACTAGTCCAGGCAGAGATACACGGTCCAGAGACGTTATCACCGCGAGGGATTGGTCACCAGCAACGGATCGAACGTGAATCAACCAGGCGGAAGTACATAGACGTCACGTCCTGGTTTAAAAAACAAAAGTATCGACAGGGGCAGGTTCACGGTTCACCCACCCAGAGATCCTACTAGTCTAGATTTGTTGATAACTTTGGGCCTGAAGCCACTTTTCCCCCCTCAAGTTCATGGAAGATAAATGTGTTGACTGCTCATTGTGTGAAAAGTTTACAGAGACCTGTTAAATGACTCTTTCTCTCTTTATCGGGGTATCTGCTCTGCTATGTTATGCAAAATGTTCTTGATTTGCCTGTATGTAATTAGTAATTGATAGATCACTTTGTCCATGTGTTTGTTTGTTGTTCTTTGTCCGCTGAATAGTCAACAAAGGGGTGGGTGGTGGCAGAGACGTTCTAATATGAGCCTAGAAGGGCTTTGGTGGTGGGTGGGGTCCTCTAGTAAAGTAAACCCACACTTGAGTTGACTGTAACTGTAATCAACATCAAGACTTCCTATGTATTTAGTGAAAAGGGGTAAAAGGTAAACAACACAGTTCAGTGGATTGATAACGAGCCTTATGCTATGTGACAAAATATAACATTTCAGCCACATAATTTTATTTTCGTTTTTAGATAGATAGATAGATAGATAGATAGATAGATAGATAGATAGATAGATAGATAGATAGATAGATAGATAGATAGATAGATAGATAGATAGATAGACTTTATCAAAGACACATCCCAACGAGTAAAAGATAATCACCTACAGGATAGAATATACAACAAACAACCAAGCAAAATGTAATAATTGTAGCGTGTATCAAAAATACTACGCAAAAATACTTAGGATGAGTAGCATACGCAATTTTATGTTCACCTTTCTTCCCTTCTGTGAGAACAGTAGTAACGTTGTTACCTTGGCAACAGAACGGCTCGGGGCGTTCCGTTGTCATAGATATATAAATTCTAGACAAGGCAGTTAACATACATCCATGAACGTTCTTTTCTATGTATCGCAGATCTACAGCCGTCTGCCGCTGGAGCGCTGTCATGTGACACCAACTTGTCCAACTCACACTTCCGCTACTGCGTGTAAAAAAAAAAAAAAAAAAGTTGGGTGAAATCTCGGAGACAGTTTGGCTGGCTCTGTTTGCACGTTAGTACGCTTTTTAAACTAAACTCTCCCGAGTCGACGTTCATGCAGAGTTTGTAGCTCGACGGAGGAGCAGAGAACAGGTTAGTTTATCCAGCATGTCGACCATTGCCTTGTACAACGACCAGGGAGGAGCGGAGGCTGCGGTGGAAGCGGGGCAGGAGAGCACCCCGACCACCGCCAACTCCGGGGCTGCCTTCGGACTGTTCAGCACTGACTTTAAAAAGTAAGTTGTGTTTTTTTTTGTCCCATAGCACAGCCACGGTGGTTCGTGTGTGTGGCCAACTTTATGTTGCAGCAAATAACTCCCAAATAAGAGGCCGGGCGGCAGCAAAAGCGGACATCAACAAGCAGCATCAACAAACCAGGCAGCGATGGCGAATGACTGCTAGCTGTTTGCCCCTGCTGCAGCTAATGTCAAACTGTAACAAATATCAAACATTTCCTCATTTAAACGACTTATTGGGTAATATTTCTCACTTGCTTTATTGTTGTACCGTTGCCCGCTGGGTATTAGTGTCTTTACACGTCGAAATAACCCGGGATAAACTTTGATTGACCCCTTATTTATTTTTTATTAATTTGTTGTTGTTGTAAATTTGCATACAGTTATTAATTCTTAATGCACCCGGAAATCAACCAGTAGGCTACTAGAGGGATGAGCAATTGGTTGGCACCAGCCAAACAAGAATGATATCAACTCAAATGTGAATACCCTACCTGTTGATTCAACATAGTTTCTTTTTATGATAAATCAGAAATTGTTTGGCATTGACTAGGCTATTCAAGAAAGCAAACATTCAGAGAACAATGGTGGAAATGTTTCATTGTATTTTAAGAAAAGAATTGCTGTAGCCTATATGTCAGACATACTGATAATGAAAGTAACCGCCTGCAACATTACACTCTATTATGAAGAAATAGCCTATACCACCATGCAAAAGCTTTGCTGTATGGTAATTGCTTGACAAGCTGAAGTAGTCAAGTTTCCATTAAATCAAACACTGGAGTTATTTTATATTAATGTGTTTTGTTTGCTTTCATTTAAAAGCTTGGAAAAGAATGCACAATTAACTTTTTTTTATTAATATTCGCTCTGATTTTGCCATTTTATATAACAACTTCTGATGAATCGATTGTAAAATTAGCTCTGACAGTTCACATTTTGTCATGGTGCAGTGATGATAAAAACTTAATTTGCAACAATAGGCACGTTTTACATAGTTCAAAGGAAACAGCATCAAGAATGATCTAACTTAATTAAAACAGCACAGACTGATTCCTTCTTCCAGATCAGCTGCAGTTGACAAATCTTTAACCAGGTCAGTGAGTCTTTAATCAGAGTGCTTCATAGAAAGTGTACAGTCGTGGTTTTCTCCAGAGAGTCAGCAGAAATGACACTCAGGCTTCAGACTGCATACCTTCCACATTCCTTTATAGTATTAAAATGGAGAACAGCTTTTGAGCGCATGCTGCATGAGTGAGCCAACTACTACAGGGTCTCACACTCGGTACAACACTGGGTTTTTTAAAGAGCAGAGTTTTTGTGTAAGCAAACCGTTAAACAAGGATATAAGGAGGATGTTGACAGTGATCATACATATAGAGTAATGATTTACATCTCAGCCTGCAGGTGGGTTGGACTGTACTACTTATTGCACCACAAAACCTTTCTGGCTGTCACACTTGTCATTATCCAGCTTTTATGCCATAGGTTAAATGTTTGTTTGCTGTTAGATTATAATGGGAGGTGTGCTGCTTTAACTTATTTTCCCGTGAACAAGGTAAAGCAGTGACCTTAATACATCAACGCTCGCCTATCTTCAATATGAAATTACAATTTTGAATGAGATTTAGGTCCTGTAAACTAGTTTGTTATTTGAGATTTGTGCAGAATAGTGCTGTGGATGTTGATCATCCTGCTTGTAGCCAATAGTCTTGTATTGGTGGTAAAATATTGATTGGTTCATTTGTATTCAAATCATTTGTAGATTCTGCCCTGATTCTTCAGAGCTTCTTTTGTTGCGAAACCAGCAATTTAGTTATTCACACACACACACAGAATTGTCTAGTTGTAGAAACTTGTTCCTCTTTATAGTAACAGGCTGTTCGGTCACAGAGACACAGATCAGATGTTGATTCAGAAAAGCAGTAAGACATTGAAGTAGCTGCAACTAATAATGAATGAATGGTCTTCAATTTACTGAGTTAAGATAAAGACACAGAAAATCTACATGTTCAAGAGGCAAAAAACAGCATTCTTTTTTGTTTCTGCATGAACATTGACCGAAATATTATAAATCTATTTAAAAAAATCATTTGCTGATAATTTTTCTGTCTAATGGCCGATTATTTCAGCTTTCCAAAATTTAGAGGTTGATTGAAACCTCCTGTTTTATATGATTGGCCAAGCCTTAATAACACAACGTCTGTGCATAGATAGATAAGAAAAGAATTATCTGTACTTGTATTTACATATTGAAAGTTAGAGCCACTAGAATTGGTCAAGGCTTCAGACCTTTTGGACCCTAAAGGATTATTGGTTCTTTTCCAGGAGAAGCAGCCATAGTGAATAAGTATGTTCTTATATATCATGTTGTAAAAGCCGTTCATAATCAACATGTCAGAGTTATAAAACTTCAGCTTCACTGTGAACATGTTTTGGTCATGTGTTTTGGTGTTTCATGTCAGAAAGCTGACACTAGAGGGCAGCCAATCATCAGTGTAACCACGCAGCTTTCTAATTCAGTGTCAAAAATCTGTTATGCATTTTAGCTGCTTTTGGTTTAACACTCTTGTTGTGGATGAGAGGACACGCACAGTGCACCACTCCAGCTTCAAGCAAACCTTTTAAGGCCATGACATTTAAAGAACAACTTTCATTTGTTAAGTACAGTGTTTAAATTTTGCTTAGTGTGCTAAAGGGAACCTCTAAGCTGCCTCACATGACCACCTACTCACTAGGTCATATGTTTGCCGACCTCCAGGCCTGAGCTGCGAGACATGAATGATGCACATAATCCACAATACCTTGAGTTATACATCATGCTTATTTGTTAATTAAAATTAAGCCCCATGCTTGTTTCAGTAGTTGATAAGATATTGAGAGTGTTGTTCAGCTGAAGTTGAATAAAGCCGTGCTTTTGTTATTCGAAATAGCTGAATGTTTGTCACATGTTAACATTCCTGTAATGTTCTGTCGTCTTAAAGGCCTCCTCTTACTGACTGAGAGCTCTATGCCAAGGCCCAAGCGAGGCTGGGAAACATGTGACTATTTGATTATCTGTGACTAAAGAGATATTTCACTGTGCCTGAGAGGTCCGGTTGTATGGATTCACCGTATCAACACTTTTACCTGAGCTGCAGTACGGGATGGTGTTTATTTTTAACTTATATCTTTCTAAATAGAACATTAACTGTAAGTGCTGCAAAAGACTGAATGAAGAGGAGATGACACTGATTAATTTAGCTGGATTGTGCCATTTTCAGAGTCGAGCTTTGCTATCAGGTGTGTGTGGAGTGTTGGATACGGCAAAGCATTGAATTAGGCCTAATAGTTAGATTTCATCACAGTTTGAGTGTACTTACAGTTTTTCCGACTGCTCACCACTACTCCACACTGTGCCACTTTTTGTACCGTCTCAGATCTTCCCATTGGCAAACTGTTAGCAAGGTCGTTTCAAATATTTTAACAAGAACTTGTTTATGTTCCCAGGCCTCTTGGCATCCTCGACCACCAAACCAGATCCCGGGCTGGTGGCCCTGTTCTCTCCCCTGTTATTTAGGATAATTTACTAACACAGTGTTAGTGAGTGATTACTCTTCTGACATGAACAAACATACACCCTTTAACCGCAGTATTTTTTATTTGGTTGTTGTTACGTCTCGGAAAAAGTCAGATTTATAGTGTAAGTTTGCTCTGCTGTGACCTTGCGCTTTGTCTTTTCTCACACAGTAAATGTTGTCATAAGTTTATCAAACGTCAGCTTGTTTCAAGGTCAAAAGTGAACTCTCAGTGTGTTTGACTGAAATCTCAAGAGAGGCTGCTTAATATCTCTAATGTTGAGATTAATTTGTCTGAGACACAGATGGTAATTTTGCACCAAACTGGAAGTGAGATGTTATTTTCACCACACACAGTATATGATGCACTGGTAAAAATGAATGCATAGCTCTGTTTTGAAAAATCTCTATTTAGAAAGCGAGTTAACCACATTAACCAGCGGTTCATTGAGTTACTCTGGTTTATCTGCAGCTCTCCAAACGTATTAAATGGTGAACCATGGGAATTTGAACAGTCAGCTTTGACTTTCACTCAGGCACATCTTACTGTGCATAAAACCACTCCCTGTAACCCTGTGGTGCTTTGACTGTATTGTTTCTTCTTTGGCAATGATCTGCAAATGAACACCAGTGCCACGGCTCTGAAACACATGGATACAGTATTTAACTCAAGAAAAAAAGAGAAAATATGGAATTTGGTTTTTCTGCATTTTCTGTAGAGGCTCGTCTTTATCAACCTGATAAAAACCAGCTGTAAAATTCATCTTCTGTCTCTGGCTGTACATGCACTCACTTACAAAATACAGTAAGATCCAAAGTAAGAGCTGGCTAGTGTAGCTCCCAGCCACATGGAGGCAGTAGTCTCTGCCGTCTGCAGTCCATCTATCCTTCACACCACTCTTGAATTTAAGAGTTGATGAACAAAAATACTGTGAAAAGCACAAGATCCGACCGGTTTGTCCTCCCAAATTACAGCGAAATGCAAATCTGCAATAATGATGTTCCACCCTCACGTATGACAAAGGTGTTAAAGTAGATGGATGCACATTTATGATAGATGTTAATTAGGAAACAGCCATTAAATGCATATCACATAATCATTCTCAGCAGAGATGTACAGGTCTAAATTGGCATTAGGCAGCAAACTATGACAGCAATCAAACTTTATAAGTTTTTGATCAAATCTTCAGTTGCTTGTAACATAAATCTTTTAACAGTGTAACTTTGGACACAGCTGGATAAAAATAGAAATTAGTTTTGTTTCGATTGCCAATAACACACAAAGACATTGACTGTTAAATACATCTGCCAGCTTGTGAAAGCGATTGGATCAGCCGCCCTCGCAATCCTTGTCTTTGAACGTTCACATGTTCAAGGGTATTTCCTGACATTCATCTTGGTGCCGTTATCTTTGATGGAGGCCTGTCCTGTTGGCCTTGCCTGCCTCACTTGGCAGCAGCAGTTTGTGCTCTTAGTCGGCGTCAAGCTAAAGTGGATTATTACAGCACAGTGGAGGTGATGAAAAGTAGCTCAGTGTTTACTCACCAGTGCAGATAAGGCCCTCCTTTTTCCCCTAGAGGGAAGTGACCACGGTCACATGCAGGCAGAGCCACACTCCAGAAGCCAGAAGGGCAGGTGAGATAGGCTGGTTTCTATAGGAAAATGCACACGTATGTTGGAGTTGATATGACTGACCGTGGCCGGTAGTTTCAGGAAAGGGAGTATGGACTTCTGCAGACGGAGAAAGAGGAGAGAGCGGACGCTAACCTCAAGTGTAGGGATAACTTGCCATTAGCGAGCTGGCGGGGCATCTTGTGACTCTTTCTGCCCAAGAGAAGAGGAAGAGAGCAGTGAATGACAGGCACGAAGCCAGTGGAGCCTGTGCTGTTTTTCCCCCTGTTCCTAACTTTGACAGTTATGAGCCACAAGGAGACGAGGACACAACTGTAAATAAAGTCAAGAGAACAGGACACACAGCCTGAGGGAAAGTAATTACTGCAGCTCAGTTTCACTCCTGAGCTGCTGCAAGCAGTCGGGCTTTGTGAACTGGATTTTGGTTGTTTTTTTTCCGGGACGCTGGATACTGGAAGAGGACTGGTTATTTATTGAAAGTGTTTTTGGACAGCCGGTATGGACGCGGGTTTCTCTTTGCGCTCGGAGGCAGTGGGAGCGATGAGGACAGCCCTGGTGTCTGCTGAGAACTTACAGCTCACTCTGAAGACTGAGCTGAGTCAGGAAGAACAAGCTCTCACACACTCCAACAGTAGCCCAAAGGAGGCACACAAAGCCGGGTACTGTTGTACGATCACACACACACACACCTCTCTGGAGAGCTGTGGCTTTTACTTCTTAATTAATCGTAGTTATAAGTCACATTGTTGTTAGCCTCGGCTGGGTGGATACTAAAGTTAGCAGCAGTTAGTCTTTCAAAATAAAACATCAGTGAAAATGGCAATGCATTAAAATACTGTTTTGGAGCAATTATTTCCTAATTTTTTAGCACTTTGCATCTATTTAACTTACATAAGGAATGCTAATTTAATCTCATTATCAGTTGTTGGTGTATATGTTGACCTATAAGTGTTGAACTAAGTACATCCAACACAACAAAGCCAACATCCCAATTAGTTTGTCAACCATAGGGAATTGGCAAGTTGAGTTTCCAAGTGTAAAATGTCCTGAACAATCAAATGTTTGCATAACATTATGTCTAACATGCAGAAAATGATTATTGGCTGATACATTGCTGTCATTTTTTAAAACATACAAAAACATGCATGTTGTTTATTTGAATTGCATGAATGGTAAATACAATATATTCTTATTTGAAATATAAACATACTATAGCCATTTAACTTAGCAATATGTCCGTCTAGGATTAATAGATTTCCAATGACAGTTATTGGAATTGAGACAAATGGTTGTTTAAACATCTCCAGGTAGTGTATGCTAGTTGCTCTGCAGGGCTCCATTCAGATACTATAACAGTGTTTTGAGAAAGATGCTAACAGTGACAGCGAATAGCATGCAAACACACCTTCATAAAATTTCTGTTAAAATCCGCACTGTTGTGATATTTTATTCTGCACCAGACTCAACCAAGGTAAACATAACACTGGTTGCATTGATTGCATCGCTGGTTGCACTGGTTGCATCAGCTGCATTTGGGAGTTTTGTTTGTTTCCCATCCGAACATTACATTTCTCAGTGTTTTTGCTCCTGTGTGGAACAACCAACCTGCTGTGTCTTTTTTTACAATGACAATGTGTCTTAGCGTTAGTCAAGGATTGAGCATTGTCATCATGTGAGCGCTGATTGGTTTTAGTGGACATTGTGGATGTTGTGATGGTGAAGATAACATCCCTGTTGTTTGGTCAGGTGCTCTGTCAGCGTCCTACCTGACTCCTATAGAGCCACAGGAGCTAATGTGACCGTGCCTGCTGTAATCTGTGAACAGATGTGGTAAACATGGAGCGTTCACAGCACCTTTGGTCAAGCTCTAACCTCTGAAACTGATTAGTCAAGTCCCCCTCAGAAAGTCGAATGTTGACCTTAATAAACAACAACAACCACACTTTTTGTCCTCAGGAATGAAGACCTTAAAGAGATGTTGGAGAGCAACAAGGAGTCGCTCAAACTGGAGGCCATGAAAAGGGTCGTTGGCGTAAGTGCATCATGTGAATTCACACATTGCACAAATTGCAAAGCATGTCATTTCATATTAGCTGTGTTGATTTTAATATCAGTTAAAAGATTTGTTGGATATTGTCTTTTGATTCATTTTCAGCTGATCGCCAAAGGGAAAAATGCCTCAGAGCTGTTTCCTGCAGTCGTGAAGAACGTCGCGAGTAAGAACATCGAGGTATGACTGTTAATCACTGTTAAGAAATGTATATCACGGGAAAGCATCATCTCTCCTATTACTACACGGCTATGATTCATTTAATTCTCGTGCAACAGAGCACGTGGCGTCTGAGCACAACGTCACAGAGGGAACTTCTTCACACAGAACAATAGTCGACTCATGTGGGTTTAATTCAGTGAGAACTTTTCCTTAATTTAGTTTGTGTTTATTTGTTTAGCTAAATTATTATTCCTCATTGTTGTCATTATATTGACAGGTTTTTTTTGTGGGAAAAACTTTGATGTGTTTCACTGGACAAAAATGTTTGATTTAATTAATCATAGTTATTATGTAATTCTTAAAGAGAGAAAGATGAAAATGAGTGTAATGTGGAAATGTGGTACGATCTATACATCTGCTGCTTGAAAAATCCAAACTATCCATAGAAATACAAGTCTGGGTTCCTTTATCCAAGTTTTTTGGTTTAAAAAATAAGAAATACATGTAGATTTAAAGGTTGAATATGGAGAATGCTTATTAAAAGCTATATTTTTTCAAAAATAATACACCCACGGGGCGTTTAGAGGGGTGCAGAATACAAATATTGCTTTTCTATTAAAAATTATAATAAATCTGTATTAAATAATCTAAGAAATTTTGACAGGTTCGACAATGACTTCCTGTTTACATCGTACCAGTAGCCGCATTGGGGGTCACTTCTCCACTGTTTTGCTAAGCCTCCTCCCGGTCGTGTGCGTTTGTTTTCAACGAAGCCGTTTATAATCAATTGGTGGATCAATGGATTATCATATGCATGTTACGATGTGTTTAATGAAGTTTACGGGGGACGTTTGTGATGCAGACTCGCTGTGCCACCGAGACCAGAGCTTTGCAGGTCTGGTTTTCAGCCTCACTGTGGATGGATGGAGCCTCCACTCTCCCTTTAACAAGTTACAGGTCATTTATCTAACATCACAATTAGTCTGAAGATGTTTAATGGTGGTAAAATGAAACATAAAGTAAATATCCTGCATAGTTCTTCTCCTCTGTGCTACTCTGATCAGAGCGGTGTCCCTATCAACGGTGTGTTACACTGGAATTATTTTTTTCAATTCCTATCTCTGATCAATAGACGGTGGTATTCTGCTCATTCTCCACATTCAACCTTTAAGGTTAACATAGTCTCGGGACTGTCGGTGATTAATGAAATGCACAATTTAACACTTTCCTCCTGTGTGTGTGCAGACATTATATTTCTTGCCTTGACCACGACCAGCCCATATGGGAGGAGAAGGAGATATACTTCCTTTATATAGGAAGACAGTTTTTCTATATCTACTTTGCTTTTGTCACAGTTTTGGACAAGGATTAACAACCAATCTCTTATTCTGTTGTGAGGAGACTTAAAATGTCTGTTTAAAGTAGTTCAGATGTTGTTTATTTTGCAGCCGCAAATTTAGTCTTGTTCATTTTCATCAGAAGATTATTTATTGTTTTTGTCACCTTTAACCCGAGCCATTTTTTAAAAAGATTTTATGAGTATATTTTTTGGGCTTTTAATGCCTTTAATCGATAGCACAGTGGAGAGAGAGACAGGAAATGGGGAGGCAGAGAGGGGGAATGACCTCCTGGATCTGGGATTACACTTTTCCTTTTTCAGCCAATAGCACAACTAGTTTTATTATTGCAAATCATAAGTTGGTACAGCAGCAGCAGCAGCAGCAGCAGCAGCATGAAGACACAGTAAGTTAGCATGGGCCTGCGCTAATCCTCCACTAAGTCATGTAATATCTGAGCCAGTCCTGACAGACTGAACTATTTGAGCGAATGACCATAAACACTAAGCAGCAGCTCGAGAGGGGTTCCCATGCCCAGAGACTGTGAATATTGATTAGCAGCCGCGGAATAATCAGGTAGCGTGAGGTGCAGCATGTGAGCGGGGGGCCCTGAAGCCGGGCGCTGTGTGCAAGGCATGCAGCCGAAAGCAGCTCGTGGCAGGGTAGGGGAGCAGGTGGGTGGATGTAATTGGCAGAAGAGAGCCCACAGTCACGTCTCCTGTCTCCCACCTCACACACACCAGCTGCTAAGGTAGTGTGAGGTCTCGGACTGTGTTTTCTCTTCCCCTCTCGCTCGGCTTCTTTTCCTAGCTCCTGCACATCTCTCGACTCGACACACCTCCAGTATGTCTCGCTAAAAACGGCCTCTTACCCTCGTTCCCACCCTCATCCTCCCTTTTCTTTTTTCTTTCTCCTCGTCACCGAGAGCTGCCATCGATCACCACTAGATAGAAAACAGCACAAGAGCATGCAGGTTATTGACAGTGTTGCGTGATTTAATAGCGGTGCTCTTTATTTTCTTTTAATCATCGCTGCACTTCATTTTAACACCACACATCATACGTGAATTGATATTGATACGTGTGATGTTTTCAGAGCATATTCAAGTAGAAAAATGAGTAAGGTCTCGTGTGATGCAGAGCAATTTTCACTTGTAGAGCCCATAATCGTCTACTGCCTGGTTCAAAATGAAACCAGGCGAATACTTTGTGGTCGTAGAAACCAGAACCTTGAGGGCAGATGGGTTGTGTCTCCTTTTTTATAGTGAGTAATGCCATTAATTCCAGCGGTAATGACCAGAACGATGATTGAGAACTGTGGCGCACTGCTGCAGGTCAATACTCGCTGCTTTAGAAAGCACGGTGCTGATTACTGGGTAAAGCTCTCGGTGATTGTACCTAAACTGTAACCTTACCCCTGACCTCGACCTTTAAATCAAGCTCTTATATTAAATTATAAACACCTCCTCAAGTAAATCATCAGTTTTCATCACCACCCTCTTCTTCCAGTTACTTCATCTATATAAATCCACGGCCTGCTCGGTCCAGCTCTTGTTTTATCCTCCTCTCTCTCCTTTCTGAATAGCCGATGTGAATCAGCAGAGGACCAACCTTTGGTCTCCACTCACACTCGTTCAGAAAGCAGGACAAATATTATCTCAGGCCTTCCTGCGTGAAAAGAAGAGGAGGCGTGGAAGCCAGAACTCAAGACAGGGGGGGTGCAAATAATTCAATGGCAATTTTGCAAAGGAACAGAAATACATCACCTCGCTGTCTGCCTGAAACAACACTGGGCTGAGTCTGCAGCCAGTGATACCAAGACAGGAAAACTTTATATATCAACTTTTTTTTTTTCTTACAGCCTTAGAATAATAAACTCAAAGTTACCACAGAAAGAAAAGCTCTCTTTGTTGCTTCGTACGTCATTGTTCGTTTTATCCTCTTTATAGCTCTTATTGGATATAAAAACACACAGCACATCCTCTCACATAAACGTGTATGTTTTCGCACACAGCTGGTTTTCTAGATTGCCTTTCCTCACGTGCTGAGTTAATACCTCAACACTGCAGCTGTTTCAATTTGTTGCTGTTGCTGTTTAATTGTCCTTCGCAGCTTAAGAAGCTTGTGTATGTCTACCTGGTGCGGTACGCAGAGGAGCAGCAGGATCTGGCTTTACTATCCATCAGCACCTTCCAACGGGCCCTGAAGGTAACACTCCTACTTTATGGTTAAGACGCTTTATTCTTTAATATTAATACATTTGTGCATGCACATCTGTATGCACATCCATAGGTGTTTTGATTATTAATAGAAAACATTCCTTCACACCCTGACACACTGTGGTTTCGTCTGTTTGCTGCAGGACCCAAACCAGTTCATCCGGGCCAGTGCGCTGAGGGTTCTGTCCAGTATCCGAGTCTCCATCATCGTCCCCATCATGATGCTGGCCATCAAGGAGGCCGCAGCCGACCTGTCCCCGTACGTCAGGAAGACGTCGGCCCACGCCATCCAGAAGCTCTACAGGTACCGTGCCTGCGCTCATTAGCTTCACAGTTAATACAGTGAATGTTGGGTAATGTTGACTTTAAGGATTTTCCCTTTGTGTTATCAGCTGAATCTTTGCATGAGTCAAAGAGTGAATGAATCCCTGAAATATGCAAAAATTGAACCAGAAACAGATCAGCTGCTTGTTTTACTTCTCATTTTACCTGGCTTGTGTTTGTTATCTTCTTAATTCAAAGTTTTCCCTGTAAAACTGTGAAATCTAAAACTATCCAAACCAAAGCCAATGAGGTTGTACTCAAATATCCAACTAACAGCCCAGAAATATTGAGTCTGCAGTCAGAGGTGACAAAGAAAAGCAGCAAATCATCACATTTCAGAAGATTCAATATGTAAATGTTTTGAATTTTTGATTGAAAAAGGACCAGATCAGGTTGTTATTGAAATGATGATTATTGCAAACTGTCTGTTGTATGAGGAGCAGCGAGCGAGTGATCACACAGCTTCAATCAGAGAATAAAAAGATGCTCATAGATAGTTGATCTAATTCATTGTAAGCACCCACACTTATCTGTATTCAGAGTGCACAGAGGGGACATGATTTAATTTGTAAGTCCATCAAGTTTCCATATTATGTGAATAATTGCCATTCCTTAGTTGACACATAGTTATTTCAAAGCTCTCTCCCTCTCTTTTTCTCTCGCTCCCTGTTGTCTTCAGCCTGGATCCAGAGCAGAAGGAGCAGCTGATTGAAGTGATAGAGAAACTATTGAAAGACAAAAGCACGGTAAGTACAGGCTGAGCAGTGAGTGTCGTACAGTCTTGTTTCCCTGTGTTGAGAGACGGTGCAGACCACTGGAGGGCGCCCCAGTCAAGCGGTTCTCCTCCTCAGCTCTCCATCCCACAGCTCATTCGGCAATGCCATGGTTTGTTAACACCCACTTAAACCCACACATCTTCAGATGCTCCTTGTTAAGTGTCCATTTGGAAGGAATTTTCGCACTGATGCTAGTGTCAGTTTAATTTTCTCAAAGGCCAACTTCTTTCTCTTTTTTTCCAAAATGGAGCGTAAATGAGCTGGATTCTCAAATTCTGTGTTTAGGCCAGCCACCGACACAATGCAGGCAAAGCCCATTAGAAGTCAGCAGGCAACGCATTAATTTGAGGAGGTCACAGTGAATACTAAGGGTGTTTAAATGCCAATTTCAAATATGTAGACGTTGGCTACAGAATGCAGAGTGTGTCGGGGTTCGTTCGTGCAAGTCATGCACAGTTTGCCGTAATTATGTATTCACGGCGTATACCTATCATTATACAAACAAAACAAAGCGGCTTAGGCCAAGGGGGGGATGGAAAGCCCAGTACCAGATGCATAGCATATTTAGCCCCAGACGCTAACGAAGACAGATGACTTCTCCCCGTTGGAGCCCACATCGTGAGTCTGGGGACAGAGAGAGAGGGCACTATCATCACACAGACGCACAGGCACTATCAGCTGGTGATGAATGGCGAAAAAACCCAAACATAGTGGATACTTAATCGCTATCAAGCGATGCATTTTTATGACACTAGGATGGGAGCATTTAGAGCAGTGGACAGTCCTCTTGTCAGTTTACTGCAATGCCGTGGGAGGATGTCTCCGAGTTGAATCGGTGCTACTGAAGGGGAAAATGTAGCTTGATGTAAAGGGCCACTCTGCAGAGTTTACACATAAATCTCAGTTTACTTGTCATTAGCAGTATCACTCAGCCCGATACAACAGTATAATGTCTTCTGTAGCTCTGGCAGGAATTGTGTGGATGTCATCAGGGTTATCTCAGCTACGCATTTGTAAGCAGAAAATCACGTGGGATCGGTGAGGTTTGAGGTCGGCAGGGATAAAAACAATGCTGGTTGCATCATGGGAAATATAGGATTCAGTGTTTTTGATACTAGACCTGGAGGTAGGATATCTCAGTCTCTCTTTTCTTTTTTTCCATCTTTTATAGAAGTGCAAAATTATATCTGTGGAGTGCCTTTAATAATACTGTAATAACAATATGCATGAATTGAATAAAATGACATTGTGAGGCAGCTAATGAAATTATTTCTGTAAGCACCATTTGGCTATTTGTTTTCTAAACTGCCTGTTCTCCCAGCATGCACTAGGCAAGACACAGAACAGATGCAGGATTATATGCCACATAAATAAAAATGCAAATTACACTAAAAATTGTGTGCATGCTCGATTACAGACTAGGTTTAATGCACTACCCAAAGGTATTTCGGCTATTACAAGTCAAAATATCAAAATGTTTCTTAATTGTAGATGTTTTGGTAAAACTAATGTTATAAATAATTAAGTGTCCAACATGTGCAGTCCCACATCCATGATAGCTACTTTAATATATCAGAATATCTTTGGAGGAGCTGTTTCGCCACTTACTTTGCCTTTTCTCACTTAAAAACAAGGCGACCAATGCCGTTCTGCTCTATGCGATGTTAATCGATCAATTTAACTGCAAATCAGCGAATTCATTTGGCTAAATGCTCTTTAGCTGATGTCACGATGCTGCCTGTTAACGCAGGAAACATTTGGTTATTGTCCCGGTGCTGAGGCGTCGTCCAGGCCCTCCTGACATTTACCTTTTACAGATGTGCCTGTTTGGTTAAATGGCTGTGACACACGGGGGGCTGCTTATAGGCAGGATGGTTTAAAGAGAAAATGGGAAGGCCTGATGACAGAGACAACATAGGAGTTTGTGCAGCTGTTTTACCGTGATGGATCTATTATCCAGCCATTACAAGATAAATGATCGATCCCTCCCATGCTACCCCCTCCCACCCGCCCCATCCTGCACCTTCTGCAAAATTGAAATGAGAACAGAAAGGAGGGGCAGGGGGCGAAGGAGGGAGGGGGGGCACTATGATTAGGGGCTAGGTGAGACGCCCATTAATTTAAGAGTAAAAGGAGGGGAGAGGGAAGAGAGCAGGAGAGGAGCAAGCGCGGGGAGGATAGGCCGACCCCACGCCGGGCCATCAATCAAAAAGGCGCACGTTGTCTCTGGCGTGATGACCCAGCACTCTCTGCCTCTCTGGCACCCTAATTAGAATTCATAGCAAAATAGATGCAAGGAAACGGTTTGGGCCCTTCATAATTTTATAGGAAATTTATTGTTATTAGAAGAACCATTTGCTTAGTGTGATTTTTCCATTACCGGCTTGTCACGCAGGGTAGATAATATGGTCGAGGGTGGCGGAGGAGGAGGGGGAGGAGGGAGGAGGAGGTGTATGAACTCCATAGATTGGGGTGTCAGTTTTGTTGATGGTGCATGTAGTTTACCTTGGAGCTGTGTCTAATGGGGGAAGTTGGTAGAGAATGCACAAAGCCTTTGCAGCAGGATCCACATGCTCAGAAATAGTGCTGCCTGTAATAGCCTTAGAGACAGGAGGAGGCCCGGGGAGGACGCATGGCGAGGACGACACCCCCCCTCCCCCCATGGCAAAAATGCACACCCGTTCACACTAAACGTATATAACTGACTACTATTAGAGACCTGCTGTGCTTTAATCCGCCGTGCAGATACTCTAACGTAGATACAAGCCTTTATTACTCGGTTTACACAATTTTATTTATTTATACTGTTGATAAAGACGATATGAAGACAAAATAACAATGCATATCATCACTGTGTGGCTGCTGTGAGTGGTTTAGCTTAGCTCCCTCATCGTATTTAGTGGATTATTCCAGAGTAATGGGGATGTTGTTGTTGGAAAAAGAGATGCTGCTCTTGAATTTTCATAATGTAATTTTTCGATGCGCTGAGCTGAGCACAACAAACCGAATCCCGTTCACTTCCTCTGTATTAGGACGGTCGTAGAGACCAAACCAAAACCAAAACAAACCCTGCAGACAGTTATCATTATGATTGATCAGGTTTAATTGATAATGAAGGGGAACATTTTCCGCTGTCACATCTAACTTGAATGCAGTTATTTTCCAGGATGTTAATTTACCTTTTTGTATATACTGTAACTATTATATATAACTCTATTTCACTTCCAATAGGACAGTCTCCTTAAGGCCACACCGCCTTTCCCACAGCACACACTCACAGTTCAGTCGGTTTCCACATATTTACAGAAACTCCAGAAAGTTGATTTTCCGGAGATGGATCGCGCGGTTCTTTCACTAAAAAACATTATTTGTCCTGCCGGAGCCGAGTCAAATGGATAAAGTCGTGAAAGCACACTCATCATTAGATGCAGCTTTAGCAACTATAGAAAGAGTGTGACATCTGTACTCATTGTCACGTACTGTAAATATCATCACAGTGATGTGCAGGAAGCAGAGGAGACATATGAAGAGGGATGGCACTGTAGATAACTGCACATGTTCATTCAGGTGATGTAAACCTGTTATCAGTTGTCACTAGTTACCCCCCTAGTTACCATTTTATTAGGTACACTTTGCTTAAACTGATGCAGACTAAAAAATCCTCCATGAAGAGATAATGTTCAATTTGTTTTGTTTTAAAGAGAGATTATTATCCTGAGGATGCAGTTTGTGGTGCTGTTGTGAGTTTTGGAGGTTGCACTCACCAATATTTAGATTTTTAATGATATTTACTTCATGTTCAGCCCTAGTTTTTGCAAGATTCACAAATAAACCTACAACCAAGGGTATAGTACGCCTGGTAATGTTGCCATTAAGCTATTTCCTGTAACATGTACCTGTACGTACATGGTATTTCTGCTCGTGGGTCACTCAGTGAATACAGCTTCATACATCAAAATGTAGTCGCCTGCTCCTGCAGCGACTCATTCATCAGTATCAGTAATGTTTCTGCCAGGAGGCCAATCATCGGTCGGATTTAAGACCCTGATTTCTTAGAGAATCCACAGACAGGAGCCGCACACGTACACACCTCATGCACACAGAAACGCACACACAATCAATGCAGGCTCATGACAATGCTGATGGGTAAATGCACCGGGTTCCCACAGGGCCACCGGGGGCCAGAAGGCTTTAATTGGGAAGACCAGATTCTGCTCCCTTTCTCTTCTTCTTCACCCTTGCCTGCCCGTGATAATGCTGTTTGCATATTAATACGCCGCCTTGTCACTCACTCAGTCTCGCAGTCAGCCGGCGAGCCAGCAGGCAGTTTGGGTGGTAGGGGGGCATGCAACAGCCAAATGGGTTTTTTCCTCCCACCAATGAAATATAGTTGATTATTGGCTCTCTCTCAGCTGCGGCTCCCTCCTCGTGCTCCTTTCCCCGTGAATTGAACATAAAATTAGGTTTGTACCTGAGCAAAGATGTAATTTATGGGGAAGATTGCGAGAAACACTTATTGATGGGTTTCCTTCGCAGGGCTGTTCAAAACTTTAAGAGCAAACATTTTCCTTCTAATTATCAGGTAACTACTTAGACACTGAACTGTGTATATTGTCATCAGAGTAGTAAATTAACATTGTTTTTTTCCCAAGTGCAGTAATTTTGATCAGCGTCATATCTTTTAAGTGGTTTATTTCCCTAGAGTCTATATATTACAGCTTGTTTAACACTTAAAGTCTTTTTTTCAATTTGTAAACTGCTGCACTTTCTTATAGCTTCTAGAAATATATAAAAAAAGCAGCATTTCCCTCACGCCCTCTTCTTCTCTCCATGTGTAGCTGGTGGCCGGCAGCGTGGTGATGGCCTTCGAAGAAGTGTGTCCAGATCGCATCGACCTGATCCACAAGAACTACAGGAAGCTGTGTAACCTGCTGGTGGACGTGGAGGAGTGGGGCCAGGTGGTCATCATCTCCATGCTGACTCGCTACGCCAGGACACAGTTCGTCAGCCCCTGGAAGGAGGTGAGCCACTCAGGACCCAAAAAAAAAAACCATCAGGAATCCAAATCCATACTGTGGCAAATTCACCAAATATATTTATTTATTGATTCATTTACTTTCAGCTCCGTAAGCATCCTTGATAGTCAGCAGACGTGGTAGCAACCCCCTGCTCATCCTAACTACCTTGTTAGTTTCCTGCAAATGCAGGATGCATCGTGTCCTGTGCTCATGTGCACGGCAGGAAGAGATACACCTGCCGCCGAGTGTCTTTGAATATCAACAAGAACTCTCGATAATCAAACACTTACTCCTGGGTCACAATCATGAATATATCCTGTCACTGTGATTCTTGTTTTATCAGCGTGTCTGTCTGATCTTAAGCGATAAGTGTGGTGATACTTCATCATTTTCCTTTTTGTCAGCAGTTTGGAAATGAACAGTGTGCATCCAAAAGCCAGATAGGTGTTGATTCTCTGAGGAATAGAAATCAACACTTGTCCAAAAACAAGTGATTATTTGAGTAATATTTCATATAAACTATAAATTAGTGTACTTTAAAATGTCAGAATCTAGTATTTTGCTATATAACTATACATTCCTGATGCATATTATAGGTTTAGCTCAACAGGTAGAAGGTAGATCACCTCTGAGACTAAATACAGCAGCAGAGCAGTCTCACCTGGTAATAATCAGTTTAAAACCATGATGCTATGTGTTTCATACTCAGGAGGATGTTTGAGGCTGTATAGTTTAATGCATTAGTGTGATGCGTTGTGTTGTTTGTGTGTTTCAGGGCGCCATGTTTGACGAGAACAACGAGAAGACGTTCTATGACTCTGACTCCGAGGAGAAGAAGGACCAGACGGAGGCCAGGCCGTACATCATGGATCCAGATCACAGGCTGCTGCTGAGGAACACCAAACCTCTGCTGCAGAGCAGGAACACTGCCGTGAGTCACACAACTGACTTAAAGGGATAGTTCAACATTTTGGCAAATCGGCCCATTGCCATAATTTCTATAGTCATAGCAGTAGGTTCGTTACCTTTAATTGTCGGTGCAGGCTATTTTTAGAACGGCGGAACAGAGCTGCGAGCTGCTCAGAGCTACGCTACGGAGGCTCATGGGATTTCTTGGTTTCCCTCATCAAACTCATCAAATACATAATCCAACAACTCCAAAACGCTCTCGTGGACAAGTTGTGACCTGCACATTCACCACCACGAGATAATAACAGAACGTCACGAGATGGAGTTGTTTTCGAGGTAAATCCATGCAAAACCGCTGATGCGCATTCCCGTCAGGGGCAGTAACGTTCCGTAATTATCTCATAGCGTGGTGAATGTGCAGGTCACAACTTGTCCACGAGAGCGTTTTGGAGTTTTTGGATTGTGTATTTGATGAGTTTGATGAGGGAAACCAAGAAATCCCATGAGCCTCCGTAGCGTAGCTCTGAGCAGCTCACGGCTCTGCCCCGCCGTTCTAAAAATAGCTTGCACCGACAATTAAAGGTAACAACGGACCTACTCCTAAAACTACATAGATTATGGCAATGGGCCAATTGACCAAAATGTTGAGCTATCCCTTTAACACTAGTAATCCTCAAACCATTAAGAGTAGAGAGAACACACTCCTGGATAAAGAGTGCAGCTTTTTAACCTGTTGAGAGATATTAACATTGGGTAAATGTAGGTTTTTTTTAAGGGTGGCCTCTGCTTATGTCTCAGTGTATCCTGTGGAATAAAACAGCTAGTGCTGCTATAGACATACACAGGCTGTCAAATGAATCCCCCATCAATAATACAGCCCAAGATGTATTTTCTTACACAAATAGAACATGCACACCTGGACACATACTGTAACTCAAAGACACAGGGATACATACACACATCGCCCCCCCAAGATTGAAGAAGAAAAAAAAAAAATATATATATATATATATACTGTATATATATATATATATATATATGAAAAAGCCTTGTGAGTACAGATCTCCATCACCCAAGAGTCTCAAGGTCTCTGTCGCTGTGTGGCAGCGGGAGGAAAAATGCTCCCAAATGAAAGTGTTGATTAAAATGTGACACGCTGGTTCTTTACTTGCGACAACACAGTGACATCCTCCATCTTCATAGACGCCTGAACCTTTCCATTCTGCCTGCAACGATGGACACACGTCCTGTGGCTATTTAAAGCGCAGCTGAAAAATTACCTTTATAGAGTCATGTCATGAGTGCCTTTGTGGAGCCAGAAGGAAATGCATGTGAGCGAATGTGTTTTATTTTAGCCGGAGTTGACAGATGGCAACATACTGTAGGTGGTGTAATAAAAATAATAAAGTGACTCAAAGTATAAAAAAAAGTGCTATTGAAAGTGTTTAAAGAAGATAACATCAAGTTAGAGTAACATACAGAGTTAGAAATTCTGGAGAGTGGTTTAAAATTAAAACAAATGTCCAAGAATAACAAGCAAGAACATTTAAATATTTAAAGAAGGCACAGTAAAGTACGCAAATCTTTTATCTTTTCTCACTGAATTGTTTTTTTTCTCTCAGGTGGTGATGTCTGTCGCTCAGCTCTACTGGCATCTGGCCCCTAAACATGAAGTCAACATTGTCACCAAGTCACTGGTTCGACTCCTAAGGAGCCACAGGTAACGCTTGTGTTGCATAAAGTGAGATGTGCATGTGTTGTTCTATTATAAAGCAGCTCTAGGTTCTATATTAATACTGTGAAAGTATCAAAGCCTCAGTCCACAGAGAAATACACACAGCCTGTATTCAGAAACTGAGCCTTAAAACCAGCCGTCAGGACTTCTGTCACTTTGTGATGTCACAACAGATCAGTCCCATGGTCCTAATGGAGCCATTATCCTATCTTGAAGGATTTGATTTTTTTTTTAGTGTTTGTACCTGTATCTGCTATATTTTTGTTAGAGAACTTAGAAAACAGTTAAACAATCATAGGAGAGTCTCAGAGGCTCCTATCTCTCTGCTGATTGGCTACTGACCAGTTGTTACTAGATATCCAGAGAGAAGCCTGAGATGTGAAAGTTTTGATAGTTTTCTGAGTTTCTGTTTTTGCTTCTTAAAACAACAAATACATCTTTTTGTCAATCAAAACTTAAAAAAAAACAAAAAAAAAACACAGGAAACATGTAAAAAAGTTGGACCTTGAATCTACTCCTTTGAGCTGTATCTCTTTTGTCGAGGCTGTTGATGTCTGATTATGTCATCTTGTTTGTCCTTTCCAAAGAGAGGTGCAGTACATTGTGCTTCAGAACATCGCCACCATGTCCATTCAGAGAAAAGTAAGTCTGTCCTTGTTTTTATTTTTAGAGCAGTGAAGGTGTCGTGCAGCGATGCAGCGATGAGTAATAACATGAATTCTCTTCTTTGAAACAGGGGATGTTTGAGCCCTTCATGAAGAGTTTCTATGTTAGATCTACAGACGCCACACACATCAAAACACTGAAGGTAACCACTAGTTTACTTTGTGCATTATGCACATTAATGTCCCATAATATCAGCTCAGATATGGGTCAGGAATAGTGGTTCAGGAATAATTACATCATCCTGTGTAGTACTTGTTAGATATTTAAGATTGTTAATGTTGTGAATCCTTGCAGAAATGACATTGTTCTCCGTGTCTTTGTGTAACCTCACCGTTGAGACACTAAGTGCTTTTGTGACCATCTAAATAAAGATTCAACTAAAAAAATGACATCAAAGTTACACAGGTCAAAAGTTTTAGATTTTTGTTACTTTCCGAGACGACGCTTTTTGGTTTTATATTATTTCTACAACTACAAACTCTCCGACTCTCTGCAGGTTTACAAAGGTTAATATGCAACATCAGGCTTAGAAATAATTTCTCAACATCATTTTGCAAGATCTCATTGACCTTTACCACTCGAGCCTGTTCCACATCCACCTCAGTAAACACTGAAAACAAATCTTCCACCTGATTCATTTGCAGCTGGAGATCCTGACCAACCTCGCAAATGAAGCCAACATCTCCACTATTCTGAGAGAATTTCAGGTTTGTGTGTTTTGATTTCTAGCGAGAACTCAGCAGTCAATGAGTAGTTTGCATTGTGAGGATTTGGAAATAAACTTCTCTTCTCGTTTCAGACCTACGTCAAGAGTCAGGACAAGGCTTTCGCTGCAGCCACGATTCAGGCCATCGGCAGGTGTGCAACCAACATCTCCGAGGTGACAGACACCTGTCTAAATGGTCTGGTGTTGCTCCTCTCCAACAGAGACGGTAACCTTTTTTTGTGTGCACCTGTCATCTGCACTCTAAGTGTTAAAGGGATAGTTCAACATTTTGGCAAATTGGCCCATTGCCATAATCGATATAGTCATAGCAGTAGGTTCGTTACCTTTATTTGTCGGTGTAAGCTATTTTTAGAACGGCGGAGCGAAGCAGCAGGCTGCTCAGAGCTACGCTATGGAGGCTAATGGAATTTCTTGGTTTCCCTCATCAAACTCATCAAATACACAATCCCAAAACTCCAAAATGCTTTCGTGGACAAGTTGTGACCTGCACATTCACCACGCTATGAGATAATAATGGAACGTTACGAAACGGAGCCGTTTTCGAGGTAAATACAGAGTCTGCTTGCTGAAAAACTGTCCCTGAAGGCAACGCGCATCAGCGGTTTTGCATGAATTTACCTCTAAAACAACTCTGTCTGGTAACGTTCCGTTATTATCTCATAGCGTGGTGATTGTGCAGCTCACAACTTGTCCACGACAGTGTTTTGGAGTTGTTGGGTTGTGTATTTGATGAGTTTGATGAGGGAAACCAAGAAATTCCCTTAGCCTCCATAGCGTAGCTCTGAGCAGCCTGCTGCTTCGCTCCGCCGTTCTAAAAATAGCTTACACTAACAATTAAAGGTAACGAACCTACTGCTATGACTATAGCGATTATGGCAATGGGCCAATTTGCCAAAATGTTGAACTATCCCTTTAAGTCTTGTGTATTTTCTGTGTCATGAGAGCTTTTGTTTTGTCTCTACAGAGACCGTTGTGGCCGAGAGCGTTGTGGTGATTAAGAAGCTGCTTCAGACTCAGCCCACCGAGCACAGCGAGATCATCAAACACATGGCCAAGCTCTTCGACAACATCACAGTACGCGTCACCATTTGTCTTATTATGTAGTTTAATAGTGGAAGTTATGAAAGGAACAAATTAATAACACGCTCTTTTCTTCTTTCTTTTCTGAATTCACAGGTGCCCATGGCCCGAGCCAGCATCCTGTGGCTGATGGGCGAGTACTGTGAGAGGGTGCCGAAGATCGCACCCGATGTTCTTCGCAAGATGGCAAAGACGTTCACGGCGGAGGAGGACATCGTCAAGCTGCAGACGGTCAACCTGGCCGCCAAACTCTACCTGATCAACTCTAAACAGGTAACGAAGAAAATACGACGAAAAACAGCAGAGACACTGTTGCTGTGTACAAAATAAATCAGCTCATTGTGATGTGTGAAACAAAACGTAGAACTAAAACTTTTGGATAACATATTTATCTAGTTGTAAGTGAGCACTTCAGCAGCTCGGAGCCAAATGCCTGGTTTAAATACGGAGCTGTGAATGAGACGTCTTTAATGACACGTCTTTAATGTAATGGTGCATCTCCCAGCGCAGCTCAGTGTCTACAGGACCATTCAGTTAGATGGGCCGACTTTAGCCTCTGAGGGTTAGGGTTTATGAGGCCAAACATCCCCCCACCCCTCCTCCTCCTTCCCCTCCTCAAACGAGCACATCATTAAACCTGTAGCTCCAGGTAATGTGTTGGAAAGGAGGGAGCGAGACTAAAAAGTCAGTGTAGTGGCGCCGCAGCAGTAAGTTTTATTTGTTTTACTCCCTAACGTATGTTGTTGCAAGAGCTCCACTTATCTAGACTGACAGAGAGAGAAAATATGGAAATGTGCTTATGGTTATATTCAAATTTTAAGTGATTTGTAAAGGAATAGTTTGACATTTTGGGAACAATGTTGTTTTATTGTCTCTCTTCATCACATGACTGGGATGGGAGAGGGAAAAAGTCACCTTATGTCACTTTTTATATGCTAATCTAATATGGATATTATTCACTTATGCATGGTTTCCCCTCCTCCAGACCAAGCTGCTGACCCAGTACATCCTCAACCTCGGTAAATACGACCAGAACTACGACATCAGAGACCGGACTCGCTTCATACGACAGCTGATAGTCCCCAACGAGAAGAGCGGAGCCCTCAACAAGTACGCTCGACGCATCCTCCTGGCCCCCAAACCTGCTCCGGTGCTGGAGTCTGCCTTCAAAGGTAGTTTTAAACATTTACAACATCAACCCCTTTCATCCTTGTTTTAAAACATTAAACATCCTAATAATATATCCCCTTCCTCTCCTGTGTCTGTCTGGTGGTTCACCTCAGCCTCATCGCTGAATACATATTAGCTGAACCTCTATTTCACTATCAAGCGGCTCCATTTCCACTGCTATGCAAAGTTGATTCAGGCGGTGGTTTTATTATTCTGGTGTGTCTGTCTCTCTGAAGGGCAGTTAGGTCAGACCCCTTTACCTTGGGCTAATGAGATGGGTAAATTATTGAGCTAATGCTAACCATTTTCAGACACTGAGAGGGGGGAAAAAATCTCTCATTTAGCTGTCTCTTCTCTCTCTCTCTCCCTCCCTGACAAAAGGGACAGAAACGGCCTCCTGCAACATTAAAATTCAGAAGCGGTTTGCACCTACTGGATGTTTATGGAAAGCGTTAACCACCCCTGTCATTCTTAATATTCACGACTGAAGTCTTTTTTCTTTTTTTTTCTCCTCTTTTCTGTTAGCAAAGCACAGTTTTTAGAGCAAACCTCCCAAGGCACAGACACTGATTATCTTCCTGTGTCGACCACTGAGGAGGGAGAGGAGGGAATGTGTATTAAATACATGGAGAAGATGCCTGGATCTTATATTAAAGCTTTGTATACAGTGATATTTATAAACTGAGGCTACTGCCATTTAATGAAACTTTTTTTTTTCATCTTTTTTATTTATTTAGCTTCACTTTGATACAGATCTGATATTTTATTTTATTTCTCTTTCTCCTCCTGTCAGATCGAGACCGTTACCAGCTGGGAACTCTCTCCCACAGCCTCAACACTAAAGCCAGTGGATACCAGGAGCTGTCGGACTGGCCGGCCGTCGCTCCTGACCAGTCTGTGAGGAACGTGGAGGTCATTGAGCCAGTAAGAAATCACACACTTCTTATAAGACCTGGTATAAACATTTGCCCCTTGATCACAAGTGGACAGCTCTAAGTTCAGGTGTAAACACAATGAGGATGTATTTTAGATCCACACTCTCACTCACACATATAAAAGGAGCACAATTCAGCTGGCATCCTCTACCACAGACTAATTCATCTGAACACAGTTTCATAATAAGCTGAAAAGATTTACATCACCCATGCAATGATATTAATGCAAAAGACTAATAACATTGGCATAAGACAAGTCAGACCAGTTTATTTGCATACAAAGCGAAGAAGAGAGGCCTGGTCCCCAGTGGCCAATGGAAACACATTTTCACACTAGTTGTGAACTCACACCATGTCTGTCTTAATTTCACCTCATACGTGTCATATTCAAACACAAAACTGCTTCAGTGGTTAACTATCTGATAATAATGAATAATAATGAGCAATTTGTTGTTCTGCGAACATTAAAGGGATAGTTCACCCTAGAATGATATTTCGCTCATTATCTACTCACCCTCATGTTGACTAAGGGCTGGAAGAATTATCAGAGTCCACCGTCCCTTCTCTTAGTTACATGGGGTCTCGGCGTAGCAGTGAATTTCAATGCAACGGTTGCAAAGGGACACCGGAGCTCTTCGTAAAAAAACACACACAAAAAAACATCCAAATACCTCCATGATGCTCGTATGTAATGTCCGTCTTGTGCTGAAGCCCCAAATTGCGTAATTGTCCCGAAAAAAATTAAATAAGTCTATATTTTAAGCTTGTTTGTAGCGGAAGCTTCTCGTCTTCTTCTTCTTCTCCTCTTCCTGGTCCGTCCAAATATCGCGTGATTCGCAGTAACCGCACTGACGCCGGCGCAAATCACGCGATATTTGGACGGACCAGGAAGAGCGAAATATCATTCTAGGGTGAACTATCCCTTTAATAAGACGACGATTGTGCGTTTTTCTTCTTGTTTTGACATTAACACATTTAAAACTGTGGCTGTTATTAGATATTTACATTGAGATATGATTTTACCAGATACAATATAGAAACTGCACATTGAAATGGTGCTGATTGCACTGAAGCTCTAATTACGATGCCTTTTCTTTTCATTATCGTTTACACATTTTAGATAATGGCTCAACTGAGAGATGAGCAAATATTTAACGATTCAAAGGGCAAAGTGCTTAAAGTTGAAAAAAAAAACCCCAATATATTAGGTAATGAACGTCACCTCAAATGACTCGTTAATAACTGTGCATCAACATAACATCAAGGGTCATGACTGTGGAAGCTCCTGAGCACTTACTCAGCATTACCAACCAAATGAAGTGGCAGCTGAAATAGAAGCAGACAGTAACAATGATGAGTGGTATATTTCCATCAGAGTCTTATCTAACTGTCCTCCCAGAGGGTGTTAACACCAACCAGGGTGACCCTTCTCTAAATATAACGTCCTCTTTAATACACTAGAGATGGAAAGGCTCAGAAAGTGGCTGTTTGCATATTAAACCCAATTTTTTAATAATTTCTGCAGGAAAAATCTCCGTACTTCCAAAGCTTGATGTGTCTTTTTTCGTCTGTGGCATGGAGCTCTGTTGTTGTCCAAAAGCTATTTAAGAACACATCAGTGAAGCCACACTGTTGGCTGACATGTTCCTTCATTACCATGGACACACACGCACACACATACACACTTCACTTTGTTTTCAGTCTGTCTCACATACACTGTCCTGCTGCCACAAATACTCAGTAGAAAAGCAAATGTGAATCTATATGCAGCTGGAAATACTTTCCTGACCGATGCAGCATTTCTATCTTCTTTCAAAAGAAACATTCACTCAAAAAACCACAGCGCTTGAATTACTGATCATTGTTGTTTGATATTTGGGGGAAATATCAAACATATATATGGATATTGCATGATAATATTTCGATTAACTGTGCCATAATGGTGCTATAAGTTTCATAGATTGTAAAAAGGAGCTTCTTAGTTTAATAAGAATGAGAGTTGAAGTTGCAGCAGTAGCACCTTTGCTTCACTGATCACTCTGATTTCACCAATTCAATATGTCCAATAACGTGCCACCACACACGTATTTAGTGTTTGAAAAATACTTATTATTTTTCCGCCACGTGAAATCTAACAGCACTATTTGATAATCAACACTCTCACTGAGTGATTTATATGTTTGTTTGTTTGTTTTTCCATATAAATGGTTTTTGTTGTGAGCTCATACACACCTCAGCTCAAACACAACAACTTTCTTGTGCCTTGTTATAAGTTAAGAAACAAAAAAATTACACAAATTAAAAGGCTTTTGTTTTTCTGTGACTGATACTATTGATCCTATTATTTTCTCTCAGAGCCGGCTGAAGCTTTATTGTTGTTACTTTATGGCAGCTAATGGGGATCCTAATAAAACAATAAACAACAATAAGAGGGAACACAAACAGTTGTGTCAACAAGAGTTTATTCCTTGTTTAAGTATAATGCAGATTTAACAGCTAACTGTTGTTGTTAAAGACTCTTCAAACACTGGATGCGTAACTTCGAACTGGCTCCATAAGTTGGTTGATTTGTTTTCTTCGCAGACAATTCATCAATTAATCTTAAATGTTGTTATTTCACCTCTCCTCCCCCCACCTCATCTGTTCAGGTGAAAGAGTGGGCGCCAATACTGGGGAAGGCCAAAAAAACCAAGTCTGATGACAAGTTCTACTCAGACGATGAAGATGAGAAAGAAGAGGAAGGCTCTGAAAGCAGCGGCAGCGAAGACAGCAGCAGCAGCAGTGAAGGTTTGTGTCCCATAGTTTTTAGTTTTAGTCTATTTAAATGTTATTTTCCACCATGTAATTCAGTTCATTGTAATGCATATTACTCCTCCTTAACGAAAACAACCTAAACCATTTTGACTCTAATTCTAATAAGAGACAAAACTTTTATTTTTACTTAATGCAGATATTAGGCCATTGAGTAAAAGAAATAAGAAACATAAATGTTCAAGCATTTTTTTTCACCTAGTAAAGTGGCATCTCCTCTTTTAATTGGCATTTGTTTCTATACCTGCTTGGTCCTTGTCATGTATAGTGGTAATGTGATTACATATCACATTAGATCACATGCTTATAGATCACACTTGTTTGCAGTTTTAAAGTTCAATACAGACTGTAAATACACTGAGTTGGTACCACTGAAAATATGTAGATCAAAACAGCTGAATTTCCTGAAAATATTAGGGAGATCTTTAATGTTAATATGAACGTCTGTCCAGATTCGGGAAGCGAGAGTGAGGAGGAAAGCAGTGAAGAGTCAGAAAAGACCTCCACTGATTCTGGGAAGAGTTCGAGTGGATCTGAAGAGAGCTCCAGTGAATCTGAAGCAGAGCAGAAGAAGAAGAAAAAGACCAAGACGGCGCAGCAGCAGAAGAAGAAGAACAAGCCGACTGCCACTGCTGCTGACAGGTATTGTAAATCCCTCCAGTCTGTTAGACTCTTGAAAGCATCATTTTTCTTCCCTGTGAATTTGGCGAGTCCAGATGTTTCCTGTTTCCTTCTCCTTTTCTCTCTCTGCCGCAGCTAATTAGACAGGTGTGTGTCTGCGAGGAGCGCCGGACTCGGTGTAGGCAACAACAAATGCGATCAGTGCTTTGCTGCATCAATAAGCTCGACCTCCATCTGTTCAAAAACTTCAGCCATTTTTATAATCTATATGACAGCCCACCTGCCGGCGCGCTGCCTCCTTCTGTTCACTTTGATCCTTTCTTCTCTAGAACCCACAAACATTTTCACTGCATCCACTTCAGACCTGCATGGATTTATTTAAACTGAAAAACACAAACTCAAAGTTTTTCTCAGTCACTTTCTCACATAAAATAAAATAAAAAAAATGGACTTCAACCAGGACAAGAAATAGTTATAGGGATAGTTAAATCTAGGGATAGTTAAAGTAAATTGGCCCATTGCCATAATCCATACAGTTTTAGGAGTAGGTTCGTTTAATTGGCAGTGCAAGCTATTTTTAGAACGGTGGAGCAGAGCCGTGAGCTGCTCAGAGCTAGAGGTAAATGCAGAGACGCGCATCAGCAGTTTTGCATGAATTAACCTCTAAAACAACTCTGTCTCGTAATGTTCTGTTATTATCTCATAGCGTGGTGAATGTGCAGGTCACAACTTGTCCATGAGAGCGTTTTGGAGTTTTTGGATTGTGTATTTGATGAGTTTGATGAGGGAAACCAAGAAATCCCATGAGCCTCCGTAGCGTACGTAGCTCTGAGCAGCTCGTGGCTCTGCTCCGCCGTTCTAAAAATAGCTTGCACTGACAATTAAAGGTAATGAACCTACTCTATGACTATAGGGATTATGGCAAATGGGCCAACTTGCCAAAATGTTGAACTATCCCTTTAATACAGCTAAAACAATAAGATGCACACTTGGACAAACACATGAGGTTTATTCCATACTGTATGTTCAGGCCTGTGCTTTTATTTACAATTTTGGAAATAATTAATAACCATCAAAAGTATAAGTTCAACACAGAAAAGGTCTGTTTGAACGAAATCTGAAATCATATCTACAACCAAATATCTGATCCATATCTGTGTTTGGCTCTGACACACACACACCTATTCTCGTTCACTGTATACACACTTCCTCTTTCCACTGTCTCTCTCTCTCTCTCTCTCTCTCTCTCTCTCTCTCTCTCTCTCTCTCTCTCTCTCTCTCTCTCTCTCTCTCTCTCTCTCTCTCTCACACTCACACACACACACACACACACACACACACACACACACACACACACACACACACACACACCGAGGCGGAGCTGCTAGAATATCGTTAGTGTGAGTTCCATTAACAAGCTAATCAAGGAGAATTTTCCTCCAGTAGCGTAACCCACATTTACATGGCTAATGGATAATGACTTTTGATTGGTCATTTAGCAGCCTGGTGTTACCAATGAATGAGATTTAAGTCATTACTGCTGAATATGCTCACGCACACTCTCTTACACACTGGCAAATTTACTTTCTTATGCACTCTACTTCATTTGCTCACGGACACACAAACTCACACAGCGCGTACCTGACTCTGCTGTGTGACAGGCCGCCGGCTGACCCTGTTCTCTCCATTAGAGAGTATAATTAGAGCAACTCACCCCAGTGCTCAAACACACACAAACATGCACACACACACATACACACAGTAATTAGAGCAGTTCACCCCAGCGCTTCCACAACAAACACAGCATAATGCCCTCATTATGGCCCAGTCATTTCAGGCAGGGGCCTAATCAGGCCCACAGTGATTTATATCACTTTTTCCTGTTCGCAGCAAATGAAATCTGTAGGCCAAATTAATACTGGCTTTTCATCATCGCCCAAGTTAAAAAGCCAGTTACCGTCACAATTCCCCTCATTAATTTAACGGCTGAAAATCCCAGGCAGGCGGAGTAAACACTCATTATCGGGACAAATTGAAGAGGGACAGAGCGAGTGAAAGAGAGAGGAGAAAGATGGGAAAAATCTTTTTGAGCGAATGCAACATTGAATTAACTTCACAAACAAAAACAGATTGATCTTTGTTTGTTGTGAGTGCACCGTGGCTCAGGCTGTCGAAGGAAAGAAATAGCACCAAGTTTGCTTTGACCAGTGGTTCCTGTAAAATTCGTCAAATGATATAAATGGAAGCGGAACACGTTTTATGTAAATGTCGTGGTGAAACTAATATTTAAAAAGCAAAATAAATGGACTGTACTGTGTTTTTATTCACATGTATTTAATTAAATGTATTAATCCCAGTCTCCTGCTGTGTTTCAGTGACTCTGATGAAAACGGTAACGGACCTGTGGCCCACGCCAGCAGCTCGTCGTCTGAAAGCTCCTCTGCCTCGGAGACAGACTCCGAAGACGACTCAGACTCAGACCCCCCCGCGGTACAGAAGAAGAAGAGTGACGTCAAGTCCAAACCCAAGGTGACATTATAATTATGTAGGAGTTTAAACGGGAATTAGGATGAACAGATGGTTTGACTGAGCAGCAGAAATGTTTCTAACTTTGAAAATCCACGTGTGACAAGGTGAAAAGCAGGTTGGATGTTGTCTCCTGCCTGTGACTTATAGATCAGAACATCCTTTTAAAATAAACTTTGAACATAAAGAAAACAACCCCACTTTAAGAAGAGTGTGTGTGTGTATGTGGTCTTGTGGGAGTTGTATTTGTAAGTTTGTTTTGATGTCTGGCTTGATTAGAGAGTGGAGCGTAATAACACTCAAGCACAATGCATAATTACATATATTGAACAATAAAACAAGCAAATATACTGTATCTCTATGTGCATTAGATTGGAAGTGGTAGAACAGAAGTTATTCCTCATGACATGACATTACATCATGCTGTTAGACAAATAGAGAAGATAAGTATGAAAGAAAAGGCATAAAAATGGATGAAATGGATTCAAAACAAACATTTGTTTTAATACGAATGCTGAAAGAGTCTCTATATCTTTATGCTGGTAATTTCAGCTTCTACATAGAAAAAAACTAAACTGAGACTGACAGCTCTTATAGACCTTTGTAGCTATGACAACAGACTTCATGCATTTATTAGTTCATTATCTGGTACTAAAAAAAACCAAAAGGTGTTGCTTGGGATTTACTAGTACTTAACTAAAGCTATGGAAACACATACATTCAGGGTACAGTGGTGTGTAGTGTAGGTTGTGTTGTATCATGTTTGCACCAGTGCAGGATGTGATCCTTGTAAAAAAAAGCAAAAAAAAAACAGGATCATGGAGTCGTTGTTCCTCAGGTCCACGTTTGGTGGCAGCAGCTTCAAAATCACAATTCATCCTGTGTGGGATATAATTTTGCCTCCTTTATTTCTTTTTTTTCTTTCTTTCATTTCTTTCTTTCTTGCCTCCGTTTCACCCCTCGCCCTCTTTTTCTTACCTGTTCTGCTCATCACATTATTTCTTGCCCTCCCTTTTCCTTTTCTGCACTATGAAATTCTCATTTCATACAGTTTGTCATTTGGGCATGGCCTATGAATTATGCATCTTTCTTTCCCTCTCTCTCTCTCTCTCTCTCCCTCTCTCTCTCTGTCTCTTGCTCTTTCAGACCTCCATTTACTAACAAGGTTTCCGTCTCTATTACCGCCACCAAGCATCAATCAGAGAAGATCTGATAAGATACGGCCTCTAACTTTATTGTTTGTTTTCACTCTCATTCCTCACTCCCTCGTCGTCAGTCCTGTTGCTGCTGTTGTTTCTGTTGTTTTGTTTTTCCCCCTCCTCCTCTCCCATCGTATGCAGAGTGGGATTTTATGGTTCTTTATGTGATGTGAGTGGAGCCGCGGTTGGTTAGGAGGGTGTGGAGAAAGGGTGATAAAAGCGCTCGTATGTTTAAATGTATTTTTATTGGGGGCCTGTTGCGGTGTGTGTGTGTGAGTTATAGAGGCGTGTGTTGCAATTCCCACAAGTCAAACACCTGACAAGCCCCCGGGCTCAGTCGCACAAGGTGGCGTACATCGCTTGTTGTGACACGACACTGTGCATGACCAGTAGTTTAAAAAAAAATTTCACATGTAAAATTTCACATGTAAAAAAGAGCAGCTGCGTTTGGGATGCTGAGAGACAGGAAATTGTAGAAGAAAACTGAGACGTTTTCTAGACTCGGTTTTTATTTCTGTCACGTCTCATCATGTTGTTGTGTTTGTTTTTTTCAGGTGGAGGTAAAGTCCAAGAAGGAAGTCTCTCTACTGGATCTAGATGACTGTGAGTTTAGCTGCACTTTGACACTGTAAATTACACATTTTTACAACATTTATCAAAATAAACAAGTTGTAATTTTAAACCTAAGGTAATAATTCTTTGTGGTTTTGCCACTGGAAGCAACTGGTTCCCATCATGCACTTGTCATTTACCTGCTGTTCCTATAAAGATAGTCAATTATTTGAGCATTTTCAGCACCACTCAGCTCTGGTCTTCGTTATCATCATCAATTAGAAACTTGTATCATCTAATAATAATGATAATCAATACCTCCATATGAAGAGAGCCAAACCACAACTTCTGTGCCTCTTTCTGTTTCTGATAAACTGCACGTCTAAATAAGATCACATGCTTCATTAAACAAAAAAAATACCCAGTGAATTCAAAACAGCTTTGATCTAATGGCGGCTTGATTAAAGAGATTTATGCCTCACGGTCAAATATTTGTAAGACGTTGATAATTTTTTTAAGCAGCAATAATAACAACAGTACTTTGTTTTCAGCCAGGTGTAAATCTAGTCAAGTCAATTCTATTTATACAGCACCGTTTTACAACAAGGTTATCTCAAAAACCTTCTCTTAATAACAGTGTTTACTAATCTCCTGTGTTTTTATGCAGCACAGACACAGTACATATGTTTGTATTTATGAATGAGATATTTAGAATTAGATATGACCTACGATACAAACCCAAGGCAGTTTCACAAATCTTGTTTATTCTTTAATGAATTAAATTAACGCTGAAAATATTGAACCTTATAATAAAAGTCTGCCCCTTCAGAGAAGTTTCCCAGCCCATCTTTATAAGGTGATAATGTGCTCGTCGTTGTGTTTTCAGCTTTTTTTTTTTTTTGCAAAATTAAAATAAATAAATAAATCAAGAAAGAAGGAACAAAAAAAATAGTTTAAACAGATTTAAAGCTGCTGACGTAGGATTTGATCATTCTTGTCTCTGGTGCCCACTAGTGGCAGCGTCACAGCACCTCTCCTCTCACAGTCGCTGTCGCCCTCTTTTTCTTCTTCTTCTTCTTTTTTTGAGTTGTTGTTCTTTTCATCTTGGTTCCTCCAGTTTCCTCTGCACCCACGAACACGCCAAAGTCCGTCGTCCTGTCTTCCAGCCTGCTGTCCGACCTGGAGGGCCTGTCTCTCTCCAACGTCTCCACCGCCATGCAGGTTAGTACATATACCACTTGCGTGCGTGCATGCTTGTCTGTGTGTGTGTGTCTGCATTAGAAACACACACACACACACACACGGGGGATGACATTTCCTTCGTCAACGTGTGTCGAGAGTCAATTGTTCCTCTCTGCCTGACACTGACAGAACAGGCAGAGCAGTATATGAGATGGTGAAATGAGCCTCTCTCCCTGGTGGAACATTTCTAGCTCCCGACGCCAACTATTGACCTTTTCTGCCTTCTTATATTTATAGCCAGTCAGGACGCTGCAACCGCTCTGCCTGTTTCCTGTATCTCTTATAGTCTGTCTTTCTCACCCCTCGTCGCTGTCTTTTGCTCTTCCACACCCTTGAACTCTATTTCTGTGTCTCATCTATAAGTCCACCCACTCTCTCTCTCCCTCTCTCTCTCTTATCTCTCTCTCCTCCTCTCTGTCACCTTCCATCTCTCTCTGTCAGATGTTGCGTCCCTTGTGTCTCCGTGTTGTGTATATCTGATGGTTGACCTTTCCTAGTGTGACGGCTCCTTTCTCTCCTCACTTGTGTGAGCTGCTCTGCACGTTCGGTGTATTTTATATCTTGTCTCGTCTTCACTCCCCCCTTCCCTCCCTCCTCTCCCCCCCAGGGAGGGAAATGTCCAGACCATTCTTTCTGCTGTTGCTGTATCTATTTTGTGTGTTTCCCTGTCTGTGGTCTGTGGAGCCGCCGCTAACGCTGCTGTTGTTAAATCAGAAGAATCGTAATGAGAATATCGTCACTCTGGTGCTTTTATTTTGAAATTTAAGTGTTTTCCTGTCGCTGAATTAAACAGAAAATATAAATTTGCTTTATTAAGCATTAATTTGAAGATTATTCATTAATGTCAGAAAACTTAACCGACTATAAATTACTTATTCTTTCCTGAGATCTTTTCAAAACTCAAAGATTTTCTATTTACATTGAAGGCATCAAACAATTATTTAGCTCACAGTCGCTCTTTGACTTGTCTAAAAATATCTAACTGTGCTTGTACTGGGAGTAATGATCTTTTTTTTTTTTTTTTAGATCTGACTTTTCAATCTTTATGTTTCAAGTCAAGTTTGTTGGTTTAAAAAAAAAAATTGACTTAAAGACGACGGCAAAAGCCAAAGAACGAAAATATGCACTCATTTATTAATTAGAACCTTTAACAGTCAAGCAGCATCGCCCTTGTCAGAGAAATATCAAATAATAGAGCAGTGTATAATAAACGAAGCATAGAACATTTTATCGTTCATTAGTTGTAATCAAGGAAAAAGTTAGAAATAATTCAGAGTATGATATTGATTGACTTGACTTTTGTGTTGCGTTCTGTGTCGTCCTAATCATGTTAATTCAGCACAGAGATGTTCATTTCTTGTTCTTTGTCTTTTTAGTTCGTCAAGCCGATTGATTTTATCCATGTGGTGCAAACAACTCATTGATCTCTGAGGGCTTTTTCTTTTCTGAACAATATACAGTGGTGGCCAAAATGATGAGAACACATTAAAAAGGTTTCAGTTGTTTTTGTTTGAATGGCCATTAATCATCATTTTGCTCTATAAACCATAGAATAGAGCCATTACAAGAAGATTTAGGTCATTTTCCTTACAAAAAAAAAAACAAGCGAGACCTGTTTCACTGCCAATGTCGCACAATCATGTTCCTTCACAGAAGAAGACAAATTATTCACAAAGTCTGGACCTCAACCCCATCAAGCAAATTTGGGGTGAGTTGGAAAATAAACTAGACAGATCTATTATACATTCAAAGGAAACAATTGGCTTGAGTAGCAGAAGACATGATGGAATAACATTAGTGTTGAAGTTCTCAGGAGATATATTGACATTATGTCAGAGAAATGGTGGACATACCAAATATTAAAGTTAGAATTTGATAAAAAAAAAACGGTATAGGACTCACTTCATCTGATTGTTCTCAATGCAACCATTTGCATAGTAGATATTAACAATATAGTAGTAGTGGTTTGATGTTTTGCAAAATACAGAGAGTTGGATGAGGAGATTGAAACCACTCTCTGTTGTCTGAATGGTTAATATGAAGCTACAGCAGCAGCCAGTGAACTAATCTCAGCATTAGGCTGGAGCAACAACATCCATCTATCAGCAGCGGAAGAGTTTCGGAGAAAGGAGTGGGTAAAAATTCAACAGGCTAAATGAATGTTAATGTTAAAAACAACTTAGAGTTTTTCGTTAAAGATGCTTTAAAAGTGACTGAGTCGGCTGTTTATTACAGTTTATGTGGCTGCATGTAAATGAGCGTTAAAGCCGAGTGTGAGCAGCTTCTCCTGCTTTCCCCCCGGTGGCGAGTTACTCTACATTCTCAGTCTGTCCGTCAGTCCTCCTTGCCCGCCCGCCCGCTCGCCTGCCAGTCAGCGTGATTGACAGCTGCTCTCAGGCCAGCGTTTATGCAGCGCAGGCCCTGCTAGTCCCTCTCTCCTCCTCAGGTGAAGGCCGGGGAGTAATAGAGAATAGAAATGCAGATTAGAAACAGGGAACTTTTTGCACATCAACATCTGATTGAGAGTCAGTTCTATGCATAAATACATGATGGGCATCGGGATTCATAGACAAGGGTAAATAACCTCACCTTTATTCACACGGGCCCCTCCCCTGTGCGTGCACACACTTACATACCAGCTCTCCCTCCACACACACACACACATATATGCACTTAAACGTACACACACACACACACTGGCCCCAGTGTCATTTCTATTTCTCAGCAATCTGCCCACAGAGGCAGCGAGTCTGTCTCAGCTGAGCGCTCTGGCCCTTTTAGAGAATTACTGCATGGTTATCAAAGGCATTTAGATTAACCCTGGTCACTGTCTTTGACCCACCTCCTCTTCTGTCTCCTCCTCCTCCTCCCCAGTTTCTGCATGCTACCGCTCTCTCTAATAACATTTTGACATTAGGATCTCTCACAAATGCCTCTTAAATCCCAGCCCCCCCTCCCTCCCAGCCCGCACCCCAAACCTCTTCCGACCGCTGTCCGTGTGTGCGTCGGGGTGGCTGAGGCTGATAACTTTTCATTCATAATTAGCAGTCAGCGAATGGGGCTGCGTTGGGGGGAAATTGAACTGTCAGCGGCGGGGCGCAGGGTGTTTGACCCCATCACGCCCAGAGGGGGCCATCATAATTTGTTCATTTGGTGTCCATCAGGCGGGCGCCAGCTCGCCCCCTCCCTCCGCCTCCCTCGTCTTCCCTCCTCACCCCTCTGACCTCCCCCGTAGTGGGCGCTCTGGGTTCACGTCTAATTATGAATCAGCAGAAGGACCCCGAGCACCACGAATATAGCAGCCCCTGGCCTGCAAACCTCCCGCTGCCACTCAAACCGTGCACATCGGCCTCTTAAACAGGAATAAATGCCCACATGGAAACATGCAGCGCTGCTGTGGCCTCCGCAGCCGCTGGAAGCATTTTGTGTTTTAATGCAGCTGTTGCAGCATTTCTCTCTTATTAACTGGCTTCAGTAACTTTGTGAGTGTGTGTCCTTCACTTTAAGTCAATATTAAGTTGATATAAATCTTTCAAAGTCTCTAATAAGTGATCATTTGTGCATTTTTTTTTCTATAAAATTCAAATAAGGTAAAATGACACATGACAGCTTTAGATTCGATCAGTTCAATTAACGTGTACTACAACACGGTGACAGGTTTTTTGACTTGTCTTAAGATGACAAGATGTTTTTGTTCTTAATGACAGTGTATTAGAGTATGGAAATGTATAGTTGTAGAAAGAGGAGGTGAAAGTGTGGTTTATCATTTACCAGGAAAGTTTAACTGATTTTATGAACAATAAGGATAACAAATGCAGACATATGTAAGTTTTTATGAGCTGGTGGTCCTTTAACTGTCCTGATGTCTGAAATTGCATATTTTATCTACTGTTTGCATTTAGTTAGCTGAGATAAGTGATCAGGTGATCGGTTTCCAATGATGAGATCCTCTATCATCCATTATTGTTTTTTGGTGAAAAGAAGCTCCAGGTTTTCAATCTTCTCTGATAGTAACTTGAATGTCCTTGGGTTACAAACAGTGAGATATTGAGCATTTTTCCCTTTTTTAACATTGTATAGACCAAATGACTGATTGAATACTTGAAAAAACAACAATATTCAATCAGCAGATACTTTGATAAAGACAATAATAGTTGGTTTCAGCTCCATTCCCACTGAACGTTTTGCTAATACAAAGAAACTGTTGGCAGTTTGATAACAACACTTGCAGAGCTACGTGAAGGACACTACTGTTTCTGAATAACAGTCCTCTATTATTGCTAATATGCTTTAATGGAAATTTTCAAAATTAATCATTTCAGAATACCTAATTTACTGACAAATTAGCGTAAATGAACTAACCTCTGTCTATATGCACTGGAGAGACTTCTTGTTACATTGAAGTAGTTTTAGACGGCTGTAGTAACATTTATTTAATTCAATTTGCTGTCAAGGTCTTTTGTGACGCCCCTCAATTAATTGTCATCTTCTGACTGAAGGGAACAATTAAGGCCCTAAAGTCAAACACATGTCCCTCACCTTAATCCTCACAACTCTTGCAGAACATAATGAAATCCTGTCTCTGGCGTTGGAGGCACAAGGCGCCTCAGAAACAGAAATGGATTTTCAATATATGCCCATACATCTCTGCGCTCCCCGCACCCCCTTTTCTGTTTTAAATTGGCCCTCTTATGCACACGGCACAAGGCTGCCTGGCTCCTCCGGTTTAAGGCACCCCCCCCCCCCTTTTTTTTTTTTTTTTTTTTGAATATGTCAGCGGGATTTTCAGGTCATTTGCCAGAGAGGATGCTGGGAGCGTGGCGTCCGGGCTCTGAAGGTGACTGGTGTCTGTGTCATCCATCACAGGAGCTTCCTTTAAGTTGATGCATAATAGAGCCTCTCAATCAACTTCCTACCCTCATTGTCACCTCCCCTCCTTCCTGTCCAGGGCGGAGAACGGGAGCCAAAGCCAAAGGAAGGAGAAAGAAAAAAAAAAAAGAAAGAAAGGGAGACTGACAGAGAAGTCAAGGTTACATCCCTCTTCTTCTCTTATTTACTCTTGAGGTGTTATGGGCTTGCGCTGCGAAACAGGACAACAATGGATGGAAGGGCGAAGGGGCTTTGTGTGGGCACCGGTGTCAGGCTCTAACTGTCCACTGTGTCAAATTGGTGATAATAAGCAGTTTGAAGCCCCCGTCCTGTCTCTGTGTCTCCAGTATGTGGGTGGTGGGGTGGGGGTGGGGGGATATACGAAAGCGACAAGACAGGACCTTGAAGCAGGATGTGTCTGTCAGGGAGGTAAATCTCCGTTGTGATGGGGTGGCAAACATTACGGCCAAGCTTTATCGACACCGACTGCTCTGACACATTCAAAAGTGGCTCAATAAATTTGCAGGCGCGCCGGTGGCGTGACGGGCACCCGTGAGGGCGCGGCGGCGTTACAGCGCAGCAACAAATGTTTGTTTGACCTCCTTTTTTTTAAGGGCACGAGAGACACTGCTGTGGTCTGACAGGGAGTTTATTCAGTGTGTCTGTTGATAAAGGCGCCTGTGATGATTTAATCCAACAGAACACGTCCTTTATCGTGTTACATGCAGCTAAAATTACAAATCTAGATAAACAAGCGAGGTGCAGTTTGGAAAACGAGGACTTTATTGCTAAGTTGCATTGTGTGAAATGTAGGATCAAGTTTGTCTGATTGAAAATATCTGTTAAAAACATGTCTTGCATCACTACGACTGCTGCTGATGCACGTTTTTGTAACACCGGTGAGTATTTATGGCGGCAGGTCACTGTGTGTACGAGATCAACTCAGAATAAACTACAGTTCCCACATTAATTGGACACTCAGTGTGAGACTGTGGCTTGTTAATGGGTTTTTATTAGTGTTTGGACGACAGTGGAGATCAATGGTAGAGCGACAGGCAGGTTTATTTGTAGAGCCCAGCGGAAATTCAAAATATATCTACATTAATCACAGAATAAAGCACAGGTATATTTTCTTTATGTTTTTTTCTTCTTTTCTTTTTTTTTTTTTTTTTTTACAAACAATGCAGTTTAACATAGTTCCAATACAAAGCGTGACACAGATTAGTTTATAGCTGCTTCCTAGTTGGGCTTCCACATGTATAATGTAGTAGTAGTGCGAATGATAGTAATACAAAAAAAAGATAATATTTCCAATATTAGAGCCGTTAACCTGAGTAGCCATCCAAGAATGATATTAATAAGAAAGATTTAATGATTAGGCCAGTTGAATAAGAAGTAAACAGGGTAAAAGAAGAGTCAGATCCAGATGTTTCCGTGTAAACAGCCTCAGCTCTGTTGAAACGGTTTCATGCTTTATGATAAAAACTCACAGTTTTGCCGAGTGTTTGATTTCAGCTCAACAGTTTTCACCGTTTGAAAAGTGTGCACAGTGAAACTCGTCTCCGGTAGTATGTCAAACCAATTCTTCATCCTCACACACACACACACACACACACACACTGAGCCCATGACAAGTTGTGAGGACGCCTCGCACATTTCTCACCCGACTCACAGGGGCGATACACTCGGCTCGGCGTACAACTGACACCACTCAACGCTGCGATCATGCCTGCGCGTTTTCCACTTGCATATCACATCCTTCGTCATATTCAATTAGCTTAATTAGCTTGCACAGTCTGTTGTTTACAGGCTCTGTTTTTTTTTTCCACCACTGCTTCTTGTTGTTCCTTCATACAGACCTACATGATGTTTCCCACTCGTTTTCTCCCTCCGCTCTTCTCCTCCTGTCACTTCTTTCAGAGTTAGACTCAGTTTTAGGTGGAAAAATGCTGTCGTCTGTGTGTCGGTGTGCGAGCGCCTGCAGGTGCTAAGTGTTTTAGAGGGTGTGAACAGCTTGTAAACATCCTGATGTTTTTAACTAATCAGTGCTGTCACTCAACTTCCCGTCAAACTTTTGTGATGATCGTTATTTATCTTGTGTGGATTTACAGTCACGTGTGTGCGAATATTCACGTATTTGACAGTTGTGTGTGTGTGTGTATATAGATATATATATATAGTGAGTTGTGTTTCATTGTGTGGCCCGAGCCAGTCTCCTTAACAAGAGCTGACAGGTGCCACCGTCAAGTGGGGAAAAAAATAAAATAAAAAACCTGAATGCCACCAAGTGTGAACAAGGTTTGTCTAAGTAACGAGATGTTAATTTTTAGAAGAAAAAAAAAAAACACTATCACCTCCTCCTCCTCCTCCTCCTCCTCCTCCTGCTGCTTTCTTCTCTACATCTCTCAAAGGTAATGCAATTTCCTGTCTCTGAAAAGGTAAAAGCCCCTTTAAAAAGGCTGGCGACTGGCAGGTTTTTACCCAGCAGCCACTTGTGTTTCTATTCATTAGAGGTTGTTTTTATTCAGCCGGGTTTGACTGAGCATCCAGCCCATTTCCATCTAACTGGGCTGATTTAGGACATTTCTTAAATGGGCTCCTCTTTACCCCACAGAGTTAATGAAGGGGAGGAGGGGTAGTGGTGGTGGTTTATCAGCCAACCCTCGGTCCCACTCCACACTGAAGTGCTGCATCCTGGCTGCTGATTGGCCGCGGTGAATTGCATGAATATAGAGATGGAAGGACCGGAGATTCTTGTATTAATCTGTCCTCTTGTGTGGATGCATTTGCTCCGTAATGCACGAGGCGTCTCTGGATGTTGTGTTGTGTTGTGTTGAGATGACGAGCACTTTGAGTTTCTGCAGCCATGTTCTGCATGTGTCGTTTCTCTTCTCCTGCTCCCTGCTCCCCATCAACCCAGTCCATCCTGCAGGTTATACAGTAGCTCTGATAATCAAGAAGACGTGTGATATATTGTTCTTTCTTTCCTGTGTCCCTCCAGGTCACCACTCCGTCTTTCGGCCCCGTCAAAACCTACGAGCTGCTCCACCACATGACGGGCAAAGGGCTCTCGGCCAAGTACCATTTCCCCCGGCAGCCGTGTCTGTACGAGCCCAGCATGGTGGCGGTGCAGGTCATCCTGGCCAACGGCTCAGACCACGCGCTGGAGGAGATCCACATAGGAGACCGAAACCCTGCTAGTCTCAACATCCACTGCTTCAACACCATCGGTGAGTACGAGAGTCACACGTGTAAATCACTGCACTGCCCCTCAGGTCATAAGAAGTGTCCAAAAGCCTCTGTCACAATATTTTATCTCTTTAAATTAAGTTAATTATCAAATAATACCTCTGAAAATCTAACATTGCTAACACTGAAATCATGCAGCATCACCAGGAAAACATTAAGATGTCAACAAACCTCATGAAGTCAAGTGTTACTCTTTGGTATTTTCTGCATAGCAAAAACCCTGATGCATCTAATTCCCTTATAGTATGACCTCCATTGTTGTTGTTAAAGAGATAGTTCAACATTTTGGCAAATTGGCCTTTGCCATAAACCCTATAGTTTTAGCAGTAGGTTCGTTACCTTTAATTGTCAGTGCAAGCTATTTTTAGAACGGCAGAGCAGAGCCGCGAGCTGCTCAGAGCTAGCTACAGAGGCTAATGGGATTTCTTGGTTTCCTTCATCAAACTCATCAAATACACAATCCTACAACTCCTAAACACTCTGGTGGGAGCCTTAAGTGTATAAATTTGCTACTGAAAACAGTCCCCAAATAAATCCTCTATTTACACATGTTTGAATAATGTTCACTAAAAAATCCATTGATTTAGGAGATGATTTTTAAGCTTTTTAAAACAATTTCTCCAATGCCTTTGTTGTCATTGCAGTGTAAAACCAAACTAAGTGTGTTACAGGACACATCACACTCCGTATGAATCAATATCAAAACAAAAAGTAGATTAAAGTAGATGTTCAAGAGTTATTTATTTATTCAATTTCTGTTATGCATTTCCAATGGAAAAACAAAGTTATAGTTTTTTGTTTCATTTTCCAGTCCCTCGGGACAACCTGCAGTTTTAGACACACCATTAAAAAGTTCAGTATGTGGCACTCTTTTTAGTATGTGAAATCCTACTATTACTAACTTGTTACAGCTCCTGGTGGATGAGTGAATCAAACCCTGGTGTGAACTCTGTTTTTTTTTTTTTCCTTCTCTTTAAGAGCCACATTTATTTCAATGTTCACAATGGCTTCTTAGGAGCTTTTGAATCTCCACCAATACTACGACTGTTTTCTCAGACAGATGTTAAATGATCATTATGTTATCAAAAACCTATAAGCCTGATTGCTATCAGCTCAAGCTAATGGCTCCATCCCATTCCCCACAACCTGAAAACAACAGCCGATATCACTTCAGCTAATCCCCCCCCCTCCCCCCACGATCGATCAGCACCAACAAACAAACACTATCTCCATATTTCTTGTCACGCTACTGTATGATTGTTACACTCAGTATAATATGAGACTGGGAACGACGCTGTCTTAAGAGTTTTCTATTTCATGCACGCACACAAACATATATACTGTATACACACACACACACACAGGGAGCTGGTGTGCGGTGGAGCACGTTAAAACTGTCAATTGCAGGGGATTGATTGGGCATTGAAGGAACTCAAGCAGCCAAACTGTGGGTAATTTGGATCGATTGAGCCCCAGCTACTGTGAGCGTGTGGCTGGAGCTGGTTTGGATGAATACAGACAAAGCTTTGTGTTGTGTTGTGGTGTGTTTTGTGCATGTGTGTGTGTTAGATGATGGACAAGACATCACAGGGTTTGTGCTTACGGCACGATGCACGTACAAACTTCCCATTGCTGCTCATCTCCACATGAACGTCTCGTAAACCGGCGATTTAACACTTTAAAATGAAGCAGTGTTTCTGATTTGATCACTGTTGACGTCGCTGAAGTCCTGTGTTTATTGTACAATTTGTACATAAAGTGATCCTGATGCTGATGTCCCCTGAAATCAATTAACTAATTAACTCATTTGTACTAACTACAAACCAACACGTTCCTCTGCCTTTAATACTTTTCACCAAAGCACAAAAACACGATCAGCTCTGTGAGTTTTATGTAGCTTTAGGGACAATTGATGTTTTTTTTGCAGCATGATGTGTCTGTCTGCATCATCATATTAATAATAATGGTCAGATGTGATCAGAGATCTGGGAACATGAAGTCTGACAGAGAAAGAAACTATTATGTATCACAGTTTACGTTTTGTTTCACATTTTGACTCAATGTACTCACAGTAACTCTGCACACACACTTAAGGATTATTACAGGAAATGTATTGAAGTAGAATAACCTAGATAAACTTTTATTGTTTAGCTCACAAATTGCTTGATTGTATTTTGTGTCCTAAGAGAGACTGGTGCTGTTTCCCCAAATATCTTAAACTACTTCTATTAACCAAGTTGTAATAAAAACCACATCACGTAACTTGACATTGCTTTCAAATGAATTATGAATGACTCACGGCAGTGCAGAAGAACTTGCTACATGAAATGGAGTTAATACCAGCTTTCTTATAATTTGCTTTCCTAATCTACTATATCAAATGTTAAAGGGATAGTTCAACATTTTGGCAAATTGGCCTATTGCCATAATCCCTATAGTTTTAGGAGTAGGTTTGTTACCTTTAATTGTCGGTGCAAGCTATTTGCTCGGCTGAGCCGCGAGCTGCTCAGTGCTACGCTACTGAAGCTCATGGGATTTCTTGGTTTCCCTCATCAAACTCATCAAATACACAATCCAACAACTCCTAAACACTCTGGTGAACAAGTTGTGACCTGCACATTCACCACGCTATGAGATAATAACAGAACGTTACGAGACAGAGTTGTTTTAGAGGTAAATTCATGCAAAACTGCAAAAAAAAGTTTTTCGGCAAGCAGTCTCTGCATTTGCCTCGAAAACAACTCTCTCTGAGTCTGAGGAGGGAAACCAAGAAATCCCATTAGCCTCCGCAGCGTAGCTCTGAGCAGCTCGCAGCTCTGCGGCAATGGGCCAATGTGCCAAAATGTTGAACTATCCCTTTAAACTAGTCAAAGGAAGATAAATGTCACAAAGACCTCAGCTTTATTTTCTTTAATCCCCACACACTGATGCATGTTGTTATAATTCATTCATGACTTCTGACGGCATTTGTACAGTAATATTTCTATCGCGGTGCAGTTTCTATTGACAGTGAGGACCAGGGGAAGGGGTTTAAAGCAGCAGGACTGTGTGTGTGTGTGTGTGTGTGTGTTAGAGCGGCTGTGAAGACTGGATTAGCAGTGAGTTCATGATGGCTCTGTTTTCGGAGAGTTTCCTCTGGAGCCTCTGCTCTGCTCTGCTCCGGCTGTGGAAAGAGTTATACAGTGAAATAGCCCTGCTCCACGGAGAGAGAAACACAGGCCGACTGGGGAAGCGTGGAGGATGTTTCTGTCTGTCTGTGTTCTTCTCATCCTTAACCTCCCTCCTCCTCCTCCTCCTCCTCCCTCACCTCCTCCCCCCTCCTCCTGCCTTCAGCTGTCCAGACTTCTCTCTTCAGCATTTTTTGGCTTTACTTAACTCTCTCTTTCCAACTTGCGTCTCGCGGCCCACTCTGTCGATCTCCCTTACCCCATCTCTCTTGATGCTGATGCGCTCTTTGACAAGCCTGTTGTTTTGGAAATATGCTAGTCCTTCATGTGTTGTGTTTTTTGTTTTTTTTCTTCTCCTCTTCTTCTTCTTTTTTTTTCTTTCCCGAGGCTAGAGAGGTGTGGGGAATGAGATTGAAGGATAGATTTCTCACACACGGTGGCCTTGCTTTGTGAAGTAGAAAACACAAGTGGTGTGGATGCCTGTCTGTTCCACTCTGCTGCTGCCCTCCCTCCTCCTCCTCCTCTCCCTTTGCTCCATCCCTCCACACATTGCACACTGTGCCCTTGTCACTCACTCTTCCTTTTCTCCTCTCGTCTTTCCCTCCCCTCTTTTCCATTTTCAGAGTGGCTGGAGCCAGAGGCCTCGGTGACGGTTTCCATGGGTATTGACTTCAGCGACTCGACGCAAGCAGCCAACTTCCAGTTGTGGTAAGACAAGCTGACATCCACTCATATCAAGTCAGGTGTGTTATTTCTCCCCCCAGACTCTCCCTTCAACATCTTTCTCACTTCTTTCTCCTGCTACTGATCCAGATTCAGCATCACATCTTCCTTTATGTTCTCGTTCTCTTTAGTTCATTTGCATCTTCTCTTATTTGCGTACGGTATGTGTACATTATGTTCACGGGGTCTTCTTCTTGTGAGCAGAATATTTTAGGAACACTTCGAGGAAATTTCTTCAGATCTGGCACATGTGTCCTCTTGGATTTGGAGATGATCAGGACTGATTTTGGTTTAGTTTAGTTTATTATTATGGATCCTCATTAGTCACTGCCTCAGCAGCGACTATTCTTCCTGCGGTCCTACGTTACAATACAGAATTAAAAAAAATATACAGTATATATGCTCAATCTGAAAACATACAGTATATACACATATACAAATATTACATATATGTTCAAATATTTAGGACATTTAAGACAATTATTCAGATTTATCCTGTAGCAAGCAACAACTACAAATAACACTTAGGCTGTGTCCTGTGGTGATTAAAGGTCAAGGTCACTGGGACATCATGAAACACAGTTTCAGCCTCTTGAATGTGGCATCTGAGGAAATGTGTATAGAATTTGGCACTAAGAGCCCATCCACACGAATACAGATTTAATGAATCCGTAATTCCGCATACGTTTTCTATCGCTTCGGGCTGAGTTTCGTCCAGATGGAAACAATGTTTTTTGGGGCGTGAAAATGTAATTTTTTGTAAACGGGTCCCAGAGTGGGACACCCCAAATGTCATACCACCCACCGCTCTCACCTGTAGCCTGAGCCACTCCGCTAGACGTTACAGTCTATGGACGTAACGTAACGACAACTGTCGGTCCCTTGGACACAGCGGCTGAATCACATCCGTTAAATCGTCATCGATCGTCATATTTTGCACCGACACGACTCCCAGTTATCATCGACTTCTTGGAGTTTGAATACAGCGGGGAAGCTTTCTGTCTCCTTCTCTGTTTTTGGTGTTCATGTGTTTTCAGTGGATCCGTGTGTACGCAGATATTTCTTGAAACGAGACAAACAAGAAAAAGATTGTTTTGGGTGAAGCTCAGTTTTCGTGTGGACAAGGCCGAACATTCACCTGGACTCAAGTGATTGGTTCATTGATTGGTTTTTGGAGGTCATCGGTCAAAGTTCAAGGTCATGCAATACTTCAGGAACTCTTCTGAAAACTTCCAATACACTGTGACTTCACAAATATATATATTTTAGGACATAACTCACTCATAATGACACAGTTAAGCACAGATATCGACACATTTTATATCTGGATCAAAGGTCAAGTCTTCGTATATTCCACGTATATAACTTGAGTCTGGATGGACGGACGGGCGCGTGGAGGCGGTAATTCTAGTTTCCTCTCTCGTCTGTTCTTGGTTAATTCTCCTTTTCCTGGCTGCTCTGTGCCAGTAACTCCCAGGTGAGACATCAGTCACAATTGATCCCGGTTCACTGGGATAACAATTATTCCTGCAGTAATCAGCCCCAGCCCAAATCAACCTGCTGAATGCCATTGGCACCGCTGCTCAGACGATCAATAACCTTATCAGAAAATCTGTTCGGGATGGGGGAATCGATCGGGCCCCAAAATGCCATTCACAGAGCGTGGTTTGCAAGGCAATCAGAAGAGAAACGTTTAATACACAAAAGTGCACAAAACACACACTATACCACGCGTGTTGCTCTCCGTTCATTCAGATTGAGTTTACGTTTGAAATACAGAGCAGAAGAACAAGTCATTTACAAGAATCCTGTTTAACCCTTTATGTTAAAATATCCTGTCAATAATTCACCGTTCCTGTACTTTTGGTTTGCTCTCCCTCAGCACCAAGGAGGACCAATTCAGTGTGTCCATCCAGGCTGCCGTAGGAGAGCTCCTAATGCCCAGCAGCATGGCGGAGCAGGACTTCTGCAAAGAGCAAGGTGGGATCAACAATCACTGACTTCATCACAAATCTTTTGAATGATGTTGAAGGTTTTTTTTTTTTTTTGTGGTGGTAAATACAATTCCTTTGAATGTGAATAAATTTTTTGTGATTTTCAGCGAATGCCAAAGAATAAGACCAACAATAGAGAGTTAAACAAAGGTGCAGATTTAAACTGAATATTGAGAAATTTGGCAAAAGCCAGTTGAATTCACACATGCAATGTGAATATTAGGAGTCGGTGGCACTAAGTGTCTAAGTCTGGTCTCATCGAACCACTGTATAAGTAGAGAGTGGTGATAACTAAACCTATTGATTCCCTCTGAGGATGTAAATCCATATAAATATGTAGTTTCATTTAGAAAAAAATGCTAAATAATTTCTTGCTGGGACAATTTTCAGATTTTCAGATCCATATCAATTCCTATTCAGTGCTACAGATTATTTCAAGCAGCTTTATACTGACGATACTTTGTAATGGGAACAGTTTGTTATTAGTTTTCGGTCTTTAGATGGGATTTGGGAACAGTAAGTAAAATGTAAAATATCATCAGACCTATTATTTAAAGGCGATAAAGTTGTTACAGATGTTGTATCATTTTTTAAAAATCTTCAAATCTCCAAAATTAGAGGGTGAGTGATTTTCTTCATTCTTCATTTTTATGAAATCAAATAAAGTCCCAGCCTGCCTCTGCCTGCTAAACATTTCCTCACCTTTTCATTAAGGCAAAATGCTTCCCTCTTACCAAGCACTTAATGGTATTCCTTCACAAAGCACACACACACACACACACACACACACACACACACACACACACACACACACACACACACACACACACACCTGTGGAGCTACGTACTGAGGCAGCCACTGAGAGCTGAGAGCAGACTCATATCTGAGCCATCAGTGTGCTCTTAAGTGCCTGCTAAATGCTGCTTCTGCTTTAATTAATCTTCATGCGCTGTGTGTGTTTGGAGCTCGGCTGAATTCAACCTGCACTCAGACAAAAAGAAAAGAAAAGAAAAGAGGGGGCGATTGAACAGAGTAGAGAACAACTTGCTTTGCTCTGGACGTCGCTCTCTCTGGGGAAGAAGCTGCTTTATACAAATTGACTGAAGGTTTTCATTATATTTCCCTCTTTTATTACCTCCTTACTTGTGCATATTTATCTCCACTCTTTCTTTCAAATCCTCGCTCATTACTGAGAGCGAACAAACTGAAGCCTCCGGGCCTCCAGCTTCGTTTTTTATTCGATTTGTTTAGTTACTATCAGTCATCAAGTGTTATTTTATCTTGTCAGCCCAGAAATATTGTTTAAACAGGACATTACTGGTCATGTTAAGATGAACAGCACACAACAGTGTAATTTGAATTACCTTTTAAGTGTGTTTATAACAATATATGCAGACCGCAGCCATGTTTTTTTTTTTTTTACTGGACTAATTCATTAAATTTAAAGGAATAACTAACTAAATTTAGCCTCTTATTTTTGTTCGTCCCTGTTTTAAATGGCAAAATGCTTTTCCCCATCCTCTCAGGTAAGCTCCTGGGCATGAATGAGACCTCGCAAACCGTCACCATGGCAACAGCAAACACCTCCAGCCAGGCCATCAACAAGCAGGTCCTGTCCGTGGCCAACGTAGGAGTGGTTTCATCCAGCCAGAGCAACTTCCACAGGTGAGGACTCGGTGGTTTGTTTGGGGGTTTTTTTTCTTCTTCTTTTTTTTTAATTTCATGAATTTGAAACGTTCTTTATGCAACAGATTTGGGATTTTACGTGTTTTCTGCGCCTCATAAGCCTAACGAACCATTTTTTTAAAATACACAGCGTCTGGGAGATGCATGGTTTTCATAGGGCAGAATTGCCAAAATACATTGGTTGACAGCGTTATTTATCCAATTTACTCTTTACTTAGCCGATATCCAACCTGATGCCGAGCGTGAGATGTTGTTTATTTCCCCTCGTCTTGACAGGCGTCGCATCTTAACGCCGGCAAGTTCGGCTCCAAAACCCGTTGATGTATTTAATCCCAAACCAGTCAAATACTTTGAGACTTGAATACAAAAAAAAAAAAATGGAGCATTTCACACTAAATGACAGGTGTTTACAATTTCCTGTCAGCCAGTGGAAAGGTGCACCCACAAGGCAATAACAAGGAGAGGAGAGATGATTTCACAGCAAATGACACAATTCACTAGAATTAGTGTTTGAGACAAAATCTTAGATCCATTAAACATTAAAAACAAACTCACTTAAAGTGCGTTTTAATTTATTTATTTGATTATTGTCCATCAATTTGCTTCCATTATTGATAACTGACTTGTTGTATGTTCTTAACGATAACCATAAAAGTTGTTTAGGGCTGTAGGAAATTTGTTCCCTGTGTGTGTGAGTGACCAGGTGAACTCTGTCTGCCATATTTTGTGTTTTTTTTTTTTTTTAACGTGGGCTTCACTTGTACGTGGGTTTCGGAGACAGAGAGAGAGTGTGTGTCGCCGCTCAGCCTCACACAGACATGCCAGGGGAATGCCCTGAGAAGCCTGGCTGTGTAATTGGTGTACACAGAGTGTGCTAATGAGCTTCCTCCTCTGTCACGCACACCCGAACACCTGATAGATAATTACACCTCCCTCTCTCCCTCTGTTTCCTGCTCTGTCTCCCTTTCACTTCATCTCTGCACCCCCATCTGTCTCTCCCTCCACCACCGCTGTCTCTCTTTCACTTCCTCTTTGTCTTTCACTCCATCCCCTCTGCTGCTGCTGCCGCTGCTGCCACTGCTGCCATCGCCACCCCGCCGTCTCCTCTCCTCTCCCTCTCTCTTTCTCTGTGTGTCCGTCTTTGGTGATAATTTCTTTTATAGATCTGGGGGGGGGGGGGAGTAGACGACGAATGCGTAGAGACAGGACGGTGAGGAAGTCAGAGGAAAAAGAAGAAGAAAAATAAATAAATAAGAAGGAGACGGTAGCACAAGGGCACAGAGAGACGAAAGAGTGAGTGGAAATCAATGTTAGCCAGTGGGAGAGGCCTGCATCCAATACGCCCATACTTCATTCAGAATAACCAATAACTCAAATGACTCCATGCTATCAATCTCTCTCTCTCCTGCTTCTGTGACGGCAACAGAGGAAAGCAGTCTCCCACTTCCAGTCTTTTTAATAATAAAGACACTCTCTTCCTCCTCCATATTGTCCCGTTGGCTCCGTCCTCAGGAGTTCCTCCACCACCGACAAAATCCTCAGTCTCTGTGTCTTCAAACTTAACCAGGGGGTTTGCAGCTTCGTCTTTGAGGAGTTAAGTTAATGCAAAAAAAAAGAACAAAAAAAAAAGCAGGATTGTTTTCATTTTTCCTCCAAATCTGTTTGTTTTTTTAATTCAGTGCAGGTTCTGGATATTGAACTCAATGTGATCATTTAATGTGATTGTTTTGTTATGATTAGAGATGCAGCAATTTGGCTCATTTCGATTCGTTCTGCTCAATTTCAAAACAAAAATCCGATCTTTTAACTTTACAGACCGCGAGGCTGTGCAGGTTTGTTCTGTCCATCATCGTGTTTAGAAACGGGTTTATTTCCTGTTTTATTCCACAAAAATTGAACACATCAGCTGTACTTGCACTATATTTCCTTCTTCCCACATCCTAACTATGGTTTAAAGTGGTAAAATTGGTGTGATTGTGTCCCAATTATTGATTAATTTTACTAATAATGTCATAAATTGGTGAGAAATGCCCATTTCATGCTCTTAGAATCCGTTTCGACATCTATGGTTTTCAGAATCTGCACCATAATATAAACGCAATAAATGCAAAAAAATAGGATAATTTGTTGGAATAATCAGATAATCCTGTGATAATTCAAACCACAAGCGTTTTTTACTGTGTGTTACTGCAGTACATACTTTGAATAACGCACATTGCACAAGAGCAGAGTAGTGAATCGATCTGATCGGATACACCCACTGAGAGCTTATCGCGCAGGTCACTCGTCGTTAAGTGTGATGTGAGAGGTGACCTCCACCCAGAGAGCCCCCAGAGTCTCTAATCTCTAATCTGGATCACACAGAGTATCTGTCCCGGGAGGAGAGAGAGAGAGAGACACACAGAGAGAGAGAGAGTGAGTCTGGGTCTATGGGATTTCAATATGAAGCCTGAGATGTGTGGAGTTCACGACACTTCAGTTCAGACTGACCTCGGGTACTTTGTGCTGCAAACTGAGCGACTGTGGCTGACGACAGGTTTCGGTTTAACAAAGCAACAGCCTGTTTTCACCCCCTCCTACCACCTACCCACCTACCCACCTACCCCTCCACCAGCAGCCTCCATGAGCTCCTCTGCATCCCTGCACTCCCTCTGTTTATCAGCAGGGTGCAGCACTGCTTTTTCCAAACAGGCGTCGGAGGGCGAGCGAGTGAGCGGAGAGGAGGAGGAGGAGGAGGAGGAGGGAAGGGGGTGTGGTGGGGGGGGCGGAATGCCACAGAAACACAGAAATTGATTGCTGGAAAGGAGGATGGCAATAAATCAAGCAGGAAAGCAAATGTAGACAACACTGTTCTTGTTTATGTCTAAACAGGCGGAATAGAATAAATGTGCTCTATTTTTCAGTCCGTTTGAAAGCAAATTTGATCGAATTTTGCATGCATTGCCAATCCGCCTGGTTAGAGCCTAATTTTCAAAAAATAAAGGGGGGGGAGGGGCCCGTGATTTATAAGCTGTGCTTTCTCTTTACTTTATACTTTGATGTAATTACATTATGTCCCTTTAAACACACTGTGAGTTTTCCTCTTTTCCTTTTCTTTTTTTTTAAGGGAATTCTTGTTTCTATTAAAAATTAAATTGGCTTTCATTTATAACCGGACTAATTAAATGTCTGGTCTCCTCAGTATGGATTCCTTTAGCAGATACTGTATTGGAGATGCACCGTGAAACTGATGTAATGTGTGTTTGGATGCAACACACACACACACACACACACACACACACACATTCCAAATGTTTATTTCGCCCTTTTTTTTTAAAAAGTCTCATCTCATCTCCTCTCCCCGTCACGTCTCCCTCTTCTTCTTCTTCTCTCTTCCTCGGCCTCTTCTCCCGCCGTCTGTTTGTCCCTCTCTTACCCTCCGTGTCCATCGAGTGGTGTGTGTGTGTGTCCGTATGGCCGAGCTCTGCATGGAGATGTGTGAAGGGTTCCTGGTTCTAATTGGGGCTAATAGCTCTGGCCATCTGCCTGGACGGAGCCACCGCTCTGCTCTGCCTCTGGCTTCGCTGACCAATCAGTTGAAGGACACACTTCCACTTGTCCACCTGGCCAAGAACCAGGATGAAACAATAGCATCCAACTGCAGCCTCCACACAGCTGCTGTCAGAGAGTCCCATTTTTTATTTTTTATTTTAAACACGATGCTGTTTTGTCTTTTTTTTGTATTCTTTTTTTATTTTCTATCTGACCGGTGGTGGAAAAGGTGTTTGGATGTTTGCAGCAGGGGGATTGTGTTTCTCGCTGTGGGTTAAGTCCTGCGTTCTTGCTGAGCCGAAAACCCTCAGCGGCCTGCATGTGTCTTCTCTGTGTGAGGGTGAATGTAAAGGTGAAGCCCACTTTGTGTTGTGCAGTGGCAGGGTGGAGGGGAGGCAGATGGCACACACACACACATGGGCTCACTGCACTGAGGAGAATCACAGATAATTGGAGAGTGATGCTTAGCCGCAGCCCTGCCGATCGATGCCAATCCGCCTGCTCTAAGTCCAGGGGTTATGCTTTGCTTTTCTTTCCATACACTGCAATTAATCCAGTGTTTAGCCCAGTATGTGAAGAGTGCAGGAGAATACCAATGACCCGTTTAAGGCGTGCGCTCGTCCTTAATCTTTCCCTTCTAGTCCTTTAAAAAAAAAAATGCACTGATGTTGTTGTGTCTCAAGACATGGATGCGATGCGGCGCCGCTCTTTGCACCTGCAACAACAGCAAAGTGAGAATATTTAAAAGCAAAGCAAAAGGAAAGGGAAATCAAACGCAATCAAAACACACTCTTGTTTTCTGTCGCCGGCTCTTTATTCCCTCCCGTGAACAAAGGCCCCGCGGCATGGCAGCGTCTCCTGAGACGAAATGAAAGCAGCCTCAGGGTAGTGTTAACTGGCTGAGTAAATGATAGATTTATATCCTAAATCCATTAGCAAAGCCACAGGGACCACATAGACACCTTAAGCTGCTGACAGTGGAGGGGGGGGGGGGGGGGGGGGGGGGGGGGGCACTTGTATGTTGAATGACACATGTAAACAGAGACAGGAAAAATACCACCTTCTTCTTCTTCTTCGTCTTCTTCTTTATTATTATTATTTTGCATATGAAGTCGGATTATTGTGTTTGTTGGTTTAAAAAGGTTCCAGCGACTCCCAGCAGAGGCCGCGTCCTGGATTTCCACAGTTGGTAATTTGGATTAATTTCCAACCCCCTGAATTATTTAAAGAAGCGAGCGAGAGCTTAGCAGCAGCAGCAGCAGCAGCAGCAGCAGAGAGAGTTGGTTTTTTTTTTTGAGAGAGAGAAATTAATCCTCTTCTTGAGCGGTTTGTGTTTCCTGCTGAAGTGGCTAATATTTTAATTAAGGCTGAGGAGGGTCTCTCTCTCCTCCCTGAGAGCTCCCTGATAAACTCCCTCCCCTCTGTTGATGGTAATTTAGCAGCTCCCCAGAGACGCACCCAGACACACTGCATCGTTTCATTGTGTATGCACGCCCCCCCCCCTCCTCCCCCTTCCTCCCCCCCCCCCCCTCCTCTCTCTTTCCACATCTTTAACGTGTGTGTGCTAATTGGTGGACGTGCTACTCGCTCCCCGCAGCGCTGCACGGCGACGCAGGGGGCTCCGTGACAGCGCCGGGTCCAACAGGCCGTTCCTCCTGAGAGAGGAGGGGGGGCGAGGTGGGGTTGGGGTGAGGGGAGGGGGCTCTTGACTGGCTTTAGTCAGGCCTAAGTGGGGCTCTTTGTGGGCTGTTTGTCAGGCCTAAGCGGGCTGCCACGGGGGGTCTTTGTTGCGGGGATGTAGTGCTAAATGGAGGCAGATGGCGGGGAGTTGGCCCCCGCGCGGCTCCTGAGGGAGCGAGTCGGGGGCCCGGCTCAGATCTGTCACCCTCAAAGAGGGTCGCGCTGGGTCGCAGCCCCTGTCTGCCTCTTGTTAGCGCTCTCAATGGGGACCATGTGCGCCCAGATTTGCCCCTGGTCTAGAGGGACGGTATCCAAGGAGACGGCCCCAGAGGGAGCTGGTGGGACGGGGCAGCCCCCCACCCCCACCCACCCCACCCTCGTCCCAAAGCTCCCACACACTCATAGACACCCAGAGTCCATAAAAAAGGGGCTAAACTGTGATTGACTGGCATGAGGGGGCGTGTCTCCCCCTAATGGCTCTTTAGTCAGTTGGGATAATAGACTGTCTGTTGCTCCGCTCTCTATATTTCCTGTCACATCATTTTCCTTCCTTGTCTCTCTCGCACTAATTCGGGGGTAATTACAAGGTGTGAGGTGTTGGAGAATTTTTCAAACGTGAGGATTTATGGGTTCAGGGGAGGAAATGTTGTTAAGCTCACACACACAGGTCTCTGACCGCGCCGACGCATTTATCTCTTTTGTTAAGCTGCTTCATGTTTGTTACACATCAGCTGTTCAGTCATGTGCTCGTCGGCCGTCGGCTGCAGTCACATTTAGATTCTTTAATGTGAATTTAAACAAAGTATTTCTGTAAAATCATTCACATTTGTCTGTTTTTTTATTGATATAAGAATAATAAACAACATAATAAATGATTAATAAATCGTTCTAATGGCAACAAGAACCTGACACACACTCAAACCTGTTTGTTTGCTTCAACTCTCGGACATGAAAGTGCAGCTTTTCACATTTCACATTCTTATTTCTGCAGATATAAAAAAACAAAACAAAAAAACAGTTCAGCCTAAACTGTGGCCGACAGGTGGATGCAAACTTGACCCATTTAGAAACTTGGATCAATGTGTTCTTGTTGCTTTTATTTGCCTTTTTATTTCTTCTTGTCTCCTTTACTTTCCACAAATTCCATAAATGGGAGCTACCCATGCAGATAACTGGGGTTTGTTTTGTTATTTTAGATTCATGACCACTATAATGTTCTGAATGGAAATGTTAAAGGGATAGTTCAACATTTTGGCAAATTGGCCCATTGCCATAATCCCTATAGTCATAGCAGTAGGTTCGTTACCTTTAATTGTCGGTGCAAGCTATTTTTAGAACGGCAGAGCAGAGCCGCGAGCTGCTCAGAGCTATGCTACGGAGGCTCATGGGATTTCTTGGTTTCCCTCATCAAACTCATCAAATACACAATCTCCAAAACGCTCTGGTCCTGCACATTCACCACTCTATGAGATAATAACAGATCGTTACGAGACAGACTTGTTTTAGAGGTAGGTAGGCAGGTCACAACTTGTCCACCAAGTGTTTTGGAGTTGTTGGATTGTGTATTTGATGAGTTTGATGAGGGAAACCAAGAAATCCCATGAGCCTCCGTAGCGTAGCTCTGAGCAGCTCGCGGCTCTGCTCCACCATTCTAAAAATAGCTTGCACTGACAATTAAAGGTAACAAACCTACTGCTATGACTATAGGGATTATGGCAATGGGCCAATTTGCCAAAATGTTGAACTATCCCTTTAAAAAAACCACAATACTACTTTTTTTTCTAGAGACTATTTCTTTTCAGGAAACTAGTTCCCAGTGTGATCTGTGCTCTTCTGACTCCCGTCTCTCTTCCTCACCTGCAGGTTTGCCGGGCGGACGGTCAGCAGCGGCGCCCTGGTCCTCGTCACCCTGGAGACGAAGGAGTCCTCCTCCGCCCTGCTCACCATCAACACAGAAAAGAGCGTCATGGCGTCCATGTTGCTCCGAGACCTCAAACAAGCCCTCGCACAAGCGTAGAGCCCCTCCTTCTCCTCCTCCTCCTCCTCCTCCTCCTCTTCATCCTCCTCCCACTCCTTCCCTCCCATCAGGTTCTTTTAGTACAGGTAAAGGAGAGCAGCACTTCACTGAGTCAGTTTTATTCCCGTTAGTTCAGGACATCTACAGTCGAGAGAGTGGAGAACTGGAGCTGAGATTGTCCTGAACCACGGGAATAACTGAGTGAAACTCTAAAATAAAGTGTTGCTCCTCCTTTAAGACACACAGAAGGCAACGTAGAAGTGACGAACCATTTTAAAAATGTGACACTGTCCTCAGCTGTTTGTTTTCGTTCCCACCTTTAAAGTCGCACCTTGAACGCAACACTCCCCACCCACATCAGGACAAAAATGTCAAAACCAACCAACTAACTGCTCGTTTACTTCAAGGTGTCGACGCTTCAGATTTCACAATATTTTTTACAATCCGTGCAAATATTTGGGAGAAATAAAATCTTCACACATGCATCAAGAGAAAATTTAAAGCATCGACATCCAGCTGTGCTTCACTGACATTTGTGCCAGAGCCGAGCAACTCTTCGGTGAACTTGAAGTGCCAATAAAAAGCAGAAGAGGAGGATTTTTCTCCACAACATTTCAACCCAAATCTAATAATGCCTTTAAATTTATAAACCCGTAGAAGCTTTTCTAACTCCACAACGTCTCTGTGCCTGATCTAGTTTTTACATTCCTGCCCCCGAATCACGTCAGTTCAAGTGCCTTCTACATGAAAATATTGTTACTTAGAACACCAAACATAGAGATTAGACTGAAATCAACAAGGTCTTTTTATCTGTATCGCTTTTGCTGAACAATAAAAAAAAAAGTGAATTTATTAAAAACAATACTTTTTTATTATTATTTCTTTGTGTGTCTAACTGGCGGAAACTTTCGCACAGGTGGATCCGGCGGCGTTGAACTTCCTCCAAACTTCTCAGTGCTGCTGCTTGTGATTTATTTTCATTTATTTAGCCGAACGTGGCCAGATCACAAAAATCGTTAGCATAATCGTGAGCTGCTGCTAATTGGCAGGCTGAGGCGCAAACCATGTACTCATGGCATCATGATTTTGATGGATCTGTCACTCGAACCAGATGACACATGTTCATCCTTCTCCTTCTCCCTCGTCTCCATCCACCTTCCAATGTGTTCTGAAGCTGTAAAACCAGCGGCTCATTGAAATATTTGACAAACCTAACATTCATTCTACAATCTACTGTACATAATAACATCAACACAAACCTCTATTTAAAGAATAGAAGCAGAGAAACTGCTGCAACTGAGCACAAGTCTGTTGAATTTACCAGATAAATAACAACAACAATACAATAAATACATAATCCACTTCACCTAATGAAGCCACGTGTTCATAATTGACCGGAGCAGATTTGTATTCTCGCAAACACAAGTCAATTCATCACAGGTAACAAACAATCCTCTGATTATATCATCAGATGAAGCAGGTCACTGTTCTGCTCTCGTAACACAACACACACTGACGTTTGAGTCATTTATTACCAGATGGATATTAAGATAAGATGCTGCAGTTCACGCCTCCTTATTTATTTATTTCACATTCACCCTGAATCAAGAACATTTCTCTCTGTCTTTCTCTTTGTGAGAAATAAATACCAGGTGGTCTTTTAATTACCTGGAGGCGTCGTTTAACAACGCATATCATCCCTCTGAAGATATTTCCAGAGTCTTCAAAAACCGTACTCACCATCTGGAATAATAACAATATTAGTTTTTTATTTATTTATTTATACTCTTTTTTTTCACATTACAACTCTTATTTCTTCATTCAAACCAAGATGGAAGCTATAATGACATATATGTTTATACAGAGAATCAATTTATTTATTTTTTTCAATTGTCAGGCACATGTGTTATTTTCTATTCTTATACAAAGTCACACATGTATATTCCTCTTCAGTTTCTTTAAATCATTTCACGCTGTCTGTGTTAAGAGCTTCTGTCACAACTGCATTCATCTTCGTCTCACATTAAAAAGATTATTTTTTTCCACATGGTGCAAAAAAAAACAAAAAAAATGTCAAAGATTCTTGAAAATACTTTTCTTTTCTTTTTTTCTTCTTTTTTACAACATTTTGATGTATATTGATTGATCGGATTCCTTATATTATGTGTCCTAAAGATATTTACAAAAGCATTCAGTTTCCTCTTTTACATAGTGATGATCTCTGGTCCTCATCGCCATCCGAAATCTTTCTAAACCAAAAATCTCCAACTCAACATCGCGTCGCCATCAGAAAACCAGAACAGATCCGAGTTGTTACACTCAATTTTTTTTTCATTGTACAACAGACAATGAAATAGTAAATGAAATTCATCCTCAACAACAACAACCAAGGTCACATCAACTACAAACACAAAGCTCTCCAGGGAAATCTTAAATCTGCCAGTGTTAGAGATTAGTCTTAATCCATTATTGTTTAATTCACAATGCAAATAGTTCATGAATGTAAAATATATATTCATAAAGAGAGAATAATATAGCAGCAACATCTTGTGATCAAACTCTTTCACATCTGTGTTCAGAGTAGTGTATGAGCAGCTCTGTGATGTAAATGTAAGTTAACACAGTGTATAAAAGGCCAAAGCTGCTGAAACTCTGCGTCTGTCCTCAGATGTCAGTGTTATTCTCAAAAATACAGATTAAAAACATCCAGATTCACTCCACCTGAGCAGACCTCTGCACTAAACTGATGGTATATTAAGGACTCTTATCAAAAGTGTGGCTGTGGACTCTTGTGTTTAAAAGTACAGGATCCAGTTTAATGCAAAGTAAAGTGCAATCGCAGCTTCACATGTTTCATCTTTATATTAATATTCTGCAGCAGGAGGAGGAGGAGGAGGAGGAGGCGTTTGAGGGAACTCGGTGAAACAGCTTCACCGCTGAGTAAAGATGCTTTTAGCCTGACGACGGTTCGGTTCTGCCGTGCTGCTCGTTGGTTGTTGTGTTGTGTTGGGGTTGGGGTTGTGCAGATGTATATACGTGACGTGCGGCGGTGTCTCGGCGCGGAGCGAGCGGGGGCCGGTGGCGTCGTGTGCTTTGCGTCTGGCTGTCTTTTCTGGCTCATAAATAGCGTCTCTCTGAGGGCTGTGGTGAACACCTGTTAGCTCATCTGTCACAGGAGCTCCACTCGCATCCATCACCTCTCCCTCTGTACTCATTCCCTCAGCCAGCTGTTCCCATTACACACACACACACAAGAGCTGTGTCAGGCCTGCCAGAAACACACACACACACACACACACACACACACACACACACACACACACACGCCTCTCTGGCTTTCTCTCTCAGCATCACACACATGCACACAAGCCACAGAGAAGATTTCCAGACATGTGTTCACAGTCTCACAAGTTACTTCACTAAAAGAGAAACACAGAAATCACTGGATTATGAAACAGGCTGTTGGTGAAGTGTGTTCGAGGCAACACACACACACACACACATTCTTTCACATATTTCAGACAGACAGAATCAGGACTCTTCAGAAAAACAGGGAGTGGGCGATAAAACAATTCCCAGGGTGCCGCGATACTTGAACGCACCGCCTCAGGCAAGTCCGTATGTGAATTTCCAGCACCATTAGATTTACAGAATCAAATCTTAACACACGGACATGAAACCTCCACTTCATTATTTTAGATATTCCTCTTGAATAAACCTACATGAATACACTTTGTTGGAGAATTATTATTTATTCTAACTCTAATTTATATAATTAAAGGTGCCACTTCGCCAAAACATGAACAAAAAAGAATAAATTAAAGCTTCCTACCTGGAGCCGACGTAACAGCAGCACCTTCACCTATTACACTGAATGTGGATCTAGAAATCTCAAGATGACTCTGTTTGTTGTACGTTCTCATTTAGGTGTTAACATCAGATTAGCAGACACGTTTTTGACTTTCATTTCATTTCGATTTATTACATTCATGGTTTACATACTTCACACGGTTGCACATATTTACATGATGTAGTACACATAATCACCATAAATGAAAACGAGCAGGATGAAGAAAAACTTAGTACCTGCCCCTTTCTATAGTTATAATTGCATTGGCTTAATATCAACACCAATGTTATACACTATTTCAAAAAAATTAAAGATGATGAAACATATAATAATAACAAGTAAACAAACAAGCAAAATAGCATTGGACAAAGCTCGTCTATTCTATCGTTTCTTTTTTTCCCTTCTTTTTCTCTTTCTCCTTCTTTTTTATAGGTGCTTTTTAAAACTGAGATAATACTTCTACCACTTTTCAGTTCCTTGCTTTGTGAATGCCATAGTTTTACACCTGCAACAGAAATACAGTAGCTTAGCCTTGCAAATGTATGTTTTTAAAAAACAAGCTTCAATCTGTTATCCTCTTCCTCCAGCTTGAACAAGTTATTTAATCTGTTCTTTGCTTTATACATTATTTTTAAGGTCTGAAGGTCTATTAGATCGGCCACTTTCAATAAACCTGCAGAAATAAAATTTAAAAAATCTTAATCCAGTTTGATCCACTCACACACCGATCTGATTCAAGGAAAGGTGTTGAAGGACAAACAGAAAAATGACAGTAGGAGCAGAGAGCCCAGTGAAGAACAGTGGGTTATCCCAGCTGTAATTATTACTGGGGCGGGGGATGTGTGGTAGAACAAAATTAGTCACATAGAGACTCCAAATTGGATTAAAATCACTGACCAGGGCAGATAATATGATAATATTATGTAAAATCACCCTTAGAGAAATAAAATCCTTCCAAATGTCCTGTTTTCACAGTGATCGTTTCCAATGAGAGCGGCTTTGGACGTGATCAAATTTCACTTAAAACCTCAAATATGAAGCAAACGGTGGTACCAAAGGAGAATTAAGTCTTAAGGATTAATCCTCTAGGGACTCAATGCACAAAATCTTGTCTTAAATCATATTGTTATTATATAAATCTCCATATATCTGATGTATCTTGATGTTATTTGGATTATACATTTGAATAAGATCACAGTGGTTTTGACTCAACAGAAATATAGTGACACTATATATTGACACTAACCTGAAACTAAAACTCTATTAGTTTGTCCGTCTTCTTGTCCTGTTTACCGGTGAATAAACTCTGAAATAAGAGCAAGCGGAGGGCGACGGTGAAGCTGCCGACAGCCCACCACTCACTTTACTCCCACCACCACCACCACCACCACCATCATGAATCTGAAAACACAATGTTCCACGTTCTCATTATTTTTAATTAATTATGAACGTAAACAGAAGAAAAGAGCAGCGAGTGGTGGTCATGTTTGAACAAACAACAGAACCATAAAAAAAACAAAAACAGTATTAATCCACTTTCCTGCAGGAACAACTTGGAGATGAATACATGTCAATTATGATCTCATATACGTTTATTGATGAACGTTAAATGTACAGAAACTCCTGTTTACAGCTGAAGTCACAATTAACAATGTACAAAACAAACTTGGCTGTGTGCACATCTTATTATAAATATTTTATTTTGTGGACCTAATATTTTATAACACATCTTGAAAGATTGGGGGATTTCCGTGAGGACAAGGATGAAGTTACGTCCATCGTTGTGTTTATATCTCAACAACGGTCCGATGCGCATTCACAAAGTCAGAGAGTTGGGATGAACTTTATTGTCCACAAATGGAAAATTTGAGTTAGTTGGTTCATATAAAATGGAATATAAACATCATAGAAGCACAAATAATCTAATAAAGAATCCCCAAAATCAAGAGGAAACATCTAACTATGCTTCATACAATGTGACACAACATAACAATGACATCGGTGAGTAAAAATGCAACAATAAAAAGCTTTTGGAGGCCGAAACAAGCAATAACTTCAAGTGTTTTGATATTTTATACCGACATACGTGATCCTCACGGGATGAACCCTCTGACCTTTCATCATTAACCATCATCAGGTTCAATTCTCATTTGTCTTATGACCAAATTCCTGCAATAAAACAATATTATTTTGTGTTAAATAGCGTATATTAGGCAGGTGAACCTGGCAGCTTCTCCCATTGGCCACTCAAACAACCTCCACCAACACCACCTTTTGCTCCATCATTGTTACCAAAATAGATATCAGGGTCATTATTCAGGAGCCACAACTTTATTTATTAACTTTATTTGTGACACTATGTTTCTCTCTAATTATACAACAAATTCTTGCCAGACCTCAGCACATCTCCGTCCTCCTTGTTTTGGTTGCACTGCTGCAGATGAGGCTTATATATGTGAGACCTTGAATTTCAAAGTAATACTGAAATAATGTAATAATATTTTATATTGATCTGCTTAATTACACTATGTTTTTATCATGTAGCTGCTGATATGATCTTGTTTGATCAGATATTGAGCCAGAATATAAAAAAACAAACTGCAAACTCAGGCGCAGGCTCAAACTGCACCTATTGGCCACGCCCACTTAGTAAACAGGAAGTGTAAACATACCATCAGTGCTCCCTGAAATGAGGTGTTGTTTATTTATGATATTGGATAATAATTTTCTTTTTTTTTTCTTTTCTTTTTTTACATTTTAGGAAAGATTGTTTCATTGATGGATTCACAAAGGTGTGTGTTTGCCTGTGTGTATATGTGTGTGTGTGTGTGATCCATCTCCCAGTGTTGGCACCTGCTATAATGGGCTCTGGGGAGGGAGGGGGAGAGGGGTGGGGGGGTCTGCTGCTTCTCTTCCGCTTCAACGTCGTGTGCAGTGACAGCTTGATTTCACTTCCTCTCTGGGCTGCAGCTCAGCGACATGATGTCGGCCTCTGTTTGAAGGAAGTAGCTTCAGGTGGATGGAGAGAAGGAGGAGGAGGAGGTTATAGAGGATAGAAGTCAAGAAGAAAAGATTTATTTATATATAATATAGCACCTTTAGCCAAGACGCTTTACGAATACAAACAAATACAATTAAATACATTAGATAAAAGCACAATATAATAAACATGAAATATAAGAAACAATAAGAACTGTCATGATAAAACAATCAGTCAGGAGTGTTAAAAGGATTTTACATTTTAGTTAATATAAGTGCTGCTGAAATGGAGATTTCTAGCTCAGAGTCTGAGGAAAAAAGGAAAAACTCATTTTGAGAAAACGGCCTTGTACTGTAAAATTCCATAGATTGTTGTAAATCATACTTTTATGATTGGTTGCGGATACGGAGGAAATGACAACTTTCGGAGCATACATAATTGTTCAGGAGAGAGAGAGCTTTACAATGATACCTGACATGACAGGTACAGCAAAGTATGTCACAGTAGCATGTTAACTTTTGGTGAATTTGGGAGAAATCTACTGACAATAGAAGACAAAATAACCACCTTAATGTGGATTTTCTACCATTTCTTTTGACTTTTCTGAAAGAATACATGTAAAGGAAGAAAAATAGCTCAATCGGAAGAAGCTTGAGCTGACCACGGATGAAATTTGTTTTCCAAATTTAAAACTATCAAGGTGCACTCCCAGACTTTTCACTGAAGGGAGCAGGGAGGAGTCTGAGATCAGCCCCTCGTTCCTCTGTCAGGCTGTAGAGACGCTGACGCTGCATCGTTGTTAACTCCTTTATTAGTGAGAATTTTATTCTGTCACAACAGTGATATTAGATTCACTTCTGATGACACGTGTTTAATCGTGTTTAATCACCGTTCCTGCTTTATCATGGCGGTGGAGGTCGTCACAGTCCGACAGAGAACCGTCATGGCGGCTCAGGATGGAGGCCGATGCAGCTGTTGTTGTTGTTGTGATACACGTGTTTGTCATCTCTGTTGTTTGGTTCAGTGTGTAAACAGACTTAATGTTAATGCAGCAGCACTCAACAGTTTTTTTCCCAAATTACACACACAAGATTTTGTTTCGTAACAACTTTTTTCTTCTCACTTTTTTGTTTTTTCTCGCCTTATGTCTCCCATTTCCTCCCATGACTGATGCTGTGGTTGTCATGACGACTCTGACACATTAGTTTTTAATCTAAAACACTAACTAACTGTTGGCTGAGAGTCGTGGTGCAGCAGCTGTGGTGTGTAGAATATTACACATCTGTAATAACTCCTAATAGTTTAATTTGTGGAGCACTGTTTTAAGTAATGACAACAAAGTCTTTACAGAACAGCTACATATAAAAACAGATTTTAGAATAAGTTGCAACAGATTTAAAACAATAATTAATGTGTATGATGTACACTACAGTAACTGACTATATATACTTTTATTTTTTACTTTTTTTGTGTATATAATTTAGTTTTCTACATACAAATCAAATCAATTCAACTTTATAAGTATAAGCAAATGATAAAAACAATCAATAATGTGAGGCTTTTACAATACTATAACACACACACTACATTGATAATAATCTACAGGTGTTCAGTAAATGCCCACACATACATATCTAGATTGATAATCAATCAAACATTGAAACATATTGTAACACTTTATAATAAGTACACACTATTAAGCATTAATAAATACAGAATTCTTAAGTTATAAAGCATGATACTCATTAGTTTATAAATTCAGTGAGAGCTTAACCCTAAGACATTTTAAACTGTATTTATAAACTAATGAGAATTCATGTGTTATAAATGATGAATTCAGTATTTAATGCTTAACTAAAACCTAATAGCATGTACTTATTGTAAAGTGTTACCAAACATCTAATAACTGAAACCAGTTCATTGATTTTAAAGGTTAGTAAAAGACTGTAGAGTTGTATGATTTGTGTGAACTGACCCTTTGATCTGTTTGAACAGAGAGAGGAAACTAGAATCCATCACAACATCTGCAGCGACACCGACTTCACACTCGAACCGACTGTTTCAGCGACGTGTAGAGTCGACGGTAACTTCTCATTTCACAAGTCAGTTAATCCTCTGGCAACACAAAACCATGTTATGCACTTTATAGTTACAACCAAGACCTGGTGATGATGATGATGATGACGATCGGAGAACAAATGACATCTGAGGAAGAAGGAGAAGTAGAACAAGAAAAAAAAACATACAACAAACTGTGTCATTTCCTCACAAATACAATTTCTTCCCCAAAAAAACAATCAGTGTGTGACTCCAGCAGACCCAGGGGAACAGTAATTGTGGTGATTATGCTTAAATTGATGCTTCACAGCTATTCCTGTGTCTCCTGTATTGTAATTAGATTTTTTTTTCTTTCTTTTTTTTTTTCTTTTTTCCTCGACTGAAGTTTCTTTTAAATGCTTCTTTGGAGCATGGAGACTAATGACTACATGTTTCCCCACTGAAATGTTCAATCAGCGGCTCATTAGGGGAGGGAGGGGGGGTATATGAGGGGGGGGGGCACAGACACATTCAGCTTCTCTGCTGATTTGATTTTTCACTTTCCTTTTTGGTGTCCCACATTTATCAATCTGCGGTCCAGAGGAGACGGGGAGGGCCAGGTTACACAGACACGCTTTGATTTTATACATAGTGGATGTTTCTCTGCCGAAATTAGAATTAAATCAATAATTATCTTCTTTTATATATACATGTGTATATATAGATGTGAATTTAACTTTATGAACGTCATATTCTTTAGTAACAATGGCTGAGTGCTCTGTGGCTCTGCAGGTTTGCACACTGATCTATTTTCTTTCTTTTTCTTTTCTTTTTTTTGTTAATGCTGTCACTCAAAGAGCAAGGAAAAACTAATCATTGCAAATTCTTTGAAAGGCTGCAGCTTTCATGACATTGTTTACCTTCCATTTTTGTGGCCCCCTTTTTTTTTTTTTTTAAGAAAAGAAGCACGGCTCTTCTACCAGGCTCCGTCTTCCAGGTGCATTTAACAATTGACTCATGCTTATGCTGCTTATTCTGCTGCTGCTGCTGCTGCCGGTGTCGTCGTTGTGAAAGCATGCACAAAAGGAAAAGCACGCAGAAAGAGCATTTATGGTCAGTCGACATGAAGAAGAAGAAAGAAAAAAAAACCCTCACCAGCCTTTAATTAGCGTTTGATTGCACTTTAAAACCACTCAAGTGCATTAAAAAGTGATCACACAGTCAAAATGGAGATTGGCTTCATTAATAGTGACTAGGAGGTAAAAAGCTGCAGTGTGTGTGTGTGTGGATTCACACAGAGGTAAACACATTTTGCCCTCACTCAGCTACACACACACACACACACACACAGTGCTGTGATTTATTTGTGATACAGATGCAGAGCTGTTGACAGGTTAAAACGAGTTAATATAAGTTAATAAGTTAAAAGGGGTGAGGGGAAGGTGAGTGCTGTTAAAGTGCTCCGCTGTCCTATTCGCCACCAATTTGCCCCCCATAAAGGAGCCTCCTGCACTAACAACAGACTCCATCCAGCCGACATAGTGGCGTATTAGCGGGTGGAGAGAAGACACATAAACCACAGTGATTCACGCACACAACAAAAGCCTCCGCACAAAAGTCTCCAGACGACGCTCCTAATGAAGACCTGTATGTGACAATAAAGCGCGGCGAGCAGCAGCAGATCTGAGTGCTGCTTGCCTGCAAAACACTTTGCATCTGCATCATCTTCCATCCTCTCAATGATTTTCTAAAAGCCAGAGTGCTTCAGTCTGTGTGTGTTTGTGTGTGTTTTGAATGAATGCACTCTTCATTCAAGAAATTGACTTTGCATTTAGAAAACAGATTCTGCCTTTTTTCATGATTTGCAGACGCAACACAGTCGTTGTAGTTTCTGCTGATTTGATCTTGTTGTGTTGTGTTTTGTTTTGGCAGCAGCAGCAGGTTTCTGTCCTGAAGCTTCTTGATTCTTGAATGATTCGTGGTAATTACAGCTGCAGCCGTTAGTGAGTCGACAGGACTTTAGCAACCTGCAACTATTTTTATGAGAGTTTCATCCATTATTTTCACTTTTAAGCAAAAAAAAAAAAAACGCTTTTCTTTGTCTGCAGTACATTCAATATTTTGGTGGTTTCGAACTCAAAAATGAAACATGTCACCTGAAATTTTGTGCACAATTTCCTCATGTTAATGTCAAACAAACAACAGATAGAGTGGAAATAATGAAAATAAGTATAGGCTTGAACTTAAACTACTGATGCTTCCAGCTTTCTCATATTCACAGCTGTCAGTCTCGTGTTCTCCCTCAACCCAGATGTGCTCTGCTGGATTCACATCTGGTGACTGAGGAGGCCACTGAAACCAGGCAAGTTCACAATAAGATGATAATGATAAACTGTATTTACTGTATGTATAGTACTTTAAAACAGTTGCAATGTACTTTACAATTAAGATTTGAAACGACTTAAAAATGGATACTGACTCAGTCTTGTTCCCTCAGGCAGACGACCAAGGACGTCAACAGTTCAGAAGGGGTCAAAAGGTCAGAGATGCTCTACACTCTGTATGACAGTGCAGCAAAGTTATAAGTTCATTCCCATGGATTTTGATCTACAATATTATCACAGCAGGGAAATCATCTGATCAAAGCTGAAACACTTCTCTGTGCAGATTTCATCATGTTCAGGCTCATAGTGTGAAATGTGGTTGCAAACATCTGCAGATTTACATAAAAGAACCAGAAAAATGTCCTCAATACAGTTTAAGTTTTAATACTCGTGTATTTTATGAGTTTGTCGTGTTTTTCTACGTAAAATTGACTCAGATATATGTGTAAGTAGACATAGTGGATATAAGAAAACCTGTAAGCCCAGTAAATGTTGGATTGATGTGATCAAATCAGCATCACCTTCAGCTCTGAGTAGAGTTACAAGCTGCAGCTCCACCTGTTTTTATCAGTGGAAGATGAGACTGATCAGTGGTATCAGGTTGTTAGTTGAAGACTTTGTGTCAGTGGTTTCACTTGGACCATGCAGAGCTCATCGGTCAGTGAATGCATCACCTCTGTTGTGTCCCCTCTGCTGCAGACAGGGACTAAGGCCGTCATAAGTATCCTCCTCCTCCTCCTCCTCCCTCTCTTCCTCAAATGTTACAACAGTCTCCAAAACTCTTCCTCTCCTCCCTCTGTGCCGCTCTGCTGCGCTGCGTCATGACGCACCGCTCCCTCATCTGAATGCTAATTCACTATTTAAAAATCCTCCCTCTCTCACAGAGGAGGAGGAGGAGGAGGTCGGACTGGATGAATTTGCTAGAAATCACAGATGTAGAGAGCATCAAACCTGGCCTCTCTCCTTTCTCCCCACAGCTCTGAAGGCCGCTTAATTAACCCCCGGGCCGGCCGGTGGGTGGGTGAGTGGGAGTGGGCAGGTTTCCTGGCAGCGCGCGGCCCCAGACCAGACCAGACCCCTGCATGTGCGCTCAGATTTAAATGCGCATCTCATTTCCACGGTGCTGAACACGCACAGGCCGCAGCGGCTCTTTAGCGGAGAGAGAAAAGAAATAGTTGGGGAGAGAGAAAGGGCGGTGTTGCAACCCCAATTCTCCTCCTAAATCCAGCATCTAATCCCCTGAGAGAGAGATGGCCTTTGAGGGGGGCCGGGGTCGATCCCGAGTCACTTTTTTTGTGTGGTTAAATGCTTTGGAAAGATCCTTTTGTTTGCGCCACGCACGCAGCGGCGATCTTCTGAGGCCGCTCAAATAGAGAGTGACTGGCCTTTAATTGGAGTGGTCCGCGAGCAGTTGTCATATGGAAATATTTGAATAGAGATCGTGTGCAGCACTTCACCCAAATCCACTGGCGGCGCTGAGGGGTCCGCGCTGAGACCCGGGGATTAGATAAATGGACTCAATCAGCCAATTAACACTTTAGCCGGCCCCGGGAAACATGCTGGTTAACATTTGAAAAGGAGTTTAAGGCTTGATCCACTTGTGCAGCCACCTTTTTTGTCACAGTGGTTAATAACAGATGTGTCATAATACAGTGGGATTACACGAGAGGAGGAGGAGGAGGTGGCAGGATAATCTTGTTAGGTTAAGATTACGCTGTTTGAGTTTTGGCCTCAACGCGCTGCTGATGAAGAACAAGAGAATATTTGGAGAAGTGTCACTTGTTCCATTTAGTTTCATTTCTCATTGGAGATGATTTGGTATCAGCTCGCGGGGCTGACAAGGTTACACGCTGCATTTGTTTGAGTTTGGCATCTCTAATCATGGCGCTTCCAATTGTGTGATTTATGTTCGGCGTCCAAATGCGGGCCTATGATTAGGGGCCTGGTGGCGAGTGCAGTTTGGATGCGTGTGTGTGGTTTTGTAGGCGAACAGGGGGAGTAAATGGGCGTTTTATTTATCACCGGTGCCACAGCCCCCCGGAGCGGAAGAGCGCCCTCCCAAATTGAAATATAGCGGAGTTTACTCTCCTGATTAGGGCTCTCTCTCCGCCGCGCGCGCAGCCCAAGGCTATCATCAAACTGAGAACAGCGGCGCGCTGACACCTAATTGCGTCTGGATTAATGTGGGCCCGGACTGACAGCGAAGCCTCCTCTCTCCTCTGCAGAGACCCGAGGATCTGAGGGAAAGTTTAGCAGCTTTTACATCAAACACAGCAGCAGATTTATTTGCATGTATAAAGGAATAATGTTGGTGCAGCAACACCAGCAACACCAGCAACACAATCACATGTTAATAGGGCTGTAGATGTTTCATGGGATAAGACTGAATGCCATAAATGCACTATTACAATATCAAAATGTTTAAAAAAGGCAGTTTTCCCCTGAACTACAAAATAAATACAATATTTATATTATTATAAGGTCATATAATCACTGGATGCATCCTATAGGTCAACTGTCAACACACAAATCAAAATAAAAGTCAACCATTTGACCACCAATTGACCATTTTCAGGTTCACAAACACTTTAAAATCCTGTTTGTTAATATAACGATGATAACATCAATAATTAACTTTGCCATGATGTGAATTGTGTACAGGAAAGTTATCCAAATGACCAAATATATCAATCAGAATGTAAATACAACATGAACTATATTACAATATTTAGTTTATTATAAAGTTATATCATCATTGCATGCATCCTATACTGTAGGTCAACCGTCAACACCATGTAAAAAACAACAACACAAATCAAAATAAAAGTCAGCCAATCATAATCTATAAATCCAAAAGTGAATGTAAAAATGGTGAAATTACAGATTTTAAAAGGGAAACATTGTTTTGAGGTCTGTAAGCAAACTGTTTTTACAGGCTGTTAATTTCTGAAAATACAACTGTATTATCAACTGTGAGCAGGTCAGAACCCACAGGTTAGAAATGACATATAAAACTCTACTACTGATCAATGTGAGCCCAAAACCCAATGTGATATTGATGAAAATACATTAATTGAAAACTATTGTGCATTCAGAGAGATTTAGTAAAAACACAAAGTTCTTAAACTGAACAAAAGTAGGCACAAAGATGATGCATCAATCACTGAGAGGACAGAAAGCAGCAGAGATACAGGAGTTAATAATGACAGTAGTGATAGTAACATATACCAATCCAGCATGGTGACATTGGCTCACTGAAGGTGTCAGGTGGTGAAGGTTGTTCATTTCCTGAGGATTCGTTTGTCACATAAATATGTTTGACCCAAATAATCCTCAAACAGATCAGAGGTCAGGGTGTTTCTTAACCAGGAGACAAATACTTATGATGTAAGAAAAGAAAGAAAGAAAAATGCTCATCTCACACCCACAAAATGATAACAAAGTGAAACCAAGAAAAGAGTCAAATCCTCACACTGGAACATGTTTTACTTTTTGACTTGATCATCAAACTCATCAAATGCACAATCCAACAACTCCAGTAAATTCATGCAAAACTACTGATGCGCATTCTCATCGGGGCAGTTTTGTCTCTGCATTTACCTCTAAAACAACTCTGTCTCGTAACGTTCTGTTATTATCTCATAGCGTGGTGAATGTGCAGGTCACAACCACCAGAGCGTTTGGAGTTGTTGGATTGTGTATTTGATGAGTTTGATGAGGGAAACCAAGAGATAGCCTCCGTAGCGTAGCTCTGAGCAGCTCGCGGCTCTGCTCCGCTGTTCTAAAAATAGCTTGCACCGACAAAATATCATATTTTAGTAATTTTTTGCTCCAGAGTGAGTTTTTGCTGCAGCAGAATGATGATTCAGACTCAGAGCAAACGACAGTGTTAATGTTAATGAAGATGGACGAACACGTCACCTGGTGCACCAGTGACTCACTCACATGGAGCCAGAACCAGATCTCCATCATGGGAGACAGACATGTAACCAACTACAGTCACAACAAGAATGTATACTGTGTATATATAACAAAGTAAGAGTGAGTTGACAGATCAATCAAATCTGACAGATCTTGCAACCAGTGTAATCATGTCTCTGGGTGATGCGCAGCAATCAGAGATGTTACAGATAGAAGATGTTACTGTCTTATATCTGCAACTGTGTGTTTCACAGGCAAGTTGCAAGAGATAGAAAGTCCGAAAAAAGCAAAGAGAGTGAGAAAACAGAAAAACTGCAGTTTCCACATGTGGGAAATTCAGCAAAATAAGCAACTGAGCTCCTTAAAACATCAATAGTGCCAGTTTTATTGTTGTTTCTGTTATATATACAAGAGACATTAATGACACCAAATATAGTTCATGCCATTAGAAAAAGAAAGAAAATACCAAGGCCTTAATGCAATAAAGGCATTTTAATATTTTCATTCAAGATGAGTGACTTGGTATTTTCTCTCTTTTTCTACTGACCCGGCCCTTCACCAAAGAGCACCATCTTAACAAAAGAAACCCATAGTTCCAGGCAGCACACTTTACATTCTGATTGATGTATTTGGTCATTTGGATAACTTTCCTGTACCCAATTAACATCTTGGCAAAGTTTATTACTGACGCTATCATTGTTATATTAACAAACAGGATTTTAAAGTGTTTGTGAATCTCTAAATGGCCTCAACAAACATATTTTAAAAAACAACAACAAACAACAATAAAACAAACAGTATCTCTCTGTTCCCCAGAGGAATCAGGCTCTAGATGCTCAGACAACATGTTGAAATCAACTCACTGTTGGTTCTGTTTTGTTTTTCTCATGTTTCAGTAACCCAGTGAGCTCCAGCCTCTTTCTCTCCTTCCCTGAGCACCAGAGGCTCATGGGAAGTTAAACTCCCATTACCTGTAAATACGAAAGGTAAAGTTGTGTTATGAAAAAAAGTGACCCCGCATCTCCTCCCCCTCCTCCCTGGAGGAGCAAGAACCTGTTAACCTGAACGAATGTGTGTGTATGTATGCTTGCGTGTGTGTGTGAAGCACCGCCCGCCCGGCCGGCCCCGGCCCTGGAGGCGCTCACCTGAGCGTTACCGTACAAAGCCTCCATAAAGCAGCGGCAGGCTGTGACCTTTGCTATAATTCATCACGGGGCGCGGTGACAGCGGGGCCCTTCACAGGCCGATAATTTGATTACTATAACATCTGTAACATCAATAATGTCCGATGAGATTGTTTTGCGCAACCAAACATGCAGAGGCCATAAAGGATTGTTGGAGAGAGAGAGAGAGAGAGAGAGAGAGAGAAGGAGAAGGAGAAGGAGGGAGGTGACATGACATTTAACCGCGCGTGCAGTCAGCGTCAGGCTCGCGATGATGATGACGAGGATGGTGATGATGATGATGATGATGGTGTGAGTTATAGAGGCTATACACGTGTTGGAATCACCTTTACGCACAGGTTGAAATGACGCACGGGATCAGTGGCCTCATTACGCACGTACACGTCCGAGCTCCTGTAGAGGCGTGCGCGTGAGAAAATAGAGGGAGAGGAGAGAGAGAGAACGAGAGAGATAGATTGTGGGATATAAATGTTTTGCTTAACCAGAGGAAACACTGTGCCCGCTAACCGATCGTCGAATCCATTAAGCTAATTTATTAAATGCAATTTGCCGTGTGTCATTGAGCTGAGTAATGCCGGGAGAGCCGAGCACGCGGGCCGACAAAGGGCCATTGGGCGGGACAGCGGGGACACGCGGCCCTGACACGCGGAATTAGAGGAGGAATTAAGAGACTCATTGAAGAGGAGGGTCCAGGATAAACAGACAGAGGAACCAGCGGCCTCCTGCTCTCTCTCTCTCTCTCCTCCCTCCCTGCAGCTCTGCTCCCTCTGCTTCTCCTCTCAAGGTGCTTTGATTATTGAATTTCCATGTTCAATAAAGCTTCCACACTTAGCGAGCCCCGTTCAGCTTTGATTCGCGCGCGGTATATCCCCACCGGCGCGCACGCATGATTAGCACTTTTCTCTGGAAGCTTAATGCGCCTGAGGTTGTTTTCCCCACGCAGCCACCATTAAATCATCTTCCACTGCGTGTAGTGTAGTGTAGTGTGCGTGTGTGTGTTTTGCAATCCTCTTTGTTCTGCTCTGCAGGTTCCTTCACTCTGCAGGAGAACCACCCCACTACCCCTCTCCATCTCGCCCCCTTCTGTTCCCACCATGAGGCGTTTAAGGACCCCTGTAACACAACACCCCTGTAACATCCTTAATTCCTCCTCCTCCAAACGCGCACCTGTAATCTAAACAAAAAAACCTGATGTTTCATCATTTTCACCATCACTGCTCATTGTAACCAATGTAAAAAGGGGGAAAAAAAGAGAGGAGGAGAAGAAAGAGAGAAACTCCCAATTCCCATACAGAAGAAGAAGAAGAAGAAGGGGGAGAAAAAAAGATCCCACGCGCCATGGTTATTAGCTCGGGTAATTTATTTTGTGTATGTCAGAAAACAAGAAGACCAGAAAAAAAGAATATATAGGCTTTCTTTTCCATTACCAAACATTACAACCTTATTTCCATCACTGCGCCGTTCAGTAATTTGCGGAGAAAAAAGCCAACAGAGTCTGGCGGCATTCTCGCTGCGTGTGTTTAAACCCATTACTTTGCCTTTTAATCAAACGGCGCGCTGGTGTCAAAACGCACTATTTTCTCCATGCATCTCCCCCTCCTCACCCCCCCGCCCTGGTTCCAGTTCACCGGGTGACCTTGAAAATGTTTGCTCTCCTGAACGTCTCCCCTCTCCTCTCCCTCCCTGCAGCTTTTCATCCACCAACATCACCCTCCTCCTCCTCCTCCTCCTCCTCCTCCTTTTGGCTGATCCTGGAGAAAGACGCGCTCCTCGGCTCCCAGTCCCAGTCCCACAGCTCATAGCTGCACCAACAGGGCCACGGTGATGATGACGGGTGTGCGGGTGGAGGGGAGATGACCTCATGACAGGCGAGAACCACCACCAATATCAACAAAAAAAAATCAATTACACTTCCTGAATGGCTTCCTCTTCTTCTTCCTCCTCCTCCTCCTCCTCATCTTCTGCTTTACCATGATGGATCACATTAATTTATGTCATTTAGATTCATATCAACTTAAAAATGTAGTTTGGTTTGTCCTCAGCTGATCATCCGTGCTAATACAGAGGAATCAAACCGCCTATCACTGCCAGTAGATGAAGAAGAGGAGGAGGAGGAAAATAAGGTATTTACAGCAAATTACGCAGCAGGGTGTTGTTGTGTAAATCCTGATTAGGCCAAAAGAACCAGGCCTAAATTAATATTAGTGCGTAATTGTGTTACTGTCACCGCATCATGGCTCAGATGATAATAGACTACTGCTTCAATTACACCGCTGATCAACTGGTTTAACCCCGCAGGTGCAAAGGTGACGTAGCTGGCCCTATACCTGTGTATGTATGTGTGAAAAAGAAAGAGAGAGAGAGGAGGAGGAGAGATGGAGGAGAGGATAAAGAGGGAGGGTGGGTATGTGAGTGTGAATGTAACAACACTGGGCCTCTATGATTTATCGCGATGGGAACGCAGCTCCAGTTTTTTGGTGCCTGGCCTGTCCTAACGCATTTCGCTCCAGCCATCAGCTATGATTAAACACCTGCTGTTGCGGGGGGAACAAAGCGCACTAATCCAATATGTATTTCTGACATCTTAAATATCACCCAATCCCCCTGACATCACGGGCCGCTTTTTCCGCGGGATGGAATTCTAAAACATATTTTTCTAATTTATGGACGGACTATAAATCAAAATTAAGCCGGCGGACAACGAAATATACATCAGTGGGATAAAAAAAAAAAAGAAAAGAAAAGAAAGAAACGGGAAATAAAAGAAAGAAAGAAAAAACTGAGGATGAAGGAGGCTCTCAGTGCCTCCTCGCGCCCTTGTGACAGATGCCTCGAGGCTGTATGCACGTGCTTCAAAATAATAATAATATAATATAAAAAAAAAAGAAAAAAGATCCTGGTTCTGATTCTGTCGTTTCCACTGTTTATCGCGGTGCTTTGTTGGAACAACAACAATAACAACAAACTGCTGCACCTGCTCTGCACTAAACAGCCTGTGTGTGTGTGTGTGTGTGTGTGTGTGTGTGTGTGTGTGTGTGTGTGTGTGTGTGTGTGTGTGTGTTTTCCAGCCATTTGAAAAGCCCTCAAATGTTCATTTAGCTCTACAAATCGAATCAGCACTAGTGATAAGTCGTTCATTCGCGCCTTTTAAACGTGCTCTCAGTCGATTAGACACAATTTAAAAGCTAAACCGGACAGGGACCTGTGGGCCTGAACCCCCCACCCCCCCCACACCCCCCACCCTTATTGCTCTCTGATTTACACCCGGTTCTGACTAGTGCAGCCTATATCACCTAGGGGGGACCGGGGATGGTTGTAACACTTTTTGTCTCAGCTCCCACAACTTGCAGAGTGTTCATGGTACTGTAGGGCTCTCAAATTTTGACACAGAGTACCCTCATTTATCCTCTACAAATAGCAATGCCCTAAACTTCTCAAAGTATATCAGTGCCACTGTTACAACCTACCCCACTACCAGGGTAAATTGTAACAGTGAGATTAAAAACTAATAACTGAGACCAAACCAAAAAGACATGCATGTAAGTTTATTGTGCATGTTCCATCTTCCTATGGTTCAGTATGAACAAAAATAATTAATCACTGACGGCTAAATGAAGAACAGTGACAATGTGGATCCTAACATTAGAAAGCCCTGACCTCCTGTTGAAAGGTTTCCATTCATACATGTTCAGCATTCACTGGTATTATCAGAATATGTTCTTAAAGACATTTAAGACACAGCCATGCAAATCCACATGCAATGTCAGGGAGTGAGTGGGGTACACATGATATTGATCACATTAATGTTATCCCTTATTGGTGAAAGTGATGCTGTTACAACCATCCCTTTGTTACAACCATCCCCGGTCTCCCCTATACAGTACACACCACCACCACCGCGCACGTGCACCGTGGGGACCTGCATGGCGGCTCCTGATGTTGCTGCACCTGCACCATAGGCCCCTCACCTCTTAAAGTTTCAGGTGTTTTTATGCAGAATAAGAATCATTAAATGCAACATGTCCCTGCACTGTATTTATTCTACAAAAGCAGGTTTTCTATTATAGAAGATGTGAAGTTTCAGTTAAGTTCAAGTTGTTTCTATATAAAGCCTACTACTACTACAACTTACACATCAAAGTATCTCTAATAATAATCCAACAGATCATTGTCAGCTTTTGAATGCTGCTTCTTCCTTATGTCGCTACATGATAATAAACTGATCAAATGTGCAGAAATGAGAATGAATCATTAACTCATCCGTTTGTTTGACATTGAGATTATTGTTGTAGGTCCATACTGTCACTTCTCTGACAGAACGGCTTCTTGTCATATTAACTTTAGGTGCTTGTTTGGCATTCTGGTGTCTCTCTGCTGATTATAAAGCAGCAGTGGCAGAAGAATCCAGATGTTTCACTTATTAGGTTATAATATGTATATATATATTCTTTTTATAGTTCAAGTGCTGCTGTCACGGCTCCACAGAGCCCATGGTGGTTTTATTCTTTGTCTGACCGACATATAAAACACAGAAATATTCAGTTTCAGGATAATTATTTCTCACTTGTCTGCACATAATGGCACTGTTACATCTAACTGAAGTGCAACCAACGCAGTGCACACAGGACTTCTGGCTAATTTTCTTATTCTCCTTGTCCACAGTCTGATTTTTAGGGAAATGATGCACACAATAAACACAAAACCAAACAAGCAGATTGATGATAATGAAAGAGAAAGAGAATTAAAGACATCAACTGAAGTAACAACTGAGAGCAAACAAGAGGAAAAGAAACATAAAATATACTAAAACAAAAACTTAGTATTTGCAGATTTGTTTAGGCCTGATAACTTTGTAGTTTTACCTTTAGTATTGATAATTTTGGGGTCATTTGATCTGATTGTAACGTGTATTATTTATATATTACAGCAAAAAGCAGCAAATCCTCCTGTGATGATCAACAATTACTACGTTTCCATGTTTGTCATTTCATTATTATATTATAAACCAGGTAAACAGGTGTTGTTCTACAGTTTCACTACTTCCTGCTTCCTCTGTGTGTGTGTGTGTGTTTCGTGTTTAGGGAAAGATAAGTTTCTCCAGCTTCTTCAAAGTTGCTGCAGTGTTTTAGGAACCACCACCACAAACCTCCATCTCTCCCCTCCACCTTCAGGCCACTGTCCCCCTCCCCCCCCTCCTCACACCTCCACCCCTGCTGTGACGCTCATTGTATGTGACTCCTCAATTTCGCTGCTTCCCCGCATTTACAGCACATTTCTGCCGCTGTATTACGGCGCTATGAACTCTCTGGACAACCGGTGTTTGCACCAGGTAATGGATTGTTTTTTTTTTCATCCCCTGGACCCTCAGTGCTGATGTTGCTGAGAAGCCATTTCTAACACAGAACCCCCCCAACCCAACCCCCCAACACCACAATACACCACCATCAAACCACCACCACTACTACCACCTCCCTCCCCAGCAAAAGAGCAAACATTATTCTATTTGTTCATTTTCTTGCAGCAGGATTTCGCGCCCTTTGCACTGTCCTAAGTGGCATTGCGTATAGAAATTAGTCCCACTGCAGTGTTGATTCCATCACAACAATGATCCATTACAGGATAACTGAAAAAACTAACCCACATAATTGTTTATAGTGGCCTTAATTAATGCACTAATGACTGCATTTCACGCCTCCTAATGAAAATAAAGTATATTTTCAAGCATATAAAGTTTGTGGCCAATAGGGCGGGTAATTGTCATAATGTCTTCTTATTGATATTTATGTAAATAAGCAAGTTTCTTTTTAATCACGGCCGTTTGAATCAGGTTAAAAAAATGTGCTGGATTCATTACTACAAAACGCATGTGGAGGAATCGATGCAGCAGTAATTTTTTTTTTTTTAGGGAGCATGGACAGCGCGCTAAAAAGCTGCAGGACGTATCGGGCCAATTTGCATCTAAAACGACTCTGTCAAACATGTTTTGGTAATGCGTTTATGAGTGTTACTCAGGCATTAGTGCTGTGGGTAAAGTGCGATATTAAGGTGGATTATTTTCCACCTCCTGCTACAACACACACACACACACAGACACACACACACTGCTGCAGTTAAACAGCCTGGACTGCTGCAAGTGTTGCTAAGTAGCTGCTCTAAAGTGGCCCTATATATAAAGTTAAGGACTCTAACACTGACAAAGAGGACGATAGAGCTCAACATAATGAGATGAAATGAAGACTTTTTAAAAGATGATAGTGTTGTTGAGTAAAAACACAGCAGGCGATGTTTTCCCTGCCCCCCTAAAGGCATTCTGGGAAAAAAAACAGGTGGCAGCAATTAAGGAGAAGAGTGAAAAATGCATCCGTTCCTCTCTATTCAGCAACTTTTATGTCAGACAGGCACAATTTAACGGCGGCGACGCGACGTCAGTGTCCAGAAAATGAAAGCTCGCTTTAATGATCGTTTTCATCTCCCTGACAAATTGGTCGGTAGCTCAGTATCTTTTTACCTAAACGTGGCGTCTTCCATGGCGGCTGCCTGCCACTCATGTCTCCTGGGAGGCAGACTATTGTTTTTCATTTTTCACTAACGTTGCGTCTTTCTTTCTTTCTTTCTTTGTTTCTTTGTTTCTTTTTTCTTTTTTTTTACTCCTCATGAAGCTGCTTAAAGCAGAAGTGAGTGATATATTTGTGTTAATATAAGTCTTAAATAGTTATATCTTCCGACAGCAATCACTTACATAGAGTGTTTGGTCTGAAACACGGGTCTGTCAGTCACTCTGCTCTGCTCTGAGCCGAAGAGAAAACATTTATCGTATCCTACAGTTTTTATCCAATGAGGAGAGAGAACGGCATGCAGGGCTGTGTGTGCAGCCAAGGAACGCCGTGAATGTGGCGACGTAGGGACGAGGACTGTTATGGTGCGTTCAAGGAAACTCGTATTTTTCCGACCGTGAAGTCGTACCAGTTCGATCTGGTACGAGTTCACCGGTCGGAAGTTACGAGTGGCCGTTATAGTGACTTTCACCGGTAAAACAGGTCGGAAAAACACGAGTGGGTTGCCTGAAACGCTACAAAGTCGTAAGTTGTGACTTGAAGCTGTAATTTACGATTTCAAAAGCCTGCCTGGAACGCAGCATTAGCGAAAACGACCGGACCACTTACTTCTGCTTTAATGCTGATTTAACTGAAGTCTTCAGTCTCATCTCCGGTGTTTCCACAGCAGTCCATTCTTGTGTTAATGGTGTGAAGGAACACATGAGACAAAAAATGATGATATAAATGCATTCATACTAAATATGGCATTCAATTCATATTTAAATAAAGATTTGACACATTGACCTCACCCAGGCCATGTTTATCACATCAACTAACCACAACTGTAAAATACTTACACATTAGCTACTGCATTAGTAATAGAAATTATATAACATATTACAGTTTTATGCATTATTTTGAGCACTTTATCCTTCTAATACTCAAATATTTTAATTTACCAATGCTGGAGAACATTTATTCTGTAGCACTGTCACTGTGCTTCTGTAACAGATGAAAAATACACATCTGGACATAGTGTTGATTTTAATCCAGACAAACAGTCAAGTCAAGTATTTGTGATCTACACTGCAACATGTTAAACTTAAAATATTATTAGATTTTACACATTAAAACCACGATTAACAGTCTAGTAGAAGGAGCTTCACCTTAACCAGTTACACCATTTAAATGCTGCTTACACATCTAATAATGTAATAACAGGCCCCTCTATATAACAAGTGCTTTTATTTTGGTTTTAAAGGCAATGCACACTTATTTTGTGTAGCACACAAAGATTTTAAGTATATTTCACTGATAATACGTCTAATACTTTAATTTATTTAATGTGCATGTGCACATATGTGGGTATAATGGAGTTATTTTCCACCTGTGCTGCAGCTCCACTTAAACACATTTACTTTTCCACATGTTATGATGCATAAAGTCCAGTTTTTAAACCAGTGCACCACATGTGCACCATTATGTAACATCACCCCCCCCCACACACACACCTTAAATCACACACGCACACACACACACACACACATATACATGTATATACATCCACACATAAATGCATAGGTGAATTTGTGTGCAAGAGAAATGAGGAGTGCGTAGGGAGATGATTTTTCATTTTGTGTTTCGCTCCAGCTCTGCCCACCCCCCCCCCCCCCCCCTCCACTCCCCCTCAACCCCCTTTCTACCGAGGATCCAATCAATCTGCCAGCTATTAAGTTTGTTAATTGATAATGCATACTAATTAGGCTGTGCGCAGTTACTTTGGAGACTCTGAGGAGGTAATTGTAGGCACAAGTCCAAATGGAGTTTAAAACAGTCTGTGCCAGGTAAAAATTCATTAGGCGGATAGATTGGAGGAGACGAGGAGAGGGAGGAGGTGCGGAGCAGAACAGGTGGAGGGGGGGAGGGGAGGTGGTGGTGGGAGCGAGGATGGGGGGGTCAATGCTAATGCCAGTCTATGGAGAAATTTCCCACTGTGATCCAATCATTGTTTCTTTTTCTTTGCGGCTTTTTTCCACTTTACGGAGGGAATTTGTTGTTGTTCTGTGTTGTGAAACTTCTCCACTCGGCTGCTGCGAGGTCAAGAGCTGCAGCTTCTCTATTCTGCTTTGAGTGGGACTTATTTGATCTTGCAAATATGTGTAATATGTATCCTTCCTTTCTACCTCCATCATCATCATCATCATCATCATCACCGCTCCTTCACTCTGTTGCCCTGTGGCGTGTGTGATTGACATAATGAGAGCCATCTCCTTGGATCTCTGTCTGCCATCACGGCTGCTAATTGAGATGGTTGTGGTGTGTTTACTGCCCCTCTCCCTCATCCTCCTTCCTCACCCCCTCTCCTCCTTCTCCCCCCCCCCCCCTCCCCCTTTTTCGGTGTCAGCCTGACGACCCTTTGAACTGTCTGTCAGTCTCCTCCACAAATGAATGTGTCCCTCACGGTGAGAGGCATGTCTGGGGATCATGTCAGAAGCGTGTTTTACAGCTCGCCTCAGTGTCTTGGTCGCTGAGACGGAGTGACAGAGATACAGTGCGCACGACTGGAAACAGATTTGACTTCCAAGTGTCTTCAAATCATCCCAGAGATTGCAGATGGGAATTGTGTGTGTGGGAGTGGAAACAAGTGGACAAGTGGACGTTCGTTGGCTTGTCACCGTCCGTTTAACTGGATTGAAATATTTCCAGCGGTCTCTTTATATAGGCTACACTTTTCCAGTGGTTTTTTTTCCTGTCATACTCTTGTCTTTGTTTTTTTGTTTTTTTCATTGTTTTTGTAGCTGACAAAGTGAATTAGCCGTCGTGTTGCTGTAATATGAAAAAGCGGGACAATTTCTACCATGTGAAACTCAATGAAGAGAGACTGTAAACTCTACAAATTGCTTTGATGTCCCGCTGTTGTCACATTATTTATCCAGCAATATCCTCCGCTTTAGATATCGCCAGGCTGCCCCCTCTCCCTCCTTCCCTCCCTCCCTCCTCTTCCTTTTTGTTGAATTAATAATAATTTATAGTGAGAGATTTCACTTGCAATGTGAGCCTATCCTTCACTCCTCCTCCTCCTCCTTCTCCTCTTCCTCCTCCTGCTGCTGCTGCTGCTGCTGCCGTGGTCACTTGTTAAATAATCTCTCTCTCCTGGTCTCACTCTCTGTCTCTCAGTTTTGTTTGTTTCCCCCTGCTCGCCTCGTGGGACACCCACAGACAGACAGCCTTGCCAGATTCATTTTCTGATCAAAGCTGTTTGATTTGGTCAATTTTGCCACATTGGAGACGTTCTCTATTACTGAGATAAATAGCCTCGGGCTAACTGTCAACGAAAACTTGTAAGCTAATAAATTATTCCAATTTCTTCCAGCTGGATTTCTCTTGGGAGTCAGCCTCTAGGAAATACACTTTTTGATTAGTAAATTTCTGCCCGCTCCTATGTGTGTGTGTGTGTGTGTGTGTGTGTCTTGTGTGTGTGCGTTTGTGTGTGTCTGGACATTCGGATGTGTCGTTTTTGATTAGCAGGCAGCCTGCTGGAGTGGAAGGCGGCAGAGGGGGCTGTCAGTAGAAGGAGGCCTCTAATGCATTATGCATTGACAAGGCTTTGGATCCTGCCACCTCGGCTGGCACGCCGGGGGGAGAGGAGGCTGAGTGGAGCAGCTCACCTGAGGGGCCTCGCTCTGCTCTCCCCCCTCCTCCTCCCTCCCCCCTGCTCCCTTTACCTCCGTCCTCCTCGTCCACTACGCTCCTGAGAGAGAGAGGAGGGGGAAACTTTGACAGAAGCCATGCAGCGGCCCCTCGGACTCATCCACCCTCACTGCAAAAACTCCAAATCTGTCCAAGAATATTTGTCTTATTTCTTGTCAAAATGTCTCATTTCTAGTCAAAACTAATCTCTTTCCACTTAAAATAAGACCCATCAACTTAAAAATGCACTTGTTTTTAGATCATTTTCACTTGTTTCAAACAAACTTTCACTTGAAATAAGTAGAAAAATCTGCCAGTGAAAGCAAGTTTTTTGTGCTCGTAATAAGAAAGAAAAACTGGCTCCTCTATCAGATTTTTCTACTCATTTCAAGTGAAAATATGCTTGCTACTTTTTATGTGATGAGTCTTATTTTAAGTATAATGAGATTTTTTTTAACTAGAAATTACATTTTGACTAATAATAAGACAAATATTCTTGGTAAAAGTTTACGTTTTTTTGCAGTGCTCCCCCTCCTCCTCCTCGTCCCAGGTGAGCTCACTCTCTCTCTCTCTGTGTGACTGACACACACACAAACATGCACGCTCCAGACAAATACACACACACACCTCGACTTCTTTTTTTTTCTTCTGTTTTTTTGCTCTTGGCCTGGAAATGGGCCGATGGGCAGAGAAAGTGTGTCATCAGCAGAAACGGACAGAGTGAGAGGACATGACTGATAGGCTGGAGGGGAAAATTGATCGGCTCCACGTCTCCCAGCCAGGCGGTCGGTCTGTCCTCCTCCCATCCCATCGCTCCGTCCCTCCTCCTCTTCCATCCTCCTCCTCCTCTATCCTCCTCCTCCTCCTCCTCCTCCTCTCCCCTGGCCTGTCTCTCCACTCAACTAGCCCTTGGTGACTCAATAAGGCTCAGCATGCTCCACGTCTCCAGCTCCTGCTCTGCTGGGTTTTAGGCCGGAGCAGATAAATAGGTGTGCGTGTGCGTACGAGCACCAAAGCCACACACACCATTCATCAACCTACCAAAACTGTCCCTAGATGATTACCTCTTCCAAGCTTCCCCAAAACCAGGGGGAGGGAGATAGAAGGAGGGGCGGAGGGGGGGGGGGAGATGGTAAATGAAACTTTTGAGGGGTCAGTGGTTTTGTACTTTGGCTATTCATCTTCTCTCTCACCTCGCCGAACGGCAGGAGTGCTGCTGGGTAATTACCTCTCAGCGTGCCGCACTGCTTCATTATGTCCTGCAACTCCAATCCACTGAAACATTTGTAATTTAGTCTGGGAAGCTTCGCACAGGCCGTGCTGAGAGGAAGATGGTTGTGTGTATATACGCTTTTGTGTGTGTGTGTGTGTGTGTTGGCCTCGGAGGGTAATATGTGTATGCATATTATTGGTTGGGATCATTTCTATCTCTACCAAGCCCCATTTAGGAAATGAATCGAAATTTAATTCATCAGTTGCAGAGATTGCCCATTATTTTCAATGAGTATTGTTTTTCAAATCAGGGATTGGATTTGGATTCGCTCGCCCCCGGTCGGACGCAGCGAGAGTACACGATGCATACACAGAAAATAATACGCTTTCTGCTCAGCGCTGTCTGTGCTCTGACACATGCTCAGCTCTGCAAACGAAATTGACCAAAGCCTCGACACGCCGTCTTCATGCTCGGCTTCAGCAGAACAGTAGCTATAAAAACGACAACGTCTCCCCAAGCAAGTTCCACGTCTTTCCCCACCGACGTGACCTTTATCTAATCTCAAACCCTCGGCCGCTGACGTCACACTAAAATGGAGTCTAACCCTCACTTTTTCTTCTTTTTTTTTTGTCATACCTGTGACAACACACTCATAACATCCAAACCCCCCCCCCCTACACCTCACCATGGGGACCGCCGTCCAGGCTCGGTCCCTCAGATGTGGACTCAGACGACAGGACGGATGGATGAACAGGCTCTTTTTGTTTTGACAGAGCCGCTGGGACCGAGGTTACAGTCCCCGGCAAGATGTGTTTTCTGATCTTCATGGAGGCTCAGACAGAAAACACAGTGCTGTCACTCAAAGGCCTGTGTGTGTGTGTTGGTGTGTGTGTGTGTGTGTGACACGTGTGTTACCGCTCACTTAACACACCTCAAAGCCCAACAACACTGCAGATCCGACACATGCACAGATGAAACAAAACCTGTCAGTTCTTAAACACTCACTAATGAGTATTAATCCTTTTTGCAGCTGTTTAATTCTTCAAAGGATAATAATGATATAATAGTTGTAATAATGATAATAAACTTTATATATAACATCTTTCTTAACAAAATGAATCGATAGACAAGATGAGATAAAACAAATAAAGATAGTAAAATCAAAGACTTTACTGCATGAATGTGCCCAACAGAGAATAAAAGAAAATGTAAAATAGGTGCAGCAACTAGTTGACCTTGATAAACTTCATGTTATTCTGTTTTATTTTAATTATAAATGAATAAAAAGAACAAAAACATACGAGAAGACTTAATTAAACCTCAGAACTTCCCCAAAATACCTCTCAGGATTAAATAGTGCGTATGTAGGGGACTATTTCCAGTGGCGTATTAATCCACATTTGGTGGGGAGGGGGGGGTGAGTCACTGTATAATGACCGTGTCCATCTTCATGGTGATGATCAACATGTGACATCATCAGTGCAGTGTTGTTCATAGACAGTTTAGTGGGTCGTTTGTTGGTCTTTACTGCAGTTTGTGTTTGTGATGATGAAGCAGCAACAGTTTGTGTTTGTCTGTCTCAGAGAAATGTGGTGTTTCAGCTTTTTACTAAATACATTATTCATAGTTTCCCTTTCTCATGAGATTTGTTGACTTCACCAGCCTCATAATAAACAAACTGGAGCTTGTTTAATTGATTTATATCTTTATATCGCTCGGGGTTTGACTTTGGGTAGTTAAATGCTGTTGTAAGAAAAGTATCCCAGTGTTGTTTTACTTTCTAGTTAATAAATCCAGTCAGGTTTTATTTTTCTGTTTGATTAATTATCTGGTCTGAGTTTTTTCTCAGTTTTAGAAGAATCAGCATCAGTGTTGGCCAATAGGAACTGATGTGAAGTGACTTTTTTTTGCATCTTCAGACTGTCGAGGTTTATTATAGAAATACCGTCCTTGCATTGGTTGATCCACTAGAGAGAAACAATAATGTTGTTCATTCAGTTTGTGGTTTAATCTCATTTCTATAGGTTTGAACCACACAACACTGTAGGAAAACAAAGTCTGCCATCATTCATTAGATAATTATTTACTTATTTTTTCACTTTTTCTAGTTATTTTTATTTCTTTTATTACATTCTCCACTTGTTTCCTGCAGAGCTGCAGCAAGGACATTTTGAATAATAAAAGTTATTTATTAAACAGTAAAATGTCGAGCCTCCATTACAGATTTGTCACAAGTGTTTGAACTATATTTCAGGAACCATTGCAAAAAAAAAAGAAAAGTGGACTATCAGCTGATTGATCGGTTATCAGGAACAAATTTTACTCCCTAATATTGATATCGGACCCAAATCAGTCGGGCTCCAATTGTCACTTAGCAAAAAGGTTTTCGCATGTAGCCTATGTGTTTAGAGGACAAGAAGTTTGAATAGGGAAAACTCGAGGCTCCAGTGACTCGCTATCGGAAAAGTGAACCTAGTTAGCATGCTAACTTTAGCCCCTTGACCCCTGACTGTCTCCACTGGGATCAGTGATCACTGTCATAATCTCATCCCTACAACTAGTCCACGTTCACCTCGTCCTCTCACCTTCTCCCTCCATCCACTCCTTCAAATCTCTGCAGGTTGATTCCTCTTTTCCTCTTCTTCTCGTCGTCATCGTCGTTGTCTTGTGACGGCGGCGGCTAACGAAGCAGCTCACACACACACACGTCCCTATTAGACACTGTTGGCCTCTAATCCGCTAATCAGAAAACTCATTTTTCCCTTTATCCATGAACTCCCATGAGCACACACACACACACACACACACACTTATAACACTCACTTAGACACACACACACACACAATGCTTGTTCACTTGCATGTTTACTCACAGACACACAAAAGTCTTCCTGTAAGAGGTGGGGCCTTACTGTAGAGGTAGAAGAACCACACACACACATACACACACACACCTTCTTCCTCCCTCCTCCTCACCCCCCCCCCCCCCCCCAGTGGAGAGGAGAGGAGTGTAGGGAGGGCAGGAGCAGCCAGCTGGGTTGTAGGAGTAATAAAGAAGGAGAATCAATAGGGCATGCAATGGAGCCAAGGTGCTGCCATTCATCACGCCGCCTCCCTGACTCCCATCATTCATCATGCTCAATGAGGCAGCAAATAGGAAAATGACTATTTGTATCAAACACATCTGCACTCATCCACCAAGGTATTTTATTCCCATTAACTCTCAGAGTAAAATACGCACAGGGTTGTTGTTTTTTTTTCTTCTCCTCCTCCTTCCACTGATTTTTGTGTGTTTGAGTGTGTGTCGTCTTTGTGTTGCTCGTGTCTCTCTGTTTGCACAGAGCACTGGTGAAAGATTTCTCGGGCAAAGAACATATTTATTGTGGAGTTAGCGTTTTTTTCTTTTTTTTTTTCTTTTTTGGGCCTTCCTACTTTCTTTTTTTTCATTTTTTCCTGCAAGCAAATATTTTTTATGACTCCAACCACACCCACGTCACCCTCTCCTCCTCTCAGGTCTCACACCCTCCTCCTCCTCCTCCTCCTCCTCCCTCATCATCCTTTATGTGCTGTCATTGGCGGGTTTTCATGGATGTCTTCATTCTTGAACAGCGACTACAAACGCAGGCGGTTTCTATTTGCCTTTTGGGTTTACAGTCCTGTAATAAATCTCCGCGCTTGACTCTAAGTGTGGGTTGTATTATTCCACCAGCGGCTTATTCACGCCTTTGCTCTATAAATTACCCGTGCCAGGTAAGATGGAGGTGCAGCTCCGGCTGCTAAAGGCTGGGATGGGATGCAAATGTCGAGGACTATCATCATTATAGTGTAATACCCCATGAAATGGCGGGATCATTACAGTCTATGGCAGAATCATTATTGTCTATGAGCTTTATGAGCTTCGAGAGGGGAAATGTGCAGAGAGAAGAGCGGCTGTATGGGAAAATAGGCCGGTGTGCTTGTGTGTGTGCACATACGTACGCTCACACTCACGCTCGTGCCTCCTCTTCAAGGCTCTGTGATCCGGCCCCTCAACCTTTACATTAAACTAGTGCTGTTTGTTTTGAGGCTGCTCCCCCGGTGGCAACCCCATCACATCATTATGGGCCTACAATTTTAATTGGATCTGTCAAATTCTAATTAATGTGGATGATCCTCAAATCACAAAACATAAACAAACAGATTCTCATTAAGATGAAAATAATACAATCTGAGGTTTTTTCTTCTTCTCCATATCAGCACAGGATGCTGAGGAGTGGTGGAGGACGGCACATCAACACACTCACACTCTGCAGGATTCACAGCAGTCGATTTGTTTCACTTTAAAGCTGATTTAAAGACGATGTGATACTTCTCTTGTGTCCTTAAACTTTTACAACAAAGCGCTCGTCCTCACACAATCACAAATCAAACAGCAGCTGCAGCACCACATTATCATTGTGGCTGCTGGACAAACAGGTAAAAACACAAGCTGTACTTGTAAATCAAATCCAACAGAGGTAGCAACTTGCAACTTTCTGAACTCCTCTTCAAATACATGAAATCAACTATATTTGCACTTTGCACTTAATACTATCAGACCATACTACGAAAAAAGAACAACAAATTCAAGTTATATAAATAAAATATAGAGATAATAATAATGACAACAATCTCAGATCATCTTAATATCAATAAACAACGCTACGTTTATTTAAACAGATGAGCAAAGTTAATGTTGATTGTGTTGTTTAAAAGAAATACAAATAATCTACACTGTGCACCAGGACTAGTCACAAATCCTGTGAAAAGAAGCAGATCCAACAACCTCTCACTATATAATCTGACTAAATGTGTGTTTTTTTTTGTTTTTTTTAATTGTCACATATACTGTATATAAATTTTCTAGATACAGTAGGCTACAATCTGGGCACTGCACTTTTTAATAAACTTTACTCAAACTGGAGGAAATGCTGAATTTGCTTGGCACTATTTTCATTGGCGGATTAATACAGATGTCATCCTAAAGCAGCACAATCTTAAATGTTACTTTAAAATCTCCATTGTAAGGAGGGAACCTGTTGTTGACGTGGAGCTGTTTTGCAGTATAGCAGGAACTGAATCGTTCTTTTTCGGGAGTATTATTGATTATATTATGAAGCTTGATTGACTTGAATGAAAAAGAACAATTCCAATCGAAACAATAGCTCTAATTGTGCAGGAAGAGTAAAACTAGACATCAACAAATATCTGCACTTAGTGCACAAATTAGAGGGAAGCCCTGAATTACCTGCTCTTAACCAGCATGTATTAAGCTTATTAAAGGTGTGAAATGAAATGGTGTCTTTTAAATGAATCTAAACGGCCGTCTGTCTGCAGTTGTTCCAGTTCTTCTTCTTATTATCTCTGCTTTATGACAAACAACTAAAGAAGTAATCAGCAATCAGCCAACAGCTCTCACTGTAACCTCTCAGCTCAAATGAGCCTTAAACGGCGTCTGAGCATCTCCCACTCTTTTTGTTTCCTTAACCCTGCAGACAAAACTTTAATTCTCACTCTGCTGCGAACATAAAGTTTCATTAGAAGAAAAAAAACCTTTGCATTTTTCCCCTCTTCCTCCTCCTCCTCCTCTTCTACTTCTTCTTCTTCTCCCTCTCTCTTCCAAATCTCCTCCATTTGGCGGGCTGCCTTCCTTGTGCCCCTCTGCTCCTCCTCCTCCTCCTCCTCCTCCTCCTCCTGCTGGGGGGTGGAGGGTGGGTTTGGGGGTCCCCTCGGGGAGCAGCCAGCAAAGTCACAGACTGCAGGAACAGACCTTTCAAATTCATAAAATTCATAGGATTTTTCACAAATGAATGAACACAATTTTCTACCAATTTCCTCATTATGCAAATATGCAAAATATCGCATTTAGGCCAATTAGGGCTCCACACAGTTCCAAATTTAACCATTTAGGCCATAATTGCAGAAACTATCAAATAATTACCGCCACTAATTGTGAATATTTGTGACAGATACAACAAATTCTCACACAAATTACATTTTTATTCAAGGAGCCACCGAAAGCCACTGCAACTTTTCTTTTTTTTTCTCTGGCAAAAAGTCTAATTTAACTTACATAATAAAGCGAATTGAGTGCTTGTTATCAAATTTGAACAATTCATAAGGCTGTAATGTGGAATGATGAAGTAAATTGGTCCGAGATCCAGACAATATTTTACTGATCTCCTTCGCTGGCGTTTCTATTTGTGGGTTGAGGGTGTGTGGTGTCTCCCACTATTACTGTAGGTGTCACCGGGTGATAGAAGCTGATAAAAGGTGATGGGCTCTCATCACCACGTCTCACTCCTTCTTGCCATGAAGCTGATTTCTTTCTGTTAAAATGAGCCGTTTAATAACAATATAATAAAACATTTATGTGACAAAGCCTTTCTTTCTTTTTTCTTTTTTCTTTTTCTTCCCTTTCTCTCCTTCTATGTCTGATAATAATAAACTGCAGGGAGAGTTAGAGAGAGAGAGAGAGAGGCCTGGTGCTGCATTCAGGGAAGGTCATCTTTGGACACGGACATCTATTCTAAACCCCCTAATACTAGACACAGGCATTTATAACTGTCTTGCTGGGTGACCCGTTAGCGGATTATGGATGTCCCCCCTCGGGCAGTGATTTGTTTAATCCGTGGAAATGGTCCTGGTGCTATGTAAACAAGCCAAGTGCGGAATGAAGGCGGCCATCCAAGCGTGGCGGGGAGGCCCTATTTGTCAGGGGCCCTTGATAAAATATACGGGGGGCTCTGGCGTTGAGGATGTGATGTCTTCATTTTTACACAGAGGAGCAAAAAAAGAAAAAGAAAAAAGGCTATTTCAGCAAATTTAAACCCACGAGAGTGATTTCTTTCTTTTTTTTAATCTCATTTTAAGAGAAATTAAGTTGTACTCAGCAGTCAGCAGATGGCATGGAAGTATTTTCACGTTAATTGCCTTGGTTAGAATGTTTTTAGATTAAACCCAGCTAAGATAATTACTTAACAATCAAAGAGCAAATTGAATGATTTTCTGTTTGTATTTTCTAAATAGCGCAGACAAAAATGAGTTTATTTGCTTTATTTATTCCAGTATTTTCTTTTTTTAAATATTGTTATTTCTTCCAAAAATGTATTTTTTATCACTGAAATTTCTTATTGTTTTGATCAAGATGTTAAAGGAATAGTTCAACATTTTGAAGATTATTTGTTTTGCTGTCTCCTAGAAGTCACATTTAGAGCAAATGGGTTAGGATGAAATGATGGATTTTGACTGGATTACATTTTTTAATAATGTCAATGAGGAAATATTGTAGATTTTTTTTACGCATTCGCCAAAATATGTTGATACGTGTTTGTTTTCCACCAAAATATCTGATGTTGCAGCACAATATCCATTTGTAGTGATTACAAGGTGATTAATCTCTTAACGGTTCAGTTCAGACTCAACAGCTCTGACAGGGAACAATCCTGCAAATTTCATAATGACTTTGAGATGCAGCCTGTTTATCTGTATTCAACCAAAAACTTTATACAACCGTAATTTCCAGAATAAAATCTATACGACGAGCTAAATTGTATTTTAGCTTAGCATTAAGGTTGGAAACAGCTGGCCTGATGAAGCCAATATGGCAGCATCTAAAAACTGCAGTTCCTCAAATAGCCACTCGAGGCTGCTTCTAAAAGTGAGTAAAACCCCCATAGACACCTATTTGAAAATATCCACATATATAGTAAAAATAAATATAGTTTATACTTTCCGTCATGACAAATGTTGTCACACCCATTTAAATTTCATTAAATTTAAAATTTAAAATTGTGCATAATTTAGTCCATGTCAGCTCCACACTGGCTCTGCCTCTTTGCCCCATATTATTTGGATGAACTGGGAATTAGGTGTCGCTGCCAAGATGTTGATGGTGCAGCATCCCACTCTGAGCTTCACAAACGTCTCTTTAGAAACCTGCAGAGGCGACGTCCATCTTTATTTACAGCCGCTGAAGCTCATGAATTAACATGTCACATCTCTGTTGTTTACAGAAACTAAAAAATGAGGCAATATGGACAGAACCAGGCTAGGTGAAGCTAATCTCTCTTTTGTTCTACATTAGAGCGGCTAAATGTATTTCCTAAAACATCAAAACTATCCCTTTAAATCCACATTAACAACTGCAGGTTGATCAAATTGTGGCCTTTAATGGAAGTCTTTTATAAAACACTAAAAATCATATCCCTATATTTACATTAATATCCAGCACCCTGCACCCCCCATTCAATGTCATGTTAGACATAATGACATCTGTGTTTATTCCTCAAAAAGTCATTGTTTTATGGCCCCATCATCCTTAACACACACACACTCTCACACACACACGCGGCTGCAGCGTTTCACCCTCATGGAGAATGATTTTGGGAGTGAATAGAGATGAAGGAGGGGATATTAAGTCACTCTATATAACATCCAGGACACAATGCCGCAGTGATTGATGGGGGACAAAGTGGGAACAGCAGGACAGGGGAGGGAGAGAGGGAGAGAGGGAGGGAAGGATGGAGGGATGGACGGATGGAGAGGAAGGGGGGGGGGGTCCTTGGAGACAGCGGTGGTGGGGAGTAAATATGGACGAGAGAGAGAAAAAAGGAGAAGAGGTGAACAGAGAAAAACACATTTTGGGGGGAGTTTGGAGTCTATTTGTATGAGTAATCAGCCGCCCATCTTCCACCTAACACACACACACACTCCTCCCTCTCCCTCTCTCTCTCTCTCTCTCACTCTCTCTCTGTCAGCCGTGTTTACTCACTGATTTTCTCAACAAGACAGCCATTGACACTGGATGGATGGGGCTAATCCGACACAGAGAGGAACAGCTCTGCCGGGGTTACAGGTCTGAGATGGAGCGCCCTCGACACACTCCCCTCACCTAATCTTCCGGCAAATATTTATCACTATCAATTTGGCCTGACTCCGTGACATTAAAATACCACGTATAGATAACCTCTCGCTGGAGAATCGATCGGACGGGGGGCTGCTGCTGCTGCTGCTGCTGCTTCTGCCTGCCTGTCGGGCTCAGCCCCCCCTCCCCACCCCATCCCATCCCACCCTCCACCCCTGTCCAGCTCTGCTGCCTCCCCTGTGTGGCAGACCGCAGGATCAGATGGAGAAGGTCACTTTAGTGGCACAAAAACACCTGATACCAAACAGGTCATCCGTGCTGCTGCTGCTGCTGCTGCTGCTGCTGCTGCTGCTGTGCCCAGGCCTTATGCATTTTAATACACTGCACCCTCAAAAAAAAAACAAGGGGCGACAAGCCAGTGGTGTCCCATAGAAGAGTTCAGGGGGGCCTTAAAGGCAGCAAAAGTGACGAGGAACTGATTCATCTCACTAGACATAAAGAAAGAGTTCAATAATCAGGTCTGACTGTGTCATCACACTGTTCACAGTTACAGGACCAAAGACTTTAAATGAACCATCTGATGCTTTATATAAGAGTTCAGCTTCATTTAAAACAAACTAACTAACAAAAAAACTTCATGCTAATTTTTTTCTCTTAGTTTTAAAATCAAACTCATCAATATAGATCCAATAGATAGCAAAATATGAAAAATAACACCAACATTTTCCAATATTTGGTGATATACGCATAAACAATATATAATTTCACTATTTAAACACACAAATTGATCAGGAAATTGTAAGAAATAAATCTTGTATACAGCCCAAGTCCATAAATATTAATTATTCACAAGTTTATTATTGGTGTGAATAAAATCTATTGTTATACATAAAACATGTTCATGGATGAAGTGCCAGACTCCAGCAGCAGCCACTCAGACACAATAACACACATGTTTGACTGATTATTGATACAGTGTCGTACAGTAACCTGGAAGTCAATTTAGAAACTATTTGTTTATTTATTTAGTGAGTTATAGTTCGATCCCCATTGGTCACTGTGCTGTAACTGTGTTGCTACTCTCAGGGTCCCTTTAAAAAAAAAAACTACAATTCCATGACAACAGATTCATAAAACATGATACACAACAACCAACACCAAATTAACACTATGCGTAAAAAAGAAAGAAAAAGAAAATCAATATTCCATATAAAGTCGTTGTGGAAACAAATACAACCTTTACTATTAAAAATATATAGTTAGTGACCACCAGTCCACACATTAAGGAAACATGCTGCTGATCCTTTTACTTCCACTTTTCCACTTTTATTTCTCATTAAGTTGCTTTAATGTTGTTAAAATCATCTTATTCTACACTTCCTGACTCCATCACTTTAGATCAAATATCTCCTCTCCAGCAGCTTCTCCCAGCTGTTCACTCGACTTAACCACATCTGTCTAACAGCTTTAGGTTATAGATTTCGATTTTACCTCCACTATGTGATTATAAATATGATGCAGTGTAGATGAATCTTCAAACAGTTAAATTTGACTCGATTGCAACATTAAAATGCTGCTCACATGTTAATTTATTTTCCAATAATATCCAACAGGAACATTTTTACATTATAAATGCTTATATAATAGTATACTTTATATTGATTTCCAGTTTTATTCCAATTTACTGATACAGAAACATTGAATCAGATTTTAACAAAAACTGAAATGGAAAGTAAAAGTTAACTTTGAAAGTAATTAATAATAACTATAAACTGACATCTCTTTACCTCTCAGATTTTGCGTCCCCACATCTGGATAATTCATACTTTCTAATTAGGTCTGTGGATTAACTAACTGTGTCTGAGAGGAGCCGGCATGTTGTTGTTGTTGGTCATTTTAAATATAATTACTTAATCTGTGAGCACAACAAACAAAATTATATCCCATATAAGGATGTCTTTAAAAATATATAAACAAATTGAGGTAAAACTACCTGCCCTGCATAGAGGGTTTTTTATTATTATTTTGAGTTATTTTTATTGAACTGACCCTTTAATAAGGTTTGCGTTGGTTAAACGCAGTTGTTCTGGGTTCAGCCATAAATATCTGATAATATAATGTTATTTCACAACTTTATTACAATTCAGAGGAAATCACATAAGGTTCAGTGTGTGTGTGTGTGTGTGTGTGTGTGTGTGTGTGTGTGTCATCTGCACTATATGAGAATATACCAGCTGATTTCCTCTCCTCCTCCCCCCTCCCTCCCTCTCTCCCTCCTCTTCCTCTCGCCTCGCGCTAATTGACCACCAGCGTTCATACACACATTTCTCACTAATTTCACATTTGCTATTCCAGCAGTGGCCGAGGAGGCACGTCTCGAGGAAAAGCTACCACTACATCTCTGCCCTCGCTGCTGCACACGGTCCATCACCCCCCCACCTCCCGGTTATAAATTAGCTGTTTTGTTTGATAATCAAATCCCTACGATTCAGCCTATACTATACAGTCCCCTCTCTCTCTCTCTTTGATATACACACATATTACGCACACATTACACCATTTCTGATGGGGGGAAATTGCCAAAGTGAATTGATATTGTCTGATTTTTAAGGATTAGGCCACAACTATAATAGTGCACAAACACACACACACTCACATTCAAGTGCATGCATGCTCTTATAGGCTACACACGCTCGCGCATATAGCCTATATAAAGACCACAGCACGTGCACGTGGAGGCAAGGCGGCGCGTTAGAAAACTCCAAAGTCATCCAGTTTGCTCTAATCATTACAATTAGTCGTGAATTATCACCGGACTCTGACAGACGTTCCTTGTAACTCTCTTTTATTTCCACCCCGCGCTAATCAGCGGCTCTCATTACAAACGCTGATTAAACTGCAAATTACCCAGCAGCGGCCCCGTCCGCGCCTACCAGCGCCTCGCTCAATATCAATTAAGTAGAGCAGCCCGTCTGTAGTCTCACGGCGCTTCCAAATGCTTGATAGTGCCACTTATTAGTTTGGAAAACTCGGAAAATACCAATAATCAACGGCCATGAAGCTGCAGGGAGAAAGAGCTCAGGGTTTTCCCGCCTCTCAGATGCAATCAGTCGGTGCTGCAGGATTTCTCTGCTGCTGCTGCTCCATGCACGCAGGCCCTGCAGACACCTCCATCATGCTTTATCTTTATTCATGTCTGCATACTGCTGCTGCTCTGAAAAATACATATTGGACCAGCGCATGTGTTTGGCATTGGAGTAATATATATTTGAAATAATGACTTGCATTAATGCGTGCCAAATCTGAGATCTAACATCATTAGATTGTTCCGCTGCAGACTGAATGAACTGGTTTGCACCCTCTTAAATTAACCTATTTAGTCTTGGTTTAATATAAATTAATAGCAACTCATTAAAGTTATTAAAAGAGAATCCTACTGCTGCATGTTTCTACAATTGAGGAAAAACAGTGATTGGAGGAGGAAGAGTTTAGATTATTGGCTGCAGTAAAAAATAAGGATAAAATTCTCCATTATAATGAGCACTGCATTGAAAATGTGACCTAAGTAAAATATTCCCATGAAGTGTGGGTTAGGCTATTATATATTTTACTACTAATGCATTTGCACAATGTTTCAGCAGCATTTTAATGTTAATGTTGTTTGATAGTTTAACAATTAACTTATTACTGGTTGGTATAGCTACAGAGCTGAAAAAGTAACTGCACATATTTAATGGGCAGTTTTATTTTATACAGAGTTTATTTCAGTTTATTATTAGCAAACAAGAGCGTGACGCTTGGACAATAGTAAAAAAATAGACGAGTTGTTAATTGAAGCGTTGCACTTGCTCCATTTGTAAGATTGTATAAGGCTTATTATCACAAATGAATGGAAACAACAAAGACAATGATGTATATGGTCTGTATCAATGTAAAGTAGAAAATGGACCAAAGACAGTGGATCTAGCATTTTAGTTATTTATTCTCCATGTATTTACATGTAATCAACTCTCTAAAAAAAATGCACATAGGCTATACACGTATGTTACATACTGCTATAATAACATCTTTTAATGTCTTTTCACCTTGTAAGTTTCCACGTCATCAAACCTGCACTGTGTCATGGAGTCTTATATAGGCTATATTATAACAATATTGTGCTCTATATTAAATTTAATGTGGATTGAATACAGTTTTGTATTTTCCAGTATTACAGCAGATGCATCATATCTGCCAGGCTTTAATAATGTAATGTCTGATTCTGGCGGTGGAATGACATACTTGCATGTTATATATCCTTAAAAAATTATATTAAATTTGTTTAGATTTGTGTAAATGATATTTTAATTTGAGGCTTGATGGCTGCTCTTAACGCCATTTGACCCTGTTCTTAAATCAAAGTGTACATATGGTCATATTTGTTTTTTCACCTCCCCGTAAACTCTGATTATGAATTGAGCAAACACCATTAGATTGAATTCTTTTCTCTCATTTTACATCCTTATGTCTGACAACGACAAGATATTTTTCATTTTGACACATGACAAAACATGACAACATGCAACATGAGTATACCACCAGTCAAGAATAGGATTAATTATACAACTAAATACAAAGAGGAGGATTTAGAGAAGCTATGTTTTGAATGGTGTTCACTCACTGCACTGAGAAAAAGGTGCAAATTTCCCCCTTCTGTTACACATTTGACAACGGCTCCGCTCATCAGTTGTGAGGCTCATGTTGTTATGATCAGTTGTGATGAGCAATTAAGACCATTAGGTTTTGTTTTTAACATAGTTAGTAATATATTGTTAGGGGGGAAAAACAGTTAGGCCTACATGTGCAGAAAATGTAGTTGAGGAAACTGCATAAACTTTTAATGGCAGTGTGGCAGGCTGAGGACTCCATTGTAATGATATATATCTATATATACATATATATTTGACACAATCAGCCTTGAAGAACACTATGAAATTGATTCTTTTTTCACAGATCACACAAATCAATATCAGATGCACAAAGATTCAAATGATATTGAATGTGCTGTCTTTGTGACACAGCTTTATAAGCCATGTCAATTGTTTAGCTTAAGTGATAAACTGTGTGGATGAAGAAATTGGCTTATTCTGAGTCTCATAAAACCTTAACTCACAACAAAAGGTGTCAGGCATTTTTCTGTATGGAGTTTGATGCCTGCTGAAACTAAATGTGAAAAGCCAAGTTAATGTAAAAACAACAACAAAAACAAATACACCAACCTATTTATCTGTGTTGCATTTAGATATCACAGTGAACAAGATGCACAAACCAAACTAGAAGAGGTAGGTTGTGACAATACGTGTCCACTCAAAGTGCACTCCAAAAGGCAGGCATATGATTTTTGAATATCGGCCTTTATATAATACATTTGTGCAAAGGCAAAACTCCAACTGTCATTATGTGAGCACTGGTCGGAAAAGGGCCAACATATGTACATAAAGACAGGAGACATTTAATGCCCTTACACAGATAGATCAATAAATGCAAAACTATTAAAGCAGAAGTGAGTGATATATTTGTGTTAATATAAGTCTTAAATAGTTATATCTTCCGACAGCAATCACTTACATAGAGTGTTTGGTCTGAAACACGGGTCTGTCAGTCACTCTGCTCTGCTCTGAGCCGAAGAGAAAACATTTATCGTATCCTACAGTTTTTATCCAATGAGGAGAGAGAACGGCATGCAGGGCTGTGTGTGCAGCCAAGGAACGCCGTGAATGTGGTGACGTAGCGACGAGGACTGTTATGGTGCGTTCAAGGAAACTCGTATTTTTCCGACCGTGAAGTGGTACCAGTTCGATCTGGTACGAGTTCACCGGTCGGAAGTTACGAGTGGCCGTTATAGTGACTTTCACCGGTAAAACAGGTCGGAAAAACACGAGTGGGTTGCCTGGAACGCTACAAAGTCGTAAGTTGTGACTTGAAGCTGTAATTTACGATTTCAAAAGCCTGCCTGGAACGCAGCATTAGCGAAAACGACCGGACCACTCACTTCTGCTTTAACTTCCATTGGACACTGATTCATGTCTATAATGAGATACACTGTTCTACATAGAGTACAATTTTGATATGTGAGGAAACATGAGACGTATGGATGTTAGTAGATATTAAAGACCCAAAACATCCAGTTAAAGAGGAACTATACAGGATTTTTAGCTTATATGCTTCATTTTTACCTTAATTATACCGTTTTGGAGTAATTGTGATGGTTTAATAAATGACATGTAACTTGTTACGAGGGTGGAGGCTCTGTGCCTTCCAGGTATAGGGTCTCTTGGCTGTTAAACAACTTTGCAATATCAGCGCCACCTTCCTCGCGCCCCACAACCTGTAATCTCTTGTTTATGACAGATAAGATTACACAAATATACACGTCATAACATTGTATACTGTATGATAGGCCTAGCCCATATATAACGTTATGCACATGGCCAGGAGAAGGGTTAGCAAAACAGCAGAAAAGCGACCAGACTTATAGTAGGAGCATAGTACTACTTTAAACCTACAGGCAGTTGAACCTGTGGTTTAGCCTATGATGCACCTGTACCATTATAAATGCAGAGGACTTAGCCTTTAAAATATGATTCACTTTTACAGTTTAAACTACACCTGACCTGTAAAATCCATGTAATTCTGCTGCATAATGATCATTTTTATTTTTGAATTTTAAGTAGGCCTATTTACAGTATAGGCGCTATAAGTATTTTTGTTGACACTGCTTTTTCCACAGCACCAATTTTTTTTTTTTTCACATTTACGTTCTGTTTTACTATAGCCTACTACTCTACCTCTGTTGAACATTTTTATTGGGCAGATTTAATGAAATGTGACAAGATGAGGGACCAGAGGAGCTGAACCTGTCACTCTGATCCAAACGCTCGATAATCAACTTACAGCGGATCGATGTATCTGCGAGCAGCTTGTCATCCCTGACTTCCATCAGCGCACACCACAGCAGCTTTCATACATTTAACCAGCTACACGCTACAACCGAGAAATACCACACACACAGAGTCTACTAACAGCCATGGCAGACCCAAGAATACGGCAAATCAAGATTAAAACCGGCATCGTTAAGAGGTACGTTTGTTTTATTGTTGTTTTAGCATGTCTGAAAAGGCTACAGACAGTTAAGATAACGGTAGCGAGCTAATTAGCTTAGCCGAACGGGAGAGCGGGCCTGGCATGAAACCAGGCCGAGTACGTGAGGCTGTTAGCCCGGCGAGGCTGTAACTACGCTGCGGTGCTTTTGTCGGGGCCTGGTGTTGATGGATGAGAGAGATGGTGGAAGCTTTCTTTTTCTCCCTTTAACAAACAGCTACACATCAGTGTTAATGCACAGAACTTAATGAAAGCGATGAATAAATAATACGACTGAATAAATACATTTGTGAAGCTGTAACCGTCGCTTTTAACGGTTGCTAAGCTAAGTAGCTAACACACAGCAGCACACAGAAACAAGCTGCATTGTTGCATTGTTGTCTCGTCTGAGGGGAAACGCCTGCTGCTGCATTGTTGCTGTCACTGATACTGATGGGATAGGTCACCTTTACCCAGGAACAGGCACCTGCTCATTATCGACATATCATTTTCATTTAAAAAACTGCCCAAAATATGAAACGAAGCATCACTAGCTACAGGGATGCTAACACTAAATGCTGACATATTTTAGCTAATCTCGATAAACACTGGTTTAACACTACAGTTTTAACAAAGCCCTGTGTGTTTTGTTGTTTTGTATTTGTGTCTTTGTTGCTGTTGTTGTTTTTATCTCTAAATAGCAAATATTTACCACACAAGTCTGGTGATTTGTGGTGATGTTGGGAATATCTGCACAGTCATAACTGGGGAGAGGAGACCTCATGATGTCTTGTTGGATTATAGTTATGGCCCAGGAGGCAGGTGGTCACGTGGGTTTGTGTTGTAGCAAGAGGGTAACCGCAATTTAAAAGGACAAAACACTTAAAACAGGATATAGACATAGACAGGAATCAAGCTCACTGATTGTGGTTTACATGAGACAATACATGCTCCATAAAAATACCAGAGTAGCTAACACAAAACTGTAAAACACATAAGAGCATGACACAGGGAGCAATGAATAAGTTAAAAACAAGATAGATGTAATAAAAAATAGATACAATAAATTAAAATACATAAATAATGAGCTAAAGCTAATAAAAGGAGTAGCCTAATAACTTATTGAAAAGACAAACAGCAGCAGGGACGAAACTGTTTCTGTAGCTTGTGGTCTTTGACCTCGGGACCGAAACGATAAAATGCTTATGCGGATTCATAAAATCCATATTTGTGTGGACGGCCTCTTAGTCTTGGCCCTGATGGCATGTGCTGAAACTTATTTGCAAGGGGATGGGAGGCATCAGCGGGGATGCCTCGTGTACAATAATGTGGCGTGGGTATGGGTATGAGGCCCACAATGTCACAGTCTGCCACTAAGGACAGTGAAATGGCAGTATACAGTGGAAGGGAGATGTTTATTTTTTGAATAATCTCATGAAAAAGTGTAATTTATGATTTAAATCCATGCATAGTGCAGTGAATAGGAAGAAACAAAACAAAGTCAGTATTTGTTTTTTCCAGCAGCTGCAGAATGATTAGGCTGGCGGAACTCACTCAGTCAGGTGACATTTATGGACTACAGTAGTGTAGTTTACTGGCAAACCTGGCAACACCAGTACAACAGCAGCCTCACTGTAGATACTGAAGGACTGCAACTAACAATAGCTTTCATTATGAATTAATCTTCCAATACTTTTTGAAACTCTATCTAGAATATATTTATTGTTCATTTTACTTTTTTTTTTTTTTTTTTTTTTTTAAAGCTGAAACCTCTCATGTTGAATTGAAAATTAAACAAGTTTATTAAGTAGATTTGATATTGATTTTCTGGTCAACAGCTTAAATTGGCTTTTGCTCTCTCTTTGCATGAGATTATCTTTACTATCTTCTATCCAGTACTTAACCTTAAAGCAGAAGTAAGTGATATATTTGTGTTAATATAAGTCTTAAATAGTTATATCTTCCGACAGCAATCACTTACATAGAGTGTTTGGACCGAAACACGGGTCTGTCAGTCACTGCTCTGCTCTGAGCCGAGGAGAAAACCTTTCTCGTATCCTACAGTTTTTATCCAATGAGGAGAGAGAACGGCATGCAGGGCTGTGTGTGCAGCCGTGAATGTGGTGACGTAGGGACGAGGACTGTTATGGTGCGTTCAAGGAAACTCGTAACTCGTGTTTTTCCGACCTGTGAAGTCATACCAGTTAGATCTGGTACGAGTTCATGGGTCAGAAGTTACGAGTGGCCGTTATAGTGACTTTCACAGGTAAAACAGGTCGGAAAAACACGAGTGGGTTGCCTGGAACGCTACAAAATCGTAAGTTGTGACTTGAAGCTGTAATTTACGGTTTCAAAAGCCTGCCTGGAACGCAGCATTAGCCAAAACGACTGGACCACTTACTTCTGCTTTAACCTTACGGCTTAGTTCATTTTTCTAACCAAAGCTCGTTATTTACTTGGATCTGGATCACTGTGCTGACTACATCTTTGGGAACCATTGCAAGTTATCACTGTTTTATATTAGATTCATTGTTGTCGTGTGTTTGTGTTCTGATTCCCTCAAATCTTTTGAGTTTTGGACGTCACTTTAGCCTTTGACAATTTCTGAGAATTTCTTCCTCTGTTTTGAAAAGTCGTCTCTTGCCACTTCTTTCCAAGTTCAGTTCAGTTTTAGGTCCGTCCATACTCTTTCACTTTCGTCCAGCAGGTGACCGATATCGCTGGTGAATTCACCGTCTCAATTTTTAGTCTTTTTGGCAGAACACAAAAGAATAACAACAAAGTGATGATCCAAAAAACCTGCACCTTGGTTTGTACATTACATCTCGATAGATTTCACACAGGCGTTGTGATGAAGTGACTTTTTCAGCTCATCATCCAGTTGAAAGCAGCGGCCTATAAAACGAAACTGGCATCCATTGAATTTGTACCATGGTCAGATTTACCATGCTGGAGTATGAGATATTTTTGGGTATTATGAGGTGTGGTGAAGACAGTGATGGGCCTGAGTGTATCTCTCGTCGATCACACACACACAGACCTCTTTAATTCCCTCCTGTCGATGGCGTTTGTGTAATGTGTTATTGATTTGTGTTTTGATGAGGGTCAGATTACTAACAGGCTCCCTGAGGCGGCGGCGGCAGCGGCGATGATGATGGAGGCTGCTGGCTGGGTTTCCCCATAGAGGAGAGTTTCAGTATGAGAGTTGACAACAGGGCAAGTAGTAGCAGCAGCAGCAGCACAAGTAACTGTACTCATGTTTTTGAGTTTACTCTTTGAACATATTACATCTCACCCCATCTTAGACCACAAGTCGCCATAACATGGATCCTCCTTAATCAAGCTGTTAGCTTTAAACGTACCGGCTGTCATTGGTTTCTGTCTCTTCATAATCTCCTGTGTGTCCCTCCCGCCCATTCGCCCTCTTTTCTCTTTTCTGTCCTCTCTCCTCTCTCCTTCCTCAGTCCCTCCTCCTCTTCTTATATATTGGAGTTTAGAGGAAACCTGCCGGCTCTTTTAGCCGGGCCTATTTCCAGTGGCTTTTGCACATTCCAGTCAGTGCCTTTCTGCCCTAGCGAGGCGGATGCCCTTAATAAAATGACAACAGTAATTTGCCTTTGTCATTCCGGTCCCAGCACAGACTACATCGTGGCTCAAAAATACAGTGCTAGAGGAGGCAGCGGCCCCCGAATGAATGTGTGTGTGTGTGTGTCGACTGAGTCTAATTCCCTTTTTTTTTCTATTTTCCAGAGAGCTGCCTTTTCCATTAAGCCTGAGGTGGCAGGTCTATTTAAAACCAGCCACGACCCCACCCCTCATTCACACGGCGCTCCAAGTCTGGGAGAAATAAGAAATTAACATCAGGACTGGAAAGGGGAGGAATGGACATTTTGTTATTAGACTGTCCTTCAGTTTTATTCAAATTATTCCAGCCTTCCCTCCTTCCTTCTTTTCCTTCCTCCATCTTTCTCTCTCGTTGCCACCTTCTTCTCCTCTAAAGCAGGTGACATCACTCATTCTGCATCAAGCGCGAGAGAGTGGGAGGAGGCGCGGAGCCGCCATCGCATACGGTGCCTGTTTAAAAGCGTCTTGATAGAACTGTATTAGAATGAGCAGTAATTGATGTAAAATATGACAGAGTGCTGTTGGCTTCCTTGGCTAAGCAAGGAGCAGCGCAACACGGAGGGAAGGGGTCTCCAGTAATGTGACTGATTAATGAAGGATCACTCACTTATGCACACACAGCTGATTTTATGAAAAATGAAATTTGTGTTGTCATCCCGACAAGCAGGGCGCAGCCGGAAAAAGACTATTAGTTGGGAATCATTATCAATAGCGATATTTTCAAACTCCATTATGCCAATCAGGGTCGGAATCTGTTTAATAGATTTTGTTCCATTTGGCCCGTAATTGATAAATAATCAAAATTTATCAATGTACTCAAGCCCATTTTCACTAACAATCAAGGAAAAGAGGCCCATTTACCACCTGACTTGGTCCAAATTAGGGACTAAATTGATGATCAATTAATCTCTAAAAAGGAGTAGTAGTGTGTGTGGGTGTATGTGTGTGCGTGTTGGAAGCAATAGAGAAGCATGCTGATAAGGTGCGAACGGGAAAGGCTGGTGAAGTTAACAGCAGCAGCTTTTGTGTTTGGCTGCCATAATTTGAATTTAGAGAGAGAAATGTATTATTAATGAATTCATCCAGAGCTTATTTTGTTTCACAGTAGGAATGATGAAGAAAAATGTCATTTATTAAGTGACATCCATCAAACTTGTGCAGTTAAACAAATCATCATCAGTGTGGCAGTTGTCTGATGTTGGATGGTTTATAAGGAGAACAAATTAAATTTCATCAATAGGAGGCAGAGATGTGGGTATTTTCACATGTGAGATAAGAAAAGTTCATAATACATATAAAAAAGATCGTCTTATATATATTGATGATCGTATATATGAAATGTGTCTTTAAATGTCATTGTCAATCATTTGAGAAAGGTGTCGAGCAGAAACGTCATGAATTGTAATATTTTTACACAAGTTTAAGACTCATAAAGGCAAAATGAAAGGGCTTTTGTTGAATATATTTCCAGTTAATAGTTTTTAGACAGCAGGTAAATCAGTGTTAGGTTTGGTATTTCAGGTTATTGGTGCTGATCCAGGTCAACAATCCAGATTCGCTTCTGTGGTTTGTGCATCTAGTCTTGCGCTGAACAAGAAGAGTGAGCTGATAGCACAGCAGATGTTTAGCAGTTGGGTAACTCAACATGTTCATGTTGTGAGGAGATTTTGACTCTCAAAACACAAAAAAGCAACTTGTACTGTGTGTAAAATCAGTGTAATGTTGCGTATATCAGAATCTGTATCTTTGTTGGCAGGTATGTTGGATAGAAACTGGAAAAAAAAAGGTTTTTGGAAACGTTACTCATGGACTTTATTCATTCAACCATAACTAAAAATGGTATTATTAGACAAAAATAGTCCATTAAACATAAATCTAGTCGCTTACAAATATAATATCCACATACAATATCAACTCTGTACAGTGTATCCTGTGATATTACTGGTTCCTCACCACTAAGAGTGACTCAGCTGATTTGTCTCTTGGCGATTAAAATGACTCTGATGAGGTTTTATGCTAAATAATCCAACAACAGTGTGTGATTGATAAAACAGAGAATTAGCAGTTGGATCTGCAGCTCTGCTTTACAGAGTTTGATGGAGAGTTTCAGCTCATTGTATACAGTATATCTGGACCATAACTTCACTTTGAATACGCTATAGGGCTGTCATGTTCAGCAGCTGCAGGCCAGGCAGATGTTTTATGGACAAACATCTGTAAAACCAGCAGACAGACTACAGCAGCTAAGGAACAAGGTGGAGCTTGTATCAGCTGAAGATCCAGATATTTCCCTCAGGAGGACACAAAAACCACTCTGAATTAATAACAATGTTGCACAGTTACTGTAATGTTTTCCAATTTTTTTTATTTTTATTTATGCCATTAAATTTAGAAGAACAGCAGCACAACAGCTTAACGTCACAGTGAGTGTTACAAATCTCAAATCAAGTTACAAATGAGTCAGATTTGGCCTCAGAGCGTAACCACGAGGCTGATCTCCACTTGGATACCGGCGCTGTTATACAGTATATGTGTGTGTGACGCCCCTGCAGCAGCAGCAGCAGCAGCAGCGAGGAGGAGGAATGATGCGTTCGCTGCCTGTTACTGAGGTGTGTATCTTACCATCCTGCGGGAGATGATCTCACTGTGTCCCCTCAGTCAGAGGGAACGTGGGGAGGGAATGAGGATGGATGGCCTCGTCTGTAAAGAGGTGACCATCGCGGCTGGCCCACCTTTTTTCACGGCTCAGCCTATGTGTGTGTGTATCTAGGAGCTGGCTGCGCATTTGTGCGTGTGGTGGCGTGTGTTTGATGGAACAACAACTGTGTCACTATAACCTGTAACTATACAAACTCTTCCTTCCTGTTCTCTCTCTCGCAGGCTGGGCAAGGAGAAGGTCGCCTACATCACCGAGGCCAAGACGCAGGAGGAGAAGATCGAGCGCATGAAAGCCGAGGCGGGGGATGAATATGTCATCAAGAAACAGGCACGTGGGCCGTCTCGCTTTTCCTAGATACTGCACAATAGGGGTTGGAGAAAAAATCGATTCACATAAGTATCGCAATATTTTTTTTGACGATATTTAAATCGATTTTTTTTTTCAAAAGTCGATTTTTTAAAATGTATTTATTGAATTTAAAGGCTCCTTCAGTATTTGTGTGCAGATAAATGTAAAAATGTAGCAGTTTACCTCCGTCTATATCTCATTTTGTCAGAAAGGTTTCAGAAACCAGTTTTTTCTATACTCTTTTATTTTTGCCTCTTTTATGCAGTCCAGGCTTTTAAAAAGAGAGTAAACATATATATTGCTGCTGAATTAATCTTAAAAACTGCAACTTACATGTGATGTGTATTTTTGGGGGAAATATGGCTCCTGGAATAGTCTGTAGACAATCATAATCATTCAACTGTTTCACTGGTGTTAAAAATGCAGACTAAAAATCGAGAAAATCGACAATATCGTAGAATCGCAATTTGAATCGAATCGGCTTCCAAAAAATCGTAGAAGAATCGAATCGGGAGAAAAGCATATCGTCCCAGCCCTACTGCACAACAATTAACGCGTCCTTTTTTAAAAAATAGTTTGTTAACTTTGCATCATCCATTTAGCACCAACTGTTGGGCTGGCTCCTCCTGCTTTGTGCTCTCCCGCAGTTAGGAAGCGAATTGTATCTTGATGACTTGAGTAGCCCCTCATTCATGTAATGAGGTCAGTCCACAGCGATAATGAAGAATTAGTTTTTGAGAGGAGAATCATTAGTGATTTTGTAATGTGCTTGATGCAGATGTAATTATATCATGTTACTTTAGAGGAGTTTGATAATTACTGACACATGCTGGTTATTTAGTGTCCCCAACAGATCACTGGCCCATATCCTGCTCTCTCCTTTCTCTCTCTGTGTGCCTGCAAGCCCCCCATCATCTGTCTGATCGCTGGAGAAAGCAGCTTTTACTGTGAAAATCTGTCTCCTTAGCTCTTATTTACTTGTGTGTGGCCACTTCTTTGCTTCTTTTAGCTCTCTCTATATATTTTTTTTTAAATGACATTTTAAATTTAGCCGAGGAGTTGAAATGTGAGATGATAGCATGAGGACTTAAGGATAGGATCATCAATTAACACAGACACATACACCGGTTCAGTTCATTACACAGGGATTCAAGCCAAAAAAAAAAAAAAAAAGGTGAAATGAAGAGGAATGTTAAATAAAAGACATTAATCAGTGTCTGTTTCCTGAGAATAACAGTCCTAGTTGTACGGTATTTTTAGCCGTGATCGTTCTGTGGCTGAAATGTCTCAACAACTATTGGATTAAAGGGATAGTTCAACATTTTGTAGTAGTTCATAGTTCAACAAATTGGCCTATTGCCATACTCCCTATAGTCATAGCAGTAGGTTCATTACCTTTAATTATCGGTGCATGTTGTTTTGAGATCTGCGGGGCAGAGACGTGAGCTGCTCAGTGAATACAATGGAGGTGAATGGTACAGGTCCCCTGTCCCTCATCAAACTCATCAAATACACAATCCAACAACTCCAAAACGCTCTGGTGGACAAGTTGGGACCTGTACATTCACCACTCTATGAAATAATCATCTATAGTTATCATGAAGCAAATACTCAGAACTGCTTGCGCTTTTGAAATCACTCCGCCCAGCAGCCGTGTCTGGAATGTAGTTCCGGTTTTGCATTTGCCTCAAAAACAACTCTGTCTCGTAACATTACATTATTATCTCATAGCGTGGTGAATCTGCAGGTCACAACTTGTCCACCAAAGCGTTTTGGAGTTGTTGGATTGTGCATTTGATGAGAGACAGGGGACCTGTACCATTCACCTCCATTGTGTTCACTGAGCAGCTCACGTCTCTGCCCCGCAGATCTCAAAACAACATGCACCGATAATTAAAGGCAATGAACCTACTCCTATATGGCAATAGGCCAATTTGCCAAAATGTTGAACTACCCCTTTACATTTTCTACATTTTACATCCACTACAAGTAGTGTTTCAGACTGATGTAGTTGTAGCACCTACACCATCTTGAAATGAGCGCTGGTCAGGTGCATTGATATCTTGAGGCAGCAATGAGTTGTTGTGCAGCTGAACCAAAAAAAACAACAACTTGGTGTTTATTCTATTTTATTTTATTGTCCAAAGTAAAATGGCCAAAGTGACATGGACACGCCTTAAACGTCCTTGTGCCATCAGGCGTGTTGGCATTTCCAAAGAGACATGATAGAGATGCACCTGTTCCCACCAGGATTAATTTTCATGTTGTTTAATGTAATTTAAACATCTAAAAAAGGAGGATTTTCACTTGTAGGTGTAAAGATCTCCAGAATGCAGACATCACATCCACATCAAACATCTCCAAAGAGACAAACAAAACAAAACACCCCCTCATCCACATCAAACATCTCCAAAGAGACAGAAACAAAACAAAACAAAACACCCCCTGCGTATCCCAGAAAACACTTGAGTTTATGGACAGTAGTAAAATTCATGGGCATGTTCTTCCACTGGGCCTCGTGTTAATTTGGATCTCTCCTCCTCTGCTGCTGCTGCTGCTGCACCGCCACCACCACCACATCTGATTATATATCTAACTGGTAACATTAAAATTCAGCGCGTGTTTTGTTTTGTTTGTTCATTCGCGGAGAGAGGCGGCTTCGGTGGGGGCTGAGCAGCAGCAGGCTTGGCTGGTGTTAAATGGGGAGATTTGGGGGAGGCCAGATGGATTATGGTTGGAGATGAGAGGTCTGAGGCAGGATGGATTAGAGGTTTTTATTTTAATGGAATCAATACGCTGTAAGTGTCATCCTTATCCAGCCGCTGATGGGATCATTCCACCGCACACCGGGGAGGGCGCCATGACTTTTTCTCTCTTGTTTCAGCAACTCCTCCTGCTTATAGTCTGGCTCACCTTGTCACATCTACATGGCAACCAAGTCGACTAGTTGTCTCTCGGCGTGTCAGTTTAGTCTGCCACCAGCAGCAGCAGCAGCAGCAGCAGCAGCGTGTGCACGAGTTCATCTGAGCGCCCTCTGTTAGTGCGCACAGCCGTGTAATGTACATGTGCGACGTGTCGGTGTTTTGACTTTTCCAGCTCGACAAAGAGAAAGAGAGGGAGGGGAGGGAGGAGAAAGAGAGAGGGCGCCAGGTGAGGAAGCATCTGTCATGAGTGAGTGTGTCTGACAGCGTTAGACCAACTCCTCTCTGCTCTTTAGGGCGCCGGCCCGCGGGGAGGGTGGGATGGGGATGGTGGGGGTGGCGGGATTCGCACATTATCCGCGGCTGTGAAAGTTCCCCCCTCCAGGCTATAACACAGTTTCACTCCAGGCGTAGTAATACCTGTTTACGCCTGATCACAGCGCCCTCGGCTCAGGGTTTTTTTCATCCATTCAGGTGTGTGCAGTCAGATGAGAGGTGGTCCCCCGCTGCCCAACTCCCCTGCCCGATCGATAACTCAATAACATTTTTCATAACCGCCGCCTTGTTGGGAGGAGATGTTAACCACGGCCGAGTGTGTACGGCACGCGGGACACCCCCACAGCACGGTGTTGTCAGGAACAAGGGCTTCGGCGAATGAATATTCCTGTGTCTGGCTGTTCAAATTAACGCTCTGAAGTTGGAAAAGAAACTCATGTTCAATAATGTGTTGATTTTTTGTGAAAGCAGCGGGTAATGAAAAGCGATAACAGTTGCAGGGGCGAGGGTATTCTTTTTAATAAAGATGCTGATGTGGTCTCCGTGTGGTTTCAGATGGAAGTGTTGCAGGAGTCCAGAATGATGATCCCAGACTGCCACCGCCGCCTGGCCATCGCACACGCAGATCTGCAGCAGTTACTAGTAAGTGTAAGCGCTCCCATTAAGTGGAAGTGTAAATACTGTTTTTCATCTCGCAACAGGACAAAAACATGAACTGATGAAAACTCTGCGTCCGTTTATTCTGTTGCTGTCACTCTCACTAATTCGTGGGCCTTGTTGAAAAGCTGCATGGTGTAATTGTATTATTGACAAACGGAGGCAAAAAACAACTCTTTCTCAAAAGTACACTCTGAACTTCAGCTTGTGTTGCACACAGAAGTGTCTTCTTCTCTCACATCAGGAGATGGAAGTCGTTCATTTGAATGGTTATAAATAGACGGACAGTAAAGACAATTAACTGCCTTCATTTTAAGGATATACTGTATTTGTCTCTGTAAAGATCTAATAACAGATTTTGGTCACTAGGGACAGGAAATGATCAAAACAAACAGCTAGATTCATGCTCCACCCAGGAAGTCGGAGTACAGAGCTGGGAGTGATGTCACATCCTTGTTAAGGGGGTCGGAAAAGCAACAGTTTTTGTTATCTTTTGTCATAGTTAGCATTGTTAGCTACGACAATAGATACCACATTATGTGAGCTTGTTAAAACAACATGTTTACTGGTAGAAGTTGCACAAAACTATAGGAACAATAAATTTAAAGACACAAAAAAGAGACTTATCGGCTTAGAAACAGTGTAAATTCCACTGTTGATGTGCGGAGCAGCCATCTTGGATTGTGAGCGACTTTTTATGGGTATCATCATTAATCCACTTCCTACATCTGCTGCTGATTGCGCTGTGTGTTGAAGGGAGAACTGATGCTGAATCATGTTTAATTGTGGCGTAAATCCAAAACAATGAGTCAAAAGAGGCTAAAATTCTCCGTAAAGCTGCGTTTAGCTACTGTTGTTGCTACCTCATTATTACTGCAGGTGTTTGCTAATCCACTGTGATTATTGATCACTTCTTAACACCTATATAAAATAGAAAAAAAACTTTTAATACGTGATGTTTAACTTCCAAAAACTTTTTATTTTTTTATTAAAACTACTTAAACTATTCACATCAGTTGGTACCAGACACTAATTCCATCCGTTCTTCCCTGTCACTGTGTTAACCATAGAGGTGGTTTCTGTTTTTATTTGGCAGCTGTTCAAAGTATCTGACAGCTGGACTTCGGCTTTCTCCGAAATCCACTGGAGCTGAATGCAGTGGTGTTGTTGATGCTCAACAAGACTGAACACCTGTCTTTGCATTTTGATTCCTTCACTGAATATTGTTAATAATAAGTTTGTTTGGTGAAGAATGAAGACATCTCGGGGTTTTTATGTCACACGGATTTCACCTGATATTTAAGAATCCAGCTTCTAATCAAAGTTAATAACAATTTAACACAATCACCAAGGAAGTCTGACACACTAAAACTGCACTAATTAACCCTCAAACCTATAAATCACAGACCGCTGTGAGGTTTTCATCCATTCATGAGCCACGCCCTGTCTGGAGGGGGCGGGGCTTTGCTGCAGCTGCAGAAGCTGAAGTGAAAACAACACTGAAGATTATATTACATTTATGGAATAACAATAAAATGAATAGCTGATATTATTCATGCACAGTGCAGTGAATATAAAATACCGGTGCCTCTCAATAAATTAGAATATCATGGAAAAGTCAATTTCCTGTAGTTCAAGTCAAATAGCTCCAACTAAATATTGAGAGCATAGAGATGGACATACTTTTTCAGAGGGCCGACATTTCCATATTAAAAAATTATTTTTTTGAGGTACTGAATTTTAGGTGTTCATTAAAGGGATAGTTCAACATTTTGGCAAATTGGCCCATTGCCATAATCCCTATATAGTTTTAGGAGTAGGTTTGTTACCTTTAATTGTCGTTGCAAGCTATTTTTAGATCGGCGGAGCAGAGCCGCGAGCTGCTCAGAGCTACGCTACGGAGGCTGTTTTCGAGGTGTATTCATGCAAAACCGCTGATGCGCGTTCCTGTTGATGGGCAGTTTTTCTGCAAGTAGTCTCTGCATTTGCCTCAAAGACATAGCGTGGTGAATGTGCAGGAACTTGTCCATGAGAGCGTTTTGGAGTTGTTGGATTGTGTATTTGATGAGTTTGATGAGGGAAACCAAGAAATCCCATTAGCCTCGAGTAGCGTAGCTCTGAGCAGCTCACGGCTCTGCTCCGCTGTTCTAAAAATAGCTTGCACCGACAATTAAAGGTAATGAACCTACTCCTAGGACTATAGGGATTATGGCAATGGGCGAATTTGCCAAAATGTTGAACTATCCCTTTAAATGTAAGCCATAATCATAACAATAAGATAAATTAAATAAAGACATGATATGTTTCATGTTCATATGACAACAAACTTCCATTCATACTCCCTATTGCTCAATGATACACTGTGATAAGGCTTTAGAATAGTAGCTGTGCTGTATACACTCATTATATTACAATTAACAACCAATCAGATTGCCGGATTCCACCTTTGCTTTTTATAAAATGTATTAGCTTCACTTTTTGAATTGAATTACTGACATTGATAAAACTTGTCCATGATATTCTTATTCATTGAGATGCACCTATACAGTGTATTATTTTGGAAGTTTTTCTGTCAATTCGGAGCGTTTCAGCCTGGTCGGCAATGTTTGTCAGAGCTGGATGCTAGTTAGAGGAAAGCTAAAGCTAACCTGCAATTAGCAACACGACCCCTCCCTCCCTCTCTATCACTCATCAGCACTTCTTTTTATTCCTTTAGACTGACATGCACATATGCACATGCTCATCACAGTTCATTAGCAGCTATGTCTCTGCATCGACCACCAACAGGAACACACACACATACAGTACGCACTTATATAGTCACATGATCCAGCCCATATTTTGCTGCTAAATTTAGCTCCTGACTGAAGTTTTGTGATGACAACACAAAGTGAAGCAGGTTTGTTGAAATATTTATATATATTTTTTTGAAGATTTGTGGATTTATCAGCTGTAATCGCAGAGGAGACAGAAGTATTGTTCTAAAATGGCAATAAAACCAAACTCTGTGTGTGTTTGTGTGTTTGCAGGAAACAGAAGAGGATTTGGCCGAGGCGGAGGAGTACAAAGACGCTAAGAACATGTTGGACTCAGTGAAGCTTGAAGGATGATTTCTGATCTGTCTTCTGTCCTCACTGTGAGATTCACTCGCTTCAAATGTCCATTCCTTCTCATCTCATCAGGCCTGGTTTGGGAACCACGGAGGGAAAACTGAATCCATTCAAAGTCTCTGTTGTTGATGTAATTATTTCTACTGTTCTTCTCTTAAAACAACTCCCACACTCCCACCACCACCTCACCAACCCCCCGCGAGAATTACGATAAAACCTGGACTTTATTACAGTCGAGCAGTGGAGAGGTTTTTTTTTATTATTATTTTGTAATTCTACATGTCACAGTAAATTCACAAAAAACATGTAACCATCAGTTTTACTGGTGTGGCTCCTCTACCACTGTAAACTAACACAAACCAGCTGCACATGACAACACAAACTCCAGTGTTTTACCAAGTGACTGTTTCCTTAATCTACCATTAAACCCACTTTGCCTTTATTTTGTATGCAAGTTCTGCTTTCAGGTCTTAATTTGCCTCTAAAATTGACGATGATGATGATGATGATGTATTGCTGATTACTAACAAAAAAAATCCAGCAATTTATATTTTCCTGATCAGCTAATATGTGAATGATTCCTTTTGATTAATCGATTAGATGTCAGAAGATGTTTATACCAACCCCAAAAACATAAAGCAGATGAATTTGAGACATTAAATTATTTCTCTCTGTGTCTCTTGACCAATCGATTAATCAGCTATAAGGATTTCAGCTCTGATGGATTTACTTTAGTACTTTAGCATGTGTGTGTGAGCGCGCACCTGCTGCTGCTGTTGATCTCCCTGTTAAACAGCAGCAAAATGAATTGTGTGTGATTTTTTTTTTCCACAATAAAGACCAGAGCTCTCCGGGCAGCCCCTGTCACTCACTCACTCACTCATTCACTCACATGACAAATGTCGCTCATGGCCATGAATGACAGAACAGGCCTGTCTGCCGTCCGCGCGCCACTCTCATCCATTATCCTCCAGCAGCAGCAGCAACGGCCCTAAAATAACGACACCTTGTATTAAAGGCTGAGGGAGTCCTTCCTAAATAGTCATACTAATAAATGAACTCAATTGCCAGACAAATTAAGGTTACATTTGACTTGATCCTTATTTTACAGATTTCGATAATTATCGGGATCACCCCAAAGTCTCATTACCGCCCTAATGAGGCGCTGCTGCTGCCGCGTGACATCCACCCCGCTCCATCTCGTTAAGGAAATCGCTCTTCAATGCTGATTATTTTATTTGGAGGTATAATTATATTTCTTTCGGATAAATCACGGGGCCTAATCGAGTCCGTGCAGAGGGCAGCGGCCGCTAATTGACCTATGGCTAAGCCCCGCCCCCTCCACTCACTCGGACAAACAGTCAACATTCAGTGACAGGCGCTATGGAAACTGTCACAGTAGGAGACATTTCACAGGAGGCAATTGATGGTTTTTGGAGACAGAAAGATTAAATATCATCTCGAAGTCACCAAAACTTAACTTAACTTTACTGCTATGGCTGCCGTTTGCCGCGAAACGCCGATAGCGACGGGCTAACTTCTGTTAGCCTGTCTATGGAGTTTTGCATTATACGTTAGCATTAAGCTAGCGGGCTTTATGCTTAGTTGTGATGCTGGCTAACATCCAAACATCTCTCACAATATGTTGCCTCAAATACGTTGTTGACTTAACTTAGAACAGATGTAGACATCGTTAAGTTTATCCACGTTTAGTTGGTGTTGTGGTCTACCGCATAACTTTATCCAGAGCAGACACTTCTCTTGGTTGAGATGTGGCTTGGGAAAGGGTTAAAAAAATCCACCCCGTCGCCCAGCCTCTCGGGATACCTAGTGTGGGAGTTGAATGTACCCCATGCACACCGTTTGACCATTTTAAACTTAAAATGTCAAGAAAAAACATATAAAAACGAATGAAAACTGACTAACTGCAATGCATTTCAATGGACGTGGAAGCAGAGAATGTCCGAGTGTATGGGCTAGCTATGCGCACTGTGATTGGCTCATCGTGTTTGGGGGCGTGGCTTAGCCATAGGTCAATTGAGGCATGAGATGCGGCGGCGGCGGCGGGGCGCGCGCTACACCTGGGTGTGTGTGTGAAAGAGAGAGCGCGTGACCGGAGGAGGACCGCGCGCCCTGCTCTCTGTCAACACGCTGGATGACAAGTGTCCACATCCTGTAGATGTAGTATACTGCACTAATACACCAGTGTCAGCAGCCCTGCGCTCTGCAAACTGCAGGAGTAAAAGTCCTCATTCTGGAGTATTATCCATCTAAACCGTCTTAATATGATTATAAAGGCAGGATTTTAATCAATATTGTAACTAAAAGTGGAACCAATCTTAATAATCTTATTGTAAATGTATGTATTTTGTATCCTAATCCGGAAAAGGCTTACGTTTACAGTGGATTTAAATTTTAAAATGTCACCGAAATGTACATAATCAAGTGCAAATATCTCAAAATAATAGGCCTATTATAAGTTACTTTACACCAGCTACATCATCAGTTCAGACACTGCAACATCTCAGCTCCTGCATATTGTCCTTATCACTGCTGTGAACCCCCTAAAATGAGCAAATGCACAACAAAGTAACTGAGGTTTGGATCTATGTTAGTAGATCTTCCCCTCTTGTAATTCACAATGAAATGTTTGGATTGTTAATTTATGTGCACATTAAATACAGTGTACTGCGCATTAAAGCACCAACACATTGGTTGAATTAGCTCCAGCTTCAATATTAAAGTGCTGCTTAAATGTTAATGCATATAGTCTAAGTAATAACAATAATAACCCAATAGTATGATGCATATTTAATGCAGCGCTGACTGAGGCCATTATCACTGCACACTAAGTAATTTGACTTGTGTAGCTACTTTAGTGCGTGTTGCTCATAATAAGCTTCTTCATTTGATTTACGTTGGGCACATTTTGGAGTGTGTGAGTTTTCTTTATGTTTATTGATGATAAAATACATTATAATTGCAGATACTATAATAGACCACATCTGTCCTGATGTTGATGGCTACAAGTGTGGGAGGAAAGACGCGTTTTGACGCACTGGCTGCAGCTGTTGCAGCATCAGCTCCTCTTCCTCTTCCTCTTCCTCCATCTCCTCCTCCTCCTGCTGCTGCACAGTAACTTATTATTGCTCCTAATCCCCCAGACTGTCCCCAGATCAGCTGTACGAAACAAGAATCTCATTTGTTAAACCTGAGGATCGTGCAGATGGAAGATCGATTGCTTTTCTCCTCAGAAATCTCTAATTGAGAAAAAACAGAGAGGAAAGGAAAAGAAAAAAAAACTAAAAACACAAAAACCCACTGTGGCCTGTAGGTGTGTGTGTGTGGGGGGGGAACCTGCACTGCAACCAAGAGGTCACAGGTTCGATCCCCGCGCCATGCAGCCTGTGTCTCCCACACCTGGATGTGCAGGTAAACAAAACACACACACTTCACCATTTACAGTAACATTTCTGTTTCATATTTATTTATTTATTTATTTATTTAGGCTATTTATTTATTTATTTATTTATTTATTCATTCATTCATTCATTCATTCATTCATTCTCCTCAGTTTTATCTATTTATTTATTTTATTAAAAGTCACTCCTCATCTCCACCGCGCGTGAAAATGTCTACTTTCCACTCAGATGCGCCGCATTAACTTTCAGGAGGAGAATTTGTTTGTCTAGTTTTATTTATATGACGCAGAAGATTGATGCGCGCGAGAGGAGAGATGTAGCAACCTGTGCTGTGGTCCCTGTTCACCCTAATTACAGCCTTATCAAGTCAGCAATACTAAGACCTTCTGCACAACACACACACACACACACTCTTAGACACACTTAGACACACACACACTTAGACACACACACCCTGGAGCTATTGACACTATTAAGTGAAAAGATGCCTTTGAATTAGTGGAACTAAACGTATTAGGGATCCCAACTTCCGGGGTTGGTCATTTATCAGACAGTAAATTGGTTCATGTAAAACAATAAAAAATCTTATAATAATTATGACAAAGGTGATGGTTATTATAATAAGAGTAAATTAGGCGCCCATTGCATTATGTAGGCATATAGTTTAGTTTTATTTTTACCATAATGAAGCATGAAATCTTCAGAAGAAACCAGTCACAGCAGAACACACAATAAATGACAATAAATTACAATAAAAACACGTCATCCACCATGTTGCACATGTTTTGTGCCTATAAAAATAAATAAATGTTGCAAAAGTCAGTATTGAATATTAGTTGTTTTGTGTTCTTTTCAGTGTTTTTACCCCCACCTTTTTTCTTTCTTTTTCTTTTCTTTTTTTTTCTTTCTTTTTTTTTTTTTTTTTTACTACTATAGATATCTCATGCTCCCTGACATCCCATCATCCCCTCTCTGTCGCTGTTTGGGTTAAATATGACCTGCTGCTGCCAGAGGAGTCATTCACTCGTCTGTGTTTTTTTTTTTCTTGTAGGCTACAGCCATAAAAGCACGCAGCCATCGCGCGAGTCGTAAAAAAACAAAACAAAAACAAAGCTCGCAATCCATCATCCCGCAAAGTGCTGATTTTTTAAATAATACACATGCACACACACAGACTCACACACAGACTCACACACAAGCGCACGCAGCGCAGACTCACAGTGGAGTAAAAGCTGCACAACATATTGAAACACAGACAGGACATAGACTTTTGATCATGTAGCTTAATAATAATAATTAGTAATCGGAACAACCGTAGCCTGCAGATTTGTATTAGAAAAAACAGAGATCTAATTATGATTATTAGAAATAAACAAACCCGTGAACGCACCATGAGCTACAAATCTGACATAAAATCTGAATCAGCAGCGTTTAGTTCCGGGTATAAACCTCAAACCTAAAAATCTACCTCAAGTTCGGCTTCTAACGAAAAAACACGAAGACACGGAGAAGACACGAGTTATCTCCAGTTGCGCTGCTTCTTCATCTTCTTCCTCGAAATCTCCACCAGCTCCACATCCCGGTGCGTCCGAAACAAGACTCCACTCCATCCTTCCATCCACTTATCCATCCACCCATCCCATCATCCCTCCATCCATCCATCCATCCCTCCCAGTGTGTCGGTCGGTGCCACCAGATTGCAGACACACACAAAAAAGAAAAGAGGAGCAGAAGCGACTGAAGCCGCTGAAGGACGGAGGGAAGAAGAAAAGAAGCCTCACGAGCCCCGGGTTCACGCTCGGACGCCTCCATTGTGCCACTTTTTTTTTCTTTTTCTTTTTTTTTTGTCAGCGACATAATAAATAAACCTCCCGGCAGCTGTTCAGCATGTCTGACTTTATATTTACATACTAGTGTGTGTATTTCTACAGGCATATGTGTTTTCTTTTTACATCTTGTTTATTTTTTATATTATTTTTTTCCTCATTTCGTCTCATTGGAAACAAAATAACCTTCATTTTTAACCAGCTCGTGGATCCCTGCCTCCACGCTCTCCATCCGCACATGATCAGGATGATGTGTCTCTGCTCAGGTGTCAGCTCTGTCCTCTCCTCTGTATTAACTGTGCCCCCCCTCCTCATCAAAACGCGTTCAACTCCCTCCACTTTCCGCCGAATTAATCTGCTCACACATCATTTACACACCAGGACCCCCCCTTGCCTCCCTCCTCTTGACAGTTGCTCCTAAATACTAGTAAATTACCACTAATTTATACTGATCCTACTCTGATATTTGCAATAAAGGCGTATATAGATTTGCCACTAATTACATAAAAGCCTAATGGCCTTGAAAATGAGCCTGGTTAGAATTATATAAAGTTTGTTGTTGGGCTGACTGGGAAATCAAGGATATTAGAAGAGGTTCACTTGGTCTCTAAGAGGCATTTAGTGTCGTAAAGGAGGTCGACAATATCATCACAGAGGCTGGGGAAGGGAAATAGAAGAAAGAGGCAGTTATAGTTATAGTTATAGTCATGATAATAATGATGATGATAATAATAATAAGAGGAAATGGTGGTTTCCCGTTATAGGCTGCTGGAGTTCACATTCCAGCTGTTACACGGAGCCCCATTACGCAGACAGTGTGGTGTCAGTCCAGTGGTTATTCCTCATATGAGTATAAGTTGGAGTTTAGCCTGTGCATGTGCTGCTGCTGCTGCTGCTGCTGCTGCTATAAAGACGAGTGCAGAGCAGCATGCACAATTAAACAAATATTGTGGTGATCCAACATTTCTTGAACGGGTCGAAGCTTTTCACACAGATATTAAATCAGGTTATTTTATTGGGTGTAATTTGGAGGAGAAATCAAAGCCAATTACAGGAATGAGGAGGAATGAACTTGTGGATGTGAGAGGATGGAGGGGTGAGGAAGAGGAGGGGGAGAGAGGAGGAGGAGGAGGAGGGTGGTGGTGGTGGTGGTGTTGGGGGGTCTCGGGCTAAAGCTGACATACCTCAGGCTTCAGCTCTGATTGGTCCTCGTTTGGAGAAGCTCATGGGTTCATTCCGCTGTTAAGCGCCTCCCCATTTCTCTAAACTACATTATAATGCAACCAACCTCCCTTTTAACCACAAACCGAATTTGCTTTCATTTAGGCTATATATATTTCTTAAATAGGTTAAAGTCATAGAGATTTTTTTTTTTAGTGGGAATAGCATTTCGCCCTGGAGCGGTGCGCAATGCTATCTCATGCCGACCTCCTGGATGCTCGCCTCGGTGAGTTATCATCACCAAACTCCGGTCTTCAACTCTACTGTAAGCTGGAGGCTCTTCTACTCTTAAATCAAGCTGAGAAAATTGTCAATTTGCTTCTTATATGATCTTAATGTGACTGAAGTGAACTAAACTCGCTTAATTCATTGGAAAAGTAATTATTATTATTATATTACTGCGTAATTTGATTTAACAATTTCCTAAGATATCGGTGTGATCGAATTGAATTAAGAGTATTTAAGGAGCAGATTGTAACGTGCATGCTGCTGAAACGTGCATGTCTCTGTCAAATAGCTGCATCCGTCGCTTTTGGGGAAAAAATAATCTGTTTCTGTCTTTCTGTTTTTAGTGTTTTAGTTTTTTAAAAGCTGGATGGTTTTAATGCACGCGCAGCTTTTGTATCTTCATTGTGCCCTCGGTGCAGAAGACGCTGCAACTCGTCATGATTTATTTATTCTGCTGTTTGCCTGTATAAAGTGTTTAAAAAACTGCCTCTAACCGAGTCCTCTTTCCCCCTGTAGAGCAGCATCTCTTCACTGTCCCACTCTCACCAGCTCTGCTTGTCTGTGCAGGGATGAAGGATGCCGCGGAGCTGCTGGGCCACAGGGAGGCTCTGAAGTGCAGGCTCGGCGGCGGAGGGGGACCTGACCCGGGAGGACACTCCGGGGAGCTCGGCCCCGGTCCGGACGGCGTGGAAGGAGCCACGATGCTGCCAGGCGATGATATCAGCGGCGGCGGCGGTGGTGGAGGTGGTGGAGGAGGAGGAGGAGGAAACAACTCGGTGCAGGTGAACAGCAAAGAGCAGGAGAAGCAGCAGCAGCAGAACAACAACAACAACCAGTCCCAGTCCCAGCAGCAGCAGTCCCAGTCCCAGAAACAGAAGCGGCATCGGACCCGCTTCACCCCGGCGCAGCTCAACGAGCTGGAGCGCAGCTTCGCCAAGACGCACTACCCGGACATCTTCATGCGGGAGGAGCTGGCGCTGAGGATCGGCCTGACGGAGTCCAGAGTGCAGGTAGGCCGACTGGAGCTGCTCAACTAAACCCAGTTCACACACACAGAGAAAAGACGAGCAGAGCAGTGACGTTTTATTTCTCACACACACCACACACACATGTAAAGGAATAACTGAAGCCTGAAACTAAAATCTCCACCAGCTCCAAAAAACAAAACAAAACAAAACAAACAGATGCTGACGTCAAACAGGAAAAATAAACAGAAACAAGACGAACATTTTGAAAATTGAAAAAATTGAACTCAAAAGAAATTAAATAATCTGTTTTGTTTTGTTCCTTATTTATTTTAGGACTCAACACTTCCGTTTATTGTTTTCACTCTTGTCTCCGTGCGCGCGCAACCAGCAAAAACTAATTCCCTTTCAATAATCAAACTAAAGCCGCTCGTGCAAAACTGCTGTTTATATTTTCATGGCTTTAAAATCAAACTCTCTGATATGAACGGACTTTATTTTCATATTACCTGTAACTATTCTTAATAATATTTTTTAACTAGTAGTAATAGTTAAATCGTCCTAATTATATTTAGAGTAGGCTATAGCCTAAAATAAATCTTATTCTAGTCCGAAATTATTTTTCGATTGCACTAACCCCCTTAAATAATACTAGCAAAGAAATTGCACAATGCACATTATAATCATTTATTTTACTTAATAAAAACAGTCAAGACTTTTATTTGACTCAGCAGCTGGAACAAATGTCTTTTATTTTGTTAAATGAGGCACTTCCTGTTAATTATTTTAAGAGAACAGAACAAAGTCAGATAATAAGCCACTGATAACACAGGGTTCAGGTGTGTGTGTGCGTGTGTGTGTGTTGGTTCAGTGCTATTCTGGACTTCAGAGTCTCACCCGGATTCGAACCCGCGACCCTGTGGATTACACATCCCTCACCCACTGTGCACACAGAGGCTGCGGTTATGACAGACTGAATTTATCCTTTACACGTTCAATACACGACAATTTGATTCAAAAACATTTCATTTATTTATTATCTAATCTTTTTATTTATTTATATAGGTACTTTAACATGTAGAATTTTTTTTATTTTTTATTTTATCTGACGTTTATTTGCAGGAATTTGTTCCAGATCAGAAATGACATTTTAACACGGTGTTATTTCACGACTAAACAACAACTCTTTTTTTCTTCTTTATTTTTTCTATTTAAATCTGTCTGATTTACAACATTTAAAAAATATATATATTATCATTGTTTCGACTCTTGTAGGAACCAAACGATGGATCTTTATTACAGCTGTGATAAAACTGCCTCTGACACATTTTAACCTTGTGATGCTGCTGCAGTTTATTCCCATACTACAGCAGCTATAATAATAATAGGCTACCTAACACTGTCCTCGGCGACATCCGGTCTGCACAAATGCAATACTCCATCAGCCACATTAAGAAGGAATAGAAGAAGGAGAAGAGGAGGAGGAACAATAACCACAGTGTCACCGCCTTATTAACTACAGAGCAAAGTCAAATGCGCGCGGGTCGCTCACATGTGAAATAATAACCCCCAATAATAATCATCATGATTATTATTACCATCGCTGTCCGCGCGGGTCCATTCAGTTTCCTATAGACTATTTACATAAAATACGAATTAGTGTAATGATGCTCATCTTGCTATTACCGCCTGCAGGGCTGAGAATAAGAAGCAGATCCAGAGTCAGTTTTGCAGCAGCGATGGCTCTGTCAGCTGCTGCAGCTCTGCACGTCTTAATGCCGGACACCCGGAGGATGGAGATGGAGATGGAGAGAGGCGCTCTGTTTCTCTCTTTAAAAAAAGCCAATGAGAAATTACATTTTCTTTCCGTTGAAGTGTAATGCATTTCAGGCCGGATTTCACGGCTGGCTACGCGGGGGAGGGCGGTGGGGGGGAGAGAAAGAGGGAGAAAAGTGAGATTGTCCCGTTCTTATTACTGCGCCCCACTTTCTCAAGCAAATCTCCACATTAATCATAGACGCCGCGCCGCGCGAGCTATACAAGCAAAAACCTGCAGCAGCTCAAGGACTCGGGCCGGGAATAAAGTGTGTTTGTCACTGCGATAACATTATCTTTATTATAGGCTATAGGGCCGCGGGAGCGCGCGCTGCATGCTGCACAAAGACCACGGGGTCACGCCGTGTCAGAGAGAGTCTGAAATTAAAAATACAATTATATATAATATTATAAAAGTGGCGTGTGATATTTAAAAAAAAAAAAGAAATAAAAAACAGAAATGCACCTTTAAAAAATCAAGTTAAATTCAACTTAGGCAATAAAAAAAATGATTATGAATTATAAATTCAGAGGGCCACAACTAAAATAAACACGTGAGCATATGTTATTTATCTCTATTTGTTGTTAATTGGGGGGTTTTCCCATGATTCTTAGCGGTGTAAATTGGTGTCAGCTGATGGGATGCCGGGGACATAAATCTGTGTTTTCCCCCTGCAGCTGATTTATTGTTGCTTGTTCGGCTTTATCGTGATGATCACAGCCTCACGTCGTAACCTTTTTATGAGCCGCTAACACGAGCTGTCATTGCTGCAGCGGCCATTACTACACCTGCTCCTCCTCATACCCCCCCCAAACCCCCCACACCACCCATCCAACCCCAGCTCACGCTCCTCTGTCCGTCCCGTCCCATCCCATCCCAGGCCTTTTCCAAAAATGGGATCATCATGAGTGTGTGCAGCTTTAATCTGCTTCACTTTCACGTCCCAACTCCACATTAACACTGACCCCAGTGTCACCCTCCAGTCCTCTGCACCGTCACATGACTCCAGATGTGAGGAAGTTGCTGTAAACTCATTTTAAAGCAAAAAACAAACAAACAAAAAACACAATCTGAGCAGTAAAAGTGTTTTATGTTTTATATTTTATTTATTTATTGGTTCTGTTCAATATTGTTTTATTCACACACACACAACAACGTACTTTGTGTGAATAAGGTCTCCCATTGAAGCTATATCGAAAGCTTATTGGGGGAGCCTGGATACATACAACACAAAACAATACAGCACATACAAAACTAACAAAATACAGTACATTAAACATTAACAGACATTAGACAACATGGACCCCTTGCGTAACAACAGAAGCCTTTTCAAAACATGAAATTGTGAACATCTGGAATCCAAACCTCTGGATGTCTAACAACATTTTTACTCACGTACAGATTTGTGCAAGGACTTAAATCTAAATTTCATATTCAAAATACATAATTATCTCATTAAATATGCATAAAAAATGCATAGTTTAGGCTTCGCTCACGCTCCTCTGTCCATCCCGTCTCCTGTCCGTGCAGGTCTGGTTCCAGAACCGACGCGCCAAGTGGAAGAAGCGCAAGAAGACCACCAACGTGTTCCGGGCTCCGGGGACTCTCCTGCCGACGCACCACCTGCCGCAGTTCCCGTCCGCCGCGGCAGCAGCAGCGGCCATGAACGACAGCCTCTGCTCCTTCCACGCCAACGACACCCGCTGGGCCACGGCCGGGATGCCCGGCGTGTCGCAGCTGCAGCTGCCGATGAACCGCCAGCAGGCCATGGCCCAGTCGCTGTCCCAGTGCAGCCTCGGCCAGCCGCCGCCCAACTCCATGGGTCTGTCCAACAACATGAACGGCTCCGGGCTGCAGTCGCACCTCTACCAGCCCACGTTCCCCGGGATGGTTCCCGCCTCCCTCTCCGGCCCCAACAACGTGACCGGCTCGCCTCAGCTGTGTAGTTCCCCGGACAGTGACGTCTGGAGAGGGACAAGCATCGCGTCGCTGCGCCGCAAAGCGCTGGAGCACACAGTATCCATGAGTTTCACCTAGTGCGGGGGAAGAAGAGCTTTTCTTTCTTTCTTTCACTCACGCACTCACTCATCCACTCCACGCACACGGAGAGCACCGGGAGAAATTACAACCAGGATACTTGACCACGTCTCAAAGCGAATAAGAGCATTTTGCCAATTTGTTTTTTTTTCCTACCCACATCCCAAAACCAGAGGGAAGGACTGACGCCACTCACCGGGCCTGTTGGCCTCTGTCAAGCATAGGGCTGGTTCTGTTTGAAGCTATAATTTATTATTTCGCATGTAGCCTATATGATGACTATTTATTTCTCTATTTAAATTAACTTATTGGTTTGTCGGGTATTTATTTCTGTGGCTCCTCCAGCGCTTTTACCGCTGCAGAGCCCCCACAGTGACATTTGTTTTTGTTTTGTTTTTTGCTTAGTGACTGACTGACGCGGGGTTTTTCTTTTTTGGCAGTGGATACTTTGAAATACAAAAACTATAGGTGACAGATTCCTCCCCCTCCTTTTTTCAAACCTGCTGCACAGCATGAAACTGTGAAGGGCCAGAGGGACGACAGCAGCAGCAGCAGCACGGTGGACGTGCACATAAACCAGACAAGCTGGAAAATAGAAAAAGCACGCACGAGGAGGAGAGAGAAGAAGATGTAGAAGAGGAAGAAGAGGGGTGGGAGACAGAGGAGGGTGGGGGCTGATGATGTGACAGGAATCAGGACGAAACATGGAAGAGGACTTGACTGCATGAGCTGTCCAAGGCAAAAAATAAAAAATAAATTAATAAATACTGAAAAAAATGAAGGGAAATAACTATTAAATGAAGACATGGAAACTGACTCTAACTATAATCTGTTATATAGGATGTTTTTGTGTAGCGGAAGCAACTCTTGTTCCCATTTGGTCAGTTTGTGATAACTTATGTTTCCAAGAGAAATTCTGTCTGTGCTTATTATGATTATTATTATTATTATTATTCTGATTCTGATTATTATTATTCTCAAATATGACTTTCTTAAATGTTTGAGCCATTTTTTTTGTTTCATGGACATGTTTATATCAATTCAATGTAAATGGTCAAATAAAAATCATTTTCAATTACGTCACATCACGAATCAAACCTCCTTTTGTCGAAGCAGCTCCGAGGCCTCAGTGGAAAAACCTTGTATCTCCGTCATCTACAGAGGCCTTTTTCAAAAATGGGATCATCATGAGTGTGTGCAGCTTTAATCTGCTTCACTTTCATGTCCCAACTCCACATTAACATTGAGCCCAGTGTCACCCTCCTGTCCTCTGCACGTCACATGACTCCAGATGTGAGGAAGTTGCTGTAAACTCATTTTAAAGCAAAAAACAAACAAACAAACAAATAATCTGAGCAGTAAAAGTGTTTTATGTCTTATTTTTTATTTATTTATTGGTCCTGTGAACATCTGGAATCCAAACTTCTGGACAGCTAACAACATTTACTCACGTACAGATTTGTGCAAGGACTTAAATCTAAATGTCATATTCAAAATGCATGATTATCTCATTAAATATGCATAAAACATGCACAATTTAAGCTTAAACAAGCCAACATTATATAAATTAGTCTTAATGGACTCATGTCAGCCAGCTGCAACATTAAAATGCATCTATAAAAATGAAATATAATAATGTAAAAGGGTCGTAAATGCTTGTAATGAAGCAGATTTATTATGTGCAGTCGCCCTCTTTGTGTTTCCACTGCTGCATGTTTCTTGTGTGGAGTCAAACCAACCCATCCTGCACACATCTGACTGAGGAAATGAATCAGAGCTTTATAATATACAGTATAAGATCATCATGGAGCATCTGCACACAAAAACTCCTCCTCAATCCCCAAATCTCTAATTTAGTAATGGAGATCTGAGTTGTCGAAGTGGACGTGAAGGAGCAGACTGAGGAATCAGCCGATGGCCAGAGGTGTGTTTCCTCAAACACAAGGTGATGAGACTTTTACTAGAGGTCCCCTAATTAGCATCACTTAGCATCTACAACAACACACTGTAATGTAGCTGTGGGCAGATACAAGTACAATTTAAATGTTATAACTTCTCTCATGTAAGCAATGGACATATGTCATTTATTCTGTTGACAAATTCATTAATAAAACACTTACACTGTCATTATGGTGTGTTATAAACCATGTATTAAATGATTATACACTGATCATAAAGTCTTTATCCATGGACTTAAAGTAAAGTGATGCTCATCATGACACAGATTTAACCACAAACATGATTTTCAGGAGGTTTTAAATTCATTGATCCAAACCTGATCTCATGGGTCTGAACCATTTTGATTAAACACACGTCTCGTCTCTGGTTGGACAGAATATTTCTTCTTTGGCTGCACCACACAAGTCTTGTGTTGTATATAAAGTGAGATACCAAACTGTCATTTTCATCAGCCTGGATTAGTCAGTCAATCATTTTACCATTAGAAGATGTTGATCAGGGACACCAACAGACTCTTTTTGTATTTTTCTGGTCTTTATTAATCCCTGTTAACCCTTAGTTGGCCCTGATCAGTAAAGACACAAACCGTCAGAGGTTTATGACTTGAAATTAGAGTTAGACGTTTCTCATTCACTAAACCCCCCCCCCCCCCCCCCCCCCACATTTGGCCTTGTGGTAAATGAAATCAGCGTTGCTTGGTTGCAATTGAAAGTGGCTCTTTTGCATCACCACCAGTCAACCCACTGCTACCAAAACCTTCTGTTATTCCAACACAACATCAACAACAACAACTTCTTACCTAATCATAACCACCCTTATTTTTTGGAAACTAAGATTATAATGTTGTGCTTTGTCTCCGAAGACATAATTATGGCCTCAAACATCCAGGAGAACAGTCACGATTAAAAGTAAATCTGGAAAAGAAAACAGCCACTTTTCTGAACTGAACCAAAGCAGGAAGTGTGAAGAGCAGCATGCAGTGTATAGATAGATGAACCTGGACCAGAAGATGAAGCCTTGTTAGATCCTCCTCCTCCTCCTGACACATGAAGGTACAAAGAAACTCCACAAAGAAAAACATGAAAGTTCACATCACTTCATTTATAGATCAACTATATAAAGAAAATGCAATCACATCCAATTAATCAACCGTAATTCACAGGTCAAAATTAAACTGCACATTGAAAACCATTAATCAGTTTCATACCACCCTCCATCTTCACCTCATAGTTCTCCTCCTCTTCCTCCACCTCTTCATCATCATCTAGAAATAGTATCTCACTCCTTCATCTTCTAGTCAATTATAAACAGCATGAGGAAAAAGTTTGTGAATCTTGGTGTTGAGTTTGTTTTATTATACAAACACCAGGTTAAAGGACAAACCTGAGTGAGTCAGGCAGTATATAGGCTATATGTACGTAGTATATGAATATTTCTTATAGGTGGCCTGGAATATTTCCCATTAAAAAAAGCAAATATTAAATCCTGTAATGTTATTAATTTCTCATTTATTAGGCTTATCTACTCTTATCTCATGACCCCTCTGGTTCATCCTGTGACCTATGACCTCTGATCTCCATGATAGAAAATACCTTTCTGACTGGCGATTTTTAACTAATATTTGAATTATTATCCAAAGTGTTGGACGGAACTCCTTTGAAATAAACCTCCATGTATGTTCTCGTTGCCTGCAGCATGTCCATGACGTCTGGATGTGTTTATAATCAAGAAGAAGAGATTAGGGGGCGGGGCTGGCAGGCAGGCAGGCAGGCAGGCGCAGGGATAAAGATTTTTGTAGTCTGGCGACAGATGTGAAATAATATTACATAAATGTAATAATTTGTTTCACTATCACCCAGGTTAATTAGTTTGTGGAAATGGGTAACCTATTTCTCATTGGGTAATTTGTCACACACTGACGAGGTATAGCCAATCAGTGACCCTGCTGTTGGTGGGATCATTCTCCCAGAATGCTGTGCAGCGAGTGTGTCGCGGAAAATGTGAGAGCGAGCCAATGTTTACCTCCTATTTATTCCACACAAATAAATGAAATCAGTCAATAAACCATCCAAGGGTGAATACGGCTCTCTCTGTCCGGGATTATGAATGAGAGCTCATTAATTTTCCTGTGTGTGTGTGTGTGTATGAGAGAGAGTGTATTTGTGTGTGTTTGTATGCATGTATATAGGTGTGTATGTGTATGTGCACATGTTTATGGATGGGTATGAGGAGAGGATGTCTGAATTAAATAATGTTGTATAGAAATCACAATTATTACTGACAAAGCTCCAAATTTTGTGATTTGGCATTTTACATGTTTGGAAATACACACTTTAATCTACAGTCAGGTGGATCATCTTAGCTTAGTTTAGTTTAGCTCAAAGACAAGAAGCCATCTTCTTCTCCTTCTGCTTATTGTCTCACTGACCTGACCTGTTTCTAAAGCTCCAGAGAGAAGAGATACACAAAATATATCAAGATGGATTTTGGCTCTTAAAATCCTAAATATATTTTCTCATTGATCAACACTTGATCCCTTAACCCTAACTTTAACCCCTATAACCATCAGGGGCGTTGCAACAGGCCAGGCGATTGGCCCTGAGCTGGGTGGCTGGTATTGGTCCATATCAATGACAACATGGTTTTGCCAATGACTGTGTTCACAAGTAGTATGCACAATGTCATTGTACACTGCATAACTGCATACAATAAGTTAGTGCTTCCGACTCCAATGTTAGGCTAATTTTTCCTGTTGCATTTGTTGTCAAATGCTAACATTGATACCAATAATAATTCTGCTGCTGTCAGTAGATCAGCTTGTTCTGTTCAAACTGTTACTAATTTGTATTTGGAAGAAGAATATATTATATATTGGGGGTAGGGGCTCTTGCCTGGGGCCTCCAGAGTGTCTAGAAACACCCCTGCTGATCGAATGACAAAAATATCAGAAAGGTGCAAAATAGGCGATTTATTTTGTTAATTTAATTCTAAAACAATTGAAAAATGTGTTTGTTTCTCCAAATTTTTATTCTTTTGCAAAGGATTTGTCCAACCTGACCAGTTAATCCAGATGATCGTCTACCCTGAGTCTGTTTCTGCCTCTTAGAAAGGAAGTAATGATAATCACATGAGAAGGTAATAATGTCTGTTGTTAATTGTTGCTATAGGAATAAAGAATTTGCTTTTTGTTGACCACGGCCTGCAGGTTGGGAACCACTGCGGCAGTAGAAATGGAGGCAGAGCCAGTTAGCCAGGAACCAGATGTGCGTTATGTGTATACCTATAAACCCAGAAGTCACGGACACTTTCACCACCTGAGCTCGACAAAATTTATGTTTCTAATGTCTGTCTTTAATGTCAATCAATAAGAAAAAGAGAAACTGATCACTGAAGTCACATCCTATTATTATTGATATATTGTTAAAAAAAATCAAATCCACAGTTTTTTTTTGTGTGGAGGTATTATATACAGATACATCGGTGGCTTCACATCCACCTTATGAATCCCAAATTCATGAGAGCTTTAATTTTATTTGACAGGCAGAGACTATAGGAGTGTGTCTCAGTGATTGTTATTCCAGATGGCGGAGAGAAAATCCCATTTGAAGGTTTTATTAATTTTCGTTAAAACGGGGAGAGGTTTCGCCGATGCTGCCTTTGCTTTTCTCACTGTCGAGGGCTGACTGACATCTCGCTGCTCCCTCCATTTGTCATTGTTTGAAAAGGTCTTAATTGTATTACATGCAAATGAAGAGATTTGATTTTTGCCCATTATCTATTCATAAGAGAAAATGAACAGAACATTAGTGGGTCACCAAATGAGGGAGGGGAAGAGGAGGAGGAGAAGGAGGACAGAAAGGAAGGGAGGGTTGAGAGACAGACAGTGATGATCAGTTCGACAGAGAGGAGGAAGATACAGAGTAAAAGAGAAGTGGCAGCTTTACATTACTGTGCTGTAATGGCTTCCAACTTTATGGGAGGTTATTTTTTTTTGCACAGAAACAATCCTTCGTCTCCTTCGTCGTCCGTCCAGACTCACTGTGACTCAGTCTGTATCTGTGTGTATGTAATAGGTCAGGGCTGGTAATTAACCTGTGATGACTGAAACACACCAATTACAGTCATACTCATGTGACAAATCAATGTGACAGAGGCTTGAACACACACTCAGACAGAAACAGCCCCCCCACCCCACCCCACCACCCGCCTCTGGTCAGTGTTAGATCATCATCCCCCTGGATTATAGGCCTTATATATTTTAATCAGATACACATCGTCTGTGTTTTAATTGGATCTTATATGGCAGATGTTTAAAGGTCCTATGTCCTTGTGTGTAGTTTGATTATATAGATCAAGTCGGTCCAATATTAATACATAGAAAGTATCAAAGCGTCCGCAGGGAAATGCACACAGCTCTTCAAAACGAGCCGTCAGGACTTCCTGGAACTTTGTGATGTCACAACTAAAGCACCCACCAAGCCCTGCCCACCTGGACCTGGACCTGGACCTAGACCCCAACATCCAACACTTGCGAGATTTGGTTTCTCTATGGGTATTTTACCTGAAATCTGGGCTATATTTATTGGATCACTCAGAAAATAGTCAGCCAATCAGAAGAGAGGATCCGAGCCTCCTCTCTTCTGATTGGCTGATACCGACCTGTTGTTTCTAGAGCTCCAGATGTTTTTAAAATCTTAAATATATCTTCTTATGGCTCAGAACCTTTAAATAAATCAAATTTTTCCATATATCCAGTTTTCACTGGAACTACTTTATACCACATAAATAGTCATGTTTAAAACTGGTGACCTTGAGGTTTGTGGATCATTTACAAAAAACTGGACAATTATTTTTGGAAACTTAATGTTCCAAAAATAAATCTGTAAGTCAGATGTTTGGTGTGTGTGTGTGTGTGTGAGAGAGAGCAAGATCTCCTGGCCACAGTGGGTAAAGCAGAACACAGTGAAAGCTTGATGAAGAGGGACAGTGAAGTGTGTTGGTCAGGAATGAGCCTCTCTCTTCTACAAGACCCCTCCTCCGGCTCCGAGCCGCGAGGGAGGGAGCCCGCTATCGAATACTGTTGTTGGCCCATTGTTAAATTACAGCTTAATTCCTTTTCCATCATCATAACCATTTGTTTTCCTTACAGGCTGGAGATGGGCCGACACCATCAGGTTGCTATACGGGCGCTCAGAGAAGAAGGGAGTGGGTGGGTTGCACTCTGACTCTCTGCTGCATGGTCTTTAGTGTGGTGTGAGTGTTTTGGTTCGCCATCGCATCATGACTTCACCTCTCAGCTGATTCCTGCCATTGGTCATGTTTGACACCTCGTCTGCTCCCCTGAACCGAGGCCACTGCACTCACCAAATGTCTAAACCAGGGGTGTCAAACATATGGTTTGTGGGCCAAAACCCTGCCCACAAGAGGGTCCGATCCGGCCCGCAGGATGAATTTGTCAAGTGTGAAAATTACATAGAAGACAGAAGCGACATAATATTGTTAAATTTGCAGGTGTTTTTCCTCAAGAAACTTCAAGTTGCTCATAATGTCTTGTAAAAATATACTTGTACTTCTTTGCACTTAAACAAGGAGGGGGGGGGGGGGGGGGGGGGGGGTCTTGTTCTTGTTATTATTATGTTATCATTTTCCCACTAGAGATCAAATGTGTCTAATGTTATGTGGCCCCTGAACTAAAATGACTTTGACACCCCTGATCTAAACCCTCCTGCTCTCTCTCCTGATCTGTTTTCTTTTTTTTTATACTCCTTTTATCATCTCCTTATGCTGATATATGATATTGAAATTTCCAAACTCATTTCTTGGTTGCAGCTCCCGTTGTGCAGTCGGCATGGTTTCCAGAGGATGAATCCCTCTGACATCTGACTCTCCCTTGTGGTTGCCACCTTTATTGAAATGTACTTGTGTGTGTGATTATTATTCTATTGTTTGAGGTATAATAATAATAAGGGGCCAGTATTGTAGGAGCCAAAATATAGTTTGCCTGTTTCTTTACATAGGTTTGTGTTCACACATTGAGGGCGTGTTATTTTCTTCTACTCATTGTGTGTGTTTTTGTTGATCGTCATTTCACCTTATCATTATCATTATTATTTATTGAGACTCATCTAGTATTATTTTCCCTTTTTGATATAGTTGCTTGTTGACTATTTGGGGGATTTTTCTTTCAATAAACACTTTGAATCTTTGGACGCGTCACAAAAGAGGAGCTTTAAGTTCCTCAGCGGCTGAAGTGTTGAAAGACAGCTGCAACAATCAGGTTGGACCACTAAATGGCAGATTTATACAGAGCTGGATGGTGCAGCATCAGGACCAGTTTGTTCAGCGTTTGTTTGCTCAAGGACACTTTGACACACACACACACTCTCCTGGGATCGAACCAGTAACCCTCCCATGACCACCCCGTCCCAATCCTCGGTGGTGAACTCTTGTGCAAACACTCCCCTCAGGATTAAGAGTAATAACTTCAGTGCTCGTGCTGTCATTGTGACATGTTTAACACACTTGACGTTAGCATGTAGCATGTGCAGCCTCTCACCTGCTGACATTCCTTCACATGTTTTTCTTTGTGTGTATTAAACATACACTGAATGAAAACACACGCTCTCCAGAGTCTACATATCTGACCCATTCATCCATGTATCTGACAGGTAGTTAAGCAAACAGAGCATCACCGATCCTCTCACATCTAAAACCCATTCCCTCCACCATCAGCCAATCCCTCTCCCTAACCCTCCTCCTTTCTCTAGCTGCCCTTGAGCTTTTCTATTACCACATGGAAAGCACCTCGCAGCCCCTGACAAGCGCAGCGGATCGACACTAAATCAGAAATCAGTGCCAGCCGCAGATCTGAGCCACCATGAAGGTCACAGGCCCTACACTGCGTGTCGTCTCAATCGGGGGAGCAGGAGTAGACACAGCTAGGGTGATGTGTGACTGTGTGTCTGGTGGTGTGTGTGTGTTTGTATTAAAAGGGGAGACACCAAGAGGAGGAGGAGGAGGAGGAGGAGGAGGAGGAGGAGGATGCAGAGAGGAGGGAGAAGATGTGGTGGACGGAGAGCAGCAGGTTTAACATTAAAGCAAAAGTCATGAGGAGGAAGTGATGAAATTAGCAGATGGATGCAAGAGAAAAAAAACTGCAGGCAGAGAGTGATGGAAACATGAAAACAAGAAATCAAAGTAAATGTTTGATTCTTTTTCTGTAGAATTAAACTCATAGTTTAGATCAACGTAGGAGGAAAAATGACAAAAACGTGAGGTTGAGTCTGGCTAATGAGGCTTTGAACCTCGTCTGATCTCATGGGATTGTGACACACTGCCATCTAGTTGTAAAAACGAGAATAACACAAAATTAGACAGGATGCACAACTGTCCACTCTCTTCAATCTTTAAATATGTTTTGCTCATTTTTTTTTTGTTGTTGAGTTATTCAAATTCTGTGTGTTTCACTTTTGTTTCTTGTGACTTGGCTCGTGGTGCTGTTTTTGATCTGTTTGTAAGCTATATTGCCTTGGTGAAAAATAAAGAGTAATATGGAAAGATAAAGAAATTTTGATGATCATTTTGATAATGTAATATGATTATGACCTTAATTTTAAGTTGCACTTCTACATGTGTGTCCTTGTGATTATTGACATAATTTATATTGATAGGCCTATTGTAGGCTACTTATACTGAATGCAGGGCTTTTATTTTTAATGCAATATTTTACAGTCTCATTGGAGAGCTACTTCTCGTTAAATACAGGATCTGAATATCAACTTCTACCCACCTCTCTTTCTCATTCATAGTCGGCTATTAGTTGCATTGCATGTAGCCTATTAAAAGTGTCTGGAAGTTTAATTTGGATGATAAAAATTAAAATAAAACAAGAAGATTAACTGAAAATGAACATTAACTTAACAAAATGTCATAAATAAAAAAATAAAAACCCCTCTACATTAGCTTCCTAAAAACAAAACAAAACGTTGTTACTTTTGCTTCCTAAATGAATGAATCTTGTCCTAGAAAAGCTTCCGTAGCTGCTGCAGTCACATGAATGGTTTGTTGTGGTCGGGACTGAAATCAGCCTCTATCTATAATGTAGCTTATATGTTACATTATCAACGTTACATTTGTCCAATTATATCTCTATATCCGGGCGTTTTAAGTTAAAGCTTTGTCACGTCGCGACGATATTTGACCGAGAAACTGCGCTTTTTGTTTTTACGCTAATGACTGGTAAGACACCGCCGCTGCTGCTGCTGCACGCGCCTGTAGCATTAGCTTGTTTATTTAGCTTCGCGTTTTCTCCACAAACATGAAACATTATCTGTCCAGAAGCATACACTGTGTCATAGCCTAATAATAACTATATCTTTACCGTGTCTTCAGCTGAAGTCAGCCGGGATTAAACCAAGTCATGCTGCGGTGGATTCTCGGTGGCCGTGAAGCTCAAGGCTCCGTGGAGGTGAGGTGTCATGTCAACATATCAACATGTTAGTAAACAAACAGGTCAGCTCTGCATTTATCTGTTCAGCTACTGAGCTTTAAGACTGTTGTGATGAACCACAGTGGTTAGTCTTATTCTCGACTGCAGTTTAGAGGCAAATAACACTATTTTTTTTACTCCACTAGCTGCATTAATTAGTCAGCTTCAGATCTTTGTAATACCTACCAATAAAATGAAGGTTTTTTAATATACGCAACAAACCTCTATTTGACTTGAGGTCCCTTGTTTAAAAGCACCAGGTGCTACGTGTTCATCATTTACACCTGTTGTTCACCTGTTCAAATCCTTCATGTCCTCACCAAAGGATATATAAAGTCTGATGAGGGAAAAATAAAAAGTGGTGTAATGTAAACAAACAGGTCAGCTCTGCCTTCAACTACTCAACTAATACTATATTGATGTACTACAGCGGTTATTCTGAATTCTCAGCTGCAGTTTAGAAGCAAATAATACATTTTTTACTCCACTAGTTGCATTAATTTGTCAGTTTATAGCTTCTCTTTGCATTGTAGTTATATAAATACACATAGCCTACAATAAAGGTTCATTAGATATGCATTAAACCTCTATTTGACTTGAGGTCCCTTATTTAAAAGCACCAGATACTATGTATTTCATCATTTACACCTGTTGTTCACCTGTTCAAATCCTTCATGTCCTCACCTACAGTCTATGGTCCTCACCAAATGATATAAAGTCTGATGAGGGAAAAATAAAAACTGGTGTAATGTAAATAAACAGGTCAGCTCTGCCTTCAACTACTCAGCTACTGAGCTCTAATACTATATCTATTCTCAGCTGCAGTTTAGAGGCAAATAATAAATGTTTTACTCCACTAGCTGCATTAATCTGACAATTAAAGATTCTCTTTGCATTGTAGTTTTATATAAAAACACACAAAATAAATGTTTATGACGCATTAAACCTCTATTTGACTTGAGGTTCCTCACTTAAAAGCAACAGATGCTACGTGTTCATCATTTACACCTGTTGTTCACCTGTTAAAATCCTCCATGTCCTCACCAAAGGAGATGAAGTCTGATGAAGGATGATGAGAGGATTTTGCTGACTTTTTTTTGTGTCACAAGCTGGAAATGTTGTGAAATAGTGAGTTCCTACTATCAGCAGCTCCTCAGAAAATCAAAGATTGAGAAAAGCCCAAAAGTCCCAGTTCCTCCTTGTGAAGTGGTTCAAACCAGCTCCACCTCCAGCTGCTACAATAGAAACATTTCAATCATGCACAGTTGTTTTAAGTTAAAAAAAAAAAAAAAGCTCGGAAATGAGGATTAGATTGTGATTTCAAATGACAATCATCACAATAATTTTTTCTTTCATCACTTTCATCTCATATACCGTAGGTTATTTCTGAATAATTTTCAGTTTCAGTTCAGTTAGTTCATCTTTGATGTTCTTTAAGTTTCTTAGATTGTAATATAACTTTATTAGTTCATTAACATTAAAAAAACATTGTGACTATTTTTGATGTTTTAGTCGGTTAAAACAAAAAATAATAAATAATTGCTTCTCTCTTTCCAGCTAATGAAACAGAGGAAATTCTGCTTTTCTGTTTCTATATACAGTATATATCACTGTAAACTGAAGATCTTTGGTTTGGTTGAACAAAACAAAACATCGATAGATCGATAGATAGATAGATAGATAGATAGATAGATAGATAGATAGATAGATAGATAGATAGATAGATAGATAGATAGATAGATAGATAGATAGATAGATAGATAGATAGATAGATAGATAGATAGACTGTTAAAGTCTTATATTACATGAAAAGTACATGTGTATATATATATATACAAATATAACAGAGTAGTAAACAAAAAAGAAGAAACAATATACATTTTGAGGTAAAAACACTGTGGTGTCTGGGAGTTTGTGACAGGAACAGTTTCCCTTTTTTGTGACATTTGAGAAACTAAATAATTAGCTAATCAATGGAGGAATAAAAAAGGAGTTTAGACAAAAGTTGCAGCCTATTATAGATAAATTCAATGCAGTGAAAAGTCATAAAATAAATCCAAAGGAAATCCAAATAAAAAGGAAATAGTGTCTGAAGTGAGATGAAGTGAGTTCCTCTCCTCCTCCGTCGGCCTCGCCTTCCTCCTCCTCCTCCTCCTCCTCCTCCTCCTCCTCCTCCTCCTCCTCCTCCTCCCGCTGTTCGTTTCAACACTTTCCCTCTTACGTCTGCAGAAAAGCCCTGTGTTGTGCATTGGCGAGGAACAGCCCAAAAACTGGTTCACTGAGCTGCAGGTGCTGAAAGGACATTTTGACATTGTTCGATTTCTGGTGCAGATTGATGACTTCAGGTAAGCAGACCACAACCTCCTCCTCCTCCTCCTCCTCCCCCTCCTCCCCCCCCCCCCCCCCCTCCTCTCTAACCTCTCTCCTCCTCTCTACCCTTGGCTGGCCTCTATCCCCTCTGTGATTGACAGGAGATCCTCACCTACAGCTAAACTTACAGAGCATGACAAGAGCCCAATCATCACCGCTGTGTGATTGTGTGTGCACGCCGGTACAGTATCACCACCACAGCCTTTTAACGCCACATGCACACACACACACACACAGACACACACACACGCACACAAACACGTATCAGGAGGCTTTGTGCACCTGCTCTCTGCTTTGTGGGAGCTTGCTGCACACAGGCATGCTACAGTGGGTCTGCATAAGTGCTCAGATTGGGATTTATAACACAACTAAGTGTGTGTGTGTGTGTGTGAGAGAGGAAGGTGGGGGGTTGCTTCACGCCTGGTCACCCCCAGTAATAACCCCCCCCTCCTCCTCCTCTGGGTCTTGTCCTCTCCGCACACAGGTCCACAGTCGGGGGGCAAAGGGCAGAAAATTCTCTCCGGATTGCTTTTTGAAGTCTGCGAAATATATCCTGGACAGTTCCTCCTCTTCTCGTTTCATCTCTCTTTTTTATCCGCTCATCCTGTCTGTTGATTTTGGGGGGCGAGCGGAATGGGGAGGGGTGGGTATGTGGATGGTTCTGGGGGTCAAAGGGCAAGTGAAGGTGGTAAAGCCCTCGGCCGGGACAGATGTTTTTTTTTATTTTATATATATTTTTTGAAGGTTTCTCAGGTGGCCGACGGGAGCGACGGGAAATGACTCCTCACATGAAATATAGAGATTGTCTAAGCGTGTTTGACGAAGCCGAAGCTGCAGTTTGACCGACCGCTCTTCATCTTCTCTCTTCCAGATGTGCCTCAGCGGGGGACGACGGCCTTGTTCTGGTGTGGAATATCGAGGTGAAGTGTCGGCGCTTCGTTATTTTTCCTATATTTGAAGTTGCAGCCAACACAGCGGCACTAATTACTAATTTTTTTCCCCTTTCTCTGTGTGTGTGTGTGTGTGTGTGTTAGACCGGGGAGAGGCTGCAGGAGCTGAGAGGTCACTCCCAACAGATCACGGCCATAACCACCTTCACCTGTAACGATGGAGTGGTGTCACACACCTCCCTCATCACGGCCTCCTCCGACCGCAGCCTCAGTGTATCCTTCCTCACAATAAAACACAGAGCCAACATCTGCACACTAGGGGTTGCATGACTTCAGATTTTTTGTAGTCGACTCTAATGTTATGAAAGTCGAGGCGACATCGACTAGTCGCATATTTTTCCCATCATAACTATACCCTATACCCGTATGTGCTCGGTTTTCCACACACACAGGTCTGTCTCCAGCTCTGTATGTATGGATGTGTTTCTCGTGTGCAGACGCAACTGACAAATATTTATAGACAGACAAACTAAGCAAACTTAATCATCATTTAATTTATTTTATTTTGAAAATTGACCGGATTCTCTCACCTTTTCTGTTCCCGACTTCCTGTCTGGTACGATCTGTTCTATCCAGCTTGACGATGGCGCTTGTATTTTTTTCATTCAGTGCACTTCTCTTGTACTGTCACATGTCTACGACAAGCTCAAAAAGTCATTGTGGAGCAGTAAAGTCGACTTATCGACTAGTCTGTGCAACCCATACTCCACACCGATCTCATCCAGATATTTGTGTGGTTGTTGTTGTTTGTGACTCAAACTTGATTCTCCTTAATCGTATGACATCAGCTGTGGGACCCGGACACGGGCAACAGAGTCCAGACCATCTCAGATCTTCAATCTTCTGTGAAGGTAATCAAATCAACCCTGACTAAAGAGTTAAAGCATTAATTATATAAAGCCCCAACATCCTAAAATATCAGTTTGATCTCTTCTCTGATCACATCAATGACTTTTTCACTGATGAACTTTCGAATATCTAGGAAAACACATTGTGTGTGTATTCAGGAGTAAAAGAGAAGTGAAAGAGAAATGATAAGAAAGTGTATTTAGTGACTTGTTATTTGAGGAAGCAGCAGAAATAAGTTTTAATACAGAAGTAAAACACATTTATTTCCAACACTGACATGTTTTCTCCAAATCGAAATGAAACAGTTAAAGCAGATATCAGCTTCACGGCCGTTTCGGCTAATGCTGCGTTCAAGGCAGGCTTTTGAAACCGTAAGTTACAGCTTCAAGTCACAACTACGACTTGGTAGCGTTCCAGGTAACCCGTAGCTCGTGTTTTTACCATCCTGTTGTCTGTGAAAGTTCCCTATAACGGCCACTCGTAACTTCCGACCCGTGAACTCGTACCAGATCGAACTGGTATGACTTCACAGGAAGGAAAAACACAAAGTACGAGTTTCTTTGAACGCACCATGAGTTAGCAGCCCCCGCCCTTGTCAGGCATCAATTGGTCCTCGTGCTACGTCACCACATTCACGCGCATCCCTTGGCTGCACACACAGCCCTTCATGCCGTTCTCTCTCCTCATTGGATAACACTTGTATCCCACAAGGAAAATTTTCTCCTCGGGTTACAGCAGAGCAGAGTGACGGAGAGACTCGTGTTTAGGCTGAAATACTTCATGTAAGTGATTGCTGACGGAAAATAGGACTATTTAGGACTTATATTAACAAAAACATTCCACTGATATCTGCTTTAAGTTGCAGCATCTTTTGAATCAAAGGGATTTTTTTTATGATGATGCATTCACTGTCTGACACATTTCATTATTTCTCTCCTGTCTCTATAAAAGAGTGTAAACATAAACACACTGATATATATTGTGTATTTAAAACCATGTGTCCACCAGATTTATAAAATTAAAGATATAAGATATAAGATAGTACGAGTAAAGCTTATTATTATTATTATTATGTCATAGCACCAAGTACACCAAGTACAACAGCAGGATGGTGATCAGTGGTTAAACTGAACTTATTTCATTGACTACATTATAATATTAAAGTTTCAATATTTTATGTTAAGATCCAGTTTAATTATCAATTTGTATATTCATTTTTAATCATAAATGTCACTAATGTTTACATCGCATCTCTATGATTTCTAAGGCATCCAAGTTCAGCTGTTGTTACATCTCTGTCGTCTGCAGCATCGCATCTGCTGATGATATTAAATAATTTCATTTTATTGTCTTATAAATTGAAGAAAACTCTGAAGTTATTTGACAGGAAATGGTTTCTTCATAACAACCATAGAAATGTAACATCAGGGCTTCCTATGTTTTCATATAGAACACGTACAACAACCATCCTGCTCCTCCGCACACTGAGGTTAATTACTGCATCTATAGACTAATTAACTTTCAGTTCATTATCATTTGTTGTGTGTGTGTGTGTGTGTGCAATTGTGCATACACATGGGCATGCCTATAGAAATAGCATGTCTTTGTATTATGATGCTCATCCTTTGTGTGTGTGTGTGACTCAGTGTTTGCTGGTGCTGGAGCGTTTGTGTGTGTGGGTCTCCGGTGGCGAGGAACTATGTGTGTGGAACAAAGACTTTCAGCTGCAGTGTCACAAACAGAACCACAGCGACACAGGTAAGAAGAAAACACACACACACACATACACACACACTCCTCTGTTGACTGCTCCATCTGTGTTCACCTCTGACTCTGCTGTTTGCACACACAGTCTGATTGATGTCGTTGCGGCGTTTTGGTCTTTTTGCAGGAATCACCGCTCTGATCGAGCTTCCCAAGAACTGCGTGGCAGCTGCGATGGATAAAGAAATAAGTGAGAGGACGTTTCAGCTCCGACAGAACGCACAAAGCACAAAACGAAAGAAAAGTTCACATCCCTAAAGAACCCGTCTCTTCTTCTCTGCAGTGATCTACAGACTGACGGCTTCGACCGACTCCTCCGTGTCGCTGGCTGAGCTGCGCTGTCTGTCCGACCACCAGGACCGGATCCGAGCTCTGATCAACGTCAACGGTGAGTTTTCATCTGAGGAGAGAGTGTGTGTGTACGGTACGGTGGCCCGGAGAGCTCAAAGCACCGCAACAAAACATATGCAAAACTGACAAAAACACAAACAAACTGAGATAACGACAAGACATCCTGCAAATACTCATCACACAGCGGAGGTACGGTGGCCCTGAGAGGTCAATGCATTGCAACAACTCTGAATTTGCAGACAACTTGTCCACCAGAGCGTTTTGGAGTTGTTGGATTGTGTATTTGATGAGTTTGATGAGGGAAACCAAGAAATCCCATGAGCCTCCGTAGCGTAGCTCTGAGCAGCTCACGGCTCTGCTCCGCCGTTCTAAAAATAGCTTGCACCGACAATTAAAGGTAACAAACCTACTGCTATGACTACATGGATTATGGCAATGGGCTAATTGGCCAAAATGTTGAACTATCCCTTTAAAGCCACCGTAGGAAGTGTTTCCAGGGGATCAGATCTAGGGTGACTCTTCATCACTTTCTTGTGTCTGCCTGAAACTTCCCTTTGCATCAAATTAATGAAGCTGTTTTCAGGATTTGTTTGTCTTTTGTCTGTTCACATATTTTATTCTGAAGCAGCTTTACCGAGATCTTCTTGTCTCCTCATCTTTCTCAGACGGCCTCTTTGCGAGCGGTTCCCACGCTGGCGAACTGATCCTATGGGATGCGATCGACTGGAACATCCTGGCCTATGAGCACATCCTGTGGGAGGAGTCACAAAGCCCCACCCAGCCCGAGATACGACTGGCAGCTCCCAAACCCAGCGAGATGTCCATCCAGCATCTGACCACCAATGGAAAGGTGAAAAGTGGATCAGAGTCATCAAGTGGCATTGGCCTTTCGTTGTTGTGATCTATGAAGTAACATAAAGTTTTGTGGTTTTCCGTGTGTGTGTATGTTGTAGCTCATCCTGGCAGCCGTGGGCAGTGGCCTCTATGTTTACAGCATCCTGACCAAATCGGTTGTGGCCTACAGGAAGGTCGCTCACGACTCTAACGTCCTGCACACCATGCTGCTGTCTGACAGGTAACACACACACACACATTCAAGTTATCTCACACCTTCGTGTCAGGATTTCACCTTGATTAAAGCAGAAGTAAGCGATCCGGTCGTTTTGGCTAATGCTGCGTTCCAGGCAGGCTTTTGAAACCGTGAATTACAGCTTCAAGTCACAACTTACGACTTTGTAGCGTTCCAGGCAACCCACTCGTGTTTTTCCGACCTGTTTTACCGGTGAAAGTCACTATAACGGCCACTCGTAACTTCCGACCCGTGAACTCGTACCAGATCGAACTGGTACGACTTCACAGGTCGGAAAAACACGAGTTATGGGTTGCCTTGAACGCACCATAACAGTCCTCGTCCCTACGTCACCACATTCACGCGCATCCCTTGGCTGCACACACAGCCCTGCATGCCGTTCTCTCTCCTCATTGGATAAAAACTGTAGGATACGAGAAATGTTTTCTCCTCGGCTCAGAGCAGAGTGACTGACAGACCCGTGTTTTGGTCCAAACACTCTATGTAAGTGATTGCTGTCGGAAGATATAACTATTTAAGACTTATATTAACACAAATATATCACTTACTTACTGCTTTAAGTCAGAAGAACCGTTGCAACCTTTTAAAAAACATTTTCCTTATGCTTTGTTTTTCCTCCAAAGGCAGCCATTTAAAAAACAAAAACAAAAAAACAGTTCAGAACTTACATTTGTCTCTCCATTTACCTCTAAAACGACTCTGTCTCGTAGCCTCCATTATTATCTCATAGCGTGGTGAATGTGCAGGTCACAACTTGTCCACCAGAGCGTTATGGAGTTATAGGATTGTGTATTTGATGAGTTTGATGAGGGAAACCAAGAAATCCCATTAGCCTCCGTAGCTTAGCTCTGAGCAGCTCGCGGCTCTGCTCCGCCGTTCTAAAAATAGCTTGCACCAACAATTAAAGGTAACGAACCTACTGCTAACACTATAGGGATTATGGCAATGGGCCAATTTGCCAAAATGTTGAACTATCCCTTTAAAAAACATTTCTCAGCATCGGCCCCCTCTCGATAATTTCAGTCAAATCCTGAGGCAGGTAATCCATCCGAGTCCCACATGTCATTTCCTTTTAACATGGCATTTTCTTTCTATCTTAGTCTAAAAAGTCTAAAATAAAAAGCCGCAGTGAAACTAAAAAACGAAATTAATCAGGTTATGGGTTCGTGTTTCCTTCTCTGTTTCAGTGAGTTGATGTCCTGCTCGGAGGACGGCAGCGTGAGGATGTGGGAGATCCAGGACCTGCCGTTACCCGCTGAACCCGCCACTCCAGGTGATTAGGATTCACACACAGCTTTTTAATAAACACGATTATTATACGTGCATCAGTTGAGTCCGTTCCCTCTGAGTCCGGCTGAACGTATCGGCCTGAGCAGCCACTAGAGCAGCTTCCCTTTCACATTACAACGTAATTATTTAATCCCAGAGTTAATATAAAAGTATTGATCACAGCAGCTTTGAAGTCAGAGGCTCGATCGATCAGACGTTGTTGCTCAGTGAAAGTTGTAACAGTGATGTGTGTTTGTTTTATAGTTTGTCTCCTCTTTAATTCATCGTTACCTCAGGGTTCTTCGGGATGTGGACTTTCGGCCGGACGAACAAACAGGCCGGTCCTCCCTCGAAGAAAATCATGGAGGTCCCGAACATCAGGACGCTGGAGCTGACGGGCGACCTGATTGGACACTCGGGGGCAGTTCAGGTACGAACCGGTCGGACAATGTCCAAACAAACAAAAACAAAAAACAAACAGGGTGTTTTTCTTTTCTTCAATGTTTTTAATGAACCAAGTTTGTTCCAGATGTTCGTGAGCTTCAAGGAGAACGGCCTGGTCACCTGCTCCACCGACCACCTGCTGATCCTGTGGAAGAACGGCGAGCGGCAGTCGCGGCTCCGCAGCCTGGAGCTTTTCACAAAGCTGGAGGAGAACGGAGGACTGTGAACTTTGACCTTCAAGCCTTAAAACACACACACACTCACACAAAAAAAAAACCTGAAGGAGGAAGTTGTTTGATGCTGGTCATGAATAATTTTGAATATTGTGTTGTTGATGATTGTTGTTTGTGTGTTTGTTGTTGATTATGTGACGGTTGTTTGCCTTTTGACTGAAAACGTATTTAAATACCTCAACTCAAGAAGAGACTCCTGTTTATTTCAAAACATCTGAAACTGATCAGAAGGATCAACACAATGTTTCGTGTGTGTTTGTTTAGTGTGACCACTTTCAAACATCTGTATCAGGTCATATGATCGCAAGTTTTCAGCTCTACAGTAAATGCAGGTGTGAACTCGTCCAGTAATGCACCTGAACACACCTGCTCATTTGCATATGAAGCAGGAAGTGAAATCTGATCACAAGTGGTCAATCAAGCTTTGTTTTAAAGGGATATTTCAACATTTTGGCAAATTGGCCCATTGCCATAATCCCTTGAGTTTTTGGAGTAGGTTTGTTACCTTTATTTGTCGGTGCAAGCTATTTTAAGAACGGCGGAGCAGAGCTGCTCAGAGCTACGCTACGGAGGCTCATGGGATTTCTTGGTTTCTCTCATCAAACTCATCAAATACACAATCCAACCACTCCAAAATGCTCTGGTGGACAAGTTGTTTTTGAGGCAAATGCAGAGACTGCTTGCCGAAAAACTGTCCCTGAAGGCAACACGCATCAGCGGTTTTGCATTAATTTACCTCTAAAACAACTCTGTCTTGTAACGTTCTGTTATTATCTCATAGCGTGGTGAATGTGCAGGTCACAACTTGTCCACAACAGCGTTTTGGAGTTGTTGGATTGTGTATTTGATTAGTTTGATGAGGGAAAACAAGAAATCCCATGAGCCTCCTTAGCGTAGCTCTGAGCAGCTCCCGGCTCTGCTCCTCCGTTCTAAAAATAGCTTGCACCGACAATTAAAGGTAACAAACCTACAGCTAAAACTATAGGGATAATGGCAATGGGCCAATTTGCCAAAATGTTGAACTATCCCTTTAAAGAAGGTGGGACTACAGTAGTAGCAGTGGGAATCACCAATACAATATTGTCACGATATCTAGGTCATGATATGATACTATTGCTATTTTGTGGCATCCTGAGTGTGTCAATAACATTATTGTGACTGATCATGATTAAGAACCTTTTTACAAACATTTAACACATCTGTTTAAATATTAAGATAAAGTTCTCAAGTCTGTTCAACTCACTTTTAATTATTTGGACTTGACCAACACAGGAATACAAAGTTCTCTAATCTCTAGTCTTCTAATACTAATTTTTATTTTCAGTTTATGTTATAAAAGATTAAAATCTGCCGTCTGAGTCGATGCAGTATTGATTTTTCCCCTCACCTTAAGTGACCTGTGACCTTTTTGAATGTGACACCTCAAAACCACAGATAAGGGACTATATTTCATTCAAACGTGGCCGATTGGGCGGAGGGATACAACCAGCAGGTGTGGTGGATGGATGTACCATAGCTCCTCTGCCTTTATTTCTTTTTTTCCATCAGACATCAGATTGGGATCAAACTTTCTCTTCTTCACTCTTGGCAAGATTAAAAGCATTAAGCACATTTCACACAGTGTCAAAATATGCCAGCGTCCATTCACGTGACAGGTTCTGTTCGTCTTCAAAGAATGCTTTAATTGTCTCTCACAATACATTTTTGTGTTTGACAGGGAACATCAAAATAAGACATCATCGAGAGAGAGAGCAAAATACATGACATTTTTCAAACAAACATGGTCGACTTTAAGTGACTCTGACAGAAAGCTCTTGTCACTACTTATGCATGAGGCAGTAAAATCTTTCAAAACAACACGTTACACTTCTCCTGGCCGATAACGATGATTTCTTTTTCTTTTATTATTATTATTATTATAAGTAGTATTAATAATTCCTTCTTTGAAAAATAATTTGTACCGTATATAACGTCCCCACGTTGTAATTCTGGTTTGGTTGGTGTGAATTATACAAAACACAGGATTGGCACGCCGTCGCAGCCACGGCCATCAGTGTCAAGAGAGAGAGAGACGAGGGAGAGGAAATGGGAATCAGTGGAAGTGATGAAGGCTTCATCACTACATAACGAGCAGTTATACAATCTGGTTGTGGCTCGGCACACCGGGAGCGAGGCGTTCAATGACTGGCTGTCATCCCAGCTAATAATTCACAACAACACTTCCCAGTCACCTCGCACACAGAGAAAAAAAAATTAAAGGCATGGAAGTTTCTTTAAATTGTCTCTGTAGAATAGAAATTCTTTGCAAAAATATCATCTTGATGATCAGTGATTGATCGCAGACGTGAAACATTCAGAGGTGGAGCCACTTCTGGAAAATATTAAAATCTTTCTTTGTTTGGTTTTTTTTTTAATCTTTTTTTTTTATATATATAGATTTTGGAAATCATGTAACAGCCAAAACAACAACAAAACAGAAAGTTACACGCACATTTTGTGAAATGCAAAGCAAAAAAAAAACAAAAAAACAAAAGAAAGATACTGTATATAGGCTGAGTATTTACAAGAACAGCAGTTACATTAGGTAGTTTACAGTGTATTGCAACAATAGCAGACCTCAACAGTGAGACAGGATTAAGGCGTCGATTAAGACCTTGATCATCATCATCATCATCTTCATCATCATCAATAAAATAACGTTGTCAGAGTGAATACATAGAACGTGGATGTGACCAGTTCTGCGTCTTTGAAGTGAACTGAAACCAGAGCTGATAAAAACAAGTATGAAATTCACATTTGAGCCTCCTGCACCTGAATCAGTCGTACAAAAAACAAACAAAAAAAAGAAGCAAAGAAGCGTCAGAGAAGCGTGACTGAACACTGACTCAACGCAAAGCCGAAGAAGCTACAGACCATAACATAATAATAACAACCTCTGAAATATCTAAAAACACGTATGGCTTTTTTTCTTCTGTTTTCTTTTCTCTCTTTTAAAAGCAGGAGCTAAAACTTTAAAAAATAAAACAAATAATAATTGTCTCTGTAAAGATGACCAAAGAATAAGGCACCTGTAAAGAGTTCTCTGTGCCTTTGGTTAATACTGTCGTCATGTGCGTTTCCTGAATAAACACACACCCCCTATACACATTCATACTGCACACACACATCCTATCATTTAGGTGGAGCCTTGGAAACAACAACTGATAACATAATAGCAATACTTTTTTTTTTTAACCAAAGCAGATTGGAATAGGTGTTGGAATATCTTTAAATCCACTTTTCTTTCATTTCTAATCTGGTTGTGTGTGGCAGTCGTGCTTCTCCTACTGATCCACCCTCATGTTGGTCGATTTAAAACCAAAGTGCTCTGAAAAATACAATAAAGTCATAGAGTCTAAAGTGTCAAAATACTGATTCAGCCTCAAATATTAAAGCAGATAGTTTCTGTTTATAAATGCTGACTGTGATTAATCTTTATTTTTTATTTTTTTATTTTTTTTATAATACCCATTCCCTTTGGGGGGTAATAAACTATTTCCAGTGGATGTAATACCCCCGTTTAACCACCAGAGGGCAGACACACACCACAGGAATCTCAGTCTGACTTGTGGGGAAAAAAAAAAATCATGTGCAACAACAAGATTTCTCCCAAATAAAATAAAAAAAAATAAAATGTTAAAAATGACTGGAAGGTGAAGGATTTGAAATACAGTAAAGTATCAGTTTAACACAAATCACGTGAGAGCTGGAGCTGCTGCTGCTCCTTCACACATCTGTCAGCGCTTGTGCACCGTACAACAGTCAGAAAGGCTTTTTTTCTATTGTTCAGATACTCACAGGTCAGATTTGTTCGTCTCTCTCTCGGACGCAGACGTTTCTACAGTTTGTGTCACAAAGAGCTTTTATGATACAGAACGCGTGAACGACCCCTGATTCCTCCATTTGTTCTGACCGGCTGCTTTTCACAGTGCACGAGGGAAACAACCAGATGTTTGTTTGTTACGCAGCTACATACATGATCACAGAAACAGTTCTTCTCTCTGGAGCCGCCCCTGGATGTACACGCACATGTTTAGGAAACCCTGTGCGCTGGCTGGGTCTTAAAATACTTAAAAGTTATGGGTTAACACATTGTCTCGTACCACGTCTTAATAAAAATCCATCTCAGCACCTTCACGAGTTGGCATTTTGAAAGTGAACACACAAACACACACAACATTCAGATTTGGTCGCCATCGTATTCGCCGCCGTGTGTCTTTTTACAGCAAGGAGTGAAAAACAGTGAGAAGAAAAAACAAACGTCTCAGAAGAAGAACAAGGAGAAGAAGAAACAAACAAAAAAAAAGGTGTGAAAAGCGAAACAACAAAGCGAGAGGGAGCTCAGAGGGAGAAAAAAAGTGTCCTGATTGACTAAAGTGCAGGTTTGTGGTGTTGTTATGGTAACTCAGAGTGTCAGGCGTCATCTAGTTCTGTCAGGAACACTGAACCGGGCCTTAAAGTGGCAGCTGAGCGTCGACGTGAGCGGTGGCGGAGACGGAGGAGGAGGAAGTTCAACAAATGACAACCTGTTCTCCACTGAAGAGCTGCTGCTCGTCCTCCCGCTGCTGCTGCTGCTGCTGCAGCCACACTGGAAAAGAGGCTGTGATCTGGGATGGAAACAGCGTCTCAGGAGTCTCCGATCGGCCCGGGTGGGTGAGGACGGAGGAGAGAGGGAGTGAGGGAGGGAGGGAGGGAGGGAGGGGTTCATCGTTCGCCATCCCACCGTGCTCCGGAGGTGAGGAGGTGACGAGGAGGAGGAGGAGGAGGAGGAGGAGTCGGTCACGAGGGAGGAGGCGGGCGCAGGCTCTTACACTTCATCTCGTCCAAACTCTTCCAGTACTTGTAGTTCTCCGACAGGTGCTCCATGAGGCCGGGCAGGCTGGCGAAGGCTGCGGGGAGAAGCACAGAGAGAGACGTTCATGTTTACAAGTTTATTTATTTAGAAATGGGACAAACATGAACATTTTAAAATAAAAAAATGTAAATATGAAAAGAGATTGTAGCCGTACGCCTAATTTCCATCTGTATAAAAGATGAGAAGAGAAGAGAAGAGAAGAGAAGAGAAGAGAAGAGAAGAGAAGAGAAGAGAAGAGAAGAGAAGAGAAGAGAAGAGAAGAGAGGAAGGACAATAAATTACACCACAACAAAGGCTATTGGTTTGGGATGACACATGATTAATTTTCTCCATATTAAAATTCCTTTTGTATGTGGGAAAAGTGCCTGTACAGTATAGGGTGCTACACTGTAGGCTACCACTATAATCTATTGCAGGATGCCTGGTCATAATAAAGCACCGATTCATATTGCAGGGATTCCCAGAATAAAGTGCTGGTCTATATTACAAATATAAAATGCTAAATTGTATTGCAAAAATACACAGAGAGACGTTCAGGTCACAGGTCAGGATGCAGAGCTTCACATTTTTTACTCATCTGTCTCAAAACAATGATCCCGTCAACACATTATAATGAAGCTAGTCTGGTTGGATGAAATTGTTTCTGCTTTTTTTGTAAAGTTTGCAAAATTTGTAAAGAAAAAAAATATATCAGTGTGTAAAATTCGAAAGGAACAAAGCTATTGGACGTCTGCAGCTCCGTATCTACTGCAAACTGCTAGCGAAACACACTAGAAGAATGTCCAGATGGTTGCATTGCATCATGTGCGCGACCTTTCTACTTTTCTGTGCATTGCATCATGGGTAATGTACTGTAGACATCAGGATTCAATAAGGGAGGAAGAATGTGTGGAATAAAGAAAAGGTCATTTATATCTTTATTTTCCTCATCACTCTAAGTTAAATCAGGAGGGTTTCCCTGCAAAAATGACTCATTCATTTCAGTCCAGTTGTTCCAGGTGTTTCTGTCTCCACTTGGCTGCAGTTAAAAGGAATAGTTCACCCAAAAAAAGTGCAATACAGGACTGTTTAGGCTGTAAAAATGTCCTAAATGACGTAATTTCGAGTAAACTCTGGACTATATCCTTCCAGGACACTTTGATTGCAGCGGACGAGCGGCGTGGAGGAATATTACAAGGTTTTTATGTAGTTTTATGGACCTTTTTGATCAAAAATGGTTATTTCCACGACTGATTATTGAAATATCAAACATTATTTAAAAGCTCAATCAAGCTGACTTCTTACAATGTCTTCAAAAACACAATTTACCTCATTTTGTGTTGATCCACTGATCAATTAATCAACTGATCAGGAATTCTGTATCAACAACACACTTTTTTTTACCTAATTTGACTGATTTCAACTGATTCAGATCACTTTTTTTGTAGCTACAGCAGATTTCTGTCCCAGTGTGGACGGGATAAGTGATTAAATATCAATATAATCAATAACTCTTTTGGTGCATAAAATGGACATGTGAGTATTCTGTCCTCTGGATCCGTCCTTTACGGTTAAATACACAGTCAATCCAGGAAACCAGGAATAAACACAAACACCTGCAGTCACTACACACACTTTACACACACACACACACACCTACCAACAGCGTCTTCCTGTTTTCATTCCACATGAACTACCAGGCAGGAAGGTGTGTGTGTGTGTGTGTGTGTGTGTGTGTGTGGTTAGTTCATGCACAGTGGTAATGTGATGTTATGTACACTTAGCAGTCCTTTTATGTGGGAGCTACATTACTGAGGTTGAAAGGTCTCTCTCTCTCTCTCTCTCTCTCTCTCTCTCTCTCTCTCTCTCTCTCTCTCTCTCTCTCTCTCTCTCTCTCTCTCTCTCTCTCTCTCTCTCTATCTCTCACACAGAAAACGCTCAACTCTCTCAGCTCGTTATTTACATCCTCGTTTCCGGCTTGCTGTCGACCCGCTCTGCAGCTCTGGTCCCCGACCCGACCCGACCCGACCGTGACCGTGACCCCCCTGGTGAATTGAAATCAGCTGCCCCGAACCGAGGGATCGCGCAAACCCCCATCCCCATCTTCCGCTGCTTTCCCAACCCCCCCTCCCCTCCCCTCCCCTCCCCTCCCCTCCCCTCCCTTCCCTTCCCTTCCCCTGACGCCGTCGCAGTTTCCTCTCTGTCCCACTGACATTAGGAATCTTTCCGTGACATCAGAGCCGTGTTGACAGTAAACAAGTTCCCTCCAGGGACGACTGGAAAACTAAAAGGGAGATTCAGTGGGAATGGGGCAGCCAGCTACTCTCTCCTCTCTCCCCTTTCCTGCTCCTCTTGACTCGACCTTCTGCTCAACTTGTTCCTGACGAGCAGCTGAGGATGTGAGGCTGCTCACTGTGAGTGCAGCACCTGTCTGACTCTGACCTTTCACTAACATAATCATCAGAGCGTCCTGGTAAATATGAGGAACAAAAACAGAGTCCAGCTCCTGAGTGGGCTACTTTAGCGGGCGCACGGTTGTAGATGCATCACCAAGGTGAATGCAGGAACTCTTATCTTAAAGGACAATTCTGGGCAAATTCAACTCGGGGCTGTATTTTCCTAACATTTTAGGTCTGAAAAAAGGAATCTGAATATTTTTGGCACGATGGCTACTCAAACATGCACTGAGAAGTTTATTTACTTCAAGCAAGCCGACATGTTTGTAAAACTAGATCTAATTCAAAGTCTTGCAGAGTCTCGCGCGAGACCCAAGTTGACGCGCTCGGTGTGTTCACGTGCAGTCGGAAGCTCCCGTTTGTGTCATAAACACAGGAATATCAACTCTTGACTTGCTTGAAGTAAATAAACTTCTCGGTGCATGTTTGAGTAGCCATCTGACACTGTCTGTGGAAAAAAAATGCGGTTTTGAGGGATGTAAACAGCCTAAGCAGCGGAACTTCTATCCGCTCCCATTCATCGCTGCCGTGGCGATGCGGGGACAGACACAATTACCGCAAAACAGGAGCAATTAAACTGAAAATCTCCAAATTCCTTCTTTTAGACCTAAAATGTTAGGAAAATACAGCCCCGAGTTGAATTTGCCCGGAATTGTCCTTTAATATTTACTATGGAGCAAACAGCGAATAGCGTGAATGACACGCTGCAGTGTAGGAAGTGATCTCACCATCCCAGGCGTCGAACATGTCGGTGATGAAGTAGTCTATGAAGGAGATCTGAGATTTGGGCACGCTGCAGGTGTTTCTGTCGAACACCGGCATCACCACCGGCAACCCCTGTCTCTTCTCCTCATCCGTCTGCAGCACAAACACACACAAATCACAATTAAGTAACAGAAGTAAAGATGCAGATTATTATTGTGTATTATCTGGACCTGCAATCAAATCATATAAAGTTGATTCTTTCTTGATGAAAATATAAAAAAAATATATGGTAAAATGGCTGTTTTCTTTAATTAAGATTTGGACACCCTTCTTTAAATATGCTGGAAAAAGACTCACAAATAATGTCTTGAAGGGAATGATTGACTGCAGCTGCACTCACAATTGGTTAAAAATATTTCAAAGTGGAACGATCTGCACCAAAGTGTTGTGGTTTCTTCCTCGGCCCACTCCCCTCACCTCCACAAAGTCTGGTGCAAATCAGTTTAGTACATTTGACCAGATGTCATGAGATAAATTCTACAAAGAGCGACAATGAAACAATCAAAATTAACAAACGGCTTCCCCTCTTTGACAGATACTACAGTTCTGTTCTCAGCTTTGAACGCCACCGCTCCATTACGCTGAGCCGTATTAGCGGCATCCACGCACCTGTGCGAAGTACTCCTCCGAGATGCGCCCGGCCCACTCGATGCAGAGCTCCAGTGGTCTGCAGGGGTTTGCCACATCTGCACACTTGATCAACATCCTCTTTATCAGCAGACGGTTCTCCGGAGAGTTCCTGATGTTCGCCTGACTGTCGCAGTCGTCGTTCATGCTCTGTTGGAGAGACGTGAGAGCACATGACCATCTGCACACATACAGAAAGATATAATGCATGCACAGCAGCAGCACTGGGTTTGTTTATGTAGACATTACCTGACACCGGGTCAGTTCTTTATTCAACATGTATTTTAGTTTCTAATCATTTTATAGAAAAGCTTCCTGGAAATGATTTAATTTGTACATTTCTTGTAATTGCTACAAGACCTTTAGTCTTTTAAAATTACAATTTCATCACACAGAGAGAAGACAGTTTGAGATAATAAACTAATGATGAATAAATATCCACATGACTCTGGAAATCAACACAATCACATACACAGATCATCTTTAAGTTTGATGATTGTGGCTCTGGAAAGGATGCAACTGTTTGCTACAGTATATCTGACAGAAAGGGAGACTTACGCTTGTGCTGCTCTCTTCGATGGCGGCCATCGGCTTGTTGATGCTGTTGACAAACTTGCTGACGTGCTCAAAGTGTCTGGTCATCTCCGTGGCCAGCACCATGTCGATGATGGCCTGTCGCAGCGTCCTGAACTGATTCCTGCCGGAGGATGAAGAGTAAGTGTTAGACTTTGACAATAAGGTGATAACCACCACAAGCCTCCTCTGTGTCCCCACTGATCTGATTTAGAATAGTATAGTTTCACTGCTAAGATGAGAAAGGGGGCTGTGACACCCTCAAACACATCCAATTTAAGATTAATCTGTACTTGGTAAGAGCAAAAGCTTTACATCGTCAAAACCGTAAGACCTTGCTGAACGTGTGCATGTTCCTTTGATGTTTCTAGAGTAAAAATTGTTGATTTTATAGCAAGTTAGAAACGGGACGTTTCTGCTTTTCTCAGAAAATTAGCTTTTGAACTTTTGAATGGGAGTCAATGAGAGGAAGGAAGGGAACTGGCTGCACTCAGAGGCTCACAGTTCAAATTCTGTTCGTCTCTCTGCCTTGTTGAGCACATTGTGAGAGACAGGACAAGTTTGTCTACAAAAGTGGAGAAAATTATGTGTGTAGAGTGTAATTTGTGCCCGTGGCGACAGGTTAGAAAGCAAAGTGTCAGAGGTTTATTAGACCCTCTTTCACTCTAGCTGATGATGTCACCCACTCTAGGTCTGAACATTCTGTGCCAATGACTCCCATTATAAATTTGAATTTTGGCAGAAATGATCATGAACTGTTAATAAAATATAATATATATAAAGCGTAGTGATCAATAATGGTAGAAGAGTAAGAATCTGCACGTGGAAGGAGGGATAAAACAGTACGACACAGCCGCCACCACTTGTCGCTGCTGCTGCTACACACCTGTCGATGTTCTTGAAGATGTTGCTCTTGCTGTCCCGCACGGTGAGCTGGAAGGCGAGCGCGGCGTGGTGGCTCTCCAGCACGGCCGTGTCGTTGTAGAGAATCGCCAGCTCGCTGCCGGCGTTGCACAGGAAGGAGTTGGTCCGGCCCGGGTGGTCGACGTCGTGCACCGTGGCCGCTATCAACGCCGCCACCTCGTCCAGCTGGTCCAGACTGTCCTGAGCACAGACAAGCAGAGACAGAGGGGTGACGTCAGGGCGGGACTGAGCTGCACACCACCACGGCGTGAGGGTTCAGTGGCTATGTTGGTAATAAATTATATGGTGGATAACGGTCACAAACACACTGTTTGGGGTCAGGTTTGGATGACAGTGCCAGTAAAGTGGCCTTCAGAGACACGAGGGAGACGCCTTTTGTGCAATTCTCGTCACAAATGATCGAGCCTTTGCGGTTGCTGCTCCAAAAACTCTGGAACAATCTGCCATTTATGTGTTAGAACAGCTCCAACATTAGAACATTTTAAATCCTTGCTGAAAACCCACGTCTTCAGGTTTCCAAAGTGCTGTACAGTAAAATAACCATAAAACATACTAAAAAGGCAAAATACTAAAGATAAAAGACACAATAAAATATAATAAATAAATAGATTGTCCACCCCAGATAAAATATCTGTGCACATAAAATCAACAACCTACGTAGTGTGAAAGCCAAAGAAAAGAGGTTTTATCATGACTGTTCTTATTGTTTCTTATATTTTATGTTTATTTTATTGTGCTTTTATCTATTGTATTTAATTGTAATTGTATTCGTTTGTAATTGTAAAGCGCCTTGATCAAGGTTCTATATAAATAAAGCTTGACTTGACTTGACAAAGGATCAACTTTAGTGTGATACTTTGTTAACAAAAGTTTTTATTCATTTAAATAAGATTAAATCCAGTATTTTATGCAGGTACAAAATGAACCCTGCATCTCTTACAAATCAATTTTAACCATTTTCTAAACAAACACATGTCCAGCAGTTATTTTTGTATGATTCTGGTTCTAGTTTTTTATTCTAGCAGTGCTCTGCATGTGTTTTAGCTTATAAAGCCTATGTAATGCAAATTAAGTCAAGTAAATTTACGTAAATTACAAATAATATAACAGGAGATACTGTAAAGATACATGTGGTTACATGTCTGCCAACCTCTTAGTGACGAATTTGATCGAATTTTACTTGGTGCAGTGACACTGATTTTCATTCATGCTTCACTGGCGTCTCATTGGCCACCGACGGACTGGGGATGTGCAGTAATATTCATACAGATTCACAATGAGGTCATTAAAACTGACACCTCTGACTTGTTACTGTGAATCGGTTTGCCACTGCCACACCAGGAAAAGTGCATGTGTGTGTGTGTGTGTGTGTGTGTGTGTGTGTGTTTTCCTTCTAACCTTCACTCTGTCTTTGCGGAGGAAGAAGGCGGTGGCGTGCAGGACGTCGGCGGCGTGCGTGGAGTTGTGGTACGAGTTGGACGCGTGGTAGCTGGCCTCCATGAGCTGCAGCCACGAGCGCAGCGTGGACTCGGAGCAGTTCAGGAACTCGCACACGCCGAAGCTGGTGAAGATCTTCAGCCCGAGGTACGTCAGCGGTCTGCGGAGGGTCACAACAACACACGGGAGATCAAACTTTACCTCGTACTCCTGCGCTCTACTCTGTGTTATCCCGTCTTCCTACATCCTCATATAGTCTAAAGTCTCCTTTTTTTTGTGTGAGATGTAAATCTTAATCCTTTTACCCCGTATGACGTGTGTGACGTCACAGCTGCTGCAGAGAAAAGCTGATTGTGAGTGGTGGTGGGGTGAGAAGATTAACACCACTTACATCTGTCCATTCAATATGCAGCTAGCAGCAGAGGCTAGTTAACTTAGCTTAGCATTAAGACTGGAAACAGGGAAATGAAAAATCAATGAAACCTTAAAAACCAGTGTGTCATTTGTTCTTTCTATTTTCAATTGGCAATCAAAGATCACTCAGTTCTGTGGCCCGTTTTTCCATTTCGTGTGTTTGATCTGAGCCTGAAATTGAAATGTGAGAAATGAGCAGTCAATAACCAGTCAATTTTTTCATTTTTTGATTGCCAATTGAAAAAAAAGAAAGAACAAATGATACACAGATTCTTAAAAACCACAAAATACCTCCAGTTTCCAGTCTTTACTGTATGCTAAGCTGATCTAACCAGTTGCAGACATGAATGGTGTTTACTACTGCTTCTTATCTTACTCTATATTTGCCAAAATCTCACTCTACTTCTTTGATAGTTGTATAATAATAAATAAAAACAGTCAGAAACTGCAGCACATTCACATCACAGAAATATGTGCTGGTAGAAGGAGATCAGCTTTTATTAAACTGCGGATGTAAAATGCATCAAATGGCAGTTTTTGAAATAATCAATTGAACTGATCTGCATGCAACCAGCAGTGTTGTTCCTCCTTTATTCACCTCTTGTGCGTCGCTGCCTCCAGCTCCAGGATGTTGAACTCCCAGCACTCCTCATCATTCAGCATCTCGGCGATGGACGGCGGGACGTCATTCAGAGTGACGGGGATGGCCAGCTGGCTCTGGCTCATATCTAGCACACACACACACACACAGTTCAAGGTGATTTGACCATAAAAGGGGACAAAGCAAGCGGTGTGTGGGATTTGGCGGATAAATAGTGAATGACTGTACCAGCACGGGCTCTTTAATATCCATATACATGTGCAAACACACTGACTAAGAGTCTCACTTTGTAAATCTGCTCCTCTGAGACTGAGCGGCTCAGAGATGGTGTGTGTGACAACACTGTTTAAACAACCGACGGAGCTGCGGCTCTCATGTAAGGACACTGTTTTCATCCTGATGAAAAAGAAGAATATCTTCGCTATTAGGCTCTTGATTTTGATCTTCTCTTAGATAAGTGTTCTTGTGACTTTAATCATCATAATGGAGGTTACATAATAATAAACTCAGATGGAAGAATCCACGGTGGAGCTTTCATCATGACAATATCCACCTTAAACTCAATATTTATTCATGAGATTCACTGGAAGCAGCGAACGGACGTCGTGTTCCATAATCTGTGTGATGATGAGGGTCTGGACTCCTACACGTTCTCAACTCTGACATTATCTCGACGCCGTTTACCGGCTCGTCTTAGTCATCAGAGTGTGAATAATCATTTCTTTAATATTCTTCTTCTTCTTCTCACATCTATGAAGGTTTTGAACAGCATCTTCCTCCCTCTGTTAGTGTTGCTGCACCGTTTAGCAGCTGGACAACATGCAACATGGTGTTTGGTAATGTCACCCCCCCCCCCCACCCCCCCTTCAGGTGTAATCAACCACAAACAGTTCATTTTATCATATTATTAGTGTTTCATAACCGTAGATGATCAATGTCGTAATATGATAATTCACAAGGTCATTAAAACTCACTTTTGCAGAAGACGTACTCATTCCCAGAGAGTCTCCGCAGCCCGTCCTGAGAGACAAAGAGAAAAAGTGCTGTTTATTATAAATATAGAAGCATTTTATTAGACATGTATGAAACAAAATGTTCCTGTTAAAGACAAGTATTTACTATATGGGAGGATAAGACATCAAAACCAACTCTATCAATCCATCTCTTACTTTAATGAGCCTGTTTGTTTCTAGTGAAGAGGAAAGCATCTACACAACTGATCAGTGTTGCGTCTAAGAAACATCACTCAGGCTCATGGACTGTAAATAATGCATTTACTCTGGACTATTTTCAGCGATGGATTAACACATGTTTGGTACTCCAGTATATCCAGCAGCGGGACTGTGTATGCAAAATAAACTCTGTGTGTGTGTGTTCATGATAAAGAAGGGACATGTCACCCAGTGCGACAGTTCTTGGAAAGAAAAAAAAAAGGGGGGGATTTGTATCTCAGAGAAGAATCGGGCATGTGTTTTCTTTATATTGTGTATAATTTAGTTTTACAAGATTCAGTCCAGTTGTGTGTTGCTGAAAACATGTAAACATCTGCGATCGGTGACCTCAAACTTGAGCTGATTCAAATCAAAATAAGAAAATAAACAAAGACTTTGTTGGCACTGAGAAAATACAGACTTGAGGTTGGAAACAAACAAACAAAAGAAAAAGCTTTCTCACATGCACATGTAAGAGCATGTTCACAGACTCTTTCTAACCTTTCCTTATTAAGTGTTTTAAACATCTATACTTCTATTCTACGAACTGTCTTACGCTCATGAGCCCCCCAACCAGGTCGTTGGTGTGGGGGTCGTCCTCTTTGGAGGCCAGCTGTGGCGAGTACAGCTCTGTGGTTCTCAGGATCTCCAAGACGCGGTCCAGGGCCTCGGCCACGGTCACGGGACTGCTCTCCTGCGCCGCGTTGATGATGTTTATTACCTGGGGAGGAGGAGGAGGAGGAGGGGGGTAAAAAAAAGAAGAAACAAGTCTTCTCTCTGTTGCAAGACCCACAAACAGATTACACACAAAAAAGCCTTCTGCAAAAGAAGCGGCCGCAACAGAGCTCTCCTTTCTTTGTGCATGTGTCATGAAGAGGTGCATGTGACGCTGGAGAAATCTCGACTGAGGCGAAACAGCTAAATAAAGCTGCCGTTTGAACACATAAGAGCATCACAGGACCTGCAGCAGGAGGCAGGGAGAGACAATGGGACACACTCTATACCGTATACTACGAAATTATGATGCAGCCGACAGCTTGACCGAGGTTTATTGCTGCTCACAGCCATGTCATGTCGGTCATATTATATATATCAATACTATTTTCTTCTGCCTGAAAATCTGATGTGTTTTTTTTTAGGATCAATTATGAGTATTGGTCCCTACTTATGTATTGTATATCATGTTTAAAAAGAGGCGCCTCTTATGGTTTTTCTATGTATTATGACGGTTTGTATAGCCTGAATCCCTACTTGAGAACATAAGATGTATGAGGTTTTTATATTTTTCTACTATTGATTGATGTGATTGGTATGAATGAACAACCGGTGTGTTAGATCACATTATCATGGCATGGGACTTGGCTTTAAATGGCGTCTCTACCCATTCATTTTCGTATCTAACATCTGAGGAAGAGCCTGTACGCTCGAAACGTCATGTTACTTAAATAAATCTATTTTTACATTGGAGCTCTTTTTGGTGTTGCAGACTTTTCTTCACCTTCACAGCAGCAACCAACCACACATCAGGACAGGATGTGCACACACACACACACACACACACACAAAGAAAAGACGCACAGTAACAAATCCCCTGATGTTGACGGCGGCATCGACTGTAAATAGTGGCGAGGAACAAGAAGTCCATAGACACACACGGCTGAGTGTTTCACAATAACATAATCCATGCTGGAAATAAATAATCCTAAGAAGTGTGGCTCCCTGCAGTGCACTGAACAATCAGCTGTTTCTCTCGCTGCTAATTATCTCATCTTCTTCGAGGAAAATCACAGGAATTTTCAACAAACAGTTATTGGTTTGAGTTACAGTTTTAACTCAATATCTACAGTTTATCTAATTTCAATTTCAAGCACAAACTGAGTGGCGCTAATTCAACCAGAAAGTGGGGCTAGCTGGGTGGTAATGATTTTTATATATGACTGTCTACTGCAGCTTCCTATTAGCAGCAACTTCCTAAATAATTTAGAGTATGAAAATAAGTCCATAAAGTCTGGTTATGCAGCGAGAAAGTGTGTTTAAATATCATGTGGAGAGAACAGGGGCACGGCAGTGACACATCTTCTCACTAATAGGATATCATATTAGTTGTTATGACTGCCTATTAGCAGTTGTTAGGAGGCAAACCCTCCATTATTGGCTCAGTCAAACAACATTAAGGCAGTGGAGACGGCTCTTAATGGAGGCTGGATGGCTCTGCGGTGTGGGGATGATGCGTTAAAGTGGTGAACGGACAGACACGTCTCATGTCCGAACTGAGACGCTGGCTGAAATCGAACTGTGTGAGGTCTGCTGACGGAACGAGCCGGTAAATGGGCGAATAAGAGCAGTTCATTCACAGGGAAAGTCCAACATGTGAAGCGTGATGAAGAAGAATGAGCTGAGTGAGGAAACAGCGCTGTAGGCGTTAACTAACATAAAGGACTCAGTATGAAACTGATCACTGGAGGAAGAACCCTGCATCTGATCCTTTTGTCTTTTAACCTTTAAATGTTTTTCTCAGAACATTTTTATGTTGTGGTTTTGCCTCATTGGAAATTTTACAGCATGAACTCATTTCACTCTGACTGATTGTAAATATCTGATCCTCCCCGTTCAACTCATATGGATTTACATTCAGCAAGACAATGTTTCTCCTGTTACTTCTCCTGTTAAAATGATTTTATTTCACTTCAATAGAAGAAATAAATCGTGCATATTGTTGGAAGAGCTGTTTTAAATGTAAAACAGACATCAAAACAGTTGTTGGATGACATTCAAACGGAAAACTGAGACGTCAAAGATTAATTTTTCAGTGTGGGGACCAGTGAGTTTATAAAAGGAGTGCACGCTGAGGCAGGGTACCTTGGTGATGGGAGCCTCGATGGTCATGGAGTGAATCCTGGCCACAGAGGAATATCTGCGATTCTGTAAACTGGGAGCTGCAATTCAGAAGAAAAAAAATTGTTTAGTGGAAAAATGGGATTTATGATTTATTATTTCTAAAATTTTGGACAGGAAAGAGTCCCAATCAAACGGCTTCAGTGAAAAGGCAATACAAGAAAAAGTGAAAATGAGGATGTTGGGAAGAGAGGCGTTAGGAAACAGGCTGATTAGAGAAGGAAGGAAGCAGGAGAAGCAGCACTGAGCTCAGATAACCTGAAAATAGCAGCAGCTGCGTCAAAGTGAGTTGAGGAGGGAGGGAGGTGCGTAATGTCATCAGCCCACGGCATCTATCCTCAAGATCTCTTCAGTTCAAGTACCAACCACAACACTGGCTGACTCACTCTCTAATTTGCCATCTCCAATCATGTGCCCCATTCTTCACCTCCTCATTCTTCCTTTGTGCTCCCACCTTTGTCATTTCCCTGGTTTGTTTTTTACATTGTTGCATATTTACCTCATTGCCCTCATCATCTTCCCCTGTCATTCCCTCTCTGTGCAGCGGCTCCATTCATTCTACACAGCTAATACTTTTTTCTTTTTCTTTTTTTTTGAATGGTCTTACCGTCACTGCTGCGGGAGCTGAGTGATCGGGCATCGATTGAATCTTTCCTCCTGTCACGGTGACGTAGAGAATGGCACTCTGCAGAGACGTACGGGGAAGTAATGGACATTTTAATGTACAGCACATGTTCAGAGTGATGGAGCAGCAGACTTACAATCATACAGAGTTTGTAGAGCTTTTAACCTTGTCCTAGTTTGTGTGTTTCATACATTATCGTTACATTAAAAACCACAGAAGGTACTTCAATAACACTTAACTTCTAACATAATTCATTCACTTTCTATTGATCCTCTAACTATCTGGACAGTAATTCTGCCCACTTTGATAAAACACGACAGATGATGTTTTGTTTTTATTACACAAATGACTCTTTGAAGACTCACAAATCTAATCTAAATCATGCTTTTCTCTGACATATGCATTTAAGTCTTAATATTATAAACAAAGAGACTCTGAAACAATAAAAACTGCGCTGAGGTCAGTTACCTGACTGAGAATGCTCCCCGATGCATCTCTCTTCTTTGTTGAACTTGTGGACCTGACGGACAGAGAGAAGGAGCAGGTTAAATTTGCCATTAAAATCTGTAATTTATAGATTATAAAACTGTGAAATATACTAAGCAAATATACAATGACCTGTGCACATGGTAGGAAAGCTACACGCTAGCCTTTTACTGCTAAAAATTTAACAATTCAAGAACGTGCTAAGCAAGTTTGGCAACAAGAATCTTTTAGTAGAGTAGACAGACTGTCATCTCAGTTTATATTCAAGCAATTAATCCTGGTGAAGTTGCATGATGTAACCACATATTAAAATGTATAAACAATGTGGGTTCATTTTAAATATTGATGCATTTAATGAATTCTATTAGTAGGTAATAGTTTTCTCCATGAAAAACGTTGTAATAGTGGAGAGTTGAAAGACAATTCTTTGGATAAACTTCAAGTAATGTAAGAATGATATACAAATTCAGAATACAGCATCTACTGTATAATTTACAGATATCATTATGGTACTTTGTTATAGTAAGATATTTAATCATTAAAAGTCTAATCCAATCCAACTTTATTTATTGAGCACTTTAAAGCAGCCACAGTGGACCAAAGTGTTGCACAGAATAATAAATAAAAGATATCAGAAATAAAAGACATAAGAGCTCACACAAGGTATAAAAAAGACACACAATGAAAGCATTTTCTGCGCCTCAGTATGTGTACTTACTGCTGTCCACCTTTGTAAATAAAAGAAAAGATTTGACAAAATAATCTGTTCAAAGCGGGAAAAGTGGATTTCTTATTATATTGCTCCAATTCTGACAAAATATAGTCTTCTCATCTGAAAAAAAAAAAACCTTTTCCTTTAACTATATTAAATGCCATATTAAGATTCACAAGAGTGACATTTCAGAAGAGACATTTTAATATTTTATGTGTAAGTTATGTAACTGTGAACCTGACAGCACATTTCCCACTGCTCATATTGATACATTTCCATGCAGGTGACGGTTTGTACAGTACATCCTGTTAGTTGTGCTCAGGTTATGTAGATATGGAGATGAAGAGCCTCTAATCCGGTTAGAGCAGCTTTTCCTCCCTCAGTGACTCACTGCACCTCTACATGTTGCTGACAGTGCATCATGCACATTTAGGTGCTGATGAAAGAATTCGTCCAAATCAACCATTAATTCTTTTAATTTAACATAAAACAATTAAAACATTTAATTTGAATATGAAGAAATGGAAATGTGTGCCTGTTAATTTTCATTTTCTCTCTCTTTAAAAAAAAAAAAAAAGGATTTCTCTCTAAATTTCAAGTTGCTTGTTCTCAGGTCTCCAGTGCGTCCCATACTGAGTAAATAGGATTAAGACAGTGTAAACACTTCTAATGACAGACAAGGTTGCCAGATTTAGCTGGCTGCATTTTAATGGGCTTCTTGGGCTGCAAAGCACAAACAGAAATCTAAAAAAAAAAAAACCTGATTTTGAATTAACTTCACTAAAGCTGGGAAATAGTTGAGATGATGATGGCCCTTAATTGAAAGGGAAAGGCAAACAAAACTGACCCTAAACCTGCTGTAAGTCTGGAGCGCTTAAGACAAATACTGCTAACTAAACAACACAATGAAATGGAAACCGTGGTCTACAGCCAAAATGTCTGGGTGGGAATAGACGAGGAATAATGTGGGGTTTTAAGTGCCCGGAGGAAAATGTCCCAAGCAGGGATACGGTATCAGATCAGCGGTCTCCTGAAAGGACCTCTGTGGCTTTGGGTTGTCAAATAGATCACGGCGTCTCGGTGAAGACGTAGTGCACTGATCTAGTTTAAAATGTAATTGAAGACTAAACTTTTGTTCCTTCTTGTATAATGAGTGGTGAAAATTAAGTTTAAAAAAAAAAGGGACACTGATAATACCATCCAGTTTGACTGTGCACAGTTCAGATTGTGGCCTGGTAGAGGAGGAGGAGGAGGAGGGGACGGTGGGAGCGGGAGGGGGGCGACTTCCATGATTTCGGGAATGGGATCAGCCGCTGCCATGTCGAAGGATTCCCAATCCCAACGAGCAAGGAATGAATGCTATTTGGCTTTGGCGGGCAGATGCCAACGGCTGACTCACCTTATGTACACACGATGAAAGGGAGCAACGAGCTAAAGCTAGTCCCTGTGCAGCTTTGCCTGAGGTATAAATAGCCCTGGCGCCTGGTTGCTAGCCCTCCCAGGCCTTAGCTGGGGATCCTGGTGCTTAGCCGTAGCTTAGCGTAGTATGACGTTATTGGCCTGGAACCCAGCTGAGAGCAGCGACACAGCTGCTACAGAAGAGGAGCTGTGTGCACACGCTCCTCAGCAGAGCTGGCAGCCTGCGAGGCTACATGCCCTGTCGGGAGTATTTAAACCTGACACTTTAGCCTCCAGTTCATTTGAAGTATTTATGTAAAACTAAGTGCCAGCAGAGTTTTCAATCAATGCCTGAGTCCGGTTTGGACTCAATCATTCATTTGTGCACCGGGCTTGATTGGGCCAAGCTGTGCTGTTGCACTATTACTGCTGACGGACTGACATTTGTTTTAAGCTGCACCACAGCAAAAACCCGGCTCACTGTGATCCGACAAAACGTGGGCTCGTTTGACTCGAGGGGCTTTTTGCAAAATTTTGTTGAAGCATTTTCTTTTCTCCACGCAGCTGCTTGTAGCCTTGTAAACTACGGATTTATCATCTGAGCCTGTAAACCGGCGGCAGATTGGACAGATTTGAGGGCGAGCGGTTTTAAGTTTCAAAGAGTTGCTAATGTGCAGGTGCTGGGATAAGGCAGGTAAAGAGAGGTTTGTTCCAAGTTTGAATTTTTACCCCAGGGTGCCTGAATGAATCCAGATCTGATCAGCGATTGAGATTTTTACGGTTTAAGCTCTTGTTTGACTTCTTGTAGGAGCCACGACTGATCTCACCCAGTGCAGCACAAACAATTCAGCACAGTGTTGTTTCAAAACGAGAACTAAAAGACAATTAAAACAGGGAACCAGGTGAAGTCACCCGTCTACAATCTTGACTCACCTGGTTGTTGTTGTCGATGTGAGGTCTCTTGATGGCGACGAAATGTCGGATTTTACTGCAGAGAGCGAGAGAAGAATCTGTCAGTGATTTGTTACCTCCTGTAAATCTCCAGTCTGTCTTCACCTTGAGCCGTTTAGCGTTATCTCACCCTCCTTGGCCGACGACAGGTGTTATCTTCACATGCTGCTGAATACTGTCGCCTGACTTCTTCCTGGCATAGTAAATGCCCTGCCATTCCTTCAGAGACAAACCAAGAGTCAGACAATGAAACTGAAATCTCTTGTCCCATTGATGGATGGATGGATGCATGGATGGACGGATGGACTGACCTTTCCTTTCTTGATACAGGTGTTGATGGTGTCCAGCAGGTCAGCTCTGTTCTTTTCACTCTTGGGGAGTTCGGTCAGCTCTTTCCCGATCAGCTCTCCCTTGTGGTAGCCCATCATCCGCTCGAACGCTGGGTTCACATACTGGGAAGAAACCAGGACGGTGTTAGAGTAAAAATACAACAGCCTAATTTGTCACATTTCTTTCTTTTTTATTGGTGCAACATCATAATAGCAGATATTTAGGTATATTCATAATGATAAATGGGAAAATATTATATTTTGTTGTTTGCAAGAGAATCAAATTTAAAAAGTAGATAGTAGTAGTATGAGATTGTGGGAGTTGAAGCTAGACCAGGTTAACTTTACTCGTGCACCTTCATTGCATGGAAAAACGTCCACAGGCCTCCGGTGTAAAAAGGTTAGACAGAATGTATTTATTTCTTGTTTTCCAAAGTATCTAGTTAAAGGAGTAATCCAAAATCAAGGGTTTCTCATCAGCTAAAACACTCTGGTAAAATAAAACTGTGTGGCTCAGTCCTAACCAAGCCTCAACTACCTCTGTGTTCTTAAAGCAACAGTAACAAAAGGTTACAAAAATCCTTTTTTAACTAATCATGAATTAAATCAAATTAATTTAACTAATCTTTTGCCTATTTTAATCACCTATTTATCCAATCAAATCAATTATCTATTTACACTCATATGAACTTTACAATATAAACAAACAAAACATGTAGAAGCACATGAAACACACTTTGGCTCCCACAGAGATGTTTTGGTGACCTGTTTTTTTTGTGACCTGTTTTTTTTTTTTAAGATTCACATCTTTATAAAAAAAAAAAACAATGAGCCTCGAACTGAGTCAAGTAAAAAAGGATAGGTTTGAGGTTTTGGTCCACTTGTTTAACTCTCTTTACCTGTATGATGTGGTCCTCGCTGGTGATCTCCACAGCTTCCTGACAATGCTCCAATGCAGTGAAGACAGAGTTGCAAGCCCTGTGGAGAGATGAAGCCACAGGAGGATCAGTAGCTTCACCACCAGCACCATCCTGTATTTATATACACTACTCACAAAAAGATAGGGATGTTTGGCTTTTGGATTGAATGTCAGAATGCACCTAAAATGCACTAAAACTAAACTTTTGAATGCACATGTCCAATTGTTCAATGTTTCAGTCCTTATTGAATAACATGCTGTTCTCTAACAAGGTAATTAACCACAAAAATCACAAGCACCGTCTGATTTAGTGGTTCAATTGTCACTGAACCACTAAATGTTCTGGTTCAATGACAATTTGTATACAGTCCTCTTCTCTCTCCCTCTCCTCTCCACAATGTTCAAATTTTGACATCATGAGACCAAGACCAACACTTTGATTAAATTGATTAAGTTACTGAGACATTGAGATTTTTCACTGTTATTAGCTTTTGTTTGGGATAAAGAAATTACCATTGCATCCTTCTACTTTAAAAGGCTTTCATGATAGAATATCACTGTAGCAGGAACTTTTAGGGATATAATTCTTGTCAAATATCCCTAACTTTTTGTGAGTAGTATATCTATGCATATGGCTGTATGATACTGTATGTGTGCGTGTTGACAGTGTTTTCTGCTGTGCTATACCTGAGTTTGAACTGGCAGCGCACCTCTCCATGTTCAATCTGTATGAGCTCATTGTAGCAGGCTGACACACTGCTGTTCTCCACAAACCTCTGGAGGCCAAAGCGGGTTAAGTGGTGTTTGAAGGAGACAGTGAAGAGAGACGAGTGGAAAATTGAATGAGTCAGGATTCACTCGGTGGCGACTTGTTTTTCAACCTCCTACGTCACATTCACACCATCAAACGCCGCTGAACAATAAAAGCCTCTCTCACAAACATGCTGCTATTTTAGTGCCTGAAGTCTCCTAGAGGCCTTGATAAAAAAGAAAAAAAAAGAAGCATCTACGAGAAACAAGGACAACACACTGAGGCCTAAGCTCGTCTGCTGTAAACACAGTCACAGGCTAAGGCAAGTTGTTGGACGTACTCTGCTAAATCCAGCGCAGAGGAGAGGAAGAACAGATGGCTCGTCCTGGTCAGGCGGTCTATACAATGACAGGAAAGAATTATTACCATGTGCAACCGCGATCATTTTTCAGAAAACGTGCTGTCAGTGGTCCACGCTGTATGGAAGACTGAAAAAAAAAAACTCACTTTTGTGGCACGACGGCGAGAATGACTGTGTTTTCCGAGGGCTTTGTGGCACGGATCAACCTGGAAACAAAACAGACGTTGGATTTTAAAGTCAACAGGAGTTCATCTCATCGATGCTTTGAGCTCACGGGAAGCGGCTCGGACCCCAGGTACCGGGGGTAAACAGACATGTGGGCAGATTGAGGGTGAGGGTGGAGGAGGGGGGGTGATGTCATCGCCACAGGCAGGACATTTCTGTGCTTAACACGGAGACACCAAACACAACATCTGCCTCAGAGGTTTCGACCACGAAGCCACACCACAGGCACCACCACGTACGGGAAAGTGGCACCAGAGGTGGACGATGGGATGGATGGGTGTACAGTAAGGATGGGAGGAGGAGATGGGTAAAGGAAAGAAGAATAAAAAAAAAAAAAACAGTGACAAGCGAAGGAGTGAAAGAGCAAACGGACAAACAGGGAGCCGCTGCCAAACTGTGGTCATCAGGAGACAGGAGAGACGAATGGATCTGTTCCTTTACTTGGGGAAATAATGAAGCACTTACAATAAATCACTCCGCAAAATATACGGTGGTGGCTTTTAGTGTAACCAAGAACTTTGGATGGGTTTGCACTGTATCATCTAACAATAACTACAGCCCCAGCAGTCTGCAGAAATCATGACAGAATTAAACACAGAGGTCGTCGCGGCTAAAAATAATGAGGAATACGAGCGTTTTCACCAGCTTAATACCGCGGCTGTGAAAAGGGAGGATGTTTAAACGTAAGTAAGGTATTCACACAAGCATTAACACAACCATTAAACACTTTGGACCGTGGAAACCGCCCCCCCTCCTCCTCCCTCTCCCTCCCCTCCCCTCCCCTCCCCTCTCCTTTCAAAAGGCCCCTGACACACATCCTTTGTTAATAGACGACGGAAAGCAGAGTCCAGCTTTTATTTACTTTACGTTTCACAAAGACGGAATCGGAGGGAATTTGTGCAAAAATATGGCACTATAAATACTTCCTAAATAAATCTTGAAATGGCCCCGTGTGTGCACGCCAGAAAGCGATGGTGGGCAAACAGACAGAGCGCAGACCAGTTTTACCAGTATGAACATAAACAGCTGGCAAGAGGCGAGGGAGAGAGTGAGGTTATTTCTACAAGTGAAGAAGTTTCTGAAAAGTGTCCAGGGGCTTTTTGCTGTGGAAAAAAAAGCAAAAAAAAAACTTCAAGCTAACTTCTAACGCGACTCGTCTTCATCTCTGTCCTGCTTTCATGTCAACAACAAACTCACAATCTGTAGTTCACGCTCACAGCTTTTGTTTTAGAGCAAAACACTGATTTGAGGAGCCGTCATCAGAGCCTCCAGCTATCAGACTGCATTAGAGTGACTTGTGGTGCTTTTAAATGAACACCAGATGGCGCCAATAAACCCTCCACTACTTCACAGTCCCGCTATGCTGTGGCAGCTGCTTTCCACATGATCTCTGAACAATCTTTTAGTTATTGCTCGTTTTGAGTAAATAAAAACCCATCATAATTTAGGTATTGATTGTTTTCGACTGCAGCGAAGAATTACACGCTCTTTGTTTGAAAACTTCTCTGCCCTTCAAACTCTTTGTTTAATGTCAAACACGCATGTTGGTCTGAAAAACAGCAACAGAAGAAGACGAAGAGGAGGAGGAGGAGGAGGAGGAGGAGGAGGCCAGGTCTCGGTCGGTGCCAGTTCGAGAATCTAGAGCTTGAAGGAAATCACAGCGCAGCTCCGTGATTAAAGGAACAGTTTGACATTTTGAGGGAACCAGGTCCACAACACACCTCTACAGCACATGAACACATTATAGTAAAGCAAAAGGGCCAGAGACTATTTCTTCTTGGTAAGACATTGACACATTGATTAGTGAGCTTTTTACGATTTTTTGGGAGGAGGGTTGGAGGAGAGCCAGGCTGCCTTTCCCCCACCGGCTTCAAGTCTTTCTGATACGCTGACCTCACTTACCATGACTGTATATTATTTACAGTACGGACGTGATTGTGGCGTCTTCTCATGTTACCATTTCTTTAAGAGCATTTCTAGGAGAGGTCATTCTCCAAATGTCAGCCCCATACAACAGCAACCACATCAGACAGTCACACAAAGTTTAATAAAAACTCACCGGCAGACGGCTTCGGGCTCAAAGTAGCGCGAGTGGCGTCCGTCTATGACTATGATCTCGTGGTGTTTGTCCACAAAACACTCCACGGCAGACTCGGGCGTCCGTGCGATGTTACACCTGAAGCCGGCGCGGTCGCAGGCCCACCAGAAGGCATCGCTTTGGCTGTCCTCTTTGGCGAACACCAGAAGGACCTGAAAGGGACACAGAGAGGAGGAGAGGACGTACGTTTCAGTGAGATGGAGATGCTGCTCCGAGATCTCCGGCAATTAACAAGATCAGAGGCGTTTATCAGGCTGAACAGACACTGATTCCACAGAGAAACCTCCTTCTCTAAGACCTAGGGAATGTAAATTTGTGCCAAAAGCCTCCGATGTGATAGCTGATCTGAGATCTGGCAGACTAGTTCAGATTGTTAAAATAATTTTTGGACATGCAGTTTAAGGATTCATTATTCCTGGCCCTGCCAGACTGCCACGGATGAACGGAGGCAAACCCTGTGGAGTTTGAGGTTATTTCAAAAATGTGAGACTTATATTATGTCAGCTGGGATCAGCTCCAGCTCCTCCACAAGCCACAGGGATAAGAGGGTATAGCTAATGGATGGACTTTATGTCCGCTACAGTAAACAGGACCTCTTAATTTATACTTTAACAGACCTGTAAATTGTTCACATTAAAATTTTAAGTTGGAAAGCACATGTGGGGATAAGTAAAGTAACTGGATTCGATCCTTTATAGACTAAAGTGATGCTTTAAATGCTCTCCGGTGTGTTTTTACAGTTGTTATAAAACAATTTAAAGGATTATTCAAGTGTCCTGTCAGCACTGAGGTCATTTTAAGAGGCATGTCCATTATAGAATAAAAGCAGCTCTTCTTCTTTTCCCCCTTGCCGCGAGCTGCTCAGAGCTACCCTACGGAGGCTAATGGGATTTCTTGGTTTCCCTCATCAAACTCATCAAATACACAATCCAACAACTCCAAAACGCTCTGGTGGACAAGTTGTGACCTGCACGTTCACCACGTTATGAAATAATAACGGAACGATACGAGAAAGAGTTGTTTTAGAGGTAAATGCAGAGACTGCTTGCGGAAAAACTGCCCCTGACGGAAACGCGCATCAGCGGTTTTGCATGAATTTACTTCTAAAACAACTCTGTCTCGTAACGTTCTGTTATTATCTCATAGCGTGGTGAATGTGCGGGTCACAACTTGTCCATGAGAGCGTTTTGGAGTCGTTCGATTGTGTATTTGATGAGTTTGATGAGGGAAACTAAGAAATCCCATTAGCCTCCGTAGCGTAGCTCTGAGCAGCTCACGGCTCTGCTCTGCCTTTCTAAAAATAGCTTGCACTGACAGTTAAAGGTAATGAACCTGCTGCTATGACTATAGGGATTATTATGGCAATGGGCCAATTTGCCAAAATGTTGAACTATCCCTTTAATTGGATAAAATATACACAATATTATGCACTCTTGGCTACGTGATGATCAGCTCTGTCCTCTCACAGTAACAAAGTCCTGGTTTTCAATCTCAGCCCTGCTGCTCTGCTCCGACTATATGTGGGTTTCCTGCCACAGTCCCATGACATGCAACATCTCAGGAGAACTGGAGCCTCCAGTCTGAACTGTTCACCACTTGATGCTTTCCCCCCCTGTGATAAGTTGTCAGTCTGTATAGGACGCTTCAGTCAGACTCGTGCAGGTCTTCAGTCTCTTCCATGATCCTGAACAGCGCGTGTTTTTAAAAAAAATGGAATAATGGATGGAGCGCACAGCTGTACAGACGATATCCTGTAAACATTGTCGATGTTGGTTGTTCCCTCAGCGTTTAATAATCACAAATGAATTCTGTATTTCACACCGACGGAGCCGAAAGCCTGTGGAGCACGGACTCGTGTTTTTGATCCCACACTGCGTTTTGACCATGAGCACACCAGCCACCTTTGGTACAGTGGTGAGGAAATAGAGCAGTGTAAGAGGCACGTACAGTAGAGACACACACACACACACACACACACACACACACACACACACACACACACACACAGGCAGCTGGGCAGCAGCCAGAACCAACAGTACTCGGCTCTTCTTCGCAGCAGCATCACCTCCTGACTCCCTCTAAGGACAACAAAGGATAGAGTGACAGAGGGAGAGTGCAGGGAGGCGCAGCAGCAGCACAGAGAGAGAGAGAGACGGTGAAAAACAAGTCACGACTCCACCACCACACACTTCCTGCACGTTTAAAAAAAAAAAAATCAGGAAGAGGAAGGCGAGCTATGCCATCCCTCACACCTGGAAATGAAATGGGGCAGGTTGGAAAAGGGAATATGGGAAAGAACAGGTGGGAACGTCGGAAGAAGAAGAAGAAGAAGAAGAAGAGGAGGACAGGGGGCGAAAATGAGCTGGTATTGGTGAGTGCCTGTGAAAGGTCCACAGTCTTTGATCCCGTGCTGGCTTGTGTAACCATGGCACTGCTTTGTGTAACCATGGTGCTAGCATGTGAAATTCCACACACAGAGTACCCAGCCGACCCCGGGACGACGCCGACCGCACACATCTCTGACCTGCCACCCAAATATGTCACCTGCGACAGGGCTGCTGCTAGGAGGCGCCGTTGGTCCTATTACCCCACAGAACTGAATGATGTAGCTACATGTACATACTGTATAGGATGTCACAAATTGCTTGTTTTCACAATTAATTGCAGAATTAAACGCCAAAATCAATTGATCGCAAAGATTCCTAAATACCGTCACTTTCCAAAAAAAAGATTATGTATGAACCGTGTCCGCAGATGTAGCGCCAAAGTAAAGGTAAATGCACAGATATTGGTCCATTTATCTAACGTAGCATTGAATTGGTAGGAAAAATAAAATTAAAGCAGAAGTATTGGCTAACTTCCTGTCAGCCGATGGAGTTAGCAGTCCCCTCCCTCGTCCCTACGTCACCACATTCACGCGCATCCCTTGGCTGCACACACAGAGTGGACCGCGGCCTTTATGCCGTTCTCTCTCCTCATTGGATAAAGGTTGTAGGATACAAGGAAAGTTTTCTCCTCGGCTTACAGCAGAGCAGACTGACTGACAGACCCGTGTTTCAGACCAAACACTCTATAGAAGTGATTGCTGTCGGAAGATATAACTATTTAAGACTTATATTAACATAAATATTCTGCTTACTTCTGCTTTAACTTAAACGTTTGGTATCGATGACAATTGATGACTTGAATTTTTCAAACACTTGCCCTGGGGGATTGATAACTGGTCATATTTTGATAGATACAGTATTTAAAATATTTTATAATTAGTAATGTATATATTAAAGCAGAAGTGAGTGATATATTTGTGTTAATATAAGTCTTAAATAGTTATATCTTCCGACAGCAATCACTTACATAGAGTGTTTGGGCTGAAACACGGGTCTCTCAGTCACTCTGCTCTGCTCTGAGCCGAAGAGAAAACATTTATCGTATCCTACAGTTTTTATCCAATGAGGAGAGAGAACGGCATGCAGGGCTGTGTGTGCAGCCAAGGGACGCCGTGAATGTGGTGACGTAGCGACGAGGACTGTTATGGTGCGTTCAAGGAAACTCGTATTTTTCCGACCTGTGAAGTCATACCAGTTCGATCTGGTACGAGTTCACCGGTCGGAAGTTACGAGTGGCCGTTATAGTGACTTTCACCGGTAAAACAGGTCGGAAAAACACGAGTGGGTTGCCTGGAACGCTACAAAGTCGTAAGTTGTGACTTGAAGCTGTAATTTACGATTTCAAAAGCCTGCCTGGAACGCAGCATTAGCGAAAACGACCGGATCACTCACTTCTGCTTTAACTATATTTGATTTTACACATTAATAGTGTTGTGAAATTAATTAATGCATAATAATCATGATAATCATAATACCGTGATTATTTCTCTGACAATAATCGTACCAAAAAAATCTATTATTGTGACATCCCTAGATGTACAGTACATCCAATCAAAACACCTGGCTACGCTCCATCGCGACACACACATCCACACACATAACTCACTGTTAATCGTACACAGATGAGCATATGTTTCCACAATTACATGGTTTTACAGCGTCCTCCTTAAGTAATCACACATTTTAACTTATAGCGCTTCACAATCGACGCAGTCACTTGTTATCAGCTTTGTGGTTTGTATGAAAACACACCGGTGCAGTCAGTCAGTCAGACAGTCGGCAGCACCGATGAGGCTTATCCCCCGACTTCTGCTGCGAGCTGACTCACATTTTCAGAGTTCAGAGGTTAATCCTCCACGTTTGCACACCCGGGCCAGATGCCTTCTGACGTTGGGAGACTCCCAAACACAGAGAGGTGTCATCGGGCTAACCAGCTCTGAGCACTTTATCCGTGTGGGAGTGTAAACGCAACGGAGAGATAGCACATGGAGGTAAAGGATGCCCCCGCTGAGAGCCTGTGTTTATGTTTTTCACATTCTGTCTTTTCAGGGTTTAAACTGTTATTATTACTATTATTAACACAATAATTTTAGAGTAAAGAATCTCAGAGCACTTCATATAAAACATGAGCCAATAAGACTTTCTATTGGACGCTCCTGTCATAAACTGAAACATTTTTACAGCTGTTTGACCTTTTGCTGAGGATGTGATGAAACCTTAGACTGTACATAAAGATGAACATACAGTAGCCATGTTTCTGAAGGGCACCTTTGAAGCTCCCCATCTTAGCAGCCCCTCTTGTCACTCAAAGCAGCCATTCCCTAAAAGTTTGTGTAACTTTAAACCCTTAATAAACATTTAAATAGATGAATGAATATAAAAATCCATCGGGCAAATGTTTGGCCACTAAAAACTACAAGGTCAGGCCAGTTTCACACTCTCCCTGTCTGTTTCTAAGTTACAGCGTTGAATAATTAGGCTACTAGATGTGAATTATATGTTTTTGCAGGACAGTATGATGTCACAATGAAGTTGATCATACTGGATATATGTCACCACCTCATCGTTTTAGCTATAGGGATGTCACATGCGATTATAGATTTTCTTTGTACGATTATTGTCAGAGAAATAATCACAGTATTATGATTTTTTTTTCTGATTATTATGCATGAATTAATTTCACAATATATGAATGTGTAAAATCAAATACAGTCAAAATATAATTACATTACTACACTAAGTATTTTAAGTATATTTTAATCTGCTATTAATATATAACCAATTATTAGTCCTCAAATCATTAATTGTCATCTATAGGCTACCAAAAGTTTAAGTTTATTTTAATTGTTTGTTTGTTTGTTTTTTATCACAAATGACACGCTAACATTTAAATTCCTACCGATTGTATGTTACATTAGGTAAATGGTCCAGTATTTCTTACATTTACTTTTACTTTGGTGCACATCTGCCTCTGTCTTTCCAACATAATCTTTTATGGAAAGTGACAGTGATTTAGGAATCTTTACGATTAATGAATTGTGACATTTAATAATTGTGAAAACAAGTAGTTGTGACGTCATCCATGTCCCTATTTTGTGTGAAATTTTTTGTCATAATTAACGTATGAATTCTTGAGTTATAACCACACACTTCGAACCCGACCTTTTTTTTTTCTCCACGAAATTCTACTCAGTCCATCTTCAAGTAATAGTTTGTACACAAATTGAAAAAACTCTTTTTTCTTTGCATTGGTGGTCAGTGAAAGTTCTGGATAATAATAACATCCTGCAGGTTAAAGGTTAAAGCAGAACACTGGCAAAAAAGATTTTCCAACAAGACATATACAGTGCAGGAACGTGCATGTTAAAATATACAACATGTGTGCTGCTTTACCTTCACTTATCTGTGCAGTGAGTGCTACACATGAATCATTAGATAAGCCGCAGTATCTGGAGAGGTTGAAACTCTCCAGGGCTGCGAGGCAGTTAACAGTAAACGTCAAGGAGAACTCACAATATATAACTCTCTCCTGCAGAGCGTTTTATCTCCCTCTTTTCATCTCTCTGTTCCTGTGGAAGGAGTGAAGCCGGAGAGGGTCAGGTGAGGTCATGGATCCAGCAGAAGGCTGGAGGTACAAACGTACGTGTGTGCGCTGCTTCGGGAGAGCAGTTGAAGGTTTTTATGGGGCATGAGATGAGGTCTTAGGAGGCTTTTTAATAAAGCTCCTGGTCCCTCCACCTGCCTGCATGCAGCCAGAGATTCCTGGTGCGATGTTATTTGGCATGGTGAGGGAGGAGGAGAGGGAGGAGGAGGAGGAGAGGGAGGAGGAGGAGCAGGGGGCTGAAGGAATAGGGCAGGATACTGTAGCTCCACATGAACATGAGTGGCATGCCAGGCCTCTCACATCACTGCACCGGAGTGGGAACTGGGCTGAACTCAGAAACCCCTGGAGATCGGTCAAAAATGGTGCAGCTCAAAACCGAGGCAAATTAAAATCAAAGCAATAAACAAAGCACCTAATAAAGCGGCCGATTCCTGATGCAGGAACCGGCCAGAACGGAGGAATGCACCGTGGTACTGTAGCTGCGTCTCAACCAGCTGGTAACCTCCAGGAGCTCTTACTTTCTGCGTTACATAAGGACAAATCTGACTAGCACACATCCTAATCCCCAACCAGAGCAGGATGAGCACAGACAATCCCCGAGTCTACCTCTACCTCACCTTGCAATATTCCCAAGCTGACAGCCAGGCCGAGATCCCAGCAGATAAGAGCTCTGCAGGCAGTTGGAGGTAAACATCTGACCATCGCACAAACCAAACATCCTCTCAGGGTAATAAATGTAACTGTACAATTAATCAGTGTGCGCTCAGCAAAGCAATGCATTTCCCATGCCAGTTGCAATTCCACTGTTGAGCCACATTATCATCCATAATCGGTATTTATCCATTTTAGAGCAACAAAAACAACATACCAGACATATTCGTCAAAACATAACTTAAATTTGAGCAACTTAAGCTGCAAAGTATGCACGAAAAAGAGGAACAACAACAGCAGGCGAAACCTGTTTCAAAATGAGCACCTGAGATTGCAAACCTTATGTAAACACTGTCCTTCCATACAGGATGGCTATAAGAACATGTTTACCACTAATCAGCTGATGTAACTGGTTTCCAGGTGGAAAAAGCAGAAAAATCCCAGTGTGACCTGAACATAGCACAAGAGTCTACTGGTGATCGTCATATAGATACACAAGTTGCACAAGATGTAAAGAAGTCCACTTGTTTCTAATTGTATCATTTGTGTCACTGCTGCTTTAATGCAGGAAACATGAAATTATTATTATTAGTTGTATTTATTATTAAAGGTTAACTATGAAATTCACATTTTATATAAATAAATCTAAAATAAAAAAAATTGTAGAGGAGAAGACATAGTCTTTGTTTCAAGTCAGTGTTTTTTCAAAGTAAAATTCATATTTTATGTCAGACTGAGGGACATTTTTAATTAATTGTGCCAAATTTCTTTACGGCCTGCTGCTCAAAATGAAAAGTTAAGATCAGACTGTATGAGTAAAACAGTAGCAGTGAGTAAAATGACTCCAGATGTTACAGAGTCTGTGTTTATATCTCACCTGAATCGGCTCCTGAGTCAGTCTCATAGGTCCCACACATTCTTCTGTAGCTGAAACCTGCAGACAACAGACGAGAGCGTTTGAGCCACTATTACACACTGTATGCACATAAAACACACACAAACACACACAAGGGAAACAAAACAAAAACAAAAGCCGTCTACATTTCTTACCATTTTACCATTGATGTCCAGGAGCATATTGGCATATTGCTTTTCTCTTGCACGACCTGTCTGTCCCTGTTGCACTTCACCTCCTTTAATCTTCTCTCTCACCTCCTACTGTCAGTTTAAAAAAACTTCTCATTCAGCAGCCTGATAAAAAAAATAACAATAATGATCCGTACGTGTGGTTTCTTCACTACAGTACAGGTTTGGTCATCACCTCTCCGTGGATATTTACATGCAGTATTAGCGCCCAGAATGGAGCTGTCCACTGCAAACCCTCTTTAGAAGGTATTAGCAGCCAACCACCAGATTGAACTCACAGGTTTACTTGCATAATCCTACTGCAGGAGCATCGCACACTGAGCTGTATATATGTGTGTGAGATTTGTTTGTGTGTGTGTGTGTTTTTCTGTGTGTTGCAGCCTGCCCGGGCAGCTTCTGCAGGCCTCTTAACCACATGCGTCACTCTGGTGTGAATAAGCAACTCTGCTACATGTGCCGCCGCCTTTGAGCATATGCATGCACACACATGCTGTCACCATAAGACACAGTGAATCAGCGGTGTGCCATAACATACTGTACCACACAATGGACGCCACATCAGCCGTGTGTCATGCCCAGGTATTAACCAGCGGTTATTCAGTTATTCTGAGCAAATTCTGTTTTTCTCATTGGAAAGGATTTTTTTTTTTTTTTTTCAGAGTTATGTTGTTTTTGCCGGTGAGATATATTCGTCATCACGCACTCATAACCCACAGGTGAATCCTGCAGATTAAAGTCTCTCCCCAGCAAAAGAGAAATGTCTACGAGGTGTTAACAAAAAAAGAGAGAGAGAAAAAGACTGGGGGGGGGGATTTCAGTTAATTCTACTAGAGGCACGAGTGCCATAATAAAAACACGTTACGCACACGAACTCCTCTCACAGTCACAGAGCAGCTGTGTGACTGAGGCGGAGAGGTTCACTGGTGACTCAACCACTCAGTGCTGTAATATTTGTCAGTGGTAATTAGGCTTAAAATAAGGTGGGCACACTGTTAGCACATACTTCAACCCACATCTGGTCTCTACTAGTCACTACCAACTGCTAACTAGCTGCTAACGTCATCGAGGGACTACACAATAGAAACCTCAGCAGTCTGAATGTGGGTAACATACATGTTGCTAAATGCATCAAACAAACTAAAAAAAATGTTTTGTTTTGTTTTGGGTTTTTTTGGGTCACAAAGATTTATTTTACAAGTCAGTAATATATAAGTGGTTTTTCTTCCCCCTCACTCAGTAATACCCTTACAGACAAGTTAGTTACCGACAACTTTATATCAGCAGAAAAGGAGAAAATAAATAAATAAATAAATACGTATATATATATTTATATATAAGGTAAAACAAAACAATAAATATAATAACAACAACAACAACAACAACAACAACAACAACAACAACAACAACAACAACAACAACAACAATAATAATAATAATAATAATAATAATAATAATAATAATAATAAATTATAAAATTAAATGAGAAAAAAACATTTATATTATGTATATATACACATATCAATAAATAGGCCAAGTACATAAGAATAGAGTAACTGGTAGTAGAGAAATGTATTTTTTATGCAAAACAAGATACACTATGCAGTATAAATTTTAGTAACTGCTCCTGTTTGAGTCAGTAATAGTTTAATGTTGTGTTCATATTGTTTTGTCGCCTTCTTGCATGTGTTGTGTGGCATAAAAACAAAATGAATATTTGTTAAACTGGAAAAACTGAACCATGTGAATAATCACACATGAGACTCATACACACACACACACACACCCACACACATACACACAGGCTATTGTTCATTTAAACATTTTGTGCTGCTGACCGTGAAAAGCTATATTGGCTCTCTAACACTGGAGCTTGCTGCATGGATTTAGAAATGTTGGCTAAAGCCGAACCTGAGGCAGCGTGTTAATAGCACAGAGTTGTAAAAAAAAAATTGAAGTGGACATCCCAGCTGTTTGTCCCTGGGAACACAGCGATTATTAAAACAATGAGCAGGAATCTCTTTCATGCTGTTATACTTATACTGTAAGTTAAAGAGGTGACCTGAGGGAGATGTGAGCCAATGATCCGTCAGATGCATCTGGTGGGTCAGTGTTGAGGGCAAAAGACCGAGGGGATTCAATCTTTTGGTGTTTTTTTTTTTCTTCAGTGGATCAGTGACAACAGACTTCACATACATCAGTGGGGTGGGAATCCTGTTTTTTTTTATGAGAACAACACAGCTGAGACGTGAAACAGAACAGGAAGGAAGGCGGTGGACATGGGGACAGCTCGGCACGGAGAGAGAGAACGAATGGTCTGGAGAAAGATCAGTCGGTGGAAGTTGGGAGATGATGGAGGAAGTGTTGGGGGGAAGATGTCATAGGACACCGCCGCTACTTAAGAGTGGGTGACAGCATCCTTATGGAAAGACAGCGGAGGGGAAGGGAGATTTAGTGTAGAGTACACAGACATGAGCCTTTGAGAGGTGAGATGAGCATTATAGGAGCAAGATGGAGAATAATGATCAAGAGTAAAAAAAAAAGTGGGCTCGAACGCTCAATTCATAAGTACTGGGGACGAGAGGCAGGTGAGGAAAGACAGAAAAGAAGTCTGAGATATTCAGAAAGAGGCGAGAAAGTGGAAATAAATGAGATGTCAGAGTCTGTGGGGAGTTTGAGGGAAAGCACAAAGGAAGAGGGGGAAAGAGGAACTAAATCACAGAGGAAGAGCTTTGTAATTTTCTCTGTGAGATTACAAAGATATACAGTAGATCTGCTTTGTTTAAAACATGGTAAAGACACTCAGAGAGGCAGATAAGAAATAAAAGGGACATAAATAACAAAACTCAATTTTTCAACTGGGAACTGAACATAACATTCCCTAAATATGACGGTGATGGTGTCTGTTAATACGCTGCTGCATTACTACGATTTCCATAACTTCAAGGATGAAGACAGGATGTTTGACTGTATACTTTACAGTCACGCTAGGTTTTTTAATATAAATGTGCTTTTTTTCTCATTTAGGAGCCTTTCAAAGTGCCAAATCATCTGTTAGATGTTAATTGTTGCCCGTGGATACACAGGCAGCTATCACAGGCTCTCCTCTGAGCAGATTCCCAGACCATAACTGTGTAAGTTACAGGAAATCTTAAAATCTTTGTGTTTGGATTTGACTGAGTTGTGTTTTTACAGCAACTGTCAGCGATGCTGCTGGTGAGTGGGCTGAGTCAGTGAGCTGAACTACAATACAATACAGTACTTAACTTCACTAAGTTTTTTAAAGGGATAGTTCAACATTTTGGCAAATTGGCCCATTGCCATAATCCCTATGGTTTTAAGCAGTAGGTTTGTTACCTTTAATTGTCGGTGCAAGCTGTTTTTAGAACGGCGGCGCAGAGCCGTGAGCTGCTCAGAGTTACGCTACGGAGGCTAATGGGAGTTTCCCTCATCAAACTCATCAAATACACAATCCAACAACTCCAAAACGCTCTGGTGGACAAGTTGTGACCTGCACATTCACCACGCTATGAGATAATAACAGAACGTTACGAGACGGAGTTGTTTTAGAGGTAAATGCAGAGACTGCTTGCTGAAAAACTCATAACGTTGTGTTATTATCTCATAGCGTGGTGAATGTCCAGGTCACAACTTGTCCACCAGAGCGTTTTGGAGTTGTTGGATTGTGTTTTTGATGAGTTTGATGAGGGAAACCAAGAAATCCCATGAACCTCCGTAGCGTAGCTCTGAGCAGCTCGCTGCTCGGCTCCGCTGTTCTAAAAACAGCTTACACCGACAAATAAAGGTAACGAACCTACTGCTATGACCTTTAAGACCACCACAATGCACCTGACCCTTTTTTACCTCGAGCACCATCTCTTCACCTCACTCCCTCTGCATCAACTATCCGACTAACTGTCCACCACCTTGTTGCTTGAAAACTTCTGACTCCTCAAGCTCTTCTCGCCGTGGAGTCGCCGTCCTCGTTTCATCGTTTCAGCTCACTCTGTTGTCTCAGTTTGTTTTTGCGAAGCACTTCGTAATGTTAGCTTTGAAAGGTCCTCTATAAATAAACCCTGACTTACTCACTTACTTACTTACTTATTGGGGCCCAGGTACATCATGCCATTGCATATACTGTATACACATTGTTAGCTCGCAGATTAAACACTGCTTTCGTTATGGAGGCCTGATCCGGCCGTTTCACTGCATATGTAATAGCGCAGTTTATTCTCCAGAATGCAATAAACTTAACAAAGTTACGGGGTGTTTAACGTGTTCTTTTGAAGGTGTTTTTTCACTGTTTACGCTGATTGTAGATTATAAAGATGACTAGTTAGTTTACGTTATGGCTGGAGAACAGAAAGAGTTGTTTACGCTTGCGGGCCAGTGTCTAATCATTTTGAGTACAGTAAGTGACAAAGAGGGGCCCGACTCTCATCAAGACGTGACCTTGTGTGTGGCTCTTTGAAACTCAGCAGAGTGTTTAGAAATCAGAAATGATACAGTATGACGTTACTGTGGCCTTCAGAGCCGGGGTAAATCTTTTCTGGCCTATACATTATGTCACCTTCATCTGTATCTGGAACCAACAGGGGGAAATATTATTTGATTTATTTTGCGTAATGCCAGATAAACACCCAGCATGTCAGCTTTCATCGTCTTATATTACTCATCACGCCGTTAACGGCAGGCCTTGATGTTTACGTGAATCACAGTCCTTGCAACAAGGCCTCGGCTTATCTGCAACACCGGCGGCCTTCTGTAGAGCCTAGATGGACCTGAGGTCAGCCTCAGTCTGCACACTGCTACACTTATCTCCTTTCTTATCCATTACACATGATAAGCTCTCACTGATTAGCTGATATTTTGACGTGGAGTATAACTCTGTCATGTGAGCGAGCTTCTTGACTGCAGCCTTCATGTTGGGACGCTCATGCTTCCAATAGCAGCTGCGCACGTGGTTGAGGATTATTACCGTAGCTAATGTAACAGTAACTGATGATTTTGATATCCACTGTGTAAATAATTCAAGATTTTTTGTGCAGATAGGCTCCTATTCTAAACACCCTTTGTACGCCAAAATTAATGGGTACACAAGTGAGTTTATAAACCCACTCCTTTTACGCTGCTGGACGAGTTTGCAGGAGATGACACACACCACTACAGAGAGCAGTCACGCAGAGACACAGACGTCAGAGGGCTCAGTCTCAACAAAGTCATAGGTTGATGCTCCCGTAAAAAAAAGTGTTGTGTCAGAGCGTCTGTGGGAGACATTTCGATCAGTGATTATGTTTTTTTTTTTCTTATTTTAACTAATTTCAGAGCTGCAGCTCACTGAGCACAGTGTTTCTGACAAAAGCCAGATGTTTGCAGGCCTAAGTGTGTTTTTTTTTTTTTTTTTTTTTGAAGTGACCTGTCCAGTGAATTATACTCACTCTACGCTGGGATACACTGGCATGGAAAATAAACAGGTACTGTTAGGGGAGTTGCTTTCCTTCACTCACTTCTGAAGCCTTTTTGACTGAGGATCCAGGATAATCCTGGGAAAAAAATCTGCCTGATTATTTCAATATATATTTATGCAATTTGTTTCTGCTTGCTGTTCCACAACCTCCTTGCATGAGTCTGGTTTCCTGCAAAAAAAAAAAGTCTGCAGCATCAAAGACTGAAATCTCAATCATGACTTTTATGTGCACAACTCATAAAAGTTAATTAAGTCTCTTGTCCACAAACAACCTCCATCCCTGGTGTAACACTCATTACTCTGCACTACATTATGAAACTAAAAAAAAAGGAGCATGGAAGCATGACTGTGCATAATAAAAGTCCAGACTCTGCTCCGGTGAGATAACATGCATGTAAACACACACCTACGGGAACTTCTTCGCATGTAAACAGTTGTCCCAGTCCAACATCCAAACTATTTTCCACTTCACAGCCTGGACGACATTCCTGCTCTCACACACCCCCTTTTCCACCCGACTATGGCCAAACTGAGTCTCAGACAAAAAAAAATCTCAGACTCCATTTAAAACAATGTGCAGCCTCGGAGGTCAACGCTGAAATGATATAGACAGGGAAAATGTCTCATTAGAAAGGCCGCATGTCTCCACTGCTGCTCTCTAAAGCCACTTACATAGTATCTCAATGCATCCAAACCCACAAATTGGTCCCATGTACCTATTTATCCATTTCTTTTGTCAGACAAACAAAATAATGGTGACTGGACTACAGCTTTTGATCAAACAGCTATTTCTGTTGGATCCTGATGTAGTCTGAGAAAATACACATGAATAGTTTAGTGGCTCTGGAGTTCGGAGTCTCTGGACTGACAACACACACACAGCACTAAGCTTGAAGGTCAATGAAAACAACAGCTGCTAAAAAGGTGGCGGAAAAACAAGCAATGACCAATAACTTCAACAAGTTGTAACAACTGATCAATGGGAGAGTTTAAAGGAGTAGTTCAACATTTTGGCAAACTGGCCCATTGCCATAATCCGTATAGTCATAGCGGTAGGTTTGTTACCTTTAATTGTCGGTGCAAGCTATTTTTAGAACGGCGGAGCAGAGCCGCGAGCTGCTCAGAGCTACACTACAGAGGCTCATGAGATTTCTTGGTTTCCCTCATCAAACTCATCCAATACACAATCCAACAACTCCAAAACGCTCTGGTGGACAAGTTGTGACCTGCACGTTCACCACGCTATGAGATAATAATGGAACGTTACGAGACTGAGTCGTTTTTGAGGTTAATTCATGCAAAACCGCAGAGGTAACGAACCTTCTCCTAAAACTATAGGGATTATGGCAATGGGCCAATTTGCCAAAATGTTGAACTATCCCTTTAAGTACTATTAAACACTGTTATATCCTGCAGTATGCTCTAGCAAACAAAGGCCTGTTCAGGTGTGACTTGGTTGAGGTGTGGTCCGACCCCCTGCCCACCTCTGACTCGGCAGGAGTCAGGACTTTTTCAACGCTGACATTTAAAGTGATGCTCAGTCACAGAGGGGGATTAGAGGCAACAGAAGGATATTAACACTACAACTGAGTGGGACACACAGGTTTCTGAGCAGCAGACACATCACTTCTCCAACAAAATAAACTTGCAAAATAAGAAGAGATTCAACAGATTCTGGAAAGCAGTTTTTTCTTTTTTGGAAAACCTCAAGTGTGAAATCTTTGGTTAAGTGAGGTTAGACGTAATGGGGAAAAGAGTTCTCCGAGATGCCATGAGGAATATGTAACTGAATAACATGAAGCCCATTCGGCTCCGGTCTTGTTTTTTAAGACATCACAGAGGATGCGGGCTCTGCGCACACTACTCCACACTTTGGTGTATATATACACTCACATCATTGTAATGTGTAAACCAAAATTAAAACCTGGACGCCGGTTATGCAACAAGCACTGACGGATCTCAGATCAGAACAGATGTCTTTCTGTCTGAATTTATGTGCTCAAATTTATTCGCCAGTGTTTGTTTCCCTCCCTGTATCTGTTAAAAACTCAACTCTCGGTTACACTCGACTACTTTTGATTGACTGAATGTTTCTTGTCATCGTGGCGTTGGTGTTTCGCGCTGCCTTTTGTTCTTGCATCCTATCACCTGTTGCATTTTGTCACCCACACACTGCATTATTTTTTTGTTTGCTTATGATATTTAGTATTGTTTGAGTTAATTTGGTATTTATCAATGCTTTTATTTTGAAGGTGCTGGGTAGCTGGGGCGCACCGGCAAGAGAGGTGGCAAAGGGCCGTTGTTCTTTGTTTGTTTGTTTGCCAACGGAAAACAAACGCCTGGGCAATGGCCTCTGTTATTCCTGCATAAATTCACTCCCTAGGTGTCTCAGTGGCCGTTTGATTAGATTTTTCTTTATTATAGTTTTGATATTTTTGAGTTTTTTGATCATTGACATTGAGGACGAATAGCCACTACAATCCCTATCTGCAATACTGTACTTGCTGTTTGCAAAGATACATAAAGAAGAAAAATCCTCCTGGTCTGTGTTGAACTTACATGAGTGTTGTTCACTGAACTTTTGAGTGGATGCTGTTCAACGTGAGTGAGTCTGGCCCGCACACTTTCACATCTAATCAGGTTGTCATCCTGTCGTATAACCTGGCAGATGGAAGTTTTTTTCTGTGTGTGTGCACAAGAATTAGTCCAGATGTGGAAGTATAGCTGGCTGCATGTGGGCCATGCAGGCCCGGGCCGTAGAGGTAGAAGCAGGCACCTCCAAGGCCAGAAACCCAAGCATATGGTCCATGTATAGACCGGATTTATCTGCGTTCATGCTCCGCTCTGCTCTGTATGTTCTTATAAGTCAGTGTCTGTGCGCGAGGCCCTGGGGGGATCTCTGTACAGGCCACCAGCATCAGCTCCTTCACATGTGACTGTTGACACCCCTGCTGTACTGACCAGAGGGGTAAACAAATGACTTGTGTATATAAACATGCACGCACACACACATGCTCGTACACGCACGCACACACAAACACACACATGGGAGTGTGATCAACACCATGGCAGATTATCAAGATCCTGCAGGGGAAGGCAGATGGTTTTAATAATAAATGGTATCATTGATCCTTTCTCGGTCCTCAGAGGCAGAGGAGAGCTGAGGGAGAGCAAAGGAACAGCTGACAAACCAACACACACACACACACACACACACAAATACACCCAGTGCCACCCTAAACTCATGATACAAATCTATAAAAGGTATGAAAATGCTGGATGTAAATGTTACTAAGCTGATTTCAGCTGCTGATGAGAAGCATCCTGTTAGGATGACTAAATATTTTCACTCAGTCCACTGACTCACACTGAGCCAATTTCTCTCCATATTAGGACCAGACAAGACAAGTATATATAACAAATTAATGAAGAGTGAGAATTAAAGAGCATTGGGCCTCTGTAGGGGCTAAAGGTTAAGTAAAAAATCATAATAAATGCACTATATGTAAGAAATTAACATCTACAAATGACAAATAACCCCAGTTAGCTCCAAAAGTTCAAGTAACTGAGGTCAAATGGTACAAAAACAGGTTATAATAGTTATTAGATGTGTGCTTTATTTTTGTAAGACTGTCCAAATCTCTTGTAGGCACTGAATGGGTTAATCTATTCTGAGGGTCTGATGACACCATCATCTGCTGAACTACTTCTTATCAAAACACAGCTATATCCTCTGGGGTTCGATCATAAATATAAGGAAGTATCTGTTCACATGCTCCCTCATGAGAAGGATCCATCAGCAAGTGAAAACCAAGACACAATTAAAGTGACAAGACGTTGTGTACTCAACAACTCAACAAGTTTTAAACGCTGAGTGAGAAAGAGGCTTGTGTTTTAAAAGTAACTTATCAACTTGGTTCATCACATTAAGTGCATTTCCTATGTTAAATGTAATGTGCTATTACATAACAACTGATTGGCTAAATGTTTTTGTGTCAGAGTTCATTCCTCAAACTTTTCTTGCCATGAAGATTTTCACAGATTTTGAGACTTTTCATACCTACAATCAGTAACAGAGAGTGAGAGACTTTAACATATGGTTAAAAGCTCCAGAAGCACAGCAAACATTAATTTAAGTCCGGAGTCATCTCTGCTGATGGATGTAATGACCTGTTAACTTAATATTACCCATCTATTTTTCCTCTATGGCTTCATAATGAGGCTTATTTGTCATCTTTTAGCACTGAAGCAAACTTCAAGGCGCCATGTAAGATATACAGAAACAGTGGCAGAAGCCAGCGCCACAGTCAAAGCCTTAAACTCTGCACTGGAATTAGCACATTTGATGATCCTTTGACTTTTTGCCTCTTTGCTGAACTCGATCTGTGTGTCTTTTGTTGCTGAAGAACAAATCAATCAGATGTACATTTCTACTCATTTGACAGTTTATGCTGTTTCTTGGAAGCCCTCTCTGCCCTAAAGGCTGCAGGGGCTGTGCTTTGAGATCATAAACAATGGTCAGTAAACAAACTTTTGCTATAAAGACAGAGTATATAACTGCACTGGCACCACCTCTTGAGAGGGCTGTAGTGAGACAAATGTGTACAATGGGATTCTGGGAAAAAACTCCACCTGCTTCTCAGATTCTTAGGAAAGGAAGTGACTTAATTCCAGCAACACTTCAGTGTCAAAGTAGTGACACTTGAACATTTTACTTTTCCACTTAGTTAACATTTATAAACTGTATACAAAACACAACATTTAATCAGTGCTTTAATGTTTATTAATGTACCTGTCAGCAGCTCTAACTCTCATAAGTGCACTCTGATCCTGACAATACTATTAGAAGTTAATGATTGTGGACAAACAACTTGAAATATCCTTATCTGCTTCATTATAAATGTTCATATTGTGCCTGCAGATGCTGAGCAGGGGTCCAATAAGCTTAACTGCATGGTGTTTTATTGATAAATCACTGTATCAGACATACCTATCACATCAGATCCTCCACTCACCACACCACCAGTCATATCAGGCCATACATTAAATTAAATAACACTGCACTGTTGCTCACTAATGGCTGCGAGACTCACTGACTGAGAGCAGACTGAATGAACTATCACTGTACTGACCAACAGGCTCAGGCTATCCTCAGGTAATAAACAAATAAACAAACAAAGGAGGCCTCCAGTCCTCACGTGTGATTCTCACTCACGACCCAGGTGATGCTGCTGCTGCTGCATGTGCCAGCAGCCTTTAAACACCGTGTCTGCTTCGCTTCATTCAAACGCACCCTGCTCTGCTCTGCTCTTCTCTGCTCTTCTCTTGCTCTTCTCTTCTCTTCTCTTACTGTACCTTAACGCTGGTGTGGCTGGTCTGCGTCTCGGCCTCGATGCGGCTCTGTCCTCCGCTGTTCTCCTCCTTGCGATCCCGGTACGAGTTGTTGCGCGAGTGGCGGCTCTGGTAGGTGATGACGGAGGGGATGGTCTCGGCCGCATCGGTCTTGATGAAGAGTCCGTGCAGCGTGGCCGCGGTGCCCTGAGAGATGGTGGTGGTCTGGTGGGGGGAGTTGGATTCGTCTGAGTCTCGGCAGTAGATCACCCCGCTCTGAGAGACGTGGATACTGGGAGCGCAGCCCATAGCCTCCTACCTCTCCTCTCTCTACCTCAGCCTCTCAGCCTCAGCAGCGACGCGCCTCCGGAGTCAGATGGATCCCAGATAATAAACACCGACCGACGCTTTTGGGTACCACCACCACCTTCCTGTCGTCCGCCACAGCCGCAGCCACAGCCTGCATGCACACAGGCTGCTGGTTTCTCCGGGCATCGGCTGCGGGCTCAGATCGCTCTCTCCTCCACCACACACCTCCGTTTGGGCACATTAAAGTGTGTGTATGTATGTGTATGTGTGTGTGTGTGTGTGTGTGTGTGTGTGTGTGTGTGTGTGTGGAGGGGGGGGTGGGGGTGGGGTGGGAAACGTGAGGTGCAGATGATTGTTTAATTCATGCGTCCCCCCGTGGATCCGGTTCCTCCTTAAGCCTCCTCCGACCTCCGCTATTGTCGGATCTTGGACCTAGTCGTCGGCATCATATTTGAGGACAAACGGTGTTTTTTTTTTGTTTGTTTTGTTTTGTTTTTTCCAGGATGTAGCCTCGACCCGTGGCTTCGCTGCTCTGTATCAAAAGCGCGTCTATTAAAAATGAGCTGGACTAATGAATCAAATTAATAAATGGACTCAACCACCTGGCTGCTGCTGCTGCTGCTGCTGCTGCTGCTCCTCATCACCTCTTGCTTCATATCCGGCTTTGTGTTGTGTCTCCGCTCATCCTATGTGTGACCTGCTCGCATTTTAGGCCTGTTGTTGGAGAGAGAGAGGAGCTGGCTTTATGAAATCTCCTCTTGTGTCTCTACTTTAGTTATTCTGCTTGCCGATCATTGGCCACGGTCCATCTCCCCTCTCTCTCCCTCCCTCCCTTCCTCCCTCTCTCTCTTTACATCACATTGACATTATATCACTTGTGTCCCTCTCCCTCCATCATGACCCTCTAATCTCCCCAGGCTACCCAGTCCTGACTCTAGGGGTCAGTTAAGGGCCCTGCTGCATATGCTGAATTAGACATAATGCTTTCAAAGTAATGGAGGCTTGATGAAAAACCACTCACTGCTTATTTCTCACCCCCTCTTTGAGAGCATGTATTATTTAGAGACTTATATATCTTGAATTTGGCAGAAAAAATGATGACATAACTGTGTCCTGAGGGTCAAGAGCAGGATACAGGCTGACCTCTGACATCCGACCTTTCATAATGCTGTTATGCTGTAACAGAGAGCACCAAGCGTGTGAAGACAAAGGTTGCAATTATGATGGTTGTTTTTTATAATCGAATCAGTTAATTATCTATCTTTTGTTCTATAAAAAGCCCGTGCTGACAGCTTTCATTAGGTTGTTTAATATGACCAGTGGTTTAATATGAAAATTATAGGCACTTTATATATAGGCCTATATATAGAAAAGCAGCAAATGCTCACAACAACAAATTATGTTGGGTTTTTTTCTAGAAAAATGGCTTGTTATTCAAATAATGTTGGTTGCAAATGGACATAATTGTTCATTGTAACAATTGATCTTGATTTGTACTAATGCTGCAGGGTTTTAGTATTTGTAGCTAATGGATTTATAATGCTTTAGCTCTTCTTTACAATGGACACACTGGCACTGCCAGACTGAGACCTCCTTAGGTGTGGCACAGCGTGGCGGCTATTTGACCATCACTTCATCCAGTTTAGCCACATGCGCCACATACGTACATACACCATGGTCTGATATGACTTACCTCCTCTCTCTTCCCATCAGACAGATAACTTAAAGGCACAAGCTAGAAAAGAACTTCAATATGTATAAAGGAGTGAAAGCCAGACCAGGAGCTATAGTGTTAAGGGAAAAATAACTCCTGTCCTTTAAGCAGCGGTGCAAAGTACATTGCATTAAGCACTACTATCAGGTATCAATCTTACATACAGTCGTGGGCTACATGTCCTGTATCTGCTATACTTTTATACCTGTACTCCTCTAAACTTTACAAGGAAATATACTTTTCTCCACTATAATGATTTCACAGCCAAGCTACTAGCTTCTACTTTACAAACTATGCTTTTCCATATAAAAACAGCATAGGAAACTAACTCCATCTCAACCACCTATGACATCAAAATGCTGTGCACATACTTTTACTCATTAATTATCAATGATAATAGCCTACTCTAACAATGTGATTAAGGATGATATCAATGAATAGTATCAAAAATATTCAATATACTTCAATGCATTTTTTGCCTATAATGTAGGAATGTGGCATCCATGTACTCTCTATCAAAATAAAGGATATTAAATACTTCTGTTAAGTATAAACTATTGTTTGTGTGGTTGTTTTTTATGTCTTGGAGCAATGAGTACCATTCAACTTATTCAACATGCTATTAAATAATCTCCTGTTAAGACTGTAGACAGCCCCCTGGTGGCAGGCCTCACACTTTTCAACTAAAGTTTAAAAACTGTGGATTGCAGTATAGTAGCCTCAAACCAGCATATTCAAGCTCAAATATCCTCAGAAATCTCAGAGTTCACTGTCACCGCTGTCTCATTATTTCCACATCTTTCTATATATTTCAAGGCTGCAACACCATCTTGAATTTCAAAGCCTGGCAAACCACAGCAAGATGACACAACACCAGCTACACAGACAGTACACTGTATGATCACGCAATAACCTAGGCTGTAGTAATCCAACACTCACTGTTTAAGCACATGAAGGTTGTAGCCTATTTCTCACTCTAATAAAGGAGTCTCAAGGGGAAACCAGCAGGTAAAAACCCACCGCAGGAATAGTCTGACAAAATTAGCACTAGTATATAGAGGTATTGCTGGAGGTCAACTTTACTTATAGTTAGACTCTAAAATAATGTTTCCATGACACAGCCACACACATACTCACACACCATCGCCCACTTACTCTGCTTTGCATGCCCATCATTGCAGGCATGTGGAGCTGCAGTTGTTTGGCTCTGTGAGTGTTAACTTAATAATATCTGAACATGAACACATTGCAATGTTTTTTTTTTTATTGTAGCCTATAGTTTGTTTATTTTTCCTCCCCTTGACGCACAAAGCAACTGCAAAAAGTTATCTTACCTTTCTTGGCCCATTGGGAAGTCCCACAACAGCACTTTGCTCTGTTGACAGTCCACTCATGTCTTCAAGCCACGGTGTTTGTCCTTCAACGTGAAATCAAAATTATGTGAAACTCAGCCTAAGCCTGTGCTGTATACAATGTCCAAATACATATGTAACACTATATCCCGCGACCGTTCAAAGAAGCTGCCGAGTTTTTACGTGGGGTCCCACCACAGGTACCGACCGAGCGGATAGTTAAGTTGGTGTCGGCCCCTGAACTTCATAACCCCCCCTGGTCCGGGCTGCAGCACCGGAGGGCTCGGTGTCCGTGCGGCCCTAGTGTCCTCTCCACTCCAATTATCTGATACCTTATTGTTTTTGGCTGCACCATGTTTTCTTGACACTTACACCTTCTCCCCTAGCCTACCTGAAAGCTGTAGTCACTTAGTTACATTTTTAAAAGCTGTTTTGGACGTCATATGACGCATTGTCGTCGATACTCAGGCGTCGAAATTATTTCCACTTGTCAAAATATTCTTGTCGCTCAGGCGTATTAATTAATTCATTTTACTTTAAAGGTTACAATAGGCTATAGCTGTAGCCTATATTCTTCATTTTAAAATAATAAATAAATAAATACATACATAGGATAATATAAAAAGAAAACCTAAATTTGTACTACGGTAATAGTAAACATGTATTATATTAGGTTCCTAACTGTTTCAATGAAAACAGTTGTTTGTAGTCGCTCGTTAATGGCGTCATACCCCGCACGCGCATGCGTTGGCGTTGTATTTGGCGGCTAAAAGCTAAAGAAATGTTTGGTAAGCAAGTTTAGCCCTTCAAAGTCTTCCTGTATCCGGCAATCACCGACTTTTGATCTGTTTTATTGCTCTTATTTAAATCCCCATTTGTTTCATACGTGGAAGAGGTCATATTTGTGGATCTATTCGGCTAGCCTACTGTAAAGTAAAAGAAAAGAAAAACCTCCAGCTCCGAGATGTCAGGTGTTCACTGAATGAATGGGACAGGTGAATCGGGTACCCATGGTTTCTACTGTGGATTATTTGGCTGCCTAAAAACTTCCTGGACATTTGGATCATAATCAGGAAAACAATCAAAACAAAGGTAAGCAGACATAAGTTACATAGCCTACTACTTGTACTTAAAATACCTACAATTACTACTTTTACAAAGTAAAACAAACAAACAAAACCCTCAATATTTATACCAAAATAACAGCTTTGCAAACTCTATCAAGCAATATTAAGTTAATGTGATGTCCTGATGGTTCCTAATAACAGAGGTGGCTGGCTGGTCATGTAAATGTAAAGACTGACTACATGTTTTGTTTGGCTGTCAAACAGGGAAAATGTGTCAAATTGGTCTGTCAAAGTGTGTTTTCTATATTGTTAAGTATAGAAAACGTAAAACAAGGAACCTTTAACTGTTTTAGCCATGCTACGTGGCTCCAGGGATTTTAAAGCCAGTGGCCTGCTCTGCCCCCCTCCACTTCCAGACTGAAATATCTCAGCTATTGGATTGATCACCATGAAATCTTGAAGTGGCATTTATGTCCCCCTCAGGATGAACCAGAATTACTCTGATGATCGTTTGGGTTTTCATGTGACGCCATAGTTGTCTCGAAATTTCAGTTTGACCAGTAATATGATTTATGACAAAATTACAGGAATGTCCTCGAATACCCTTTGTGTCTAAAGCTAATTGGCAAGTTTTAGTATGCAAACCATTGAGATGGTTATAGTGGTTAACATTATGGGCCCAATACCTACACTAACAGTTTTAAAAAAAAAAAATAGTTTCTAGCATTATTATTACTACTATTTCTATTATGGCATTATCTTACATTTCTTGTACTAAAAAATATCCACTTGTTTCGTCTAAAAACAAATCACTTCATGTTTGGCTTGGACAGGAGGTAAAATTAAAAGGACCAATAACTCAGTTCATATAGGGAATCTGTTTTGAAACAGGCTTGAAAAATATTATCTGCTGTCCTAAACTCTTTTTTTCTCTTATTTTTTAGGTCCTTTCTGCTATTTGCTTTGCTGCAGGTTTAAGGTCAGTACTCAGCCTTTTTAAGTTTGGAGTATTGTTGGCCTCTTCATGGAGGTCAGAGGTTATGTTATTGACCGTCTCCAGAGTTTGTGAGCTGTGTGTGTGTGTTACCGATTGTTTTAACAGTGTGTTAAACAATCATGTCTCAGAACATTTATTTTCATTTCGCTCTTGTCCTGAGAAAAAGAAAAAGAAAACTCTGTGAAATCTGTGAAATAGCTTTGCATGCATGTTTATGTAATCTGAGAGTTTATCATGAAATGCTATTCCACGAAATATCCACAATTACTATAGAAACAAAGACAACATAGTATAATGTTATTTGTCGTTGTTACAGAGCTGTGCAGAGAATTCAGGGGACATTTTTCATGATTATTTTTCTTTTATTTGTTCTTTTAATCAGATGAGAATGTGTCTGTGTAACAAAGCTGACCAACAACAAAATAAATAGGTAAAAGGAAGTAACTCCTGCTGTTTCTTCGACTTGCCAGCAGATGGCATTAGAAGAACAGCAGGTGAGCTCAGCAGCTCCACAGCCTGAGCTCTAAGGTGGTCTTTCTTTCTTTCTTTCTTTCTTTCTTTCTTTCTTTCTTTCTTTCTTTCTTTCTTTCTTTCTTTCTTTCTTTCTTTCTTTTTAAATGTGCATTGATGAAAAAGTGTTGTTTCTTCTTCTTCTGGAAACAAAGGCATCAGATTGCAATCACAACAAAGAAAACTAATGTTGGTCAGTAATCAGACAACAGCTGAGTTTACGTATGAGATGACACATACCGGCATCATAGGAGACAGTAATATGTAAATTGCATCAAAGACCAAGCAGGTTGGTGGTAAATTGAACAAACAAATCAACAGGAAATACATAATCTCTGTATTAAAGGCAGATATTTTTCAGTGAAGTTGTTAAATAAATTCTTGGTATCTGTTTTATCAGATGTACAGATGTGTTAAAGAGACTTTCTCGGAAGATACAAAAACGCCTAAAGATGCTGAATATGCTTCTCATCCTGTTTACCAGAAAGCTGGATTTCATTCTCTTCTGCTCAACTTGCAAGATTGTGTAGCTTACCCTGTTATGACATAAGCAGGCCTTTGTTTCCCCTAAATCTGAATTATGCACGGCTGAACTGAATCCGTCTTATACACACACACACACACACACACACACACACACACACACACACATATGCATGCTACTGACTGCTTATGCTACACTCTGGTGCCTGAAGGAGGCTTTCTATTCTACACTTGCCTGTGTGCACATGTGTTCATCCATATACAGCACACATGAGTGCACATATACAGGAGGTTTAAGGTCATGAGTCCGTCGCTGACCTTCCAGGTGTGCATTAAAAAGCAGTCACATTACCGTTACAAAAGCACATGAGATCAAAGATTTACAGTTGAAACATAGCCCATATTTACGTCAATGAACGTCACTAAAGCACAATATAGAGTGAGATATTTAGTGCATGTCACATTGGGTCGCATCATGTTGTTGAGGTAGTTACGGAGGTCGTTCTGGGGCAAATTACCACATGCATTTATTCCGCCCTGATCCACCTGATGGATTGCAACAGGATACTTCACATTATGCACAGTTTTGCAGGGACAGCGGAGGGACAATAGGGGCCACTCAGTTCAGTTTTTCTTTTTCTCCTGGGGCCAAGTAGGAGGTTATGCAAAGCCAGACTCCCTGACTACTGTAATATTTACAGTCCATGACATTTTTTTATGTATTATCGGAATATAATTAGTGACAAAAAATGATGAAAAACACATCAAAGAGTCATGTTGCTCTACCGGAGGGGCTTATGTCTGACTGGTGTGGTTTATCCTGAAGCAGCCTCGCCCACTGATATCGCTCTGATGAGTAACCGCATGTCTGACAGATCAGAGACACAGTTCTGTGTTTTTACCGCTAAGATGTTTATGTTTATGAAGTTATTATTGATCATTATTAGATGACATGGGCAATTACTTTAGACCATTTATTGTTATTTATCACCCTTAAAATGTGTAATATGTAACATTTCCACAATAAAATGTTAGTTTATGTCAGACATATGATATATATAATCTTTTTCAGGTGTTGAACATTTCCAACATTTTTTAATTTGAAGATATAGGATTTTAATCAGTCAGTTATATTAAACTGAGGAAACATTAGAAAACAGATTGCCTCCCGGCCTCTCCAAGACACACATTAGCTGAATAGTGCTGGAGTGGAGAAACAAAGATTAATATAGGGTGAAACTGTTTCATCCAGTGTTTTGTATCAAATTTAACAACACGGTCCATTCCACGTGTTGTGGAAAGGAGGAGACGTCTGGATAATTTGACTGCAGGTAAAAACATCCTGGATGGAGGAAACAAGAAACATGAAAACATTGGTGAAATGTCAACAGCACAAAGCTCCAGGCTTCTTCACTCACCTTTCATTATCATAGGCAGTGGGAGATGTGTAAGAAAAAAAAACTCCTGAACAGTTGACATTGAAGGAACTGGGAAAAGTTGACGTTGGTGGTGGTAAGACAACAACTCTGTCTTTTTTTAATGTTTCACTGAGCGGTCTTTAAGCCTTTTAGCATGAAATTACATTCGGCAAACAAATGGCATTTATTCATGTAGGACATCCAATCGATTATAAATTCATTACACCCCTGAGCATAATTATTTGAAATTAATTAATTGCATATTTCCCCACTATGAGACTAGCAATCTCATTAGATTCTTGTGGCAACTCATAAACTTAACCATATGAGACTGTCCAAAGGTGATGGACACCTAGGAGATGATTAGTGAGTCTACTCCTCAATAATCGCACCAATATCTATCTATTTGTGCTATATGGTCTGTATTTTGACCTGGTCTCACCTGTGTGATGTATGATGTGCAACATTAAAGGGATAGTTCAACGTTTTGGCAAATTGGTCCATTGCCATAATCCCTATAGTTTTAGGAGTAGGTTCGTTACCTTTAATTGTTGGTGCAAGCTATTTTTAGAACGGCGGAGCAGAGCCGTGAGCTGCTCAGAGCTACACTACGAAGGCTATTGGGATTTCATTAAACTCTTCAAATACACAATCCAACAACTTCAAAACGCTCTCATGGACAAGTTGTGACCTGCACATTCACCACACTATGAGATAATAATGTAACGTTATGAGACGGAGTTGTTTTCAAGGTAAATTCATGCAGAACTGCTGATGTGCGTTTCCGTTGGGGGCAGTTTTTCATCAAGCAGTCTCTGCATTTGCCTCGAAAACAACTCTGTCTTGTAACGTTCTGTTATTATCTCATAGCGTGGTGAATGTGCAGGTCACAACTTGTCCACGAAAGCGTTTTGGAGTTGTTGGATTGTGTATTTGATGAGTTTGATGAGGGAAACCAAGAAATCCCATGAGCCTCTGTAGCGTAGCTCTGAGCAGCTCGCGGCTCTGCTCCGCCGTTCTAAAAAAAGCTTGCACCGACAAATAAAGATAACGAACCTCTACTCCTAAAACTATAGAGATTATGGCAATAGGCCAATTTGCCAAAACGTTGAACTATCCGTTAAGTTTAAAGATGTAAATTTGTTGTTTTTCCCCCCCCCTCACCCTCAACAAAGAACCAATAATCCTCTCTCATCCAGCAGCTAGATGAAGATCTCTCAGAGGTTGCTCGACATGTCAGGCATGTCAGGATAGATTGAGGGGGAGACGACACCGGAGCTCACCGGTAAGCTCCAAACGATATGATCGAACCTGGACCTGTTCACCGTCTCCAACCTCTCCCACGCCTTATATTAGTCTGAGCATCAAGATGTATCGACAGGAGGCTATCGGTAAGACGTGACAGTTTTATCCCCGTGATAAGAAATGCAATTTTCTTGTTAGCTACTGAAAATATGGAAAATATGGATTTAAATTTTCGTGTAATTTCCCCACTTTAGTGTGAGGGTTGTTTGTCAGTGTCAGGAGGGGGAGACAAGACGATCTCACAGTCGAGTCACAGCGTCTCAGTCACAGCGTTTGGCTCACGACCCTGCAGGGCAGCATGTTCAGAATTTATATCAGCCCGCTGTTATCTCTCCTCCTTGTTTATTTATTCCACTTTTTTTTAAATAAACTTTACACAATAATGCATTTCCATCTAAAAATGGTTAACAGACTCATAAATTCTTGTTGTTGTTGTTGTTGTTGTTGTTTTTAACTCATTTGTCGGGTTTTGGTCTCAAAAACACGTCAGATGGAGGAAACGTCAGATGGAGAAAAAACACTGGTGAAATGTCAGCAACACAAAGCTCCGGGCTTCTTCATTCACCTTTTATTATCAGACACAGGGGTCAGATGTAACGTCAACAGATGTGGGGAGGAGGTGAAGCAGGGGCTGAGATGCAAGATTTCCAGTTGAGGTAACTAATGAATCAATATACTCCGAGGCGATGTCTGTCAATTTAAGGATTAAAATGAGCACATATAGGTCGTCTGTGGAGCAGGTTATTATGACCCATTGTGATGTTTTGTTGTTAGGTGACATCTAACCTGTGGCCCAGTTCAGGGGCTACACCTTTTGTATTTGAAGACCTTAGTGCGTCACAATGGCACGACTTGGCTCCTTCAAAGCTCCATCCTGGGTGACGTGGCCCAACCTATCACAAGATTAACTGCACAACCGGTAATGCAAGCGAGCAGGACACAAGGATTACATGCTAAACGTAAGTATTCAGCCTCAGCTGTCACCAAAAGGTAACGGTGCAAATGTTGTCAAGGTTGCAAGGTCACAAGATCCAACGCTTTGCAACACAGTGGTATTGGCAGACTTAGTAGTTTAGTTTATTTAAAGTGTAAAATCACCATGGTGCTTCATGATACAATTTACAAAATCACAGTCAGATTACGGTAAATGATCAGAAAAATTACAAACCAAATAGACAAAAACATACAGAGGAAGACAGAGGAAAGAACAGGCAAAAGAACACACAAGGAGATACAGTAAATAGGGAAACTCAGATTTCGCCAAAACATTGAAAATTACAGTGGAAGTGGATTGTTTAATATGTAGAGGGAGGCTATTCCATAAATAAGGTGCACGGAAGATGCAGAATTTAGAGAGCGGAGAGGACGGGGCAGAATATAGGGTGTGAGTAGTTCAGGTAGGTATGATGGGGCCAGGCCATTCAATGCCTTATAGGTTCGGAGAAGGATCTTAAAATCAGCTCTGGCCTGGACAGGTAACCAGTGTACTAGAGATGCTGTAGGACAGGAGTTATATGACTGTATTTATGGGTTGTCATCTATCCATCCTTTTACTACGTATATTGCTTGTTTAGAGTCATTTGTGGGGACTGGTCGCCGGGAGGATATGGAGATAAACAACCTTACACATTAACATTCACACATATGGGCAATTTATAGTCCTCATTTACACCAATGTGCATGTATTTGAGTCTTGGGAGGAATAACCCAAAGAGAATCCACAGAGGCAACCTTGGCTCACCGTGTCCTTTTAAAAGCATTGGTTCCCAGGCCCTCCTCAGGGGGTCCACACAGCTTTGTCTGTTCTGGGGTTCTGAGGTTATTAAAGCTATATTTGTGCAAATTAAAGTTTAAAAATTCCAATAACACACCCGATTGGATAATCAAAATCATGTATAAACAAAGACAATGGGAACAGAAACCTAAAACGGCTTATTTTTGTAAATAAAAGTTTGTATCAAAGTGGGGGAATGGGTTGTGATGGCGGTGGGCTGGCTTGTCTTCAATACAAGCAGGGGAGGCTTCAAGGAAAAAAGGTTGGGAACCACTGCACTAAATGATGGAGACACAGCTTTGGTCATAATTACCACAAGAACTAGTGAAAAAAAAAGTTATGTAGTTTATATTGTGACAAATTCTTCCATCATCTATAACAAAGTAAAGGCACAGTTCAGCCATACAGAAACCATACAGAAAGTGGCGCCATATTGAGACGTGTTTATCCAAAAACGTGTAACCCATGCAGATGCGGATCCTTCCTCCTGCTATGGCAAAAGCATACTTTGCTTAAGTGGACGTTGATTATGAGCGAGGCCGCTCCTCCAAAAGATAATGTACATAACTTTCAGTGAGGGCACAAAGGGAGCATCTGACTTGATGGAGCCTAATGAAGCTTCATCTCCTGCACTTAATGGCCTCTGCTATTCAGCCCCGACCTCTCAGGGCTAAATAAAAAGCTCAAGTGACCAGCATCTTTGCAAATTCACTCACAGGCCAAATAAAACTCGCTACGCATGTTGCAACTAACAAGACAGGAAGTAGTTTTAATGGCTGTGTCTGTAAAGACATTTCAAAATACCTCAAAATAGGGCACATAATGAAAAGTGTGTTTTGATTTAAGCTATACGTTACTGATATTTGATTGTAGTGCAGAAATTGTACCGTAAAATGGACGTATTTGTAGTAATGGAAAACACTTTGGCCCTGAGTAATCAGCTTTCTGTCAGAGGCACCAGGCTGAACAGGCAGATAAAGACGATGACGTGTGCGATGTAACGTTAATAGAAATAAACAGTCTGACTCAGAGAAACATTATTGTTTTCAGAGGTGTGAGCTGTTTATGTATCAGGATTCATTCATTCACCAACTTCTGGTAAGATTTAGGAAAACAAAGATGCCATTTATTTGCAGAAATTCAAGAAATAGCAAAGATTAAATCTCTTTTTTGCCCAGATTTTCAAAGTCACAGGTGAGTTCGAAAACCCCAGAGAGGGTAAAACATCTTATGGGCAATTCAACATTAATATCAACATAATTCAGTACAAGATTTTTCTTTTATCAGGAGCTTTTGACCAAAAAAAAATGAATATAAAATATGGAGTATACCCTTTTATCTTTCAAATACTCACCACTATAGGCTTGAAAGGTTTGTAGCTGGGTGGTCAAAGGTCAAGGTCTCACTTTCAACTCAAGACTTCACACAGGATTTAACATAAATGGTTCATATTTATGTGTTTTAGTTGAAAAATGGTTCAAAATCTATTTTAACATGGCAAGATACTGTCAAAGAGATGAGCATGTTGTATTTTCAGTAAGTTTAAATCAAATGTTAATCTGTTAACCACCAAATTACATTGACATTTAATATGCTTAAATATTTCAATGGTAGATTCACATTTAACTTGAGTCTTCAGAGAAAAACTGTTAAAGACTCCGTTTAACTCTGAACAGGAGCTGAACTTTGGCTCAGTTCAAATATTCAACGTCAATTTAGAAAATATAATCACTGAAATTAGTTTTTATATTTAACAGCGACACTTGGGGGGACAAAGGAGTTTAACTGAAGTCATGTAATCTGTCCAAAAGAAGCTGCTGGAGGAGAAGTTCCTACATTTTCTCTCTCAATGAAATTTTTTTTTTCTCATTTCCTATTTGCCTTCTGGGGTTATGCAGATATTTTAATGGGTTTTCCAGACTCTGATTCATTAAGTCCATTATATATTTTTTTATATATATACACACATACATACACATACGCCGGGACACATAGCTTATCTTGGAGTCGCAAACATGTTGTTTTGTACCACTCAGCACCAAGAGTATGGATTACAGCAGGTCCCAATTTCTGCATTTGAATGGCTTGACCTTTTCCGGCAGCAGCCCGAGGCACCTGCAGACCCGAGGGGCTGAGCTCAGACAGGTGGAAGACGAGAACTCAGTGTCCTTGAGTTTCAAAAAGTCAGTGAATGCAACGTGAAACCTTCCAGCAACCAAGTATTTCGCTCGTTTCATTTGAATGTTGATTAGTTTCTCATGCCCACAAACAAGAAAATTATGTTCAACAGATGCTGACGTGTAGTTTTGAAAGGAGAACCAGATGTGTGACACAAACATAAACACTGTGTTTATTTTATGATGGGAAAAAAAATTACTTTTTATTGTTAGGCTATCTAGATTTAGGGCAGACGTTATTATTCATATTTTACATCAACCGCACAAAAGCACAAATGCATTTTTCGGGAAATTCCCTCGATTTCTCACCCCTCAAAAAAAAAAAGAAGAAAAGAAATAAAAGCCACAGCACACAGCTCCTACGTAGCTCTGGGGTTTGTCAGGACCGCGCCACACAAGGCAGGCGTGAAAGCAGCTTAGTGAGTGTGAACACAGTAAACAGCAGGTTGCTACAGGAGTTGTAGCTGAACTCCTCATCGCCCAGTTTTTTTACTGATCAGATAAAGTGAGAGACACCAACAAACATCGCCCTCCAGGTTCACTCCACAGCTGTATCTGCTCTTCCTCATCTTCACTATTTGTACTATTTATACGGCCTAATATACAAGTATTATGATTGTTCTTTTAGAAATAAAATTGACTCATGTGTAATGATCAACTCAATTTGAATCTTTCTTTATGTATTTTGTATGTAGCCTACAGATGGCGCAGGAACAACGACAGAATCTACCTTGACCTTTGACCCCTTAGCCACATTTATGCTAATGATAGGAATTGTAAAAAAAAAAAAAAAAAAAAAGGAAAAACATTTATCCAGCTTCCTGTTTTTGTTGTGGCCCCTCAATGAAGGACGTGTGATGCATTATACACAATGTAAAGTATATAAAGATATAACTAGGTGTGTGTTGACCTTATATTTTGATCATGTGATCATTTTCTCAGCTGTAATGTGTAGTTGTAAATTTTTAGATTTCATTTAAAAAAAGACAATTTTATCATCCTCAATAATTTATTATCACATTTAACCACATTAACTGGTTGTTTTCCCATTAAATTCAAATTCAGGAGCACTGGGACCTTTTTTGCTTTACTGAATCCAATCAAGGATCTGTTCAGTTTTTGTTTAGTTTTTTCTCAAACTGCAAAAACTGAGATGTTGCAGATTAAAATTCAAACTACAGTAAAATGAGTTTCCATCATGGATCATCAGCAGATTATTGATCAGCTGCTCTGAGGGACGATGATGATGACCTCTGATGTCTGTGTGGTTTCAGCTTCTTCTGGCATCAGCTGCCCACCTCTCTCTCTCTCTCTCTCTCTCTCTCTCTCTCTCTCTCTCTCTCTCTCTCTCTCTCTCTCTCTCTCTCTCTCTCTCTCTCTCTCTCTCTCTCTCTCATTCACTCAACCTGTCCATCCTTGCTCTCGTCACAACCGCGCAATTGGCTCCGCACAGGGAGGGTATAGACGCTGGGGGATGGGGGTGGTGGTGGGTCCACGGTGTGTGTGTGTGTGTGTGTGACAGCCAGGGACCATGTCGGGTGGTCGTGCCTTCCTTCCAGGACTCGCTGCTATAAAACGCGTCGCAGGTCGCAGCGCAGCTCAGACTTCTCCTCCGCTCAGGTGCGTCGCTCCTTCACACAGAGATGCGCGTGATGGAGCGCACTTTCCGAGAGCAGCTCTTCTTCCTCGTGCTGTGCCTGTGCGTCCTCAAGGGAGACTCCAGATACATCGAGGTGAGTTCATCACAACTTTGACTCGTGTTTTTATTTTTTTTTTTCCCATAAAGATTCACAATCGAAATCTCTCGCTGTTGTTTAACTTTGCACTTTACTTTTTCTTCTTATTCTGCAGAACAACGAGATCTCAAAAGATGAATTATATTCCATTTTCAACTCGGAACTCAAGAGAGAAATAGTACCTGAGGAGCTGATGTACCGCCGACCTTTACGTAAGTCATGTTGAATAATGTTCTATAACCTTCATCATGCAGTGAGACATTATTGTTGTGCAGCTTTTATTTATGTATGAGACGTCTGCCTTTATTTACCTGCCATTGCCTTTAATGGAAATTACATTATAAAATTAAATCCAATAGGCTAAATAAAAAACAGGTGTAAAAACTCTGTTTAAATAAACTTTATTGACATGTGGAACTCATGAATATAGATACATAAGAAAAGGAATGGAAGAAAGGACAATAAAGGAGAAAAAAATAAACAGTATAATTTATTATTTTTGAAGTATAATCATAATCTATATTTGTCATAGTTTATAGAATAGAATAGAATAGAAACTTTATTGTCATTGTATCAGATACAGCGGGATTGGAGATGCTACTCCTAGTGGTGCATAAACACAATGCATATATAAATAGAATTAATCAATAAAAAAAAAGCAGCAGTCATCTCATGCATCCACATGTGAATCTGTGTGTTTATGTGTGTGTGTGTCTCAGGTTGTCTGGACATGGTGGCGGTGGAGGGACAGTTCACCTTCACAGCGGAGCATCCTCAGCTCAGCTGTGCTGCCTTCTTCATGGCCGAGCCCAGCGAGGTGATCAGTGTGGATTACGACAGCGTGGACATCGACTGCCGGGCAGGAGACTTCATCACGGTATAACAACTACCAACTCAAACACTCAACACTTTTCTCACATATAAAACCTTCATCAGGTGTGAAACATCATTTAAGATGTTTTATTGAAGTATAAATCACAAGCTTCTGTTTGTAATATTCTTTATATTCACTGGCAATGAAGTGAGTTTGTTTGTTTGTTTTCCTGCTGCAGCCTGGGCTTGTTTTCACGCCTACACATTCAAAGCTCAGTTTACTTGCTAAGCTTAGAAACGTCCTAATTAGACAAAAAGCTCCTTTAACATAAGATAAACCTGCTTATGTCAAGTGACCTGCCTTTGAAACCCTTCCATGTTTGCCTGCTGATTATCTCCACGTATATATATGTCATGATGGTGAAATGACACATGAAAGATGAATATTTCTACTGACAAAACATTGCAGATTTTGTCCTAATTGCAGCTTCTCCCTGTTGTTGTGTCCTGTGAAGGTGTTTGACGGCTGGGTGATGAAGGGAGAGAAGTTCCCCAGCTCCCAGGATCACCCGCTGCCTCTGTTCGAGCGCTATGTGGATTACTGCGACTCTGGCTCGGTGAGGAGAAGCGTGCGTTCCTCTCAGAACGTGGCCATGGTCTTCTTCCGCATCCACAGCGCCGGCAGCAGCTTCACCCTGACGGTCAGGAAGCACGTCAACCCTCTCCGTGAGTAAGGACTGTCTGTCACACACTGGTGAAGTGGATTCTTGATGATTTCAGGCCATTTGTGCAGCGATGAATGTGTGCGAGTGTGATACAAGAAGCCCGGCGGGGGGCTTTAGTCATCCTGAGCGCTGACCGGGGACAGTGTGTCATCTCTGTGTTTCTGGATCAGCACCATGACCACATTGAGAATCCACCCTGCCGCACAGTAACATGTTAGAAAAGGGCAAATCTAACTGATTCACAAATTGTTTGAGGTCACCATACCAAGCATGAAATCTGTAAAAAGCCAAGTTAGTTTCAGTCAATGTACAACCTCTCATACTTATTTGCAGCTTACAAATAATTTCTTGTCATTGGATGTAAGCTATAACTTATTTCTTACATGAACTGAGTATCCATCAAATAAACTGTGCTTGTTTCCTCCTCCCTCCTCCTCCTCCTCCTCTCCTTCTCTTTCAGCCTGTAATGTAATCTCCCAGTCACCAGAGGGCAGTTTCACAATGGTGATCCCTCAGCAGCACAGGAACTGCAGCTTCTCCATCATTTATCCAGTGGCCATCGACATCTCAGAGTTCAGCCTGGGACACCACAACAACTTCCCCAAGGTGAACAAACCATGATGACACGCTGATTTGTAGCGCAGCAACTTCTTCATATCCACTTCCAGGATGCAATTGTGATTTGAATGAAGTACTTTAAATTCAGTTCTTGCATGTGCATGTGTCTTTAGGTCCGTTTAAGTCAATTTAGGTTCACTCTCTTCATCATATGTGTTAATATTGTAAACTTTTAGCTCTTGTGCAAAATAAATTAGATCTCTTAAGAAATGTGTTAGTAAACAGATTACAGCATCTCCTCATACCTGTACAAGAAAGGAGGTTTAAAATGTTTGGGGGAAAAAATTATAAAATGACTGTTTGAATGTGGCTCATGCAGTTCTGCAAAGCTAAGCATCTTTTAGATCATTGTTATTGTTCGTGCTCACTTGGTTTCAGAAGTGTTGTTTCCACCGTACACTGAACTCATCACCAAACTGTGGACAGACAGTTGGACAGTGAAAAGAGTAAAACATGTAGCAGGCAGCTCGAGAGCTTGATATTTCCTTCAGGAGCTGGTGGAGACCAAAAACAGAGCTAAAAGACAGTGAACACTGCAGTTATTGCATTACACTGGCAACTTCTGCTTAACTTTGATCTTTAGGTGGTGTTTATAGTTGTTTCTGCTGCCCCCGAGTGGGAGACAAATTACTTAATGCCTTCAAAAATGACTTAAACGTATATTTTGATAAGTTTAAGTTGTTTTTGAAAAGAGGTTGTTCTCTGGAACAGAAACAGAAAACCATATACTACAGAATAGGGAAGTGTTGATTTTGTAAGACCATGCTATTTGGGACATACTAACTCATTCTAAGTTGTGTCTAAAACTTAAGTTTACTGACATGATTTGCATTGTTTTATCATCAGATATCATTTCCATTGTTTATTGTATTAAAATTCATTTATCTGAAAAATGAATGCCACTCCACTGACTCCTTTCGCTCTCCACAGAGGTCCATGCCTGGATGTGCAGAGTCTGGAGATTTCGTGCAGCTGCTGGGAGGAAACGGCATCGACACGTCGAAGCTGCTGCCCATCACAGACCTCTGCATTTCCTTCACTGGTCCCAGTGAGTACACACACTGATCTCCCGCCTTCTTTTCCCTTCCGTTTCTCATTATGCAAACCGAGACTAACTGTTCGATCGTCATTCTCCGCCCTCCCTGCAGCTCACATGAAGATCGGCTGTGATAACACGGTGGTGAGGATGGTGTCCAGCGGGAAGTTCGTCAACCGAGTGTCTTTCAGCTACCGGCTACTGGACAGCCAGGAACTGCAGACGATCAAACTCAACAATGTGGAGGATTTCTGCTTCAACAACTGATCCCTGCAGGATCATTAAGTGACAAATGTATCATTTGACTGCAAATTATTTTATTAGAAGCAACAGATCCACCCGTTCAACAATAAGACATATACATACAGTCGCCGCGATTATTATCATATTCAAACAACAGAGTTCATCAGACTTTTACTTGATCTTTCCTCTTTTTTTTTTGGTTGTTTGTTGCTTCATCACTTTTGTGTTTGGTGGAACTGCTTTTGTTTTTTTTAATTTTTGCTTTGTGTACAATATGTGTATTTATTAAGATGATCTTGTTATTTATGTTACAGTACGTACGTACGGGTTCACGGTCAACATTCTTGAAAAGGAATGGTGCTAAAATGAATGTTACCTTCTGATTATTTTTGCTGAATGATACACGAAGAGACATTTCCTGCCACAGGTGACAACGGAGGGGGTGATCGGTCAAGTGTAATCCATTGCCATTATGCAGTTGAATTTGTATAAAAACCTTTTTGTAATAAAATTATTCTGCATGACAAAGCACTCAGCTGTGGTTCTGTTCTTTATTTCAGCGTTGCACGGCAGCACTTCAGCCCACAAAACACATTCAATTGGACATAAACACGACTTCTCACAAAGAAACTGTTGTGGACCGAGTCTCCAGGTGTAAATCTGCTCTCATGCTCCTGTAAAAACACAAAACAACCTTGTCGCAATAGACAATAAATCTACCTTTTCGTTTTATTCTTGGCAGATGGATGCTGGCACATATTTTCTCTGTATCTATAAATAGGATATTCACCCACTACTCTTCTTGCTCAGGAAATTCCTGCAACTGCTCTGTGCACTGCTCCATTAAATTACTTTCATTTCATTAGTTTCAGTGAGGGAGGGCCACATATGGGAGGTATTTATCGCTCCACCTTCCCAGACAGCTCTTGTGTTTTTGGTGTGGTTCTCACAGTGTATTGACACGGTGGGCCGATTCAAAGGCGAATCTATAGACAAATGAAAGATTCGAGTGACAGCTACTGGTGTTTGTGCCATCAGTCTGTCTGACCATCGGATGGTTTGCCATGAAGATCTGTACAGATACACTCAAACATGATGACTTTTTTGTTGATCTGCTGAGTTTTCCCTCCAGAGAGATCGCTCAACATCTTCTGCAGACAAATTAGTCATAGGCTATAATCTGGTTCAGACGTCCATGGTCCCAGATGATGTGTTAAAAATGACTTTGATGGGGCGGTGCGTGCGTGGTACAGTGGTTAAGGCGGTGCCCCATATAGAGACTACAGTCCTCAACGCAGGCATTTCCTGCATGTCATTCCCCCTCTCTCTGCCTCCCCCTTTCCTGTCTATCTATACTGTGTGCTATCAAATAAAGGCAAAAAGGCCAAAGAAATATACTTAAAAAAATGACTTTGATGGTTTCCAGGGAAGGCACCATCTACAGTATTTGTACACTGTTGTAGCTGTGTCGACTCGACCACCCCAAAGCACTTTACATTTCTTGTCACGTTCACCAAACATATGTCGCACTCGTAGGCTACGCTGATGGAAGAATCAGCGGGGAGCAATTTTATGTTCTTGGTTTTGTTCAGTTTGGAGCCAAAGGCAGAACAGATGGGGGGGAACTTTTGTGTCCTTCGTAAAAATAGAAATTCATCTGATTCACAATATGGAGGTGATCTGTCAGCAGTAGATACTGTTGTTCATGGTCTGTCTCTCCTCCCTCACCACATTTTTCTCTTCTTAAATCCAGTTGGGTGCCCAGATCTGCTCTCTTATGGGTTTCCCTTTATAATAAAGTAAGATTGGTTCTTTAGTTGTCATGGATGGCTCTGTTGGATGAATCCAGACCTCACAGTGTAGTGTCCTGTAGTGGAAAAACATCAATGAAGCCATTCAGTTAGAGATGATGTGGACTGATGTCACTTTCCTTGACGACCATCATCTCGGGCATAAAACACTTCCTCTCTGTCGCTGCAGAGAGAACAGCAGGCAATGCCGCTGACAATAATGTCTTGAATGGCCCGAAACCAATGGGGCGACCTGTGATTAAAGGCCCACAGGTGTATTATCATTGACAGACACCTGCAGCCACAGCTGGTGATGAACGAGCGAGCGATGATGACACTCGTCTTTCCAGGAAAAAATCAGCGTGTGTGTGTTGTAGTGATAAACACCTCTAGTGGGCTTTCACTAATTTGAATTTGAATGGTGGGGAGGAAAACTTGGATAGAAACTAATCATGCAGCTGTCTATAGAGACAATCCTTTTTCAACCGAGCAACCACTGCTGATTAAAGCTTGCATTATTTTTTCTGTATAAAATTATGTCCTGTTGTTGCTTGACATTGTAGGCTTCACCAAATGCTGATCAAACAAGAGTGTAGCCTATTTGTTGGAGACTATTTTACAGTGCACTCAATACAGTATCTTTCTTACACTGCCAGCGGAAATCCAGCTGTGCTGCGTTCACAGGAAGACAGTGTGTTGTCGACTGACAGTGTTGATTGTGCTGGTGATGATGATGGTTTTATTGAACTCCCCTATTACTCCACAGATTGAGAAAATCAGGTGTGACATTTGAGTCTGGCCTTTCTGAGAGGGGAAATTGTCACTAATTTGTCAATCACTCAGCAGGAGCTCGGAGACACTGGATGTGTGTGAGTGCAGCACATCACAATTTGACATTCATGATTCAGCTTTTAAGCAGTTTGTACTGTAGGCTACTATTTGAAGTGGAAGTCAGGTCAGAAAGAAGACAGTCACGAAAAGAGTCAAACAGGAAGCAGGCCAGGTCACAGGCATGGAAATTAGCTTATTTGAATAGCTACTAACAGGATTCACAGGGAAATAGGAACAGGTGTGTAAATGAGAGCGATCATGAGTTACTGCAAAGCAGGTGTGTGTGGGACTGAGCCAGGTACCTGGACAGGTAGGAAAGTCTGTGGGCATGCTAATAGACAAACATTAGCATGCTAAAATGCTAATGTTAAATATCAATTTATATATTAATTTAGCAAAAGTTAGCCTGCTAAAATGTTGAACTGTAAGTGATAAGCATGAAAACATCAACTAGCAAATATTAATTAGCAAACTAGCATCAGCTAGCAGAATTAGCCTATAACAATCAACATTGACATGATTAGAAAACATTAGCCTGCTAAAATGCTAAAATGAAATGTTAAACATGGTAAGCACCTGAAAACATTGGTTAGCACTTTAACATTAAAAGATGTTACATTGGCCTATTTAGCTTTAATTTTATTTTATCAATACAACATGGTAAAGTTAAGGAATATTTGTGTTAAAAAAAATCATTATGGTATTGTTTGTGCCAAAATGTGAGAAGATTTGGGAACATGATTAGATTAACTTCAACTTCATCATTTCTGTTACAGATTGTGAGCATCAAACGTCTGAGTGATTCACAGGCGACATCGTACATAATGCAAAGACAGATCAGGCTGCCCATCAGTCGCTGCAGGGTGGCATCTTCTTCACCGGTGTGTGTGTGTGTGTGTGTGTGTGTGTGTGTGTGTGTGTGTGTGTGTGTGTTGTCGTCATCCCCCGAGGGATGACCACACCGTTTTCCAGGGTAAAGCAAGCTGCTGTGGAAAAGTCTGTCGTCCTCACGTGCTGTGCTTCATAATAGGATCATGCTCCATCTGTTTCTAAACGGTGCTCAGGAATACAATGATAATCCATGTGACATCTCGCATCTCACACTGTTAAGATAATAAAGTGCAGAAGGGCATAAATTAAAATAGGTAACAAGTTGGTCTCAGAGTGTGTGTTTTCAAATACATTTTGTTTTTTGTCTTCATGCATGTTGCAAATAAAATCTGATCAAAAATAGTCTACTTAAATCTCCTTATATCACTTAACTACAAGAACACAGCACGTGACTTTTGACAGACTTATAATTGAAATGGAGTAGGCTATAGGCTACTGCACATGAACATCCTTTAAATTATATTAACAAATATGTATATTGTATAAAATGTACAAACTGTAATCTAAAAAATGTGTAAGGCTACATTAGTTAAAAAAGAAATGTCTTAGTTCACCCTTAGTTCAAAACAATACTGAAATACATTTAATTATAGCTTTAAAGTCAATTATATTTTAAGTTGTAGTAATTAGGCCTATATAGAACTATGTTATTCTCAAGTACAGTTCAGTGATGCTTTTTCTTTGTTTTAATGGTACGTATTAGACTCCTGTTAATCCATGTTTTATTCAATACAGTCCTGTCACCACTGTGTCTCAATGCAGCTGTTCTTTAAAGATCTTTTGTCTTGTCCCTGTGAGATTCCTCAGTGAGGTCCTGGGTGTTATTACTGTGCCTCCGCCAGACCCACAACTGTGTGCAAGTCCTTGACCTCCGCCTGCATCCATGTCTACTTTAACAAGGTCAGTATCCAACACTCAAACAATAAAGTGACCTTTTTCTTTTTCTTCTGGAAATCACTGTATTACTGAGAAGTATTTGAGGCTTACATTTTGAAAGGGGATGATTGTCAAATGTTGAAAACAGCAAACCCGTCACTGATTCATCCTTTTACGTTTTTCTCTCTGACTGAATGGTTTATCATGTGTATTTTTATCATTTCCTTTCTGGTATTATGATTAATAATGTGTTTTTATTGACGGAGCGCGGCTCTCATCACATTCAATTTCCAGTCAGTTTTCATCCTCAGATGAGTCTGTGTATACTGTAAGCTATAAAAACTACCACACACACAGATACAGGTCACTCCTAATGAGGAGTTATGACACAAACAGTGACGCACAAAGTGACGAAACAAGGGAAAAGACAGCATGTGGGAGATAAGGGCTGCAGGCGTGTTTTAAAGACATTCGTTGCAGGTAGCAGCTAAACTCTGGTTGAATGACATTTGAAGTGAAGAGAAACTGTCCTAGAAACCTTTAAATATTAACATAGAGTTTGTTTTTTATGTTTTATGAATATAGGAAATCTCCAGACTCAGCTGTTTTCCTTCATTATGTCCTTCCCTTTTTGGACATTCCTGTCTAATTCACTTCCAGATGTTATCAACAGCTGTGTGTGTGTGTGTTCTCTTTATCAGAGTCTTTGTTCCAGCTCAGTCTTTTTCTCGTTTTTGATGAGAACGACCTTCTTATTTCAACTATATGCCATGACATACCATCATCTATCTCTCTATGGTGTGGTGGAAAATACATTAGAATCAAAGTCATTATCTCTCATCTCCCTCGGATTCCTGACAACAATAACAGGAACTTATTTTATTTCTAATGGCGGCGGCATTTTATGTTTATGTCAAACTCAATTTGTGCCTTGTTTTGCTTCTGTCTGTTTCTTAATTACCTCACTAACAGACCTTTATGATTTCACCGACACAGGAAATGATGACACATGGTCCAGACTGACGACTCAAAGGTCTCCTGAAAACCGCTTCCTGATACGTGAAGCTTCACAGGAAATGAACCCACAATTTCAGTGAGTATTTTTGAAGAGTTTGACTGGAAGTGGGGGGGTGGGGAGGGAGAATATAAATATCCACTTTCAAAAATGATGAAATGACACTTGTGATTGATTGCAACCTTTCTAAAAAGTGAACAAAAAAAAAAAAAAAAGCATAATTACTGCATGGCATCTCCTCCTCTGGGAGACGGGGCTGATTATCCCGCTCGATTACAGCCAATCACACACAAATTGCATTGTAACGGTGAGGACTCGTGCAAGTGCAAGCACCATCTGCTCGCATAAAAGCGTCGCACTTGCCACTGTATTTTTGTTGCAGTAATTTTCCTCCACGTCACAGCCGAGAAATGTCATCGCCAATTAACTGTCTGGTTTGTTATTTTTAGTGGGGACGGGGGGGGGGGACGTGCGGAGGAAAACCCGTAGAAAATACAGCTTCAGTCTGCACTTTCGTCCTTCCCAAGGTGAGAGTATCAGCATCTCCCTGCTCGAGGGGGAAGACGTGCCTGTCTTTGCGTCGATAGGCTGATGCTGCTGGACGCAGGTGGTCAGTGCGGATTGGGAATCGTCATGCGTCATCCAGACATGGTATACGCAGCCATTTCCCAAAAAACCACAACCCACTGTCGCCCTTTCTGATGTTCAGTGAGAGAAAGCTGAATGAGACACTCACACACTGTGCTGAGCTGTACATACTTTTACTCCACTACATTTCAGAGGATCACTCTCCTCCCCCAGCTCCAATTATGAGTCAATTTTCTGCTTAAAATTTGAAATAGACACATCTAATTCACCACATTTTCAGTCTTCTTGCATGGGGGCGTTCGTGCCACATGCTTCAGATGTCCAAAGAGACACTTATCCTCTAAGACACTCAGAAGAGACATAAATAAAGGCCTCAGAGCCCCATCGGATCAGATTCTTGCTTTTATGACAAAGTGTTTCAAACCCACGATCAAAACAGTCACGTTTTTTATAATTGTGTAACTTATGGATGAATAATTACACAGATTAGCCATGAAATGTTGAAGGTTTTTTTTGACTGAATCATGTCATTAAAATGTGGGAAATAATAGAAAGTACAAATTAAGTCTTAAATCTAATTACTAAGGATTCAAAACAAACTCTTAAAACAGGCCACAGATATGCACCACAGTAATAAAACCCTATTTTAATATTATTTCTAAGGATGTTCCTGTTCAGTCCCCAACCATAATCATCTTGTGATCCCTCATCTTTTAACCTCTGACCCTTTTTGAGGCACCTGAACCATTGGACTACCCTAAAACTAGAGCTTAATTTGTGTATAAGACTCTAATTATATCTTTAAATTAGTAACAGGAGTCATTCTTTTGCAGAACATTGCAAGGTCTTTCCATTTTTAGAGTATCTATACGTTATGTATGTATTCATACTTACAGGATTGGAATATTTACACATGCACACATTAAAACACATATCATTATCCCAGTTTGAAAAGAAAGACATGTTCCAGTTTCCAGAGGACATAGAGCTGTTTTATTTACTGCAGTTTCTTTTAGTTTTTACATGACGTCACTCTGACTCTGACTTCAGCAGCGTAAAAGACGGATGAGTAGGTGAACGTTTCTAAACATGTCAGGAAAGCATCAACTGATACAGACAGAGAACATTCAACTCTTTATCACTGTCACTGATAAACAGGAAGAGTTCAGTATTCAGCGTCAACCCTGTGTGTGTTTTTCCACAAGTCTAACTTTGGATCAGCTCGACAGGGAAAACATTTCTTCTTGGGTTAACAGAGAACGACGAGGCACAGAAACGTTTCCTAGTAATTGCACCTTCAGGCTGCGACAGTGACTCAAACAGGAAAATATTAGACGTTTAACATTTGACATTTCTAAGCGAACAAGAGGGGAGGGAGGGAGGGAGGGAGGGAGGGTCGTCAGCCGGGACCGGAGCTATGAGAAAATGATGACAGAAGGATTTGGGAGACACAGTTTTAGATGACGAAGGTGTCTATAAAAAGGTGAATGCCACTGAATTAATTGGCAGTCGGGGTCGTTGGAAGCTGCGTTCACAGAGAGAAAACTAGACAGGAGGAGGTTTTACTTTGAAACACAGTGAACAAAAGTTACAAAGACAACACTATTGAAGATTTAGGGAAATGGTTCTTTGTATTTTCTTGTTACTAACATCACAGAAAATGACTTAAACTTGACTAAGCTTGTGCGTAAAGTGTGAGATCACATCATTGTTTAACAGCTCCTGGCTGAACATTCACATTATGTTACATTCATTATCCTGCACTGTGGAAAATGCTCAAAACAACTTGTTCAATTGATGGGATGTTTACTGTGTGGGGACTTTTTTTTAATTTCTTTTTTTTTTAAGTAGGTGGAGATTTACAGTTTGGTTTTACAGTTGGGTTTCTACTTGCTCTTCTTTTTCTGCTCTTGGAAGAAGTCGTTGCAGGCGACGGTGAGGGCGGCCACCAACACTACGAACTCGTTGAAGTCCACCTCGTTGTCTTTGTTAGAGTCCAGGTCGTTCATGATCTTCTCCACCAGCATCGGGTCCTTCTGAGACTGGAAACAAAAAGACACAGGAGGTTACGTGATGGAAGCTTCATATCCGCTGTTTGAGCAATTAAAAGTGCAACTTGGACGTACAGATATAGGAAACATGAGTGTGTCCGTGTAGGATGAGCAGCACTCATGCTGTTATTTGATTGCTATTGGAGTTTAGTATCGACTCAGGGCGAAAGCTGCCCACGGTGTCGTCCAGTGGAGAGCAGAGTGATGTTGCTGTTAAATGACCCGTGAGCTGCAGCTGATCACACACGACATTTATTGCTTTGGTCATTTCCTCCAGGATCGAGAAACAAGACATGGCTTTTCCTTTTTCCACCCTCACAGGGCAGTGTGATCTTTATGTTGCAGGCATCCGTCATTAAAGTCAAAGGCTGAAATTAAAAATCCACTCCACACACTGAAGGCAAACTGGTCAGGAAAATATCACTACAACTGTCGCATTGTGATATTTAATGGTCAAAAAGACTCAAAGCTACGTGTGAGCGTGGAGTTAGTTTGAGTTAGAGTGAAAGATGAGGACGAGAAATGAAGAGACAAACAGATAAATAAAACCCTGCAGGTCTTATCAGTCTAAAAAAATTCATCTCAGGAGTTCAAACCAGAACTGGATTTATCTGTTGTCAGCGTCAAGATAAGTCTGATTTGTATGTTTAATCTGTTTCACATTCAGATGGAAGCGCAAGAAATTACAAAATCGGAAATAAAATTTTAAATATCCAAAATGAAAAATGCACAAACTGATAAAAAAGTACAAATATAGCTTGATAACTAACTAAAACATCCCAGCTAACCCCGTTTCACTGTTAAATGGGGAAAAAATGAAAATAGAAATCAAACAAATACCCAAATAAAAATTACACAAGATTTGACATAAATGAACAAACTCAGTTTAACTGACTACGCCCTGATTAATATCTTAACTCCTAACCCTGGTCAAATAGAAGCACAAGCAAATATAAATATTGATATTAAGATGATAATAATCTAAAACAAAATCTCAGCCAGCCAACAAACCAGGATAAAATTATCATAACATGAAGTAATTTTAAAGTTAAATCTTTCAATTTGTTAAAACATTTGTGATTTGAGGTTTTAATTCAACAGCTGCACTTCATAATATCTTCAAATCTTTAATTTGATTGAATTATTATCTCATATGACTTTACTATAAACTAAAGACAGTCTTACTAATTAAAAAAAGAGCCAAATTAAGCTTAACTTTTATTTAAACTAAGCAAAAATGTTTATATCTTTGGCTGCCCAGCTTCTTGTTGCTCAGTTTCATTGTGGGAGGGGCATGTTTTATTTAACATTAACCGACCCCAGTCCTAGAATAAACTCTATACACAGCGATCTACCAGGACGTGTTCAAGTGTCAGAGTTTTCAGTCGTAGGAAGCCAAGGGTGTGAGTGTTGGTCTGGTCGGGGCTGCGTCGATCTCACAGGAGACCGTAGCCCATGGGGATGTGATGACATCATGGGGATGTCTATATTTGGAGGCGATATGGGCCACTGATGATGATGATGATGATGATGATGTGTGAGCACCTGAGGCTTCCTGTCCGCATGAGGGAGGACGAGAAGAAAGAGGGGGGAAATATATACTATATCTGAAGGCATCGCAGGTTTTAGGCCTCGGCCGTTTTGTTGACACGTTGGTCTCAATCATTTGAAATCTCAGACTTGCACTCGCTGGAGCTTATTACAAATGCCCTTATCTATCTCCTGCTCCACATCCTTTATTTCCCATAGTGCTTTGCTGTGAGAGCCACCAGCAGTTACACTTTGACAGCAGGATAGCAATCGATGAAAAACAATTTTCCCTCCAACAAGGTCAGACTGTTCTTATTTTTAAATCATCTGAAAACGGAGTTACCTCATTTCACTTTTGAGCGTCTGACATGATGACGACGCTTAATTTAATTACCGTGATCTCTTACTGTCCATTAGTTAATCAATTGAGCCAATACAAGGAGATGTAAAGGTCACACTCTGATGCACAAACATATTCCAAGTAATTAAAATTGCTGTGTGTGTTTTTTTTCTGCTGCATCGTTTGAATAGACAGTAAATAAAACGAACAGCAGCAGGAACGGCTCACCAAAGCCAAACAACAAGGAAAACTTCCCAATTCACACTAAATGATCCAGATCTGCCCTAAAAATCTGAATGAATTCACCCCTGACCTATGAGTGTGGCACAATTCATTCAGACAAACCCAACCAAGAGATGCTGGTGAACCTATTATAACCATCATAAAAATGTTCATCTTTTTACCGTGAGGAAGTCGGTGAGCTCGCTGTTCAACAGCTGCTTCAACTCGCCCTTGTTGAGCTTGAATTTGTCTCCATCGTTCCCGGAGTAGTTGTAGAAAACTGATATCAGCGCGTCCATGGCGCCCTCGAGCTGGCTCGGCATTTTGCTGGATGGAAATGATGCTGAAAGACTGTTGCAGCTTCCTGAAACAGGAGCAATATAATAATATGTTTCATACTTTTAATTAAATGAAAAGATCATCGTTATCCACACATGATTACAATAGAGACTCATTATGTGTCGGTGGGAAGAGGAGGAAGGAGGTCTTACCTGGTTAGAGTCCTGCACTGATGTGACGAGAGACGCCACGGCACAGCTTGTTTATTAGGAAGTGAGGAGACGCTGCGTGGGCCATCCTCCTATCTGTGTGCTGATAATTAATTCCACAGGTGAGACGCCCATGGTAACTGTCTTCCTTTCCAGGCTTTAATCAATGCTGTTAAGTGAAAAACAAAACATGCACCAGTGTAACCCTGCAGAAAGCCCCGTGGGGATTCATCAAACCCTGAGCACCGCGCGCCGGGCCTTCATCACACATGCGTCCACATCAGCCTACAGTACATCTCTCAGCTCTGGATCAAAATCCCACTTCTATTTATCAGAAATGAAGATAATTTCACTGTTAAATGTGTTTCTGACAACGCTGAAGTTGCATTTTGCATATTTTACCTCTTTTATGTCTGTTTTTAATGGTAAAAGTCACATCTGAGTGCAGTTATCTTATGCATCGACCAGGAAGACACTGTTATTACAAGAGTGAAACACTGGTGACATAATTTTATATAAATCTAGACACCGACAGCCTGTTGTTGCTGCAGCCCTGATGTGGTTAATTCTGGTTGATGAGAAACAGCACAAGGGAAAATATCAGCTGCACCATAAATGTGATGTATTCTGCTCAGGGGAGCCGGAAGGTTTCCATCTTTGTTTTCTTGTTACATAAGTGAACAGAAACACTCACACACACATACACAAGAAACGCAGTGAAGTTTAGTAGTACAGTACAGTGTATATACAGTGGTATAGTGGAAAGTATCTGAGCGCACATATGGAAGTAATGTGCTGCCAAAATTTGTTGCATGTTGTTGCATTTTAAGGAAGATTTTTTGTTGCATTTGAATTTTAAAACTTATTTTTCATTTCATTTCATTGCACTTTTGTTATTAAATCAAATATATTTGACATTTACAAAACAGCAAAAATAACTAAGAGTAATTGAATGTTACATTTAAACACATTAGCTCGACTTAAAGTAAAGGAACACTGCATTAAGTTACTGGTATCTCTGGTTTGTTGGATAGTCAATAACCCTAACCATAACTCTCTGTTATAAATAAGTCACATGTCTTTACTACAAATTTATTTTGCAAAAATATATTTAAAGAAAGATTGTTTTTTGAGTGTAGAAAGAAATTTACAAAATACAATGTATCGGTTAGTTTAGGTCTGATTAAAGATGGGGAAAGGATGTGACCAGGCCATTATTCTTGAACATAAACCAACCAAGTGCTATGAAACACTGTTAAAAAAAAACTTTAGCAGGTATTTTCTTTAAGAAGTTTCCTTGTCATATGAATTAGAACACAAAAAAAATACTAGAAACTTAACTTGAAGTCTGCTCCAGACTCCTTTCTCTTTATATTTGTAGTTAAATATAGATTTATTTTGTGTTTATTCATATGCAACACAGGCAGAATGATGTGTTTTACTTCACATTGTGTATAGGTCGTTAAAATTGGGTGTTTTGCTTTGCTGCTGCTATATCAGGTTTCAAAATCATCATGTTCACATTGTGGTGGTTTATTTTTAGCAGCTGTCTCCGCCTTCATCCCTTTTGTCATTTCGTGTCCGACGGCCTCCTCTCACACGTGACCGTCCCTCCTCTGTCACCGAGTCAGAGCTGACAGCGGAGAATAACACTCCACTCAGCCACGAAGCCCCCGAAGACGACACCCGGGGGGAACGCTGTAGTCGTCAGGTGGTGTGTGTCTGCAACTTTTCCTCCGCTCGCATGCAGCCGCTGCAACGGAGAGGAGAACTTTCCATTTATTAAGGTGATGAAACAGTTTCCCCTCACAGCTGCTGAGAGTCGGTGTCGTGGACCATGAAACCTCTGACACAAAGTGACACCACATCAGATATAGAAATGCTTTTAAATGATTATCATTCAGCAGAATCCAAAAATGTTCTAGATATCAGCTGTGGCTCCTCAGAATAACTCCTTTTTTCATTATATTTAGCAGCAACTAGTATAAAAGTCCCCATAAAGACATTTTATTTTAATATTAAAGGTATTCTTTGGTGTTATATTCTTTTAGTTATTGCAGGTAAACAGCTGTGCTAAACAGAGCATTCATTTTAATGCAGGAATGACATCAATATTTATAATAACCACAGGACTCCTCAAAGATGAATTTGACAACAACACGAAACATGACTTACACTGAGTTTGTGTCTTTTACAAGAGTGTTTTAAAGCCCTGCTCGTGATCTTTAAGGCGATGAAACCCCCTCTCCGCCCCCCCGCCTACCTGACAGATGATGTATGATTTTATATCCTCTGCTCGTGTGCCCTCAGGTCCTGCGCAGTATCTTCAATGTCACCGCAAAGACAATCGGAGATGATGCATTCGTTTGTGTTTGTGTATCTGAGCGGAGAGAGACGACCTGCTGCAGAGCAGAGAAGGTGACTCGGTGAACGATGAGATGTTTATATTACCTACCTGCTGCTGAATCTGAAATGAAATGTAAAGTACAAATCAAACAACTAGACTGAGAGTTAAATATAAGACACACACTTTACGTACTGTGGGTTTGATGCAATAGGTGAATTTTAACGCTGCTACATGGAGACATCTTGAAAATCACAAATTTTTATTTTATTCTTACTCCTTTTGTCCTGTTTTTATTGCTCATGTCAACAGATATCTAGTCAGTGCGGTTGTCATTCTGTACAGATGCATGGTCCCCAGAGGATGAATCCTTGAGGCTTTGGAGAACCTCTGAGAAAAGTCTTGACCTCATGACCTTTACTAAAAAACATTCATGCCCCCCTGAGGATGAACTTTAATAACTTTTTGACCCTCTGACTTTTCCATGTAACGCCAAAATGTCAGTTTGTCCAATATTTCAATGGTTTGTAAATGAGTTATTTGCAAAATTAAGGCCATTAGCAAATGTTATACACTCTAATTTTTTCTTATTTTCTTGTCTCATCCGTCTGTTCTGCACCAGGGACTCTCGTCTTCCACCTTTTCCCGATGCTGTCCGAGTGGCCGAGACCACGCAACACCTGTTGATGAGCCCTGACATGACTCTGCTCCTGAGGGTGTAGTATTATTTTCATACCTCCAGTAAGCTGCCAACACGTGGTGTCAAAAACACACACACACACACACACAGGTTGTAGCTTCTGTATCTCAGCTCACGTGTTGTGTTGAAATCTGGTGGTTATTCACATTTCTTCAGCCTCTTTTTTTTTTTTCCTCTGAGAAAAGAAAAAGTTGTGTCTTCCTGGATTCTCTGCTAAAAGGCAGCAACATAGCAACAAGCTTACAGAAAGAAATCATTTTTCTTTTCCATGATTTTGACGCCCTTAAGAAGGTTAAACAACCGAAACATTGGCCTTTTTACAATATAAAATATTGCAAGTAAGAAGAAAGTGTGCCGGAGTTTCTTCACCAAGTCTTTTCCATGATGCAAATGTAGACACATACAGTAGACACATCAGTTAACATGTATAATGTTCTCATAATGACATTTTTGTTTGTTATAAACCTTTTATTAAGGGTATAGTGGTTGAGAGAAAAAAAATGCCCTGTTTGAGGCGTTAGCGTAGCCGTGACTCAATGTAAACCGTTTTTCTCACTTCACTGACAAACACAGTGATTGTCTGAAACAAAGATGGCGTCTTTTGGCATCGGCCTTCACTCTGTAAATGTTTGTTCTCCTGCCTCGGATTTAAAGCCACTGCTGTTAACGCAATGTCAGAAGCTAAATGTGATCCGACAACAACAAACAACAAGGAAATACAACCGCTGCATGTGTGTCAGCGTGAGTTCATCGTCAGGTCATTCAACAGATTTCTTTGTTCTGCAACATGAAACCATCCTCAACAAAGGATGATGATCGCTCCTTGAACGTGCCGTGGTTTTTGCACGGCGCTCACACCTTGTCATCGTCTTCCTCAGACCACTAATGGTGAACGCTAGTGATGTGGGGAGCTCCACTCATTGTTTGTTTTACCAACACCTGTCTGGAAAGTGGTAACACAAATCTGTATGTGGGTTTGAGATCACACACAACCACTGAAAACAGCTGGTTATTGAGACTCTGAAGCAGTTTCTTTCTTCTTATCATTTCTGACATTTTTGTGCTCCGTCTTTTTCCGTCTTTCCTCAGTCACCACTTCTGGATCTGATGAGTCAGGGGCCACATAGTTATTTTTGACTGTCATAGTTTTTCCTCTGGGTTTGACGTCAAGATCCTACAGGAAACTATGAGCCAATGAGAGCGTGCAGTTTTTTGTCGTTAGGCTTTTTTTAAACTTAAAAGAATGGGCTACACCTATATATACTGTATTTTTTTTTATTATACCAATATAGAGGCTGTAAATTGCACAGATATCATCAGTGCTGTAAAAAACAGTTTCCTTGTGGACAGTGTGGGTGATTGAAACAGAGACAGAGTTTCTTCAGCTGAAGTGTTGTTGACGCTATACTGGTGAATTATTTTCTCAATCGAAGTGAGAACCCTTCATTCAGTATTTTATTGCGGAGATACGTTTGGTGAAGACTTGACTCTTATTGCCCTCTACTGGCTGATCAAAGGCGTCACATTGCGCACCAGCAGAGAGGATGTGTGTGTGTTTTAATGCTCAGCTCTACAGTGCATGTAATGTTGAGTGCAGTGGACTGGACAATCATTGTTTACACTTCTTCTCTCATCCTGTTTATGTTGTATGTTGTATGTTCCACATGCAAAGACTCACTAATGTCCACACTGACGCATGTTCCTCTCTGTGAAAAACCCACTGTATACATATTTGTGGTTATTATATAGCCAACATAAACGTCATCTTCCTTTTCTCAACAGACTAAACGTCATCTCTTAATGAAGATGCACCTGAAATGACTGAGAGTGCCAGAACTGCTGCTAAAGGCACCTTGAGTCGAGACGACCTCTCAGCTGCTTTTCAGAGTTTGTCACTTCTGTTTTATTCGTTTATAGTTTGACAAACTTTTGTAAAGACAATTATTCAGCTATGGTGAATGAGCAGGAAATGTTTAGTGTGTTTTAATAACCACTAATTTAAATCTCTTCCAGGAACTGAAACAAGGAAGGTTGAACAGTAGGAGTGTCTACAGTATGTAACATGAAAACCTACAGCACTGTGAACTTTCATTTTGTGCTATCAGCCTGCAGATCCAGATCCAGACCCATAACCATTTATTGATTCCATGTGTTGTATTAATTATGTATTGATGTGTTTCCCTGCTGAGTTAGATAAGATACCATCCCATGTGTGTTCATTCAGTGAATCCATACAGACAGCTGTTGGTTAGCTTAGCATAAACATTAAAAACAAGGGGAAACTCACTAATTAACCAACTACAAAAATGACAATTCAGTATTTTTATATGTAACTTACGTGAGCAGGAAGCAGCATTGACGATTATACTTATTTCCCAAATATGTCAAACTGTGGCTACTCTATTACAGTTTTTTTCAATTGCTAACAAGCAGTGGTCGAAACTGAAGTCACATTTTTAAAACTCTTAACACAGTTTGCAAAACACAAGTCCATGTGGACCAAACTGTGAACCACTTTTCATTGCTTTCACACAAAATGCATTGAGTGACCACAGTCACCAAAACTCATGGACTCTTTTCTCGGTTACTAGTTCACCACCTGCAAAACACTAGACTTTTACAGCACATTTTTCAAATACTAACACACTTTGTTCAAAACAGTTAAAAACACAATCAAAACAGAATGATGGGAGGGATAGAGGGAGGGGGGGGGGGGGGGGGGGGGGGCTTGGGGAATTTCTGTTGCAGGAACATTGAAATCTATAAAACATCAAATCAAAATTATTTTATTGAATAAAATAAATAAATAAAAATATTATGCAACTCCAAACACAGGTGAGGTTAGTTTCCAGCTCAAGACCGATCCAGGTGATCTGTGTTTGGCCTCATTAGAAACCATATAAAAAGGGGGGGGGGGGGGGGGGGGATCAAAGAGCACCAGTTGGGGAGAGAGAAGAGTGACCAGGAGAGGGAGAAGAGGAAGGAGAGGAAGACCAAGAGTTGTGTGTTTTTTGTTTGTTTTTTTTTTACTTACATTATCTCTTGATTTGTGTTCTACCTCTGGAGATTCTGCATTTTGACGTAAATTGCTGCATTCCTGATTCATTCTTATTGCAATATATTATCTAGAACACTCAAAGTGCAAAGATATTGCAGTATTTATTTTATAATAAAACTGATTTACTGATTTTGAAAAAAAAATCATTCAAACTTCAAAGATCAAATTAATTTGAAGTAATGTTCTTTGTTGTTAGCATTTTGTAGTTCAGTGTGCTAAGAGTGACAGTGTTTGTTTCCACAGTGATACTATGTGCTAGTGTTGTGGTTGAATGAGCTTATTTTGAGACATGTATGAAGTGTTTTGTTGGTGAGGCACCGTTTTGGGGATGAGGTTAACTGTTTAGCTGAGATGCCTGATGGAAATGCTGGCTGTGTTAAGAGTTTTGAACATGTGACTTCAGTTTCGACCACTGCTTGTTAGCAATTGAAAAAAACTGTAATAGACTACCACATGCAAGGACGTATTAGCCAACTCTAGGTCCCGTCTCAGGTCACGTTGATGCATTAGCTAAATGGACGATAATGGACTTATATACAGTATAGAGCTTTTCTAGACTTGTTGAACCCTTAAAGTGCTTTACATTACAAACCACACATTCATACGGAGCTTTTCTATCACTGCAGACTTAAGTGAACAATCTGCCCAGTGAAAATAATTAAAGTCAAATTATGAACTATTATTATTATATCCAATGCGATGGTGTCTGACTCTCTGGTCCCCGTTTAAATCCACACACCCTGATTTTCACTTTGATGTGTCAGTTGACGTCTTAATATAGAAGACATGGTATCACATGATTTTATTCTCCGACGCCATGGAAACGAGAGCTGTGGCCGGCCGCCGCTCTGGCTCAGTTATTGCAAAACTGAAATCTTACGTAAACATAAAAAGTCAGACTGAGCACAGAGAGCAACAACGGTCCAGCATCAGACAGGAAGTGCTTTTCAACTCATGTCTCATTTGACAGCTTGTCTGATGATTAATTACTCTTCTGGGCTCATTTTGTGTTTGTATGAATGCATGTGTGTGTGTGCATGTGTGTAGATGTGTGTGTGTGTGTGTGTGTGTGTGTGTGTGTGTGTGTAAGAGAGCGTGAGAGAGGCAGGGGTACAAACAAGCTGATTAACCACCATATAGGGTGAGAATGCATAAGCTGCTGTGGGTAAATGTATACAGAAATAATGTTTATTCCATTGATGTTCGCAGCTTCACCGCAGCATCCTGCGTGCGATTGGTGACAAAGTCAAATTCACCAGTAAGCGGAAGCTCTCTCTCCATGATCTGGGTCAAAAATGAGAGCTGTTGTGGCCTGGCTCCTGAGTCCTGGCTGCGGTCCTTGTGCCCATGAAAAAGAGCCTTTACAGAGCGCCTTCTTTTAAAATGCAGAGGGGTAGCGGTGGTGGTGGGGGTGGAGGTGGGGCTTGAACATACATAAGGGGCTAAGACAGTCCGCCAGTCCAATTTGGCACAACATCACCAGACAATTTGCCTGTTGCTTAACCTATACGACGAGGAAGCTGATTGGGTCTCTCCATTCGTTTAGCCTCTCTTTGTCCTCTCCTGGGGGGCTCGTAGGGAAGTAAATCCTCTTGGATCGGCCCCTCTTCTGGAGGAGAAACGCCGTGGTATAGTGATGAGCACAGGCGGCTTACTCAGAACTGAGGCTTTATCCTGGATGTCGGATGTGGCGAACGTGAGTGGGGGCCAGTCCCGGGACTTGGTCCTGCAGCCTGTTTGGGACTACCTGCACCAGAACCACCACGACCTCCTGAGGAGCCCCCTGTTCCCCGTGGTCCTGTCCGTCTCCACCTACTTCTTCCTGGTCGGGGTCTACACCGTGCTGGACCTGCTGGCCCCCGCCTGGCCCTGCATCAACCGCTACCGGCTCCACCCCGACAGGCCGGTCACCTGGCCGAACATCTGGACCACGCTGGGCGTCACCGTCTACAACCACCTGCTCTACATCTTCCCCGCCGCGGTCGCCCAGTGGCTGTGGAGGCCGCCCACGCCGCTGCCTCGCGAAGCCCCCACCCTGTGGAGCTTCTCGCTGGGCATCCTGGGCTGCATGGTGGTCTTCGACTTCCAGTACTACCTGTGGCACCTGCTGCACCACCGCGTCCCCTGGTTGTACCGCACCTTCCACGCCGTGCACCACCAGTACAACCAGCCCTTCAGCCTGGTCACCCAGTACCTGTCGGGCTGGGAGCTGTTCAGCGTGGGCTTCTGGGCCACCGTAGACCCCATCCTGCTGCAGTGCCACTGCCTCACCACGTGGGGCTTCATGGTCTTCAACGTCTACGTGTCCACCGAGGACCACTGCGGCTACAACTTCCCATGGGCCATGCACAACCTGGTGCCCTTCGGCCTCTGGGGTGGGACACCCAAGCATGACGCCCACCACCAGCGGCCCGGCACCAACTTCGCCCCATTCTTCTCCCACTGGGACTGGCTGGGGGGCACCCACACCGTGCCAGCCCCCTCGGGCCACAGCACTGCCATGACGGGAGAGCCAGACGAGATGAAAGGGAGAATAGACTAAAGAGCTTGAATTAATCCACCATTGACTCTCCGTCTCTCTTTTGCTCAGTCTGCCTCTTTTGTACCTGCTCTCATCTTGTTTTCCTCCCTCCTCTCTCCTGCCGGCCAGTTCTCCTCTCTGTCTCTTTCTCTGAACCTCCTTCTCTTTATTAAATTGACTCACTTTATTTTGAAATCCTCCACTGCTCCCTTCTAACAGAACATGGATACTCTCCACAGTTTAGGAGCTGATTGTCACTTTAACATGTCTCTCTGGTAAGTTGTTCACTGCAAAAACTCAAAATCTTTCCAAGAATATTTGTCCTTTTTCTTGTCAAAATTTCTCATTTCTAGTCAAAACTAATCTCTTTCCACTTAAAATTAGACTAATCACCTAAAAATCAACTTGTTTTTAGATAATTTTCACTTGTTTCAAACAAATTTTCACTTAAAGGTAGAAAAATCTGCCAGTGAAAGCTGAAAGTTTTTTGTGCTTGTATTACAAAAGAAAAACTTGCTCCTCTATCAGATTTTTCTACTTATTTCAAGTGAAAATATACCTGAAAGAAGTAAAAAGTGTCTAAAAACAAGCTACTTTTTATGTGATGAGTCTCATTTTTAGTATAATTAGATTTGTTTTGACTAGAAATAAGACAAATATTCTTGGTAAGATTTTTAGTTTTTGCAGTGTTGAGAAGAATTCAACTCTACTGCTGTGGTGCGTAGATTATCCTGTAGTTTGTGTTTTGTATTTTGTCTCTGTGTTATTCTCAGGTCCGTTTCAGTACATGTGTAACATGTTTTGAGCTACTTTGAAAAAAATAAAGTAAAAAAAAAACACTGTTTATTTGAGGTTTGCTCTGTTGAACCACTCACTCAGTGGCTCCAATTGAGAAGTGGCTGACAGTCGATGGTGTGATCTGTCAGGACGATTACACACACGTTAGCACGTACGATCTCCCTCTCTCTCTCTCCTCAGCGCCGACCCTCTCACTCACACGCATGAATGGGCGTCTTTTAGCTGCACCCCCAGAATGATGCGTGGGCGCAATACTAATCTATCATCCTCCCTTTTGGGGACAAAAAAAATGAATGCTCTTACTGGAAGAGTTCTTCATTCAACACAAACAAAAGCAGAAGATGTTTGTGATGCAAAATCTACAACTGTGAATGTATAAATTAGAGATTTGAAGCATGCCAGTGTTAGTTTTTTAGATCAATGTGCAAATCAGCAGGTTCATTCTGCATAGATTTCCTCATTTAATTAAGTTTTCATGTTATTTTTGACCTCTTTACCCTCATGGAAACTAGACTTTTCACTCACACATAATAAAACTTAAACAGATGAATCCCACTCCCTCCCAACTATCTGGAGCTACACAATTAAATTATGTTGACAGATTAGTAGGCAGGAATCTCACAGGAAATGCAGTGTTACAGCACAGTAGCTATAGTGTTTCTCTAGGTCAGGAGTCTCCACCTCCTTGTTGTCCACGTCTGTTTGGTTTCAACACGTCAGGAAACAATAAACAACGATGCACATATCAGAAACTACCTGAGGCTCAACTGTTGACATACTATATGATGAGATAAATCATGCAGCCTCGAGAATTCATTCAATAAACTCACACTCTATTCCCATGTCTGGTGATAGCATGTGTATTGTGTGTGTGTTTTCTTAACCTAAAAGATTGTGAAAAGACTCATTTCGACAGTTTGTGTGTGCAGTGAAGTTTGTACAACAGTGGTTTGTTGTGCAACATGCTGGCATGCTATGGAACAAACATTTAGCCTACCGTGCATATATGTTGATGTTGTGGTCACTGGGTTGTTGCAATTTAGAAGTGAGTTCAGACAATACGGTAAATGTTGCATGGCAGAAATGTGCAACACAAAACCACCACATGTACACTACATGTGTGTGACAGGAAGTTGACCCTCTGCGGTGCCTGTGGTGGGTTATCTCTGAACAGGGCCAGGCTAATTGTTAGCTTGTGCTAAATTAAGATAAGCTGGCCTCTGGAAGCTTATTATTTAGCATAAAGATATTAGCATATGTAAATATTTAAAAGTAATCAGACACATGTTATATAAATGTGTTTTTTGAATGTTTCCTATTTCCACAGCTAGCAAAAACCATGTATGGTACGGTCGTTTATTGGTTGTTTTCTATATGCTATAGGCTACACAAACTGGAAGAAGGACTTACTATTAACTGTCTTTGCTATTAAAGCAGAAGTAAGCAATCCGGTCGTTTTGGCTAACTTCTTGTCAGCCGATGGAGTTAGCAGTGCCCGCCCTCGTCCCTACGTCACCACATTCATGCGCATCCCTTGGCTGCACACACAGAGAGGACCGCCCCTTTATGCCGTTCTCTCTCCTCATTGGATAAAGGCTGTAGGATACAAGGAAAGTTTTCTCCTCGGCTTACAGCAGAGCAGTGACTGACAGACCCGTGTTTCGGACCAAACACTCAGGAGTGTTTGGCTCTGCTGTGAAGAGTTATATCTTCTGACGGCAATCACTTAGAACTAAGTGATTGCCGTCAGAAGATATAACTATTTAAGACTTATATTAACACAAACATTCTGCTTACTTCTGCTTTAAGTGATTTTAAGTTTTCAGAGATAAAAAAAAAAAAAAAAGCTGATGTCAGGCAGCGGATTAAGGTGAAACTGCTTTATTCAGTAGGCCTATTTCTTATGTAGACAAGGTCACCTCTGTGGATAATTTGGCTATTGATTAAAAAACATCATGACCAACTCCCATGATCCTACACTCCCTTATGACATCACTATGATTAAGCATTAGAAGTTACTCCGTGTGCATTTTAAGATAAGTTACCCAGTTACATAATCTAATGATGTGACTGACTGTCCATTCCTACAATACCAGCACTGCCTCTCACGGCCGCCATAGCAAAGCTGTGCCAGGTAAACGTGTAATAAGTAACGTGTCCTCCCGTTCATGGTCATAAACTCTGCTACAGCTAAAACGTCACTCGGCTGCATAATTCATGACGCATTCAAACTCCCTTCAGCAACTCTTACAAATCACAACCAAGGTCTCGGTGTTGACTCGACAGGTTTCACAACCTACTAACCTCCTCTAGCACACATATAGCCTACAGTATAATCTGCACTCCAACCCTTTCTCCTGGTGTTGTACTTTATTAAGCTGTTATTCACCATGTGATTCACCAATATATGTGTTTTTTTGTCCTACAGTCACACGGTCGGACTGAGGAATGTTTTTGAAAGGAGCTGTGTGTGAATGTAACGTGGCCGGGGAGTGGCCCTGCCCTGTCCCCTCACAGCTGCTTGACAAAACAAGAAGGTTTTTCTACTGAGAGTGCTGACAAAAGGTAAGACGACACTCCACGCAACAATCATTTACCTCTTCACACGGCCCACAGCTCTGCCACAACCGGTCGTTAAACAGGAAGCCATCAACCATTCACAGCCCTGTGTGTGTGTTTGTCCTATATACCTGGGGGAGGGTGGACTGTTTTGGGCGGGGTTGTTGCTTCAAACACATCTGCTCCTTATCTAGAGATCCTGAGGTCAGGGACACAAAAAACATCTTCAGTTAAGGTTTTTCCTTAAAGTATAAGTTCAAATAAAACATCCACCCTTAAGCTTTCCCATCGAAACAACAGGAGGATGAACAGGTACAAGCTAATACCTGTGAACAAACACTCTCCATGGAAACAGCTGAATTTGACTAAATGAAAAGTATCTCTCACTGATGCAAATTAACTAAGACATTGTTTTAAGAGATTATGTCCAAGTAAATCCCCTCAGCTAAGGAGAAAATAAACCTTAAGTGTCAGCTTTGATGGAAACTTTAAGGTGTTTTGTGCAACTGTCAACAAAACCTCTTTGTTGACACTAATCTGCTGTGTTTCTACTGAAAATAAAGAGCCATGACTGTACTACACATTATATGAGCTACAGGTATAAGTCAAAACCTACAGGAAAGTGGGCTGCAACATGGTCTAATGGTGAAACCGGTTTGAGAGGACGATCTGTTTGAACATGTCCTGCTATAACATTCCTGAGGCCCCTCTTCTCTTCTCTTCTCTTCTCTCGTCCTTGCTTCTTCCTCAGAAAACACGATCATTAACACCCGAGTGAACATTAACATGTGGCTTGAAAGAAACTGGTCTGACACTCAGGTCCTCTACAACACATTCCCCACATTCCTCACATTTCCATGAGGCACAGATAGTAATCCACGACAGTGAGTCACGTCTCCGTCCCCTCTCCCGGCTGCATGATATCAGCGAGGGCGGTGACTCACGACAGGAGAGGTTGTTGCACAATACTAGAAAACGAGTTTCACAGAAACTGTGTCATGTTGTTTCATCTTTTATTAAAAAAAATCTATATGTAACAATAATAACAACATTTTCTTCATCACTTCAAAACACGTCCACACACACAAGTGGCTTTAAAAAAAGAAATCAAAACCTGCTGCGGGAAGGGATGTGCTGAATAGGCAAGAGGAGATAAAAAGTCATAATTCATAAGGTTAGACACTTCTCTGTGCACAGCAGGTTAATATTACAGGAGTCATTGGCTTTAAATTCAGTAAACTAGTCAGTCAAAAGTACATTTGTCTGCCTTCTTTGCATTCACATATATGGGCGATTCTTCAACTAGGTGCACTTTTAGCCATGTGAACTTGAAAAAAAAAAAGTTATTCAAAACTGACCTAACACAGTCTCATAAGTTAAAATAGTTTGTCTAGTTTTAAGATCTGTAAGAGGACAAACTTAGATTACAAGGCAAATTGTTAATTTTGTACATTTTTTCTGATCTGCGATGAACAAATGTCATTTCCACCACATCTCAATATACAACTGTTATTCAATTATAAATAACTTATACCACTCTAAAACTATCTGAGACCCTTTTTGTAACTATGTTTTACCATTTTTTCCATAATACACAATAATCATACATTTATGAATTAAATAAATTCAATCTCTTAAGGACCAACTGCTGAATTGTACACCTGCTACATCTGGAATTTAATATTGCTTGGGTAGGGGCTTTTTAGAAAATAAATAACTTGAATTATTATGTAAAGTGGATCATGACCTTTTAAATTGTGGAGATTTCTTTTATGTGTGTTGAGAACTTTTACAATAATTTTTTAAAATGTCTTTGGTGGTGGAAATGACAGGGTGTTGTGGAAATGACAACAAATTAATGTGAATGTATAGAAACAGTAGACATTTATTTGAACATTTCTTAAACTGTCATTAAACAAAACCATCCCTGGTTGTAGTGTAGTCTAAAAGCCAATATCTAAGTTCCATCAAATAATAGATGACAAAAATGTATTTAGTCCCTATAGGCCTGTGACCTTTCTGCTGCTGTCTTACGTGGCATCTTAAAAAAATATAAATAAATGGAATATAACATATGATTATATTATTAATGTTGATTAATGTTAATTTAATATGTAATATTAAAAAATAACTACTCTCACAATCCATATCACTTGGACTTTAAGCATAAATGTCATTTCCACCACACTACTTTCTTTTCCACCACAGAGGATAATGTGGTGGAAATGATGGTGGTGGAAATGACATTTCTACAGTATTTTGTGAAAAAATGCAGACTAGCTTAACTGATTAGCTTTGAATTGATACTTAGGATTTCATGTATGCAAAATACACTTACTCAACTAAAAAAAAAAAACTTAAAAAAAACACCTATGAAGGTATAACATGTTTGGAAATGACGTGCAATAAATATATATACTGATCGAGCAACATTTATCTTAATTTTTCTTCAATAGTTGTTGATGAAATTGAAAATTCCCTCCATGTCCAACATGTGCTCTGATGTCAGTGTACATTGCCATAGAAACCATCCATACAATCTCTCAGAGAATTTTTTTAAGGGGACATTACAGTGCTGTGGTGGAAATGACCATGATACTGTGCGACAGCTATATTTTGGATAAAAAATAATATTGATGGCTGTCTTACATTAAACACTATAATGTGTTTTAGTTATTTTACTGATACTTAATTCAGGCACATTAGTAGTTTTCAAATAAATCACATTTTTAAACATTATTTTCATTGTTGAAGTTTAAAAGTCTGGGTGCGCGACAAGGGTAAAACAGTGATTTTGACACTTGTAAGAATGTTGAAAAGTATGAAAAAATTATAATAGAAAGGTGGTACATTTTTTCTAAGGTGGTTTTATTGTTAGTTTGACAAAGAAAGTGGAATTTATACAATATGATGTGTATTTTTTTAAATATGACCAAAGAACTTAAAAGTGCCCGTAGTCTAAGAATCACCCATATACACATATATCATATATTCATGTTTCACATTTCAGCACCAAAACCTCTTACCAGCAAAACCAGCTTCACATTTCAAGTTCATCTTTGGCCCCTTGATGCTTTTGAGGTTATTTGGTTTCAGTTTACAGGCCTTATGTCCAGTGTTGCAGTGTCCCAGTGCCACGCAGCTTTGTATGATGCTGCATCATCAGTATCAGTATCGGCATCGCCCGGCTAACAGCTGCTGCTCTGCGTGTTCCCGCTCTCCGATACGAACGACTTGCTCTTCCTGGAGTATTTCATGGAGCTGAAGGAAACCCTCATCCTCTCCACAGTCCTGCTGCTCCTGCACAGCAACGTGTTCTTCACGTGGTTCCTGAAGTCCTCCGACACAAAGTAGTAGATGAACGGGTCCAGGCAGCTGTTGAGGCTCGCCAGGCACAGCGTGGTGATGTAGAAGCCGTAGCCGTTGTTTATGACGCCGTCCTTCAGCAGCGAGTAGTGCACCACCAGCATGATGTTGCTGGGGATGAAGCACACGAGGAACGTCACCAGCACGGTGACGATCAGCAGCACGGCCTTCCGCCGGTTCTTGGACGCCGAGCTGTCGTCCATGCTGTTGCCCAGCGTCCGCAGCAGCAGGATGTACGCCACGACGATGACCACGCAGGGGACGAGGAACACCACCATGCCCATGAAGATGAAGTAGTAGTACGGCAGCTGGACGGAGGGGAACGGGTTCTCCACGTCCTTGATGATGTTGACGTCGTGGCAGGTGGTCACGTTGGGGTCTTTGAGCTTGGCGGTCTGGTCGTACAGGTACAGCGGCGTGGTGGTGAGCCAGATGAACGCCCAGATGGCCACGCACACGCCCACCGCCACCTTGTTGTTCTTCCTCTGCTGCGACAGCGGGTGAGCCACGACCCAGTACCTCTGCACGCTGAGGCAGGCGATGAACAGCACGGAGCAGTACATGTTCCCGTAGAAGAAGCCCACCACGACTTTGCACAGCGGCTCGCCGAAGGTCCAGTCGTTGCCGCCGAAGTGGTAGGCGATCTTCAGCGGCGTCCAGATGACAAACAGCAGGTCGGCCAGAGCCAGGTTGGCCATGTAGATGGACGACGGGTGCTTCTTCTTGGTCCTGAAGAGGAAGACCCAGACCGCCATGGCGTTGGCGGGGAGCCCGACCACAAGGACGATGATGTAGACAATCGGGAGGAAGACTGTGGTGAGGCCGCTCTTCAGCGTTTCTGCCGTGGCGTGGTCCACAACGACTTGATTTGAGTCTTCAGGGTCCACAACCCCGATGAACCCCCGTCCTTTAGATTTACCTTAAAATTAACAAAAAGAACTCATATTAGAGCTGAAACCATTGATTCAATTGATGAATTTATAGAATATAGATTAGAAACTGTTTTGATTATCAATAGGCCTATATGTTATTTTAGTAGAACAGAGAGCAAATTAAAGACCTTTTTAAAAAACAAAACAAAAAAACATATTTTATTGCTTTTTAGACTGAAACAGGCTATCAAATGTAGGCTATCACTGATAGATAAATAATCAATAGCTCTGCCTACATTTCCCGACATTCCTGTCTGTCTGTTCGGAAATAGACCGCGACCAAAGGTTATAAAAAACACTTCCGTCAATTATTCACTTCTTTATTCACATGCATAAACATTTACATGAAAACACCGGAACACGAGTAGGTTCTGATAATAATATATCGATATTAATCTGTTTAGATCAGACAAACTGCGTCACATTCAGCTCTTCATATAATAAAATAAAAACTGCAAGGTGGACTTCCGGGCTTACCTGCGACGGCTGAAGCTGTGAAGCAGAAAATCAACAGAAGCGTCAATAATCGATTTAAATCCATGTCTGTGCTCTTTGTTTCAACACGTATCCACTCCACTCCACTTCTCTTTCTGTGCTCGCGTCCCCGAAATGATCTCCTAAATGTCGGTTGACAAACTTCTCCAAGTGAGGAAGACACGCCCCGAGACTACCTGTCTGTGCGCGCGCTTACGTCATGCACGAGCGGGCCTGCCGCCTACCTGTCCTGTGATCAGAGGCTGGTGGCGAGTTTCCCCCGATAAAAGCAGGATGAGTCCAAAAATAGAAGCACAGATTAAAACTCAGCCCAGTAGAGACAAGGTGTGTCGATACTGTGTAACAGATTTACAATCAATGTGTCAATCAATTCACAAACAGCTTCTGGTTCAACGTTCAAGGTTTCATTGTCAATTCAACCATATAATAATATACAAATGAATCGAAATGCCGTTTCTCATTGTCCCACTGCCAGAAAAAATACAATACACAAGTCAGGACATTACCTAAGGCTAAAATAAAATAATAAAAAAACAATAAAGTGCACAACAGATAAGACATTATCTGTTTCAAGTCACACCTACACAGACAGTAAGTGCCAAAGTGTTTATTTACTGATTATGTGGGTCATTATTATGGGCTGCTGGATTTGTGTGGATCTGATTTCCACACTTCAGCTAATCTAAAATCTATTATCTATCATCTATAATCCATAACCTGCCATTTGTTTGTTCTTCAAACATGACAAAGTACTCAGGTCATGTTTTGTTTGACCTACAGCCTTAAACCCAAATATTTTCAGTTTTTTTATAATATGGGACAAAGTGAAGACACTAAACTCACGTTATTGATGTTATTGATAACCACTTTTGCTTAGAAAGTGATTGTAACAGAGTATTTCCATTATTTTATTACAGGATTTACACAGTGTGGCACAACAGATGTTAAACCTGTTTGATACTCAACTTAACAGTATTTAACATTATTAGATGACTAATGTGACATTCAACAGATACTGTTCTTTATCCTTTTCTATTGAAATTACATGAAATCAGTTCCTGTGTCAAGCTTGTTTGATTATTTTAAGGCCATGAACTCTATCTGCTTTTATCATATAAAAATAAAAGACAACAGTAACACTGACATCACCATGTTTTCCCTAATCTTGTATAAATCTGAACTGTTGTTTTTTATTCTACAAGCTCCAGACAGACTGCATATGTATAATAGTATATAAAGTATAAAACATAGAAAAACGAATTTTCTCAGATCTGTTTGGAAACTAAGACTGTTTTAGATCTATAGTCCAGCTCCTACTGTACTTTCTCTGTACAGTTTAATAAACCCCACCTAAACACACAAACTGTGATTTCGCCTTAAATAAACTGTAAATGACCAAAGTTCACACCTCTTCAAGTCATTTCAGGGAGGTAATGACATTTTCTACTCCTCCCTAATACAGAAACATTTCTGATGTGTTAACAAGCATTTAGACTCATGAATCCCACAAAGAATTGACTATCGTCTATTTTTTAAAAGATATATATCTTGTTGTAGTCTGACTTGGATCATAAGAGCAACACAAACACTGACTATAAAGGTTGAATGTCAGAGGTGTTGTGTCAAAATAAGGAACATGCAGCTCGACCTTTCCAACAGACTGTGATCACAGGTTAGGGGTCAGTGAACTAAACAGTGTCACATGGAGGCAAATACAGTAACTTTTATTGGCACACCGTAGAATATAGTCATACAAATAAACACTTACAACATAGATACATAACATTATGAAATTTGCCTATATGGACACCAAGGAGTTCATCTCAGTTAAATGACAACAGAAATGAAGACAAATGTTCATATCCCAGTGCATGAAAATAAAACTAAAAAACTCTGTGTGATAAAAACTTTGGTTATAAATGATATAAAAATACATTTATTTAAAAAGAACTGAGACAGCTCAGAGTTTCTCAGGAGGACGGGAAGGTGTCATCACTTCAGACGACTCTCCTGGAGGAAAATCTGCTTCAATTCAGCGTAACAAATAAAAGACGAGCTGAGCTGGTCAGCACTCGGAGCTCCGCGTGTTCCCTGAATCGGACGTGTAGGCGCTGCTCTTCTTGGAGAACTTGAGGGCGCTGAAGGAGACCCTCATCCTCTCCACCGTCCTCTCGCTCCGGCACAGCAGCGTGTTCTTCACGTGGTCCCTGAAGTCCTCGGAGATGAAGTAGTACACGAACGGGTCGATGCAGCTGTTGAGGCTCGCCAGGCACAGCGTGGTGATGTAGAAGCCGTAGGCGTTGTTGACGGCGCCGTTCAGCAGGAGGACGTAGTGCACCAGCAGCATGACGTTGCTGGGCGTGAAGCACAGCAGGAACATCACCAGCACCGTGACGATCAGCACCACGGCCTTGCGTCGCTTCTTGCCGATGGCCGGGTCGGACATGCTGTTCCTGAGGGTCTTCAGCATGAGGACGTAGGAGATGATGCACAGGACGGTGGGCACCACGAAGCCCAGAGTTCCCATCGTCAGGAAGTAGCCCGCCGCCATCTTCTCGTCACGGGGCCTGGTGACGTCGTGGCAGGTGCGGATCTTCAGGTTGGCCACGCGGACCTCCTGGTCGTACAGGTAGAGGGGGATGGTGAGGAGCCAGACCACCACCCAGATTGCGATGGAGACGCAGATGGCCAGGCGGTTGCTGCTCTGCCGCCGGGACAACGGGTAGACCACGGCCCAGTAGCGCTGGATGCTAATGCACGCGATGAAGGCGATGGAGCAGTACATGTTGCCGTAGAAGAACGCCACCAGCACTTTGCACAGGCCGGACCCGTAGATCCAGTCGTTGCCGTTGAAGTGGTACGCGATCTTCAGAGGCACCCAGATCACGAAGAGCAGGTCGGCCATCGCCAGGTTGGCCATGTAGATCGCCGACGGGTGCTTGGTCTTGGTCCTGAAGAGGAAGACCCACACGGCCATGGCGTTGGTGGGCAGCGCCACGACAAAGACGACGATGTAGACGATGGGGAGGAAGACGGTGGTGAGGCGGCTGCTCAGGACCTGGTAGGCCTGGGGGGTGACCCACAAGCCTTCGTTGGTCTCCGTGCCCGAGAAGCCTCGCTCTTGTCCTGAGGTGCAACATGAAAAAACACATGAAAAGCAGAAGCGAAACCGGTTTGGACTCACACAACACACGACACATAACATGACCCAGTTTCTTTCAGCCTCCAGCACTTAGACAACCACAGCTCAGCTTGACTCGTCTTTGTTAAAATGATCCATGTGATTATTTCTTACTGTCAAACAAGACAATTAAAACTAAAGACGACCAGAACCAAAACACAACACACCAAACAAACAAGGCCTGTACTCGACGGTTTTTTTTTCTTTTGTTTGTTTTTTTTTAATCCTCAATCTCTCAGTGCTGAATATTTCAAACAACAACAGCGCTGAAAACAAAAGAGCACACTTTACCTTGCATAAAGAAGCCTTGAACGCAGCACGACAGCAGGAGCAGCTGGAGCCATCGCGACCTGAAGCTCATGGCTGCGGATATTTGGAGTCAAGCCCGCGGGTGCGGTCGGACCTCTCTGTGCTCAGCTGCAGCTCCGGTGATCCGCGTCATAACAGCAGCAGGTTTTGCCACCTGTGTGATGTCATCCGGTCAGGTGACTGCGCGTGGCCACACTTAACACGACTCAGACAGACACGCCTATCAGGATGTTGTCGGCGGTTCAAGTGTGCAATTCTTTCTTTCCTTCCCCTATTTTCGTCACGTTATGTGATGTCTGCTGATCAATATCAGATAAAACCTGATTGAATGTGACCGTTATATGCCAGTAAATATAACTAATGGTAATTTAAAACATAATAAGCTATCATATATCAAGAGTGAAGTTGCCATAAATGTCACCTACAAGATGATTTATTATTATTATCACACATTCACATAATCCGGGTATTTAAAGATATAGCCTAAGATTACACATGATTAAATACTCCTAGTAGAATTTATATATCCATTTAAACTTTTTTATATGCTAAATATATGTTTAGAGCTAGGCTCTGAATTGTATTTGTAGCTTATAAACACTTTTCTGTAATGTATATAATAGCAACATGCTATAGGATTTATACTTTAGGTCTACAATGTAAGCATATACAAATACACACAATTGCTTCAGTTTGATCTAATATGTCAACAAATGGCATTAATCCAGTTTCTAACAGGTTTAGAATATAGTGTTATTACATATTCAATATGTAAATCTTAGTATAGTTGCCCTCCTATTGTGATTATTTTATCAATTTAAAATAAATGTTTAAGCCTCATAATAACACAATTTGAGAAACACAGTAGTATCGAGGTGAGGGTATTTCCTAAACCTTTTTGTGTGATGACTGTGTTTACATGCTCACCAGTAGGCTACCCTGTGACTGGGCCTGTTGTGGTGTATTTTTAGAAAGATCTTATCCCAGTTTTGAGGAACTCAGCTAGTTTTTTCTGATAGACGGCAGTTGCCAGGAGATAAACATCATATCCAGGTTACTGAAAAAACAAAACACACGATCAGAGACCATGATTCATTTCACCTGATAAAGTCTTAAAGGGCAGCTCAAAACTCAAAAAAGGGACAATAATGCACTTACCGTATATAGAAGAACTTGCATGATCTCATGAAGAGTTTTCCTTCACATGTAAATCTGTGTGTAGGTGTGTGTGTTAAGTGATATGTTACTGCATGAATGCACAAATACAGTAAATGTGTGTGAAAAGCAGCCAAACAGTCTTTAGTGATTTAAAATCTTGAGATTATAACGCCACATCCATCTCCTCACCATCAATATCTTATTTTTCGTCACCTTAAAGAAGCTGAACATTGACAAAACCAAATGTAAAACACTCCCTGTCATTTCACCAAATAGCTATAAAGTAATTTGACTTTTATTTTAACAAAAACTCATGAGTCATTTGGTTTCGGACTGTCTGATTAATCAATATAGACATCGATACGCCACAGTCAGTGCGTCAGAGGTGATTCAGTCTGTTCATTTTCATTTTTAGTTAATCAGCGCTATCTGCTGGAAGAAGGAAGAGTCTTGACAGAGGTGTGTAGAGTGACAGTTTTATATTCAGCACTGCACATTGTACACCAGTAGGTGGCAGCGTACACCTTATAACTATAAGTGATGCATTGTTCACATAGTTGTTTGTGTCTATAAAACTCTACAGGAAAAAAGAGAAGAAATGTTGTAAGTTCATGTTTCAAAAAAAAGTACAAAGTAAAACGAGTGCCTGAAAAAATAAGCTTTTCTCTAGAATAAGATACAACAAACTTAATTAAACGTAACATGTATAGACTTGTGTCATAAGATTTTGTACATATGGTGCAAAAATAAAAGCATTTCAACTGGGACGTTACATCTCGATATTCGACATTCCTTTACAATGATGAGAGAAAAACATATAAGCTATAACATATAAATCCTTCAAAGAGAGTAAGTGAAGTGGTGCTTATCCTACTACTACAACTACTCAGACCAGTAATTTCTTGCACTGGCTGTTGAGGTTTGTTTGAGAGTCCACTTCAGTGACTGTAGTATTGTTTTTGGAGCTTTGTGTTTGTCTGGATTTGAGAATCGGTCTGGCGCTGGATCTGCATGGATCAGATGAGGTTTGACTGATGCCACCGCTCCCTGAGATCTTGTGACACCCCAGGGCGCTGGCCAGTTGTTCCTGGCACTGGGACGATCCAAAGTAGTAGAACAAAGGATCGAGGAGGCAGTTGAGACTTCCCAGACACATAAAGACCAGATAGGCAGCGTAGGAGCCGACGGGGCTGTCCAAGTTCTTGAGGTCTGCAGTGTACTGCAGGTAGTGGGCAAGCAGGAGGCAGTTTGTGGGCGTGAAGCACAGCACGAATATCACCAGCACTGTGACAGACATCACCACGGCTCTGTTTCTTCTGCGCGAGCGTCCTATGATTCCCTTTGGGACCCGGCTGAGAGACCAGATCACACGAGCGTAGGATACTAGGGTAACGAGCAGCGGCAGGAAGAAGAGGGCGCAGCTCAGGGTGGTGAAGTAGATCCTGAAGTTCCAGATCAGCTCGTGAACAGGTTGGACGTCGTGGCACGTGGTGATGTTCAGCTGACTGAGGTGGTAGGTCTGGTCGGAGAGGACGAGGGGCACGGTGCCGACGAGGGACAGGATCCACATGGCTGCACAGGCCATGATGGAGTTCCTCGGCTTCCTCCAAGACAGAGAGTCAATGGGGTAGACGATGGCGAGGAGACGGTCCACGCTGATGCAAGCTATGAGCAGGACAGAGCAATACATGTTCCAGTAAAAGGCTGCGGTGACCACGCGGCACATGAGCGGCCCGAACACCCAGTTGTTGCCATTAAAGTGGTAGAAGATCTTGAAGGGGAGCAGCGCGGCAAAGAGCAGGTCCGCACAGGCCAGGTTCAACATGTAGATCACCGCCGGCTTCTTGGGCCGGATCTTCAGGGAGAAGGCCACCACGGTGTAGATGTTGATGGGCAGACTGATGAGGCAGACCACGGTGTAGAAGGAAGGGATGAAGATGGTGGACACCGGGCCGGTGAGGAACAGCAGAGCCTCCTCTGAGACCTCCAGCCTCCGGGAGCCAGCTTCTGGGAGGGGGCTGGTATTATTATTCTCCACGACAATTACATAGTCATCAGGGTACCGCCCGGGAAAGGATAGGCAAATCTTGTTTATGGGGTCTGAAGAAAGAAAAAGAGTCAGAGAGCGTCCAGATATAGGCCAATAACAGTTAAAGACTGTTTAATCAGGCTGTTAATACATATTTTTATTCACATTACCTGTAGTTACCTGTAGTTACCTGTTGTAACTAGTGCTCCAGAAAGAAGCTAAAAGACAATAATAAGGTGTGGGTTTCTCAGGAAATGAAGAGGTGTCTGTGTGAGAAAAGGGCTGCCTTTGCTCATGGAAATATGACTGTTTTTAAAGAAAAAAGAAGAGAACTAAGAGTGATTATTAAAAAAGCTAAACAACAACATAGAGATAAAATGGAGAGTCAGTTTGTTACAGGGGATGCTCGTAAGGCATGGACCAGTCTTAATAACATGATGGGTAGAGAGATCAGGAAGCAACATTTACCCCTCAGTAACAGTTCATTTGCAAATGAATTGAATCAGTTTTTTAGTAGGTTTGATAAAATTATAGATGGGGCTGGCCCTGATCAAGTATCTAGCCCTGTCTGGAATACCATCATCCTAAATGAACAGGAGATAGCTAGCAGTCTTGCCAGGGTTAACCCTCACAAAGCACCTGGCCCAGACGGTCTAAGGGGGAGGGCCATAGCTGGGTGCAGTTACCAACTCAAAGGTGTTTTTACTAGACTGTTCCAAACCTTACTCGACACACACACAGTCCCGGTTTCATGGAAGGAAACCACAATTATCCCAGTACCTAAAAAGTGTAGACCTGTCCTACCAAATGATTTTAGACCTATTGCTCTTACCAGCATTCTATGTAAATGCATGGAAAGGGTAGTATTGGGTCGCTTAGCAAACTCACATCTGCTAGACAGCCTACAGTTTGCCTATAAAGCAAATAGAGGTACTAAGGATGCCACCTTAGCCCTCCTTCACAAGGTCAGTAAGCATATTCAACATTCAGAGGCCTATGCCAGAATTTTATTTATTGATTTTAGTTCAGCTTTTAATACTGTCAGGACTGACATTCTTTTAAAACGCCTATCAACACTTGACACAAATGGTCACCTGATATTATGGATCAAGGATTTCTTAACAAATCGACCTCAAAGAGTCTCTGTACAGGGTAACATGTCTGATGAAATTATCTTAAACACAGGAGTGCCACAAGGCTGCGTTTTGTCTCCCGTCTTATTTTCAATCTATATTAATGAAATGCAAATCTGCGATAGTCAGTTTAGTCTAATTAAATATGCGGACGACATGGCGCTGGTGGGTCTAATGGTCAATGGAAATGGGGATTTGGAGAAGGCCTACTTTGATCATATACACCGCCTTGTGGCCTGGTGTGAGGAGAGCGCCCTCCTCCTAAATTCCACTAAGACCAAAGAACTTGTTGTGAGGGCCAAGGCTGGACAACTTACATGTCAGCCAGTTAAAATAGGAGGCCAAGATGTTGAGATAGTCAGTAGTTTTAAATATCTTGGTATCATCTTAGATAGAAATTTGAATTTTATTGAACACACTGACCACATTTTCAAGAAAGCAACCCAGAGACTGTTTCTCTTAAGGAGACTTAACAGCTTTGAGGTTAGTAGGAAAGTGCTGAAGACGGTCTACACCAGTCTGCTGGAAAGCATAATCTCATACAACATCACATGTTGGTATGGGAACCTGGGGGCCAAAAGCAAAAGTAAACTTACAAAAATTATAAACACAGCTAGCAAAATCATACTGAACCCCCAGAGGCAGCTAGGAGAAATTTACATGACTCAGACTAGGAGGAAAGCCTCACAGATAGCCCAGGATCCTTTACATCCTCTAAATCATGCATTTGAAAGACTTCCATCAGGAAGGAGATTCAGGGTCCCTGTATCAACAAGAAACATTTTTAAGAAATCCTTTGTACCTACATCAATTGTCCTGCTAAACCAAATTAAACCAAATTAACGAATCAATCAGGATCTTTGATATTGAGAGCTGTTTATTTATTTTATTTTTCTTCATTATTGACTACTTATTTTACTCTTATTTATTCATTTATTTATTTATTCACCTGGATCCTTTTATGCTTCTTAACAGACGGGAAAGGTGTGGGAAGCTCTTGTGTGTCCTGTGTCTTGTGTGTTTTTGTGTATCCTATTGTGAATGACCATGTCTGTTTTTATCTTGTATGAGGCCAAAGATGAATTTCCACAGCAGTGGACAATAAAGATTTCAATTCAAAGACGAGATAGGAAACTATACTGAGATGGTTTTGAGTTCTTCAAAATTCAAATATATCTTCTTATGGATCAATACATAGCCTAATATAAAACACAATAAAAAGTGTAAATTATAAGAATCTTAAGTCACTTTTTTTGTAGAAAAAATTTACTGGCTGCAGAATCGCAAACAGAAATATTTTTTAGTTTTCTACTATAGTAAATTGAATATCTAATCAGAATATCAAACAATTGACATAACTTTTGTTTTAAGTCAAATTGAACAACTGATAGAGAGTAATTGTCATTTGGAACAAACAATAAATAAACTAAAGATCAAAAAGTGATGTGCAAATATTTTTGTATACATTTATTGGAGGATTAATCAGAATGAAAGATTAACCCTGCTAATAAACCAATGATACAAATGGTAATTGTTCAATTATTCTGAGTCTAAACAAGAAACACTAATTAGTTGGAATGTAATTAAAATATTGCTATATTAGAGCTAATAGAATTAGCTGATTTATCAATAATCAGCTGCTTTTTTTTTGTCATAAATCAGTTCAGTAACATAAATACGTTTCAAGGCATGTTAATGTACAACACAAAATGATAATAAACAATGTTAAGCACAAGCACAGAAGTTGTTTTAAATGAGAAACCATGCTCTTACCTACATCCTGAGAGGTCAAGACCTCCACAGATTCATAGTGACCCCAATCCATTCCCGCAACTGTTCCTACATAAGGCGGCAAACATCAGCAAAACAGAGGATTAATGTTCCATCAGTTAGGCTAACTTACATTGCAGCACGCAGCTGAAATTGGCAGCCGTGGTGGCCTTGTCAGTGATCAATCCACATTACACAGATTAAAGAAGGGGAAAGGCTGAAAGCCCCCCTCAACCCCCCATTGGCACCCCTGCTCTTACCATTCTCGGTTGCAGCTGAGACAGCACATGCGCAGACCAGGACCCCCAGGAAAGTTGGTGGAAACATTTTACTGGAGAGAAAAATAAAGTGACGATGGGAGAAAAATAGGTAATTTTTTTGAGAACGTGTTCAAAATGTTTAATCTGCGTCGAACTCTGCATGTGTCTCCGACCTCCTCCAGACCCTTTCTGCTTCTGCTCACGAATTAGTCTGAGTGTGTGTCCAGTCCCATCACACTGACAGCCAATCAGATCATGAGCTGTCTTGTTTTTGGTGAAAATATCTGGTCCCTGTAAGGAATAGGGATAGAAAGCAAAAACATAGATGGGTTTATTATGACACTGTTAGTTTGTCTGAGGAACAGCCTCATTTGTTCAGTTTATTTAAGGCTTATAAAAGTGCACAGCAGCCATTGGGACCCACTCCAACAGCCTCCTTTTATAGGCTGAAACTGCAGTGTTGTTTCTGAATCTAATAACAGAGTGAAGATTTATACATATTTAGGGCCACGGGCCATCGCACCGGGCACTGGCCCCTACAGCTATGAAATAGCTTCGCCGGTCCGCTATTGGGAAAGGACCCAGAGTCTTGTGGCAAAGTTTTTGTGGTCGGGAAAACGACCTAGAATTGGGGGTACGGTACTTCAGCAGGGCAAACAGCTAGGGGGATTTGGGTTGCCCAATTTTAATTTTATACTATTTATCATTTATGTTCCGCCCTTTAAGAAACTGGTTCTTTCAAGATGTGAACCCTTCGTGGCTCCAGATGGAGCAGGATATTGTTTCTCCTTACAAATTGGAAGAATTAACCTTTTGTGGTCTACCCTCCAGATACTGTCAAACAAAATTTGGCCCTATAGTCGCCCATTCTATACGGATCTGGCGGGAAGTGGAGAAATTGGGTGGCTGGGAGATGCAGTGGCACACGCAGACACCAATTTTTAGAAATCAGCTGCTATGCTTGGAGAGGAAACCAATTATTTATTCCCCATGGTCTAACTCTGGTATCCGTATTTTATCTCATATTATAGACGACAGAGGACTTAGGTCATATGAAGATCTCAAGAGCTTATATAACCTACCCAGATCTTCCTTTTATTTTTATTTACAGTTGAGACATGCTATCTTAGCTCATGGAGTTCCATGTAACATGCCTCTTCTCGAACATCCCCTTCTCAAGCTTTTAGGCATGGAATCTAAATCCAGAGGTCTGGTATCCACTCTGTATCAAAAAATACAAGAAGCTAAAGGCCATACACTGGGGGTGACCAAAGTGTGGAATGTTGATTTGAAGGAATATAACCAAGTTATTGATTGGAAGAGAGTATGGGGAAACATTAAGATTACGTCACGGAATTTCAATTATCAAATGATTCATTATAAATTTATTCACAGATTTTATTTAACACCCAGGAAACGCTGCCAACTTCAACTTTGCTCCACTCCCACTTGCCCCTTGTGTAACCGTAACCAAATAGGAACTTATTGTCATATGATGTGGCAATGTCCGGAGGTGGAGCTTTTTTGGTTTCAAGTAGCATCCCTGATGGGAGATATAATTGGGATCAGCATACCGTGTAATCCGATTGTTTTGCTGCTAAACGATGACTCTCAATTAGTACTTAAGTTTACTCAGAAGAAACTACTTTTCTTAGGCCTGACGGCAGCTAAGAAGATGTTAATACAGAGGTGGAAACCGCCACACACACTCAATATCTCTCGATGGACTGCCTTACTGTACGACATTACTTCTCTGGAGCTTTCGATTGCTCGATCGAATGGGGCTATAACGAATAGCATTGAGGTCCTGTCTAAGGCATTGGAGAAGATTAGACTTAAGTTACATAGACAAAACTGGTTAGTCGATAGGTCTTAGTCCCCCATGTATGAACTATAAAAGTGTATGAAGATGTCTGGGTAAATTTGTGCATAGGGAATTGGGAGTTAAGGGGTACCTGTATGGTATGTTTGGTATGTATGTATGTTGAATATTTGGGGGATACTACTGGCAGTGTGAACTGATAAGATCACCCTTATCTCAGGATGGTCATTTTTATTTTTTATTTTTATTTTTTACTATTACTTAATTATTTATTTCCATTATTACTGGTGTACTCTTTGGACATTTGTTAGTAGAAGAGGAGAGGGACAAGGGGACTTGACACCTCTGTGTTAATTAATTGAACTGTATGTGATGTACTTCCCCCTTTATGTTCAGAGACTAAATCCAGCAAGGGGAAGGGGAGGGGAGGGAAATAAGCCAGAGGGGTAGGGGTGGTATGGGTGGGATAAGGGTGGGACAATAGCCCACATGGTTATGACATACTCATTTTGTATATGATGTATGGTGGTATATGTACGATGTACGGTGGTGTATATATATATATATGATTTAAGGTGGTGTATGTATATATGTCAATTAAGTAACTGTGAATTTGATTTAATGTGGGCATATTGTAAAACGGGCGGGGGGGATGAAATAATAAAAACTTGATCACAAAAAAAAAAAAAAGAAATAGCTGCAGGGACCAGTGATTTTTTCTTACTTATTATTATTTTTCTGACTTCCGGACGACTTTCGGTTCGCTACTAGTCCTGCAACTCGAAGAGTTATATATCAAAACATGCGTCTTGATCGGGATTGGTGTGCTATTACTTTTCTCAACAGTTTACAAATTTAAAAAAAATTAAAGAAAAACTGCGCAAAATTTTTGCATTGAAGTCAATGGGACGGGCGGAAAAAAAAGAGCTAAAAAGACCAATCATTGGAGTTTAACAAACGTACTGCTCAGGCATACTTTCACCTATAGAGACTTCATTTAAACTTTAAACAGTAGACACAAGTCTTGTGTATTGGCGTATTACTCCACGTTTTGATAGGTCATATAGTTTTTGATCAATCCCTGATCAATGACCATGATCATTTTTGGAGAAATTATGAGATGCACGGAATGTTCGTGTCAGAGTGGGTGACATCATCAGTTAGAGTGGGAGAAAGCCCAGAAAAACTCCAGATTTTTTCTCTTTCCACACTCAGTCCAGCCACAATTTACATTCTACACACATAATTTTTTCAGAAAATTGTAGACAAACTTGTTCTGTCTCTCACCATGTGCTCAAAATATCAGAGAGACTTACAGAATTTACAGAATCAGCCTCTGAGTGCGGCCACGTCTGTCTCTGCTCCTCATTGACTCCAATACAAAGATTTTCTGAGAGAAGCAGAACGGCCTGATGTTTTAAAACTGCCAGCGTCGCCAAAATATTTACTGTAGAAACACCAAATCGTACCAAATTTTTCAGGAAGTCCTTAGAGCACCGTTGATCTGTGTTTTGTTCTGATAGGAGTTACCGTTTTGTCACAGGAAGCCTAAATGCGAGACCGGTGCAGAGGCAGAAAATCACTCTTTTTCTCCACGTTTCTGTCTGCCTCAGCCTGGGGGGCCCCTATCGTCATTGGCAACCAGCTCAAGTTGTCATGGTAACCTCTGTGATTCTCAGGCCAGAGCTCGTTAACTTCATAAACAATCCACCTGGCGCTCGTTTAAATGTTTGTAAACACATACACACAGCTAAATCAGACTGATACAGGATGTTGCTCCCTGTTGTACTTAATTGACTTCTCTCTCAAAGCTCTGTGCTCATTATGGGCTGCTTTTTTTCCTTTCTTTTTTTAAACTTTTATACCATTGCTTCAGGCCCCTTCATCAGGTTTAGTTCAAGTCAAACACAACCACACACACCAACACACACAGGTAGCTTCATGTGATTACAGTTACAGACACACACCCATCAAAACACACAGGTAACGTACACATGCGCGCGTATGCGCGCACTCCTCTCCCACACACACCCAAACACACACAGGTAACTTCATGTGATAAAAGTTAGAGACACACACACACACACACACACACACACACACACACACACACACACACACACACACACACACACACACACACACACACACACAGGTAACCTAATATTACAGCTCCTCCATATCAGTGCTTATAGAAAGATGATCATGTGTCTGATCAGCTCTGTCTTGACCTTAAGGGTGTGGGTTTGATTCCCATGTTGACAGAGATGGTAAAACCGGCAGTAGCCCCGTGGCTCTTTCAAAATTTCCCCAGAGGAAATTTTCTAGTTCAAATATGTTCTTCATATTTAGGTTGGAGACTTTTCATGTTCAGATTTTCCACAGATATAGTCTATAGAACAGTAGGCTACACAACGGTACATACAGTTTGTGTGCCATTACCTCTCCAACGTGAAGCAAGATCCCTAGAGATGCTTAAGTGCTTCCTTTGTTTGTAGCAGACAAAAACCAAACCACATCAGATCAACAGTAAGATGAGCTGAAACCATTAAAATGACCAATGATGGCGTAGACTGGAATTCCAATTTGTGGCCTTTATTTATGGAGATAGTGAAAGCAGGATGAGCTCGGAGCTGTTTGACTCATTTATCCTTTGCTTTGAATCCACTGGGACTCAATTTGTGAGCTCACCGCCAGGACAAACTTACTTCCTTACACAAATATTATTCAGGAACAACCTGTTTTTTTTTTTTTTTGTTTAAACCAATTTGATTTGAAGAGGTGAGATTCTTTCAAGATTAGAGGCTTTCTTTGGCATTTTGAGAGATAGCGGGTAATCACTTTGAGAAGCAGATTGATGCTCTCCTATCTGTGTGTGCAGGAGAGTTCACACTTTTCAAGTTCACACATTAACACATCACATTGTTCCTGGAGTCGGTTTCCACTACAGGTTGGGCAGACAATCAGGGGAAAGTCGAAGCCGTGGCCCTGATCTGTCAGAGAGTTGTTGTTACAGTTGCTGCTGCAGAGGGACACATTTCATTCATCATTGGTTTTTGGCTCTCTCTGGCTCTGCTAATGCTAATGCTAATGTTACCAATAGCTCTTTATGAGAGGTGTAGGCTAAACTGAGGCTACAGTTAGCTTTTGCTACGTTAGGACTAAAACCTCCTTATCTCACAGGAGTACCCCAGGGATCCGATCGGTCCCCTTATATTTACATCTTGCAATGTAATATTATAGTTTAATTTGCATTTAGTAGCATTTCAAACATCATCTTCTTTTCTACTTATTTTGATACATATTTAAAACCATTCACATGCAAAAAAAAAACATGTCCACTTGTTGTATGAGAAACAAATCACATTAAAAAATTAATAGGCTAGGGGAGACCGGTGATGGTTGTAACATTCTTCATTGTTGTTACAACTAATCAGGACCCTTGTAGCCATTATTTAGCTAGCTAATAACTAAAACATTAGCACTAACAACTTGCATGAGGGATATCTACAGTAAACATGATGTAAGTTTGATGAGTTTAACTACAAAGCAGGCGATACCATATCAAAAATAAATGAAGTTTTAAAAAACAAACACTATCATGGCTCAAAATTAGTTTTTTTTACTTTTAAAGTTGTGGCCACAGGGTGCTACTTCCTCACACATGGAAATAGGACTAAATTGAGCAGAGTCAATCAGATGATTCTTAACTTGTTCCTGATTGGAGAACTTGGAAGTGTTAAAATTGACCCACGTTACAACCAAATACGCACAGCAGCTTAGGTCTAAACTGGAAATGGGCCAAACAGTCTTTAGTGAACATGTGTGATTTAAAAACTCAAAAATATAGCCTAACTCCACATCCATCTCACATCCACTAGTGGCTACCATATTTTTTTTTGTCAATAACACTGGACATTGACAAAAAGCAAATGCAAAACACTCTATGTCATTTCAGCAAATAGCTATGAACTAACATTTGACTTTTATTTAACAAAAACTCATGAGTCATTGGATTTTGGACTGTCTGAATAATCCATAATAATAAAGATGGTTCGTCACTGCCCAGTGGAGCATATTTCTCAACATCAATACACCACAGTGTGATAGAGGTGATTCCGTCTTTCCAGTTTTATTCATAGTAAATCAGCGCTATCTGCTGGAAGAGGGAGGAGTCTTGACAGCTGGTGTATAGAGTGACAGTTTTAATACGATACACATTCAGCACTGCACATTTTACACCAGCAGGAGGCAGCATACAACTAGTAACTATAGTGATGCATTGTTCACATAGTTGTGTCTATAAAACTGTCACAATGAGAACATCCATCTTGAAACAATAGGAGGTAAAAAAAAAAGAAAAGAAAAAGAAAGAGAAATGTTGTATGTTAATGTTTCAAAAAAGTACAAAGTAAAACATATAAAACAAGTGCTTGAAAATAACCTTCATTGCATTTATACAAAATAAAACTCAAAAGACTTCATTAAATGTAACATTTATAGACTTTTGCCATAAGCTTTTATACATACAGTATGGTGCAAAAATAAAAGCATTTCATAGTATCAAATGTTCGGATTCAGTAAAGCAGTCTTGTCCAACCTCACATCTCGAAATCCTTCCGTTATAATGTTGATAGAAAAACTCAGACGGTGGGTTAAAACCTTACAGATAAGCTTTGAGCTCTATTTACTTTATAATGAATCATAAAAATCCTTCAAAGAGTCAGTGAAGTGGTGCAAGGGGTCACATCTGCTCAGACCAGTAGTTTCTTGTACAGGTTACTTTGTAAAGAGTCCACTTCAGTGACTGTAGTATTGTTTTTGGAGCTTTGTGTTCGGCTGGATTTGAGAATCGGTCTGGCGCTGGATCTGCATGAATCAGAGGAGGTTTGACTGAAGCCACCGCTCCCTGAGATCTTCTGACACCCCAGGGTGCTGGCCAGTTGTCTCTGGCACTGGGACGATCCAAAGTAGTAGACCAAGGGGTCAAGGAGGCAGTTGAGACTTCCTAGACACATAAAGATCAGATAGGCAGCGTAGGAGCCGTCGGGGCTCTCCTGTTTGCTTGTGAGGCCTGCAGTGTACTGCAGGTAGTGTGCGAGCAGGAGGCAGTTTGTGGGCGTGAAGCACAGCACGAATATCACCAGCACTGTAACAGCCATCACTACGGCTCTGGTTCTTCTCCGCGAGCGTCCTATGATTCCCTTTGGGACCCGGCTCAGAGACCAGATCACACGAGCGTAGGATACTAGGGTAACGAGCAGCGGCAGGAAGAAGAGGGCGCAGCTCAGGGTGGTGAAGTAGATCCTGAAGTTCCAGATCAGCTTTTGAGCAGGTTGGACGTCGTGGCACGTGGTGATGTTCAGCTGACTGAGGTGGTAGGTCTGGTCGGAGAGGACGAGGGGCACGGTGCCGGCGAGGGACAGGATCCACATGGCTGCACAGGCCATGATGGAGTTCCTCGGCCTCCTCCAAGCCAGGGAGTCGATGGGGTAGACGACGGCGAGGAGACGGTCCACGCTGATGCAAGCTATGAGCAGGACAGAGCAATACATGTTCCAGTAAAAGGCTGCGGTGACCACGCGGCACATGAGCGGCCCGAACACCCAGTTGTTGCCGTTAAAGTGGTAGAAGATCTTGAAGGGGAGCAGCGCGGCAAAGAGCAGGTCCGCACAGGCCAGGTTCAACATGTAGATCGCCGCCGGCTTCTTGGGCCGGATCTTCAGGGAGAAGGCCACCACGGCGCAGATGTTGATGGGCAGACTGATGAGGCAGACCACGGTGTAGAAGGAAGGCATGAGGATGGTGGACATCGGGCCGGTGAGGAACAGCAGAGCCTCCTCTGAGACCTCAGTTTTATTATGCACCACGTGGCTTGCAGAGTGATTCGGTCTGGGTTTGAGGTCATCATAATCCTCATACATATAGTTAGGGGGTATTTGTTCACCTGTGGCGGGCCACAGGCCAAAGGTCCGCAAATTCACAGTGTCTGGAGAAAGAAAGAGAGACAGAGAGTCAGACAGTGTCCAAGATATAATAGTTAAAGACTGTTAAATCAGGCTGTTAGTGGATATTTTATTTATATTGTTAATATTAATTAAATAATCAAATGCTCTATATTGCATATATGTAGACATCCATGTGCTGTTTGATTATACAGGTTCTATATTAACACTGTGAAAGTTATCAAAGTCTCAGCCCACAGAGAAACTGAGCCTTAAAACTAGTCGTCAGGACTTCCTGTTACTTTGTGATGTCACAATGATGCAGTCACTAAGCCCCGCCCACTCGCACCCTCATCCATTTTCTGAATATACTTCTTTTTTTTTTAAGTATATTTTTTGCCTTAGTTGATAGCACACAGTGAGATAGACAGGAAAGGGGGAGGCAGAGAGAGGGGGAATGACATGCAGGAAAGGTCTGCCCGACACGGGATTCGAACCGGGGACGCCTGCGTTGAGGACTGTAGCCTCTACATGGGGCGGCCGCCTTAACCACTGCGCCACGCACCGCCCCTTTTCTGAATATACTTGATATATTTTCATTCAGCCAGTCATGCAGCCAATCAGAAGAGAGGCTTTTACCTCCTCTCTTCTGATTGGCTGACATCGACCTGTTGTTACTAGAGAAGCTGAGAGAAGAGATTTTGGTTCTTAAAAACTCAATATCCTCTTATGGATTAATACTTCATATAAAACACAAGAAAAGTGTAAATAATAAGTAGCCTATATTAAATCTTTTTTGCAGAAAAATGTTGGCTACTGGCTCCGATTATATTTAATTGTATTATGTTATAATTAATTTTCTACTAGCATAAATTAAATATCTAATCAGAATGTCAAACAACTTACATACCTTAAACTTTGTTTTTAATCAAATCGAATAACTGACAATGACAATAATTGTCATTTTGAACAATGAAATGTTAAACAGTTGTCATAATTTTTTTTTTATCTACTAGGCTAAAGATTAAAAAGTAATGTAAAAACCTTTTACAGTATATTCCTTGGAGAATAAATCAGGATGAAAGATTAATCCAATCAATTGATGATGAAAATAATAATTGTTCAATTATTCTGACCCAAAACAAGAAACACTGATTAGATAAAATGTTATTGAATTGATTTATGACCAAAACATGCTGCAGATTATTTATATATAAACTAATCTTATCATCTACAGTGCATTTTAATTACATTTCAAGGCATCTTAATGTAGCTATAACTCAAAAGGCTCTTTAACAATGTTAAGCACAAGCACAGATAATGTTGTTTTAAATGAGAAATCATGTTCTTACTGTTCGTGGTCGCAGCTGAAGCAGCACATGCGCAGACCAGGACCACCAGGAAAGTTTGTGGAAACATTTTTCCTGGAGAGAAAAATAAAGTGATGATAAAAAAAAAGGTGGAAAAATGTGTCAAAACGTCTTAAAAATGTTTAATCCGCGTCGAGGTTCTTGTGCGTCTCCGACCCTCCTCCTTCGTCCAGACTCTTTCAGCTTCTGATCACGAACCAGTCTGAGTGAGTGAGTGTGTCTCTGTGTTGCTTCCGCCCACAGTCCGGTCCGGTCCCGATTGCACCGTCAGCCAATCAGCAGCGAGCTGTGCGCGCGGACACACATTCCTGCCGTCTGATGTCACTTTTCCCGTCCCTTAGCAGCAGGTCCAGTTATTATGTTACTAATGACCCTGAACACAACCTGGTCTGTAATGAAGGGACACTTCAAGGAAAACAAGAAGAAGAGGAAAAAAGACAGTGATGTTGTGGTTTTTGATTCTTTTTTTTATGTTTTCAGAAAGTGGAGATAAAGTCATATTTATGTTATTTTAATTTATTATTTGATTTATTAATTCATTTGATTTATTTTAAATGTCTTTTTCTACTTTCCCCCCTATCCACCCTCCCCCCTTTTCTTCTTTTTTAAAACAGACAACACCCATCCACACCATTAAAACAGACAACACCCATCCACACCAACACACACAAACAAAAACCACATCTTTCTTTTTAATTAAAAAAAAATCACAATTATTACTTTTCCATCTCATAATTTTGACTTAATGTGATTTTTTTTTTTTTTAATGTTTCTTCTTACTGGTGGGAAATAAGCTTTCATTGACTTTTATCAATGCCCATATCCCATCAATTAGAGTTTTTTTTTTTTTAATGATCCGGTCTCTGTACTTTATCTTTGTTATCAGACAGACTGGGGGCGTTTTGACCCATGTACAGACTTAGATACTGAGATCAGAGAATAAGGGATAGAAATAGAAAGCAGAAACACAGATGGGTTTATTATGATACAGTTAGTTTGTCTGACCTGCGACTTAGTGGGAACATTTCCCAAAAGCACGACTGTGTTGTAAAAACAGCCTGATTAGTTTAGTTTATTTAATATGAGGGCTAAAAGTGCACTGCAGCCACTTGGACCCACTCCAAATAGCCTACTTGTTTCTGAATCTAATAACAGGGTGAATATTTAAATAGATTTCAAATATATTGTACATATTTAGGTCGGAAACTTTTCACATTCACATTTTCCAGGGACATATAGTTCAGAACAGAACAGTACGTACAGTTTGCCTCGTATAAGCATGCCATTACTTTTCCAACGTGAAACAAAATCTCTGGAGATGCTAAAGTGCTTCCTTTGTTTGTAGCAGCCAAAAACCAAACCACATCAGATTCTCAGTGATATGAGCTGAAACCACTAAAATGACCAATGAGGGCGCAGACTGGAAGTCCTATTTATGGCCTTTATTTATTTGCTTATGTAAACTAACTGTTCAGCCTCTAATGGCCTCTCTTTTTTTTCCAGTAGATTGCATGGTATTTGTTTTCTGGTTTTTTTTGTGTGTGTGGCAGAGACGGAGACACCACAGGCCAAAGTTGTTCGAGCGTTCGCCTTCATGTGTCTGATTCTGGGAGGTCCGTGCTTATAAAACACTGCGATAACTAAACAAAAATTTAGGGGGAGAGAAAGTGTTTTTGTTTTTAGCGGCAGAGAGAGAGAGATGTGATGTGCTGGTTTCTTTCTGATGGTGGGACTTTGTGAAAATCAGAGGGAGGGAGAAAATTTAAGCAGGATGGGCTGGGAGCTGTCTGACTCATTCATCCTCCGCTTTGAATCCACTGGGAGCCAATATGTGAAATCACAGCCAGAAGAAAACGACCTCCTCACACAAATATTATTCAGAACGACCCGTTTTTCTTTTACTGTTCAAACCAATTTGTTTTGAAGAGAGGTAAGACCCTTTCACGATTAGGGGCTGTTGTCCGCTTTCTTTGGCATGATGAGAGCTAGCAGGTAATCACTTTATAGAAAAGAAGATTGATGCTGCTCTCTTATCTGTGCGTGCAGGAGATCATTTGTTTAACTTCGCACGAGGAGTGGAAACAAGCTGGGGCAGCAGCTAAAACTCTGTCCAAAAGGAAACAGCATCATCAGCACCTTTTAGAGTTCACACATTAACACATCACATTGTCCCTGGAGTCAGTTTCCACTACGGGTTTGGCAGACAATCAGGGGAAAGACAAGGCCGTAGTCCTGATCTGTTAGAGAGTTGTTGTTACAGTTGCTGCTGCAGAGGGACACATTTCATTCATCATTGGTTTTTGGCTCTATCTGGCTCTGCTAATGCTAATGCTAATATTACCAGTAGCTCTTTATGGGAGGTATAAACTGAGGCTACAGTTAGCTTTTGCTATGTTTTGTGCGGAAGGAGCTGCAAGGGCTAAAACCTCTTTATCTCACAGGTGCACCCCAGGGATCCATACTGGGGCCCCTTATATTTACATTATGTAATGTAATGTTTTAGCTAAATCTTGATATTAGTAGCATTATCAGTCATTATCTTAATTTCTACTAATTTTGATACACATTTAAAACCATGTACATGCACATGTTGATTAGCCTACATAGTATTTCTGCTATTGATCATTCATTTTTGTCATTTGTTATTTTTCTCTTTGTAGTGTTTCTTCCAGGACAGTTTGGTGACAAACGATTTGTCTATTTGCATTCAGAGGTGAGAAACTCCATTTCAAAGAGTGGAAGTGTTTATTCACCACCAACATGCTCTTACCCAGTTAATTGTGGGAGAAGAGTTGGTTTTATGCCTTTTCTTACTGTGTGTCCACTGTCAGTCCATTCACATAACTTACCATAACTTTTTATTTTATGGATTTAAGTGTTAGAGTTTCTTTAGTTGTGTAGTTTTATTGAATTAAAACTAGTATCTGGTCTAAATTTGTAGGAATTTGTGCAATGTAAATATGTTGAATTTAAAAAACTGTTGATATGTTGAATAATTATTATCTATTCAACACATCAACAGTTGTTTTAATTCAGGGTTACTTATTTCCCCTACTGTTCACAGCTGTGCAGATGACACGTAAAAACGATCCTCAGGTGTTTAATGTCTGGGCAGGAAGTGTGCAGTGGTTAGCTTCATAAGATAACATATTTTTACTGCCTTATGTGACGCAATGAGCAGTGTGAGTGAACCAGAACTGAACTATGAAACTATAAAACCAAAGCAATGGTCACAGAGACTTGATAAAGCTTTATAAATGAAATCTGCACAGTCACACTTGTCATTTGTCAGGTTATTGCCCTGATTTAAGCGGTCATGTGACCCCTCCTCCCTCGTTGTTATGAAAACGTGCAGCTGGACAGTTTGTCCACCATTGAGGTCATCAAGGCTCAGGCCTGGGCGTTCCTGAACTAACAGACGCTCATTCCTGCACATAAAAGGAGGCAGGATACGAACTGTGGGAGACTACATCCAGGGTGAAGTAGCCTATACTGGCACGGCTCCAGGCCACTGTTTCACAAGTTGTTGTTTTTGTTGTTTTCTGAGTGGGTTGTAGCACATTTTATCGTTCTCAGGGCATCGTCGTGTTAGGACCGGCCTTGGGAGAACAAAACCAGACAAAAAAACACAGAGGTGATATGATAGCATCACAGAGGAATTCACTCTTTTTACGTAGTCGGAATAGTACAGACAGTGTCTCGGGTCGGTCACACAACATCAACAGACCGAGAATCAGACAAAATCTCCCACGCAAAGTCTCTTAGCTTTTTCCATCTGGTATGATTCAGATATATACGGTAACTGTGAGAATCAACAGCTGAAATGTGTCTAAGACAGAATCAGAATAAACACATTACTGAAAGGGGAACTTGAGATTCGCAAAAATAACTGAATGAAATCAACTGTGCAAATCTCACTCACAGTGTATAAAGCAGCATTGAGAGAGCAGTCAGAGATCTACAGTACATGGTCTTAAATTCAACAGTATAGAAAACCTGTAATAAATCATACTCAGTTATTTTCTTTTGTTTAACACAAACATGTAAATATATGATATTCTTGTTTGTACTGTTGTTTGCTACATGAACAGATTACATTTTCACAGCATTCGCGGAGAAAGGATGAAAGTCTGATGATAACCAGTGCATTTCCTCTTCGATATTTGATTTTATAAATTGAGATTGATCGATTTTGCTTTATTCTACCATAAGTGCAACAGTATGGAAGATATGAAGTGTTGCTGAACTTTTCACACACATTTTCTGCTGATAGACTTGTCATGTTGATATGTGATAATGTTGAGTGTTTTCTACCAAAAGGAGAAGGATACTGTGATGATGTGAGATACGGTGAAACCTGACAGGAAATCTTGTCATATCACAGGAAGCAGCGTTGTCAAGATAAATGTAAACGATAAGTGACAATGCAAATGCACATGGAACGTACTGTATAAGGTATTCATGTTTACACACTACACACACATTTAGTTCTACAGAAAGGAATTAATCAACATAGTAAACATTAATTCATTGGGTTAACAGTATAATTTCATTATCAGTTACAGACCTTTATCATTTCACATATGTAATCTTTAGGTGTAAAGTTGAAGTTGGTCATTTACAACCTCTTTAGTCTCTTTGGTTACCAGCTGCCAGAGTCGTCATGTTTATTATAAACACACAGTTTTATGCAGTGATCCCTCAAGTATGGTTAAAACATTTGTGACAAATAGGCACAACATTTACTTTACAATAAATAACTTTTGTTGTAAGTGCAGCTCTGCAGTAAACTCTTTGAAAATGTAGATAAAATGAATAAAAATAACAAGATAAGGGTAAAAAACCTTGCAACTGATAAGTACATGCTTTCTTTTCCCGGTCAGACTTGAAGTCCCTGGCTGTCCTACAGTGTTGCTGGGGCAAACCCATAGAAATTCAGCCCTACAGTCCTTCTTAAAGGGATATTCCGGCGTAAATTTAACCCATGGTCTAACGCACCGTGAGACTGAGTAGAACATCCTTGAGAGAGATAAAGTTTGCAGACCGCAAACGACTTCAGCACAGACAGATAGCAGAAAACTGCTGTGTTTGTAGCCACGAGCCAACCACCATTAAAAAAGCCACTCATAGCCACAAATAATGCTCAGAACAGCACCATACTAGTTTGTCAACAGTACAAATAGTGTCCCAGCATCAAACCCCTGGCTTTGCCTGGTTTTGTATTGAAAAGAGAAGAAAACAGAACTCATCCACTAACGTCCTGGCTACAAAGACCGCAGTATTTTGCTATCGTGCGGTCTATGCTGAAGTTGCTACAACTACAGAAGTTTGCTGTTGGCAAACTTGATCTCTCAGGGGGGTGTTCAACTCAGTCTCACGGTGCGTTAGACCATGGGTTAAACCTATGCAGGAATATCCCTTTAATGATGCCAGTCTAAGATGGGAAGGCTATACAATGCAGGAAACACACAGCTTCACTTCTCCAATGCAAACACAGATTAGGAGGGGAGAAAGGCCAATCTTCATATGTACTGAAGTGTTAGTTGTGGCATGTGCTCAAGTATAACATCTTATTATCTTCGAGTTTCAAGACATAAACAAATCGTCATCACTGTCAACTAAGCACTTTGTGTTACATGGCTATGTAGGAAAAGTGCTCTATAAATAAAGTTTGATTGATTGATAAACTTAACAACAAAGCAAAACAGTTTTTCCTTAGTGTGTTGCCTCTGTCAAACAGTTGCTATCATGTTTGATCCCTGAGACAAAATTACTGTAATAATACGGCCATAAACACGACTCCAGGTCAAGTCTTGTATCTGCCGGACGAGTAAACTGCCAAATATTTGCTCATATGCCCACCGTAATAACTTTATAAGGTTATGATTTGTCAGTTTTGTGTTTGCAGCTTTGTCAAACAAAATGTTACAGAACAGACTCGTTGTCCTTGTAGCTGCAATAGAAACATCTCTATATAAATAGTTTATATCTAATAGTGCGTTATATAATATCAAAAAGACTGTTTGGATTGTGAGAAACTGGAAAAAAAACAAAACTGTTCTGAGCAACCACCCCTTCCTCTCCGTTCAGTTTTATTTTGAGTGGATCTTTGTTCCACAGGGTTCGTTTCCTCTCAGGAAGTGACTTGGCGAAGCGATGATGATCACCAGGGACGGGGGCTTCATCAGTCATCAGGGCCGCGGGGTTGGCACCGTCTAAAAGCTGGTAGTCTGGACTGAGTGTATTTCTTATCTAAACCAACACAAGAGCTTTACTCTACTTTTTCTTTATGAGGCTGTGAAATGAAGGTGGTGGAGAAGAAAAGGGGAGGATTATATCACTCTAAAACATAAAATAACTCAAGTAATGAAACAATTAAAATTGTGCCCCAGTGAAATGTGTGAGTGAAGAGGACAGACGACTTCGTGCAGACACTCACTTATCGTTCAGACTGCTGAAGTCATGCACACTGTCTGTTATATCTACATATGGAAGGCAGCTGCTCTGGTGTCTCTGTGTCTTTCTCCCTGCCACATGTGAAAAATCATCCAACATGCTGGCAGCCTCAGAGCAGACAGACGTACAACCCCTCCTCCTCCTCCACAACTACAGGCCAGATGTGTAAGCACAGCAGCATCAATAATCACAAAGAGCCTGCAGAGACTGGAGCTTAAAACACACCCAGGCTGCTCTGGCATCAGCTCCGTCTCCAAGATGTCTGACTGGACCTCAGCACAGGGGGTTAAACCCAGAGATGGACAGAGTACTGATGCACAGTACTTGAGTAAGAGTACAAATACTACTGGTCAAAATTTACTCCGTTACAAGTAAAAGTAGCTCAGCCGACATGTTACTCGAGTAAGAGTAAAAAAGTACTTGCTTTTAAAGATATTTAAGTAGCCTATCCAAAAGTACATGCTTTTAAATTTACTTTAAAGGGATAGTTCACCCAAAATTCAAATTTCACTCATTATCTACTCACCCTCATGTCAACTAATAGCTGTGAGAATTTTCAGAGTCCTCCGTTCCTTCTCTGAGTTACGGGGGGGTCTGCGCAGCAGTATTTGTCCATATAATGGTTGTGAATGGACACCACGTTTCTTCGTCCAAAAAGACACACCAAAAAACATCCAAATACCTCCATACTGCTCGTCTGTAATGTCCCTCTTGTATTGAAGCCCCGACATGAGAAATTGTTCCGAAAAAAATTAAATAAGTCTATATTTTAAGCTTGTTTGTAGCGGAAGCTCCCAGTGTCTCAGTTCACTGCTCTGCCTGTGTCAGTGCAAATCTCACGTGATTTGCACTGACCGGCGGAACAATTTCTCATGTCGGGGCTTCAATACAAGAGGGACATTACAGACGAGCAGTATGGAGGTATTTGGATGTTTTTTGGTGTGTCTTTTTGGACGAAGAAACGTGGTGTCCATTCACAACCATTATATGGACAAATACTGCTGCGCAGACCCCCCCGTAACTCAGAGAAGGAACGGAGGACTCTGAAAATTCTCACAGCTCTTAGTCGACATGAGGGTGAGTAGATAATGAGTGAAATTTGAATTTTGGGTGAACT